>NC_138962.1:125199166-128140000 GCF_055761805.1 Camellia sinensis
ATTGAGTAATTTAATGAGAATTTACTCACTAATTTTCTAAGAATTTACTGAGTAATTTACTACGAATTAACAGGAAATTTACTGGGAATTTACTGAATATTTACTAGGAATTTACTCAGTAATTTTTCCAGAATTTACTTGGAATTTACTGAGTAATTTAATTATAATTTACAGGAAATTTACTGAGAATTTATGTAACAACCCTCACCTTACTCTTGTCATACTTGCATACACTCTTGCATGAACTTGCTTTGTATGCTAATTTGAAGGTTTTGCCTTGTCTTGTTTTGCTTAAAGTTGTTTGCATGATTTTATTCTTTGCTTAGTGTGTGTGTGGCCGAGGTCATCTTGAGCTTAGTCCGCCTTTGACCCTTGTACTTAGAACTATCTTGAGATCTTGATTCAACCCCATCTTCACCTCAGGCATTCATTGCCGAGATGTTTTGCACTTGAACCTTGTCCGCAGGCAGGTATGGCCTAGGCCGAGATGTGGCGCACCCCGGCCAAGGTGTGGCACAGCTTAGTCAAGTGTCGTCCTCCCTAGCCGATGTTTTTCTATCCTGTTGCTGGATCCTTGTTTTGAGCCGATGTCATCTTGTTGCCGATGTGTCTTACCCGAGCTTGCTGCATACGCCTTGTCAGAGACTTGTCTTGTCTATCAATCACCCTTTTAGAGCTGAACCAACCCGATAACGCCACGTGTCCGAGCTGACTGTTAAGGCAGCCGGCAGACCTAGGAACAAATCATTTTGTCTCAAATCTTTGTTTTAGAGAGAGAAGCTCTAGAGAAGAGTTCTTGAGTGAGAGTAGTCTTCCAAGCTTGATCTTCGTGGCTTGAACCGTTGGATCCGAGTTTTGAGGTTAGAATCTTGATCTCCTTTGGTTATTCTTGCTGATTATCTAGCTGCATTGCATGATCAGATTTGTTTTGCATGTCATGCATTGTTTTGAGGTTGGTTTCGGAAAGAGAAAATGGTTTTTCATGTGTTCTTGAAGAAAGTCTCATTTTGATCGAATAGATTGGAACGAAAACCATGTTTTGTGTTTATTCTTGCATGACTCTCTTTAATGGGTACCCAGGTCCCTATATTTTGAACTCTTTGCATGAAAACTCAGATTTTTGTAACAAGTTGTGAGCTTGCATCCATCTTTCAATGATCATGTTCTTCATACTCTTCAAAGGAAAACCCAGGTTTCTCCTGACTTTGTTTAGCGGGACCTCGGCTTAGTCCTGGATGGTACCCAGTGTGTTTTCGAGAAACGGGAGCAGTGATTAAGCTTCCAGCTTGTTTTGTTTTGTCTTTGACTTGGATCTGGCAAGAATGCCGAGATCATTTGCATGTGTATATAGAGCTTGCTTTGAGATGTGACTTACCATGTGATTGTAGGTCCTTGATATTTGCTTTGAGTCTACACCTGAAGAACTAGGTGAGTGGTATTATTGATAAAGCTATGTTATACTTGTTTTGATAAATCTTGCTTGCCTTGTTTTGACAAAAGTATTTTGTTAGCATGAATGGATAGCTCTTGTTTTGATGTGTCAAGTATACTCCTTGTTTTGATGCCATCTTTGAAAAGGATACGGTCCTTGTTAAATCGGGCTACGGGCCTAAGTAACACAAGTCCCTTGTACTGGAGGACTCTAAACTTTCGCGGTACCAAGTGCACAAGTCCCTTGTATTGGAGGACTCTAAACTTTCGCAATACTTTTGACTAAACGATTACGGATCGTACAGCCTTGATACTTGATTGATGAATACGGTTCATCCCTTGCTTTGCCGATATTATGATACTTGAATGATGAATACGGTTCATCCCTTGCTTTGCCGATATTATGATACTTGATTGATGAATACGGTTCATCCCTTGCTTTGCCGATATTATGATTCTTGATTGATGAATACGGTTCATCCCTTGCTTTGCCGATATTATGATACTTGAATGATGAATACGGTTCATCCCTTGCTTTGCCGATATTATGATACTTGAATGATGAATACGGTTCATCCCTTGCTTTGCCGATATTATGATACTTGATTGATGAATACGGTTCATCCCTTGCTTTGCCGATATTATGATACTTGATTGATGAATACTGTTCATCCCTTGCTTTGCCGATATTATGATACTTGAATGATGAATACGATTCATCCCTTGCTTTGCCGATATTATGATACTTGAATGATGAATACGGTTCATCCCTTGCTTCGCCGATGTTATGATACTCGTAATATTTGATTGATGAATACGGTTCATCCCTCGTCTTGCTAAAGTTGATGAGTTTGTTTGAAGGACCTCGGCTATATTCATGCAAAAACCTTTATTATTAGTACCATTCACTGAGTTTTGTACTCACCCCTCTATATATATGTAGGTGATGAGCAGGACGGCGGCGACGCCTAGATCGTTTTGGATGCTTGTTTTGGAGTCGTGCTTACGTCGGCTTTACTTTTGTATTTACATCGGCGATGCTCTGCTTTGCATGTCGGCAAATCTTGAAAATCATGCTTCTTGAATTGTATTAGCTGTATTTTGTATATGTCGGCTCGAGAAACCTTTTGATCAAGATGTAATATGTAATTTTACTTGTTGTATTCAAGTTGTGAAGTTAATTGAAAATGTTGGCATTGCTTTGATCTACGCACAGCTCTATGGACCACTTGTAATTGTTTATCGCTTCCGCATTTGTGAGCCCCCGATATCCATACTCTGATTGTGTTAAGTTTTGAAAAGTTGGCCTTCGGTAATTACGGATTACTGGCCATCACGGCACCAAACTACTAGGGGCGGTTTGGGGTCGTGACAATTTACTTGGAATTTATTGAGTAATTTACAGAGAATTTACTAAGTAATTTACAGAGAATTTACTGGTAATTTATTGAGAAATTTAATAAGATTTTATGGGAATTTACTGATTAATTTAATGGGAATTTGCTGAGTATTTTGCTTAGATTTTACGGGGAATTTACTCAGTAATTTACAGAGAATTTTCTGGAAATTTATTGAGTAATTTACTAAGAATTTACTTCGAATTTACGCAGTAATATAATGGAAATTTACTAAGTAATTTACTGAAAATTTAATCAGTAATTTACTGAGAATGTACTGGGAATTTACTGAGTAATTTACTGAAAATTTAATGAGTAATTTAATGGGAATTTACTGCGAATTTACTGAGTAATTTACTGAGAATTTACTGCGTAATTTACTGGGAATTTAATGGGAATTTACTGAGTGATTTACTGAGAATTTAGTAAGATTTTACTAAGTAATTTATTGAGAATTTTATGGGAATTTATTGGGTAATTTATAGAGAATTTAGTTTGAATTAACTGCATAATTTAATTAGAATTTACTGGGTATTTACTGAGAATTTAATGGAAATTTACTGAGAATTTAATGAGTAATTTAATAAAAATTTACTTGAAATTTACTGAGAATTTACTGGGAAATTGCTAAGAAATTTATTGAGAATTTAATGGGAATTTACTGAGTAATTTAATGAGAATTTATTGGGAATAATTTAGAATTTACTGGGAATTTACGTAGTAATTTACTGAGAATTTACTGGAAATTTACTGAGTAATTTACTGGGAATTTACCGAGTAATTTAACAAGAATTTACTGGGAATTTACTAATTATTTAATGAGAATTTACTGGGAATTTACTGAGAATTTACAAGGAATTTCCTCAGTAATTTACTGAGAATTGATTGGGAATTTACTGAGTAATTTACTGGGAGTTTACTGAGTAATTTAATGAGAATTTACTGGAAATTTTCGGATTAATTTAATTCTGGGAATTTAATGAAAATTTCCTAATTAATTTAGTGGGAATTTACTGAGTAATTTACTAAGAATTTACTAGGAATTTACTGAATAATTTATTGAGAATTTACTGAGAATTTATTGGGAATTTACGGAGTAATTTACTGAGAATTTATTGAGAATTTACTGAGTAATTTACTTATAATTTAATGGGAATTATCTGGGAATTTACTGCGAATTTACTGAGAATTTACTCCGGAATTTACTGGGAATTTACTGAGTAATTTAGTCAAAATTTACTGGGAATTTACTGATAATTTACTGGGAATTTGCTACGTAATTTACTAAGAATTTAATGGGAATTTACTGAGTAATTTACTAGGAATTTACTGAGTAATTTATTGGAAATTTACTGAGTAATTTATTTAATAATTTACTGAGAATTTACATGGAATTTCCTCAGTAATTTACTGAAAATTTACTTAGAATTACTAGGAATTTACTGAGTAATTTACTAAGAATTTATAGGAAATTTACAGTGTAATTTATTGAGAATTATTTAGGAATTTACTTAATAATTTACTGAGAATTCACTACGAATTTACTGAGTAATTTATTGGGAATTTACTGAGTAATTTACTAAGAATTTACTAGGAATTTACACAGTAATTTACTAAGAATTTACTGAGTATTTTGTTGAGAGTTTACTGGGAACTTACTGCGAATTTCCTGAGAATTTACTGATAATTTATTGGGAATTTACTGAGTAATTTACTGAGAGTTTACTCAGAATTTACTGAGCAATTTACTGAGAATTTATTACGAATTTACTGAGTATTTACGTGAAATTGATTAAGAGTTTACTGGGAATTTACTTTGTAATTTACTGAAAATTTACCGGGAATTTACTCAGTAATTTACAGAGAATTTAATGGGAATTTACTGAGAGTTTACTGAGTAATTTACTGAGAATTTACTGGGAATTTACTGAGTAATTGAATAATAATTTACTGGAAATTTACTGATTAACTTAATGAGAATTTACTGGGAATTTACTGAGTAATTTAGTAAGTAATTTACTGAGAATTTACTTGGAATTTACTGAATAATTTTCTGGGAATTTACTGGAAATTTAATGGGAATTTACTAAGTAATTTTTTGAGAATTTACTATGAACTTACACAGTAATTTAATGAGAATTAATTGGAAATTTACTGAGTAAGTTATTGAAAATTTACTGGGAATTTAATCAGTAATTTATTGAGAATTTACTAGGAATTTGTTTCATGATTTACTTGGAATTTACTGAGTAATTTACTGGGAATTTACTGACAATTTACAGAGAATTTAGTGAGTATTTACTGCGAATTTACTGAGTAATTTACTGAGAATTTAATGGTTATTTACTGATTAATTTAATGAGATTTGTTTTTAGAATTTACTGAGTTATTTAGTGGGAATTTACTGGGAATTTATTGAGTAATTTACTCGTAATTTATTGAGTAATTTATTGAGAATTTATTGCGTCTTTACTTAGTAATTTAATAAGAATTTACTAGATATTTAGTGATTAACTTAATGGGAATTTACTGTGTAATTTTTTGAGAATTTACTGGGAGCTTACTTAGTAATTTACTGAGACTTTACTTGTAATTTACTGAGTAATTTACTGGGAATGTTCTGAGAATATACCGGGAATTTACTGAGTAATTTTTTTAGAATTTATCGGGAATTTAAACAATAATTTAATAAGAATTTACTTCAAATTTACTTAGTAATTTACTGGGAATTTATTGAGAATTTACTGCGAATTTACTAAGTAATTTACTGAGAATTTACTAGGAATTTATTGAGTAATTTACTGAGAATTTACTAAGAATTTACACTGTACTTTACTGAGTAATTTACTAAGAATTTTCTGGGAAGTTACCGAGTAATTTACTGAGAATTTACTAGGAATTTGCTAAGTAATTTACTGAGAATTTTCTGGTAATTTACTGAGTAATTTACTTAGAGTTTATTGGAATTTACACAGTAATTTAATGAGGATTTACTGAGAATTTACTCGAAATTTACTGAGAATTTACACTGTAATTTACTAAGTAATTTACTTAGAATTTATTGGGAAATTACTGAGTAATTTATTGAGAATTTATTGGGAATTTACTGACAATTTACTGGGAACTTACTGCGTAATTTTCTGAGAATTTACTGGTAATTTAGTGGTAATTTACTGAGTAATTTACTGGGAAATTACTAAGTAATTTAATGAGAATTTATTGGAAATTTACTAAGAATTTATTGGAAATTTACTGAGTAATTTACTGGGAATTTACTTGGAATTTACTGAGTAATTTACAGGAATTTTCTAGGAATTTACCGAGTAATTTACTAGTAATTTACTGAGAATTTACTGGGAATTTACTAAGTAATTTACTGAGAATTTACTTGGAATTTACGGCATAATTTAATGAGAATTTATTTAGTTTTTACTGGGAATTTACTATGTAATTTACTGAGAATTTACTGGCAATTTACTCAGTAATTTAATTAAAATTTACTGTAAATTTACTGAGTAATTTAATGAGAATTTACTGAGAATTTACTCAGTAATTTACCGGGAATGTAGTCAGTAATTTAATGAGAATTTACTGTTAATTTACTAAGAATTTAATGAGTAATTTACTGAGAATTTAGTCAGTAATTTACTTAGAATTTACTGAGAATTTAATCAGTAATTTATGAGGAATTCACTGAGTTTTACTGAGAATTTATTGGGAATTTACTGAGTATTTAATAAGAATTTACTGATTAATTTGATCAGAATTTATTGGGAATTTACTGGAAGTTTTCTGAAAAATTTACTGGAAATTTACTAAATAATTTGCTGAGAATTTATTGGTTATTTACTGGGAATTTACTAACTATTACTTGGAATTTACTGAGTAATTTACTAAGAATTTACTACAAATTTACTGAGTAATTTACAAAGAAGTAACTGAATAATTTAATTAGAATTTACTGAGTACTAAGAATTAACTAAGCATTTACGGAGAATTTACTGAAAATTTATGGAATATTTATTAGGAATTTACTGAGTAATTTACTGGGAATTTCCTCTGTAATTTACCTAGAATTTAATGGGCATTTACTGATTAATTTAATTAGAATTTTCTGGGAATTTAGTGAAAATTTGTTGGGAATTTACCATGAATTTACTATGTAATTTACTTAGAATTTTTTAGGATTTTATTGAGTAATTTACAGACAATTTACTAGGAATTTACATACTAATTTACTGAGTAATTTAATAAGAATTTACTAAGAAGTTTAATAAGATTTTATGGGAATTTACTGATTAATTTAATGAGAATTTACTTGTAATTTACTGAGTAATTTACAGGGAATTTACTCAGTAATTTTTTGACAATTTACTGAGAATTTAGTGAAAATATACTGGAATTTACAGAGTAATTTACTAAGAATATACTTGGAATTTACTTAGTAATTTATGGATAATTTACTGAGAATTTACCGAGTAATTTACTTAGAATTTACTGGAAATTTACTGATTAATTTAATGAGAATTTACTGGGAATTTACTGAGAATTTCTTGGGAATTTACTCAGTAATTTGCTGAGAATTTACTGGGAATTTACAGCGTATTTACTTGAAATTTACTGAGTAATTTACTTAGAATTTAATAGGAATTTTGCTGAGTAATTTAATGAGAATTTACGGGGAATTTACTGAGAATTTCTTGGAATTTACTGAGTAATTTATTGAGAATTTATTGGGAATTTACTCAGTAATTTACTGGAAATTTACTGAGTAGTTTACAGAGAATTTACTAAGAATTTACAGAGTAATTTACTGAGAATTTACTCGGAATTTACTGAGTAATTCACTGAGAATTTACTAGGAAGTTACTGAGTAATTTAACGAGAATTTACTGGGAATTTACTAAGAATTTACTTGAATTTACTGAGTAATTTAGTGAGAATTTATAGTGAATTTACCCAGTAATTTACTGGGAATTTGTTGAGTAATTTACTGGGAATTTACTCAGTAATTTACAGAGAATTTAATGGGAATTTACTCAGTAATTTACAGAGAATTTAATGGGAATGTATTGAGTAATTTACTGAAAATTTACTCAGAATTTACAAAGTAATTTAATGAGAATTTATTGGGAATTTACTGAGTAATTTAGTGAGAATTTACTGAGTAATTTAGTGGGAATTTACTGAGAATTTAATGGGAACTTACACAGTAATTTAATGAGAATTTACTAGGAATTTAATTTGTAATTTACTGAGAATTTCCTGGGAATTTACTTCGTAATTTACTGGGAATTTACTGAGTAATTTATTGAGATTTTACTGGGAATTTAATGGGAATTTATTGAGAATTTATAGGGAATTTACTGAGTATTTACTTGAAATTTACTGGGTAATTTAATGAGAATTTACTGAAAATTTACTGAGTAATTTAATGAGAATGTAATGGGAATTTACTAGAAATTTACTTGAAATTTATTGAATAATTTACTGATAATTTACAGGAATTAATCAGTTAATTTTCTATGAATTACTTGAAATTTATTGAATAATTTATTGATAATTTACAGGAATTTATCAATTAATTTACTGGGAATTACTGAGTAATTCATAGAAAATTTACTTGGAATTTACTGCATAATTTAATGAGAATTTACTGGAAATTTACTATGTAATTTACTGAGAATTTACTCAGTAATTTAATGAAAATTTACTGTAAATTTACTGAGTAATTTAATGAGAATTTACTGGGAATTTACAGAGAATTTACTCAGTAATTTACTAGGAATTTATTGAGAATTTTCTGGAAATTTACTGAGTAACTTAATGAGAATTTACTGAGAATTTACTAAAAATTTACTGGGAATTTAATGAGTAATTTATTGAGAATTTAGTCAGTAATTTACTAAGAATTTAATGAGTAATTTACTGAGATTTTGCTTTGAATTTACAGAGTAATTTACTGGGAATTTACTGAGTAATTTAATAAGAATTTGCGGGGAATTCACTGAGTAATTTACTGAGAATTTGTTGGGAATTTACTCAGTAATTTACTGAGTAATTTACAACGAATTGACTGAGAATTTACAGGGAATTTACTAGGTATTTACTAGGAATTTACTCAGTAATTTACCCAAAATTTACTGGGAATTTAATGAGGATTTACTCAGAATTCATTAGGAATTTACTGGGAATTTATTGAGTAATTTACTGAGAATTTACTGGGAATTAGGCAGTAATTTATAGAGAATTTACTGAGAATTTACTGAGTAATTTCCTGAGAATTTACTAAGAAATTTAATAAGATTTTATGGGAATTTACTGATTAATTTAATGGGAATTTATTGAGTAATTTACTGAGAATTTACAGGAAATTTACTCAGTAATTTACAGAGAATTTTCTGGGAATTTACTGAAAATTTACTGTGAATTTACACAGCAATATAATGAGAATTTACTGGTAATGTACTATTTAATTTCCTGAGAATTTACTCAGTAATTTACTGGAAATTTACTTAAAATTTACTAGGATTTTAATGATTAATTTAATGGGAATTTATTGAAAATTTACTTGGAATTTACTGAGTAATTTACTTGGAATTTACTGCGTAATTTACTGAGAATTTACTGAGAATTTCCTGAGTAATTTGCTGAGAATTTACTGGGATTTTATTGAGTAATTTACTAATAATTTACTGAGAATTTTTTAGGAATTTACTGGATAATTTACAGAGAATTTAATTGGAATTACCTGCATAATTTAATGAGAATTTACTGAAAATTTATTGAGAATTTAATGGGAATTTACTGAGTAATTTAATTAGAATTTACTGGGAATTTATTGAAAATTTACTGAGTAATTTACTAAAAACTTACTGGGAATTTACTAAATAATTTAATAAGAATTTATTGGGAATTTACTAATTAATTTAATGAGAATTTATTGGGAATTTACTGAGTAATTTACTGGGAATTTACAGGAAATTTCCTCAGTAATTTACTGAGAATTGGCGGGGAGTTTACTGAGTAATTTACTGAGTATTTACTACGAATTTACTGAGTAATTTAATGAGAATTTACTGGGAATTTTCTGAGAAATTTACTGGGAATTTCCTGAGTAATTTAATGAGAATTTATTAGGAATTTAATAAGAATTTACAGGGAATTTACTGAGTAATTTACTGAGAATTTAATGGCAATTTACTGATTAATTTAATGGAAATTTTTTGAGTAATTTACTGAGAATTTATTGGGAATTTACTGAGTAATTTACAGAGAATTTACTGAGAATTTAATGAGAATTTACTCTATATTTACTGAGAATTTATTAAGAATTTACTGAGTAAATTACTGAGAATTTACTAAGTAATTTACTGAGGATTTACTGGGAATTTTCTGAGAATTTACTGAGAATTTACTCAGAATTTACTGGGAATTTACTGAGAATTTAATGGCAATTTGCTAAGTAATTTACTGGGAATTTACTGTGTAATTTACTGAGAATTTAGTTGTAATTTACTGAGAATTTACAGGGAATTTACACAGTAATTTACTGAGAATTTTTTTAAAATTTACTGAGTAATTTAATGAGAATTTACTTGGAATTTAATGAAATTTTACACAACAATTTGCTGGGAATTTACTAGGAATTTAATTTGTAATTTACTGAGAATTTACTAGGAATTTACAGGGAATTTACTGCGTAATTTATTGAGAATTTACACAGTAATCTGATTAGAATTTAATGGGAATTTGCTGAGTATTTTACTGAGAGTTTACTGGAAATTTACTCAGTAATTTACTGAGAATTTATAGAGTAATTTATTGAAAATTTACTCAGAATTTACTGAGTAATTTACGGAGAATTTACTGAGAATTTAATCTGTAATTCACTAAATAATTTACTAAGAATTTTCTAGGAAATTATTGTGAATTTACTGAGAATTTACTTAGAATTTACTTGGAATTTATTGGTAATTTACTTAGAATTTACTGTGAATTTACTGAATAATTTAAGGAGAATTTAATGGAAATTTACTGGGAATTTACTGAGTAATTTATTGAGAATTTACTTGGTAATTTACTGAGAGTTTACTATGAATTTACTGGGAATTTACTAGGAATTTACCGAGTAATTTACGGGAAATTTACTAAGAAATTTACTGGGAATTTACTTGGAATTTACTACATAATTTAATGAGAATTTACTAGGAATTTACTGAGTAAGTTACTAAAAATTTACTAGGAATTTACTGGGAATATGCTGGCAATTTACTGGGAATATACTGGCAATTTACTGGGAATATATTGAGTAATTTATTTGGAATTTACTGAGTAATTTACTGAGAATATACTGGGATTTTACTGAGTAATTTAATAAGAATTTACTGGGAATTTTGTCAGTAATTTACTAGAAATTTACTTAGTAGTTTAATAAGAATTTACTTGGAATTTACTGATTAATTTAATGAGAATTTATTGAGAATTTGCTGGGAATTTACTGCGTAATTTACTATGAATTTACTAAGTATTTATTGAGAATTTACTAGGAATTTATTGATAAATTAATAGGAATTTAATCAGTAATTTTCTGAGAATTTACTGAGAATTTACTGAGTAATTTACTGAGAATTTACTGCGAAGTTACTTGGAATTAACTTGGAATTTACTGAGAATTTACTCCGTAATTTAATGAGAATTTACTGAGTAATTTACTGAGAATTTCCTGTGAGTTTATTTAGTAATTTACTTGTAATTTACTTGGAATTTACTGGGAATTTACGGAGTAATTTTTTGAGAATTTACTGGGAATTTAAGAAGTATTTTAGTGAGAATTTACTTGGAATTTACTAAGTAATTTATTGAGAATTTATTGAGTAATTTACTAAGAATTTACTGCGAATTTATTGGGAATTTACTAAGTAATTACTTAGAATTTACTAGAACTTTACTGAGAATTTACTCAGTAATTTACAAAGTAATTTACTAAGAATTTACTAGGAAGTTACTGAGTAATTTACTGAAAATTTATTGAGAATTTATTGGGAATTTGGTGAGTAATTTACTAGGAATTTACTGAGAATTTACTTGGAATTTGCTGAGTAATTTGCTTAGAATTTACTGGGAATTTACACAGTAATTTAATGAGAATTTACCGAGTAATTTATTGGGAATTTACTGAGAATTTACTCGGAATTTACTAAGTAATTTACTCAGAATTTACTGGGAATTTTCTGAAAATTTACACTGTAATTTACTGAGTATTTACTGATAATTTATTGGGAAATTACTGAGTAATTTACTGACAATTTATAGGGAACTTACTGCGTAATTTACTGAGAACTTACAGAGTAATTTACGGGGAATTTATTAAGTAATTTACAAAGAATTTACTCGGAATTTAGTGGTAATTTACTAAGTAATTTACAGCAAATTTACTGTGAATTTACTAAGTAATTTAATGAGAATTTACTGGGAATTTACTGAAAATTTACTGGGAAGTTACTCAGTAATTTACTGAAAATTTACTTAGAATTTACTGAGCAATTTACTTTGCAGGAATTTTCTAGGAATTTACCGAGTAATTTACTAGTAATTTATTGGGAATTTACTGGAATTTACTATGTAATTTACTGAGAATTTACTCGAAATTTACTCAGTAATTTAATGAAAATTTACTGGGAATTTACTGAAAATTTAATGAGTAATTTACGGGGCAATTTACTTAGTAATTTACTGAGAATTTACTGTGTATTTAATAAGAATTTACTGGGAATTTATTGATTAATTTGTTGAGAATTTACTGGAAACTTACTAAATAATTTACTGGGAATTTACTCAATAATTTATAAAGAATTTACTGGAAATTTAATGAATAATTTGCTGAGAATTTACTGGGAATTTACTAGGAATTTACTCTGTAATTTACAGAGAATTTACTAAGTAATTTAATTAGAATTTACTGGGAATTTACTGAGTAATTTACTGGGAATGTCACGACCCCAAACCGCCCCTAGTAGTTTGGTGCCGTGATGGCCAGTAATCCGAGATTACCGAAGGCCAACTTTCAAAATTCACACACAACAGAGTGTAAATATATGGGGCTTGCAAGTACGGAAGCGATACATACAATCAGATTTGTCACTACCCCAAACCGCCCCTAGTAGTTTGGTGCCGTGATGGCCAGTAATCCGTAATTACCGAAGGCCAACTTTCAAAAACTTAACACAATCAGAGTATAATAACCGGGGCTAACAAATGCGGAAGCAATAATCTAAAATACGAGCGGTCCATAAGAGCTGTGCGTAGATCAAATGCAATGCCGAACATTTCCAATTAACTTTACAACTTGAATACAACAAAGTAAAATACATGTTACATCTTGATCAAAAGGCTTCTCGAGCCGACATATACAAAATACAGCTAATACAAGCCAAGAAGCATGATTTTCAAGATTTGCCGACATGCAATGAAGGGCATCGCCGACGTAAATACAAAAGCAAAGCCGACATAAGCACGAATCCAAAACAAGCATCCAAAACGATCTAGGTATCGCCGCCGTCCTGCTCATCACCTATATATATATTGAGGGGTGAGTACAAATACTCAGTGAATGGTACTAATAATAAAGGTTTTGCATGAATATAGCCGAGGTCCTTCAAAACGAAACACATCAAACTTTAGCAAGACGAGGGATGAACCGTATTCATCAATCAAATATTACAACATCGGCGAAGCAAGGGATGAACCGTATTCATCAATCAAGTATCATAACATCGGCGAAGCAAGGGATGAACCGTATTCATCAATCAAGTGGTACTGCGAACGTTTAGAGTCCTCCAGCACAAGGGACTTGTGTTACTTAGGCCCGTAGCCCGATTTAACAAGGACCGTATCCTTTTATACTTAGTACTGCGAAAGTTTAGAGTCCTCCAGCACAAGGGACTTTCCAAGAATAACAATCAAAACAAGGCTATTTATTCATGCTTAACAAATACCCACGTCAAAACAAACAAAACCAGATTTATCAAAAGCAAGTGTAACATAGCTTTATTAGAAATACCACTCACCTAGTTCTTCAGGTGTAGACTCAAAGCAAATATCAAGGACCTACAATCACATGACAAGTCACATTCTCAAAGCAAGCTCTATATACATGCAAATGATCTCGGCATTCTTGCCAGATCCAAGTCAAAGACAAAGCAAAACAAGCTGGAAGCTTAATCACTGCTCCCGTCTCATAAAAACACACTGGGTACCGTCCAGGACTATGCCGAGGTCCCGTTAAACAAGGTCAGGAAAAACCTGGGTTTCCCTTTGAAGAACATGAAGAACATGATCATTTGAAAGATGGATGCAAGTTCACAACTCGTTACAAAAATCTGAGTTTTCATGCCAAGAGTTCAAAATATGGACCTGGATACCCATGTAAGAAGGTCATGCAAGAACAAACACAAAAACATGGTTTTCGTTCCAACTTTCGGATCAAAACGAGACTTTCTTCAAAAACACATGAAAACCATTTTCTCTTTCCAAAACTAACTTCAAAACGATGCATGACATGCAAAACAAATCCGATCATGCAATGCAGCTAGATAATCCATAACAACATTCAAAGTAGATCAAGAATCTTACCCCAAATCTTGAATCCAACGGTTCAAACCACGAAGATTAAGCTTGGAAGACTCACTCTCACTCAAGAACTCCTCTTCCTTCTCTCTAGAGCTTCTCTCTCTAAAACAAAGATTGAGACCAAAAATGATTTGTTTCTAGGTCTGCCGGCTGTCTTAACAATTAGCTCGGACACGTGGCGCTACCGGGTTAGTTCAGCTCAAAAAGGCGATTGATTGATAAGACAAGTCTCTAACAAAGCGTATGCAGCAAGCTCGGTGCAACACATCGGCAAGAATTGACATCGGCTCAAATCAAGGATCCGGCAACAGAATAACAAAACATCGGCTAGGGAGGACGACACTTGACTAAGCTGTACCACACCTTGGCCGGGGTGTGCCACATCTCGGCCTAGGCCATACCTGCCTGCGGACAAGGTTCACTGGGTGCAAAACATCTCGGCAATAAATGCCCGAGGTGTAGATGGGGGTCGACCAAGGGGTTCCAAGACAGTTCTAAGCACAAGGGTTCAAAGGCGAACTAAGCTCAGGGCGACCTCGGCCACACACACACACGAAGCAAAGAACAAAATCATGCAAGCAACTGTAAGCAAATCAAGGCAAGACAAAACCTTCAAATTAACATAACAAAGCAAGATCATGCAAGAATGTATGCAAGTATGACAAGAGTAAGGTGAGGGTTGTTACATCCTACCCCCCTTAAAGAAGTTTGGTCCCCAAACTTAGATTACCTTGCTCCTTGAACAACTCCGGATAACGGATTCTCACATCCTCTTCCTTTTCCCACGTGGTTTCTGTGCCATAATGTTCCTTCCATTCGACCTTTACCATTGGTATCGATTTGTTTCTCAACTGTCTCACTTGTCTGTCAATAATCCTCATTGGCTTCTCCTCGTAGCCCAAATCCTCATTAACCGTGATCTCGGAATGATCAATTATCTGCAGTGGATCTCGGATGTACTTCCTCAACATCGAAACATGAAACACATTGTGGACTTGGCTCAAATCTGGCGGCAAAGCAAGTCTGTAGGCAACGGGGTTAATTCTCTCAAGAATTTCAAATGGCCCAATATAACGCGGTGCTAATTTACCTTTCTTTCCAAATCTGGATACTCCCTTCATCGGTGAAACTTTCAGGAATACATGATTCCCAACTTCGAACTCTATCTCATTCCTTCTCTGGTCGACGTAGCTCTTTTGTCGGCTCTGGGCAGTTTTAATCCTCTGTTGGATGAGTTTAACCTTCTCTGTTGTCACTTGCATCAATTCGGGACCAAGCAGAGCTCTGTCTCCAACTTCGGCCCAACATATCGGCGACCTACATTTTCTTCCGTACAAGGCTTCATATGGCGCCATGCCAATACTAGCTTGATAACTGTTATTGTAAGCGAATTCCACTAAGGGCAAATGTGTTCCCCAGCTTCCTTGGAAGTCCAATACGCAAAGTCTAAGCATATCCTCGAGCGTCTGAATTGTCCTCTCTGTCTGCCCATCTGTCTGGGGATGAAAGGCTGTACTAAGTCTCAGCTCGGCTCCAAAAGCCCTCTGTAAACTCTGCCAAAATCTAGAAACAAATTTAGGATCTCGGTCTGACACAATTGATATCGGTACTCCATGAAGTCTGACAATCTCGTTCACATACAGCAAGGCAAGTTGATTGGCGTTGAATGTAGTCTTAACAGGTAGAAAGTGTGCTGACTTAGTTAATCTGTCAATAACAACCCAAATCGAATCCATACCTTTCGGTGTCTTCGGCAAACCAGTCACAAAATCCATGGAGATATGTTCCCATTTCCACTCAGGAATCGGCAAAGGTTGAAGAAGTCCTGCCGGTCTTTGATGTTCTGCTTTCACTTGCTGACAATGTAAACACTGGGACACGAATTCTGCTATCTCCCTTTTCATATTTGGCCACCAGAAGATCCGCTTCACATCTTGATACATTTTGGTGTTCCCTGGATGGACAGCAAACTTAGAACCGTGAGCTTCCTGCAAAATCTTCCTCTTCAACTCTGGGATGTCGGCCACGCATAACCTTCCCTCAAACTTGAGCACTTGATTTTCGATGGTATACCCTGATCTCGGCTTTGTGACAATCTCCTCGGCTACTTTCCTAAAGAAGTTATCCTCCATCTGCCTTGTTTTTACCTCATCAACAATAGTCGGCTCCACCGTTATCATGGTCAAACACGCCAAACTTCCATCTGACTTTCTGCTCAGGGCGTCGGCTACACTGTTAGCTTTACCTGGGTGATATGAATTCGCATATCGTAGTCTTTCAACAACTCAAGCCACCTTCTTTGTCTCAAATTCAATTCTTTCTGTGTGAATAGGTACTTTAGACTCTTATGATCTGTAAAAATCTGACAAGTAGCTCCATACAAATAGTGGCGCCAAATCTTCAAAGCAAATACTACGGCTGCTAATTCTAAATCGTGGGTAGGATAGTTTTTCTCATGAGGTTTCAACTGACGAGATGCATATGCTATAACCTTGCCCTTTTGCATTAATACACAACCCAGACCCTTATGCGATGCATCACTATAGACATGAAATTCTTCATTACCTGATGGTAGTACAAGTACTGGTGCTGTAACTAACCTCGTCTTTAGTTCCTGGAAAGCTGACTCCCGATCTTCGGTCCATTCGTACAGCGTTCCCTTCTTAGTCAGTTGCGTCAATGGAATTGCAATCCTTGAGAAATCTTTCACAAACTTTCTGTAATAACCTGCCAAACCCAGAAAACTACGAATCTCGGATACATTAGTCGGCCTCGGCCAATTTACTACGGCTTCAACTTTGCTAGGATCCACTGAGATACCTTCTTCATTAATCACATGACCCAAGAATGAGATAGTAGAAAGCCAAAACTCACACTTGTTAAACTTAGCATACAATTTCCGTGTTCTCAAAATCTGTAAGGCAAGTCTCAAATGATTTTCATGTTCAACATCACTCTTGGAATAGATCAATATATCATCAATGAAAACAACTACAAATTCATCTAAATATGGTTTGAAGATTCTGTTCATTAAATCCATAAATGCGGCAGGGGCATTGGTCACTTCAAAAGGCATTACTAAAAACTCGTAATGGCCATACCTTCTTCGAAAAGCAGTCTTCTCAACATCTTCGGCTTTAACTTTAAGCTGATGGTAACCAGACCGAAGGTCGATCTTAGAAAAGACTCGTGCTCCTTGTAATTGGTCAAGCAGATCATCAATCCTAGGTAATGGGTACTTGTTCTTGATGGTGACCTTATTAAGTTCTCTATAGTCAATACAAAGACGGAGTGTGCCATCCTTCTTCTTAACAAATAAAACAGGTGCTCCCCATGGTGAAGTGCTCGGCCTAATAAATCCCTTATCTAACAACTCTTGCAATTGCAGTTTCAATTCTCTAAGTTCAGCGGGGGCCATCCTATAAGGTGTTTTGGAGATCGGCTGTGTTCCCGATATGATGTCAACAGTAAACTCTATTTCTCTATCGGTCAAGTGGCCAGGCAATTCGTCTGGGAAGACGTCGGGGAATTCATTAACGATCGGGATGTCGGCTAGGTTAACATTTCCATTCTGATCACTCAATATACTACACAAGTAGCCTCGGCACCCCTTCTGAATTAACTTACAGGCCTTAATGGACGAAATCAAGTAAGGTGGGGGCACTACCCTTTTACCCTGGAAAATAACCTCGGCTAGGTTTGGGGGTCTCAAGGTGACACTTTTCGAAACACAATTAATAGATGCATCATTTGCGACTAACCAGTCCATTCCCAGTATAATATCAAAATGAGCTAGGTCTAGAGGCATTAGATCTACTAACAACTCAACATTCTTAATCACAACAACACAAGCCCTGTAAATGGATGCAATAATCATAGATCTCCCAGATGGAGTAGATACAGACAACACATAATCAAGGGGCTCTAGTTCTCTATTAATTTTCTCGGCAAACTTAGTAGATATAAACGAATGAGTAGAACCCGAATCAATCAACACATAAGCATCTTGGGAGCAAATTAGAAGCATACCTGACACTACTGCCTCAGCATTCTGAGTGTCTCCTGGTACTAACGCAAACACTCTGCCCTGTCTCATCTGTCCTTTCCCAGCATTTCCCTTCTGAACGAAACCCGAGGCATTCTCACCTTTCTTGTTGTTATCAGCCTTTGTTTTGGGGCAATCTTTCCGAAATGGCCCATCTCACCACATTCATAGCAGGCTCCAGACGTTCGTCGACAGATCCCGAAATGTTGTTTCCCACAATCCGAACACATCGGTTTAGCACTCCCTTCCTGTCTTAGGTTACTAGTACTGCCCATGTTCGTTCTCTTCTTGGTGCCCGGCTGTCCTCGACGATTGTCATAGTTCTGCCTTTTTCGCTGGTTCTCTCCCGAGCTCTGGTATCGATTCAAATTAGCTTCGGCCTGAATGGCTTTGTCCAATACTTCGGCATAAGTCGGCATATCGAGCAAATTAACCCGGTCTTGAATCGGTCCACGAAGCCCACACTCGAACTTCCTGGCCTTCATATATTCATCGTTGGTCATGTGAGGTACAAACCTTACCAATTCAGTGAAAGCGCGGTCATATTCCGCCACTGTTCTGTTGCCTTGTGTCAGAGTATGAAATTCGGTAGCCTTGCGGTTTCGAACACTTAGGGGAAAATGTTTCTTGTAGAACAACTCTAAGAATCGGGTCCAGGTCAAATCTGGATTGCTCCCTCTAACCATCATCCACCACCTGCGGGCGTCATCATCTAATGTGAATGCTGCCAACGTCACTTTCTGGGCGTCGGTGCTAGGGAAGATCTCGAACAACTTCTCCATTTCTAAAACCCATGCCTCAGCCTTCATCGGCTCTATACCCCCAGAGAATCTCGGTGGTCTCATTTTCTTGAACTCCCTGATCAAAGCTATCGTGCCATCCCCGTATAAGGCTGGTTGCGGGGGAACCTACGGCACTGGAGGAGGTGGAGGCGGAACCACATTTCGGCCGTTGGTCTGTTCAGCCTGAGTCGACGTAGCACTCGCGAACTGCTGCCTGGTTTGCCTCAACTCGCGGGCCAAACCTTCAACTAATCTTTCCAATCTGTCCATTCTGTCTTCGGGCTGATCCCGGCCAATTGGAGGTCTCCCTCTCCTCATGGTGCTATGAGCGTGCAAAGTATGACTTTTAAACAAATAAGCAAATAACCACGTAGGCAAGCAACAAATGGGTATATCAAGACAATGCACACTTCACTCAAACAACAAATACCATGATGCAACCCTAACATCTTTCTAAGGGAAATCCTATGCTCTTTAGGACTCAAAGTGTGTGAATAGCGTATACCGAGGAACTTGTGCTCTGATACCATTCTGTCACGACCCCAAACCGCCCCTAGTAGTTTGGTGTCGTGATGGCCAGTAATCCGTAATTACCGAAGGCCAACTTTCAAAAACTTAACACAATCAGAGTATAATAACCGGGGCTAACAAATGCGGAAGCAATAATCTAAAATACGAGCGGTCCATAAGAGCTGTGCGTAGATCAAATGCAATGCCGAACATTTCCAATTAACTTTACAACTTGAATACAACAAAGTAAAATACATGTTACATCTTGATCAAAAGGCTTCTCGAGCCGACATATACAAAATACAGCTAATACAAGCCAAGAAGCATGATTTTCAAGATTTGCCGACATGCAATGAAGGGCATCGCCGACGTAAATACAAAAGCAAAGCCAACATAAGCACGAATCCAAAACAAGCATCCAAAACGATCTAGGTATCGCCGCCGTCCTGCTCATCACCTATATATATATTGAGGGGTGAGTACAAATACTCAGTGAATGGTACTAATAATAAAGGTTTTGCATGAATATAGCCGAGGTCCTTCAAAACGAAACACATCAAACTTTAGCAAGACGAGGGATGAACCGTATTCATCAATCAAATATTACAACATCGGCGAAGCAAGGGATGAACCGTATTCATCAATCAAGTATCATAACATCGGCGAAGCAAGGGATGAACCGTATTCATCAATCAAGTGGCACTGCTAACGTTTAGAGTCCTCCAGCACAAGGGACTTGTGTTACTTAGGCCCGTAGCCCGATTTAACAAGGACCGTATCCTTTTATACTTAGTACTGCGAAAGTTTAGAGTCCTCCAGCACAAGGGACTTGTGTTACTTAGGCCCGTAGCCCGATTTAACAAGGACCGTATCCTTTTATACTTAGTACTGCGAAAGTTTAGAGTCCTCCAGCACAAGGGACTTTCCAAGAATAACAATCAAAACAAGGCTATTTATTCATGCTTAACAAATACCCACGTCAAAACAAACAAAACCAGATTTATCAAAAGCAAGTGTAACATAGCTTTATTAGAAATACCACTCACCTAGTTCTTCAGGTGTAGACTCAAAGCAAATATCAAGGACCTACAATCACATGGCAAGTCACATTCTCAAAGCAAGCTCTATATACATGCAAATGATCTCGGCATTCTTGCCAGATCCAAGTCAAAGACAAAGCAAAACAAGCTGGAAGCTTAATCACTGCTCCCGTCTCATAAAAACACACTGGGTACCGTCCAGGACTATGCCGAGGTCCCGTTAAACAAGGTCAGGAAAAACTTGGGTTTCCCTTTGAAGAACATGAAGAACATGATCATTTGAAAGATGGATGCAAGTTCACAACTCGTTACAAAAATCTGAGTTTTCATGCCAAGAGTTCAAAATATGGACCTGGATACCCATGTAAGAAGGTCATGCAAGAACAAACACAAAAACATGGTTTTCGTTCCAACTTTCGGATCAAAACGAGACTTTCTTCAAAAACACATGAAAACCATTTTCTCTTTCCAAAACTAACTTCAAAACGATGCATGACATGCAAAACAGATCCGATCATGCAATGCAGCTAGATAATCCATAACAACATTCAAAGTAGATCAAGAATCTTACCCCAAATCTTGAATCCAACGGTTCAAACCACGAAGATTAAGCTTGGAAGACTCACTCTCACTCAAGAACTCCTCTTCCTTCTCTCTAGAGCTTCTCTCTCTAAAACAAAGATTGAGACCAAAAATGATTTGTTTCTAGGTCTGCCGGCTGTCTTAACAATCAGCTCGGACACGTGGCGCTACCGGGTTGGTTCAGCTCAAAAAGGCGATTGATTGATAAGACAAGTCTCTGACAAAGCGTATGCAGCAAGCTCGGTGCAACACATCGGCAAGAATTGACATCGGCTCAAATCAAGGATCTGGCAACAGAATAACAAAACATCGGCTAGGGAGGACGACACTTGACTAAGCTGTACCACACCTTGGCCGGGGTGTGCCACATCTCGGCCTAGGCCATACCTGCCTGCAGACAAGGTTCACTGGGTGCAAAACATCTCGGCAATAAATGCCCGAGGTGTAGGTGGGGGTCGACCAAGGGGTTCCAAGACAGTTCTAAGCACAAGGGTTCAAAGGCGAACTAAGCTTAGGGCGACCTCGGCCACACACACACACGAAGCAAAGAACAAAATCATGCAAGCAACTGTAAGCAAATCAAGGCAAGACAAAACCTTCAAATTAACATAACAAAGCAAGATCATGCAAGAATGTATGCAAGTATGACAAGAGTAAGGTGAGGGTTGTTACAAGATTAGTCCATAAGAGCTGTGCATAAGTCAAGTGAAATAGCAACCATCTTCTTATGGGTTACAACTTAATTACAAACGAAGCAAAGTACATTTACATCTTACATATTAACAAAGGGCTTCACAAGCCGACAAAAACAAAATGTACGAATTACAGGTCAAGGAACATAGTTTGCCAGGTTGCCGACATTCCCTTTGCCGACATAACAATCATACAAAACGCACATCTTGATCAAAAGGCTTCTTAAGCCGACGTATGCATCATACAAGTATTACAAATCGAGAAGCATAATTTTCAAGACTGCCGACGTAAATACAGGTTAAGCCGACATAATCAAAATCCAAAATAAGCTCTAGAATCTCATCTAGGCGTCACCGCCTTCTTGTTCATCACCTACATATATATAGAGAGGGTGAGCTTGGATACTCAATTAATGGTATAAATAATAAAGGGTTTGCATGAATAATAGTCGAAGTCCTCTCAAAACAATACAAGTCAAAAACTTTAAATAACAAGGGATGGTCCTCGTCCATCTAACAAATCTTCAAAGCTTCAAGGGATGCTTACTAGTATCAACGTATTACAAATGATAAAATTTCGGCAAACATATCCACGCGGTAAACCGTCAGTGGCAAAACAAGACAAAACAAGAGAGGTATCTCAAACAAGGGTGCTACAAAAGTTTAGAGTCCCCTAGCACAAAGGACCTATGTTACAAAGGCCCGTAGCCCTTTAACACGAGAGTACTGTGTAGACACCCCATTTTTGACCGACCTTAAGACTCAGACGTCACCAATTGAGTGCTTGGTGATGTTGCATATTGTGCTCGTTTAGAAGTTTCAGAGTCACGGCCGTGAGCCCTGCCTCCGGACTTCCGAACCCTCTTCTGTGCCTTACCTCGGTTTGCGAACCAGGCTTGGTTTTCTCTGTGTCTTTTCCTGAGGGGAGGGAGAGGTCCTGTAGACCATCTCTCAGTGGCCGTAGGCTACATTTTGTGGTTGTAGGCCATTTTGCCTATTTCGGAGCCCGATTTCCGGTTTTCGGAGCCGTCAGGCCGTGTGCCTCGGTTCGGGACCGCTCAACCATCTCCATTTGCTCTGAATTTTGGAATACATCTTATTTTCTCCCTTTTGAGGGACACTGGGGTCTGAGAAACCCACTTCGTGGCCGAACGCCACTTTCGGTGCTTAACAGGCAATTTTCGGGACCCCGAACTGCGTGTTTTGGCCCCCGAGCATTCGTTTTGCATCGGTTTTCATTCATTTTTGGCAGGTGCCTCTGTTTCATCACCGGGAAGGTCACTAGAGGGTGGGAGGCCAGCAATTACCTTAGCAACCAGTTATATTCCATTTTTGCCCTCCGACGCCCGTTTTTCTCACTTCCGAGCCAATGTTGAACACCTTGGGGCCACTTTCTTCAACCCCAAACCACATATTTGTGTTGCACACACATGGGAGGACCCTAATATCATATGGCCGGCCAGAAAGTCCAATTGACCCTTTTGAACCCCTCTTAAAAATGGCTTGTTCTCTCTCCTGTTTTAGAGTTTCCAAATTCGAACCACAGGGTTGTGATGAGGAGACCTGGGAGGCCACCTTTTTGTGGTGGCCGGCCACTAATTATTCTTGACCTTTTTGACCCCTAGCCGGCCGGCTAGGGGGGTTGGCCGGCCGGCCACCTGCAGCCCCAAAAGGTGGCCGGCCATATTCCTTGCAGTGCACACTTTACAGCTATATAGCTGTTTCCCCCAGAAAATATCTATATCCGGGGGATATTTTGTGGGAAAAAGAAGCCTCATTTGACTCCACTTTGGCCTAGACTCTTCTCTCCCTCTCTTGCATAGATTGCTGGCCTCCCAACTCAAGAAAAAGGGTTACAAGAATTGCTTTGAGGATATACATACATATCACTCCATTTCCTTCAAGTTTTGGGCTCCATTTCTTCATCATCTTCAAGCTCTACCACCACCCCTCCATTCCAGCAGCAAGGGGAGGAATTCCAGCAGCTTAGAGTCATCAAATCTGGTCCAAGAAGCAACAAAAGTGTTGGTCTTCAAGGGTAAGTAGACTTTTCCCTTTTTGTGGCTCATTTTTGCACCAGTTTCTTAGCCAACATGCTTACTGATTTGAGCTCCGACCAAAACTGAAAAGGTCATTTTTTTGAGCTCATTTTCTTGTTTCATTAAGGGCTCAACCCTGTTTGAGGCCCCCATATTGCACTTGCTTCAATATCCCCTTGTATGTCAATTTTCTTGCATGATTTATTAGCCTAGTGTGCTTCCATTTTTGGGCATTTTATAGAACTAACAATAGGCTTATTTTGAGCCCCTATTCAACATTTAAGAAGGACTCATCACTGTTTGGGACCTCCATATGCCACTTTATGTTATATCCCCTCTTTGGTCCCCATTTTTGCATGCTTTGGCAGCCTATCATGCTTCTGTTTTTGGTCTTTTTACGGGCCTAGAAATAGTATTATTTTGGCCCATTCTTCATATTTCATTAAGGGTCTTTGGATGTTTGTTGAATATTTTGCATACTTCATGTTATAGCCTTTTTTGAGCCTCATTTTGCATTGCATTTCTAGCATGATTTTATACTGTTTTGGGGTTTTTATAGTTCTGTAAATATGCTTATTTTTGGTCCCTCTTCAATGTTGTAGAAGGGAATTTTTCAGTTTGGGCTGTGCATATACCACTTGCCTCTTTGGCCACCTTTTGGCCCATTTTCTTGCATAAGAGCTTAGTCATATCTATGTTTGTTTTTGAGGTTTTTACAGTTCTGTAAATATGCTTATTTTGGGCCCCTCTTCAATGTTGTTGAAGGGCCCTAACCTGTTTGGGGTCAGCAGGTGTGAGTTGCTTCATAACCTCATGTGTTAGGGCCATTTTTTGCATACCATTGTTGCCCTATCTTTGCTTGCTTTTTGGCCATGATTTGGACTAGAAAAATGCTGATTTTGAGGCTGCCTTGCTTCTGTCTTTTCATTCCATGTACCAATTATGCTTGCTTTGTATAGCTGTAAGCCATTTCATGTGCCTAATTTTGCATTTCGGGAGAGATTCCATGCATCGGGTGTACTTTCGCCTCATTTCGGGACTGTTTTCCTCCACATTTCAGTTCTGAAATTCCATTAGCATGTTTGCATATCATTTTCCATGCTATTACATTGCATATGTCATTGCCTCGGTTTGCGTGCCCGTGTGCACGCATTTCGAGGCACTTCATTTTCATCCATCGGCCTCTTATGTGAGTGTGGCTGAGGCTCTCTCATGTTAGTATAAGTCCATGTTGCATTCTATATGCCATTTCCATGCTATTACATTGCATATGTCATTGCCTCGGTTTGCGCGCCCGTGTGCACGCATTTCGAGGCACTTCACTTTCATCCATCGGCCTCTTATGTGAGTGTGGCTGAGGCTCTCTCATGTTCGTATAAGTCCATGTTGCATTCTATATGCCATTTTCATGCCATTGCATTGCGTATGCCATTGCCTCGGTTTGCGTGCCCGTGTGCACGCATTTTGAGGCACTTCAGTTTCATCCATCGGCCTCTTATGTGAGTGTAGCTGAGGCTCTCTCATGTTAGTATAAGTCCATGTTGCATTCTATATGCCATTTCCATGCCATTGCATTGCGTATGCCATTGCCTCGGTTTGCGTGCCCGTGTGCACGCATTTCGAGGCACTTCATTTTCATCCATCGGCCTCTTATGTGAGTGTGGCTGAGGCTCTCTCATGTTAGTGTAAGTCCATGTTGCATTCTATATGCCATTTTAGCCATATTGCATTGCGTATGCCATTGCCTCGATTTGCGTGCCCGTGTGCACGTGTTTCGAGGCACTTCATTTTCATCCATCGGCCTCTTATGTGAGTGTGGCTGAGGCTCTCTCATGTTAGTATAAGCCCATATCACATTTCCATGTCATTTACATTGCGTATGTCATTTTCTCGATTTGCGACCCGTGTGCACGCAATTCGAGGCACCTCATTTTCATAGCATTGTGCATGCTAGGCTGTATCTTAGTTGCATTTCATGCATATCATGCATATTGCATCGTGTTCGGGATAGGAGTTAGCCCGGGCACAGGAAGCGAGGTGCGTTTCGTACTCCGAGTGACGGAACGCGTCTCAATTCCCTAGTCACAGACACTCTGGATTACCCATGATGGAGTTAGGTTTTGTTGTGTTTATACGTGCATTCATTCCATATTGAGTTGCACATTTTGATTCCTCGGCCATCATGCATCGATATGCGTGATTGGTGGCACGAGGATCGAGGCATGCATATATCTGTGAAAATACATTGTCATGCCCCTTTCCTGCTCTCTGTTGCAGCAAAATGAAGAATCAGCAACTTTTTGGAGTTTGACGCGCATTTCAAGAAAAGGTGTAAACAGAGGCTAGTTGGGGCATCCCAGTGGATTTCCGCGCAAGGCAGCCCAGACATGCATCATTCATCAGGAGCAAGGCAGTCCCTGGCTTGCACGCCAATTTTACAGCTTTCTTAGTTAATTTGATTAATTAATTAGGAATTTGTACATTATTCGGACTGTAATATTTGGACTGTAATATTCTTTTATTCGGGACTGTATATTTATTCGGACCCTCTGCGCGAGGGCACAACTGTAATAAGTGTGAGTGTGTGTGTTGTATGTCTTCCAACCCCACATCTTTCTCCCTTTTATTTATCCGTTTATGGTGGTTAGATTAGGGCATATTTCAATTAGCATACAGTATGATAGCATGTTTGCATTTCATTCATCTGTATTGCATGCACCGGGCTCGGCGCATCATACTAACTACATTGTACTTTCAATTCCAAATTGAATATTTGTTAGCTGTTGCATCCCATATACCATGTTTAGAATAGCCGAGCCTGCTATAATTTGCATCCTTGCATGTGTTGCATTAGGCATCTCTGTATACTTAGGATCATGCATGATTCCTAATGAGTTTTTGCTTTAGCTTGGAGTACTCAGTGAGTTTTATGCTTTAGCATCCTTACATGCGTGTGAGTGACTGCCATGAATAGCATGCTTACCATGAGGCTATGTGCTTACATGATATAACTGCCTGAATGCCTATGGGTGAAGGTTGGGTTATTTGGATTGGGACAATTCATCAAATGTTTGTTTTAAGCCCACTAGATAGTGGCAAAACCATCTTTTCTAAGCCCACCCGAGGGTGGCAAAATCTGCATTTTAAGCCTACTTGCGAGTAGCAAACCATCTTTCAAAAAACAAACATGAAATGTTTCGTTCCAATTCAGGCGACTCAGTCTATACTTATATGCCGTGCGCATCACATAGTAACCTAGGCTAATAACCGGAATAAGAACACACAAAGTTTTCAAAAATAGATATCATGGTTAGTAGAGGCCGATCTTTGATCGAGCGAGCGGGGGTGCTCACGAAGTGACCTTCTCCAATCGTACCCAAGTTCCCGAGCCGAGGCAACTTTGGTGATGACGGACACGTGGCCTTAGGCAAATGAGTCAGGGTTTCCTAAATTTCCCATTAAAAAACATTTTGGTGGCGACTCTGTATCTGGCAAAGCAGTCCATGTTTGTCACTTCTTTCAAAAATCTGTTTTCTCAAAACGATTTGCCGGATTTGGACTCTTTGGTTCAGACTTAGAACCATGACAAATTTGAGAGTCCTGAGCTGTAGTGACCCCAAATGAATAGAACGGGAGCTCGTACCTCCCGGGGCGTTCGGGGACGTCTACAGTTTCTGGCGACTCTGCTGGGGATTTAGAGAACTTGACTCGAACTCGTGATATCTGTTTTTGACTACACTTGTGTGTTTCTTTGCATTGCATTTGCATTGGTGCGCTTAGGACACCGTGTTTGCCATCTGCTATTCCTGAACGGTTTGCCGGAGTCTTGTCTTGTCAAGGCATGACCATAAGGTTGACCGGTTGTGGGCTCTGTCAGTATGGGAACACAAACCCCGGTTTTACCGGGGCACCCTCTTTGACCATTCGACCTAGTACATATTCGGATCCATAGTGACCATTCCAAACTAGGACAGGTTGCTTGCCCGTTTATAGGTTGTTTGAAACCGCTGTGTGCGTAGTGAAACCCTAGCTCCTGACAAAATAGGACAGGGAAACCCTACCCCTTCATAGGGGTGTTTTGGCTCTCACTTATCTGTTATGTGCTTTAGAGTGCGTCTCTACAGGAATGCATGTATCAGTGTATGAGTTTGGGCATCAGGCCTGCGGGCACCAGTTTGCAAATTTGGGCATCAGGCCTGCGGGCATTACTATCAGTATTTGGGAGTCAGCTTTACCTGTGGGTATCAGACTCAGATTTTGAGGCCGAATTTTGGGGCAGAATTCAGTAGAGGGCACACTCATTCAACTATGCTCGTATCTGTCAGATGGAATCAGGCTGAGATGCTGTCTGTTTTCTCTTTTGCAGGGGTAGTCTGGGAACCATAGCTTCAGAAGGCTCCGATATCCCCCGAGGTTCATCGAACTTGTGCTGATAGACTTTGCTAGGTCAGAGATTCAGTTCAAGGGCAATCAGTGTTCCTCCGCCAGAGGCAAGGTAAAAAGGGCTAGTCGGGCACAAATCACCAGTTCGGCAGTTACCAGATCAGCGGCCCTTATCCACTCCACCAGTGAACAGTCAGGCTGAGGTCTCAGTTTCTACTGCCGGGATAGATATCAGTCAGACAGATGGATCAGCAGAACATGTCAGGGATGGAGGCAATGATGCGCCAGATGCAAGAAAGTATGAAACTCATGCAGCAAGATGCTGCCCGTCAGGAGGAATTTGCCAAACAGCAGGCTGCGATCATGGCTCAGCAGGCCGAGCTCATCATCAAGCTGCAACAGCAAAGCGACGCGTCCACTTCACAACAAGTTCCTCCCCCAACAGGAGCTCCAGCACCTGGGGAGACGCCGAATGTCCAGGATGATACGGACATTCCAGGCGGGCCGGCTCCGCCCCCAATTTTATCTCAACTATCCAAAGCACCTACCAATCTACCGAGCTCTCCCTTTGAGTTCGAGGTTGATCATACAGCTCTGAAATTGAGCAAACTTGAGAAACTTTTCGAGAAGTCCCAGGGGGTCAAGGCTATCCCGGATATCGGAGATGGATATACCGACGTGGCCATAACATTGCCCGATAGGTTCAAAATGCCTCAAATTGACCGCTTTGACGGATCCGGGGACCCCACGGTCCATCTCCGACTGTTCTCAGACATCTTGCGGCCAATGGGCCTAACGCGACCACAGAAGCTTTCACTATTCGGCCGAACCCTGTCAGGTGTGGCCGCCAACTGGTACGCAAAGTTAGAGGATGAAGTGAAGAAGAATTGGGATGAAATGGCTGAGGCCTTTGTCGCGCAATACTCGTACAACACTCAGATCGAGATTACAACTCGTGATCTTAAAACGACAAGGCAAGAGCCCAAGGAAAATTTCTCGGACTTTGTAATCCGGTGGAGGGCGAAGGCCTCGATGATGACCCTTAGACCCACTGACAAAGATCAAATTCGGATGATTGTGCGCAATCTCCAGCCCAAGCTAATGCGGAAAATGATCGTGATCCCCTTCCCTACCTTTTCAGATTTGCATGAGATGGGAGTACAGATCGAGGACGCTATGAAGCAGGGCCTTTTTGACCAGGAGAAGGAGCAGCCCAGGAGGGCGTTTTCCCGCAGTTCGAATGCGACCACCAGTGGTGATACAGCTGCAAGATCTTCTGAAGTGGGCATGGTTACCACCATCGTATCAAAAACAGCTACCCCATTCACCGGTGTGTCCGGAAGTAACTCACAAGGAACCAAATATCCACCCCAAGCCAAGAAGGTTTTCACCCCACTTTATATGCCTTTGTCAAAGGCTCTAGGGGTTTTGATCAAGAAAGGGCATCTGAAGCCCCTCGAGCCGCAGCCATTACCAAAGAACCTCACTCTCTCACACAACCCAGCTGACTACTGTGCCTTCCATCAGCGAGCTGGCCATGACACTGACATGTGCTTTCGTCTCCGCCACGAAATACAAGATCTGATCGACAACGGGGTCATCCCCGCACCAGGTCCTGCAAAGTCTATCGGCACTTGATCAGTGAACTTATGGGGGGATAATGTGATGTGATCGAGGGATGAACCAGCTGCGGGTGGCACTCGATTTACTCCAGATGTGGGAAGGACAGGCACTATTCTGAGCATTTGCGAATGCTGGTTTCTGACTTGGGTCAGTCTTATTGTTTTGTTTTGAGTCTGTCTTTTGTTTTGAGTCAGTCTCTTTTGTTTTGGGTCTGTCTTGTTGTATCGAGTCAGTCCTGTTGTATAGAAGTCGGGTGATTCCGGGGGATGTTACCTCGGGCGTCACCATTTTGTTTTATGTCTGTCCTTTTCGTTTGGTTTTGAGTCTATTTCTGCCAAGGAGCCAGTAACACCAAAAGATTTGAATGAAACAGCAGTAATTTTTGCACTTCTGTGTTCGCTTCTGCCATGTGCCAATTGTGCCAGAAAGATTGAATGAAATGACAGTGCATTCCACCTGCTCTCTTGTGCCCCAGAATCATTGCATTGACCTAAGTTTTCCAAAACTTTTTGAACACTGCAGTGAAAATGAAGAGGAAGGAATTCCTCGGGATTTGCAAAACTTTGATCATTTGACAGAAAGAAAGGCGTGCTAAGCCCTTAATGAATGAAATCATGCTTGTTAGCGTGAGTACTGAGAAGGACCCTGGCTTGATCCAGACTGGTTTCACACTATCTTCAGCGCGAGTGATTTGTCGCTTTCTTAAAAATTTTCAAAATCAAAATGTTTTGCGCGGTCTTGCGAAGACTTGTGTGGAATCGCTCTTGAGATTGTGCAGCCTAGGATCGCTCTCGGCCTCGAGACTCAACCCCTTCACTTCCAAACCTTGAGCTTGAATTCATAAGGTTCAACGGACAACCGCCATGTAAGGCCTGTGTGGCCAGATTTGAAGCAGCCCTCAAACAAGAGGCCAGGAAAGTCAGGTCAAGAAGATCAGATCTCATCAGAAGAAGCTTAGAAAGCAAAACAGCAGCCATTCTCCTGGATTCAGATGTCTTCAGGATCTTAAAACCATTTGACATGGACAAAGCTACACTTTTACCCTTGAGAGGCTCGCTGGGCCGAAAACCCAGAAGGGCGGCCCAGGCAAAAGTTAGAGCAAGAAAAAAGAAAGATGCAAAGAAAAGAACAAAAAAAAGAAGAAAATCAAGAAAAAAGAAAAAAAAATGAATGAAATTGAAAAGAAAAGAAGAACAAAGCTCGCAAGGTCGAAAACCCGCAACGGGCGCCTTGGCAAAAGTTAGAGCCTAAAAATGAGAGGTTAATACCCGAGTGTACCTTAACCTCGAACTACGTGAGGCTTGATTCCCATCTTTGGGATACGTAGGCAACTTCATTCTGAAGTCCAGTCGTAAAACAATTCAATTATGTCCATGTAATGGTTTTGATCATCTTTGCCTTCTCTATATCCGAGAGTTCGGTTGCAATCGTCGCTCTGAGGACTGCCTACAATGCGCCACGGTGCCATCCAAACAAGGGGCAACTTTCCGTTGCCATTCAAATGCGCCGCGGTGCCATCCAAACAAGGGGCAACTTTCCGTTGCCATTCAATGCGCCGCGGTGCCGTTCAAACAAGGGGCAACTTTCCGTTGCCATGCAGTTCCCCTCAAGCAAGGGGCAATCTTCCTTCGAATCCGAGGTTGTGCATCTCGAGAGTAGGTTCCGTGCTCGTTGAGCAGTGGTCGTTTGCAAAAAAAAAAAAAAATAGTTTCTGAGAATTTTTACTGAGGTTGACTAATCTTCTCGAAAAGTACTCCATTTTTCAAAACTGGACCATTTCTTGGACCCCAAAAAGGAAAAATTTTCAGTGCTCACAGCCTAACTTGCATGATTTCAAATTAGAAAATCGAACAAGCGCGTTAATCTAACTCTCATTTTGATCAAAATTGTTTTAGAAAGCCAAAACAAAAAATGGTCAAATTGATGAACTAGGGGCACAGTTGAGTCAGGCTTCCTGTCTTTTCCTCATTGTCAATGCACTTGCCAGAAAGGGCACTCTACTTGCCAGAAAGGGCACCGTATTCGCCAGAAAAGGGCACCACTGAGGCTGATCACAAAACGGCTGAAAGCTCTCTCATCCTCCAAGCAGCGAGGTATCAAGCCGAGTGCGAAGCACGAATTGGAATGGATCGAGATGCTCCATTCCCTCATCCGGCGCATCGACAGATGTCACCGAAGGAAATAACCACGAGCTGATTATGTTGGGTGTGAGCCCGTAACTTCCTGTTCATCCATCAACCACCCAGGGGAGGGATGAAAAATGAGAGAATGAAGAATAGAGAGACGTGCGATGAGAGGAAAAGTGAGAAGAGGGCTTTTTCAGAAAAACAGAGCTTGAGGGCCGAGTGATATGAGAACCACAAATGAGAAAGGGTGGGAAACACTACCCGGTGAAACAGGCTCCCTGTGCACGTCTGAGTGTCGTGTCTTTTTGTTTTATCTCGATTCTTGTTTTGAGTCGTTTCGAGTGTTACTCGATGTGTCTAGGTTGTGGGCCTTTTATTTCCTTGTTGAGTTGTCTTGCTGTGTTCAGTCGTAGGCTCAATACTTGGTCGAAAGCTCATTTATCAATTCAAAAATAAAATCGTTTTGCGCTCCGAGTGCCGTGCCGTTCTCCACATCTGTGCAAAACAAGATTCGTTCTTTCATAAAACCGCAGGGTTCAACCCAGGTCATGCGAGAACAGCAAAACTAGGACCTATCTGAAGCTATATGGGTTCCAGACTACAAAGCAAAAGCAAAAGAGGAAATGTCGGGTATCTGAGTTTGTTTCAACTTTAGTAAGTTCCGAGACTACATTCCGTGTGTACCCCTTCAAGTCTTGCCAACGCTCCGAAGTATGAGTGTGCCTCTACCTCAAGCGCAAGATCAAGCCTGCTTCAAAGTCATGCGTCATTCGTTGCATTGTTATGCACATCTATCTAGCATTGTTATGCTCATTTGTTGCATTGTTATGCACATCTATCTAGCATTGTTATGCTCATTTGTTGCATTGTTATGCTCATTCGTTGCATTGTTATGCACATCTATCTAGCATTGTTATGCTCATTACTTGCATTGTTATGCACATCTATCTAGCATTGTTATGCTCATTACTTGCATTGTTATGTACACTTCACCTGCATCGTTATGCACCTTTTCACTTGCAATTGTCGTCTTTTCTCCTCTCGCATGCGGTGCGTTAGGGCATCTTTGGTTTCGAACATTCGAATGAGTTCCGGTATTCATTCATACCTTTTCTCTCTTGCATGTGATATGCTGAGATGTTTTTCTCTTGCGTGTGATACGCTGAGAAATTTCCCTTTTCTCTCTTGCATGTGATATGCTGAGATGTTTTTCTCTTGCGTGTGATACGCTGAGAAATTTCCCTTTTCTCTTTTACATGTGATATGCTGAGATGTTTTTCTCTTGCGTGTGATACGCTGAGAAATTTTCCTTTTCTCTCTTGCATGTGATATGCTGAGATGTTTTTCTCTTGCGTGTGATACGCTGAGAAATTTCCCTTTTCTCTCTTGCATGTGATATGCTGAGATGTTTTTCTCTTGCGTGTGATACGCTGAGAAATTTCCCTTTTCTCTCTTGCATGTGATATGCTGAGAGGTTTTCTCTTGCGTGTGATACGCTGAGAAATTTATCTTTCCTCCCTTGCATGCGATATGCTGAGAGGTTTTCTCTTGCGTGTGATACGCTGAGAAATTTCCCTTTTCTCTCTTGCATGTGATATGCTGAGAGGTTTTCTCTTGCGTGTGATACGCTGAGAAATTTATCTTTCCTCCCTTGCATGTGATATGCTGAGAGGTTTTCTCTTGCGTGTGATATGCTGAGAAATTTTCCTTTTCTCTCTTGCATGGGATATGCTGAGAGGTTTTCTCTTGCGTGTGATACGCTGAGGAATTTGCCTTTCTTCTCTTGCGTGTGATAGGCTGAGAAGTTTACCTTTCCTCTTTTGCGTGTGATACGCTGAGAGATTTACCTTCTTCCTCTCCTATGTGTGATACGCAGAGAGATGTTGTGTGTTAGGCTCCGGGTAGTCTCAGTAGTCGCTTTTAGCCTTCTCCGCGTGAGACGCAGTGAGAATTGCATAATTTTCTTATATTCTTTCTGCGTGAAATGTAGTTAGATTTGTATTCATTTGCTTAAAGCTGTTGCATGGTATGCTTCATTACAGCTTTCTTTACATGATCATAAAGTTATGTTCGGCTCTGTGCATATCGCTTTGCATTTTGCCCCCTTTTGCCTGCGGGCACGCCTGCGGGTATATCTCTGTCTATCTTGTATGATTGTCTAAGTCTTCGGCCTTGTCAAAAATGGGTCGTCTCTCGGCTTTGACACTCACTCCCGTCATTGTTATGACTTCCGAGTTCTGTCAAAGAGGGGCAACTGTAGACACCCCATTTTTGACCGACCTTAAGACTCAGACGTCACCAATTGAGTGCTTGGTGATGTTGCATATTGTGCTCGTTCAGAAGTTTCAGAGTCACGGCCGTGAGCCCTGCCTCCGGACTTTCGAACCCTCTTCTGTGCCTTACCTCGGTTTGCGAACCAGGCTCGGTTTTCTCTGTGTCTTTTCCTGAGGGGAGGGAGAGGTCCTGTAGACCATCTCTCAGTGGCCGTAGGCTGCATTTTGTGGCTGTAGGCCATTTTGCCCATTTCGGAGCCCGGTTTCCGGTTTTCGGAGCCGTCAGGCCGTGTGCCTCGGTTCGGGACCGCTCAACCATCTCCATTTGCTCTGAATTTTGGCATACATCTTATTTTCTCCCTTTTGAGGGACACTGGGGTCTGAGAAACCCACTTCGTGGCCGAACGCCACTTTCGGTGCTTAACAGGCAATTTTCGGGACCCCGAACTGCGTGTTTTGGCCCCCGAGCATTCGTTTTGCATCGGTTTTCGTTCATTTTTGGCAGGTGCCTCTGTTTCATCACCGGGAAGGTCACTGGAGGATGGGAGGCCAGCAATTACCTTAGCAACCAGTTATATTCCATTTTTGCCCTCCGACGCCCGTTTTTCTCACTTTGGAGCCAATGTTGAACACCTTGGGGCCACTTTCTTCAACCCCAAACCACATATTTGTGATGCACACACATGGGAGGACCCTAATATCATATGGCCGGCCAGAAATTCCAATTGACCCTTTTGAACCCCTCTTAAAAATGGCTTGTTCTCTCTCCTGTTTTAGAGTTTCCAAATTCGAACCACAGGGTTGTGATGAGGAGACCTGGGAGGCCACCTTTTTGTGGTGGCCGGCCACTAATTATTCTTGACCTTTTTGACCCCTAGCCGGCCGGCTAGGGGGGGTGGCCGGCTGGCCACCTACAGCCCCAAAAGGTGGCCGGCCATATTCCTTGCAGTGCACACTTTACAGCTGTATAGCTGTTTCCCCTAGAAAATATCTATATCCGGGGGATATTTTGTGGGAAAAAGAAGCCTCATTTGACTCCACTTTGGCCTAGACTCTTCTCTCCCTCTCTTGCATAGATTGCTGGCCTCCCAACTCAAGAAAAAGGGTTACAAGAATTGCTTTGAGGATATACATACATATCACTCCATTTCCTTCAAGTTTTGGGCTCCATTTCTTCATCATCTTCAAGCTCTACCACCACCCCTCCATTCCAGCAGAAAGGGGAGGAATTCCAGCAGCTTAGAGTCATCAAATCTGGTCCAAGAAGCAACAAAAGTGTTGGTCTTCAAGGGTAAGTAGACTTTCCCCTTTTTGTGGCTCATTTTTGCACCAATTTCTTAGCCAACATGCTTACTGATTTGAGCTCCGACCAAAATTGAAAATGTCATTTTTTGAGCTCATTTTCTTGTTTCATTAAGGGCTCAACCCTGTTTGAGGCCCCCATATTGCACTTGCTTCAATATCCCCTTGTATGTCAATTTTCTTGCATGATTTATTAGCCTAGTGTGCTTCCATTTTTGGGCATTTTACAGAACTAAAAATAGGCTTATTTTTAGCCCCTCTTCAACATTGAAGAAGGGCTCATCACTTTTTGGGACCTCCATATGCCACTTCATGTTATATCCCCTCTTTGGTCCCCATTTTTGCATGCTTTGGCAGCCTATCATGCTTCTGTTTTTGGTCTTTTTACAGGCCTAGAAATAGTCTTATTTTGGCCCATTCTTCATATTTCATTAAGGGTCTTTGGATGTTTGTTGAATATTTTGCATACTTCATGTTATAGCCTCTTTTGAGCCTCATTTTGCATTGCATTTCTAGCATGTTTGTATACTGTTTTGGGGTTTTTACAGTTCTGTAAATATGCTTATTTTTGGTCCCTCTTCAATGTTGTAGAAGGGAATTTTTCAGTTTGGGCTGTGCATATACCACTTGCCTCTTTGGCCACCTTTTGGCCCATTTTCTTGCATAAGAGCTTAGTCATATCTATGTTTGTTTTTGAGGTTTTTACAGTTCTGTAAATATGCTTATTTTGGGCCCCTCTTCAATGTTGTTGAAGGGCCCTAACCTGTTTGGGGTCAGCAGGTGTGAGTTGCTTCATAACCTCATGTGTTAGGGCCATTTTTGCATACCATTGTTGCCCTATCTTTGCTTGCTTTTTGGCCATGATTTGTACTAGAAAAATGCTGATTCTGAGGCTGCCTTGCTTCTGTCTTTTCATTCCATGTACCAATTATGCTTGCTTTGTATAGCTGTAAGCCATTTCATGTGCCTAATTTTGCATTTCGGGAGAGATTCCATGCATCGGGTGTACTTGCGCCTCATTTCGGGACTGTTTTCCTCCACATTTCAGTTCTGAAATTCCATTAGCATGTTTGCATATCATTTTCCATGCTATTACATTGCATATGTCATTGCCTCGGTTTGCGTGCCCGTGTGCACGCATTTCGAGGCACTTAATTTTCATCCATCGGCCTCTTATTTGAGTGTGGCTGAGGCTCTCTCATGTTAGTATAAGTTCATGTTGCATTCTATATGCCATTTCCATGCTATTACATTGCATATGTCATTGCCTCGGTTTGCGCGCCCGTGTGCACGCATTTCGAGGCACTTCACTTTCATCCATCGGCCTCTTATCTGAGTGTGGCTGAGGCTCTCTCATGTTAGTATAAGTCCATGTTGCATTCTATATGCCATTTCCATGCCATTGCATTGTGTATGCCATTGCCTCGGTTTGCGTGCCCGTGTGCACGCATTTTGAGGCACTTCACTTTCATCCATCGGCCTCTTATGTGAGTGTAGCTGAGGCTCTCTCATGTTAGTATAAGTCCATGTTGCAGCATTCTATATGCCATTTCCATGCCATTGCATTGCGTATGCCATTGCCTCGGTTTGCGTGCCCGTGTGCACGCATTTCGAGGCACTTCATTTTCATCCATCGGCCTCTTATGTGAGTGTGGCTGAGGCTCTCTCATGTTAGTGTAAGTCCATGTTGCATTCTATATGCCATTTTAGCCATATTGCATTGCGTATGCCATTGCCTCGATTTGCGTGCCCGTGTGCACGCGTTTCGAGGCACTTCATTTTCATCCATCGGCCTCTTATGTGAGTGTGGCTGAGGCTCTCTCATGTTAGTATAAGCCCATATCACATTTTCATGTCATTTACATTGCGTATGTCATTTTCTCGATTTGCGACCCGTGTGCACGCATTTCGAGGCACCTCATTTTCATAGCATTGTGCATGCTAGGCTGTATCTTAGTTGCATTTCATGCATATCATGCATATTGCATCGTGTTCGGGATAGGAGTTAGCCCGGGCACGGGAAGCGAGGTGCGTTTCGTACTCCGAGTGACGGAACGCGTCTCAATTCCCCAGTCACCGACACTCCGGATTACCCATGATGGAGTTAGGTTTTGTTGTGTTTATACGTGCATTCATTCCATATTGAGTTGCACATTTTGATTCCTCGGCCATCATGCATCGATATGCGTGATTGGTGGCACGAGGATCGAGGCATGCATATATCTGTGAAAATACATTGCCATGCCCCTTTCCTGCTCTCTGTTGCAGCAAAATGAAGAATCAGTAACTTTTTGGAGTTTGACGCGCATTTCAAGAAAAGGTGTAAACAGAGGCTAGTTGGGGCATCCCAGTGGATTTCCGCGCAAGGCAGCCCAGACATGCATCATTCATCAGGAGCAAGGCAGTCCCTGGCTTGCACGCCAGTTTTACAGCTTTCTTAGTTAATTTGATTAATTAATTAGGAATTTGTACATTATTCGGATTGTAATATTTGGACTGTAATATTCTTTTATTCGGGACTGTATATTTATTCGGACCCTCTGCGCGAGGGCACAACTGTAATAAGTGTGCGTGTGTGTGTTGTATGTCTTCCAACCCCACGTCTTTCTCCCTTTTATTTATCCGCTTATGGTGGTTAGATTAGGGCATATTTCAATTAGCATACAGTATGATAGCATGTTTGCATTTTATTCATCTGTATTGCATACACCGGGCTCGGCGCATCATACTAACTACATTGTACTTTCAATTCCAAATTGAATATTTGTTAGCTGTTGCATCCCATATACCATGTTTAGAATAGCCGAGCCTGCTATAATTTGCATCCTTGCATGTGTTGCATTAGGCATCTCGTATACTTAGGATCATGCATGATTCCTAATGAGTTTTTGTTTTAGCTTGGAGTACTCAGTGAGTTTTATGCTTTAGCATCCTTGCATGTGTGTGAGTGACTGCCATGAATAGCATGCTTACCATGAGGCTATGTGCTTACATGATATAACTGCCTGAATGCCAGTGGGTGAAGGTTGGGTTATTTGGATTGGGACAATTCATCAAATGTTTGTTTTAAGCCCACTAGATAGTGGCAAAACCATCTTTTCTAAGCCCACCCGAGGGTGGCAAAATCTGCATTTTAAGCCTACTTGCGAGTAGCAAACCATCTTTCAAAAAACAAACATGAAATGTTTCGTTCCAATTCAGGCGACTCAGTCTATACTTATATGCCGTGCGCATCACATAGTAACCTAGGCTAATAACCGGAATAAGAACACACAAAGTTTTTAAAAATAGATATCATGGTTAGTAGAGGCCGACCTTTGATCGGGCGAGCGGGGGTGCTCACGAAGTGACCTTCCCCAATCGTACCCAAGTTCCTGAGCCGAGGCAACTTTGGTGATGACGGACACGTGGCCTTAGGCAAACGAGTCAGGGTTTCCTAAATTTCTCATTAAAAAACATTTAGGTGGCGACTCTGTATCTGGCAAAGCAGTCCATGTTTGGCACTTCTTTCAAAAATCTATTTTCTCAAAACGATTTGCCGGATTTGGACTCTTTGGTTCAGACTTAGAACCGTGACAAATTTGAGAGTCCTGAGCTGTAGTGACCCCAAATGAACAGAACGGGAGCTCGTACCTCCCGGGGCGTTCGGGGACGTCTACATACTGCGAAAGTTTAGAGTCCTCCAGCACAAGGGACTTTCAAGACAAGATGTGCTGCGAAAGTTTAGACTCCTCCAGCACAAGGGACTTTCAAACAAGGTGTGCTGCGAAAGTTTAGAGTCCTCCAGTACGAGGGAGTTTCAAAACAAGATGTACTGCGAAAGTTTAAAGTCCTCCAGCACAAGGGACTTTCCGAGAAGGTCATCAAGCAAGGGCAATACAACATACAAAACTAGGGACAATCATTCATGCTTAACAAATACTTTTCAAAATAAAGCAAAGCAAGGCTCATCAAAACATTAATAAAATAGCTTTATTAAAAATACCACTCACATAGTTCTTCAAACGTCGGGGCCAGGGCAAGTCCAAGTCCTATAAACACATGGCAAAGTCTATTGAATGCACTACTCAAAACAAGTCTAGCATACATGCAAATGACCTCGGCATTCTTCAAAAACTAAGTCAATCAAATCAAAACATAGTTTCTTATCTCTGGAAAAACACGCTGGGCAACTACCAGGTCTAGGCCAAGGTCCCACACCTCCTTGCCGAGGGGTGGCCTCAATGGCCACATTCAAAAGCAAAGTCGGGAAAATCTGGGTTTCCCTCTTGATAAACATGAAGAACATGAGCATGAAGAAGATGAACGCAAAGATCAAAACTTGCTATTACCAAAGCTGAGATTTCATGCTATAATTTCAAAAACATGGACCTAGGTACCCACACTCAAAGATCTTATCAAAACAAACACAAAAACATGAGCCTTAATGCAAACTTTCGGATCAAACGAGGCTTTTCTTCAAAAAAAAAACGCATGAAAACCATTTTCTCATTCTAAAACCAACTTTAAATCGATGAATGGCGTGCAGAACAGGTTTGATCGTGCAATGCAGCTAGATGATCAATAAGAACAACAAGAGTAGGTTAAGATTCTAACCTCAAAACTCAAATCTAACGGCTCAAGCTCCAACGATCAAGCTTGGAAGTTCACTCTCTCTTGCTCAAACTCCTCCTTCTTCTTCCTAGAGTCTCTCTCTCTCTAAAAGGCAAGATTTGATACAAATGATATGTTTCTCACGACAATCGCTGACTTAATCCCTCTGCTGGGACACGTGGCATCGGCTGATTGGCTCTACTCAAAAAGGTGTCTGACTGATTAGACAAGACCAAGACAAAGTGTATTCAACAAGCTAAACAGCAAGAGTACTCCGGCAAGTGATGATCTCGGCTAAGGACAAAGCTTCGGCAAGCATGGTAGCAATGACATTGGCTTGGAAGGACAACACTTGACTAAGTTGTGCCACACCTTGGCCTAGATATGCCACACCTCGGTCTATGTCATACCATTCCAGGAACAAAATCACTCATGCAAGGATCAAGGATCTAGAACGCCTAGATATTAACATCTCGGCCCAGATGATACACATCTCGGCCTAGGCGACGCGCACCTCGGCCTAGATGGTGACATCTCGGCCAATATGCTAGGGTGAAGATGGAGGTCAACCAAGGGGTTCCAAGATAGTTCTAAGTGATAAAGGTCTCGAAGGTGTCTAGACTTAAGATGACCTCGGCAACACACCAGACGAGAACAAAGCATGCAAGCAATCATTCAAGCAAAACAAGACAAGATTTGCAAATGCACATATTAAAACAAGATCATCCATAAACGTATGCAAGTATGACTAAGTCAAAATGAGGGTTGTTACAGGGAATTTACTGAATAATTTACTAGGAATTTACGGAGAATTTATTGGGAATTTCCTCATTAATTACCTAGAATTTACTGGGCATTTACTGAGTAATTTATTGAGAATTTTCCTGGAATTTACTAAAAATTTACTAGAAATTTACTGGGAATTTACTATGAATTTACTGGGAATTTATTGAGTAATTTTCTGAGAATTTACTAGGAATTTACTGAGAATTTACTGAGAATTTACAGGGAATTTACTAAGAAAATTAATAAAATTTTATGGGAATTTACTGATTAATTTTTTGAGAATTTATTGGGAATTTACTGAGCATATACTGGGAATTTACTAAGCAATTTACTAGTAATTTACGGAGAATTTACTTAGAATTTATAGAGTAATTTACTGAGAATTTACTCAGAATTTACTGAGAATTTACTGATTAATTTAATTAGAACTTACTGAGAATTTACAGGGAATTTACTCAATAATTTACTGAGAATTTACTTGGATTTTACTGGGAATTTACTGCGTATTTACTGGTAATTTACTGATTAATTTACCAAGAATTTGCTCAGTAATTTACAGAGAATTTAATGAGAATTTACTGAGTAATTCACTTAAAATTTACTCAAAATTTACTTAGTAATTTACTGAGAATTTACCTGGAATTTACTGAGTAATTTAATATGAATTTACTAGGAATTTACTGATTAACTTAATGAGAATTACTTGGAATTTACTGAGTAATTTAGTGAGAATTTACTTAATAATTTACTGAGAATTTACTTGGAATTTTCTAAGTAATTTTCTGAGAATTTACTGTGAATTTACTTAGAATTTACTGAAAATTTAATGGGAATATATTGAGTTATTTTTTAACAATTTACTGGGAACTTACACAGTAATTTAATGAGAATTACCTGGGAATTTACTGAGTAATTTACTGAAAATTTACTGGGAATTTAATCAATAATTTACTGAGAATTTATTTCGTAATTTACTGAGATTTTTCTGGGAATTTAATGGGAATTTACTGAGAATTTACTGGGAATTTACTTGGAATTTATTGAGTAATTTGCTGAGAATTTATTGTGTAATTTACTGAAAATTTACAGGAATTTACCGAGTAATTTACTAGTAATTTACTGAGAATTTAATGGGAATTTACTGCGTAATGTAATGAGAATTTACTGGGAATTTAATGAGAATTTACTGGGAATTTACTCTGTAATTTACTGAGAATTTAATGAGAATTTACTCAATAATTTAATGAAAATTTACTGTAAATTTCTTGGGTAATTTAATTAGAATTTACTGAGAATTTATAGGGAATTTACACAGTAATTTGCTGAGTAGTTTATTGAAAATTTTCTAGAAATTTACTGAGAATTTACTGGTAATTTAATGAGTCATTTACAGAGAATTTACTAGGAATTTAGGTAGTAATTTATTCAGAATTTACTGGGAATTTAATAATTAATTTACTGAGAATTTGCTTTGAATTTATAGAGTAATTTACTGTGAATTTAATGAGTAATTTAATAAGAATTTACGGGGAATTTGTTGAATAATTTACTGAGAATTTACTGGGAATTTACTCAATAATTTACTGAAAATTTACTGAATAATTTACTGAGAATTACTAGGAATTTACTCAGTAATTTACTGGGAATTTACTGAGTAATTTACTATGAATTGACTAGGAATTTATGGAGAATTTACTAGGAATTTATTGAGTATTTACTAGGAATTTACTCAGCAATTTACACAGAATTTACTGAAAATTTGCTGAGTAATTTAATGAGAATTTATAGGGAATTAACTCAAAATTTACTGCGAATTTACTGGGAATTTACTGGGAATTTATTAAGTAATTTACTGAGAATTTACGGGAAATTTAGCCAGTAATTTACTTGGAATTTCTTAGTAATTTACTGAGAAATTTAATAAGATTTTATGGGAATTTACTGAGTAATTTACTGAGAATTTACAGGGAATTTACTCAGTAATTTACAGAGAATTTTCTGGGAATTTACTATGTAATTTACTGAAAATTTACTGTGAATTTACACAGTAATATAATGAGAATTTACTGAGTAATTTAATGTGAATTTACTGGGAATTTACTAAGAATTTAATGAATAATTTGATGGAAATTTACTGCGAATTTACTAAGAATTTACTAGGAATTTACTGAATAATTAACTGAGAATTTATTGGGAATTTACTTGTAATTTTCTGAGAATTTACTTGAAATTTACTGCGTAATTTACTGAGAATTTAATGGAAATTTACTGAGTAATTTACTGAGAATTTACAGGGATTTTACTGAGTAATTTACTGATAATTTTTTAGGAATTTACTAGGTAATTTACAGAGAATTTACTTGGAATTATCTGCATAATTTAATGAGAATTTAGTAGGAATTTACTGAGAATTTTCAGGGAATTTAATGAGTAATTTAATAAGAATTTACTTGAAATTTACTCAAGAATTTACTAAGATTTTATTTGGAATTTACTGAGAATTTAATGGGAATTTACTAAGTAATTTACTGGGAATTTACAAGGAATTTACAGAGTAATTTAATGAGAATTTATTTGAAATTTACCGAGAATTTACTGAGAATTTACTGGAAATGTACTGAGTAATTTACTGGGAATTTACTGAATAATTTAATAAGAATTTACTGGGAATTTACTAATTAATTTAGTGAGAATTTACTAGGAATTTACTGAGTAATTTACTGAGAATTTACATCGAATTTCCTCAGTAATTTACTGAGAATCGACTGGGAATTTACTGAGTAATTTAATTAGAATTTACATGAATTTAATGAGAATTTACTACGAATTTACTGTGTAATTTATTGAGAATTTATCGGGAATTTACCGATTAATTTAATGGGAGTTTACTGAGTAATTTACTGAGAATTTAATAAGAATTTACTGAGTAATTTACTGGGACTTTACTGGAAATTTAATGAGAATTTACTAGGTAATTTGTTGAGAATTTACTGAGAATTATCTGGGAATTTACTGCGAATTTACTGAGAATTTACTCCATAATTTACTGGGAATTTACGAAGAATTTACTCCATAATTTACTGGGAATTTACGTAGAATTTACTGGGAATTTATTAAGAATTTATTGGGATTTTACAACGTAATTTACTGACAATTTAATGCAAATTTACTAAGTAATTTACTAGGAATTTACTTAGTAATTTATTTAGTAATTTACTGAGAATTTAAATGAAATTTCCTCAGTAATTTACTGATAATTTACTGAAAATTTAATGAGTAATTTAGCTAGAATTTACTTAGAATTTACTAGGAATTTACACAGTAATTTAATGAGAATTTACTTGGAATTTACTGAGTAATTTACTGGGAATTTACACAGTAACTTACTGACAATTTTCTGGGAATTTACTTTGTAATTTACTTAGAATTTACTGCGTAATTTACTGATAATTTACAGGGAATTTGTACAGTAATCTAATGAGAATTTTCTTGGAATTTATTGAGTAATTTACTGAAAATTTTCTAGGAATTTACTATGTATTTTACTGATAGTTTACTTGGAATTTACTGAGAATTTACTCGGAATTTACTGAGTAATTTATTGAGAAATTTATTGGAAATTTACTGAGAATTTAATCTGTAATTTACTAAGTAATTTGATGAGGATTTTCTAGGAAATTATTGTGAATTTACTGGTAATTTACTGAGAACTTACTTGGAATTTAGTGGTAATTTACTTAGAATTTACTGTGAAATTACTGAGTAATTTAAGGAGAATTTAATGAGAATTTATTGGGAATTTACTGAGTAATTTAATTGGAATTTACTCAGTAATTTACTGAGAATTTACTAGGAATTTACAAAGTAATTTATAGGGAATTTACTGAGTAATTTACTAGGAATTTACTCAGTAATTTACTGAGAATTTACAAGGAATTTTCTGGGAATTTATAGAGTAATTTATGGGACATTTACTGAGTAATTTAATGAGAATTTACTTCGAATTTACTACATAATTTAATGAGAATTTACTGAAAATTTACTGAGTAATTTACTGAAAATTTACTGAGAATTTACTTAGAATTTACTTAGAATTTACTAAGTAATTTACGGGGAATTTACTGAGTAATTTAATAAGAACTTATTGGGAATTTTGTCAGTAATATACTGAGTAATTTATTAAGAATTTTCTAGAAATTTACAGAGTAATTTAATAAGAATTTACTTGGAATTTGCTGATTAATTGAATATAAACTTACTGGGAATTTGCTGGGAATTTACTGCGTAATTTACTAAGAATTTACTAAGAATTTATAAAGTATTTACTGAGAATTTACTGGGAATTTACTAATAATTTACTATGAATTTTATCCGTAATTTACTGAGAATTTACTGGAAATTTACTGAGCAATTTACTGAGAATTTTCTGGGATTTTACTGGTAATTTACTTTTAATTTACTGAGAATTTAATGAAAATTTACTCTGTAATTTAATGAGAATTTAGTAGGAATTTACTGAGAATTATTTGGGAATTTACTAAGTAATTTAGTAAGAATTTATTGGGAATTTACTAAGTAATTTAATCAAAATTTATTGGGAATTTACTCTGTAATTTGCTTAGAAGTTACTAAGTAAGAATTTACTGAAAATTTTTTGAGAATTTACTGCGTAATTTACTGAGTAATTTAATGAGAAATTACTAGGAATTTTCGGGGAATTTTGTGAGTAATTTATTGAGAATTTACTGGGAATTTGCTGAGTATTTTACTGGGAATTTACTAGGAATTTATTAAGTATTTTAATAAGAATTTACTAGTTAATTTAATGAGAATTTACTGAAAATTTACTCAATAATTTACTGAGAATTTACTTGAAATTTACTAAGAATTTATTAAGAATTTACCCAGAATATACTGAGAATTTACTACGAACTCTGCTGAGTTATTTAATGAGAATTTACTCGGAATTTACTCAGTAATTTAGTGAGAATATACTGGGAATTTACTCAGAATTTATTGGGAATTTACTCAGTAATTTACTGAGAATTTATTCGGAATTTACTTAGAATTTATTGAGAATTTACTGAGAATTACAAGCAATTGACTGAGTAATTTAATGAAAATTTCCTTGGAATTTATTGAGAATTTACTCAGTAATTTGGTGAGATTTTTTTGGGAATTTACTCAATAATTTACACAGAATTTAATGAGAATTTACTGAGTAATTTGCTGAGAATTTACTCAGAATTTACTGAATAATTGAATAAGAATTTACTACGAATTTACTGATTAACTTAATGAGAATTTACTGAAAATTTATTGAGTAATTTTCTGATAGTTTACTGAGAATTTACTGAGAATTAAATAGTAATTTACTGAGTAATTTTTTGTCACGACCCCAAACCGCCCCTAGTAGTTTGGTGCCGTGATGGCCAGTAATCCGTAATTACCGAAGGCCAACTTTACAAAACTTAACACATTCAGAGTATGAATATAGGGGGCTCACAAATGCGGAAGCAATAAATTAAATACAAGTGGTCCATAAGAGCTGTGCGTAGATCAAAGCAATGCCAAACATTCAAATTAACTTTACAATTTGGGTACAACAGGATAAAAAGCATGTTACATCTTGATCAAAAGGCTTCTCGAGCCGACATATACAAAATACAGTTTCAAGAAGCATGATTTTCAAGATTTGCCGACATGCAAGGTAGGCATCGCCGACGTAAATGCAAAAGCAAGCCGACATAAGTACAAATCCAAAACAAGCATCCAAACGATCTAGGCGTCGCCGCCGTCCCGCTCATCACCTACATATATATAGAGGGGTGAGTACAAAACTCAGTGAATGGTACTAAAAATAAAGGTTTGCATGAACAAGGCCGGAGTCCTTCAAAACGAAACACATCAAACTTAGCAAGGCAAGGGATGAACCGTATTCATCAGTCAAGTATCATAACATCGGCGAAACAAGGGATGAACCGTATTCATCAGTCAAGTATCATAACATCGGCGAAACAAGGGATGAACCGTATTCATCATTCAAATATCGTAAGGCTGTACGATCCGTAATCGTTTGGTTAAAAGTATTGCGAAAGATTAGAGTCCTCCAATACAAGGGACTTGTGTTACTTAGGCCCGTAGCCCGATTTAACAAGGACCGTATCCTTTTATACTTAGTACTGCGAAAGTTTAGAGTCCTCCAGCACAAGGGACTTGTGTTACTTAGGCCCGTAGCCCGATTTAACAAGGACCGTATCCTTTTATACTTAGTACTGCGAAAGTTTAGAGTCCTCCAGCACAAGGGACTTGTGTTACTTAGGCCCGTAGCCCGATTTAACAAGGACCGTATCCTTTTATACTTAGTACTGCGAAAGTTTAGAGTCCTCCAGCACAAGGGACTTTCCGAGGTTAACAATCAAACAAGGCCATTTATTCATGCTTAGCAAATACCACGTCAAAACAAACAAAACAAGATTTATCAAGAACAAGTGTAACATAGCTTTATTAGAAATACCACTCACCTAGTTCTTCAGGTGTAGACTCAAAGCAAATATCAAGGACCTACAATCACATGGCAAGTCACATTCTCAAAGCAAGCTCTATATACATGCAAATGATCTCGGCATTCATGCCAGATCCAAGTCAAAGACAAAGCAAAACAAGCTGGGAGCTTAATCACTGCTCCCGTTTCATAAAAACACACCGGTACTGTCCAGGGCTAGGCCGAGGTCCCGCTAAACAAAATCAGGAGAAACCTGGGTTTTCCTTTGGAGAATATGAAGAACATGATCATTTGAAAGGTGGATGCAAGTTCACAACTTGTTACAAAATCTGAGTTTTCATGCCAAGAGTTCAAAACATATGGACTTGGGTACCCATTAAAGAAAGTCAAGCAAGAACAAACACAAAACATGGTTTTCGTTCTAAACTTTTCGATCAAAATGAGACTTTCTTCAAGAACACATGAAAAACCATTTTCTCTTTCCAAACCAACTTCAAAACGATGCATGACATGCAAAACAAATCCGATCATGCAATGCAGCTAGGTATTCAGCAAGAACAATCAAAGGGAATCAAGATTCTAACCTCAAAACTCGGATCTAATGGTTCAAGCCACAAGGATCAAGCTTGGAAGACAACTCTCACTCAAGAACTCTTCTTCCTCCTTTCTAGAGCTTCTCTCTCTAAAACGAAGATTTGAGACAAGAAAATGATTTGTTTCAAGGTCTGTCGGCTGCCTTAACAAACAGCTCGGACACGTGGCATTAACGGGTTGGTTCAGCTCCAAAAAGGTGATTGATAGACAAGACAAGTCTCTGACAAATCGTATGCAGCAAGCTCGGGTAAGACACATCGGCAAAGAGATGACATCGGCTCAAAACAAGGATCCAGCAATGGGATAGAAAAACATCGGCTAGGGAGGACGACACTTGACTAAGCTGTGCCACATCTTGGCCGGGGTGCGCCACATCTCGGCCTAGGCCATACCTGCCTGCGGACAAGGTTCAAGTGCAAAACATCTCGGCAAGGAATGCCCGAGATGAAGATGGGGTTGAACAAGACCTCAAGATAGTTCTAAGTACAAAGGGTCAAAGGCGGACTAAGCTCAAGATGACCTCGGCTATGCACACACACTAAGCAAGGAACAAAATCGTGTAAACAACTTAGGCGGACCAAGGCAAGATAAAACCTTCAAATTAACATAACAAGCAAGACCATGCAAGAATGTACACAAATATGGCAAGAGTAAGGTGAGGGTTGTTACATCCTACCCCCCTTAAAGAAGTTTGGTCCCCAAACTTAGATTACCTTGTTCCCAGAACAACTCCGGATAACGGTCTCTCATGTCCTCTTCCTTTTCCCACGTGGCTTCTGTGCCATAATGCTCCTTCCATTCGACCTTTACCATCGGTATCGACCTGTTCCTCAATTGCCTCACTTGTCGATCAACAATCCTCATTGGCTTCTCCTCGTAGCCCAAATCTTCATTAACTGTGATCTCGGAATGATCAATTACATGTAGTGGATCTCGGATGTACTTCCTCAACATCGAAACATGAAACACATTGTGGACTTGGCTCAAATCTGGCGGCAAAGCAAGTCTGTAGGCAACGGGGTTAATTCTCTCAAGAATTTCAAATGGCCCAATATAACGAGGTGCTAACTTACCTTTCTTTCCAAATCTGGAAACTCCTTTCATTGGTGAAACCTTCAGGAATACATGATTCCCAACTTCGAACTCTAACTCATTTCTCCTCTGATCGGCGTAGCTCTTTTGTCGGCTCTGGGCAGTCCTAATCCTCTGTTGGGCAAGTTTAATCTTTTCTGTTGTCACCTGAATCAATTCGGGACCAAGCAGAGCTCTGTCTCCGACTTCGGTCCAACATATCGGCGATCTACATTTCCTTCCGTACAAGGCTTCATACGGCGCCATGCCAATGCTAGCTTGATAACTGTTATTGTAAGCGAATTCCACTAAGGGTAGATGTGTTCCCCAACTTCCTTGGAAGTCCAATACACAAAGTCTAAGCATATCTTCAAGCGTCTGAATTGTCCTCTCAGTCTGCCCATCTGTCTGAGGATGAAAAGCTGTACTAAATCTCAGCTCGGCTCCAAAAGCCCTCTGTAGACTCTGCCAAAATCTAGAAACAAATTTAGGATCTCGGTCTGAAACAATTGACATCGGCACTCCATGAAGTCTGACAATCTCGTTCACATATAGCAAGGCAAGTTGATTGGCGTTGAAGGTAGTCTTAACGGGTAGAAAGTGTGTTGACTTAGTTAACCTATCAACCACAACCCAAATTGAATCCATACCCTTAGGTGTTTTCGGCAAACCAATCACAAAATCCATGGAAATGTGCTCCCATTTCCACTCAGGAATCGGCAAAGGTTGAAGAAGTCCTGCTGGTCTTTGATGTTCTGCTTTCACTTGCTGACAATGTAAACACTGGGACACGAATTCGGCTATTTCTCTCTTCATATTTGGCCACCAGAAGGTCTGCTTCACATCTTGATACATCTTGGTGTTCCCTGGATGGACAGCAAACTTAGTGCTATGAGCTTCCTGCAAAATCTTTTTCTTCAGCTCTGGGATGTCGGCCACACATAACCTTCCTTCAAACTTGAGTACTTGGTTTTCGATGGTATACCCTGGTCTCGGCCTTGCACCAATTTCCTCGGCTATTTTCTTGAGGAAGTTATCCTCCATCTGTCTTGTCTTTACTTCATTAACGATAGTCGGCTCTACTGACATCACGGTTAAACACGCCAATTTTCCATCTGACTTCCTGCTCAAAGCGTCGGCTACACTGTTAGCTTTCCCGGGGTGATATTGAATTTGCATATCATAGTCCTTCAACAATTCAAGCCACCGTCTCTGTCTCAGATTCAATTCCTTCTGGGTGAATAGATACTTTAAGCTCTTATGATCTGTAAAAACCTGACAAATAGCTCCATACAAGTAGTGACGCCAAATCTTTAAAGCAAATACTACGGCCGCCAATTCTAAGTCATGGGTAGGATAGTTTTTCTCATGAGGTTTCAACTGACGAGACGCATAAGCTATAACCTTACCCTTTTGCATTAGTACACAACCCAAACCCTTATGCGATGCATCACTATAGACGTGAAACTCTTCGTTCCCTGATGGTAGTACAAGTACTGGTGCTGTAACTAACCTCGTCTTCAGTTCCTGGAAGGCTGACTCCCGATCTTTAGTCCATTCATACAGTGTTCCCTTCTTAGTCAGTTGCGTCAATGGAATTGCAATCCTGGAGAAATCTTTCACAAACTTTCTGTAATAACCTGCCAGACCCAGAAAACTACGAATCTCAGACACATTAGTCGGCCTCGGCCAATTTACTACGGCTTCAACTTTGCTAGGATCTACTGCAATACCTTCTTCATTAATCACATGACCCAAAAATGAGATGGTAGAAAGCCAAAACTCACACTTGTTAAACTTCGCATACAATTTCCGTTCTCTCAAAATCTGTAAGGCAAGTCTCAAATGGTTTTCATGTTCAACATTACTCTTGGAGTAGATCAATATATCATCAATGAAAACAACTACAAATTCATCTAAGTATGGTTTGAAGATTCGGTTCATTAAATCCATGAATGCAGTAGGGGCATTGGTCACTCCAAAAGGCATTACTAAAAACTCGTAGTGGCCATATCTTGTTCGAAAAGCAGTCTTCTCAACATCTTCGGCTTTAACTTTAAGCTGATGGTAACCAGACCGAAGGTCGATCTTAGAAAAGACTCGTGCTCCTTGTAACTGATCAAGCAAATCATCAATTCTAGGTAACGGGTACTTGTTCTTAATGGTGATTTTATTGAGTTCTCTATAATCAATACAAAGACGGAGTGTGCCATCCTTCTTCTTAACAAATAAAACAGGTGCTCCCCATGGTGAAGTGCTCGGCCTAATAAATCCCTTATCTAACAACTCTTGCAATTGCAGTTTCAATTCTCTAAGTTCAGCGGGGGCCATCCTATAAGGTGGTTTGGAGATCGGCTGTGTTCCCGATATAATATCGACAGTAAACTCTATTTCTCTATCGGTCAAGTGGCCAGGCAATTCATCCGGAAAGACGTCGGGAAAATCACTAACAATCGGGATGTCGGCTAAGTTAACATTTCCATTCTGATCACTCAGTATACTACACAAGTAACCTCGACACCCTTTCTGAATTAACTTACAGGCCTTAATGGACGAAATCAAGTATGGTGGGGGCACTATCCCTTTTCCCTGGAAAATAACCTCGGCTAGGTTTGGGGGTCTCAAGGTGACACTTTTCGAAACACAATTAATAGATGCATTGTTCGCGACTAACCAATCCATTCCCAGTATAATATCAAAATGAGCTATGTCTAGAGGCATCAGATCTACTAACAGTTCAACATTTTCAATCACAATAATACATGCTCTGTAAATGGATGCAACAATCATAGATTTCCCAGATAGAGTAGATACAAACAACACATAGTCAAGGGGCTCTAGTTCTCTATTAATTTTCTCGGCAAACTTAGTAGATATAAACGAATGAGTAGAACCCGAATCAATCAATACATAGGCATCTTGGGAGCAAATTAGCAACATACCTGACACTACTGCCTCAGCATTCTGAGTGTCTCCTGGTACCAATGCAAACACTCTGCCCTGTCTCATCTGCCCTCTCCCAGCATTTCCCTTCTGAACGGAACCCGAGGTATTCTCTCCTTTCTTGTTGTTATCAGCCTTAGTCTTGGGGCAATCCCTCACATAATGGCCCATCTCGCCACACTCATAACAGGCTCCAGACGTTCGTCGGCAGATCCCGAAATGCTGTTTCCCACAATCCGAACACATCGGTTTAGCACCCCCTTCTTACCTTACATTACTAGTACTGCCCATGTTCGTTCTCTTCTTGGTGCTCGGCTGTCCTCGGCGATTGTCATAGTTCTGCCTCTTTCGCTGATTTTCTCCCGAGCTCTGGTATCGGTTCAAATTAGCTTCGGCCTGAATGGCTTTGTCCAATACCTCGGCATAGGTCGGCATATCAAGCAAGTTGACCCGGTCCTGAATCGGTCCACGAAGCCCACACTCGAACTTCCTGGCCTTCATATATTCATCGTTGGTCATGTGAGGTACAAATCTTACCAATTCAGTGAAAGCGCGGTCATATTCCGCCACTGTTCTGTCGCCTTGCGTCAGAGTATGAAATTCGGTAGCCTTGCGGTTTCGAACACTTAGGGGAAAATGTTTCTTGTAGAATAACTCTAAGAATCGGGTCCAGGTCAAATCCGGATTGCTCCCCCTAACCATCATCCACCACCTACGGGCGTCATCATCTAATGTGAATGCTGCCAACGTCACTTTCTGTGCGTCGGTGCTAGGGAAGATCTCGAATAACTTTTCCATTTCCAACACCCATGCTTCAGCCTTCATCGGCTCTATACCCCCAGAGAACCTTGGCGGTCTCATTTTCTTGAACTCCCTGATCAAAGCTATCGTGCCATCCCCATATAAGGCTGGTTGCGGGGGAACCTGTGGCACGGGAGGAGGTGGAGGTGGAGCTACATTTCGGCCGTTGGTCTGCTCGGCCTGAGTCGACGTAGCACTAGCGAACTGCTGCCTGGTTTGCCTCAACTCGCGGGCCAAACCCTCAACTAATCTTTCCAATCTGTCCATTCTGTCTTCGGGCTGATCTTGGCCAAGCGGTGGTCTACCTCTCCTCATGATGCTATGAGCGTGCAAAGTATGACTTTAAAACAATTAAGCAAATAACCACATAGGCAAATAGCAAATAAGCATATCAAGACAATGCACACTTCACTCAAACAACAAATACCATGATGCAACCCTAACATTTTTCTAAGGGAAATCCTATGCTCTTCAGGACTCGAAGTGTGTGAATAACGTATACCGAGGAACTTGTGCTCTGATACCATTCTGTCACGACCCCAAACCGCCCCTAGTAGTTTGGTGCCGTGATGGCCAGTAATCCGTAATTACCGAAGGCCAACTTTACAAAACTTAACACATTCAGAGTATGAATATAGGGGGCTCACAAATGCGGAAGCAATAAATTAAATACAAGTGGTCCATAAGAGCTGTGCGTAGATCAAAGCAATGCCAAACATTCAAATTAACTTTACAATTTGGGTACAACAGGATAAAAAGCATGTTACATCTTGATCAAAAGGCTTCTCGAGCCGACATATACAAAATACAGTTTCAAGAAGCATGATTTTCAAGATTTGCCAACATGCAAGGTAGGCATCGCCGACGTAAATGCAAAAGCAAGCCGACATAAGTACAAATCCAAAACAAGCATCCAAACGATCTAGGCGTCGCCGCCGTCCCGCTCATCACCTATATATATATAGAGGGGTGAGTACAAAACTCAGTGAATGGTACTAAAAATAAAGGTTTGCATGAACAAGGCCGGAGTCCTTCAAAACGAAACACATCAAACTTAGCAAGGCAAGGGATGAACCGTATTCATCAGTCAAGTATCATAACATCGGCGAAACAAGGGATGAACCGTATTCATCAGTCAAGTATCATAACATCGGCGAAACAAGGGATGAACCGTATTCATCATTCAAATATCGTAAGGCTGTACGATCCGTAATCGTTTGGTCAAAAGTATTGCGAAAGATTAGAGTCCTCCAATACAAGGGACTTGTGTTACTTAGGCCCGTAGCCCGATTTAACAAGGACCGTATCCTTTTATACTTAGTACTGCGAAAGTTTAGAGTCCTCCAGCACAAGGGACTTGTGTTACTTAGGCCCGTAGCCCGATTTAACAAGGACCGTATCCTTTTATACTTAGTACTGCGAAAGTTTAGAGTCCTCCAGCACAAGGGACTTGTGTTACTTAGGCCCGTAGCCCAATTTAACAAGGACCGTATCCTTTTATACTTAGTACTGCGAAAGTTTAGAGTCCTCCAGCACAAGGGACTTTCCGAGGTTAACAATCAAACAAGGCCATTTATTCATGCTTAGCAAATACCACGTCAAAACAAACAAAACAAGATTTATCAAGAACAAGTGTAACATAGCTTTATTAGAAATACCACTCACCTAGTTCTTCAGGTGTAGACTCAAAGCAAATATCAAGGACCTACAATCACATGGCAAGTCACATTCTCAAAGCAAGCTCTATATACATGCAAATGATCTCGGCATTCATGCCAGATCCAAGTCAAAGACAAAGCAAAACAAGCTGGGAGCTTAATCACTGCTCCCGTTTCATAAAAACACACCGGTACTGTCCAGGGCTAGGCCGAGGTCCCGCTAAACAAAATCAGGAGAAACCTGGGTTTTCCTTTGGAGAATATGAAGAACATGATCATTTGAAAGGTGGATGCAAGTTCACAACTTGTTACAAAATCTGAGTTTTCATGCCAAGAGTTCAAAACATATGGACTTGGGTACCCATTAAAGAAAGTCAAGCAAGAACAAACACAAAACATGGTTTTCGTTCTAAACTTTTCGATCAAAATGAGACTTTCTTCAAGAACACATGAAAAACCATTTTCTCTTTCCAAACCAACTTCAAAACGATGCATGACATGCAAAACAAATCCGATCATGCAATGCAGCTAGGTATTCAGCAAGAACAATCAAAGGGAATCAAGATTCTAACCTCAAAACTCGGATCTAATGGTTCAAGCCACAAGGATCAAGCTTGGAAGACAACTCTCACTCAAGAACTCTTCTTCCTCCTTTCTAGAGCTTCTCTCTCTAAAACGAAGATTTGAGACAAGAAAATGATTTGTTTCAAGGTCTGTCGGCTGCCTTAACAAACAGCTCGGACACGTGGCATTAACGGGTTGGTTCAGCTCCAAAAAGGTGATTGATAGACAAGACAAGTCTCTGACAAATCGTATGCAGCAAGCTCGGGTAAGACACATCGGCAAAGAGATGACATCGGCTCAAAACAAGGATCCAGCAATGGGATAGAAAAACATCGGCTAGGGAGGACGACACTTGACTAAGCTGTGCCACATCTTGGCCGGGGTGCGCCACATCTCGGCCTAGGCCATACCTGCCTGCGGACAAGGTTCAAGTGCAAAACATCTCGGCAAGGAATGCCCGAGATGAAGATGGGGTTGAACAAGACCTCAAGATAGTTCTAAGTACAAAGGGTCAAAGGCGGACTAAGCTCAAGATGACCTCGGCTATGCACACACACTAAGCAAGGAACAAAATCGTGTAAACAACTTAGGCGGACCAAGGCAAGATAAAACCTTCAAATTAACATAACAAGCAAGACCATGCAAGAATGTACACAAATATGGCAAGAGTAAGGTTAGGGTTGTTACATTTTTTGAGAATTTACTAAGAACTTACACTGTAATTTAATAAGAATTAACTGGAAATTTACTAAGTAATTTATTGAGAATTTACTGGGAATTTCATCAGTAATTTACTGAGAATTTTCTGGGAATTTACTTCGGAATTTACTGAGCAATTTACTGAGAATTTACTGGGAATTTACTGTGAATTTACAGAGAATTTATAGGGAATTTACTGATTATTTACTGGGAATTTACTAAGTATTTACTGCGAATTTACATAGTAATTTACTTAGAATTTAATGAAAATTTACAGATTAATTTAATGAGAATTTTTTAGGAATTCACTGAGTAATTTAATGAGAATTTACTGGTGATTTACTGAGTAATTTACTGCAGCTTTACTTAGTAATTTGACAAGAATTTGCTGGGTGTTTACTGATTAACTTAATGAGAATTTACAAGGAATTTACAGGGAATTTACTGGGAGTTTACTTAGTAATTTACTGAGAATTTTCTTGTAATTTACTGAGAATTTACAGGAAATTTACAGAGTAATTTTTTTAGAATATACTGGGAATTTAAACAGTCATTTACTGGGATTTTATTGAGTAATTTACTGAGAATTTACTGCGAATTTTTTTGAAATTAATTGAGAATTTACTCAGTAATTTACTGAGAATTTACTAGGAATTTATTGAGTAATTTACTGAGAATTTACTCCGTAATTTACTGAGTAATTTACTGAAAATTTATTAAGAATTTGCTGAGTAATTTACTGGAAATTTACTGAGTAATTTACTTTGAATTTACTGGGAATTTACATAGTAATTTAATTAGAATTTACTGAGTAATTTATTGGCAATTTACAGAGAATTTACTGAATAATTTACAGATAATTTTTTGAGAATTTACACTGTAATTTACTAAGAATTTACTAGGAGTTTACTGCGTAATTTAATGAGAATTTACTGGGAATTTACTGAGTAATTTATTGGGAATTTACTTAGTAATTTACCTGGAATTTACTGGGAATTTAGTTGTAATTTACTGAGAATTTACTTTGAATTTACTAAGTAATTTAATAAGAATTTATTGAGAATTTACTGGGAATTTACTGAGTAATTTACTGGGTATTTACTGAGTAATTTACAAAGAATTTTCTAGGAATTTACCGAGTAATTTACTTGTAATTTGCTGAGAATTTACTGGGAATTTGCTAAGTAATTTACTGAGAATTTACTGTGAAGTTACGAGGAATTTAAAGAGAATTTACTCCGTAATTTAATGAGAATTTACTGAGAATTTGCTAAGTAATTTACTGAGAATTTACTAGGAGTTTATTCAGTAATTTATTGAAAATTTACTAATTAATTTACTTAGCAAATTAATGGGAATTTACTGAGAATTTATGGGAATTTACTGATTAATTTACTGAGAATTTGCTGGTAATTTATTGAGTAATTTAATGAAAATTTACTGAGAATTTACTGGGAATTTACTGAGTAATTTTTTGAGAATTTACTGGAAATTTACGTAGTAATTTACAGAGAATTGACTTGGAATTTACGGAGTAATTTACTGAGAATTTACTTGGAATTTACTGGGAATTTACTCCGTATTTACTGAAAATTTACTAAGTAATTTACATGGAATTTACTGATTAACTTATTGAGAATTTATTGGGATTTTATTGAGTAAGTTAGTGAGAATTTACTTAATAATTTAGTGAGAATTTACTTGGAATTTACTAAGTAATTTTCTGAGAATTTACTAGGAATTTACGTAAAATTTAATGGGAATATACTGAGTAAATTTTTAAGAATTTACTAGGAACTTACACAGTAATTTAATGAGAATTACCTGGGAATTTACTGGGAATTTAATCAGTAATTTACTGAGACTTTACTGGGAATTTGATGGGAATTTACTGAGAATTTGCTAGAAATTTACTACGTAATTTAATAACAATTTATAGGGAATTTACTGAGTAATTTTGTGAGAATTTACTTGAAATTTATTGAGTAATTTATTGAGAATTTATTGTGTAATTTACTTAGAATTTACTTGGAATTTACTGCATAATTTAATGATAATTTATTGAGAATTTATTGGGAATTTACTCAGTAATTTAATGAAAATTTACTGAGTAATTTACGGAGAATTTTCTGAGAATTTACTCAGTAATTTACTGGGAATTTACTGAGTAATTTATTGAGAATTTTTTGCAAATTTATTTATTAATTTAATGAGAATTTACGGGGAATTTACTGAGAATTTATTGGGAATTGAATGAGTCATTTACTGGGAAAATAATAGGAAACTAGTCAGTAATTTACTGAGAATTTACTGGAAATTTAATTAGTAATTAACTGAGAATTTGCTTTGAATTTACAGAGTAATTTACTGGTAATTTAGTGGTAATTTATAGAGTAATTTACTGCGAATTAACTGGGAATTTACTAAGTAATTAATGAGAATTTACTGGGAATTTACTGAAAATTTACTGGGAATTTACTCAGTAATTTACCGGAAATTTACTTGGAATTTTCTGAGTAATTTACTTAGAATTTACAGGAATTTTGTAGGAATTTACCGAGTAATTTACTGAGAATTTACTTGGAATTTTCTAAGTAATTTACTTAGAATTTACTGCATAATTTAATGAGAATTTACTGGGAATTTACTTAGAATTCACTGGGAATTTACTATGTAATTTACCGAGAATTTACTGGGAATTTAATCAGTAATTTACGGGGGAATTTATTGAGAATTTACTCGCAATTTACTGAGTATTTAATAAGAATTTCATGGGAATTTATTGGTTAATTTGATGAGAATTTACTGAGAATTTACTGAATAATTTACTGGGAATTTACTCAGTAATTTACTAAGAATTTTCTGGAAATTTAATAAATAATTTGCTGAGAATTTACTGGGAATTTATAATTATTTATTGAGAATTTACAGAGAATTTACCGAGAAATTTAATTAGAATTTACTGGGAATTTACTGAGTAATTTATTAAGAATTTACAAGGAATTTTCGAAGAATTTACTAGGAGTTTACTGAGTATTTATTGAGTAATTTACCGGGAATTTCCTTAGTATATTACCTAGAATTTTCTGGGCATTTACTGAGTAACTTAATGATAATTTTCTTGGAACTTACTGAAAATTTACTGGGAATTTACTATGAATTTACTAAGTAAGTTACTGAAAATTTATTAAGTAATTTACAGAGAATTTACTGGGAATTTACTGAGTAATTTACTGAGAATTTACTAGGAATTTACTGAGTAATTTACCAGGAATTTACTGAGAATTCACAGGGAATTTACTGAGAAATTTAATAAGATTTTAAGGGAATTTACTGATTAATTTACTGAGAATTTACTGGTAATTTATTGAGTGATTTAATGAAAATTTACTGAGAATTTACTGGGAATTTACTAAGTAATTTTCTGAGAATTTACTGGAAATTTACTTAGTAATTTACAGAGAATTGACTTGGAATTTATTAAGTAATTTACTGAGAATTTACTGATTAATTTAATGAGAATTTACTAAAAATTTACTGAGAATTTACTTGGAATTTACTAAGAAATTTACTGAAAATTTACTAAGTAATTTACTGAGAATTTACATGGAATTTACTAGGAATTTACTCATTAACTTATTGAGAATTTACTAGGATTTTACTGAGTAATTTAGTGAGAATTTACTCAATAATTTAATGAGAATTTATTTGGAATTTACTGAGTAATTTTTTGAGAATTTACTGGGAATTTACTGAGAATTTACTAGGAATTTACGTAAAATTTAATGGGAATATACTTAGTAAATTTTTAAGAATTTACTTGGAACTCACACAGTAATTTAATGAGAATTACCTGGGAATTTACTTAGAATTTACTGGGAATTTAATCAGTAATTTGCTGAGAATTTACTGGGAATTTGATGAGAATTTACTGGAAATTTACTGAGTAATTTAATAAGAATTTGCGGGGAATTTACTGAGAATTTACTTGAAATTTATTGAGTAATTTACTGAGAATTTATTATGTAATTTACTGAGAATTTACTTGAAATTTACTACATAATTTAATGAGAATTTTCTAGGAATTTACTGAGAATTTATTGAGAATTTACTCAGTAATTTAATGAAAATTTACTGTAAATTTACTGAGTAATTTACACAGAATTTACTGAGAATTTACTCAGTAATTTACTGAGTAATTTATTGAGATTTTTCTGGAAATTTACTGAGTAATTTAATGAGAATTTACGGGGAATTTACTGAGAATTTACTGGGAATTGAATGAGTCATTTAATAAGAAAATACTAGGAATTTAGTCAATAATTTACTGAGAATTTATTGGGAATTTAATTAGTAATTAACTGAGAATTTGCTTTGAATTTACAGAGGAATTTATTGGTAATTTAGTGGTAATTTATAAAGTAATTTACTGCGAATTAATTGAGAATTTACTAAGTAATTAATGAGAATTTACTGGGAATTTACTGAAAATTTACTGGGAATTTACTCAGTAATTTACTGGAAATTTACTTGGAATTTTCTAAGTAATTTACTTTGAATTTATAGGAATTTTTTAGGAATTTACCGAGTAATTTACTGAGAATTTATTTGGAATTTTCTAAGTAATTTACTTAGAATTTACTTGGAATTTACTGCATAATTTAATGAGAATTCACTAGGAATTTACTATGTAATTTACTAGGAATTTAATTAGTAATTTACGGGGAAATTTATTGGGAATTTACTCGGAATTTACTGAGTATTTAATAAGAATTTCATGGGAATTTACTAATTAATTTGATGAGAATTTACTGAATAATTTACTGGAAATTTACTCAGTAATTTACTAAGAATTTTCTGAAAATTTAATAAATAATTTGCTGAGAATTTACTGAGAATTTACTAGGAATTTACTAAGTAATTTACAGAGAATTTACCAAGAAATTTAATTAGAATTTACTGTGAATTTACTGAGTAATTTATTAAGAATTTACTAGGAATTTACGGAGAATTTACTAGGAGTTTACTGAGTATTTACTGAGTAATTTACTGGGAATTTTCTCAGTAGATTACCTAGAATTTTTTGGGCATTTACTGAGTAACTTAATGATAATTTTCTTGGAACTTACTGAAAATTTACTGGGAATTTACTATGAATTTACTAAGTAAGTTACTAAAAATTTATTGAGTAATTTACAGAGAATTTACTGAGTAATTTACTGAGAATTTACTGGGAATTTACTGAGTAATTTACTGGGAATTTACTGATGATTCACAGGGAATTTACTGAGAAATTTAATAAGATTTTATGGGAATTTACTGATTAATTTACTGAGAATTTACTGGTAATTTATTGAGTAATTTAATGAAAATTTACTGAGAATTTACTGAGTAATTTTCTGAGAATTTATTGGAAATTTACTTAGTAATTTATAGAGAATTGACTTGGAATTTATTGAGTAATTTATTGAGAATTTACTGATTAATTTAATGAGAATTTATTGAAAATTTACTGAGAATTTGCTGGGAATTCACTCGGTAATTTACTGAGAATTTACTTGGAATTTACTGGGAATTTACTTCGTATTTACTGGAAACTTACTGAATAATTTATTGAAAATTTTCTAAGTAATTTACTGAGAATTTACATGGAATTTACTAGGAATTTACTCATTAACTTATTGAGAATTTACTGGGATTTTACTGAGTAATTTAGTAAGAATTTACTTAATAATTTAATGAGAATTCACTTGGAATTTACTGAGTAATTTTCTGAGAATTTACTGGGAATTTACTAAGAATTTACAAGCAATTTACGTAAAATTTAATGGAAATATACTGAATAATTTTTTAAGAATTTATTGGGAACTTACACAGTAATTTAATGAGAATTACCTGGGAATTTACTGGGAATTTAATCAGTAATTGACTGGGAATTTACTGCGATTTTACTGGGAATTTGATGGGATTTTACTTAGAATTTACTGGAAATTTACTGAGTAATTTAATAAGAATTTACAGGGAATTTACTAAAAATTTACTGAGTAATTGTCACGCCCCCAAACCGCCCCTAGTAGTTTGGTGCCGTGATGGCCAGTAATCCGAGATTACAGAAAGCCAACTTTCAAAAGTGCAACACAATCAGAGTATAATAAAGGGGCTCACAAATGCGGAAGCAATAAATCAAAATACAAGTGGTCCATAAGAGCAGTGCGTAGATCAAATGAAAGGGCATACATCTTTACAACTTGAATACAACAAAGTAAAATACGTATTACATCTTGATCAAAAGGCTTCTCGAGCCGACATATACGAATACAGTGAATGCAAGCCAAGAAGCATGATTTTCAAGATTCGCCGACATAAAAGAAATGGCATCGCCGACGTGAATACAACAAAGCTGACAAAACTATGGATCCAAAACAAGCTTTCAAAAACACATCTAGGCGTCGCCGCCGTCCTGCTCATCACCTACATATATATAGAGAGGGGTGAGCTTGGATACTCAGTGAATGGTGCAAATAATAAAGGTTTTGCATGAATATAGCCGAAGTCTTTTCCAAACAAAACATGCCAAGATTCTACGAATATTAGCCGAGATCCTTTCAGAGCAAAAGCACAATAAAACTTTATCAGAACAAGAGATGAACCGTATTCATCTATCAAGTCTTACAAGTCTCAAGGGATGCTTACTGACATCGGCAAAACACAGATCAAGCTCTCCGAACAAACAAACCCACGCGGTAAACCGTCAGTGGCAAAACAAAGACTGCACGATCCGTAATCGATTAGTCACAGGTACTGCGAAAGTTTATAGTCCTCCAGCACAAGGGACTTGTGTTACTTAAGCCTGTAGCTCTTTTTAACACGATGGTCTTGTGTTACTTAGGCCCGTAGCCCGCTTTAACACGATAGTCTTTCCAAGAAAGGACCGTATCCTTTTATACTTAGTGCTGCGAAAGTTTAGAGTCCTCCAGCACAAGGGACTTCTCAAGAATGACATCAAAACAAGGCTTATACTTCAAAACAGGGCTATTCATTCATGCTTAACAAATACTTTCGTCAAAACAAAGCAGAGCAAGATTTATCAAAATAGTATAACATAGCTTTATTAAAAACACCACTCACATAGATCTCCTCAGGTGTAGGCTCAAAGAAAGATCAAGGACCTACAATCACATGGCAAATCATGTTCTCAAAACAAGTTTTAGATGCATGCAAATGATCCCGGCATTCTCACCAGATCCAAGTCAGTAACAAGGCAAAACACGCTGGGAGTTTATACGCTGCTCCCGTCTCATGAAAACACACTGGGTACCAACCAGGTCTCTGCTGAGGTTCCACACCTCCTTGCCGAGGTGTGGTCCCGATGGCCACATTCAAAAGCAAGGTCGGGAAAACCTGGGTTTCCCTTTGAAGAATATGAAGAACAGCATGAACATGATCATGAAGAAGATGAATGCAAAGATCATAACTTGTTACAAAAATCTGAGATTTCATGCCATGAGTTCAAAACATGGACCTGGGTACCCATACAAGAAGATCATGCAAGAACGAACACAAAAACATGGTTCTTGTTCCAAACTTTCGGATCAATACGAGACTTTTCTTCAAGGACACATGAATACTATTTTTCTCTTCCAAAACCAACTTCAAATCGATGCATGACATGCAAAACAAATTCGATCATGCAATGCAGCTAGATGATCAATAACAACAACCAAAGTAGATTAAGATTCTAACATCAAAACTCGAATCCAACGGTTCAACCCTCGAAGATCAAGCTTGGAAGATCTATTCTCACTCAAGAACTTCTCCTCCTTCCTCTAGGGCTTCTCTCTCTAAAGGCAAAGATTTGAGACAAAAATGATTTGTTTCTAGGTCTGCCGGCTGTCTTAACAATCAGCTCGAACACGTGGCGCTACCGGGTTGGTTCAACTCAAAAGGTGATTGATTGATAAGACAAGCCTATGACAAAGCATATGTAGCAAGCTAAGGCAAGACACATCGACAAGTAATGACATCGGCTAAAGTCAAAGCTTCGGCAACAAGGTAACAAAGACATCGGCTAGGGAGGGCGACACTTGACTAAGCTATGCCACACCTTGGCCTGGGTGTGCCACACCTCGGTCTAGGCCAAACCTGCCCAAGGACAAGTATCACTAAGTGCAAAACATCTCGGCAACATCCCCGGGGTGAAGATGGGGTCGACCAAGCGGTTCCAAAACAGTTCTAAATACAAAGGTTCAGAGGTGAACTAAGCTCAAGATGACCTCGGCTACACACCAAGCAAGGAACAAAATCACGCAAGCAATACTTAAACAAAACAAGGCAAGGCAAAACTTGCAAAACAACATAACAAGACGAGATCATGCATGAATGTATGCAGGTATGACAAGAGTAAGGTGAGGGTTGCTACAGTAATTTTGTGAGAATTTACTTGAAATTTATTGAGTAATTTACTGAGAATTTACTGGGAATTTACTGAGAATTTATTGGGAATTTACTCAGTAATTTAATGAAATTTTACTGTAAATTTACTGAGTAATTTGCGGAGAATTTACTGGGTAATTTATTGAGAATTTTCTAAAAATTTACAGTGTAATTTAATGAGAATTTACGGGGAATTTACTGAGAATTTATTGGGAATTGAATGAGTCATTTACTGGGAAAATAATAGGAAACTAGTCAGTAATTAACTGAGAATTTGCTTTGAATTTACAGAGTAATTTATTAGTAATTTAGTGGTAATTTATAGAGTAATTTACTGCGAATTAACTGGGAATTTACTAAGTAATTAATGAGAATTTACTGAGAATTTACTGAAAATTTACGGGGAATTTACTCAGTAATTTACTGGAAATTTACTTGGAATTTTCTGAGTAATTTACTTAGAATTTACAGGAATTTTTTAAGAATTTACCGATTAATTTACTGAGAATTTACTTGGAATTTACTTGGAATTCAATGGGAATTTACTATTTGATTTACTGAGAATTTACTAGAAATTTAATCTATAATTTACGGGGGAATTTATTGAGAATTTACTGGGAATTTACTGATTATTTAATAAGAATTTAATGGGAATTTATTGATTAATTTGATGAGAATTTACTGGTAATTTACTGAATAATTTACTAAGAATTTACTCAGTAATTTACTAAGAATTTTTTGGAAATTTAATAAATAATTTTCTGAGAATTTACTGGGAATGTACTAACTATTTATTGAAAATTTACTAGGAATTTACTAAGTAATTTACAGAGAATTTACTGAGAAATTTAATTAGAATTTACTGGGAATTTACTGAGAAATTTATTAAGAATTTACTAGGAATTTACAGAGAATTTACTAAGAGTTTACTGAGTATTTACTGAGTAATTTACAGGGCATTTGCTCAGTAGATTACCTAGAACTTTCTGGGCATTTACTGAGTAACTTAATGATAATTTTCTTGGAACTTACTGAAAATATACTGGGAATTTACTATGAATTTACTAAGTAATTTACTGAAAATTTATTAAGTAATTTACAGAGAATTAACTTAGAATTTACTGGGAATTTACTGAGAATTTACTGGGAATTTACTGAGTAATTTACTGGGAATTTACTTAGAATTCATAGGGAATTTACTGAGAAATTTAATAAGATTTTATGGGAATCTACTGATTAATTTACTGAGAATTTTCTAGTAATTTATTGAGTAATTTAATGAAAATTTACTGGGAATTTATTGAGTCATTTACTGGGAATTTACTGGAAATTTACTTAGTAATTTACAGAGAATTGACTACGAATTTACTAAGTAATTTATTGAGAATTTACTGATTAATTTAATGAAAATTTACGGAAAATTTACTAAGAATTTGCTAGGAATTCACTCAGTAATTTACTGAGAATTTATTTGGAATTTACTGAGAATTTACTGGGAATTTACTCCGTATTTATTGGGAATTTACTAAGTAATTTACTGAAAATGTAGCAACCCTCACCTTACTCTTGTCATACTTGCATACATTCATGCATGATCTTGTCTTATTATATTGTTTTGATAGTCTTGCCTTGCCTTGTTTTGTTTAAGTATTGCTTGCAATGATTTTGTTCTTTGCTCAGTGTGAAGCCGAGGTCATCTTGAGCTTTGTAACAACCCTCACCTTACTCTTGTCATACTTGCATACATTCTTGCATGGTCTTGCTTGTTATGATAATTTGAAAGTTTTGTCTTGCCTTGATTTGCTTAAAGTTGCTTGCATGAGTTTGTTCTTTGCTTAGTGTGTGTGGTCGAGGTCATCTTGAGCTTAGTCCGCCTTTGACCCTTTGTACTTAGAACTATCTTGAGGTCTTGTTTAACCCCATCTTCACCTCGGGCATTCCTTGCCGAGATGTTTCGCACTTGAACCTTGTCCGCAGGCAGGTATGGCCTAGGCCGAGATGTGGCACACCCCGGCCAAGGTGTGGCACAGCTTAGTCAAGTGTCGTCCTCCCTAGCCGATGTTCTGTTATCCTGTTGCTGGATCCTTGTTTTGAGCCGATGTCATCTTGTTGCCGATGTGTCTTACCCGAACTTGCTGCATACGCTTTGTCAGAGACTTGTCTTGTCTATCAATCACCTTTTTGGAGCTGAACCAACCCGTTAATGCCACGTGTCCAAGCTGTTTGTTAAGGCAGCCGACAGACCTTGAAACAAATCATTTCTTGTCTCAAATCTTTGTTTTAGAGAGAGAAGCTCTAGAGAGGAGGAAGAAGAGTTCTTGAGTGAGAGTAGTCTTCCAAGCTTGATCTTTGTGGCTTGAACCGTTAGATCCGAGTTTTGAGGTTAGAATCTTGATCTCCTTTGGTTGTTCTTGCTGAATATCTAGCTGCATTGCATGATCGGATCTGTTTTGCATGTCATGCATCGTTTTGAAGTTGGTTTGGAAAGAGAAAATGGTTTTCCATGTGTTCTTGAAAAAAAGGTCTCTTTTGATCGAGGAGTTTGGAACGAAAACCATGTTTTGTGTTTGTTCTTGCATGCCTTTCTTTGATAGGTACCCAGGTCCATATATTTTGAACTCTTGGCATGAAAACTCAGATTTTTGTAACAAGTTGTGAACTTGCATCCATCTTTCAAATGATCATGTTCTTCATATTCTTCAAAGGAAACCCAGGTTTTTCCTGACTTTGTTTAACGGGACCTCGGCTTAGTCCTGGTCAGTACCCGGTGTGTTTTTATGAGCGGGAGCAGTGATTAAACTCCCAGCTTGTTTTGCTTTGTCTTTGACTTGGATCTGGCAAGAATGCCGAGATCATTTGCATGTATTTGGAGCTTGCTTTGAGAATGTGACTTGCCATGTGATTGTAGGTCCTTGATATTTGCTTGAGTCTACACCTGAAGAACTAGGTGAGTGGTATTATTGATAAAGCTATGTTATACTTGTTTTGATAAATCTTGCTTGCTTGTTTTGACAAAAGTATTTGGTTAGCATGAATAAATAGCTCTTGTTTTGATGTGCCAAGTATACTCCTTGTTTTGATGCCATCTTTGGAAAGGATACGGTCCTTGTTAAATCGGGCTACGGGCCTAAGTAACACAAGTCCCTTGTGCTGGAGGACTCTAAACTTTCGCGGTACCAAGTGCACAAGTCCCTTGTATTGGAGGACTCTAAACTCTCGCAATACTTTTGACCAAACGATTACGGATCGTAGAGCCCTACGATACTTGAATGATGAATACGGTTCATCCCTTGCTTTGCCGATGTTACGACACTTGAATGATGAATACGGTTCATCCCTTGCTTCGCCGATGTTATGATACTTGAATGATGAATACGGTTCATCCCTTGCTTCGCCGATGTTATGATACTTGACTGATGAATACGGTTCATCCCTTGCCTTGCCTACGTCAGTAAACATCTTTGGATACTTGTAATATTTGATTGATGAATACGGTTCATCCCTCGTCTTGCTAAAGTTGATGTGTTTGTTTTGAAGGATCTCGGCTTTATTCATGCAAAACCTTTATTAGTAGTATCATTCACTGAGTTTTGTACTCACCCCTCTATATATATGTAGGTGTTGATCAGGACGGCGGCGACGCCTAGATCGTTTTGGATGCTTGTTTTGGATTCGTGCTTATGTCGGCTTTACTTTCGTATTTACGTCGGCGATGCCCTGCTTTGCATGTCGGCAAATCTTGAAAATCATGCTTCTTGACTTGTAATAGCTGTATTTTGTATATGCCGGCTCAAGAAGCCTTTTGATCAAGATGTAACATGTATTTTCCTTTCCTTGTTGTATTCAAGTTGTAAAGTTAATTGGAAATGTTTGGCACTGCTTTAATCTACGCACAGCTCTTATGGACCACTTGTATTTGATTTATTGCTTCCGCATTTGTGAGCCCCCTATATCCATACTCTGATTGTGTTAAGTTTTGAAAAGTTGGCCTTCGGTAATTACGGATTACTGGCCATCACGGCACCAAACTACTAGGGGCGGTTTGGGGTCGTGACAGAGTGGTATCAGAGCACAAGTTCCTCGGTATACGTTATTCACACACTTTGAGTCCTGAAGAGCATAGGATTTCCCTTAGAAAGATGTTAGGGTTGCATCATGGTATTTGTTGTTTGAGTGAAGTGTGCATTGTCTTGATATGCTTATTTGCTATTTGCCTATGTGGTTATTTGCTTAATTGTTTTAAAATCATACTTTGCACACTCATAGCATCATGAGGAGAGGTAGACCACCACTTGGCCGAGATCAGCCCGAAGATAGAATGGACAGATTGGAAAGATTAGTTGAAGGTTTGGCCCGCGAGTTGAGGCAAACCAGACAGCAGTTCGCTAGTGCTACGTCGACTCAGGCCGAGCAGACCAACGGCCGAAATGTAGCTCCACCTCCACCTCCTCCAGTGCCGCAGGTTCCCCCGCAACCAGCCTTATATGGGGATGGCATGATAGCTTTGATCAGGGAGTTCAAGAAAATGAGACCGCCAAGGTTCTCTGGGGGTATAGAGTCGATGAAGGCTGAAGCATGGGTGTTGGAAATGGAAAAGTTATTCGAGATCTTCCCTAGCACCGACGCACAGAAAGTGACGTTGGCAGCATTCACATTGGATGATGACGCCCGCAGGTGGTGGATGATGGTTAGAGGGAGCAATCCAGATTTGACCTGGACCCGATTCTTAGAGTTGTTTTATAAGAAACATTTTCCCCTAAGTGTTCGAAACCGCAAGGCTACCGAATTTCATACTCTGACGCAAGGCAACAGAACAGTGGCGGAATATGACCGCGCTTTTACTGAATTGGTAAGGTTTGTACCTCACATGACCAACGATGAATATATGAAGGCCAGGAAGTTCGAGTGTGGGCTTCGTGGACCGATTCAAGACCGGGTCAACTTGCTTGATATGCCAACTTATGCTGAAGTATTGGACAAAGCCATTCAGGCCGAAGCTAATTTGAACCGATACCAGAGCTCGGGAGAAAACCAGCGAAAAAGGCAGAACTATGACAATCGCCGAGGACAGCTGAACACCAAGAAGAGAACGAACATGGACAGTACTGGTAACCTAAGGCAGGAAGGGAGTGTTAAACCGACGTGTTCGGATTGTGGGAAACAGCATTTCGGGATCTGCCGACGAACGTCTGGAGCCTGTTATGAATGTGGCGAGATGGGCCATTATGTGAGGGATTGCCCCAAGACAAAGGCTAATAACAACAAGAAATGAGAGAATACCTCGGGTTCCGTTCAGAAGGGAAATGCTGGGAGAGGACAGATGAGACAGGGCAGAGTGTTTGCATTAGTACCAGGAGACACTCAGAATGCTGAGGCAGTGGTGTCAGGTATTTTACTAATTTGCTCCCAAGATGCTTATGTGTTGATTGACTCGGGTTCTACTCATTCGTTTATATCTACTAAGTTTGCCGAGAAAATTAATAGAGAACTAGAGCCCCTTGATTATGTGTTGTCTGTATCTACTCCATCTGGGAGATCTATGTTTGTTGCATCCATTTACAGAGCATGTGTTGTTGTGATTGAGAATGTTGAACTGTTAGTAGATCTGATGCCTCTAGACCTAGCTCATTTTGATATTATACTGGGAATGGACTGGTTAGTTGCAAACAATGCATCTATTAATTGTGTTTCGAAAAGTGTCACACTGAGACCCCCATACCTAGCCGAGGTTATTTTCCAGGGTGAAGGGATAGTGCCCCCACCATACTTGATTTCGTCCATTAAGGCCTGTAAGTTGATTCAAAAAGGGTGTCGAGGCTACTTGTGTAGTGTACTGAGTGATCCGAATGGAAATGTTAGTTTAGCCGACATCCCAGTTGCTAACGATTTCTCCGACGTCTTTCCAGACGAATTGCCTGGCCACTTGACCGATAGAGAAATAGAGTTTACTGTCGATATTATATCGGGAACGCAGCCGATCTCCAAACCACCTTATAGGATGGCCCCCGCTGAACTTAGAGAATTGAAACTGCAATTACAAGAGTTATTAGATAAGGGATTTATTAGGCCGAGCACTTCACCATGGGGAGCACCTGTTTTATTTGTTAAGAAGAAGGATGGCACACTCCGTCTTTGTATTGACTATAGAGAACTCAATAAAGTCACCATTAAGAACAAGTACCCGTTACCTAGAATTGATGATTTGCTTGATCAGTTACAAGGAGCACGAGTCTTTTCCAAGATCGACCTTAGGTCTGGTTACCATCAGCTTAAAGTTAAAGCCGAAGATGTTGAGAAGACTGCTTTTCGAACAAGATATGGCCACTACGAGTTTTTAGTAATGCCTTTTGGAGTGACTAATGCTCCTGCTGCATTCATGGATTTAATGAACCGAATCTTCAAACCATACTTAGATGAATTTGTAGTTGTTTTCATTGATGATATATTGATCTATTCCAAGAGTAATGTTGAACATGAAAACCATTTGAGACTTGCCTTACAGATTTTGAGAAAACGGAAATTGTATGCGAAGTTTAACAAGTGTGAGTTTTGGCTTTCTACCATCTCATTTTTGGGTCATGTGATTAATGAAGAAGGTATTGCAGTGGATCCTAGCAAAGTTGAAGCCGTAGTAAATTGGCCGAGGCCGACTAATGTGTCCGAGATTCGTAGTTTTCTGGGTTTGGCAGGTTATTACAGAAAGTTTGTGAAAGATTTCTCCAGGATTGCAATTCCATTGACGCAACTGACTCAGAAAGGAACACTGTATGAATGGACTAAAGATCGGGAGTCAGCCTTCCAGGAACTGAAGGCGAGGTTAATTACAGCACCAGTACTAGTACTACCATCAGGTAACGAAGAGTTTCACGTCTATAGTGATGCATCACATAAGGGTTTGGGTTGTGTACTAATGCAAAAGGGTAAGGTTATAGCTTATGCGTCTCGTCAGTTGAAACCTCATGAGAAAAACTATCCTACCCATGACTTAGAATTGGCGGCCGTAGTATTTGCTTTGAAGATTTGGCGTCACTATTTGTATGGAGCTACTTGTCAGGTTTTTACAGATCATAAGAGTTTAAAGTATCTATTCACTCAGAAGGAATTGAATCTGAGACAGAGACGGTGGCTTGAATTGTTGAAGGACTATGATATGCAAATTCAATATCACCCCGGGAAAGCTAACAGTGTAGCCGACGCTTTGAGCAGGAAGTCAGATGGAAATTTGGCGTGTTTAACCGTGATGTCAGTGGAGCCGACTATTGTTGACGAAGTAAAGACAAGTCAGAGGGAAGATAACTTCCTCAAGAAAATAGCCGAGGAGATTGACACAAGGCCGAGACCAGGGTATACCATCGAAAACCAAGTACTCAAGTTTGAAGGAAGGTTATGTGTGGCCGACATCCCAGAGCTGAAGAAAAAGATTTTACAGGAAGCTCATGGTTCTAAGTTTGCTGTCCATCCAGGGAACACCAAAATGTATCAAGATGTGAAGCAGACCTTCTGGTGGCCAAATATGAAGAGAGAAATAGCCGAATTCGTGTCCCAGTGTTTACATTGCCAGCAAGTGAAAGCAGAACATCAAAGACCAGCAGGACTTCTTCAACCTTTGCCGATTCCTGAGTGGAAATGGGAGCACATCTCCATGGATTTTGTGACTGGTTTGCCGAAAACACCTAAGGGTATGGATTCAATTTGGGTTGTTGTGGATAGGTTAACTAAGTCAGCACACTTTCTACCCGTTAAGACTACCTTCAACGCCAACCAACTTGCTTTGCTATATGTGAACGAGATTGTCAGACTTCATGGAGTGCCGATGTCAATTGTTTCAGACCGAGATCCTAAATTTGTTTCTAGATTTTGGCAGAGTCTTCAGAGAGCCTTTGGAGCCGAGCTGAGATTTAGTACGGCCTTTCATCCCCAGACAGATGGGCAGACAGAGAGAACCATTCAGACGCTTGAAGATATGCTTAGACTTTGTGTGTTGGACTTCCAAGGAAGTTGGGGTACACATTTGCCCTTAGTAGAATTCGCTTACAATAACAGTTATCAAGCTAGCATTGGCATGGCGCCGTATGAAGCCTTGTATGGAAGAAAATGTAGGTCGCCGATATGTTGGACCGAAGTCGGGGACAGAACTTTGCTTGGTCCCGAATTGATTCAGGTGACAACAGAAAAGATTAAACTTGTCCAACAGAGGATTAGGGCTGCCCAAAGCCGACAAAAGAGCTACGCCGACCAGAGAAGGAATGAGTTAGAGTTCGAAGTTGGGAATCACGTATTCCTGAAGATCTCACCGATGAAAGGAGTTTCCAGATTTGGAAGGAAAGGTAAGTTAGCACCTCGCTATATTGGGCCATTTGAAATTCTTGAGAGAATTAATCCTGTTGCCTACAGACTTGCTTTACCGCCGGATTTGAGCCAAGTCCACAATGTGTTTCATGTTTCAATGTTGAGAAAATACATCCGAGATCCACTGCATGTAATCGATCATTCCGAGATCACAATTAATGAAGATTTGGGCTACGAAGAGAAGCCAACGAGAATTATTGATCGACAAGTGAGGCAATTGAGGAACAGATTGATACCGATGGTAAAGGTCGAGTGGAAGGAGCATTATGGCACAGAAGCCACGTGGGAAAAGGAAGAGGATATGAGAATCCGTTATCCGGAGTTGTTTTCTGAGCAAGGTAATCTAAGTTTGGGGACCAAACTTCCTTAAGGGGGGTAGGATGTAACAACCCTCACCTTACTCTTGTCATACTTGCATACATTCTTGCATGGTCTTGCTTGTTATGATAATTTGAAAGTTTTGTCTTGCCTTGATTTGCTTAAAGTTGCTTGCATGAGTTTGTTCTTTGCTTAGTGTGTGTGGTCGAGGTCATCTTGAGCTTAGTCCGCCTTTGACCCTTTGTACTTAGAACTATCTTGAGGTCTTGTTTAACCCCATCTTCACCTCGGGCATTCCTTGCCGAGATGTTTCGCACTTGAACCTTGTCCGCAGGCAGGTATGGCCTAGGCCGAGATGTGGCACACCCCGGCCAAGGTGTGGCACAGCTTAGTCAAGTGTCGTCCTCCCTAGCCGATGTTCTGTTATCCTGTTGCTGGATCCTTGTTTTGAGCCGATGTCATCTTGTTGCCGATGTGTCTTACCCGAACTTGCTGCATACGCTTTGTCAGAGACTTGTCTTGTCTATCAATCACCTTTTTGGAGCTGAACCAACCCGTTAATGCCACGTGTCCGAGCTGTTTGTTAAGGCAGCCGACAGACCTTGAAACAAATCATTTCTTGTCTCAAATCTTTGTTTTAGAGAGAGAAGCTCTAGAGAGGAGGAAGAAGAGTTCTTGAGTGAGAGTAGTCTTCCAAGCTTGATCTTTGTGGCTTGAACCGTTAGATCCGAGTTTTGAGGTTAGAATCTTGATCTCCTTTGGTTGTTCTTGCTGAATATCTAGCTGCATTGCATGATCGGATCTGTTTTGCATGTCATGCATCGTTTTGAAGTTGGTTTGGAAAGAGAAAATGGTTTTCCATGTGTTCTTGAAAAAAAGGTCTCTTTTGATCGAGGAGTTTGGAACGAAAACCATGTTTTGTGTTTGTTCTTGCATGCCTTTCTTTGATAGGTACCCAGGTCCATATATTTTGAACTCTTGGCATGAAAACTCAGATTTTTGTAACAAGTTGTGAACTTGCATCCATCTTTCAAATGATCATGTTCTTCATATTCTTCAAAGGAAACCCAGGTTTTTCCTGACTTTGTTTAACGGGACCTCGGCTTAGTCCTGGTCAGTACCCGGTGTGTTTTTATGAGCGGGAGCAGTGATTAAACTCCTAGCTTGTTTTGCTTTGTCTTTGACTTGGATCTGGCAAGAATGCCGAGATCATTTGCATGTATTTGGAGCTTGCTTTGAGAATGTGACTTGCCATGTGATTGTAGGTCCTTGATATTTGCTTGAGTCTACACCTGAAGAACTAGGTGAGTGGTATTATTGATAAAGCTATGTTATACTTGTTTTGATAAATCTTGCTTGCTTGTTTTGACAAAAGTATTTGGTTAGCATGAATAAATAGCTCTTGTTTTGATGTGCCAAGTATACTCCTTGTTTTGATGCCATCTTTGGAAAGGATACGGTCCTTGTTAAATCGGGCTACGGGCCTAAGTAACACAAGTCCCTTGTGCTGGAGGACTCTAAACTTTCGCGGTACCAAGTGCACAAGTCCCTTGTATTGGAGGACTCTAAACTCTCGCAATACTTTTGACCAAACGATTACGGATCGTAGAGCCCTACGATACTTGAATGATGAATACGGTTCATCCCTTGCTTTGCCGATGTTACGACACTTGAATGATGAATACGGTTCATCCCTTGCTTCGCCGATGTTATGATACTTGAATGATGAATACGGTTCATCCCTTGCTTCGCCGATGTTATGATACTTGACTGATGAATACGGTTCATCCCTTGCCTTGCCTACGTCAGTAAACATCTTTGGATACTTGTAATATTTGATTGATGAATACGGTTCATCCCTCGTCTTGCTAAAGTTGATGTGTTTGTTTTGAAGGATCTCGGCTTTATTCATGCAAAACCTTTATTAGTAGTATCATTCACTGAGTTTTGTACTCACCCCTCTATATATATGTAGGTGTTGATCAGGACGGCGGCGACGCCTAGATCGTTTTGGATGCTTGTTTTGGATTCGTGCTTATGTCGGCTTTACTTTCGTATTTACGTCGGCGATGCCCTGCTTTGCATGTCGGCAAATCTTGAAAATCATGCTTCTTGACTTGTAATAGCTGTATTTTGTATATGCCGGCTCAAGAAGCCTTTTGATCAAGATGTAACATGTATTTTCCTTTCCTTGTTGTATTCAAGTTGTAAAGTTAATTGGAAATGTTTGGCACTGCTTTAATCTACGCACAGCTCTTATGGACCACTTGTATTTGATTTATTGCTTCCGCATTTGTGAGCCCCCTATATCCATACTCTGATTGTGTTAAGTTTTGAAAAGTTGGCCTTCGGTAATTACGGATTACTGGCCATCACGGCACCAAACTACTAGGGGCGGTTTGGGGTCGTGACAGCTTAGTTCACCTCTGAACCTTTGTACTTAGAACTGTTTTGGAACCTTGGTCGACCCTCATCTTCACCTCGGGCATGTTTGCCGAGATGTTTTACACTTAGTGATCCTTGTCCTTGGGCAGGTATGGCCTAGACCGAGGTGTGGCACACCCCGGCCGAGGTGTGGCACAGCTTAGTCAAGTGTCGTCCTCCCTAGCCGATGTCTTTGTTATCCTGTTAACGAAGCTTTGACTTTAGCCGGTGTCATTTCTTGCCGATGTGTCTTGCCCTGGCTTGCTGCATACGCTTTGTCATAGACTTGTCTTATCAATCAATCACCTTTTGAGTTGAGCCAACCCGATAGCGCCACGTGTCCGAGCTGATTGTTAAGACAGCCGGCAGACCTAGAAACAAATCATTTGGTCTCAAATCTTTGTCTTTAGAGAGAGAAGCTCTAGAAGAGGGAGAAGGAGTTTTAGAGTGAGAGAGTAGATCTTCCAAGCTTGATCTTCGAGGTTTGAACCGTTGGATTCGAGCTTTGAGGTAAGAACCTTGATCTACTTTGATTGTTGTTATTGATCATCTAGCTGCATTGCATGATCTAATCTGTTTTGCATGTCATGCATCGATTTGAAGTTGGTTCTGGAAAGAGGAAATGGTTTTCATGAGTTCTTGAAGAAAGTCTCGTTTTGATCCTAAAGTTTGGAACAAGAACCACGTTTTTGTGTTGGTTCTTGCATGATCTTCTTGTATGGGTACCCAGGTCCATGTGTTGAACTCATGGCATGAAATCTCAGATTTTTGTAACAAGTTATGATCTTGTATTCATCTTCCTCGTAGTCATGTTCTTCATGTTCTTCAAAGGGAAACTCAGGTTTTCCCGACTTTGTTCTTGAATGAGGCCATCGGGACCACACCTCGGCAAAGAGGTGTGGGACCTCGGCAAAGACCTGGTTGGTACCCAGTGTATTTTCATGAGACGGGAGCAGTGTTTAAACTCCCAACTTGTTTTGCTTTGTTATTGACTTGGATCTGGTAAGAATGCCGAGATCGTTTGCATGCGTAAAGCTTGTTTTTGAGAATGTGATTACCATGTGATTGTAGGTTCTTGATCTTTGCTTTGAGCCTACACCTGAAGAACTAGGTGAGTGGTGCTTTTAATAAAGCTATGTTATACTGTTTTGATAAATCTGGCTTTGCTTTGTTTTGATGAAAGTATTTGTTAAGCATGAATGAATAGCTCTGTTTTGATGTATCAAGTATAAGCTTTGTTTCGATGTCATCCTAGAAAAGTCCCTTGTGCTGGAGGACTCTAAACTTTCGCAGCACTAAGGATAAAAGGATACGGTCCTTTCTTGGAAGACTATCGTGTTAAAGCGGGCTACGGGCCTAAGTAACACAAGGCCATCATGTTAAAGCGGGCTACGGGCCTAAGTAACACCAGATCATCGTGTTAAAAGGAGCTACGGGCTTAAGTAACACAAGTCCCTTGTGCTGGAGGACTATAAACTTTCGCAGTACCTTTGACTAATCGATTACGGACCGTACAGTCTTTGTTTTGTCATTAACGGTTTACCGCGTGAATTTGTTTGTTCGGAAAGCTTGATTGTGTTTTACCGATGTCAGTAAGCATCCCTTGAGACTTGTAAGACTTGATAGATGAATACGGTTCATCCCTTGCTTTGATAAAGTTTTGATGTGTTTTGCCGATGTCAGTAAGCATCCCTTGAGACTCGTAAGATTAGATAGATGAATACGGTTCATCCCTTGTGTTGGATAAAGTTTTGACGTGTTTTGTTCTGGAAGAATCTCGGCTAATATTCGTATGGTTTTTGGCATGTTTTGTTTTGAAAGACTTCGGCTATATTCATGCAAAACCTTTATTACTAGTACCATTCACTGAGTATCCATGCTCACCCCTCTCCATATATATGTAGGTGATGAGCAGGACGGCGGCGATGCCTAGACTTATTTTGAAAGCTTGTTTTGGATCCATGATTTCGTCGGCTTCATTTTGTATTCACGTCGGCGTTATCATTTCTTTTATGTCGGCGAATCTTGAAAATCATGCTTCTTGGCTTGTATTCACTGTATTTTGTATATGTCGGCTCGAGAAGCCTTTTGATCAAGATGTAATACGTAATTTGCTTTGTTGTACCCGATTTGTAAAGTTGTAAAGATGTATGCCATTTCATTAGACTTATGCACTGCTCTCATGGACCACTTGTGTTTTGATTTATTGCTTCCGCATTTGCGAGCCCCGTTTATTATACTCTGATTGTGTTAAACTTTTGAGAGTTGGCCTTCGGTAATTACGGATTACTGGCCATCACGGCCCAAACTACTAGGGGCGGTTTGGGGTCGTGACAGAAAATTTACTAAGTAATTTACTAAGAATTTACATGGAATTTAGTAGGAATTTACTGATTAACTTATTGAGAATTTACTGGGATTTTACTGAGTAATTTGGTGAGAATTTACTTAATAATTTAATCAGAATTTACTTGGAATTTACTGAGTAATTTTTTGAGAATTTACTTGGAATTTACTAGGAATTTATGTAAAATTTAATGGAAATATACTGAGTAATTTTTTGAGAATTTACTAGGAACTTACACAGTAATTTAATGAAAATTACCTGGGAATTTACTGGGAATTTAATCAGTAATTGATTGGGAATTTACTGCGATTTTACTGGGAATTTGATGGGAATTTACTGAGAATTTACTGGAAATTTACTGAGCAATTTAATAAGAATTTACAGGAAAATTACTGAGAATTTACTGTGTAATTTTGTGTACGAATTTACTTGAAATTTATTGAGTAATTTACTGAGAATTTATTGTGTAATTTACGGAGAATTTATTTAGAATTTAGTACATAATTTAATGAGAATTTATTGGGAATTTATTGGCAATTTACTCAGTAATTTAATGAAAATTTATTGTAAATTTACTGAGTAATTTACGGAGAATTTACTGAGTAATTTATTGAGAATTTTTTGGAAATTTACTTATTAATTTAATGAGAATTTACAGGGAATTTACTGAGAATTTACTAGGAATTGAATGAGTCATTTATTGAGAAAATACTAGGAATTTAGTCAGTAATTTACTGAGAATTTACTAGGAATTTATTTAGTAATTAACTGAGAATTTGTTTTGAATTTACAGAGTAATTTACTGGTAATTTAGTGGTAATTTATAGAGTAATTTACTGCGAATTAACTGGGAATTTACTAAGTAATTAATGAGAATTTACTGGGAATTTACTGGAAATTTACTGGGAATTTACTCAGTAATTTACTGAGAATTTATTTGAAATTTTCTGAGTAATTTACTTAGAATTTACAAGAATTTTCTAGGAATTTACCGAGTAATTTACTGAGAATTTACTTGGAATTTTCTAAGTAATTTACTTAGAATTTACTGCATAATTTAATGGGAATTTACTAGGAATTTACTTAGAATTCACTGGGAATTTACTATGTAATTTACTGAGAATTTACTGGGAATTTAATCAGTAATTTACGGGGGAATTTATTGAGAAGTTACTGGGAATTTACTGAGTATTTAATAAGAATTTAATGGGAATTTATTGATTAATTTGATGAGAATTTACTAGTAATTTACTGAATAATTTATTGGGAATTTACTCAGTAATTTACTAAGAATTTTTTGGAAATTTAATAAATAATTTTCTGAGAATTTACTGGAAATTTACAAACTATTTATTGAGAATTTACTAGGAATTTACTAAGTAATTTACAGAGAATTTACCGAGAAGTTTAATTAGAATTTACTGAGAATTTATTGAGTAATTTATTAAGAATTTACTAGGAATTTACGGAGAATTTACTAGGAGTTTACTGAGTATTTACTGAGTAATTTACAGGAAATCTCCTCAGTAGATTACCTAGAATTTTCTGGGCATTTACTGAGTAACTTAATGATAATTTTCTTGGAACTTACTGAAAATTTACTGGGAATTTACTATGAATTTACTAAGTAATTAACTGAAAATTTATTGAGTAATTTACAGAGAATTTACTGGGAATTACTGAGAATTCACAGGAAATTTACTGAGAAATGTAATCAGATTTTTTGGGAATTTCCTGATTAATTTACTGATAATTTACTGTGAACTTACTAAGTAATTTTCTGAGAATTTACTGAAAATTTACTTAGTAATTTACAGAGAATTGACTTGGAATTTACTGAATAATTTACTGAGAATTTGCTGGGAATTCACTCAGTAATTTACTGAGAATTTACTGCGAATTTACTTCGTATTTACTGGGAATTTACTGAGTAATTTACTAAAAATTTACTAAGTAATTTACTGAGAATTTACATGGAATTTACTAGGAATTTACCCATTAACTTATTGAGAATTTACTGGGATTTTACTGAGTAATTTAGTGAGAATTTACTTAATAATTTAATGAGAACTTACTTAGAATTTACTGAGTAATTTTCTGAGAATTTACTAGGAATTTACGTAAAATTTAATGGGAATATACTGAGTAATTTTTTAAGAATTTACTGGGAACTTACACAGTAATTTAATGAGAATTACTTGGGAATTTACTGAGAATTTACTGTGAATTTAATCAGTAATTTATTGAGAATTTATTTGGAATTTATTGAGAATTTACTCCGTATTTACTGGGAATTTACTGAGTAATTTACTAAAAATTTACTAAGTAATTTACTGAGAATTTACATGGAATTTACTAATTAACTTATTGAGAATTTACTGGGATTTTACTGAGTAATTTAGTGAGAATTTACTTAATAATTTAATGAGAATTTATTTAAAATTTACTGAATAATTTTCCTAGAATTTACTGGGAATTTAATGGGAATATACTGAGTAATTTTTTAAGAATTTTCTGGGAACTTACACAGTAATTTAATGAGAATTACCTGGGAATTTACTGAGAATTTACTGGGAATTTAATCAGTAATTTACTGAGAATTTGCTGGGAATTTACTGCGATTTTACTGGGAATTTGATGGGAATTTACTGAGTAATTTTGTGAGAATTTACTTGAAATTTATTGAGTAATTTACTGAGAATTTACTGTGTAATTTACTGAGAATTTACTTGGAATTTACTGCATAATTTAATGAGAATTTACTCGGAATTTACTGAGAATTTATTGGGAATTTACTATGTAATTTAATGAAAATTTAGTGTAAATTTACTGAGTAATTTACGAAGAATTTTCTGAGAATTTTCTGGGAATTTACTGAGTAATTTATTGAGAATTTTCTAAAAATTTACTGAGTAATTTAATGAGAATTTACGGGGAATTTACTGGGAATTGAATGAGTCATTTACTGAGAAAATACTAGGAATTTAGTTAGTAATTTAATGAGAATTTACTAGGAATTTAATTAGTAATTAACTGAGACTTTGCTTTGAATTTACAGAGTAATTTACTGATAATTTAGTGGTAATTTATAGAGTAATTTACTGCGAATTTACTGGGAATTTATTGAAAATTTACTGGAAATTTACTTGGAATTTTCTGAGTAATTTACATTGAATTTATAGGAATTTTCTAGGAATTTACCGAGTAATTTACTGAGAATTTACTTGGAATTTTCTAAGTAATTTACTTAGAATTTACTTGGAATTTACTGCATAATTTAATGAGAATTTACTAGGACTCTACTTAGAATTCACTGGGAATTTATTATGTAATTTATTGAGAATTTATTGGGAATTTAATCAGTAATTTACGGGGAATTTATTGAGAATTTACTGGGAATTTACTGAGTATTTAATTAGAATTTAATGGGAATTTATTGATTAATTTGATGAGAATTTATTGGTAATTTATTGGGAATTTACTCAGTAATTTACTAAAAATTTTCTAGAAATTTAATAAATAATTTTCTGAGAATTTACTGGGAATTTACTAACTATTTATTGAAAATTTACTAAGTAATTTATAGAGAATTTATTGAGAAATTTAATTAGAATTTACAGGGAATTTACTGAGCAATTTATTAGGAGTTTACTGAGTATATACTAAGTAATTTACAGGGAATTTCCTCAGTAGATTACTTAGAATTTTCTGGGCATTTACTAACTAACTTAATGATAATTTTCTTGGAACTTACTGAAAATTTACTGGGAATTTACTATGAATTTACTAAGTAATTTACTGAAAATTTATTGAGTAATTTACAGAGAATTTACTGGGAATTTACAAAGTAATTTATTGAGAATTTACTGAAAATTTACTGGGAATTTACTGAGAATTCACAGGGAATTTACTGAGAAATTTAATAAGATTTTATGGGAATTTACCGATTAATTTACTGAGAATTTACAGGTAATTTATTGAGTAATTTAATGAAAATTTACTGGGAATTTACTGAGTTATTTTCTGAGAATTTACTGGAAATTTACAGAGAATTGACTTGGAATTTACTGATTAATTTAATGAGAATTTACTGAAAATTTATTGAAAATTTGCTGGGAATTCACTCAATAATTTACTGAGAATTTACTGGAAATTTACTAGGAATTTACTGCGTAATTTACTGAAAATTTACTAAGTAATTTACTGAGAATTTACGTGGAATTTACTAGAAATTTACTCATTAACTTATTGAGAATTTACTGGGATTTTACGGAGTAATTTAGTGAGAATTTACTCAATAATTTAATGAGAATTACTTGGAATTTACTGAGTAATTTTCTGAGACTTTACTGGGAATTTACTGAGAATTTACTAGGAATTTACGTAAAATTTATTGGGAATATACTGAGTAAATTAGTAAGAATTTACTGGGAACTTACATAGTAATTTAATGAGAATTACCTAGGAATTTACTGGGAATTTAATCAGTAATTTGCTGAGAATTTACTGAGAATTTACTACGATTTTAATGGGAATTTGATGGGAATTTACCGAGAATTTACTTGAAATTTACTGAGTAATTTAATAAGAATTTATAAGGAATTTACTGAGTAATTTTGTGAGAATTTACTTGAAATTTATAGAGTTATTTACTCAGAATTTATTGTGTAATATACTGAGATTTTACTTTGAATTTACTGCATAATTTAATGAGAATTTACTGGGAATTTACTGAGAGTTTATTGGGAATTTACTTAGTTATTTAATGAAAATTTACTGTAAATTTACTGTGTAATTTACGGAGAATTTACTGAGAATTTACTCCGTAATTTACTGAGAATTTACTGGGAATTTACTGAGTAATTTATTAAGAATTTTGTGGAAATTTTCTGAGTAATTTAATGAGAATTTCCGGGGAATTTACTGGAAATTGAATGAGTCATTTACTGAGAAAATACTAGGAATTTAGTTAGTAATTTACTGAGAATTTACTGGGAATTTAATTAGTAATTAACTGAGAATTTGCTTTGAATTTAAAGAGTAATTTACTGGTAATTTAGTGGTAATTTATAGAGTAATTTACAGCAAATTAACTGGGAATTTACTAAAAATTTACTGGGAATTTACTCAGTAATTTACTGGAAATTTACTTTGAATTTTCTAAGTAATTTACTTAGAATTTACAGGATTTTTTTAGGAATTTACCGAGTAATTTAATGAGAATTTACTAAGAATTTACTTAGAATTCACTGGGAATTTACTATGTAATTTACTGAGAATTTACTGGGAATTTAATAAGAATTTAATGGGAATTTATTGATTAATTTGATGAGAATTTACTAGTAATTTACTGAATAATTTACTGGGAGTTTACTCAGTAATTTACTAAGAATTTTCTGGAAATTTAATAAATAATTTTTTGAGAATTTACTGGGAATTTACTAGGAATTTACTAAGTAATTTACAGAGAATTTACTGAGGAATTTAATTAGAATTTACTGGGAATTTACTGAGCAATTTATTAGGAATTTACTAGGAGTTTACTGAGTAATTTACAGGGAATTTCCTTAGTAGATTACCTAGAATTTTCTGGGCATTTACTGAGTAACTTAATGATAATTTTCTTGGAACTTACAGAAAATTTACTATGAATTTACTAAGTAATTTACTGAAAATTTATTCAGTAATTTACAGAGAATTTACTAGGAATTTACTGAGTAATTTACTGAGAATTTACTGGGTAATTTACTAGGAATTTATTGAGAATTCACAGAGAATTTACTGAGAAATTTAATAAGATTTTCTGGGAATTTACCGATTAATTTACTGAGAATTTATTTAGTAGTTTAATGAAAATTTACTGAGAATTTACTGGGTATTTATAGAGTAATTTTATGAGAATTTACTAGAAATTTACTTAGTAATTTACAGAGAATTGACTTAGAATTTATTGAGTAATTTACTGATTAATTTAATGAGAATTTACTAGAAATTTACTGAGAATTAGCTGGGAATTCACTCAGTAATTTATTGAGAATTTACTTGGAATTTGCTGGGAATTTACTGAGTAATTTACTGAAAATTTACTAAGTAATTTGCTGAGAATTTACATGGAATTTACTGATTAAATTATTGAGAATTTACTGGGATTTTACTATGTAATTTAGTGAGAATTTACTTAATAATTTAATCAGAATTTACTTGGAATTTACTGAGTAATTTTCTGAGAGTTTACTGGGTATTTACTGAGAATTTACTAGGAATTTACGTAAAATTTAATGGGAATATACTGAGTACTTTTTAAAGAATTTACTGGGAACTTACATAGTAATTTAATGAGAATTACCTGGGAATTTGCTGAGAATTTTCTGGGAATTTAATCAGTAATTTTCTGGGAATTTGATGGGAATTTACTGAGAATTTACTGGAAATTTACTGAGTAATTTAATAAGAATTTACAATGAATTTACTGAGAATTTACTGAGTAATTGTGTATGAATTTTACTTGAAGTTTATTGAGTAATTTACTGAGAATTTATTGTGTAATTTACTGCATAATTTAACGAGAATTTACTGGGAATTTACTGAGAATTTATTAGAAATTTACTCAGTAATTTAATGAAAATTTATTGTAAATTTACTGAGTAATTTACGGAGAATTTACTGAGAATTTACTGGGAATTTACTGAGTAATTTATTGAGAATTTTCTAAAAATTTACAGAGTAATTTAATGAGAATTTATGGGGAATTTAATGGGAATTTACTAGGAATTAAATGAGTCATTTACTGGGAATTTAGCCAGTAATTTACTGAGAATTTGCTTTGAATTTACAGAGTAATTTACTGATAATTTAGTGGTAATTTATAGAGTAACTTACCGTGAATTAACAGGGAATTTACTAAGTAATTAATGAGAATTTACTGGGAATTTACTGAAAATTTACTCAGTAAATTACTGGGAATTTACAAAGTAATTTACTGGAAATTTACATGGAATTTTCTGAGCAATTTACTTAGAATTTACAGGAATTTTCAAGGAATTTACCGAGTAATTTACTGAGAATTTACTTGGAATTTTCTAAGTAATTTACTTAGAATTTATTTCGAATTTACTGCATAATTTAATGAAAATTTACTGGGAATTTACTTAGAATTCACTGGGAATTTACTATGTAATTTACTGAGAATTTACTGGTAATTTAATCAGTAATTTACGGGGGAATTTATTGAGAATTTACTGAGTATTTAATAAGAATTTAATGGAAATTTATTGATTAATTTGATGAGAATTTACTGGTAATTTACTGGGAATTTACTCAGTAATTTACTAAGAATTTTCTGGAAATTTAATAAATAATTTTCTGAGAAGTTACTGAGAATTTACTAACTATTTATTGAGAATTTACTAAGTAATTTACAGAGAATTTACTGAGAAATTTAATTAGAATTTACTGGGAATTTACTGAGTAATTTTTTAAGAATTTACCAGGAATTTACTCAGTAATTTACTCAAAATTTAAGAATTTACTATGAATTTATTCAGTAATTTACTCAGAATTTACTGGGAATTTACTGAGCATTTACTAGGAATTTACTCAATAATTTACCCAGAATTTACAATGAATCTACTGAGTAATTTAATGAAAATTTTTTGGGAATTTACTCAAGCTTTACTGGTAATTTTCTGAGAATTTACTCGGAATTTATTGAGTAATTTTCTGAGAATTTACTGGGAAGTTAGTCAGTAATTTACTGAGAATTTACTGGGAATTTATTGAGTAAGTTACTGAGAATTTCATGATAATTTACTGAGAAATTTAATAAGATTTTATAGGAATTTACTGATTAATTGAATGGGAATTTACTGAGTAATTTACTGAAAATTTACATGGAATTTAATCAGTAATTTATAGAAAATTTTATGGGAATTTGCTGAGCATTTACTACGAATTTACACGGTAATATAATGAGAATTTACTAGGAATTTACTGAGTAATTTACTCAGAATTTACTGGGAATTTAATCAGTAATTTACTGAGAATTTACTGGGAATTTACTAAGAATTTACTGCGAATTTACTGCGAATTTACAGGAATTTACTGAGTAATTTACTGAGGATTATCTGGGAATTTACTCGGTAATTTACTGAGAATTTGATGGGAATTTACTCGGTAATTTACAGAGAATTTACTTGGAATTTACTACGTAATTTACTGAGAATTTAATGGGAATTTACTGAGTAATTTACTAAGAATTTTTTTGTAATTTACTGGGTAATTTACAGAGAATTTACTTGGAATTAACTGCATAATTTAATGAGAATTACTAGGAATTTACTAAGAATTTAATGGGAATTTACTGAGTAATTTACTAAGAATTTTCTGGGAATTTCATTAGTAATTTAATAAGAATTTTCTCGAAATTTACTCAAGAATTTACTGAGAATTTACTCAGAATCTGCTGAGAAATTTTCTAAGAATTTAGTGGGAATTTACTAAGTAATTTATTGAGAGTTTACAAGGAATTACTGAGTAATTTATGTTGTAATTTGTAGAGAATTTACTGAAAATTTCCTGAGTAATTTACCGAGAATTTACTGAGTAATTTACTAAAACTTTACTGGGAGTTACTGAGTAATTTAATTAGAAATTACAGGGAATTTACTGAGAATTTACAGGAAATTTCCTCAGTAATTTGCTGAGAATTTGCTAGGAATTTCCTGAGTAATTTAATGAGAATTTATTGGGAATTTACTAAGAATTGACTGGGAATTTCCTGAGTAATTTACTGAGAATTTAATAGAAATTTACTGATTAGTTTAATGAAAATTTACTGAGTAATTATTTTATCGAGAATTTACCGGGAATTATCTGGGAATTTACTGCAAATTTATTAGGAATTTATTGAGAATTTACACAGTAATTTACTGGGAATTTACTACGTAATTTACTAAGAATTTAATGGGAATTTACTGAGTAATTTATTGAGAATTTACATGGAATTTCCTCAGTAATTTACTGGGAATTTACTGAGAATTTACTGGGAATTCACATAGCAATTTAATAAGAATTTACTAGGAATTTACTGGGTAATTTACTGAAAATTTTCTGCGAATTTACTGAGTAATTTAATGAGAATTTAATGGTAATTTACTGAAATTTTATACAGTAATTTGCTGGAATTTTCTGAGAATTTTCTACGTAATTTACTGGGAATTTACACAGTAATCTAATGAGAATTTACAGCGATTTACTGAGTAATTTACTTGGAATTTACTGAGTATTTTACTGGAAATTTACTGGGAATTTACTGAGAATTTACTCAACAATAAACTGAGAATTTACTTGGAATTTACTGAGAATTTATTGGTAATTTACAGAGTAATTTACTGAGAATTTACTCAAAATTTACTGAGTAATTTAATGGGAATTTATTGGGAATTTGCTAAGAATTTAATCTGTAATTTACTAAGTAATTTACTGAAAGTTTTCTAGGAAATTATTGTGAATTTACTGGGATTTTACTCAGAATTTACTTGGAATTTAGTGGTAATTTACTGCAAATTTACTGTGAATTTTCTAAGTAATTTAATGATAATTTATTGACAATTTACTGAGTACTTTACTGGAAATTTACTCAGTAATTTTCTTAGAGTTTAGTTGGAATTTACTAAGTAATTTACTGGGAATTTACCGAGTCATTTACGGGGAATTTACTGAGTAATTTACTGAGAATTTACTTGAAATTTATTACATAATTTAATGAGAATTTACAGGGAATTTATTGAGTAATTTGTTGAAAATTTACTAGGAATATACTGGCAATTTACTAGGAATTTACTGAGAATTTTCTGAGTAATTTAATAAGAATTAACTTGGATTTTTTAAAGAAATTTACTGGGAATTTCTAAGTAATTTAATAAGAATTTATTTGGAATTTACTAATTAATTTAATGAGAATTTACTGGGAATTTATTGCGAAATTTATTAAGAATTTTCTGGGAATTTACTAGGAATTTACTAAGTATTAACTGAGAATTTGCTCGGAATTTACTGATAATTTACTAGGAATTTAATCAGTAATTTACTGAGAATTTACAAAGTAATTTATTTAGTAATTTACTGAAAATTTACATGGAATTTCCTCAGTAATTTACTGGGAATTTACTGAGTAGTTTACTTAGAATTTATTGGGAATTTACTGAGTAATTTACTGAGAATTTATTAGGAATTTGCACAGTAATTTACTGAGTAATTTAATGGTAATTTACTGAAATTTTACACAGTAATTTTCTGGGAATTTTCTGAGAATTTACTGGGAATTTACTGCATAATTTACTGAGAAATTACTAGAAATTTACTAAGTAATTTACTGGGAATTTACACAGTAATCTAATGAGAATTTACAGGGAATTTATTGAGTGGTTTACTGGAAATTTACTGAGTATTTTACTGAGAGTTTACTGGAAATTTACTAAGAATTTACTTAGCAATTAACTGAGAATTTACTTGGAATTCACTGAGAATTTACAGAGTAATTTACCGATAATTTACTGAGTAATTTACTGAGAATTTACGCGGAATTTACTGAGTAATCTAATGGGAATTTGCTAGGAATTTGCTGAGAATTTCATCTGTAATTTACTAAGTAATTTACTGAGAGTTTTCCGGGAAATTATTGTGAATTTACTGAGATTTTACAGAGAATTTACTAGGAATTTAGTGGTAATTTACTTCGAATTTACTGTGAATTTACTGAGTAATTTACTGGGAATTTACTCGGTAATTTTTTGAGAGTTTCGTTGGAATTTATTAAGTAATTTACTGGTAATTTACCGAGTCATTTACGGAGAATTTACTAAGAATTTACTTGGAATTTACTACATAATTTAATTGGAATTTACTGAGTAATTTGCTGAAAATTTACTGGGAATTTCTGAGTAGTTTAATAAGAATTTATTTGGAATTTACTGATTAATTTAATGAGAATTTAATAGGAATTTACTGAGAATTTGCTGGGAATTTACTACGTAATTTACTAAGAATTTTCTGGGAATTTACTAAGTATTTACTGAGAATTTACTCAAAATTTACTAAGAATTTAATCAGTAATTTACTGGAAATTTACTGAGAATTTACTGGAAATTTACTGAGAATTTACTAGGAGTTTATTTAGTAATTTATTAAGAATTAACTTGTAATTTACTGAGTAATTTATTGAGAATTTACAGGGAATTTACTCAGTAATTTTTTGAGAATTTATTGGAAATTTAAATAGTAATTTAATGAGAATTTACTTGGAATTTACTGGGAATTTGCTGAGTAATTTACTGAGAATTTACGGAGAATTTACTCAGTAATTTTCTAAGAATTTACAAGGAATTTACTGAGTGATTTACTGAGAATTTACTAGGAATTTATTGAGTAATTTACTGAGAATTTACAAAGAATTTGCTGTGAAGTTACTGAGTAATTTACTTAGAATTTATTGAAAATTTACTAAGAATTTATTTCATAATTTACTGAGAATTTATTGGGAATTTGCTGAGTAATTTACTAAGAATTTACTGAGAATTTAGTGGGAACTTACTAGGAATTTATTGAGTAATTTGCTGAGAATTTACTCGGAATTTACTGAGTAATTTACCGAGAATTTACACTTTAATTTACTGAGAATTTATAGCGAAATTACAGTGTAATTTACTGAGAATTTACTGGGAATTTATTGACAATTTACTGGAACTTACTGCGTAATTTACTGAGTAATTTACTCGGAATTAACTGAGTAATTTACTGAGAATTTACTAAGTAATTTACTGAGAATTTACCGGGAATTTAGTGGTAATTTACTGAGAATTTACTGAGAATTTAATAGGAATTTACTCAAAAATTTACTGGGAATTTACTGAGAATTTACTGAGTAATTTATGTAGAATTTTCTACGAATTTACCGAGTAATTTCCTGAGAATTTATTGCATAATTTAATGAGAATTTACTGGGAATTTACCCAGTAATTTAATGAAAGTTTACTGTAAATTTACTAAGTAATTTAACGAGAATTTACTGGGAATTTACTGAAAATTTACTGGGAATTTTACGTAGTAATTTATTGAGAATTTTCTGGGAATTTACTAAGTAATTTAATGAGAATTTACTGTGAATATACTTGGAATTTAATGAGTAATTTACTGGGAATTTAGTCAGTAATTTACTGAGAATTTACTGTGAATGTAATCAGTAATTTATAGGGAATTTACCAAATAATTTGCTGATAATTTAATAAGAATGTACTTATTAATTTGATTAGAATTTACTAAGAATTTACTGAAAATTTGCTGAATAATTTACTGAGAATTTACTGGGAATTTACTCAGTAATTTACTAAGAATTTACTGGAAATTTACTAAATAATTTTCTGAGAATTTATTTGAAATTTACCAACTATTTATTGAGAATTTACTCTGTAATTTACAAAGAATTTACTGAATAATTTACTAAGAATTTACAGAGAATTTACTGGAAATTTTATAGCGATCCCGGTTTTCCCTTCATTGTTCAATTGTATTCCGGACTCGGTTCCGTGGATGTGTTGTTGTCTTATTCCCGTTTCCATCCTTTACTCTTTGTATATGAGTCTTGGGTCGTGTTGGGCAGGTTTGAAACAGGTTGCTTGTGTTTGGAAAAACAGGTTGGTTGTGTTTGGAAACCAAGGGTTGATGTCCAGATTTGGGCTTCATGCTCGAGCGGGGCTTTTGACACTCGAGCGGACCTGTTTATATATCAGTCCGAAAAATAGCTTTTTGGATCACTTTTTCGGGCCATTCTCTCTCTTTAACTTTTCGAAGCTTATGCATAGTTATACTAGATTCATCTCATTAAGTAAAATACATATACATCAATTAGATGGTGACTAATCATTGATGAATGCACCTATATATACAATGTATAGAAGACTAATGCTAATACATTGAATGTGATGGATTTATTATGAATGAATCTTAGAGATGCATTATGTATCTATTATGAATATGTAAGATACATTAATCTATCTAATGAATTCATTAATATAGAAGATGCATTATATATCATGAATGTATGAGATACATTAATCTATTTAATGTAGTTCATTGAATGAATAACTTGAGAGTTTCTCTCTCTAGACTACATTTTCTCTCTATAAATACATCTAGTTCTAGTGATCTTCTACCCTAGTTGCTTTGTATTAAGTGTGGAGCTTCCCTTGATCTTCGTTTTGATCCGAAAAATTGTGGGTTTGGAGCACATCTGAGTTTCTTCATCATCTTCTTTGAGTCTCTTCATTTGAGGTAGGGATAACTACTCATTTTTATGATCTTTGACATAAACTTTTGGTCATTTTGATTTAATGTTGAAGTTTGGTGATTTTGGGTGTTAGGGTTTCAACTTGAATAAAGAGGGGTTTTGCTATTTTGACCAATATATGTATATCTTGGGTCTTAAAATGAGCTTATTGATTGTTGTAGACATTGCATGATGATTAGGTGAATTAAAACTAATCGGTTGAATATGTCATTGAAGGTTGGAATAATACATCGAATTTGTGTATTGGTTGATGTGTATATGATAATTGTTTATATACATTGTATTGTGTGGGAGGAGATAGGGGATGTACTCCACGGTTTGGGAGGAGATAGGGGATAGACTCCATTGATACAACAAATCTGTGTATCATTTGTGAAGTATGAAGTGTTTTAATATGAGTTGTTATTTCATGTGAATTGTGAAGTATGGAAGTGTTTTATTATGAGTTATAATCTCATTTAAATTGTTGATATTGGAAAGGATCATGGACATACTTGTCATGGATTTGGATTGTGCTGTATGTTGGTTTATATGAGTTAAACATTTATCAAATGTTAATGTTTTAGTTATTGCTCATATTATGTTTAGCATATCTCTACTGGATGTTGGCTCACCCTATATGGGACATCATTTTCAGGTCCAGGTGATATGCTACCTCCAAGGACGTAGCTTGGGAGGTTGTAGAAGCAGAAGGCTTCCTTTTTGTGATTATTTTGTGTGTTACATGTAAATCAATCCAAGGGCTTATTTTGTGTTTTGAGTTAGTACTCTCTTCTTTGTAACCAAGTGTTAGCTTGGAAAGTTGTAAGCCCGTAGGGCATTTACTTTTGATGTCAACATGTAATACTTTTGTAATGAATACTCTGATAAATAGAAATATGCTTTATCCTCTTATGTCTATGCATGTCAAGAATGTAGGTTTATATTGTATTATTTTGAGGGCGTTATAAATTTACTGAGCAATTTACTAGGAATTTCCTCAGTAATTTACCCAGAATTTACTGGGTATTTACTGAGTAATTTAATGAGAATTTACTGGGAATTTAATCAAAATTTACTAGGAATTTACTTAGAATTTAGTGGGAATTTACTGGGAATTTATTGAGAATTTACTGGGAATTTACAGAGTAATTTAATGCTAATTTGTTGGAAATTTACAATGTAATTTACTGAGAATTTACTGGAAATTTACTCAGTAATTTAATGAGAATTTTCTGTAAATGTACTGAGTAATTTAATGAGAATTTACTGGGAATTTATTGAGAATTTATTAGGAATTTGGAGGGAATTTACTGAGTAATTTACTGAGTAATTTATTAAGAATTTTTTGGAAATTTACTGAGTAATTTAATGAGAATTTACTGGGAATTTACTGAGAATTTATTGGGAATTCTGTCAGTAATTTACTGGGAATTTAATAAGTAATTTACTTAGAATTTGCTTTGAATTTATAGCGTAATTTACTGGGAATTTACTGAGTAATTTAATAAGAATTTAAGGAGAATTTACCGAATAATTTACTAAGAATTTACTTGAAATTTACAGAATAATTTTCTGAGAATTTACTGACTATTTACTGGGAATTTACTGAGAATTTACTAGTAATTTACTCAGTAATTTACTAAGAATTTACTGGGAATTTACTAAGTAATTTAATAAGAATTTACTAAGTAATTTACTGAGAATGTACTAGGAATTTACTAAGTAATTTACTACGAATTGACTAGGAATTTACCGAGTATTTACTACGAATTTACTCAGTAATTTACCCAGAATTTACTGGAAATTTACTTAGTAATTTAATGAGAATTTACTAGGAATTTAATCAAAATTTACTGCGAATTTACTAGGAATTTATTAAGTAATTCACTGAGAATTTACTGGGAATTTAATGAGTAATTTAATGAGAATTTACTAGGAATTTCCTGAGAAATTTACTGGGAATTTCCTGAGTAATTTAATGAGAATTTACTGCGAATTCAATGAGAATTTTCTGGGAATTTACAGAGTAATTTACTAATAATTTAATCAAAATTTACTGATTAATTTAATGGGAATTTACTAAGTAATTTACTGAGAATTTAATGGGAATATATTGAGTAATTTCCTGGGATTTTACTGAGTAATTTACTGAGAATTTTTTGAGAATTTACTGGTTAATTTACAGAGAATTTACTTGGAATTAACTGCATAATTTAATGAGAATTTACTGGGAATTTACTGAGAATTTAAGGGGAATTTACTGAGTAATTTACAGAGAATTTCCTGAGAATTTAATGAGTAATTTGATAAGAATTTACTTGGAATTTACTCTAGAATTTACTGAGAATTTAATGGGAATTTGAGAAGTAATTTACTAAGAATTTACAAGGAATTTACTGAGAATTTATTGTGAATTTACGTTGTAATTTGCTGAGAATTTACTGAGTAATTTACTGGCAATTTACTGAGTAATTTACTAAAAATTTATTTGGAATTTACTGAGTAATTTAATAAGAATTTACTAGGAATTTACTAATTAATTTAATGAGAATTTACTAAGAATTTACTGAGAGTTTACTGAGTAATTTCCTGAGAATTTACAGGGAATTTCCTCAGTAATTTACTGAGAATTGACTGGGAATTTACTGAGTAATTTAATGAAAATTTATTGGGTAATTTACTGAGAATTTAATGGGAATTTACTGATTAATTTAATGAGAATTTACTGGGAATTTACTGACTAATTTACTTTACTGGGCATTATCTGGGAATTTACTGGGAATTCACTGAGAATTTACTCAGTATTTAATAAGAATTTACTGGTTAATTTGATCAGAATTTTCTGGGAATTTGCAGACAATTTACTGGGAATTTACTGAATAGTTTTTTGAGAATTTACTGGGAATTTACTCAGTAATTTATTAAGAATTTACTGAAAATTTACTAAATAACTTGCTGGGAATTTATTGAGAATTTACTAACTATTTGCTGAGAATTTACTAGGAATTTGCTATGTAATTTACAGGGAATTTACTGAGTAATTTACTGAAAATTTAATGGGAATATACTGATTAATTTAATGGAAATTTACTGAGTAATTTACTTTATTGAGAATTTACTGCGAATTTACTGGGAATTCGCTGAGAATTTACTCAGTAATTTACTGGGAATTTACTACGTAATTTACTGAGAATATAATGGAAATTTACTGAGTAATTTACCGAGTAATTTATTGAGTAATTTACTGAGAATTTACATGGAATTTCCTCAGCAATTTACTGGAAATTTACTGAGTAATTTACTTAGAATTTACTGAGATTTTACTGAGAATTTACACAGTAATTTAATGAGAATTTCTTAGGAATTTACTAAGTAATTTACTGAGAATTTACACAGTAATTTACTGAGAATTTTCTTCGAATTTACTGAGTAATTTAATTTGAATTTAATGGGAATTTACTGAAATTTTACACTGTAATTTGCTGGGAATTTATTGAGAATTTACTGGAAATTTACTGCGTAATTTACTGAGAATTTACACAATAATCTAATGAGAATTTACTGGGAATTTACTGAGTAATTTTCTGAGAATTTTCTAGGAATTTACTGAGTATTTTACTGAGAGTTTACCGGGAATTTACTGGGAATTTACTAAGAATTTATTCAGTAATTAACTGAGAATTTACTTGAAATTTACTGAGAATTTATTAGGAATTTACAGAGTAATTTACTGAGAATTTATTCCAAATTTACTCTGTAATTTACTGAGAATTTACTCAAAATTTACCGGGTAATTTACTGGGAATTTACTAGGAATTTAATCTGTAATTTACTGAGAATTTTCTAAGAAATTAATGTGAATTTTCTGGGAATTTACTGAGAATTTACTTGGAATTTAGTGGTAATTTACTGCAAATTTACTGTGAATTTACTGAGTAATTTAAGGAGAATTTAATGGGAATTTACTGAGTAATTTACTGGTAATTTACTCGGTAGTTTATAGAGAGTTTACTTGGAATTTACTGAGTAATTTATTGAGAATTTACTAGGAATTTACCGAGTAATTTACTGAGAAATTACTGGGAATTTACCGAGTAATTTATGGAGAATTTACTTGGAATTTACTACATAATTTAATGAGAATTTACTAGGAATTTACTGAAAATTTACTGGGAATACACTGCAATTTACTAGGAATATACAGAGTAATTTACTAGGAATTTACCAAGTAATTTACTGAGAATTTACGTGAAATTTTAATAAGAATATACTAGAAATTTTATTAGTAATTTACTGGTAATTTACTGAGTAATTTAATAAGAATTTACTTGGATTTTACTGATTAATTTAATGAGAATTTACTGGGAATTTACTAATAATTTGCTGGGAATTTATTGCGTAATTTACTAAGAATTTTCTTGGAATTTACTAAGTATTTACTGAGAATTTACTCGGAATTTACTCCGTAATTTAACGAGAATTTATTGGGAGTTTACTTAGTAATTTACTGAGAATTTACTGTAATTTACTGAGTAAGTTACTAAGAATGTACTGGAAATTTACTGAGAATTTACAGGGAATTTACTGAGTAATTTTTTGAGAATTTATTGGGAATTTAAACAGTATTTTGATGAGAATTTACTTGGAATTTATTAAGAATTTACTGCGAATTTATTGCATCTTGATCAAAAGGCTTCTCAAGCCGACGTATGCAAAATACAAGTATTACAAGTCGAGAAGCATAATTTTCAAGATTTGCTGACATGAATACAAGTCAAGCCGACATAACAAAAATCCAAAACAAGCTCGCAAATCACATCTAGGTGTCACCGCCTTCTTGCTCATCACCTACACACATATATATATAGTGAGGGTGAGCTTGGGTACTCAGTGAATGATATAAATAATAAAGGGGTTTGCATGAATAATAGCCGAAGTCTTTTCAAAACAATACATATCAAACTTTGCATAACAAGGGATGAACCACGTTCATCTAACAAATCTTCCAAAACTTCAAGGGATGCTTATTAGCATCAACATATAGCAAATGATGACATTCCGGACAAACAAACCCACGCGGTAAACCGTCAATGGCAAAACAAGACAAAACAAGGGAGATATCTCAAACGATGGTGCAGTTGCATTAGTGAGTAATTTACTGAGAATTTACCGAAATTTTTTAGGAATTTACCGAGTAATTTACTAGTAATTTACTGGGAATTTACTGAGAAATTTACTTGGAATTTATTGCATAATTTAATGAGAATTTATTACAAATTTACTTAGAATTTACTGGGAATTTACTATGTAATTTACTGGGAATTTACTTAGAATTTACTGAGAATTTATTGGGAATTTACTGAGTAATTTAATGAGAATTTACAGGGAATTTACTCAGTAATTTACTGAGAATTCACTCAGTAATTTACAGGGAATTTACTGAGTAATTTACTGAGAATTTACTGAGCATTTAATAAGAATTTACTGGTTAATTTGATTAGAATTTACTAGGAATTTACTGAGTAATTTACTGAGAATGTACTGGGAATTTACTAAGTAATTTACTAAGAATTTACTAGGAATTTAAGGAGAATTTACTGGGAATTTCGTCAGTAATTTACCTAGAATTTACTAGACATTTATTGAGTAATTTAATGAGAATTTTCTTGGAATTTACTATGAATTTACTGAGTAATTTACTAGAAATTTATTGAGTAATTTACTCGGAATTTACTAGGAATTTTTTGAGTAATTTACTGAGAATTTACTGGGAATTTATTGAGTAATTTACAGGGAATTTATGGGGAATTTACTGAGAAATTTAATAAGTTTTTATGGGGATTTACTGATTAATTTAATGAGAATTTACTGGGAATTTACTGAGTAATTTACTGAGAATTTACTGGGAATTTACTGAGTAACTCACTGAGAATTTATTGGGAATTTACTTAGTAATTTACAGAGAATCTACTGGGAATTTACTGAGAATTTTCTGAATAATTTTCTGAGAATTTACTGATTAATTTAACGAGAATTTACTGTGAATTTACTGGGAATTTAGTTAGTAATTTACTGAGAATTTAATTGAAATTTACTGGGAATTTATTGGGAATTTACTGCGTATTTACTAGGAGTTTACTGAGTAATTTATTGAGAATTTACTAGGAATTTTGATGAGTAATTTAATGTGAATTTACTTGGAATTTACTAAGTAGTTTATAGAGAATTTACGGGGAATTTACAGAGTAATTTACTGAGAATTTACTCAAAATTTATTAAGAATTTACTGGAAATTTACTGAGAATTTATTGGAAATTTACTGAATATTTACTGGGAATGTACTAATTAATTTACTGAGAATTTAATAGGAATTTATTGTGTAATTTAATGAGAATTTATAGCAAATTTACTAACAATTTACTTGAATTTGCTGAGTAATTTAGCGAGAATTAACAAGGAATTTACTCAGTAATTTATTGAGAATTTACTTGGAATTTACTCAGTAATTTACAGAGAATTTAATGGGAATTTACTGAGTAATTTACAGAGAATTTAATGGGAATTTACTGACTAATTTACAGAGAATTTACTTGGAATTTACGAAGTAATTTATTGAGAATTTACTAAGCATTTATTGAGTAATTTAATAAAAATTTACTGATTAACTTAATGAGAATTTACTGGGAATTTACTGAAGAATTTAGTGTGAATTTACTTAGAATTTACGGGGTAATTTTTTGAGAATTTACTGAGAATTTAGTAGGAATTTACTGAGAATTTATTGGGAATTTATTGAGTAATTTTTTAAGAATTTACTGGGAACTTACACAGTAATTTAATGAGAATTAACTGGGAATTTACTGAGTAATTTACTGAGAATTTACTGGGAATTTACTAGGAATTTACTTGGAATTTGTTGTGTAATTTACTGATAATTTACAGAAATTTACCGAGTAATTTACTAGTAATTTACTGGGAATTTACTGTGTAATTCACAGAGAATTTACTTGGAATTTGCTGCATAATTTAATGAGAATATACTGGGAATTTACTATGTAATTTACTTGAATTTACTGGAAATTTGCTCAGTAATTTAATGAGAATTTACTGTAAATTGACTGAGTAATTTACTAGGAATTTACTCAGTAATTTACTTAGAATTTACTAGGAATTTACTGAGTATTTTAATGAGAATTTACTGGGAATTTAAAGAGTAATTTACTGAGAATTTACTGGGAATTTAATGAGTAATTTACTGAGAATTTAATGAGTAATTTACTGAGAATTTGATTTGAATTTACAGGGAATTTACTGAGTAATTTAATAAGAATTTACGGGGAATTTACTGAATATTTTACTCGGAATTTACTCAGTAATTTATTGAGAATGAATAATTTACTGAGAATTTCCTGAAAATTTATAGACTATTTACTGGGAATTTAGTGAGTAATTTACTGAGAATTTACTAGGAATTTACTCTGTAATTTACTGAGAATTTACTGGGAATTTATTGAGTAATTTACTGAAAATTTACTAAGTAATTTACTGAGAATTTGCTGCGAATTTACTGAGTATTTAAGTAGAAATTTATTGAGTATTTTAGTAGTAATTTACTCAGTAATTTACCCAGAATTTACTGAGTAATTTAATGAGAATTTACTGGGAATTTAATCAAGATTTTCTAGGAATTTACTAAGAATTTACTGTGAATTTACTGGAAATTTATTGAGTAATTTACTGAGAATTTACTGGGAATTTAGTCAGTAATTTACTGAGAATTTATTCAGTAATTTACGAAGAATTTACTGGTAATTTGCTGAGAAATTTAATAAGATTTATGGGAATTTTATGAGTAATTTACAAGGAATTTACAGAGAATTTTTTGGGTATGTACTGAGTAATTTACTGAGAATTTTGTGCGAATTTACATAGTAATATAATGAGAATTTACTGGGAATTTACTGAGTAATTTACTGAGAATTTACTGGGAATTTACTTAGTAATTTACTAAGAATTTACTGGGAATTTACCGAGAATGTACTCAGTAATTTACTGGGAATTTACTGAGAATTTACTAGGAATTTAATGGGTAATTTAATGGGAATTTACTACGAATTTACTGAGTAATTTACTTACAATTTACTTGAAATTTACTGCGTAATTTGCTGAGAATTTATTAGCATGTTACTGAGTAGTTTATACTGAGAATTTTCTGGGTAATTTACAGAGAATTTACTTGGAATTAACTGCATAATTTAATGAGAATTTACTGAGTAATTTCCTGAGAATTTTCTTGTAATGTAATTAGTGATTTAATAAGAATTTACTGAGAATTTACTCAGAATTTACTCAAGAATTTAATGGGAATTTACTAAGTAATTTACTAAGAATTTAAAAAGAATTTACTAAGTAATTTAATGAAAATTTACTGGGGATTTACGTTGTAATTTGCTGAGAATTTACTGAAAATTTTCTCAGTAATTTACTTGGAATTTACTGAGTAATTTATTAAAAATTTACTAGGAGTTTACTAATTAATTTAATGAAAATTTACTTGGAATTTACTGAGAATTTATTAAGAATTTTCAGGGAGTTTCCTCAGAAATTTGCTGGGAATTTACTAAGTAATTTACTGAGTAATTTAATAAGAATTTACTGAGAAATTTACTAAGAATTTCCTAAGTAATTTAATGAGAATTTACTGAGCAATTTACTGAGAATTTAATGGGAATTTACTGATTAATTTGATGGGAATTTACTGAGTAATTTACTCATAATTTATTGAGAATTTTCTGAGAATTTACTGGGAATTTACTACGTAATTTACTGGGAATTTAATGAAAATTTATTGAGTAATTTACTAGGAATTTGCTGTGTAATTTATTGAGAATTTCCTGAGAAGTTATTGGGAATTTACTTAGAATTTACACAGTAATTTAATGAGAATTTACTAGGAATTTACTGAAAATTTTTTGGGAATTTACTGAGTAATTTAATGCGATTTACTGGAAATTTACTGAAATTTTACACTGTAATTTTCTGGGAATTTGCTTTGTAATTTACAAAGAATTTACTAGAAATTTATTTGGAATTTACTGCGTAATTTACAGAAAATTTAGTAGGAATTTGCTGAGTAATTTACTGGAAATTTACACAGTAATCTAATGAGAATTTTCTCAGAATTTACTGAGTAATTTACTAAGAATTTACAGGGAATTTATTGAATATTTTACTGAGAGCTTACTAGGAATTTTTTTGGAATTTACTGAGAATTTACTCAGTAATTTACTGAGAATTTACTTGGAATTTACTGAGAATTTATTGGGAATTTATTGAGTAATTTGCTGAGAATTTGCTTGAAATTTACTGAATAATTTGCTGAGAATTTACTCGAAATTTATTGAGTAATTTACTGGGAATTTACTGAGAATTTAATCTGTAATTTACTAAGTAATTTGCTGAGAATTTTCTAAGAAATTACTATGAATTTACTGGGAATTTACTTGGAATTTAGTGGTAATTTACTGAGAATTTACTGTGAATTTAGTGAGCAATTTAATGGGAATGTACTGAAAATTTACTGAGTAATTTACTGTGAATTTAACGAGCAATTTACGGGGAATTTATTGAGTAATTTACTGAGAATTCTGAGCAAATTCCGAGTAAATTCCTAGTAATTCTCAGTAAATACTCATTAAATTCCCAATAAATACTTAGTAAATTCTCACTAAATTACTAGCAATTTACAAAGTAATTTAATGAGAATTTACTGGGAATTTGTTGAGGATTTAATGAGTAGTTTAGTGAAAATTTACTAGGAATTTACTCAGTAATTTACTTAGAATTTACGAGGAATTTACTCAGTAATTTACAGAGAATTAAGGGAAATTTACTTAGTAATTTACTGAGAATTTACGAGGAATTTACAGAGTAATTTACTGGGAATATACTGAGTAATTTAATAAAAATTTACTGGGAATTTACTGATTAACTTAATGAGAATTTGTTAGGAATTTACAGAGTAATTTGGTGAGTAATTTACTGTGAATTTAATGGTAATTTACTGAGTAATTTTCTGAGAATTTACTTAGAAATTTACTAAGAATTTATAGGGAATTTACTAGAATTTACAGGGAATTTACTGAGAATTTAATTGGAATTTACTAATTAATTTATTGAGAATTTTTTAGAAATTTACTGAGTAATTTAGTGAGAATTTCTGGGTAATTTACTCGAAATTTACTGAGACTTTATTACGACTTTACTTAGTAATTTAATAAGAATTTGCTAGGAATTTACTTATTAATTTAATGAAAATTTTCTTGGAATTTACTAAGTAATTTATTGAGAATTTGCTGGCAGTTTACTTAGTAATTTACTGAGAATTTACTGATTAATTTATTGAGGATTTACTCAAAATTTTCTAAGAATTTACACGAAATTTACTGAGCAATTTATTGAGAATTTACTGAGAATTTAAACAGTAATTTATTGATAATTTACTTGGAATTTACTAAGTAATTTACTGAGAATTTACTGAGAATTTACTAGGAATTTATTGAGTAATTAACTGCAAATTTACTGAGAATTTACTCTATAATTTACTGAGTAATTTACTAAGAATTTACTGGGAAGTTACTGAGTAATTTATTGAGAATTTACTGAAAATTTACTGAGAATTTACTTCGTAATTTACTAAGAATTTATTGGGAATTTGCTGAGTAATTTACTAAGAATTTACTGGGAAGTTACTGACTAATTTACTGAGAATTTACTGAGAATTTATGTCACGACCCCAAACCGCCCCTAGTAGTTTGGTGCCGTGATGGCCAGTAATCCGTAATTACCGAAGGCCAACTTTTCAAAACTTAACACAATCAGAGTATGAATATAGGGGGCTCACAAATGCGGAAGCGATAAATCAATTACAAGTGGTCCATAAGAGCTGTGCGTAGGTCAAAGCAATGCCAAACATCCCAATTAACTTCACAACTTAAATACAACAAGGTAAAATTACATGTTACATCTTGATCAAAAGACTTCTCGAGCCGACATATACAAAATACAGCTAATACAAGTCAAGAAGCATGATTTTCAAGATTTGCCGATATGCAAGGTAGGCATCGCCGACGTAAATGCAAAAGCAAGCCGACATAAGTACAAATCCAAAACAAGCATCCAAACGATCTAGGCGTCGCCGCCGTCCTGCTCATCACCTACATATATATAGAGGGGTGAGTACAAAACTCAGTGAATGGTACCAAAAATAAAGGTTTGCATGAATAAAGCCGGAGTCCTTCAAAACGAAACACATCAACTTAGCAAGGCAAGGGATGAACCGTATTCATCAATCAGGTATTACTAGTATCCAAGGGTGTTCACTGACATAGGCAAAACAAGGGATGAACCGTATTCATCAGTCAAGTATCAAAACATCGGCGAAGCAAGGGATGAACCGTATTCATCAGTCAAGTATCAAAACATCGGCGAAGCAAGGGATGAACCGTATTCATCATTCAAGTATCAAAACATCGGCGAAGCAAGGGATGAACCGTATTCATCAGTCAAGTATCAAAACATCGGCGAAGCAAGGGATGAACCGTATTCATCATTCAAGTATCAAAACATCGGCGAAGCAAGGGATGAACCGTATTCATCAGTCAAGTATCAAAACATCGGCGAAGCAAGGGATGAACCGTATTCATCATTCAAGTATCAAAACATCGGCGAAGCAAGGGATGAACCGTATTCATCAGTCAAGTATCATAACATCGGCGAAGCAAGGGATGAACCGTATTCATCATTCAAGTATCAAAACATCGGCGAAGCAAGGGATGAACCGTATTCATCAGTCAAGTATCATAACATTGGCAGAACAAGGGATGAACCGTATTCATCATTCAATTATCATAAGCTGTACGATCCGTAATCGTTTGGTCAAGAGTATTGCGAAAGTTTAGAGTCCTCCAATACAAGGGACTTGTGCACTTGGTACCGCGAAAGTTTAGAGTCCTCCAGTACAAGGGACTTGTGTTACTTAGGCCCGTAGCCCGATTTAACAAGGACCGTATCCTTTTATACTTAGTACTGCGAAAGTTTAGAGTCCTCCAGCACAAGGGACTTGTGTTACTTAGGCCCGTAGCCCGACTTAACAAGGACCGTATCCTTTTCAAAGATGGCATCAAAACAAGGAGTATACTTGGCACATCAAAACAAGAGCTATTTATTCATGCTAACAAAATACTTTGTCAAAACAAGGCGAGCAAGGTTTATCAAAACAAGTATAACATAGCTTTATCAATAATACCACTCACCTAGTTCTTCAGGTGCAAACTCAAAGCAATATCAAGGACCTACAATCACATGGCAAGTCACATTCTCAAAGCAAGCTCTATATATACATGCAAATGATCTCGGCATTCATGCCAGATCCAAGTCAAAGACAAAACAAAACAAGCTGGGAGCTTGATCATTGCTCCCGTTTCATAAAACACACTGGGTACCGTCCAGGACAAAGCCGAGGTCCCGTTATACAAGGTCAGGAAAAATCTGGGTTTTCCTTTGAAGAATATGAAGAACATGATCATTTGAAAGATGGATGCAAGCTCACAACTTGTTACAAAAATCTGAGTTTTCATGCCAAGAGTGTAAAATAGGGACCTGGGTACCCATTAAAGAAAGTCATGCAAGAACAAACACAAAAACATGGTTTTCGTTCCAAACTTTCGGATCAAAACGAGATTTTCTTCAAGAACACATGGAAAACCATTTTCTCTTTCTAAAACCAACTTCAAAACGATGCATGACATGCAAAACAAAACCGATCATGCAATGCAGCTGGATATTCAGCAAGAACGACCCAAGGAGAACAAGATTCTAACCTCGAAACTCGGATCCGACGGTTCAAACCACAAAGATCAAGCTTGGAAGACAACTCTCACTCAAGAACTCTTCTTCCTCCTTTCTAGAGCCTCTCTCTCTAAAACGAAGATTTGAGACAAGAAATGATTTGTTTCAAGGTCTGCCGGCTGCCTTAACAAACAGCTCGGACACGTGGCATTAACGGGTTGGTTCAGCTCCAAAAAGGTGATTGATAGACAAGACAGCCTCTGACAAAACGTATGCAGCAAGCTCGGGTAAGACACATCGGCAAGGAGATGACATCGGCTCAAAACAAGGGTCCAGCAACGGGATAGAAAAACATCGGCTAGGGAGGACGACACTTGACTAAGCTGTGCCACACCTTGGCCGGGGTGCGCCACATCTCGGCCTAGGCCATACCTGCCTGCGGGCAAGGTTCAAGTGCGAAACATCTCGGCAAAGGATGCCCGAGGTGAAGATGGGGTTAAACAAGACCTCAAGATAGTTCTAAGTACAAAGGGTCAAAGGCGGACTAAGCTCAAGATGACCTCGGCTACGCACACACACTAAGCAAAGAACAAAATCAAGCAAGCAACTTAAGCAAATCAAGACAAGGCAAAACCTTCAAATCAACATAACAAGTAAGACCATGCAAGAATGTATGCAAGTATGGCAAGAGTAAGGTGAGGGTTGTTACATCCTACCCCCCTTAAGGAAGTTTGGTCCCCAAACTTGAATTACCTTGTTCCCAGAACAACTCCGGATAACGGACTCTCATATCTTCTTCTTTTTCCCACGTGGCTTCTGTGCCATAATGCTCCTTCCATTCGACCTTTACCATCGGTATCAACCTGTTCCTCAATTGCCTCACTTGTCGATCAATAATTCTCGTTGGCTTCTCCTCGTAGCCCAAATCTTCATTAACTGTGATCTCGGAATGATCAATTACATGTAGTGGATCTTGGATGTACTTCCTCAACATCGAAACATGAAACACATTGTGGACTTGGCTCAAATCTGGCGGCAAAGCAAGTCTGTAGGCAACGGGGTTAATTCTCTCAAGAATTTCAAATGGCCCAATATAGCGAGGTGCTAACTTACCTTTCTTTCTAAATCTGGAAACCCCTCTCATTGGTGAAACCTTCAGGAATACATGATTCCCAACTTCGAATTCTAACTCATTTCTCCTTTGATCGGCGTAGCTCTTTTGTCGGCTCTGGGCAGTTCTAATCCTCTGTTGGACAAGTTTAATCTTTTCTGTTGTCACCTGAATCAATTCGGGACCAAGCAGAGCTCTGTCTCCGACTTCGGTCCAACATATCGGCGATCTACATTTCCTTCCGTACAAGGCTTCATACGGCGCCATGCCAATGCTAGCTTGATAACTGTTATTGTAAGCGAATTCCACTAAGGGTAGATGTGTTCCCCAACTTCCTTGGAAGTCCAATACACAAAGTCTAAGCATATCTTCAAGCGTCTGAATTGTCCTCTCAGTCTGCCCATCTGTCTGGGGATGAAAGGCTGTACTAAATCTCAGCTCGGCTCCAAAAGCCCTCTGTAGACTCTGCCAAAATCTAGAAACAAATTTAGGATCTCGGTCCGAAACAATTGACATCGGCACTCCATGAAGTCTGACAATCTCGTTCACATATAGCAAGGGAAGTTGATTGGCGTTGAAGGTAGTCTTAACGGGTAGAAAGTGTGCTGACTTAGTTAACCTATCCACAACAACCCAAACTGAATCCATACCCTTCGGTGTCTTCGGCAACCCAATCACAAAATCCATGGAGATGTGCTCCCATTTCCACTCAGGAATCGGCAAAGGTTGAAGAAGTCCTGCTGGTCTTTGATGTTCTGCTTTCACTTGCTGACAATGTAAACACTGGGACACGAATTCGGCTATTTCTCTCTTCATATTTGGCCACCAGAAGGTCTGCTTCACATCTTGATACATCTTGGTGTTCCCCGGATGGACAGCAAACTTAGTGCTATGAGCTTCCTGCAAAATCTTTTTCTTCAACTCTGGGATGTCGGCCACACATAACCTTCCTTCAAACTTGAGCACTTGGTTTTCGATGGTATACCCTGGTCTCGGCCTTGTGCCAATTTCCTCAGCTATTTTCTTGAGGAAGTTATCCTCCATCTGTCTTGTCTTTACTTCATTAACGATAGTCGGCTCCACTGACATCACGGTTAAACACGCCAAATTTCCATCTGACTTCCTGCTCAAAGCGTCGGCTACACTGTTAACTTTCCCGGGGTGATATTGAATCTGCATATCGTAGTCTTTCAACAACTCAAGCCACCGTCTCTGTCTCAAATTCAATTCTTTTTGGGTGAATAGATACTTTAAGCTCTTATGGTCTGTAAAAACCTGACAAGTAGCTCCATACAAGTAGTGACGCCAAATCTTTAAAGCAAATACTACGGCCGCCAATTCTAAGTCATGGGTAGGATAGTTTTTCTCATGAGGTTTCAACTGACGAGACGCATAAGCTATAACCTTACCCTTTTGCATTAGTACACAACCCAAACCCTTATGCGATGCATCACTATAGACGTGAAACTCTTCGTTCCCTGATGGTAGTACTAGTATTGGTGCTGTAACTAACCTCGTCTTCAGTTCCTGGAAGGCTGACTCCCGATCTTTAGTCCATTCATACAGTGTTCCCTTCTTAGTCAGTTGCGTCAATGGAATTGCAATCCTGGAGAAATCTTTCACAAACTTTCTGTAATAACCTGCCAGACCCAGAAAACTACGAATCTCGGACACATTAGTCGGCCTCGGCCAATTTACTACGGCTTCAACTTTGCTAGGATCTACTGAGATACCCTCCTCATTAATCACATGACCCAAAAATGAGATGGTAGAAAGCCAAAACTCACACTTGTTAAACTTCGCATACAATTTCCGTTCTCTCAAAATCTGTAAGGCAAGTCTCAAATGGTTTTCATGTTCATCATTACTCTTGGAATAGATCAATATATCATCAATGAAAACAACTACAAATTCATCTAAATACGGTTTGAAGATTCTGTTCATTAAATCCATAAATGCAGCAGGGGCATTAGTCACTCCAAAAGGCATTACTAAAAACTCGTAGTGGCCATATCTTGTTCGAAAAGCAGTCTTCTCAACATCTTCGGCTTTAACTTTAAGCTGATGGTAACCAGACCGAAGGTCGATCTTAGAAAAGACTCGTGCTCCTTGTAACTGATCAAGCAAATCATCAATTCTAGGTAACGGGTACTTGTTCTTAATGGTGACTTTATTGAGTTCTCTATAATCAATACAAAGACGGAGCGTGCCATCCTTCTTCTTAACAAATAAAACAGGTGCTCCCCATGGTGAAGTGCTCGGCCTAATAAATCCCTTATCTAACAACTCTTGCAATTGCAGTTTCAATTCTCTAAGTTCAGCGGGGGCCATCCTATAAGGTGGTTTGGAGATCGGCTGCGTTCCCGATATAATATCGACAGTAAATTCTATTTCTCTATCGGTCAAGTGGCCAGGCAATTCATCCGGAAAGACGTCGGGAAAATCCCTAACAATCGGGATGTCGGCTAAGTTAACATTTCCATTCTGATCACTCAGTATACTGCACAAGTAACCTCGACACCCTTTCTGAATTAACTTACAGGCCTTAATGGACGAAATCAAGTATGGTGGGGGTACTACCCCTTTTCCCTGGAAAATAACCTCGGCTAGGGTTGGGGGTCTCAAGGTGACACTTTTCGAAACACAATTAATAGATGCATTGTTCGCGACTAACCAATCCATTCCCAGTATAATATCAAAATGAGCTATGTCTAGAGGCATCAGATCTACTAACAGTTCAACATTTTCAATCACAATAATACATGCTCTGTAAATGGATGCAACAATCATAGATTTCCCAGATGGAGTAGATACAAACAACACATAGTCAAGGGGCTCTAGTTCTCTATTAATTTTCTCGGCAAACTTAGTAGATATAAACGAATGGGTAGAACCCGAATCAATCAATACATAGGCGTCTTGGGAGCAAATTAGTAAAATACCTGACACCACTGCCTCAGCATTCTGAGTGTCTCCTGGTACTAATGCAAACACTCTGCCCTGTCTCATCTGTCCTCTCCCAGCATTTCCCTTCTGAACGGAACCCGAGGTATTTTCTCCTTTCTTGTTGTCATCAGCTTTTGCTTTGGGGCAATCCCTCACATAATGGCCCATCTCGCCACATTCATAACAGGCTCCAGACGTTCGTCGGCAGATCCCAAAATGCTGTTTCCCACAATCCGAACACGTCGGTTTAACACTCCCTTCCTGCCTTAGGTTACCAGTACTGTCCATGTTCGTTCTCTTCTTGGTGTTCAGCTGTCCTCGGCGATTGTCATAATTCTGCCTCTTTCGCTGGTTTTCTCCCGAGCTCTGGTATCGGTTCAGATTAGCCTCGGCCTGAATGGCTTTGTCCAACACTTCGGCATAAGTCGGCATATCCAGCAAGTTGACCCGGTCTTGAATCGGTCCACGAAGCCCACACTCGAACTTCCTGGCCTTCATATATTCATCGTTGGTCATGTGAGGTACAAATCTTACCAATTCAGTGAAAGCGCGGTCATATTCCGCCACTGTTTTGTTGCCTTGCGTCAGAGTATGAAACTCGGTAGCCTTGCGGTTTCGAACGCTTAGGGGAAAATGTTTCTTGTAGAACAACTCTAAGAATCGGGTCCAGATCAAATCCGGATTGCTCCCTCTAACCGTCATCCACCACCTACGGGCGTCATCATCTAATGTGAATGCTGCCAACGTCACTTTCTGTGCGTCGGTGCTAGGGAAGATCTCGAATAACTTTTCCATTTCCAACACCCATGCTTCAGCCTTCATCGGCTCTATGCCCCCAGAGAACCTTGGCGGTCTCATTTTCTTGAACTCCCTGATCAAAGCTATCGTGCCATCCCTATATAAGGCTGGTTGCGGGGGAACCTGCGGCACGGGAGGAGGTGGAGGTGGAGCTACATTTCGGCCGTTGGTCTGCTCGGCCTGAGTCGACGTAGCACTAGCGAACTGCTGCCTGGTTTGCCTCAACTCGCGGGCCAAACCCTCAACTAATCTTTCCAATCTGTCCATTCTGTCTTCGGGCTGATCTCGGCCAAGCGGTGGTCTACCTCTCCTCATGATGCTATGAGCGTGCAAAGTATGACTTTAAAACAATTAAGCAAATAACCACATAGGCAAATAGCAAATAAGCATATCAAGACAATGCACACTTCACTCAAACAACAAATACCATGATGCAACCCTAACATTTTTCTAAGGGAGATCCTATGCTCTTCAGGACTCAAAGTGTGTGAATAATGTATACCGAGGAACTTGTGCTCTGATACCATTCTGTCACGACCCCAAACCGCCCCTAGTAGTTTGGTGCCATGATGGCCAGTAATCCGTAATTACCGAAGGCCAACTTTTCAAAACTTAACACAATCAGAGTATGAATATAGGGGGCTCACAAATGCGGAAGCGATAAATCAATTACAAGTGGTCCATAAGAGCTGTGCGTAGGTCAAAGCAATGCCAAACATCCCAATTAACTTCACAACTTAAATACAACAAGGTAAAATTACATGTTACATCTTGATCAAAAGGCTTCTCGAGCCGACATATACAAAATACAGCTAATACAAGTCAAGAAGCATGATTTTCAAGATTTGCCGATATGCAAGGTAGGCATCGCCGACGTAAATGCAAAAGCAAGCCGACATAAGTACAAATCCAAAACAAGCATCCAAACGATCTAGGCGTCGCCGCCGTCCTGCTCATCACCTACATATATATAGAGGGGTGAGTACAAAACTCAGTGAATGGTACCAAAAATAAAGGTTTGCATGAATAAAGCCGGAGTCCTTCAAAACGAAACACATCAACTTAGCAAGGCAAGGGATGAACCGTATTCATCAATCAGGTATTACTAGTATCCAAGGGTGTTCACTGACATAGGCAAAACAAGGGATGAACCGTATTCATCAGTCAAGTATCAAAACATCGGCGAAGCAAGGGATGAACCGTATTCATCAGTCAAGTATCAAAACATCGGCGAAGCAAGGGATGAACCGTATTCATCATTCAAGTATCAAAACATCGGCGAAGCAAGGGATGAACCGTATTCATCAGTCAAGTATCAAAACATCGGCGAAGCAAGGGATGAACCGTATTCATCATTCAAGTATCAAAACATCGGCGAAGCAAGGGATGAACCGTATTCATCAGTCAAGTATCAAAACATCGGCGAAGCAAGGGATGAACCGTATTCATCATTCAAGTATCAAAACATCGGCGAAGCAAGGGATGAACCGTATTCATCAGTCAAGTATCATAACATCGGCGAAGCAAGGGATGAACCGTATTCATCATTCAAGTATCAAAACATCGGCGAAGCAAGGGATGAACCGTATTCATCAGTCAAGTATCATAACATTGGCAGAACAAGGGATGAACCGTATTCATCATTCAATTATCATATGCTGTACGATCCGTAATCGTTTGGTCAAGAGTATTGCGAAAGTTTAGAGTCCTCCAATACAAGGGACTTGTGCACTTGGTACCGCGAAAGTTTAGAGTCCTCCAGTACAAGGGACTTGTGTTACTTAGGCCCGTAGCCCGATTTAACAAGGACCGTATCCTTTTATACTTAGTACTGCGAAAGTTTAGAGTCCTCCAGCACAAGGGACTTGTGTTACTTAGGCCCGTAGCCCGACTTAACAAGGACCGTATCCTTTTCAAAGATGGCATCAAAACAAGGAGTATACTTGGCACATCAAAACAAGAGCTATTTATTCATGCTAACAAAATACTTTGTCAAAACAAGGCGAGCAAGGTTTATCAAAACAAGTATAACATAGCTTTATCAATAATACCACTCACCTAGTTCTTCAGGTGCAAACTCAAAGCAATATCAAGGACCTACAATCACATGGCAAGTCACATTCTCAAAGCAAGCTCTATATATACATGCAAATGATCTCGGCATTCATGCCAGATCCAAGTCAAAGACAAAACAAAACAAGCTGGGAGCTTGATCATTGCTCCCGTTTCATAAAACACACTGGGTACCGTCCAGGACAAAGCCGAGGTCCCGTTATACAAGGTCAGGAAAAATCTGGGTTTTCCTTTGAAGAATATGAAGAACATGATCATTTGAAAGATGGATGCAAGCTCACAACTTGTTACAAAAATCTGAGTTTTCATGCCAAGAGTGTAAAATAGGGACCTGGGTACCCATTAAAGAAAGTCATGCAAGAACAAACACAAAAACATGGTTTTCGTTCCAAACTTTCGGATCAAAACGAGATTTTCTTCAAGAACACATGGAAAACCATTTTCTCTTTCTAAAACCAACTTCAAAACGATGCATGACATGCAAAACAAAACCGATCATGCAATGCAGCTGGATATTCAGCAAGAACGACCCAAGGAGAACAAGATTCTAACCTCGAAACTCGGATCCGATGGTTCAAACCACAAAGATCAAGCTTGGAAGACAACTCTCACTCAAGAACTCTTCTTCCTCCTTTCTAGAGCCTCTCTCTCTAAAACGAAGATTTGAGACAAGAAATGATTTGTTTCAAGGTCTGCCGGCTGCCTTAACAAACAGCTCGGACACGTGGCATTAACGGGTTGGTTCAGCTCCAAAAAGGTGATTGATAGACAAGACAACCTCTGACAAAACGTATGCAGCAAGCTCGGGTAAGACACATCGGCAAGGAGATGACATCGGCTCAAAACAAGGGTCCAGCAACGGGATAGAAAAACATCGGCTAGGGAGGACGACACTTGACTAAGCTGTGCCACACCTTGGCCGGGGTGCGCCACATCTCGGCCTAGGCCATACCTGCCTGCGGGCAAGGTTCAAGTGCGAAACATCTCGGCAAAGGATGCCCGAGGTGAAGATGGGGTTAAACAAGACCTCAAGATAGTTCTAAGTACAAAGGGTCAAAGGCGGACTAAGCTCAAGATGACCTCGGCTACGCACACACACTAAGCAAAGAACAAAATCAAGCAAGCAACTTAAGCAAATCAAGACAAGGCAAAACCTTCAAATCAACATAACAAGTAAGACCATGCAAGAATGTATGCAAGTATGGCAAGAGTAAGGTGAGGGTTGTTACAATTTACTTCGTAATTTACAGAGAATTTATTGGGAATTTATTGAGTAATTTACTAAGAATTTACTGGGAATTTACTAAGTAATTTACTTAGAATTTACTGGGAATTTACTGAGTAATTTATAGATAATTTACTAAGAATTTATACAGTAATTTACTGAGAATTTATTGAGAAATTACTAAGTAATTTACTGAGAATTTACTGGAAATTTACTGGGAACTTACTGCGTAATTTACTGTGAATTTACTAGGAATTTACTGAGTAATTTACTGGGAATTTAGTGGTAATTTACTGAGTAATTTACTGTGAATTTACTAAGTAATTTAATGGGAATTTACTGAGTAATTTATTGGGAATTTACTGGGAATTTACTGAGAATTTACAGCAATCTTCTAGGAATTTACCGAGCAAGTTACTTGTTATTTACTGAGAAATTGCTGGGAATTTACTGTGTGATTTACTGAGAATTTAGTTGGAATTTACTGCATAATTTAATGAGAATTTACTAGGAATTTACTTAAAATTTACTGGGAATTTACTATGTAATTTATAGAGAATTTACTGGGAATTTACTCAGTAATTTAATGAGAATTTGCTTTAACTTTACAGAGTAATTTAATGAGAATTTACAGAGTAATTTACTGAGAATTTACTGGGAATTAAATGAGAAATTTACTGCGAATTTCCTGAGAATTTAGTTAGTAATTTACTGAGAATTTACTGGGAATTTAATCAGTAATTTACCGGGAATTTACTGAGTATTTAATAAGAATTTTCTGAGAATTTTCTGATTAATTTGATGAGAATTTACTTGGAATTTAATAGGAATTTACTCAGTAATTTACTAAGAATTTATTGGAAATTTATTTAATAATTTGCTAAGAATTTACTGGGAATTTACTAAGAATTTACTGGGAATTTACTGAGTAATTTACTGAGAATGTACTTGGAATTTACTCAGTAATTTACAGAGAATTTACTGAGTAAGTTAATTAGAATTTATTGAGAATTTACTAAGTAATTTTTTGAGAATTTACTGGGAATTTACTGAGTAATTTACTAAGAATTTACTGGGAATTTATGGAGAATTTACTGGGAATTTAGTGAGTATTTAGTTGAAATTTACTGAGTAATTTACTGGGAATTTTCTCAGTAATTTTGTAACAACGCTCACCTTACTCTTGTCATACTTGCATACATTCCTGCATGATCTTGCCTTGTTATAATAATTGGAAGGATTTGCTTGCCTTGTTTTGTTTGTATTGCTTGCGTAATCTCGTCCCTTGTTCGGTGTGTGTGTGTGTGTGTGGCCGAGGTCATCTTGAGCTTAGCTCGCCCTTGAACCTTTGTACTTAGAACTGTTTTGAGATCTTGGTCAACCCCCACCTTCACCTCGGGCATTTATTGCCGAGAAGTTTTGTACTTAGTGAACCTTGTCCGCAGGCAGGTATGGCCTAGGCCGAGATGTGGCACACCCCGGCCAAGGTGTGGCACAGCTTAGTCAAGCGTCGTCTTCCCTAGCCGATGTTTTGTTATCCTGTTGTCGGATCCTTGATTTGGGCCGATGTCATTTCTTGCCGACGTGTCTTACCCAGCTTGCTGCATACGCTTTGTCAGAGACTTGTCTTATCTATCAATCACCTTTTTAAGTTGAGCCAACCCGGTAGCGCCACGTGTCCGAGCTTGACGTTAAGACAGCCGGCAGGCCTAGAAACAAATCATTTTTGGTTTCCAATCTTTGTTTTAGAGAGAGAAGCTCTAGAGAGGAGGAAGAGAAGTTCTTGAGTGAGAGCAAGTCTTCCAAGCTTGATCTTCGTGGTTTGAACCGTTGGATTCGAGTTTTGAGGTTAGAATCTTGATCTACTTTGATTGTTATTGTTAATGATCTAGCGGCATTGCATGATCTGATCTGTTTTGTATGTCATGCACCGATTTGAAGTTGGTTTTGAAAAGAGAAAAATGGTTTTCATGTGTTCTTGAGGAGAGCCTCGTTTTGATCCAAAAGTTTGAAACAAGAATCATGTTTTATGTTTGTTCTTGCATGACTTTCTTGTGTGGGTACCCAGGTCCATGTTTTTGAACTCTTGGCATGAAATCTCAGGTTTTGTAACAAGTTTTGATCTTGCATTCGTCTTTCTCATGATCATGTTCATCATGTTCTTCATATTCTTCAAAGGGAAACCCAGGTTTTTCCCGACTTTGTTTGATGAGGCCTTCGGAACCACACCTCGGCAAGGAGGTGTGGGACCTCGGCAAAGGCCTGGTTGGTACCCAGTGTGTTTGCATGAGGCAGGAGCAGTGCTGAAACTCCCAACATGTTTTGCTTTACTTTGACTTGGATCTGGCGAGAATGTCGAGATCATTCGCATGTGTAAGTAAAGCTCGTTTTGAGAATGTGATTTGCCATGTGATTGTAGGACCTTGATCTTCGCTTTGAGCCTACACCTGAAGAACTAGGTGAGTGGTATTTTTGATAAAGCTATGTTACACTTGTTTTTGATGAATCTTGCTTTGGTTTGTTTTGACGAAAGTATTTGTTAAGCATGAATGAATAGCCTGTTTTGATGTGTCAAATATAAGCCTTGTTTTGATGTACCTCTTGGAAAGTCCCTTGTGCTGGAGGACTCTAAACTTTCGCAGTACTAAGTATAAAAGGATACGGTCCTTGTTAAAGCGGGCTACGGGCCTAAGTTACACAAGTCCCTTGTGCTGGAGGACTCTAAACTTTCGCAGTACTAAGTATAAAAGGATACGGTCCCTGTTAAAGCGGGCTACGGGCCTAAATAACACAAGTCCCTTGTGCTGGAGGACTCTAAACTTTCGCAGGTATAAAAGGATACGGTCCTTGTTAAATCGGGCTACAGGCCTAAGTAACACAAGTCCCTTGTGCTGGAGGACTCTAAACTTTCGCAGTACCTTCGAATGATGAATACGGTTCATCCCTTGCTTTGCCGATGTCAGTAAGCATCCCTTGATACTTGAAATGTTCGAAAGATGAATACGGTTCATCCCTTGTTTTGCCGATGTCAGTAAGCATCCCTTGATACTTGAAATGTTCGAATGATGAATACGGTTCATCCCATGTCTTGATAAAGTCTGATGTGTTTTGTTTTAAGGACTTCGGCTATATTCATGCAAAACCTTTATTATCAGTACCATTCACTGAGTAATTGTACTCACCCCTCTATATATATGTAGGTGATGAGCAGGACGGCGGCGACGCCTAGACTATTTTGAAAGCTTGTTTTGGATTCGTGCTTATGTCGGCTTTATTTTGTATTTACGTCGGCGATGCCCTTCATTGCATGTTGGCAAATCTTGAAAATCATGCTTCTTGACTTGTATTTATTGCATTTTGTATATGTCGGCTCGAGAAGCCTTTTGATCAAGATGTAGCACATATTTTGCTTATTGTATTCAAATTGCAAAGATGAATGGCATTGCATTTGATCTATGCACAGCTCTTATGGACCACTTGTATTTTGATTTATTGCTTCCGTATTTGTGAGCCCCGTTTATTATACTCTGATTGTGTTAAGTTTTTGAAAGTTGGCCTTCGGTAATTACGGATTACTGGCCATCACGGCACCAAACTACTAGGGGCGGTTTGGGGTCGTGACAGAATGGTATCAGAGCACGAGTTCCTCGGTATACGTTATTCACACACTTGAGTCCTAAAGAGCATAGGATTTCCCCTAGAAAAATGTTAAGGGTGCATCATGGTAATTGTTAATTGAATGAGGTGTGCATTGTTTTGATACGTCTATTCGTTGCTTGCCTACGTGATTATTTGCTTATTCGTTTTAAAGGCATACTTTGCATGCTCATAGCATCATGAGGAGAGGTAGGCCTCCACTTGGCCGGGATCAGCCCGAAGACAGAATGGACAGACTGGAAAGATTAGTTGAGGGTTTTGTAGACACCCCATTTTTGACCAACCTTAAGACTTAGACGCCACCAGTTGAGCGCTTGGTGATGTTGCATATCGTGCTCGTTCAGAAGTTTCAGAGTCGCGGCCGTGAGCCCTGCCTCCGGACTTCCGAACCCTCTTCTGTACCCTACCTCGGTTTGCGAACCAGACTCGGTTTTCTCTGTTTCTTTTCCTGAGGGGAGGGAGAGGTCCTGTAGACCATCTCTTAGTGGCCGTGGGCTACATTTTGTGACCATAGGCCATTTTGCCCATTTCGGAGCCCGGTTTCCAGTTTTCGGAGCCGTCAGGCCGTGTTGCCTCAGTTCGGGACCGCTTAATCGTCTCCATTTGCTCTGATTTTTGGCATACTTCTTTTTTTCTCCCCTTTGAGGGACACTGGGGTCTGAGAAACCCACTTCGAGGTCGAATACCATTTTCGGTGTTTAACGGGCAGTTTCCGGGGCCCCGAACTGCGTGTTTTGGCCCCCGAACATTCGTTTTGCATCGGTTTTCGTTCATTTTTGGCAGGTACCTCTGTTTTATCACTGGGAAGGCCGTAGAAGGGTGGGAGGCCAGCAATTGTTTCAACAACCAGTTTTTTACTCCTCCGGCGCCCTCCGACGCCCGTTTTTCTCACTTCCGAGCTAATGTTGAACAACCTGGGCCCTTTTTCTTGAACTTTGAACCACATATTTGTGATGTACACACATGGGAGGACCCTAAAAGTTGGTGGTCGGCCACTAATATTGCTTGACCCTTTTGAACCCCTCCTTCCGAGCCAATGTTGAACAACCTTGGGCCACTTTCTTGAACTTTCAACCACATATTTGTGATGTACACACATGGGAGGACCCTAAAAGTTGGTGGTCGGCCACTAATGTTGCTTGACCCTTTTGAACCCCTCCTTCCGAGCCAATGTTGAACAACCTCGGGCCATTTTCTTGAACTTTTAACCACATATTTGTGATGTACACACATGGGAGGACCCTAATATCATATGGTCGGCTACTAATTCTCATTGACCCTTTTGACCATTGGCCGGCCGGCAAGGGGGGGTGGCCGGCCGGCCACCTGAAGCTCCAAAAAGTGGCCGGCCTTGTTCCTCACTGTGTGCACTTTACAGCTATGCACTTTTTCCCCCCAAAATATCTGTATCCGGGGGAAATATCTTTTGGGAAAAGGAACTTGGTCCTTTTTCCCACTCTTTCCCTCCCTTTGCTCCCTTTTTTTGGTTCTTATAACCAGCTGCAAGCATTGGTATTAGAGGTTGGAAAATTTCATCTTCAAACTTGCATACAAAAATCTCTCTCTATCCCTCTCTTTCAAGCAAGAAACTCCAAGCCCTACACCACCATTTCTTCTACAACACCAAGCTCCACCACCACCACTCCATTTCCAGCAGCAAGGAGGTATTCTCCAAGGCCTAAGGGAACCACAAACTCAAGCCAAGAGGCAACCAAAGTCAAGCCTTCAAGGGTAAATAGTGTTCTTCCTTTTTTGAGCTTATTTTGGTATCTTTTCTTAGCCATACATGCTTATTGATTTGAGCTCCGACCAAAACTGAAAAGGTCATTTTTTTGAGCTCATTTTCTTGTTTCATTAAGGGCTCAACCCGGTTTGAGCCCCCCATATTGCACTTGCTTCAATATCCCCTTGTATGTCAATTTTCTTGCATGATTTATTAGCCTAGTGTGCTTCCATTTTTGGGCATTTTACAGTTCTGTAAATAGGCTTATTTTGAGCCCCTCTTCAACATTGAAGAAGGGCTCATCACTGTTTGGGACCTCCATATGTCACTTCATGTTATATCTCTCTTTTGGTCCCCATTTTTGCATGCTTTGGCAGCCTATCATGCTTCTGTTTTTGGTCTTTTTACAGGCCTAGAGATGGCCTTATTTTGACCTTCTTAACATGTTTCATTAAGGGTCTTTGGCCATTTGTGGAATATTTTGCATACTTCATGTTATATCCTCTTTTGAGCCTCATTTTGCATTGCATTTCTAGCATGTTTGTATATTGTTTTGGAGTTTTTACAGTTCTTAAAATATGCTTATTTTTGGTCCCTCTTCAATGTTGTAGAAGGGAATTTTTCAGTTTGGGCTGTGCATATACCACTTGCCTCTTTGGCCACCTTTTGGCCCTTTTTCTTGCATAAGAGCTTAGCCATATCTATGTTTGTTTTTAGGGTTTTTACAGTTCTGTAAATGTGCATATTTTGGGCCCCTCTTCAATGTTGTTGAAGGGCTCTAACCTGTTTGGAGTTAGCAGCTGTGAGTTGCTTCATAACCTTATGTTTAGGGCCATTTTTGCATGCCATTGTTGCCCTATCTTTGCTTGCTGTTTGGCCATGATTCGTACTGGTAAAATGCTTATTTTGGGGCTGTCTTGCTTCTGTATTTTTATTCCATGTACCAATTATGCATGTTTGGTATAGCTATAGGCCATTTCGGGTGCCTAATTTTGCATTTCGGGAGAGATTCCATGCATCGGGTGTGTTTTCGCCTCATTTCGGGGCTGTTTTTCCCCACGTTTCAGTGCTTAAATTCTATTAGCATGTTTGCATGCCATTTCCATGCCATTGCATTGCATATGCCATTGCCTCAGTTTGCGTGCCCGCGTGCACGCATTTCGAGGCACTTCATTTTTCATCCACCGGCCTCTTATGTGAGTGTAGCTGAGGCTCTCTCATGTTAGTATAAGTCCATATCACATTTCCATGCCATTGCATTGCATATGCCATTGCCTCGGTTTGCGTGCCCGTGTGCACGCATTTCGAGGCACTTTATTTTTCATCCACCGGCCTCTTATGTGAGTGTAGCTGAGGCTCTCTCATGTTAGTATAAGTCCATATCACATTTCCATGCCATTGCATTGCATATGCCATTGCCTCGGTTTGCGTGCCCGTGTGCACGCATTTCGAGGCACTTCATTTTTCATCCATTGGCCTCTTATGTGAGTGTAGCTGAGGCTCTCTCATGTTAGTATAAGTCCATATCACATTTCCATGCCATTGCATTGCATATGCCATTGCCTCGGTTTGCGTGCCAGTGTGCACGCATTTCGAGGCGCTTCATTTTTCATCCACCGACCTCTTATGTGAGTGTAGCTGAGGCTCTCTCATGTTAGTATAAGTCCATGTTGCATTCTCTATGCCATTTCCATGCCATTACCTCGGTTTGCGTGCCCGTGTGCACGCATTTCGAGGCACTTCATTTTTCATCCATTGGCCTCTTATGTGAGTGTGGCTGAGGCTCTCTCATGTTAGTGTAAGCCCATATCACATTTCCATGTCATTTACAATGCGTATGTCATTTTCTCGATTTGCGTGCCCGTGTGCACGCATTTCGAGGCATCTCATTTTTTACAGCATAGTGCATACTAGGTTGTATCTTAGATCACATTCATGCATTTTCTCGGTTTGCGTGCCCGTGTGCACGCATTTCGAGGCATCTCGTTTTCATAACATTGTGTATGTTAGGACTGTATCTTAGTTGCATTTCATGCACACAATGCATATTGCATCGTGTTCGGGATAGGAGTTAGCCCGGGCGCGGGAAACGAGGTGCGTTTCGTACTCCGAGTGACGGAACGCGTCTCAATTCCCCAGTCACCAACACTCTGGATTACCCATGATGGAGTTAGGTTTTGTTGTGTTTACACATGCATTCATTCTATATTAAGTTGCACATTTCGACTCCTCTGCCATCATGCATCGATATGCGTGATTGGTGGCACGAGGATCGAGGCATGCATATATCTGTGAAAATACATTGCCATGCCCCTTTCCTGCTCTCTGTTGCAGCAAATGAAGAATCAGCAACTTTTCGGAGCTTGGCACGCTTTCCAAGAATAACTGCTAAACAGAGGCTAATCGGGGCACCCCAGTGGATTTCCGCGCAAGGCAGCCCAGACATGCATCATTCATCAGAAGCAAGGCAGTCCCTGGCTTGCACACCAGTTTTACAGCTTTCTTAGTTAATTTGATTGATTAATTAAGAATTTGTATATTATTTGGACTGTAATATTTAGACTGTAATATTCTTTTATTCGGGACTGTATATTTATTCGGACCCTCTGCGCGAGGACAATGTTGTAATAAGTGTGCGTGTGTGTGTTGTATGTCTTCCAATCCCACGTCTTTCTTCCCTTTTATTTATCCGCTTATGATGGTTAGATTAGGGCATATTTCAATTAGCATACAGTATGACAGCATGTTTGCATCATTCATCCGTTTTGCATGCACCGGGCTCGGCACATCATACTAACTGCATTATATTTTCAATTCCAAATTGAATACATGTTAGTTGTAGCATTCCATATGCCATGTTTAGAATAGCCGAGCCTGCTATAGTTACATTTTGCATGTGTTGCATTAGGCATTTCTGTATATTTAGGATTCATGCATGGATTTCTAATGAATGTCTGTTTTGGCTTGGAGTACTCGGTAAATTTTATGCTTTAGCATCCTTGCATGCGTGTGAGTGAATGCCATAAATAGCATGCTTACCATGAGGCTAATTGCTTATGTGATATAACTGCCTGAGTGCCTGTGGGTGAAGGTTGGGTTATTTGGATTGGAATAAATCATCAAATGTTTGTTTTAAGCCCACTAGATAGTGGCAAAACCATCTTTTCTTAAGCCCACCCGAGGGTGGCAAAATCTGCATTCTAAGCCTACTTGCGAGTAGCAAACCATCTTTCAAATAAACGAACATCAAATGTTTTGTTCCAATTCGGGCGACCCAGTCTATACTTATATGCTGTGCGCATCACATAGTAACCTAGGCTAATAACCGGAATAAGAACATACAATGTTTTCAAAAATAGATATCATGGTTAGTAGAGGTCGATCTTTGATCGGGCGAGTGGGGGTGCTCACGAAATGACCTTTCCCAATCGTACCCAAGTTCCCGAGCCGAGGCAACTTTGGTGATGACGGACACGTGGCCTTAGGCAAACGAGTTAGGGTTTCCTAAATTTCCCCAAAATAAAATATTTAGGTGGCGACTCTGTATCTGGCAAAGCAGTCCATGTTTGGCACTTCTTTCAAAAATCTGTTTTTCTCAAAACGATTTGCCGGATTTGGACTCTTTGGTTCAGACTTAGAACCGTGACATTTTGAGAGTCCTAAGCTGTAGTGACCCCAAATGAACAGAACGGGAGCTCACCCTCCCGGGGCGTTCGGGGACGTCTACAGGTTTGGCCCGCGAGTTGAGGCAAACAAGACAGCAGTTCGCAAGTGCTACGTCAACTCAAGCCGAGCAGACCAACGGTCGAAATGTAGTTCCGCCTCCACCCCCTCCAGTGCCGCAAGTTCCCCCCCAACCAGCCTTATATGGGGATGGCACGATAGCTCTGATCAGAGAGTTCAAGAAAATGAAACCATCGAGATTCTCTGGGGGTATAGATGTAATACCCCTGTTCCGTAATATGCTAATTGGTCCTTAAATTGAGTGTGATTATGTGTTTACCATGATTTTATGTGCCATTATGTGAATATATGTGATTTTGAAAGTTTTATCTGTTCACCGTAGGAATATCTGTTTGAATAATCCGCTTTGGAAATTAAATTGAGGGCCTTATCGGCCACTGAACCTGAAACTGAATACGCCATTGCGATTGGCATAATTTTTAGAGCCCACGGTGAAATTTAATTGAAAATTGATTCTGGTCAATTTAAACTGATTAAAATGATAAACTAAGTACCCCCCCCTTTATTTTATATTATTATATTGACTTAGTGGGGCTTGTTGTATATGAGCACTACTCAATTAAACTCCCTCCCTAATTATCACTTGGCTGATATACACTCTAAGGAGAGGAGAGGGCCGGCCATTAGAGAGAGAGAAGAGAGAGAAATCTGTGTTTGATCTTGAGGGCTTGGAATCTTGAAGTCCAACTCAAATTGGACCATAGATTGCAGAATTGGACTTCTAGGTAAGCCATTGACTCTTGAAATTATGAATTGAACTTGTAATCTTGTGAGTCCAAGAGTTGTTTGTGATCAAGAGCAGGTAATAAGTTAATTTTGTTGAGTTTGAAGTCTTAGAACTCATGCATGTAAGAAATTACTTTGAATTTGCATGTTTGAGCTTGAAACATATGATTCATGTAGAGTTTTGGTTGAAACTCATGTTTTGATCACCATTTGTGTTATCTAAGTTGAGAATGTGGCTAATTCATCACATGCATGTGCAAATTGAGAAGATATGAGCTGGAATGCATGAATTTGTTATATTGATGTTGAGTTCGGCATATTTTGGGACATGCATATGGATAAATCAAGAAATGGAGCTTCATAATGTTATAATCTTGCATTGGTGCCATGTTAGTATGATTATATTGAGATTTGAGCCATTGCATGCAAGTAATGTAGCTGGAAAAACCGATTTGGAGCTCAAGAACACATTCTGGGAAACCCAGAATTTTGATGTCCGCTCGAGCGGGGTAATGGACGCTCGAGCGGGAAAATCGTGCTCCCAGCACTTTTGCAGAGTTGGATGTCCGCTCGAGCAGGATAACTCACGCTCGAGCGTGGAGTTTTGTAGACGGGCCTTCAGCTCGAGCGCTCTCTTCCACGCTCGAGCGTATTTTTCATGCAACCAGTACTTTTGCAGGCCTTGAGGGTCCGCTCGAGCGGGTGAATTGACGCTCGAGCGGGGACCCTAATTTCTGGAATTTTGCTCATGCGTTCTGTGTTTCGTTTTCCGTTCTCTTTCACTTGTAATCACTCTTAGGCGTGTGTTAAACATTATAAATGAGTTAATGAGTTAAGAATAAAGCCTAAAGAGGAATAAGTGAATTAAGGAACGGATTGAATTGTTAATGACCCTTCTGTGTTCATGGAATGTGTAGGGTCAAGCTCCAGGGCGAATCCACAAGCCGATCACTGTGAGTAATGTCAATATTCGAAAGCTTGTCAATGTCCAATTGTTTATTCCCTTAAACTAATGAGTTGTTAATTGGGATTGTGGACAAGAGTCTGATAGGAATGAATGGATGGACCGAAGGTCGTTTTGATATATATATATGAATGGACCAAAGGCCGTCCTGATGTGAATGAATGGACCGAAGGTCGTTTTGATATAAATGAATGGACCAAAGGTCGTCCTGATGTAAATGAATGGACCAAAGGTCGTTTTGACACATGTGAGTGGGCCAAAGGCCGTTTTGATATGAATGAGTAGGCCGAAGGTCGTTTTGACATGAACGAGTAGGCCAAAGGCCGTTTTGACATGAATGAGTAGGCCGAAGGTCGTTTTGACATGAACGAGTAGGCCAAAGGCCGTTTTGACATGAATGAGTAGGCCGAAGGTCGTTTTGGCATGAACGAGTAGGCCAAAGGCCGTTTTGACATGAATGAGTAGGCCGAAGGTCGTTTTGACATGAACGAGTAGGCCGAAGGCCATTCTGACAGAAATGAATGGGCCGAAGGCCGTTTCGACACAAGTGAATGGGCCGAAGGCCGTTTTGCCTTGAATAGGTGTATGAATTGGGCCCAAGGCCGTTTGGAACATGTTGTTCTACATTGTTATGTAATTTCTGCATTTGATATTATTCACTGGGCTATCGCTCACGCTCATTCATGTGTTTGTAGGTGAGCCAAGGGAAGTCCAAACCCAGCCCCAGTGAAGTCCGCTAGGAAAAATCCGAGTTTTGAGGAAGTCAGCCTTGCGTCTCACTCTTGAGACCTACCCTTGCCTTTTTGCTATGTAATTATGTTTTGTCTTGCCGGCAAGGACTTTATGTATATCTGTAAATAGTCTGTCATAGGTTGACTCGTTTTGGTTGATCCTGTCTGTAATGAATTTTGTGAAACTGTACTTTTGATGTGGGTTATTAACGTATCTGAGTATGGTTTGTTTGATGTGCATATAAGCACGGCTCAATGGACAAAGTTTTTATTTATTGCTTCCGTTTGGCCCCTGTACTCTGACAGGTTATGTCTGTTTTGGTCTGAGGCCGTAGGTAATCTCAGGATTACTGGCCGGTTATGTCCTTAACCCATAGGGGCGGGTTCGGGTCATGACAGAGTGGTATCAGAGCACGAGTTAATAACTCACACACTTGTCCGAAAAGAGCAATAAGCATCTAGATAAGATCTAGGATGCATTCATGTGATAAGTACGAGTTTGGAAGCATTGATTATATGCTTAAATGTTTTGTCATGAATAATTATATGTGTAAGTTGTGAACTACTTGCATTGCAAATTACCTGGAAATATGTGCTCCTTAGTGTATGCGTACTTGTGTACCTTTTGTATGAAATATAATGCAAGTTTAATCAGATGGTGAGAACCAGAGGTGATGAGTTAGAGGAATCCTCTACTGCCAGACTGGACAGAATGGAAAGACTGATCCAAGAAATGGCAGAAGCTTTGAGACAGCAACAGGAGTGGCAACAACAGTGGCAGCAACCACACCCGCCACCTCCACCTCCGGCACCACCTGTGCCAGATGATCAAAATGATGATCGGATAATCGCCCTCACCAAGGAGTTCAAGAAAATGAAACCACCACAGTTCCATGGCGGACTAGATCCTTTGAAAGCCGAAGCTTGGGTACTTGGGATCGAAAAACTGTTTGAAGTATTTCCGTGCTCGGATACACAGAAAGTGCTTCTAGCCACCTTTATGCTAGAGGATGAAGCGAGAAGATGGTGGATGTTGATGAGGGAAAACCACAGAGACGTGGATTGGGCGAAATTTTTGGAAATCTTCTATGACAAGTACTTCCCGCAGTGCGTCCGGGACAGGAAAGTGGCAGAGTTCATGGAACTCAAGCAAGACAGCATGACTGTAGCTGAGTATGAGGCCAAATTTACTGAGTTGGCCAGGTTTGCACCGCACGTAATTGATACTGATTATAAGAAGGCAAGGCATTTTGAAGGAGGGCTCCGAAGTGACATCCTAGAGCGGGTGAATGTCCTGAAGTTGGAGACCTACGTCGGGGTGCTCGACCGGGCCATCATATCAGAGGCTAACATAGCTAGACAAACTAAGCCAACAACAGAATGGAAAGGCAACAAAAGACCAGGCTTCTTTCCGAAGAAGAAATTTTTGAAAAAGCAAAACACGGGCTCCTCCACTACTTCAAGTTCTTCCCGAGACACAGCTCCCATGTGCAACATTTGTAGCAAAAGGCACCGTGGAGTCTGTTACCGTGCATCGGGAGCCTGTTTCAAGTGTGGGAAACAAGGACACATAGCCCGAGAGTGCAATCAGAACGGTGGGAAGCTGGCAGCTAGTTCAACTGCATCGGTTCCAAAGCCGGGAAATGCTGTGAGATCCGCTGTTACCGGGGACACAGTGAGACAGGGGAGAGTTTTTGCGCTTGTTCCGGGTGACACACGGAACGCCAATGCCGTTGTCTCAGGTACTATCTCAATATGTAATCAGGATGCTTTTGTGTTAATTGATTCTGGATCAACGCACTCATTTGTGACATATGCATTTGCATCTAGACTGAAAAGACCCCTAGAATTGTTGCCATATTTGTTATGTGTGTCCGCTCCATTGGGGGAATCTGTGTTATGTGACTATATATATCGGTTTTGTGACATGCATATTGAGGATGCTACCCTGTATGTAGATTTGTTGCCCTTAAACTTTAGACACTTCGATGTAATTTTGGGCATGGATTGGTTGACCAAATATTGTGCCACTATAGATTGTGTGACAAAGAGGGTTGTGTTTAAACCACCAGAACAAAAAGAAATTGTGTTTGTGGGAAATGGGGTGGTGCCTCCACCATACTTGATATCTACAATGAAAGCATGTAAATTGATCAGGAAGGGGTGCCAGGGTTATTTGTGTTATGTATTGACCGAACAATCCGTGAATGTTGAATTGAATGATATTCCCATTGTTAGAGAGTTCCTAGATGTGTTTCCAAATGAACTACCAGGGGAATTGGTAGACAGGGAGATAGAGTTTGCTATTGAAATTGTGCCAGGCACCCAGCCTATTTCTAAAACTCCCTACAGGATGGCTACCGCCGAAATGAAAGAATTAAAGGAACAGTTGCAAGACCTTCTTAATAAAGGGTTTATCCGGCCTAGCACCTCGCCTTGGGGCGCACCAGTGTTATTTGTAAAGAAAAAGGATGGTACTTTACGCTTGTGCATTGATTACCGGGAATTGAACAAGGTAACAATAAAGAACAAATATCCTTTACCCCGTATTGATGACTTATTTGACTAGTTGCAGGGATCACAGGTGTTTTCTAAGATTGATTTGAGATCCGGGTATCACCAGCTGAAAGTTAAAGCAGAGGATGTTGAGAAAACCGCATTCAGAACGAGGTATGGTCATTTTGAGTTTCTTGTTATGCCGTTTGGAGTGACTAATGCTCCGGCAGCATTTATGGACTTAATGAATAGAATTTTTAAAACCTACCTTGATGAGTTTGTTGTTGTCTTCATCGATGATATTTTGATATACTCTAAAGATAGACTTGAACATGAACATCATTTGAGGACTGTTTTACAAATACTTCGGGAAAGGAAACTATTTGCTAAATTAAAGAAATGTGAATTTTGGTTGGATGAGGTTGTTTTCTTAGGGCATGTGATCAATAAGGAAGGAATTTCAATGGACCCACAGAAAATAGAGGCAATTGTGAATTGGCCTACACCGACCAACGTAACAGAAGTTCGCAGTTTCATGGGCTTAGCTGGGTACTATAGGAGATTTGTGAAGGACTTCTCGAAGTTAGCTGTGCCTCTTACCCAATTGACACGTAAAGGACAACCATTTGAGTGGAATAGTAAAAGAGAATCAGCCTTTCGTGAATTGAAGACAAGATTGACCACTGCACCAATTTTAACACTACCTTCAGGTACGGAAAATTTTGTGATTTTCAGTGATGCATCTTATAAGGGTTTGGGTTGTGTGTTAATGCAGAACGGAAAGGTTATTGCTTACGCCTCCCGACAGTTGAGGCCACATGAGAAGAACTATCCAACACATGACTTAGAATTGGCCGCAGTTGTTTTTGCCTTGAAAATTTGGCGGCATTATCTGTATGGGGCAAAGTGTGAAGTCTACACGGATCATAAGAGCCTGAAATACTTCTTCACGCAGAAGGAGTTGAATATGCGTCAGAGAAGATGGCTAGAACTGATAAAAGACTACGACCTAGAGATTCAGTACCACCCCGGGAAAGCTAATACAGTGGCCGATGCCTTGAGCAGAAAATCAACAGGGAGTATGGCTTGTTTGCTTACCGAACAAAGGGAGATTTTGCAAGACTTTGAAAAGTCTGAAATTGAAGTGGTGGTATGTGAACAGGGCGGGTTGATAGCTGCCATTACAGCCGAGCCGGCAATTGTTGATGAAATCAAGCAGAAACAGAAAGAGGATGAGTTCCTCAGAAAGGTAATTGATGAATTTGAAGTAAGCCCAAAAGCAGAGTTCAGTGTCGAGAATGGAATGTTGAAATTTCGAAACCGAATATGTGTCCCTGATATCCCGAAACTAAAGAAGAGGGTTTTGGATGAAGCCCACAGATCCGTATTTGCTATGCATCCGGGTAACAATAAAATGTATCGGGATTTGAAACAAACCTATTGGTGGCCTAAAATGAAGAAAGAAATTGCAGAATATGTGTCCAAGTGTCTTCAGTGTCAGCAAGTTAAGGCTGAACATCAGAAACCAGGCGGTCTACTTCAACCTCTCCCTATTCCTGAGTGGAAGTGGGAACATGTGACTATGGATTTCGTTGTTGGCCTACCTCGGACTTCCCGAGGTATGGATTCTGTTTGGGTTGTAGTTGATAGACTGACTAAATCCGCACATTTTCTGCCTGTCAAAACTACGTTTACCGCTTATAGGTTGGCTACTATTTATGTTGATGAAATTGTCCGTTTACATGGAGTTCCGGTATCCATTGTGTCGGATAGAGATCCGAAATTTGTATCTAGATTGTGGAAGAGTTTGCAGGAAGCTATGGGAACAGAACTAAGGTTCAGCACTGCATTCCACCCACAGACAGATGGGCAGTCAGAACGAACAATGCAGACTTTGGAAGATATGCTTCGCATGTGTGCTTTGGATTTTCAGGGGAGTTGGGAAGACTACTTGCCACTTGCAGAATTTGCCTATAATAATAGCTTCCACTCCAGCATCGGTATGGCACCATACGAGGCTTTGTATGGTAGGAGGTGTAGATCACCTATTTGTTGGACAGAGGTCGGAGACAGAGCTTTGCTTGGGCCTGAAATTGTACAGGACACCTCTGAAAAGATCAAAACTATTCGGCAAAGGCTCAAAACAGCTCAAGACCGACAGAAGAATTATGCAGACGTTCGGAGAAGACCTCTTGAGTATGAGGTCGGTGACCATGTGTTCATCCGAGTTTCTCCGATGAAAGGCCAAGTCAGGTTTGGGAAAAAGGGCAAGTTGTCGCCCCGTTACATTGGGCCGTTTCAGATTTTGGAGAGGCTTGGCCCAGTTGCTTATAGAGTTGCTTTGCCACCAGGCTTCAAGCAAATCCATAACGTATTTCATGTGTCGATGTTGAGGGGTTACCTCCAAGACCCGTTGCATGTGATTGATTATCACCGAGTTGCTATTGATGGAAATATGGAATATGCTGAATGGCCGGGAAGAATTGTTGACCGACAAGTGAAAGAATTGAGAAACAGATCCATTCCAATGGTGAAAGTGGAATGGAAGGAACACTATGGGACAGATGCTACATGGGAAAAAGAGGAGGAAATGCGTCTACGCTATCCACATTTGTTTCCCGACGAAGGTAAATTAAGTTTGGAGGACCAAACTTCCTAAAGGGGGGAAGACTGTAATACCCCTGTTCCGTAATATGCTAATTGGTCCTTAAATTGAGTGTGATTATGTGTTTACCATGATTTTATGTGCCATTATGTGAATATATGTGATTTTGAAAGTTTTATCTGTTCACCGTAGGAATATCTGTTTGAATAATCTGCTTTGGAAATTAAATTGAGGGCCTTATCGGCCACTGAACCTGAAACTGAATACGCCATTGCGATTGGCATAATTTTTAGAGCCTACGGTGAAATTTAATTGAAAATTGATTCTGGTCAATTTAAACTGATTAAAATGATAAACTAAGTACCCCCCCTTTATTTTATATTATTATATTGACTTAGTGGGGCTTGTTGTATATGAGCACTACTCAATTAAACTCCCTCCCTAATTATCACTTGGCTGATATACACTCTAAGGAGAGGAGAGGGCCGGCCATTAGAGAGAGAGAAGAGAGAGAAATCTGTGTTTGATCTTGAGGGCTTGGAATCTTGAAGTCCAACTCAAATTGGACCATAGATTGCAGAATTGGACTTCTAGGTAAGCCATTGACTCTTGAAATTATGAATTGAACTTGTAATCTTGTGAGTCCAAGAGTTGTTTGTGATCAAGAGCAGGTAATAAGTTAATTTTGTTGAGTTTGAAGTCTTAGAACTCATGCATGTAAGAAATTACTTTGAATTTGCATGTTTGAGCTTGAAACACATGATTCATGTAGAGTTTTGGTTGAAACTCATGTTTTGATCACCATTTGTGTTATCTAAGTTGAGAATGTGGCTAATTCATCACATGCATGTGCAAATTGAGAAGATATGAGCTGGAATGCATGAATTTGTTATATTGATGTTGAGTTCGGCATATTTTGGGACATGCATATGGATAAATCAAGAAATGGAGCTTCATAATGTTATAATCTTGCATTGGTGCCATGTTAGTATGATTATATTGAGATTTGAGCCATTGCATGCAAGTAATGTAGCTGGAAAAACCGATTTGGAGCTCAAGAACACATTCTGGGAAACCCAGAATTTTGATGTCCGCTCGAGCGGGGTAATGGACGCTCGAGCGGGAAAATCGTGCTCCCAGCACTTTTGCAGAGTTGGATGTCCGCTCGAGCAGGATAACTCACGCTCGAGCGTGGAGTTTTGTAGACGGGCCTTCAGCTCGAGCGCTCTCTTCCACGCTCGAGCGTATTTTTCATGCAACCAGTACTTTTGCAGGCCTTGAGGGTCCGCTCGAGCGGGTGAATTGACGCTCGAGCGGGGACCCTAATTTCTGGAATTTTGCTCATGCGTTCTGTGTTTCGTTTTCCGTTCTCTTTCACTTGTAATCACTCTTAGGCGTGTGTTAAACATTATAAATGAGTTAATGAGTTAAGAATAAAGCCTAAAGAGGAATAAGTGAATTAAGGAACGGATTGAATTGTTAATGACCCTTCTGTGTTCATGGAATGTGTAGGGTCAAGCTCCAGGGCGAATCCACAAGCCGATCACTGTGAGTAATGTCAATATTCGAAAGCTTGTCAATGTCCAATTGTTTATTCCCTTAAACTAATGAGTTGTTAATTGGGATTGTGGACAAGAGTCTGATAGGAATGAATGGATGGACCGAAGGTCGTTTTGATATATATATATGAATGGACCAAAGGCCGTCCTGATGTGAATGAATGGACCGAAGGTCGTTTTGATATAAATGAATGGACCAAAGGTCGTCCTGATGTAAATGAATGGACCAAAGGTCGTTTTGACACATGTGAGTGGGCCAAAGGCCGTTTTGATATGAATGAGTAGGCCGAAGGTCGTTTTGACATGAACGAGTAGGCCAAAGGCCGTTTTGACATGAATGAGTAGGCCGAAGGTCGTTTTGACATGAACGAGTAGGCCAAAGGCCGTTTTGACATGAATGAGTAGGCCGAAGGTCGTTTTGGCATGAACGAGTAGGCCAAAGGCCGTTTTGACATGAATGAGTAGGCCGAAGGTCGTTTTGACATGAACGAGTAGGCCGAAGGCCATTCTGACAGAAATGAATGGGCCGAAGGCCGTTTCGACACAAGTGAATGGGCCGAAGGCCGTTTTGCCATGAATAGGTGTATGAATTGGGCCCAAGGCCGTTTGGAACATGTTGTTCTACATTGTTATGTAATTTCTGCATTTGATATTATTCACTGGGCTATCGCTCACGCTCATTCATGTGTTTGTAGGTGAGCCAAGGGAAGTCCAAACCCAGCCCCAGTGAAGTCCGCTAGGAAAAATCCGAGTTTTGAGGAAGTCAGCCTTGCGTCTCACTCTTGAGACCTACCCTTGCCTTTTTGCTATGTAATTATGTTTTGTCTTGCCGGCAAGGACTTTATGTATATCTGTAAATAGTCTGTCATAGGTTGACTCGTTTTGGTTGATCCTGTCTGTAATGAATTTTGTGAAACTGTACTTTTGATGTGGGTTATTAACGTATCTGAGTATGGTTTGTTTGATGTGCATATAAGCACGGCTCAATGGACAAAGTTTTTATTTATTGCTTCCATTTGGCCCCTGTACTCTGACAGGTTATGTCTGTTTTGGTCTGAGGCCGTAGGTAATCTCAGGATTACTGGCCGGTTATGTCCTTAACCCATAGGGGCGGGTTCGGGTCATGACAATAGAGCCGATGAAGGCTGAGGCATGGGTTTTGGAAATGGAAAAGTTATTCGAGATCTTCCCTAGCACTGATGCTCAGAAGGTGACGTTAGCAACATTCACATTAGATGATGACGCTCGCAGGTGGTGGATGATGGTTAGAGAGAGCAATCCGGATCTAACTTGGACTCGATTCTTAGAGTTGTTCTACAAGAAACATTTCCCCGTAAGTGTCCGAAACCGTAAGGCTACCGAATTTCACACGTTGACACAAGGCAACAGAACAGTGGCGGAATATGACCGCGCTTTTACTGAATTGGTGAGGTTTGTACCTCACATGACCAACGATGAATATATGAAGGCCAGGAAGTTCGAGTGTGGGCATCGTGGACCGATTCAAGACCGGGTTAGTTTGCTCGATATGCCGACTTATGCCGAAGTATTGGACAAAGACATTCAGGCCGAAGCTAATTTGAATCGATACCAGAGCTCGGGAGAGAACCAGCGAAAAAGGCAGAACTATGACAATCGCCGAGGACAACTGAGCACCAAGAGAAAGAACATGGGCAGTACTAGTAACCTAAGGCAGGAAGGTAATGTTAAGCCGACGTGTTCGGACTGTGGGAGGCAACATTTCGGGATTTGTCGCCGGACGTCTGGAGCCTGCTATGAATGTGGCGAGATGGGTCATTATGTGAGAGATTGCCCCAAGACAAAAACTGATAACAACAAGAAGGGTGAGAATACCTCGGGTTCCGTTCAGAAGGGAAACGCTGGGAAAAGACAGATGAGGCAGGGCAGAGTGTTTGCGTTAGTACCAGGAGACACTCAGAATGCTGAGGCAGTAGTGTCAGGTATACTTCTAATTTGCTCCCAAGATGCTTATGTGTTGATTGATTCAGGTTCTACTCATTCGTTTATATCTACTAAGTTTGCCGAGAAAATTAATAGAAAGCTAGAGCCCCTTGATTTCGTATTATCTGTGTCTACTCCATCTGGGGGATCTATGATTGTTGCATCCATTTACAGAGCATGTGTTGTTGTGATTGAGAATGTTGAATTGTTAGTAGATCTAATGCCTCTAGACATAGCTCATTTTGACATTATACTGGGCATGGACTGGTTAGTTGCAAACGATGCATCTATTAATTGTGTTTCGAAAAGCGTCACATTGAGACCCCCAGACCTAGCCGAGGTTATTTTCCAGGGTAAAGGGATAGTACCCCCACCTTACTTGATTTCGTCCATTAAGGCCTATAAGTTAATTCAGAAAGGGTGCCGAGGTTACTTGTGTAGTATACTGAATGATCAGAATGGAAGTGTTAGTCTAGCCGATATCCCAGTGGTTAACGAATTCCCCGACGTCTTTCCGGACGAACTGCCAGGCCACTTAGCTGACAGAGAGATAGAGTTTACTATTGACATCATGTCGGGAACACAGCCGATCTCCAAAACACCCTATAGGATGGCACCAGCGGAACTTAGAGAATTGAAACTGCAACTGAAAGAGTTGTTAGATAAGGAATTTATTAGACCGAGCACTTCACCATGGGGAGCACCTGTTTTATTTGTTAAGAAGAAGGATGGCACACTCCGTCTTTGCATCGATTATAGGGAACTTAATAGAGTCACTATCAAGAACAAGTACCCACTACCTAGGATTGATGATTTGCTTGATCAGTTACAAGGGGCACGAGTCTTTTCTAAGATCGACCTTAGGTCTGGTTATCACCAACTCAAAGTCAAAGCCGAAGATGTTGAGAAGACCGCTTTTCGAACAAGGTATGGCCACTACGAGTTTTTAGTGATGCCTTTTGGAGTAACCAATGCCCCTGCTGCATTTATGGATTTGATGAACAGAGTCTTCAAGCCACACTTAGATGAATTTGTAGTTGTCTTCATTGATGATATACTGATTTATTCCAAGAGTAGAGCTGAACATGAAAACCATTTGAGACTCGCCTTACAGATTTTGAGAAAACAGAAACTGTATGCTAAGTTTAACAAGTGTGAGTTTTGGCTCTCTACTATCTCATTTTTGGGTCATGTGATTAGTGAAGAGGGTATCTCAGTTGATCCTAGTAAAGTTGAAGCCGTGGTAAATTGGCCGAGGCTGACTAATGTCTCCGAGATTCGTAGTTTTCTGGGATTGGCAGGTTATTACAGAAAGTTTGTGAAAGATTTCTCAAAGATTGCAATTCCATTGACGCAACTGACTAAAAAGGGGACACCATATGAATGGACCGAAGATCGGGAGTCAGCCTTCCAGGAACTGAAGACGAGGTTAGTTACAGCACCAGTACTCGTACTTCCATCGGGTAATGAAGAGTTTCATATCTATAGTGATGCATCGCATAAGGGTTTGGGTTGTGTGTTAATGCAAGGGAGTAAGGTTATAGCTTATGCATCTCGTCAGTTGAAACCCCATGAGAAGAACTATCCCACCCATGATTTAGAATTAGCGGCCGTGGTTTTTGCTTTGAAGATTTGGCGTCACTATTTGTATGGGGCTTCTTGTTAGATTTTTACAGATCATAAGAGTTTAAAGTATCTATTCACACAGAAGGAATTGAATTTGAGGCAGAGACGGTGGCTCGAGTTGTTGAAGGACTATGATATGCAAATTCAATATCACCCCGGTAAAGCTAACAGTGTAGCCGACGCTTTGAGCAGGAAGTCAGATGGAAATTTGGCATGTTTGACCGTGATGACAGTGGAGCCGACCATTGTGGACGAGGTAAAGACAAGACAGATGGAGGATAACTTCTTCAAGAAAATAGCCGAGGAAATTGACGCAAAGCCGAGATCAGGGTATACTATCGAAGAGCAAGTACTCAAGTTCGAGGGAAGGTTATGTGTGGCCGACATCCCGGAGTTGAAAAGGAAAATTTTGCAGGAAGCCCACGGTTCTAAGTTTGCTGTTCATCCAGGGAACACCAAAATGTATCGAGATGTGAAGCAAACCTTCTAGTGGCCAAATATGAAAAGAGATATAGCCGAATTCGTGTCCCAGTGTCAACAAGTGAAAGCAGAACATCAAAGACCGGCAGGACTTCTCCATGGACTTTGTGATTGGTTTGCCGAAGACACCGAAAGGTATGGACTCGATTTGGGTTGTTGTTGATAGATTAACTAAGTCAGCACACTTTCTACCTGTTAAGACTACCTTCAACACCAATCAACTTGCCTTGTTATATGTGAACGAGATCGTCAGACTTCATGGAGTGCCGATGTCAATTGTGTCAGACCGAGATCCTAAATTTGTTTCTAGATTTTGGCAGAGTCTACAGAGGGCTTTTGGAGCCGAGCTGAGATTTAGTACAGCTTTTCATCCCCAGACAGATGGGCAGACAGAGAGGACAATTCAGACACTCGAAGATATGCTTAGGCTTTGTGTGTTGGACTTCCTAGGGAGTTGGGGAACACATTTACCCTTAGTGGAATTCGCTTACAATAACAGCTATCAAGCTAGCATTGGCATGGCGCCTTATGAGGCCTTGTACGGAAGAAAATGTAGGTCGCCGATATGTTGGACCGAAGTCGGAGACAGAGCTCTGCTTGGTCCCGAATTGATTCAAGTGACAACAGAGAAGATTAAGCTCATCCAACAGAGGATTAAAACTGCCCAGAGCCGACAAAAGAACTACGCCGACCAGAGAAGGAATGAGTTAGAATTCGAAGTTGGGAATCATGTATTCCTGAAAGTCTCACCAATGAAAGGAGTTTCCAGATTTGGAAAGAAAGGTAAGTTAGCACCTCGGTATATTGGACCGTTTGAAATTCTTGAGAGAATTAACCCCGTTGCCTACAGACTTGCTTTGCCGCCAGATCTGAGCCAAGTCCACAATGTGTTTCATGTTTCGATGTTGAGAAAGTACATCCGAGATCCGCTGCATGTAATTGATCATTCCGAGATCACAGTTAATGAGGATTTGGGCTACGAGGAAAAGCCAATGAAAGTTATTGACCGGCAAGTGAGGCAGTTGAGAAACAGATCGATACCTATGGTAAAGGTCGAATGGAAGGAGCATTATGGCACAGAAACCACGTGGGAAAAAGAAGAGGATGTGAGAATCCGTTATCCGGAATTGTTCCTGGAACAAGGTAACTTGAGTTTGGGGACCAAACTTCTTTAAGGGGGTAGGATGTAACAACCCTCACCTTACTCTTGTCATACTTGCATACATTCCTGCATGATCTTGCCTTGTTATAATAATTGGAAGGATTTGCTTGCCTTGTTTTGTTTGTATTGCTTGCGTAATCTCGTCCCTTGTTCGGTGTGTGTGTGTGTGTGTGGCCGAGGTCATCTTGAGCTTAGCTCGCCCTTGAACCTTTGTACTTAGAACTGTTTTGAGATCTTGGTCAACCCCCACCTTCACCTCGGGCATTTATTGCCGAGATGTTTTGTACTTAGTGAACCTTGTCCGCAGGCAGGTATGGCCTAGGCCGAGATGTGGCACACCCCGGCCAAGGTGTGGCACAGCTTAGTCAAGCGTTGTCCTCCCTAGCCGATGTTTTGTTATCCTGTTGCCGGATCCTTGATTTGGGCCGATGTCATTTCTTGCCGACGTGTCTTACCCAGCTTGCTGCATACGCTTTGTCAGAGACTTGCCTTATCTATCAATCACCTTTTTGAGTTGAGCCAACCCGGTAGCGCCACGTGTCCGAGCTTGACGTTAAGACAGCCGGCAGGCCTAGAAACAAATCATTTTTGGTTTCCAATCTTTGTTTTAGAGAGAGAAGCTCTAGAGAGGAGGAAGAGAAGTTCTTGAGTGAGAGCAAGTCTTCCAAGCTTGATCTTCGTGGTTTGAACCGTTGGATTCGAGTTTTGAGGTTAGAATCTTGATCTACTTTGATTGTTATTGTTAATGATCTAGCTGCATTGCATGATCGGATCTGTTTTGCATGTCATGCACCGATTTGAAGTTGGTTTTGAAAAGAGAAAAATGGTTTTCATGTGTTCTTGAGGAGAGCCTCGTTTTGATCCAAAAGTTTGAAACAAGAATCATGTTTTATGTTTGTTCTTGCATGACTTTCTTGTGTGGGTACCCAGGTCCATGTTTTTGAACTCTTGGCATGAAATCTCAGGTTTTGTAACAAGTTTTGATCTTGCATTCGTTTTTCTCATGATCATGTTCATCATGTTCTTCATATTCTTCAAAGGGAAACCCAGGTTTTTCCCGACTTTGTTTGATGAGACCTTCGGAACCACACCTCGGCAAGGAGGTGTGGGACCTTGGCAAAGGCCTGGTTGGTACCCAGTGTGTTTGCATGAGGCGGGAGCAGTGCTAAAACTCCCAACATGTTTTGCTTTACTTTGACTTGGATCTGGCGAGAATGTCGAGATCATTCGCATGTGTAAGTAAAGCTCGTTTTGAGAATGTGATTTGCCATGTGATTGTAGGACCTTGATCTTCGCTTTGAGCCTACACCTGAAGAACTAGGTGAGTGGTATTTTTGATAAGGCTATGTTACACTTGTTTTTGATGAATCTTGCTTTGGTTTGTTTTGACGAAAGTATTTGTTAAGCATGAATGAATAGCCTGTTTTGATGTGTCAAATATAAGCCTTGTTTTGATGTACCTCTTGGAAAGTCCCTTGTGCTGGAGGACTCTAAACTTTCGCAGTACTAAGTATAAAAGGATACGGTCCTTGTTAAAGCGGGCTACGGGCCTAAGTAACACAAGTCCCTTGTGCTGGAGGACTCTAAACTTTCGCAGTACTAAGTATAAAAGGATACGGTCCTTGTTAAAGCGGGCTACGGGCCTAAGTAACACAAGTCCCTTGTGCTGGAGGACTCTAAACTTTCGCAGTACCTTCGAATGATGAATACGGTTCATCCCTTGCTTTGGCGATGTCAGTAAGCATCCCTTGATACTTGAAATGTTCGAAAGATGAATACGGTTCATCCCTTGTTTTGCCGATGTCAGTAAGCATCCCTTGATACTTGAAATGTTCGAAAGATGAATACGGTTCATCCCTTGTTTTGCCGATGTCAATAAGCATCCCTTGATACTTGAAATGTTCGAATGATGAATACGGTTCATCCCATGTCTTGATAAAGTCTGATGTGTTTTGTTTTAAGGACTTCGGCTATATTCATGCAAAACCTTTATTATTAGTACCATTCACTGAGTAATTGTACTCACCCCTCTATATATATATGTAGGTGATGAGCAGGATGGCGGCGACGCCTAGACTATTTTGAAAGCTTGTTTTGGATTCGTGCTTATGTCGGCTTTATTTTGTATTTACGTCGGCGATGCCCTTCATTGCATGTCGGCAAATCTTGAAAATCATGCTTCTTGACTTGTATTTATTGCATTTTGTATATGTCGGCTCGAGAAGCCTTTTGATCAAGATGTAGCACATATTTTGCTTATTGTATTCAAATTGCAAAGATGAATGGCATTGCATTTGATCTATGCACAGCTCTTATGGACCACTTGCATTTTTATTTATTGCTTCCGCATTTGTGAGCCCCGTTTATTATACTCTGATTGTGTTAAGTTTTTGAAAGTTGGCCTTCGGTAATTACGGATTACTGGCCATCACGGCACCAAACTACTAGGGGCGGTTTGGGGTCGTGACAAATTTACCTAGAATTTACTGGGTATTTGCTGAGTAATTTTATTAGAATTTTCTGGCAATTTAATGAAAATTTACTAGGAATTTACTGAGTAATTTTCTGAGAATTTAAAGGGAATTTATTAAGTAATTTACTGAGTAACTTACTGAGAATTTACAGGAAATTTAATGAAAAATTTAATAAGATTTTATGGGAATTTACTGATTAATTTAATGAGAATTTACTAGTAATTTACTAAGAATTTACTGAGTAATTTACTGAGAATTTAATGGGAATTTATTAAGTAATTTACTGAGAATTTACAGGGAATTAATGAAAAATTTAATAAGATTTTATGAGAATTTACTGATTAATTTAATGAGAATTTACTAGTAATTTACTGAGAATTTACTGAGTAATTTACTGAGAATTTAATCGGAATTTACTGAAAATTTAATGGTAATTTACTTAGAATTTACAGGGAATTTACTCAGTAATTTACTGAGAATTTACTTGGAATTTACCGTGTAATTTACTGAGAATTTCTGAGAATTTACTTGAAATTTACTAAGAATTTGCTCAGTAATTTACTGCGAATTTAATATGTAATTTAATGGGAATTCACAGCGAATTTACCAAGAAATTACTGGGAATTTACTCGGTAATTTATCGAGTATTTACTGGGAATTTACTGCGTAATTTATTGAGAATTTTCTGGGAATTTACTTGGTAATTTATAGAGAATTTACTTGGAATTAACTGCATAATTTAATGAGAATTTATAGGGAATTTACTGAGAATTTTCAGAAAATTTAATGAGTAATTTAATAAGATTTTACTGGGAATTTACTGATAATTTACTGGGAATTTATTCAAGAATTTACTGGAAAGTTACTGAGTAATTTACTGAGAATTTAATGGAAATTTACTAAGAATTTATAAGGAATTTACTGAGTAATTTAATGAGAATTTACTGGGAATTTACTTAGAATTTACTGTGAATTTATTGATTAATTTACTAGGAATTTACTTAGTAATTTACTGAGAATTTACTGAGTAATTTACTGAAAATTTTCTGGGACTTTATCGAGTAATTTAATAAAAATTTATTGGGATTTTACTGATTAATTTAATGAGAATTTTCTTGGAATTTATTGAGAATTTATTCGAAATTTACTAAGTAATTTACTGAGAGTATACAGGGAATTTCCTCAGTAATTTACTGAGAATTGACTGGGAATTTACTGGGTATTTACTGAGAATTTATTGAGTAATTTAATGAGAATTTTCTGGTAATTTAATGAGAATTTAATGGGAATTTACTGAGTAATTTACTAAGAATTTAATGGGAATTTACTGAGTAATTTACTGACAATTTATAGAGAATTTACAAGGCATTTACAGAGTAATTTTGTGAGAATTTACTAGGAATTTAATGGGAATTTACTGAGAATTTACTGGAAATTTAATGGGAATTTACTGAGAATTTATTGGGAATTTACTAAGTAATTTACTGGGAATTTACTGCGAATTTATTGGGAATTTACTGAGTAATTTACTTGGAATTTACTACACAATTTACTGAGAATTTTCTGGGAATTTACTGAGAATTTAATGGAAATTTACACAGTAATTTAATGAGAATTTACTTGGAATTTACTGAGTAATTTACTAAGTGATTTAGTGAGAATTTACAGGGAATTTCTTCATGAATTTAATGAGAATTTACTGAGTAATTTACTGAGAATTTACCGAAATTTACTGAGTAATTTGCTGAGAATTTACTGGGAATTTACCCAGTAATTTAATGAGAAGTTACTGGGAATTTACTGAGCAATTTAATGACAATTTACTCGAAATTTACTGAGAATTTGCACAGTAATTTACTGGGAATTTACTGAGTAATTTTCTGAGAATTTAAAGGGAATTTACTACGTAATTTACTGAGAATTTACTCGAAATTTACACAGTAATCTAATGAGTATTTACTGAAAATTTACAGAGTAATTTACTGAGAGTTTACTGTGAATTTATTAAGAATTTACAGGGAATTTACTGAGAATTTATTTGGAATTTACTCTGTAATTTACTGAGAATTTACTCGAAATTTGCTGAGTAATTTAATGGGAATTTACTGTGAATTTAATTTGTAATTTACTAAGTAATTTACTGAGAATTTTTTGGAAAATTACTGATTAATTTACTGAGAATTCACTGGCAATTTACTTAGAATTTACTGAGAATTTACTGCGTAATTTAGTAAGAATTTACTACGAATTTACTGAGTAATTTACAGAGAATTTACTGGGAATTTACGAAGTAATTTACTGAGAATTTACTTGGAATTTAGTGGTAATTTACTGAGTAATTTAAGGAGAATTTAATGGGAATTTACTGAGAATTTACTGGAAATTTATTGAGTAATTTACGGGGAATTTACTAAGCAATTTACTGAGAATTTAATGGTAATTTACTGAGTATTTTAATAATAATTTACTTGGAATTTACTGATTAATTTAATGAGAATTTACTGAGAATTTGCTAGGAATTTGCTCCGTAATTTACCAAGAATTTACTCGGAATATACTGAGAATTTACTGAGAATTTACTTAGTAATTTATTGAGAATTTACTGGGAATTTACTGAGAATTTATTTGGAATTTACTTAGTAATTTACTGAGAATTTACTCGAAATTTACTGAGTAATTTACTGGGAATTTACTAAGAATTTATTGAGTAATTTTCTAAGAATTTACAGGGAATTTACTATGTAATTTATTGAGAATATACTAGGAATTTACTGAGAATTTACTCGGAATTTACTGAAAATTTACTGAATAATTTAATGGGAATTTACTGAGTAATTTGCAGAGAGTTTACTGGGAATTTGTTGAGAATTTATTGGGAATTTACTGAGAATTTATTTTGAATTTACTTTGTAATTTCCTGAGAATTTACTCGGAATTTACTGTGTAATTTACTGAGTAATTTACTAGGAATTTACTGAGAATTTAATTTATAATTTATTAAGTAATTTGCTGAGAATTTTCTGGAAAATTACTGATTAATTTTCTGTGAATTTATTAGGAATTTACTGAAAATTTACTGCGTAATTTAGTAAGAATTTACTACGAATTTACTAAGTAATTTACTGAGAATTTACTAGGAATTTACGAAGTAATTTACTGAGAATTTAGTGGTAATTTACTGAGAATTTACAGTGAATTTACTGAGAAATTTATAGAGAATTTAATGGGAATTTACTAAGTAATTTACTGAAAATTTACTGGGAATTTAGTGGTAATTTACTGGGAATTTAGTGAGTAATTTTCGGAGAATTTACTGGTAATTTACTGAGTAATTTAATAAGAATTTACTTGAAATTTACTGATTGGTTTAATGAGAATTTACTGGGAATTTACTAAGAATTTGCTGGGAATTTACTACGTAATTTACCAAGAATTTACTCGAAATATACTGAATATTTACTGGGAATTTACTTAGTAATTTACTAAGAATTTACTGGGAATTTACTTAGTAATTTACTGAGAATTTACTCGGAATTTACTGAGTAATTTATTGAGAATTTACTAGGAATTTAATCTGTAATTTACTAAGAATTTTCTGGGAAATTATTGATTAATTTACTGAGAATTTCCGGAAATTTACTAAGAATTTACTGCGTAATTTAGTAAGAATTTAATACGAATTTACTGAGAATTTACGAAGTAATTTATTGAGAATTTACTTGGAATTTAGTGGTAATTTACTAAGTAATTTACTGAGAATTTACTGAGTAATTTAAGGGTAATGTAATGGGAATTTACTGGGAATTTACTAAGAAATTTACTCAGAGTTTACTCGGAATTTAGTGGTAATTTATTGAGAATTTACAGGGAATTTATTAATTAATTTACAAGGAATTTACTGAGTAATTTTCTGAGAATTTACTGGTAATTTACAGAGTAGTTTAATAAGAATTTACTTGGAATTTACTGATTAATTTAATGAGAATTTACTTAGAATTTGTTTGGAATTTACTGCATAATTTACCCAGAATTTACTGGGAATATACTGAGTATTTACTTTGAATTTGTTGAGAATTTACTAGGACTTTACTTAGTAATTTGCTAAGAATTTACTAAGTAATTTACTTAAAATTTAATGGGAATTTACTGAGAATTTTACTAAGGATTTATTGGAAATTTACTTTGTAATTTAATGAGAATTATCTGGGAATTTACTTAGTAATTTAGTGAGAAGTTACGGGGAATTTAGTTAGTAATTTACTGAAAATTTAATGAGAATTTACTGAGAATTTCTTTGGAATTTTCTGAGAATTTACTTAGAATTTACTTAATAATTTGCTGAGAATTTACTTGGAATTTTCTTCGTAATTTACTGAAAATTTAATGGGAATTTACTGAATCATTTACTGACAAGTTACTGGGAATTTATTAAGAAATTTACTAAGAATTTACTGAGTGATTTAAGGAGAATTTATTGTGAATTTACTAAGAATTTTCTGGGAATTTACTGATTAATTTACTGCGAATTTACAGGGAATTTACTCGGTAATTTACAGAGAATTTACTTGGAATTTACTAAGTAATTTACTGAGAATTTACTGGAAATTTTTTGGGTATTAACTAAGTAATTTAATAAGAATTTTCTCGTAATTTACTGATTAATTTAATAAGAATTTACTAAAAAGTTACTGAGAATTTACTGGGAATTTACTGAGAATTTACTTGGAATTTACTCAGTAATTTACTGAGTTATTTATTGAGAATTTAATGAGAATTTACTGCGTATTTAATAAGTAATTTACTGAGAATTTACTAGGAAATTTGCAGCGTAATTTAATGAGAATTTACTAGGAATTTACCAAGAATTTACTGGGTATTTACTGAGTAATTTAGTGGGAATTTACTCAGTAATTTACTGAGAATTTACTGGGAATTTGCTGAGTAGTTTACTGAGAATTTACTGGGAATTTACTCAGTAATTTACAGATAATTTACTCGGTATTTACTGAGTAATTTACTGAGAATTTATTTGGAATTTACTGAGTATTTACTAGATATTTCCTAAGAATTTATTGGGAATTTGCTGAGTATTTATATGAAATTTCTTGAGTAATTTACTGAGTAATATAATGAGAATTTACTGGGAATTTACTGCGTAATTTAGTTAGAATTATCTAGGAATTTACTCAGTAATTTTTTGAGAATTTACTAGGAATTTACTAGGTAATTTACTGAGAATTTAATGGGAATTTAAAGAGTAATTTACTGAGAATTTACTCGAAATTTACTGTGTAATTTACTGAGAAATTACTGGGAATTTACTGATTAACTTAATGACATTTTATAGGGAATTTACTGAATAATTTAGTGAGAATTTACTAAGGAATTTATTGAGTAATTTAATGAGAATTTACTGGGAATTTATTGAGTAATTTTTTGAGGATTTAGTGGGAACTTACATAGTAATTTAATGAGAATTGGTTCAGAATTTACTTCGTAATTTTCTTAGAATGTACGAAGAATTTCATCAGTAATTTACTGAGATTTTTCAGGGAATTTACAGAGAATTTGTTGAAAATTTAAAGAGAAGTTACTGAGAATTTATTGAAAATTTACTGAATAATTTTTTGAGAATTTACTGGGAATTTACATAGTAATTTAATAAAATTTACTTGGAATTTACTGAGTAATTTACTTAGAATTTATTAGGAATTTACTGAGTAATGTATTGAGAATTTACTGGGAATTTACAGGGAATTTACTGAGTAATTTACAGAGAATTTATTAGGAATTTACTTCGTAATTTACTGAGAATTTACTGGGAACATACTGAGAATTTACTAGAAATTTCCTGAGAATTTACTAGGAATTTCCTGAGAATTTACTAGGAATTTACTAGGAATTTACATGGAATTTACTACGTAATTTATTGAGAATTTCCTAAGAATTTACAAAGTAATTTACTGAGAATTTACTCGAAATTTACACAATAATCTAATGAGAATTTACTGAAGATTTACTAAGTAATTTACTGAGAATTTACTGAGTAATTTACTAAGAGTTTACTGGGAATTTATTGAAAATTTAATTTGCATTTTCCTGAGAATTTACTGAGTAATTTCTGAGTAATTTACTCGGAATTTACTGGAAATTTATTGAGAATTTAATCTGCAATTTACTGAGTAATTTACTAAGAATTTTTTGGGAAATTATTAATTAATTTACTGAGAATTTATTGCGTAATTTAGTGAGAATTAGTAGGAATTTACTGAGTAATTTACTGAAAATTTACTTTTAATTTAGTGGTAATTTATTGAGTAATTTACTGAGAATTTACATGGAATTTACTACGTAATTTACTGAGAATTTCCTAGGAATTTACAAAGTAATTTACTCGGAATTTACACAACAATCTAATGAGAATTTACTGAGAGTTTATTGGGAATTTGCTGAGAATTTACTTTGTAATTTACTGAGAATTTACTGAGTAATTTACTCGAAATTTTCTAATAATTTAATCTGTAAATTACTGAGAATTTACTTGAAATTTATTGTATAATTTAGTGAGAATTTACTCGGAATTTACTGAGAATTTACTTTTAATTTGGTGGAAATTTACTGAGAATTTACTGTGAATTTACTAAGTAATTTAAGGAGAATTTAATGGGAATTTACTAAGAATATACTGGGAATTTACTAAGTAATTTACTCTGTATTTACTGGGAATTTAGTGGTAATCTATTGGGAATTTATTGAGAATTTATAGGGCATTTATAGGGAATTTATAGAGGAATTTACAGGGAATTTATTGAGTAATTTACAGAGAATTTACAGAGTAATTTAATAAGAATTTACTTGGAATTTACTGATTAATTTAATGAGAATTTACTGGGAATGTACTACGAATTTGCTGGGAATTTACTGCGTAATTTACTAAGAATTTACTGGGAATTTACTCAGTAATTTACTGAGAATTTACTTGGAATTTAATGAGAATTTACTTGGAATTTACGTGGAATTTAATGGGAATTTACTTGGAATTTACTGAGAATTATCTCGGAATTTACTTGGTAGTTCAGTGAGAATTTACTGGGAATTTACTTAGTAATTTACTGAGAATTTAATGAGAATTTACTCAGTAATTTGCTGGAAATTTTCTTAGTAATTTACTAAGAAATTTACAGAGAATTTACTAAGTGATTTAAGGAGAATTTACTGTGAATTTATTAAGAATTTATTCAGAATTTACTAATTAATTTACTGAGAATTTACAGAAAATTTACCCAGTAATTTACTGAGAATTTACTTAGAATGTACTGAGTAATTTACTGAGAATTTACTGGGAATTTAGTGAGAATTTACTAGGAATTTATTGGAAATTAACTGAGTAATTCAATAAGAATTTACTTTTAATTTACTGAATAATCTAATGAGATTTTACTGGAAATTTAATGAGAATTTACTGGGAATTTACTCAGTAATTTACTGAGAATTTACTGAGTTATTTACTGAGAATTTCATGAGAATTTACTGGGAATTTACTGAGTAATTTACTGAGAAGCTACTAGGAATTTTGCTAAGTAATTTAATGAGAATTTACTGAAAATTTACCGAGTAATTTAGTGAGAATTTACTGGGAATTTACTCAGTAATTTATTGAGAATTTACTGGAAATTTACTAAGTAGTTTACTGAGAATTTATTGGGAATTTACTTAGTAATTTACTGAGAATTTACTAGGTAATTTACGGAGAATTTACTCGGAATTTACGGAGTAATTTACTGAGAAATTACTAGAAATTTACTTAGTATTTTAATAAGAATTTACTGGAATTTACTGATTAACTTAATCACATTTTATAAGGACTTTACTGTATAATTTAGTGAGAATTTACTTAGTAACTTACTGAGAATTTACTGAGTAATTTACTAAGAATTTATTAGGAATTTACTAAGTAATTTACTGCGAATTTACTGGGAACTTACACAGTAATTTAATGAGAATTGGCTGGGAATTTACTGCGTAATTTTCAGGGAATTTACTGAGAATTTAAAGAGAATTTACTGAGAATTTCGTGGGAGTTTACTGAGTAATTTTTGGAAAATTTACTGGGAATTTAGACAGTAATTTAATGAGAATTTATTTGGAATTTACTGAGAATTTACTGGGAATTTACTGAGTAATTTACTAAGAATTTATCGAGAATTTACTTTGTAATTTACTGAGTAATTTACTGGGAATTTACTGGGTAATTTACTGAGAATTTACTGGGAATTTACTGAGAATTTACTGGGAATTTATTTCGTAATTTACTGAGAATTTACTGAGTAATTTACTGAGAATTTACTAGGAATTTACTAAAAATTTTGTGACATCCCTGTTCTGTATTATGCTAATTGGTCCTTAAGTTGTTATGGTCATGTGTTTAGCATGGTTTTGTATGCCATTATGTGAAAATATGTGGTTTTGAATTTCTATCTGTTCACCGTAGGAATATCTGTTTGATTTTACCGCTTCGAAAATTAAATTGGAGGCCTTATCGGCCACAGAACCTGAAATTGATTACGCCATTATGATTGACATAATTTTTAGAGCCTACGGTGAAACTTAATTGGAAATTGATTCGGGTCAGATTAAATTGATTAAATTGAGGGTTTAGTGCCCAATTATTTAATATTAATAATTTTAAGTTAGTGGGGCCATATAAGGGCCCTTATTACATTCAATTCTCCTCCTTATATCATTTTGGGCTGGAGTTTAACTCTCTAGAAAAGAGAGAGTCGACCTTGAGAGAAAGGGGAGGCACCATTGGGCATTTTTGATTCAAGATTTGGATTGGGAAGCTACACTCTAGAATTAACAAGAACGGGTGGAGATTGAAGCTCCTAGGTGAGTGATCAACCCTTAATTCATGAATTTATGTATGTAATAATGTTAAGTCGAAGAGAATATCTGATCAAGAACATGAATGGTGTTGAGTATGATGAAATTGAAGTTTATATGCACATGCATGCATAGAATTGCCATGAAATTGCATAATCAAGCATGTGAGGAGTAGAATATGAGAAATTGGGTGTTGAATCATACATGCAAGTATAGTTTGGTCGAGCTTCATGGTTATGAGCACCATTTGTACCAATTGTAATAGAAATGGAGTCAAGGATTGGCATGCATGCATGATTGATGAAGATGTGAAGTTGGAATGCATGAATTAATTATGTTGAAAATGAATTTGAGTCAAAATGGGCCATGCATGTAAGTAATTCTTGGGATTGAGCTTCATTATGTTGTAACTTGGGGTTTATGCCATGTTAGTATATGTTTCTATGATATTTGAGCCGAAATCATGCATCTTGAACCTTTGAATTTCGAGTTGAAGCTCAAGAACACAGTTCTGGTGTCACGACCCCAAACCGCCCCTAGTAGTTTGGTGCCGTGATGGCCAGTAATCCGTAATTACCGAAGGCCAACTTCCAAAAACTAAACACAATCAGAGTATAATAACGGGGCTCATAAATGCGGAAGAAATAAATCAAAATACAAGTGGTCCATAAGAGCTGTGCATAGATCAAATGTAATGTCATTCATCTTACAACTTGAATACAGCCAAGCAAAATACATGTTACATCTTGATCAAAAGGCTTCTCGAGCCGACATATACAAAATACAATAAAATACAAGTCAAGAAGCATGATTTTCAAGATTTGCCGACATGCAATGAAGGGCATCGCCGACGTAAATACAAAAGCAAAGCCGACGTAAGCACGAATCCAAAACAAGCTTCCAAAACAATCTAGGCGTCCCCGCCGTCCTGCTCATCACCTACATATATATAGAGGGGTGAGTACAAATACTCAGTGAATGGTACTAATAATAAAGGTTTGCATGAATAAAGCCGGAGTCTTTTCCAAACAAAACATGCCAAGACCATACGAATATTAGCCGAGATCCTTCCAGAGCAAGACACATCAAAACTTTACCAAAACAAGAGATGAACCGTATTCATCAATCAAGTATCATAACATCGGCGAAGCAAGGGATGAACCGTATTCATCAATCAAGTATCATAACATCGGCGAAGCAAGGGATGAACCGTATTCATCAATCAAGTATCATAACATCGGCGAAGCAAGGGATGAGCCGTATTCATCAATCAAGTATCATAACATCGGCGAAGCAAGGGATGAACCGTATTCATCAATCAAGTATCATAACATCGGCGAAGCAAGGGATGAACCGTATTCATCAATCAAGTATCATAACATCGACGAAGCAAGGGATGAACCGTATTCATCAATCAAGTATCATAACATCGGCGAAGCAAGGGATGAACCGTATTCATCAATCAAGTATCATAACATCGGCGAAGCAAGGGATGAACCATATTCATCAATCAAATGGTACTGCGAAAGTTTAGAGTCCTCCAGCACAAGGGACTTGTGTTACTTAGGCCCGTAGGCCGATTTAACAAGGACCGTATCCTTTTATACTTAGTACTGCGAAAGTTTAGAGTCCTCCAGCACAAGGGACTTTGCGAGGATAACAATCAAAACAAGGCTATTTATTCATGCTTAGCAAATACTCACGTCAAAACAAACAAAACAAGATTTATCAAAAGCAAGTGTAACATAACTTTATTAGAAATACCACTCACCTAGTTCTTCAGGTGTAGACTCAAAGCAAATATCAAGGACCTACAATCACATGGCAAGTCACATTCTCAAAGCGAGCTCTATATACATGCAAATGATCTCGGCATTCTTGCCAGATCCAAGTCAAAGACAAAGCAAAACAAGCTGGAAGCTTAATCACTGCTCCCGTTTCATGAAAACACACTGGGTACCGTCCAGGACTATGCCGAGGTCCCGTTAAACAAAGTCAGGAAAAACCTGGGTTTCCCTTTGAAGAACATGAAGCACATGATCATTTGAAAGATGGATGCAAGTTCACAACTCGTTACAAAAATCTGAGTTTTCATGTCAAGAGTTCAAAACATGGACCTGGGTACTCACGCAAGAAGGTCATGCAGGAACGAATACAAAAACATGGTTCTTGTTTCAAACTTTTGGATCAAAATGAGGCTCTCTTCAAGAACTCATGAAAACCATTTTCTCTTTTCAAAACCAACTTCAAATCGATGCACGACATGCAAAACAGATCCGATCATGCAATGCAGCTAGATAATCAATAATAACAATCAAGGTAGGTCAAGATTCTAACCTCAAAACTCGAATCTAACGGATCAAACCACGAAGATCAAGCTTGGAAGACTTGCTCTCACTCAAGAACTTCTCTTCCTCCTCTCTAGAGCTTCTCTCTCTAAAACAAAGAGTTAAGACAAAATGATTTGTTTCTAAGTCTGCCGGTTGTCTTAACAACCAGCTCGGACACGTGGCGCTGCCGGGTTGGTTCAACTCGAAAAGGTGATTGATAGACAAGACAAGTCTCTGACAAAGCGTATGCAGCAAGCTCGGGTAAGACACATCGGCAATAAGATGACATCGGCTCAAATCAAGGATCCGGCAACAGGATAACAAAGGCATCGGCTAGGGAGGACGACGCTTGACTAAGCTGTGCCACACCTTGGCCGGGGTGTGCCACATCTCGGCCTAGGCCATACCTGCCTGCGGACAAGATTGACTAAGTGCAAAACATCTCGGCAATGAATGCCCGAGGTGGAGGTGGGGGCTGACCAAGATCTCAAAACAAATCTGAGTACAAGGTTCAAAGGCGGACTAAACTCAAGACGACCTCGGCCACACACACACACACACCGAACAAGGAACAAAAATACGCAAGCAACATAAACAAAACAAGGCAAGAAAATCCTTCAAACAACATAACAAGGCAAAACCATGCAGGAATGTATGCAAGTATGGCAAGAGTAAGGTGAGGGTTGTTACATCCTACCCCCCTTAAAGAAGTTTGGTCCCCAAACTTAAATTGCCTTGTTCCAAGAACAACTCCGGACAACGGATTCTCACATCCTCTTCCTTTTCCCACGTGGCCTCTGTGCCATAATGCTCCTTCCATTCGACCTTTACCATCGGTACCGATCTGTTTCTCAACTGCCTCACTTGCCCGTCAATAATTCTCATTGGCTTTTCCTCGTAGCCCAAATCCTCATTAACTGCGATTTCGGAATGATCAATTACATGCAGTGGATCTCGGATGTACTTTCTCAGCATCGAAACATGAAACACATTGTGGACTTGGCTCAAATCTGGCGGTAAAGCAAGTCTGTAGGCAATGGGGTTAATTCTCTCAAGAATTTCAAACGGTCCAATATACCGAGGTGCTAACTTACTTTTCTTCCCAAATCTGGAAACTCCTTTCATTGGTGAGACTTTCAGGAATACATGATTCCCAACTTCGAATTCTAACTCATTCCTTCTCTGGTCGGCGTAGCTCTTTTGTCGGCTCTGGGCAGTTTTAATCCTCTGTTGGATAAGTTTAATATTCTCTGTTGTCACTTGAATCAATTCGATTCGGGACCAAGCAGAGCTCTGTCTCCGACTTCGGTCCAACATATCGGCGACCTACATTTTCTTCCGTACAAGGCCTCATAAGGCGCCATGCCTATGCTAGCATGATAGCTGTTATTGTAAGAGAATTCTACTAAGGGCAAATGTGTTCCCCAACTCCCTAGGAAGTCCAATACACAAAGTCTAAGCATATCTTCAAGTGTCTGAATTGTTCTCTCTGTCTGCCCATCTGTCTGGGGATGAAAAGCTGTACTAAATCTCAGCTCAGCTCCGACAGCCCTCTGAAGACTCTGCCAAAATCTAGAAACAAATTTAGGATCCCGGTCTGACACAATTGACATCGGTACTCCGTGAAGTCTGACAATCTCATTCACATATAACAAGGCAAGTTGATCGGCGTTGAATGTAGTCTTAACAGGTAGAAAGTGTGCTGACTTAGTTAATCTATCAACAACGACCCAAATCGAGTCCATACCTTTCGGTGTCTTCGGCAACCCAATCACAAAGTCCATGGAGATATGTTCCCATTTCCACTCAGGAATCGGCAAAGGTTGAAGAAGTCCTGCTGGTCTTTGATGTTCTGCTTTCACTTGTTGACAATGTAAACACTGGGACACGAATTCAGCTATTTCTCTTTTCATATTTGGCCACCAGAAGGTCTGCTTCACATCTTGATACATTTTGGTGTTCCCTGGATGAACAGCAAACTTAGAGCCGTGAGCTTCCTGTAAAATTTTCCTTTTCAACTCCGGAACGTCGGCTACGCATAGCCTTCCTTCAAACTTAAGCACCCGATTTTCGAAGGTATACCCTGATTTCGGCCTTGTGACAATCTCCTCGGCTACTTTCTTGAAGTATTCATCCCCCATCTGTCTTATCTTTACCTCATTAACAATAGTCGGCTCCACTGTCATCACGGTCAAACACGCTAAATTTCCATCTGACTTTCTGCTCAACGCGTCGGCCACACTGTTAGCTTTACCTGGGTGATATTGAATCTGCATATCATAGTCCTTCAGCAACTCAAGCCACTGTCTCTGCCTCAAATTCAATTCCTTCTGAGTGAATAGATACTTTAAGCTCTTATGATCTGTAAAGACCTGACAAGTAGCTCCATACAAATAGTGACGCCAAATCTTCAAAGCAAAAACTACGGCCGCTAATTCTAAATCATGGGTAGGGTAGTTTTTCTCATGAGGTTTCAACTGACGAGACGCATAGGCTATAACTTTACCCTTTTGCATTAATACACAACCCAAACCCTTATGTGAAGCATCGCTATAGATATGAAACTCTTCGTTACCCAATGGTAGTACAAGTACTGGTGCTGTAACTAACCTCGTCTTTAGTTCCTGGAAAGCTGATTCCCGATCTTTAGTCCATTCATACAGTGTCCCCTTTTTAGTCAGCTGCGTCAATGGAATTGCAATCCTTGAGAAATCTTTCACAAACTTTCTGTAATAACCTGCCAAACCCAGAAAACTACGAATCTCGGATACATTAGTCGGCCTCGGCCAATTTACCACGGCTTCAATTTTACTAGGATCAACTGAGATACCCTCTTCACTAATCACATGACCCAAAAATGAGATATTAGAAAGCCAAAACTCACACTTGTTAAACTTAGCATACAGTTTCCGTTCTCTCAAGGTCTGTAGGGCAAGCTTCAAATGGTTTTCATGTTCGGTTTTACTCTTGGAATAAATCAATATATCATCAATGAAGACAACTACAAACTCATCTAAATATGGCTTGAAGACTCTGTTCATCAAATCCATAAATGCAGCAGGGGCATTGGTCACTCCAAAAGGCATCACTAAAAACTCGTAGTGGCCATACCTTGTTCGAAAAGCAGTCCTTTCAACATCTTCGGCTTTAACTTTGAGTTGGTGATAACCAGACCTAAGGTCAATCTTAGAAAAGACTCGGGCTCCTTGTAATTGGTCAAGCAGATCATCAATCCTAGGCAATGGGTACTTGTTCTTGATAGTGACCTTATTAAGTTCCCTATAATCAACACAAAGACGGAGTGTGCCATCCTTCTTCTTAACAAATAAAACAGGTGCCCCCCATGGTGAAGTGCTCGGCCTAATAAATCCCTTATCTAACAGTTCTTGTAGTTGCAGTTTCAATTCTCTAAGTTCAGCTGGTGCCATCCTATAAGGTGTTTTGGAGATCGGCTGTGTTCCTGACATGATGTCAATTGTAAACTCTATTTCTCTATCGGTTAAGTGGCCAGACAATTCGTCTGGAAAGACGTCGGGGAAATCACTAACAACTGGGATGTCGGCTAAGCTAACATTTCCATTCGGATCACTCAATACACTACACAAGTAGCCTCGACACCCTTTCTGAATTAACTTACAGGCCTTAATGGACGAAATCAAGTAAGGCGGGGGCACTATCCCTTTTCCCTGGAAGATAACCTCGGTTAGGTTTGGGGGTCTCAGTGTAACACTTTTCGAAACACAATTAATAGATGCATCGTTTGCGACTAACCAGTCCATTTCCAGTATAACATCAAAATGAGCTATGTCTAGAGGCATTAGATCTACTAATAGTTCAATATTCTCAATCACAACAACACATGCTCTGTAAATGGATGCAACAATCATAGATCTCCCAGATGGAGTAGACACAGATAACATGAAACCAAGGGGCTCTAGTTCTCTATTAATTTTCTCAGCAAACTTAGTAGATATAAACGAATGCGTAGAACCCGAATCAATCAACATATAAGCATTTTGGGAGCAAATTAGAAGTATACTTGACACTACTGCCTCAGCATTCTGAGTGTCTCCAGGTACTAACGCAAACACTCTGCCCTGTCTCATCTGTCATTTCCCAGCAATTCCCTTCTGAATGGAACCCGAGGTATTCTCAACTTTCTTGTTGTTATTGACCTTTGTCTTGGGGCAATCTCTCACATAATGGCCCATCTCACCGCATTCATAGCAAGCTCCAGACGTCTGACGACAGATCCCGAAATGTTGCTTCCCGCAATCCGAACACGTCGGTTTGGAACTCCCTTCCTGTCTTAGGTTACTAGTACTGCCCATGTTCATTTTCTTCTTGGTGCCCAGCTGTCCTCGGCGATTGTCATAGTTTTGCCTTTTTCGTTGGTTCTCTCCCGAGCTCTGGTATCGATTCAAATTAGCTTCAGCGTGAATGGCTTTGTCCAATACTTCGGCATAAGTCAGCATATCGAGCAAACTAACCCGGTCTTGGATCGGTCCACGAAGCCCACACTCGAACTTCCTGGCTTTCATGTATTCATCGTTGATCATGTGAGGTACAAACCTCACCAATTCAGTAAAAGCGCGGTCATATTCCGCCACTGTTCTGCTGCCTTGCGTCCGAGTATGAAATTCAGTAGCCTTCCGGTTTCGAACACTTAGGGGAAAATATTTCTTGTAGAACAACTCTAGGAATCGGGTCCAGGTTAGATCTGGATTACTCTCTCTAACCATCATCCACCACCTGCGAGCGTCATCGTCTAATGTGAATGCTGCCAACGTCACTTTCTGAGCGTCGGTGCTAGGGAAGATCTCGAATAGCTTTTCCATTTCTAAAACCCATGCCTCTGCCTTCATCGGCTCTATACCTCCAGAGAATCTCGGTGGTCTCATTTTCTTGAACTCCCGAATCAAAGCTATCGTGCCATCCCCATATAAGGCTGGTTGCGGGGAAACTCGCGGCACTGGAGGAGGTGGAGGCGGAACTACATTTCGGCCGTTGGTCTGCTCGGCCTGAGTCGACGTAGCACTTGCGAATTGCTGTCTTGTTTGCCTCAACTCGCGGGCCAAACCCTCAACTAATCTTTCCAATCTGTCCATTCTGTCTTCGGGCTGATCCCGGCCAATTGGAGGTCTACCTCTCCTCATAATGCTAGGAGTGTGCAAAGTATGACTTTAAAACAAATAAACAGATAACCCCGTAGGCAAGCAACAAATAAGCATATCAAGACAATGCACATCTCGTTCAAATAACAAATACCATGATGCAACCCTAACATCTTTCTAAGGGAAATCCTATGCTCTTTAGGACTCAAGTGTGTGAATAACGTATACCGAGGAACTTGTGCTCTGATACCATTCTGTCACGACCCCAAACCGCCCCTAGTAGTTTGGTGCCGTGATGGCCAGTAATCCGTAATTACTGAAGGCCAACTTCCAAAAACTAAACACAATCAGAGTATAATAACGGGGCTTACAAATGCGGAAGAAATAAATCAAAATACAAGTGGTCCATAAGAGCTGTGCATAGATCAAATGTAATGTCATTCATCTTACAACTTGAATACAGCCAAGCAAAATACATGTTACATCTTGATCAAAAGGCTTCTCGAGCCGACATATACAAAATACAATAAAATACAAGTCAAGAAGCATGATTTTCAAGATTTGCCGACATGCAATGAAAGGCATCGTCGACATAAATACAAAAGCAAAGCCGGCGTAAGCACGAATCCAAAACAAGCTTCCAAAACAATCTAGGCGTCGCCGCCGTCCTGCTCATCACCTACATATATATAGAGGGGTGAGTACAAATACTTAGTGAATGGTACTAATAATAAAGGTTTGCATGAGTAAAGCCGGAGTCTTTTCCAAACAAAACATGCCAAGACCATACGAATATTAGCCGAGATCCTTCCAGAGCAAGACACATCAAAACTTTACCAAAACAAGAGATGAACCGTATTCATCAATCAAGTATCATAACATCGGCGAAGCAAGGGATGAACCGTATTCATCAATCAAGTATCATAACATCGGCGAAGCAAGGGATGAACCGTATTCATCAATCAAGTATCATAACATCGGCGATGCAAGGGATGAACTGTATTCATCAATCAAGTATCATAACATCGGCAAAGCAAGGGATGAACCGTATTCATCAATCAAATGGTACTGCGAAAGTTTAGAGTCCTCCAGCACAAGGGACTTGTGTTACTTAGGCCCATAGCCCGATTTAACAAGGACCGTATCCTTTTATACTTAGTACTGCGAAAGTTTAGAGTCCTCCAGCACAAGGGACTTGCGTTACTTAGGCCCGTAGCCCGATTTAACAAGGACCGTATCCTTTTATACTTAGTACTGCGAAAGTTTAGAGTCCTCCAGCACAAGGGACTTTGCGAGGATAACAATCAAAACAAGGCTATTTATTCATGCTTAGCAAATACTCACGTCAAAACAAACAAAACAAGATTTATCAAAAGCAAGTGTAACATAGCTTTATTAGAAATACCACTCACCTAGTTCTTTAGGTGTAGACTCAAAGCAAATATCAAGGACCTACAATCACATGGCAAGTCACATTCTCAAAGCGAGCTCTATATACATGCAAATGATCTCGGCATTCTTGCCAGATCCAAGTCAAAGACAAAGCAAAATAAGCTGGAAGCTTAATCACTGCTCCCGTTTCATGAAAACACACTGGGTACCGTCCAAGACTATGCCGAGGTCCCGTTAAACAAAGTCAGGAAAAACCTGGGTTTCCCTTTGAAGAACATGAAGAACATGATCATTTGAAAGATGGATGCAAGTTCACAACTCGTTACAAAAATCTGAGTTTTCATGTCAAGAGTTCAAAACATGGACCTGGGTACTCACGCAAGAAGGTCATGCAGGAACGAATACAAAAACATGGTTCTTGTTTCAAAATTTTGGATCAAAATGAGGCTCTCTTCAAGAACTCATGAAAACCATTTTCTCTTTTCAAAACCAACTTCAAATCGATGCACGACATGCAGAACAGATCCGATCATGCAATGCAGCTAGATAATCAATAACAACAATCAAGGTAGGTCAAGATTCTAACCTCAAAACTCGAATCCAACGGATCAAACCACGAAGATCAAGCTTGGAAGACTTGCTCTCACTCAAGAACTTCTCTTCCTTCTCTCTAGAGCTTCTCTCTCTAAAACAAAGAGTTGAGACAAAATGATTTGTTTCTAAGTCTGCCGACTGTCTTAACAAACAGCTCGGACACGTGGCGCTGCCGGGTTGGTTCAACTCGAAAAGGTGATTGATAGACAAGACAAGTCTCTGACAAAGCGTATGCAGCAAGCTCGGGTAAGACACATCGGCAATAAGATGACATCGGCTCAAATCAAGGATCCGGCAACAGGATAACAAAGGCATCGGCTAGGGAGGACGACGCTTGACTAAGCTGTGCCACACCTTGGCCGGGGTGTGCCACATCTCGGCCTAGGCCATACCTGCCTGCGGACAAGATTGACTAAGTGCAAAACATCTCGGCAATGAATGCCCGAGGTGGAGGTGGGGGCTGACCAAGATCTCAAAACAAATCTGAGTACAAGGTTCAAAGGCGGACTAAACTCAAGACGACCTCGGCCACACACACACACACACCGAACAAGGAACAAAAATACGCAAGCAACATAAACAAAACAAGGCAAGCAAATCCTTCAAACAACATAACAAGGCAAAACCATGCAGGAATGTATGCAAGTATGGCAAGAGTAAGGTGAGGGTTGTTACATCTGGGTTTTCCAGAATTTTGATGTCCGCTCGAGCGGGGTAATGGCCGCTCGAGCGGGAAAATCATGCTCCCAGCATTTTTGCAGAATTGGATGTCCGCTCGAGCGGGACATATCACGCTTGAGCGTGGATTTTTGTAGACAGGCCTTCCGCTCGAGCGCCCTATTTAACGCTCGAGCGTCTTTTTCATGCAACCAGTACTTTTGCAGGCCTTAAGGGTACGCTCGAGCGGATAAGTTGACGCTCGAGCGGGGACCCTAATTTCCGAAATTTTGTTCATGCGTTCTGTGTGTCGTTTTCCGTTCTCTTTCACTTGTAATCACTCTTAGGCGTGTGTTAAACATTATAAATGAGTTAATGAGATAAGAATAAAGCCTAAAGAGGAATATGTGAATTAAGGAACGGATTGAATTGTTAATGACCCTTCTGTGTTCATGGAATGTGTAGGGTCAAGCTCCAGGGCGAATCCACAAGCCGATCACTGTGAGTAATATCAATATTTGAAAGCTTGTCAATGTCCAATTGTTTATTCCCTTATAAACTTTATGAGTTGTTAATTGGGACTGTGGACAAAAGTCTGACTGGAACGAATGAATGGACCAAAGGTCGTTTTGATGTGAATGGATGGACCAAAGGTCGTTTTGATATAAATGAATGGACCAAAGGTCGTTTTGATGTGAATGGATGGACCAAAGGTTGTTTTGATATAAATGAATGGACCGAAGGTCGTTTTGATGTGAATGGATGGACCAAAGGTCGTTTTGATGTGAATGAATGGACCAAAGGTCGTTTTGATATAAATGAATGGACCGAAGGTCGTTTTGATGTAAATGAATGGACCAAAGGTCGTTTTGACATGAATGAGTAGGCCGAAGGCCGTTTTGACATAAATGAGTAGGCCGAAGGCCGTTTTGATATGAACGAGTGGGCCAAATGCCGTTTCGACATAAACGAATGGCCGAAGGCCACTTTGACAGAAATGCATGGGCCGAAGGCCGTTCCGACATAAGTGAATGGGCCGAAGGCCGTTTTGCCATGGATGGAAACCCGAATGGGCCAAAGGCCAGAATGTTTGGAACTACAGTCATTTGATTTACATTTCGTACAGTTATATATATATATATATATATTTGTTAAATAGAAGTATGAATTGGGCCCAAGGCTGTTTGGAGCATCTTGTTCTACATATTGTTATGTAACTGTCATATCTGATATTATTCACTGGGCTATCGCTCACGCTCATTCATGTGTTTGTAGGTGAGCCGAGGGAAGTCCAAACCCAGCCCCAGTGAAGTCTGCTAGGAAAAATCCGAGTTTGAGGAAGTCAGCCTTGCGTCTCACTCTTGAGACTTACCCTTGCCTTGTTGCTATGTAATTATATTTTGTCTTGCCGGCAAGGACTTTATGTATATTTGTAAATAGTCTGTCATAGGTTGACTCGTTTTGGGATGATCCTGTCTGTAATAAATTTTGTGAAACTGTACTTTTGATGTGGGTTATTAACGTATCTGAGTATGGTTTGTTTAATGTGCATATAAGCACGGCTCTATGGACAAAGTTTTTAATTTTTGCTTCCGTTTGGCCCCCTTTACTCTGACAAGCCTTCTTCTTGTTTCGGTCTGAGGCCGTAGGTAATCACAGGATTACTGGCCGGTCATGTCCTTAACCCATAGGGGCGGGTTCGGGTCGTGACAAATTTACTGTGTAATTTACTGGGAATTTATTAGGAATTTACTGGGAATTTACTTCGTAATTTACTAGGAATTTACTGAGTAATTTACTGAGAATTTACTTGGAATTTACACAATAATCTAATGAGAATTTACTAGAATTTTACTGAGTAATTTATTGGGAGTTTAGTGGGAATTTGCTGAGAATTTACTGAAAATTTGCTGAGTAATTTACTGGGAATTTACTCAGAATTTACCGAGTAATTTATTGAGAATTTAATCTGTAATTTACTGAGCAATTTACTGTGAATTTTTTGGGAAATTACTGATTAATTTACTGGGAATTTACTGTGTAATTTAGTGAGAATTTACTAGGAATTTACTGAGTAATTTATTGAGAATTTATTGAGAATTTACTGTGAATTTACTGAGTAATGAAAGGATAATTTAATGGGAATTTACTGAGAATTTACTAAGTAATTTACTGAGAATTTACTGGAAAATTAGTGGTAATTTACTGAGTAATTTGTTGAGAATTTACTGAGAATTTACTAGGAATTTACTGAGAATTTACCTGGAATTTACTGAGAATTTATCGAGTAATTAACGGGGAATTTACTGAGTAATTTAATGAAAATTTACTGAGAATTTGCTAGGAATTTACTGCGTAATTTACTACGAATTTACTGGGAATATACTGAGTATTTACTGGGAATTTACTGAGAATTTACTGGGAATTTACTAAGTAACTTACTGAGAATTTAATGGAAATTTTCTTGGAATTTACTGAGAATTTACTCAGAATTTTCTTGGGAATTTACTCTGTAATTTAATGAGAATTTACTGAGAATTATTTGGAAATTTACTTAGTAATTTAGTGATAATTTACTGGGCATTTACTTATTAATTTAATGAGAATTTAATGAGAATTTATTGAGAATTTACTCGGTAATTTGCTAAGAATTTACTGGGAACTTTCTTAGTAATTTACTGACAATTTACTAGGAATTTTCTGTGAAATTTACTGTGAATTTACAGAGTGATTTACTAACAATTTACTGGGAATTTACTGATTAATTTACTTAGAATTTGTAGGGAATTTACCCGGTAATTTACTGAGAATTTACTTGGAATTTACTTAGTAATTTACTGAGTAATTTACTGAGAATTTAATGGGAATTTACTGATAATTTACTGGAAATTTATTGGGAATTAATTGAGTAATTTAATAAGAATTTACTTGTAATTTACTGATTAATTTAATGAAAATTTACTGGAAATTTACTGAGTAATTTACAGAGAATTTACTGGGAATTTACTCAGTAATTTACTGAGAATTTACTAAGTTATTTACTGAGAATTTAATGAGAATTAACTGAAAATTTACTGAGTATTTACTGGGAATTTACTGAGTAATTTACTGAGAATTTACTAGGAATTTTGCTGAGTAATTTAATGAGAATTTACTGGGAATTTATTGAGAATTTACTGAAAATTTACTGAGTAATTTATTGGGAATTTATTGAGAATTTATTGAGTAATTTACTTGGTAATTAACTGAGAATTTACACAGTAATTTAATGAGAATTTACTTGAAATTTATTGGGAATTTACTGCAAATTTACTGAGAATTTACTGGGATTTTTTAGAGTAATTTACTGGTAATTTACTGAGTAATTTACTGGAATTTACTGAGAATTTGCTGGGAATTTATTGAGAATTTACAGGGAATTTACTAAGTAATTTACTGAGAGTTTATTGAGTAATTTTCTGGGAATTTGCTGAGTATTTACTGAGAATTTTCTGGTAATTTACTTAGTAATTTACTGAGAATTTACTTGGAATTTACTGAGAATATGATGGGAATTTACTAAGTATTTTACTGAGAATTTACTGAAATTTATTGGGAATTTACTGCGTAATTTATTGAGGATTTACTAGGAATGTACTTGGTAATTAACTGAGAATTTACACAGTAATTTTCTGATAATTTACTAGGAATTTATTGAGAATTTACTGAGTAATTTACTGAGAATTTACTGGAAATTTACTTAGACTTTAGTGGGAATTTAATCAGTAATTTACTAAGAATTTACTAGGATTTTACTGAGTAATTTACTGGGAATTTACTGATGTAGACACCCCATTTTTGACCGACCTTAAGACTTAGACGTCACCAGTTGAGCGCTTGATGATGTTGCATATCCCGCTCGTTCAGAAGTTTCAGAGTCGCGGCTGTGAGCCCTGCCTCCGGATTTCCGAACCCTCTTCTGTGCCTTGCCTCGGTTTGCGAACCAGGCTCGGCTTTCTTTGTTTCTTTTCCTGAGGGGAGAGAGAGGTCCTGTAGACCATCTCTCAGTGGCCGTGGGCTACATTTTGTGGCCGTAGGCCATTTTTCCCATTTCGGAGTCCGGTTTCCGGTTTTTGGTTTTTCGGAATCGTTGGCCGTGTGCCTCGCTTCGGGACCGCCTAACCATCTCCGTTTGTTCTGATTTTTGGCATACTTCTTATTTAATCCCTTTTGAGGGACACTGGGGTCTGAGAAACCCACTTCGTGGCCGAATGCCACTTTCGGTGCTTAACAGCCCATTTTCGGGACCTCGAACTGCGCGTTTTGGTCCCCGAGCATTCGTTTTGCAACGGTTTTCGTTCATTTTTGGCAGGTACCTCTGTTTTATCACCAGGGAGGTCACTGAAGGGTGGGAGGCCAGCAATTGTTGCAGCAACCAGTTATACATCCTCCAACGCCCTCCGGCGCCCGTTTTTCACACTTCCGGGCTAATGTTGAACCCCTTGGACCCATTTTCTCAAACTTTGAACCACATATTTGTGATGTACACACATGGGAGGACCCTAAAAAGTGGTGGCCGGCCAGTAATGTTATTTGACCCTTTTGACCCCCTCTTTCAAAGCTAATGTTGAACCCCCTGGACCCACTTTCTTGGACTTTTAACCATAGGGTTGTGTTGTACACATGAAGGAGGACACCACCAGTTGGTGGCCGGCCAGAAAATGTGATTGACCCTTTTGACCCCTAGCCGGCCGGCTAGGGGGTGTGGCCGGCCGGCCACCTGGAGCAAAAGTAATAGGCCGGCCGTGCTCCTTGCACTGTGCACTTTACAGCTGTGGGGCTTTATCCCCCAGAAAAGATCTTTATCCAGGGGATATTTTGTGGGGGAAAGTTTGTCTCCTTTTCCCCCACCTTTACACCCCCTTGTTGCCCTATATAGCAAGCAAGATATATCCTTTGTTGGGGTTAGAAAACTTCACCTTCAAGCCTCCATACACAACTCCATCTTTATCCTTCTCATTTCTTTGAAAATCTCTAAGTCCCTAAGCACCATTTCTTCTACACCACCAAGCTCTACCACCACCACCTCATTTCCAGCAACAAGGAAGGTTTCTCAAAGGCAAAAGAAGCTGCAAATTGGTCCAAGAAGCAACAAAAGTCTTAGTCTTCAAGGGTGAGTAACAATTCTTCACTTTGACCCTTTTTCTTGATCCATTTGTAAGCCCCCTATGCTTTTTGTTTCAAGCTCCGGCCCTAACTGAAAAGGGCCCTCTTTTGAGCTCATCTTCACTTTTCATTAAGGGCTCAACCCTGTTTGAGCCCTCCATGATGCACTTGCTTCATTGATACTCTTATATGTCATAATCTTGCATGCTATTTTTGGCCCACGAGTAATCTGTTTTTGAGCATGTTGTAAACTGATATTAGGCTTATTTTGAGCCCCTATTCAACATTGAAGAAGGGCTCAACACCATTTGGTGCCTCCATGTGTCACTTGTAGTTATATCCCTTATTTGGCCCCATTTTTACATAAATTGGTAGCCCCCTTTGCTTCTGTTTTTGGCTTTTTCACAGAACTGAAAGTGGCCTTATTTTGGCCTATACTTCATGTTTCATTAACACTTTTTTTCTGTTTGGTGATTATTTTGTATACTTCATGTTATAGCACCTTTTGAGCCTCAATCTTGTCCTCATTTTTTAGCATGTTTGTATACTGATTTTGAGGCTGCCATATACTGTAAATATTCATATTTTTGGTCCCTCTTCAGTGTTGTAGAAGGAAAATTTTCAGTTTGGATTTTTCTTATATCACTTGCTTCATTACCCCTCTTTTGGCCCCTATTCTTGCATGCCATTTTTGCCATACCTATGCTTGCTGTTTGGCCATGTTTATAACTGTGAAAGTCCCTGGCTTGCATGCCAGTTTTATTTTTCTTAGTTAATTTGTTAATTAATTAGGATTTTGTAATATTTTGGACTGTAATATTCTTTTATTCGGGACTGTAATATTTGGACTGTATTATTTATTCGGACCCTCCGAGTGAGGGCACAACTGTAATAAGTGTGCGTGAGTGTGATGTATGTCTTCCAACCCCACGTCTTTCTCCCTTTTATTTATCCGCTTATGATGGTTAGATTAGGGCATATTTAAATTAGCATACAGTATGACAGCATGTTTGCATCATTCATCTGTATTGCATGCACCGGGCTCGACGCATCATACTAACTGCATTGTATTTTTCAATTCTAAAATTGAATACATGATAGTTGTAGCATCTCATATGCCATGTTTAGAATAGCCGAGCCTGCTATAGTTGCATTTTGCATGTGTTGCATTAGGCATTTCTGTATACTTAGGATCATGCATGATTTCTAATGTAGTTTCTATTTTGGCTTGGAGTACTCGGTGAGTTTTATGCTTTAGCATCCTTACATGCGTGTGAGTGAATGCCATGATAGCATGCTTACCATGAGGCAATATGCTTATGTGATATAACTGCCTGAGTGCCTGTGGGTGAAGGTCGGGTTGTTTAAATTGGAACAAATCATTGACTGTGAATTTTAAGCCCACTAGATAGTGGCAAAATCATATTTTTCTAAGCCCACCTGAGGGTGGCAAATCCACGTCTTAGCCTACTTGCGGGTAGCACCATCAAACCACTTTCAAATAAACAAACATGAAATGTTTTGTTCCAATTCGGGAGACCCGGTCTATACTTGTATGCTGTGAGCATCACATAGTAACCTAGGCTAATAACCGGAATAAGAACATACAATGTTTTCAAAAATTGATATCATGGTTAGTAGAGGCCGGTCTATGACCGGGCGAGCGGGGGTGCTCACGAAGTGACCTTCCCCAATCGTACCCAAGTTCCCGAGCCGAGGCAACTTTGGTGATGACGGACACGTGGCCTTTTGGCACCGAGTCAGGGTTTCCTAAATTTCCCAAAATAAAATATTTAGGTGGCGACTCTGTATCTGGAAAAGCAGTCCATGTTTGGCACTTCTTTCAAAAATCAGTTTTCTCAAAACGATTTGCCGGATTTGGACTCTTTGGTTCAGATTTAGAACCGTGACTAGACGAAAGTCGAGTCCGAGCTGTAGCGAGGTCCCCCCCGCGGGCCTGTCTACAGTTTCTGGCGACTCTGCTGGGGATTTAGAGAACTTGACTCGAACTCTTGATATCTATTTTTGACTACACTTGTGTGTTTCTTTGCATTGCATTTGCATTGATGCGCCTAGGACACCGTGTTTGCCATCTGCTATTCCTGAACGGTTTGCCGGAGGCTTGTCTTGTCAAGGCATGACCATAAGGCTGACCGGTTGTGGGCTCTGCCAGTATGGGAACACAAACCCCGGTTTTACCGGGGCACCCTCTTTGACCATTCGACCTAGTGCATATTCGGATCCATAGTGACCATTCCAAACTAGGACAGGTTGCTTACCCGATATAGGTTGTTTGAAGCCGCTGCGTGCGTAGTGAAACCCTAGCTCCTGACAAAATAGGACAGGGAAACCCTACCCCTTTATAGGGGTGTTTTGGCTCTCACTTATCTGTTATGTGCTTTAGAGTGCGTCTCTACAGGAATGCATGTATCAGTGTATGAGTTTGGGCGTCAGGCCTGCGGGCACCAGTTTGCGAGTTTGGGCATCAGGCCTGCGGGCATTACTATCAGTATTTGGGAGTCAGCTTTACCTGTGGGTATCAGACTCAGATTTTGAGGCCGAATTTTGGGCAGGATTCAGTAGAGGGCACACTCATTCAACTATGCTCGTATCTGTTCAGATGGAATCATGCTGAGATGCTGTCTGTTTTCTCTTTTGCTAGGGGGTAGTCTGGGAACCATAGCTTCAGAAGGCTCCGATATCCCCCGAGGTTCATCGAACTTGTGCTGATAGACTTTGTTAGGTCAGAAATTCAATTCAAGGGCGACCAGTGTTCTTTCGCTGAGGCAAGGTAAAGAAAAGCCGGTCAGGGCTCATCTGTTCATCTAATCCGTCAGTCGCCAGTCACATCACTTTTGTTCGGACTCAGCAGACCGTGATGGCACAAGGTTCGGAAGAATTTGCGGCCGTGACAGCAACGCTAAATCGGGGAACTGCCATGCAAGCTGAGACCAGTATTGAAACGCAGCGCCCATCTAGGGCATCTGCCTCACATCCAGCTTTGGGACCCCAGCCGAACTTTGATCCAATTCCGCCAGTTGAAGATTTGCAGTGTCTGAATCCTCAAGAAGGGTTGGCTCAAGCTCAGGTGCTCAGACCCCTGGTGCAGCCTAATGAGAAAACTCAACCCTTTCATGTTGATGAGTTCAATCCGACTGCAGTGAAAATTGCAAACCTTGAGAAGCAATTCAAAAGGGCACAGGGCCTTAACTCCATTCCTGGCATTGAGGATGGGCACACCAAGGCTTCCATCCGGCTCCCAGACAGATTCAAAATGCCATATATCGACCGTTTTGACGGGTCTGGAGATCCAATGGTACATATCCGACTCTTCTTAGATGTCCTGAAGCCGATGGGTCTGACTAAGCAACAGAAACTCTCTCTGTATGGAAGAACCCTGTCGGGTGTAGCAGCTACTTGGTATACCAAATTGGAGGATACAGTGAAGCAAAACTGGGAAGAACTGGCTGCGGCCTTTGTCGATCAGTATTCCTACAATACCCAAGTTGAAATGACCATCCAAGAGCTTGAAGCAACTCGCCAGAACTCAACAGAGCCTTTTGTGGAATTCATTGCAAGGTGGAGAGCAAAAGCAGCACAAATGACGGATCGTCGCCCTTCTGAGAGGGATCAAGTGCAGATGATGGTCCGAAACCTCGAGCATGACATGTTGCAAAAGTTGATAGTCGCTCCACTATTCACTTTCAAAAATTTGCATGAACTGGGGGTTCAAGTCGAGAATGCGTTCAACAGCGGGATCATTCCCAGGACAAGGGAACTGACAAGGAGGGTGATTTCAGGGAGTACCAATGCTGGTAGTAGCGCTATTCCCAAACCCACCGAAATCAATACAGTCGCCACAGCCGACCCTTTTGCCAAACCAAGCCTACAAACAGCTAGCCCAGTCCGAGCTCAGGGTAGAACTTTCACCCCCCTCTATATGAGCCTGACTAGCACACTAAAAGCCTTGATGGAAAAGGGGCATCTCAAACCCCTCGATCCTCAACCTCTTCCCAACCCATTCCCAGCCAGACATAACCCCGCCAAGTACTGTATGTACCATCAGCAGCGCGGTCATGGCACCGACCGTTGCTACCGCCTTCGTCATGAGGTCCAAAATCTCATTGACAACCGGACGATAGCTCCACCTTCAGACCCCAATGACCAAACATCTCCTGCCTACCTCAATCACATGCACATACTGCCATCCACCTTTGACCCCAGCATATACATCACCCCGGCCCATCTACCCAAGCCTGAGGTGTTTATCCCAGAAAGCATGGACTTATGCATGATGGGTGCACCTGAACCTCAACCATCTCAAACCCGTGAACCCACTACTTCTGAGTTGATGGGAATGATTAAAGATCTTCAAAAAACCGTGACGGATCTGGCCTCCGAGACATTGGCTTCATCATCGACCACACCACATACCGGGAACTTCATGTCAAAAGACTCCCTGATGTTGGGACGGGCTGCATTTGAGGAAAGCCAATCTCTTGACAAAGTGGAAGCAACTGGTAAGAACAAGATAGGGGCAGACATGGATCCCAATGAACGTCTTTTGTTGGCTGCTGAGGCCTTGAAAGCCGAGGGACTGAACAAAGAGCAAGTCCTCGCAGTTGTTGCAAAAGCTGTGGATGACATTTTCGCTGCTCAAGTTGGGGGCGGTCTGAATCAAAGGGAACATCGGGAGAAGGACTGTCATACCAGAGACGATCCTGCTATCTCTAATCCTCCACTCGGAAGAGATCAGCAAACTAGGCCAGCACCTGCTAATCCCCCTGCTGGTGCGTCCAGCAAAAATCCACAAACCTTGAAATACCAACCCCGAGGTCGGAGGGTCTTCCATGCCCTCTATATGCCTTTGTCCAAAGCTCTCCAAATCCTTGTTGGACAAGGCCATCTCAAACCCCTTGAGCCTCGGCCCCTCCCGAACCCTCTTCCGGCTACACATGATACTACCCAGTACTGCGCGTACCATCAACAAACTGGCCATACTACCAACGCCTGCTTCCGTCTTCGCCATGAAGTACAGGATCTATTTGACAATGGGGTTATCCCCGCACCAGGTCCTGCAAAGCCTATCGGCACTTGATCAGTGAATTTGTGGGGGGATAATGTGATGTGATCGAGGGATGAACCAGCTGCGGGTGGCACTCGATTTACTCTAGATGTGGGAGGGACATGCGCTATTCTGAGCATTTGCGAATGCCAGTTTCCGACTTGAGTATTGGGTCAGTCTTGTTGTTTTGTTTTGAGTCTGTCTTTTTGTTTTGAGTCAGTCTCTTTTTGTTTTGGGTCTGTCTTGTTGTATCGAGTCAGTCCTGTTGTATAGGAGTCAGGTGATTCCAGGGGGTGTTGCCTCAGGCATCACCATTTTGTTTTATATTTGTCTTTTCGTTTTGTTTTGAGTCTGTTTCTGTCAGGGAGCCAGTTGTGCCAACAGATTCTGATTGAAACAGCAGTGGTTTTTCACGCTCTTGTGTTTGCCTCGACCGTGTGCCAATTATGCCAATGAAACAGCGGTACTTTTCGCCTACTCTTCTGCACCCCAAAATCTTTGCATTGACCTAAGTTTTTTTTTTTAAAAAAAAAAAAAAAACTTTTTGAACACTGCGGTGAAAACGAAGAGGAAGTAATTCCTCGGATTTTGCAAAAATTTGATCATTTGAGAGAAAGAGAGGCGTGCTAAGCCTTTAACGAATGGAATCATGCTTGTTAGCATGAGTACTGAGAAGGATCCTGGCTTGATCCAGATTGGTTCTACACTACCTTCAGCGCGAGCGATTTGTCGCTTTCTTAAAAATTTTCAAAAACAAAATGTTTTGCGCGGCCTTGCGAAGACCTGTGTGGAATCACTCCTGAGATTGCGCAGCCTAAGATCGCTCTCAGCCTCGAGACTCAACCCCTTCACTTCCAAACCTTGAAACTTGAATTCAGAAGGTTCAACGGTCAATTATGATGTGAGGCTTGTGTGGCCAGATTTGAAGCAGCCCTCGAACAAGAGGCCAGGAAAGTCAGATCAAAAAGATCAGATCTCATCAGGAGAAGCTTACAAAGCAAAGCAGCAGCCATTCTCCTGGATTCGGATGACTCCAGGATCTCAAAACCATTTGGCATGGACTTGTTATACTTTTACCCTTGAGAGGCTCGCTGGGCCGAAAACCCGGAAGGGCGGTCCAGGCAAAAGTTAGAGCATGAAAAGAAAAAAAGAAAAAAAAAGAACAAAAGAACAAAAGAAAGATGCAAAGAAAAGAGCAAGAAAAAAAGAAAATCAAAAAAGGAAAAAGAAATGGAAAGGATTAAAAAGAAAAGAAGAACAAAGCTCGCAAGGTCGAAAACCCGCGACGGGCGCCTTGGCAAAAGTTAGAGCCTAAAAAGGAGAGGTTAATACCCGAGTGTACCTTAACCCCGAACTACGTGAGGCTTGATTCCCATCTTTGGGATACGTAGGCAACTTCATTCTGAAGTTCAGCCGTAAAACACTTCAAACTCAATCATGTCCATGTAATGGTTCTGATAATCTTTGCCTTCTCTATATCTGAGAGTCTGGTTGCGTTTGTCGCTCTGAGGACTGACTACAATACACTACGGTGCCATTCAGACAAGGGGCAACTTTCCGTTGCCATTCAATGCACCGCGGTGTCATTCAAACAAGGGGAAACTTTCCGTTGCCATTCAATGTGCTGCGGTGCTATCCAAACAAGGGGCAACTTTCCGTTGCCATTCAGAACGCCGCGGTGCCATTTCAAACAAGGGGCAACATTCCGTTGCCATGCAGTGTCCTTCAGACAAGGGTCAATTTTCCATTGCCATGGATCCGAGGTTGCGCATCTCAAGAGTAGGTCCCATACTCGTTGAGCAGTGGTCATTTGTGAAAATAGTTTTTGAGAATTTTTACTGAGGTTGACTAATCTTCTCGAAAAGTATTCCATTTTCAAAACTGGACCATTTCTTGGACCCAAAAAAGGAAAACTCTCAGTGCTCACTGCCTAACTTGCATGATTTTAAATCAGAAAATTGAACAAGTATGTTAATCTAACTCTCATTTTGGTCAAAATTTTTTTTTAGGAGAAAACTAAAACTAAAAATGGTCAAAATGATGAACTACGGGCACAGTTGAGTCAGGCTTCCTGTCTTTTCCCCATTGCCAACATACTTGCCAGAAAGGCCACTCTACCAGCCAAAAAAAAAAGAGGGGGGATGACCGAAGTTAACAACAAAGGGCTGAAAGCTCTCTCATCCTCCAAGCAGCGAGGTATCAAGCCGAGTGCGAAGCACGAATTGGAATGAATCAAGATGCCCCATTCCCTCATCCGGCGCATCGACAGATGTTACCGAAGGAAATAGCCGCGAGCTGATTATGTTGGGCGTGAGCCCGCAACTTCCTGTTCATCCATCAACCACCCAGGGGAGGGATGAAAAACGAGAGATTGAAGAATAGAGAGATGTACAATGAGAGAAAAAGTGAGAAAGGGGCTTTTTCAGAAAAAACAGAGCTTGAGGGCCGAGTGATGTGAGAACCACAAATAAGAAAGGGTGGGAAACACTACCCGGTGAAACAGGCTCCCTGTGCACATTTGAGTGTCGAGTCTTTTTGTTTTATCTCGATTCTTGTTTTGAGTCGTTTCGAGTGTTACCCGATGTGTCTAGGTTGTGTGCCTTTTATTTCCGTGTTGAGTTGTCTTGCTGTGTTCAGTCGTAGGCTCGATACCCGGTCGAGAGCTCATTTATCAATTTCAAAATAAAATCGTTTTGCGCTCCGAGTGCCGTGCCGTTCTCCACATCTGTGCAAAACAAGATTCATTCTTTCATAAAACCGCAGGGTTCAGCCCAAGTCATGTCAGAACAGCAAAACAAGGACCTATCTGAAGCTATATAAGTTCCGGACTACGAAGCAAAAGAAAATAGGAAAATTTTGAGCATCTGAGTGTATTTCACCTTCAGAAAATTCTGAGATTGCATTCCATATGTACCTCTTCAGGCCTTGCTAGTGCCCTGAAGAATGAGTGTGCCTCTACTCCAAGCTTAAGCATGCTTCAAGTCAGAACGGTAATTAAAGCAGCAGCAGCAGATGTTATCTCCCGCCAATATGAACAGGGTGTGCCCCTTTTGAGCTGAGTGTGTTGCAAAGTCCTCTAAGAGGTAAATCAGAGGCACCAGAGTACATATTTGATGCTCCTCTACTACATGGAATGTGAACTTTCATATACACTGTTGTTGCATACGTGCCGCGCATCGTAATGATTCATGCATAGAATATGCTTGCTTTTGATTCCGCATAGAATATGCTTTGCTTGTTTTATGCATAGAAAATGCTCGTATCTTTTGCGTAGAAAATGCACTCTTCCATACTTTCATAGAAAATGCACCTCATTTGCATAGAACATGCATTCACTCGCACTATCTTGTGCACTTACACTTTGTATCTCGCTAGCACTGTCTTGTGCATCTTGTGGTTGTATCTGCATCGCACTGTCTAGTGCATTTCAAATCAATCGCGCTGTTTAGCGCATCGCACTGTCTAGTGCATTTCAATCGCGCTGTTTAGCGCATCGCACTGTCTAGTGCATTTCAAATCAATCGCGCTGTCTAGTGCATCGCACTGTCTAGTGCATTTCAATCGCGCTGTTTAGCGCATCGCACTGTCTAGTGCATTTCAAATCAATCGCGCTGTTTAGCGCATCGCACTGTCTAGTGCATTTCAAATCAATCGCGCTGTTTAGCGTATCGCACTGTCTAGTGCATTTCAAATCAATCGCGCTGTTTAGCGCATCGCACTGTCTAGTGCATTTCAAATCAATCGCGCTGTTTAGCGTATCACACTGTCTAGTGCATTTCAAATCAATCGCGCTGTTTAGCGCATCGCACTGTCTAGTGCATTTCAAATCAATCGCGCTGTTTAGCGTATCGCACTGTCTAGTGCATTTCAAATCAATCGCGCTATTTAGCGCATTGCACTGTCTAGTGCATTTCAATCGCGCTGTTTAGCGTATCGCACTGTCTAGTGCATTTCAAATCAATCGCGCTGTTTAGCGCATCGCACTGTTTAGTGCATTTTCAATCGCGCTGTTTAGCGTATCGCACTGTCCTATGCATTTCAAATCACTCGTGCTTTCTTGCGCATTGCACTGTTTTGTGCACCTTACTTGCATTTTGCATGCAATCACTCGCGCTATCCTGCGCATCTCACCTGTACTTGTTAGTGCATTATATCGCGCTATCTTGCGCACCTTATTTGTATCGCACTGTTTTGTGCATTCACCTTGCTCGTACTGTTTTGTACACCTTTAGCATCGCACTATTTTGTGCATCTGTTTAGCACTGTTTTGTGCATTCACTCTGCATCGCACTGTCTTGTGCACTCCCCGGTCTAGGAGACCTTAAATCCTCCGGTCTGCGGAGACCTTAAATCCTGCATCTTTATTCGCACTATCTTGTGCACTCCTGGTCTAGGAGACCTTAAATCCTCTAAAGGTGTAATTCCTTTGGTGTTTGTCGTGCCCGAACGACTTCCGGTGGTCCGGTATAGCCACCTGCCTGTGTTTGCAGTGAGTTCCTAGGAGACCAACTGCGACGGTGGAAACTAGAGTTCGAATGGCTCATGCCTAGAACACAAAGGTTCGGGATTTCCGTGACTAAAGTCTGGTTTAAATACCCAGAGGCGTGTCCTCGGCTTGAAATCTGTATGGAAGCCCCATAGGTTGAGATAGCGTGTATGCACCTCAATTCTGGATACTGAACCAACCTAGTCTGTCACCCCGTTGGAGAATAGGGAAAGCTGCGACCATGGTCAGGGAGAAAAGTTGTACCCGCAGTTCAACCAAAAAGAAGCGGAAGATCCCCAGCAGCATGAGGTAAGTCATTGCCAATTGCCCCTGTAAGGTACCTTTACCTCTTAGCTATTACATTGCATTTTAGCCACTACGTTACAGTGCATTGCATGAATCCCCAACCTTCAAATCGGCTTCGCGTAGCGTATAAGTCCAACTTTCAACTTGGCTTCGCGTAGCGTATAAGTCCACTCTTCAAATCGGCTTCGCGTAGCGTATAAGTCCAACTTTCAAAACCGGCCTCGCGTAGCGTATAAGTCCACTCTTCAAATCGGCTTCGCGTAGCGTATAAGTCCAACTTTCAAAACTGGCTTCGCGTAGCGTATAAGTCCACTCTTCAAACCGGCTTCGCGTAGCGTATAAGTCCACTCGTCAAATCGGCTTCGCGTAGCGTATAAGTCCAACTTTCAACTTGGCTTCGCGTAGCGTATAAGTCCACTCGTCAAATCGGCTTCGCGTAGCGTATAAGTCCAACTTTCAACTTGGCTTCGCGTAGCGTATAAGTCCACTCTTCAAATCGGCTTCGCGTAGCGTATAAGTCCAACTTTCAACTTGGCTTCGCGTAGCGTATAAGTCCACTCTTCAAATCGGCTTCGCGTAGCGTATAAGTCCAACTTTCAACTTGGCTTCGCGTAGCGTATAAGTCCACTCTTCAAATCGGCTTCGCGTAGCGTATAAGTCCAACTTTCAAAACCGGCTTCGCGCAGCGTATAAGTCCAACTTTCAAAACCGGCCTCGCGTAGCGTATGAGTCCAATCTTCAAAATCTTCTTGCATATCATTTGCATTTTGCCCCTGCCTGCGGGCATGCCTGCGGGCACATCTCTGTTTATCTTGTACGTTTGTCTAAAGTCTTCGGCCTTGTCAAAAATGGGTCGTCTCTGGGCTTTGACATTCACTCCCGTCACTTATGACTTTCGAGTTCTGTCAAAGAGGGGCAACTGTAGACACCCCATTTTTGACCGACCTTAAGACTTAGATGTCACCAGTTGAGCGCTTGATGATGTTGCATATCGCGCTCGTTCAGAAGTTTCAGAGTCGCGGCCGTGAGCCCTGCCTCCGGATTTCCGAACCCTCTTCTGTGCCTTGCCTCGGTTTGCGAACCAGGCTCGGTTTTCTTTGTTTCTTTTCCTGAGGGGAGAGAAAGGTCCTGTAGACCATCTCTCAGTGGCCGTGGGCTACATTTTGTGGCCGTAGGCCATTTTTTCCATTTCGGAGTCCGGTTTCCGGTTTTTCGGAATCGTTGGCCGTGTGCCTCGCTTCGGGACTGCCTAACCATCTCCGTTTGTTCTGATTTTTGGCATACTTCTTATTTAGTCCCTTTTGAGGGACACTGGGGTCTGAGAAACCCACTTCGTGGCCGAATGCCACTTTCGGTGCTTAACAGCCCATTTTCGGGACCTCGAACTGCGCGTTTTGGTCCCCGAGCATTCGTTTTGCAACGATTTTCGTTCATTTTTGGCAGGTACCTCTGTTTTATCACCAGGGAGGTCACTGAAGGGTGGGAGGCCAGCAATTGTTGCAGCAACCAGTTATACATCCTCCGACGCCCTCCGGCGCCCGTTTTTCACACTTCCGGGCTAATGTTGAACCCCTTGGACCCATTTTCTCAAACTTTGAACCACATATTTGTGATGTACACACATGGGAGGACCCTAAAAAGTGGTGGCTAGCCAGTAATGTTATTTGACCCTTTTGACCCCCTCTTTCAAAGCTAATGTTGAACCCCCTGGACCCACTTTCTTGGACTTTTAACCATAGGGTTGTGTTGTACACATGAAGGAGGACACCACCAGTTGGTGGCCGGCCAGAAAATGTGATTGACCCTTTTGACCCCTAGCCGGCCGGCTAGGGGGTGTGGCCGGCCGGCCACCTGGAGCAAAAGTAATAGGCCGGCCGTGCTCCTTGCACTGTGCACTTTACAGCTGTGGGGCTTTATCCCCCAGAAAAGATCTTTATCCGGGGGATATTTTGTGGGGGAAAGTTTGTCTCCTTTTCCCCCACCTTTACACCCCCTTGTTGGCCTATATAGCAAGCAAGATATATCCTTTGTTGGGGTTAGAAAACTTCACCTTCAAGCCTCCATACACAACTCCATCTTTATCCTTCTCATTTCTTTGAAAATCTCTAAGTCCCTAAGCACCATTTCTTCTACACCACCAAGCTCTACCACCACCACCTCATTTCCAGCAACAAGGAAGGTTTCTCAAAGGCAAAAGAAGCTGAAAATTGGTCCAAGAAGCAACAAAAGTCTTAGTCTTCAAGGGTGAGTAACAATTCTTCACTTTGACCCTTTTTCTTGATCCATTTGTAAGCCCCCTATGCTTTTTGTTTCAAGCTCCGGCCCTAACTGAAAAGGGCCCTCTTTTGAGCTCATATTCACTTTTCATTAAGGGCTCAACCCTGTTTGAGCCCTCCATGATGCACTTGCTTCATTGATCCTCTTATATGTCATAATCTTGCATGCTATTTTTGGCCCACGAGTAATCTGTTTTTGAGCATGTTGTAAACTGATATTAGGCTTATTTTGAGCCCCTATTCAACATTGAAGAAGGGCTCAACACCATTTGGTGCCTCCATGTGTCACTTGTAGTTATATCCCTTATTTGGCCCCATTTTTGCATAAATTGGTAGCCCCCTTTGCTTCTGTTTTTGGCTTTTTCACAGAACTGAAAGTGGCCTTATTTTGGCCTATACTTCATGTTTCATTAACACTTTTTTTCTTTTTGGTGATTATTTTGTATACTTCATGTTATAGCACCTTTTGAGCCTCAATCTTGTCCTCATTTTTTAGCATGTTAGTATACTGATTTTGAGGTTGCCATATACTGTAAATATTCATATTTTTGGTCCCTCTTCAGTGTTGTAGAAGGAAAATTTTCAGTTTGGATTTTGCTTATATCACTTGCTTCATTACCCCTCTTTTGGCCCCTATTCTTGCATGCCATTTTTGCCATACCTATGCTTGCTGTTTGGCCATGTTTATAACTGTGAAAGTCCCTGGCTTGCATGCCAGTTTTATTTTTCTTAGTTAATTTGTTAATTAATTAGGATTTTGTAATATTTTGGACTGTAATATTCTTTTATTCGGGACTGTAATATTTGGACTGTATTATTTATTCGGACCCTCCGAGTGAGGGCACAACTGTAATAAGTGTGCGTGAGTGTGATGTATGTCTTCCAACCCCACGTCTTTCTCCCTTTTATTTATCCGCTTATGATGGTTAGATTAGGGCATATTTAAATTAGCATACAGTATGACAGCATGTTTGCATCATTCATCTGTATTGCATGCACCGGGCTCGGCGCATCATACTAACTGCATTGTATTTTTCAATTCTAAAATTGAATACATGATAGTTGTAGCATCTCATATGCCATGTTTAGAATAGCCGAGCCTGCTATAGTTGCATTTTGCATGTGTTGCATTAGGCATTTCTGTATACTTAGGATCATGCATGATTTCTAATGTAGTTTCTATTTTGGCTTGGAGTACTCGGTGAGTTTTATGCTTTAGCATCCTTACATGCGTGTGAGTGAATGCCATGATAGCATGCTTACCATGAGGCAATATGCTTATGTGATATAACTGCCTGAATGCCTGTGGGTGAAGGTCGGGTTGTTTAAATTGGAACAAATCATTGACTGTGAATTTTAAGCCCACTAGATAGTGGCAAAATCATATTTTTCTAAGCCCACCTGAGGGTGGCAAATCCACGTCTTAGCCTACTTGCGGGTAGCACCATCAAACCACTTTCAAATAAACAAACATGAAATGTTTTTGTTCCAATTCGGGCGACCCGGTCTATACTTGTATGCTGTGAGCATCACATAGTAACCTAGGCTAATAACCGGAATAAGAACATACAATGTTTTCAAAAATTGATATCATGGTTAGTAGAGGCCGGTCTATGACCGGGCGAGCGGGGGTGCTCACGAAGTGACCTTCCCCAATCGTACCCAAGTTCCCGAGCCGAGGCAACTTTGGTGATGACGGACACGTGGCCTTTTGGCACCGAGTCAGGGTTTCCTAAATTTTCCAAAATAAAATATTTAGGTGGCGACTCTGTATCTGGCAAAGCAGTCCATGTTTGGCACTTCTTTCAAAAATCAGTTTTCTCAAAACGATTTGCCGGATTTGGACTCTTTGGTTCAGATTTAGAACCGTGACTAGACGAAAGTCGAGTCCGAGCTGTAGCGAGGTCCCCCCCGCGGGCCTGTCTACAACTGACTAATTTACTTCATAATTTACTGAGAATATACTGAGTAATTTGTTGAGAATTTACAGGAAATTAATTTACTAAGAATTTACTGAGTAATTTACTGAGAATTTATTGAGTAATTTACTGGAAATTTACTGAGTATTTACTGAGAATTTTCTGATAATTTACTTAGTAATTTACTGAGAATTTATTGAGAATTTTCTGAGTAATTTACTAAGAATTTACTAAGAATTTAATGGGAATTTACTGCGTAATTTATTGAGAATTTATTGGGAATTTTACTGAGAATTTATTAAGAATTTACTTGGAATTTACTCAGTAATTTACTAAGAATTTGCTGGGAATTTACTGAGAATTTATTGGGAATTTACTGCGTAATTTACTGAGAATTTACTGGTAATTTACTCAGTAATTTATAGAAAACTTACTTGGAATTTACTACGTAATTTATTGAGAATTTACTAGGAATTGACTGAAAATTTACTGGGAATTTACTGAGTAATTTACTGAGAATTTACTGAGTAATTTAATGAGAATTTACTCGGAATTTACTGAGTAATTTTTTGAGAATTTACTGGGAATTTACACAGTAATTTAATGAGAATTTACTGGAAATTTGCTAAATATTTTATTGGGAATTTACTGAGTAATTTTGTGATAACCCTGTTCCGTATTATGCTAATTGGTCCTTATTATGAATGTGATTATGTGTTTGATATGATTTTGTGTGCCATTTTGTGAAAATATGTGGTTTTGAATTTCTATCTGTTCACCGTAGGAATATCTGTTTGATTATCTGCTTTGGAAATTAAATTGAAGGCCCTGTCGGCCACAGAAATCGAAATTGATTGTGCCATTGTGATTGGCATAATTTTTAGAGCCTACGGTGAAATTTAATTGGAAATTGATTCGGATCAAATTAAATGGATTAAATTAATGACTTCGTGCTCAAATATGTAATGTTGACAATTATAATTGAGGGAAGTTATATAAGTGGGGCACTACACTCAATTCTCCTCTTTAGCATCCAATTTGGCTGATTTTAACTCAAGAAAAGAGAGAGGGTCGGCTCTAGAGAGGGAGAAAGAAGGAGAATTGTGTATTTGGCTCAAGATTGAGAAATTGGAAGGTTTAACTCAAGATTTAACTAGAATTTGTGAAGGTTAAGGCCCCGAGGTAAGTAAATTCATGAATTTTAAATTGTAATTTTGTGAATTCAAGGTTGAATAATGATCAAGAACATGAATTAAATTGGTTATGATGAAATTGAGTTGGTTTTGTTGATTTGGAAGTCTATATGCACATGCATGTGAGAAATTGCTTTGAATTTGCATGTTTGAGCACAAAATGTATAATCCATGTGAGATTTTAATTAAAGCTCATATTTTTTACCATCTCTTCATCATCTAAGCTGAGAATGAGGGTTATATATCGCATGCATGTACAATTCATGAGAGTATGAGTTTGAATGCATGAATTTGTTATGTTGGAAATGAATTTGATGTAAGTTGGGACATGCATGTGATTAATTTGTGAAATTGGGCTTCATAATGTTGTAATTTGGTGTTTGTACCATGTTAGTACATATATATATATATATATATATATGAAGTTTGAGCCAAAATCATGTGTTTAGAACCTTTGAATATCCAGTTGAAGCTCAAGAACAAGTTCTGGAAAATCCAGAAAAATTTGATGTCCGCTCGAGCGGGAGAACCGCTGCTCGAGCGTAAAATGCGAGCTCCCAGTATTTTCAGCAGACATGATGTCCGCTCGAGCGGAAAAGTTCACCCTCGAGCGGGGAGCTATGTAGTGAGGCTGTCATGACCCGAACCCGCCCCCGTGGGTTAAGGACATAACCGGCCATCAATCATGAGATTACCTACGGTCTCAAACCAAACCAAACGTATTTTAACAGGGTTAATGGGGGCCAAACGGAAGCAATTTAAAACCTTGCCCATAGAGTTGTGCTTACATGACACATCATAACAACCATACATATGCATATTAATAACTCACAACAAAGTATGTACTACATAGGGTTCTGTACATACAGGATCATATAATTCTAAGTCAACCCATCACGACTATATACAACAGATGCAAAGTCTTCGCCAACGTGACAAAATATAAATACATAACAAAAGGGCGGAGACGGGTCTCGTGCGTGAGATACAAGGGCTGACTCTCCCAAAACCTTTGTTGTTCCACATAGACTTCACTGTGGCTGGGTTTGGACTTCTCTTGGCTCACCTACAGACACATGAATGAGCGTGAGCGAAAGCCCAGTGAATAATATCAATTAAAGAAGCTATACAAACGATATGTAGAACAACATACTTCAAACGGCCTTAGGCCCAATTCATATTTCTATTTGACATATATACACAATTTAGGTCAAGAGACTGCGGTTCCAAACAAACTGGCCTTTGGCCCATTCAAACTTGCATTTGTGTCAAAACGGCCTTTCGCCCATTCAGATGACAAACTGGCCTTTGGCCCATTCATTCGTTCATGTCAAAACGGCCTCTGGCCCATTCATTTATGTCGAAACGGCCTCCGGCCCATTCATTCATGTCAAAACGGCCTCTGCCCATCCATTCATGTCAAAACGGCCTTTGGCCCATTCATTCATGTCGAAACGGCCTTCGGCCCATTCATTCATGTCAAAACAGCCTCTGGCACATTCATTCATGTCAAAACGGCCTCTGGCCCACCCATTCATGTCAAAACGGCCTCTGGCCCATTCATTCATTCATGTCAAAACGGCCTCTGGTCCATCCATTCATGTCAAAACGCCCTCTGGCCCACTCATTTGGTATAACAAACATTGTAGACCAATCGAATCAATGAACTTATAAAACTTACATAGAAGTAAGCAATTGGACAACAACATATTCCAGATATCTTTGTTAAGATATTACTCACAGTGATCGGTTGGTTGGTTTGCCCTGGAGCTCGACCCTACACATTCTATGAACACAAAAGGGTCACAAACAATTCAATCCATTCTAAATTCACATTTTCCTCTTTAGACGTCATTCTTATCTCTTTAACTCAATTACAATGCTCAATGCATGCCTAAGAGTACTTAGGAGTGAAAGAGGACGTAAAATGAAACTCAGAATGCCTTTTCAAAATTTCAGAAAATAGGGTCCCCGCTCGAGCGGACCCTTGAGGCCTACAAAAGTACTGGATATGTCAAATTTACGCTCGATCTCGAACTTTGGCGCTTGAGTGGAAGGTCTCTCTACATGGCTCCCCGCTCGAGCGTGAACTCCCCCGCTCGAGCGGACACCATGTCTGCAGAAAATACTGGGAACACGAATTTCACGCTCGAGCAGCGGTTTCCCCCGCTCGAGCAGACATCAAAATTTTGGAAAATCCAGGACATGTTCTTGAGCTTCAATTTGATGTTCAAAGGTTCCAAATGCACAATTTTGGCTCAAACTTCACACATACATATTCTAACATAGTGTAAACACCAAATTACAACACAATGAATCTCAATTTCACAACTTAATCACATGCATGTCTCAAATTAACTCAAACTCATCACCAACACACTAGATTCCAACATGCAAGACTCAAACTCCCATGATTTGCACTTGCATGTGAAATATACACAATATCCTCAACTTAATTGGTGAAGAGATGATCAAATACATGGTCATTAATCAAAACTCAACATGGATTACATACTTTATGCTCAAACATGGAAATTTATAGCAATTTCTTACATGCATGTGTTCTAAGACTTCAAATTCAACAAAACTAACCCAATTTCATCATAATCAATCTAACTCATGTTCTTGACTATTAATCAAACTTGAATTCACAATTTACAACATTAAACTCATGAATTCCCTTACCTAGGAGCTCAATCTTCCAAACTATAACAAATTCTTGAGTATAGCTTCAAAGTTATCAAGCTTTCAAGATCAACTTCAATTGTGAGCTCTCCCTCTCTCTCTAAGCCGACCCTCTCCCCTTCTCTTAGAGTTCAAAATCAGCCAAATTGATTAAAAGAGAGAGATTGAGTGTATATGCCCTTTTTTGTATAAGCCCACTAACCAATATAACCAATATTTAAATAATTTGAGCACCATGCCAACAATTTAATCTAATTAATTCGATCCGAATAAATTTTCAATCAAATTTCACCGTAGGCTCTAAAAATTGCGTTACTCACAATGGCGCAATCAATTTCGGGTTCTGTGGCCGATAAGGCCTTCAATTTAATTTTCAAAGCAGATAATCAAACAGATATTCTTACGGTGAACAGATAGAAATTCAAAACCACATATTTTCACACAATGGCACACAAAATCATATTAAACACATAATCATACTCATATTAAGGACCAATTAGCATATTGCGGGACAGGGATATCACAGTCTTCCCCCCTTTAGGAAGTTTGGTCCTCCAAACTTATTTTACCTTCGTCGGGAAACAAATGTGGATAGCGTAGTCGCATTTCCTCCTCTTTTTCCCATGTAGCATCCGTCCCATAGTGTTCTTTCCATTCCACTTTCACCATTGGGATGGACTTGCTTCTCAATTGTTTCACTTGCCGATCAACAATTCGTCCCGGCCATTCGGTGTATTCCATATTTTCATCAATAGCTACCTGGTGATAATCAATCACATGAAACGGGTCTCGGAGGTAACCCCTCAACATCGACACATGAAACACGTTATGGATTTGTTTGAATCCCGGTGGCAAAGCAACTCTATAGGCAACTGGGCCAAGCCTTTCCAGAATTTGAAACGGCCCAATGTAACGGGGCGACAACTTGCCCTTCTTTCCAAACCTTACTCGGCCTTTCATCGGAGACACACGGATGAACACATGGTCACCAACCTCATGCTCAAGAGGTCTTCTTCGGACATCTGCATAATTCTTTTGTCGGTCCTGAGCTGTTTTGAGCCTTTGCCGAATAATCTTGATTTTCTCAGAAGTGTCTTGCACAATTTCAGGCCCAAGTAAAGCTCTATCCCCGACTTCTGTCTAACAAATAGGTGATCTACACCTTCTACCATACAAAGCCTCGTATGGTGCCATACCGATGCTGGAGTGGAAGCTGTTATTGTATGCAAACTCTGTAAGTGGCAAATAATCTTCCCAACTCCCCTGAAAGTCCAAAGCACACATCCGAAGCATATCTTCCAAAGTCTGTATTGTTCGTTCTGATTGCCCATCGGTCTGTGGGTGGAATGCAGTACTGAATCTTAGTTCTGTCCTCATAGCTTCCTACAAACTCTTCCACAATCTAAATACAAATTTCGGATCTCTATCCGACACAATGGTTACCGGAACTCCGTGTAAACGGACGATCTTATCAACATAAATAGTAGCCAATCTATAAGCATTAAATGTAGTTTTGACAGGTAGAAAATGTGTAGATTTAGTCAATCTATCAACTACAACCCAAATAGAATCCATACCTCGAGAAGTCCGAGGTAGGCCAACAACGAAATCCATAGTTGCATGCTCCCACTTCCATTCAGGAATAGGGAGAGGTTGAAGTAGACCGCCTGGTTTTTTATGTTCATCTTTGACTTGCTGACATTGAAGACACTTGGACACATATTCTGCAATCTCTTTCTTCATTTTAGGCCACCAATAGGTTTGTTTCAAATCCCAATACATTTTATTATTACCTGGATGCATAGCAAATACGGATCTGTGGGCTTCATCTAAAACCCTCTTCTTTAGTTCCGGAATATCTGGGACACACATTCTGTTCCGAAATCTCAACACTTCATTCTCAATGCCAAACTCTGCTTTTGGACTTGTCTCAAATTCATCAATCACTTTCTTGAGGAATTTATACTCTTTCTGCTTCTGCTTGATTTCGTCAATGATTGCCGGCTCGACTGTAATAGCGGCTATCAGTCCGCCCTGTTCACACATTACCACTTCAATTTCAGACTTCTCAAAATCTTGCAAGATCTCTTTCTGTTCAGTAAGCAAACAAGCCATACTCCCTGTTGATTTTCTGCTCAAGGCATCAGCAACTGTGTTAGCTTTCCCGGGGTGATACTGAATCTCAAGATCATAGTCTTTTATCAGTTCCAGTCACCTCCTCTATCGCATATTCAACTCCTTCTGCGTAAAGACGTATTTCAGACTTTTGTGATCTGTGTAGACTTCACACTTCGCCCCATACAAATAATGTCGCCAAATTTTCAAAGCAAAGACAATTGCGGCCAATTCTAGGTCATGTGTTGGGTAGTTTTTCTCGTGCAGTCTCAACTGTCGGGAGGCATAAGCAATAACCTTTCCGTTCTGCATTAGGACAAAATCCAAACCTTTATAAGACCCATCACTAAAAATTACAAAATTTTCCGTACCTGAAGGTAGTGTCAAAATTGGTGCAGTGGTCAATCTTCTTTTTAGTTCATAGAAGGCAGCTTCTCTTTCCTTGTTCCATTCAAACGGTTTCCCTTTTCGTGTCAATTGGGTAAGGGGCAAAGCTAATTTCAAAAAGTCTTTTACAAACCTTCTGTAATAACCAGCTAAGCCCATGAAACTGCAAACTTCTGTCACATTTGTCGGTGTAGGCCAATTCACAATCGCCTCTATTTTCTGTGGGTCCATTGAAATTCCTTCCTTGTTGATTACATGCCTTAAGAAAACAACTTCATCCAACCAAAACTCACATTTCTTTAGTTTAGCAAATAATTTCCTTTCCCGAAGTATTTGTAGAATAGTCCTCAAATGATGTTTATGTTCAAGTCTATTTTTAGAATATATCAAAATATCATCGATAAAAACCCCAACAAATTCGTCAAGGTAGGTTTTAAAAATCTGGTTCATTAAATCCAAAAATGTTGTCGGAGCATTAGTCACTCCAAATGGCATAACAAGAAACTCAAAATGTCCATACCTCGTTCTGAATGCAGTTTTCTCAACATCTTCTGCCTTTACTTTCAACTGATGATACCCGGACCTCAAATCGATCTTGGAAAACACTTGTGATCCCTGCAACTGGTCAAATAAGTCATCCATACGGGGTAGGGGATATTTGTTCTTTATTGTTACCTTGTTCAATTCCCGATAATCGATACACAAGCGTAGGGCTCCATCTTTCTTTTTCACAAACAGTACTAGTGCACCCCAAGGTGAAGTGCTAGGTCGGATAAACCCCTTGTCAGGCAGGTCTTGTAACTGTTCTTTCAGTTCTTTCATTTCGGCAGTAGCCATTCTGTAGGGAGTTTTAGAAATGGGCTGGGTGCCTGGCACAGTTTCAATAGTAAACTCTATCACCCTGTCTACCAATTCCCCTGGTAATTCATTTGGAAACTGTAGACGTCCCCGCGAACGCCCCGGGGGAGGATGAATCCCCGTTTTGTTCGTTTGGGCTCACTACAGTTCAGGACTCAAATTGTCACGGTTCTAAATCTGAACCAAAGAGTCCAAATCCGGCAAATCGTTTTTGAAAACAGATTTTTTTTGTACAAGAGTGCCAAACATGGACTGCTTTGCCAGATACAGAGTTGCCACCTAAATATTTTATTGGGGGAATTTAGGAAACCCTGACTCATTCGCCTAAGGCCACGTGTCCATCATCACCAAAGTTGCCTCGGCTCGGGAACTTGGGTACGATTGGAGAAGGTTAGCTTTGAGCACCCTCTCTCGCCCGATCAAAGATCAGCCTCTACTAACCATGATATTTAGTTTTGAAAACATTATGCTTTCTTATTCCGATTAATTAGCTAATCTTACTATGTGATGCGCACAATACAAAAGTATAGACTAGATCGCCTAATTTGGAACAAAGCATCGCATATCCGTTTGTTTGGAAATCGGTTTGAAATTTGCTACTCGCAAGTAGGCTAAAACATCGATTTCGACAAGTTGTTCTAACTTAAACAATCCAACCTTCACCTACAGGCATTCAGGCAGATATATCACATAAGCATATAGCCACATGGTAAGCATGCTGTCATGTTAACACTTACACTCATGCAAGGATGCTAAAGCATAAATGCTTACCTAGTACTCCGAGCCAAAACAGAAACTAGTTAATAATCAAATGCATGATCCTAGTTCATGTTAAGATGGCTAATGCAACACATGCAAGATGCAACTACAATAGGCTCGGTTATTCTAAGATGGCATATGATGATGCTACAGCTAACACGTATTCAACTTAGAATTGAAATACAAATGAAGTTAGTATGATGTGCCGAGCCCGGTGCATGCAATACAGATGAATGATGCAAACATATGAAGCATAAGTATGCTAAATAAAACATGCCCTAATCTAACCATCATAAGCTAGTAAATAAAAGGGAGAAAGACGTGGGGTTGGAAGACATGCACACACTCACGCATACTTATTACAGAATTGCCCTCGCCCGGAGGGACCAAAAGAATAATACAAATTAAACAAATAATTAACTACTCTAGCTAATTAAATATTACAAAGCTTCTAATTAATTAACAAATTAAATACAGAAGGAAAGTGGCTGTAGCCCTGCCTCGGAATGATAGGATGATGCATGCTCGGTTCACCTTGCTTGGAAACCCGGTACCATGCCACTGTTGCCTCTGTTCACACTGCCTTGCTCCTCTGAAATTTATGAAAGTTTCCAGAATCCTTCTGAATCACTCCTTGAGTGTTGTGGAATATCACTGGCCACAATTCAAATCCACCGGCCATGGGAATAGGCTTATCGACCAAATATTGAACCACCGGCTGGACACTGATGGTCGATCGGCACAAAAAGTGGTCGGCCGGCCATTTCTTCCTGCAGAGCCCTGTTTTGACAGCAGCAGAGGACAGACAGTGCATGGTATGGAATTTTCAAAGCACTGTGTGCATGGCCACTCTCCCTATCATGCTATGGGCTCAAGGGAGTTTGGTACTCGACCCTCGGACCACCAATCGCGTATTTCAATGCGTGATGGTCCAAGAAGTCAAGTATGCATTTCAATGTGAATGAATGCAACAAAACACATGAGTGCTACATGCCCTATCATATTGAGATCAAGGGCATCGGCGACCGAGGATTGAGGCGCGTTACGTCACTTTGAGTATGAACGCCCCTCATTCCCCATGCTTGATTTGACACCCAAAACCAAGCAAAATGTAATGCAAGTATGCAATGTGACTCAAGTATGCAAGATATCTCAAGCATGCAATATGAGGCTAAGGTAACAAACATGCCAAGTGCAATGTGCCAAACATGCAAGATACAATGCAATGCAACCTATCATGCAAGCTAGGATATGGAATGCAACTAGCTAAACAACATGCAAACGTGCAAAGATGAGACAATGCAAGCATGAAACCAAAGTAATGCAACATGTCAAAACATGCAACGGTGGACTTAAATTGAAATTGGGAGACCTCAGCCCATCCCAAAACAATGGCTAAAATGATGGGTGAAGGCAACAAAAATGCAAAACAAACAAGCTTACTAATTGGTCCATTACTTAGACCACGATGCATAACCTTCAAGCATGAGTGAAATGCGATGAATATGAGGATATGGCATTATAATAAACTCTGAAATCTCATGAGGAGTGATGCCAACTCAAACAAAACATGCAAGTAAGGCATGCAATAAGGCCCCAAACTTGAGGCCAACAAGGGGGTTCAAACCATAGCTATGACAACCAAACCTCAAAGGACCAAAATGACTAAAAACAGTCCTAGGGCATTCCAAAACAAGACTAAAGCATGCATAGAACATGATCAAAACATGCCAAGAAATGGGCCAAAAACAAAGGGCATTCAAAGCCATGAAAGGGAGCATTGCTCTACACCCACCCCAACCAAACATGGCATGGATTATGTGATGAAAAACAGAGTTATAATATGCCAAAATAACCCCCAAAACCCATTTAGATGACCTCTAAATGATTTGAGCAAAGAAACATACACCAAGGCCCAAACGTGGAGCATAAGATCACATCTCTTCAAGGCATTGAGAGGGTAGCAAATGCAAACTGTAAGCACAAAACAAGAACTGAAATGGCATAATAAGTGATTCCAAATCACTGAAATAGCCTAGCTAATGCAAACTAGTGACTCACACACTCAAGGCTCACAAGCCAAAATGCAAAGAGGCTATACCAAGCATGGCAAACATGATCAAATCAACATCCAACAGACCTTAAGCATGATGAAATATGACCAAAAGCTTCATGAAGTTAAGCCAAAGCATGCATGCATGGTAGTCCAAAGGTAAGATGCACTTCTAGGCAAAATAGAGGAATGCAAGGCAAGTGTATTATGCATGCAAGGGGTCAACAAACCACCACGGAACAGAGGTAAAACATGTTAAAAAAACACCAAATAACCTCTGAAATAAGACCAAACAAAGCTAGGCATGCATGCTACCCTTATGAGCCAAAAACACAAACAAATGAGACACAAAGGGAGAGGGGTGTCCCTCCCCTATGCAAGACTTCAAAACCTCTTCTTCACCATTGAAACTCCTCTAGATTTCAGTGGTGAGAAGGCCAATACACGAAAGTTACAAAGGCTCAACAAAGAAGGCACAAAAAAAGGCCGAACAAGGCCAAAGAGGGGGAGGTCGACCCCCAACACCAAAATGACCTTAATAAAACATCTTAAGCATGAAAAATCAGAGTTTTTATTAGTTATACACAAAGCTCAAAACAGCATGCAAAGTGGGTTAAAAGCTAGTGCAAGAATGGCGAATATAAAGTAGCTATGCTCACCCTTGAAGAACACTTGAAGAACAGCAACCTCAGGCCCCTTCTTCTGATCAAAATCAACTCAAAACTCCAAGAACAAACTCTCAACACCTCCCAAACTGAAGTATGGTGTAATACTAGGTGTCTTAGTGCAAAACTAAGAACAAAACACCCTTTTAGGCCCTCTAACACACACAAATGAAGAGAGAGAGGGAGATATATAGAGAGAGTGGTGTATATATCACATATATATCTACTTTTGCTGAACCTCCTCAAAGGAGAAGGCAAGCTTCCTTTTATAGAGGAAGACAAAGGCTTAAGCTTCTTAAAGAAGCTAAGGCAAAAGGGTCAAGCAGGTCAAGCTTCTAAGAGAAGCTAACTCAAAGGTCCAAGCTTCTTGAGGAAGCTAAGACAAAGGTCCAACCTTCCTCAAGAAGCTTGAGCAAAGGGTGCAAGCTTCTCCAAGAAGCTTAGAACAAAAGGGTGCAAAAGGGGCAAATCCTCCATACACGTGTATGGAGGACAAGTCCGTGCACTCCAGCTGGCACAGCTGGCATGCACCATGCCTGAAAAAGGCGAAAAGGAGGTATCAGCCAGAAAAGGAGTCAATCGGCCAAATAAATGTTCGGCCGACCACACAAAAAGGCCGATACGCCTAAGAGAATACCGACCGACCAAACATTTGGTCGGTAGAAAAAAAAATCAAGGCCAGTGGCATCATGCTACGGCCGGTGGATTTCAGGGATGGCTAACAAGCCTCTTCCCACCCTCAGAAGCACAAAACACAAGTCCTTGGTGCAAAACCAAGCACAGAACAGGCAAGTTAAGAGATCCTGAGACAAGGCGCGCGGCCAATACCTCCGGGAACTCAAAACGAACACGAATCATGGATGATCATCGGGTGTTCAAACGATGATGTCCAAGTCTTGAGGACGGTCAAAAATGGGGTGTCTACAGTTGCCCCTTTTTGACAGAACTCGAAAGTCATAACAATGACGGGAGTGAGTGTCAAAGCCCAGAGACGACCCATTTTTGACAAGGCCGAAGACTTAGACAAAGCATACAAGCTACAGATAAAGATATGTGCTCGGAGGCAAGGGCAAAATGCAAGACAATGCACAAAGCCGAGCATAACTTATTATCATGCAAAGAAAGCTGTAACGAAGCATATACATATAATAAATGCAACAGTTTAAGCAATCTGACATAAATCCAACTATATTATAATGCAGAAAGGATGTAAGAGAATTATGTAACTCTTGCTACGTTTCACGCGGAGAGTACAATACCTGTGCGGTTCGTCTGGTCGCTCCAGCTTCAAATGAACCGTACATACAATATCGTGCCTGTAAGAGAAAGAAAACTTAACAGGTACAATATTGTTAGCAGTATGCATAACAATGCAATTGAAAGTGCGTGACAACGCAAACTGAGTGGGAAGCATAACAATGCGACTCGGGGCAAGCATAACAATGCTATGAAGGCACAAACACGTGTAAGTAAAGAACACGTGACAACGTGCACAATGCGTGAAGATGCAGACACATGTAAGTAAAGCACACGCGACAACGTGCACAATGTGTGAAGATGTAGACACATGTAAGTAAAGCACACGTGGCAACGCATACAATGTGTATAGAAGAAACTTGAACACATATAGGTAAGGCAATACGCGACAACGCATGCAATGTGTATAGAAGATACTTGAACACATATAAGTAAGGCAATACGCGACAATGCATGCAATGTGTATAGAAGATACTTGAACACATATAAGAAAGGCAATACGCGACAACGCATGCAATATGTATAAAAGGGAACTTGAACACATGTAAGTAAAGCATAACGCGACAACGCATGCAATGTGTCTAAAAGGAACTTGAACACATGTAAGTAAAGCATAACGCGACAACGCATGCAATGTGTATAAAAGTAACTTGAACATATGTAAGTAAAGCATAACGCGACAACACATGCAATGTGTATAAAAGGGAACTTGAACACATATGAGTAAAGCGTAACACGACAACGCATGCAATGTGTATAAAAGGGAACTTGAACACATGTGAGTAAAGCATAACGCGACAACGCATGCAATGTGTATAAAAGGAACTTGAACACATGTAAGTAAAGCATAATGCGGCAATGCATGCAATGTGTATCAAAGGAACTTAAACGCATGTAAGTAAAGCATAACGCGACAACGCATGCAATGTGTATAAAAGGAACTTGAACACATGTAAGTAAAGCATAGCGCGACAACGCATGCAATGTGTATAAAAGGACGCGTAACGTTCGCGACAATTACAGTCAGAACAAAGCAATGCTATACAACATAATTGAAGCGATTTGTGGAATTCGCAAGATAGAAAAAGGATACGGGAAGGGATGATCCTCGCACGCACCGAGCATCGCTCATAGAAAACACGGCTTGAGGTCAACTTGAAGGTCTACTAATGTTCCAAAAAGTGCATTTCCTTGCACTGTCTTGAGTAATGAAGGTGCCAAACCACATAATTGACCCGACCCAGGGCACGGGATGTGCATCGTCCGTAAGGGGAGGTTACCGGTATCAATCTCGATACTCTGCTGCCCTGCTCTCCTTTTGCTTTACTTTCCTTTTCTTTTTTTTACTGTTAGTTTTAAGCACATTGCACTGCCTCAGGCAGGTTTTCAAAACTGTATATTTTTGCAAAAGACATGATGGAAATGAAACAGCTATTTCGTTCAAAAAGCTGTTACATTTGTACTTTCTACGCATCGCATCGCGTGGTATCACATAACAATGTGAATGAAATTGAACTTTGTTTGAAAATCAAGCGTTTGCCTCGTAATAATCAGGTAGTGAACTGACTAACAACTCGATAAGCAAAACAAAGAAACTCGATAAGCTAACCAAGCACGAGTACAACTCGATAAGCAAAACAAAAACTCGATAAGCTAACCATGTGCGAGTACGACTCGATAAGCAAAACAAAAACTTAAAGAATGTGACATACAACTCGATAAGCAAATGGGCGCGACTTCGTAAAAATCAAACATCGGAGAGCATTGGAAGTGGTGCCAGTCCCAAATTCCCAGCATGTTCAACACAAAAATAGCTCAGGGAACAAGAAGAAGACCACTGGCCACAGGGGAAAGCCATTGGCCTCAAGAAATGGCCATCGGCCAAAAGCTTTGACAAATGGACCAAAATTGTGGTCAGTCGGCACTACTTTTGGCCAGCCGGCCATGAATGGCAAGAACCACCAGAATGCTGACACTTGTCCTCCACTCACATCTTATCCCCTACAAAAAGCCTCAGCTTTGTAGTTTTTCTTAATCCAATACTGATTTGCTCCAAATGGAAGAGTTTCTTGCCCAGAATCTCATAGCTTGGATTGTCAACTTGGACGGCTCAGAAAAGCTAAATTTCTGGGGCTTTGATATAAACGCACTATTCACTCTGAGTCGTACTTCGCTGCACTTTCCGTTTCTCCATGCCGCGCGGCAAGGTTTTGGAATCCGGTAACACATGTCTTTAGCTTTGGCGGGCAAGAGGTGTGCCCTACCGTCGAAGATTTCCAAGCTTTGATGGAATCTGAGCGCAATGAAGAAGTCTTGCCTTAGCTTCGCTTTGGCCACGCCCAAGCCTTAGGGAGAATGTGTGGGCTCACAATGCAAGATGCTCGCCCCTTGATTTGTGATGGAATGCTGGATGTTCCGAGTTTGATTTGCCGGTTTTCTGATGCCGGTGACCGCGGTGACCATCATTGGCAAGGCTTTCGACGACATGCCCTTTGTTTGTGCATGCTATCTCATTTCTTGTTTGTCTCGGGCTCCGGAGGATCTAGTGTCCGGTTGATCGAGGTTGCCCAAGGTTTGAAGGAGGGTAAGAGCTGCATTACCATGATATTGGCTGAGACATTGATGGGCTTGGACGCTTTCCATCGCCGAGAAACGACCAGATTTGTGGGGAGTCCACTACTGCTGTAGGTAATGTTTCCCATCCAATCTCACATATGTATTGCTCACATCACTCGGCCCTCAAGCTCGATTTTTCTCACAAAACCCTTTTCTCACTTTTCTCTCATTGTACATCTCTCGATTCTTTATTCTCTCATTTTTCATCCCTTCCCAGGTGTGGTTGATGGATAAGTTGCAGGTTGTGGACTCTTGTCCAGCATACTCAGCTCGCGGCTACTTATTCCGGCAACGCCTAGTCGATGCCCTTGATGAGGGATGGTGGTTCGATTGGGTGTGCATCTTGTCTGCGGACCGCATTGCTTGGCGGTGCCCTTGGCTCAACCTACCAGCAATGAGTTACAGCATGTCCCGGCAGACCGGGATTCAGTTGATTGGCTTGGCGCACTGCGTGTTCTACTTTCCTTTTCGGTTCCAGCGCCAGTTCAGCCATGATTAGATTTGCCCGCCAGAGGGAATAGAGTACCCAGCTGCATTCCCAATCCGAGGTGCGCAGCTTGCTCGGTACGCCACAACGTGGAGGACTAGAGAACTCCTGGCCCCCGCTCCCACTTTCAGTTGCACTTTGTCTGATGAGTGCATAGATTGGCTCAATGAAGAGGCACAGATTGGGCCCAGCTTGGCATCAGAGGCTTCGACCAGCTCTGGGAGGGGGCTCAGGAACACCTGACTTATCTATGCCCCGGATTTATTGCTTTATTAATACTTTTAAGTTTTCTTTATGAATGTAATAAAAAAGCAACTTCAATTTGTATGCAAGAGCAAGAGAACTCTGTATTGAAATCAATGAAATTGAAGGTTGTGGGCACTGAAAATTTCCGCTTTGGTCCAAAAATGGTCTAAGTTGTAAAAAGATTAATTTGAACAAAGTCAACTTTTATTAAAACTTTTCAAAACCATTTTCGATATGGATCAAAACTGGACACACCTGAGATTTGTCACTGAGATGCACAACCCCGGATCCTAGCAACTGGAAAGTTGCCCCTAGCCTGAATAGCACTGTACCGGAGATCACTACCGAAGCTCTTGAATGCTGAATAGACAAAGATGACCGGGGTGATCAAATGGACAAAGTTGATCGGGGAAAAAGTTTATGGCTGAACTTCAGGATGAAGTTGCCTACGTATCCCAAAGATGGGAATCAAGCCTTACGTAGTTCAGGCCTGGGTTCACTCGAGTATTTTCACTCTCCTTTTGCGCTCTAACTTTTGCCAAGGCTGCCCTTTGCGGGTTTTCAACCTTGCGAGCTCAGTTTTTATAATTTCAAATTTTCTGTGCTCTAACTTTTGCCTAGGTCGCCCTTTCGGGTTTTCGGCCTAGCGAGCCTCTCAGGGGTAATATTTCTTTAACTTGTCCATATTGATCGGCTGTGAAAACTCTAGGCTATCTAGGTCCATCAGAACCACAGCTCCACCTGACCATATAGATTTGATGATGTAGGGACTGGTCCAATTGGGTCTGAACTTGCCCCTTGGGTCGTGGATGGGAGCTCGGTTGTCCTTGAGCACCAAATCTCCTTCTTTCAAATTCTGGGACTTAACTTTCTTATTGAAAGCCCGGGCAATTCTGCGTTGATAACCTTGAACATGGTACAGTACTTTCAGTCTACGCTCGTCAAAGAGCATGAGTTCCTCAAATCTGCTCTGCTATCAATCTGCTTCGGCTATCTGACACTCAGCCAGTACTCGCAAAGACAGAACTTCAATTTCAATAGGTAGAACGGCCTCCATCCCATAAACTAATGAATATGGAGTCGCCCCAGTAGAAGTTCTGATTGAAGTCCGGTAACCCCACAGAGCGAATGACAGCTTATCTGGCCAATCCCGATAGGTTTCCACCATCTTCTGCAGTATGTGTTTGATATTCTTGTTGGCGGCCTCAACCGCTCCATTGGTTTGCAGCCGGTACGTGGATGACTTATGAAAAGCCACGTTGTATTTTTCCAACAAGTCAATCACTTCCTTCTTGAAGTGGGAACCGTTATCTAAAATAATCTCGTTTGGGACCCCATAACGACAAATGATGTTGTTTCTGATAAACTTTACAATGTGCGACGCCTTCAACACCGCATAAAATTGGGCCTCGACCCACTTTGTAAAATAATCTATCGTGACCAGGATGAACTCATGCCCATTCGACCCCTTCGGAGTAACAGCTCCGATCACATCAATTTCCCAAACTGAAAATGGCCATGGCAAAGTCATGTTGTACAGCTTCGACGGCGGGATGTTCATGCGGTTTGCATGGATCTGACATTTGTGGCATCGCCGAACAAAGCTGATACAATCCTCCTCTATGGTGGACCAGTAGTAACCCTGTCTGAGGATCTTTCGGGCCAGCATTACCCCGTTCATATGCGCTTCGCATTCTCCGCCATGGATGGCCTCCATTAAGTGCTTTGATTCTTCAGCTTCAACGAATAGCTTATGCATTCCCAGATGACCTCTCTTATACAATTTACCTCCGCAGATGATGAACTGAACGGCCATTCTTCTGATTGCCCTTTTATCCTTGGCATTTACCCCTGGTGGATATGCTTCATTCTCCAAGAAATTCCAAATATCGTAATACCAGGGGTTCTCATCTTGGACCTCATCTATAGCAGCAATCTACTCGTAATCTGGCACAAATTTCTGGTCGATAATGACTGGATGCATCTGGACTCCAAACGGGATGTCTATCATGGAAGATAGAGTTGCTAGTGAATCTGCGAACTTATTGTTCTCTCTTAACAGATGAGAAAAGTTTAACTTCTCAAATCGAGGAATTAGCAAGTCCAAGGTCTGGTGATACATAATCATCTTTTCTTCTTTGACTTTCCAGTCTCCTTTTGCTTGAGACACAACAAGGTTCGAGTCCCTGATAACGTCCAACTGTTTTGCCCCTAGTTCCAGGGCTGCTTCTAGACCGGCAATGCACGCCTCATATTCTGCTTCATTGTTTGAGACTTTGAATCAGAGTTTGAATGCTAGAGGGATACGGGAATTGTCGGGTGCTATCAGCAACACTCCTATCCCATACCCGTACTGGTTTGACGCTCCGTCAAAGTACATCGTCCAAGTTTCATCGTCGATATGCAAAATGGCCTCATCTGGGAATAAGTACTCAACTGCTTCACCCCCTTCCACTGGATGATCGGCTAAGAATTCTGCTACTGCTCTTCCTTTAACTGACTTGCGCGTCACATATTTCAGATTGAATTCAGAAAGCAACAGCAACCAACGAGCCAGCCTACCCGTAAGTGCTGGTTTCTCGAAAAGATATTTGATAGGATCCAGTCGTGAAACCAACATTACGGAGTGAGCTAACAGGTAGTGTCGCAGCTTCCTGGTAGCCCATACCAAGGCTAAGCAAGCCTTCTCCAACGGTGTGTAGCGGGTCTCATACTCTAGCATCTTCTTGCTCAGGTAATAGATGACTCTCTCCACCTTGCGCGAGTATGCAGCCCATTGTAGTCTCAGTCACTGAAAGATACAAAATCAATGGCTTTCCCGGCTCAGGCGGTGACAGCACAGGTGGGTTTTGTAAGTATTCCTTGATCTGTTCAAAAGTAGCTTGGCATCGGCTGTCCTACTGGAACTTCGTTCCTTTCTTCAGGAGACCAAACAGTGGTTCACAAGTCAAGGTTAATTTTGAGATAAACCGTCTTATGAAATGCACTTTACCCAGAAAGCCTCGCACCTCCTTTTCAATCTTAGGTGGTGGCATTTCTAAGATGGCCTTGATTTTGGAAGGGTCGACTTCGATACCTCTCTGTGTAATCAGAAACCCCAGCATTTTCCCTGCTGTAACACCAAATGTACACTTCTGAGGATTCAGCCACAATCGGAATTCTCTGATCTTTTGGAAGAACTTGTGCAAGGCGGTGTAGTGACCCTCTCTTTCTTTGGACTTGACAATCATGTCGTCCACATACACCTCAACCTCTTTGTGGATCATGTCATATAATATCGTGGTCGCGGCCCGTTGATATGTAGCTCCAGTGTTCTTCAACCCAAATGGAATCACTCTGTAGCAATATGTCCCCCACGGGGTGGTGAAAGCAGTCTTCTCCCGGTCCTCGAGTGCCATCACTATCTGATTGTAGCCCGAAAAGCCATCCATGAATGAAAGCAAAGCATGCCCTGCTGTGAAGTCCACTAACTCATCAATATGCGGCAAGGGAAAGTCGTCCTTCGGACTAGCTTTGTTCAAATCCCTGAAATCCACGCACACCCGGATCCTGCCATCCTTCTTCGGCACTGGAACTATGTTAGCCAACCAAGTCGGGTATTCGGATACCAGCAGGAACCCTGCGTCGATTTGTTTGGTGACCTCCTCCTTAATCTTGAGGGCCCAGTCCAGGCGGATTCTTCTGAGTTTTTGCTTGATGGGTCGAGCCTCGGGGTCAAGAGGGATCCGGTGCTGTAAAATCTCAGGATCGATTCCAGGCATGTCTTCGTAGGACCACGCGAAAACATGTTTGAAATCTTTTAATAAAGAGACTAAGCGCTCGCGTTCCTCCGAAGACAATGTGGACCCAATCTGGACCAGCCACGGGTCCTTTTCAGTACCAATATTCACAGTAGTGATTTCATCCACTAAAGGTTTAACAAATCTCTCATGCTCTTGTTCAATTAAGCGTTGCAAAACCGGAGGAATTTCTTCCTCGTTGTTTTTATCAAAATTTTGAAAGTCCTGATTTAAGTAATAAATCAAGGGCACAGAAAAGTACTCAGAAACCACATCCACATCATTCTCATTAAGCACATCCAAACCGTCCGATTCTTTTGTTACAACAGACTCAAAAGAGAAAGAAAAAGATGACCTGGATAGGACTATGGCATCCGGGTCATCACTCCCAGGAATACCGGACTCAGACTCAGTCGAGCTGGAACCTGATTCCGACTCACAAGACTCGGTGGAATCAGATTCCGGCTCACTACCTGACCCGGTGTTGCTTGACAAAAATCCCTCCTCGTACTGCCAAATGAGGGAGGGTGCGATGGGTGCATCCATAATAGTTGACGGTAGGCCCGCAGTCGTTTCATTCCCGATCATGGACACCGAGAAGTTATCCCCCAAGCACTTCTGTTCGATCGGAGGATCTGAAAGTAGACAAGCCAGCGCTACCCCCATTTCAATTTCAGCGTCCTCAGACTCCACTTTCTTGCTCTGCTCAACCTCAGCCAATGGGTCTGTCTGCTCTTTGGCAACATCATCCCCGGATAACTGCAGGTCGAAGAAAATCTCGAAACCTGGCACGCGTTTCCTTTTCGCATTTAGCCACGGCTCTGGGAAGCCACAGAATGGAAAGTCCTTCCCCTCCCGGACGAAGCGTCCGTTTAGGGTACCCTGGATGGGCCGGTGCATTAACTCAAAAGGCTTCCCTGCCCGCTTTGCTCTGGCTCTCCCAGCCATCTCCTTGCCTTTCCTTATCCAATCCTCTTTGGTGGGCAGATAACCCAAACCAAAGGTATGCGGGTTGTGTGGTACTTTGGCCAATGATGTAACGCCCTTCCGGCCACTCTTTGCCAATCCCATCCCGGGGATGTGTTGAAGCTTGTTCATGAGGTATACTGATTGTGCGCTAACATACACCCCCTCATTAACAGCTAAGATGTTCTACATGACCTGGCCCTCAGCCAGGGTAAAACCTGACATGAACACATCCTCCATACCGTGCTCAATTTCCAAGACTGGCGTAGATACTTCTGGCGGTGGATGGATCGACGAATTTCCAAAAACAATGGCAACTCCCTTCCCATGGGGGTACTTCAACATCTGGTGCGAGGTGACGAAACTGCCTTTACCTAATGCAACCACGGCCGCCCCAAGAGTAGATTGAAGGTTGCAGGAACTTCCAGGACATGAAAGTCTATCTCATGTTGTCCCGGACCAACCTTAGTTGGAATTTGCACGGTCCCCTTCACCTCTCTACTTGTGTTATCATACGCCCTTATTACTTGGGTGGTTGGCGCAAAGTCTGCGGGTTTTAATCCGATTGCATAGGCTGTCCTTGCCGGGCACACATTGATTGCGGACCCGGTATCAACAAGAACCACCGGTATCCATTTGCTCTTATACTCCACAGAGATATAAAGTGGCTTGTTGTGATTCGCACCCTCGGGTGGCAATTCTTTGTCAGAGAAGGTCAACATCGGGGAAGCTCCTCCCGGAAAGACCAATCCCACCAGCTGTTCCGGCGTGGTTTCTATTGAGAGCTTGGCCTTATCCATTGCCGATAAGACAGCCTGTCTGTGAACACGTGAAGCCATAAGAAGTCCCTAGATAGAGATGTTTGCTTGTATCTTTTTCAGCTGCTTCAGTACAGCCTCTTCTTCGAGTTGCTTCTCTTTCTGTTTCTCCGCCTTCTTGTCTTTCCCAGACGCCTCTGGCTGATCTAGGTGAGGAGGCTTGAAATACTGTCCACTTCTAGTTATATGATCGACTTCGCTGATGTACCAAGTATCGTCTGGTTGATTGCTCCCCCAATCCTCATCCGTGTGGGCAAGACATAAATCATCGTCCTCCCACCACATTTCGTCAGCAGCCGACAGACACCTGTCCGGCTCTGGTATGACTGTTCTCGTACTCGCAGTACCTCCCGTCCACATGCTTGCAGCACTCCTTGTTCTCGTGTACACAGCACTTTCAATCCCCTCGTGGGCTTTAGCTTTCCTGATTCTCTCGGAATCCTCAAACCTTTCCTGTTACAAATGCGTCAGTACAGCTGTCTGTTCAATAATGCCCAAATCCCGAGCGAAATTCTTAGCGTCGGCGCTCTCCGGCGATGTATTCTGATCTCTGACCCTTCTGTCACAATTGATATTCTTGCCCCTGCCAGGGCCCATTCTTGTTGGAATTCTTCCATAACATCCGGTTGATCATCCAGCTACCCGGTAACCTCTGCTGATTTCTCGAAATTCGACCAGTTGACTACCATGTCCGCTAGATCTTGTTCACTGAAAAGCTGGAGGTCAGTGAAGTCCCCTTCCAAAGCTACCAAGTCATCTGACTCCGGATCAAATCCATCCCCCTGTACCATACAAAGCTTTGCCCTCTCTGGCAATTCCACACTTGGCTCAACCTGGCCTACTAACAAAATGTAGTCACTCGGACTGTATACCTCCTTAGCAAAACTCCTAGATTCCTCAGATTCTGACTCAACAATCCCACTCTCCTCTAAAATCTCCCCTGTTCTGTCTTCAACAGTCACCACCATTGGCTCGGGTCGGGTTCTGGAGATGTCCAACATGCACAGGTCAGTGCAGTCAGGAAGGAACACCTCCGGCTTGGGTAGGTGAGACGGGGTGATATAGATGCTGGGGTCGTATGACGTGACCCCGGTTTGGATAAAGTTGATTCGTTTGGGAGGTGGAGCTTGGTTGTGTGGTGGGAGAGGGTTGGTTGTGACGTTGGGCTTTTCTGGAGGCACAATCACCCCATTATCAATGAGATCTTGAATCTCATGACGTAATCGGAAGCATTGGTCGGTGTCATGACCGTGCTGCTGGTGAAATGCGCAATATTTGGCTGGGTTGTGGGTAGGGGAAAGTTTTTCCGGTAATGGTCGCGGCTCTAGGGGTTTCAAGTGCCCTTTTCTGATTAAAACCCCCAGAACTTTGGACAGGGGCATATATAGTGGGGCGAAGGTTCTTTGGTTTTTGGGTTGGTATTTGGTTGTTTGTGTGTTACCTCCGAACGCACCGGAGAATGGCGTAGCTGCCATGGTTCTCGGAGGGGGGTTGGTGGTGACCATGCACACTTCTGAGGCTCTTGTGGTTACAGAACCACTCGGGCCTGCATTGGTGTTACGGTTGAAAGTTCTCCTGGGTTGCTCTCTATCATTGTCAATCAAGCCCTGCTTCAAGGCATCCTCAATCTGTACTCCCATCTCATGCAAATCTGAAAAGGTAGGGAAGGGGAGCACGATCATTTTCTGCATCAGCTTAGGCTGGAGATTACGCATAATCATCCGAATTTGATCTTTATCGGTGGGCCTTAGGGTCATCATGGAGGCCTTGGCCCTCCATCTGGTTACGAACTCCGAAAAGCTTTCCTTAGGCTCCTGCCTTGTCGTCTCAAGATCACGGGTCGTAATCTCAATTTGTGTGTTATAAGAGTACTGTGCAATGAATGCCTCGACCATCTCATCCTAGTTTCTTTTGACATCATCTTCTAATTTTGCGTACCAGATGGCCGCCACACCCGACAGGGTCCGGCTGAACAAAGACAGCTTCTGTAATCTGGTAAGGCCCATTGGCCTTAAGATATCCGAAAACAATCGTAGATGTACCATGGGATCCCCAGATCCGTCGAAGCGGTCGATATGTGGCATCTTGAATCGGTCTGGTAGCGTCACAGCTGCGTTGGTATACCCATCTTCAATATCAGGGATGGTCTTGACTCCTTGGGATTTCTTGAACAGCTTTTCAAGCTTGCTCAACTTCAACACGGTAGGGTCCACCTCGCACTCAAAAGGTGAATCCGGCAAGTTGATTGGTGTTTTAGATAACTGGGGTAGGATCTGGGGTAGGATCTGGAGTAGGATCGGGGGCGGAGGTGGCCCTATAGGAATGTCCGTATCTTCCTGGACATTAGCCGTCTCCTCGAGTGTTGGGACCCCGGGTGGGGGAGGAGCTTGATGTGAGGCTGATGCTCCGGCTTGCGGCTGTAGCCGGGTGATTAGCTCTGCCTGCTGGGCCATGATCACAGCCTGCTGTTTGGCAAATTCCGTCTAGCGGGCAGCGTCTTGCTGCATGAGTTTCATACTTTCTTGGAGTTAACGCATCATTGCCTCCATCCCTGACGTGTTCTGCTGATCCATTTGAACTACCAGTATATGTTCCCTTTCTGTGGTGAAAATTGAGGCCTCGGCCTGACTGTCCACTGGTAGGGTTGACCACTGCTCTGGTAATCTCTGCTCGGATGCACTGCGTCTTCTCGACCTTCATCTGATAACCGGGGGTAGAGAATAAAACACTGGTTGTCCGTCGGCCAGATCCTCAGATCGATTAAGTCAGTGACCTCTAGTCCAGAGTGCTTGGGGAATATCTGCTGGGTCGGAAGCAATCGTGCTAAACTACCTAGCAAAAAGATAATTAAAGCAATAATAAGGAAATAAACAACCAGACAAACGGACAGCATAACGGCTTAAATAAACACAACACACAGTTGGGCATAACGACTCGTAGTTGATAAGCTGATTACACTGTTCTCAACACTGATCATTGATCCTCGAATCACTGCCCCCAAAAACTGATACCCGCAGATAACTGATTCCCAAAATACTGAACTGGTGCCCGCAGGCCTGATACCCAAATTTTTAAGCTGATACATGCATTCCTATAGAGGCCAACTCTAAAGCACATAACAGATAAGTGAGAGCCAAAACACTCCTATGTTGGGGTAGGGTTTCCCTATCCTATTTTGTTATGAGCTAGGGTTTTACTATGCACGCAGCGGTTTCAAACAACCTAACATCGGGTAAGCAACCTGTCCTAGTTTGGAATGGTCACTATGGATTTCGAATATGCACTAGGTCGAATGGTCAAAAAGGGTGCCCCGGTAAAACCGGGGTTTGTGTTCCCATCGTGGCAGAGCCCGTAGCTGATCAGCCTTATGGCACGCAGCCTCAGGCTAACCGCTCAGGAATAGCAGATGGCAAACACGGTGTCCTAGGCGCACCAATGCAAATGCAATGCAAAGAAACACATAAGTTTAATCAAAATAAGATATTATGAGTTCAATTCAAGTTCTCTAAGTCCCCAGCAGAGTCGCCAGAAACTGTAGACATCCCCGCGAACGCCCCGGGGAGGATGAATCCCCGTTTTGTTCGTTTGGGCTCACTACAGTTCAGGACTCAAATTGTCACGGTTCTAAATCTGAACCAAAGAGTCCAAATCCGGCAAATCGTTTTTGAAAACATATTTTTTATGTAAAAAAGTGCCAAACATGGACTGCTTTGCTAGATACAGAGTCGCCACCTAAATATTTTATTGGGGGAATTTAGGAAACCCTGACTTGTTTGCCTAAGGCCACGTGTCCGTCATCACCAAAGTTACCTCGGCTCGGGAACTTGGGTACGATTGGGGAAGGTCAGCTATGAGCACCCCCTCTCGCCCGATCAAAGATCGGCCTCTACTAACCATGATATCTAGTTTTGAAAACATTATGCGTTCTTATTCCGATTAATTAGCTAATCTTACTATGTGATGCGCACAACACAAAAGTATAGACTAGATCGCCTAATTGGAACAAAGCATCGCATATCCGTTTGTTTGGAAATCGGTTTGAAATTTGCTACTCGAAAGTAGGCTAAAACATGGATTTCGACGAGTTGTTCCAACTTAAACAATCCAACCTTCACCCACAAGCATTCAGGCAGATATATCACATAAGCATGTAGCCACATGGTAAGCATGCTGTCATGTTAACACTTACACTCATGCAAGGATGCTAAAGCGTAAATGCTTACCTAGTACTCCGAGCTAAAACATAAACTAGTTAATAATCAAATGCATGATCCTAGTTCATGTTAAGATGGCTAATGCAACATATGCAAGATGCAACTACAATAGGCTCGGCTATTCTAAGATGGCATATGATGATGCTACAGCTAACACGTATTCAACTTAGAATTGAAATACAAATGCAGTTAGTATGATGCGCCGAGCTCGATGCATGCAATACAGATGAATGATGCAAACATGCGAAGCATAAGTATGCTAAATAAAACATGCCCTAATCTAACCATCATAAGCTAGTAAATAAAAGGGAGAAAGACATGGGGTTGGAAGACATACACACACCCACGCACACTTATTACAGAATTGCCCTCGCCCGAAAGGACCAAAAGAATAATACAAATTAAACAAATAATTAACTACTCTAGCTAATTAAATATTACAAAGCTTTTAATTAATTAACAAATTAAATACAGAAGGAAAGTGGTCGCAACCTTGCCTCGGAATGATGGGATGATACATGCTCGGTTCACCTCACCTGGAAACCCGGTACCATGCCACTGTTGTCTCTGTTTACACTGCCTTGCTCCTCTGAAATTTATGAAAGTTTCCGGAATCCTTCTGAATCACTCCCTGAGTGTTGTGGAATATCATCGGCCACAATTCAAATCCACCGGCCATGGGAATAGGCTTATCGACCAAATATTGAACCACCAGCTGGACACTGATGGTCGGTCGGCACAAAAAGTGGTCGGCCGACCATTTCTTCCTGCAGAGCCCTGTTTTGACAGCAGCAGAGGACAGACAGTGCATGGTATGGAATTTTCAAAGCAATGTGTGCATGGCCACTCTCCCTATCATGCTATGGGCTCAAGGGAGTTTGATACTCGACCCTCGGACCACCAATCGCGCATTTCAATGCGTGATGGTCCAAGAAGTCAAGTATGCATTTCAATGTGAATGAATGCAACAAAACACATGAGTGCTACACGCCCTATCATATTGAGATCAAGGACATCGGCGACCGAGGATTGAGGCGCGTTATGTCACTTTGAGTACGAACGCCCCTCATTCCCCACGCTTGATTTGACACCCCAAACCAAGCAAAATGTAATGCAAGTATGCAATGTGACTCAAGTATGCAAGATATCTCAAGCATGCAATATGAGGCTAAGGTAACAAACATGCCAAGTGCAATGTGCCAAACATGCAAGATACAATGTAATGCAACCTATTATGCAAGCTAGGATATGGAATGCAACTAGCTAAACAACATGCAAACGTGCAAAGATGAGACAATGCAAGCATGAAACCAAAGTAATGCAACATGTCAAAACATGCAATGGTGGACTTAAACTGAAATTGGGAGACCTCAGCCCATCCGAAAACAGTGGCCGAAATGAATGGGTGAAGGCAACAAAAATGCAAAGCAAACAAGCTTACTAATTGGTCCATTACTTAGACCACGATGCACAACCTTCAAGCATGAGTGAAATGCGATGAATATGAGGATATGGCATTATAATAAACTCTGAAATCTCATGAGGAGTGATGCCAACTCAAACAAAACATGCAAGTAAGGCATGCAATAAGGCCCCAAACTTGAGGCCAACAAGGGGGTTCAAACCATAGCTATGACAACCGAACCCCAAAGGACCAAAATGACTAAAAACAGTCCTAGGGCATTCCAAAACAAGACTAAAGCATGCATAGAACATGATCAAAACATGCCAAGAAATGGGCCCAAAACAAAGGGCATTCAAAGCCACGAAAGGGAGCATTGCTCTACACCCACCCCAACCAAACATGGCATGGATTATGTGATGAAAAACAGAGTTATAACATGCCAAAATAACCCCCAAAACCCATTTAGATGACCTCTAAATGATTTGAGCAAAGAAACATACACCAAGGCCCAAACGTGGAGCATAAGATCACATCTCTTCAAGGCATTGAGAGGGTAGCAAATGCAAGCATGTAAACACAAAACAAGAACTGAAATGGCATAATAAGTGATTCCAAATCACTGAAATAGCCTAGGTAATGCAAGCTAGTGACTCACACACTCAAGGCTCACAAGTCAAAATGCAAAGTGGCTATACCAAACATGGCAAATATGATCAAATCAACATCCAACAGACCTTAAGCATGATGAAATACGACCAAAAGCTTCATGAAGTTAAGCCAAAGCATGCATGCATGGTAGTCCAAAGGTAAGATGCACTTCTAGGCAAAATGGAGGAATGCGAGGTAAGTGTATTATGCATGCAAGGGGTCAACAAACCACCATGGAACAGAGGTAAAACATGTTAAAAAAAACACTAAATAACCTCTGAAATAAGACCAAACAAAGCTAGGCATGCATGCTACCCTTATGAGCCAAAAACACAAACAAATGAGACACAAAGGGAGATGGGTGTCCCTCCCCTATGCAAGACTTCAAAACCGCTTCTTCACCACTGAAAATCCTCTGGATTTCAGTGGTGAGAAGGCCAATACATGAAAGTTACAAAGGCTCAACAAAGAAGGCACAAAAAAAGGCCGAACAAGGCCAAAGAGGGGGAGGTCGACCCCCAACACCAAAGTGACCTTAATGAAACATCCTAAGCATGAACAATCAGAGTTTTTATCAGTTATACACAAAGCTCAAAATAGCATGCAAAGTGGGTTAAAAGCTAGTGCAAGAATGGAGAATATAAAGTAGCTATGCTCACCCTTGAAGAACACTTGAAGAACAGCAACCGCAGGCCCCTTCTTCTGATCAAAATCAACTCAAAACTCTAAGAACAAACTCACAACACCTCCCAAACCGAAGTATGGTGTAATACTAGGTGTGTTAGTGCAAAACTAAGAACAAAACACCCTTTTAGGCCCTCTAACACACACAAATGAAGAGAGAGAGGGAGATATAGAGAGAGAGTGGTGTATATATCACATATATATCTGATTTTGCTGAACCTCCTCAAAGGAGAAGGAAGGCTTCCTTTTATAGAGGAAGACAAAGGCCTAAGCTTCTTAAAGAAGCTAAGGCAAAAGGGTCAAGGAGGTTAAGCTTCTAAGAGAAGCTAACTCAAAGGTCCAAGCTTCTTGAGGAAGCTAAGACAAAGGTCCAAGCTTCCTCAAGAAGCTTGAGCAAAGGGTGCAAGCTTCTCTAAGAAGCTTAGAACAAAAGGGTGCAAAAGGGGCAAATCCTCGATACACGTGGAGGACAAGTTCGTGCACTCCGGTTGGCACAGCTGGCATTCACCATGTCTGAAAAAGGAGAAAAGGAGGTATCAGCCAGAAAAGGAGTCAATCGGCCAAATAAATGGTTGGCCGACCACACAAAAAGGCCGATACGCCTAAGAGAATACTGACCGACCAAACATTTGGTCGGTAGAAAAAAAATCAAGGCCGGTGGCATCATGCCACGGCCGGTGGGTTTCAGGGATGGCTAACAAGCCTCTTCCCACCCTCAGAAGCACAAAACACAAGTCCTTGGTGCAAAACCAAGCACAGAACAGGCAAGTTAAGAGATCCTGAGGCAAGACGCGTGGCCAATACGTCCGGGAACTCAAAACGAACACGAATCATGGATGATCATCGGGTGTTCAAACGATGGAGTCCAAATCTTGAGGACGGTCAAAAATGGGGTGTCTACAGAAACACATCTGAAAATTCTCTAACAATAAGGATACTGTTCAATTCAACATTCACAGATTGTTCAGACAACACATAGCACAAATAACCCTGGCACCCTTTCCTGATTAGTTTATATGCTTTCATCGTAGATATCAAATAAGGTGGAGGCACTACCCCATTACCCACAAACACAATTTCTGTATGTTCTGGTGGTTTAAACACAACTCGTTTTGTCACACAATCAATGGTGACACAATATTTGGTCAACCAATCCTTGCCCAAAATTACATCAAAATGTCTAAAATTCAAGGGCAACAAATCCTCATATAAGATAGCATCCTCAACACGCATATCACAAGATCGGTATATAAATTCACACAACACAGATTCCCCAGATGGAGCAAACATACATAGCAGATATGGCAGTAATTCTAAGGGTCTATTCAGTCTAGATGCAAATGCATAGGTCACAAAAGAGTGTGTGGATCTGGAGTCAATTAACACAAAAGCATCCTGATTACATATAGAAATAGTACCTGAGACAACTGCGTTGGCATTCCGTGTATCGCTCGGAACAAGCGCAAAAACTCTCCCCTATCTCACGGTATCCCCGGTGGTAGCAGATCTCAAAGTATTTCCCGGCTTTGGGATCGATGCAATGGAACTAGCAGCTATCTTTCCACCATTCTGATTACAATCTCGGGCCATATGCCCTTGTTTCCCATATTTGAAACAGGCTCCTGATGCACGGTAACAAACTCCACGGTGTCTTTTGCTACAAATGTTGCACATGGGAGCTGTGTCTCGTGAAGAATTCGAAGTATTTGAGGAGCCCATGTTTTGCTTTTTCGAAAATTTCTTCTTTGAGAAGAAGCTTTGCCTTTTGTTGCCTTTCCATTCTGTTGTTGGCTTAGCCTGTCTAGCTATGTTAGCCTCTGATATGATGGCCCTATCTAGCACCCCAATGTAGGTTTCTAGCTTCAAGACATTCACTCTCTCTAAAATGTCACTTCGAAGCCCACCTTCAAAATGCCTCGCCTTCTTGTAATCGGTATCAATCACATGAGGTGCAAACCTAGTCAATTCAGTGAATTTGGCCTCATACTCGGCTACCGTCATACTGTCTTGCTTAAGTTCCATGAACTCTGCCAATTTCCTGTCCCGAACACACTGCGGGAAGTACTTGTCATAGAAAATCTCCAAAAATTTCACCCAATCAACATCCTTGTGATTTTCTCGTATTAACATCCACCATCTTCTTGCCTCGTCTTCTAGCATAAAAGTGGCTAGGAGCACTTTCTGTGTCTCCGAACATAGGAACACTTCAAATAATTTCTCAATGCTGAGGACCCATGCTTCGGCTTTCAACGGATCTAGTCCCCCGTGGAACTGTGGTGGTTTCATTTTCTTGAATTCTTTGGTGAGTGCTATTATCCGATCGTCATTCTGATTATCTGGCACATGAGGTGCCGGAGGTGGAGGTGGAGGTGGAGGTGGAAGGTGTGGTTGTTGCCACTGTTGTTGCCACTCATGTTGTTGCCTCAACATTTCTGCCATTTCCTAAATCAATCTTTCCATTCTGTCTATTCTGGCAGTAGAGGACTCCTCTATCTCATCACCTCTTGTTCTCACCATCTGATTAAACTTACATTATACTTTATACAAAAGATACACAAGTATGCATATACTAGAAAGCACACATATTCAAATAATTACAATGCAAGCAATTCACAAACTTATAGCACATAATTGTTCATATCCGAACAGTTAGGCATATTCTTGATGCTTCCAAATTCATACTTATCACATTAATGCATCCTAGATCTTTTCTAGACGCTTATTGCTCTTTTGGACAACTGTGTGAGTTATTAACTCGTGCTCTGATACCACTCTGTCATGACCCAAACCCGCCCTCGTGGGTTAAGGACATAACCGGCTAGCAATCATGAGATTACCTATGGCCTCAAACCAAACCAAACGTATTTTAACAGAGTTAATGAGGGTCAAACGGATGCAATTTAAAACCTTGTCCATAGAGCTGTGCTTACATGGCACATCATAACAACCATACATATGCATATTAATAACTCACAACAAAGTATGTACTACATAGGGTTCTGTACATACAGGATCATATAATTCTAAGTCAACCCATCACGACTATATACAACAGATGCAAAGTCTTCGCCAATGTGACAAAATATAAATACATAACAAAAGGGCAGAGACGGGTCTCGTGCGTGAGACACAAGGGCTGACTCTCCCAAAACCTTTGTTGTTCCACATAGACTTCACTGGGGCTGGGTTTGAACTTCTCTTGGCTCACCTACAAACACATGAATGAGCGTGAGCGAAAGCCCAGTGAATAATATCAATTAAAGAAGCTATACAGACGATATGTAGAACAACATACTTCAAACGGCCTTAGGCCCAATTCATATTTCTATTTGACATATATACACAATTTAGGTCAAGAGACTGCGGTTCCAAACAAACTGGCCTTTGGCCCATTCAAACTTGCATTTGTGTCAAAACGGCCTTTGGCCCATTCAGATGACAAATTGGTCTTTAGCCCATTAATTCGTTCATGTCAAAACAGCCTCTGGCCCATTCATTTATGTCAAAACGACCTCTGGCCCATCTATTCATGTCAAAACGGCCTCTGGCCCATTCATTCATGTCGAAACAGCCTCCGGCCCATTCATTCATGTCAAAACGGCCTCTGGCCCACCCATTCATGTCAAAACGGCCTCTGGCCCATTCATTCATTCATGTCAAAACGGCCTCCGGTCCATTCATTCATGTCAAAACGGCCTCTGGCCCATCCATTTATGTCAAAACGGACTCTGGCCCATCCATTCATGTCAAAACGGCCTCTGGCCCACCTATTTGGTATAGCAAACATTGCCCACCAATCGAATCAATGAACTTATAAAACTTACATAGAAGTAAGCAATTAGACAACAACATATTCCAGATATCTTTGTTAAGATATTACTCACAGTGATCGGTTGGTTGGTTTGCCTTGGAGCTCGACCCTACACATTCCATGAACACAAAAGGGTCACAAACAATTCAATCCGTTCTAAATTCACATTTTCCTCTTTAGACTTCATTCTTATCTCTTTAACTCAATTACAATGTTCAATGCATGCCTAAGAGTACTTAGGAGTGAAAGAGGACGAAAAAAGAAACTCAGAATGCCTTTTCAAAATTTCAGAAAATAGGGTCCCCGCTCAAGCGGACCTTTGAGGCCTGCAAAAGTACTGGATATGTCAAATTTATGCGCAATCTCGAACTCTGGCGCTCGAGCGGAAGGCCTCTCTACATGGCTCCCCGCTCGAGCGAACACCATGTCTGCAGAAAATACTGGGAACACGAATTTCACGCTCAAGTGGCAGTTTTCCCCGCTCGAGCGGACATCAAAATTCTGGAAAATCCATTACATGTTCTTGAGCTTCAATTTGATGTTCAAAGGTTCCAAATGCACGATTTTGGCTCAAACTTCACACATACATATTCTAACATGGTGTAAACACCAAATTATAACACAATGAAGCTCAATTTCACAACTTAATCACATGCATGTCTCAAATTAACTCAAACTCATCACTAACACACTAGATTCCAACATGCAAGACTCAAACTCCCATGATTTGCACTTGCATGTGAAATATACACAATATCCTCAACTTAATTGGTGAAGAGATGATCAAATACATGGTCATTAATCAAAACTCAACATGGATTACATACTTTATGCTCAAACATGGAAATTTATGGCAATTTCTTACGTGCATGTGTTCTAAGACTTCAAATTCAACAAAACTAACCCAATTTCATCATAATCAATCTAACTCATGTTCTTGACCATTAATGAAACTTTAATTCACAATTTACAACATTAAACTCATGAATTCCCTTACATAGGAGCTCAATCTTCCAAACTATAACAAATTCTTGAGTACAGCTTCAAAGTTATCAAGCTTTCAAGATCAACTTCAATTGTGAGCTCTCCCTCTCTCTCTAAGCCGACCCTCTCCCCTTCTCTTACAGTTCAAAATCAGCCAAATTGATTAAAAGAGAGAGATTGAGTGTATATGCCCTTTTTTGTATAAGCCCACTAACCAATATAACCAATATTTAAATAATTTGAGCACCATGCCAACAATTTAATCTAATTAATTCGATTCGAATAAATTTTCAATCAAATTTCATCGTAGGCTCTAAAAATTGCGCTACTCACAATGGCGCAATCAATTTCAAGTTCTGTGGCCGATAAGGCCTTCAATTTAATTTCCAAAGCAGATAATCAAACAGATATTCCTACGGTGAACAGATAGAAATTCAAAACCACATATTTTCACACAATGGCACACAAAATCATATTAAACACATAATCATACTCATATTAAGGACCAATTAGCATATTGCGGGACAGGGATATCATAGAGGCCTTCAGCTCGAGTGCCCAACTCCACGCTCGAGCGTAAATTTGACATAACCAGTACTTTTGCAGGCCTCACGGGTCCGCTCGAGCGGGGACCCCTGTTTCTAAAATTTTGAAAATGCATTATGTGTTTCGTTTCCCGTTTCCTTTCACTTCCAAGTACTCTTAGCCATGCATTGAGCATTGTGAATGAATTACAAGAGTAAGAAAGAAGCCTAAAGAGGAATATGTGAATTAAGAATGGATTGAATCGTTTGTGACGCACATGTGTTATGTGATGTGTAGGGTCAAGCTCTAGGGCAAATCAACCAACCGATCACTGTGAGTAATATCTTAATAAAGATATTTTGAAATATGTCATTTGTTCAATTACTTATCTCTCTATAAGTTTATGAGTTTGTTGCTTCGAATGGTGGACTAATGTTTGCTATGCCATATGGTTAGGCCAAAAGGCCAGTTTGACATGAATGAATGGGCCAAAGGCCAATTTGACATGAATAAATGGGCCAAAGGCCAGTTTGACATGAATGGTTGGGCCAAAAGGCCAGTTTGACATGAATGAATGGGCCAAAGGCCAGTTTGACATAAATGAATGGGCCAAAGGCTAGTTTGACATGAATGAATGGGCCGAAGGCCAGTTTGACATGAATGAAAGTACAAATGGGCTGAAAGCCAGTCTGACCTGAATGATACGAATGAATTGGGCCCGAGGCCGTATGATGTGTTTGGAACCACAATCACTTGACCTATATTTATATGTATGTTATATAGAAATACGAATTGGGCCCAAGGCCGTTTGAAGCACGTTGTTCTAAATACCGTTTGTGTAACTTCTTTATCTGATATTATTCACTGGGCTTTCGCTCACGCTCATTCATGTGTTTGTAGGTGAGCCAAGAGAGGTCCAAACCCAGCCTCAATGAAATTCGGGAGGAACAACCAAGATTTGAAGAGTCAGCCCTTGCGTCTCACGCACGAGACTCGTCTTCGCCTTTTTGTTATCCTGTTTTATTTTGTCATGTTGGCGAGGACTTTGAATATGTTTGTATATAGTTTTGATTGGCTGACTTAGACTTGAATGATCCTTTCTGTACAGAACCTTATGTTACTGTATTTTCTTATGTGAGTTATTAATATGTATATGTATGGTTTGTTATGATGTGCCATGTAAGCACAGCTCTATGGACAAATTTTTAAATTCTTGCTTCCGTTTGGCCCCCTTTACTCTGATGAATTATGTTCGGTTTGGTTTGAGGCTGCAGTTAATCCCTTGATTACTGGCCGGTTATGTCTTTAACCCATGGGGGCGGGTTCGGGTCATGACAAATTTACTTGGTAAGTTACTGAGAATTTACACAGTAATTTACGGAGAATTTATTGGGAATTTGCTGAGTAATTTACTGAAAATTTACAGAGAATTTAGTGGAAATTTACTCAGTAATTTACTGAGAATTTATTCGGATTTTAATGAGTAATTTATTGAAAATTTACTGAAAATTTTCTGAGAATTTACGGGGAATTTAATACGTAATTTACTTAGAATTTAATGGGAATTTACTGAGTAATTTACTGGAAATTTACTGAGTAATTTACTAAGAATTTACAATGAATTTTCTCAGTAATTTACTGGGAATTTACTGAGGAATTTACTAAGAATTTACTGGGAATTTACATAGTAATTTACTAAGGAATTTACTAAGAATTTACTGGGAATTTACATAGTAATTTACTGGGAATTTACTATGAATTTACTGGGACTTTACTGAGAATTTGCTGTGAATTTACTGCGTGATTTATTGGGAATTTACTGAGAATTTACTCAGTAATTTACGGAGAATTTGCTGGGAATTTACTAAGTAATTCAATGAGAATTTACTGAGTATTTGCTTAGAATTTACTGGGAATTTACTGACAGTTTATTGGGAATTTACTACATAATTTACTAAAAATTTACTGAAAATTTACTCAGTAATTTACGAAAAATTTACTTGGAATTTACTGAGTAATTTAATGAGAATTTACTGGGAATTTACTCAGTAATTTATTGAGAAATTGCTGGGAATGTACTCAGTAATTTATTGAGAATTTGCTGGAAATTTACTGAGTAATTTACTGGTAATTTACTGAGCATTTTGCTGAGAATTTATTGGAAATTTTCTGATAATTTACTAAGTAGTTTACAGAGAATTTACTGGAAATTTACTGAGAATTTACTAGGAATTTACTGAGCAATTTACTAACTAATTTATTGAGAATTTACTAGAAATTTACTGAGTAATTTTTTAAGAATTTACTTGAAATTTTCTGAGTAATTTATTAGGAATTTATTAAGTAATTTACTTAAAATTTACAGAGAATTTACTCAGTAATTTACTGAGAATTTACTGGGAATTTACTGAGAATTTAATAGAAATTTACTGAGTAATTTATTGAGAATTTACTGGGAATTTACTGAGTAATTTACTGAGAATTTACTGCGTCATTTATTGAAAATTTACTGGGAATTTACTGAGTAATTTATTGAGAATTTATTGGGAATTTACTTAGTGATTTACTGAGAATTTACTGGCAATTTACTGAGTAATTTGCTAAGAATTTACTTGAAATTTATTGAGTAATTTACTGAAAATTTACTGGGAATTTGCTGAGTAATTTACTGGAAATTTACTGAGTATTTACTGGGAATTTACGGCATCATTTACTGAGAATTACTGGGAATTTACTGGAATTTACTCAGTAATTGTCATGACCCGAACCTGCCCCTATAGATTAAGGTCATAACCAGCCAGTAATCATGAGATTACCTGCGGCCTCAAACCAAAACAAGCGTATAGCAATAGAGTGAAGGGGCCAAAATGGAAGTAAACTTAAAAATTTTGTCCAATGAGTTATTCTTACATGGCAGGTCAAAACATTTCACATATACTTAGTAATAACTCACACCACATACCAGTAGTTAACATCTTGTATACCCAGGATCATTCAAACGCATAGTCAGCCATGCCAAAAACTTATATACATAAATGGTCTATCATAACCAATAGATATAGCAAAAGAAATACAAAAGATCATAAACAAAGCCTCTTGCGTGAGGCACCTGGGCTAACTTCACAAAACTCGAGTTCCTTTCTTAAATTCCACTAAGGCTGGGGTTGAACGTCCCTTTACTCACCTACATACATATAGATAAGAGTGAGCTAACGCCTAGTGAATAATATCAAAATAAAGAGGTTAATGAATGAGGTTCGTTCATGAATGAGTCATACTTAAAATGTACACATTTGAACCACTATTCTCATTCACACCAGATTTACAAATCTCAACAAAGCAAAACGACCTTGGGTCCAACACATCATATCCATATGCAAAACAACCTCAGGTCCAATTCTTATATAAAACAATACGACCTCGAGTCCGTCTATACGAAATGACCTTTGGTTTAGCCAACTCTTTATTCAAAATGACCTTTGGTCCAATTCAAACATATCAAACGACCTCGAGCCCAATTCGAATACATCAGGCGTATCAAACGACCTCGGGCCCATTCTCTTTATATTCATATCCATGCGTATTTCATATTCATGATCATGATCCCTTTTATTCAAACGGCATCAAATGACATATTCAAACGACCTTTGGCCCATCTTTGCATTCATGTCTAACGGTCTTTGGCCCAATTGTTCATATCCGATGGCCTTTGGCCCAATCATTCATGTCAAGCGGCCTGAGAGGGAGATTTATGATTTGAGATTGGGCCGTGACGTTAGCCAGACAGATTTGGGCCAAGGTATTGGGCCCCAAGATCAGGCCGTGATATTGCTCGGTAAAAGTAAAGCCCACGAGGAACTGAGCATATGATCTCGGTTCCGTGAAGGGCGGACAGGTGGAGGAACAGCCCAGATGAGGCTCCCCGGCTCACGCGTTGCAAGGCTATAATGCACGCACCTTAACCCAGTAGGAAGGCCGGCACTTGGAACATGGCCGAGAAGGGTTGTTGGCTGACCGGCACAACCAATCTCCAGCTCAGCTTCGCCGGAATACAATTGAGCACGGCTGGGATTAGGCCCGGTAGTAGGAAACTATATCAACTACATTTCGGCATGATCAGTATGGCCGTTGATAGCCGAGGTAATGTTGCCCGGCTGCCGTGCTCCCAGCAGAGTGGGCTGGCAGTTGGGTTAGGTGATGTGTAGCAAGATTTGTGCTGACAGATGGGATAACAGAGCCACGTGTCGAGAGACCAATGGAAGTAGATTTGGGGCGTAGAAGGATATATAAGCATGTCTGCACCCCCCATACGCGACACAGGAACATTTAGTAAGGAAATTCTTACACTCAAACACCCCTCTCTCTCTCTCTCTATCCTAAGGTATGCGCTAACTTGATTGTCAGAGGGTTTTTCCGGCCACACACCGCCGGGTAGCTCACCGTTATATGCTCGCAGGTGATCAGACAGTAACGGAGCTCGGAAGAAAGGAGTACGAGCTTGCCGGAATATTTGCTCCCCGTACAATTGGCACCGTCTGTGGGAAGCTTGACAGACAAAACCTTGTCTTCCAGGCTCGTCTGATCGCCGTCCATGGCGAACAACGATGAGTTTCCGTTGTCTGCCATAGACGGAGCCACCCCGGAGTTCACCCGAAGGAGAGAAGGACCTCCCGCCATCCATCCAATGGCGGATTTGGAGACACCCACCGGAGGACAGACAGGAGACGTGCGGGATAAGCGCAGAAGAAGTTATGGTCATTCATGAAGTCCGGACGGTCATCGATGGCGGAGAGAATCACATGTCCGACGTCTGGAACACAAGTTGAGGGACCAAGACGCTGTCATCCGGCGAATGGCGGCGGAGATAGAGGAGCTCAAGCGGCATGTCAAAGGGAAAGGTGTAGCTGGAGTGGGTGACCACAGTGAGCGCACCCCATCCCGCCGTTCAGGCAGTCAGAGTCAGCGACGCACTCCGTCCATTTCTATTACCAGAAGTTACCAGGTTGGTGATTCCGATGTGCATGTAGAGAAGTCTAGCACGCAAGACAGCACCTACCGGCCCTCACGTCCGGTGACGACGTCGAGGTACTCTTACTCCGCTCATTCAGAGAATTTGCGGGTGGTCTTAAAGGAGCGGGCTCGCCGGCGCGAAGCTCAGAGGATACCGACGTTCCAGCGGCTGTCCTACGGGGTTCACGCCAGCGAGGAGGTCGGAATGCCTCCACCCCGCCAAGCAGCGCCACTCCTAGTGAATTCAGATTTGGCCAGGTTGAGTGCCACCACTTTCTCCCTAGAAATAGAAACTACACCGCTTCCGGCAGGCTTCCACCAACCAAAGTTCACGCTTTACGATGAGAAAACCGATCCCTACATGCATGTAAGTCATTTCCGACAGGTCATGGCCGGACATAGGCGGAATGACGCCCTTATGTGCCTCATCTTTCCGTCAAGTTTGGGCGAACTGGGCTTGAAGTGGTTTGAAAGCTGCCGGAGGGGAGTATTGAGAGGTGGCATCAACTGGCCGAAGCCTTTGTCACGCGCTTCAAAACCAACACAAAAACGCCGAAGGAAGTCGATCATCTACTGAGTGTCAAGATGGAACCGAGCGACACATTGAAGGCATACAACTCTCGGTATTGGGAAACCTTCAACGAGATCTTAGATTGCCCGGTCAACCTTGCAATCACTCAATACAAGCATGGTCTCCCGGTCGGATATAGACTGCGGGACTCGCTTACCATGCACCAACCGACGTCCATGGACCAACTCATGCAGCGCATCAATGAGCACATTCGAGTCGAGGATGACGCGTCAACATCTACCGTGAAGGCAACTCCGGTAGCAACAGACAAGAAGACAGCAGGCAAAGTGCACGCAGCTGCTCAAGTGACCGAGCCGAGGAATCGGACCGTGGCTCGAATCGCAAAAACTGGGGTAGAGGACGTCGGAATGACCGGGATGACTACCCCCGAGATGACATAGCGGATGCAAACAAAAGGTTGAAGGCAAGGACTGGCATTACCACGGTCTTCAAGATTCCGATCTATCGCATACTTAGTGAAATCCGAGACGAGGAGTACGTCCGGTTTCCTGCTAAGTTGGGCGATGGACAAAAGGGCTACAATCCGCGGTATCGTTGCACGTTTCATCGGGAGCATGGCCACCGGACTGAGGATTGTTTGCCATTGAGGCAACACCTGGAAGAGCTAGTCGCGGCCGGGCACCTGGATCTTTTCATTGATGGGGGCGTTAAGGCAAATCAAGTTCCGGTTGATCCGGGGGACCGGACGACCGGGATGTACCTCCTCAAGGGGTTGCGAATGTCATCCACGGCATAGTGGAACCGGCGCGTGTTTGCGAGCTCCGTGGTATGATCAAGAAGGCAGAGCACATGAGGGAAATTTTGTTAGTTCAGCCTGCGCTCAAGAGGGGGAAGACGGAAGCGAAAGATGTGATCAGTTTCTCCTCCAGGGACTTGGAGCGCATTCAGACACCGCACAATGATGCCTTAGTAGTAACACTCTGCGTCAAAGATTTTGAAGTAAAACGGATCTTGATCGATCAGGGAAGCTCGGTCGAGATCATGTACTACGATGCTTTCCAACAGCTCAAGCTCCGAGATACGGATTTTGCCCCGGCGACATCGCCGTTGGTTGGTTTCAACTCACAACCGGAGTGGCCTTTGGGAAAGATTATCCTGCCGGTCAAAGCGGGATCCGTGGTCAAACAGGTGGAGTTCTGGGTATTACAGGTGCCATCTACTTACAATTTGATCCTTGGAAGGGGGTGGCTTCACGCTATGCAAGCCGTGGCATCGACTTTCCACCAAGTAATGAGATTCCCCTCGGCTACGGGGGCAATCGAGGAGATTTAGGGCGATCAGGTCATGTCAAAGCAGTGCTTCGTGGCGGTCAACAGGAGCCGGGCTGCCAAAGGATTTGTTCAAATGATTGAAGGACCGGAGGACCAGGGTGTCTTGGATAATGTGGGCACCAAGGCCGAAGACAAAGCTGTCGAGGAATTGGTGGAGGTGCGAATTGATACAGAGCAGCCGGACAAGTTCTTCTTGCTCGGCTCAAGCCTTACAGCCACGGAACAGACCGAGATGGTTGAGTTTTTGATGGCCAACATCGAAGTTTTTGCATGGTCGCCTTACGACATGCCCGGCCTCGATCCTAGTTTTATTTGCCATCATCTCAATGTCTTCCCCGGAGCCAAGCCAGTCATTCAGCGAACAAGGAGATCGGCCCTGCATCACGCCAAGGTAGTTGCGGAAGAGATCAAGAATTTGCTAGAGGCACGAGCAATTCAGGAAGTACACTATCCTCGGTGGATCTCAAATGCTGTGGTGGTACCAAAGAAGAATGGGAAGTGACGAGTTTGCGTTGATTACAAGACTATCAACCGAGCTTGTCCGAAAGATAGCTTCCCTTTGCCTAGAATTGACCAGCTTGTGGATTTGACGGCTGGACATGACAGGCTAAGTTTCTTGGATGCCTACCGCGGCTATCACCAGATTGCCATGCATGGCCCCGACCGAGAAATCACCTCGTTTACTACACCAAGGGGACTCTTTTGCTACCGAGTCATGCCTTTTGGTTTGAAGAACGCCGGGGTAACTTTTCAGAGGATGGTGACCAAGATGTTTGCTCCTTTACTGGGCCAGAGAATGGAAGCCTTCATTGATGATATGGTGGTTAAAAGCCGGCATCAGGCAGATCATTTGTCCGACTTGGCCGAGATGTTCGCCATTCTCAAAAAGCACAAGCTACGCCTGAATGCGTCTAAGTGTGCCTTCGGCGTGGGATCCGGAAAATTTTTGGGATTCTTAGTCACGAACCGAGGTATCGAAGTAGACCCTACACAAATCCAAGCCGTGCAAGAGTTAAAACAGCCTAGCTCGGCAAAAGACGTGCAGTATCTGGCCGGAATGGCCGCCGCGCTTAACCGATTTATAAACCGGTCATCAAATCGCTGCCGCCCTTTTTTTCAGTCCTTGAAATCAAAGTTCTCCTGGGATGAAGAGTGTGACCGAGCCTTGGCCGAGCTCAAGGAGTATCTGTCTTCAATGCCACTGTTGGTCACACCGGAGCCTGGAGAAGAGCTCTATCTTTATTTGGCCGTATCACAGCATGTAGTCAGTGCGGTGCTTGTCCGGGCTGAAGGAATCAAGCACCTCCCCATCTTCTATGTCAGTAAAACTTTACTACCGGCAGAGTCAAGATACTTGCCGTTGGAGAAGCTTGCTTTGGCATTAATGATGGCTTCAAGAAAGTTGGCGCACTATTTCCATGCACATACCGTCATCGTCTTGACCGAATTCCCCCTCAAAGCTTTATTCGAGCGGGCAGACTTCTCCGGTCGGATTCTTAAGTGAGCGGTCGAGTTGGGACAGTTTGATGTGAAGTTCCAGCCGCGCACCGCCATCAAAGCCCAGACTTTGGCGGATTTCGTCGCTGAATTTTCACCTGGAACTCATCCGGTATGCCCGGTCGATATTACCGCGGCAGATGATGAGGTGCACGCAAGACTATCCGAGAAACAACCAGTTGGTGGAGGTAGCGATGCGGCGTTTGCGCGCACCACTGAAGCACCCTCAGTTTGTACGATTTTACCACCCGGTAATGCGATGACGGAGTTGAATATCACCGACCCACCAGCTCTGTCCGGTCCCGCATCACCAGGGGGGAAGAAATGGAACCACACAGCTCAGAACCTGCGGCCGTCATAATACCGCAACCTAGTGATTTGTCTACGGACTTGAGCATTGCAGATCAACTTGCTGAGTCCGGTGCCGAATCATCAAGGGCGACCGAATTGGAACCGATCAACAGAGAACTTGAAACCGCACAACCGAGTAGTCACAATCCCATCAACCTTCAAGCCTCTCAGGACCCCTCAGAATGGTGGAAGCTCTTTGTGGGGGAGATGTGGAAACTTTTTGTTGATGGAGCCTCGAACCGTCACGGTGCCGGGCTAGGTATAGTTTTGATATCCCCAGACGGGTAGACAATTGAACACTCTATCACCCTTGGCTTTCCAGCATCCAACAACGAAGCTGAGTACGAGGCGCTTTTGGCCGGTCTCAAAAGCGCGCTTCAGATGCAAGCTTCCGAGCTAATGGTGTACAGTGATTCCCAGCTTGTGGCTAACCATGTCGCCGGGATTTATGAAGCAAAGGACGACAGAATGGCAAAGTACCAAGCTTTGGTCAGGGACCACATCAAGCAATTTCAGGCAATCAGAGTTCAACAGATTGGCCGAGAAGAGAACGACCGAGCTGATGAGTTGGCCGGCCTCGCCTCAATGGTTGATTGCACATCTCCTAACCCCCTGTTAATTGAATTTCTTCCACGGCCGAGCATAGAGGAAGCCGGACAGACAGATGTATTCGGCGCCGCGCTAGGTCCTTCCTGGATGGACCCTATAGTCCTGTTTCTCAGAGATCGGATTCTGCCAACCGAGAAGAAAGAAGCGCACAAAGTCCGGGTGAAATCAGAGCGGTTTTGGCTTTCTCCATCTGGAGCGTTGTATAAAAAGTCCTTCACCGGTCCTTATCTGAAGTGCGTGCACCCGAGTAGCGTGGAGGCCTTCTTGTACGAAATTCACGAAGGCATCTATGGCAGTCACATAGGGGGCAGGTCCTTGGCCTACCGCGCTATTTCGCAAGGCTATTGGTGGCCGTGCATGCAAGCCGACGCCCAGAAATATGTTCGGAAGTGTGAGAAGTGCCAGAAGTTTGTGCACCAGATTCACCAGCCGGCCAGAGAACTTCTTCCCCTAACCAGCCCTTGGCCTTTTGCAATGTGGGGATTAGACATAGTGGGGCCGCTCCCAACAGCACCAGGCAACCGGAAGTTCTTCATCACGGCAACTGACTACTTCACCAAGTGGGTTGAAGCCGAGCCTTTGGCAACAATCAAGGAGAAAGACGTGAAGCGGTTTGTCTGGCAGAATGTGGTAACACGGTTCGACATCCCTAAAATTTTGATCTCTGACAACGGCACCCAGTTTGACGGTCGCCTATTCAGAGGGTTTTGTGAAGATTTGAAGATTGAATTCTACAACTCCACTCCGGCTTACCCGCAGTCCAACGGTCAAGCCAAGGCGTCAAACAAGACTATTCTTGACGGACTGAAAAAGAGACTTGAGAAGGCCAAGGGAAAGTGGGCCGAGGAACTCCCCAGCGTCCTTTGGGCATACCGCACTACCCCTCGGCGTTCTACCGGGGAAACTCCATTTGCTTTGGCTTATGGCATGGAGGCGGTCATACCTTTGGAAGTAGGTATGCCCACTCTCAGAAGTGAAAGCTTTGAACCCGAGCTAAACTCCGAGGCCATTGCTCTGGAAATGGATTTGGTGGAAGAACGCCGGGAAAAGGCTCTCATCCACATTGCCGCCTACCAACAAGAACTCTCAAGGAAGTACAATAAAACGTTGCACCCCAGACCATTCAAAGTAGGTGATTGGGTTTTGAGGAAAGTTATGGGCAACACCCTGGTGCCAGGTGAAGGCAAACTAGGGGCAAATTGGGAAGGACCCTACAAGATAACCAGTCTGGCGGGCAAGGGGGCATACCACTTGGAGGATCTTGATGGTAAAGGAATACCCCGGCCATGGAATGCGGCCAACCTCAAACTGTACTTTTTCTAGCTTTTGTTTTCTTTTTGTGCAAAGGAATTTTTTGGCTTACACTTTAAAATGTAATTCTTTTTGTCAATATATAGAAGTGTCTTCTTTGACTGAGCTTTTTGATTAATTGCTTTGATTACTTGAAATTCTCAACCGAGATGAGTTACTCCGGTTGAAGGAGTTGGTGGTTTGTCCAACTCAGAGGTTCCAACCGAGATGGGTTACTCCGGTTGAAGGAGTTGGTGGTTTGTCCAACTCAGAGGTTCCAACCGAGATGGGTTACTCCGGTTGAAGGAGTTGGTGGTTTGTCCAACTCAGAGATTCTAACCGCGATGAGTTACGCCGGTTGAAGGAGTTGATGGTTTGTTCAACTCATAGATTCCAACCGAGATTATTTACGCCGATTGAAGGAGTTGATGGTTTGTTCAAACTCAAAGATTCCAACCGAGATGAGTTACGCCGGTTGAAGGAGTTGGTGGTTTGTGCAACTCAGATATTCCAACCGAGATGAGTTACGCCGGTTGAAGAAGTTGATGGTTTGTTCAACTCATAGATTCCAACCGAGATAAGTTACACCGGTTGAAGGAGTTGATGGTTTGTCCAACTCAGAGATTCCAACCGAGATGAGTTTGTTTATCGAGGTACTAACTCCGGTCAAGATAGTTGGTGATTTGTGCAACTTAGTCATTCAAACCGAGATGTTTTGCTGAAAATAGAGATGGAGAAAACCGTGCAAACACTTGATGAAATTAAAGCTTTTCATTGATAAAAAAAAGTTAATACAAAAGGTGGGGAACTTAGCCCGGTTACATTTGCAGACAAAAAAGAAAACTAAACTAAAGGGGAGAGGTCTGGGAATTCCTCCTCAGCTTCCAGGTTGACCGTTGCTGTCCGGTCCTGGACACCGGTCCCAGTCTAGCCGGTCTGCCCCTGCTCGGTTTGGCCATCTCCCTCAGCGTCTACCTCGACTTCTTCGAGTCCTTCCTCGGCCTCAGCCTGCAGCGCGCTAAAGACGTCATTGACGTATGGAATGAGGTAGGTCAGTACGAAGACAGCCGGTGGAGAAGCAAACACGTCAGTGTCAGGACCTTGACCGAGCTGTTGACAGGCAGCCTTCCATCCAGCTTTGAAATATATGTCCTGGGTGGCGAAGACTTGTTTTTTATAGTTGTCTTCTGCCTCTTTGAAGCCGGCATTATTGGTGTCCTCACAATCCTTCTCCCTGGACTTCTTGAGCGTGTCCAGCTCGGCCTGGAGCTCGTCCCTCTTTTTCTCAGCTTCATCGAGTTGTCCAAGTAACCGGTTGTTATCAGCATTGGCGATTTCGAGTGAGGACTTTGCTCAGCCGAGCTTGGTTTTGAGGCCTTGGACTTGGCTGGCAGTGTCGGCTGCCTTTTGCCGAAGTCGGTGGATGCGCTCCATGACCAGGTGTTGCTTTTGGATGGCCTACAAGGGGAAAACTGGATCAAATTAGAAACCGTGCAAACACTTAATCAAAATTTCAGCAAAGGATTGAGACTTACCCTGGCCATGGACTTGACTGAAGACTTCACAAGCCGAGTGTCCGGAACGTGGTCACTGCCGACCACATCACTCGGTAGGAGCAGGGCTTTTGAGAGATCAAAGGCAAGAAGGTTCTCTTTGTCACCCTTGATCGAAGCGTTCGCTGGGATGTCCTTTTCCCAGTGCTTAAGCTGCAGTCGCCAGGCTGGAGTTGGGTCTGCGATTTCTGTGGGTTGCTTAGTGTTGAGCTCGGCAACCAGCTCGGCCGATGGGTCTGCCCGAGGCCTTTTGCTAGCCTGGCGAGCTTCTTGCTTGGATTGCCCGGCAGCCGGCAACGCCAAGGCAACTACAGGGCCGCTGGATTGACCGGCAGCTTGGAAATGGGGAACGATGCTCGGTATTTCGCCCGAGGTCGCAGTGAGCAAGTTCTTGATGCAACTCCTTTTCACCATCTCCTCGGCTTCAGTTAACCGGATAAATGGGACGTCTGGCAGAGTTGGATCTTAGGGAGGAGTTGGAGCACGGAGAAAGTCTGTAACTTTACTCCGGCGGGGTGCTGAGTATCTATAAGTTGGAACATAGCCGAGCAATTCGTTGCAATCTCGGTGGCTGTAGCGGAGTGCGGTCCAAATTGCTTCTGCGTTGGGGTATTGGTAGTTTGCTTGCAAAGCTTGAATCGCTGCAAGAGGAACAGGAAAAATGGGTAAGTGCAGAATAATAAAGCGAATTGACCGGACAAGACAACACGGCTTACATGTGAAACCGAAGTTCTTGCTTATGAACCAGCCCAGTACCTCGGCTGTTTCATAATTGCCGGTTACCCAGAAGAAATCGTCATCGTGCAAGTCCTTGTTTGGTGTTCTGGTCACGATTTTTTCTTTGCCCGACCTAATCTTAAGGTAATAGGTGAGGCCGTCGCCGGTGTGCCCCAGGGTGTACTGCCGCAGTATCTCGGCTAAACCTAAGTTAATGCCTAACCGATTGTTAAGCTCGTGCACACCGTTTATTATCTGGTAGGTGTTGGTGGACACTTGAGTGGGTGCAAGCCCGGTGCGACGGAGGAACTCGGTGATTAGTGGGTTGAGTGGAAAATGAAGGCCTCCTTCGACGATTGATAGCACGGTGAAGGGGCACTCCTCTTTGCCCCAAGGCGTTGTCTCAATTTCTACAAGCTCAAGGTGGACATCGGCCGGGATGCCATACTCCTCCCTGAACCCAGCTAGGGCAGCCGGAGTATCTACGAGGAAGCAAAATTTCCCCATTTACAACCGGCTAAATTAGCTCGGCTTTGGTTTGGCACTGTCAGGCGATTTGTGGCTACTAGGTCCTTGGGAGCCTCAGGATTGGACAGTGGTCCCCTTGGACTCTGCAGGAAAAGGAGGGCAAGTGTAAGAGGGAGCGTGGTCGCGCAAAGCGAGCTTGACTTTAGCTCGGTCGTGTAGAGTGCCAAACCACATCGGTCGTAGAGGCTGACAAGGAGCTCGGCCGCCCAAGCAGACCAAATTTTAGCCCGGTTGAGCGGCCAAGACCTTTGTTATCCCGGTTCTTCCTATGGTTTTATCTGACAGATTATTTGCTCGGTTGAGGTGGTTTTTTGGATCAGACGAAGACCTGGAGCCCGGTCCGCCCCAGTTCTTCGAAGTTCATCAGCGAAAATGAAGAACACCATGAACAATGGGAGGTTTGGGACGATTTCTATGGCCTACATCCTAAGAACTATGTTTTAGTGCCCTAATGTGTGAAATATTTAAGAATATAGCAACAAAAGAGGAGTTAAAGGACTTACCAGTTAAGGGCAGATACTATTCCTTCAAGCACGAAGAATGGCAGACGAGGCTTGGAGAAAGGTGCTCGAGCTCTGAAGCGTCGGATTGCAGAGAGGCAATAGGAGCAAAATGAGGAAGAGGGGGCTTGCATGTATAGGCGAAGAAACCGCCAAGAATTCAAATTCTGGCGAACGGCTGGGTTGGCTGCTCGAGGTCCAATGGAAGCCTGCCACGTGTCCCCATTTATGACGACGTCAGAACTGAAAGGACAGGTTGAAGAGTCGAGGAGACAACCGGGCAATTTTTGAAGAAGAGGACGTCTACCGAGGAATATAACCGGGCAAGTTTGCAGACAGGAATGTCAACTAGCTTGGTCGCCATTTCGCATTTTGAGGACCGAGGAAGTATTATCCCGGTCGAAATAAGTAATCCCAGTCACACTTTGGCGGACGGAATTAAGGGGCAATTGAGAGGGAGATTTATGATTTGAGATTGGGCCGTGACGTTAGTCGGACAGATTTGGGCCGAGGTATTGGGCCCCAAGATCAGGCCGTGATATTGCTCGGTAAAGGCAAAGCCCGCGAGGAACCGAGCATATGATCTCGGTTCCACGAAGGGCGGACAGGTGGAGGAACAGCCCAAATGAGGCTCCCCGGCTCACGCATTGCAAGGCTGTAATGCACGCACCTTAACCCGGTAGGAAGGCCGGCACTTGGAACGTGGCCGAGAAGGGTTGTTGGCCGACCGGCACAACCAATCTCCAGCTCAGCTTCGCCGGAATACAGTTGAGCACGGCTGGGATTAGGCCCGGTAGTAGGAAACTATATCAACAGCATTTCGGCATGATCAGTATGGCCGTTGATAGCCGAGGTAATGTTGCCCGGCTGCCGTGCTCCCAGCAGAGTGGGCTGGCAGTTGGGTTAGGTGATGTGTAGCAAGATTTGTGCTGACAGATGGGATAACAGAGCCACGTGTCGAGAGACTAATGGGAGTAGATTTGGGGCGCAGAAGGGTATATAAGCATGTCTGCGCCCCCCATACGCAACACAGGAACATTTGGTAAGGAAATTCTTACACTCAAACACCCCTCTCTCTCTCTATCCTAAGGTGTGCGCTAGCTTGATCGTCGGAGGGTTTTTCCCGCCGCACACCGCCAGATAGCTCACCATTATATGCTCGCAGGTGATCAGACAGTAACGGAGCTCGGAAGAAAGGAGTACGGGCTTGCCCGAATATTTGCTTCCCGTACACGGCCTATGGCCCAATCATTCATGTCAAACGGCCTTTGGCCTAATCATTCATGTCAAACCTAGTATAGTCACATAGTCCAGTCAGTCTTGTACCAATCAGAGTACATTATCTCACAAATTATGGAGTTCATTATTTGGGGTGCTCAAGTTAGTCACACAATCACAGAGTCATAATTCCAGTGGTTTAGTCATTGAAAACAGTGATATATCAAATCACCCTGAGCATAGGTTTAGATGTATATGTGCATGTACATAGTCAATCAATATCCCGATACGTATTTCACAAATTTCCCAAATGGGGGCAGATACATACAGTAAATAAGCTATTCATCCTGTGGGTCTGACCAATCTAGATACATATAACAGATATGAAAGAATGCGCTGAATCAAATCAAATAATATCCCAAGCAAAGATATACACACGTACTAGTCCAGAATCAGTCAACATATAAGCAGTCGTTTATAAACAGTATAGATACCTGGAATAACAGTTGCAGTATTCTGAGTGCTTTCTAGGACGAGTGCAATTACTCTATCTTGATTAGCAGTTCCCGCCATTGGTACGAATCCAGCTGAGACAACGGGTCTATTCACGTTTTGCTCAGTCCGGGGACGGTATCTTACCTTATGGTCCATTTTTCCACACCCATAACAAGCCCCAGGAATTCGATAACAAACTCCTCGGTGTTTCTTACCACATTCATTACATGCCGGTGCTGTATTCCTTGTAGAGTTTGAAGTGCGCGATGATCCCGTATTTTGCTTTTTAAATGACCTCTTCTTTGAGAAAAAGCCTTGTCTCTTGCTTTTCCATTCAAAAGATCGGTTCATGTTAGCTTCGGTCATCAGTGTTCGGTCTAGCACCTCAATATATTTTGTGACTTGCAACACATTCACTTGGTGCTCTTGCGCTGGTGGTGGCAAAGGTTCTTGCCGTAGCGGCAACTGATGTTGTTGTCTTAAGATCTCTGCCATTTCTTGTACTATTCTTTCCAGTCAATCAAGTCGGGCTGTGGAAGAGTCCGTCAACTCGTATGCCCTTACTTTATCCATGTTTTACACAAACTCTTATTAAGCCATGCCAAATACAGGAATGCCCAATACAAAATAAACAGAGATACACATAGGTACATTCGTACATAGGCACATCGTTATATTCTCATTTTACGTATTGTCAAGACACAATTAATCACATGCAAAACAGACGATTGCATATGTGACACCCCTGTTCTGTATTATGCTAATTGGTCCCAAATACGAATGTGATTATATGTTTTGATATGATTTTGTGTGCCATTATGCGAATATATGTGATTTTGAAGTTTTATCTGTTCACCGTAGGAATATCTATTTGAATAATCTGCTTTGGAAATTAAATTGAGGGCCTTATCAGCCACAGAACCCGGAATCGATTACGTCATTGTGATTGGCATAATTTTTAGAGCCTACGGTGAAATTTAATTGAAAAATTGATTCGGACCAGATTAAGTTGATTAAATTGGTAAATTGGTGCCCAATTATTTATTATTATTATTATTATGAGTTAGTGGAAATTGTTGGGTAAGGGCACTACACTTCCCATTCTCTCCTATGTATTCATTTTGACTGATCAAACTTTGAGAAAGGGAGAGAGAGCCGGCTGTTAAAGAGAGAGAGGGAGAGAATTGTGTAATTTGTGACTCAAGCTTGGAGATTTGGAGTCTAGTTCAAGAATTAGCCATAGATTGGGCTTATAGGTAAGTATTGATTCTTGAATTCATGAAATTAATGTGTGATCTTGTGTGTTCAAGGGTTGTTTGTGACCAAGAGCATGAGTGAAGTTGGTTTTGTTGGAATTAAAGCTTGATATATGCATGCATGTAAGAAATTATTTTGAAATAGCATGTATAAGCTTGAAATACATGATTCATGTAGAGTTTTGGTTGAAACTCATGTTTTGATCACCATTTGTGTTTTCTAAGTTGAGAATGTGGCTAATTCATCATATACATGTACAATTTATGAAGATATGAGCTTGAATGTATGAAATTGTTATGTTGGAGTTGAGTTTAGTGCCAATTTGGGACATGCATGTGGTTAATTCATGAAATTGAGCTCTATGATGATGTGTTTTGGTATTTATATCATGTTAGTACAAATATAGGTGAAGTTGGAGCCATGTTATGCAATAAATGTGGTTGGAATGTTTGAAGGTAGCTCAAGAACACAATCTGGAATTTCCAGAATTTTGGTGTCCGCTCGAGCGGGGAAACTGCCGCTCGAGCGTAAATTTCGTGCTCCCAGCACTTTTTGCTGAGTTGGATGTTCGCTCGAGCAGGATATTTCACGCTTGAGCAGGGAGCTTTTGTAGACAGGCCTTCCGCTCGAGCACCCTAACTCACGCTCGAGCGTAATTTTGAGGTAACCAGTACTTTTGCAGGCATCTTGGGTCCGCTCGAGCGGGGAATCCCACGCTCAAGCGGGGACCCTATTTTCTGAAATTTTGTATGTTTGTTCTGTGTTTCGTTTTCCATTCTCTTTCACTTGTAAGCACTCTTAGGCATTATGTTAAGCATTATGAATGAGTTAAAGAGATAAAAGTAAAGCCTAAAGAGGAATATGTGAATTAAAGAACGGATTGAACTGTTAGTGACCCTTTTGTGTTCATGAAATGTGTAGGGTCAAGCTCCAGGGCAAATCCATAAGCTGATCACTGTGAGTAATATCGATATTTGAAAGCTTGTCAATGTCCAATTGTTTATTCCCTTATAAGCTTTATGAGTTGCTAATTGGGATTGCGGACACAAGTCTGACATGATATAAATAAATGGACCGAAGGTCGTTTTGACAGAAATGAGTGGGCCGAAGGCCGTTTTGACAGGAATGTATGGGCCAAAGGCCGTTTTGACAGAAATGTATGGGCCGAAGGCTGTTTTGACATAAATAAGTGGGCCGAAGGCCGTTCTGACAGAAATGAATGGGCCGAAGGCCGTTTTGACATAAATGGAAATCTGAATGGGCCGAAGGCCGTTTTGACATGAATGAAAATATGAATGGGCCGAAGGCCGTTTTGACATAAATGAAAATCTGAATGAGCCAAAGGCCGTTTTGACATGAATGGAAATCTGAATAGGCCAAAGGCCAGTATGTTGGGAACTACAGTCGCTTGATCAAAATTGTGTATAAGTGTATATATGTTAAGTAGAAATATGACTTGGGCCCAAGGCCGCTCGGAGCATGTTGTTCTACATATTGTTTATGCAACTTCTGTATTTGATATTATTCACTGGGCTATCGCTCATGCTCATTCATGTGTTTGTAGGTGAGCCAAGGGAGGTCCAAACCCAGCCCCAGTGAAGCCCGTCAAGAACAACAAAGGTTTTGGAGAGTCAGCCCTCGTGTCTCACGCATGAGACCCAACCTTGCCATTTTGTTATGTGTTGTATTTTGTCTCGTTGGCAAGGGCTTTGTGTATATTTGTATATAGTCTGTTATGGGTTGACTTAGTTTGGATGATCCTGTCTGTAAAGAATTTTATAGTACTGTACTTTTGACGTGGGTTATTAACGTATATGAGTTTGGTTTGTTTTGATGTGCATATAAGCACGGTTCTATGGACAAAGTTTTAAATTTTGCTTCCGTTTGGCTCCTTTACTCTGATGAGTTATGTCTATTTTGGTTAGAGGCCGTAGGTAATCTCAGGATTACTGGTCGGTTATGTCCTTAACCCATAGGGGCGGGTTCGGGCCATGACAGCATACTTATTAGATAACACGTGTAGAACACTTACTAGATAATTACACATTTGACCATATTCATATTCCACATAGACACCCATTTGCAGAATCAAATGCACGTAAGCAACTTTTCATGATTCACATGTTCATGTACGTGCATTATAACAAAATAAAACTTGTTGTACACATTAGTTCAACAATTCATATCTCATATAATCACATGTTCTCTATGCTTACATCATGTACTTATCAAATGGATGCATCTTAAGTCTTTTCTAGGCACCTTATGGCTCATTTGGACAAGTGTGTGAGTCATTAACTCGTGCTCTGATACCACTCTGTCATGACCCGAACCCGCCCCTATAGATTAAGGTCATAACCGGCCAGTAATCATGAGATTACCTACGGCCTCAAACCAAAACAAGCGTATAGCAACAGAGTGAAGGGGCCAAAACGGAAGCAAACTTAAAAATTTTGTCCAATGAGCTATGCTTACATGGCATGTCAAAACATTTCACATATACTTGGTAATAACTCACACCACATTCCAGTAGTTAACATCTTGTATACCCAGGATCATTCAAACGCATAGTCAACCATGCCAAAAACTTATACACATAAATGGTCTATCATGACCAATAGAAATAGCAAAAAAAATACAAAAGATCATAAACAATGCCTCTTGCGTAAGGCACCTAGGCTAACTTCACAAAACTCAAGTTCCTTTCTTAAATTCCACCAAGGCTGGGGTTGAACGTCCCTTTGCTCACCTACATACATATAGATAAGAGTGAGCTAACGCCCAGCGAATAATATCAAAATAAAGAGGTTAATGAATGAGGTTCGTTCATAAATGAGTCATACTTATAATGTACACATTTGAACCACTATTCTCATTCACACCAGATTTACAAATCTCAACAAAGCAAAACGACCTTGGGTCCAACACATCATGGAAACGACCTCAGGTCCATTTCTTATATAAAACAATACGACCTCGGGTTCATCTATACGAAATGACCTTTGGTCCAGCCAACTCTTTATTCAAAACGGCCTTTGGTCCAATTCAAACATATCAAACGGCCTCGAGCCCAATTCGAATGTATCAGGCATATCAAACGGCCTCAAGCCCATTCTCTTTATATTCATATCCATGCGTATTTCATATTCATGATCATGATCCCTTTCATTCAAACGGCCCTTGGCCCATCACGGTATTCAAATATATCAAATGACATATTCAAACGGCCTTTGGCCTATCTTTGCATTCACGTCTAACGGCCTTTGGCCCAATCGTTCATATCTGATGGCCTTTGGCCCAATCATTCATGTCAAATGGCCTTTGGCCCAATTCAGATATATCAAACATATCAATGGCAAACGGCAAACGGCAAACGGCCTTATACAAAATTAGACATATAGAATACTCATTCATATTTCAAATCAATAAATCCATGAAGCTTATACAGAAGTAGCATTTGAAAAGTAACATACTTGAAAATATCTTTACTAAGATATTACTCACAGTGATCTGTCGGTGGATTTGCTCTCGTGCTTGACCCTACACATTTCATGAACATAATGGGTCACAAACGATTCAATCTGTTCTTAATTCACACATTCCTCTTAGGCTCCTTTCTTATCATTTTAACTCATTCACAATGCTCAATGCATGCCTAAGAGTGCTTAGAAATGAAAGAGAACGGAAAACGAAACATATAGCTACTTTTCAAAATTTCAGAAACAGGACTCCCCACTCGAGCAGACCCTTTTTGTCTGCAAAAATACTGGTTGCCTCATTTTTACGCTCGAGCGTGAATTTGAGCGCTCAAGCAGAAAGTCACACTACATGGCTCCCCGCTCGAGCGTGAATCTCCACGCTCGAGCGGACATCTATGTCTGTAAAAGTTCTGGGGCATTTCACGCTCGTGCGGCGCTTTCCCCGCTCGAGCGGACATGCCAATTTCTGGGTTTTCCAGAATTGTTCTTCAAGTGCAAATTCGACATTCAAAGGCCCAAAACTCGTGTTCTTGGTTCAAAATTGTGGAAACACATTATATATCATAAGGATGTAAGCAATATGAGGCCAATTATTCAAAATCATGATTTAATTCTCAAATCTTTTAACATTCTTCTTGACATGGTCAAGACTCATGCACCCTAACTTCATACAAACTCCATATCTCTATGGATCATTCATGCATGTGCAATATAGACCCCAATACCATTTCAAATGACACAAGTGATGCTTATTCTCATGAAACTCAACAAAACCATGCTTGCATGTATGATTTAACATTCATTTTCCCATATTCAACTTGTTACATGTTTGATTATGCAAAATCATGGCAATTCCATACATGCATGTACATATAGGCTCCCAATTCATCATAATCAACACAACTCATGCACTTGATTGCCATCTAACTTTCACAAAATTACAAACTCAAACTTATGAATTTATGCTCAATTACTCACCTATGAGCTCCAATCTTCCCAATTCTAGTTAATCCTTGAGTTAAACTCCATGATCTTCAAGCTTCTTGAGCAATTCTCTAACTTGAGCTCTCTCTCTCTCTCTCTAACCAGCACTCTCTCTCTCTCTATAGTGTATTCTCGGCAAAAATGAGCTCAAAACCATGATATGAAGCTATATAGGCCCTTATATAGGCTGGCCTAATCAAATTTTGATTAAGGCTAATCAATAGTGCTTAATTAAATCAGTTTACTGGAATTATTTTAATCCGAATCAATTTCCAATTAAATTTCACCATAGGCTCTAAAAATTACGCCAATCACAATGGTATAGTCAATTTCGGTTTCTATGGCCGATAAGGCCTTCAATTTTTCAGTTCAAAGCACAGATTCTAACAGATTTTCCTACGGTGAACAGATACAAAGTCAAAATCACATATAATCATGCAATTAACACCCAAATTCAAATTAAGCACATAATTACAAACATAATCATGATTAATTAACATAGTACAGGACACGATTATTATAGTAATTTACTGAGAATTTACTTGGAATTTACTGAGTAATTTACTGGGAATTTACAGAATATTTACTGAGAATTTGCTAGGAATTTACTGCGTAATTTACTAGAAATTTACTGAGAATTACTAGGAATTTACTCAGTAATTTACTGAGTATTTGCTTAGAATTTACTAAGAATTTATTGGGAATTTACTGCGTAATTTACTGGGAATTTACTAAGAATTTACTCAGTAATTTACTGAGAATTTACTGGGAATTTACTCAGTAATTTACAGAGAATTTACTTGAAATTTTTCTGAGTAATTTAATGAGAATTTACTGGAAATTTATGGAGAATTTACTGGGAATTTACTCAGTAATTTATTGAGAATTTGCTGGAAATTTACTGAGTAATTTACTGAGAATTTACTAGAAATTTTCTCAGTAATTTGCTGAGAATTTACTAGGGATTTATTGAGTAATTTACTCAGAATTTACTGAGTATTTTGCTTAGAATTTACAGGGAATTTGCTGAGTAATTTACAAAAAATTTACTGGAAATTTACTAAGAATTTACTGGAAATTTTATTTATTTTTTATTTGAACTATTAAAAGCCAAAAGGCTACACAGAGGCATCAACACACAATAACTCCTTTAAAGGAGGAGGAATAAGTTTCACCCAATCTACAGAAAGCTTCCCGCTGTGGTGAGAAGAAGCCAACCAATGGGCCACCCTATTAGCCTCTCTAGGAATCTAGGAAAAAGGGCACCTAAGACTGAACTTCAAAGAGTGAATATCGTACAGCAATGCTAAACAATCTCGAGGGGGATCCAACTCCGAGACACTGAGATCAATAACCACCTTACAATTACTTTCTACTTGGACATTTGATAGACCAAGAGTTTGAAGAAGACGACATGCCAAACGAACCGCACGAGCTTCACCTTGCAAAACTGAGGATGAAGGGGCCGAGACAACAATGCCATCGACCAACCGTCCTTGCCAATCGTGCAAAACAGCTGCTATGGACGTTCTCCCACTGTCTACAGCCACACTTGCATCACAATTAATTTTCAAACAGCCACAAGTTGGACACTGCCAAGTAGGACGTGACCAGGGTAAAAGGAGGAACTGCTAGAATAGGGTCAACCATCGGAGTGAGAGGTTGATTAATTTCCCTCCAAAAAGAATAAACCTTACCCGCAACAGCTTGAGGATTTACTAGAGACAGGGAAAAAACCCATTCATTTCTAGCTTTCCAGATAAACCAACACACCACTGCAGCCTTACCAACTATTTCTTTACGTTCCTTGGCATTTGAGCATATTTCCATGAGCGACACAGTCCAGATTTTAGCTGAGGGACAAATCCCAATCTCCGAAAGCAAACCCAGATCACATGCAAACCAAACAGCCCTGGTCCAATCGCACTTGAACAGAAGTTGCTCGATTGATTCTACTGATGCATTGCAAATTGGGCACTGGTGGGAATCAGAACAACGACGTCTAAACAAATTTTCCTTTGTAGCTAGCTTGTTACAGCAGACTCGCCACCAAAAGTTACGAATCTTAGGTGGGACTGGAGTCGACCAGCTTACTTTCCAGAAACCTTTTGGGAGCAGAAGAGATGAAGATACCCCTAAAAGTACTGCAGACTGCTTAGCCTCAACCGCCATTCGGTATCCAGTCTTAACATCATATATTCCCCGGTTGGAGTGGTGCCAGACAAAAGAGTCCTCCATATCTGTTGAGGATATGGGAATAGCAAGAATATGCTGAGCTTCTGCTACTCCCACTGCGGTCGTAAGTTTGCCTAGATCCCAATCTTTGGAATTAGGATGTATGACATCACTTACTAATTAAACTTGGCACCCAGGTTGCTGAGGGGACGCGACTTTGAAAGTTCAAGAATGCGGCATCCATTGATCCTCCCAAAAATGAATTGACTTTCCATTGTCCAGCTGCCATCGAAGACCTGATTTAAGAAGCTCTCTACCCTGTAAAAGACTAGACCACGCCCAAGATGGCCGGCTCCCTCTTCTAGCCATCAAAATGTCAACATTCGGGTAGTAAAGGCCTTTTAAAACCTGAGCACAAAGAGAGGTGGAGGATTTAAACAATCTCCATACTTGTTTAGCTAACAGGGCTAAATTGAAGGCTTTAAAATCTCTAAATCCCAGCCCCCTTTGGCTCTTACCCACAGATAAACTGGCCCAACTAGCCTAATGGATTCCACGGTCCGACGGGTCCCCGCCCCACCAAAAATTGCTTGTATAGGAATTCAAACAGTCGGTAAATTTTTTTGGCAGAGCAAAACAGGCCATTGCATATGCTGGAATAGCTTGGACGACTGATTTAATGAGAACTTCCCTACCAGCCTGTGATAAAAGATTTTGTTTCCAACCTTGCATCTTTTGCACCACTTTTTCGATTAAATAGCCATAAGCTTCTGCTTTTGATCTCCCCCCAAAAAATGGGAGGCCAAGATATTTGGAACCACGGTTCAAAGAAGAAATGCCCAAGGAAGAGCCAATGTTGTGTTTCCCATCATCAGGAGTATTTGCCGAAAACAAGATCCCAAATTTCTCAAAGTTTATCAATTTGCCAGAAGCCGAGCTATACTCCTCTAAGATTGATTTCAAAACATGGCACTCCGATAAGTTGGCTTGGGCAAACAGAAAAGCATCATCTGCAAAGAAAATATGAGAGAGCACGGGACAACCCCTCCGTAAAGTAACCCCTGACCACTGTTTCTCTTGAACACTTTTGGAAATTTATAGAGACAACCCTTCAGCAACAAGTACAAATAAATACGGAGATAGAGGGTCCCCTTGACGAAGCCCCCGCGATGGAGTAAACGCTGCCCGTTTCTCGCCATTTGCAAAAATTGAAAACGAAACCGTGGACACAATTTCCATAACCCAGTTAACCCAAATGGAATGAAAACCCAACTTTACCATCAGAGCCTTTAAAAAATCCCACTGCACCCGGTCATAGGCTTTGTTGAAGTCAAGCTTCACAGCTATATCATGCACATCCCCTCTTTTCTTTAACTTCATGTAATGGAAAACCTCATGAGCCACAATTATATTGAGAATTTAATGAGTAATTTACTGGGAATTGGCTTTGAATTTACTGAGTAATTTGCTGAGAATTTACTAGGAATTTACTCAGTAATTTACTGAGAATTTACTAGAAATTTACTGAGTAATTTACTAAGAATTTACTAAGTAATTTACTGAAAATTTACTCAATAATTTACTGAGAATTTACTAAGAATTTACTCAATAATTTACTGAGAATTTACTAGAAATTAACTGAATAATTTACTGAAAATTTATTGGAAATTTACTAACTATTTACTAGGAATATACTGAGTAATTTACTGAAAATTTATCAAGTAATTTACTGAAAATTTACTGGAAATTTACTGAGAATTTATTGAGTAATTTACTGTGAATTTACTGAGAAATTTAATAAGATTTTATGGCAATTTACTAATTAATTTAATGAGAATTTATTGAGAATTTACAGGGAATTTACTCAGTAATTTATAGAGAATTTTCTGGGAATTTATTGTGAATTTACTGCGAATTTACATAGTAATATAATGAGAATTTACTGAAAATTTACTCGACAATTTACTGGGAATTTACTGAGAATTTAGTGAGTAATTTAATGGAAATTTACTACGAATTTACTGAAAATTTACTAGTAATTTACTAAGTAATTTACTCGGTAATTTACTGAGAATTTACTTGGAATTTACTGCGTAATTTGTTGAGAATTTACTTGGATTTTACTGAGTAATTTACTGAGAATTTTCTAGGAATTTATTAGGTAATTTACAGAGAATTTACTTGGAATTAACTGCATAATTTAATGAGAATTTTCTGGGAATTTAATGAGTAATTTAACAAGAATTTACTCAAGAATTTACTGGAAATTTACTAAAAAATTTAATGGGAATTTACTAAGTAATTTATTGAGAATGTAAAAGGAATTTACTCTGTAATTTAATGAAAATTTACTGAGAATTTACGTAGTAATTTGCTGAGAATTTACTAAAAATTTACTGAGTAATTTACTGGGAATTTACTGAGTAATTTACTAGGAATTTACTGAGTAATTTAATAAGAATTTACAGAGAATTTACTAATTCATTTAATGGGAATTTACTGACAATTTACAAGGAATTTACTGAGAATTTATAGGGAATTTCCACAGTAATTTACTAAGAATTGACTGGGAATTTATTGAGTATTTACTGAGTAATTTAATGAGAATTTACTGGGAGTTTACTGAGAAATTTACTAAGAATTTTCTCGGATTTTTCTGAGTAATTTAATGAGAATTTAGTGGAAATTTAGTGATTAATTTAATGGGAATTTACTGAGTAATTTACTGAGAATTTACTATGAATTTAATGAGAATTTACTAAGAATTTATTAGGAATTTACTGAGAATTTAGTGAGAATTTATCAGAAATTTACTGAGAATTTATAGGGAATTACTTGGGAATTTTCTGAGAATTTACTGAGTAATTTACTCAGAATTTACTATGTAATTTACTTAGAATTTAATGGGAATTTACTGAGTAATTTACTGGGAATTTACCGAGTAATTTGTTGAGTAATTTACTAAGAATTTACAATGAATTTCCTCAGTAATATACTGAGAATTTACTGAGTAATTTACTTAGAATTTACTAGTAATTTACTGAGAATTTATGAGAAATTTACACAGTAATTTAATTAGAATTTACTAGGATTTTACCGAGTAATTTACTGAGAATTCACTGGGAATTTACTGAGAATTTTCTAGTAATTTACTGAGTAATTTAATGAAAATTTACTGGGAATTTACTGGAATTTTACGCAGTAATTTGCTTGGAATTTACTGGGAATTTATTTTGTAATGTATTGAGAATTTACTAGGAATTTATTGAGAATTTACTGGGAATTTACTGAGTATTTTACAGAGAGTTTACCGAGAATTTATTGAGAATTTACTAAGAATTTTTTAGAAAATTACTGAGAATTTAATCTATAATTTACTAAGTAATTTAATAAGAATTTTCTAAGAAAATACTGTGAATTTATTGGGAATTTACTGAGAATTTACTTGGAATTTAGTGGTAATTTACTGAGAATTTATTGTGAATTTACTGAGTAATTTAAGGAGAATTTAATAGAAATTTACTGAGTAATTTATTGGGAATTTACTCGGTAATTTACTGACAATTTACTTGGAATTTACTGAGTAATTTACTGAGAATTTATAGGGAATTTACTGGGAATTTGCCGAGTAATTTATGGGAATTTACTGAGTAATTTACTTAGAATATACTTCAAATTTACTACATAATTTAATGAGAATTTACTGAGTAATTTACTGAAAATTTACTGGGAATTTACTGGGAATATACTGGGAATATACTGAGTAATTTACTGACAATTTACTGAGTAATTTATTGAGAATTTACTGGGAATTTACTAAGTAATTTAATAAGAATTTACTGGGAATTTACTGATTAATTTAATGAGAATTTACTGTGTAATTTACTGAGAATTTACTAAGTATTTACTGAGAATATACTGGGAATTTATTGATAATTTACTGGGAATTTAATCAGAAATTTATTGAGAATTTATTGCGAATTTACTCCGTAATTTAATGAGAATTTACTGGGAATTTACTGAGAATTATCTAGGAATTTACTGAGTAATTTAGTGAGAATTTATTGAGTAATTTAATGAGAATTTATTGAGAATTTACTCTATAATTTACTTACTGAGAATTTATAGCGCAATTTACTGAGAATTTACTGGAAATTTACTGAGTAATTTACTTAGAATTTACTGGGAATATACCAAGTAATTTAATGAGAATTTACTGAGAATTTACGGGAATATTTTGAATAATTTACTGGGAATTTACTTAGTAATTTAAGCGAAATTTATTGAGAATTTTTTAGGAATTTACTAAGTAATTTAATAAGAATTTACTTGAAATTTACTGATTAATTTAATGAGTATTTACTGGAAATTTACTGAGTAATTTAATGAGAAATTGCTGGGAATTTACTGAGTAATTTGGTGAGAATTTACTGGGAATTTACTGAGAATTTATTGGGAATTTACTCAGTAATTTAAAGATAATTTAATGGAAATTTACTGAGTAATTTACTGAGAATTTACTCAAAATTTACTGACTAATTTAATGAGAATTTGCTGCGACTATACCTAATAATTTAATGGGAATTTACTGGGAATTTACTAATTAACTTAATGAAAATTTACAGAGAATTTACTGAGAATTTACAGGGAGTTTACTTAGTAATTTACTGAAAATTTATTGAATAATTTACTGAGAATTTGCTGGGAATTTATTGAGAATTTACAGGGAATTTATTGAGTAATTTTTTCATAATTTACTCAGAATTTAAATAGTAATTTACTAAGAATTTACTTGGAATTTAATAAGTAATTTACTGAGAATTTACTGAGTAATTTAATACGAATTTATTGAAAATTTATTGAGAATTTACTCAGTAATTTACTGAGAATTTACTAGGAATTTATTGAGTAATTTACTGAGAATTTACTCTGTAATTTACTGAGTAATTTACTAAGAATTTACTGGGAAGTTACTAAGTAATTTACTGAGAATTTATTAGAAATTTACTGAGAATTTACTTCGTAATTTTCTGAGAATTTATTAGGAATTTGCTGAGTAATTTACTTAGAATTTACAGGGAATTTACACAGTAATTTAATGAGAATTTACTAGGACTTTACTGAGTAATTTACGGAGAATTTTATAGGAATTTACTGGGAATTTATATGGAATTTACCGAGTAATTTACTTAGAATTTACTCAAAATTTACTGAGTAATTTACAACAAATTTACTGAGAATTTATACAGTAATTTATTGTGTAATTTAATGAGAATTTATTGGGAAATTACTGAATAATTTACTAAGAATTTACAGGGAATTTATTAGGAACTTACTGCATAATTTACTGATAATTTACTGGGAATTTACGGAGTAATCTACTGAGAATTTACTGGAATTTAATGGTAATTTACTGAGCAATTTACTGAGAAATTACTGAAAATTTACTAAGTAATTTAATGAGAATTTACTGGGAATTTACTGAGTAATTTACTGAGAATTTACAGGGAATTTACTGGGAATTTACTGAGTAATTTACTGAGAATTTACAGGGAATTTACTGCATAATTTAACGAGAATTTACTGGGAATTTACTCAGTAATTTAATGAAAAATTACTATAAACTTACTGAGTAATTTAATGAGAATTTACTCGGAATTTACTAACTTACTAGTAATTTACTGAGTAATTTAATTAGAATTTACTGTGAATTTATTGGGAATTTAATGAGTAATTTGTTGGGAATTTAGTCAGTAATTTACTGAGAATTTACTGGGAATTTAATAATTAATTTACGGAGAATTTACTGAGTAATTTACTGAGAATTTATTGGGAATTCACTGAGTATTTAATACGAATTTACTGGGAATTTACTGATTAATTTGATGAGAATTTACTGGGAATTTACTAAATAATTTACCGAGAATTTACTCAAAATTTACTGAAAATTTACTGAATAATTTGCTGAGAATTTATTGAGAATTTAGTGGGAATTTACTAACTATTTACTGGAAACTTACTGAGTAATTAAAGAGAATTTACTGAGTAATTTAATTAGAATTTACTGAGAATTTACTGAGTATTTACTGGGAATTTACTGAGTAATTTACTTGGAATTTCCTCAGTAATTTACCCAGAATTTTCTGGGAATTTACGGAGTAATTTATTGAGAATTTTCTCAAAATTTACTGAGTAATTTATTGAGAATTTAATGGGAATTTAATGAGTAATTTACTGGGAATTTAGTCAGTAATTTACTGAGAATTTACTGAGAATTTAATGAGTAATTTACTGAAAATTTGCTTTGAATTAACAAAGTAATTTACTGAGAATTTATTGAGTAATTTAATAGCAATTTACGGGGAATTTACTGAATAATTTACTGAGAATTTATTGGAAATTTACTGGGAATTTACTAGAAATTTATTGAGAATTTATTGAAAATTTACTGAGAATTTACTAGAAATTTACTGAGAATTTATTGAAAATTTACTGACTAATTACTAGGAATTTACTGAGTAATTTACTGAGAATTTACTAGGAATTTACTCAGTAGTTTTATGAGAATTTACTGGGAATTTACTGAGTAATTTTACCACGAATTGACTGGGAATTTACGGAGAATTTATTGGGAAGTTACTGAGTATTTACTAGAAATTTACACAGTAATTTACCCAGAATTTACGTGGAATTTATTGAGTAATTTAATTAGAATTTATAAGGAATTTACTGGGAATTTATTGAGTAATTTACTAAGAATTTACTGAGAATTTACTGGTAATTTACTGAGAAATTTAATAAGATTTTATGGGAATTTAGTGATTAATTTAATGGGAATTTACTGAGAATTTAAGGGGAATTTACTTAGTAATTTACAGAGAATTTATTGGAAATTTACTGAGAATTTATTGGGAATTTACTGAGTAATTTACTGAAAATTTAATATGTAATTTAATGGGAATTTAATGCGAATTTACTTAGAATTTGTTAGGAATTTATTGAGTAATTTACTAGGAATTTACTGCGTAATTTACTAGGAATTTACTGAGAATTTTCTGCGATTTTACTAAGTGTTTTACTAGTAATTTACTGAGAATTTTCTGGGAATTTACTAGGTAATTTACAGAGAATTTACTTAGAATTAATTGCATTGTTTAATTAGAATTTACTGGGTATTTACTGAGAGTTTAATGAGAATTTACTGAGTAATTTGCTGAGAATTTAATAAGTAATTTAATAAGAATTTAAAGGGAATTTATTGAGAATTTACGGGGAATTTACTCAAGAATTTACTAAGAATTTACTTGGAATTTGTTGAGAAATTTATTGAGAATTTAATGGAAATTTACTAAGTAATTTACTGAGAATTTAAAAGGAATTTACTGAGTAATTTAATGAGAATTTACTGGAAATTACTGAGAATTTACTAGGAATTTACGTAGTAATATGCTGAGACTTTAATGGAAATTCAGTGAGTAATTTACTGAGAATTTACTAAGTAATTTAATAATAATTTTTTGGGAATTTACTAATTAATTTAATGAGAATTTACTTGGAATTTACTACGTTATTTACTGAGAATTTACAAGGAATTTCCTCAGTAATTTGCTAAGAATTTAGTGGAAATTTACTGAGTAATTTATTGAGAATTTACTGAGTAATTTAATAAGAATTTACTGGGAATTCACTAATTAATTTAATGAGAATTTACTGGGAATTTACTGAGAATTTATTGGAAATTTAATCAGTAATTTACTGAGAATTTGCTTTGAATTTATAGAGTAATTTGCTTGGTATTTACTGAGTAATTGAAGAAGAATTGACAAGGAATTTACTGAATAATTTACTGAAAATTTACTCAGTAATTTACTGACTATTTACTTGGAATTTACTGAGAATTTACCAAGTAATTTACTGAGAATTTACTGGAAATTTACTGAAAATATACTGGGAATTTACTGAGAATTTACTGGGAATTTATTTAGTAATTTACTGAGAATTTACTAGGAATTTAGTCAGTAATTTCCTAAGAATTCACTGGGAATTTACTGAGAAATTTAATAAGAATTTATGGGAATTTACTTATTAATTTAATGGGAATTTACTGAGTAATTTACTGAGAATTTATAGGGAATTTACACAGTAATTTACAGAGAATTTTCTGGGAATATACTGAGTAATTTACTGTGAATTTACCGTGAATTTACACAGTAATATAAATGAGAATTTACTGAGAATTTACTTGGAATTTGCTGAGTAATATACTGAGAATTTACTGGGAGTTTACTCGGTAATTTACTGAGAATTTACTTGAAATTTACTGCGTAATTTACTGAGAATTTACTTGGATTTTATTGAGTAATTTTGTAGTAATTTTCTAGGAATTTACTTGGTAATTTACAGAGAATTTACTTGGAATTAACTGCATAATTTACTGAGAATTTTCTGTGAATTTAATGAGTAATTTAATAAAAATTTACTGGGAATTTACTGAGAAATTTTCTGAGAATTGAACGTGAATTTCTAAGTAATTTACTGAGAATTTAAAAGGAATTTACTTAGTAATTTAATGGGAATTTATTGAGAATCTACGTAGTAATTTGCTGAGAATTTACTGAAAATTTACTAAGTAATTTACTAGGAATTTACTGAGAAATTTACTAAAAATTAACTAGAAATTTACTGAGTAATTTAATAAGAATTTACTGGTAATTTACTAATTCATTTAATGAGAATTTACTGAGTAATTTACTGAGAATTTACAGGGAATTTCCACAGTAATTTACTAAGTATTTACTGAGTAATTTAATGAGAATTTACTGGGAATTTACCGAGAAATTTACTGAGAATTTTTCGGGAATTTCCTGAGTAATTTAATGAGAATTTACTAATTAATTTAATGGAAATTTACTGAGTAATTTACTGAGAATTTAGTGAGAATTTACCAGGAATTTACTAAGTAATTTACTGGGAATTTACTGAGAATTTACTGGGAATTTACTGAGTAATTTAATCAGAATTTACAGGGAATTTATTGAGAATTTACTACGTAATTTACTGAGAATTTAATGGGAATTTACTGAGTAATTTATTGAGTAATTTACTGAGATTTTACTGAATATTTTTCTAGTAATTTACTGTGAATTTTCTGGGAATTTACGGGGTAATTTACAGAGAATTTAGTTGGAATTAATTGCATAATTTAATTAGAATTTACTGGGTATTTACTAAGAGTTTAATGGGAATTTGCTGAGAATTTAACGAGTAATTTAATAAGAATTTAAAGAGAATTTATTGAGAATTTTCGGGGGAATTTACTCAAGAATTTACTGAGAAATTTATGGAGAATTTAATGGGAATTTAAAAGGAATTTACTGAATAATTTAATGAGAATTTATTGGGAATTTACTAGGAATTTACATAGTAATTTGCTGAGAATTTAATGGTAATTTACTGAGAATTTACTGAGTAATTTAATAAGAATTTACTGGAAATTTACTAATTAATTTACTGTGAATTTTCTGAGAATTTATATTGAATTTACTGAGTTATTTACTGAGAATTTACAAGGAATTTCCTCTATAATTTACTGAGAATTTACTGAGTAATTTAATAAGAATTTCATGGGAATTTATAAATTAATTTAATGAGAATTTACTGGGAATTTGCTGAGAATTTATTGGGAATTTAATGAGTAATTTACTGGGAATTTAGTTAGTAATTTATTGGGAATTTAATGAGTAATTTACTGAGAATTTGCTTTGAATTTACAGAGTAATTTGTTAGGAATTTACTGAGTAATTTTAGAAGAATTGATGAGGAATTTATTGAATAATTTACTGGGAATTTACTCAGTAATTTGCTGAGAATTTATTGAATAATTTACTGACTATTTACTGGGAATTTATTGAGTAATTTACTAAGAATTCACTGGGAATTTACTGAGAAATTTAATAAGATTTTATGCGAATTTACTTATTAATAAAATGGTAATTTACTGAGAATTTACAGGGAATTTACACAGTAATTTACAGAGAATTTTCTGAGAATTTACTGAGTAATTCACTGTGAATTTACACAGTAATATAATGAGAATTTACTCGGAATTTACTCAGTAATTTACTGAGAATTTACAGGGAATTTACTCAGTAATTTACTAGGAATTTACTGAGAATTTACTCGATAATTTGTAGAGAATTTACTAGAAATTTAATGAGTAATTTAATGGGAATTTACTGCGAATTTACTTGGAATTTATTGAGTAATTTACTAAGAATTTACTGGGAGTTAACTAGGTAATTTACTGAGAATTTACTTGTATTTTACTGAGTAATTTTCTAGTAATTTACTGAGAATTTTCTGAAAATTTACTTGGTAATTTACAGAGAATTTACTTCTCATTAAATGAGTAATTTAATAAGAATTTACTTGGAATTTACTGAGAATTTACTCAAGAATTTACTGAGAATTTACTGAGAATTTAACGGGAATTTACTAAGTAATTTACTGAGAATTTAAAAAGAATTTACTGAGTAACTTAATGAGAATTTACTGAGAATTTATGTTGTAATTTGAGGAGAATTTACTGAGAAATTTACTGAAAATTTACTGTGAATTTACTAATTCATTTAAAGAGAATTTACTGGGAATTTATTGAGAATTTATAGGGAATTTCCACAGTAATTTACTGAGAATTTACTGAGTAATTTAATGAGAATTTACTGGGATTTTACTGTGAAATTTATTGAGAATTTTCTGGAAATTTCCTAAGTAATTTAATGGGAATTTACTGATTAATTTAATGGGAATTTACTGAGTAATTTACTGTGAATTTACTAGGAATTTAATGAGAATTTACTGAGTAATTTACTGAGAATTTAGTGAGAATTTACCAGGAATTTACTATGTAATTTATTGGGAATCATCTGGGAATTTACTGAGAATTTACATTAAATTTACTAAGAATTTACAGAGTAATTTACTCAGAATTTACTGGGAATTTACTGAGAATTTACTACATAATTTACTGAGAATTTAATGGGAATTTACTGAGTAATTTATTGAGTAATTTACTCAGAATTTACATTGAATTTCCTCAGTAATTTACTGACAATTTATTGAGTAATTTACTTAGAATTTACTAGGAATTTACTGAGTAATTTACTGAGAATTTACTGAGAATTTACTGGGGATTTACATAGTAATTTACTAAGTAATTTAATGAGAATTTCTGGGAATTTACTGAAATTTTACACAGTAATTTGCTTGGAATTTACTGATAATTTACTGGGAATTTACTTTATAATGTACTGAGAATTTACGGCGATTTTACAGAGTAATATAATGAGAATTTACTGGGAATTTACTGAGTATTTTACAGAGAGTTTACCGGGAATTTATTAGGAATTTACTAGGAGTTTACTAAGCAATTTACTTGGAATTTACATAGAATTTATTGGGAATTTACTAAGCAATTTACTGGGAATTTACTGAGAATTTACTTGGAATTTAGTGGAAATTTACTAAGAATTTTCTGAGTAATTTAAGAAGAATATAATGGGAATTTACTGAGTAATTTACTGAGAATTTACTCGGTAATTTACTGACAATTTACCTGGAATTTACTGAGTAATTTACTGAGAATTTACTTTGAATTTACTACATAATTTAATGACAATTTACTGAGTAATTTACTGAAAATTTATTGGAAATTTACTGAGATTTTACAAGGAATATACTAGCAATTTACTGGGAATATACTGAGTATTTTACTAAGAATTTACTGGGAATTTTGTCAGTAATTTACTAAGAATTTACTGGGAATTTGCTGAGCAATTTAATAAGAATTTACTTGGAATTTACTGCTTAATTTAATGAGAATTTACTACATAATTTACTGGGAATTTAGTAAGTATTTACTGAGAATATATTGGAAATTTACTGATAATTTACTAGGAATTTAATCGAAAATTTACTGAGAATTTACTTGGAATTTTGTGACACCCCTGTTCTATATTATGCTAATTGGTCCCAAATACGAATGTGATTATATGTTTTGATATGATTTTGTGTGCCATTATGCGAATATATGTGATTTTGAAGTTTTATCTGTTCACCGTAGGAATATTTGTTCGAATAATCTACTTTGGAAATTAAATTGAGGGCCTTATCGACCACAAAACCCGGAATCGATTACGCCATTGTGATTGGCATAATTTTTAGAACCTACGGTGAAATTTAATTGGAAAATTGATTCGGACCAGATTAAGTTGATTAAATTGGTAAATTGGTGCCCAATTATTTATTATTATTATTATGAGTTAGTGGAAATTGTTGGGTAAGGGCACTACACTTCCCATTCTCTCCTATGTATTCATTTTGGCTGATCAAACTTTGAGAAAGGGAGAGAGAGCCGGCTGTTAAAGAGAGAGAGGGAGAGAATTGTGTAATTTGTGACTCAAGCTTGGAGATTTGGAGTCTAGTTCAAGAATTAGCCATAGATTGGGCTTATAGGTAAGTATTGATTCTTGAATTCATGAAATTAATGTGTGATCTTGTGTGTTCAAGGGTTGTTTGTGACCAAGAGCATGAGTTAAGTTGGTTTTGTTGGAATTAAAGCTTGATATATGCATGCATGTAAGAAATTGTTTTGAAATAGCATGTATAAGCTTGAAATACATGATTCATGTAGAGTTTTGGTTGAAACTCATGTTTTGATCACCATTTGTGTTGTCTAAGTTGAGAATGTGGCTAATTCATCACATGCATGTACAATTTATGAAGATATGAGCTTGAATGTATGAAATTGTTATGTTGGAGTTGAGTTTAGTGCCAATTTGGGACATGCATGTGGTTAATTCATGAAATTGAGCTCTATGATGATGTGTTTTGGTATTTATAGGTGAAGTTGGAGCCATGTTATGCAAGAAATGTGGTTGGAATGTTTGGAGGGAGCTCAAGAACACAATCTGGAATTTCCAGAATTTTGGTGTCCGCTCGAGCGGGGAAACCGCCGCTCGAGCGTAAATTTCGTGCTCCCAGCACTTTTTGCAGAGTTGGATGTTCGCTCGAACGGGATATTTTACGCTCGAGCAGGGAGCTTTTGTAGACAAGCCTTCCGCTCGAGCGCCCTAACTCACGCTCAAGCGTAATTTTGAGGTAACCAGTACTTTTGCAGGCCTCTTGGGTCCGCTCGAGGGGGGAATCCCACACTTGAGCGGGGACCCTATTTTCTGAAATTTTGTATGTTTGTTCTGTGTTTCGTTTTCCGTTCTCTTTCACTTGTAAGCACTCTTAGGCATTATGTTAAGCAATATGAATGAGTTAAAGAGATAAAAGAAAAGCCTAAAAGAGGAATATGTGAATTAAAGAACGGGTTGAACTGTTAGTGACCCTTTTGTGTTCATGAAATGTGTAGGGTCAAGCTCCAGGGCAAATCCACAAGCCGATCACTGTGAATAATATCGATATTTGAAAGCTTGTCAATGTCCAATTGTTTATTCCCTTATAAGCTTTATGAGTTGCTAATTGGGATTGCGGACACAAGTCTGACATGATATAAATAAATGGACCGAAGGTCGTTTTGACATAAATAAATGGACCGAAGGTCGTTTTGACAGAAATGAATGGGCCGAAGGCCGTTTTGACACGAATGTATGGGCCGAAGGCCGTTTTGACAGAAATGTATGGGCCGAAGGCCGTTTTGACATAAATGAGTGGGCCGAAGGCCGTTCTGACAGAAATAAATGGGCCGAAGGCCGTTTTGACATAAATGGAAATCTGAATGGGCCGAAGGCCGTTTTGACATGAATGAAAATATGAATGGGCCGAAGGTCGTTTTGACATAAATGGAAATCTGAATGGGCCAAAGGCCGTTTTGACATGAATGGAAATCTAAATGGGCCAAAGGCCAGTATGTTGGGAACTACAGTCGCTTGATCAAAATTGTGCATAAGTGTATATATGTTAAGTAGAAATATGAATTGGGCCCAAGGCCATTCGGAGCATGTTGTTCTACATATTGTTTATGCAACTTCTGTATTTGATATTATTCACTGGACTATCGCTCACGCTCATTCATGTGTTTGTAGGTGAGCCAAGGGAGGTCCAAACCCAGCCCTAGTGAAGCCCGTCAGGAACAACAAAGGTTTTGGAGAGTCAGCCCTCGTGTCTCACGCATGAGACCCAACCTTGCCATTTTGTTATGTATTGTATTTTGTCTCGTTGGTAAGGGCTTTGTGTATATTTGTATATAGTCTGTTATGGGTTGACTTAGTTTGGATGATCCTGTCTGTAAAGAATTTTATAGTACTATACTTTTGATGTGGGTTATTAACGTCTATGAGTTTGGTTTGTTTTGATGTGCATATAAGCACGGCTCTATGGACAAAGTTTTAAATTTTGCTTCCGTTTGGCCCCTTTACTCTGATGAGTTATGCCTATTTTGGTTTGAGGCCGTAGGTAATCTCAGGATTACTAGCCAGTTATGTCCTTAACCCATAGGGGCGGGTTCGAGCCATGACAAATTTATTGGGAATTTACCCCGCAATTTAATGAGAATTTACTAAGAATTTACTGAGTAATTTAATGAGAATTTATTGGGAATTTACTAAGTAATATACAGAGATTTTTTTGGGTATTTATTGCGTAATTTACTGAGAATTTACTGGAAATTTACTGAGTAGTTTACTGAGAATTTACTGGGAATATACTAAGTAAATTAATGAGAATTTACTAAAAATTTACGGGAAATTTTTTTAATAATTTACTGAGAATTTACTGGAAATTTACTGAGAATTTTTTAGGAATTTACTGAGTAATTTATTAAGAATTTACTTGAAATTTACTTATTAATTTAAAGAGAATTTATTTGGAATTTACTGGGAATTTACTCCGTAATTTATTGAGAATTTACTTGGAATTTACTGAGAATTTACCAGAAATTTACTGAGTAATTTACTGAGGATTTACTAAGAATTTTGCTGAGTAATTTAATGAGAATTACTAGGAATTTACTGAGAATTTACTGGGAATTTACTGTGAATTTACTGAGTAGTTTACTGGGAATTTACTTAGTAATTTACTGAGAGTTTACTTGAAATTTACTGAGTAGATTACTGGGAATTTACTCAGTAATTTCCCGAGAATTTATTCGAAATTTACTGAGAATTTATTGGGAATTTACTTAGAATTACTAGCAATTTACTGAGTAATTTAATTAGAATTTGCTGGGAATTTACAGAGAATTTACTGGGAATTTACTGAGTAATTTAGTGAGAATTTACTGGAAATTTACTGAGTAATTTAGTGAGAATTTACTGGGAATTGACTCAGTAATTTACAGAGAATTTAATGGAAATTTACTGAGAATTTACTACGACTTTACTTAATAATTTAATAGGAATTTACTGGGAATTTACTGATTAACTTAGTGAAAATTTACAAAGAATTTACTGAGAATTTACGGAGAGTTAGTTAGTAATTTACTGAGAATTTACAGGGAATTTACTGAGTAATTTTTTGAGAATTTAGTCAGAATTTAAACAGTAATTTAATGAGAATTACTTGGAATTTAATAAGTAATTTAGTGGGAATTTACTGAGAATTTACTTCGTAATTTACTGAGTTTTTTTGGGAATTCGCTGAGTAATTTACGGGGAATTTACATAGTAATTTAATGAGAATTTACTGGGACTTTACTGAGTAATTTACTGCAAATTTTTTGGGAATTTACTGAGTAATTTGTTGAGAATTTACTCGGAATTTACTGAGTAATTTACTCAGAATTTACTGAGAATTCGCCCGGTATTTACTAAGTGATTTACTGGGAAATTACTGAGTAATTTACTGAGAATTTACAGGGAATTAACTGGGAATTTACAGAGTAATTTACTAGAATTTACTAAGTAATTTACTGATAATTTACTTGGAATTTAGTGATAATTTACTGAGAATTTACTGGGAATTTACTAAGTAATTTAATGAGAATTTACTAGAAATTTACTAAGCAATTTAATTAGAATTTATGGGGAATTTACTGAGTAATTTACTAGGAATTTAAGGGGAATTTTCTCAGTAATTTACTGGAAATTTACTGAGTAATTTATTGAGAAATTACAGAAATTTTCTAGGAATTTACCGATTAATTTACCAGTAATTTACTGAGAATTTACTTGGAATTTACTGCATAATTTAATGAGAATTTATAGGGAATTTACTTGGAATTTACATGGAATTTACTGGGAATTTAACGAGTAATTTACTGAGAATTTAGTAATTAATTTACGGGAAATTTACTGAGTAATTTACTGAGAATTTACTGGGAATTTACTGAGAATTTATTGGGAATTTACTGAATAATTTACTGAGAATTTACTAAGAATTTACAAGAAATTTACTGAATAATTTGCTGATAATTTATTGGGAATTTAGTGGGAATTTACTAACTATTTGCTGGGAACTTACTGAGTAATTTACTGAGAAGTTTTTAGGAATTTACTAAGTAATTTACAGAGAATTTATTGAGCAATTTAATTAGAATTTACTGGGAATTTACTGAGTAATTTACTGGGAATTTAATGAGTAATTTACAGAGAATTTAATGGGAATTTAGTCAGTAATTTACTGAGAATTTACTGGGAATTTAATGAGTAATTTACTGAAAATTTGCTTTGAATTGACAGAGTAATTTACTGAGAATTTACTGAGTAATTTAATAAGAATTTATGGGGAATTTACTGAATAATTACTGAGAATTTACAGGGAATTTACTAAGAAATTTACTGAGAATTTACTGGAAATTTATTGACTAAATACAGGGAATTTATTGAGTAATTTACGGAGAATTTATTAGGAATTTACTGAGTAATTGAGTGAGAATTTACTGGGAATTTCCTAAGTAATTTACTTGGAGTTTACAAAGTAATTGACTACGAATTTACTGGGAATTTACTGAGTATTTATTATGAATTCACTCAGTAATTTACCCAGAATTTACTTAAAATTTACTGAGTAATTTAATTAGAATTTACAGGGAATTTACTGAAAATTTACTGGGAATTTACTGGGAATTTATTGAGTAATTTACTGAGAATTTACTGAGTAATTTACTGAGAATTTACGGGTAATTTACTGAGAAATTTAATAAGATGTTATGGGGATTTACTGATTAATTTAATGGGAATTTACGGAGTAATTTACTTAGAATTTACGGGGAATTTACTCAGTAATTTACAGAAAATTTTCTGGGAGTTTACTGAGTAATTTCGTGAGAATTTACTGTGAATTTACGGAGCAATATAACGGGAATTTACTGAGTACTTTACTGAGAATTTACTGGGAATTTACTAAGTAATTTTCTGAGAATTTACTTAGTAATTTATTGGGAATTTACTGAGTAATTTAATGGGAATTTACTTAGAATTTACTAGGAATTTTGTAAGTAATTTACTGGGAATTTACTTGGTAATTTACTGAGAATTTACTTGGAATTTACTGCTTAATTTATTGAGAATTTTTTGAGAATTTAATGGGAAATTACTGAGAATTTACTGGGATTTTACTGAATATTTTACTAGCAATTTACAGAGAATTTACGGGGTAATTTACAGAGAATGTACTCGGAATTAACTGCATAATTTAATTAGAATTTCCTGGGTATTTACTGAGAGTTTAATGGGAATTTACTAAGTAATTTGCTGAGAATTTAATGAGTAATTTAATAAGAATTACTGGGAATTTATTGAGAATTTACGGGGAATTTACTCAAGAATTTACTACGAATTTACTGAGAAATTTATTGAGAATTTAATGGGAATTTACTAATTAATTTACTGAAAATTGAAAAGGAATTTACTGGGTAATTTAATTAGAATTTATTGGAAATTTACTGAGAATTTACTAGATATTTACAGAGTAATTTACTGGGAATTTACTAAGTAATTTTCTTAGAATTTACAAGGAATTTCCTCAGTAATTTGCTGAAAATTTACTAGAAATTTACTGAGTAATTTACTGAGAATTTAGTAAGTAATTTAATAAGAATTTACCGGGAATTTACTAATTAATTTAATGAGAATTTATTCGGAATTTACTGAGAATTTACTGGGAATTTAGTCAGTAATTTACTGAGAATTTACTGGAAATTTAATGAGTAATTTACTTAGAATTTGCTTTGAATTTACAGAGTAATTTGCTGGGAATTTACTGAGTAATTTAATACGAATTTACGAGGAATATACTGAATAACTTACTGAGAATTTACTGAAAATTTACTCAGCAATTTACTGAGAATTTACTGAATAATTTACTGAGAATTTATTGAAAATTTACTGGGAATTTACTGAGAATTTACCAAGTAATTTACTAGGAATTTACTTAAAATTTACAGGAATTTATTGAGTAATTTGCTGAGAAATTTAATAAGATTTTATAGGAAATTACTTATTAATTTAAAGGGAATTTACTGAGTAATTTACTGAGAATTTACGGGGAATTTACTCAGTAATTTACTGGGAATTTAATGAGTAATTTACTAAGAGTTTGCTTTGAATTTACAGAGTAATTTATTGAGAATTTATAGGAAATTTACTGAATAATTTACTGAGAATTTACTGAGCAATTTACTAAGAATTTACCAAGTAATTTAGTGAGAATTTACTGGGAGTTTACTGAGTAATTTACTGTGAATTTACGTAGTAATATAATAGGAATTTACTGGGAATTTACTGAGAATTTACTCAATAATTTACTAAAAATTTACTGAGTAATTTACTGAGAATTTAATGAGTAATTTAATAGGAATTTACTGCGAATTTACTTAGAATTTACTAGGAATTTACTGAGATTTTTTTGATAATTTAATGGGAATTTACTGAATAATTTACTGAGAATTACTAGGATTTTACTGAATATTTTACTAGTAATTTACTGAGAATTTTGGGGTAATTTACGAGGTATATACAGAGAATTTACTTGGAATTAACTGCATAATTTAATTAGAATTTACTGGGTATTTACTGTGAGTTTAATGAGAATTTATTGAGTACTTTTTTGAGAATTTAATGAGCAATTTAATAAGAATTTATTGGGAATTTATTGAGAATTTACGGGGAATATACTCAAGAATTTACTGAGAATTTAATGCGAATTTGCTGGGAAATTTATTTAGAATTTAATGGAAATTTACTAATTAATTTATTGCGAATTTAAAAGGAATTTATAGAGTAATTTAATGAGAATTTATTGGGAATTTACTAGGAATTTACGTAGTAATTTGCAGAGAATTTACTGAGTAATTTAATAAGAATTTACTAATTAATTTAATGACAATTTTATTGGGAATTTACTGAGTAATTTGTTGAAAATTTACAAGGAATTTCCTCAGTAATTTGCCGAGAATTTACGAGAAATTTACTGAGTAATTTACTAAAAATTTACTAAGTAATTTAATAAGAATTTATCGGGAATTTACTAACTAATTTAATGAGAATTTAATGAGTAATTTACAGAGAATTTACTGGGAATTTAGTCAGTAATTTACTGAGAATTTACTGGGAATTTAATGAGTAATTTGTTGAGAATTTGCTTTGAATTTATAGAGTAATTTGCTGGGAATTTACTGAGTAATTTAGGAAAAATTTACGAGGAATTTATTAAGAATTTACTGGGAATTTACTCAGTAATTTACTGAGAATTTACTGAAAATTTACTGGGAATTTACTGAAAATTGACTGAGAATTTATAGGGAATTTATTGAGTAATTTATTGAGAATTTACTGGGAATTTAGTCAGTAATTTCTTGAAAATTTACTGGGAATTTGCTGAGAAATTTAATAAGATTTTTTGGGAATTTACTTATTAATTCAATGGGAATTTACTGAGTAATTTACTGAGAATTTACTCAGTAATTTACTCAGAATTTTTTGGAAATTTAATGAGTAATTTAAGAAGAATTTATGAGGAATTTACTAAATAACTTACAGAGAATTTATTGGGAATTTACTCAATAATTTACTGAGAATTTACTAGAAATTTACTGAATAATTTGCTTAGAATTTTTTGGAAATTTACTGACTATTTTACTGGGAATTTACTGAGTAATTTCCTGAGAATTTACCAAGTAATTTACTGAGAATTTACTGGGAATTTACAGAAAAGTTTCTAGGAATTTACTAAGAATTTACTGAGAATTTATTAAGTAATTTACTGGAATTTTGTTAGTAATTTCCAAAGAATTTACTGGGAATTTACTGAGAAATTTCATAAGATTTTATGGGAATTTACTTATTAATTTAATGGGAATTTACTTGTTAATTTAATGAGAATTTACTGAGTAATTTTCTGAGAATTTATAGGGAATTTACCCAGTAATTTTATGAGAATTTACTGAGTAATTTACTACAAATTTACACAGTAATATAATGAGAATTTACTGGGAATTTGCTGAGAATTTACTTGGTAATTTACTGAGAATTTACTAGGAATTTAATGAATAATTTAATGGGAATTTACTTCAAATTTACTGAGAATTTACTAGGAATTTACTCAGTAATTTACTGAGAATTTACTGTGAGTTTACTCGGTAATTTACTAAGAATTTACTTGGAATTTATTGCGTAATTTGCTGAGAATTTTTTGGGAATTTATGGGGTAATTTACAGAGAATTTACTTGGAATTAACTGCATAATTTAATGAGAATTTTCTGCGAATTGAATGAGTAATTTAATAATAATTTACTGATAATTTACTGAGAATTTACTCAAGAATTTGGTGAGAATTTATTGGGAATTTACTGAAAAATTTGCTGAGAATTTAATGGGAATTTACTAAATAATTTTCTGAGAATTTAAAAAGAATTTACTGAGTAATTTAATGAGAATTTACTGGGAGTTTACTGAGAATTTACGTAATAATTTGCTGAGAATTTACTGGACATTTACTAAGTAATTTACTAGGAATTTATTGAGTAATTTACTAAAAATTAATGGGAATTTACTGGATAATTTACAAAAAAAATACTAGGAATTTACTAATTCATTTAATGAGAATTTACTGGAAATTTACTGAGAATTTACATGGAGTTTCTACTGTAACTTACTGAGAATTGACTGGGAATTTACTGACTATTTACTGGGAATTTAATGAGAATTTACTAGGAATTTACTGAAAAATTTATTGAGAATTTTCTGGGAAATTCCCGAGTAATTTAATGAGAATTTACTGGGAATTTACTGATTAAGTTAATGGTAATTTACTGAGTAATTTACGGAGAATTTAATGAGGATTTACTGAGAATTTATTAGGAATTTACTGAGTAATTTTTTGAGAATTTACCGGGAATTTACTGAGTAATTTACAGAGAATTTACTAGGAATCATCTTGGAATTTACTGAGTAATTTACTGGGAATTTACTGAGAATTTACTGGGAATTTACTGAGAATTTACTCGGAATTTACTACGTAATTACTAAGAATTTAATTAGAATTTACTCTGTAATTTACCGGAAATTTACTGAGTAATTTATTAAGTAATTTGCTGAGAATTTATATTGAATTTGCTCAGTAATTTACTGAGAATTTACTGGAAATTTACTGAGAACTTACGGGAATTTACACGGTAATTTAATTAGAATTTACTAGGAATTTACTGAGTAGTTTACTGAGAATTTACTAGGAATTTACACAGGAATTTACTGAGAATTTTCAGGTAATTTACTGAGTAATTTAATGAGAATTTACTCGGAATTTACTGAAATTTTAGACAGTAATTTGCTTGGAATTTACAAAGAATTTACTTTGAATTTATTTTGTAATGTGCTGAGAATTTACTACGAATTTACTGAGAATTTACCGAAATTTACACGGTAATATAATGAGAATTTATTGGGAATTTACTGAATAATTTTCTGAGAATTTACTGTGTAATTTCTGAGAATTTACAAGGAATTTCCTCAGTAATTTGCTAAGAATTTACTAAAAATTTACTGAGAATTTACTAAATAATTTAATAAGAATTTAAGGGGAATTTACTAATTAATTTAATGGGAATTTATTGGAAACTTACTGAGAATTTACTGGAAATTTAGTCAGTAATTTACTAAGAATTTACTGGGAATTTAATGAGTAATTTACGGAGAATTTGCTTTGAATTTACAGAGTAATTTGCTGGAAATTTACTATGTAATTTAAGAAGAATTTACGAGGAATTTACAGAATAATTTACTGAGAATTTACTAGGAATTTACTGAAATTTACTGAATAATTTATTGAGGATTTACCGAAAATTTGCGGACTATTTATTGGGAATTTACTGAGTAATTTACCAAGTAATTTACAAAGAATTTACTGGGAATGTACTAAGTAATTTACTGAGAATTTACCAAGTAATTTACTGGAAATTTATTGGGAATTTACCGAAAATTTACTGGGGATTTACTGGGAATTTACAGGGAATTTGTTGAGTAATTTACTGAGAAATTTAATAAGATTATATGGGAATTTACTTATTAATTTAATGGGAATTTACTGAGTAATTTACTGAGAATTTATAAGAATTAACAAAGTAATATAATTAGAATTTACTGGGAATTTACTAAATAATTTACTGGGAATTCACTAAGTAATTTACTGAGAATTTACAAAGATTTCCTTAGTAATTTGCTGAGAATTTACTGGAAATTTACAGAGTAATTTACTAAGAATTTACTAAGTAATTTAATAAGAATTTACCGGGAATTTACTAATTAATTTAATGAGAATTTACTGGGAATTTATTGAGAATTTAATAAGTAATTTACTTGGAATTTTGTCAGTAATTTACTGATAATTTACTGAGAATTTAATGAGTAATTTACTGAGAATTTGATTTGAATTTACAAAGTAATTTGCATTGAATTTACTAAGTAATTTAAGAAGAATTTACATGAAATTTACTGAATAATTTACTCAGAATTTACTGGGAATTTACTTAGTAATTTATTGAGAATTTACTCAATAATTTATTGAGAATTTACTAGAAATTTACGAACTATTTATTGGGAATTTACTAAGTAATTTACTGAGAATTTACCAAGTAATTTACTGAGAATTTATTGGGAATTTATTGCCTAATTTACTGAGAAATTTAATAAGATTTTATGGAAAATTACTTATCAAATTAATGGGAATTTACTGAGTAATTTACTGAGAATTTACAGGGAATTTAGTCAGTAATTGACTGAGAATTTACTGGGAATTTAATGAGTAATTACTGAGAATTTGCTTTGAATTTAAAGTGTAATTTGTTGGAAATTTACTGAGTAATTTAAGAAGAACGATGAGGAATTTACTGAATAATTTACTTAGAATTTACTGGAAATTTGCTCAGTAATTTACTGAGAATTTACTGAATAATTTACTGAGAATTTACTGGAAATTTACTCACCATTTACTGGAAATTTACTGAGTAATTTTCTTAGAATTTACCAAGTAATTTACTGAGAATTTACTGGGAATTTATTATGTAATTTACTGAGAATTTACTGTGAATTTACGCAGTAATATAATGAGAATTTACTCAGCAATGTACTGGAAATTTACTGGGTTTACTGAGAATTTGATGAGTAATTTAATGAGAATTTACTACAAATTTACTCAGAATTTACTCAGAATTTAATTAGTAATTTACTTGGAATTTACTCGGTAATTTACTGAGAATTTAATGGTAATTTGCTGAGAATTTACTAGGATTTTACTGAATATTTTACTAGTAATTTACTAAAAATTTTCTTGGAATTGACGGGGTAATTTACAGAGAATTTACTTGGAATTAACTGCATAATTTAATTAGAATTTACTTGGTATTTACTAAGAGTTTAATGGGAATTTAATGAGTAATTTGCTGAGAATTTAATGAGTAATTTAATAAGAATTTTCTGAGAATTTCCTACGAATTTGCTGAGAAATTTATTGAGAATTTAACGGGAATTTACTAATTAATTTACTGAGAATTTAAAAGGAATTTACTAAGTAATTTAATGAGAATTTATTGGGAATTTACTGAGAATTTACTAGGAATTTACGTAGTAATTTGCTTAGAATTTTCTAAGTAATTTACTGAGTAATTTAATAAGAATTAACTGGGAATTTACTATTTAATTTAATGAGAATTTACTGAGAATTTACAAGGAATTTCCTCAATAATTTGCTGAGAATTTACTGAAAATTTACTGAGTAATTTACTAAGAATTTACTAAGTAATTTACCGGGAATTTACTGATTAATTTAATGGGAATTTACTGAGAATTTAATGAGTAATTTACTAGGAATTTAGTGAGTAATTTACTGAGAATTTACTGATTAATTTAATGAGTAATTGACTTAGAATTTGCTTTGAATTTACAGAGTAATTTGCTCGGAATTTACTGCGTAATTTAAAAAGAATTTACGAGGAATTTACTGAATAATTTATGGAGAATTTACTGGGAATTTACTCTGTAATTTACTGAGAATGTACTGGAAATTTACTCACTATTTACTGGGAATTTACTGACTAATTTACTGAGAATTTACCAAGTAATTTACTGAGAATTTACTGAAAATTTACTGGGAATTTACTGAAAATTTACTGGAAATTTAGTCAGTAATTTCTAGAGAATTTACTGGGAATTTACTGAGAAATTTAATAAGATTTTATAGAAATTTACTTATTAATTTAATGGAAATTTACTGAGTAATTTACTTAGAATTTACAGGAAATTTACTCAGTAATTTACTGAAAATTTTCAGGGAATTTAATGAGTAATTTACTGAGAATTTGTTTTGAATTTACACAGTAATTTGCTGGGAATTTACTGAGCAATTTAAGAAGAATTTACGAGGAATTTACTGAATAATTTACTGAAATGTTACTGGGAATTTACTCAATAATTTACTGAAAATTTATTGAATAATTTACTGAGAATTTACTGAAAATTTGCTGAATATTTACTGGGAATTTATTGAAAATTTACTATGAATTTACTGAGAATTTAGTCAGTAATTTCCAGAGAATTTGCTAGGAATTTACTGAGAAATTTAATAAAATTTTATAGGAATTTAATAATTAATTTAATGGAAATTTACTGAGTAATTTACTGGGAATTTACTCAGTAGTTTACTTAGAATTTACTGGGAATTTAATGAGTAATTTACTGAGAATTTGCTTTGAATTTATAGAGTAATTTGCTGGGAATTTCCTGAGTAATTTAATAAAAATTTACGAGGAATTTACTAAATAATTTACTGAGAATTTACAGGGAATTTACTTAGTAATTTACTAAGAATTTACTGGGAATTTACTGACCATTTTCTGAGAATTTACTGAGCAATTTACTGAGAATTTACCGAGTAATTTACTAAGAATTTACTGGGAATTTACTGAAAATTTACTGGAAATTTACTGAGAAATTTAATTAGCTTTTGTAGGAATTTACTTATTAATTTAATGGGGATTAACTGCGTAATTTACTGAGAATGTGCTCAGTAATTTACTGAGAATTTACTAGGAATTTACAGAGTAATTTGCTGGGAATTTAATGAGTAATTTAAGACGAATTTACGAGGAATTTACTGAATAATTTTCATAGAATTTACTGGGAATTTACTCAGTAATTTACTGAGATTTTTTTGGAAATTTACTAACTATTTACTGGGAATCTGCTGAAAATTTCGTAGGAATTTACTGCGAATTTGCTGAGAATCTATTGAGTAATTTACTAAGAATTTACTTTAAATTTCCTAAGAATTCACTGAGAATTAACTAAGAATTTAATGAGTAATTTACTAAGAATTTACTGGGAATTTAATGAGTAATTGACTTAGAATTTGCTTTGAATTTACAGAGCAATTTGTTGGGAATTTGCTGCGTAATTTATGAAGAATTTACGAGGAATTTACTGAATAATTTACTGAGAATTTACTAGGAATTTACTCAGTAACTTACTGAGAATGTACTGGAAATTTACTGAATAATTTACTGAGAATTTACTGGAAATTTACTCACTATTTACTGGGAATTTACTGAGTAATTTGCAAAGAATTTACCAAGTAATTTATAGAGAATTTACTGAAAATTTACTAGGAATTTACTAAGAATTTATTGGAAATTTATTGAGTAATTTACTGAGAATTTACTGGGAATTTAGTTACTAATTTTCAGAGAATTTACAAGGAATTTACTGAGAAATTTAACAAGATTTTATAGGAATTTACTTATTAATTTAATGGGAATTTACTGAGTAATTCACTGATAATTTACAGGGAATTTGCTCAGTAATTTACTGAGAATTTACTAGGAATTTAATAAGTAATTTACTTAGAATTTGCTTTGAATTTACACAGTAATTTGCTGGGAATTTACTGAGTAATTTAAGAAGAATTCACGAGGAATTTACTAAATAATTTACTGAGAACTTACTTAGTAATTTACTGAATAATTTTCTGAAAATTTACTGAATAGTTACTAGGAATTTACTGAGTAATTTACTGAGAATTTACCAAGTAATTACTGAGAATTTATTGGGAATTTGTTGAGTAATTTACTGAGAATTTACTGGGTATAGCGATCCCGGGTTTACCCTTGTTGTATAGTGATCCGGACATGTGTCCGTGGATGTTGGTAGTTGTTTATTATTTTGTTTACATCCTTTTACTTCGTATTTGAGTTATAGGATGTGTTGAGCGGGTTTGTTACAGGTTGGTTGAGTTTACAAACCAAAACTAGTTGCCCAGATTTTTGGCCTGTACGCTCGAGCGGAGGTGTTGGCGCTCGAGCGTAGATTACACCCATTCAGTATTTTCCTGTGCAGCGTTGTACGCTCGAGCGTGGTATTGGCCGCTCGAGCGGGGTTGTCTGAGTGCCGCTCGAGCGTAGGGTTGGGAGCTCGAGCGGAGGCCTGGTTCTGTAAAAGTGCTGGGCGAGTGCATTCTGCGCTCGAGCGGGAGGTTGGCCGCTCGAGCGGGAGTCTGTAAGTGGCCGCTCGAGCGGGGTGTTTTACGCTCGAGCGGAGACCTGGGTTAAAGTCCCGAATTTGTGACTCTTTAAATCACTTTTTCACTTTCTCTTCTCTCTCTTACTTTTCCAAAATCACCATTGTTGAGCCTCTCACTCTAGACTCTACATTCTCTCTAGGTTTTGATCTAGTAGGAGTGATTTACTCACCTTTGGCCTTTACAAAAAAGTTGTTGATCGTCGAGGGCTTCATTTTAATCTGAAAATCTCGGGTTTTGGAACACGTTGGGTTTTGTCGTCTTCTCCTTTGGGACTCCGAAATTGAGGTAGGGATAACCTACTCCTCTCTATGGGTTTTGTCTTTAAATTTTGGTATTTTGAGATGTTGGGCTTGGTTTGGTAAATTTGTGAAAGTTTGGGGCTTTTGTGTAATTTTACAAAAGTTGGGGTTTTATTCATAATAAACCTAGATGCATGTTTGGCATAGAAAAATAGAATGATTGTTGAATCATTGATGAAAATGGAACCTAAGGGTTGAAATAGTAATTATGGAAAATGGCCTAATTACATTGTTTAATTAATTGAGATAATTAATTGGTGAGAAATGAGGAAAAGAAATGTTGATTGAATATCCATTTGTGCATTTATTTTCTGTTTAGAAATAACTACTTGGGCTATCGGTGGAGGATAGTCGTGATTGTTGTAGACAATGCATGATGATTAGGTAAACTGAAACTAATCAATGGAAAGTGTCATGGAACTTGACGGTTGATACAATACATTAATTGTGTGTATTGTGTGATTGTATATAGAACCAATGTGTTTATATACGTTATGTGTAGAGGAGGAGATAGGGGATGTACTCCGCGGTTTAGGGGAAGATAGGGGATGTACCTCTAAACCGGATAGGTATTGGGAGGAGATAGGGGATGAACTCCGTTGACAGAGCTCATATGCTTGTCTAGAGAAGTGAAGATAGAGCTCATATGCTTATCTTTGTGAAGTGTGGATACAGCTTGTGTGCTTATCTGTGGATATTGTTGATATACATATCTGTTGTAGAATGTGGATACAGCTTGTATGCTTATCTGTGGATATTGTTGATATACATATCTGTTGAGAATGTGGATATAGCTTTTATGCTTATCTGAATGTGAGATATAATTTTTATACATATCTGTGGAAATGATGATAGAGCTAGCATGCTTATCTGTTGAAAAAGGGAAAATGAAAAGTAATTGGGACTTGTAAGTCGTTGACATAAATATGTAATTTATGTGATTGTATCAGTGTTGACCAACTATCAATTGCTAATGTTTTAGTCATTGTCCATGGTTGGTTTAGTGTATTTCTACTGGGCTGTGGCTCACCCTATATGGGAATATCATTTTCAGGTACAGGAAGCATGCCACCTCCAAGGACATAGTTCGGGAGGCTTGAGGCGGGCATAGTGTAGTTATTTTACTTTTGATGTATTACATGTAACTTCAAGCCAAGGGCTTAATGTGTAAACGAGTTAGAACTCTTTGTTGTAACCAAGTGTTAACTTGGAAAGCTGTAAGCCCGTAGGGCATTTTGTTATGAGGTTAACATGTAATACTTATGTAATGGAATTCTAATGAATGAAAGGGATGCGGTTAGTTTAAATGTAAATGCATGTCTTATCTGTTGGGTTTATTGTTATTATTTTGAGGGCGTTACAACTTGGTATCAGAGCGTACCGGGTTCGAATACTTTGGGTACGTGGGAAGTGATTAGGATCACAATGGGTTTGTCTCGCTTGATAGAGACTTAGATGTAGTATCATATGCTATGTGCTTAAATGCTAACATGCTTATGTGACTATGTGGGTATGGGATTTAATTTCTAGGATGTTGATTGGACCCTTGAGTTTCTGGGAGTCTTGTTGGAAAGGCACTTGATCAATGCTATTTCTAACCGGAACTCTAGTAACGTCTCGGGACTATCATTATCCGGAAATGAAATTCGTAAGTGCTTATGTGTTTATGTGCTTATGTGGAGTGAATTACAGTTGTCCATGTATTAGGACGTGAGTGTTTAGTTTCGGCACATTTATGAATGTGCTAATGTTCTGTGTTGCCCTTATTAGGATGTCAGGACGAGGAAGAGGTGCTAGGCATGGTAGACCTGCGAGGCAGGAAGTACCGTTACCGGGTGAGATTCCGGCAGTGCAGGAGGGAGTTGGGCAGGCCAATGTGGCCGAGCCAGTAGGTCAGCAGGCTATGGGTGCCTTGGCCAGAGAGATAGCAGGAGCTTTGGGTATTCTTAGAGCTGGGAATCAGGCGGCGAGACAGGGCCTTCCTTCTTGAAGAGGGAGTTCTTTCGGTGTAATCCGGACGAGTTTATCGGGGATCCTAAAGAGCCGCTTAAGGCAGATGAATGGCTCGAACAGACAACGAAGACGTTTGAGATGCTTGGCATCGAGGACGGAGCACTGAAAGTGACCTTGGCATCCTTCCAACTGAAGGGAGATGCGGGTCAATGGTGGAAGTACGAGAAAGCTCGTGTTGGTGGTACTTGGGAGGCGTTTGTGAATGCTTTTCAGGAGAGGTTTTTATCAGCAGCAGCTAGGGAGAAGCTGAGGGATCAGTTTAGCCGGCTTAATCAGCAGGGCTTGTCAGTGGCCGAGTTTGAGGCTACTTTTACCAGCCTGTCTAGGTTTGCACCTGAACTGGTGGCGTCTGAGGAACGCCGTTGCTATGAGTTTGAGCGGAAGTTGAGGCGGGGCCTCAAGTTGAGAATTGGTGGGTCTTATATTCGAGAGTATAGACACCTAGTGGATGCTGCAGCTCATATGGAGCTTATGATGCAGGAGGAGGATGAGGGTCAGAGAGGCTCCAAGAGGAGCCAGGATAGTCAGGGTGATGGCAGGAGACAGAAGGGTTATAACCCTCAGCAGTCTCAGGGTGCAGTCTCTAGATCGACCTTTCCAGTGCCGAGTGTTGGCTCAGGGAGAGGCAGTCAGGGGGAATTCACTTGTTACAAGTGTGGCCAGCTGGGTCACAAGGTTTCTGTTTGCCCGCAGAAGGGTGGGGGTCAGAAAGCTGCTTCTTCTTCAGCTAGACCGCAGAGTCAGAGTTTGGGCAGGGGGCAGCTCTTGACTTGTTATCAGTGTGGACAACCTGGGCACATGAAGAGGTTTTGCCCACAGTTGAGTGCCACTTCGGGAGCGTCTGGTTCTAGGCAGACGCAGGGTTTTCAGCCAGCTCAGTCTGTGCAGGCCTCGAGGGCCAATCCGGGAGTTTCGTCATCCCAGTCTGTGCAGCAGTCTTTTGCTCCGAGAGGTGAGCAGGTAGACCAGGGGCCTACGGGGCGCGTGTATGCTGTTACCGCGCAGGATTTAGTACCGACTCCATCAGTAGTGAGAGGTACTTTTCTGTTTTGCAACTCAGTTGCTAATGTGTTGATAGACACGGGTGCATCTCATTCTTTTGTATCTGCTGCATTTGCATCTGTTTTGGAATTGGAGTTAGCACAATTAGCATCTCCTATTTGTGTGGTATCGCCTTTGGGTGGTGAGTTGATTCTGAAACAGGGTGTTAGAGGATGTGATATAGAGGTCGCCGACTATAGGCTTCCTTTTCCGTTTGTTGTCATGCCCATGAAGGGTTTTGATGCTATTTTGGGTATGGACTGGTTATCGTCATACCGGGCTGTTATTGATTGCTACCGCCAGAGGGTTACATTGTGTACCTTGAGCGGGGAGTGGTTCCATTTCTTGGGAGACCGGGTTGGTAGTGTTTTGCCACCGGGGTATGATTCGCGAGGGCGAAGTGAGCTTAGTAGTCTACTTGCCAGCTTTGAGAGTGGTGAGAGTGGTGAGACCCAGGTTGTGTTACCGAGGGTGGTTTGTGAGTATTCGGATGTCTTTCCCGAAGATCTTGTTAGTTTGCCACCTCACCGAGAGATAGAGTTCTCTATTGATTTAGTGCCTGGTACGGCGCCGATTTCTATGGCACCTTACCGTTTTGCTCCAGCAGAGTTGGTTGAGTTGAAAGTTCAGCTCCAGGAATTGCTAGATAAGGGCTTTGTTCGCCCTAGTGTTTCACCGTGGGGAGCACCGGCCCTCTTTGTTAAAAAGAAAGATGGTGCCTTGAGATTGTGTATAGACTACCGGAAGTTGAATCGGGCTACGGTTAAGAATAAGTATCCTATGCCCCGTATAGATGATTTGTTTGACCAGTTGAAGGGTTCCCGTTGTTTCTCTAAGATAGACTTGAGATCGGGTTACCATCAGTTGAGGGTCAGGGAGGAAGATATTCCTAAGACGGCATTCCGTACGCGGTATGGCCATTACGAGTTTCTGGTGATGCCATTCGGGCTTACCAATGCACCAGCAGTCTTTATGGACTTGATGAACCGGATTTTCCGGGAGTTCTTAGACCGATTTGTGGTCGTCTTCGTGGACGACATCCTTATCTATTCGCCTTCTGAGGAGGAGCACGAGGCACACTTGAGAGTGGTGCTTGAGTTACTTAGAACCCATAGGCTGTTTGCCAAGTTTGGAAAGTGTGAGTTCTGGCTGAGGGAAGTCAAATTCTTAGGCCACGTGGTATCCGGGGAAGGGGTGTCTGTTGATACATCCAAGGTTGAGGCAGTGCAAGATTGGGCACAGCCTAAGAGTGTGTTTGAGATCCGCAGTTTTCTGGGATTAGCTGGGTATTACCGTCGGTTTGTGAAAGATTTCTCCAGATTAGCGTCACCGTTGACTAGGCTGACTCGGAAGGGAGTCAAGTTTGTGTGGAGTGAGACTTGTGAAAAGTCGTTCCAAGAGCTGAAAGTTAGATTGACCACCGCTCCGGTATTGATTATTCCGGAGAGAGGGTTGGGTTATGCAGTTTATTGTGATGCCTCACGAGAGGGTTTGGGTTGTGTGTTGATGCAAGAGGGGAAAGTGGTAGCTTATGGCTCACGTCAGTTGAAAATACACGAGAAGAATTACCCCACACACGACCTAGAGTTAGCAGCTGTGATCTTTGCCTTGAAAATCTGGAGGCACTACCTTTATGGTGAGAGGTTCGAGGTATTCTCGGATCATAAGAGTTTGAAGTATCTGTTTACACAGAGAGACTTGAATCTGAGGCAGAGGAGATGGATGGAGTTCATCGAGGATTATGATTTTGAGTTGCATTATCATCCGGGAAAGGCCAATGTTGTGGCCGATGCCCTTAGTAGGAAAACCATTAGTGATGTAGCTTGTATAGCCATCCGGGAATGGGTGATGTTGGGAGCACTTGGCGAGTTTGATTTGCTACTGGGCGAATCTGTTGAGACTGCGGCCTTGTTTTCTGTCGTGGTGCAGCCTACACTTGTGACTAGAGTGTTAGAGGCACAGAGAGGTGACCTTGAGGTAGAATCCCTCCGAGAGAAGATCTCCAGTGGGAAAGTTGAGAAGGGTTTGACGGTGTATCCCGACCTGAGCGTGAGATACCGAGACCGTTTGTTTGTACCGGAGGCTTGCCGTGAGGAAGTACTCCGAGAGTTTCACCATTCGCGCCTTGCGGTGCATCCAGGAGGTACTAAGATGTATCAGGATTTGGGTCGCCAGTTTTGGTGGCGGGGTATGAAAAGAGATGTGGCTGTTTTCGTATCGAAGTGCCTTACTTGCCAGCAAGTGAAGGCCGAGCATCAGAGGCCAGCGGGTTTGTTGCAACCCTTGCCTATTGCCGAGTGGAAGTGGGAGCATGTCACTATGGACTTCGTTGTAGGTCTTCCGAAGACTCAGCGAGGTAGTGATGCTATTTGGGTGGTTGTAGACCGGTTGACTAAGTCGGCGCACTTTATTCCTATGCGCGTGAGAGATTCGGTAGATCATCTTGCCGATTTGTATATTCGGGACGTAGTGAGATTGCACGGGGTCCCAGTGACGATCGTCTCAGATAGAGATCCTCGTTTTACTGCTAGGTTGTGGCAGAGTTTGCAGAGTGCCTTGGGCACTAAGTTGACCTTTAGTACGGCTTATCATCCTCAGACTGACGGACAGTCCGAACGTACTATTCAGATCCTCGAGGATATGCTTCGGGGTTGTGTCCTGGACTTCAGTGGGACGTGGGAGAGGCACTTGCCATTGGTAGAGTTTGCCTACAACAACAGTTTTCAGTCTAGCATCGGTATGGCACCGTTTGAGGCCTTGTATGGCCGACCGTGTAGGTCTCCAGTTTGTTGGGCCGAGGTGGGTGATGCACCTTTGTTGGGTCCGGAGTTGGTTAGGGAGACGACGGAGAAAGTTGAGCTTATCCGTAGGAGGCTTGTTACAGCCCAGAGTCGACAAAAGAGTTATGCCGACCGTAGGAGGAGGCCTTTGGCGTTTGAGGTAGGTGATCATGTCTTTCTGAAGATATCACCTAGACGAGGCCTGATGAGGTTTGGGAAGAGTGGGAAGTTATCCCCTCGGTTTATTGGTCCTTTTGAGATCCTTGAGAGGATTGGTGAGGTTGCTTATCGATTAGCCTTACCACCGCAGTTGTCCGGAGTGCATGACGTGTTTCATGTGAGTATGCTTCGGAAGTATGAGCCAGATCCATCACATGTGTTGGATTGGACTGATTTAGAGGTAGATGAGGATGCCTCGTATGAGGAGAGACCGGTTCGGGTCTTGGATAGGCGGGATCAGGTCCTGCGTGGCAAGACCATTCCTTTGGTGAAAGTCTTGTGGAAACATCACGGAGTGGAGGAAGCCACTTGGGAACGTGAGTCGGGAGTCCGTGAGAAATATCCGGACTTGTTTGTTGATATGTAATCTTGTATTTAAATTTTACATTTTGTTGAACTTAAGAGCTTGGATATATGTCTTAAGTTGTGAAACATTGAAAATGTTTTGGTTATTGAAAGTATGTTTGGAACTTGCCTCTTATGGAAGTTGAAAGTGACATTATATGCGTTAAATATATTGTTGAAATTGGAAGGATAGTGCATAATGTTGATGCATGTTGAAAATACATATGTTGTTTACATATTGTGATATGTCTCTTGTTAAAGGGATGGGATGACCGGTAATGGGTCGAATTGTTGAATGTTAAAATGTAACATTGTTTAAAATGGAGGAAAACTTGTTTTTTTGAAAACTTGTGCTTAATTTCGGGGGCGAAATTCTTTAAGGGGGGGAGGTTATAGCGATCCCGGGTTTACCCTTGTTGTATAGTGATCCGGACATGTGTCCGTGGATGTTGGTAGTTGTTTATTATTTTGTTTACATCCTTTTACTTCGTATTTGAGTTATAGGATGTGTTGAGCGGGTTTGTTACAGGTTGGTTGAGTTTACAAACCAAAACTAGTTGCCCAGATTTTTGGCCTGTACGCTCGAGCGGAGGTGTTGGCGCTCGAGCGTAGATTACACCCATTCAGTATTTTCCTGTGCAGCGTTGTACGCTCGAGCGTGGTTGTCACGACCCCAAACCGCCCCTAGTAGTTTGGTGCCGTGATGGCCAGTAATCCGTAATTACCGAAGGCCAACTTTTTCAAAACTTAACACAATCAGAGTACGAATATAGGGGGCTCACAAATGCGGAAGCAATAAATCAAATACAAGTGGTCCATAAGAGCTGTGCGTAGATTAAAGCAGTGCCAAACATTCCAATTAACTTCACAACTTAAATACAACAAGGTAAAATTACATGTTACATCTTGATCAAAAGGCTTCTCGAGCCGACATATACAAAATACAGCTAATACAAGTCAAGAAGCATGATTTTCAAGATTTGCCGACATGCAAGGTAGACATCGCCGACGTAAATGCAAAAGCAAGCCGACATAAGTACAAATCCAAAACAAGCATCCAAACGATCTAGGCGTCGCCGCCGTCTTGCTCATCACCTACATATATATAGAGGGGTGAGTATAAAACTCAGTGAATGGTACCAAAAATAAAGGTTTGCATGAATAAAGCCGAGGTCCTTCAAAACGAAACTCATCAAACTTAGCAAGGTAAGGGATGAACCGTATTCATCAATCAAACATTACAAGTATCCAAAGGTGTTTACTGACATAGGCAAAACAAGGGATGAACCGTATTCATCAGTCAAGTATCAAAACATCGGCGAAGCAAGGGATGAACCGCATTCATCAGTCAAGTATCAAAACATCGGCGAAGCAAGGGATGAACCGTATTCATCAGTCAAGTATCAAAACATCGGCGAAGTAAGGGATGAACCGTATTCATCAGTCAAGTATCAAAACATCGGCGAAGCAAGGGATGAACCGTATTCATCAGTCAAGTATCAAAACATCGGCGAAGCAAGGGATGAACCGTATTCATCAGTCAAGTATCAAAACATCGGCGAAGCAAGGGATGAACCGTATTCATCAGTCAAGTATCAAAACATCGGCGAAGCAAGGGATGAACCGTATTCATCAGTCAAGTATCAAAAGCTGTACGATCCGTAATCGTTTGGTCAAAAGTATTGCGAAAGTTTAAAGTCCTCCAATACAAGGGACTTGTGTTACTTAGGCCCGTAGCCCGGTTTAACAAGGACCGTATCCTTTTATACTTAGTACTGCGAAAGTTTAGAGTCCTCCAGCACAAGGGACTTGTGTTACTTAGGCCCGTAGCCCGATTTAACAAGGACCGTATCCTTTCCAAAGGTGGCATCAAAACAGGGAGTATACTTGACTCATCAAACAAGAGCTATTTATTCATGCTATCAAATACTTTTGTCAAAAACAAGCAAGCAAGATTTATCAAAACAAGTATAACATAGCTTTATCAATAATACCACTCACCTAGTTCTTCAGGTGTAGACTCAAGCAAATATCAAGGACCTACAATCACATGGCAAGTCACATTCTCAAAGCAAGCTCCAAATACATGCAAATGATCTCGGCATTCTTGCCAGATCCAAGTCAAAGACAAAGCAAAACAAGCTGGGAGTTTAATCACTGCTCCCGCTCATAAAAACACACCGGGTACTGACCAGGACTAAGCCGAGGTCCCGTTAAACAAAGTCAGGAAAAACCTGGGTTTCCTTTGAAGAATATGAAGAACATGATCATTTGAAAGATGGATGCAAGTTCACAACTTGTTACAAAAATCTGAGTTTTCATGCCAAGAGTTCAAAATATATGGACCTGGGTACCTATCAAAGAAAGGCATGCAAGAACAAACACAAAACATGGTTTTCGTTCCAAACTCCTCGATCAAAAGAGACCTTTTTTTTCAAGAACACATGGAAAACCATTTTCTCTTTCCAAACCAACTTCAAAACGATGCATGACATGCAAAACAAATCCGATCATGCAATGCAGCTGGATATTCAGCAAGAACAATCGAAGGGGATCAAGATTCTAACCTCAAAACTCGGATCTAACGGTTCAAGCCACAAAGATCAAGCTTGGAAGACAACTCTCACTCAAGAACTCTCTTCCTTCTTTCTAGAGCTTCTCTCTCTAAAACAAAGATTTGAGACAAGAAATGATTTGTTTCAAGGTCTGTCGGCTGCCTTAATCAAACAGCTCGGACACGTGGCATTAACGGGTTGGTTCAGCTCCAAAAAGGTGATTGATAGACAAGACAAGTCTCTGACAAAACGTATGCAGCAAGCTCGGGCAAGACACATCGGCAAAGAGATGACATCGGCTCAAAACAAGGATCCAGCAACAGGATAACAGAACATCGGCTAGGGAGGACGACACTTGACTAAGCTGTGCCACACCTTGGCCGGGGTGCGCCACATCTCGGCCTAGGCCATACCTGCCTGCGGACAAGGTTCAAGTGCGGAACATCTCAGCAAAGAATGCCCGAGGTGAAGATGGGGTTAAACAAGACCTCAAGATAGTTCTAAGTACAAAGGGTCAAAGGCGGACTAAGCTCAAGATGACCTCGACCACACACACTAAGCAAAGAACAAACTCATGCAAGCAACTTTAAGCAAATCAAGGCAAGACAAAACTTTCAAATTATCATAACAAGCAAGACCATGCAAGAATGTATGCAAGTATGACAAGAGTAAGGTGAGGGTTGTTACATCCTACCCCCCTTAAGGAAGTTTGGTCCCCAAACTTAGATTACCTTGCTCAGAAAACAACTCCGGATAACGGATTCTCATATCCTCTTCCTTTTCCCACGTGGCTTCTGTGCCATAATGCTCCTTCCACTCGACCTTTACCATCGGTATCAATCTGTTCCTCAATTGCCTCACTTGTCGATCAATAATTCTCGTTGGCTTCTCTTCGTAGCCCAAATCTTCATTAATTGTGATCTCGGAATGATCGATTACATGCAGTGGATCTCGGATGTATTTTCTCAACATTGAAACATGAAACACATTGTGGACTTGGCTCAAATCTGGCGGTAAAGCAAGTCTGTAGGCAACAGGATTAATTCTCTCAAGAATTTCAAATGGCCCAATATAGCGAGGTGCTAACTTACCTTTCCTTCCAAATCTGGAAACTCCTTTCATCGGTGAGATCTTCAGGAATACGTGATTCCCAACTTCGAACTCTAACTCATTCCTTCTCTGGTCGGCGTAGCTCTTTTGTCGGCTTTGGGCAGCCCTAATCCTCTGTTGGACAAGTTTAATCTTTTCTGTTGTCACCTGAATCAATTCGGGACCAAGCAAAGTTCTGTCCCCGACTTCGGTCCAACATATCGGCGACCTACATTTTCTTCCATACAAGGCTTCATACGGCGCCATGCCAATGCTAGCTTGATAACTGTTATTGTAAGCGAATTCTACTAAGGGCAAATGTGTACCCCAACTTCCTTGGAAGTCCAACACACAAAGTCTAAGCATATCTTCAAGCGTCTGAATGGTTCTCTCTGTCTGCCCATCTGTCTGGGGATGAAAGGCCGTACTAAATCTCAGCTCGGCTCCAAAGGCTCTCTGAAGACTCTGCCAAAATCTAGAAACAAATTTAGGATCTCGGTCTGAAACAATTGACATCGGCACTCCATGAAGTCTGACAATCTCGTTCACATATAGCAAAGCAAGTTGGTTGGCGTTGAAGGTAGTCTTAACGGGTAGAAAGTGTGCTGACTTAGTTAACCTATCCACAACAACCCAAATTGAATCCATACCCTTAGGTGTTTTCGGCAAACCAGTCACAAAATCCATGGAGATGTGCTCCCATTTCCACTCAGGAATCGGCAAAGGTTGAAGAAGTCCTGCTGGTCTTTGATGTTCTGCTTTCACTTGCTGGCAATGTAAACACTGGGACACGAATTCGGCTATTTCTCTCTTCATATTTGGCCACCAGAAGGTCTGCTTCACATCTTGATACATTTTGGTGTTCCCTGGATGGACAGCAAACTTAGAACCATGAGCTTCCTGCAAAATCTTTTTCTTCAGCTCTGGGATGTCGGCCACACATAACCTTCCTTCAAACTTGAGTACTTGGTTTTCGATGGTATACCCTGGTCTCGGCCTTGTGTCAATCTCCTCGGCTATTTTCTTGAGGAAGTTATCTTCCCTCTGACTTGTCTTTACTTCGTCAACAATAGTCGGCTCCACTGACATCACGGTTAAACACGCCAAATTTCCATCTGACTTCCTGCTCAAAGCGTCGGCTACACTGTTAGCTTTCCCGGGGTGATATTGAATTTGCATATCATAGTCCTTCAACAATTCAAGCCACCGTCTCTGTCTCAGATTCAATTCCTTCTGAGTGAATAGATACTTTAAACTCTTATGATCTGTAAAAACCTGACAAGTAGCTCCATACAAATAGTGACGCCAAATCTTCAAAGCAAATACTACGGCCGCCAATTCTAAGTCATGGGTAGGATAGTTTTTCTCATGAGGTTTCAACTGACGAGACGCATAAGCTATAACCTTACCCTTTTGCATTAGTACACAACCCAAACCCTTATGCGATGCATCACTATAGACGTGAAACTCTTCGTTCCCTGATGGTAGTACTAGTATTGGTGCTGTAACTAACCTCGTCTTCAGTTCCTGGAAGGCTGACTCCCGATCTTTAGTCCATTCATACAGTGTTCCTTTCTTAGTCAGTTGCGTCAATGGAATTGCAATCCCGGAGAAATCTTTCACAAACTTTCTGTAATAACCTGCCAAACCCAGAAAACTACGAATCTCGGACACATTAGTCGGCCTCGGCCAATTTACTACGGCTTCAACTTTGCTAGGATCTACTGCAATACCTTCTTCATTAATCACATGACCCAAAAATGAGATGGTAGAAAGCCAAAACTCACACTTGTTAAACTTCGCATACAATTTCCGTTCTCTCAAAATCTGTAAGGCAAGTCTCAAATGGTTTTTATGTTCATCATTACTCTTGGAATAGATCAATATATCATCAATGAAAACAACTACAAATTCATCTAAATACGGTTTGAAGATTCTGTTCATTAAATCCATAAATGCAGCAGGGGCATTAGTCACTCCAAAAGGCATTACTAAAAACTCGTAGTGGCCATATCTTGTTCGAAAAGCAGTCTTCTCAACATCTTCGGCTTTAACTTTAAGCTGATGGTAACCAGACCGAAGGTCGATCTTAGAAAAGACTCGTGCTCCTTGTAACTGATCAAGCAAATCATCAATTCTAGGTAACGGGTACTTGTTCTTAATGGTGACTTTATTGAGTTCTCTATAGTCAATACAAAGACGGAGTGTGCCATCCTTCTTCTTAACAAATAAAACAGGTGCTCCCCATGGTGAAGTGCTCGGCCTAATAAATCCCTTATCTAATAACTCTTGTAATTGCAGTTTCAATTCTCTAAGTTCAGCGGGGGCCATCCTATAAGGTGGTTTGGAGATCGGCTGCGTTCCCGATATAATATCGACCGTAAACTCTATTTCTCTATCGGTCAAGTGGCCAGGCAATTCATCCGGAAAGACGTCGGGGAAATCACTAACAATCGGGATGTCGGCTAAGTTAACATTTCCATTCTGATCACTCAGTATACTACACAAGTAACCTCGACACCCTTTCTGAATTAACTTACAGGCCTTAATGGACGAAATCAAGTATGGTGGGGGCACTATCCCTTCACCCTGGAAAATAACCTCGGCTAGGTTTGGGGGTCTCAGTGTGACACTTTTCGAAACACAATTAATAGATGCATTGTTTGCAACTAACCAGTCCATTCCCAGTATAATATCAAAATGAGCTAGGTCTAGAGGCATCAGATCCACTAACAGTTCAACATTCTCAATCACAACAACACATGCTCTGTAAATGGATGCAACAAACATAGATCTCCCAGATGGAGTAGATACAGACAACACATAATCAAGGGGCTCTAGTTCTCTATTAATTTTCTCGGCAAACTTAGTAGATATAAACGAATGAGTAGAACCCGAGTCAATCAACACATAAGCATCTTGGGAGCAAATTAGTAAAATACCTGACACCACTGCCTCAGCATTCTGAGTGTCTCCTGGTACTAATGCAAACACTCTGCCCTGTCTCATCTGTCCTCTCCCAGCATTTCCCTTCTGAACGGAACCCGAGGTATTCTCTCCTTTCTTGTTGTTATCAGCCTTTGTCTTGGGGCAATCCCTCACATAATGGCCCACCTCGCCACATTCATAACAGGCTCCAGACGTTCGTCGACAGATCCCGAAATGCTGTTTCCCACAATCCGAACACATCGGTTTAGTACTCCCTTCCTGCCTTAGGTTACTAGTACTGCCCATGTTTGTTCTCTTCTTGGTGCCCAGCTGTCCTCGGCGATTGTCATAGTTCTGCCTTTTTCGCTGGTTTTCTCCCGAGCTCTGGTATCGGTTCAAATTAGCTTCGGCCTGAATGGCTTTGTCCAATACTTCAGCATAAGTTGGCATATCAAGCAAGTTGACCCGGTCTTGAATCGGTCCACGAAGCCCACACTTGAACTTCCTGGCCTTCATATATTCATCGTTGGTCATGTGAGGTACAAACCTTACCAATTCAGTAAAAGCGCGGTCATATTCCGCCACTGTTCTGTTGCCTTGCGTCAGAGTATGAAATTCGGTAGCCTTGCGGTTTCGAACACTTAGGGGAAAATGTTTCTTATAAAACAACTCTAAGAATCGGGTCCAGGTCAAATCTGGATTGCTCCCTCTAACCATCATCCACCACCTGCGGGCGTCATCATCCAATGTGAATGCTGCCAACGTCACTTTCTGTGCGTCGGTGCTAGGGAAGATCTCGAATAACTTTTCCATTTCCAACACCCATGCTTCAGCCTTCATCGGCTCTATACCCCCAGAGAACCTTGGCGGTCTCATTTTCTTGAACTCCCTGATCAAAGCTATCGTGCCATCCCCATATAAGGCTGGTTGCGGGGGAACCTGCGGCACTGGAGGAGGTGGAGGTGGAGCTACATTTCGGCCGTTGGTCTGCTCGGCCTGAGTCGACGCAGCAGTAGCGAACTGCTGTCTGGTTTGCCTCAACTCGCGGGCCAAACCTTCAACTAATCTTTCCAATCTGTCCATTCTGTCTTCGGGCTGATCTCGGCCAAGCGGTGGTCTACCTCTCCTCATGATGCTATGAGTATGCAAGGTATGACTTTAAAACAATTAAGCAAATAACCACATAGGCAAATAGCAAATAAGCATATCAAGACAATGCACACTTCACTCAAACAACAAACACCATGATGCAACCCTAACATCTTTCTAAGGGAAATCCTATGCTCTTCAGGACTCAAAGTGTGTGAATAACGTATACCGAGGAACTTGTGCTCTGATACCACTCTGTCACGACCCCAAACCGCCCCTAGTAGTTTGGTGCCGTGATGGCCAGTAATCCGTAATTACCGAAGGCCAACTTTTTCAAAACTTAACACAATCAGAGTACGAATATAGGGGGCTCACAAATGCGGAAGCAATAAATCAAATACAAGTGGTCCATAAGAGCTGTGCGTAGATTAAAGCAGTGCCAAACATTCCAATTAACTTCACAACTTAAATACAACAAGGTAAAATTACATGTTACATCTTGATCAAAAGGCTTCTCGAGCCGACATATACAAAATACAGCTAATACAAGTCAAGAAGCATGATTTTCAAGATTTGCCGACATGCAAGGTAGACATCGCCGACGTAAATGCAAAAGCAAGCCGACATAAGTACAAATCCAAAACAAGCATCCAAACGATCTAGGCGTCGCCGCCGTCTTGCTCATCACCTACATATATATAGAGGGGTGAGTATAAAACTCAGTGAATGGTACCAAAAATAAAGGTTTGCATGAATAAAGCCGAGGTCCTTCAAAACGAAACTCATCAAACTTAGCAAGGTAAGGGATGAATCGTATTCATCAATCAAACATTACAAGTATCCAAAGGTGTTTACTGACATAGGCAAAACAAGGGATGAACCGTATTCATCAGTCAAGTATCAAAACATCGGCGAAGCAAGGGATGAACTGCATTCATCAGTCAAGTATCAAAACATCGGCGAAGCAAGGGATGAACCGTATTCATCAGTCAAGTATCAAAACATCGGCGAAGCAAGGGATGAACCGTATTCATCAGTCAAGTATCAAAACATCGGCGAAGCAAGGGATGAACCGTATTCATCAGTCAAGTATCAAAACATCGGCGAAGCAAGGGATGAACCGTATTCATCAGTCAAGTATCAAAACATCGGCGAAGCAAGGGATGAACCGTATTCATCAGTCAAGTATCAAAACATCGGCGAAGCAAGGGATGAACCGTATTCATCAGTCAAGTATCAAAAGCTGTACGATCCGTAATCGTTTGGTCAAAAGTATTGCGAAAGTTTAAAGTCCTCCAATACAAGGGACTTGTGTTACTTAGGCCCGTAGCCTGGTTTAACAAGGACCGTATCCTTTTATACTTAGTACTGCGAAAGTTTAGAGTCCTCCAGCACAAGGGACTTGTGTTACTTAGGCCCGTAGCCCGATTTAACAAGGACCGTATCCTTTCCAAAGGTGGCATCAAAACAGGGAGTATACTTGACTCATCAAACAAGAGCTATTTATTCATGCTATCAAATACTTTTGTCAAAAACAAGCAAGCAAGATTTATCAAAACAAGTATAACATAGCTTTATCAATAATACCACTCACCTAGTTCTTCAGGTGTAGACTCAAGCAAATATCAAGGACCTACAATCACATGGCAAGTCACATTCTCAAAGCAAGCTCCAAATACATGCAAATGATCTCGGCATTCTTGCCAGATCCAAGTCAAAGACAAAGCAAAACAAGCTGGGAGTTTAATCACTGCTCCCGCTCATAAAAACACACCGGGTACTGACCAGGACTAAGCCGAGGTCCCGTTAAACAAAGTCAGGAAAAACCTGGGTTTCCTTTGAAGAATATGAAGAACATGATCATTTGAAAGATGGATGCAAGTTCACAACTTGTTACAAAAATCTGAGTTTTCATGCCAAGAGTTCAAAATATATGGACCTGGGTACCTATCAAAGAAAGGCATGCAAGAACAAACACAAAACATGGTTTTCGTTCCAAACTCCTCGATCAAAAGAGACCTTTTTTTTCAAGAACACATGGAAAACCATTTTCTCTTTCCAAACCAACTTCAAAACGATGCATGACATGCAAAACAAATCCGATCATGCAATGCAGCTGGATATTCAGCAAGAACAATCGAAGGGGATCAAGATTCTAACCTCAAAACTCGGATCTAGCGGTTCAAGCCACAAAGATCAAGCTTGGAAGACAACTCTCACTCAAGAACTCTCTTCCTTCTTTCTAGAGCTTCTCTCTCTAAAACAAAGATTTGAGACAAGAAATGATTTGTTTCAAGGTCTGTCGGCTGCCTTAATCAAACAGCTCGGACACGTGGCATTAACGGGTTGGTTCAGCTCCAAAAAGGTGATTGATAGACAAGACAAGTCTCTGACAAAACGTATGCAGCAAGCTCGGGCAAGACACATCGGCAAAGAGATGACATCGGCTCAAAACAAGGATCCAGCAACAGGATAACAGAACATCGGCTAGGGAGGACGACACTTGACTAAGCTGTGCCACACCTTGGCCGGGGTGCGCCACATCTCGGCCTAGGCCATACCTGCCTGCGGACAAGGTTCAAGTGCGGAACATCTCGGCAAAGAATGCCCGAGGTGAAGATGGGGTTAAACAAGACCTCAAGATAGTTCTAAGTACAAAGGGTCAAAGGCGGACTAAGCTCAAGATGACCTCGACCACACACACTAAGCAAAGAACAAACTCATGCAAGCAACTTTAAGCAAATCAAGGCAAGACAAAACTTTCAAATTATCATAACAAGCAAGACCATGCAAGAATGTATGCAAGTATGACAAGAGTAAGGTGAGGGTTGTTACAGTGGTATTGGCCGCTCGAGCGGGGTTGTCTGAGTGCCGCTCGAGCGTAGGGTTGGGAGCTCGAGCGGAGGCCTGGTTCTGTAAAAGTGCTGGGCGAGTGCATTCTGCGCTCGAGCGGGAGGTTGGCCGCTCGAGCGGGAGTCTGTAAGTGGCCACTCGAGCGGGGTGTTTTACGCTCGAGCGGAGACCTGGGTTAAAGTCCCGAATTTGTGACTCTTTAAATCACTTTTTCACTTTCTCTTCTCTCTCTTACTTTTCCAAAATCACCATTGTTGAGCCTCTCACTCTAGACTCTACATTCTCTCTAGGTTTTGATCTAGTAGGAGTGATTTACTCACCTTTGGCCTTTACAAAAAAGTTGTTGATCGTCGAGGGCTTCATTTTAATCTGAAAATCTCGGGTTTTGGAACACGTTGGGTTTTGTCGTCTTCTCCTTTGGGACTCCGAAATTGAGGTAGGGATAACCTACTCCTCTCTATGGGTTTTGTCTTTAAATTTTGGTATTTTGAGATGTTGGGCTTGGTTTGGTAAATTTGTGAAAGTTTGGGGCTTTTGTGTAATTTTACAAAAGTTGGGGTTTTATTCATAATAAACCTAGATGCATGTTTGGCATAGAAAAATAGAATGATTGTTGAATCATTGATGAAAATGGAACCTAAGGGTTGAAATAGTAATTATGGAAAATGGCCTAATTACATTGTTTAATTAATTGAGATAATTAATTGGTGAGAAATGAGGAAAAGAAATGTTGATTGAATATCCATTTGTGCATTTATTTTCTGTTTAGAAATAATTGCTTGGGCTATCGGTGGAGGATAGTCGTGATTGTTGTAGACAATGCATGATGATTAGGTAAACTGAAACTAATCAATGGAAAGTGTCATGGAACTTGACGGTTGATAGAATACATTAATTGTGTGTATTGTGTGATTGTATATAGAACCAATGTGTTTATATACGTTATGTGTAGAGGAGGAGATAGGGGATGTACTCCGCGGTTTAGGGGAAGATAGGGGATGTACCTCTAAACCGGATAGGTATTGGGAGGAGATAGGGGATGAACTCCGTTGACAGAGCTCATATGCTTGTCTAGAGAAGTGAAGATAGAGCTCATATGCTTATCTTTGTGAAGTGTGGATACAGCTTGTGTGCTTATCTGTGGATATTGTTGATATACATATCTGTTGTAGAATGTGGATACAGCTTGTATGCTTATCTGTGGATATTGTTGATATACATATCTGTTGAGAATGTGGATATAGCTTTTATGCTTATCTGAATGTGAGATATAATTTTTATACATATCTGTGGAAATGATGATAGAGCTAGCATGCTTATCTGTTGAAAAAGGAAAAATGAAAAGTAATTGGGACTTGTAAGTCGTTGACATAAATATGTAATTTATGTGATTGTATCAGTGTTGACCAACTATCAATTGCTAATGTTTTAGTCATTGTCCATGGTTGGTTTAGTGTATTTCTACTGGGCTGTGGCTCACCCTATATGGGAATATCATTTTCAGGTACAGGAAGCATGCCACCTCCAAGGACATAGTTCGGGAGGCTTGAGGCGGGCATAGTGTAGTTATTTTACTTTTGATGTATTACATGTAACTTCAAGCCAAGGGCTTAATGTGTAAACGAGTTAGAACTCTTTGTTGTAACCAAGTGTTAACTTGGAAAGCTGTAAGCCCGTAGGGCATTTTGTTATGAGGTTAACATGTAATACTTATGTAATGGAATTCTAATGAATGAAAGGGATGCGGTTAGTTTAAATGTAAATGCATGTCTTATCTGTTGGGTTTATTGTTATTATTTTGAGGGCGTTACACTGGGAATTTAGTAAGTAATTTCCAAAGACTTTACTGGGAATTTACTGAGAAATTTAATAAAATTTTATAGAAATTTAGTTATTAGTTTAATGGAAATTTACTGAGTAATTTACTGAGAATTTACTGGGAATTTACTCAGTAATTAACTTAGAATTTACTATAAATTTTTTGAGCAATTTAACAAGAATTTATGAGGAATTTACTAAATAATTTACTAAGAATTTACAGGAAATTTACTCAGTAATTTACTGAGAATTTACTGGAAATTTACTGAATAATTTATTGATATTTTACTGGAAATTTGCTGACTATTTGTTGGGAATTTACTAATTAATTTACTGAGAATTAACCAAGTAATTTAAAGGGAATTTACTAGGAATTTATTGAAAATTTGCTGAAATTTATTGAGAACTTATTGGGAATTTATTGAGTAATTTACTGAGAAATTACTAGGAATTTAGTTAGTAATTTCCTGAGAATTTACTGGGAATTTACTGAGAAATTTAATAAGCTTTTATAGGAATTTACTTATTAATTTAATGGGAATTTACTGAGTAATTTACGGAGAATTTACGGGGAATTTATTCAGTAATTTACTGAGAATTTATTGAATAATTTACTGAGAATTTACTAGAAATTTACTAACTATTTACTAGGAATTTACTGAGTAATTTATTAAGAATTTACTTGGAATTTACTGAAAATTTCTTGGGAATTTACTGGGAATTTATTTAATAATTTACTAAGAATTTACTGGGAATTTTCTGAGAATTTACTAGGAATTTATTGAGAAATTTAATTAAGATTTTATGGGAATTTACTTATTAATTTAATGAGAATTTACTGGAAATTTACTCAGTAATTTACAGAGAATTTCTGAGAATTTACTGAGTAATTTACTGTGAATTTACTGCGAATTTACACAGTAATATAATGAGAATTTTATGGGAATTTATTGAGTAATTTACTGAGAATTTTTAGGGAATTTACTCAGTAATTTATTAGGAATTTACTGAGAATTTATTGAGAATTTACTTGGTAATTTACTGGGAATTTACTAGGAATTTAATGTGTATTTTAATGGGAATTTACTGATAATATACTAGGAATTTACTGGGTAATTTACTGAGAATTTACTGGGAGTTTACTCGATAATTCACTCAGAATTTACTTGGAATTTACTACGTAATTTGCTGAGAATTTTCTTAGAATTTAAAGGGCAATTTACAGAGAATTTACTTGGAATTAACTGCATAATTTAATAAGAATTTTATGAGAATTTAATCAGTAATTTAATAATAATTTACTGAGAATTTACTGAAGAATTTACTTGGAATTTACAGAGAAATTTACTGAGAATTTAATGTGAATTTACTAAATAATTTACTGAGAATTATTTAATAATATTTTACTGGGAATTTACTTAATAATTTACTGGGAATTTACTAAATAATTTACTGGAAATTTACTGAGAATTTATAGAGTAATTTACTGACAATTACAGATTAATTTACTCAAAATTTACGGGCAAGGTACTGAAAATTTACAAAGTAGTTTACTAAGAATTTATCAGGAATTTACTCAGTAATTTGCCGAGAATTTACTAGAAATTTCCTAATTAATTTACTAGAATTTAATGGTAATTTACTGAGTAATTTAATGAGAATTTACTTGGAATTTACTGGGAATTTAATTAGTAATTTACTGAGAATTTACTAGGAATTTAATGAGTAATTTACTCAGACTTTACTGCGTAATTAACTCAAACTTTACTAAGTGATTTACCGAGAATTTATTGGGAATTTACTGAGTAATTTAATGAGAATTTACTGAAAATTTATTGGGTAATATACTGAGAATTTACTGAAAATTTACTGAGAATTTACTAATTAATTTACTGAGAATTTATTGGGAATTTACTGAGTAATTTAATAATAATTTACTAAGAATTTATCGGGAATTTACTTAGTAATTTTCTTGGGAATTTAATCAGTAATTTACTGAGAATTTACTGAGAATTTTCTGAAAATTTACGGGGAATTTACAGAGTAATTTACTGAGAATTTACTAAGTAATTTACTCAGAATTTATGGGGAATTTACTAAGTAATTTACTGAGAATTCACTAGGAATTTTTCTGAGTAATTTACTGAGAATTCACTGGGAATTTACTGAGTAATTTACTAAGAATTTATTGAGAATTCACTGGGAATTTACAGAGTAATTTACAGAGTAATTTTCTGAGAATTTACTTGGAATTTATTAAGTAATTTTCTTAGAATTTATTGGGAATTTATTGGCAATTTACTAAATATTTACTCAGTAATTTATCAAAAACTTAATGGGAATTTATTGAGAATTTACTAGTAATTTACTTAGAATTTACTGGGAATTTACTGAGTAATTTACTAAGAATTTACTTAGAATTTCGCAGAGAATTTAATGGGAATTTACGGAGTAATTTACTGAGAATTTACTGGGAATTTAGTGAGCAATTTTTTGAGAATTTATTGGGAATTTACTGAGAATTTATTGGTAATTTTCTTGGAATTTACTGAGTAATTTACTGGGAATTTATTGAGTCGTTTACAGATAATTTATTGGGAATTTACTGAGTAATTTGCTGAGAATTTATTAGAAATTTACTGAGAATTTATTCAATAATTTGCATAGAATTTATTGGGAATTTATTGAGTAATTTACTAAGAATTTGCAGGGAATTTACTCAGTAATTGACTGAGAATTTACTGAGAATTTATTAGGTATTTACTGAGAATTTACTGGGAATTTAATGAGTAATTTGCTGGGAATTTACTGCGTAATTTACTAGAAATTAGTGAGTAATTTAATGAGAATTTACTAGGAATTTAAGGGTAATTTACTGAGAATTTTCTTAGTAATTTACTGATAATTTATTGGGAATTTACTAACAACTTACTAACAGTTTACTGAGAAATTTAATAAGAATTTACTGGGAATTTACTTAGTAATTTACTAAGTAATTTTCTAGAAATTTACTGAGAATTTACAGAGTAATTTACTGAGAATTTATTGGGAAGTTACTCAGTAATTTGCTGAGAATTTACTAGAAATTTCTTGATTAATTTACTGAGAATTTAATAGTAATTTACTGAGTAATTTAATAAGATTTTACTTGGAATTTACTTAGTAATTTACTGCGTAATTAACTGAGAATTTACTGAGTGATTTACTGAGAATTTATTTGGAATTTACTGAGTAATTTAATGAGAATTTACTAAAAGTTTACTGTGTAATATAATGAGAATTTACTGGGAATTTACTGTGTAATTTACGGGTAATTTACTGAGAATTTACTGATTAATTGGGAATTTTCTGAGAATTTACTGGTAATTTACTAAAAAACTTTTCAGTAATTTATCGAGAATTTAATGAGAATTTACTATGAATTTTCTGAGAATTTATTGGTAATGTTTTTAGAATTTACTGAGAATTTACTGGAAATTTATTGACAATTTATTTGGAATTTACTGTGTAATTTACTAGAAATTTAATGAGAATTTACTCAATAATTTGCAGAGAATTTACTGAGAAATTTATTGGGAATTTGCTGGAAATTTACGGAGTAATTTGCTGAGAATTTATTGGGAATTTACAAAGTAATTTACTAAGAATTTTCCGAAGAATTTACTGGCAATTTTTTTTTGTAATTTACTAAGAATTTACTGTGTAATTTAATGAGAATTTACTGGGAATTTATACAGTAATTTACCAAAAATTTACTAGGAATTTACAGAGTAATTTACTGAGAATTCATTGGGAATTTACTGAATAATTTAATGAGAATTTACTGGGAATTAGCTAAGTAATTTACTAAGAATTTATTGGGAATTTATATAGTAATTTACTCTCAATTTAATTGGAATTTAAAGAGCAATTACCTGAGAATTTATTGGGAATTTACTGAGAAATTTACTGAGAATTTATGGGAAATTTACTCAGTAATTTACTGAGAATTTACTGATAATTTATTCTGTATTTACTGAGAATTTACTAGGAATTTACTGAGTAATTTACAAAGAATTTACTAGAAATTTATTGAGTAATTTACTGACAATTTACTTAGTAATTTATTGAGAATTTATTTGGAATTTACTGACAACTTACTGGCAATTTACATAGAAATTTAATAAGAATTTACTGGGAATTTACTGAGAATTTACTAGTAATTTACTGATTAATTTACTGGAATATGCTGAGAATTTACAGAGTAATTTACAGAGAATTTATTGGAAATTTACTCAGTAATTTACTGGGAATTTCTTGATTAATTTACTGAGAATTTAAAGGTAATTTATTGAGTGATTTAATAAGAATTTACTTTGAATTTACTGGGAATTTACTTAGTAATTTACTGAGAATTTACTAAGAATTTATTGTGTAATTTACTGAGAATTTACTGCGTAATTAACTGAGAATTTACTGAGTGATTTTCTGAGACTTTACTGGAAATTTACTGAGTAATATAATGGGAATTTACTCAGTAATTTACTGAGAATTTACTCAGTAATTTAATCGTAATTTACTGAGAATTTACTGGGAATTTACTTAGTAATTTACGGAGAACCTACTGGGAATTTACTCAGTAATTTATTGAGAATTTTCTAGAAATTTACTGGGAATTTACAGAGTAATTTACTTAGAATTTTCTGAATATTTACTGTGTAATTTACTCAGAATTTACAGGGAATTTATTGAGTAATTTATGGAGACTTTACTGGGAATTTACGTAGTAATTTACTCTGAATTTACTAAGAATTCACTAGGAGTTTACAGAGGAAATTACTGAGAATTTGCTAGGAATATACACAATAATTTACTGAGAATTTACTGGGAATTTAATAAGTAATTTTTTGAGAATTTATTGGGAATTTACTGGCAATTTAGTGAAAATTTACTCAGTAATTTATCGAGAATTTAATGGGAATTTACTTACAATTTACTGGTCAATTTTCGAGTAATTTACTGAGTATTTATGTAACAACCTCACCTTACTCTTGTCATACTTGCATACACTCTTGCATGAACTTGCTTTGTATGCTAATTTGAAGGTTTTGCCTTGTCTTGTTTTGCTTAAAGTTGTTTGCATGATTTTATTCTTTGCTTAGTGTGTGTGTGGCCGAGGTCATCTTGAGCTTAGTCCGCCTTTGACCCTTGTACTTAGAACTATCTTGAGATCTTGATTCAACCCCATCTTCACCTCGGGCATTCATTGCCGAGATGTTTTGCACTTGAACCTTGTCCGCAGGCAGGTATGGCCTAGGCCGAGATGTGGCGCACCCCGGCCAAGGTGTGGCACAGCTTAGTCAAGTGTCGTCCTCCCTAGCCGATGTTTTTCTATCCTGTTGTTGGATCCTTGTTTTGAGCCGATGTCATCTTGTTGCCGATGTGTCTTACCCGAGCTTGCTGCATACGCCTTGTCAGAGACTTGTCTTGTCTATCAATCACCCTTTTAGAGCTGAACTAACCCGATAACGCCACGTGTCCGAGCTGACTGTTAAGGCAGCCAGCAGACCTAGGAACAAATCATTTTGTCTCAAATCTTTGTTTTAGAGAGAGAAGCTCTAGAGAAGAGTTCTTGAGTGAGAGTAGTCTTCCAAGCTTGATCTTCGTGGCTTGAACCGTTGGACCCGAGTTTTGAGGTTAGAATCTTGATCTCCTTTGGTTATTCTTGCTGATTATCTAGCTGCATTGCATGATCGGATTTGTTTTGCATGTCATGCATTGTTTTGAGGTTGGTTTCGGAAAGAGAAAATGGTTTTCCATGTGTTCTTGAAGAAAGTCTCATTTTGATCGAATAGATTGGAACGAAAACCATGTTTTGTGTTTATTCTTGCATGACTCTCTTTAATGGGTACCCAGGTCCCTATATTTTGAACTCTTGGCATGAAAACTCAGATTTTTGTAACAAGTTGTGAGCTTGCATCCATCTTTCAATGATCATGTTCTTCATACTCTTCAAAGGAAAACGCAGGTTTCTCCTGACTTTGTTTAGCGGGACCTCGGCTTAGTCCTGGATGGTACCCAGTGTGTTTTCGAGAAACGGGAGCAGTGATTAAGCTTCCATCTTGTTTTGTTTTGTCTTTGACTTGGATCTGGCAAGAATGCCGAGATCATTTGCATGTATATATAGAGCTTGCTTTGAGATGTGACTTACCATGTGATTGTAGGTCCTTGATATTTGCTTTGAGTCTACACCTGAAGAACTAGGTGAGTGGTATTATTGATAAAGCTATGTTATACTTGTTTTGATAAATCTTGCTTGCCTTGTTTTGACAAAAGTATTTTGTTAGCATGAATGGATAGCTCTTGTTTTGATGTGTCAAGTATACTCCTTGTTTTGATGCCATCTTTGAAAAGGATACGGTCCTTGTTAAATCGGGCTACGGGCCTAAGTAACACAAGTCCCTTGTACTGGAGGACTCTAAACTTTCGCGGTACCAAGTGCACAAGTCCCTTGTATTGGAGGACTCTAAACTTTCGCAATACTTTTGACTAAACGATTACGGATCGTACAGCCTTGATACTTGAATGATGAATATGGTTCATCCCTTGCTTTGCCGATATTATGATACTTGAATGATGAATACGGTTCATCCCTCGCTTTGCCGATATTATGATACTTGAATGATGAATACGGTTCATCCCTTGCTTTGCCGATATTATGATACTTGAATGATGAATACGGTTCATCCCTTGCTTTGCCGATATTATGATACTTGAATGATGAATACGGTTCATCCCTTGCTTTGCCGATATTATGATACTTGAATGATGAATACGGTTCATCCCTTGCTTCGCCGATGTTATGATACTCGTAATATTTGATTGATGAATACGGTTCATCCCTCGTCTTGCTAAAGTTGATGAGTTTGTTTTGAAGGACCTCGGCTATATCCATGCAAAAACCTTTATTATTAGTACCATTCACTGAGTTTTGTACTCACCCCTCTATATATATGTAGGTGATGTGCAGGACGGCGGCGACGCCTAGATCGTTTTGGATGCTTGTTTTGGAGTCGTGCTTATGTCGGCAAATCTTGAAAATCATGCTTCTTGAATTGTATTAGCTGTATTTTGTATATGTCGGCTCGAGAAGCCTTTTGATCAAGATGTAATATGTAATTTTACTTGTTGTATTCAAGTTGTGAAGTTAATTGAAAATGTTGGCATTGCTTTGATCTACGCACAGCTCTATGGACCACTTGTATTTGTTTATCGCTTCCGCATTTGTGAGCCCCCTATATCCATACTCTGATTGTGTTAAGTTTTGAAAAGTTGGCCTTCGGTAATTACGGATTACTGGCCATCACGGCACCAAACTACTAGGGGTGGTTTGGGGTCGTGACAGAATGGTATCAGAGCACGAGTTCCTCGGTATACGCTATTCACACACTTGAGTCCTGAAGAGCATAGGATTTCCCTTAGAAAGATGTTAGGGTTGCATCATGGTATTTGTTGTTTGAGTGAAGTGTGCATTGTCTTGATATACTTATTTGCTATCGCCTATGTGGTTATTTGCTTAATTGTTTTAAAGTCATACCTTGCATACTCATAGGATCATGAGGAGAGGTAGACCACCGCTTGGCCGAGATCAGCCCGAAGACAGAATGGACAGATTGGAAAGATTAGTGGAAGGTTTGGCCTGCGAGTTGAGGCAAACCAGACAGCAGTTCACTAGTGCTACGTCGGCTCAGGCCGAGCAGACCAACGGCCGAAATGTAGCTCCACCTCCTCCAGTGCCACAGGTTCCCCCGCAACCAGCCTTATATGGGGATGGCACGATAGCTTTGATCAGGGAGTTCAAGAAGATGAGACCACCGAGGTTCTCTGGGGGTATAGAGCCGATGAAGGCTGAGGCATGGGTTTTGGAAATGGAAAAGTTGTTCGAGATCTTCCCTAGCACTGACGCTCAGAAAGTGACGTTGGCAGCATTCACATTAGATGATGACGCCCGCAGGTGGTGGATGATGGTTAGAGGGAGCAATCCAGATTTGACCTGGACCCGATTCTTAGAGTTGTTCTACAAGAAACATTTTCCCCTAAGTGTTCGAAACCGCAAGGCTACCGAATTTCATACTCTGACGCAAGGCAACAGAACAGTGGCGGAATATGACCGCGCTTTCACTGAATTAGTAAGGTTTGTACCTCACATGACCAACGATGAATATATGAAGGCCAGGAAGTTCGAGTGTGGGCTTCGTGGACCGATTCAAGACCGGGTCAACTTGCTTGATATGCCGACTTATGCCGAAGTATTGGACAAAGCCATTCAGGCCGAAGCTAATTTGAACCGATACCAGAGCTCGGGAGAAAACCAGCGAAAGAGGCAGAACTATGACAATCGCCGAGGACAGCTGGGCACCAAGAAGAGAACGAACATGGGCAGTACTAGTAACCCAAGGCAGGAAGGGAGTGCTAAACCGATGTGTTCGGATTGTGGGAAACAGCATTTCGGAATCTGTCGACGAACGTCTGGAGCCTGTTATGAATGTGGCGAGATGGGCCATTATGTGAGGGATTGCCCCAAAACAAAGGCTGATAACAACAAGAAAGGAGAGAATACCTCGGGTTCCGTTCAGAAGGGAAATGCTGGGAAAGGACAGATGAGACAGGGCAGAGTGTTTGCATTGGTACCAGGAGACACTCAGAATGCCGAGGCAGTGGTGTCAGGTATGTTACTAATTTGCTCCCAAGATGCCTATGTGTTGATTGACTCGGGTTCTACTCATTCGTTTATATCTACTAAGTTTGCCGAGAAAATTAATAGAGAACTAGAGCCCCTTGACTATGTGTTGTCTGTATCTACTCCATCTGGGAGATCTATGATTGTTGCGTCCATTTACAGAGCATGTGTTGTTGTGATTGAAAATGTTGAATTGCTAGTAGATTTAATGCCTCTAGACCTAACTCATTTTGATATTATACTGGGAATGGACTGGTTAGTTGCGAACGATGCATCTATTAATTGTGTTTCGAAAAGTGTCACACTGAGACCCCCAAACCTAGCCGAGATTATTTTCCAGGGTAAAGGGATAGTGCCCCCACCATACTTGATTTCGTCCATTAAGGCCTATAAGTTGATTCAGAAAGGATGTCGAGGCTACTTGTGTAGTGTACTGAGTGATCCGAATGGAAATGTTAACTTAGCCGACATTCCGATTGTTAATGATTTCCCCGACGTCTTTCCAGACGAATTGCCTGGCCACTTGACCGATAGGGAAATAGAGTTTACTGTCGATATTATATCGGGAACGCAGCCGATCTCCAAACCACCTTATAGGATGGCCCCAGCTGAACTTAGAGAATTGAAACTGCAATTGCAAGAGTTGTTAGATAAAGGATTTATTAGGCCGAGTACTTCACCATGGGGAGCACCTGTTTTATTTGTTAAGAAGAAGGATGGCACACTCCGTCTTTGTATTGACTATAGAGAACTCAATAAAGTCACCATTAAGAACAAATACCCGTTACCTAGAATTGATGATTTGCTTGATCAGTTACAAGGAGCGCGAGTCTTTTCTAAGATCGACCTTCGGTCTGGTTACCATCAGCTTAAGGTTAAAGCCGAAGATGTTGAGAAGACTGCTTTTCGAACAAGATATGGCCACTACGAGTTTTTAGTAATGCCTTTTGGGGTGACCAATGCCCCTGCTGCATTCATGGATTTAATGAACAGAATCTTCAAACCGTATTTGGATGAATTTGTAGTTGTTTTCATTGATGACATACTGATCTATTCCAAGAGTGATATTGAACATGAAAACCATTTGAGACTTGCCTTACAAATTTTGAGAGAACGGAAGTTGTATGCTAAGTTTAACAAGTGTGAGTTTTGGCTTTCTACCATCTCATTTTTGGGTCATATGATTAATGAAGAGGGTATTTCAGTAGATCCTAGTAAAGTTGAAGCCGTAGTAAATTGGCCGAGGCCGACTAATGTGTCCGAGATTCGTAGTTTTCTGGGTTTGGCAGGTTATTACAGAAAATTTGTGAAAGATTTCTCAAGGATTGCAATTCCATTAACGCAACTGACTAAGAAGGGAACACTGTATGAATGGACTAAAGATCGGGAGTCAGCCTTCCAGGAACTGAAGACGAGGTTAATTACAGCACCAGTACTTGTACTACCATCAGGTAACGAAGAGTTTCATGTCTATAGTGACGCATCGCATAAGGGTTTGGGTTGTGTATTAATGCAAAAGGGTAAGGTTATAGCTTATGCATCTCGTCAGTTGAAACCTCATGAGAAAAACTATCCTACCCATGACTTAGAATTGGCGGCCGTGGTATTTGCTTTAAAGATTTGGCGTCACTATTTGTATGGAGCTACTTGTCAGGTTTTTACAGATCATAAGAGCTTAAAGTATCTATTCACCCAGAAGGAATTGAATTTGAGACAGAGACGGTGGCTTGAGTTGTTGAAAGACTACGATATGCAGATTCAATATCACCCCGGGAAAGCCAACAGTGTAGCCGACGCTTTGAGCAGGAAGTCAGGTGGAAATTTGGCGTGTCTAACCGTGATGTCAGCGGAGCCGACTATTGTTGATGAAGTGAAGACAAAACAGATGGAGGATAACTTCCTCAAGAAAATAGCCGAGGAGATTGACACAAGGCCGAGACCAGGGTATACCATCGAGAACCAAGTACTCAGGTTTGAAGGAAGATTATGCGTGGCCGACATCCCAGAGCTGAAGAAAAAGATTTTGCAGGAAGCTCATGGTTCTAAGTTTGCTGTCCATCCAGGGAACACCAAGATGTATCAAGATATGAAGCAGACCTTCTGGTGGCCAAATATGAAGAGAGAAATAGCCGAATTCGTGTCCCAGTATTTACATTGTCAACAAGTGAAAGCAGAACATCAAAGACCAGCAGGACTTCTTCAACCTTTGCCGATTCCTGAGTAGAAATGGGAGCACATCTCCATGGATTTTGTGATTGGGTTGCCGAGAACACCTAAGGGTATGGATTCAATTTGGGTTGTCGTGGATAGATTAACTAAGTCAGCACACTTTCTACCCGTTAAGACTACCTTCAACGCCAATCAACTTGCCTTGCTATATGTGAACGAAATTGTCAGACTTCATGGAGTGCCGATGACAATTGTTTCAGACCGAGATCCTAAATTTGTTTCTAGATTTTGGCAGAGTCTACAGAGGGCTTTTGGAGCCGAGCTGAGATTTAGTACAGCCTTTCATCCCCAGACAGATGGACAGACTGAGAGGACAATTCAGACGCTTGAAGATATGCTTAGACTTTGTGTATTGGACTTCCAAGGAAGTTGGGGAACACATTTGCCCTTAGTGGAATTCGCTTACAATAACAGTTATCAAGCTAGCATTGGCATGGCGCCGTATGAAGCCTTGTATGGAAGAAAATGTAAGTCGCCGATATGTTGGACCGAAGTCGGAGACAGAGCTCTGCTTGGTCCCGAATTGATTCAAGTGACAACAGAAAAGATTAAACTTATCCAACAGAGGATTAGAACTGCCCAGAGCCGACAAAAGAGCTACGCCGACCAGAGAAGGAATGAGTTAGAGTTCAAAGTTGGGAATCATGTATTCCTGAAGGTTTCACCAATGAAAGGAGTTTCCAGATTTGGAAGGAAAGGTAAATTAGCACCTCGTTATATTGGGCCATTTGAAATTCTTGAGAGAATTAATCCCGTTGCCTACAGACTTGCTTTGCCGCCAGATTTGAGCCAAGTCCACAACGTGTTTCATGTTTCGATGTTGAGGAAGTACATCCGAGATCCACTGCATATAATCGATCATTCCAAGATCGCAGTTAATGAGGATTTGGGCTACGAGGAGAAGCCAATGAGGATTATTGACCGACAAGTGAGGCAATTGAGGAACAGATCGATACCGATGGTAAAGGTCGAATGGAAGGAGCATTATGGCACAGAAGCCACGTGGGAAAAGGAAGAGGATATGAGAATCCGTTATCCGGAGTTGTTCTGGGAACAAGGTAATTCAAGTTTGGGGACCAAACTTCTTTAAGGGGGGTAGGATGTAACAACCCTCACCTTACTCTTGTCATACTTGCATACACTCTTGCATGAACTTGCTTTGTATGCTAATTTGAAGGTTTTGCCTTGTCTTGTTTTGCTTAAAGTTGTTTGCATGATTTTATTCTTTGCTTAGTGTGTGTGTGGCCGAGGTCATCTTGAGCTTAGTCCGCCTTTGACCCTTGTACTTAGAACTATCTTGAGATCTTGATTCAACCCCATCTTCACCTCGGGCATTCATTGCCGAGATGTTTTGCACTTGAACCTTGTCCGCAGGCAGGTATGGCCTAGGCCGAGATGTGGCGCACCCCGGCCAAGGTGTGGCACAGCTTAGTCAAGTGTCGTCCTCCCTAGCCGATGTTTTTCTATCCTGTTGCTGGATCCTTGTTTTGAGCCGATGTCATCTTGTTGCCGATGTGTCTTACCCGAGCTTGCTGCATACACCTTGTCAGAGACTTGTCTTGTCTATCAATCACCCTTTTAGAGCTGAACCAACCCGATAACGCCACGTGTCCGAGCTGACTATTAAGGCAGCCGGCAGACCTAGGAACAAATCATTTTGTCTCAAATCTTTGTTTTAGAGAGAGAAGCTCTAGAGAAGAGTTCTTGAGTGAGAGTAGTCTTCCAAGCTTGATCTTCGTGGCTTGAACCGTTGGACCCGAGTTTTGAGGTTAGAATCTTGATCTCCTTTGGTTATTCTTGCTGATTATCTAGCTGCATTGCATGATCGGATTTGTTTTGCATGTCATGCATTGTTTTGAGGTTGGTTTCGGAAAGAGAAAATGGTTTTCCATGTGTTCTTGAAGAAAGTCTCATTTTGATCGAATAGATTGGAACGAAAACCATGTTTTGTGTTTATTCTTGCATGACTCTCTTTAATGGGTACCCAGGTCCCTATATTTTGAACTCTTGGCATGAAAACTCAGATTTTTGTAACAAGTTGTGAGCTTGCATCCATCTTTCAATGATCATGTTCTTCATACTCTTCAAAGGAAAACGCAGGTTTCTCCTGACTTTGTTTAGCGGGACCTCGGCTTAGTCCTGGATGGTACCCAGTGTGTTTTCGAGAAACGGGAGCAGTGATTAAGCTTCCAGCTTGTTTTGTTTTGTCTTTGACTTGGATCTGGCAAGAATGTCGAGATCATTTGCATGTATATATAGAGCTTGCTTTGAGATGTGACTTACCATGTGATTGTAGGTCCTTGATATTTGCTTTGAGTCTACACCTGAAGAACTAGGTGAGTGGTATTATTGATAAAGCTATGTTATACTTGTTTTGATAAATCTTGCTTGCCTTGTTTTGACAAAAGTATTTTGTTAGCATGAATGGATAGCTCTTGTTTTGATGTGTCAAGTATACTCCTTGTTTTGATGTCATCTTTGAAAAGGATACGGTCCTTGTTAAATCGGGCTACGGGCCTAAGTAACACAAGTCCCTTGTACTGGAGGACTCTAAACTTTCGCGGTACCAAGTGCACAAGTCCCTTGTATTGGAGGACTCTAAACTTTCGCAATACTTTTGACTAAACGATTACGGATCGTACAGCCTAGATACTTGAATGATGAATATGGTTCATCCCTCGCTTTGCCGATATTATGATACTTGAATGATGAATACGGTTCATCCCTTGCTTTGCCGATATTATGATACTTGAATGATGAATACGGTTCATCCCTTGCTTTGCCGATATTATGATACTTGAATGATGAATACGGTTCATCCCTTGCTTTGCCGATATTATGATACTTGAATGATGAATACGGTTCATCCCTTGCTTCGCCGATGTTATGATACTCGTAATATTTGATTGATGAATACGGTTCATCCCTCGTCTTGCTAAAGTTGATGAGTTTGTTTTGAAGGACCTCGGCTATATCCATGCAAAAACATTTATTATTAGTACCATTCACTGAGTTTTGTACTCACCCCTCTATATATATGTAGGTGATGTGCAGGACGGCGGCGACGCCTAGATCGTTTTGGATGCTTGTTTTGGAGTCGTGCTTATGTTGGCAAATCTTGGAAATCATGCTTCTTGAATTGTATTAGCTGTATTTTGTATATGTCGGCTCGAGAAGCCTTTTGATCAAGATGTAATATGTAATTTTACTTGTTGTATTCAAGTTGTGAAGTTAATTGAAAATGTTGGCATTGCTTTGATCTACACACAGCTCTATGGACCACTTGTATTTGTTTATCGCTTCCGCATTTGTGAGCCCCCTATATCCACACTCTGATTGTGTTAAGTTTTGAAAAGTTGGCCTTCGGTAATTACGGATTACTGGCCATCACGGCACCAAACTACTAGGGGCGGTTTGGGGTCGTGACAATTTACTGAGTAATTTACTAAGAATTTACTTGGAATTTTGCAGAGAATTTACTAAGAATTTACTGAGTAATTTACTAAGAATTTTCTGGGATTTTCACAGAAAATTTACTGGGAATTTACGGAGTAATTTACTGAGAATTTACTGGGATTTGACTGAGTAATTTACCAAGAATTTACTTGGTATTTACTGAGAATTTTCTGGGAATTTACTGAGTAATTTGTTGGTAATTTAATGGGAATTTACTGAGGAATTTACTGCGAATTTTCTGAGAATTTATTAAGAATTTAATTTTAATTTGCTGAGTATTTTAATGAGAATTTACTGAGTAATTTACAGAGAATTTACTAGAAACTTACACAGTAATTTACTGAGAAGTTATTGGGAATTTACATAGTAATTTTCAGAGAATTTATTGAGTAATTTACTGAGAATTTATGGATAATTTTCTAGGAATTTACTTAGTAATTTATTGGGAATTTACTGACAATTTATTAGAAATTTACTGAGTAATTTTCTGAAAATTTACTCAATAATTTACTGAGTAATTTACTTAGAATTTGCTGGAAATTTATGAAGTAATTTACTGAGAATTTTGCGGAGAATTTACTGGCAATTTTCGGAGAATTTACTAAGAATTTACTGTGGAATTTACTGAGAATTTAATTAGAATTTACTGGGAATTTATATAATAATTTACCAATAATTTACTGGGAATTTGCAGAATAATTTACTGAGAATTCACTGGGAATTTACTGAGTAATTTAATGAGAATTTATTATGTAATTTACTGAGAATTTACCCGAAATTTATACAGTAATTTACTCACAATTTAATTGGAATTTACAAAGTAATTACCTGAGAATTTATTGAGAATTTATTGAGTAATTTATTTGGAATTTACTCAGTAATTTACTGAGAATTTATTGTGTAATTTAGTGAGAATTTATGGGGTATTTACTGATTAATTTGTTGAGAATTTACTGAGTAATTTACTGGGAATTTACTGAGTAATTTAATGAGAATTTACTCAGAATTTACGGAGTAATTTACTGAGAATTTACTAGGAATTTACGGGCAATTTACTTAGCAATTTACTGAGAATTTATTAGGAATTTACTGACAACTTACTTGGAATTTACTGAGAAATTTAATAAGAATTTTGTCACGACCCCAAACCGCCCCTAGTAGTTTGGTGCCGTGATGGCCAGTAATCCGTAATTACCGAAGGCCAACCTTTCAAAACTTAACACAATCAGAGTACGAATATAGGGGGCTCACAAATGCGGAAGCGATAAATCAATTACAAGCGGTCCATAAGAGCTGTGCGTAGATTAAAGCAGTGCCAAACATTTTCAATTAACTTACAACTTGAATACAACAAGTAAAATTCCATATCACATCTTGATCAAAAGGCTTCTCGAGCCGACATATACAAAATACAATTAATACAATTCAAGAAGCATGATTTTCAAGATCTGCCGACGTGCAAAACAGAGCATCGCCGACGTAAATACAAAGTAAGGCCGACAGATACACGAATCCAAAACAAGTATCCCAACGAACTAGGCGTCGCCGCCGTCCTGCTCATCACCTACATATATATAGAGGGGTGAGTACAAAACTCAGTGAATGGTACTAAAAATAAAGGTTTTACATGAATAAAGCCGAGGTCCTTCAAAACGAAACACACCAAAACTTTAGCAAGGCAAGTGATGAACCGTATTCATCGTCAAATATCGTAACATCGGCGAGACAAGGGATGAACCGTATTCATCATCAAATATCGTAACATCGGCGAGACAAGGGATGAACCGTATTCATCATCAAATATCGTAACATCGGCGAGACAAGGGATGAACCGTATTCATCATCAAATATCGTAACATCGGCGAGACAAGGGATGAACCGTATTCATCATCAAATATCGTAACATCGGCGAGACAAGGGATGAACCGTATTCATCATCAAATATCGTAACATCGGCGAGACAAGGGATGAACCGTATTCATCATCAAATAACAAAAGCTGTACGATCCGTAATCGTTTGGTCAAAAGTATTGCGAAAGTTTAGAGTCCTCCAATACAAGGGACTTGTGCACTTGGTACCGCGAAAGTTTAGAGTCCTCCAGTACAAGGGACTTGTGTTACTTAGGCCCGTAGCCCGATTTAACAAGGACCGTATCCTTTTATACTAGGTACTGCGAAAGTTTAGAGTCCTCCAGCACAAGGGACTTGTGTTACTTAGGCCCGTAGCCCGATTTAACAAGGACCGTATCCTTTCCAAAGATGGCATCAAAACAAGGAGTATACTTGACTCATCAAACAAGAGCTATTTATTCATGCTATCAAATACTTTTGTCAAAGCAAGCAAGCAAGATTTATCAAAACGAGTATAACATAGCTTTATCAATAATACCACTCACCTAGTTCTTCAGGTGTAGACTCAAAGCAAATATCAAGGACCTACAATCACATGGCAAGTCACATTCTCAAAGCAAGCTCTATATATACATGTAAATGATCTCGGCATTCATGCCAGATCTAAGTCAAAGACAAACAAAACAAGCTGGGAGCTTAACCACTGCTCCCGTTTCTCGAAAACACACTGGGTACCGTCCAGGGCTAAGCCGAGGTCCCGTTAAACAAAGTCAGGAAAAATCTAGGTTTCCTTTGGAGAATATGAAGAACATGATCATTGAAAGATGGATGCAAGCTCACAACTTGTTACAAAAATCTGAGTTTCATGCCAAGAGTTCAAAATAGGGACCTAAGTACCCATTCAAGAAGGTCATGCAAGAACAAACACAAAACATGATTTTCGTTCCAAATTCTTCGATCAAAATGGGACTTTGTTCAAGAACACATGAAAAACCATTTTCTCTTTCTAAAACCAACTTCAAAACGATGCATGACATGCAAAACAAAACCGATCATGCAATGCAGCTAGATATTCAGCAAGAGCAATCAAAGGAGATCAAGATTCTAACCTCAAAACTCGGATCTAACGGTTCAAGCCACAAAGATCAAGCTTGGAAGACTACTCTCACTCAAGAACTCTTCTTCCTCCTTTCTAGAGCTTCTCTCTCTAAAACAAAGATTTGAGACAAGAAATGATTTGTTTCAAGGTCTGTCGGCTGCCTTAACAAACAGCTCGGACACGTGGCATTACCGGGTTGGTTCAGCTCCAAAAAGGTGATTGATGGACAAGACAAGTCTCTGACAAAGCTTATGCAGCAAGCTCGGGTAAGACACATCGGCAACAAGATGACATCGGCTCAAAACAAGGATCCAACAACGGGATGGAAAAACATCGGCTAGGGAGGACGACACTTGACTAAGCTGTGCCACACCTTGGCCGGGGTGCGCCACATCTCGGCCTAGGCCATACCTGCCTGCGGACAAGGTTCAAGTACGAAACATCTCGGCAAAGAATGCCCGAGGTGAAGATGGGGTTAAACAAGACCTCAAGATAGTTCTAAGTACAAAGGGTCAAAGGCGGACTAAGCTCAAGATGATCTCGGCTACACACACATACTAAGCAAGGAACAAAATCATGCAAGCAACTTAAGCAAATCAAGCCAAGATAAAACCTCTAAATTAACATAAGCGGCAAGACCATGCAAGAATGTACACAAATATGGCAAGAGCAAGGTGAGGGTTGTCACATCCTACCCCCCTTAAAGAAGTTTGGTCCCCAAACTTAGATTACCTTGTTCCCAGAACAACTCCGGATAACGGACTCTCATGTCCTCTTCTTTTTCCCACGTGGCTTCTGTGCCATAATGCTCCTTCCATTCGACCTTTACCATCGGTATCGATCTGTTCCTCAATTGCTTCACTTGTCGGTCGATAATTCTCATTGGCCTTTCTTCATAGCCCAGATTCTCATTAACTGCGATTTCGGAATGATCAATTACATGCAGTGGATCTCGGATGTACTTTCTCAACATCGAAACATGAAACACATTGTGGACTTGGCTCAAATCTGGCGGCAAAGCAAGTCTGTAGGCAACGGGGTTAATTCTCTCAAGAATTTCAAATGGTCCAATATACCGAGGTGCTAATTTACCTTTCTTTCCAAATCTGGAAACTCCTTTCATTGGTGAGACTTTCAGGAATACGTGATTCCCAACTTCAAACTCTATCTCATTCCTTCTCTGGTCGGCGTAGCTCTTTTGTCAGCTCTGGGCAGTTTTAATCCTCTGTTGGATAAGTTTAATCTTTTCTGTTGTCACTTGAATCAATTCGGGACCAAGCAGAGCTCTGTCTCCGACTTCGGTCCAACATATCGGCGACTTACATTTTCTCCCATACAAGGCCTCATATGGCGCCATGCCAATGCTAGCTTGGTAACTGTTATTGTAAGCGAATTCCACTAAGGGCAAATGTGTTCCCCAACTTTCTTGGAAATCCAATACACAAAGTCTCAGCATATCTTCGAGTGTCTGAATTGTCCTCTCTGTCTGCCCATCTGTCTGGGGATGAAAGGCTGTACTAAATCTCAGCTCGGCTCCGAAAGCTCTCTGAAGACTCTGCCAAAATCTAGAAACAAATTTAGGATCTCGGTCTGAAACAATTGATATCGGCACTCCATGAAGTCTGATAATCTCGTTCACATATAGCAAGGCAAGTTGATTGGCGTTGAAGGTAGCCTTAACGGGTAGAAAGTGTGCTGACTTAGTTAACCTATCCACAACAACCCAAATTGAATCCATACTCTTTGGTGTTCTCGGCAACCCAATCACAAAATCCATGGAGATGTGCTCCCATTTCCACTCAGGAATCGGCAAAGGTTGAAGAAGTCCTGCTGGTCTTTGATGTTCTGCCTTCACTTGCTGACAATGTAAACACTGGGACACAAATTCGGCTATTTCTCTCTTCATATTTGGCCACCAGAAGGTCTGTTTCATATCTTGATACATCTTGGTGTTCCCTGGGTGGACAGCAAACTTGGAACCATGAGCTTCCTGCAAAATCTTTTTCTTCAGCTCTGGGATGTCGGCCACACATAACCTTCCTTCAAACTTGAGTACTTGGTTTTCAATGGCATACCCTGGTCTCGGCTTCGTGTCAATCTCCTCGGCAATTTTCTTGAGGAAGTTATCCTCCATCTGTCTTATCTTTACTTCATTAACGACAGTCGGTTCTGCTGACATCACGGTTAAACACGCCAAATTTCCATCTGACTTCCTGCTCAAAGCGTCGGCTACACCGTTGGCTTTACCGGGGTGATATTGAATTTGCATATCGTAGTCTTTTAACAACTCAAGCCACCTTCTCTGCCTCAAATTCAGTTCCTTCTGAGTGAATAGATATTTTAAGCTCTTATGATCTGTGAAAACCTGACAAGTAGCTCCATACAAATAGTGACGCCAAATCTTTAAAGCAAATACCACGGCCGCCAATTCTAAGTCATGGGTAGGATAGTTTTTCTCATGAGGCTTCAACTGACGAGATGCATAAGCTATAACTTTACCCTTCTGCATTAATACACAACCCAAACCCTTATGCGATGCATCACTATAGACATGAAACTCTTCGTTACCTGTTGGGAGTACGAGCACTGGCGCTGTAACTAACCTCGTCTTCAGTTCCTGGAAGGCTGACTCCCGATCTTTAGTCCATTCATACAGTGTTCCCTTCTGAGTCAGTTGCGTCAATGGAATTGCAATCCTGGAGAAATCTTTCACAAACTTTCTGTAATAACCTGCCAAACCCAGAAAACTACGAATCTCGGACACATTAGTCGGTCTCGGCCAATTCACTACGGCTTCGATTTTGCTAGGATCAACTGAGATACCCTCTTCACTAATCACATGACCTAAGAATGAGATAGTAGGAAGCCAAAACTCACACTTGTTAAACTTAGCATACAATCTCCGTTCTCTCAAAATCTGCAAGGCAAGTCTCAAGTGATTTTCGTGTTCAGTCTTACTCTTGGAATAGATCAAGATATCGTCAATGAAGACAACTACAAACTCATCTAAATACGGCTTGAAGACTCTGTTCATCAAATCCATAAATGCAGCAGGGGCATTAGTCACTCCAAAAGGCATTACTAAAAACTCGTAGTGGCCATATCTTGTTCGAAAGGCAGTCTTCTCGACATCTTCGGCTTTAACCTTAAGCTGATGGTAACCAGACCTAAGGTCGATCTTAGAAAAGACTCGCGCTCCTTGTAATTGGTCAAGCAGATCATCAATTCTAGGTAACGGGTACTTGTTCTTAATGGTGACCTTATTGAGTTCTCTATAGTCGATACACAGACGGAGTGTGCCATCCTTCTTTTTAACAAATAGAACAGGTGCTCCCCATGGTGAAGTGCTCGGCCTAATAAATCCCTTATCTAACAACTCTTGCAATTGCAGTTTCAATTCTCTAAGTTCAGCGGGGGCCATTCTATAAGGTGGTTTGGAGATCGGCTGCGTTCCCGATATAATATCGACCGTAAACTCTATTTCTCTATCGGTCAAGTGGCCAGGCAATTCATCCGGAAAGACGTCGGGGAAATCACTAACAATCGGGATGTCGGCTAAGTTAACATTTCCATTCTGATCACTCAGTATACTACACAAGTAACCTCGACACCCTTTCTGAATCAACTTACAGGCCTTAATGGACGAAATCAAGTATGGTGGGGGCACTACCCCTTTACCCTGGAAAGTAACCTCGGTTAGGTTTGGGGGTCTCAAGGTGACACCTTTCGAAACACAATTAATAGATGCATTGTTCGCGACTAACCAATCCATTCCCAGTATAATATCAAAATGAGCTATGTCTAGAGGCATCAGATCTACTAACAATTCAACATTCTCAATCACAACAACACATGCTCTGTAAATGGATGCAACAAACATAGACCTCCCAGATGGAGTAGATACAGACAACACATAATCAAGGGGCTCTAGTTCTCTATCAATTTTCTCAGCAAACTTAGTGGATATAAACGAATGAGTAGAACCCGAATCAATTAACACATAAGCATCTTGGGAGCAAATTAGTAAAATACCTGACACCACTGCCTCAGCATTCTGAGTGTCTCCTGGTACTAATGCAAACACTCTGCCCTGTCTCATCTGTACTCTCCCAGCATTTCCTTTCTGAACGGAACCCGAGGTATTTTCTCCTTTCTTGTTGTTATCAGTCTTTGTTTTGGGGCAATCCCTCACATAATGGCCCATCTCGCCACATTCATAACAGGCTCCAGACGTTCGTCGGCAGATCCCGAAATGCTGTTTCCCACAATCCGAACACGTCGGTTTAACACTCCCTTCCTGCCTTAGGTTACCAGTACTGTCCATGTTCGTTCTCTTCTTGGTGTTCAGCTGTCCTCGGCGATTGTCATAGTTCTGTCTCTTTCGCTGGTTTTCTCCCGAGCTCTGGTATCGGTTCAAATTAGCTTCGGCGTGAATGGCTTTGTCCAATACTTCGGCATAAGTCGGCATATCGAGTAAACTCACCCTGTCTTGAATCGGTCCACGAAGCCCACACTCGAACTTCCTGGCCTTCATATATTCGTCGTTGGTCATGTGAGGTACAAACCTTACCAGTTCAGTAAAAGCGCGGTCATATTCCGCCACTGTTCTGTTGCCTTGCGTCAGGGTATGAAATTCGGTAGCCTTGCAGTTTCGAACACTTAAGGGAAAATGTTTCTTGTAGAACAACTCTAAAAATCGGGTCCAGGTCAGATCTGGATTGCTCCCTCTAACCATCATCCACCATCTACGAGCATCATCATCCAATGTGAATGCTGCCAACGTCACTTTCTGAGCGTCGGTGCTAGGGAAGATCTCGAACAACTTCTCCATTTCTAAAACCCATGCCTCAGCCTTCATCGGCTCTATACCCCCAGAAAATCTCGGTGGTCTCATTTTCTTGAACTCTCTGATCAAAGCTATTGTGCCATCCCCATATAAGGCGGGTTGCTGGGGAACTTGCGGCACTGGCGGAGGTGGAGGTGGAGCTACATTTCGGCCGTTGGTCTGCTCGGCCTGAGTCGACGTAGCACTAGCGAACTGCTGCCTGGTTTGCCTCAACTCGCGGGCCAAACCTTCAACCAATCTTTCCAGTCTGTCCATTCTATCTTCGGGTTGATCTCGGCCAAGCGGTGGTCTACCTCTCCTCATGGTACTATGAGTATGCAAGGTATGACTTTTAAAACAATTAAGCAAATAACTACATAGGCAGATAGCAAATAAGCATATCAGGACAATGCACATTCCACTCAAACAACAATTACCATGATACAACCCTAACATCTTTCTAAGGGAAAACCTATGCTCTTCAGGACTCAAAGTGTGTGAATAACGTATACCGAGGAACTTGTGCTCTGATACCACTCTGTCACGACCCCAAACCGCCCCTAGTAGTTTGGTGCCGTGATGGCCAGTAATCCGTAATTACCGAAGGCCAACCTTTCAAAACTTAACACAATCAGAGTACGAATATAGGGGGCTCACAAATGCGGAAGCGATAAATCAATTACAAGCGGTCCATAAGAGCTGTGCGTAGATTAAAGCAGTGCCAAACATTTTCAATTAACTTACAACTTGAATACAACAAGTAAAATTCCATATCACATCTTGATCAAAAGGCTTCTCGAGCCGACATATACAAAATACAATTAATACAATTCAAGAAGCATGATTTTCAAGATCTGCCGACGTGCAAAACAGAGCATCGCCGACGTAAATACAAAGTAAGGCCGACAGATACACGAATCCAAAACAAGTATCCCAACGAACTAGGCGTCGCCGCTGTCCTGCTCATCACCTACATATATATAGAGGGGTGAGTACAAAACTCAGTGAATGGTACTAAAAATAAAGGTTTTACATGAATAAAGCCGAGGTCCTTCAAAACGAAACACACCAAAACTTTAGCAAGGCAAGTGATGAACCGTATTCATCGTCAAATATCGTAACATCGGCGAGACAAGGGATGAACCGTATTCATCATCAAATATCGTAACATCGGCGAGACAAGGGATGAACCGTATTCATCATCAAATATCGTAACATCGGCGAGACAAGGGATGAACCGTATTCATCATCAAATATCGTAACATCGGCGAGACAAGGGATGAACCGTATTCATCATCAAATATCGTAACATCGGCGAGACAAGGGATGAACCGTATTCATCATCAAATATCGTAACATCGGCGAGACAAGGGATGAACCGTATTCATCATCAAATAACAAAAGCTGTACGATCCGTAATCGTTTGGTCAAAAGTATTGCGAAAGTTTAGAGTCCTCCAATACAAGGGACTTGTGCACTTGGTACCGCGAAAGTTTAGAGTCCTCCAGTACAAGGGACTTGTGTTACTTAGGCCCGTAGCCCGATTTAACAAGGACCGTATCCTTTTATACTAGGTACTGCGAAAGTTTAGAGTCCTCCAGCACAAGGGACTTGTGTTACTTAGGCCCGTAGCCCGATTTAACAAGGACCGTATCCTTTCCAAAGATGGCATCAAAACAAGGAGTATACTTGACTCATCAAACAAGAGCTATTTATTCATGCTATCAAATACTTTTGTCAAAGCAAGCAAGCAAGATTTATCAAAACGAGTATAACATAGCTTTATCAATAATACCACTCACCTAGTTCTTCAGGTGTAGACTCAAAGCAAATATCAAGGACCTACAATCACATGGCAAGTCACATTCTCAAAGCAAGCTCTATATATACATGTAAATGATCTCGGCATTCATGCCAGATCTAAGTCAAAGACAAACAAAACAAGCTGGGAGCTTAACCACTGCTCCCGTTTCTCGAAAACACACTGGGTACCGTCCAGGGCTAAGCCGAGGTCCCGTTAAACAAAGTCAGGAAAAATCTGGGTTTCCTTTGGAGAATATGAAGAACATGATCATTGAAAGATGGATGCAAGCTCACAACTTGTTACAAAAATCTGAGTTTCATGCCAAGAGTTCAAAATAGGGACCTAAGTACCCATTCAAGAAGGTCATGCAAGAACAAACACAAAACATGATTTTCGTTCCAAATTCTTCGATCAAAATGGGACTTTGTTCAAGAACACATGAAAAACCATTTTCTCTTTCTAAAACCAACTTCAAAACGATGCATGACATGCAAAACAAAACCGATCATGCAATGCAGCTAGATATTCAGCAAGAGCAATCAAAGGAGATCAAGATTCTAACCTCAAAACTCGGATCTAACGGTTCAAGCCACAAAGATCAAGCTTGGAAGACTACTCTCACTCAAGAACTCTTCTTCCTCCTTTCTAGAGCTTCTCTCTCTAAAACAAAGATTTGAGACAAGAAATGATTTGTTTCAAGGTCTGTCGGCTGCCTTAACAAACAGCTCGGACACGTGGCATTACCGGGTTGGTTCAGCTCCAAAAAGGTGATTGATGGACAAGACAAGTCTCTGACAAAGCTTATGCAGCAAGCTCGGGTAAGACACATCGGCAACAAGATGACATCGGCTCAAAACAAGGATCCAACAACGGGATGGAAAAACATCGGCTAGGGAGGACGACACTTGACTAAGCTGTGCCACACCTTGGCCGGGGTGCGCCACATCTCGGCCTAGGCCATACCTGCCTGCGGACAAGGTTCAAGTACGAAACATCTCGGCAAAGAATGCCCGAGGTGAAGATGGGGTTAAACAAGACCTCAAGATAGTTCTAAGTACAAAGGGTCAAAGGCGGACTAAGCTCAAGATGATCTCGGCTACACACACATACTAAGCAAGGAACAAAATCATGCAAGCAACTTAAGCAAATCAAGCCAAGATAAAACCTCTAAATTAACATAAGCGGCAAGACCATGCAAGAATGTACACAAATATGGCAAGAGCAAGGTGAGGGTTGTCACAAATTTACTGGGAATTTGATTAGTAATTTACTGGAAATTTACTGAAAATTTATAGAGTAATTTACTGAGAATTTATTGGGAATTTACTCAGTAATTTGCTGAGAATTTTCTGGCAATTTCTTGATTAATTTACTAAGAATTTAATGGTAATTTACTGATTAATTTGCTGAGAATTTACTGCGTAATTAACTGAGAATTTACTGAATGATTTACTGAGAATTTATTAGGAGTTTACTGAGTAATTTAATGAGAATTTACTAAAAACTTACACAGTAATACAATGAGAATTTACTAGGAATTTATTGAGAATTTACTGGGAATTTACTTAGTAATTTACTAAGAATGTAATGAGAATTTACTGGGTAATTCACTGACAATTTACTGGAAATTTTCTGGGAATTTACAGAGCAATTTACTGAGACTTTACTGGAAATTTAGTGAGTAATTTACTCAGAATTTTCTGGGAATTTACTGAGTAATTTACTGAGAATTCGCTAAGAATTTACTAAGTAATTTACCGATAATTCACTGGGAATTTACTGAGTAATTCACTCAGAATTTAATGGGAATTTACTAAGAATTTGCTTAGAATTTACACAGTAATTTACTGAGAATTTACTGGGAATTTGCAAAGTAATTTCTGGGAATATATTGACAATTTATTGAGAATTTACTTAGAATTTATTGGCAATTTACTGAAAATTTACTGAGAATTTACTGAAAATATACTTAGTAATTTATTGAGAATTTAATGGCAATTTACTGAGTAATTTACTCAGTAATTTACTGAGAATAAACTGGAAATTTACTGAGTAATTTACTAAAAATTTACTAGGAATTTCGCAGAGAATTTACTGGCAATTTACTGAGTAATTTACTGAGAATTTACTTAGTAATTTGCTGATAATTTACTGGGAATTTACTAACTATGTTACTGGGAATTTACGGGCAATTTATTGAGAATTTACTGGAAATTACAGAGTAATTTTCTGAGAATTTATTCAGAGTATACTCACTAATTTGCTGAGAATTTACTGGGAATTTCCTGATTAATTTACTATGAATTTAACGGTAATTTATTGAGTAATTTAATAAGAATTTACTGAGATTTTACTGGGAATTTTCTTAATAATTTACTAGGAATTTACTGAGTAATTTACTGCGTAATTAACTGAGAATTTACTGAGAATTTATTGGAACTTTTCTGAGTAATTTAATGAGAATTTACTGAAAATTTATTGAGTAATATAATGAGAATTTACTGAGAATTTATTGGGAATTTACTGAGTAATTTACTGGGAATTTACTCAGTAATTTACTGAGAATTTACTGATTGATTTACTGCGAATTTAATGAGTAATTTACTGAAAATTTACTTAGTAATTTACTGAGAATTTATTGGGAATTTACTTAGTAATTTTTTGAGAATTTATTGGGAATTTAATCAGTAATTTACTGAGAATTTACTGGGAATTTACTGAGTAATTTGCAGAGAATTTTCTAGGAATTTACTAGGAATTTAGAACGTATTTTACTGATAATTTATTGAGTAATTTATACATAATTTACGGGGAATTTACAGAGTAATTTACTGAGAATTTGTTGAGAATTTATTGAGGAAATTAGTGAGAATTTGCTGGGAATTTACACAGTAATTTTCTGGGAATTTACCGAGTAATTTTCTGAGAATTTATTTTGAATTTACTGGAAATTTACTCTGTAATTTATTGAGAATTTAATGGAATTTTACTGATTAATTTACTAAGAATTTGCTGAAAATTTTGCAGAGAATTTATTTGGAATTTACGGAGTAATTTACTGAGAATTTACTGGGAATTGACTGAGTAATTTGCTAAGAATTTACCGGGTATTTACTAAGAATTTACTGGGAATTTACTAAGTAATTTGCTGGTAATTTACTGAGTAATTTAGTGAGAATTTACTTAGAATTTACTACATAATTTACTGAGAATTTACTGGGAATTTATATAGTAATTTACTCCCAATTTAATTGGAATTTACAAAGTAATTACCTGAGAATTTATTGGGAATTTACTAAGTAATTTTCTTAGAATTTCCTTAGTAATTTACTGAGAATTTATTGGAATTTACTGCCAATTTACAGGAAATTTACTGAGTTGTTTACTGAGAATTTAATGAAAATTTACTGAATAATTTATTGAGAATTTACTGAGTAATTTACTGTGTAATTTACTAGGAATTTATGCGTAATTGACTGAGAATTACTTAGTAATTTACTGTGAATTTATTGGGAATTTACTGACAACTTACTGGCAATTTACTGAGAAATCTAATAATAATTTACTTGGAATTTTCTGGGAATTTTGGTATGTTTGGTAACATTTACGTTTTCAGTTTATATTTACAAAAATTTTATAAACTTGTTTTTGTTTATTTTTTGTTTATTTTTTGAAAAACATAAACTACAAACGCGTTTGGTAATTGACAAAATGTTTAAAAAAATTTAAAAATATAAAAAAGAGTGAGAAATGGCAAGTGGTGGCAAGTGGCGGCGGAAGACGGTGGTGGAAAGTGGTGACGGTGGGTGGCGGGTGGGTGGTGGTGGTGCGTGGTGGCGGGTGGGTGGTGGTGGTGGGTAGGTGACGGTGGCGGGTGGTAGCGAGTGGATGGTAGTGGTGGTGGCGGGTGGCAGGTGGTGGTGGCAGGTGGGTGGTAGATGGCCGGTGGTGGTGGGTGGTGGCGGGGGGTGGGTGGTGGGTGGTGATGGTGGGTGGGTGGGTGGATGGTGGTGGCGGTGGTAGCAGGTGGTGGCAGGTGGCTGGCGGATGGCAGGTGGTGGCGGGTGGTGGTGGTGGTGGGGGTGGGTGGGTGACGGTGGCGGGTGGTAGGTGGTAGCGAGTGGGTGGTGGTGGTGAGTGGTGGTGGCAGGTAGGTGGTGGGTAATGGTGGTGGTGGTGGTGGTGGTGGTGGTGGGTAGTGGTGGCGGGTGGGTGACAGATGGCTGGTGGTGGTGGGTGGCAAGTGGCTGGTGGTGGTGGGTGGCAGGTGGCTGGTGGTGGTGGCAGGTGGGTGGTGAGTGGTGGTGGCAAGTAGGTAGCGGGTGGTGGTGGCGGGCGGTAGATGGTAGTGGCGGGTGGTGGGTGGATGGTGGGTGGTGGCGGCAAGTGGGTGGCAGGTAGGTGGTGGCTGGTGGGTGGCTGGTGGTGGCAGGTAGGTGGTGAGTGGTGGTGGCCGAAGACGGTGGTGGAAAATGGTGGCGGGTGGTGGCTAGTGTTGGGTGGTAAAAAAAAAAAAAAACTAAAAACTCAAAATGAAAACACATTTTTTGTGTTTTCATTTTTTGGCCAAATTTATAAACTGAGACTACTGATTTATAAATAAAAAATTTTACCAAACAAGTTTTTATTTGAATTTTTTAAATTTTTGTAAATATAAACAGAAAATTGAAAACGTAAGTGTTACCAAACGGCACCTTAGTAATTTACTGAGAATTTACTGTGAATTTACTGGGAATTTACAGATTAATTTACTAAGAATTTATTGGGAATTTACTCAATAATTTGCTGAGAATTTACTGGGAATTTCCTGATTAATTTACTGAGAATTTAATGGTAATTTACTAAGTAATTTAATAAGAATTTACTTGGAATTTTCTGAGAATTTACGTAGTAATTTACTGAGAATTTACTGGAAATTTACGGAATAATTTACTAACAATTTACTGTGTAATTTATTGAGAATTTACTGAGTGATTTACTGAGAATTTTTGGGAATTTACCGAGTAATTTAATGAAAATTTACTGAGTAATACAATGAGAATTTTTTATGAATTTACTAAGAATTTACCGCAAATTTATTGTTAATTAATGGGAATTTATTCGAAATTTACTGAGTAATTTATTGAGAATTTACTGGAATTTACTGATTAATTTACTGAGAATTTTCTAAAAATTTACTGAGTAATTTAATAATAATTTACTGGGAATTTACTAGGAATTTACTCAGTAATTTACAAATAATTTAATGGGAATTTACTGAGTAATTTAATGACAATTTACTGGGAATTTACTGAGTAATTTACAGAGAATTCACTGGAATTTACTGAGTAACTTATTGGGAATTTACTGAGTAATTTACTCTGAATTTACTAGGAATTTACTGAGAATCCACTGGGAATTTACTGAGTAATTTTGTGAAAATTTGCTGGGAATTTATACAGAAATTTATTGAGAATTTAGTGGGAATTTACTAAGTAATTTTCTGAGAATTTATTGGCAATTTACTGGGAAATTTACTAAGTAATTTATTGAGAATTTAATGGGAATTTACTGAGAATTTACTGAGAATGAACTGGAAATTTACTGAGTAATTTACTAAGAATTTACTGGGAATTTCGCAGAGAATTTACTGAGTAATTTACTAAGAATTTACGGGGACTTTACTTTGTAATTTACTGAGAATTTACAGGGATTTGACTGAGTAATTTACTAAGAATTTACTGAAAATTTACTAATAATTTACTGAAAATTTACTGAGTAATTTGTTGGTAATTTACTATGAATTTACTGATAATTTACTGCGAATTTACTGAGTAATTTATTGGAAATTTACTCAGTACCTTATTAAGAATTTACAGAGAATTTATTGAGAAATTGCACAGTAATTTTCTGAGAATTTATTGGGAATTTACTGAGTAATTTACTGAAAATTTATTGGGAATTTACTGGGAATGTACTCAGTAATTTATTGAGAATTTACTAAGAAATTACTGAGAATTTAATCAGTAATTTGCAGAGAATTTACTGAGTAATTTACCGAGAATTTGCTCGAAATTTAAGGAGTAATTTACTGAGAACTTACTGGGAATTTTCTTAGAATTTACTGAGAATTTTGCGAAGAATTTACTGGCAAATTTCAGAGTAATTTATTGATAATTTACTGAAAATTTACTGTGTAATTTACTGAGTATTTAATGAGAATTTACTGAGAATTTATAAAATAATTTACTGATAATTTACTGGGAATTTACTGAGTCATTTAATGGGAATTTACAGGTAATTTACTGGGAATTGATACAGTAATTTACTCACAATTTAATTGGAATTTATAGAGTAGTTACTTGAGACTTTATTTGTAATTAACTGAGTAATTTACTGAGAATTTACTGGGAATTTAGTGAGTAATATACTTATAGTATACTGAGTAATTTACTGAGTAATTTACTTGGAATTTACTTAGTAATTTACTGAGAATTTATTGAGAATTTACTGGGAATTCATTGAGTAATTTACTCAGAATTCACTAGGAATTCACTGAGTAATTTACTGGGAATTTACTGAGTAATTTACTGGGAATTTCCTGGCAATTTACTGGCTAATTTACTGAGAATTTACTAGGAATGTACTGAGTAATTTACTGGGAATTTACTGAGTAATTTACTGAGAATTTAGTGGAAATTTCGTGAGTAATTTTATTAAGAATTTACTGGAAATTTATTGAGTAATTTGTAGGGAATTTACTGAGTAATTTATTGAGAATCTATTGGAAATTTTGTGAGTAATTTACATGGAATTTATTGGGAATTTCTTGAGAATTTACTGAGTAATTTACTGAGAAATTACTGGGAATTTTCTGAGTAATTTACTAAGAATTTACTGAGTAATTTGCTGGGAATTTACTGAGTAATTTATTGAGAATTTACTGAGTAATTTACTCAGAATTTACGGGGAATTTACCGAGTAATTTACTGGGAATTTACTGAGGAAATTCTTGAGAATTTGCTCAGAATTTACACAGTAATTTACTAAGAATTTACTGAGTAATTTTTTTAGAATTTATTTACAATTTACTGAGAATTTACATGCAATTTTCGAAAAATTTACTTAGTAATTTATCGAGAATTTAATGCGAATTTATTGATAATTTATTGGTAATTTACTAAGAATTTACTAAGAATTTACTAAGAATTTACTTAGAATTTACTGCGAATTTACACTGTAATTTACTAAGAATTTACTAGTAATTTACTAAGTAATTTTTTGAGAATTTATTGGGAATTTACTGAGTAATTTACTGAGAATTTATTGGTAATTTTCTGGGAATTTACTGAGTAATTTATTGGAAATTTACTAGCAATTTATTGGGAACTTACTGAGTAATTTACTGAAAATTTAGTAGAAATTTACTAAGAATTTACTCAGTAATTTGCAGAGAATTTACTTGGAATTTACTGAGTAATTTACTGAGAATTTGCTGGAAATTTATGGAGTAATTTACTAAGAATTTATTGGGAATTTACAGAGTAATTTACTACGAATTTACTGAGAATTTTTGAAGAATTTATTGGCAATTTTCTGAGTAATTTACTGAGAATTATTGGGAATTTACTGCGTAATTTACTTAGAATTTACTGGGAATTTATATAGTAATTTACCGACAATTTACTGAGAATTTATAGAGTAATTTACTAAGAATTCACTAAGAATTTACTGAGAATTTACTGAGAATTTACTGAATAATTTAATGAGGATTTACTGGGAATTTACTAAGTAATTTACTGAGAATTTTCTGGAAATTTATACTGTAATTTACTCAAAATTTAATTGGAATTTACAGAGTAATTACCTGAGAATTTATGGGGAATTTACTAAGTAATTTACTGGAAATTTACTGGGAATTTACTCAGTAATTTATTGAGAATTTATTGGGAATTTACTGAGTAATTTACTAAGAATTTACTAGAAATTTACTGAGAATTTACTCAGTAATTTGCAGGGAATTTACTGAGAATTTACTAAGTAATTTACTTAGAATTTGCTGGAAATTTATGGAGTAATTTACTAAGAATTTATTGGGAATTTACAGAGTAATTTACTTATAATTTACTGAGAATTTATTAGAGAATTTACTGGCAATTTTCTGCGTAATTTACTGAGAATTTACTGGGAATTTACTGTGTAATTTACTGGGAATTTACACAGCAATTTACTGGAAATTTACAGAGTAATTTGTTGAGAATTCACTGGGAATTTACTAAGAATTTACTGTGTAATTTAATGAGAATTTACTTAAAATTTACTAAGTAATTTACTTAGAATTTACTGGGAATTTATACAGTAATTTACTCACAATTTAATTGGAATTTACAGAGTAATTACCTGAAAATTTATTGGGAATTTACTGAGTAATTTACTGAGAATTTATTGAGAATTTCCTGTGTAATTTACTGAGAATTGATTGGGAATTTATTGAGTAATTTACTGAGAATTTACTGGGAATTTACTGAGAATTTATTGAGTAATTTTCAGGGAATTTACTGAGTAATTTAATGATAATTTACTAGGAATTTACTGAGTAGTTCACTGAGAATTAACTGAGAATTTACAGAAAATTTACTAAGAATTTACTTCTTTTTTTTTTTTTTATCAGAAGAGATATTTCATTTAATAAAGCCAAAACGACAATTACAAGAGTCCATATAACCCAAAACTTACACCAAACAAAGAGAAAATAATGCAAGAAGCACCAAGGAAGAAGACTATGAAAATATTGAGACGTACATATCATACTCGTGCTTGTACTGGGAAGCAAAGTCGATCATAAATGTTCGACAATAGAGCATGTCCGAAATAAATCATAGATCCCAACCACAATGAGGGTAAGCTAAACAAAGACGCACATATGGACTCTAAGAACCAAACAAACCAAAAACAACACAAACGAAAGAAAAGAAAAAAAAAAAAAAACAAACAAAAGTAAAACCAAACAAGATAGACCAATGACCCAGCAAATCCGACAGCAGCGTCGACAAATCCGGCGATGGAGAAGACCGGCAAGGAATAGGTGGCAGAGAAGAGTCAGTGAAGGCGGTGGCTAAGGCGAATCCGGCGTCGGCAAAAGAGGGAGGAAGAGAAGGTGGTGGCTATGGACAAGACGGCGATGGAGAAGACGAATCTGACCGGCGAGGAAGAGAAGGGAGTGGCTATGGAGAAGACGGCGGTGCAGAGGCGGTGAAGGCGCGGATCTAAGAAGGCCACTCCCGGAGTGAATGGGTGGGGCAAAACACCTCACAAAGGAGGGTGAGGATGGAAAGCAAAGCTTCCAAGTTATGGGAAAGCAAAAAAGGAAATGAAAGAGCAAAAGAGGGGATAGGGGTAGGGAGAGGGGAGAGGAGCCCGGAGGCCACCGGAAGCCCCTCCCCCACCACTAGCAGCCACCAACTCGAAAAACCCTAGGGGAAGAAAAGTTTAGAGAGAGAAGCTCTCAAACTAGAGAGAGAGTGGGTGTGCAATTACTAAGAATTTACTTAGTAATTTACTGAAAATTTATTGGGAATTTACTGACAACTTACTGGGAATTTATTGAGAAATTTAATAAGAATTTACTGAGAATTTACTGGGAATTTACTGAGTAATTTACTTGAAATATACTGTGAATTTACAGAGTAATTTACTGAGAATTTATTGGGAATTTACTTGGAAATTTGCTGAGAATTTACTGGGAATTTCCTGATTAATTTACTGAGAATTTAATGGTAATTTACTAATTAATTTAATAAGAATTTACTGGGAATTTACTTCGTAATCTAATGAGAATTTACTGAGAATTTATTGCGTAATTAACTGAGAATTTACTGAGTGATTTAAAGAGAATTTATTGGGAATTTACTGAGTAACTTAATGAGAATTTACTGGAAATTTATTGAGTAATACAATGAGGATTTATTAGGAATTTACTGAGAATTTACTGGAAATTTACTGAGAATTTGTTGGGAATTTACTAAGTAATTTACTGAAAATTTACTGGGAATTTCCTGATTAATTTACTAGGAATTTACTTAGTAATTTAATGAGAATTTACTGGGAATTTACTGAGTAATTTATTGAAAATTTACTGGAAATTTACTGAGTAATTTACTGAGACTTTACTGGGAATTTACTAAGTAATTTACTCAGAATTCACTCGGAATTTACTAAGTAATTTACTGAGAATTTATTGGAAATTTACTGAGTAATTTTCTCAGAATTTACTGGGAATTTACTGAGAATTCACTGGGAATTTACTAAGTAATTTACTGAGAATTTGCTGGGAATTTACACAGTAATTTACTGAGAATTTACTGGGAATTTACTAAGTAATTTTCTAAGAATTTATTGGCAATTAACTGAGAATTTACTGCAAATATACTCAGAATGTACTGAAAATTTACTCCGTAATTTATTGAGAATTTAATGGTAATTTACTGAGAATTTAATAGTAATTTACTGGTAATTTACTGAGTAATTTACTAAGAATTTTCTGGGAATTTACTTAATAATTTACTAGGAATTTACTCAGTAATTTACTAAGAATTAACTGAAAATTTACTGGGGAATTTACTAAGAATTTTCTGAGAATTTCGCAGAGAATTTACTTGGAATTTACTGAGTAATTTACTGAGAATTTACGGGGAATTTACTCAGAATTTACTGGGATTTGACTGAGTAATTTACTAAGAATTTACTGGTTATTTACTGAGAATTTACTGGGAATTTATTGAGTAATTTACACGAATTTACTGCTAATTTTCTCAGTAACTTACTGAGAATTTATTGAGAATTTATTTTCAATTTACTGAGTAATTTTATAAGAATTTACTGAGTAATTCACTGAGAATTTACTGAGTAATTTACTGTGAATTTAATGCGAATTTACACAGTAATTTTCTGAGAAATTACACAGTAATTTTCTGATAATTTATTGAGAATTTACTGAGTAATTTACTAGGAATTTACATAGTAATTTATTGAGAATTTTCTAGGAATTTACTGAGAATTTAATAAGTAATTTGCAGAGAATTTACTACAAATTTACTGAGTAATTTAATAACAATTTGCTCGAAATTTTCGGAGTAATTTACTGGGAATTTACAAAGTAATTTACTGAGAATTTATTGCGAATTTTGCGAAAAATCTTCTTGCAATTTTTTGAGTAATTCAATGAGAATTTATTGGGAATTTATTGTGTAATTTATTGAGTATTTAATCAGAATTTATTGTGAATTTATACAGTAATTTACTGGGAATTTACAGAGTAATTTACTGAGAATTCACTGGAAATTTATTGAGAATTTACTAAGTAATTTAATGAGAATTTAACGGGAATTTACTAAGTAATTTACTGTGAATTTATACAGTAATTTACTCACAATTTAATTGGAATTTACAGAGTAATTACCTGAGAATTTATTAGGAATTTACTGAGAATTTATTGAAAATTTACTGAGTATATTTATAAGAATTTACTGGGACTTTACTTAATAATTTATTGAAAATTTACTAGGAATTTACAGAGCAATTAATTGGAAATTTACGAGCAATTTACTGATAATTTACTGGAAATTACAGAGTAATTTACTGAGAATTAATGGGAATTTACTCAGTAATTTGTTGAGAATATACTGGGAATTTCCTGATTAATTTACTGAGGATTTAATGGTAATTTACTGAGTAATTTAATAAGAATTTACTTGGAATTTGCAGAGAATTTACTGAGAATTTACTTAGTAATTTACTTAGAATTACTAGCAATTTACTGAGATTTTGCTGCGTAATTAACTGAGAATTTACTGAGTAATTTACTGAGAATTTACTGGAAATTTACTGAGTAATATAATTAGAATTTACTGAGAATTTACCAGCAGTTTACTGAGAATTACCTGGAATTTACTGATTAATTTACTGAGAATTTACTAGGAATTTACCTAGTAATTTACTGAGAATTTATTGAAAATTTACTGAGTAATTTAATAATAATTTACGGGCAATTTACTTAGTAATTTGCTGAGAATTTACCGTGAATTTACTTAGTAATTTACTGAGAATTTACTAGGAATTTAATCAGTAATTTACTGAGAATTTTCTGGGAATTTACAGAGTAATTTACTAAGAATTTACTGAAAATTTACTTAGAATTTACGGAGAATTTACTGAGTAATTTATTGAGAATTCACTGGGAATATACTGAGTAATTCACTGCGATTTTGCTGGGAATTTAATGAGTAATTTACTAAGAATTTACTGAGTAATTTACTGAGAATTCACTGCGAATTTACTGAGGAAATTATTTAGAATTTGGTTGGAATTTACACAGTAATTTACTGGGAATTTACTGAGTAATTTTCTGAGAATTTACTTGCAATTTACTGAAAATTTACTCAGTAATTTATTTAGAATTTAATGGGAATTTACCGAGAATTTACTGATAATTTACTGAGTAATTTAATGAGAATTTACTGGGAGTTTACTGAGTAATTTACTGAATAATTTACTAAGTATTTACTTGGAATTTCGCAGAGAATTTACTGATAATTTACTCAGTAATTTTCTAAGATTTTTTTGGGAATTTCGCAGAGAATTTAATGAGAATTTACGGAGTAATTTACTGAGAATGTACTGGGAATTGACTCAGTAATTTACTGGGAATTAACAAAGTAATTTTCTAGTAATTTATTGAAAATTTACTGAGTAATTTACTACGAATTTATTGCGAATTTACTGCAAACTTATTTAGAATTTACTGTGAATTTACTGAGTGATTTAATGAGAATTTACTTAGTAATTTACTTAGAATTTACTACGAATTTACACAGTAATTCACTGCGAACTTATTAGTAATTTTTTGGGAATTTACAGAGTAATTTACTGGGAATTTACTAAGTAATTTACTGAGAATTTACTGGGAATTTACTGACAGTTTATTGGGAATTTACTGAGTAATTTACTGAGAATTTACTAGAAATTTACTGAGAATTTACTTAGAATTTTGCAGAGAATTTACTGGGAATTTACTGAGTAATTATTGAGAATTTGCTGAAAATTTATGGAGTAATTTACTGAGAATTTTTCAGAGAATTTATTGGCAATTTTCTGTGTAATTTATTGGGAATTTACTACGTAATTTACTTAGAATTTAATGAGAATTTACTGGGAATTTATATAGTAATTTATCAACAATTTACTGTGTAATTTACTAAGAATTCACTGGGAATTTACTAAGTAATTACCTGAGAATTTATTAGGAATTTAATGAGTAATTTACTTAGAATTTACTGGGAATATACTCTGTATTTTACTCAGAATTTACTGAGAATTTATTGTGTAATTTACTGAGAAATTACAGGGAATTTACTGAGTAATTTATTGAGAATTTACTAGGAATTTACTGAGTTATTTAATAAGAATTTACTGAGTTATTTTGTGATAATTTATTAGGAATTGACTAAGTAATTTACTGAGAATTTACTGGGAATTTACGGGAAATTTACTGAGAATTTACTTAGTAATTTACTGAGAATTTATTGGGAATTTACTTACAACTTACTGGGAATTTATTGAGAAATTTAATAAGAATTTACTGGGAATTTACTTATTAATTTACTAGGAATTTACTGTGAATTTACAGAGTAATTTATTGAGAATTGATTGGGAATTTATTGGGAATTTCTTGATTAATTTACTGAGAATTTAATGGTAATTTACTAATTAATTTAATAAGAATTTACTTGGATATTACTTTGTAATTTAATGAGAATTTACTGAAAATTTACTGAGTAATTTACTGGAAATTTACTGAGTAATACAATGAGAATTTACCAAGAATTTACTAAGAATTTACTGAAAATTTTCTGGCAATTTACAGAGAATTTGCTGGGAATTTACTAATTAATTTTCTCGGAATGTACTAAGTAATTTAATAATAATTTACTGGGAATTTAATGAGAATTTACTGAGTAATTTACTGACAATTTACTGGAAATTTACAGAGTAATTTACTGAGACTTTACTAGGAATTTACAGAGTAATTTACTCAGAATTTACTGAAAATTTATTGAGATTTCACTGGGAATTTACGGAGTAATTTACTGAGAATTTACTGAGAATTTACTGAGTAATTTGCTAAGAATTTACTGGGAATTTAATTAGTAACTTTCTAAGAATTTATTAGCAATTTACTGAGAATTTATGGGGAATTTACTCGGAATTTTCTGAAAATTTACTAAGTAATTTATTGAGAATTTAATGGAAATTTACTGAGAATTTACTAGTAATTGACTGAGTAATTTATTGCGAATTTACTGGGAATTTACTAAGTAATTTATTAAGAATTTCGTAAAGAATTTACTGAGTAATTTACTAAGAATTTACGGAGAATTTACTTAGTAATTTACTGAGAATTTACTGGGATTTGACTGAGTAACTTACGAAGAATTTACTGAGTAATTTACTACGAATTTAATGCGAATTTTCTGAGAATTTACTACGAATTTATTGAGTAATTTACTAGGAATTTACTCAGTAACTTACTGAGAATTTACTGAGAATTTGTTGAGAATTTATTTTGAATTGACTGAGTAATTCACTGAGAATTTACAACGAATTTACTGAGTAATTTGCTCCGAATTTACACAGTAACTTTCTGAGAATTTATTGGGAATTTACTAAGTAATTTACTGAGAATTTATTTGGAATTTACTAGGAATTTACTGAGTAATTGACTGAGAATTTACACAGTAATTTATTGAGAATTACTACAAATTTGATGAGAATTTAATTAGTAATTTGTAGAGATTTTATTGGGAATTTACTGAGTTATTTATTAAGAATTTGCTCGAAATTTTCGGAGTAATTTACTGAGAATTTACAGAGTAATTTACTGAGAATTTTGCAAAAAATTTACTGGCATTTTCTTAGTAATTTAATGAGAATTTACTGGGAATTTACTGTGTAATTTACTAGGTATTTAATGAAAATTTACTGGGAATTTATATGGTAATTTACTGAAAATTTACTGGGAATTTACAGAGTAATTTACTGAGAATTCAGTGGGAATTTATTGAGAATTTACTGAGTAATTTAATGAGAATTTACAGGGAATTTACTAAGTAATTTACTCACAATTTAATTGGAATTTACAGAGTAATTACATGAGAATTTATTCGGAATTTACTGAGTAATTTAATAATAATTTATTAGGAATTTATTGAGAATTTACTGGGGCTTTACTTAGTAATTTACTGAGAATTTACTGGGAATTTACCGGGTAATTTATTGAAAATTTACGAGCAATTTACTGAGAATTTATTGGGAATTTACTCAGTAATTTGTTGAGAATTTATTGGGAATTTCCTGATTAATTTACTGAGAATTTAATGGTAATTTACTGAGTAATTTAATAAGAATTTACTTAGAATTTACTGAGAATTTACTGCGTAATTAACTGAGAATTTACTGAGTAATTTAATGAGAATTTACTAAAAATTTACTCAGTAATTTACTGGGAATTAACTGGAAATTTACTGAGAATTTATTGGGAATTCATTAAGTAATTTAATAATAATTTACGGGAAATTTACTTAGTAATTTACTGAGAATTTACCGGGAATTTACTTAGTAATTTACTGAGAATTTACTGATAATGTAACAACCCTCACTTCATCTGAGTCATGCTCTCATGCATTTATATGATTTTGTCTTGTTAAGCTTGCATTTCAAATCTTTTCTTTGTTTTGCTTAAGTGTTACTGCATGCTTTGTTCCTTGCTTGGTGTGAGTTTAGCCAAGGTCATCCTAAGCCTGGGTTGCACCTTTGAATCTCTTCTACTTAGGACTATCTTGGAATCTTTTGGTTAACCTCCACTCGCACCTTGGCATATTGGCCGAGATGTCACTATCTAGGCCGAGGTGTTCATCACCAAGATCGAGATGTGTATTATCTAGGTCGAGATGTTGCCCTTGCACCTAGTGATCTTGTTCCTGGATTGGTATGACCTAGACCGAGGTGTGGCACATCTAGGCCGAGGTGTGGCACAGTTAAGTCAAATGTTGTCCTTCCTAGCCGAGATCATTGAGACCTTACTTGCTGAAGCTTTGTCCTTAGCCGAGGTCATTACCTGCCGGAGTGCCTATGTCATCTTGCTTGTTGAACACACTTTGTTATAGTCTTGTCTTTTCACTCAGTCACCTTTTTTAGAAGAGCCAACCAGCCGATGCCACGTGTCTCAGCAGAGGGTTAAGTCAGTGAGCTGTTGAGAAACACATCATTTTTATATCATATCCTTGTCTTTTAGAGAGAGAGGCTCTAGGAAGAAGAATGAGGAGTTCTTAGAGAGGGAATGGATTTCCAAGCTTGATCTTCACACCTTGAGCCGTTAGATTCGTGTCTTGAGGTTAGAATCTTGATCTACTCTTGTTGTTCTTATTGTTCATCTAGCTGCATTGCATGATCGAGCACGATTTGTAAGCCATGCATTGATTTAAAGTTTGGTTTTAGAAAGAGAAAGTGATATTCATGTGTTCTTGAATAAAAGCCTTGTTGATCCGAAAGCTTGCATCAAGATTCATGTTTTTGTGTTTGTCTTCATAAGATCTTCAAGTATGGGTACCCAGGTCCATGTTTTCGAACTCATCTCATGGAATCCCAGATTTCGTAATAACAAGTTGTGATTGAGCATTCATGTTTTTCATGTTCTTCATGTTCTTCAGCAGAGAGAAACCCAGATTTTCCCGACTTCATATCCTTGAATGTGGCCATCGGGACCACACCTCTGCAAGGAGGTGTGGGACCTCGGCCAAGACCTGGGTGGTGCCCATTATGTTTTCTCGAGATGAGAAACTGTGTTTTGTTTGGTTCGACTTAGTTTTGAAGGAATGCCGAGATCATTTGCATTCATGTAAAGCTTGTTTGAGAGTGCATTCAATAGACTTTTCCATGTGTTTGTAGGACTTGGACTCTTGCTTTGACCCTGACGTTTGAAGAACTAAGTGAGTGGTATTTTTAATAAAGCTATGTTATGACATTTGATAAAGCTTTGGCTTGCTTGTTTTGGAAAAGTATTTATTAAGCATGAATGACTATCCCTATTTTGTGTATCAAGCATTAGCTTTGGTTTTGATAACATTCTTGACAAGTCCGTACGTGCTAAGAGACTATAAGCATTTGTAGCACAAGTCCGTACGTGCTAAGGGACTATAAGCATTTGTAACACAAGTCCGTACGTGCTAAGGGACTATAAGCATTTCTAGCACAAGTCCGTACGTGCTAGGGGACTCTAAACTTTTGTAGCACCTTTGATTATGTCATCCCTTGTATTATCGATGCTAGTAAGCACCCCTTAGAACTTTGAAAGATTTGATTGATGAATTCATTTCATCCCATGTTTTGTTACAAGCTATGATTATGTATTGTTTTGATAAAGATCTCGGATACCATTCATTCAAACCTTTATTAATTATATCATTCACTGAGTATCCAAGCTCACCCTCTCCTTATATACATGTAGGTAACGAGCAAGAAGGCGGTGACGCCTAGATGTGTTTTGCATGGTGTTTTGGATTCATACTTTTGTGACATCTTAAAGATTATGCTTCTTGGTTTAGCAGTTTATGTCTTTTGTATATGTTGGCTTGAGAAGCCTTTTGATCAAGATGTAATATGTATTTATTTTATTTGTATTCAATTGTAAGACTATGTTAAGATATATGTCATTCATTTGATCTATGCACAACTCTTATGGACTACTTAGATTTAAATTTTACTGCTTCCGCACATGTAAGCCCCATATGTATACTCTGATTGTGTGTGAATCTTTGCAAGTTGGCCTTTGGTAATCTCGAATTACTGGCCATCACGGCACCATTCTACTAGAGGCGGAATGGGGTCGTGACAGATAATATTCTGGAATTTACAGAGTAATATACTAGGAATTTATTGGAAATTTACAAAGTAATTCACTCAGAATTTACGGAGAATTTACCGAGTTTGTCGCTGCGAATTCACCGGGAATTTCCTGAGTAATTTGCCGAGAATTCACAATGAATTTACTTAGGAAATTACTGAGAATTTGCTGGGAATTTACACAGTAATTTACTTAGAATTTACTAGGAATTTACTGAGTAATTTTCTGAGAATTTATTGGGAATTAAATGAGAATTTACTGGTAATTTGCTGAGAATTTACTGGGAATTTACTGAGTAATTTACTAAGAATTTACTTGGAATTTCCCTGAGAATTTACTGGAAATTTACTGGGAATTTACTGAGTAATTTACTTGGAATTTCCCTGAGAATTTACTGGAAATTTACTGAGTAATTTACTAAGAATTTTCTGGGAATTTCGCAGAGAATTTAATGGGAATTTACAGAGTAATTTACTGAGAATTTACTTACAATTGAATCAGTAATTTACTAAGAATTTACTGAGAATTTACTGGGAATTTACTGAGTAATTTGCTGGTAATTTACTGCGAATTTTCTGAAAATTTACTTAGAATTTATTGACAATTTACTTTGTATTTACTGAGTAATTTAATAAGAATTTACTGAGTAATTTACTGAGAATTTACTACGAATTTACACAGTAATTTACTGAGAATTTACAGAGTAATTTACTGAGAATTTATAGGTAATTTTCTGTGAATTTACTGACAATTTATTGGGAATTTACTAAGTAATTTACAGAGAATTTACTAGAAATTTACTCAGTAATTTGCAGAGAATTTACTGCGAATTTACTGAGTAATTTACTGAGAATTTGTTAGAAATTTACGGAGTAATTTACTAAGAATTTATTGGGAATTTACACAGTAATTTACTGAGAATTTTTTGAGAATTTTGCAGAAAATTTACTAGAAATTTTCTATGTAATTTACTGGAAATTTACTGTATAATTTACTTAGAATTTAATGACAATTTACTGGGAATTTATAAAGTAAGTTACCAACAATTTACTGGGAATTTACAGAGTAATTTATTGAAAATTCACTGAGAATTTACTGAGTAATTTAATGAAAATTTACTAGGAATTTATACTGTAATTTACTCACAATTTAATTGGAATTTACAGAGTAATTACCTTAGAATTTACTGAGAATTTACTCAGTAATTTACTGAGAATTTATTGGGAATTTACTGTGTAATTTACTGAGAATTTACAGGGAATTTACTGAGTAATTTACAGAGAATTTACTAGGAATTTACTGAGTAATTTACTGGGAATTTCCTAAGTAATTTAATAAGAATTTACTAGGATTTTGCTGAGAAATTTATTGAAAATTTACTGTGAATTTACGGGTAATTTTCTGAGAATTTACTTTGTAATTTACTGAGAATTTATTGGGAATTTACTGACGACTTACTGGGAGTTTACTGAGAAATTGAATAAGAATTTACTCGGAATTTACTTAGTAATTTACAAAGAATTTACTGGGATTTTACTAAGTAATCTTGGAAATTTACTGGGAATTTACAAAGTAATTTACTGAGAATTTATTGAGAATTTACTCCGTAATTTGCAGAGAATTTTCTGGGAATTTCCTGATTAATTTGCTGAGAATTTAATGGTAATTTATTGAGTATATTAATAAGAATTTACTTGGAATTTGTTGAGAATTTTCTGGGAATTTACTTAATAATTTACTGAGAATTTACTGGGAAATTACTGAGAATTTACCAAGTGATTTACTGAGAATTTATTGGGAATTTACTGAATAATTTAATGAGAATTTATTGGAAATTTACTGAGTAATACAATGAGAATTTACTGGCAATTTACAAGGAATTTACATGTAATTTACTGAGAATTTATTGGGAATTTACTGAGAATTTACTGGAAATTCACCGAGTAATTTAATCATAATTTACTGGGAATTTACTGAGAATTTACTGGGAATGTGCTAAGTAATTTATAGAGAATTTACCGGGAATTTACTCAGTAATTTTCTGAGAATTTACTGGTAATTTACTCAGTAATTTTATAAGAATTTGCTAGGAATTTACTGAGTAATTTACTGAGACTTTATTGGGAATTTACAGAGTAATTTACTCAAATTTTACTGGGAATTTACTGTGTAATTTACTAAGAATTCACTGGGAATTTACTGAGTAATATACTGAGAATTTACTGGGTAATTTAGTTAAAATTTACTAGGACTTTACTGAGAATTTGCTGGGAATTTACACAGTAATTTACTGAGAATTTACTAGGAATTTACTTAGTAATTTTCTGAGAATTTATTGGCAATTTACTGAGAATTTACTGAAAATTTACTTAGTAATTTATTAAGAATTTCCTGGGAATTTAGTGAGAATTTACTAGTAATTTACGGTGTAATTTGCTGGGAATTTACTCAGTAATTTACTGTGAATTAACTGAAAATTTACTGAGAATTTACTGTCAATTTCACAGAGAATTTACAAGGAATTTACTCAGTAATTTACTGAGAATTTCATGGGATTTGACTCAGTAATTTACTAAGAATTTACTAGGTATTTACCGAAAATTTACTTGGAATTTACTAAGTAATTTGTTGGTAATTTACTGAGTAATTTATTATGAATTTATTGAGAATTTACTTCGAATTTATTGAGTAATTTATTGGGAATTTACTCAGTAACTTACAGAGAATTTACTGAGAATTTATTGTGAATTTATTTAGAATTTACTGAGTAATTTAATTGGAATTTACTGAGTAATTTATTGAGAATTTATTAGGAATTTACAGAGTAATTTACTGCAAATTTACATAGTAATTTACTTAGAATTTACACAGTTATTTTTTGAGAATTTATTTGAAATTTATTGAGTAATTTATTGAGAATTTACTGGAAATTTACTGAGTAATTTATTGATAATTTACTGGGAATTTAAGGAGTCTTTTACTGAGAATTTACTGGGAATTTACTCAGTAATTTATTGAGAATTTACTAGGAATTTACTGAGAATTTAATCAGTAATTTGCAGAGAATTTTTTGGGAATTTACTGAGAATTTGCTGAAAATTTACGAAGTAATTTACTGAGAATTTACAGAGTAATTTACTGGGAATTTTGCGGAGAATTTACTGGCAATTTTCTGAATAAGTTACTGAGAATTTACTGGGAATTTATTGTGTAATTTACTGAGTATTTAATGAGAATTTACTAGGAATTTATACAAAAATTTACTGATAATTTACTGAAAATTTACGGAGTAATTCGCTGAGAATTCACTGAAAATTTACTGAGTAATTTAATGAGAATTTATTGGGAATTTATTAGGAATTTACTAAGTAATTTACTGAGAATTTATACAGTAATTTACTCACAATTTAATTGGAATTTACAGAGTAATTACTTGAGAATTTATTGGCAATTTACTGAGTAATTTAATAATAATTTACTGGGAATTCACTGAGAATTTACTGGGAATTTACTGAGTAATTACTGGGAATTTACTGAGTAATTTATTGAAAATTTACTGGCAATTTATAGAGTAATTTACTGACAATTACAGAGTAATTTACTCAGAATTTACGAGCAATTTATTGAGAATTTACAAGAAACTACAGAGTAATTTACTGAAAAATTATTGGGAATTTACTCAGTAATTTACCGAGAATATACTGAGAGTTTCCTGATTAATTTACTGAGAATTTAATGGTAATTTACTGAGTAATTTAATAAGAATGTACTTGGAATTTACTGGGAATTTACTTAGTAATTTACTGAGAATTTACTGGGAATTTAATGAGTAATTTACTCAGACTTTATTGCGTAATTAACTGAGAATTTATTGAGTGATTTACTGAGAATTTATTGAAAATTTATTGAGTAATTTAATGAGAATTTACTAAAAATTTACTGGGTAATATAACGAGAATTTACTGAGAATTTATTGGGAATTTACTCAGCAATTTACTGAGAATTTACTGATTAATTTACTGAGAATTTATTGGGAATTTACTGAGTAATTTAACAATAATTTACTGAGAATTTATTGGTAATTTACTTAATAATTTACTGAGAATTTACTGGGAATTTACTTAGTAATTTACTGGGAATTTTAATCAGTAATTTATTGAGAATTTACTAAATATTTTTTGGGAATTTACGGGGAATTCACAGAGTAAATTACTGAGAATTTACTAAGTAATTTACTCAGAATTTATGGGGAATTTACTAAGTAATTTCTTGAGAATTCACTGAGAATTTTCTGAGTAATTTACTAAGAATTCACTGGGAATTTACTGAGTAATTTACTGAGGATTTACTGAGTAATTTACTAATAATTTACTGAGAATTTACCGGGAATTTACAGCGGAAATTACTGAGAATTTGCTGGTAATTTACACAGTAATTTACTGAGAATTTATTGGGAATTTACTGGCAATTTACTGAAAATTTACTCAGTAATTTATCAAGAATTTAATGGGAATTTACTGAGAATTTATTGGAAATTTACTGAGTAATTTACTAAGAATTTACATGGAATTTCGCAGGGAATTTAATGGGAATTTACGGAGTAATTTATTGAGAATGTACTAGGAATTGACTGAGTAATTTACTAGGAATTTACTGCGTATTTATTGAAAATTTATTGGGAATTTATGGAGAATTTATTGAGAATTTATTTTTAATTTTTTGAGTAATTTAATGAGAATTTATCGAGAATTTATTGCGAATTTACACAGTAATTTACTTGGAATTTACTGAGTAATTTTCTGAGAATTTATTGGGAATTTACTGAGTAATTTGCTGACAATTTATTGGTAATTTTCTAGGAATTTACTGAGTAATTTACTTGAAATTTACTGAGTACTTTACTGACAATTTATTGGGAATTTACTGAGTAATTTACTAGAAATTTATTGAGAATTTACTCAGTAATTTGCTTTACTTAGAATTTACTGTGAATTTACTGAGTAATTTAATGAAAATTTACAGAGAATTTAGTGAGAATTTACTAAGTAATTTACTGGGAATTTGCTGAGTAATTTACTGAGAATTTATTGTCAATTTACTGGGTAATTTATTGAGAATTTACTGGGAATTTACTGGGAATTGACTGAGTAATTTGCTGAATAATTTATTGGGAATTTACTAAGAATTTAGTCAGTAATTTACTGGGTAATTTAATGAGAATTTATTGAGAATTTTGTTGGAATATACTGAGAATTTACTGGGAATTTACAGAGAATTTATAGGGAATTTACTGAATAATTTACTGAGAATTTATTGAAAATTTACGAAGTAATTTACTGGGAATTTGCTGAGAATTTACTGGGAATTTTCTAAGTAATTTTCTAGGAATTTACTCAGTAATTTACTGAGAATTTGCTGAGTAATTTATTAGGAATTTATAGAGTAATTTACTGAGAATTTTCTAGGAATTTACTTAGAAATTTACTGAGACTTTAGTGGGACTTTACTGAGTAATTTACTCAGAATTCCCTGGGAATCTACTGAGAATTTACTGAGTAATTTGTTGGGAATTTACTAAATAATTTACAAGAAATTTACTGAGAATTGACTGGGAATTTACTGAGTAATTTATTGGGAATTTACTAAGTTATTTAGTTAAAATTTACCAGGTGTTTACAAAGATTTTACTGGGAATTTACTGAGTAATTTACTAAGAATTAACTACGAATTTGCTGAGTATTTTACTTAGAATCTATTTGGAATTTACTTAGTAATTTATTGAGAATTTACATAGAATTTAATGAGTAATTTACTGGGATTTTACTGAGTAATTTACTGAATATTTACAGGTAATTTACTGAGTATTTACTAGGAATTTACTTAGTAATTTACTGGGAATTAGTTTAAAACTTACTCGAAATTTTCTAAGTAATTTACTGGGAATTTACTAAGAATTTAATGGGAATTTACTGAGAATTTACATGGAATTTACTGAGTAATTTACTGAGTATATACTAAGTAACTTACAGAGAATTTACTGCGAATTTACAGAGTAATTTGCTCAGAATTCACTGGGAATTTACCGAGTAATTTATTGAAAATTTATTAAGAATTTACTGGGAATTTATTGAGTAATTTAGTACGAATTTACTTAGTAATTTATTGAGAATTTGGTGAGTAATTTACTAAGAATTTACTGAGAATTTATAGGAAACTTACAAAGTAATTTACTGAGAATTTACTTGGAATTTATTGAGTAATTTACTTCGAATTTATTTAGAATTTGCGGGTAATTTACTGAGAATTTATAAGGAATTTATTCGGTAATTTGCTAAGAATTTACTGGGAATTTACCGTGCAATTTACTGAGAATTTAATGGAAATTTACTGAGAATTTACTAAATAATTTGCTCATAATTCATTGGGAATTTACCGAGTAATTTACTGAGAATTTACTGAGTAATTTATTGACAATTTACTGAGTAATTTACTGAGAATTTATTGCGAATTTACTCAGTAATTTTCTCAGATTTTACTGAGTAATTTTTTGAAAATTTACTAGGAATTTACTGAGTAATTCAGTGAGAATTTACTCGGAATTTACTGAGTAATTTAATTAGAATTTTCTGGGAATTTACTGACAATTTATTAGGAAGTTACTGAGTAATTTACTGAGAATTTTCTGGGTTTGAATTTACTGGGAATTTACAAAATATTTCACACAGAATTGTTTGGGAATTTACTGAGAATTTAGTTGGAATTTTCTGGGAATTTACTGAGTAATTTAGTGGGAATTTACTGGGAATTTGCGTGGAATTACTCAGTAATTTTCTGGGAATTTGCTGAGTATTTACTTGGAATTTTCTGATAGTTTACTGGGATTTTACTGAGAGTTTAATGGGAATTTATTCAGTAATTTACTGAGAATTTATTTCGAATTTACTCACTAATTTATTAGGAATTTACTAATTAATTTACTGAGAATTTACTAAGAATTTTCTGAGTAAATTATTGAGAATTAACTGAGAATTTTCTGGGAATTGACTGTGTAATTTATTGAGAATTTACTTGAAATTTAATGAGTAATTTACTGAGTAACTTACTGAGAATTTAAAGGTAATTTACTGAGTAACTTACGGAGAATTTACTGGGAATTTACAGAGTAATTTGCTCAGAGTTTACAGGTAATTTACTAAGAATTTACTGGGAATTTACTAAGAATTTACTGAGTAATTTACGGTGAATTTACTGAGTAATTTATTGAGAATTTAGTGAGTAATTTACTGGGAATTTACTACGAATTTACTGATTAATTTACTAAGAATTTACTAAGAATTTACTAAGTAATTTACTGAAAATTTACTTGGAATTTACTGAGAATTTATTGTGAATTTACTGAGTAATTTACTGAGAATTTACAGGGAATTTACTGAATAATTTGCTCAGAATTCACTGGAAATTTACCGAATAATTTACTGAGAATTTACTCAGTAATTTATTGACAATTTACTAAGTAATTTACAAGGAACTTGATGGGAATTTACCGACAATTTACTGAGTAATTTATTGGGAATTTACTGAGTAATTTATTGAGAATTTACTGGGAATTTACTGATTAATTTACTGAGAATTTACTTGGAATTTACTGAGTAATTTACTTGGAATTTATTCAGTAATTTACTTCGAATTTATTTAGAATTTATGGGTAATTTTCTGATTAATTTATAGGGAATTTACTAGGTAATTTGCTGAGAATTTACTGGAAATTTACCGTGTGATTTACTGAGAATTTAATGAGAATTTACTATGAATTTACTGAGTAATATATTGAGAATTTACTGAATAATTTGCTCAGAATTCACTGGAAATTTACCGAGTAATTTACTGAGAATTTACTGGGAATTTACTGAGAATTTACTAAGCAATTATCGGGAATTTACTCAGTAATTTTCTTAGAATTTACTAAATAATTTTCTGAGAATTCACTAGGAATTTATTGAGTAATTTAGTGAGAATTTACTGAGTAATTTAGTGAGAATTTATTGAGTAATTTAATTACAATTTTTTGGGAATTTACTGGTAATTTATTGGGAATTTACTAAGTAATTTACTGAGAATTTTTTCGGTTTGAATTTACTGGGAATTTACAAAGTAATTTACTTAGAATTTTCTGGGAATTTACTGAGAATTTAATTGAAATTTTCAGGGAATTTACTGAGTAATTTAATGGGAATTTACTGGGAATTGCGTGGAATTACTCTGTAATTTAATGAGATTTTTTTGGAAATTTACTAAGTATTTACTTGGAATTTTCTGAAAGTTTACTGGGATTTTACTGAGAGTTTAATGGGAATTTACTCAGTATTTTACCGAGAATTTATTTCAAATTTACTGACTAATTTACTTGGAATTTACTAAGAATTTACTGAGTAATTTATTGGAAATTTAATGAGAATTTTTTGGGAATTGAATGAGTAATTTATTGAGAATTTAAATGGAATTTACTAAGTAATTTACTTAGAATTTACTAAGTAACTTACTAAGAATTTGCTGAGTAATTTACTGAGAATTTACAGGGAATTTTCTAAGAATTTACTGAGTAACTTACTAAGAATTTGCTGAGTAATTTACTGAGAATTTACAGGGAATTTTCTAAGAATTTACTAAGTAATTTACTGAGTAATTTTCTTGGAAGTTACTGAGAATTTACTGAGAATTTGCTGGGAATTGGTTGAGTAATTTACAGAGAATTTACAGGAAATTTTCTGAGTAATTTACTGTGAATTTATTGGGAATTTACTGAGTAATTTACAGGGAATTTACTGAGTAATTTAATGAGAATTTAGGGAAAATTTACTGAGTAATTACTAAGAATTTCTGGGAATTTACTCAGTAATTTACTTAGAATTTACTAGGAATTTACTGTGTACTTTACTGAGAATTTACTGAGAATTTACTAAGTAATTTATTGAGAATTCACTTGGAATTTATTGAGAATTTACTGGGAATTTACTTATTAATTTATTGAGAACTTACTTGGAATTTACTCACTAATTTACTGAGAATTTACTGAGAATATACTGAAATTTTACTGAGTAATTTATTGTGAATTTACTGAGGAATTTACTGGGAAATTACTAAGTAATTTACTGAGAATTTATTGCAAATTTACTGAGAATTTACTGGGAATTTACTGAGTAATTGACGAAGAATTTATTAGGAATTTACTCAGTAATTTAATCGAAATTTACTGAGAATTTATTGGAAATTTACTGAGTAATTTAATGAGAATTTACTGGGAATTTATTGAGAATTTAATTGTAATTTATTGACTAATTTATTGAGAATTTACTGTGAATTTATAGGCAATTTACTGAGAATTTATTGAGAATTTACTTGAAATTTACTTAGAATTTATTGAGAATTTGTTGGGAATTTACTAGGTAATTTACTTGAAATTTACTGAGTAATTTATTGAAAAGTTACTGAAAATTTACTGGGAATTTATCGAGAAATTTACTTGGAATTTACTGAGTAATTTTCTGATAATTTACTGGGAATTTACTGAGTGATTTACTGGGAATTTACAGAGTAATTTATTGAGAATTTAATGTGTAATTTACTGAGAATTTATTAGGAATTTACTGAGTAATTTACTAAAAATTTATTAGGAATTTACATAGTAACGTACTGGGAATTTACTGAGAATTTAATAAGTAATTTATTGAAAATTTACGGAGAATTTACTGAGTAATTTACTGTGAATTTACTGGAAATTTACTGTGAATTTACTGAAAATTTACCGAGAATTTACTGGGAATTTAATGGTAATTTACTGAGCAATTTTCTGAGAATTTAATGAGAATTTACTGGGAATTTATGGTTAATTTATTGAGAATTAACTGTGAATTTACTTAGAATTTATTTCGAATTTACTTTGTAATTTATAGGGAATTTACTCAGTAATATACTGAGAATTTACTTGGAATTTACTTAGTAATTTACTGAGAATTTACTTGGAATTTACTGAAATTTACTCAGAATTTACTGAGTAATTTACTGAGAATTTACTTAGTAATTTATTAAGAATTTACTGAGTAATTTATTAAGAATTTACTGAGTAATTTATTAAGAATTTCTTGGGATTTTAAAGAGGAATATACTAAGAATTTACTCAATAATTTTTTGAGTAATATACTTAGAATTTACTAAGTAATATACTGAGAATTTACTAGGTATTTACTCCGTAATTTATTGAGAATTTTTTGGGAATTTACTGAGTAATTTACTACGAATTTAGTGGGAATTAACTAAGTAATTTACTGGTAATTTACTCAGTAATTTACTGAGAATTTACTGGGAATTTACTGAGTAATTTACTAAGAATTTGCTGAGAATTTATTGGAAATTTATTGACTAATTTAATGAGAATTTACTGGTAATTTACTGAGAATTTAATGGGAATTTACTGAGTAACTTACTGTGAATTTACTTGGATTTTACTGAGTATTTACTGAGTAATTTACAGGGAATTTACTGGGAATTCACTAAGTAATTTACTGGGCATTTACTGAGTAATTTACTGAGAATTACTTGAAGTTTACTTAGTAATTTACTGAGAATTTAATGGAAATTTACTAAGTAATTTACTGGGAATTTACTGAGTAATTTGCTGAGAATTTACAGGGAATTTACTGAGTAATTTAATGAGAATTTATTGGGAATTTAAATAGAAATTTACTGAGAATTTACTGGGAATTTATTCAATAATTTACGGAGAATTTTCTGGGAATTTATTGGTAATTTATTGAGTAATTTACGGAGAATTTACTGCGAATTTACACAGTAATTTACTGAGAATTTACCGGAAATTTACATAGAATTTACTGGGAATTTGTTGAGTAATTTACTGAGAATTTATTCTGTAATTTACTAAGAATTTGCTGAGTAATTTACTGTGAATTTACTGCGTAATTGACTGGGAATTTACCGAGAATTTACTGGGAATTTACAGAGTAATTTACTGAGAATTTACTGGGAATTTACTAAGAATTTACTGAGAATTTAATGGAATTTTTTGAGTAATTTACTGGGAATTTATTGAGAATTTATTGTGAATTTACTTAAAATTTATTGTGAATATACTGAGTAATTTACTGAGAATGTATGGGGAATTTACTGAGTAATTTATTGAGAATTTACTGAGAATTTATTTAGAATTTAATGGGAATTTTCTAAGTAATTTACTGGTAATTTACTGAGTATTTACTGAGAATTTACTGAGTAATTTACTGAGAATTTACTGGGAATTTACGGAGTAATTTACTAAGAATTTACCGAGTAATTTGCTGAGAATTTGTTGGGAATTTACAGAGTAATTTACTTGGAATTTATTGGAAATTTACTGACAATTTACAATTTATTTACTGAGTAATTTACTAAGAATTTAATGGGTGTGAATTTACTGAATAATGTAATTAGAATTTTCTGCGAATTTACTGAGCAATTTACAGAGTAATTTAATGAGAATTTACTAAGTAATTTAATGGGAATTTACTGTGTAATTTAATGAGAATTACTGGGAATTTACACACAATTTACTGGGTTAAAATTTATGGGAAATTTACTGAGTAATTTACTTAGAATTTTCTATTAATTTACTGAGAATTTACTGGGAATTTACTGAGTAATTTACTGAGATTTTACTAGAAATTTACTGAGAATTTACTTAGAATTCACTGAGTAATTGAGTGGGAATTTACTGAGAATTTACTTGGAATTTACTAAGTATTTGCAGGGCATTTTCTAAGTAATTTGTTGAGAATTTACTGGAAATTTACTAATTACAAAGAATTTAAATTGAATTTACTGAGTAATTTACTGAGAATTTACTAAGTAATTTACTTGGAATTTACTGAGTAATTTATTGGGAATTTACTGAGTAATTTACAGAGAACTTGCTGAGTAATTTACTGGGAATTTACTGAGTAATATATTGAGAATTTACGGGGAATATATTGAGAATTTACAAGCAATTTGCCGAGTAATTCAATTAGAATTTACTGGGAATTTACTGAGTAATTTATTGACAATTTACTAGGAATTTACTGAGAATTTACCGGGAATTTACTGAGTAATTTAATTATAATTTATTCGGAAATTTACTGAGAATTTACTGAGAATTTGACTTAGAATTTACTGAGTAATTTATTGAGAATTTACTGAGTAATTTTGTGGAAGTTACAGGGAATTTACTGAGTAATTTAATTAGAATTTACTGGGAATTTACAGAGAATTTACAATGAATTTACTTAGTAATTTACTGAGAATTTACTTGGAATTTACTCAGTAATATATTGAAAATTTACTGGGAATTTGCTGAGAATATATTGGGAATTTATTGAGTAATTTATTGAGAATTTACTGGGAATTTACTGAGTAATTTATTGAGAATTTACTGGGAAATTAAAGAGGAATTTATTGGGAATTTACCGAGAATTTACTGCGAATTTACTTAGTAATTTACTGAGAATTTACTGGGAATTTACTCAGTAATTTGCTGAGAATTTACTGGGTATTTTACTCTGTAATTTACTGAGAATGTTCTGAGAATTTACTGAGTAATTTAAAAGGAATTTACTAAAAATTTACTGCGAATTTATTAAGTAATTTATTGAGAATTTGCTGAGAATTTACTGGGAATTTACTAAGTAATTTACTGAGACTTTACTGGGAATTTACTGAGTAATTTACTGAGAATTTACTGGGACTTCACTGAGTAATTTACTGAGAATTTATTGGGAATTTACTAAGTAATTTAGTGAGAATTTACTTGGAATTTACTAAGTCATTTAATTAGAATTTTTTGGGAATTTACTAACAATTTACTGGGTAATTTAATGAGAATTTTCCGGGTCTGAATTTATTTGGAATTTACAAAGTTATTTACTTAGAATTTTCTGTGAATTTACTAAGAATTTAATTGGAATTTTCAAGGAATTTACTGGGTAATTTAGTGGGAATTTACGTGGAATTACTCAGTAATTTACTGAGAATTTTCTAGGAATTTACTGAGTATTTACTTGGAATTTTTTAAAAGTTTACTGGGAATTTACTGAGAGTTTAATGGGAATTTACTCAGTAATTTACTGAGAATTTATTTCGAATTTACTGAGAATTTTTTGGGAATTGGCTAATTAATTTACTAAGAATTTACTGAAAATTTACTGAGTAATTTACTCCGAATTTACTGAGTAATTTACTGAGAATTTACAAGAAATTTGCTGAGAATTTACTCATTAATTTACTTAGAATTTACTGCGAATTTACTGAGTAACTTACTGAGAATTTAGTAGGAATTTTCTGAGAATTTATGAGTAATTAATTTACTGAGTAATTTACTGAGAATTTACTGTTAATTGACTGAGTAATTTACAGAGAATTTACTAGGAATTTACTGAGAATTTATAGGGAATTTACTGAGTAATTGACTGTGAATTTACTGGTAATTTATTGAGAATTTACTCGAAATTTTCTGAGTAATTTGCTAAGTAACTTTCTTGAAATTTACTGAGAATTTATAGGGAATTCGCTGAGTAATTGACTGTGAATTTTTTGGGAATTTACTTGGAATTTACTGAGAATTTACTTAGAATTTACTAAGAATTTATTGAGTAATTTAAAGTGAATTTACGAAAAATTTATTGAGTAATTCCTAAGAATTTACTCAGTAATTTACTGAGAATTTACTGGGAATTTGTTGAGAATTTACTGGGAATTTACTCAGTAATTTACTGAGAATTTACTAGGAATTGACTCAGTAATTTACTGAGAATATACTGGGATTTAACTGAGTAATTTGTTTTGAACTTACTGAGGAACTTACTGGGAAGTTACTGAGTAATTTACTGAGAATTTACTGGGAATTTAATAGGTAATTTATTGAGAATTTACTTGGAATAAGAATTTATTAGGAATTTACTTAGTAATTTACTGAGAGTTTACTGAGAATTTATTGAAAATTTACAGAATAATTTAATGAGAATTTACTGGAAATTTACTGAGAATATAATGGTAATTTACTGATTAATTTATTGGGAATTTACTGAGTAATTTACTTTGAATTTATTGGGAATTTACCGATTAATTTACTGGGAATTTACTTGGAATTTATTGAGAATTTACTAGGAATATACTAGGAATTTATTAAAAATTTACTGAGTAATTTACTGAGAATTTACTAGAAATTTAATGAGTATTTGCTGGGAATTTACCGAGTAATTACTTAGAATTTACTGAGTAATTTTCTGATAATTTACTGGGAATTTATTGAGTGATTTACTGAGAATTTACTGAAAATTTATTGAGTAATTTTTTGAGAATTTTCTTTGTAATTTACTGAGTAATTTACTAAGAATTTAGTAGGAATTTACCTAGTAATGTACTGGGAATTTACTGAAAATTTATTGGGAATTTACTGAGTAATTTACTAAGAATTTAGTAGGAATTTACCCAGTAATGTACTGTGAATTTACTGAGTAATTGTCATGACCCAAACCCGCCCTATGGGTTAAGGACATAACCGGCCAGTAATCTAGGGATTACCTACGGCCTCAAACCAGACCAAACATAACTCATCAGAGAATAGGGGCCAAATGGAAGCAAAATTTAAAACTTTGTCCATAGAGCTGTGCTTACATGGCACATCATAAGAAACCATACACATACATGTTAATAACTCACTTCAGAAAATATAGTAACATAAGGTTCTGTACAGACAGGATCATTTAAGTCTAAGTCAACTCATGAAAACTATATACAACAGATTCAAAGTCTTCGCCAACATGACAAAATATAAGTACATAGCAAAAGGGCGAAGACGAGTCTCGTGTGTGAGACGCAAGGGCTGACTCTTTAAAACCTTGATTGTTCCACACAAACTTCACTAAGGCTGGGTCTGGACCTCTCTTGGCTCACCTACAAACACATGAATGAGCGTGAGCGAAAGCCCAGTGAATAATATCAATTGAAGAAGATGCATTGGAACAATATACATCGGACGACCTTAGGCCCAATTCATATTTCTATCTAGTATATAAATAGCTATAGATCAAGTGACTTCGGTTCCAAACACTTCGGACGGCCTCGGGCCCAATCCATTTATGTCAAACTGGCCTTTGGCCCATTTGTCTTCCATTCATGTCAGACTGGCCTCCGGCCCATTCATTCTGTCATTCAGATCATACTGGCCTCTGGCCCATTCATTTTATCATTCAGATCGTACTGGCCTCTGGCCCATTCATTCTATCATTCAAATCATACTGGCCTCTGGGCCATTTATTCATTTATGTCAGACTGGCCTTCGACCCATTCATTCATTCATTCGTGTCAAACTGGCCTTTGGCCCACCCATACTTTCATGTCAAACTGGTCTTTGGCCCATTCATACTTTCATGTCAAACTGGCCTTTGGCCCATTTATACTTTCATGTCAAACTGCCTTTGGCATAGCAAACATTGTCCACCAATCAAATTAACAAACTTATAAACTTACATAGAAGTAAGCAATTGGACAACAACATATTTCAGATATCTTTGTCAAGATATTACTCACAGTGATCGGTTGGTTGATTTTCCCTTGAGCTTGACCTTACACATCACATAACACATACGGGTCACAAATGATTCAATCCGTTCTTTAATTCACATATTCCTCTTTAGGCTTTATTCTCATCCCTTTAATTCATTTATAATGCTTAATGCATGCCTAAGAGTACTTAGAAGTGAAAGATGACGGAAAACGAAACATAGAATGTACTTTCAAAATTTTCAGAAACAGGGTCCCCGCTCGAGCGTGGACTTCCCCGCTCGAGCGGACTCGTGAAGCCTGCAAAAGTACTGGTTATGCCAAATTTACACTCGAGCGTGGAGTTGGGCGCTCAAGCTGAAGGCCTCACTACATAGCTCCTCGCTCGAGCGTTAACTTTCCCGCTCGAGCGGACATCATGTCTGCAGAAAATACTGGAAGCCCGCATTTCCCGCTCAAGCGGCAGTTCCCACGCTCGAGCGGACATCATAAATTTTGGATTTTCCAGAATGGTTCTTGAGCTCGAATTCAACATTCAAACCAACATTTCTTGCATATTATGGCTCAAACTTCACATAAACATGTACTAACATGACCCAACACCCAATTCAACGCATTAGGAGGATCAGTTTCATGAATTAGGCAACAAGGTGTGGTTCAAAAACCACGCCAAACGGAGAACGTTAAGCGGTCCCGAGACAAGGCGCGCGGCCAAAGGCTCCAAAAATCGGGAACTAGTCTCCAAACGGAAAAAGTGGCCTATGACTACAAAAAGTGGTCTACGGCCACAAAGAGATGGTCTACAAGACCTCTCCCTCCCTCCGGGAATAGAAAACAAGATTCGATCCACAAACCGAGTCAAAGCACAAAGAGTTCAGAGGCCCGAAGGCAAGGCTCTCAGCCAAACCTCCGAAACCTTAAAACGAGCACAACATGCACTATCACTGAGCGCTCAATCGATGATGTCTGAGTCTTAAGGTTGGTCAAAAATAGGGTGTCTATAGTGTTCATTTTTGTCTAAATATTCTTTGTAACTGGAATCGGCTCCTGGGTTACATAATATAATGGCCGGAATCCCGCCCTTTATTTTCTTTGGGTGGGCATATTTACAATTCGAAATGAATTCCTGTTGCGCTCCAATAAATTCCCGCCAATGTTTTAAATATTGTGGGCCACATCATCGATTACATTATAGAAAGCATTGTCATTGTGGTCCCGCAAATCGATGTGGCTGGAATAATAATTATGTGGCCCCAATGAACGGGCCCATCATGTTTTTCCAATCCTAGATGGGCCTTCAATTATAATGCTTTTGGGCCTGTGAGATCTTTGGGCCTCGTCCTTGATATTTTCTGCAACCCATTGTTGTATATCTACTGGGACGACCTACACCGTTTCTGCAAATTGATGAACGTACGGTAATGGTGGAATAAATGAAATCCTGTCATAATTAGAGGACAATTTGTCGTAATTTAACCAATAGCATTTTGGATCGGCGTTTCTTGTAATTCAATCAGTGGGACCAGACGTGTGGCCCATGCGAGGTTTTCTTGTTGCATCCTGTGCCATCTGTCAATATGGGCGGTAAATGTCTTCTGTGCCATACTTAGTATATGTACACGCTTGTAGCGTCGTGTACTTAACTGTTCTTCCAATTTACAACAGTTAACGTTGACCCACGTCATGGTCAACATTTTATGCCTATAATTTATTGAGAATTTACTGGGAATTTACTTAGTAATTTACTGAGAATTTACTAGGAATTTAATCTGTAATTTACTGGGAATTTATTGGAAATTTAATGACTAATTTATTGGAAATTTACTCGGTAATTTACTGAGAATTTTCTTGGAATTTACTGCATAATTTATTGAGAATTTACTTGGAATTAACTGCATAATTTAATCAGAATTTACTGGGAATTTACTGAGAATTTACTGGGAATTTAATTAGTAATTATTGAGAATTTACTCGGAATTAACTGAGTAACTTACTGAGAATTTAATAGGAATTTACTGAGTAATTTAATGAGAATTTACTAAGCAATTTAATGAGAATTTACTTGGAATTTACTGAGTAATTTCCTGAGAATTTACTGGGAATTTACTGAGAATTTACTCTATAATTTCCTGAGTAATTTACTGAGAATTTGCACGTAATTTACTATGTAATTTACTGAGTAATTTACTAAGAATTTACTGGGAATTTACTGAGAATTTACTGAGTAATTTACTGGGAATGTTCTAAGAATTTACTGAGTAATTTACTGAGAATTTACTAGGAATTTATTGGGAATTTACTAAGTAATTTACTGGGAATATACTACGTAATACACTGGGAATTTATTGCGTAATATACTGTGAATTTACTGAGAATTTACTAGGAATTTAATCAGTAATTTAATGGAAATTTACTGGGAATTTTCTAAGTAATTTACTGAGAATTTACTGAGAATTTTCTTGGAATTTACATCGTAATTTACTGAAAATTTATTGAGAATTTACTGAAAATTTACTGGGAATTTACTAGGTAATTTCCTGAGAATTTACTTTTAATTAACTGCATAATTTAATTAGAATTTACTGGGAATTTATCGAGTAATTAACTGAGAATTTACTAGGAATTTACAAAGTAATTTAATAAGATTTTACTGGGAATTTGCTGAGAATTTACTGGGAATTTACTCGAGAATTTACTCGGAATTTACTTAGTAATTTACTGAGAATTTAATAGGAATTTACTGAGTAATTTACTGAGAATTTATTGGAAATTTAATGAGTAATTTACTGAGAATTTAGTTAGTAATTTACTGAAAATTTACTGGGAATTTATTAAGTAATTTGCTGAGAATTTACTAGGAATTTACTGAGTAATTTACTGAAAATTTATTGAGTAATTTAATAAGACTTTACTGGGAAATTTACTGATTAATTTAATGAGAATTTATTGGGAATTTACTTAGAATTTACAATGAATTTTCTTAGTAATTTACTGAGAATTTACTGAAAATTTACTGAGTATTTATTGGGAATTTACTGAGCAATTTATTGAGGATTTACTACGAATTTCCTAGGAATTTAACGAGTAATTTACTGAGAATTTCATGGGAATTTGCAGAGTAATTTAATGAGAATTTACTTAGAATTTACTAAGAATTTATTCAGTAATTTGCTAAGAATTTACTGGGAATTTACTGAGTAATTTACTAAGAATTTATAGAGAATTCGTTGGAAATTTACTGAGTAATTTACTGAGAATTTAATTGGAATTTTCTGAGTAATTTAATGATAATTTAGTGGGAATTTACTGAGTAATTTAATGAGAATTTACTTGAAATTTACTGAGAATTTACTTAGTAATTTGCTGAGAATTTACTGCGAATTTACTGAGAATTTACTAGGAATTTACTGGGAATTTACTGAGAATTTATTCTATAATTTCCTGAGTAATTTATTGAGAATTTACTGAGAATTTACTACGTAATATACCGAGAATTTACTGAGAATTTACTGAGAATTTACTTAGAATTTAGTGGGAATTTACTGAGTAATTTACTGAGAATTTATTAGAAATTTACTTAGTAATTTACTAGGAATTCAATGAGTAATTTAATGGGAATTTACTGAGAATTTATTGGGAATTGACTGAGTAATTTGCTGAGAATTTATTGAGTAATTTCGGGAGAATTTAATGGTAATTTACTGAGAATTTACTGGAAATTTAATGAGTAATTTGCTGAGAATTTACTGAGAATTTATTAGGAATTTACTGAGTACTTTACTGAGAATTTACTTGGAATTAACTGAGTAATTTAATTAGAATTTACTGGGAATTTACTTAGAATTTACAGAAAATTTCCTCAGTAATTTATTGAGAATTTACTGAAAATTTACTGGGAATTTCCTGAGTAATTTAATGATAATTTAATGAGTAATTTACTAAGAATTTAATGGGAATTTACTGAGTAATTTAATGAGAATTTACTAGAAATTTACTGAGTAATTTAACGTGAATTTACTTGGAATTTACTTAGAATTTGCTCAGTAATTTCCTGAGAATTTACTGGGAATTTACTGAGTAATTTATTGACAATTTATTGGGAAATACTGAGTAATTTTTTGAGAATTTAATAGGAATTTTCTGAGTAATTTAATGAGAATTTACTTGGAATTTACTGAGTAATTTAATGTGAATTTACTTGGAATTTATAGAGAATTTACTCATTAATTTGATGACAATTTACTGGGAATTTTACTGAGTAATTTATTGAGAATTTACTCTATAATTTCCTCAATAATTTACTGAGAATTTTCTGGTAATTTACTGAGTAATTTACTGAGAATTTACTTGGAATTTAGTGGGAATTTACTGAGAATTTACTAGGAATTGAATAAGTAATTAAATTGAATTTACTGCAAATTTATTGAGAATTTATTTAGAATTTACTGAGTAATTTACTTGGAATTCACTGAGTAATTTACTGGGAATTTACACAGCAATTTAATGAGAATTTACTGGAAATTTACTGAGAATTTACTGAAAATTTACTGAGTAATTTACTGAGAATTTACTGGGAATTTACTGAGAATTTACTGAGAATTTATTCGGAATTACTAGGAATTTACTGAGTAATTTACTAGGAATTTACTACGTAATATACTGAGAATTTACTGAGTAATTTACTGAGAATATACTGGGAATTTACTGGAAATTTACTGAGAATTTACTAGGAATTTACTAGGAATTTAATCTGTAATTTAATTAGAATTTACTGGGAATTTACTAAAAATTTACTGGGAATTTACTTGGTAATTTACTAAGAATTTACTTGGAATTTATTATGTAATTTACTCAAATTTACTTAGAATTTTCTGAGAATTTATTGAGAATTTACGAGGTAATTTACTGAGAATTTACTTGGAATTAACTGCATAATTTAATGAGAATTTACTGAGTAATTTATTGAGAATTTACTGGGAATTTACTAAGTAATTTAATAAGAATTTACTGAGAATTTATTGGGAATTTACTGAGTAATTTACTGAGAATTTAACAGGAATTTATTGAGTAATTTACTAAGTAATTTACTAGGAATTTACTGAGTAATTTAGTGGGAATTTACTAGGAATTTAATGAGTAATTTACTGAGAATTTACTTGGAATTTAGTTAGTAATTTACTGAGAATTTACTGAGTAATTTACTAGGAAGTTACTGGAAATTTAGTGAGTAATTTACTGAAACTTTACTGGCAATTTACTGAATAATTTAATAAGAATTTGCTGGAAATTTACTAATTAATTTAATTACAATTTACTGGGAATTTACTCGGAATTTGCTGAGTAATTTACTGAGAATTTACTGGAAATGTACCAAGTCTTTATTGGGAATTTACTGAGAATTTACTTTGAATTTACTGAGTAATTTACTGAAAATTTACTAGGAATTTCCTGAGTAATTTAATGAGAATTTACTGAGAATTTACTGAGTAATTTAATGAGAATTTACTGAGTAATTTACTAGGATTTTAATGAGAATTTACTGGAAATTTAATGAGAATTTTCTGAGTAATTTACTGAGAATTTACTGGGAATTTACTGCTGTAGACCGCCCGAACTCCGCTCCGCCCGCAAGGGCGCGAATTGTAGTTCTAGCTACTACAGTTCGGACCCCTGTCACGGTTCTAAATCTAATCTTACAAAGTGTAATGTAAGACTGATAAATCACCAAAGAGTCTAAATCTGACAAATCGTTTTGGAAAATCGATTTTAATCAAAAAACGCCAAACATGGACTGCTTTGCCAGATTTTAGAGTCGTCACGTAAATATTTTGTTTTGAAAAATTTAGGAAACCCTGACTCGTGCCTAAGGCCATGTGTCCGTCATCACCAAAGTTGCTTTGGTTCAGGAACTTGGGTACGAGAGGGGAAGGTCCTGAAATGAGTACCTCCGCTCGCCCAATCAAAGATCGGCCTCTACTAACGTGATATGTTGTTTTTATAAACACATGCGTTCTTATTCCGATTTATTAGCTAACCTTACTATGTGATGCGCGCAACATACAAATATAGACTCAATCACACGGATTGGAACAAAACAACTCATGTTTCTTTTTTAAAATGGTTTGAAAGTGCTACTCATAAGTAGGCTAAAGCGCAGATTTGCCACCCTCAAGTAGGCTTAGAAAAACATGATTTTGCCACTTTAAGTGGACTTAAAACTCACAATCATCGAGTTGTTCCAATTCAGGCAATCAAGCCTCCACCCACAGGCATTCATGCAGTTATAGCAACTAAGCAATTAGCCTCATGGCAAGCATGCAATCATGGCAGTCAGTTACACACATGCAAGAATGCTAAAGCATAAACACTTACAGTGTACTCCGAGCCAAAAAAGAAGCTAGTTAGTAATCAATGCATGATCCTAGCTATGTTAAATGCCTAATGCGACACATGAAAAAATGCAACTAAATAGGCTCGGCTATTCTAAGATGGCATATGATTTACAACACTTGATACATGTATTCAAATAGGTATTGAAACACAATGCAGTTTGAATGATGCGCCGAGCTCGGTGCATGCAATACGAATGAATGATGTACGCATGCAAAGCATAAGTATGTTAATTGAAACATACCCTAAAACTAACCATCAAAAGGGAGAAAGACATGAGGTTGGAAGACATTCACACACACACGCACACTTATTACAACATTTTCCCTCTCAACGGAGGGTCCGAATAAATAAGCTAAGCTAACTAAGCTACTTATTTACAAACCAACTAATTAACTATGCTATTCTAGCTAATTAATTACAACACAAATTGAAAACTAGCTATGCTAAGCTAATTTAAAATATTACAAAGCAGATATTCTAATTAACTACAATTAGCTAATAAAGCGGTAAAATGACCTCGCGGGCGAGGGAGGCATGCATGCTCAATCGCGTCCTCCTGGAAATCCACTATCGTGCCTCATGATGCGTCTGTTTGCACTCTTTTGGACTTCTGAAAATTGTGCCAACTTCCAAGATGCTTCTGATCCACCTTAGGAACATGCTGAGGGATGGTCGGCCAAGAGGGATGGCCACCGGCCAAAGTTGATGGCCATCGGCCACTTCTGATAGCCGATCGGCAGTCTTGGTGGCCAGTCGGCAGATTTAATGGCCGGTCGGCCACTGCTTCCTGCAATTTCTCCTTTTGCTGCAACAGAGCACAAACAGAGGCATGGCAGTGTATTTGCAAGAAAATGTGTGTGCAACCACACTCCTTATCATGTCTCAAGCTCAAAAGGGTGTAGTGCTCGGCTCTCGAGTCATCAATCACGCATCTCAATGCATGATGGCCAAAGGGTCAAGCTTGCACAATGTTAATGAATGCACAAACAACACATAGGACTTGATGAACCTCCACCTTATCATACATGATAAAAGGTGTCGGTGACCTAAGGAATGAGGCACGTTTCATCACTTTAAGTATGAAACGTCCCTCGTTCCTCATGTTTGGATTAACGCCCGATCCAAACACAATGTAATGCAACACACATGCAAACAACATGCTATCTATCAATGCTAGAATGGCACTCATGAGGTTCCATCATATAAGCAATGCATGCATGGCATGTTTGGAGGCTAAAGCATCAAAGCAAGTAAAGAACATCATACAAGAGGCATGCAAGACAATGCTCAAATGGCCAAACCAACCCCAAACAGGTCTTATGCATGCTAAACAATGGCCAAAATGAACTGAGATGATGGCTTGAAAGGCAAGAAAATGATGCTCATGCAATGGCTCACAAACAAGGCATAAAGGTACAACTCTCAAGAGCACTTAAAGAGTGAAAAAATGAAAGTGTGACAACACTATATGCTCTGGAATAGCATGCCAAATGATGCCAAAACATGCAAATACATCAAGCCAAGCATGCAAGATACCTCAAAACTCAAAGCTATTCAAGGCTATTGCACTACAAGCATACATAACAAGCATCATATGACCAAGAAGCCTCAAAGCAGAGCTAAAGCATGTTAAAACATGAATAAAAACTTGCTGGAGTGGAGCCAAAATATGCTAGAATAATGGGCCAAAACACCAAGTATACTAGGCTAGTGAGCAAGGTTTACACTACAAGTGTAAGAAGCAAATGAGGGATGCTCTAACCAACAAAAAAAAGAGTTGTATCATGACAAAATAAGACCAAAAACACACTAAGACGGTAGCCCAAAAGCTTAGGCAAGCTTGCATACAAATTGGCTCATGATTGAGGTATAAAGCATAACCCTCCAAAAGCATTGAAAGAATGAAGCACATGAGGGTATGGCAGTGTAATATGCTCTGAAATCATATATCAAATGATGCTAAATCATGCAAAATAGCCCAAGCAATGCATGCTAGTGGACCCAAAACACAAAGCTAGTGGAGGGGCTTTATACTATGGCTATACAAAGCAAAGCATACATGATCAAGACCACCTAAATCAGACCTAGAGCATGTGAAATCATGGCTAAAAGCATGCTGAAACAAAGCCAAAACAAGCTAGCACCATAGGCCAAAGTAGCAAACATGCTAGGCTAATGAATAGAATTGCACTACAAGTGCAAGGAGCATGCAAGAGGTAACCAAACCAACCCCAAACAGAGCTATATCATGGCAAAACAAGGCCTGAAACATGCTTGCCTAAGAAGGTAGAAAAACATGCTAACTTGGTAAGCCAACAACACAAGCAATCAAGACATAAGGAGAGGGGATGACCCTCTCCTATTTGGGGCCTCAAAACACACTTTCCACCATTGAAATTCCTCTGGAATTCAATGGTTAAAAGGCCAAGAGAAGGTGATCTCAAAGGCCTTAGGAGATAGCACAAAGCTCAAGCTAATAAGGCACACAAGAGGGTAGAACACCCTCAACACCAAAGAGGCCTCAAACAACCATTTTAAACACTTGAAAAAAAATCTTTTTGTAGTTGAAAGCAAGGCCTAAAACAATATGCAAGGAGGGCCAAATAAGCAATGAAAGTAAAGCTTTAAAGAGGATATGAGACTCACCCTTGAAGCACAGCAATAACAGCAAGTTTCTGAGGCAAAACCAAGCTAAAACCACTCCAATACAACCTCCAAGAACCTCAGCTCAAGAGTGAAGGTGTTTCACTAGGTGCTTTAGTGCAAAAGTGTGAAGAAAAACCACTTTAAGGCACAAACTAGTGCAACTATAGAGAGAGAGGGATATGTTTTGTATCTAAAATTTTTGAACCTCTGAAAGGGGAGAGGAGCCTCCCCTCTTATAGAAATCCAAGTCTCAAGCTTGTTGGACAAGCTAGAGGCTTGTTACAATCCCTCCATACACGTGTATGGAGGATGCATTCTGTGCTCACCAGCTGGCACAGTTGGCAACAAAATATCTACAAAAGCAAAGAAAAGGGTCTCGGCCAAAAAGTATGGCCGACCGACCATTAAAGGTGCCGGTCGGCCATCAGTGAAGCCGATCGGCCACCACTGATGGCCGATGGAAAGAGGGCATGGCCAATGGGCATAGGGCCTGGCCGATGGGTTGTAGGGCTGGCCAACAGGCCACCCCCTTCCCTCAAAAACAAAGCCACAAGCTCTTGGTCCACAACCAAGCACAAAATAGACAAGTTGAGAGGCTCCAAGGCAAGGCGCACAGCCGAGACCTTCAGGGACTCAAAACGAACACGAGCATGGATGATCATCGAGTGTTCAAATGATGACATCCAAGTCTTGAGGACGGTCAAAAATGGGGTGACTACAGTTGCCCCTCTTTGACAGAACTCGAAAGTCATGAGATGGCGGGAGTGAATGTCAAAGCCCAGAGACAACCCATTTTTGATAAGGCCGAAGACTTAGACAAACATACGAGATAAGAAAACAGATGCGCCCGCAGGCAGGGGCAAAGTGCAAGTGACATGCACAATGCAGAATAAAACTTATGATTATGCAAAGAGGACTGTAATGAAGCATCTAGATACAAATGTTATGCAAAGAAATGGTACAGCAAACTCGTACATAAGCAAGTAAACATGAACCGAACTACATCTCATGCTGAAAGGATGTAAGAAAATTATACAATTTTCACTGTGTCTCACGTGGAGAAGGCTAAAAGCGACTACCGAGAACACCCAAAGTCTCAAACAAAACACCTTCTAACGTATCAAACGCAAAAGGTGAAGGACTGTGCAAGAAAGCACAATCATCCAAACGCGTGTCAAACACAAGAGGGGAAGGGTACGTCCAACCGCATGTCAAACGCGAGAGGAGAAAGGCTGTGCAAGAAAGCGCGATGCACAAAACAGTGCGATGCAAGAGTGAATGCACAAAACAGTGCTAAACAGGTGCACAAGACAATGCGATGTGGATTAAAATGCAGAAAATAGTGCGACGTAATGCACTGACAAGTACAGGTAAGGTACACAAGATAGCGCGAGCAAGTTCTATGCAAAAGATACGAGCATTCTATGCTAGATGAGAACATGTAATGAAACGCACAAGATATCACAATGTGTAAGAAAGCGTAAGTGAGACACAACCACAAGGTACACAAAATAGTGCGAGTGATACACAACCACAACTACAAAGCTGCACAAGACAGTGCGAGTGGCAGATGAATAAATGAACACCAAAAAGAATCCGAGTGTTCAAAACTGAAGACGTTCTAATGCACCACATGCGAGAGGAGAAGGGGGCGGTGCAAACACCGAAGGGTGGTATGAACATCGGGCGCACGTCCCAATGTTTCTTAGCCGAAGAGAGAGTTCACAGAGGCAGAAATGATCTTACCTGGAGTTCCTCCGAATGAACTGTAGGAACCCACACTTCATGTCCTCATCATGTTCATGAGCATCGGTATGATTATGACTTGTTTAGCTTGCATGTGTATGTTGTGATTTGTTTCGCTTGAGCTAATGCGATCCATGTCTTGATTTGAAGCCTTGTGATTTGTCTAAGTGTAGTGTGCTTGTCTTGTTCCTTCCTTGATGTGAAACCTAGGTCACGGCTTGCCGGAGTTATACTAGCCGATGTTATTCAAATGCCGAGGTCATCCTTAGTCTAGTATTAGTATCTTGAAACCCCTTGTCGACCTCAGTCCTTACCTTGACCACATTAGCCGAGATGTTATCTTACACCCAAGTGATCTCGTCCTGGAGGTGGTATGACCTAGGCCGAGGTGTGGCGCATCTAGGCCAAGATGTGGCACAGCTTAGTCAAGTGTTGTCCCTCCTAGCCGAGGTCATTGTCACCTTAGTTGCCTTGTTGTTAGCCGATGTCATAGTCTGTCAGAGAGCCCATACCGCTTTGCTTGTTGAACACCCTTCCACCATGCTTTGTCTGGCCTGTCAGCCACCTTTTCAGGATGAACCCAACCAGTCGCCGCCACGTGTCTCAGCAGAGGGTTAACCCCAGAACCGGGTATAGAAAACTATCATTTGGTATCATAAACTTGCCTTGTAGAGAGAGAGAAGCTCTAGAAGAGGGAGAAGAGTTCTTGAGAGAGAAGTAGATCTTCAAGCTTGATTCCTAGAGATCGAACCGTTAGATCCGCGTTCTAAGGTTAGATTCTTGATCTGCTCATGATGTTCTTTATGTTTATGTTATTGCATTGCATGATTGAAAATGATTTGTAAGCCATGCATCGTTTTGAAGCTCGATTTTAGAAAGAGAAAATGGCATTCATGTGTTCTTCAAGAAAGTCTTGTTTTCATCCGAAAGCTTGCATAAAGAATCATGATTTTGTGTTTATTTCCGAAAGGATTTCAAGTACGGGTACCCAGGTCCATGTTTTCAAACTCATAGCACGAAAATCCCAGATTTGTGATGGCAGATTATGATCAAACATTCGTATTTTTCATGTTTTCACACTCATGTTCTTCATGTTCATCAACAGAGGGAAACCCAGAGTTTCCCGACCTCTTTTCCTTGCATGTGGCCCTCGGGAACACACCTCGGCAAGGAGGTGTGGAACCTCGGCATAGACCTGGTTGGTGCCCAGCATGTTTTCCGAAAACATTTGTGCACATGAGAGACTTGTTTGAAAGCGCATTCAATAGGCTTTGCCATGTGTTGTAGGACTTGGGCTTGTCTCGACCCCGACGTGTGAAGAAACGATGTGAGTGGTATTTTTAATAAAGCTATGTTACACTTGTTTTGATAAATCTTGTTTTGCCTTGTCTTGAAAAGTATTTGATTTAGCATGAATGACTATCCCTACTTGCATATCAAGCACTATCTTGTTTTGATGACATTTCTTGAAAGTCCTTAGCTGCAGGGGACTATAATGCAACTGCACTCTTGTCTTGACAGTCCTTAGTGCTAGAGGACTATAAACTTTCGCAACACAGCTTGTCTTGACAGTCCTTAGTGCTAGAGGACTATAAACTTTCGCAGCACAGCTTGTCTTGAAAGTCCTTAGTTGCAGGGGACTATAATACAACTGCACTCTTGTCTTGGGAATGTCATCACCCTCTTGTATTAAGTAGATGTAATAACATCCAAGGAACTTGAAAGGCCGGCAATGAACTTGATTTCCCTCTTGATTGTAAAGTATGCTATGTATTGTTTTGAAAGAAATCTTGGATATCAATCATGCAAAACCTTTATTTCTAATATCATTCACTGAGTATCCAAGCTCACCCTCTCTATATATATGTAGGTGATGAACAAGAAGGCATTGAGGCCTAGACGTGATTGCCGATGTGTTTTGGGCGCATAGCCGACATGTTTTGGATTTGTGTTTTGCATCGTCTTGAAGATTATGCTTCTCGGCTTATGTTTTCTTTTGTTTGTTTGACATATGTCGGCTTGAGAAGCCTTTTGGTCAGGATGTATTTTGGTATCTCATTCTTGTTGTATCTAAATTGTAAGACTTGTAAAGATGCTTGATGTATGACATTCCATTGGACATATGCACGGCTCTCATGGACTACTCAGTTTTATATGTGTATTTTGCTTCCGCTCTTGTAAGCCCCATATTTCATACTCCGGTTGTGTGTGATTTATTTTGTAAGTCGGCCTTCGGTAATCTCGGATTACTGGCCATCACGGCACCAAACTACTAGGGGCGGTTTGGGGGCGTGACATGAACCGCATACACCATATCGTCTAGTTGTGCCAGCTTCAAATGAACCGTACATGCAATATCGTGCCTGCATAAAAGAGAAACTTTGATAGGTACAATATAGTAGAGACGCAGATTCAACGTTATATCAAGATACAATTTCAATACAAGATAAACGTCTGCATATACAATGCAAATGGAAAGGTGCATAATAATGCATGGGAGATGTGCATAACAATGCAAGCGAAACGGTGCATAACAATGCAAGTGAAAGGGTGCATAACAATGCAAGTGGAACGTGCATAACAATGCACGTGAGACGGTGCATAACAATGCAAGTAGAGTGTGCATAACAATGCAACTGAAAGGGTGCATAACAATGCAAGCGAAGTGTGCATAACAATGCAACTGAAAGGGTGCATAACAATGCAACTGAAATGTGCATAACAATGCAAGTGGAACGTGCGTGACAACGCAAGTGAAGAGGTGCATAACAATGCAGCTGAAATGTGCAAAATAATGCAACTGGAACGTGCATGACAACACAAGTGAAGAGGTGCATAATAATGCAACTAAAAAGGTGCATAACAATGTAAGTGGAACGTGCGTGACAACGCGAGTGAAGTGTGTATAAGAATGCGAGTAAAGTGTGCATAACAATGCAACTGGAATGTGTGTGACAACGCAAGTGAAGAGGTGCATAACAATGCAACTAAAGAGGTGCATAACAATGCAAGTGGAACGTGCGTGACAACACAAATGAAGTGTGCATAACAATGCGAGTAAAGTTTGCATAACAGTGCAAGTGGAACGTGCGTGACAATGCAAGTAAAGTGTGCATAACAATGCGAGTAAAGTGTGCATAACAATGCAAGTGAAACGTGCGTGACAACGCAAGTGAAGAGGTGCATAACAATGCAAGTGGAACGTGCGTGACAACGCAAGTGAAGTGTGCATAACAATGCGAGTAAAGTGTGCATAACAATGCAAGTGAAACGTGCGTGACAACGCAAGTGAAGAGGTGCATAACAATGCAACTGAAGAGGTGCATAACAATGTAAGTAAAGCGAGATGTATGCTCCATGCAACATTAGGACGCGTATTTCATGCCAAGGTGAGAAGTGCACATTCTATGCAAGCAAGGTTAAAACATGTTCCATGCAATGTACATACTCTATGCAATGTAAACACAAATACCTATTTGACACAACGCGCATATGTTATGCAAATGCGATGATGCATGTCTAATGCAAAAGTGAAAGAGGCATATAACAATTGCAAACCTCGTGAATGTGATAAGAGCACTGTAAAGCCACGCATTCAAAGATAATTTTTGAATCTATCAATATGAAAAAGGATACGAAAAAGGATACATTTTGTGCATATCGAGTGCCGCACACGGCAAACACGGTTCGAGGTCACCACGGAGACTGCTTGAGCTCAAAGGTGTATTTCCTTGAACTTTCTTGAGAGATAAGGGTACAAATCAACAGAACAACCCCAAACAAGGGCATTGGAGGTCCATCGACCATAAGAGGGAGCCATCGGCCACTCATCGGCCACCAAAAATGTCACGCCCCAAACCCGCCCCTAAAAGTTTGGGCATGACCTCTTTAGAGACGGACATGTAACCTGGTAATTTAACATACGGGGCCTTATCGGAAGCACAAAAAAAAATAAATAGATAAATAATAAAGAACAATTAAACTCCATTGAGCTACTCCTACATGCCAGGATCTCATTCATCACATGTATTATACCGGATAAATAAAGTCTCAACTATATCCCAGAGTATGTACATACACATTTACAGTTCCAGCCCTAAAGTTGGGCATATACAAAAACAAACATGAAAGGTATATACAACCACTTTAGATGGACACTCATAAGCAAACCAACATCTTGACAACTTAAGAAATTAAATGACTTAAACAGTGCCTGGACATATGGAGGTTGACAAAAAGAAAGCAACGTCTTGGCTAGGACTGACCGCCTGTTTGGTGACCTACAGAAACAGACATAACAGAGGGTGAGCCGGGCTCAGTGAATAGTATGATACATAAATGCACAATTTAAACATAGTACATAACAATGCATAAGTAAATGCGAAGATCATGTAGTTAATCTGTTCCTGTTCTCATTTCATATGGCCTTAGGCCCAATCCTGCAACATAAACATAATGGCTATAAAGCCTTTGAAACATGGTGGCACGAGGCCCTTGAAACGTGTGGCACGAGGCCCTTGTAACTTGTGATGGCATAAAAGCCTCATAACTTGTAATGGCATAAAGCCCTTGTAACTTGCAATGGCATAAAAGCCTCATAACTTGTAATGGCATAAAGCCCTTGTAACTTGTAATGGCATAAAGCCTCATAACTTGTAGTGGCATAAAGCCTCATAACTTGTAATGGTATAAAGCCCTTGTAACTTGTAATGGCATAAAGCCTCATAACTTGCAATGGCATAAAGCCCTTGTAACTTGTAATGGCATAAAGCCTCATAACTTGTAATGGCAAAAAGCCCTTGTAACTTGTAATGGCAAAAAGCCCTTGTAACTTGTAATGGCATAAAGCCCGTGTAACTTGTAATGGCATAAAGCCTCATAACTTGTAATGGCATAAAGCCCTTGTAAACATGTTGGCATTAAAGCCCTTGAAAATGGCATGAAGCCCTTGTAAACATGTTGGCATTAAAGCCCTTGAAAATGGCATGAAGCATACTTAAACTTGTAACATATACATGAAACATACCTGAAACATCCTTGAACTTGTAATATACTTGAAACCATACTTGAAACATACTTGAACTTGTAATTTACCTGAAATCATACTTAGACCATACTTGAAATATACTTGAATTTACAACACGCGTGAACTTGTAACAGGCGTATACTTGTAACATATTTGGACTTGTAACATACATAGACTTATAGCATACTTGGACTCGTAGCATACATGAACTTATAACATACTTGAACTTATAACATATTAAACTTGTATATACTTGAACTTATAAACTTACTTAAACTTGTGCATACTTGAACTTGTCACATATATTAACTTGTAACATTCTTGACTTATAACATTCGTAATCTTGTAACAGACTTGAGCTTAGAGCATACATAAACTTGTGAACATTCATTAAGTCATAACGTAACATATCATAACTAGAGCATTTCTTGATTATTTAGAGTTGTTGGCCTTTAGCTCTTACATGTATTGGCATTAAACTTATTGGCATTTAGCCCAAACATTATCATAGCAAACTTATTCAGAGTCTTACAAAATTCCAGAATCATAGAAGGGTTGTTTCATTCTTTCTCTTACTTATGTACCTTCCTTGAATCATTTACATAAACATATAACATTTATCTTCCTTGAACCATTTATATACATATGACATTTATCTTCCTTGAATCATTTACATACATATGACATTTATCTTCTTTGAATCATTTACATACATAAGTAACGAAATTAACAGAATACTAATGACAAGCATTAGCGGTGGTAAAGCGTACTACTACTCACAGTGTTTAGATGCTAGGTCCGTCCCTGCAAATAACCCTACACAATTCAATTCAACAGCATTTAATACAATTCGACATAATCGACATAACCCCACATAATTATCACTATCCAAGATAATCCACACTATTTAGCATTATTCAACTCAATACTACCAAATATAATTCCACATAATTCAAATTAAATTGCTAAGACTCAATTCAATATTCCGTAGCCAAGTTTACATCATCCACATCATCAAGAAACCCTTCCCCCCAATCTCCTTTCTCATTAAGACATGATTCACCGTGCTCATAACAAAGTTCATTCGCAATTTTAAACATAATTTCCAAGTATCACCAAATTCCAATTAAATTTGCATATACATGATTCAATACCTCAATTTCATTATTCTACTTTCAATTTGGGTTAAATATTTAGTTATCATCTTTAATCAACCTAGGGTTTCAAGAATATATGGAGATTTCAAGAAATAATCAAACTTATTAACCCAACACTTTTTATTCCAACTTTTCCATTGAGTATACACCTAGGACTCATAATTCACAATTTTAACCCATTAATTAACTCCCAACATCTTCAAATGAAGAGTATTCAAACCCTTACCTCAATAATCAAGCAAAGAAGTGAGCTTGAGAAGAAGCCTTCACAAATCCAAGTTCTAATCGGGTAAAAACATCGATCCTCCCTTGTTCTCTATCCTTGATGCCAAAAACCATGGTGGATCGTGAGCAAAGTAAAGGAATTCAAGGATTTGGGGCTAGGGTTTCGGACTTAGGCAAAGAGGAAGGAAGAGGGAAGAAGAAAAATGTGAGAAATGATCCAAAATCCCGTTTTTAAAGCTGCTGTCCCGAAAAACCTGCTATTCCCGCTCGAGCGTCCCAATTCCCGCTCGAGCGGACCTGCTCCCAGCACAGATTTCGAAACTTCAAACAGGTATAACTCCCCCATCCGGACTCCGTTTTAGGTTGTTCTTGTGCCCAAATTGAAGCCTCGAGAATAAGCTTTCCAATGGTTCTAACCTCACATCCAAATTCCAAGTGTGGAACAAGAAAAGGGCAAAAGAGTGACGGTTGGTCGTAAACGAATTAGTCAAATTAAAATTTTTGATCCAATCTTACTTTACCATCATATTATCATCTCAATCAATACTCCAACATAAGATAAGGAGGTTCTAAATACACTAATAAAAATGTCCAAAACGAACCTACGTGCCTCAGAAATACAACTCAACTTGGAGACCTGCTCGAGCGCCCAACCTTGCGCTCGAGCGCGCAGACCAACAAGGTAGTCCGCTCGAGCGTCTAATCCCCCGCTCGAGAGGGAAATCACAAGTCGCAGAATCTCAAGCCGCCTGCAAAATTTGCTGGGAACCCCAAAATTACGCTCGAGCGCCAACTATTCCGCTCGAGCGGAGGGCAAATTTTCAGGTTGCTTAGTAAAGGTCACCAATCTAGTTTCAAAGGCATAATCCAACGGATAATTCTTCAATTCCAATGGCAAGCACATTAACCCCTAATTAAATAAGGATAACTTTCTATACGCACTTTGGGGGCATTACACTCTCCCCACCTTAAGAAGTTTGGTCCTCCAAACTTGATTCACCTTGTCGCAAGTTTAGTTTTGTCCTGGACATATAACATTTCTCAATCATTTCATAAATCATCAAACATAATTCAAACCTGGCAAGTTCACTAGGAACTCCCATTACCATAATTCCTCAAAGGTATATGCTTCTTATAACAATTAGACCCACGACTTTGGGGCTCTTTACTCATTATCTGAATTAGACTTATCAGCTTAGATCAAATCTCTAATAGGCTCAAATTTAAAATTAAAACTGGCTTATCTCAAAGTCAACGTCTTGACATCAAACATATAATGCATTTACCCAAGAGTTATTATATTCTTGTTCCATAGTTAATCAAATGTTCCTAGCATGGACAAAACATTCTCCAAGAATATGTAATACATAAGTCCTTTAAATCCTTCATAAGTACAGATAGTACGTTGTTCAGAGATATTACTCAGAAACTCAGCAGACCTTTCAAAAACATCAGATAATGAAATAATTTCCAACAGTATTAAACTAATGTAAACTTTGACAGAACAGTCTCCCAGTTAACTTAGAACAATAAGACAGTATAGCTCGGAGCTCAACATAGGGCCGTTATCAATTGAAGGACTTATTCATACATAGCAAAATATTTCTTTCAGAAAACTTGTCATATCTTGAACATTCGGAGTTTCGTAACATATTTAGTCATCTTGGGAAATTATCCAGAAAACTTATCATATCGAACGTAATCATCATTCCTTAATTCGTAACGTAATATATCAGAAAATAAAGCATTGCTTGTCATATCATGTCATTGTCGTGTACTTAACAAAATATAATAATTCACTTCTTATATAGGTCATTGTAGACATAACTTTCTCTTGCAGCCAATTATACGTAACATGATTCAACTGTTATACAAAACACAAAGTGCGTATCACAATAACTTTCCAAATCATAGGTCCAAACAGTGCCACGACAAGGAAGATACAATTATATCATAAAAAAAATTCCATACGTCACGTTTAAGCAATTCATCTAAATAAATGATAAGCAACTATCAGTTCAAAAATAACAACCAAAGACGTTAATTCCTTAGGTCCAGTTCATGGTCAACTTATACAAGGTTATACTTGCCAGGAATATCGAATGTAATTGTTAGTATGACATTTCGAACTAATACGGATCACATAAGTTTCATTCTAATGACCACTCATTTGCAAATTACAATAAAGGAACAGCCTTAATTCTTATACAACTACCTCCTCCTTAACTAATAATGGTAGGTTCAGTACGGAGACACCTCAAAATAAACCGGACAAGGGCAAAAGTCCATCGAACATTAGGTGAGCACAATCATAATACTTGCGTTTAGCAATATTCCAGGTAGCAACGCCAACATGCTAACTCGTGACTACTAGTTCCATGCTTGCTATCAACCATCAAATATTCTATTCCAAGAGTTGTCAACTACCATAATTCTAATGTCTCTCATTATTTCATCTTCCCAAAACTCAACATGTTTGTACTTCTTCATTAGTCAAGTCAAAACACTACAATTGCATAAACCTTAACCTTTGATGTTCTTATACATATCATGTAGAAAAATATGGATTACAGATTATAATTCACACGTAACAAAATAGATTACAAATGGTAGCATTAAATTTCAGATTTCAAAGTGCACATTTAGCTTACAGGTTTCCATAGATTACAAATGGTAGCATTAAATTTCAGATTTCAAAGTGCACATTTAGCTTACAGGTTTCCATAAACAAATTACACTCACTAAAGGAGGTCATTATATGCATAACCTCTACTTTCTCAAAACCACAAATCCAAACAGTGTCATGGTAATTCTACCTTTATCACATATAGTATTTCCTTTGTTCTTAGAAATATTCCATGGTTAGAGTTTAATCAATTCACCAAGTCACTTATCGTCATCCTTTCTCACAAATGCCTAACAACTAGTAATATATATATATATATTTATTTATTTAATCTTTACATATCAATCATCTTACCGACCAGTTCGAATCTTCACCACACTTCCGCTGCGCGCAGCTTCATTAATTTAATCCCATCTGCAGGTCTTATCATGTTCTGCATAGCAATTACACACAATATACAAGGATAACAGACATGAATAATAACCATTATGGTTAGCGTCATCACATATACCATAATCGTTGCTATCACTTCCTTTCATGTGCACGAAAGATGTCATGCATGATGCCTAAGTCTTTTCTAGACATCGTAAAGCTCAATGGAGTCGTGTGTGAGATAGCAACTCGTGCTCTGATACCACCTGTCACGCCCCAAACCCGCCCCTAAAAGTTTGGGCATGACCTCTTTAGAGACGGACATGTAACCTGGTAATTTAACATACGGGGCCTTATCGGAAGCACAAAAAAAAATAAATAGATAAATAATAAAGAACAATTAAACTCCATTGAGCTACTCCTACATGCCAGGATCTCATTCATCACATGCATTATACCGGATAAATAAAGTCTCAACTATATCCCAGAGTATGTACATACACATTTACAGTTCCAGCCCTAAAGTTGGGCATATACAAAAACAAACATGAAAGGTATATACAACCACTTTAGATGGACACTCATAAGCAAACCAACATCTTGACAACTTAAGAAATTAAATGACTTAAACAGTGCCTGGACATATGGAGGTTGACAAAAAGAAAGCAACGTCTTGGCTAGGACTGACCGCCTGTTTGGTGACCTACAGAAACAGACATAACAGAGGGTGAGCCGGGCTCAGTGAATAGTATGATACATAAATGCACAATTTAAACATAGTACATAACAATGCATAAGTAAATGCGAAGATCATGTAGTTAATCTGTTCCTGTTCTCATTTCATATGGCCTTAGGCCCAATCCTGCAACATAAACATAATGGCTATAAAGCCTTTGAAACATGGTGGCACGAGGCCCTTGAAACGTGTGGCACGAGGCCCTTGTAACTTGTGATGGCATAAAAGCCTCATAACTTGTAATGGCATAAAGCCCTTGTAACTTGCAATGGCATAAAAGCCTCATAACTTGTAATGGCATAAAGCCCTTTTAACTTGTAATGGCATAAAGCCTCATAACTTGTAGTGGCATAAAGCCTCATAACTTGTAATGGCATAAAGCCCTTGTAACTTGTAATGGCATAAAGCCTCATAACTTGCAATGGCATAAAGCCCTTGTAACTTGTAATGGCATAAAGCCTCATAACTTGTAATGGCAAAAAGCCCTTGTAACTTGTAATGGCAAAAAGCCCTTGTAACTTGTAATGGCATAAAGCCCGTGTAACTTGTAATGGCATAAAGCCTCATAACTTGTAATGGCATAAAGCCCTTGTAAACATGTTGGCATTAAAGCCCTTGAAAATGGCATGAAGCCCTTGTAAACATGTTGGCATTAAAGCCCTTGAAAATGGCATGAAGCATACTTAAACTTGTAACATATACATGAAACATACCTGAAACATCCTTGAACTTGTAATATACTTGAAACCATACTTGAAACATACTTGAACTTGTAATTTACCTGAAATCATACTTAGACCATACTTGAAATATACTTGAATTTACAACACGCGTGAACTTGTAACAGGCGTATACTTGTAACATATTTGGACTTGTAACATACATAGACTTATAGCATACTTGGACTCGTAGCATACATGAACTTATAACATACTTGAACTTATAACATATTAAACTTGTATATACTTGAACTTATAAACTTACTTAAACTTGTGCATACTTGAACTTGTCACATATATTAACTTGTAACATTCTTGACTTATAACATTCGTAATCTTGTAACAGACTTGAGCTTAGAGCATACATAAACTTGTGAACATTCATTAAGTCATAACGTAACATATCATAACTAGAGCATTTCTTGATTATTTAGAGTTGTTGGCCTTTAGCTCTTACATGTATTGGCATTAAACTTATTGGCATTTAGCCCAAACATTATCATAGCAAACTTATTCAGAGTCTTACAAAATTCCAGAATCATAGAAGGGTTGTTTCATTCTTTCTCTTACTTATGTACCTTCCTTGAATCATTTACATAAACATATAACATTTATCTTCCTTGAACCATTTATATACATATGACATTTATCTTCCTTGAATCATTTACATACATATGACATTTATCTTCTTTGAATCATTTACATACATAAGTAACGAAATTAACAGAATACTAATGACAAGCATTAGCGGTGGTAAAGCGTACTACTACTCACAGTGTTTAGATGCTAGGTCCGTCCCTGCAAATAACCCTACACAATTCAATTCAACAGCATTTAATACAATTCGACATAATCGACATAACCCCACATAATTATCACTATCCAAGATAATCCACACTATTTAGCATTATTCAACTCAATACTACCAAATATAATTCCACATAATTCAAATTAAATTGCTAAGACTCAATTCAATATTCCGTAGCCAAGTTTACATCATCCACATCATCAAGAAACCCTTCCCCCCAATCTCCTTTCTCATTAAGACATGATTCACCGTGCTCATAACAAAGTTCATTCGCAATTTTAAACATAATTTCCAAGTATCACCAAATTCCAATTAAATTTGCATATACATGATTCAATACCTCAATTTCATTATTCTACTTTCAATTTGGGTTAAATCTTTAGTTATCATCTTTAATCAACCTAGGGTTTCAAGAATATATGGAGATTTCAAGAAATAATCAAACTTATTAACCCAACACTTTTTATTCCAACTTTTCCATTGAGTATACACCTAGGACTCATAATTCACAATTTTAACCCATTAATTAACTCCCAACATCTTCAAATGAAGAGTATTCAAACCCTTACCTCAATAATCAAGCAAAGAAGTGAGCTTGAGAAGAAGCCTTCACAAATCCAAGTTCTAATCGGGTAAAAACATCGATCCTCCCTTGTTCTCTATCCTTGATGCCAAAAACCATGGTGGATCGTGAGCAAAGTAAAGGAATTCAAGGATTTGGGGCTAGGGTTTCGGACTTAGGCAAAGAGGAAGGAAGAGGGAAGAAGAAAAATGTGAGAAATGATCCAAAATCCCGTTTTTAAAGCTGCTGTCCCGAAAAACCTGCTATTCCCGCTCGAGCGTCCCAATTCCCGCTCGAGCGGACCTGCTCCCAGCACAGATTTCGAAACTTCAAACAGGTATAACTCCCCCATCCGGACTCCGTTTTAGGTTGTTCTTATGCCCAAATTGAAGCCTCGAGAATAAGCTTTCCAATGGTTCTAACCTCACATCCAAATTCCAAGTGTGGAACAAGAAAAGGGCAAAAGAGTGACGGTTGGTCGTAAACGAATTAGTCAAATTAAAATTTTTGATCCAATCTTACTTTACCATCATATTATCATCTCAATCAATACTCCAACATAAGATAAGGAGGTTCTAAATACACTAATAAAAATGTCCAAAACGAACCTACGTGCCTCAGAAATACAACTCAACTTGGAGACCTGCTTGAGCGCCCAACCTTGCGCTCGAGCGCGCAGACCAACAAGGTAGTCCGCTCGAGCGTCTAATCCCCCGCTCGAGAGGGAAATCACAAGTCGCAGAATCTCAAGCCGCCTGCAAAATTTGCTGGGAACCCCAAAATTACGCTCGAGCGCCAACTATTCCGCTCGAGCGGAGGGAAAATTTTCAGGTTGCTTGGTAAAGGTCACCAATCTAGTTTCAAAGGCATAATCCAACGGATAATTCTTCAATTCCAATGGCAAGCACATTAACCCCTAATTAAATAAGGATAACTTTCTATACGCACTTTGGGGGCATTACAAAAAAACTCTATCAGCCAACAATTTGGACAATCGGCCAAAAATGACAGATTCGGGGCAGTTTTGACATTTTGCCACGGGTCTTTAAGTATAGGGTTCCGAACCCTATTCTTTCACTTCCTCAAGACCAAAACTTCCTCCCTTGTGCTCTAGGCCAATTTCCTCCTTCGATCCACGCTTCATACACACTTTCAAGTGTCCCACAAACATTTGATTCGCGAAACCCTTGAGATTTCAAACACTTTGAACCGATTGAAAAGTGTTTTTGGTGCCTCATTCTTGATTTCCATCACTTGGGGTTTGTTTCCCCCGAGTTACCCTTGATCTTCGTGCCCTCTTCCGCACTTCAACATTTTCTTCCATTTTTCACCCCTCGAGGTTGACTTTTTGTTGACTTTTGGCATTCTTGCCCATTTTCCATACCTTCGACCATTTTCTCACTCTTCTCAAGATGGCGGATGATGTTCCACATGGTGGGGCTCCTCCAGGGATGGAGGTAGATCTCGAGTTCGAGCCTTTGCCGCTCGACATTTGGCCTTTTGACCCGATGACGTATCTTGACGTGCACATGTTGCCTCCTGATGGTATTCGCTAGTTTAGGAGATTTGCGTGAGGTGCTCCAAAGGACCTCCTACTACGCGAGCCGGAGTCACATTTATCTTACGGTGCCTCTGAGGTACACACTCCCTCTTTACTTTTCACAATATAGATCAATATCTGGGATAGCCAACACTGCTCTTCACCTGTCCCTAAACACACTTGTACACCGTATGCCTAGTTCATTCTGAGCACATTCACACACTGTATTTCTGACAATTTGAACTCATACATTCACTGCATTTCTATCAATTCTGAACATATGCATACACTGTTTTCTGACACTGTCTTGCGTCTATTTATCTCGAACACAGGGAGATTATCTTACCTTCTGAGGTTATGGGAACACCATTGCACAAGACTGGTACCTGGAGCTACCTGATGATGTTCGCCACATCGTCGATAAGGCCGGTTTTGTTATATTCTGCATGGGACTCTCGCGCTTCACTGCGAGTCGGCCTCTTCTAGGAGCCTTAGTGGAGAGGTGGTGGGACACCACCGATTCCTTCCACTTTTCTACTGCGGGGGAGATGACGATGACTCTTTTTGACTTCTCCATGCTTACCAACATCAGAGTAGGGGGTGATCCGATCCCTTTCGACACTGATATAGGCGAGTGGGATGCTGCTCGGATCTTTTTGCTAGGGACTCACCCACCTCTCTCCCGACCAAGGATGGTACGATATTCGTGGTTCGCCGACCAGTTCAAGGGGGAGACGCCGACGACCCGCGAAGAGGTCGAGCACTACGCCCGGGGGTTCCTCATGTTCTTGCTTGGCACTACTCTATTCGCCGATCGGGCGAACACCGTTGGCCTCTACCTCTTGAGTGCACTGGTAGACGTGTCTCGCATCCAGCGCTATGACTGGGGCAGTGCAGGGTTGGCCACACTGTATGGATACATGAGTTCTTTATCTCGCCGGAGCGGGATCTGCTAGGAGGCTACTGGAGAGCCTGGGAGGTACATCTTTCCCTTCTACTTTACAGTCCTACTTTATATTATCTGTACACCACACACACTGCATAACACGCAATCTGCTTTACACTAGTTGTACACTGCACACATTGCACAAGACACTGCACATCATTCTCTGATTTCTGCTTTATCTGTATACTGCTTTACTGATAAACATACTCATTATCACCCTCTCACATTCTGTAGTTATGGGTATGTGCCTACTTCCTGAGGCTTGCGCCATAGCCGGAGGTAGATGTGCCTCCCATGGTTCCATATTCACATAGGTACGACGTGAGGTGCAAGCGGAGGCCCCGAGAGTTTTTCTTATTCTTTCGCCGATATTTTGACACTGTAGCCGCAGCGGAGGTATTTCAAACCTTACAGTTCATCTGAGCTTTGCTTTATATTACACTTTCAACAACAGATAACAACCTATATATCCGTCATTTGCAGATCACCTAGCAGCCCTGGGCAGTGCTACCTGACGTAGTTAAAGACCGGTTTATGGCCGCTCGGGAGATTTCCCGATTCTAGGTTTTGCTTGAGGGTCCGGTCTGCCGAGCGTGGTACTTAGGTGAGCGCTTCTTGCGATAGAGCCTCGGTTTGCCTAAGCAGATAGTCCCGATGCCACCTTTTTCGCACATGAGGCATATAGAGACGTACACCCCGCAGGAGATGACTGATTTCACGATAGGTTGGGATGCTAACTTTTTCAGACTTGACGGCGACTACACCGTCTTCATCCAGACATGTCTCATGCCACCTCTGGCCAGTGCTCACCGAGGTGAGAAAGAGAGACCTGTAGCCACAGCAGGAGGAGTGGGAGGATCCAGGGCGACCCAGGCCCATGATAGGAGGGGTTCCTGGAGGGGACAGAGGGCGGAGTGGCCAGACCTGCCCACTACTATGACATGCCGAGGACGGGCCGGAGAGATTTATTAGATTCCCATCGCTCCTTCCCCAGCTGATCATGAGCTCGTCGGAGTTCGAGGCTCAACCCCGGTATATGCTATACTTTACATTATGTAAATTCATTTCATTTTAGTTGATATCCCACAGATTACTAATTACCTCAACACTTTTGCAGGCTTCCATAGAGTACACTGGGTAGGCTCTGGAGCTGTCGGCTTCGGTGATGGGGATTCTACAGAGGAGCATGGACCTGCTCAGTATTTACGGTATCCCTATAAGTTCTTTCAACCTCCGCCCTAAAACCATCTATAATCTGCTCCATACTGATCTGATGCATCACATTATCAATACTGCATTTGATACAACACATTCATATACCACTCACGGCACCGATACACTGCATCTCACTACTAGCCATGGCTCTCACACACTGCAATCATTCACCGCTCACGGCGTTCATGTACTGCTCATAGCATTCATACACTGTAATCATATACTTCATTTGATACCATACTCAGCTTCGCATAGCATAACTGATGCATTTGCCAAATTGTTCTTTTCAGGCCCCATTCCAGATACCAGCCACATCAGGTGCCTCAGCAGGACCTTCAGTGCCTCCCCGAGCAGCAGGGGGAGCGGGACGAGGGACTCCAGCGCACAGCCAGAGCAGAGCTAGGCGTGCTCACACCAGGAGCAGTTCGTGAGTGCCTGTCCCAGATGATGATGAGTCTGACGATGAGGCAGTGAGTCCACAGTCAGAGTCGTCTCAGGATGGAGATGAGGCTGGAGATGGTTCGGGTTCAGACTCAGATAGCGGAGCTGACTGCGGTAGTTCTGGGCCTTCGTCGAGGAAGAGGACGAAGAGGGTTTCCCGCTCTTGAGGCAACTGGCGCCGATTCAGATGTTTTGTTTTTGCTTTATTTTTCTTTTTACTAGTAGTTTTTGCACATTGTACAGCCTCAGGCAGTTTTATTTTCTTTAAAACTTTGTACTTTTACAAAAAAGAAACCAAGATGGAATGAAAACAGCTTTTTGTTCAAAAAGTTTTGCATTTGTATTTTAAGCATCACATCGCATCACACAGCATGTAAATGAGATTGAACTTTGTTTGAAAACTACACACTCGAATTGCAATGTCTTAATCAAGTAGTGAACCAACTGACAACTGAAAGAACAAAACAACTCAATAAACAAAACTAGGACTTGACATGCTAACCAAATGTGAATACAACTCGATAAGCAAGACAAGAACTTAACAATCAACGTAAAATACAACTCGATAAACAAAAATGCGACAACTCGATTAACAAATACGCAACAACTCGATGTATAAATTGAAGTAACACAGGCGCGACTTCACAAAATCGTCACAAAAAAAGCATTTGAAGTGGAACAAGACACAAGTTCTCAACACTTCCAATACATGGACAGCTCAGAGAACAAAGGAGGGGCCATCGGCCAAGGTGGGAGGCCATCGGCCAAGGTGGGAGGCCATCGGCCACCATAAAGGGCTACCAGCCACAAAAAGTAGCCGGTCGGCTAAAAAGATGGTCGGTCGGCCATCAAACTTGGCCGGTCGGCCATTAATGCAGAAAGTGCCCAGATTGTTGACACCTGTCTTCCACTCAACACCTTATCTTCTACAAAAGCCCCAACTTCGTAGTTTTTCCATTTCAACTCAGTTTTTGCACCAAATGGAGGCATTTCTTGCCCAAAATCTCACAAATTGGATTGCTAACTTGGATGGCTCGGAAAAGCTAAATTTCCGAGGCTTCGGAATAAATGCACTATTCACGCTGAGCCGCACCCCGCTGCGTTTTCCGTTCCTCCATGCCGCAACTAGGTGTTGGAATCCAGTAACTCATGTCTTTAGCTTTGGCGGACAAGAGATATGCCCCACTTTTGAAGATTTCCAGGCTTTGATGGAATCTCAGCGCGAGGAAGAGATCTTGCCCCAATTCCGCTTCGGCCATATCCAAGCCTTAGGACAGATGTGCAGGCTCACTTTGCATGGCGTTCGGTCTTTGATTCGCGACAGAGAACTGGACATTCCGAGCTTGATTCATCGATTTTCTAATGCCGGTGACCGCGGTGATCATCACTGGCAGGGTTTTCGGCAACATGCGCTTTGCTTGTGCGTGTTGTCTCATTTCTTGCTTGCCCCAGGCTCCGGAGGATCTAGCGTCCATTTGATTGAGGTTGCCCAAGGCTTAAAAGAGGGCAAGAGCTACATTGCCATGACACTAGCTGAGACATTGATGGGTTTGGATGCTTTCCATCGCCGAGAGATGACTAGATTCACGGAGAGTCCACTACTGCTGCAGGTAATGTTTCCCACCCTATCTCACATATATTTCTCACATCACTCGGTCCTCAGGCTCGGTTTTTCTCTTAAAATCCTTTTCTCACTTTTCTCTCCACATACACCTCTCTATTCTTTAATCTCTCATTTTTCATCCCTCCCCAAATATGGTTGATGGATAAGTTGCAGGTTGTGGACTCATGCCCAGCATATTCAGCTCACGGCTATTTCTTCCAGCGACGTCTAGTCGATGCCCCTGATAAGGGATGGTGGTACAAATAGATGTGCAGTCTGTCAGCTGTCAACATTGCTTGGCGCTACCCCTGGCTCAATCTGTCAGCGATGAGTTACAGTATGTCTCATCAGCCCAGGATTCAATTGATCGGCCTGACACATTGTGTCTTTTACTTCCCGTTCCGAATCCGGCGTCAATTTGGCCATGATCAGACTTGCCCGGAAGAGGGGATAGAATACACTGCTGCATTTCCAGTCCGAGGCGCACAGCATGGAGGACGAGAGAGCTTCTGGCCCCCGCTCCCACTTTCAGTTGCACCCTCTCTGATGAGTGCATAGCTTAGCTTGATGAAGAGGCGCAAGTTGGGCCTACTTTGGCATCAGAGGCTTTCACAAGCTCTAGAAGGGGGTGCAGGAACACCTGACTATGTCCCGAATTTATTTGCTTTAATCAGTACTTTCAAGTTTTCTTTATGAATGTCACGACCCGAACCCGCCCCTATGGGTTAAGGACATGACCGGCCAGTAATCCTGTGATTACCTACGGCCTCAGACCGAAATAAGATGACTTGTCAGAGTAAAGGGGCCAAACGGAAGCAAAAATTAAAACTTTGTCCATAGAGCCGTGCTTATATGCACATCAACAGACCATACTCAACTACGTTAATAACCCACATCAAAAGTACAGTTTCACAAAATTCAATACAGACAGGATCATCCAAAACGAGTCAACCTATGACAGACTATATACAGATATACATAAAGTCCTTGCCGACAAGACCAAATATAAAATACATGGCAAAGAGGCAAGGATAGGTCTCAAGAGTGAGACGCAAGGCTGACTTCCCCAAAACTTGGATTTTTCCTAGCAGACTTCACTGGGGCTGGGTTTGAACTTCCTTTGGCTCACCTACAAACACATGAATGAGCGTGAGCGATAGCCCAGTGAATAATATCAAATACAAAAGTCATATAATCAATATGTAGAACAATATACTCCAAACGGCCTCGGGCCCAATTCATATTCCTACTTAACATATGTACATTTATACAAAGTTCAGATCAAGTGACTGTAGTTCTAAACAGATTGGCCTTTGGCCCATTCTGATTTCCATCTACGTCAAAACGGCCTTCGGCCCATTCATTCATGTCAAAACGGCCTTCGGCCCATTCATTCATGTCAAAACAGCCTTTGGCCCATTCATCTGTGTCAAAACGGCCTTTGGCCCATTCATCTGTGTCAAAACGGCCTTCGGCCCATTCATTTACATCAAAACGGCCTTCGGCCCATTCATTTACATCAAAACGGCCTTTGGCCCATTCATTTATATCAAAACGGCCTTTGGCCCATTCATTTGTATCAAAACGGCCTTTGGCCCAGTTATTCATTCATGTCAGACCTTTGTCCATAATCCCAATTAGCAACTCATAAAGCTTATAAGGGAATACACAATTGGACATTGATAAGCTTTCAAGTATTGATATTACTCACAGTGATCGGCTTGTGGATTTGCCCTGGAACTTGACCCTACACATTGAGCACAAAGGGTCACTAACAGTTCAATCCGTTCTTTAATTCACATATCTCTCTTTAGGCTTAATTCACATTTCATTTCCTCATTTACAATGCTTAACATATGCCTAAGAGTGCTTACAAGTGAAAGAGAACGGAAAACAGAACACAGAATGCATGAACGAAATTTCAGGAAAACAGGGTCCCTGCTCGAGCGTCAACTTACCCGCTCGAGCGGACCCTTAAGGCCTGCAAAAGTACTGGTTGCATGAAAAATACGCTCGAGCGTTAAATAGGGCGCTCGAGCGGAAGTCCTGTTAAAACAGCTCCCACGCTCGAGCGTTAATTACCCCGCTCGAGCGGACATCAAGTCTGCAAAAAGGTGCTGGGAGCCCGCATTTCCCGCTCGAGCGTCAGGTTCCCCGCTCGAGCGGACCTCAAAATTCTGGAAAACCCAGAACTGTGTTCCTGAGCTTCATTTCGACTTTCAACCAACAATTCATGCATGTTATGGCCCAAATTACACATTTACACATGCTAACATGCTACTAATACAGGATTACAACATCAGGAAGCTCAATTTCATGATTTATCTACATGCATGTCCCAAAATATCTCAAACCCATCACCAACATGCTCAAATTCAAACATTCAAGACTTATACCCCCATGTTTTGTACATGCATGCCCATTTTGACTTCACATTCATTTCAAATAATGCAATTAGTGCTCATTGCTATAAGATTCAACAAAGACATGCTTGCATGTGGGATTACACTACCAATCTTTCACAATTACACAAATTACATGCTAGATTTTGTGATTCCATAGGAATTCTCTACATGCATGCACATATCAAGCCTCCATTTCAATAAAACCAGCTCAAATCATGCTATTGATCACCACAACTCTTGAACACACAAGATTACACATTAACTCATGGATTCAAGAATCAATGCTTACCTAGAGGCTCAATTCTTCCAATTTATGGTCAAGTCTAGAGTTGCTTTCAAGACTTCCAAGATTTAAGAGCAAAACTTTGATTTCCTCCCCTCTCTCTCTCTGGTTCGGGTCTCTCCTCCTCTAGAGAGTTTACTCAGCCCCAAAAATGAAATAAAAGGAGGGAGTTGAGTGCATAAGGGTCCCATATAACCCCACTAAGCCCCATTAAGTTAATATCACATATTGGAGCACCAATTCGTTAATTAATCAATTTAATCTGGCTCGAATCAGTCTTTCAATTAAATTTCACCGTAGGCTCTAAAAATTATGCCAATCACAATGGCGTAATCAACTTCGGGTTCTGTGGCCGATAAGGCCCTCAATTAAGTTTCCAAAGCTAATTATTCAAACAGATATTCCTACGGTGAACAGATAAAACTTCAAAATCACATAATGGCACACAAAATCATGGTAAACACATAATGATACTCAAATTAAGGACCAATTAGAATATTTCGGGATAGGGGTATCACAATGAATGTAATAAAAAGCAACTTCAATTTGTATTTAAGAGTAGGAGAACTCTGTATTGAAATCAATGTAATTGAAAGTTGTGGGTACTGAAAATTTTCCATTTGGTCCAAAAATGGTCTAAGTTGTAAAAAGATTAATTTGAGCAAAATCAACTTTTATTAAAACTTTTCAAAACCATTTTCGATATGGATCAAAACTGGACACGCCCGAGATCTATCATTGAGATGTACAACCCCGGATCCAGCAACTGGAAAGTTGCCCCTAGTCTAAATAGCACTGCACTGGAGATCACAACCGAGCTCTTGAATGCAGAATAGACAAAGATGACCAATATGATCACATGGACAAAGTTGATTCGGAAATGTTTATGGCTGGACTTCAGAATGAAGTTGCCTACGTATCCCGAAGATGGGAATCAAGTCTTATGTAGTTCGGTTCGAGTTCACTCGTATATTGGCACTCTCCTTTTGCGCTCTAACTTTTGCCAAGATCGCCCTTTATGGGTTTTCAACCTTGCGAGCTCAGTTTTTATTTATTCAAATTTTCTGTGCTCTAACTTTTTCCTAGGTCGCCCTTTTGGGTTTTCGGCCTAACGAGCCACTTAGGGATAGTATTTCTTTAACTTGTCCATGTTGATCGGCTAGGAGAACTCAAGGCCATCTAAATCCATCAGAACGACAGCTCCACCCGACCAAATAGACTTGATGATGTAAGGTCCAGTCCAATTGGGTCTGAACTTGCCCCTAGGGTCATGGATGGGAGCTCGGTTGTCTTTGAGCACTAGATTTCCCTCTTTTAAATTCCTGTACTTAACCTTCTTGTTGAAAGCCCTGGCAATTCTTCGTTGATAACCCTGGACGTGATATAGTGCTTTCAGCCTTCTTTCATCAAAGAGCATGGGTTCTTCGAATTTGCTTTGCTGCCAATCTGCCTCAACTATCTGACACTCAGCCAATACTCGTAATGACGGAACCTCAACTTCGATAGGCAGAATAGCCTCCATCCCATAAACCAAGGAATACGGAGTTGCCACAGTAGAAGTTCGAATTGAAGTCCGGTAGCTCCAAAGAGCAAATGGCAGCTTATCTGGCCAGTCCCTGTAGGTTTTCACCATCTTCTGCAGAATGTGCTTGATGTTCTTGTTGGCGGCCTCAACTGCTCCGTTGGTTTGCGGTCGATATGTAGATGACTTATGACAAGCCACGTTTTATTTCTCCAACAAGTCGATCACCTCCTTCTTGAAGTGGGAACCATTATCCGAAATAATCTCATTTGAGACCCTGTAGCGACAAATAATGTTGTTCCTGATGAACTTAGCGACATGCGATGCCTTCAACACCGCGTAAGATTGGGCCTCAACCCACTTCGTGAAGTAGTCTATCGCTACCAGAATGTACTCATGCCCGTTGGACCCCTTCAGAGTGACAACCCCAATTACATCAATCCCCCAGACTGAAAACGTCCATGGCGAAGTCATGTTGTACTGCTTCGACAGCAGAATGTTCATGCGATTTGCATGGATCTGGCACTTGTGGCATCGCCGGACAAAGCCAATACAATCATCCTCCATGGTTGACCAGTAATAACTCTGTCTAAGGATCTTCTGAGCTAGCATCACCCCGCTCATGTGTGCTCCACACTCCCCTCCATGGATGGCTTCCATCAGGTGCTTGGACTCTTCAGCATCAACACACAGCTTATGCATCCCAAGATGACCCCACTTGTACCGTTTATCCCCTCAGATGATGAACTGAGCAGCCATTCTTCGAATTGCCCTCTTATCTTTGGCATTTGCCCCTGGTGGATACACCTCCTTTTCCAAGAAGTTCCAAATGTCGTAAAACTAGGGATTCTCATCTTATACCTCATCTATGGCAACAATCAGCTCGTAAGCCGGCACGAATTTTTGTTCAATGATGATCGGACGTATACGGACTCCGAAAGGGATATCTATCATAGAAGATAGAGTTGCTAATGAATCTTGCTAATGAATTAGCGAACCTGTTGTTCTCTCTTAACAGATGAACAAAGTTCAGTTTCTCAAACCGAGGAATCAGAACGTCCAAGGTCTGGTGATAGATTCTCATCTTTTCTTCTTTAACTTTCCAATCTCCTTTAGCTTAAGATACAACAAGGTTCGAGTCCCCGATGACATCCAACCGTTTTGCCCCTAGTTCCAGGGTGGCTTCCAATCCAGCAATACATGCCTCATACTCTGCCTCATTGTTCGATACTTTGAACCGGAGTTTGAATGCTAAAGGTATACGGAGATTGTCGGGTGCTATCAGCAACACCCCTATCCCATACCCGTATTGGTTTGACGCTCCGTCAAAGTACATAGTCCAAGTCTCTTCTTCGACGTACAGAATGGCCTCATCTGGGAATAGATACTCAACTGCTTCATCCCCTTCAATTGGGTGGTCGGCTAGGAACTCCGCTACTGCTCTTCCTTTCACTAACTTGCGCGTCATGTACTTCAAATCAAATTCGGAAAGCAGAAGCAACCAACGGGCTAGCCTATCCATAAGCACTGGTTTCTCGAAGAGATATTTGATGGGATCTAATCTCAAAACTAGAATTATAGAGTGAGCTAACAAGTATTGCCTCAACTTCCTGGTAGCCCATACCAAGGCCGAACAAGCTTTCTCTAGCGAAGTGTAGCGGGTCTCGTAATCCAGCATTTTCAGGTAGTAGATAACCTTCTCCACTTTGTCCTCAAACTCCTGTGCAAACATGCAGCCCATTATCGTTTCAGTCACTGATAGGTACAGAATCAACAGTTTCCCCGGCTCAGGCGGTGACAACACAGGTGGGTTCTGTAGATATTGCTTGATCTGCTCGAAAGCAACTTGGCATCGGTCGTCCCATTACAACTTCTTTCCTTTCTTTAGGAGACCAAACAGTGGTTCACAAGTCAAGGTGAATTTTGCAATAAACCGTCTTATGAATTGCACTTTACCCAAAAAGCCTCGCACCTCCTTTTCAGTCCTCGGTGGTGGCATTTCTAAGATGGCCTTGATTTTAGAAGGATCGACCTCGATACCCCTTTGTGTGATCAAGAACCCCAGCATTTTCCCTACTGTAACACCAAATGTACATTTCTGAGGATTCATCCATAATCGATACTCTCTGATCCGTTGGAAGAATTTCTGCAAGGCGGTGTAGTACACCTCTCTTTCCTTAGACTTGACAATCATGTCGTCCACGTACACTGTCACGACCCGAACCCGCCCCTATGGGTTAAGGACATGACCGGCCAGTAATCCTGTGATTACCTACGGCCTCAGACCGATACAGACGTAACTTGTCAGAGTAAAGGGGCCAAACGGAAGCAAAAATTTAAAAATTTTGTCCATAGAGCCGTGCTTATATGCACGTCAAACAAACCATGCTCAGATACGTTAATAACCCACGTCAAAAATACAGTTTCACAAAATTCATTACAGACAGGATCATCTAAATTGAGTCAACCCATATCACAACTACATACCGATATACACAAGATCCTTGCCAACAAGACAAAATGGAAATACATTACAGAAAGGCAAGGTTGAGTCTCGTGCGTGAGACACAAGGCTGACTCTCCAAACTCATGTTATTCCTGGCAGACTTCAATGGGGCTGGGTTTGGACTTCTCTTGGCTCACCTACAAAGACATGAATGAGCGTGAGCGATAGCCCAGTGAATAATATCAAATATGACAGTTACATCACAATATGTAGAACAACATGCTCCAAACGGCCTTGGGCCCAATTCATACTTCAAATTAGCAAATATATATGACTATACGAAATGCAAATCAAGTAACTGTAGTTCCAACATTCTGGCCTTTGGCCCATTTGGGTTTCCATTCATGGCAAAACGGCCTTCGGCCCATTCACTTATGTCGAAACGGCCTTCGGCCCATTCATTTTTGTCAAAACGGCCTTCGGCCCATTCATTTATGTCAAAACGGCCTTTGGCCCACTCGTTCATGTCAAAACGGCCTTCGGCCCATTCACATGTGTCAAAACGACCTTTGGTCCATTCATTTACATCAGGACGACCTTTGGTCCATTCATTTATATCAGGACGACCTTTGGTCCATTCATTCACATCAAAACGACCTTTGGTCCATTCATTCATTTCAAAACGACCTTTGGTCCATTCATTCACATCAAAACGACCTTTGGTCCATTCATTCATTTCAAAACGACCTTTGGTCCATTCATTCATTTCAAAACGACCTTTGGTCTATTCATTCATTTCAAAACGACCTTGGGTCCATTTATGCTTATCGAAACGACCTTAGGTCCATTTATACATTCATATCAGACTTACGTCCACAATCCCAATTAGCAATTCATAAAGCCTAAAAAGGAGTAAACAATTGGACATTCGCAAGCATTCAAATATCGATATTACTCACAGTGATCGGCTTATGGATTCGCCCTGGAGCTTGACCCTACACATTCCATGCACACAAAAGGGTCATTAACAATTCAATCCGTCCCTTAATTCACATATTCCTCTTTAGGCTTTATTCTTATCTCATTAACTCATTTATAATGTTTAACATACGCCTAAGAGTGATTACAAGTGAAAGAGAACGGAAAACGAAACACAGAACGCATGAACAAAATTCCAGAAATTAGGGTCCCCGCTCGAGCGTCAATTTATCCGCTCGAGCGGACCCTCAAGGCCTGCAAAAGTACTGGTTGCATGAAAAATACGCTCGAGCGTTAAATAGGGCACTCGAGCGGAAGGCCCGTCAAAATAGCTCCCACGCTCGAGCGTCAACTTATCCGCTCGAGCGGAAACCATGTCTGCAGAAAATGCTGGGAGCTCGATTTCTCCACTCGAGCGTAACTTCACCCGCTCGAGCGGACATCGAAAATCTGGGTTTTCCAGATTGAGTTCTTGAGCTCCAAATCGGTTTTCCAGCTACATTACTTGCATGCAATGGCTCAAATTACACATTTGCACATGCTAACATGCTACTAATACAAGATTACAACATCAGGAAGCTCAATTTCATGATTTATCTACATGCATGTCCCGAAATATCTCAAACCCATCATCAACATGCTCAAATTCAAACATTCAAGACTTATACTCCCATGATTTGTACATGCATGTGGGAGATGCTCATCATTCTCAACTTAGATGGTACAAATGGTGATTACAACATGAGCTTTACCCAAAACTCTACATGAATCATGTGTTTCAAGCTCAAACATGCAGATTCAAAGTAATTTCTTACATGCATGAGTTCCAAGACTTCAAACTCAACAAAAATCAACTCATTTCATGCTCTTTAACATTCTTTCAACTTTGAACTTACAAATTACAAACAAGAGTCCATGAATTCACTTACCTAAGAGTTTCAACCCTCAAACTCTAGCCAAATCTTGAGCTAGATCTTCAAATTCCCAAGTCTTGAGCCCAAATTACATAAGTCTCTCCCTTTCTCTCTCTACAACCGGCCCTCTCTTCTCTTCCTTGAGTTTAATATCAGTCAAAATGAGGCTAAGGAGGAAGAGATTGAGTGTTTAAAGCTTGACAACAAAATCCACTAAAGCCAAGATTATAATAATAAAGTAGTTGGGCTCTAATTCATCAATTTAATCGGTTTAATCTAACCCGAATCAATTTTCAATTAAATTTCACCGTAGGCTCTAAAAATTATGCCAATCACAACGGCGTAGTCGATTTCAAGTTCTGTGGCCGATAAGGCCTCCAATTTGATTTTCGAAGCGGTAAAATCAAACAGATATTCCTACGGTGAACAGATAGAAATTCAAAACCACCTATTTTCACATAATGGCATACAAAACCATGCTAAACACATAACCATAAACAACTTAAGGACCAATTAGCATAATACAGAACAGGGATGTCACATACACCTCAACCTCTTTATGGATCATATCGTGCAAAATCGTGGTCGCAGCCCATTGATACGTAGCCCTAGCTTTTTTCAACCCAAGCAGCATCACCCTATAACAATAGGTTCCCCACGGGGTGGTGAAAGCAGTCTTCTCCCTGTCTTTGGGTGCCATCAAAATCTGATTGTAGCCTGAAAACCCATCCATGAACGAGAGCAGCGCATGCCCAGCAGTGAAGTCCACTAATTTGTCGATATGCGGCAGAGGAAAGTCGTCCTTCGGACTGGCTTTGTTCAAATCCCTGAAGTCCACACATACCCGAATTATGCCGTCCTTCTTCGGCACCGGAACTATATTGGCCAACCAAGTAGGGTATTCAGATACCAACAGGAACCCTGCGTCAATCTTCTTGGTGACCTCTTCTTTGATTTTCAGAGCCCAGTCCGGGCAGATCCTTCGGAGCTTCTGTTGAACAGGTCAGGCCTCTGGATCAAAAGGGATCCGGTGCTGTACAATCTCAGGATCGACTCCAGGCATGTCTTCGTAGGACCACGCAAAAACATCTTTGAAATCTTTTAATAAAGCGACTAAGCGCTCGCGCTCCTCCGAAGACAACGTGGACCCGATCTGGACCAGCCGCGGGTCCTTCTCAGTACCAACATTAATTGTGGTGATTTCATCAACCAAAGGTTTTACAAACCTCTCCTACTCTTGATCAATCAGACGTTGTAAAACCGGAAGAATTTCTTCCTCGTCGTTTTCATCAAAATTTTGAAAGTCTTGATTAATGCAATAAATTAAAGGCATAGAAAAGTACTCGGAAGCCACAGCCGTACCATTCTCATTAATAACATCTAGTCCGCCTGATTCCTTGTTACAACAGACTCAATGGAAAAAGAAAAAGACGACCTGGACAGGACAGTGGCATCCGGGTTATCACCCCCAAGAATACCAGACTCAGACTCAGACGAGCTAGAACCTGATTCGGACTCCATAGACTCAGTGGAATCAGTTTCAGCTCACTACCTGACCCGAAGCTGCTCGATAAAAAGCCCTCCTCGTATTGCCAGATGAGGGAGGGTGCGATGGATGCATCAAGAATACCTGAAGATGGGCCCACAACCACTTCATCCCCGATCATGGAAACTAAGAAGTTATCCCCCAAGCACTTCGGTACAATCTGAGGATCTGAGAGGAGACAAGCCAGTGCTACCCCCATCTCAATTTATGTGCTCTCGAAATTCCCTTCCTTGCACTGCTCAGCCTCAATTGGTGGGTCTGTCTGCTCTTCGGCAACTTCATCCCCGGACAACTGAAGATCAAAAAATATTTCGAAGCCAGGCAAGCGCCGCTTCTCTGCATTCAACCATGGCTTCGAAAAGCCACAAAACGGGAAGTCTTCCCCCTCTCGGACAAAGCGTCCGTTCAGGGTCCCCTGGATAGATCTGTGCACCAACTCATAATGCTTCTCGGCTTGCTTTGCCCTGGCTCTTTCTTTCATCTCTCTTCCTTTCCTCGCCCAATCCTCTTTGGTAGGTAGATAACCTAAGCCAAAGGTATATGGGTTGTGCGGCACTTCGGCCGATGCTGCAACACCTTTCCGGCCACTTCACCCTGATCCCATTCCGGGCATGTGTTGAAACTTGTTCATAAGGTAGACAAACTGCACGCTGACGTATAGCCCCTCATCAACAGCTAGAATATTCTGTACAAGCCGGGCCTCAACTAGGGTGAATCCTGACAAAAACACATCCTCTGTGCCATGCTCAATCTCCAGAACTGGTGTAGAAACCTCTAGCAGCGGATGTATCGAAGAATTCCCAAAAACAATTGCCACCCCCTTCCCGTAGGGATACTTCAGCATTTGGTGCAAGGTGGAAGAGACAGCCTTCACCTGGTGCAGCCACGGCTACCCTAGGAGTAGATTGAAGGTGGCCGGGACATCCAAGACATGAAACTCAATATCCTGTTGCCCTGGACCAACTTGAGTCCAAATCTGTACAGTCCCTAGCACCTCTCGGCTGGTATTATCATAGGCCCATATCACCTGGGCCGTAGGCACAAAATCTGCGAGCTTCAACCCGATAGCATATGTCATTCTCGACGGACACACATCGATAGCAGATCTTGTGTCAACAAGGACCACCGGTATCCATTTCTCTCTACACTCGACAAAGATATAGAGCGGTTTGTTATGATCTAAGCCCTCAAGCAGCAGTTCCTTGTCAGTGAAAGTCAAGGTCGAGGAAGCTCCTCCCGAGAAAACCAGCCCTACCAACTGCTCAGGAGTTGTGTCAATTGAAAGTTTAGTCCTGTCCATTGCAGAAAGGATAACTTGTCTATGAACTCTTGAGGCCATAAACAATCCCCAGATGGAGATGTCTGCTTGAATTTTCTTAAGCTGTTTCAGTACAGTCTCCTCTTTGAGCAGTTTTTCTTTCTGCCTCTCTGTTTCTTTGTCCTTCCCGGACGCCTCCGGCTGGTCCAAGTGTGGGGGCTTGAAATACCGCCCACTCCTAGTCATATGGTCAACCTCCTCAACATACCAGGTGTCATCCGGTTGGTTCTGCCCCCAATCCTCGTCAGTGTGGGCAAGACGTAAGTCATCGTCTTCCCACCACATGCCGTCGGCAACTGACAGACAACTGTCTGGCTCCGTTGTAACTGTTTTTGTGCTCATAGCACATTTCATCCCTGAAGGGGCCTTGGCCTTCCTAGCCCTCTCAAGATCCTCGATCTTTTCCTGCTTAAGCCGCTTCAGTGCAGCCTCCCGTTCAGTGTTTCTATACTCAAACTACCCGTATCCCGAGCAAAATTCTTAACACTGGTGCTCTCCTGCGATTCTTCCTGATTCTCGGCCATTCCGGCCACTGTTGATATCCCAACTTCTGATTGCCCCCATTCTGGCTGAGTTTCCTCAACAACATCTGGCTGGTCACTGAGTCCCTCCGTATTCTCTGCCAATCCATCCAAGTCAAACCAGTTGATGTTCACATCCCCTGAATCGTGCTTTTCAAAGAACTACAGATTTGTGATGTCTTCTTCTAGCTCTGCTAGGTCATCTAGCCCCTGACTAGGTCCATCCTCCCGAACCATATAGATCTCTGCCCTAACTGGAAACTCTACCCTCAACTTAGCCTGGTCTGTTGATGTGATATAACCACTTAGATTGTACGCAAAGCTCGCAGGCCCCTCAGGCTCTGATTCAACATTCCCATTTGCCTCCAAAGTTATCTCGGTTCTATCTTCGACAGTCACCACTACCGGCTCAGGTTGGGTTTGGGAGATGCTCAACATGTACAAGTTCGTGCTGTCTGGAATGAACACCTTAGGCTTGGGTAGGTGGGAGGGTGTGATATATATGCTCAGGTCATAAGGAATGGCCGCGGTTTGGATCAGGTTGATATGTTTGGGTGGTGGAGCTTGGTTATGTGGTGGGAGTGGGTTGGTGGTGACATTCGGCTTCTCTAGAGGCGCAATCACCTTGTTGTCAATAAGATCCTAGATCTCATGATGCAGTCTGTAGCACGAGTTGGTGTCATGACCGTGTTGTTGGTGAAAGGCACAGTATTTGGTCGGGTTATGGGAGGAAGAAAGTTTGTCTGGTAATGGCTGCGGCTCCAAGGGCTTCAAATGCCCCTTTTTGATCAGGACCCTCAGGGTTGTTGACAAAGACATGTACAGTGGGGTGAAGGTTCTCTGGCCTCGGGGTGGATATCTGGCAGTTTGTGAGTTGGTTCCGGACACACCGGTGAAGAGTGTAGTTGTAAGTGTTTTTGGAGTGGTGGTGGTGACCATGTCCACATCAAAAGTTCTAGTAGCTGCAGCACTACTCGTGCCTGCATTCAAATTGTGTGTAAATGCCCTCTTGGGCTGCTCTCTCTCGTGGTCAAACAAGCCCTGCTTCATGGCGTCCTCAATCTGTACCCCAATCTCGTGTAAATCAGAAAAGGTGGGGAGGGGTAAGACGATCATTTTTTGCATCAGCTTGGGTTGGAGGTTGCGCACAACCATCCATATCTGATCCTTCTCGACCGGCCTGGTGGTCATCATAGAAGCTTTGGCCCTCTAACGGGTTACAAAGTCAGAGAAGCCCTCTTTCGGCTCCTGTCTGGTTGTCTCGAGATCACGAGTTATGATCTCGATCTGCGTGTTGTAGGAGTATTGAGCTATAAAGGCCTCAGCCATCTCCTCTCAGCTTCTCTTGACAGAGTCCTCCAGCTTTGCGTACCAAATAACCGCAACACCCGACAGGGTTCGGCCGAAGAGGGAAAGCTTTTGCAGTCTGGAGAGGCCCATTGGCCTTAGGATATCTGAGAACAACCGCAGATGTACCATGAGATCCCTAGATCCGTCAAAGCAATCTATATGCAGCATCTTGAACCGGTCTGGCAAAGTCACCGCCGAATCGGTGTATCCATCCTCTATGTCCGGAATGGATTTAACGCCTTAAGCCTTTTTTAACAGCTTTTCCAACTTGCTCACTTTCAGCGCTGTTGGATCCACCTCAAATTCAAACGGTGTATCCACTAGATTAGTCGGTGCTTTGGACAGCTGAGGTAGGATTGGGGGTGGAACTGGCCCCGTTGGGACGTCCGTATTCTCCTGAACGTTTGCAGTTTCCCCGAGTGTTGGAACTCTAGGTGGAGATGGGGGTGGAAGCAAAGCAGATGCTCCGGCTTGTTGCGGTTGCTATTGTTGCTGAAGTCTAGCAATCAGCTCTGTCTGTTAAGCCATAACCTCTGCTTGACGCGCGACAAACTCAGCTTGGCGGGCAGCATCCCGCTGCATGGCTTGCATGGTCTCTTGGAGCTAACGCATCATGTCCTCCATACTTGCAACAGGTGTATCTCTCTCTGCGGTAGAAACGGAAACCTCAGCACGACTACACACTAGTGGGGTGGATAAGGACCGCTGATCTGGTAACCACTGTACTTATGTACTATGCCTAACTGACCTCCGTCTAGTAACCGGGGGGTAATGAAAGGAACACTACTTGTCCGTCAACTAGATCCTCGGATCGATGAAGCCTTCGACCTCTGGTCCAAAGTGCTTAGGGGGAATTTGCCTTTTAAGAAGCAATTGTGCCAAACTACCTTGCAAAAAGATAAATAAAGCAAAATAAGAAAACAAACAACCAGAAAAACGGACAGCAATTCGGCTTAAATAAACACAACACATAGTTGATAATCACAAGCTGAAAGAATTGTTCTCAAACACTGATCGTTGCTCCCAAATCACTGCCTTAAATCTGATACCCTCAGGTAAAACTGATTCCCCCAAATACTGATGCCCACAGGCCTGATACCCAGACTTGCAAACTGATACATACAACCTGTAGAGACATACTCTGACAGCACATATCAAGCAAGTAAGAGCCAAAACACCCCTATGGAGGGATAGGGTTTCCCTGTCCTATCTTGTCAGGAGCTAGGGTTTCACTATGCACGTAGCGGTTTCAAACAACCTATAATCGGGTAAGCAACCTGTCCCAGTTTGGAATGGTCTTTACGGATTCTGATATGCAACTAGGTTGAATGGTCAAAAGGGTGCCTTGGTAAAAACTGAGGTTTGTGTTCCCATCGTGGCAGAGCCCGTAACCGGTCAGCCTTATGGCACGCTTCTCAAAGCAAGCCTCCGGCAAACCATTCAAGAATAGCAGACGGCAAACACGGTGTCCTAGGCGCACCAATGCAAATGCAATGCAAAGAAACACAGAAGTGTAGACAAAACAACATATCATGAGTTCGAGTCAAGTTCTCTAAATCCTCAGCAGAGTCGCTAGAAACTGTAGACCGCCAGAACTCTGCTCCACACGCGAGGGTGCGAATTGTAGTTCTAGCTACTACAGTTCGGACCCATGTCACGGTTTTGAATCTAATCTCACAAAGTGCAATGTAAGACTGATAAATCACCAAAGAGTCCAAATTCGGCAAATCGTTTTGGAAAATCAATTTTAATCAAAAAGTGCCAAACATGGACTACTTTGCCAAATTTCAGAGTCGCCACCTAAATATTTTGTTTTGGGAAATTTAGGAAACCCTGACTCGTGCCTAAGGCCACGTGTCCGTCATCACCAAAGTTGTCTCGGTTCTAGAACTTGGGTATGAGAGGGAAAGGTCCTAAAATGAGCACCCCCGCTCACCCGATCAAAGATCGGCCTCTACTAACATAATATGTTGTTTTTATAAACACATGCGTTCTTATTCTGATTTATTAGCTAACCCTACTATGTGATACGCGCAGCATATAAGTATAGACTCAATCACGCGGATTGGAACAAAATAATTCATGTTTGTTTTTTAAAGTGGTTTGAAAGTGCTACTCACAAGTAGGCTAAAGCGCGGATTTGCCACCCTCAAGTGGGCTTAGAAAAACATGATTTTGCCACTTCAAGTGGGCTTAAAACTCACAATCATCGAGTTGTTCCAATTCAGGCAATCAAGCCTCCACCCACAAGCATTCATGCAGTTATAGCAACTAAGTAATTAGCCTTCTGGCAAGCATGCAATCATGGCAGTCAGTTACACACATGCAAGGATACTAAAGCATAAACACTTACAGTGTACTCAGAGTCAAGAAAAAAGCTAGTTAGTAATCAATGCATGATCCTAGCTATGTTAAATGCCTAATGCAACACATGCAAAAATGTAACTAAATAGGCTCAGCTATTCTAAGATGGCATATGATTTACAACACTTGATACATGTATTCAAATAGGTATTGAAATACGATGCAGTTTGAATGATGCGTCGAGCTCGGTGCATGCAATACGAATGAATGATGCACGCATGCAAAGCATAAGTATGCTAATTGAAACATGCCCTAAAACTAACCATCAAAAGCTGGTAAATAAAAGGGAGAAAGACGTGAGGTTGGAAGACATTCACATACACACGCACATTTATTACAACATTTGCCTTCTCGACGGAGGGTCCGAATAAATAAGCTAAGCTAACTATGCTAAGCTACTTATTTACAAACCAACTAATTAACTATCCTATTCTAGCTAATTAATTACAACACAAATTGAAAACAAGTTAAGCTAAGCTAATTTAAAATATTACAAAGCAAATATTCTAATTACTGGGATTTTATTGGAAATTTATTGGGAATTTACTGATAATTTATTGGAAATTTAATCAGTAATTTACTGAGAATTTACTTGGAATTTACTGAGTAATTTACTGAGAATTTACTAAGAATTTACTCCGTAATTTAATGAGAATTTACTGGAAATTTACAGAGTAATTTAATGAGAATTTATTGGGAATTTATCGAGAATTTACTCTGTAATTTACTTAGAAGTTACTAAGTAATTTACTAAGAATTTACTGAGAATTTTTTTGGAATTTACTGCATAATTTACTGAGAATTTACTAGGAATTTATTGAGTAATTTACTGAGAATTTACTAAGTAATTTAAGAGGAATTTACTGAAAATTTATTGAGAATTTACTATTAATTTACTCAGTAATTTACTGAGAATTTACTGAGAATTTATTGGGAATTTACTCGGAATTTAATGCGTATTTACTGAGAATTTATTAGGAATTTTGTTGAGTAATTTAATGAGAATTTATTGCGAATTTACTCAGTAATTTAGTGAGAATTTACTGGGAATTTACTGAGTTGTTTGCTGAGAATTTACTTAGAATTTACTCAGTAATTTACGGAGAATTTACTGAGAATTTACTCAGTAATTTACTGAGAATTTAATGGGAATTTACTGAGTAATTTTCTGAGAATTTACTAGGATATTGCTGAGTAATTGAATAAGAATTTATTGAGAATTTACTGATTAACTTAACGAGAATTCACTGAGAATTTACTTGGAATTTTCTAAGTAATTTTCTGATAATTTATTGGGAATTTACTGAGAATTTAATGGGAATTTACTGAGTAATTTTTTGAGAATTTACTGGGAACTTACACAGTAATTTAATGAGAATTAACTGGAAATTTACTGAGTAATTTATTGAGAATTTACTAGGAATTTAATCAGTAATTTACTGAGAATTTACTCGGAATTTAACCAGCAATTTACTGAAAATTTACTTGGAATTTACTTCGTAATTTACTGAGAATTTACGGGGAATTTAATAAAAATTTACTGAGAATTTACAGGGAATTTACTGAGTATTTACTGGGAATTTAGTGAGTATTTACAGCGAATTTACTAAGAATTTAATGGAAATTTACTGATTAATTTAATGAGAATTTTTTGAAATTTTTTTGAGTAATTTAGTGAGAATTTACTCGAAATTTACTGAGTAATTTACTCGTAATTCACTGTGTAATTTACTAAGAATTTACTACGACTTTACTTAGTAAGTTAATAAGAATTTACTGATTAACTTAATGAGAATTTACTGGGAATTTAACTGGAATTTACTGAGTAATTTACTGGGAGTTTACTTAGTAATTTACTGAGTAATTTACTCTGAATTTACTACGAATTTTCTGAGAATTTAAAGGGAATTTACTGAGTAATTTTTCGAGAATTTAAAAGGAATTTAAATAGTAATTTAATGAGAATTTACTTAGAATTATCTAAGTAATTTACTGAGAATTTACTGCGAATTTATTGGGAATTTACTGAGAATTTACTCAGTAATTTACTGAGAATTTACAAGGAATTTTCTAAGTAATTTACTAGGAATTTATTGAGTAATTTACTGAGAATTTACTAAGTAATTTACTGGTAATTTACTGAGAATTTAATAGAAATTTACTGAAAATTTACTTCGTAATTTACTGAGACTTTATTGGGAATTTGCTGAGTAATTTACTAAGAATTTACTGGAAATTTACTGTGTAATTTACTGAGAATTTACTTAGAATTTACTGAGTAATTTACTGGGAATTTATTGAGTAATTTATAGATAATTTAATGAGAATTTACACTGTAATTTACTGAGTAATTTATTGAGAATTTATAAGGAAATTATTAAGTAATTTATTGAGAATTTACTGGGAATTTAATGATAATTTACTGGTAACTTACTACGTAATTTACTAAGAATTTACTAGGAATTAACTGAGTAATTCACTGGGAATTTAGTGGTAATTTACTAAATAATTTACTGAGAATTTACTAGGAATTTACTAAGTAACTTAATGAGAATTTTATGGGAATTTGCTGGGAATTTACTTGGAATTTACTGAGTAATTTACTGAGAATTTACAAGAATTTTCTCGGAATTTATCGAGTAATTTACTAGTAATTTTCTGAGAATTTACTAGGAATTTACTGAGTAATTTACTGAGAATTACTTGGAATTTACCGCATAATTTAATTAGAATTTACTGGGAATTTACTATGCAATGTACTGTAAATTTACGGAGTAATTTAATGAGAATTTACAGGGAATTTACTGAGTAATTTATTGAGAATGTACTTGGAATTTACTCAGTAATTTAATGAGAATTTACAGGGATTTAATGAGTAATTTATTTAGTATTTATTGAGTAATTTAATGAGAATTTACTGAGAATTGACAGAGTACTTTAATGAGAATTTACTTAGTTATTTTTGAGAATTTATTGGGAATTTAAGGAATAATTTAATGAGAATTTACTGAAAATTTATTAAGTAATTTACTTAGAATTTACTAGGAATTTAGTGTGAATTTACTGAGAATTTACTAAAAATTTATTGAGTAATTTAGTGAGAATTTATTGGAAATTTACTGAGTAATTTAATGAGAATTTATTTGGAATTTACAGAGAATTTACTCTGTAATTTACTGAGAATTTACGGAGTAATTTCATGAGAATTTTCTGAGAACTTTTTGGGAATTTGCTTCGTAATTTACTGAGTAATTCATTGAGAATTTACTGGAAATTTACTGAGTAATTTAATGAGAATTTACTCTGAATTTACTGAGAATATGTTAGGAATTTACTGAGAATTTACTTGAAATTTACTGAGTAATTTACTGAGAATTTACTAGAAATGTACTGATTAATTTAATGAGAATTTGCTGGGAATTTACTGAGAATTTACTGGGAATTTACTGAGTAATTTATAGAGAATTTACTTGGAATTTTGCTAAGTAATTTAATGAGAATTTACTGGGAATTTACTGAGTAATTTAGTGAGAATTTACTGAGAATTTACTCAATAATTTACTGAAAATTTACTGAGTAGTTTACAAAGAATTTACTGATAATTTACAAAGTAATTTACTGAGAATTTACTCGAAATTTACTGATTAATTTCCTGAGAATTTACTGAGAATTTTCTGGGAATGTACTTAGTAATTTACAGAGAATTTACTGAGTACTTTAATGAGAATTTACAGGGAATTTACTTTAATTTACTAAGTAATTTAGTGAGAATTTACAGTGAATTTACTTAGTAATTTCCTAGGAATTTATTAGTAATTTACAGAGAATTTAATGGGAATTTACTGAGTAATTTGTTGAGAATTTACTTGGAATTTACTGAGAATTTACTGAATAATTTAATAAGAATTTACTGGGAATTTACTAATTAACTTAATGAGATTTTACTGGTAATTTATTGAGAAATTTAGTGAGAATTTACTTAGTAATTCACTGAGAATTTACTTAGAATTTACTGACTAATTTTCTAAGAATTTACAAGGAATTTACTGAGAATTTAATGGGAATATACTAGTAATTTTTTGATAATTTACTAGGAACTTACACAGTAATTTAATGAGAATTAAGTGGGAATTTACTAAGTAATTTACTGGGAATTTACGACGAATTGACTTGGAATTTATTTCGTAATTTACTGGGAATTTATTGAGTAATTTATTGAGATTTTATTGGGAATTTAATGGGAATTTATAGGAAATTTACTGAGTTTTTACAGGGAATTTACTGAATTATTTAATGAGAATTTACTGAGAATTTACTGAGTAATTTTATGAGAATTTGCAGGTAATTTACTTGGAATTTATTGAGAATTTACAGGAATTTACAGGGAATTTACCGAGTAATTTACTTGTAATTTACTGTGTAATTCACAGAGAATTTAGTTGGAATTTACAGCATAATTTAATGAGAATTTACTTGGAATTTACTAAGAATTTACGAGGAATTTACTATGTAATTTACTGAGATTTTACTGGGAATTTACGCAGTAACTTAATGAAAATTTACTGTAAATTTACTGAGTAATTTAATAAGAATTTACTGAGAATTTACTGGAAATTTATAGGGAATTTATTCGGTAATTTACTGAGAATTTACTGGGAATTTACAGAGTAATTTATTGAGAATTTTCTAGGAATTTACTGAGTAATTTAATAAGAATTTACAGGGAATTTACCAAGAATTTACTGGGAATTTAATGAGTAATTTACTGAGAATTTATTGGAAATTTAGTCAGTAATTTACTAAAAATTTACTAGGAATTTAATGAGTAATTTACTGAGAATTTGCTTTGAATTTACAGAGTAATTTACTTGGAATTTACTGAGTAATTTAATAAGAATTTACGGGGAATTTACTGAATAATTTACTGGGAACTTACTCAGTAATTACTGAGAATTTACTGGAAATTTACTAACTAATTTGCTGAGAATTTACTGGAAATTTACTGACTATTTACTGGGAATTTACTATGTAATTTACTGAGAATTTACTAGGAATTTACTAAGTAATTTACTGAGAATTTACTGGGAATTTACTGAGTAATTTACTACGAATTGACTAGGAATTTACTGAGAATTTACTCAGTAATTTACCTAGAATTTATTGGAAATTTACTGAGTAATTTAATGAGAATTTACCAGAAATTTAATGAGAATTTACTGGGAATTTAGTCAGTAATTTCCTGAGAATTTACTGAGAAATTTAATAAGATTTTATGGGAATTTACTGATTAATTTAATAGGAATTTGCTAAGTAATTTACTGATAATTTACAAGGAATTTACTCAGTAATTTACATAGAATTTTCTGAAAATTTACTAAGTAATTTACTGTGAATTTACTGTGAATTTACATAGTAATATAATGAGAATTTACTGGGAATTTACTGAGTAATTTACTGAGAATTTATTGGGAATTTACTCAGAAATTTACCTGGAATTTACTGGGAATTTACTCTGTAATTTACTGGAAATTTATTGGAATTTACTAGGAATTTAATGAGTAATTTAATTGGAATTTATTGATAATTTACTAAGTAATTTTCTGAGAATTTACTCGGTAATTTACTGAGAATTTACTTGGAATTTATTGCGTAATTTACTGAGAATTTACTTGGATTTTACTGAGTAATTTACTAGTAAGTAATTTACAGGGAATTTACTTGGAATTAATTGCATAATTTAATGAGAATTTTTTGGTAATTTAATGAGTAATTTAATAAGAATTCATTGGGAATTTACTGAGAATTTACTCAAGAATTTACTGAGAACTTACTGGGAAATTTACTAAGAATTTAATGGGAATTTACTAAGTAATTTACTGAAAATTTAAAAGGAATTTACTGAGTAATTTAATGACAATTTACTGAGAATTTACTGAGTAATTTACTAAAAATTTACTGGGAATTTACTGAGTAATTTAATAAGAATTTACTGGGAATTTAATGAGAATTTACTGGGAATTTACTAAGTAATTTACTGAGAATTTACAGGGAATTTCCTTAGTAATTTACTGAGAAATGACTGGGAATTTACCGAGTATTTACGGGGAATTTAATGAGAATTTACGGGGAATTTACTAGGAATTTACTAAGATTTTTTTGGGAATTTACTGAGTAATTTAATGAGAATTTACTGGGAATTTAATAAGTAATTTACCGAGAATTTAATGGGAATATATTGATTAATTTGATGGGAATTTATTGGGTAATTTACTGAGAATTTATTAGAAATTTACAGGGAATTTACTGAGAATTTACTCAATAATTTACTGAGAATTTATTAGGAATTTACTGAGTAATTTACTAAGAATTTACTGAGAATTTACTCGGTAATTTACTGGGAATTTACTGAGAATTATTGGGAATTTACCAAGTAATTTACTGAGAATTTAATGGGAATTTATTGAGTAATTTACTAGGAATTTACTTAGTAATTTTCTGAGAATTTACATTGAATTTCCTCAGTAATTTACTGAGAATTTACTGGGAGTTTACTGAGTAATTTACTTAGAATTTGTTGGGAATTTACTGAGTAATTTACTGAGAATTTACTGGGAGTTTACACAGTAATTTAATTAGAATTTACTAGGAATTTACTGTGAATTTACACAGTAATTTACTAAGCATTTACTAAGTAATTTAATGAGAATTTACTTAAATTTTACACAGTAATTTGCTGGGAATTTACTGAGAATTTACTGGGAATTTACTTTGTAATCTACTGAGAATTTACTAGGAATTTACTGAATAATTTACTGAGAATTTACTGGGAATTTACTAAGTAATTTACTGAGAATTTACTGGGAATTTACTGAGTATTTTACTGAGAGTTTATTGGGAATATACTGAGAATTTACTCAGTAATTTACAGAGAATTTACTTGTGATTTACTGAGAATTTATTGGGAATTTACTGACTAATTTACAGAGAATTTACTCGAAATTTGCTGCAAATTTACTGAGAATTTTATAGGAAATTACTGAGAATTTACTGAGAATTTACTGAGAATTTTGTGGTAATTTACTAAGAATTTATTGAGTAATTTAAGGAGAATTTAATTGGAATTTACTGGGAATTTACTCGGTAATTTACTGACAATTTACGTGAAATTTACTGAGTAATTTACTGAGAATTTACCGAAAATTTACTGGGAATTTACCGAGTAATTTACGGGGAATTTACTGAGTAATTACTGAGAATTTACTTCGAATTTATTACATAATTTAATGTGAATTTTCTGGGAATTTACTGAAAATTTACTGAGAATTTACTGAGAACTTACTAGGAATATATTGGCAATTTGCTAGGAATATATTGCGTAATTTACAGGAAATTTACTAAGTAATTTATTGAGAATTTACCGAATAATTTATTGAGAATTTACTGGGAATTTTACTTAGTACTTTAATAAGAATTTACTGGGAATTTTGTCAATAATTTACTGAGTAATTTATTGAGAATTTACTGGGAATTTTCTGTGTAATTTAATAAGAATTTACTTGGAATTTACTGATTAATTTAATGAGAATTTATTGGGAATTTATTGAGAATTTGCTAGGAATTTACGGCGTAATTTACTAAGAATGTACTGGTAATTTACTTGGAATTTACTAAGTATTTACTGAGAATATACTGGAAATTTACTGATAATGTACTGGGAATTTAATCAGTAATTTACTAAGAATTTACTGAGTAATTTACTGAGAATTTATTGCAAATTTACTGAGGATTTACTTTGGAATTCACTGAGAATTTACTCCGTAATTTAATGAGAATTTATTGGGAATTTACTGAGAATTTACTCTGTAATTTACTTAGAAGTTACTGAGTAATTTATTGAGAATTTTTTGGGAATTTATTGCGTAATTTACTGAGAATTTACTTGGAATTTACTAAGTAATTTAATGAAAATTTACTGAGAATTTATTGGGAATTTACTTAGTAATTTACGAGGAATTTACTGAATAATTTATTGAGAATTTACTAGGAATTTATTGTGTAATTTATTGAAAATTTTCTAGAAATTTACTGAGTAAGTTAATAAGACTTTACTTGAAATTTACTAATTAATTTAATGAGAATTTACTGAGAATTTATTGAGAATTTGCTAGAAATTTACTGCGTAATTTATTAAGAATTTACTGGTAATTTACTCAGATTTTACTAAGTATTTACTGATAATATACTGGGAATTTACTGACAATGCACTGGAAATTTAATCAGTAATTTACTAAGAATTTACTGAGAATTTATTGCGAATTTACTGAGAATTTACTCTGTAATTTAATGAGAATTTATTGGGAATTTACTGAGAATTTACTCTGTAATTTACTTAGAAGTTATTGAGTAATTTACTGAGAATTTTTTGAGAATTTATTGCGTAATTTGCTGAGAATTTACTGGGAATTTACTGAGCAATTTAATGAAAATTTACTGAGAATTTACTTAGTAATTTACGAGGAATTTACTGAATAATTTACTGAGAATTTACTAGGAATTTACTGAGTAATTTACTGAGAATTTTTTGGAAATTTACTAAGTAATTTAATAAGACTTTACTTGAAATTTACTGATTAATTTAATGAGAATCTATTGGGAATTTACTAAAAATTTACTGAAAATATACTCAGTAACTTGTTGAGAATTTACTTGGAATTTATAGAGAATTTACTGGGAATTTACTGTGAATTTACTGGGTAATTTACTGAGAATTTACTAGGAATTTTATTGACTAATTTAATGAGAATTTACTGAAAATTTACTGAGTAATGTAGTGAGAATTTACTAGGAATTTACTTAGTAGTTTACTGAGAATTTACTGGGAATTTACTGAGAATTTACTGGGAATTTATTGAGTATTTACTGGGACTTTACTGAGTAATTTACTGAGAATTACTAGCAATTTACTGAGTAATTGTCACGACCCCAAACCGTCCCTAGTAGTTTGGTGCCGTGATGGCCAGTAATCTGAGATTACCGAAGGCCAACTTTCAAAAGTTTAACACAATCCGAGTATAATGAACGGGGCTCACAAATGCGGAAGCAATAAATCAAATACAAGTGGTTCATAAGAGCAGTGCATAAGTCCAATGATATGGCACACATCTTTACAACTTGGATACAACAAAGTAAAGTACGTATTACATCTTGATCAAAAGGCTTCTCGAGCCGACATATACAAAATATAGTGAATACAAGCCAAGAAGCATGATTTTCAAGATTCGCCGACATAAAAGAAATGGCATCGCCGACGTGAATACAAAACAAAGCCGACAAAATCATGGATCCAAAACAAGCTTTCAAAAACACATTCTAGGCGTCGCCGACGTCCTGCTCATCACCTACATATATATAGAGAGGGGTGAGCTTGGATACTCAGTGAATGGTACTAGTAATAAAGGTTTTGTATGAATATAGCCGAAGTCTTTCGAAACGAAACATGCCAAGATCATACATTTATTAGCCGAGATCTTTTCAAAGCTAAACACATCAAAACTTTATCAAAACAAGAGATGAACCGTATTCATCTATCAAGTCTTACAAGTCTCAAGGGATGCTCACTGGCATCGGCAAAACACAAATCAAGCTTTCCGAACAAACAAGTCCACGCGGTAAACCGTCAGTGGCAAGACAAGGACTGCACGATCCGTAATCGATTAGCCAAAGGTACTGCGAAAGTTTATAGTCCTCCAGCACAAGGGACTTGTGTTACTTAAACCCGTAGCTCCTTTTTAATGCGATGGTCTTGTGTTACTTAGGCCCGTAGCCCGCTTTAACATGATAGTCTTGTGTTACTTAGGCCCGTAGCCCGCTTTAACACGATAGTCTTGTGTTACTTAGGCCCGTAGCCCGCTTTAACATGATAGTCTTTCCAAGAAAGGACCGTATCCTTTTATACTTGGTGCTGCGAAAGTTTAGAGTCCTCCAGCACAAGGGACTTTTTATACTTAGTACTGCGAAAGTTTAGAGTCCTCCAGTACAAGGGACTTTTCAAGAATGACATCAAAACAAAGCTTATACTTGATACATCAAGACAGAGCTATTTATTCATGCTTAATAAATACTTTCGTCAAAACAAAGCAAAGCAAGATTTATCAAAACGGTATAACATAGCTTTATTAAAAAATACCACTCACTTAGATCTCCTCGGGTGTAGGCTCAAAGCAAAGATCACGGACCTACAATCACATGGCAAATCACGTTCTCAAAACAAGCTTTATATGCAAATGATCTCGGCATTCTTACCAAATCCAAGTCAATAGCAAAGCGAAGTATGCTGGGAGTTCAAACACTGCTCTCGTCTCATGAAAACACACTGGGTACCATCCAGGTCTTTGCCGAGGTCCTACACCTCCTTGCCGAGGTGTGGTCCCGATGGCCTCATTCAAAAGCAGAGTCGGGAAAACCTGGGTTTCCCTTTGAAGAGCATGATCATGAAGATGACGAATGCAAGGATCATAACTTGTTACAAAAATCAGAGATTTCATGCCATGAGTTCAAAACATGGACCTGGGTACCCATACAAGAAAGTCATGCAAGAACAAACACAAAAACATGGTTTTGGTTCCAAACTTTCGGATCAAAACGAGACTTTTCTTCATGAACACATGAATACCATTTTTCTCTTCCAAAACCAACTTCAAATCGATGCATGACATGCAAAACAAATCCGATCATGCAATGCAGCTAGATGATCAATGAGAGCAACAAGAGTAGGCTAAGATTCTAACCTCAAAACTCGAATCCAACGATTCAAACTTCGAAGATCAAGCTTGGAAGATCTATTCTCACTCAAGAACTTCTCCTCCTTACTCTAGAGCTTCTCTCTCTAAAGGCAAAGATTTGAGACAAAATGATACAAAAGAATGATATATTCACAGGCCTGCCGGCTGACTTAACCTTCAACTCGGACACGTGGCTGTAGACGCGCCTGTGCGGGGGGCCTCGCTACTACAGTTCGGACTCGATTTTATTTGCGGTTCTTAATCTTGAACCAAAGAGTCCAAATCTGGAAAATCGTTTTGAGAAACAGATTTTTTGAAAAGAAGTGCCAAACAGGGACTGCTTTGCCAGATACAGAGTCGCCACCTAAATATTTTTTATGGGGGAATTTAGGAAACCCTGACTCGGTGCCGAAGGCCACATGTCCGTCATCACCGGAGTTGTCTCGGCTCGGGAGCTAGGGTACGATTGGGGAAGGTCAGCTATGAGCACCCCCTCTCGCCCGATCCGAAGATCGGCCTCTACTAACCGTGATATCCGTTTTTGAAAACCTTATGGGTTCTTAAACCAATTATTAACCTAGAATTACTACGTTATGCGCACAGCAAACAAGTATAGACTAGATTGCCTAATTTGGAAATAAGCATTGCATATCCGTTTGTTTTGGAAAAATGTTTTGGGATTTGCTACTCGCAAGTAGGCTAAAATACGGATTTCAACGAGCTATTCCAACTCAAGCAATCCAACCTTCACCCACAGGCATTCAAATAGTTTAACACATAAGCATCTAGCCACACGGTAAGCATGCTATCATGTTAACATTCACACGCATGCGAGATGCTAAAGCATAAAATACTTACATAGTACTCCGTGCCAAAACAAGAACATGTTAGCAATCAATGCATGATCCAAGTCCATGTTAAGTGCCTAATGCATCGCATACAAAATGTTACTAGAATAGGCTCGGCTAATCTAAGGATGGCATGCGAAATGCAGTCAGTTAACGCATGTATTCAATTAGGAATTTGAAGTACAAATGCAGTTAGCATGATGTACCGAGCCCGGTGCATGCAAGACAAATATATGGATGCACGCATGCGTAGCATAAGGTATGCTAATTTAAACATGCCCTAATCTACCATCATAAGCAAGTAAATAAAAGGGAAGAAAGAAATGGGGGTTGGAAGGCATTCACACACTCACCCACGCTTATTACAGATTCGTCCTCGCTCGGAGGGACCAAAAGAATAATACAGATAATTAACCTACAAGCTAATTAATTATTACAAATTGCCTAATTAGCTAACAAACTAACTAAGCTAGGAAAAACAGTAAACTGTCTCGGGAAGAGAACCCAATGCAATGTGTGCTCGGGTCTTGCTCGGAAGTGCACCGCCATGCATAAGCTGCCTCTGCTTTCCTTTCTTTACTCCTCTGGAGGTTGCCAAAACCTCAGGATTGCTTCTCTGGATACTGGAGAATGCCATCAGCTGGGTAGAATGCTCACCAGCAGTGGCATGTGATCACCGGCCATTGGTGAAGCTATCGGCAGAAGGAGGATTGCCGGTCGGCACTTAGCACTGCAGGTCGGCAGAAAGCTCCTGCAGAATCTGCAATTGACAGCAACAGAGGGCAAGGTAGAGCATGGCAATACAATTCAAGGCATATATGCACCAATCATGTCCCTTATCATGTTAATGACTCAAAGGAACATGTTCCTTGGTTCTCGGACCATCAATCGCGCATTTCCATGCGTGATGGCCCAAAAGACCAAGTGTGCACGTTTTGATGTCAAATGCAATGCAAACCAACAAACCAATGGGACTCGACCTCCATCATGACTTGGTCAAGAGGTAGAGTATGCATGCTAATGCAATGCAATCCTAATCATGTGAGCTAGCATGCAACATAGCAATGCAATGCGAGTGATGTACACTAGGCACACCAACTATGCAAGCAAGCAAACAAGCATACAAGGCATGAGATAATGCCACCAACAAGTATGCAAGGCATAATGTGGGTGTTTAAGCATGTAAACAAACATGTGACTTCCTTCAATCATGCAAGTTCAATTATTCAACAACTCACCAATATGCTACAACATACAAGGAGTACATGCAACAAACAAAGAGATGGACTTAAACTTGATTTGGGCAGCTCTAATAAGGCCCAAAACAGTGGCCAAAGTGACCAAAATAAAGGACTAAATACACATGCACACATGCACATGTTAAAGGGCCAACATTTAGGCACAAATGGGACAACTCTCAAACACATTTGAAAGAGGGTAATCATGGACATATGGCATGCAAGGTAAGCATTGAAAATCATATAAAGATGGTGCCAAACCAAGCAAACAAAATAGACTAAGCATGCAATAAATGGCCCAAGTACTTGAAGCAAGTCAAAGGGGCTTGAACCATGACCAAGTCAACCAAGCCTCACAAGGCTAAGAGGACTTAAAATAGGTTCAAGGCAGACTTAGACCATGCAAAGGGGGCCCCCTAGATGGCATCTAAGTGGCTCAAATTCAAAGGCATGTACAATGGCCAAAACATGGAACATGCTACACAAGCTTTGAAAGCATTAAAGAGGTGTCCAAGGTAAGCATACAAGCATGTCAAAGGGACTAAAATTACATGAAAAATGGTCCCAACCCACTAAATTAAGGCAAGGATGCATGCTATACATTCACACACTTAAGGCTAACAAGCCAAAAATGCAAAGGGGCTATGCAATGCATGCCATGGCCGACCCAAACAACTATGGACAGACCTCTAGCATAGTAAAATAAGCATAGAAGCTTCACAAAACTAAGCCTAAAACATGCTAGAACAAAGGTTTACAACCTAAGGCATGTTAAGTCCTAAACATGGCATTACAAGGTAGGTATGCTAAGCATGCATGGTGTACCAAAACCAATCAAAAACAGGGGCATATTATGACATAATAGGCACAAAAAATAGACAAGGCATGGTCAACATGAAGCTTAGCTAGATGCTCCCTCAAGAGGCCAAAAATGGTCCATTTCAAGGACAACAAGGAGAGGGGGTGGCCCTCTCCTTCTTGGGACCTCAAGGCACCATCCTCACCTCTGAAATCCCTCAAGATTTCAGTGGTGAGGAGGCCCAAACACCAAGGTCTCGGAGCTCACTCAAAATAGCACAAAATGGGGCCTCTCAAGGCCTAAGAGGGGTCAAACACCTCCAAACCACAAAACACTCTAAACAAACTATTTAGAGGGCCTAAAAACAGAACTTTTTTATGTTATACACTAAGCACAAAAACAGTTCTAAGATAGGTAAAAAAACAATGCAAAAATGGGGAATAAAGGGACTAGTTTCTTACCCCTGTTGACTTTCTTCACAAATGGTGGACCAGCTGGTTCTTCAAGCTCAAAACCACCCAAGAACACCAAGAACAACCTCTGGTTTTCCAAGGAACCAAGGAAAGGTGAAACACTATGTGTTTGTGTGCAATAGTAAGACACAAACACACTTAAACACACACAAAGGCCAAATGAGGGAGAGGTATAGAGATAGAATGTGTATCAATCCTAACCCTAGAACTCAAAACCCTAATATGGCTGTCTAAAATCTCTAACCTAAACAAGGGAGAGGAGGGCTCCTCTAAGAGCTTTTTGTCTTGTAAAGCTTACAAGACAAGCTTCTAAAGAGAGAGATCCCTCCATACACGTGTATGGAGGGGAGCCAAATGCAAGACAGCTGTATTAAAATATCTGCAAAAGCAGATGAACAGTAGTCGGCTGCCCAAAAATGCCATTTTGGCAAAAGGGAGTGCCGACCGGCAACAAAGAATGCCGACCGGCAATATAGATTGCCGATGGCAGCAAAACACCAGTCGGTGGCCTCTGGCCATGGCCGGTGATGTGTGGGGATGCCTCACAAGGTATTCCCTGCCCTTTCAAGGCAAAACACAAGTGTTTGGTGCAAAACCAAACACTAAACAGTCAAGTTCGGAGATCCTGAGGCAAGGCGTGTAGCCGAGACCTCCGGGAACTCCAAACGAACACAAACATGGATGATCACCGGGTGTTCAAACGGTGACGTCCAAGTCTTGAGGACGGTCAAAAATGGGGTGTCTACAGTGGCGCTATCGGGTTGGTTCAACTCAAAAGATGATTGATTGATAAGATAAGTCTATGACAAAGCGTATACAGCAAGCTAAGGCAAGACGCATCGGCAAGTAATGACATCGACTAAAGTCAAAGCTTCAGCAACAGGGTAACAAAGACATCGGCTAGAGAGGACGACGCTTGACTAAGCTGTGCCACACCTTGGCCGGGGTGTGCCACACCTCGATCTAGGCCACATCTGCCCAAGGACGAGATGTCACGCCCCCAAGCCGCCCCTAGTAGTTTGGAGTCGTGATGGCCAGTAATCCGTAATTACCGAAGGCCACTTACAAGAGTCACACGAAATCAGAGTATTTATATAGGGGGCTCACAAATGCGGAAGCAATAATTTAAGATACAAGTGGTCCATAAGAGCAGTGCATAAGTCAAATGAAATGACATACATCTTTACAAGCCTTACAACTTAAATACATTAGGGAAATGAGATACAAAACACATCTTGACCAAAAGGCTTCTCAAGCCGACATAAACAAGTACAAATGAAAACAAGCCGAGAAGCATGATCTTCAAGACGGTACAAAATGATAATCCAAAACATGTCGGCAATGCACCCAAAAATACATCGGCATCACGTCTAGGCCTTAATGCCTTCTTGTTCATCACCTACATATATATAGAGAGGGTGAGCTTGGATACTCAGTGAATGATATTAGAAATAAAGGTTTTGCATGATTGATATCCAAGATTTCTTTCAAAACAATACATAGCATACTTTACAATCAAGGGGAAATCAAGTTCATTGCCGGCCTTTCAAGTTCCTTGGATGTTATTACATCTACATATTACAAGTGCGATGACATATCAAGACAAGAGTGCAGTTGCATTATAGTCCCCTGCAGCTAAGGACTGTCAAGACAAGCTGTGCTGCGAAAGTTTAGAGTCCTCTAGCACTAAGGACTGTCAAGACAAGCTGTGCTGCGAAAGTTTAGAGTCCTCTAGCACTAAGGACTTCCAAGACATGTCATCAAAACAAGATAGTGGTTGATATACAAATAGGGATAAGCATCATGCTAAATCAAATACTTTTCATCAAACAAAGCGAAACGAGATTCATCAAAACAAGTTTAACATAGCTTTATTAAAAATACCACTCACATAGTTCTTCACACGTCGGGGTCGAGACAAGCCCAAGTCCTACAAACACAGGGCAAAGCCTATTGAATGCACTTTCAAACAAGTCCCTTATGTACACAAATGTTTTCGGAATACATGCTGGGCACCAACCAGGTCTAGGCCGAGGTTCCACACCTCCTCGCCGAGGTGTGTTCCCGAGGGCCACATGCAAGGAAAAGAGGTCGGGAAACTCTGGGTTCCCCTCTGCTGATGAACATGAAGAACATGAGTGTGAGAACATGAAAATATGAATGTTCGATTACAAATCTGTTATCACAAATCTGGGATTTCCGTGCTATGGGTTTGAAAACATGGACCTGGGTACCCGTACTTGGAAATCATGCAAGAACAAACACAAAACATGAGTCTAGGCAAAAAGCTTTCGGATCAAAACATGACTTTTCTTGAAGAACACATGAATGTCATTTTCTCTTTCTAAAATCGAGCTTCAAAACGGTGCATGGCTTACAAATCATTTTCAATCATGCAATGCAATAACATAAACATAAAGAACATCATGAACAGATCAAGAATCTAACCTTAGAACGCGGATCTAACGGTCGGATCTCTAGGAATCAAGCTTGAGGATCTACTTCCTCACTCTAAAACTCTTTCTTCTTCCTAGAGCTTCTCTCTCTACAAGGCAAGTTTATGATACCAAATAATAGTTTTCTATACTCGGTTCTGGGGTTAACCCTCTGCTGAGACACGTGGCGGCGACTGGTTGGGTTCATCCTGAAAAGGTGGCTGACAGGCCAGACAAAGCATGATGGAAGGGTGTTCAACAAGCAAAGCGGTATGGGCTCTCTAACGGGCTATGACATCGGCTAACAACAAGGCGTATCTAACAAGCTATACGGAGTGGCACTCCGGCAAGGGGTGACATCGGCTAACAAAGGACCTCGGCAACTAAGGTGGCAATGACCTCGGCTAGGAAGGACAACTCTTGACTAAGTTGTGCCACATCTTGGCCTAGATGCGCCACACCTCGGCCTATGTCATACCACTCCAGGACGAGATCACTTGGGTGCAAGGTAACATCTCGGCTAATGTGGTCAAGGCAAGGACGGAGGTCGACAAGGGGTTTCAAGATACTACTACTAGACTAAGGATGACCTCGGCTTGGAATAACATCGGCTAGCATAACTCAGGCAAGGCGTAACCTAAGTTTCACATCGAGGGAGGAACAAGACAAGCATACTACACTTAGACAAATCACAAGGCTTCAAAACAAGACATGGATCACCTAAGCTCAACGAAACGAATCACAATATACACATGCAAGCTAAACAAGTCATAATCATACCGATGCTCGTGAACCCGATGAGGACATAAAATGTGGGTTCTTACAGTCTACCCTCCTTAAAGAAGTTTGGTCCCCAAACTTAAGTTACCTTGTCCTACGAATAACTCCGGGTAACGGATTTTCATCTCCTCTTCCTTTTCCCAGGTGGCCTCCTCGCCATAATGCTTCTCCCATTCGATTTTCACCATTGGTATCGACTTGCTTCTCAGTTGTCTCACTTGTCTGTCGATAATTCTCGTCGGCTTCTCTTCGTAGCCCAAGTCTTCATTAACTACAACTCCGGAGTAATCTATTACATGTAGTGGGTCTCGGATATATTTTCTCAGCATTGAAACATGGAACACACTGTGGACTTGGCTCAAATCTGGCGGCAAAGCGAGTCTGTAAGCAACGGTGTTAACTTTCTCCAGAATTTCAAACGGCCCAATATATCGGGGTGCAAGTTTACCCTTCTTCCCAAATCTCGAAACTCCTGTCATCGGCGAGACCTTCAAAAACACATGATCCCCAATTTCAAATTCTAACTCCCTCCTTCTTTGGTCGGCATAACACTTCTGTCGACTCTGTGCAGTTTTAATCCTCTGCTGAATGAGTTTGATCTTTTCAGTTGTCATCTGAACCAACTCGGGGCCAATTAGAGCTCTGTCTCCTACTTCAGTCCAACATATCGGCGATCTACACTCCCTTCCATAGAAAGCTTCATACGGCGCCATGCCTATGCTGGCTTGATAACTGTTGTTGTACGCGAACTCTACTAATGGCAAATGCGATTCCCAACTTCCCCGGAAATCCAACACGCACAGTCTGAGCATGTCTTCGAGTGTCTGAATCGTCCTTTCTGTTTGTCCGTCGGTCTGGGGGTGAAAGGCTGTGCTAAATCTCAACTCTGTTCCCAAGGCTCCTTGTAGGCTCTGCCAGAATCTAGAAACGAACTTCGGATCTCGGTCTGACACAATCGACATCGGCACACCATGAAGCCTAACGATCTCATTCATGTACAATTCGGCAAGTCGGTCGGCATTGAATGTAGTCTTGACAGGCAGAAAGTGAGCTGACTTAGTAAACATGTCGACTATAACCCAGATGGAGTCCATACCTCTCTGCGTCCTCGGCAAACCCACTACGAAATCCATGGAGATGTGCTCCCATTTCCACTCAGGAATTGACAAGGGTTGAAGAAGTCCTGCCGGTCTCTAGTGTTCTGCCTTCACTTGCTGGCAATACAGACACTGAAATACAAACTCGGCTATCTCTCTTTTCATGTTTGGCCACCAAAAGGTCCGCTTTACGTCCTGATACATCTTGGTGCTCCCTGGATGAATGGCAAACTTGGAACTATGGGCCTCTTGTAAAATTTTCCTTTTTAACTCCGGTACGTCGGCCACGCACAATCTTCCTTCAAACTTAAGCACTTGATTCTCCATAGTGTATCCCGGCCTCGGCTTGGTGACGAATTCATCAATTACCTTCTTGAGGAGCTTATCCTCCTTCTGTCTGGTCTTCACTTCCTCAATGATGGTCGGTTCCACCGAAATCGCTGTCAGGCACGCCAAACTCCCAACTAACTTCCTGCTCAATGCGTCGGCTACGGAGTTTGCCTTACCTGGGTGGTACTGAATCTGCATGTCATAATCCTTCAGCAGCTCGAGCCATCTTCTCTGCCTCATATTTAACTCTTTCTGAGTGAACAGGTACTTCAGACTCTTGTGGTCGGTGAAAACTTGGCAAGACGTTCCATACAAGTAATGACGCCATATCTTCAAAGCAAAAACTACAGCAGCTAGCTCCAGATCATGGGTGGGATAATTCTTTTCATTGGGCTTCAACTGACGAGACGCGTACGCTATGACTTTACCTTTTTGCATTAACACGCAACCCAAACCCTTATGTGAAGCATCACTGTAAATCTGAAATTCCTCATTAGCCGATGGTAGCACCAGAACTGGTGCTGTGACTAACCTCGTCTTCAATTCCTGGAAAGCTGATTCTCTTTCATTGGTCCATTCATAAGCTGCTCCCTTCTTGGTTAGTTGTGTCAATGGCACTGCAATCCTCGAGAAATCCTTCACAAACTTTCTGTAATAGCCTGCCAAACCCAGAAAACTACGAACCTCGGACACGTTGGTCGGCGTCGGCCAATTCACAATGGCTTCAATCTTACTGGGGTCAACTGATATACCGTCTTTATTAATCACATGCCCTAGAAATAAAATGCTGGAAAGCCAAAACTCGCATTTACTTAACTTGGCGTACAACTTCTTATCCCTCAAGGTCTGCAGGGCAAGTCTCAGATGATTCTCGTGCTCGCTCGTACTCCCGGAATAGATCAATATGTCGTCGATAAAAATAATGACAAACTCATCTAGGTACGGCTTAAAGACTCTGTTCATCAAGTCCATGAATGCTGCTGGGGCATTGGTTACTCCGAAGGGCATTACCAAAAATTCGTAGTGGCCATATCTCGTCCGAAAAGCAGTTTTCTCGACGTCCTCGGCTTTAACCTTCAACTGGTGGTAGCCTGACCTAAGGTCAATCTTGGAAAAGACTCGTGCTCCCCGTAGTTGATCAAGCAAATCGTCGATCCTAGGCAATGGGTACTTGTTCTTGATGGTCACCTTATTAAGTTCTCTGTAGTCAATGCAAAGACGAAGTGTGCCGTCCTTTTTCTTAACAAATAGAACGGGTGCTCCCCACGGTGAAGTGCTCGGCCTAACAAATCCTTTGTCCAACAATTCTTGTAATTGTGATTTCAGTTCTCTAAGTTCGGCTGGGGCCATTCTGTAGGGTGTTTTGGAGATGGGTTGTGTTCCTGACAGGATGTCTACGGTAAACTCTATTTCCCTGTCGACAAGGTGGCCAGGCAAATCATTCGGAAAGACATCGGGGAATTCCTCAACAACGGGTATATCGGCTAACTCAACATTTCCATTCAAATCACTCAGTATACTGCATAAATAACCCTTACATCCTTTTTGGATCAACTTGTAGGCCTTCATGGATGAAATTAAGTAAGGTGGGGGTACTACTTCTTTACCCTGGAAAATGACCTCGGCTAGATCTGGGGTCTTCAGCGTGACGCTCTTAGTAACACAATTGATGGATGCATGATTCGCTACTAACCAATCCATCCCCAATATGACATCGAAATGAGTCATGCTTAATGGCATCAAATCAACTAACAACTCTACACTCTCAATCATAACAATGCACGCCCTATAAATGGATGTAACAATCATATTTCTCCCAGATGGAGTAGACACAGACAATACGTAATCAAGGGGTGCTAATTCTCTATTCAACTTCTCGGTGAATAAGGTAGATACAAATGAATGCGTAGAACCCGAATCAATCAATACGTATGCATCTTGAGAACAAATTGATATGGTACCTGACACCACTGTTTCAGCATTTTGGGCGTCTCCTGGCACCAATGCGAAAACTCTGCCCTGCCTCGCCTGTACTCTCCCGATGTTATTCTTCTGTGCAGAGCCCGAGGTGCTTCCAGTCCTCTTCCCATCATCGGTCCTTGCTTTCGGGCAGTCCTTCACACGATGACCTATCTCGCCGCACTCATAGCAAGCTCCTGTTGCCCAACGACAAACCCCGAAATGTAGCTTTCCACAACTCGCGCACATCTGCTTGGCGCTACCTTCCTGATTTGAGTTGCTGGAACTGTCGGTGCTCATTCTCTTCTTGGCATTGAACGGAACTCGGCGATTATCATAATTCTGCCTCTTCTTCTGACCCTCACTTGAACTCTGGTACCGGTTTAAATTAGCTTCGGCCAGGATGGCCTTGTCCAGTACTCCAGCGTATGTCGGCATATTGAGCATATTGACCCTGTCTTGTATCGGTCCACGTAACCCACTTTCAAACTTCCTCGCCTTCCGGTAGTCGTCGTCAACCATATGAGGCGCATATCTCGCCAATTCGGTAAAGGCACGATCATACTCTGCCACTGTCTTGTTCCCCTGTGTCAGATTCTGGAACTCCGTGGTCTTTCAGTCTCGGACGCTGAGGGGAAAATGTTTGTTGTAGAATAACTCCAGGAATCTGGCCCAAGTCAAACCCGGATTACTTCCTCGAACCATCATCCACCACCTGCGGGCGTCGTCGTCTAACGTGAATGCTGCCAGAGATACCTTCTGAGCGTCTGTACTGGGGAAAATTTCAAACAGCTTCTCCATTTCTAAAACCCACGCCTCGGCTTTCATTGGTTCTATGCCCCCTTGGAATCTTGGCGGTTTCATTTTCTTGAACTCTCTGATCAGGGTTATCGTGTCGTTCCCGTACAAAGCTTGCTGCGGAGCCACTTGTGGTACTGGAGGAGGTGGAGGCGGAGCTGCATATCGGCCATTGGTCTGCTCGGCCTGGGTAGAGGTGGTACCAGTATCCTGTGGCCTCGGTTGTCTCAGTTCCCGAACCAAGCCTTCGACTAACCTTTCCAGTCTCTCCAACCTATCCTCGGAATGATCTCGGCCAACTGGAGGTCTACCTCTCCTCATGGTGCTGGGGTGCGGAGGATGTGACACTTAGAACAAAATGAACAAGTGAACGTGTATGCAAGAGAGTATGATCATGTTGATGTAACAAATTGTTCATGCCAAGACGATGCACACCTTTTCAAGTAGCAAGCAACATGATGCAATCCTAACATTCTTCTAAGGGACATCCTATGCTCTTTAGGACTCAAGTGTGTGAACAACGTATACCGAGGAACTTGTGCTCTGATACCATTCTGTCACGCCCCCAAACCGCCCCTAGTAGTTTGGAGTCGTGATGGCCAGTAATCTGTAATTACCGAAGGCCACTTACAAGAGTCACACGAAATCAGAGTATTTATATAGGGGGCTCACAAATGCGGAAGCAATAATTTAAGATACAAGTGGTCCATAAGAGCAGTGCATAAGTCAAATGAAATGACATACATCTTTACAAGCCTTACAACTTAAATACATTAGGGAAATGAGATACAAAACACATCTTGACCAAAAGGCTTCTCAAGCCGACATAAACAAGTACAAATGAAAACAAGCCGAGAAGCATGATCTTCAAGACGGTACAAAATGATAATCCAAAACATGTCGGCAATGCACCCAAAAATACATCGGCATCACGTCTAGGCCTTAATGCCTTCTTGTTCATCACCTACATATATATAGAGAGGGTGAGCTTGGATACTCAGTGAATGATATTAGAAATAAAGGTTTTGCATGATTGATATCCAAGATTTCTTTCAAAACAATACATAGCATACTTTACAATCAAGGGGAAATCAAGTTCATTGCCGGCCTTTCAAGTTCCTTGGATGTTATTACATCTACATATTACAAGTGCGATGACATATCAAGACAAGAGTGCAGTTGCATTATAGTCCCCTGCAGCTAAGGACTGTCAAGACAAGCTGTGCTGCGAAAGTTTAGAGTCCTCTAGCACTAAGGACTGTCAAGACAAGCTGTGCTGCGAAAGTTTAGAGTCCTCTAGCACTAAGGACTTCCAAGACATGTCATCAAAACAAGATAGTGGTTGATATACAAATAGGGATAAGCATCATGCTAAATCAAATACTTTTCATCAAACAAAGCGAAACGAGATTCATCAAAACAAGTTTAACATAGCTTTATTAAAAATACCACTCACATAGTTCTTCACACGTCGGGGTCGAGACAAGCCCAAGTCCTACAAACACAGGGCAAAGCCTATTGAATGCACTTTCAAACAAGTCCCTTATGTACACAAATGTTTTCGGAATACATGCTGGGCACCAACCAGGTCTAGGCCGAGGTTCCACACCTCCTCGCCGAGGTGTGTTCCCGAGGGCCACATGCAAGGAAAAGAGGTCGGGAAACTCTGGGTTCCCCTCTGCTGATGAACATGAAGAACATGAGTGTGAGAACATGAAAATATGAATGTTCGATTACAAATCTGTTATCACAAATCTGGGATTTCCGTGCTATGGGTTTGAAAACATGGACCTGGGTACCCGTACTTGGAAATCATGCAAGAACAAACACAAAACATGAGTCTAGGCAAAAAGCTTTCGGATCAAAACATGACTTTTCTTGAAGAACACATGAATGTCATTTTCTCTTTCTAAAATCGAGCTTCAAAACGGTGCATGGCTTACAAATCATTTTCAATCATGCAATGCAATAACATAAACATAAAGAACATCATGAACAGATCAAGAATCTAACCTTAGAACGCGGATCTAACGGTCGGATCTCTAGGAATCAAGCTTGAGGATCTACTTCCTCACTCTAAAACTCTTTCTTCTTCCTAGAGCTTCTCTCTCTACAAGGCAAGTTTATGATACCAAATAATAGTTTTCTATACTCGGTTCTGGGGTTAACCCTCTGCTGAGACACGTGGCGGCGACTGGTTGGGTTCATCCTGAAAAGGTGGCTGACAGGCCAGACAAAGCATGATGGAAGGGTGTTCAACAAGCAAAGCGGTATGGGCTCTCTAACGGGCTATGACATCGGCTAACAACAAGGCGTATCTAACAAGCTATACGGAGTGGCACTCCGGCAAGGGGTGACATCGGCTAACAAAGGACCTCGGCAACTAAGGTGGCAATGACCTCGGCTAGGAAGGACAACTCTTGACTAAGCTGTGCCACATCTTGGCCTAGATGCGCCACACCTCGGCCTATGTCATACCACTCCAGGACGAGATCACTTGGGTGCAAGGTAACATCTCGGCTAATGTGGTCAAGGCAAGGACGGAGGTCGACAAGGGGTTTCAAGATACTACTACTTGACTAAGGATGACCTCGGCTTGGAATAACATCGGCTAGCATAACTCAGGCAAGGCGTAACCTAAGTTTCACATCGAGGGAGGAACAAGACAAGCATACTACACTTAGACAAATCACAAGGCTTCAAAACAAGACATGGATCACCTAAGCTCAACGAAACGAATCACAATATACACATGCAAGCTAAACAAGTCATAATCATACCGATGCTCGTGAACCCGATGAGGACATAAAATGTGGGTTCTTACACGAGAATTACTGAGTGCAAAACATCTCGGCAAACATACCCGAGGTGAAGATGGGGTCGACCAAGGTTCCAAAACAATTCTGAGTACAAAGGTTCAGAGGTGAACTAAGCTCAAGATGACCTCGGCCACACACACCGAGCAAGGAACAAAATCATGCAAGAAATACTTAAACAAAACAAGGCAAGGCAAAACTTGCAAAACAACATAACAAGACAAGTTCATGCATGAATGTATGCAAGTATGACAAGAGTAAGGTGAGGGTTGCTACAGTAATTTAAAGAGAATTTGTTGGGAATTTACTAGTAATTTGCTGAGTAATTTAGTTAGAATTTACTGGGAATTTACTCAGTAATTTACTGAGAATTTACTCAGTAATTTATAGAGAATTTAATGGAAATTTACAGAGTAATATTACTGAGAATTTACTCAAAATTTACTGAGTAATTTACAGAGAATTTACTGCGACTTTACTTAGTAATTTAATAGGAATTTACTCATTAACTTAACGAGAATTTAGTGAGTAATTTACTAAGAATTTATTGGGAGTTTACTTTGTAATTTACTGAGAATTTACTTGTAATTTACTTAGAATTTACTGGGAATTTTTTGAGAATTTATAGGGAATTTACTGAGTAATTTTTTGAAAATTTACTCGAAATTTAAACAGTAATTTAATGAGAATTTCCTTGGAATTTACTAAGTAATTTACTAGAAATTTACTGAGTAATTTCCTTAGAATTTACTGCGAATTTTTTGGGAATTTACTAAGAATTTACTCAGTAATTTACTGAGAATTTATTAAGCAATTTACTGAGAATTTACTCTGTAATTTACTGAGTAATTTACTAAGAATTTACTAGGAAGTTACTAAGTAATTTACTGAGAATTTACTTGAAATTTACTTTGTAATTTGCTGAGAATTTATTGGAAATTTGCTGAGTAATTTAGTAAGAATTTACTAAGTAATTTACTTAGAATTTACGCGCAATTTACACAGTAATTTAATGAGAATTTACTGGGAATTTATTGGGAATTTTCTAGGAATTTACTGAGTAATTTACAAAGAATTTTCTGGGAATTTACTAAGTAATTTAATGAGAATTTACTGCGAATTTACTAGGAATTTACTCAGAATTTACTGAGTAATTTACTGAGAATTTATTGAGAAATTACTGAGTAATTTTCTGAGAATTTACTAGGAATTTATGGGCAATTTACTTGGAACTTACTGCGTAATTTACTGGGAATTTGCTGAGAATTTACTGAGAATTTAGTGGTAATTTACTAAGTAATTTATTGAAAATTTACTAGGAATTTACTAAGTAATTTAATGAGAATTTACTGGAAATTTACTGAGTAATTTACTGAGAATTTATTGGGAATTTACTCAGTAATTTACTGGGAATTCACCGAGTAATTTACCAGTAATTTACTGAGAATTTACTGGTAATTTACTGAGTAATTTACTGAGTAATTTACTACGTAATTTAATGAGAATTTGCTGGGAATTTACTTAGAATTTACTAGGAATTTACTATGTAATTTACTGAGAATTTACTGGAATTTACTCAATAATTTATTGAAAATTTTCTATAAATTTACCGAGTACTTTAATGAGAATTTACTGGGAATTTACTTAGTAATTTACCGAGAATTTTTTGAGAATTTTTTGAGTAATTTAACGAGAATTTACTGGGAATTTAATGAGTAATTTGCTGAGAATTTAGTCGGTAATTTACTGAGTATGTACTAGGAATTTAATCAGTAATTTACGGGAAATTTGTTGGGTTTATTGGGAATTTACTGAGTGTTTAATAAGAATATACTAGAAATTCACTAATTAATTTGATGAGAATTTACTGGGAATTTACTTATAATTTACTGGGAATTTACTGAATAATTTACCCGGAATTTACTCATTAATTCATTAAGAATTTACTAGAAATTTACTGAATAATTTGTTGAGAATTTACTGGGAATTTACTAGCTATTCGCTGGTAATTTACTAAGTAATTTACTGAGAATTTACTAGGAATTTATTCAATAATTTACAGAGTAATTTAATTGTAATTTACTGGGAATTTACTGAGTAATTTATTGAGAATTTACTAAGAATTTACTAGGAATTTACTGAGTATTTACTGAGAATTTCATGAGTAATTTACTGGGAATTTTCTCAGTAATTTACCCAGAATTTACTGAGTAATTTATTGAGAATTTTCTAAAAATTTACTGGGTAATTTAGTGAGAATTTACGGAAAATTTAATGAGTAATTTACTGAGAATTTACTGGGAATTTAGTCAGTAATTTACTGAGAATTTACTGGGAATTTAATGAGTAGTTTACTGAGAATTTGCTTTGAATTTAGAGAGTAATTTGCTGGGAATTTACTGAGTAATTTAATAAGAATTTACGAGGAATTTACAGAATAATTTTTTGAGAATTTACTTGGAATTTACTCAGTAATTTACTGAGAATTTACTGGAAATTTACTGACTAATTTATGGGACTTTACTGAGTAATTTACTGAGAATTTACTGGAAATTTATTGAGTAATTTAATGGGAATTTACTCACTAATTTTCTGAGAATTTACTGAGTAATTTACTACGAATTGACAGGAAATTTACTGAGAATTTACTGAATATTTACTAGAAATTTACTCAGTAGTTTTTCCAGAATTTACTTGAAATTTACTGAGTAATTTAATTATAATTTACAGGAAATTTACTGAGAATTTATTCAGAATTTACTGAGAATTTATTTGGAATTTACTGAGTAATTTACAGAGAATTTACTGGTAATTTATTGAGAAATTTAATAAGATTTTATGGGAATTTACTGATTAATTTAACGGGAATTTGCTGAGTATTTTACTTAGATTTTACGGGGAATTTACTCAGTAATTTACAGAGAATTTTCTGAAAATTTATTGAGTATTTTACTAAGAATTTACTTCGAATTTACGCAGTAATATAATGGAAATTTACTGAGTAATTTACTGGGAATTTACTCAGTAATTTACTGAGAATTTACTAGGAATTTACTCAGTAATTTACTGGGAATTTACTGAAAATTTAATGAGTAATTTAATGGGAATTTACTGCGAATTTACTTGGAATTTACTGAGTAATTTACTGAGAATTTACTTGATAATTTACTGAGAATTTACTACGCAATTTACTGAGAGTTTAATGGGAATTTACTGAGTGATTTACTGAGAATTTACTAAGATTTTACTAAGTAATTTACTAAGAATTTTATGGGAATTTATTGGGTAATTTACAGAGAATTTAATTTGAATTAACTGCATAATTTAATTAGAATTTACTGGGTATATACTGAGAATTTAATGAAAATTTATTGAGAATTTAATGAGTAATTTAATAAAAATTTACTTGGAATTTACTGAGAATTTACTTGAAATTTACTCAACAATTTACTGAGAATTTACTGGGAATTTGCTGAGAAATTTATTGAGAATTTAATGGGAATTTACTAAGTAATTTACTGAGTAATTTAATGTGAATTTATTGGGAATAATTGAGAATTTACTGGGAATTTACGTAGTAATTTGCTGAGAATTTACTAGAAATTTACTGAATAATTTACTGGGAATTTACTGAGTAATTTAATAAGAATTTACTGGGAATTTACTAATTATTTAATGAGAATTTACTGGAAATTTACTGAGAATTTACAAGGAATTTCCTCAGTAATTTATTGAGAATTGACTGGGAATTTACTGAGTAATTTACTGGGAGTTTACTGAGTAATTTAATGAGAATTTACTGGGAATTTTCGGATTAATTTAATTCTGGGAATTTAATGAAAATTTCCTAATTAATTTAGTGGGAATTTACTGAGTAATTTACTAAGAATTTACTTGGAATTTACTGAATAATTTATTGAGAATTTACTGAGAATTTATTGGGAATTTACGGAGTAATTTACTGAGAATTTACTGGGAATTTACTGAGTAATTTACTTATAATTTAATGGGAATTATCTGGGAATTTACTGCGAATTTACTGAGAATTTACTCAGTAATTTACTGGGAATTTACTGAGTAATTTACTAAAAATTTACTGGGAATTTACTGATAATTTACTGAGAATTTGCTACGTAATTTACTGAAAATTTTATGGGAATTTACTGAGTAATTTACTGGGAATTTACTGAGTAATTTATTTAATAATTTACTGAGAATTTACATGGAATTTCCTCAGTAATTTACTAAAAATTTACTAAGAATTTATTGGAAATTTACAGTGTAATTTATTGAGAATTATTTAGGAATTTACTTAATAATTTACTGAGAATTCACTACGAATTTACTGAGTAATTTATTGGGAATTTACTGAGTAATTTACTAAGAATTTACTAGGAATTTACTGGGAATTAATTAGGAATTTACACAGTAATTTACTAAGAATTTACTAAGTATTTTGTTGAGAGTTTACTGGGAACTTACTGCGAATTTGCTGAGAATTTATTGATAATTTATTGGGAATTTACTGAGTAATTTACTGAGAGTTTACTCGGAATTTACTGAGGAATTTATTGAGAATTTACTGCGAATTTACTGAGTATTTACTTGAAATTGATTGAGAGTTTGCTGGGAATTTACTTTGTAATTTACTGAAAATTTACCGGGAATTTACTCAGTAATTTACAGAGAATTTAATGGGAATTTACTGAGTAATTTACTGAGAGTTTACTGAGTAATTTACTGAGAATTTACTGGGAATTTACTGAGTAATTGAATAATAATTTACTAGGAATTTACTGATTAACTTAATGAGAATTTACTGAGTAATTTAGTGAGTAATTTACTGAGAATTTACTTGGAATTTACTGAGTAATTTTTTGATAATTTACTAGGAATTTACTAAGAATTTACTGGAAATTTAATCGAAATTTACTGAGTAATTTTTTTAGAATTTAATAGGAACTTACACAGGAATTTAATGAGAATTAACTGGAAATTTACTGAGTAAGTTATTGAAAATTTACTGGGAATTTAATTAGTAATTTACTGAGAATTTACTAGGAATTTGTTTCGTAATTTACTTGGAATTTACTGAGTAATTTACTGGGAATTTACTGACAATTTACAGAGAATTTAGTGAGTATTTACTGCAAATTTACTGAGCAATTTACTGAGAATTTAATGGTTATTTACTGATTAATTTAATGAGATTTTTTTTGGAATTTATTGAGTTATTTAGTGGGAATTTACTGAGAATTTATTGAGTAATTTACTGAGAATTTATTGCGTCTTTACTTAGTAATTTAATAAGAATTTATTGGATATTTAGTGATTAACTTAATGGGAATTTACTGTGTAATTTTCTAAGAATTTACTGGAAGCTTACTTAGTAATTTACTGTGAATTTACTTGTAATTTACTGAGTAATTTACTGGGAATTTTCTGAGAATATACCGGGAATTTACTGAGTAATTTTTTGAGAATTTACTGGGAATTTAAACAATAATTTAATAAGAATTTACTTCAAATTTACTTAGTAATTTACTAGGAATTTATAGAGAATTTACTGCGAATTTACTAAGTAATTTACTGAGAATTTACTAAGAATTTATTGGGAAGTTACCAAGTAATTTATTGAGAATTTATTAGGAATTTGCTAAGTAATTTACTGAGAATTTTCTGGTAATTTAATGAGTAATTTGCTTAGAATTTATTAGAATTTACACAGTAATTTAATAAGAATTTACTGAAAATTTACTCGAAATTTACTGAGAATTTACTGGCAATTTACTAAATAATTTACTGAGAATTTACACTGTAATTTACTGAGTAATTTACTTAGAATTTATTAGGAAATTACTAAGTAATTCATTGAGAATTTACTGGAAATTTACTGACAATTTATTGGGAACTTACTACGTAATTTTCTGAGAATTTACTGAGAATTTAGTGGTAATTTACTGAGTAATTTACTGGGAAATTACTAAGTAATTTAATGAGAATTTATTGAAAATTTATTAAGAATTTATTGGAAATTTACTGAGTAATTTACTGGGAATTTACTCAGTAATTTACTGGGAATTTACTTGGAATTTACTGAGTAATTTACAGGAATTTTCTAGGAATTTATCGAGTAATTTACTAGTAATTTATTGAGAATTTACTGGAAATTTACTAAGTAATTTACTGAGAATTTACTTGGAATTTACTGCATAATTTAATGAGAATTTATTTAGTTTTTACTGGGAATTTACTATGTAATTTACTAAGAATTTACTCAGTAATTTAATTAAAATTTACTGTAAATTTACTGAGTAATTTAATAAGAATTTACTGAGAATTTACTCAGTAATTTACCGGAATTTACTTAGTAATTTAATGAGAATTTACTGGGAATTTACTGTTAATTTACTAAGAATTTAATGAGCAATTTACTGGAAATTTAGTCAGTAATTTACTTAGAATTTACTGGGAATTTAATCAGTAATTTACGAGGAATTCACTGAGTTTTACTGAGAATTTATTGAGAATTTACTGAGTATTTAATAAGAATTTACTAGGAATTTACTGATTAATTTGATCAGAATTTATTGGGAATTTATTGGGAGTTTTCTGAAAAATTTACTGGAAATTTACTAAATAATTTGCTGAGAATTTATTGGTTATTTACTGGGAATTTACTAACTATTACTTGGAATTTACTGAATAATTTACTAAGAATTTACTACGAATTTACTGAGTAATTTACAGAGAAGTTACTGAGTAATTTAATTAGAATTTACTGAGTAATTTACTAAGAATCAAGTAGGCATTTACGGAGAATTTACTGAAAATTTATGAAATATTTATTAGGAATTTACTGAGTAATTTATTGGGAATTTCCTCAGTAATTTACCTAGAATTTAATGGGCATTTACTGATTAATTTAATTAGAATTTTTTGGGAATTTAATGAAAATTTGTTGGGAATTTACCATGAATTTACTATGTAATTTACTTAGAATTTTTTAGGATTTTATTGAGTAATTTACTGACAATTTACTAGGAATTTACATAGTAGTTTACTGAGTAATTTAATAAGAATTTACTAAGAAGTTTAATAAGATTTTATGGGAATTTACTGATTAATTTAATGAGAATTTACTTTTAATTTACTGAGTAATTTACAGGGAATTTACTCAGTAATTTTTTTGACAATTTACTGAGAATTTAGTGAAAATATACTGGAATTTACAGAGTAATTTATTGAGAATATACTTGGAATTTACTTAGTAATTTGCGGATAATTTACTGGGAATTTACTGAGTAATTTACTTAGAATTTACTGAAAATTTATTGATTAATTTAATGAGAATTTACTGGGAATTTACTAAGAATTTCTTGGGAATTTACTCAGTAATTTGCTGAGAATTTACTGGGAATTTACAGCGTATTTACTTGAAATTTACTGAGTAATTTACTTAGAATTTAATAGGAATTTTGCTGAGTAATTTAATGAGAATTTACGGGGAATCTACTGAGAATTTCTTGGAATTTACTGAGTAATTTATTGAGAATTTACTGGGAATTTACTCAGTAATTTACTGGGAATTTACTGAGTAGTTTACAGAGAATTTACTAAGAATTTACAGAGTAATTTACTGAGAATTTACTGAGTAATTCACTGAGAATTTACTACGAAGTTACTGAGTAATTTAACGGGAATTTACTGGGAATTTACTAAGAATTTACTGAATAATTTAGTGAGAATTTACAGTGAATTTACCCAGTAATTTATTAGGAATTTACTGAGTAATTTACTGGGAATTTACTCAGTAATTTACAGAGAATTTAATGGGAATTTACTGAGTAATTGTCACGACCCCAAATCGCCCCTAGTAGTTTGGTGCCGTGATGGCTAGTAATCCGAGATTACCGAAGGCCAACTTTCAAAAATTTCTCAATCAGAATATAATAAACGGGGCTCACAAATGCGGAAGCGATAAATCAAAATACAAGTGGTCCATAAGAGCAGTGCATAGATCAAATGTAATGACATACATGACATAGTTTCTCATTCGGTTGATGATAAACGAAATACATATCAGAATCTTGATCAAAAGGTTTCTAGAGCCGACATGTACAATTACAATGGTTACAAGTCAAAGAAGCATAATCTTCAAGATTTGCCGACGTAAATACAAATTTTTCCGACATAGAACAAGTCAAGCCGACATGACAAGAATCCAAAACAGCTTTGCAAAATACATCTAGGCGTCGCCGCCGCCCTGCTCATCACCTACATATATATAGAGAGGGTGAGCTTGGATACTCAGTGAATGGTACTAGTAATAAAGGTTTTTGCATGAATATAGCCGAAGTCTTTTACAAACAAAACATGCCAAGACCATATGAATATTAGCCGAGATCCTTCCAGAGCAAAACACACCAAAACTTTATCAAAACAAGAGATGAACCGCATTCGTATATCAAGTCTTACAAGTCTCAAGGGATGCTCACTGGCATCGGCAAAACACAAATCAAGCTTTCCGAACAAACAAGTCCACGCGGTAAACCGTCAGTGGCAAAACAAGGACTGCACGATCCGTAATCGATTAGTCAAAGGTACTACGAAAGTTTATAGTCCTCCAGCACAAGGGACTTGTGTTACTTAAGCCCGTAGCTCCTTTTAGCACGATGGTCTTGTGTTACTTAGGCCCGTAGCCCGTTTTAACACGATAGTCTTGTGTTACTTAGGCCCGTAGCCCGCTTTAACACGATAGTCTTTCTAAGAAAGGACCGTATCCTTTTATACTTAGTGCTGCGAAAGTTTAGGGTCCTCCAGCACAAGGGACTTTTCAAGGATGACATCAGAAACAAAGCTTCTACTTGATATATCAAACAGAGCTATTCATTCATGCTTAACAGATACTTTCGTCAAAACAAAGCAAAGCAAGATTTATCAAAACAATATAACATAGCTTTATTAAAAATACCACTCACTTAGATCTTCAAACGTCGGGGTCAAGGCAAGTCCCAATCCTACAAACACATGGCAAAGTCTATTGAATGCACTTCTCAAAACAAGTCTTGCATGCATGCAAATGACCTCGGCATTCTTCAAAAACTAAGTCAAATCAAGTCAATAACAAAGCAAAACATGCTGGGAGTTTAAACACTGCTTCCATCATGAAAACACACTGGGTACCAATCAGGTCTTTGCCGAGGTCCTACACCTCCTTGCCGAGGTGTGGTCCCGATGGCCTCATTCAAAAGCAAAGTCGGGAAAACCTGGGTTTCCCTTTGAAGGACATGAAGAACATGATCATGAGGAAGATGAATGCAAGATCATAACTTGTTACAAAAATCTGAGATTTCATGTCATGAGTTCAAAACATGGACCTGGGTACCCATACAAGAAGGTCATGCAAGAACAAACACAAAAACATGGTTTTTGCTCCAAACTTTCGGATCAAAACGAGACTTTCTTCAAGAACATGTGAATACTATCTTTCTCTTTCGAAACCAACTTCAGATCGATGCATGACGTGTAAAACAGATTCGATCATGCAATGCAGCTAGCTGATCAATAAGAGTAACAAGTGTAGGTTGAGATTCTAACCTCAAAACTTGAATCCAACGGTTCCAACCTCGAAGATCAAGCTTGGAAGATCTATTCTCACTCAAGAACTTCACCTCCTTTCTCTAGAGCTTCTCTCTCTAATGGCAAAGATTTGAGACAAAAATGATTTGTTTCTAGGTCTGCCGGCTGTCTTAACAATCAGCTCGGACACGTGGCGCTACTGGATTGGTTCAGCTCAAAAGGTGATTGATTGATAAGACAAGTCTATGACAAAGCGTATGCAGCAAGCTAAGGCAAGACACATCAGCAAGTAATGACATCGGCTAAAGTTAAAGCTTCAGCAACAGGGTAACAAAGACATCGGCTAGGGAGGACGACACTTGACTAAGCTGTGCCACAACTTGGCCGGGGTGTGCCACACCTCGGTCTAGGCCATACCTGCCCAAGGACAAGGATTACTAAGTGCAAAACATCTCGGCAACATGCCCAGAGTGAAGATGGGGGTCGACCAAGTGGTTCCAAAATAGTTCTAAGTACAAAGGTTCAGAGGTGAACTAAGCTCAAGATGACCTCGGCTACACACCAAGCAAGGAACAAAACCATGCAAGCAGCACTTAAACAAAACAAGGCAAGGCAAAACTAGCAAAACAACATAACAGTACAAGATCATGCATGGATGTATGCAAGTATGACAAGAGTAAGGTGAGGGTTGCTACAGTCTACCCCCCTTAAAGAAGTTTGGTCCCCAAACTTAAATTACCTTGCTCTATAAACAACTCCGGATAACGGATTCTCACATCCTCCTCCTTTTCCCACGTGGCTTCTGTGCCATAATGCTCCTTCCATTCGACCTTTACCATTGGTATCGATTTGTTTCTCAACTGCCTCACTTGCCTGTCAATGATCCTCATTGGTTTCTCCTCGTAGCCCAAATCCTCATTAACCGAAATCCCAGAATGATCGATTATATGTAGCGGATCTCGGATATACTTCCTCAACATCGAAACATGAAACACATTGTGGACTTGGCTTAAATCTGGCGACAAAGCAAGTCTGTAGGCAACGGGGTTAATTCTTTCAAGAATTTCAAACGGCCCAATATACCGGGGTGCTAATTTTCCTTTCTTTCCAAATCTTGAAACTTCTGTCATCGGCGAGATTCTCAAAAACACATGATCCCCAACCTCGAATTCTAGCTCCCTTCTCCTCTGGTCGGCATAACTCTTCTGTCGACTCTGCGCGGTTCTAATCCTCTGCTGAATGAGCTTAATCTTTTTGGTCGTTCCTTGAACTAACTCGGGGCCAATCATAGCTGTATCTCCCACCTCGGTCCAACATATCAGCGACCTGCACTCCCTTCCATACAAAGCTTCGTACGGCGCCATTCTAATGCTGGCTTGATAACTGTTGTTGTATGCGAATTCTACTAATGGCAGATGTGCTTCCCAACTCCCCTTGAAATCCAATACACACATTCTGAGCATATCCTCAAGTGTCTGGATGGTTCTTTCCATTTGCCCATCAGTCTGGGGGTGGAAAGCTGTGCTAAACCTCAACTCAGTCCCAAGGCTCCTTGCAGGCTCTGCCAAAATCTATAAACGAATTTCGAATCTCGGTCTGACACAATGGACACCGACACACCGTGAAGTCTAATAATCTCATTCATATACAGTTCGGCAAGTCGGTCGGCATTGAACGTAGTTTTAACTGGCAAGAAGTGTGCTGACTTAGTTAACCTGTCAACAATAACCCATATTGAATCCATACCTCTTTGCGTCCTCGGCAAACCCACCAAAAAATCCATGGAGATGTGTTCCCATTTCCACTCAAGAATTGACAAGGGTTGTAGAAGTCCTGCTGGTCTCTGGTGTTCTGCCTTCACTTGCTGACAACACAGACATTGCAATACGAACTCAGCTATTTCTCTTTTCATATTGGCCACCAGAAGGTCCGCTTCACATCTTGATACATCTTGGTGCTTCCCGGATGGACGGCAAATTTGGAGTTGTGGGCTTCTTGCAAGATCTTCCTTTTTAACTCTGGAATGTCGGCTATGCATAACCTCCCTTCAAACTTGAGCACTTGATTTTCGATGGTGTATCCTGATCTCGGTTTCGTGTCAATCTCCTCGGCTATTTTCTTGAAGAATTTATCCTCCATCTGTCTTGTCTTTACCTCATCAACAATAGTCGGCTCCACTGCTATCATGGTCAAACACGCCAAATTTCCGTCTGACTTTCTGCTCAAAGCGTCGGCCACGCTGTTAGCTTTACCTGGGTGATATCGAATTTGCATATCATAGTCCTTCAACAACTCAAATCACCTTCTCTGTCTCAAATTCAATTCTTCCTGAGTGAACAGGTACTTTAAACTCTTATGATCCGTAAAAACCTGACAAGAAGCTCCATACAAGTAGTGACGCCAAATCTTTAAAGCAAATACGACGGCTGCCAGTTCCAAATCATGGGTGGGGTAGTTCCTTTCATGTGGCTTCAACTGACGAGATGCATACGCTATGACTTTACCCTTTTGCATCAATACACAACCCAAGCCCTTATGCGATGCATCACTATAGATGTGAAACTCTTCATTACCTGATGGAAGTACAAGTACTGGTGCTGTAACTAACCTCGTCTTCAGTTCCTGGAAAGCTGACTCCCGATCTTTAGTCCATTCATACAGTGTTCCCTTCTTAGTCAATTGCGTCAATGGAATTGCAATCCTTGAGAAATCCTTCACAAACTTCCTGTAATAACCTGCCAAACCCAGAAAACTACGAATCTCGGAAACATTAGTCGGCCTCGGCCAATTTACTACGGCTTCAATTTTGCTAGGATCAACCGAGATACCCTCTTCATTAATCACATGACCCAAGAATGAGATAGTAGGAAGCCAAAACTCACACTTGTTAAACTTAGCATACAATTTCCTGTCTCTCAAAATCTGTAAGGCAAGTCTCAAATGATTTTCATGTTCAGCTTTACTCTTGGAATAGATTAATATATCATCAATGAAGACAACTACAAACTCATCTAAATATGGCTTGAAGACTCTGTTCATTAAATCCATAAATGCAGCAGGGGCATTGGTCACCCCAAAAGGCATTACTAAAAACTCGTAGTGGCCATATCTTGTCTGAAAAGCAGCCTTCTCAACATCTTCGGCTTTAACTTTAAGCTGGTGGTAACCAGACCTAAGGTCAATCTTAGAAAAGACTCGTGCTCCTTATAATTGGTCAAGCAAATCATCAATCCTAGGTAATGGGTACTTGTTCTTAATGGTGACCTTATTAAGTTCTCTGTAATCGATACAAAGATGGAGTGTGCCATCCTTTTTCTTAACAAATAAGACAGGTGCTCCCCATGGTGAAGTGCTCGGCCTAATAAATCCCTTATCCAACAATTCTTGTAATTGCAGTTTCAATTCTCTAAGTTCCGCTGGGGCCATCCTGTAGGGTGTTTTGGAGATCGACTGGGTTCCCGGCATGATATCAACATTAAACTCTATCTCTCTATCGGCTAAGTGGCCAGGCAATTCGTTTGGGAAGACGTCGGGGAATTCACTAACAACTGGGATGTCGGCTAAATTAACATTTCCATTCTGATCACCCAGTATACTACAATTAACTTATAGGCCTTAATGGACGAAACCAAGTAAGGTGGGGGCACTATCCCCCTACCCTGGAAAATAACCTCGGCTAGGTTTGGGGGTTTCAGTGTGACACTTTTCGAAACACAATTAATAGATGCATGATTTGCGACTAACCAATCCATTCCCAGTATAACATCAAAATGAGGCATGTCCAGAGGCATTAAATCTACTAACAGTTCAACATTCTCAATCACAACAACACATGCTCTATAAAATGGATACAACAATCATAGATCTCCCAGATGGAGTAGACACAGATAGCACATAATCAAGGGGCTCTAGTTCTCTATTAATTTTCTCGGCAAACTTAGCAGATACAAACGAATGCGTAGAACCCGAATCAATCAACACATAGGCATCTTGGGAGCAAATTAGGAGTATACCTGATACCACTGTCTCAGCATTCTGAGTGTCCCCTGGTACTAGCGCAAATACTCTGCCCTGTCTCATCTGTCCTTTCCCAACATTACCCTTCTGGACGGGACCCGAGATATTCTCACCTTTCTTGTTGTTATCAGCCCTTGTCTTAGGGCAATCTTTCACGTAATGACCCATTTCGCCACATTCGTAACAAGCTCCAGACGTCCGACGACAGACCCCGAAATGTTGCTTCCCACAATCCAAACGCGTCGGTTTAGAATTACCTTCCTGCCTTAAGTTACCAGCACTGCCCGTGTTCGTCTTCTTCTTGGTGCCCAGCTGTGCTCGACGATTGTCATAGTTCTGTCTCTTTCACTGGTTCTCCCCCGAGCTCTGGTATCGATTCAGGTTAGCTTCGGCCAAAATGGCTTTGTCCAACACTTCGGCGTAAGTCGGCATACTGTGCAAGTTAACCCGGTCTTGAATCGGTCCGCGAAGCCCACTCTCGAACTTCCTGGCCTTCATGTATTCATCGTTGGCCATGTGAGGTGCAAACCTTGCCAGTTCAGTAAAAGCGCGGTCGTATTTCGCCACTGTTCGGTTGCCTTGCGTCAAAGTCTGAAATTCGGTAGCCTTGCGGTTTCGAACACTTAGGGGAAAGTGTTTGTTGTAGAACAACTCTAAGAATCGGGTCCAAGTCAGGTTTGGGTTGCTTTCTCAAACCATCATCCACTATCTGCGAGCGTCATCATCTAACGTGAATGCTGCCAACGTCACCTTCTGAGCATCGGTGCTAGGAAAGATCTCGAACAACTTTTCCATTTCCAAAACCCACGCCTTAGCCTTCATTGGCTCTATACCCCCAGAGAATCTCGGTTGTTTCATTTTCTTGAACTCCCTGATCAAAGCTATCGTGCCATCCCCATATAAGGCTGGCTGCGGTGGAACTTGCGGCACTGGAGGAGGTGGAGGCGGAACTACATTTCGGTCGTTGGTCTGCTTGGCCTGAGTCGACGTAGCACTAGCGTACTGCTGTCTTGTTTGCCTTAACTCGCGGGCCAAACCTTCAACTAATCTTTCCAGTCTGTCCAATCTGTCTTCGAGCTGATCCCGGCCAATTGGAGGTCTACCTCTCCTCATGATGCTATGAGCATGCAAAGTGTGACTTTAAAACAAATAAGCAAATAACCACGTAGGCGAGTAACAAATAGGTATGTCAAGACAATGCACACCTCGTTCAAATAGCAAGCACCATGATGCAATCCTAACATCTTTCTAAGGGAAATCCTATGCTCTTCAGGGCTCAAAGTGTGTGAATAACGTATACTGAGAAACTTGTGCTCTGATACCATTCTGTCACGACCCCAAACCGCCCCTAGTAGTTTGGTGCTGTGATGGCCAATAATCCGAGATTACCGAAGGCCAATTTTCAAAAATTTCTCAATCAGAATATAATAAACGGGGCTCACAAATGCGGAAGCGATAAATCAAAATACAAGTGGTCCATAAGAGCAGTGCATAGATCAAATGTAATAACATACATGACATAGTTTCTCATTCGGTTGATGATAAACGAAATACATATCAGAATCTTGATCAAAAGGCTTCTAGAGCCGACATGTACAATTACAATGGTTACAAGTCAAAGAAGCATAATCTTCAAGATTTGCCGACGTAAATACAAATTTTTCCGACATAGAACAAGTCAAGCCGACATGACAAGAATCCAAAACAGCTTTGCAAAATACATCTAGGCGTCGCCGCCGCCCTGCTCATCACCTACATATATATAGAGAGGGTGAGCTTGGATACTCAGTGAATGGTACTAGTAATAAAGGTTTTTGCATGAATATAGCCAAAGTCTTTTACAAACAAAACATGCCAAGACCATACGAATATTAGCCGAGATCCTTCCAGAGTAAAACACACCAAAACTTTATCAAAACAAGAGATGAACCGCATTCGTATATCAAGTCTTACAAGTCTCAAGGGATGCTCACTGGCATCGGCAAAACACAAATCAAGCTTTTCGAACAAACAAGTCCACGCGGTAAACCGTCAGTGGCAAAACAAGGACTGCACGATCCGTAATCGATTAGTCAAAGGTACTACGAAAGTTTATAGTCCTCCAGCACAAGGGACTTGTGTTACTTAAGCCCGTAGCTCCTTTTAACACGATGGTCTTGTGTTACTTAGGCCCGTAGCCCGTTTTAACACGATAGTCTTGTGTTACTTAGGCCCGTAGCCCGCTTTAACACGATAGTCTTTCTAAGAAAGGACCGTATCCTTTTATACTTAGTGCTGCGAAAGTTTAGGGTCCTCCAACACAAGGGACTTTTCAAGGATGACATCAGAAACAAAGCTTCTACTTGATACATCAAACAGAGCTATTCATTCATGCTTAACAGATACTTTCGTCAAAACAAAGCAAAGCAAGATTTATCAAAACAATATAACATAGCTTTATTAAAAATACCACTCACTTAGATCTTCAAACGTCGGGGTCAAGGCAAGTCCCAATCCTACAAACACATGGCAAAGTCTATTGAATGCACTTCTCAAAACAAGTCTTGCATGCATGCAAATGACCTCGGCATTCTTCAAAAACTAAGTCAAATCAAGTCAATAACAAAGCAAAACATGCTGGGAGTTTAAACACTGCTTCCATCATGAAAATACACTGGGTACCAATCAGGTCTTTGCCGAGGTCCTACACCTCCTTGCCGAGGTGTGGTCCCGATGGCCTCATTCAAAAGCAAAGTCGGGAAAACCTGGGTTTCCCTTTGAAGGACATGAAGAACATGATCATGAGGAAGATGAATGCAAGATCATAACTTGTTACAAAAATCTGAGATTTCATGTCATGAGTTCAAAACATGGACCTGGGTACCCATACAAGAAGGTCATGCAAGAACAAACACAAAAACATGGTTTTTGCTCCAAACTTTCGGATCAAAACGAGACTTTCTTCAAGAACATGTGAATACTATCTTTCTCTTTCGAAACCAACTTCAGATCGATGCATGACGTGTAAAGCAGATTCGATCATGCAATGCAGCTAGCTGATCAATAAGAGTAACAAGTGTAGGTTGAGATTCTAACCTCAAAACTTGAATCCAACGGTTCCAACCTCGAAGATCAAGCTTGGAAGATCTATTCTCACTCAAGAACTTCACCTCCTTTCTCTAGAGCTTCTCTCTCTAATGGCAAAGATTTGAGACAAAAATGATTTGTTTCTAGGTCTGCCGGCTGTCTTAACAATCAGCTCGGACACGTGGCGCTACTGGATTGGTTCAGCTCAAAAGGTGATTGATTGATAAGACAAGTCTATGACAAAGCGTATGCAGCAAGCTAAGGCAAGACACATCGGCAAGTAATGACATCGGCTAAAGTTAAAGCTTCAGCAACAGGGTAACAAAGACATCGGCTAGGGAGGACGACACTTGACTAAGTTGTGCCACAACTTGGCCGGGGTATGCCACACCTCGGTCTAGGCCATACTTGCCCAAGGACAAGGATTACTAAGTGCAAAACATCTCGGCAACATGCCCGGAGTGAAGATGGGGGTCGACCAAGTGATTCCAAAATAGTTCTAAGTACAAAGGTTCAGAGGTGAACTAAGCTCAAGATGACCTCGGCTACACACCAAGCAAGGAACAAAACCATGCAAGCAGCACTTAAACAAAACAAGGCAAGGCAAAACTAGCAAAACAACATAACAATACAAGATCATGCATGGATGTATGCAAGTATGACAAGAGTAAGGTGAGGGTTGCTACAGTAATTTACTGAAAATTTACTCGGAATTTACAAAGTAATTTAATGAGAATTTACTGGGAATTTACTGAGAATTTATTGGGAACTTACACATTAATTTAATTAGAATTTACTAGGAATTTAATCAGTAATTTACTAAGAATTTCCTGAGAATTTACTGGGAATTTATTGAGTAATTTATTGAGATTTTACTGGGAATTTAATGGGAATTTACTGAGAATTTATAGGGAATTTACTGAGTATTTACTTGAAATTTACTGGGTAATTTGATGAGAATTTACTGAAAATTTACTGAGTAATTTAGTGAGAATATACTGGGAATTTACTGGGAATTTACTAGGAATTTACTTGAAATTTATTAAATAATTTACTGATAATTTACAGGAATTTATCAATTAATTTACTGGGAATTTACTGAGTAAGTCATAGAAAATTTACTTGGAATTTACTGCATAATTTAATGAGAATTTACTGGAAATTTACTATGTAATTTACTGAGAATTTACTCAGTAATTTAATGAAAATTTACAGTAAATTTCCTGAATAATTTAATGAGAATTTACTGAGAATTTACTCAGTAATTTACTGGGAATTTATTGAGTAATTTATTGAGAATTTTCTGGAAATTTACTGAGTAACTTAATGAGAATTTACTGAGAATTTACTAAAAATTTACTGGGAATTTAATGAGTAATTTATTGAGAATTTAGTCAGTAATTTACTGAGAATTTAATGAGTAATTTACTGAGATTTTGCTTTGAATTTACAGAGTAATTTAATAAGAATTTACGGGGAATTTACTGAGTAATTTACTGAGAATTTGTTGGGAATTTACTCAGTAATTTACTGATAATTTACAACGAATTGACTAGGAATTTACGGAGAATTTACAAGGAATTTACTGGGTATTTACTTGGAATTTACTCAGTAATTTACCTAGAATTTACTGGGAATTTACTGAGTAATTTAATGAAAATTTACTGGGAATTTATACAAAAATTTTTGGGAATTTAATGAGGATTTACTCAGAATTCATTAGTAATTTACTGAGAATTTATTGAGTAATTTACTGAGAATTTACTGGGAATTAGGCAGTAATTTATAGAGAATTTACTGAGTAATTTCCTGAGAATTTACTGAGAAATTTAATAAGATTTTATGGGAATTTATTGATTAATTTAATGGGAATTTATTGAGTAATTTACTGAGAATTTACAGGGAATTTACTCAGTAATTTACAGAGAATTTTCTGAGAATTTACTGAAAATTTACTGTGAATTTACACAGCAATATAATGAGAATTTACTGGTAATGTACTGTTTAATTTCCTGAGAATTTACTTAGTAATTTACTGGGAATTTACTGAAAATTTACTAGGAATTTAATGATTAATTTAATAGGAATTTACTGAGAATTTACTAGGAATTTACTGAGTAATTTACTTGGAATTTACTGCGTAATTTACTGAGAATTTACTGAGAATTTCCTGAGTAATTTGCTGAGAATTTACTGGGATTTTACTGAGTAATTTACTAATAATTTAATGAGAATTTTTTAGGAATTTACTGGGTAATTTACAGAGAATTTAATTGGAATTAACTGCATAATTTAATGAGAATTTACTGAAAATTTATTGAGAATTTAATGGGAATTTACTGAGTAATTTACTGAGAATTATCTGGGAATTTAATGAGTAATTTAATAAGAAATTACTAGGAATTTACTCAAAAATTTACTTGGAATTTACTGAGAAATTTACTTAGAATTTAGTGGGAATTTACTAAGTAATTTATTAAGAATTTCCAACGAATTTACTGAGTAATTTAATTAGAATTTACTGGGAATTTATTGGAAATTTACTGAGTAATTTACTAAAAACTTACTGGGAATTTACTAAGTAATTTAATAAGAATTTATTGGGAATTTACTAATTAATTTAATGAGAATTTATTGGGAATTTACTGAGTAATTTACTGAAAATTTACAGGAAATTTCCTCAATAATTTACTGAGAATTGGCGGGGAGTTTACAGAGTAATTTACTGCGAATTTACTGAGTAATTAAATGGGAATTTTCTGAGAAATTTACTGAGAATTTACTAGGAATTTCCAGAGTAATTTAATGAGAATTTATTGGGAATTTAATAAGAATTTACGGGAAATTTACTGAGTAATTTACTGAGAATTTAATGGCAATTTACTGATTAATTTAATGTGAATTTTCTGAGTAATTTACTGAGAATTTATTGGGAATTTACTGAGTAATTTACAGAGAATTTACTGAGAATTTAATGAGAATTTACTCTGTATTTATTGAGAATTTATTAAAAATTTACTGAGTAATATACTGAGAATTTACTGGAAATTTTCTGGGAATTTACTGAGAATTTACTCAGAATTTACTGGGAATTTACTGAGAATTTATTGGGGATTTACTAAGTAATTTACTGAGAATTTAATGGCAATTTGCTAAGTAATTTACTGGGAATTTACTGTATAATTTACTAGGAATTTAGTTGTAATTTACTGAGAATTTACAGGGAATTTACACAGTAATTTACTGTGAATTTTTTTAAAATTTACTGAGTAATTTAATGAGAATTTACTTGGAATTTAATGAAATTTTACACAACAATTTGCTGGGAATTTACTTAGAATTTACTGAGAATTTAATTTGTAATTTACTGAGAATTTACTAGGAATTTACAGGGAATTTACTGCGTAATTTATTGAGAATTTACACAGTAATCTGATTAGAATTTAATGGGAATTTGCTGAGAATTTTACTGAGAGTTTACTAGGAATTTACTTAGTAATTTAATGAGAATTTACTTGGAATTTGTTGAGAGTTTATAGAGTAATTTATTGAAAATTTACTCAGAATTCACTGAGTAATTTACTGAGTAATTTACGCAGAATTTAATCTGTAATTTACTAAATAATTTACTAAGAATTTTCTAGGAAATTATTGTGAATTTACTGGGAATTTACTTAGAATTTACTTGGAATTTATTGGTAATTTACTTAGAATTTACAGTGAATTTACTGAGTAATTTAAGGAGAATTTAATGAGAATTTACTGGAAATTTACTGAGTAATTTATTGGGAATTTACTTGGTAATTTACTGAGAGTTTACTTGGAATTTACTAGGAATTTACCGAGTAATTTACGGGAAATTTACTGAGAAATTTACTGGGAATTTACTTGGAATTTACTACATAATTTAATAAGAATTTACAAGGAATTTACTGAGTAAGTTACTAAAAATTTACTAGGAATTTACTGAGAATTTACTAGGAATATACTGGCAATTTATTGGGAATATACTGAGTAATTTATTTTGAAATTTACTGAGTAATTTACTGAGAATTTACTGGAATTGTATTGAGTAATTTAATAAGAATTTACTGGGAATTTTGTCAGTAATTGTCACGACCCCAAACCGCCCCTAGTAGTTTGGTGCCGTGATGGCCAGTAATCCGTAATTACCGAAGGCCAACTTTTCAAAACTTAACACAATCAAAGTATGGATATAGGGGGGCTCACAAATGCGGAAGCAATAAATCAAATTCAAGTGGTCCATAAGAGCTGTGCGTAGATCAAAGCAATGCCAAACATTCCAATTAACTTTACCACTTAAATACAACAAAGTAAAATACATGTTTCATCTTGATCAAAAGGCTTCTTGAGCCGACATATACAAAATACAGCTAATAAAAGTCAAGAAGCATGATTTTCAAGATCTGCCGACATGCAAGGTAGGCATCGCCGACGTAAATGCAAAAGCGAGCCGACATAAGTACAAATCCAAAACAAGCACCCAAACGATCTAGGCGTCGCCGCCGTCCTGCTCATCACCTACATATATATTGAGGGGTGAGTACAAAACTCAGTGAATGGTACTAAAAATAAAGGTTTTGCATGAGTAAAGCCGAGGTCCTTCAAAACGAAACACATCAGAACTTTAATAAAACAAAGGATGAACCGCATTCATCAATCAATTATTACAAGTATCCAGAGATGTTTACAGACATAGGCAAGACAAGGGATGAACCGTATTCATCATTCAAGTATCATAACATCGGCGAAGCAAGGGATGAACCGTATTCATCATTCAAGTATCATAACATCGGCGAAGCAAGGGATGAACCGTATTCATCATTCAAGTATCATAACATCGGCGAAGCAAGGGATGAACCGTATTCATCATTCAAGTATCATAACATCGGCGAAGCAAGGGATGAACCGTATTCATCATTCAATTATCAAGGGCTGTACGATCCGTAATCGTTTGGTCAAAAGTATTGCGAAAGTTTAGAGTCCTCCAATACAAGGGACTTGTGCACTTGGTACCGCGAAAGTTTAGAGTCCTCCAGTACAAGGGACTTGTGTTACTTAGGCCCGTAGCCCGATTTAACAAGGACCGTATCCTTTTATACTTAGTACTGCGAAAGTTTAGAGTCCTCCAGTACAAGGGACTTGTGTTACTTAGGCCCGTAGCCCGATTTAACAAGGACCGTATCCTTTTCAAAGATGGCATCAACAAGGAGTATACTTGACATGTCAAACAAGAGCTATTTATTCATGCTAACAAAATACTTTTGTCAAAACAAGGCAAGCAAGATTTATCCAAAACCAGTTTAACATAGCTTTATCAATAATACCACTCACCTAGTTCTCCAGGTGCAGACTCAAAGCAATATCAAGGACCTACAATCACATGGCGAGTCACATTCTCAAAGCAAGCTCTATATATATACATGCAAATGATCTCGGCATTCTTGCCAGATCCAAGTCAAAGACAAAGCAAAACAAGCTGGGAGCTTAATCACTGCTCCCGTTTCATAAAAACACACCGGGTACTGTCCAGGGCTAGGCCGAGGTCCCGCTAAACAAAGTCAGGAGAAACCTGGGTTTTCCTTTGGAGAATATGAAGAACATGATCATTTGAAAGATGGATGCAAGTTCACAACTTGTTACAAAATCTGAGTTTTCATGCCAAGAGTTCAAAATATGGACCTAAGTACCCATTCAAGAAAGTCATGCAAGAACAAACACAAAAACATGGTTTTCGTTCCAAACTCTTCGATCAAAATGAGACTTTGTTCAAGAACACATGAAAAACCATTTTCTCTTTCTAAAACCAACTCCAACCGATGCATGACATGCAAAACAAATCCGATCATGCAATGCAACTAGATGATCAGCAAGAACAACCAAAGGAGATCAAGATTCTAACCTCAAAACTCGGATCCAACGGTTCAAACCACAAAGATCAAGCTTGGAAGACAACTCTCACTCAAGAACTCTTCTTCCTCCTTTCTAGAGCTTCTCTCTCTAAAACAAAGATTTGAGACAAGAAATGATTTGTTTCAAGGTCTGTCGGCTGCCTTAACAAACAGCTCGGACACGTGGCATTATCGGGTTGGTTCAGCTCCAAAAAGGTGATTGATAGACAAGACAAGTCTCTGACAAATCGTATGCGGTAAGCTCGGGTAAAACACATCGGCAAGGAGATGACATCGGCTCAAACAAGGATCCAGCAACGGGATAGAAAAACATCGGCTAGGGAGGACGACACTTGACTAAGCTGTGCCACACCTTGGCCGGGGTGCGCCACATCTCGGCCTAGGCCATACCTGCCTGCGGACAAGGTTCAAGTGCAAAACATCTCGGCAAGGAATGCCCCGAGATGAAGACGGGGTTGAACAAGATCTCAAGATAGTTTTAAGTACAAAGGGTCAAAGGTGGACTAAGCTCAAGATGACTTCGGCTATGCACACACACACTAAGCAAAGAACAAAATCATGCAAGCAAACTTTAAGCAAATCAAGACAAGGCAAAACCTTCAAATTAACATAATAAGCTAGACCATGCAAAAATGTATGCAAGTATGGCAAGAGTAAGGCGAGGGTTGTTACAGTAATTTACTGGGAATTTACTTAGTAATTTAATAAGAATTTACTTGGAATTTACTAATTAATTTAATGAGAATTTACTGAGAATTTGGTGGGAATTTACTGCATAATTTACTAAGAATTTACTAAGTATTTATTGAGAATTTACTAGGAATTTACTGATAAATTAATAGGAATTTAATCAGTAATTTTCTGAGAATTTACTGAGAATTTACTGCGAAGTTACTTGGAATTAACTTGGAATTTACTGAGAATTTACTCCGTAATTTAATGAGAATTTACTAAGTAATTTACTGAGGATTTCCTGTGAGTTTATTTAGTAATTTAGTGAGAATTTACTTGTAATTTATTGGGAATTTACGGAGTAATTTTTTGAGAATTTACTGGGAATTTAAGAAGTATTTTAGTGAGAATTTACTTGGAATTTACTAAGTAATTTATTGAGAATTTACTAAATAATTTTCTAAGAATTTACTGCGAATTTATTAGTAATTTACTAAGTAATTTACTTAGAATTTACTAGAACTTTACTGAGAATTTACTCAGTAATTTACTAAGAATTTACTGGGAAGTTACTGAATAATTTACTGAGAATTTACTGAAAATTTATTGAGAATTTATTGGGAATTTGGTGAGTAATTTACTCAGAATTTAATGGGAATTTACTTGGAATTTGCTGAGTAATTTGCTTAGAATTTATTGGGAATTTACACAGTAATTTAATGAGAATTTACCGAGTAATTTATTGGGAATTTACTGAGAATTTACTCGGAATTTACTGAGTAATTTACTGAAAATTTACTCGGAATTTACTAAGTAATTTACTCAGAATTTACTGAGTATTTTACTGATAATTTACTGAAAATTTACACTGTAATTTACTGAGTATTTACTGATAATTTATTGGGAAATTACTGAGTAATTTACTGACAATTTATAGGGAACTTACTACGTAATTTACTGAGAATTTACAGAGTAATTTACCGGGAATTTATTAAGTAATTTACAAAGAATTTACTGAGAATTTAGTGGTAATTTACTGAGTAATTTACAGCAAATTTACTGTGAATTTACTAAGTAATTTAATGAGAATTTACTGGGAATTTACTGAAAATTTACTGGGAAGTTACTCAGTAATTTACTGAAAATTTACTTAGAATTTACTGAGCAATTTACTTTACAGGAATTTTCTAGGAATTTACCGAGTAATTTACTAGTAATTTATTGGGAATTTACTTAGAATTTACTGGAATTTACTATGTAATTTACTAAGAATTTACTGGAAATTTACTCAGTAATTTAATGAAAATTTTCTGTAAATTTACTATGTAATTTAATGAAAATTTACTGGGAATTTACTTAGTAATTTACTGAGAATTTACTGGGAATTTACTGAGTAATTTAATGAGAATTTACTGGGAATTTACTGAAAATTTAATGAGCAATTTACGGAGAATTTACTTAGTAATTTACTGAGAATTTACTGTGTATTTAATAAGAATTTACTGAGAATTTATTGATTAATTTGTTGAGAATTTACTGGGAACTTACCAAATAATTTACTAGGAATTTACTCAGTAATTTACAAAGAATTTACTGAAAATTTAATGAATAATTTGCTGAGAATTTACTAGGAATTTACTAACTACTTACTGGGAATTTACTAGGAATTTACTCTGTAATTTACAGAGAATTTACTAAGTAATTTAATTAGAATTTACTGGGAATTTACTGAGTAATTTACTAGGAATTTACTGAGTAATTTACTGGGAATTTACTGAATAATTTACTAGGAATTTACGGAGAATTTATTGGGAATTTCCTCAGTAATTACCTAGAATTTACTGGGCATTTACTGAGTAATTTATTGAGAATTTTCCTGGAATTTACTAAAAATTTACTAGGAATATACTATGAATTTACTGGGAATTTATTGAGTAATTTTCTGAGAATTTACTGAGAATTTACTGGAAATTTACTAAGAAAATTAATAAAATTTTATGGGAATTTACTGATTAATTTTCTAAGAATTTATTGGGAATTTACTGAGCATACACTGGGAATTTACTGAGCAATTTACTGAGAATTTACTAGTAATTTACGGAGAATTTACTTGGAATTTATAGAGTAATTTACTCAGAATTTACTGAGAATTTACTAATTAATTTAATTAGAATTTACTGAGAATTTACTGGGAATTTACTCAGTAATTTACTGAGAATTTACTTGGATTTTACTGAGAATTTACTGGGAATTTACTGCGTATTTACTGGTAATTTACTGATTAATTTGCCGAGAATTACTCAGTAATTTACAGAGAATTTAATGGGAATTTACTGAATAATTTACTTAAAATTTACTCGAAATTTACTTAGTAATTTACTGAGAATTTACATCGAATTTACTGAGTGATTTAATACGAATTTACTAAGAATTTACTGATTAACTTAATGAGAATTACTTGGAATTTACTGAGTAATTTAGTGAGAATTTTCTTAATAATTTACTGAGAATTTACTTAGAATTTTCTAAGTAATTTTCTGAGAATTTACTGGGAATTTACTTAGAATTTATTGAAAATTTAATGGGAATATATTGAGTTATTTTTTAACAATTTATTGGGAACTTACACAGTAATTTAGTGAGAATTACCTGGGAATTTACTGAGTAATTTACTGAAAATTTACTGGGAATTTAATCAATAATTTACTGAGAATTTACTTCGTAATTTACTGAGATTTTTCTGGGAATTTAATAGGAATTTACTGAGAATTTACTGAGTAATTTAGTGAGAATTTACTGGGAATTTACTTGGAATTTATTTAGTAATTTGCTGAGAATTTATTGTGTAATTTACTGAGAATTTACAGGAATTTACTGAGTAATTTACTAGTAATTTACTAAGAATTTAATGAGAATTTACTGGGAATTTAATGAGAATTTACTGGGAATTTACTCTGTAATTTACTGAGAATTTAATAAGAATTTACTCAATAATTTAATGAAAATTTACAGTAAATTTCTTGGGTAATTTAATTAGAATTTACTGAGAATTTACAGGGAATTTACTCAGTAATTTACTGAGTAGTTTATTGAAAATTTTCTGGAAATTTACTGAGAATTTACTGGTAATTTAATGAGTCATTTACAGAGAATTTACTAGGAATTTAGGTAGCAATTTACTGAGAATTTACTGAGAATTTAACAATTAATTTACTGAGAATTTGCTTTGAATTTACAGAGTAATTTACCGTGAATTTAATGAGTAATTTAATAAGAATTTACAGGGAATTTTGTGAATAATTTACTGAGAATTTACTGGGAATTTACTCAATAATTTACTGGGAATTTACTGAATAATTTACTGAGAATTTACTGGAAATTTACTTACTATTTACTAAGTAATTTACTGAAAATTACTAGGAATTTACTCAGTAATTTACTGGGAATTTACTGAGTAATTTACTACGAATTGACTAGGAATTTACGGAGAATTTACTGAGTATTTACTAGGAATTTACTCCGTAATTTGCATAGAATTTACTGAAAATTTGCTGAGTAATTTAATGAGAATTTACAGGGAATTAACTCAAAATTTACTGCGAATTTACTGGGAATTTATTGAGTAATTTATTGAGAATTTACGGGAAATTTAGCCAGTAATTTACTTGGAATTTACTTGGAATTTCTTAGTAATTTACTGAGAAATTTAATAAGATTTTATGGGAATTTACTGAGTAATTTGCTGAGAATTTACAGGAAATTTACTCAGTAATTTACAGAGAATTTTCTGGGAATTTACTGTGTAATTTACTGAAAATTTACTGCGAATTTACACAGTAATATAATGAGAATTTACTGGGAATTTACTGAGTAATTTAATGTGAATTTACTAGGAATTTACTGAGAATTTAATGAGTAATTTAATGTAAATTTACTGCGAATTTACTAAGAATTTACTAGGAATTTACAGGGATTTTACTGAGTAATTTACTGATAATTTTTTGGGAATTTACTAGGTAATTTACAGAGAATTTACTTGGAATTATCTGCATAATTTAATGAGAATTTACTTGGAATTTACTTAGAATTTTCAGCGAATTTAATGTGTAATTTAATAAGAATTTACTTGAAATTTACACAAGAATTTACTGAGATTTTATTTGGAATTTACTGAGAATTTAATGGGAATTTACTAAGTAATTTACTAGGAATTTGCAAGGAATTTACAGAGTAATTTAATGAGAATTTACTTGAAATTTACTGAGAATTTACTGGAAATGTACTGAGTAATTTACTGGGAAGTTACTGAGTAATTTACTAAAAATTTACTAGGAATTTACTGAGTAATTTAATAAGAATTTAATGGGAATTTACTAAGTAATTTACTAGGAATTTACAAGGAATTTACAGAGTAATTTAATGAGAATTTACTTGAAATTTACTGAGAATTTACTGGAAATGTACTGAGTAATTTACTGGGAAGTTACTGAGTAATTTACTAAAAATTTACTAGGAATTTACTGAGTAATTTAATAAGAATTTACTGGGAATTTACTAATTAATTTAGTGAGAATTTACTGGGAATTTACTGAGTAATTTACTGAGAATTTACATCGAATTTCCTCAGTAATTTACTGAGAATCGACTGGGAATTTACTGAGTAATTTAATTAGAATTTACTGCGAATTTACTGTGTAATTTATTGAGAATTTAACTGGAATTTACGGATTAATTTAATGGGAGTTTACTGAGTAATTTACTGAAAATTTAATAAGAATTTACTGAGTAATTTACTGGAAATTTACTGGGAATTTAATGAGAATTTACTAGGTAATTTATTGAGAATTTACTAGGAATTATCTGGGAATTTACTGCGAATTTACTGAGAATTTACTCCATAATTTACTGGGATTTGACGAAGAATTTACTCTATAATTTACTGGGAATTTACGGAGAATTTACTGGGAATTTATTGAGAATTTATTGGGATTTTACAACTTAATTTACTGACAATTTAATGCAAATTTACTAAGTAATTTACTGGGAATTTACTTAGTAATTTATTTAGTAATTTACTAAGAATTTAAATGGAATTTCCTCAGTAATTTACTGAAAATTTACTGAGTGATTTACCTAGAATTTACTGGGAATTTACACAATAATTTAATGAGAATTTACTTGGAATTTTCTGAGTAATTTACTAGGAATTTACACAGTAACTTACTGAGAATTTTCTGGGAATTTACTTAAAATTTACTGTGTAATTTACTGATAATTTACGGAGAATTTGTACAGTAATCTAATGAGAATTTATCTAGAATTTATTAAGTAATTTACTGAAAATTTTCTGGGAATTTACTATGTATTTTACTGAGAATTTACTCAGTAATTTACTGAGAATTTAATGGGAATTTACTTAGGATTTACTCGGAATTTACTGAGTAATTTACTGAGAAATTTATTAGGAATTTACTGGGAATTTACTGAAAATTTAATCTGTAATTTACTAAGTAATTTGATGAGGATTTTCTAGGAAATTATTGTGAATTTACTGGTAATTTACTGAGAACTTACTTGGAATTTAGTGGTAATTTACTTAGAATTTACTGAGGAATTTAAGGAGAATTTAATGAGAATTTATTGGGAATTTACTGAGTAATTTAATTGGAATTTACTCAGTAATTTACTGAGATTTTACTAGGAATTTACAAAGTAATTTACAGGGAATTTACTGAGTAATTTACTGGGAATTTACTGAATATGGTGAAATGGGTCATCGCGTGAAGGACTGTCCGAAGACAAGGACGGACGATGGCAAGAAGGATGGAAACACCTCGGGCTCCGCACAGAGAAATAACATCGGGAGGGCCCAGGCAAGACAGGGCAGAGTTTTTGCATTGGTACCAGGAGACACCCCGAATGCCGAGACAGTAGTGTCAGGTATACTCTCCATCTGCTCTCAAGATGCATACATATTGATTGATTCAGGATCTACGCATTCATTTATATCTGTTAAGTTTGCTGAGAAGTTAAATAGAGAACAAGAACCCCTCGACTATGTATTATATGTGGCCACTCCATCTGGGAGAACTATGATTGTTGCATCCATTTTTAGGGCGTGTACTGTTGTGATTGAGGGTGTGGAATTGCTAGTTGATTTGATGTCGTTAAACATGACTCACTTCGATGTCATACTGGGGATGGACTGGTTGGTGGCGAATCACGCCTCTATTAACTGTGTTTCGAAAAATGTTACATTGAAACCCCCAAACCAAGCCGAAGTTGTTTTCCAGGGTAAAGGAGTGGTACCCCCACCTTACCTAATCTCATCCATGAAAGCCTATAAATTGATCCAAAAAGGGTGCCGAGGTTATCTATGTAGCATACTGAGTGATTTGAAAGGAAGTATAGAGTTAGCCGACATACCTGTTGTTAAGGAATTCCCCGACGTCTTTCCAAATGAGTTGCCTGGCCACCTTGTCGATAAGGAAATAGAGTTTACTATTGACGTCATATCGGGAACCCAACCTATCTCCAAAACACCTTATAGAATTGTGACACCCCTGTTCCGTAGTATGTTAATTAGTCCTTAACATGATGTGATTATGTATTTTGATATGATTTTGTGTTCCACTATGTGAAAATATGTGGTTTGAAATTTTATCTGTTCATCGTAGGAATATCTGTTTGAGTAGTCTGTTTTGGAAATTTAATTGAGGGCCTTATCGGCCACGGAACCCGAAATTGATTACGCCATTGTGGTTGGCATAATTTTTAGGGCCTACGGTGAAATTTAATTGAAATTTGATTCTGGTCAATTTAAACTGATTAAATTGAGAAATTAAGTACCCCATTATTTTATATTAAAATATTTGTTAGTGGGGCTTGTTGTATATTTGTATTGCACTCTCCTTTAGCTCTCTTAAAACTCAAAATCTGAGTTAGACAATTGAGAGTGAGAGAGAGGCCGGCCATGGAGAGAAAAAGGGAGAGATTTGTGTAATTTGGGCTCAAGACTTGGGAATTTGAAGATCTAGCTCAAGATTTGGCTAGGGCTTGAGTGTTGAAGCTCTTAGGTAAGTGATTTCATGAAATCTTACTTGTAATTTGTAAGTTCAAGGGTTGTTTGTGATCAAGAACATGTAATGAGTTGATTTTTGTTGAGATTGAAGTCTTAGAACTCATGCATGTAAGAAATTACTTTGAATTTGCATGTTTGAGCTTGAAACACATGATTCATGTGGAGTTTTGGGTAAAGCTCATATTGTAGTCACCATTTGTACCATCTAAGTTGAGAATGATGAGCATCTCCCACATGCATGTACAAATCATGGGAGTATAAGTCTTGAATGTTGAATTTGAGCATGTTGATGATGGGTTTGAGACAATTTGGGACATGCATGTAGATAATTCATGTAATTGAGCTTCCTAATGTTGTAATCTGCATTAGTAGCATGTTAGCATGTGTAAATGTGTAATTTGAACCATTGCATGCAAGAAATGTAGATGGAAAACTGATTTGGAGCTCAAGAACACGATCTGGGAAACCCAGATTTTTGAGGTCCGCTCGAGCGGGGTAATGGCCGCTCGAGCGGGAAAATCGTGCTCCCAGCATTTTTGCAGAGTTGGATGCCCGCTCGAGCGGGACATTTCACGCTCGAGCGTGGATTTTTGTAGACGGACCTTCAGCTCGAGCGCATCTTTTGTGCAACCAGTACCTTGCAGGCCTTAAGGGTCCGCTCGAGCGGAGAATCTTACGCTCGAGCGGGGACCCTGTTTCCTGGAATTTTGTTCATGCATTTTGTGATTCGTTTTCCGTTCTCTTTCACTTGTAAGCACTCCTAGGCATGTGTTAAGCATTGTAAATGAGTTAATGAGATAAGAACAAAGCCTAAAGAGGAATATGTGTGACAACCCTCACCTTGCTCTTGCCATATTTGTGTACATTCTTGCATGGTCTTGCCGCTTATGTTAATTTAGAGGTTTTATCTTGGCTTGATTTGCTTAAGTTGCTTGCATGATTTTGTTCCTTGCTTAGTATGTGTGTGTAGCCGAGATCATCTTGAGCTTAGTCCGCCTTTGACCCTTTGTACTTAGAACTATCTTGAGGTCTTGTTTAACCCCATCTTCACCTCGGGCATTCTTTGCCGAGATGTTTCGTACTTGAACCTTGTCCGCAGGCAGGTATGGCCTAGGCCGAGATGTGGCGCACCCCGGCCAAGGTGTGGCACAGCTTAGTCAAGTGTCGTCCTCCCTAGCCGATGTTTTTCCATCCCGTTGTTGGATCCTTGTTTTGAGCCGATGTCATCTTGTTGCCGATGTGTCTTACCCGAGCTTGCTGCATAAGCTTTGTCAGAGACTTGTCTTGTCCATCAATCACCTTTTTGGAGCTGAACCAACCCGGTAATGCCACGTGTCCGAGCTGTTTGTTAAGGCAGCCGACAGACCTTGAAACAAATCATTTCTTGTCTCAAATCTTTGTTTTAGAGAGAGAAGCTCTAGAAAGGAGGAAGAAGAGTTCTTGAGTGAGAGTAGTCTTCCAAGCTTGATCTTTGTGGCTTGAACCGTTAGATCCGAGTTTTGAGGTTAGAATCTTGATCTCCTTTGATTGCTCTTGCTGAATATCTAGCTGCATTGCATGATCGGTTTTGTTTTGCATGTCATGCATCGTTTTGAAGTTGGTTTTAGAAAGAGAAAATGGTTTTTCATGTGTTCTTGAACAAAGTCCCATTTTGATCGAAGAATTTGGAACGAAAATCATGTTTTGTGTTTGTTCTTGCATGACCTTCTTGAATGGGTACTTAGGTCCCTATTTTGAACTCTTGGCATGAAACTCAGATTTTTGTAACAAGTTGTGAGCTTGCATCCATCTTTCAATGATCATGTTCTTCATATTCTCCAAAGGAAACCCAGATTTTTCCTGACTTTGTTTAACGGGACCTCGGCTTAGCCCTGGACGGTACCCAGTGTGTTTTCGAGAAACGGGAGCAGTGGTTAAGCTCCCAGCTTGTTTTGTTTGTCTTTGACTTAGATCTGGCATGAATGCCGAGATCATTTACATGTATATATAGAGCTTGCTTTGAGAATGTGACTTGCCATGTGATTGTAGGTCCTTGATATTTGCTTTGAGTCTACACCTGAAGAACTAGGTGAGTGGTATTATTGATAAAGCTATGTTATACTCGTTTTGATAAATCTTGCTTGCTTGCTTTGACAAAAGTATTTGATAGCATGAATAAATAGCTCTTGTTTGATGAGTCAAGTATACTCCTTGTTTTGATGCCATCTTTGGAAAGGATACGGTCCTTGTTAAATCGGGCTACGGGCCTAAGTAACACAAGTCCCTTGTGCTGGAGGACTCTAAACTTTCGCAGTACCTAGTATAAAAGGATACGGTCCTTGTTAAATCGGGCTACGGGCCTAAGTAACACAAGTCCCTTGTACTGGAGGACTCTAAACTTTCGCGGTACCAAGTGCACAAGTCCCTTGTATTGGAGGACTCTAAACTTTCGCAATACTTTTGACCAAACGATTACGGATCGTACAGCTTTTGTTATTTGATGATGAATACGGTTCATCCCTTGTCTCGCCGATGTTACGATATTTGATGATGAATACGGTTCATCCCTTGTCTCGCCGATGTTACGATATTTGATGATGAATACGGTTCATCCCTTGTCTCGCCGATGTTACGATATTTGATGATGAATACGGTTCATCCCTTGTCTCGCCGATGTTACGATATTTGATGATGAATACGGTTCATCCCTTGTCTCGCCGATGTTACGATATTTGATGATGAATACGGTTCATCCCTTGTCTCGCCGATGTTACGATATTTGATGATGAATACGGTTCCTCCCTTGTCTCGCCGATGTTACGATATTTGATGATGAATACGGTTCATCCCTTGTCTCGCCGATGTTACGATATTTGATGATGAATACGGTTCATCCCTTGTCTCGCCGATGTTACGATATTTGATGATGAATACGGTTCATCCCTTGTCTCGCCGATGTTACGATATTTGACGATGAATACGGTTCATCACTTGCCTTGCTAAAGTTTTGGTGTGTTTCGTTTTGAAGGACCTCGGCTTTATTCATGTAAAACCTTTATTTTTAGTACCATTCACTGAGTTTTGTACTCACCCCTCTATATATATGTAGGTGATGAGCAGGACGGCGGCGACGCCTAGTTCGTTGGGATACTTGTTTTGGATTCGTGTATCTGTCGGCCTTACTTTGTATTTACGTCGGCGATGCTCTGTTTTGCACGTCGGCAGATCTTGAAAATCATGCTTCTTGAATTGTATTAATTGTATTTTGTATATGTCGGCTCGAGAAGCCTTTTGATCAAGATGTGATATGGAATTTTACTTGTTGTATTCAAGTTGTAAGTTAATTGAAAATGTTTGGCACTGCTTTAATCTACGCACAGCTCTTATGGACCGCTTGTAATTGATTTATCGCTTCCGCATTTGTGAGCCCCCTATATTCGTACTCTGATTGTGTTAAGTTTTGAAAGGTTGGCCTTCGGTAATTACGGATTACTGGCCATCACGGCACCAAACTACTAGGGGCGGTTTGGGGTCGTGACAGAGTGGTATCAGAGCACAAGTTCCTCGGTATACGTTATTCACACACTTTGAGTCCTGAAGAGCATAGGTTTTCCCTTAGAAAGATGTTAGGGTTGTATCATGGTAATTGTTGTTTGAGTGGAATGTGCATTGTCCTGATATGCTTATTTGCTATCTGCCTATGTAGTTATTTGCTTAATTGTTTTAAAAGTCATACCTTGCATACTCATAGTACCATGAGGAGAGGTAGACCACCGCTTGGCCGAGATCAACCCGAAGATAGAATGGACAGACTGGAAAGATTGGTTGAAGGTTTGGCCCGCGAGTTGAGGCAAACCAGGCAGCAGTTCGCTAGTGCTACGTCGACTCAGGCCGAGCAGACCAACGGCCGAAATGTAGCTCCACCTCCACCTCCGCCAGTGCCGCAAGTTCCCCAGCAACCCGCCTTATATGGGGATGGCACAATAGCTTTGATCAGAGAGTTCAAGAAAATGAGACCACCGAGATTTTCTGGGGGTATAGAGCCGATGAAGGCTGAGGCATGGGTTTTAGAAATGGAGAAGTTGTTCGAGATCTTCCCTAGCACCGACGCTCAGAAAGTGACGTTGGCAGCATTCACATTGGATGATGATGCTCGTAGATGGTGGATGATGGTTAGAGGGAGCAATCCAGATCTGACCTGGACCCGATTTTTAGAGTTGTTCTACAAGAAACATTTTCCCTTAAGTGTTCGAAACTGCAAGGCTACCGAATTTCATACCCTGACGCAAGGCAACAGAACAGTGGCGGAATATGACCGCGCTTTTACTGAACTGGTAAGGTTTGTACCTCACATGACCAACGACGAATATATGAAGGCCAGGAAGTTCGAGTGTGGGCTTCGTGGACCGATTCAAGACAGGGTGAGTTTACTCGATATGCCGACTTATGCCGAAGTATTGGACAAAGCCATTCACGCCGAAGCTAATTTGAACCGATACCAGAGCTCGGGAGAAAACCAGCGAAAGAGACAGAACTATGACAATCGCCGAGGACAGCTGAACACCAAGAAGAGAACGAACATGGACAGTACTGGTAACCTAAGGCAGGAAGGGAGTGTTAAACCGACGTGTTCGGATTGTGGGAAACAGCATTTCGGGATCTGCCGACGAACGTCTGGAGCCTGTTATGAATGTGGCGAGATGGGCCATTATGTGAGGGATTGCCCCAAAACAAAGACTGATAACAACAAGAAAGGAGAAAATACCTCGGGTTCCGTTCAGAAAGGAAATGCTGGGAGAGTACAGATGAGACAGGGCAGAGTGTTTGCATTAGTACCAGGAGACACTCAGAATGCTGAGGCAGTGGTGTCAGGTATTTTACTAATTTGCTCCCAAGATGCTTATGTGTTAATTGATTCGGGTTCTACTCATTCGTTTATATCCACTAAGTTTGCTGAGAAAATTGATAGAGAACTAGAGCCCCTTGATTATGTGTTGTCTGTATCTACTCCATCTGGGAGGTCTATGTTTGTTGCATCCATTTACAGAGCATGTGTTGTTGTGATTGAGAATGTTGAATTGTTAGTAGATCTGATGCCTCTAGACATAGCTCATTTTGATATTATACTGGGAATGGATTGGTTAGTCGCGAACAATGCATCTATTAATTGTGTTTCGAAAGGTGTCACCTTGAGACCCCCAAACCTAACCGAGGTTACTTTCCAGGGTAAAGGGGTAGTGCCCCCACCATACTTGATTTCGTCCATTAAGGCCTGTAAGTTGATTCAGAAAGGGTGTCGAGGTTACTTGTGTAGTATACTGAGTGATCAGAATGGAAATGTTAACTTAGCCGACATCCCGATTGTTAGTGATTTCCCCGACGTCTTTCCGGATGAATTGCCTGGCCACTTGACCGATAGAGAAATAGAGTTTACGGTCGATATTATATCGGGAACGCAGCCGATCTCCAAACCACCTTATAGAATGGCCCCCGCTGAACTTAGAGAATTGAAACTGCAATTGCAAGAGTTGTTAGATAAGGGATTTATTAGGCCGAGCACTTCACCATGGGGAGCACCTGTTCTATTTGTTAAAAAGAAGGATGGCACACTCCGTCTGTGTATCGACTATAGAGAACTCAATAAGGTCACCATTAAGAACAAGTACCCGTTACCTAGAATTGATGATCTGCTTGACCAATTACAAGGAGCGCGAGTCTTTTCTAAGATCGACCTTAGGTCTGGTTACCATCAGCTTAAGGTTAAAGCCGAAGATGTCGAGAAGACTGCCTTTCGAACAAGATATGGCCACTACGAGTTTTTAGTAATGCCTTTTGGAGTGACTAATGCCCCTGCTGCATTTATGGATTTGATGAACAGAGTCTTCAAGCCGTATTTAGATGAGTTTGTAGTTGTCTTCATTGACGATATCTTGATCTATTCCAAGAGTAAGACTGAACACGAAAATCACTTGAGACTTGCCTTGCAGATTTTGAGAGAACGGAGATTGTATGCTAAGTTTAACAAGTGTGAGTTTTGGCTTCCTACTATCTCATTCTTAGGTCATGTGATTAGTGAAGAGGGTATCTCAGTTGATCCTAGCAAAATCGAAGCCGTAGTGAATTGGCCGAGACCGACTAATGTGTCCGAGATTCGTAGTTTTCTGGGTTTGGCAGGTTATTACAGAAAGTTTGTGAAAGATTTCTCCAGGATTGCAATTCCATTGACGCAACTGACTCAGAAGGGAACACTGTATGAATGGACTAAAGATCGGGAGTCAGCCTTCCAGGAACTGAAGACGAGGTTAGTTACAGCGCCAGTGCTCGTACTCCCAACAGGTAACGAAGAGTTTCATGTCTATAGTGATGCATCGCATAAGGGTTTGGGTTGTGTATTAATGCAGAAGGGTAAAGTTATAGCTTATGCATCTCGTCAGTTGAAGCCTCATGAGAAAAACTATCCTACCCATGACTTAGAATTGGCGGCCGTGGTATTTGCTTTAAAGATTTGGCGTCACTATTTGTATGGAGCTACTTGTCAGGTTTTCACAGATCATAAGAGCTTAAAATATCTATTCACTCAGAAGGAACTGAATTTGAGGCAGAGAAGGTGGCTTGAGTTGTTAAAAGACTACGATATGCAAATTCAATATCACCCCGGTAAAGCCAACGGTGTAGCCGACGCTTTGAGCAGGAAGTCAGATGGAAATTTGGCGTGTTTAACCGTGATGTCAGCAGAACCGACTGTCGTTAATGAAGTAAAGATAAGACAGATGGAGGATAACTTCCTCAAGAAAATTGCCGAGGAGATTGACACGAAGCCGAGACCAGGGTATGCCATTGAAAACCAAGTACTCAAGTTTGAAGGAAGGTTATGTGTGGCCGACATCCCAGAGCTGAAGAAAAAGATTTTGCAGGAAGCTCATGGTTCCAAGTTTGCTGTCCACCCAGGGAACACCAAGATGTATCAAGATATGAAACAGACCTTCTGGTGGCCAAATATGAAGAGAGAAATAGCCGAATTTGTGTCCCAGTGTTTACATTGTCAGCAAGTGAAGGCAGAACATCAAAGACCAGCAGGACTTCTTCAACCTTTGCCGATTCCTGAGTGGAAATGGGAGCACATCTCCATGGATTTTGTGATTGGGTTGCCGAGAACACCAAAGAGTATGGATTCAATTTGGGTTGTTGTGGATAGGTTAACTAAGTCAGCACACTTTCTACCCGTTAAGGCTACCTTCAACGCCAATCAACTTGCCTTGCTATATGTGAACGAGATTATCAGACTTCATGGAGTGCCGATATCAATTGTTTCAGACCGAGATCCTAAATTTGTTTCTAGATTTTGGCAGAGTCTTCAGAGAGCTTTCGGAGCCGAGCTGAGATTTAGTACAGCCTTTCATCCCCAGACAGATGGGCAGACAGAGAGGACAATTCAGACACTCGAAGATACGCTGAGACTTTGTGTATTGGATTTCCAAGAAAGTTGGGGAACACATTTGCCCTTAGTGGAATTCGCTTACAATAACAGTTACCAAGCTAGCATTGGCATGGCGCCATATGAGGCCTTGTATGGGAGAAAATGTAAGTCGCCGATATGTTGGACCGAAGTCGGAGACAGAGCTCTGCTTGGTCCCGAATTGATTCAAGTGACAACAGAAAAGATTAAACTTATCCAACAGAGGATTAAAACTGCCCAGAGCCGACAAAAGAGCTACGCCGACCAGAGAAGGAATGAGATAGAGTTTGAAGTTGGGAATCACGTATTCCTGAAAGTCTCACCAATGAAAGGAGTTTCCAGATTTGGAAAGAAAGGTAAATTAGCACCTCGGTATATTGGACCATTTGAAATTCTTGAGAGAATTAACCCCGTTGCCTACAGACTTGCTTTGCCGCCAGATTTGAGCCAAGTCCACAATGTGTTTCATGTTTCGATGTTGAGAAAGTACATCCGAGATCCACTGCATGTAATTGATCATTCCGAAATCGCAGTTAATGAGAATCTGGGCTATGAAGAAAGGCCAATGAGAATTATCGACCGACAAGTGAAGCAATTGAGGAACAGATCGATACCGATGGTAAAGGTCGAATGGAAGGAGCATTATGGCACAGAAGCCACGTGGGAAAAAGAAGAGGACATGAGAGTCCGTTATCCGGAGTTGTTCTGGGAACAAGGTAATCTAAGTTTGGGGACCAAACTTCTTTAAGGGGGGTAGGATGTGACAACCCTCACCTTGCTCTTGCCATATTTGTGTACATTCTTGCATGGTCTTGCCGCTTATGTTAATTTAGAGGTTTTATCTTGGCTTGATTTGCTTAAGTTGCTTGCATGATTTTGTTCCTTGCTTAGTATGTGTGTGTAGCCGAGATCATCTTGAGCTTAGTCCGCCTTTGACCCTTTGTACTTAGAACTATCTTGAGGTCTTGTTTAACCCCATCTTCACCTCGGGCATTCTTTGCCGAGATGTTTCGTACTTGAACCTTGTCCGCAGGCAGGTATGGCCTAGGCCGAGATGTGGCGCACCCCGGCCAAGGTGTGGCACAGCTTAGTCAAGTGTCGTCCTCCCTAGCCGATGTTTTTCCATCCCGTTGTTGGATCCTTGTTTTGAGCCGATGTCATCTTGTTGCCGATGTGTCTTACCCGAGCTTGCTGCATAAGCTTTGTCAGAGACTTGTCTTGTCCATCAATCACCTTTTTGGAGCTGAACCAACCCGGTAATGCCACGTGTCCGAGCTGTTTGTTAAGGCAGCCGACAGACCTTGAAACAAATCATTTCTTGTCTCAAATCTTTGTTTTAGAGAGAGAAGCTCTAGAAAGGAGGAAGAAGAGTTCTTGAGTGAGAGTAGTCTTCCAAGCTTGATCTTTGTGGCTTGAACCGTTAGATCCGAGTTTTGAGGTTAGAATCTTGATCTCCTTTGATTGCTCTTGCTGAATATCTAGCTGCATTGCATGATCGGTTTTGTTTTGCATGTCATGCATCGTTTTGAAGTTGGTTTTAGAAAGAGAAAATGGTTTTTCATGTGTTCTTGAACAAAGTCCCATTTTGATCGAAGAATTTGGAACGAAAATCATGTTTTGTGTTTGTTCTTGCATGACCTTCTTGAATGGGTACTTAGGTCCCTATTTTGAACTCTTGGCATGAAACTCAGATTTTTGTAACAAGTTGTGAGCTTGCATCCATCTTTCAATGATCATGTTCTTCATATTCTCCAAAGGAAACCCAGATTTTTCCTGACTTTGTTTAACGGGACCTCGGCTTAGCCCTGGACGGTACCCAGTGTGTTTTCGAGAAACGGGAGCAGTGGTTAAGCTCCCAGCTTGTTTTGTTTGTCTTTGACTTAGATCTGGCATGAATGCCGAGATCATTTACATGTATATATAGAGCTTGCTTTGAGAATGTGACTTGCCATGTGATTGTAGGTCCTTGATATTTGCTTTGAGTCTACACCTGAAGAACTAGGTGAGTGGTATTATTGATAAAGCTATGTTATACTCGTTTTGATAAATCTTGCTTGCTTGCTTTGACAAAAGTATTTGATAGCATGAATAAATAGCTCTTGTTTGATGAGTCAAGTATACTCCTTGTTTTGATGCCATCTTTGGAAAGGATACGGTCCTTGTTAAATCGGGCTACGGGCCTAAGTAACACAAGTCCCTTGTGCTGGAGGACTCTAAACTTTCGCAGTACCTAGTATAAAAGGATACGGTCCTTGTTAAATCGGGCTACGGGCCTAAGTAACACAAGTCCCTTGTACTGGAGGACTCTAAACTTTCGCGGTACCAAGTGCACAAGTCCCTTGTATTGGAGGACTCTAAACTTTCGCAATACTTTTGACCAAACGATTACGGATCGTACAGCTTTTGTTATTTGATGATGAATACGGTTCATCCCTTGTCTCGCCGATGTTACGATATTTGATGATGAATACGGTTCATCCCTTGTCTCGCCGATGTTACGATATTTGATGATGAATACGGTTCATCCCTTGTCTCGCCGATGTTACGATATTTGATGATGAATACGGTTCATCCCTTGTCTCGCCGATGTTACGATATTTGATGATGAATACGGTTCATCCCTTGTCTCGCCGATGTTACGATATTTGATGATGAATACGGTTCATCCCTTGTCTCGCCGATGTTACGATATTTGATGATGAATACGGTTCCTCCCTTGTCTCGCCGATGTTACGATATTTGATGATGAATACGGTTCATCCCTTGTCTCGCCGATGTTACGATATTTGATGATGAATACGGTTCATCCCTTGTCTCGCCGATGTTACGATATTTGATGATGAATACGGTTCATCCCTTGTCTCGCCGATGTTACGATATTTGACGATGAATACGGTTCATCACTTGCCTTGCTAAAGTTTTGGTGTGTTTCGTTTTGAAGGACCTCGGCTTTATTCATGTAAAACCTTTATTTTTAGTACCATTCACTGAGTTTTGTACTCACCCCTCTATATATATGTAGGTGATGAGCAGGACGGCGGCGACGCCTAGTTCGTTGGGATACTTGTTTTGGATTCGTGTATCTGTCGGCCTTACTTTGTATTTACGTCGGCGATGCTCTGTTTTGCACGTCGGCAGATCTTGAAAATCATGCTTCTTGAATTGTATTAATTGTATTTTGTATATGTCGGCTCGAGAAGCCTTTTGATCAAGATGTGATATGGAATTTTACTTGTTGTATTCAAGTTGTAAGTTAATTGAAAATGTTTGGCACTGCTTTAATCTACGCACAGCTCTTATGGACCGCTTGTAATTGATTTATCGCTTCCGCATTTGTGAGCCCCCTATATTCGTACTCTGATTGTGTTAAGTTTTGAAAGGTTGGCCTTCGGTAATTACGGATTACTGGCCATCACGGCACCAAACTACTAGGGGCGGTTTGGGGTCGTGACAGAGTGGTATCAGAGCACAAGTTCCTCGGTATACGTTATTCACACACTTTGAGTCCTGAAGAGCATAGGTTTTCCCTTAGAAAGATGTTAGGGTTGTATCATGGTAATTGTTGTTTGAGTGGAATGTGCATTGTCCTGATATGCTTATTTGCTATCTGCCTATGTAGTTATTTGCTTAATTGTTTTAAAAGTCATACCTTGCATACTCATAGTACCATGAGGAGAGGTAGACCACCGCTTGGCCGAGATCAACCCGAAGATAGAATGGACAGACTGGAAAGATTGGTTGAAGGTTTGGCCCGCGAGTTGAGGCAAACCAGGCAGCAGTTCGCTAGTGCTACGTCGACTCAGGCCGAGCAGACCAACGGCCGAAATGTAGCTCCACCTCCACCTCCGCCAGTGCCGCAAGTTCCCCAGCAACCCGCCTTATATGGGGATGGCACAATAGCTTTGATCAGAGAGTTCAAGAAAATGAGACCACCGAGATTTTCTGGGGGTATAGAGCCGATGAAGGCTGAGGCATGGGTTTTAGAAATGGAGAAGTTGTTCGAGATCTTCCCTAGCACCGACGCTCAGAAAGTGACGTTGGCAGCATTCACATTGGATGATGATGCTCGTAGATGGTGGATGATGGTTAGAGGGAGCAATCCAGATCTGACCTGGACCCGATTTTTAGAGTTGTTCTACAAGAAACATTTTCCCTTAAGTGTTCGAAACTGCAAGGCTACCGAATTTCATACCCTGACGCAAGGCAACAGAACAGTGGCGGAATATGACCGCGCTTTTACTGAACTGGTAAGGTTTGTACCTCACATGACCAACGACGAATATATGAAGGCCAGGAAGTTCGAGTGTGGGCTTCGTGGACCGATTCAAGACAGGGTGAGTTTACTCGATATGCCGACTTATGCCGAAGTATTGGACAAAGCCATTCACGCCGAAGCTAATTTGAACCGATACCAGAGCTCGGGAGAAAACCAGCGAAAGAGACAGAACTATGACAATCGCCGAGGACAGCTGAACACCAAGAAGAGAACGAACATGGACAGTACTGGTAACCTAAGGCAGGAAGGGAGTGTTAAACCGACGTGTTCGGATTGTGGGAAACAGCATTTCGGGATCTGCCGACGAACGTCTGGAGCCTGTTATGAATGTGGCGAGATGGGCCATTATGTGAGGGATTGCCCCAAAACAAAGACTGATAACAACAAGAAAGGAGAAAATACCTCGGGTTCCGTTCAGAAAGGAAATGCTGGGAGAGTACAGATGAGACAGGGCAGAGTGTTTGCATTAGTACCAGGAGACACTCAGAATGCTGAGGCAGTGGTGTCAGGTATTTTACTAATTTGCTCCCAAGATGCTTATGTGTTAATTGATTCGGGTTCTACTCATTCGTTTATATCCACTAAGTTTGCTGAGAAAATTGATAGAGAACTAGAGCCCCTTGATTATGTGTTGTCTGTATCTACTCCATCTGGGAGGTCTATGTTTGTTGCATCCATTTACAGAGCATGTGTTGTTGTGATTGAGAATGTTGAATTGTTAGTAGATCTGATGCCTCTAGACATAGCTCATTTTGATATTATACTGGGAATGGATTGGTTAGTCGCGAACAATGCATCTATTAATTGTGTTTCGAAAGGTGTCACCTTGAGACCCCCAAACCTAACCGAGGTTACTTTCCAGGGTAAAGGGGTAGTGCCCCCACCATACTTGATTTCGTCCATTAAGGCCTGTAAGTTGATTCAGAAAGGGTGTCGAGGTTACTTGTGTAGTATACTGAGTGATCAGAATGGAAATGTTAACTTAGCCGACATCCCGATTGTTAGTGATTTCCCCGACGTCTTTCCGGATGAATTGCCTGGCCACTTGACCGATAGAGAAATAGAGTTTACGGTCGATATTATATCGGGAACGCAGCCGATCTCCAAACCACCTTATAGAATGGCCCCCGCTGAACTTAGAGAATTGAAACTGCAATTGCAAGAGTTGTTAGATAAGGGATTTATTAGGCCGAGCACTTCACCATGGGGAGCACCTGTTCTATTTGTTAAAAAGAAGGATGGCACACTCCGTCTGTGTATCGACTATAGAGAACTCAATAAGGTCACCATTAAGAACAAGTACCCGTTACCTAGAATTGATGATCTGCTTGACCAATTACAAGGAGCGCGAGTCTTTTCTAAGATCGACCTTAGGTCTGGTTACCATCAGCTTAAGGTTAAAGCCGAAGATGTCGAGAAGACTGCCTTTCGAACAAGATATGGCCACTACGAGTTTTTAGTAATGCCTTTTGGAGTGACTAATGCCCCTGCTGCATTTATGGATTTGATGAACAGAGTCTTCAAGCCGTATTTAGATGAGTTTGTAGTTGTCTTCATTGACGATATCTTGATCTATTCCAAGAGTAAGACTGAACACGAAAATCACTTGAGACTTGCCTTGCAGATTTTGAGAGAACGGAGATTGTATGCTAAGTTTAACAAGTGTGAGTTTTGGCTTCCTACTATCTCATTCTTAGGTCATGTGATTAGTGAAGAGGGTATCTCAGTTGATCCTAGCAAAATCGAAGCCGTAGTGAATTGGCCGAGACCGACTAATGTGTCCGAGATTCGTAGTTTTCTGGGTTTGGCAGGTTATTACAGAAAGTTTGTGAAAGATTTCTCCAGGATTGCAATTCCATTGACGCAACTGACTCAGAAGGGAACACTGTATGAATGGACTAAAGATCGGGAGTCAGCCTTCCAGGAACTGAAGACGAGGTTAGTTACAGCGCCAGTGCTCGTACTCCCAACAGGTAACGAAGAGTTTCATGTCTATAGTGATGCATCGCATAAGGGTTTGGGTTGTGTATTAATGCAGAAGGGTAAAGTTATAGCTTATGCATCTCGTCAGTTGAAGCCTCATGAGAAAAACTATCCTACCCATGACTTAGAATTGGCGGCCGTGGTATTTGCTTTAAAGATTTGGCGTCACTATTTGTATGGAGCTACTTGTCAGGTTTTCACAGATCATAAGAGCTTAAAATATCTATTCACTCAGAAGGAACTGAATTTGAGGCAGAGAAGGTGGCTTGAGTTGTTAAAAGACTACGATATGCAAATTCAATATCACCCCGGTAAAGCCAACGGTGTAGCCGACGCTTTGAGCAGGAAGTCAGATGGAAATTTGGCGTGTTTAACCGTGATGTCAGCAGAACCGACTGTCGTTAATGAAGTAAAGATAAGACAGATGGAGGATAACTTCCTCAAGAAAATTGCCGAGGAGATTGACACGAAGCCGAGACCAGGGTATGCCATTGAAAACCAAGTACTCAAGTTTGAAGGAAGGTTATGTGTGGCCGACATCCCAGAGCTGAAGAAAAAGATTTTGCAGGAAGCTCATGGTTCCAAGTTTGCTGTCCACCCAGGGAACACCAAGATGTATCAAGATATGAAACAGACCTTCTGGTGGCCAAATATGAAGAGAGAAATAGCCGAATTTGTGTCCCAGTGTTTACATTGTCAGCAAGTGAAGGCAGAACATCAAAGACCAGCAGGACTTCTTCAACCTTTGCCGATTCCTGAGTGGAAATGGGAGCACATCTCCATGGATTTTGTGATTGGGTTGCCGAGAACACCAAAGAGTATGGATTCAATTTGGGTTGTTGTGGATAGGTTAACTAAGTCAGCACACTTTCTACCCGTTAAGGCTACCTTCAACGCCAATCAACTTGCCTTGCTATATGTGAACGAGATTATCAGACTTCATGGAGTGCCGATATCAATTGTTTCAGACCGAGATCCTAAATTTGTTTCTAGATTTTGGCAGAGTCTTCAGAGAGCTTTCGGAGCCGAGCTGAGATTTAGTACAGCCTTTCATCCCCAGACAGATGGGCAGACAGAGAGGACAATTCAGACACTCGAAGATACGCTGAGACTTTGTGTATTGGATTTCCAAGAAAGTTGGGGAACACATTTGCCCTTAGTGGAATTCGCTTACAATAACAGTTACCAAGCTAGCATTGGCATGGCGCCATATGAGGCCTTGTATGGGAGAAAATGTAAGTCGCCGATATGTTGGACCGAAGTCGGAGACAGAGCTCTGCTTGGTCCCGAATTGATTCAAGTGACAACAGAAAAGATTAAACTTATCCAACAGAGGATTAAAACTGCCCAGAGCCGACAAAAGAGCTACGCCGACCAGAGAAGGAATGAGATAGAGTTTGAAGTTGGGAATCACGTATTCCTGAAAGTCTCACCAATGAAAGGAGTTTCCAGATTTGGAAAGAAAGGTAAATTAGCACCTCGGTATATTGGACCATTTGAAATTCTTGAGAGAATTAACCCCGTTGCCTACAGACTTGCTTTGCCGCCAGATTTGAGCCAAGTCCACAATGTGTTTCATGTTTCGATGTTGAGAAAGTACATCCGAGATCCACTGCATGTAATTGATCATTCCGAAATCGCAGTTAATGAGAATCTGGGCTATGAAGAAAGGCCAATGAGAATTATCGACCGACAAGTGAAGCAATTGAGGAACAGATCGATACCGATGGTAAAGGTCGAATGGAAGGAGCATTATGGCACAGAAGCCACGTGGGAAAAAGAAGAGGACATGAGAGTCCGTTATCCGGAGTTGTTCTGGGAACAAGGTAATCTAAGTTTGGGGACCAAACTTCTTTAAGGGGGGTAGGATGTGACAACCCTCACCTTGCTCTTGCCATATTTGTGTACATTCTTGCATGGTCTTGCCGCTTATGTTAATTTAGAGGTTTTATCTTGGCTTGATTTGCTTAAGTTGCTTGCATGATTTTGTTCCTTGCTTAGTATGTGTGTGTAGCCGAGATCATCTTGAGCTTAGTCCGCCTTTGACCCTTTGTACTTAGAACTATCTTGAGGTCTTGTTTAACCCCATCTTCACCTCGGGCATTCTTTGCCGAGATGTTTCGTACTTGAACCTTGTCCGCAGGCAGGTATGGCCTAGGCCGAGATGTGGCGCACCCCGGCCAAGGTGTGGCACAGCTTAGTCAAGTGTCGTCCTCCCTAGCCGATGTTTTTCCATCCCGTTGTTGGATCCTTGTTTTGAGCCGATGTCATCTTGTTGCCGATGTGTCTTACCCGAGCTTGCTGCATAAGCTTTGTCAGAGACTTGTCTTGTCCATCAATCACCTTTTTGGAGCTGAACCAACCCGGTAATGCCACGTGTCCGAGCTGTTTGTTAAGGCAGCCGACAGACCTTGAAACAAATCATTTCTTGTCTCAAATCTTTGTTTTAGAGAGAGAAGCTCTAGAAAGGAGGAAGAAGAGTTCTTGAGTGAGAGTAGTCTTCCAAGCTTGATCTTTGTGGCTTGAACCGTTAGATCCGAGTTTTGAGGTTAGAATCTTGATCTCCTTTGATTGCTCTTGCTGAATATCTAGCTGCATTGCATGATCGGTTTTGTTTTGCATGTCATGCATCGTTTTGAAGTTGGTTTTAGAAAGAGAAAATGGTTTTTCATGTGTTCTTGAACAAAGTCCCATTTTGATCGAAGAATTTGGAACGAAAATCATGTTTTGTGTTTGTTCTTGCATGACCTTCTTGAATGGGTACTTAGGTCCCTATTTTGAACTCTTGGCATGAAACTCAGATTTTTGTAACAAGTTGTGAGCTTGCATCCATCTTTCAATGATCATGTTCTTCATATTCTCCAAAGGAAACCCAGATTTTTCCTGACTTTGTTTAACGGGACCTCGGCTTAGCCCTGGACGGTACCCAGTGTGTTTTCGAGAAACGGGAGCAGTGGTTAAGCTCCCAGCTTGTTTTGTTTGTCTTTGACTTAGATCTGGCATGAATGTCGAGATCATTTACATGTATATATAGAGCTTGCTTTGAGAATGTGACTTGCCATGTGATTGTAGGTCCTTGATATTTGCTTTGAGTCTACACCTGAAGAACTAGGTGAGTGGTATTATTGATAAAGCTATGTTATACTCGTTTTGATAAATCTTGCTTGCTTGCTTTGACAAAAGTATTTGATAGCATGAATAAATAGCTCTTGTTTGATGAGTCAAGTATACTCCTTGTTTTGATGCCATCTTTGGAAAGGATACGGTCCTTGTTAAATCGGGCTACGGGCCTAAGTAACACAAGTCCCTTGTGCTGGAGGACTCTAAACTTTCGCAGTACCTAGTATAAAAGGATACGGTCCTTGTTAAATCGGGCTACGGGCCTAAGTAACACAAGTCCCTTGTACTGGAGGACTCTAAACTTTCGCGGTACCAAGTGCACAAGTCCCTTGTATTGGAGGACTCTAAACTTTCGCAATACTTTTGACCAAACGATTACGGATCGTACAGCTTTTGTTATTTGATGATGAATACGGTTCATCCCTTGTCTCGCCGATGTTACGATATTTGATGATGAATACGGTTCATCCCTTGTCTCGCCGATGTTACGATATTTGATGATGAATACGGTTCATCCCTTGTCTCGCCGATGTTACGATATTTGATGATGAATACGGTTCATCCCTTGTCTCGCCGATGTTACGATATTTGATGATGAATACGGTTCATCCCTTGTCTCGCCGATGTTACGATATTTGATGATGAATACGGTTCATCCCTTGTCTCGCCGATGTTACGATATTTGATGATGAATACGGTTCCTCCCTTGTCTCGCCGATGTTACGATATTTGATGATGAATACGGTTCATCCCTTGTCTCGCCGATGTTACGATATTTGATGATGAATACGGTTCATCCCTTGTCTCGCCGATGTTACGATATTTGATGATGAATACGGTTCATCCCTTGTCTCGCCGATGTTACGATATTTGACGATGAATACGGTTCATCACTTGCCTTGCTAAAGTTTTGGTGTGTTTCGTTTTGAAGGACCTCGGCTTTATTCATGTAAAACCTTTATTTTTAGTACCATTCACTGAGTTTTGTACTCACCCCTCTATATATATGTAGGTGATGAGCAGGACGGCGGCGACGCCTAGTTCGTTGGGATACTTGTTTTGGATTCGTGTATCTGTCGGCCTTACTTTGTATTTACGTCGGCGATGCTCTGTTTTGCACGTCGGCAGATCTTGAAAATCATGCTTCTTGAATTGTATTAATTGTATTTTGTATATGTCGGCTCGAGAAGCCTTTTGATCAAGATGTGATATAGAATTTTACTTGTTGTATTCAAGTTGTAAGTTAATTGAAAATGTTTGGCACTGCTTTAATCTACGCACAGCTCTTATGGACCGCTTGTAATTGATTTATCGCTTCCGCATTTGTGAGCCCCCTATATTCGTACTCTGATTGTGTTAAGTTTTGAAAGGTTGGCCTTCGGTAATTACGGATTACTGGCCATCACGGCACCAAACTACTAGGGGCGGTTTGGGGTCGTGACAATATGTGAATTAAAGAACGGATTGAACTGTTAGTGACCCTTTTGTATTCATGAAATGTGTAGGGTCAAGCTCCAGGGCGCATCCACAAGCCGATCACTGTGAGTAACATCAATATTTGAAAACTTGTCAATGTCCAATTATTATTCCCCTATAAATATTATGAGTTGTTAATTGGGATTGTGGACAAAAGTTTGACATGAATGAATGGGCCAAAGGCCGTTTGACATGAATGAATGGGCCAAAGGCCGTTTGACATAAATGAATGGGCCAAAGGCCGTTTGACATGAATGAATGGGCCAAAGGCCGTTTGACATGAATGAATGGGCCAAAGGCCGTTTGACATAAATGAATGGGCCAAAGGCCGTTTGACATGAATGAATGGGCCAAAGGCCGTTTGACATGAATGAATGGGCCAAAGGCCGTTTGACATAAATGAATGGGCCAAAGGCCGTTTGACATGAATGAATGGGCCAAAGGCCGTTTGACATAAATGAATGGGCCAAAGGCCGTTTGACATGAATGAATGGGCCAAAGGCCGTTTGACATGAATGAATGGGCCAAAGGCCGTTTGACATGAATGAATGGGCCAAAGGCCGTTTGACATGAATGAATGGGCCAAAGGCCGTTTGACATGAATGAATGGGCCGAAGGCCGTTTTGCCATGAATGGAAACCCGGATGGGCCAAAGGCCAGAATGTTTGGAACTACAGTTACTTGACTTGCATTTCGTATAGTTATATATATATTTTGCTGCTAAACAGAAGTATGAATTGGGCCCAAGGCCGTTTGGAGCATGTTGATCTACATATTGTTATGTAACTGTTATATTTGATATTATTCACTGGGCTATCGCTCACGCTCATTCATGTATTTGTAGGTGAGCCAAGGGAAGTCCAAACCCAGCCCCAGTGAAGTCTGCTAGGAACAACAGGAGTTTTGGGAGAGTCAGCCTTGTGCCTCGCGCATGAGACCATCCTTGCCCTTTTACTATGTACCTATGTTTTGTCTTGTTGGCAAGGACCCAGTGCATGTCTGTACATAGTCTGTTATAGGTTGACTCGTTTTGGACGATCCTGTCTGTAATGAATTTTGTGAAGCTGTACTTTTGATGTGAGTTATTAACGTACCTGAGTATGGTTTGTTTGATGTGCATATAAGCACGGCTCTATGGACAAAGTTTTTAATTTTGCTTCCGTTTGGCCCCCATTAACTCTGTTAAAATACGTTTAGAACAGTTTGAGGCCGTAGGTAATCTCATGATTACTGGCCGGTTACGTCCTTAACCCACGGGGGCGGGTTCGGGTCGTGACAGAGTGGTATCAGAGCACGAGTTAATAACTCACACACTTGTCCAAAAAGAGCAATAAGCGTCTAGATGAGATCTAGGATGCATTCATGTGATAAATACGAGTTTGGAAGCATTGATTATATGCTTAAATGTTTTGTTATGAATAATTATATGTGTAAGTTGTGAACTACTTGCATTACGAATTATCTGGAAATATGTGCTCCTTAGTGTATGTGTACTTGTGTACCTTTGGTATGGAATATAATGCAAGTTTAATTAGATGGTGAGAACCAGAGGTGATGAGTTAGAGGAATCCTCTGCTGCCAGACTGGACAGAATGGAAAGACTGATTCAGGAAATGGCAGAAGCTTTGAGATAGCAACAGGAGTGGCAACAACAGTGGCAGCAACCACATCCGCCACCTCCACCTCCGGCACCACCTGTGCCAGATAATCAAAATGATGATCGAATAATCGCTCTCACCAAGGAATTCAAGAAAATGAAACCACCACAGTTCCATGGTGGACTAGATCCCTTAAAAGCCGAAGCTTGGGTACTTGGGATTGAAAAACTGTTTGAGGTGTTTCCGTGCTCGGATACACAGAAAGTGCTTCTAGCCACCTTTATGCTAGAAGATGAAGCGAGAAGATGGTGGATGTTGATGAGGGAAAACCACAGAGATATTGATTGGGCGAAATTTTTGGAAATCTTCTATGACAAGTACTTCCCGCAGTGTGTCCGGGACAGGAAAGTGGCAGAGTTCATGGAACTCAACCAAGACAGTATGACTGTAGCTGAGTATGAGGCCAAATTTACTGAGTTGGCCAGGTTTGCACCACACGTAATTGACACTGATTATAAGAAGGCAAGGCATTTTGAAGGTGGGCTCCGAAGTGACATCCTAGAGCGGGTGAATGTCCTGAAATTGGAGACCTACATTGGGGTGCTTGACCGGGCCATCATATCAGAGGCTAATATAGCTAGACAAGCTAAGCCAACAACCGAATGGAGAGGCAACAAAAGACAAGGCTTCTTTTTGAAGAAGAAATTTCTGAAAAAGCAAAACACGGGCTCCTCAACTACCTCAAGTTCTTCCCGAGACACAACTCCCATGTGCAACACTTGTAGCAAAAGGCACCGTGGAGTTTGTTACCGTGCATCGGGAGCCTGTTTTAAGTGTGGGAAACAAGGGCATATAGCCCGAGATTGTAATCAGAATAGTGGGAAGATAGCTGCTAGCTCCACTACATCGATCCCGAAGCTGGGAAACATTTTGAGATCTGCTACTACTGGGGATACAGTGAGACAAGGGAGAGTCTTTGCACTCGTTCCGGGTGATACACGGAATGCCAATGCCGTTGTCTCAGGTACTATCTCGATATGTAATCAGGATGCTTTTGTGTTAATTGATTCTGGATCAACGCATTCATTTGTGACATATGCATTTGCATCTAGACTGAAAAGACCCCTAGAATTGTTGCCATATTTGTTATGTGTGTCTGCTCCATCGGGGGAATCTGTGTTATGTGACTATATATATCGGTTTTGTGACATGCATATTGAGGATGCTACCCTGTATGTAGATTTGTTGCCCTTAAACTTTAGACACTTTGATGTAATTTTGGGCATGGATTGGTTGACCAAATACTGTGCCACTATAGATTGTGTGACAAAGAGGGTTGTATTTAAACCACCAGAACAGAAAGAAATTGTGTTTGTGGGAAATGGGGTAGTACCTCCACCATATTTGATATCTGCAATGAAAGCATGTAAATTGATCAGGAAGGGATGCCAGGGTCATTTGTGTTATGTATTGACTGAACAATCCGTGAATGTTGAATTGAATGATATTCCCATCGTTAGAGAATTCCCAGATGTGTTTCCAAATGAATTACCAGGGGAATTGGTAGACAGGGAGATAGAGTTTACTATTGAAACTGTGCCAGGCACCCAACCTATTTCTAAAACTCCCTACAGGATGGCTACAGCCGAAATGAAAGAATTAAAAGAACAGTTGCAAGACCTTCTTGATAAAGGGTTTATCCGGCCCAGTACTTCGCCTTGGGGCGCACCAGTGTTATTTGTAAAGAAAAAGGATGGTACCTTACGCCTATGTATTGATTACCGAGAATTGAACAAGGTAACGATAAAGAATAAATATCCCTTACCCCGTATTGATGACTTATTTGACCAGTTGCAGGGATCACAGGTGTTTTCTAAGATTGATTTGAGATCCGGGTATCATCAGCTGAAGGTTAAGGCAGAAGATGTTGATAAAACCGCATTCAGAACGAGGTATGGTCATTTTGAGTTTCTTGTTATGCCATTTGGAGTGACTAATGCTCCGGCAGCACTTATGGACTTAATGAATAGAATTTTTAAAACCTACCTTGATGAGTTTGTTGTTGTCTTCATCGATGATATTTTAATATACTCTAAAGATAGACTTGAACACGAACATCATTTGAGGAATGTTTTACAAATACTTCGGGAAAGAAAACTATTTGCTAAGTTAAAGAAATGTGAATTTTGGTTGGATGAGGTTATTTTCTTAGGGCACGTGGTCAACAAGGAAGGAATTTCAGTGGACCCGCAGAAAATAGAAGCAATTGTGAATTGGCCTACACCAACTAATGTGACAGAAGTTCGCAGTTTCATGGGCTTAGCTGGGTACTACAGAAGGTTTGTAAAGGACTTTTCGAAATTAGCTGTGCCTCTTACCCAATTGACACGTAAAGGACAACCATTTGAGTGGAATAGTGAAAGAGAATCAGCCTTTCATGAATTGAAGACAAGATTGACCACTGCACCAATTTTGACACTACCTTCAGGTACGGAAAATTTTGTGATTTTCAGTGACGCATCTTATAAGGGTTTGGGTTGTGTGTTAATGCAGAACGGAAAGGTTATTGCTTACGCCTCCCGACAGTTGAGGCCACATGAGAAGAATTATCCAACACATGACCTAGAATTGGCCGCAGTTGTTTTTGCTTTGAAAATCTGGCGGCATTATTTGTATGGGGCAAAGTGTGAAGTCTACACAGATCATAAAAGCCTAAAATACTTCTTCACGCAGAAAGAGTTGAATATGCGTCAGAGAAGATGGCTGGAATTGATAAAAGATTACGACCTAGAAATTCGGTATCACCCCGGAAAAGCTAATACAGTGGCTGATGCCTTGAGCAGGAAATCAACAGGGAGTGTGGCTTGCTTGCTTACTGAACAAAGGGAGATTTTGCAAGACTTTGAAAAGTCTGAAATTGAAGTGGTAGTGTGCGAACAGGGCGGATTGATAGCCGCTATTACAGCCGAGCCGGCAATTGTTGATGAAATCAAGCAAAAACAGAAAGAGGATGAGTTCCTCAGAAAGGTAATTGATGAATTTGAAGTCAGCCCAAAAGCAGAGTTCAGTATCGAGAATGGAATGTTGAAATTTCGAAACCGAATATGTGTTCCAGTTATTCCGGAGCTAAAGAAGAGGGTCTTAGATGAAGCCCACAGATCCGTATTTGCCATGCATCCGGGTAACAATAAAATGTATCGGGATTTGAAACAAACCTATTGGTGGCCTAAAATGAAGAAAGAGATTGCAGAACATGTGTCCAAGTGCCTTCAGTGTCAGCAAGTTAAGGCTGAACATCAGAAACCAGGCGGTCTACTTCAACCTCTCCCCATTCCTGAGTGGAAGTGGGAACATGTGACCATGGATTTCGTTGTTGGCCTACCTCGGACTTCCCGCGGTATGGATTCTGTTTGGGTTGTAGTTGATAGACTGACTAAATCTGCACATTTTCTGCCTGTCAAAACTACATTTACTGCTTACAGGTTGGCTACTATTTATGTTGATGAAATTGTCCGCTTACATGGAGTTCCAGTATCCATTGTGTCGGATAGAGATCCGAAGTTTGTATCTAGATTGTGGAAGAGTTTGCAGGAAGCTATGGGAACAGAACTAAGGTTCAGCACTGCATTCCACCCACAGACAGATGGGCAGTCAGAACGAACAATACAGACTTTGGAAGATATGCTTCGCATGTGTGCTTTGGATTTTCAGGGGAGTTGGGAAGATTACCTGCCTCTTGCAGAATTTGCCTATAATAATAGCTTCCACTCCAGCATCGGTATGGCACCATACGAGGCTTTGTATGGTAGGAGGTGTAGATCACCTATTTGTTGGACAGAGGTCGGGGACAGAGCTTTGCTCGGGCCTGAAATTGTACAAGACACCTCTGAAAAGATCAAAACTATTCGGCAAAGGCTCAAAACAGCTCAAGACCGACAGAAGAGTTATGCAGATGTCCGGAGAAGACCTCTTGAGTATGAGGTCGGCGACCATGTGTTCATCCGTGTTTCTCCAATGAAAGGCCAAGTCAGGTTTGGGAAAAAGGGCAAGTTGACGCCCCGTTATATTGGGCCGTTTCAAATTTTGGAGAAACTTGGTCCAGTTGCTTATAGAGTTGCTTTGCCACCGGGATTTGAGCAAATCCACAATGTGTTTCATGTGTCAATGTTGAGGGGTTACCTCCGAGACCCGTTGCATGTGATTGATTATCACCGGATTGCTATTGATGAAAATATGGAATATGCTGAATGGCCGGAAAGAATTGTTGACCGACAAGTGAAAGAATTGAGAAACAAATCCATCCCAATGGTGAAAGTGGAATGGAAGGAACACTATGGGACAGATGCTACATGGGAAAAAGAGGAGGAAATGCGTCTACGCTATCCACATTTGTTTCCCGACGAAGGTAAGTTAAGTTTGGAGGACCAAACTTCCTAAAGGGGGGAAGACTGTGACACCCCTGTTCCGTAGTATGTTAATTAGTCCTTAACATGATGTGATTATGTATTTTGATATGATTTTGTGTTCCACTATGTGAAAATATGTGGTTTGAAATTTTATCTGTTCATCGTAGGAATATCTGTTTGAGTAGTCTGTTTTGGAAATTTAATTGAGGGCCTTATCGGCCACGGAACCCGAAATTGATTACGCCATTGTGGTTGGCATAATTTTTAGGGCCTACGGTGAAATTTAATTGAAATTTGATTCTGGTCAATTTAAACTGATTAAATTGAGAAATTAAGTACCCCATTATTTTATATTAAAATATTTGTTAGTGGGGCTTGTTGTATATTTGTATTGCACTCTCCTTTAGCTCTCTTAAAACTCAAAATCTGAGTTAGACAATTGAGAGTGAGAGAGAGGCCGGCCATGGAGAGAAAAAGGGAGAGATTTGTGTAATTTGGGCTCAAGACTTGGGAATTTGAAGATCTAGCTCAAGATTTGGCTAGGGCTTGAGTGTTGAAGCTCTTAGGTAAGTGATTTCATGAAATCTTACTTGTAATTTGTAAGTTCAAGGGTTGTTTGTGATCAAGAACATGTAATGAGTTGATTTTTGTTGAGATTGAAGTCTTAGAACTCATGCATGTAAGAAATTACTTTGAATTTGCATGTTTGAGCTTGAAACACATGATTCATGTGGAGTTTTGGGTAAAGCTCATATTGTAGTCACCATTTGTACCATCTAAGTTGAGAATGATGAGCATCTCCCACATGCATGTACAAATCATGGGAGTATAAGTCTTGAATGTTGAATTTGAGCATGTTGATGATGGGTTTGAGACAATTTGGGACATGCATGTAGATAATTCATGTAATTGAGCTTCCTAATGTTGTAATCTGCATTAGTAGCATGTTAGCATGTGTAAATGTGTAATTTGAACCATTGCATGCAAGAAATGTAGATGGAAAACTGATTTGGAGCTCAAGAACACGATCTGGGAAACCCAGATTTTTGAGGTCCGCTCGAGCGGGGTAATGGCCGCTCGAGCGGGAAAATCGTGCTCCCAGCATTTTTGCAGAGTTGGATGCCCGCTCGAGCGGGACATTTCACGCTCGAGCGTGGATTTTTGTAGACGGACCTTCAGCTCGAGCGCATCTTTTGTGCAACCAGTACCTTGCAGGCCTTAAGGGTCCGCTCGAGCGGAGAATCTTACGCTCGAGTGGGGACCCTGTTTCCTGGAATTTTGTTCATGCATTTTGTGATTCGTTTTCCGTTCTCTTTCACTTGTAAGCACTCCTAGGCATGTGTTAAGCATTGTAAATGAGTTAATGAGATAAGAACAAAGCCTAAAGAGGAATATGTGAATTAAAGAACGGATTGAACTGTTAGTGACCCTTTTGTATTCATGAAATGTGTAGGGTCAAGCTCCAGGGCGCATCCACAAGCCGATCACTGTGAGTAACATCAATATTTGAAAACTTGTCAATGTCCAATTGTTATTCCCCTATAAATATTATGAGTTGTTAATTGGGATTGTGGACAAAAGTTTGACATGAATGAATGGGCCAAAGGCCGTTTGACATGAATGAATGGGCCAAAGGCCGTTTGACATAAATGAATGGGCCAAAGGCCGTTTGACATGAATGAATGGGCCAAAGGCCGTTTGACATGAATGAATGGGCCAAAGGCCGTTTGACATAAATGAATGGGCCAAAGGCCGTTTGACATGAATGAATGGGCCAAAGGCCGTTTGACATGAATGAATGGGCCAAAGGCCGTTTGACATAAATGAATGGGCCAAAGGCCGTTTGACATGAATGAATGGGCCAAAGGCCGTTTGACATAAATGAATGGGCCAAAGGCCGTTTGACATGAATGAATGGGCCAAAGGCCGTTTGACATGAATGAATGGGCCAAAGGCCGTTTGACATGAATGAATGGGCCAAAGGCCGTTTGACATGAATGAATGGGCCAAAGGCCGTTTGACATGAATGAATGGGCCAAAGGCCGTTTGACATGAATGAATGGGCCGAAGGCCGTTTTGCCATGAATGGAAACCCGGATGGGCCAAAGGCCAGAATGTTTGGAACTACAGTTACTTGACTTGCATTTCGTATAGTTATATATATATTTTGCTGCTAAACAGAAGTATGAATTGGGCCCAAGGCCGTTTGGAGCATGTTGATCTACATATTGTTATGTAACTGTTATATTTGATATTATTCACTGGGCTATCGCTCACGCTCATTCATGTATTTGTAGGTGAGCCAAGGGAAGTCCAAACCCAGCCCCAGTGAAGTCTGCTAGGAACAACAGGAGTTTTGGGAGAGTCAGCCTTGTGCCTCGCGCATGAGACCATCCTTGCCCTTTTACTATGTACCTATGTTTTGTCTTGTTGGCAAGGACCCAGTGCATGTCTGTACATAGTCTGTTATAGGTTGACTCGTTTTGGACGATCCTGTCTGTAATGAATTTTGTGAAGCTGTACTTTTGATGTGAGTTATTAACGTACCTGAGTATGGTTTGTTTGATGTGCATATAAGCACGGCTCTATGGACAAAGTTTTTAATTTTGCTTCCGTTTGGCCCCCATTAACTCTGTTAAAATACGTTTAGAACAGTTTGAGGCCGTAGGTAATCTCATGATTACTGGCCGGTTACGTCCTTAACCCACGGGGGCGGGTTCGGGTCGTGACAAGAATGGCCCTGGCCGAGCTTAAGGAGTTGAAGCTGCAGCTACAAGGATTGTTAGATAAGGGTTTCGTTAGGCCGAGCACTTCGCCATGGGGAGCACCTGTTCTGTTTGTCAAGAAGAAGGATGGCACACTTCGTCTTTGTATCGACTATCGAGAGCTGAACAAGGTAACCATTAAGAACAAGTATCCGTCGCCGAGGATCGACGATTTGCTTGATCAGCTTCATGGGGCACGAGTCTTTTCTAAAATTGACCTCAGGTCGGGTTACCATCAGCTAAAAGTTAAGGCCGAAGACGTCGAGAAGACTGCTTTCCGGACAAGGTATGGCCACTACGAATTTTTGGTAATGCCTTTCGGAGTGACCAATGCTCCTGCAGCGTTCATGGATTTGATGAATAGGGTCTTCAAGCCGTACCTAGACGAGTTCGTGGTTGTTTTCATCGACGACATACTGATCTATTCCAAGGGTGGAGTTGAGCATGAGAAGCACTTGAGGCTAGCCTTACAAGTCCTGAGAAACAAGAAATTATATGCCAAGCTTAGCAAGTGCGAATTTTGGCTTTCCAGCATTTCGTTTTTGGGCCATGTGATTAATGAAGAAGGTATTTCAGTCGACCCAAGTAAGATTGAAGCCGTCGTGAATTGGCCGACGCCGACTAACGTGTCCGAGGTTCGTAGTTTTCTGGGTTTGGCCGGCTATTACAGGAAATTTGTGAAGGATTTCTCAAGGATTGCAGTACCATTGACACAACTAACTCAAAAGGGAGTGGCGTATGAATGGACCAAGGATAGGGAATCCGCTTTTCAAGAGTTAAAGGCGAGGTTAGTTACAGCACCGATACTTGTTTTACCGTCAGACAAGGAGGAATTTCAGATCTATAGTGACGCTTCACATAAGGGATTGGGCTGTGTGTTAATGCAAGCAGGTAAGGTTATAGCATACGCATCTCATCAGTTGAAAACCAATGAAAAGAATTACCCCACCCATGATCTAGAACTGGCAGCCGTGGTTTTTGCTCTGAAAATATGGCGTCATTACTTGTATGGAACTTCTTGCCAGGTTTTCACAGACCACAAGAGTCTGAAGTACTTGTTCACTCAAAAGGAGTTGAATATGAGGCAGAGAAGATGGCTTGAACTACTAAAGGACTACGACATGGAAATTCAGTACCATCCAGGTAAGGCGAACTCCGTAGCCGACGCGTTGAGTAGAAAGTTAGCTGGAAATTTGGCGTGCCTGGCAATGATTTCAGTGGAGCCAACCATAATTGAGGAAGTGAAGACCAGGCAGATGGAGGATAAATTCCTCAGGAAGGTGATCGATGAATTCGTCACCAAGCCGAGGCCAGGATATACCATTGAAAATCAAGTGCTTAAGTTTGAAGGAAGATTGTGCGTGGCCGACTTCCCAGAGTTGAAACGAAAAATTTTGCAAGAAGCCCATAACTCCAAATTTGCCATCCATCCAGGAAGCACCAAGATGTATCAAGATGTGAAGCGGACTTTTTGGTGGCCAAATATGAAGAGAGAAATAGCCGAGTTTGTGTCCCAATGTCTATATTGTCAACAAGTGAAAGCAGAGCACCAGAGACCAGCAGGACTTCTCCAACCCTTGTCAATTCCTGAGTGGAAATGGGAACACATCTCCATGGATTTTGTGATTGGTTTGCCGAGGACGCAAAAAGGTATGAACTCGATTTGGGTTATAGTTGACAGATTCACTAAGTCAGCACACTTTTTGCCCGTCAAGACGACATTCAATGCCGACCGACTTGCTGAATTGTATATGAATGAGATCGTTAGACTTCATGGTGTGCCGATGTCCATTGTCTCAGACCGAGATCCGAAGTTCGTTTCTAGATTTTGGCAGAGCTTACAAGGAGCCTTGGGAACCGAGTTGAGGTTTAGCACAGCCTTTCACCCCCAGACCGATGGGCAAACAGAAAGAATGATTCAGACACTTGAAGACATGCTCAGACTATGTGTATTGGACTTTAAGGGAAATTGGGAAGTACATCTACCGTTAGTAGAGTTCGCTTACAACAACAGCTATCAAGCTAGCATTGGCATGGCATCGTACGAAGCTTTGTATGGGAGGAAGTGCAGATCGCCGATATGTTGGACTGAAGTGGGAGATAATGTTCTGATTGGTCCCGAACTGGTTCAGGATACAACCGAGAAGATCAAGCTCATTCAGCAGAGGATTAAGACCGCACAGAGCCGGCAAAAGAGTTATGCCGACCAGAGAAGGAGAGAGTTAGAATTTGAGATTGGGGATCATGTATTCTTAAAGGTCTCGCCGATGACAGGGGTTTCAAGATTTGGGAAGAAAGGTAAGTTAGCACCCCGATATATTGGGCCATTTGAAATTCTTGAGAAGGTCAACCCCGTTGCCTACAGACTTGCTCTGCCACCAGAATTAAGCCAAGTCCACAACGTGTTTCATGTTTCGATGCTGAGGAAATATAACCGAGATCCACTGCACATAATCGATTATTCTGGGATTGTGGTCGATGAAAGTTTAGGCTACGAAGAAAAACCGGTGAGAGTTATCGACAGACAAGAGAGACAATTGAGAAACAAATCGATACCTATGGTGAAGATCGAATGGGAGAAGCACTATGGCAAGGAGGCTACATGGGAAAAAGAAGAGGAGATGAAAATCCGTTATCCAGGGTTATTTGTAGAGCAAGGTAACTTAAGTTTGGGGACCAAACTCCTCTAAGGAGGGTAGACTGTAGAGACCCTCAATCCCCACCTTAGCCTCAAGCACGAGCATTTTTATAATCTTGTTGTGATAAACTTGCATTAGTGAATTTTCTCGACTTGTTTTATCTAGAATAAGATTCTTGTCATGGTTTGTGCTCATGTGAATTACTCGTTAGGTCTTGTTCCCCTTGGTAAGCCTAGCCGAGGTCACTTTAAAACTAAAACCATCTTGAAACCACTTAGGTTTACCTTTGTTTCCGTCCTGGCATTTTGGCCGAGATGTCATTTTCTAGGCCGAGAAGTATCATCTAGGCCGAGATGTTAACCTTGAACCCAAGTGATCTTGTTCCTGGATTGGTGCGACCTAGGCCGAGGTGTGGCACAGCTAGGCCAAGTGTTGTTCGTTCTAGCCGAGGTCATAGATACCTTACCTACCGGAGTCGATGGTTTCGCCCGATGTCAGCGTCTTGCCAGAGCGCCCATACCGTTTTACTTGTTGAACACTCTATCACCATGCTTTTGCCTGGCCTGTCAGCCATCTTTTTTAGGAAACCCAACCAGTCGCTGCCACGTGTCCCAGCTGAGGGTTAAGTCTGAAACCAGCCAAAGAACCTATCATTTTTGTATCAAGTCCTTGTCTTTTAGAGAGAGAAGCTCTAGGAAGAAGAAGAAGTTGTAGAGTGAGAAAGTAGATCCTTGAGCTTGATTCCTAGAGATCAAACCGTTAGATTTGTGTCTTGAGGTTAGATTCTTGATCTTCTCTTGTGATTCTTTATGATCATCTAACTACATCGCATGATTGAATTTGATTTGCTAGCCATGCATTGATTGAAAGTCTGGTTTTAGAAAGAATAAGTAGTGTTCATGAGTTCTTGAATAAAAGCCTTGTTTAATCCGAAAGTTTACATCAAGATTCATGCTTTTGTGTTTGTTTTCGTAAGATCTTTGAGTTTGGGTACCCAGGTCCATGTTTTGAAATTCATAGCATGAAATCCCAGATTTCGTAGTGACAAGTTAAGATTGAGCATTCATGTGTTTCATGTTCTCCATGTTCTTCAGCAAAGGGAAACCCAGGTTTCCCGGCTTCATTTCCTTGGGTAAGGCCGCTGGGACCACACCTCGGCAAAGAGGTGTGGGACCTCGACAATAGCCTGGTTGGTACCCAACATATTTTCCCAAAAGGAGAAACAGTATTTGTCTTGGTTCGACTTGGCCTTGATGAATGCCGAAATCATTTGCATACATGTAAAGTTTGTTTGTTAGTGCATTCAATGGGATCCCTTGTGTATTTGTAGGCCTTGGACCTTTGCCTGTAACCCCGACATTGCAAAATTAGGTGAGTGGTATTTTTAATAAAGATATGTTCTTAAAGTTTTGATAAAGCTATGCCTCGTTTTGATAAAAGTATTTGTTAAGCATGAATGACCTCTCTATTTTATGTGACAAGTGTAAGCCTTGTTTTGAATGGCAAGTTATCAAGTGAGCTTTGTTTTGGATGACAATCTTTGAAAGTCCGTACGTGCCAGGGGACTTTAAGCATTTGTGGCACAAGTTCGTACGTGCTAGGGGACTATAAGCATTAGTAGCACAAAGTTTGGAAGTCCGTACGTGCTAGGGGACTATAAGCATTAGTAGCACAAAGTTTGGAAGTCCGTACGTGCTAGGGGACTATAAGCATTAGTAGCACAAAGTTTGGAAGTCCGTACGTGCTAGGGGACTATAAGCATTAGTAGCACAAAATTTGAAAGTCCGTACGTGCTAAGGGACTATAAGCATTTGTAGCACAACCTTGCAAATATCATCCTTGGAACTTGGAAGCCCCGAAAGATTTGATTGACAAAGCTTGTTAGATTTGTAGAAGAACTTGATTCATTCCACGTTTTGATATAAGCTATGTTTATGCATTGTATTGTTAAGGATCTCGGATGTCATGCATGCAGACCCCTTTATTACTTGTACCATTCACTGAGTATCCAAGCTCACCCTCTCTATATATATGTAGGTGATGAGCAAGAAGGCGATGAGGCCTAGATGCTTTGCCGATGTGTTTTGGATGTATTACCGATGTTCCTCGGATTCATATTTTGTGGCGTCTTGAAGATTATGCTTCTCGGCTTATGTTTTTGTTGTTTTGGCATATGTCGGCTTGAGAAGCCTTTTGGTCAAGATGCATTTTGTATTTCATTTCTTTATTGTACTCAAGTTGTAAAGCTATGTAAAGATGTATGCCATTTCATTTGACTTATGCACTGCTCTTATGGACCACTTGTATTTTGAATTATTGCTTCCGCATTTGTGAGCCACATATATATATATATATACTCTGATTGTGTGTGAACCTTGGAAGTTGGCCTTCGGTAATTACGGATTACTGGTCATCACGGCACCAAACTACTAGGGGCGGTTTGGGGGCGTGACAAGGAATTTGCTGGGAATTTACTACGTAATTTACTAAGAGTTTACTGGGAATTTATAAAGTATTTACTGAGAATTTACTAATAATTTACTATGAATTTAATTCGTAATTTACTGAGATTTTACTGAGAAATTTGCTGAGAATTTTCTGAGATTTTACTGGTAATTTACTTTTAATTTACTGAGAATTTAATGAGAATTTACTCCGTAATTTAATGAGAATTTAGTAGGAATTTATTGAGAATTATCTGGAAATTTACTAAGTAATTTAGTAAGAATTTATTGGGAATTTACTAAGTAATTTAATCAGAATTTATTGGGAATTTACTCTGTAATTTGCTTAGAAGTTACTAAGTAATTGGCTGAGAATTTACTGAGAATTTTTTGAGAATTTACTGCGTAATTTACTGGGAATTTACTGAGTAATTTACTGGGAATTTACTAGGAATTTATTAAGTATTTTAATAAGAATTTACTAGTTAATTTAATGAGAATTTACTGAAAATTTACTCAATAATTTACTGAGAATTTACTTGAAATTTACTAAGAATTTATTAGGAATTTACCCAGAATATACTGAGAATTTACTATGAATTTTGCTGAGTTATTTAATGAGAATTTACTGAGAATTTACTCAGTAATTTAGTGAGAATATACTGGGAATTTACTCAGAATTTATTAGGAATTTACTTAGTAATTTACTGAGAATTTACTCAAAATTTACTTAGAATTTATTGAGAATCTACTGAGAATTTACTGAGTATTTATTTGGAATTTGCTGAGTAATTTTCTGAGAATTGCAAGCAATTGACTGAGTAATTTAATGAAAATTTCCTTGGAATTTACTGAGAATTTACTCAGTAATTTGGTGAGAATTTTGTGGGAATTTACTTAGTAATTTACACAGAATTTAATGAGAATTTACTGAGTAATTTACTGGGAATTTACTGAATAATTGAATAAGAATTTACTGGGAATTTACTGATTAACTTAATGAGAATTTACTGGGAATTTACTGAGTAATTTTCTGATAGTTTACTGAGAATTTACTGAGAATTTAATAGTAATTTACTGAGTAATTTTTTGAGAATTTACTAAGAACTTACACTGTAATTTAATAAGAATTAACTGGAAATTTACTAAGTAATTTATTGAGAATTTACTGGGAATTTCATCAGTAATTTACTGAGAATTTTCTGGGAATTTACTTGGAATTTACTGAATAATTTACTGAGAATTTACTGGGAATTTAATGTGAATTTACAGAGAATTTATAGGAAATTTACTGAGTATTTACTAAGTATTTACTGCGAATTTACATAGTAATTTACTTAGAATTTAATGAAAATTTACAGATTAATTTAATGAGAATTTTTTAGGAATTCACTAAGTAATTTAATAAGAATTTACTGGTAATTTACTGAGTAATTTACTGCAACTTTACATAGTAATTTGACAAGAATTTGCTGGGTATTTACTGATTAACTTAATGAGAATTTACAAAGAATTTACAGGGAATTTACTGAGGATTTACTGGGAGTTTACTTAGTAATTTACTGAGAATTTTCTTGTAATTTACTGAGAATTTACAGAGAATTTACTGAGTAATTTTTTTAGAATATACTGGGAATTTAAACAGTCATTTACCGGGATTTTACTGAGTAATTTACTGAGAATTTACTGCGAATTTCTTTGAAATTTATTGAGAATTTACTCAGTAATTTACTGAGAATTTACTAGGAATTTATTGAGTAATTTACTGAGAATTTACTCTGTAATTTACTGAGTAATTTACGAAGAATTTATGTCACGACCCCAAACCGCCCCTAGTAGTTTGGTGCCGTGATGGCCAGTAATCCGTAATTACCGAAGGCCAACTTTCAAAAAAACTTAATACAATCAGAGTAATAATGAACGGGGCTCACAAATGCGGAAGAAGTAAATCAAAATACAAGTCGTCCATAAGAGCTGTGCATAGATCAAATGTAATGACATTCATCTTACAATTTGAATACAGCCAAGCAAAATACATGTTACATCTTGATCAAAAGGCTTCTCGAGCCGACATATACAAAATACAATAAAATACAAGTCAAGAAGCATGATTTTCAAGATTTGCCGACATGCAATGAAGGGCATCGCCGACGTAAATACAAAAGCAAAGCCGACATAAGCACGAATCCAAAACAAGCATCCAAAACGATCTAGGCGTCGCCGCCGTCCTGCTCATCACCTACATATATATAGAGGGGTGAGTACAAATACTCAGTGAATGGTACTAATAATAAAGGTTTGCATGAATATAGCCGAGGTCCTTCAAAACGAAACACATCAAACTTTAGCAAGACGAGGGATGAACCGTATTCATCAATCAACTATTACAAGTATCCAAAGATGTTTACTGACATTGGCAAAACAAGGGATGAACCGTATTCATCATTCAAATATTACAACATCGGCGAAGCAAGGGATGAACCGTATTCATCAATCAAATATTACAAGTATCCAAAGATGTTTACTGACATTGGCAAAACAAGGAATGAACCGTATTCATCATTCAAATATTACAACATCGGCGAAGCAAGGGATGAACCGTATTCATCAATCAAATATTACAAGTATCCAAAGATGTTTACTGACATTGGCAAAACAAGGGATGAACCGTATTCATCATTCAAATATTACAACATCGGCGAAGCAAGGGATGAACCGTATTCATCAATCAAGTATTAAGGGCTGTACGATCCGTAATCGTTTAGTCAAAGGTACTGCGAAAGTTTATAGTCCTCCAGCACAAGGGACTTGTGTTACTTAGGCCCGTAGCCCGATTTAACATAGAAATCTTTTCAAGAAAGGACCGTATCCTTTTACACTTAGTACTGCGAAAGTTTAGAGTCCTTCAGTACAAGGGACTTGTGCACTTGGTACCGCGAAAGTTTAGAGTCCTCCAGTACAAGGGACTTGTGTTACTTAGGCCCGTAGCCCGATTTAACATAGCAAAACTGGTGTTACTTAGGCCCGTAGCCCGATTTAACAAGGACCGTATCCTTTTATACTTAGTGCTGCGAAAGTTTAGAGTCCTCCAGCACGAGGGACTTTCCAGGAATAACATCAAAACAGGGCTATTCATTCATGCTTGGCAAATACTTTTGTCAAAACAAAACAAAACAAGATTCATCAAAAACAAGTGTAACATAGCTTTATCAAAAATACCACTCACCTAGTTCTTTAGGTGTAGGCTCAAAGCAAATATCAAGGACCTACAATCACATGGCAAGTCACATTCTCAAAACAAGCTCTATATGCATGCAAATGATCTCGGCATTCTTGCCAGATCCAAGTCAATAACGAAACAAAATATGCTGGGAGTTTAAACACTGCTCCCGTCTTACGGAAACACACCGGGTACCGTCCAGGTCTATGCCGAGGTGCCACACATCCTTGCCGAGGTGTGGTCCCGCTGGCCTCAACCAAAAGCAAAGTCGGGAAAAACCTGGGTTTCCCTTACAAGAATATGAAGAATATGATGAACATGATCATGAGAAAGATGAATGCAAGATCAAAACTTGTTACAAAATCTGAGATTTCATGCCAAAAGTTCAAAACATGGACCTAGATACCCATACAAGAAGGTCATGCAAGAACAAACACAAAAACATGGTTTTCGTTCCAACTTTCGGATCAAAACGAGACTTTCTTTCAAGAACGTGTGAAAACCATTAACTCTTTTCAAAACCAACTTCAAATTGATGCATGACATGCAAAACAGATCCGATCATGCAATGCAGCTAGATAATCCATAACAACATTCAAAGTAGATCAAGAATCTCACCCCAAAGCTCGAATCCAACGGTTCAAGCCACGAAGATCAAGCTTGGAAGACTTGCTCTCACTCAAGAACTTCTCTTCCTCCTCTCTAGAGCTTCTCTCTCTAAAACAAAGATTTGAGATCAGAAGTGATTTGTTCTAAGTCTGCCGGCTGTCTTAACAACTAGCTCGGACACGTGGTGCTACCGGGTTGGCTCAACTGAAAAAGGTGATTGATTGATAAGACAAGTCTCTGACAAAGCGTATGTAACAAGCTGGGCGAGACACATCGGCAATAATGACATCGGCTCAAAACAAGGATCCGGCAACAGGATAACAAAACGTCGGCTAGGGAGGACGACACTTGACTAAGCTGTGCCACACCTTGGCCGGGGTGTGCCACATCTCGGCCTAGGCCATACCTGCCTGCGGACAAGGTTCACTAAGTGCAAAACATCTCGGCAATAAATGCCTGAGGTGAAGATGGGGTTGACCAAGATCTCAAAACAGTTCTAAGTACAAGGATTCAGAGGCGAACTAAGCTCAAGGTGACCTCGGCCACGCACACACCGAACAAGGGACAAGATCACGCAAACAATACTAACAAAACAAGGCAAGGCAAAACTAGCAAAATAACATATCAAGACAAGATCATGCAGGAATGTATGCAAGTAAGACAAGGGTATGGTGAGGGTTGTTACATTAATATAAAAGATGCATTATGTATCATGAATGTATGAGATACATTAATCTGTTTAATGAAATTCATTGAATGAATAACTTAAGAGTTTCTCTCTCTAGACTACATCTTCTCTCTATAAATACATCTAGTTCTAGTGATCTTCTACCCTAGTTGCTTTGTATTAAGTGTGGAGCTTCCCTTGATCTTCGTTTTGATCCGAAAACTTGTGGGTTTGGAGCACATCTGAGTTTCTTCATCATCTTCTTTGAGTCTCTTCATTTGAGGTAGGGATAACTACTCATTTTTATGATCTTTGACATAAACTTTTGGTCATTTTGATTTAATGTTGAAGTTTGGTGATTTTGGGTGTTAGGGTTTCAACTTGAATAAAGAGGGGTTTTGCTATTTTGACCAATATATGTATATCTTGGGTCTTAAAATGAGCTTATTGATTGTTGTAGACACTGCATGATGATTAGGTGAATTAAAACTAATCGGTTGAATATGTCATTGAAAATGACGGTTGAAATAATACATCGAATTTGTGTATTGGTTTATGTGAATTGTTTATATACATTGTATTGTGTGGGAGGAGATAGGGGATGTACTCCACGGTTTGGGAGGAGATAGGGGATGGACTCCATTGATACAACAAATCTGTGTATCATTTGTGAAGTATGAAGTGTTTTAATATGAGTTGTTATTTCATGTGAATTGTGAAGTATGAAAGTGTTTTATTATGAGTTATAATCTCATTTAAATTGTTGATATTGGAAAGGATCATGGACATACTTGTCATGGATTTGGATTGTGATGTATGTTGGTTTATATGAGTTAAACATTTATCAAATGCTAATGTTTTACTTATTGCTCATATTATGTTTAGCATATCTCTACTAGGTGTTGGCTCACCCTATATGTGACATCATTTTCAGGTCCAGGTGATATGCTACCTCCAAGGACGTAGCTTGGGAGGTTGTAGAAGCAGAAGGCTTCCTTTTTGTGATTATTTTGTGTGTTACATGTAAATCAATCCAAGGGCTTATTTTGTGTTTTGAGTTAGTACTCTCTTCTTTGTAACCAAGTGTTGGCTTGGAAAGTTGTAAGCCCGTAGAGCATTTACTTTTGATGTCAACATGTAATACTTTTGTAATGAATACTCTGATAAATAGAAATATGCTTTATCCTCTTATGTCTATGCATGTCAAGAATGTAGGTTTATATTGTATTATTTTGAGGGCGTTATAAATTTACTGAGTAATTTACTGGGAATTTCCTCAGTAATTTACCCAGAATTTACTGGGTATTTACTGAGTAATTTAATGAGAATTTTCTGGAAATTTACTAGGAATTTACTATAAATTTACTAAGTAATTTACTGAGAATTTAATGGGAATTTATTGAGTAATTTACTGAGGATTTACCGGGAATTTACTGAGAAATTTAATAAGATTTTATGGGAATTTACTAATTAATTTAATAAGAATTTATTGGGAATTTACTGAGTAATTTAATGAGAATTTACTAGGAATTTAATCAAAATTTACTGGGAAAAATTTACTTAGAATTTACTGGGAATTTACTGGGAATTTATTGACTAATTTACTGAGAATTTGCAGAGTAATTTAATGCTAATTTGTTGGAAATTTACAATGTAATTTACTGAGAATTTACTGGAAATTTACTTAGTAATTTAATGAGAATTTTCTGTAAATGTACTGAGTAATTTAATGAGAATTTATTGGGAATTTGGAGGGAATTTGCTGAGTAATTTACTGAGAATTTAGTGGGAATTTACTGAGTAATTTATTGAGAATTTTTTGAAAATTTACTGAGTAATTTAATGAGAATTTACTGGGAATTTACTGAGAATTTACTGGGAATTCTGTCAGTAATTTACTGGGAATTTAATGAGTAATTTACTTAGAATTTGCTTTGAATTTATAGAGTAATTTACTGGGAATTTACTGAGTAATTTAATAAGAATTTAAGGGGAATTTACCGAATAATTTACTGAGAATTTACTTGAAATTTACAGAATAATTTTCTAAGAATTTACTGAGTATTTACTGGGAATTTACTAGTAATTTACTCAGTAATTTACTAAGAATTTACTGAGTATTTACTGGGAATTTACTAGTAATTTACTCAGTAATTTACTAAGAATTTACTGAGAATTTACTAAGTAATTTAATGAGAATTTACTAAGTAATTTACTGAGAATGTACTAGGACTTTACTGAGTAATTTACTACGAATTGACTAGGAATTTACCGAGTATTTACTGCGAATTTACTCAGTAATTTACCCAGAATTTACTGAAAATTTACTTAGTAATTTAATGAGAATTTACTAGGAATTTAATCAAAATTTACTGGGAATTTACTAGGAATTTATTAAGTAATTCACTGAGAATTCACTGGGAATTTAATGAGAATTTACTAGGAATTTTTTGAGAAATTTACTGGGAATTTCCTGAGTAATTTAATGAGAATTTGCTGCGAATTCAATGAGAATTTACTGGGAATTTACAGAGTAATTTACTAATAATTTAATCAAAATTTACTAATTAATTTAATGGGAATTTATTGAGAATTTAATGAGAATTAAATGGGAATATATTGAGTAATTTCCTGGGAATTTACTGGGATTTTACTGAGAATTTTTTGGAAATTTACTGGTTAATTTACAGAGAATTTACTTGGAATTAACTGCATAATTTAATGAGAATTTACTGATAATTTACTGAGAATTTAAGGGGAATTTACTGAGTAATTTACAGAGAATTTTCTGGGAATTTTATGAGTAATTTGATAAGAATTTACTTGGAATTTATTGAGAATTTACTTGAAATTTTCTGAGAAATTTTCTGTGAATTTAATGGGAATTTGAGAAGTAATTTACTGAGAATTTACAAGGAATATACTAAGAATTTATTGTGAATTTACGTTGTAATTTGCTGAGAATTTACTGAGTAATTTACTGGCAATTTACTGAGTAATTTACTAAAAATTTACTGAGTAATTTAATAAGAATTTACTAGGAATTTACTAATTAATTTAATGAGAATTTACTAAGAATTTACTGAGAGTTTACTGAGTAATTTACTGAGAATTTACAGGGAATTTCCTCAGTAATTTACTGAGAATTGACTGGGAATTTACTAAGTATTTACTGGGAATTTACTAAGTAATTTAATGAAAGTTTACTGGGTAATTTACTGAGAATTTAATGGAAATTTACTGATTAATATAATGAGAATTTACTGGAAATTTACTGAGTAATTTACTTTACTGGGCATTATCTGGGAATTTACTGGGAATTCACTGAGAATTTACTCAGTATTTAATAAGAATTTACTGGTTAATTTGATCAGAATTTTCTAGGAATTTGCCGACAATTTACTGGGAATTTACTGAATAGTTTTTTGAGAATTTACTGGGAATTTATGCAGTAATTTATTAAGAATTTACTGAAAATTTACTAAATAATTTGCTGAGAATTTATTGGGAATTTACTAACTATTTGCTGAGAATTTACTAGGAATTTGCTATGTAATTTATAGGGAATTTACTGAGTAATTTACTAAAAATTTAATGGAAATTTACTGATTAATTTAATGAAAATTTACTGAGTAATTTACTTTACTGTGAATTTACTAGGAATTCGCTAAGAATTTACTCAGTAATTTACTGGGAATTTACTACGTAATTTACTGAGAATATAATGGGAATTTACTGAGTAATTTATTGAGTAATTTACTGAGAATTTACATGGAATTTCCTCAGCAATTTACTGGGAATTTACTGAGTAATTTACTTAGAATTTACTGGGATTTTACTGAGAATTTACTGGAAATTTACACAGTAATTTAATGAGAATTTCTTAGGAATTTACAGAGAATTTACTAGGAATTTACACAGTAATTTACTGAGAATTTTCTTAGAATTTACTGAGTAATTTAATTTGAATTTAATGGGAATTTACTGAAATTTTACACTGTAATTTGCTGGGAATTTATTGAGAATTTACTGGAAATTTACTGTGTAATTTACTGAGAATTTACTAGGAATTTACTGAGAATTTACACAATAATCTGATGAGAATTTACTGGGAATTTATTGAGTAATTTTCTGAGAATTTTCTAGGAATTTACTGAATATTTTACTGAGAGTTTACCGGGAATTTACTGGGAATTTACTAAGAATTTACTCAGTAATTAACTGAGAATTTACTTGAAATTTACTGAGAATTTATTCAGAATTTACTCAGTAATTTATTGAGAATTTACTCAAAATTTATTGGGTAATTTACTGGGAATTTATTAGGAATTTAATCTGTAATTTACTGAGAATTTTCTAGGAAATTAATGTGAATTTTCTAGGAATTTACTGAGAATTTACTTGGAATTTAGTGGTAATTTATTGCAAATTTACTATGAATTTGCTGAGTAATTTAAGGAGAATTTAATGGGAATTTACTGAGTAATTTATTGGTAATTTACTCGGTAGTTTACAGAGAGTTTACTTGGAATTTACTGAGTAATTTACTGAGAATTTACTGGGAATTTACCGAGTAATTTACTGAGAAATTACTAGGAATTTACCGAGTAATTTACGGAGAATTTACTTGGAATTTACTACATAATTTAATGAGAATTTACTAGGAATTTACTGCATAATTTACTGAAAATTTACTAGGAATACACTACAATTTACTGGGAATATACAGAGTAATTTACTAGGAATTTACTGAGTAATTTATTGAGAATTTACTGGAAATTTTAATAAAAATTTACTAGGAATTTTATCAGTAATTTACTGGTAATTTACTGAGTAATTTAATAAGAATTTACTTGGAATTTACTGATTAATTTAATGAGAATTTATTGGGAATTTACTAATAATTTGCTGGGAATTTATTGCGTAATTTACTAAGAATTTTCTTGGAATTTACTAGGAATTTACTAAGTATTTACTGAGAATTTACTCGGAATTTACTAAGAATTTACTCCGTAATTTAACGAGAATTTACTGGGAGTTTACTTAGTAATTTACTGAGAATTTACTGTAATTTACTGAGTAAGTTACTGAGAATGTACTGAAAATTTACTGAGAATTTACAGGGAATTTACTGAGTAATTTTTTGAGAATTTACTGGGAATTTAAACAGTATTTTGATAAGAATTTACTTGAAATTTATTAAGAATTTACTGCGAATTTATTGAGAATTTACTGAGAATTTACTCAGTAGTTTTCTGAGAATTTACTAAGAATTTACTGAGTAATTTACTTAGAATTTACTGAGTAATTTACTTAGAATTTACTAGGAATTTATTAAGTAATTTACTGAGAATTTACTGAGTAATTTACTAAGAATTTACTGGGAAGTTACCGAGTAATTTACAGAGAACTTATTGGGAATTTGCTGAGAAATTTACTAAGAATTTACTGGGAATTTACTGAGATTTTACTCGGAATTTACTGAGTAATTTACTGAGAATTTACTTAGTAATTTACAGATAATTTACCGAGAATTTACACTGTAATTTATTGAGTAATTTATTGATAATTTATTTGGAAATTAGAGAGTAATTGTCAAGACCCCAAACCGCCCCTAGTAGGATGGTGCCGTGATGGCCAGTAATCCGAGATTACCGAAGGCCAACTTACAAAGATTCACACACAACAGAGTACAAATATATGGGGCTCACAAGTACGGAAGCAACAAATTAAGATACAAGCGGTCCGTAAGAGCCGTGCATAGATCAAATGAAATGACATACACTTCACATGGGTTACAACTTAATTACAAATGAAGTAAAGTACATATTACATCTTGATCAAAAGGCTTCTCAAGCCGACGTATGCAAAATACAAGTATTACAAGTCGAGAAGCATAATTTTCAAGATTTGCTGACATGAATACAAGTCAAGCCGACATAACAAAAATCCAAAACAAGCTCGCGAATCAGATTTAGGCGTCATCGCCTTCTTGCTCATCACCTACATATATATATAGAGAGGGTGAGCTTGGGTACTCAGTGAATGATATAAATAATAAAGGGGTTTGCATGAATAATAGCCGAAGTCTTTTCAAAACAATACATATCAAACTTTGCATAACAAGGGATGAACCACGTTCATCTAACAAATCTTCCAAAACTTCAAAGGATGCTTACTAGCATCAACATATAGCAAATGATGACATTCTGGACAAACAAACCCACGCGGTAAACCGTCAGTGGCAAAACAAGACAAAACAAGGGAGATATCTCAAACGATGGTGCAGTTGCATTATAGTCCCCTGGCACTAAGGACTTTCAAAACAAGGGTGCAGTTGCATTATAGTTCCCTGGCACTAAGGACTTTTCCAAGAATGTCATCAAAACAAAATAATACTTGATATACAAAATAGGGATAATCATTCATGCTTAACAAATACTTTTCGAAACAAAGCAAAGCAAAGCTTATCAAAACATTGTAACATAGCTTTATTAAAAATACCACTCACATAATTCTTCAAACGTCGGGGTCAAGGTGAAAGTCCAAGTCCTACAAACACATGGCAAAGTCTATTGAACGCACTTTCAAACAAGATTCACATGCAGATGGATGATCTCGGCATTCATCAAAACTTAGTTAAATCAAAACAAAACACTGTTTTTCTTTCATCTCAGGAAAACATGCTGGGCACCAACCAGGTCTTGGCCGAGGTCCCACACCTTCTCACCAAGGTGTGGTTCCAACGGCCACATTCAAAAGCGAAGTCGGGAAAATCTGGGTTTCCCATTGAGGAACATGAAGAACATGAAAATGGAGAAGATGAAGAACATGCATGCTAAAATCATAACTCGTTATTACAAAGTATGAGATTTAGTGCTATGAGTTCGAAAACATGGACCTGGGTACCCATACTTGAAGATCTTGTGAAAACAAACACAAAAACATGGTTCTTGATGCAAACTTTCGGATCAAAACAAGACTTTTCTTCAAGAACACATGAACACTATCTTCTCTTACTAAACCAACTTTAAATCAAAGCAAGGCATGCAGAACAGGTTCGATCATGCAATGCAGCTAGGCGATCAATAAGAACAACAAGCGTAGATTAAGATTCTAACCTCAAAACTTGAATCTAACGGTTCAAACTCCCACGGTCAAGCTTGGAGGTCCACTCTCTCTCTCACTCAAAAGCTTCTCCTTTTTCTTCCTAGAGTCTCTCTCTCTAAAAGACAAGATTTGATACAAAATGATATGTTTTCTCGAAAGTCACTGACTTAACCCTCTGCAGGGACACGTGGCATCGGCTGATTGGCTCTACTAAAAAAGGTGACTGACTGACAAGACAAGACCATGACAAAGTGTATTCAACAAGCTAGACGGCAAGAGAACTCCGGCAAGTGATGATCTCGGCTAAGGGCAAAGCTTCGGCAAGTAGGGTGACAACGACAACGGCTTGGAAGGACAACACTTGACTAAGCTGTGCCACACCTTGGCCTAGATGTGCCACACCTCGGTCTAGGTCATACCATTCCAGGAACAAAATCACTAAGTGCAAGGATCAAGGATCTAGAATGTCTAGACAATAACATCTCGGCCTAGATGATGCACATCTCGGCCTAGGTGACGCACACCTCGGTCTAGATGATGACATCTCGGCCAGTATGCCAGGGTGAAGATGGAGGTCAACCGAAGTGGTTCCAAGATAGTTCTAAGTGCGAAAGGGTTCCAAGGTGTCTAGGCTTAAGATTACCTCGGCCACACACCAGGCAAAAACAAAGCATGAAAGCAACACTCAAGCAAAACAAGACAGGATTTACAAATGCAACATAACAAAACAAGATCATACATAAATGTATGCAAGTATGACTAAGTTGAAGTGAGGGTTGTTACATCCTACCCCCCTTAAAGAAGTTTGGTCCCCAAACTTGAGTTACCTGGTTCCAAAAACAATTATGGATATCGGACTTTCGTTTCCTCTTCCATTTCCAATGTAGCATCCTCACCGTAATGCTCCTTCCAGTCAACTTTCACCATTGGTATCGACTTACTTCTCAACTGTTTCACCTGCCTATCGATAATCCGTATCGGCTTCTCTTCGTAGCCTAAATCCTCATTAACTACAATCTCGAAATAGTCGATCACATGCAGTGGATCTCGAATATATTTCCTCAACATCGAAATATGAAACACATTGTGGACTTGGCTCAATTCTGGCGGCAAAGCAAGTCTGTAGGCAGCGAGGTTAACCTTCTCAAGAACTTCAAAAGGCCCGATGTAACGGGGTGCTAACTTTCCCTTCTTCCCAAATCTTGTAACTCCTTTCATCGGCGAAATCTTTAGGAATACATGATCCCCGACTTCAAATTCCAACTCTCTTCTTCTCTGGTCAGCATAACTCTTCTGTCGACTCTGTACGGTTTTGATTCTTGGCTGAACGAGCTTAATCTTCTCAGTTGTCACTTGAATTAACTTGGGACCAAGAAGAGCTTTGTCTCGTACCTCGGTCCAACATATCGGCGACCTGCACTTTCTTCTATACAATGCTTCATACGGCGCCATGCCAATGCTAGCTTGATAACTGTTGTTGTAGGTAAATTCCACCAATGGCAAATGTACTCCCCAACTTCCTTGGAGGTCCAATACACATAGTCTAAGCATATCTTCAAGTGTCTGAATCGTTCTCTCTGTTTGCCCATCAGTCTGGGGATGAAAAGGTGTGCTAAACCTCAACTCGGCTCCGAAAGCTGTTTGTAGGCTCCGCCAAAATCTGGAAACAAACTTCGGATCTCAGTCCGACACAATTGACATCGGCACTCCATGAAGTTTAACAATCTCATTCGTATACAACAAAGCAAGTTTATCGGCGTTGAAGGTGGTCTTAACAGGCAAGAAGTGTGTTGACTTAGTTAGTCTATCCACGATGACCCAAATCGAATCCATACCCTTTTGTGTCTTCGGCAAACCAACCACAAAGTCCATAGAGATGTGTTCCCATTTCCACTTAGGAATCGGCAAAGGTTGAAGAAGTCCTGCTGGCCTTTGATGTTCTGCTTTCACTTGTTGACAGTAAAGACACTGGGACACGAACCCGGCTATTTCTCCTTTCATATTCGGCCACCAAAATGTCTGCTTCACATCCGACACATCTTGGTGTTCCCTGGATGAACAACAAACTTGGAACCATGAGCTTCCTGCAAAATTTTTCTTTTCAACTCTGGGACATCGGCCACACACAATCTTCCTTCAAACTTGAGCACTTGATTTTCTATGGTGTACCCTGATCTCGGCTTTGAGATAATCTCCTCGGCTACCTTCTTGAAGAATTCATCCTCCATCTGCCTTGTCTTTACTTCCTCAACGATAGTCGGCTCCACTGAAACCATGGTTAGACATGCGAAATTTCCGACCATCCTTCTGCTCAAAGCGTCGGCTACGGCGTTAGCTTTACCTGGGTGATATTGAATTTGCATATCGTAGTCCTTCAACAATTCAAGCCATCTTCTCTGCCTCATATTCAATTCTTTCTGAGTGAACAAATACTTTAAACTCTTATGATCTGTAAAAACCTGACAAGAAGCTCCATACAAGTAGTGACGCCAAATCTTTAAAACAAATACTACGGCTGCTAGTTCTAAATCATGGGTGGGATAGTTCTTTTCATGTGGCTTCAATTGACGAGAGGCATATGCTATGACCTTACTCTTTTGCATTAATACACAACCCAGACCCTTATGCGAAGCATCACTATAAACATGAAACTCTTCATTACCTGATGGTAGTACAAGAACTGGCGCTGCGACTAACCTCGTCTTCAACTCCTGGAAAGCTGATTCCCTATCCTCAGTCCATTCGTAAGCTGCTCCCTTCTTAGTTAGTTGTGTCAATGGAATTGCAATCCTTTAGAAATCCTTCACAAACTTTCTGTAATAACCTGCCAATCCCAGAAAACTACGAAACCTCGGACACATTAGTCGGCCTCGGCCAATTCACAACGGCTTCAATTTTACTAGGATCGACCGAAATACCCCCTTCATCAATTACATGGCCTAAAAATGAAATAATGGAAAGCCAAAACTCACACTTGTTGAACTTAGCATATAATTTCTGATCTCTAAAGGTGCGTAAGGTAAGTCTCAAATGATCCTTGTGGTCAGCTTTACTCTTAAAATAGATCAATATATCATCAATGAAGACAACCACAAACTCATCTAGATATCGCTTAAAGACTCTGTTCATCAAATCCATAAATGCTGCAGGGGCATTGGTCACTCCAAAAGGCATTACTAAAAACTCGTAGTGGCCATACCTCGTCCGAAAAGCGGTCTTCTCAACATCCTCGGCTTTAACCTTAAGCTGATGGTAACCCGACCTAAGGTCAATTTTGGAAAAGACTCGTGCTCCTTGCAACTGATCAAACAAATCATCTATCCTCGGTAACGGGTACTTATTCTTAATGGTTACCTTATTTAGTTCCCGGTAATCAATACAAAGACGAAGTGTACCATCCTTCTTCTTAACAAACAAGACGGGTGCTCCCCAAGGTGAAGTGCTCGGCCTAACAAAACCCTTATCTAGCAACTCTTGTAGTTGGAGTTTCAATGCCTTAAGCTCGGCGGGGGCCATCCTATAGGGTGCTTTAGAGATAGGCTGGGTTCCAAACTTGACGTCAACAGTAAATTCTACCTCTCTATCAACTAAGTGACCCGGCAAATCATTTGGAAAGACGTCAGGGAATTCATTAACAACTGGGACGTCGGTTAACTCAACACTTCCATTCAGATTACTTAGTACACTACACAAATAACCTTGACACCCTTTTTGGATCAACCTATAGGCTTTCATGGATGAGATTAAGTAAGGTGGGGATACTACTCCTTTACCCTGAAACGTGACCTCGGCTTGGTTTGGCAGTTTTAACGTGACACTTTTAGAAACACAATTTATGAATGCGTGATTTGCCACTAACCAATCCATCCCCAATATAACATCAAAATGAGTTATGTCCAATGGCATTAAATCAGCTAACAATTCAACATTCCCAATCACAACAACACATGCTCTATAGATGGATGCAACATTCATAGATCTCCCAGATGGAGTAGATACAGATAACACATAATCAAGGGGCTCTAGTTCCTTATTAATTTTCTCGGCAAACTTAGCAGAAACGAATGAATGCGTAGAACCCGAATCAATCAATATATATGCATTTTGAGAGCAAATTGGGAGTATACATGACACCACTGTCTCAGCATTCTGAGTGTCTCCTGGTACTAGTGCAAAAACTCTGCCCTGCCTCATCTGTCCTTTCCCAACGTTATCTTTCTGTGCGGAACCCGAGGTATTCTCATCTTTCTTACTATCATCAGCCTTTGCTTTAGGATAGTCCCTCACATAATGACCTATTTCGCCACATTCATAACAAGCTCCAGACGCCCGACGACAGACCCCGAAATGTGGCTTCCCACAACTTGAACATGTCGGCTTAGTACCACTTTCCTGCCTTGGGTTGCTTGAACTGCCAACATTCGCTTTCTTCTTGGTAACAAATTGTGCTCGGCGATTGTCATAATTCTGCCTCTTCTTTTGGCTCTCTCCTGAACTCTGATATCTGTTCAAGTTAGCTTCGGCCAGAATGGCTTTGTCCAATACTCCGGCGTAAGTCGGCATGTTGAGCATGTTAACTCGGTCTTGTATCGATCCACGAAGCCCACTTTCAAACTTCCTAGCCTTCATATATTCATCGTTGACCATGTGGGGTGCATATCTCGCCAACTCGGTAAAGGCACGATCGTATTCAGCCACTGTTCTACTGCCTTGCGTCAAAGTCTAAAATTCGGTAGTCTTGCTATCTCGAACACTTAGGGGAAAGTGCTTGGTGTAAAACAACTCCAAAAATTGGGTCCAGGTCAAGTCTGGATTGCCTTCCCGAACCATCATCCACCATCTGTGGGCGTCGTCATCTAGTGTAAAGGCTGCTAATGTCACCTTCTGGGTGTCGGTGCTGGGAAAGATCTCGAACAGCTTTTCCATTTCCAAAACCCACGCTTCGGCTTTCATCGGCTTTATACTCCCTTGGAATCTCGGTGGCTTCATTTTCTTGAACTCTCTGCTCAAAGCTATCATGCCGTCCCCATATAAAGCTGGCTGTGGGAGCACTTGTGGTACTGGAGGAGGTGGAGGTGGAGGTGGAGGTGGAGGTGGAGGCGGAGGCGGAACTGCATTTCGGCTGTTTGTCTGCTCGGCCTGAGTCGAAGTAGCACTAGCGTACTGCTGTCTTGTCTGCCTTAACTCGCGGGCCAAACCTTCAACTAACCTTTCCAGTCTGTCTAATCTATCCTCAGATTAATCTCGGCCAACTGGAGGCCTACCTCTCCTCATGATGCTATGAGTATGTGAAGTGTGACTTTAAAACAAAACGAGCAAATAAACACATAGGCAAGTAACAATTAAGCATGCCGAGACAATGCACACCTTGTTCAAATAGCAAGCAATATGATGCAATCCTAACATCCTTTTAAGGGGAAATCCTATGCTCTTTAGGAATCAAAAGTGTGTGAATAACGTATACTAAAGAACTTGTGCTCTGATACCATTCTGTCACGACCCCAAACCGCCCCTAATAGGATGGTGCCGTGATGGCCAGTAATCCGAGATTACCGAAGGCCAACTTACAAAGATTCACACACAACAGAGTATAAATATATGGGGCTCACAAGTACGGAAGCAACAAATTAAGATACAAGCGGTCCATAAGAGCCGTGCATAGATCAAATGAAATGGCATACACTTCACATAGGTTACAACTTAATTACAAATGAAGTAAAGTACATATTACATCTTGATCAAAAGGCTTCTCAAGCCGACGTATGCAAAATACAAGTATTACAAGTCGAGAAGCATAATTTTCAAGATTTGCCGACATGAATACAAGTCAAACCGATATAACAAAAATCCAAAACAAGCTCGCGAATCACATCTAGGCGTCATCGCCTTCTTGCTCATCACCTACATATATATATATAGAGAGGGTGAGCTTGGGTACTCAGTGAATGATATAAATAATAAAGGGGTTTGCATGAATAATAGCTGAAGTCTTTTCAAAACAATACATATCAAACTTTTCATAACAAGGAATGAACCACGTTCATCTAACAAATCTTCCAAAACTTCAAGGGATGCTTACTAGCATCAACATATAGCAAATGATGACATTCCGGAAAAACAAACCCACGCGGTAAACCGTCAGTGGCAAAACAAGACAAAACAAGGGAGATATCTCAAACGATGGTGCAGTTGTATTATAGTCCCCTGGCACTAAGGACTTTCAAAACAAGGGTGCAGTTGCATTATAGTTCCCTGGCACTAAGGACTTTTCCAAGAATGTCATCAAAACAAAATAATACTTGATATACAAAATAGGGATAATCATTCATGCTTAACAAATACTTTTCGAAACAAAGCAAAGCAAAGCTTATCAAAACATTGTAACATAGCTTTATTAAAAATACCACTCACATAATTCTTCAAACGTCGGGGTCAAGGCGAAAGTCCAAGTCCTACAAACACATGGCAAAGTCTATTAAACGCACTTTCAAACAAGATTCACATGCAGATGGATGATCTCAGCATTCATCAAAACTAAGTTAAATCAAAACAAAACACTGTTTTTCTTTCATCTCGGGAAAACATGCTGGGCACCAATCAGGTCTTGGCCGAGGTCCCACACCTTCTCACCGAGGTGTGGTTCCGACGGCCACATTCAAAAGCGAAGTCGAAAAAATCTGGGTTTCCCATTGAGGAACATGAAGAACATGAAGACGGAGAAGATGAAGAACATGCATGCTAAAATCATAACTCGTTATTACAAAGTCTGAGATTTCGTGCTATGAGTTCGAAAACATGGACCTGGGTACCCATACTTGAAGATCTTGTGAAAACAAACACAAAAACATGGTTCTTGATGCAAACTTTCGGATCAAAACAAGACTTTTCTTCAAGAACACATGAACACTATCTTCTCTTACTAAACCAACTTTAAATCAAAGCAAGGCATGCAGAACAGGTTCGATCATGCAATGCAGCTAGACGATCAATAAGAACAATAAGCGTAGATTAAGATTCTAACCTCAAAACTTGAATCTAACGGTTCAAACTCCCACGGTCAAGCTTGGAGGTCCACTCTCTCTCTCACTCAAAAGCTTCTCCTTCTTCTTCCTAGAGTCTCTCTCTCTAAAAGACAAGATTTGATACAAAATGATATGTTTTCTCGACAGTCACTGACTTAACCCTCTGCGGGGACACGTGGCATCGGCTGATTGGCTCTACTAAAAAAGGTGACTGACTGACAAGACAAGACCATGACGAAGTGTATTCAACAAGCTAGACGGCAAGAGCACTCCGGCAAGTGATAATCTTGGCTATGGGAAAAGCTTTGGCAAGTAGGGTGACAACGACATCGGCTTGGAAGGACAACACTTAACTAAGCTATGCCACACCTTGGAGTAGATGTGCCACACCTCGGTCTAGGTCATACCATTCCAGGAACAAAATCACTAAGTGCAAGGATCAAGGATCTAGAACGTCTAGGCAATAACATCTCGGCCTAGATGATGCACATCTCGGCCTAGGTGACGCACACCTCGGCCTAGATGATGACATCTCAAACAATATGCCAGGGTGAAGATGGAGGTCAACCGAAGTGGTTCCAAGATAGTTCTAAGTGCGAAAGGGTTCCAAGGTGTCCAGGCTTAAGATTACCTCAGCCACACACCAGGCAAAAACAAAGCATGCAAGCAACACTCAAGCAAAACAAGACAGGATTTACAAATGCAACATAACAAAACAAGATCATACATAAATGTATGCAAGCATGACTAAGTTGAAGTGAGGGTTGTTACATCCTACCCCCCTTAAAGAAGTTTGGTCCCCAAACTTGAGTTACCTGGTTCCAAAAACAATTCTGAATATCGGACTTTCATTTCCTCTTCCATTTTCCATGTAGCATCCTCACCGTAATGCTCCTTCCAGTCAACTTTCACCATTGGTATCGACTTACTTCTCAACTGTTTCACCTGCCTATCGATAATCCGTATCGGCTTCTCTTCGTAGCCTAAATCCTCATTAACTACAATCCCGAAATAGTCGATCACATGTAGTGGATCTCGAATATACTTCCTCAACATCGAAATATGAAACACATTATGGTTTGGCTCAATTCTGGCGGCAAAGCAAGTCTGTAGGCAGCGAGGTTAACCTTCTCAAGAACTTCAAAAGGCCCGATGTAACGGGGTGCTAACTTACTCTTCTTCCCAAATCTTGTAACTCCTTTCATCGGCGAAATCTTTAGGAATACATGATCCCCGACTTCAAATTCCAACTCTCTTCTTCTCTGGTCGGCATAACTCTTTTGTCGACTCTGTGCGGTTTTGATTCTTTGCTGAACGAGCTTAATCTTCTCGGTTGTCACTTGAATTAACTTGGGACCAAGCAGAGCTTTGTCTCCTACCTCGGTCCAACATATCGGCGACCTGCACTTTCTTCCATACAATGCTTCATACGGCGCCATGCCAATGCTAGCTTGATAACTGTTGTTGTAGGTAAATTCCACCAATGGCAAATGTACTCCCCAACTTCCTTGGAGGTCCAATACACATAGTCTAAGCATATCTTCAAGTGTCTGAATCATTCTCTCTGTTTGCCCATCAGTCTGGGGATGAAAAGGTGTGCTAAACCTCAACTCGGCTCCGAAAGCTGTTTGTAGGCTCCGCCAAAATCTGGAAACAAATTTCGGATCTCGGTCCGACACAATTGACATCGGCACTCCATGAAGTCTAACAATCTCATTCGCATACAACAAAGCAAGTTTATCGGCGTTGAAGGTGGTCTTAACAGGCAAGAAGTGTGCTGACTTAGTTAGTCTATCCACGATGACCCAAATCGAATCCATACCCTTTTCCGTTTTCGGCAAACCAACCACAAAGTCCATAGAGATGTGTTTCCATTTCCACTCAGGAATCGGCAAAGGTTGAAGAAGTCCTGCTGGCCTTTGATGTTCTGCTTTCACTTGTTGACAGTAAAGACACTGGGACACGAACTCGGCTATTTCTCCTTTCATATTCGGCCACCAAAATGTCTGCTTCACGTCTTGATACATCTTGGTGTTCCCTGGATGAACAACAAACTTGGAACCATGTGCTTCCTGCAAAATTTTTCTTTTCAACTCTGGGACGTCGGCCATACACAATCTTTCTTCAAACTTGAGCACTTGATTTTCTATGGTGTACCCTGATCTCGGCTTTGAGATAATCTCCTCGGCTACCTTCTTGAAGAATTCATCCTCCATCTGCCTTGTCTTTACTTCCTCAATGATAGTCGGCTCCACCGAAGCCATGGTTAGACATGCCAAATTTCCGACCATCCTTCTGCTCAAAGCGTCGGCTACGGCGTTAGCTTTACCTGGGTGATATTGAATTTGCATATCGTAGTCCTTCAACAATTCAAGCCATCTTCTCTGCCTCATATTCAATTCTTTCTGAGTGAACAAGTACTTTAAACTCTTATGATCTGTAAAAACCTGACAAAAAGCTCCATACAAGTAGTGACGCCAAATCTTTAAAGCAAATACTACGGCTGCTAGTTCTAAATCATGGGTGGGATAGTTCTTTTCATGTGGCTTCAATTGACGAGAGGCATATGCTATGACCTTACTCTTTTGCATTAATACACAACCCAGACCCTTATGCGAAGCATCACTATAAACATGAAACTCTTCATTACCTGATGGTAGTACAAGAACTGGCGCTGCGACTAACCTCGTCTTCAACTCCTGGAAAACTGGTTCCCTATCCTCAATCCATTCGTAAACCGCTCCCTTCTTAGTTAGTTGTGTCAATGGAATTGCAATCCTTTAGAAATCCTTCACAAACTTTCTGTAATAACCTGCCAATCCCAGAAAACTACGAACCTCAGACACATTAGTCGGCCTCGGCCAATTCACAACGGCTTCAATTTTACTAGGATCGGCCGAAATACCCCCTTCATCAATTACATGGCCCAAAAATGAAATAGTGGAAAGCCAAAACTCACACTTGTTGAACTTAGCATACAATTTCCGATCTCTCAAGGTGCGTAAGGTAAGTCTCAAATGATCCTCGTGGTCATCTTTACTCTTAGAGTAGATCAATATATCATCAATGAAGACAACCATAAACTCATCTAGATATCGCTTAAAGACTCTGTTCATCAAATCCATAAATGCTGCAGGGGCATTGGTCACTTCAAAAGGCATTACGAAAAACTCGTAGTGGCCATACCTCGTCCGAAAAGCGATCTTCTCAACATCCTCGGCTTTAACCTTAAGCTGATGGTAACCCGACCTAAGGTCAATTTTGGAAAAGACTCGTGCTCCTTGCAACTGATCAAACAAATCATCTATCCTCGGTAACGGGTACTTATTCTTAATGGTTACCTTATTTAGTTCCCTGTAATCAATACAAAGATGAAGTGTACCATCCTTCTTCTTAACAAACAAGACGGGTGCTCCCCAAGGTGAAGTGCTCGGCCTAACAAAACCCTTATCTAGCAACTCTTGTAGTTGGAGTTTCAATGCCTTAAGCTCGGCGGGGGCCATCCTATAGGGTGCTTTAGAGATAGGCTGGGTTCCCAACTTGATGTCAACAGTAAATTCTACCTCTCTATCAACTAAGTGACCCGGCAAATCATTTGGAAAGACGTCGGGGAATTCATTAACAACTGGGACGTCGGCTAACTCAACACTTCCATTCAGATTACTTAGTACACTACACAAATAACCTTGACACCCTTTTTGGATCAACCTATAGGCTTTCATGGATGAGATTAAGTAAGGTGGGGATACTACTCCTTTACCCTGAAACGTGACCTCGGCTTGGTTTGGCGGTTTTAACGTGACACTTTTAGAAACACAATTTATGAATGCGTGATTTGCCACTAACCAATCCATCCCCAATATAACATCAAAATGAGTTATGTCCAAGGGCATTAAATTAGCTAACAATTCAACATTCCCAATCACAACAACACATGCTCTATAGATGGATGCAACATTCATAGATCTCCCAGATGGAGTAGATACAGATAACACATAATCAAGGGGCTCTAGTTTCTTATTAATCTTCTCGGCAAACTTAGCAGAAATGAATGAATGCGAAGAACCCGGAATCAATCAATATATATGCATTTTGAGAGCAAATTGGGAGTATACCTAACACCATTGTCTCAGCATTCTGAGTGTCTCTTGGTACTAGTGCAAAAACTCTGCCCTGCCTCATCTGTCCTTTCCCAACGTTATCTTTCTGTGCGGAACCCGAGGTATTCTCATCTTTCTTACTATCACCAGCCTTTGCTTTAGGACAGTCCCTTACATAATGACCTATTTCGTCACATTCATAACAAGCTCCAGACGCCCGACGACAGACCCCGAAATGTGGCTTCCCACAACTTGAACATTTCGGCTTAGTACCACTTTCCTGCCTTGGGTTGCTTGAACTGCCAACAGTCACTTTCGTCTTGGTAACAAATTGTGCTCGGCGATTGTCATAATTCTACCTCTTCCTTTGGCTCTCTCCTGAACTCTGATATCTGTTCAAGTTAGCTTCGGCCAGAATGGCTTTGTCCAATACTCCGGCGTAATTCGGCATGTTGAGCATGTTAACTTGGTCTTATATCGATCCACGAAGCCCACTTTCAAACTTACTAGCCTTCATATATTCATCGTTGACCATGTGGGGTGCATACCTCGCCAACTCGATAAAGGCACGGTCGTATTCAGCCACTGTTCTACTGCCTTGCGTCAAAGTCTGAAATTCGGTAGTCTTGTGATCTCGAACACTTAGGGAAACGTGCTTGGTGTAAAACAACTCCAAAAATCGGGTCCAGGTCAAGTCTAGATTGCCTTCCCGAACCATCATCCACCATCTGTGGGCGTCGTCATCTAGTGTAAAGGCTGCTAATGTCACCTTCTGGGTGTCGGTGCTGGGAAAGATCTCGAACAGCTTTTCCATTTCCAAAACCCACGCTTCGGCTTTCATCGGCTCTATACCCCCTTGGAATCTCGGTGGCTTCATTTTCTTGAACTCTCTGATCAAAGCTATCGTGCCGTCCCCATATAAAGCTGGCTGTGGGAGCACTTGTGGTACTGGAGGAGGTGGAGGTGGAGGCGGAACTACATTTCGGCCATTTGTCTGCTCGGCTTGAGTCGAAGTAGCACTAGCATACTGCTGTCTTTTCTGCCTTAACTCGTGGGCCAAACCTTCAACTAACCTTTCCAGTCTGTCTAATCTGTCCTCGGACTGATCTCGGCTAACTGGAGGCCTACCTCTCCTCATGATGCTATGAGTATGCGAAGTGTGACTTTAAAACAAAATGAGCAAATAAACACGGAGGCAAGTAACAATTAAGCATGCCGAGACAATGCACACCTTGTTCTAATAGCAAGCAATATGATGCAATCCTAACATCCTTCTAAGGGGAAATCCTATGCTCTTTAGGACTCAAAGGGTGTGAATAACGTATACTAAGGAACTTGTGCTCTAATACCATTCTGTCACGACCCCAAACCGCCCCTAGTAGGATGGTGCCGTGATGGCCAGTAATCCGAGATTACCGAAGGCCAACTTACAAAGATTCACACACAACAGAGTATAAATATATGGGGCTCACAAGTACGGAAGCAACAAATTAAGATACAAGCGGTCCATAAGAGCCGTGCATAGATCAAATGAAATGGCATACACTTCACATGGGTTACAACTTAATTACAAATGAAGTAAAGTACATATTACATCTTGATCAAAAGGCTTCTCAAGCCAACGTACGCAAAATACAAGTATTACAAGTCGAGAAGCATAATTTTCAAGATTTGCCAACATGAATACAAGTCAAGCCGACATAACAAAAATCCAAAACAAGCTCGCGAATCACATCTAGGCGTCACCGCCTTCTTGCTCATCACCTACATATATATATAGAGAGACGGTGAGCTTAGGTACTCAGTGAATGATATAAATAATAAAGGGGTTTGCATGAATAATAGCCGAAGTCTTTTCAAAACAATACATATCAAACTTTGCATAACAAGGGATGAACCACGCTCATCTAACAAATCTTCCAAAACTTCAAGGGATGCTTACTAGCATCAACATATAGCAAATGATGACATTCTGGACAAACAAACCCATGCGGTAAACCGTCAGTGGCAAAACAAGACAAAACAAGGAAGATATCTCAAACGATGGTGCAGTTGCATTATAGTCCCCTAGCACGAAGGACTTTCAAAACAAGGGTGCAGTTGCATTATAGTCCCCTGGCACTAAGGACTTTTCCAAGAATGTCATCAAAACAAAATAATACTTGATATACAAAATAGGGATAATCATTCATGCTTAACAAATACTTTTTGAAACAAAGCAAAGCAAAGCTTATCAAAACATTGTAACATAGCTTTATTAAAAATACCACTCACATAATTCTTCAAACGTCGGGGTCAAGGCGAAAGTCCAAGTCCTACAAACACATGGCAAAGTCTATTGAACGCACTTTCAAACAAGATTCACATGCAGATGGATGATCTCGGCATTCATCAAAACTAAGTTAAATCAAAACAAAACACTGTTTTTCTTTTATCTCGGGAAAACATGCTGGGCACCGACCAGGTCTTGGCTGAGGTCCCACACCTTCTCGCCGAGGTGTGGTTCCGACGGCCACATTCAAAAGCGAAGTCGGGAAAATCTGGGTTTCCCATTGAGGAACATGAAGAACATGAAGATGGAGAAGATGGAGAACATGCATGTTAAAATCATAACTCGTTATTACAAAGTCTGAGATTTCATGCTATGAGTTCGAAAACATGGACCTGGGTACCCATACTTGAAGATGTTGTGAAAACAAACACAAAAACATGGTTCTTGATGCAAACTTTCGGATCAAAACAAGACTTTTCTTCAAGAACACATGAACACTATCTTCTCTTACTAAACCAACTTTAAATCAAAGCAAGGCATGCAGAACAGGTTCGATCATGCAATGCAGCTAGACGATCAATAAGAACAACAAGCGTAGATTAAGATTCTAACCTCAAAACTTGAATCTAACGGTTCAAACTCCCACGGTCAAGCTTGGAGGTCCACTCTCTCTCTCACTCAAAAGCTTCTCCTTTTTCTTCCTAGAGTCTCTCTCTCTAAAAGACAAGATTTGATACAAAATGATATGTTTTCTCGACAGTCACTGACTTAACCCTCTGCGGGGACACGTGGCATCGGCTGATTGGCTCTACTAAAAAAGGTGACTGACTAACAAGACAAGACCATGACAAAGTGTATTCAACAAGCTAGACGGCAAGAGCACTCCGGCAAGTGATGATCTCGGCTAAGGGCAAAGCTTCGGCAAGTAGGGTGACAACGACATCGGCTTGGAAGGACAACACTTGACTAAGCTGTGCCACACCTTGGCCTAGATATGCCATACCTCGGTCTAGGTCATACCATTCCAGGAACAAAATCACTAAGTGCAAGGATCAAGGATCTAGAACGTCTAGACAATAACATCTCGGCCTAGATGATGCACATCTCGGCCTAGGTGACGCACACCTCGGCCTAGATGATGACATCTCGGTCAATATGCCAGGGTGAAGATGGAGGTCAACCGAAGTGGTTCCAAGATAGTTCTAAGTGCGAAAGGGTTCCAAGGTGTCTAGGCTTAAGATGACCTCGGCCACACACCAGGCAAGAACAAAGCATGCAAGCAACACTCAAGCAAAACAAGACAGGATTTACAAATGCAACATAACAAAACAAGATCATACATAAATGTATGCAAGTATGACTAAGTTGAAGTGAGGGTTGTTACTGAGAATTTACTGGGAATTTACAGGCAATTTACCGGGAACTTACTGAGTAATTTATTGAGTAATTTACTGGGAATTTAGTGGTAATTTACTGAGAATTTATTGGGAATTTACTAAGTAATTTAATGAGAATTTACTTGGAATTTACTGAGTAATTTACTGAGAATTTACTAGAAATTTACTCAGTAATTTACTGGAAATTTAGTGAGTAATTTACTGAGAATTTACCGAAATTTTTTAGGAATTTACCGAGTAATTTACTAGTAATTTACTGAGCAATTTACTTGGAATTTACTGCATAATTTAATGAGAATTTACTGGAAATTTACTTAGAATTTACTGGGAATTTATTTAGAATTTACTGAGAATTTATTAGGAATTTACTGAGTAATTTAATAAGAATTTACAGGGAATTTACTCAGTAATTTACTGAGAATTCACTCAGTAATTTACAGGGAATTTACTGAGTAATTTACTAAGAATTTATTGAGCATTTAATAAGAATTTACTGGTTAATTTGATTAGAATTTACTGGGAATTTACTGAGTAATTTACTAAGAATTTACTAGGAATTTAAGAAGAATTTACTATGAATTTCGTCAATAATTTACTTAGAATTTACTAGACATTTATTGAGTAATTTAATGAGAATTTTCTTGAAATTTACTATGAATTTACTGAGTAATTTACTGATAATTTACTGGGAATTTATTGAGTAATTTACTCGGAATTTACTAAGAATTTTCTGAGTAATTTACTGAGAATTTACTGGGAATTTATTGAGTAATTTACAGGGAATTTGTGGGGAATTTACTGAGAAATTTAATAAGTTTTTATGGGGATTTACTGATTAATTTAATGAGAATTTACTGGGAATTTACTGAGTAATTTACTGAGAATTTACTGGGAATTTACTGATAATATACTGGGAATTTACTGAGTAACTCACTGAGAATTTATTGGGAATTTACTTAGTAATTTACAGAGAATCTACTGGGAATTTACTGAGAATTTTCTGAATAATTTTCTGAGAATTTACTGATTAATTTAATGAGAATTTACTGTGAATTTACATGGAATTTAGTTAGTAATTTACTGAGAATTTAATTGGAATTTATTGGGAATTTATTGGGAATTTACTGCGTATTTACTAGGAGTTTACTGAGTAATTTACTGAGAATTTACTAGGAATTTTGATGAGTAATTTAATGCGAATTTACTTGGAATTTACTAAGTAGTTTATAGAGAATTTACTGGAAATTTACAGAGTAATTTACTGAGAATTTACTCGGAATTTATTAAGAATTTACTGGAAATTTATTGAGAATTTATTGGGAATTTACTGAATATTTACTGGGAATGTACTGATTAATTTACTGAGAATTTAATAGGAATTTACTGAGTAATTTAATGAGAATTTATAGCGAATTTACTAACAATTTACTTGAATTTACTGAGTAATTTAGCGAGAATTTACAGTGAATTTACTCAGTAATTTATTGAGAATTTACTGAGAATTTACTCAGTAATTTACAGAGAATTTAATGGGAGTTTACTGAGTAATTTACAGAGAATTTACTTGGAATTTACGAAGTAATTTATTGAGAATTTACTAAGTATTTACTGAGTAATTTAATAAAAATTTACTGATTAACTTAATGAGAATTTATTGGGAATTTACTGAAGAATTTAGTGTGAATTTACTTAGAATTTACGGAGTAATTTTATGAGAATTTACTGAGAATTTAGTAGAAATTTACTGAGAATTTATTGTGAATTTATTGAGTAATTTTTTAAGAATTTACTGGGAACTTGCACAGTAATTTAATGAGAATTTACCGAAAATTTACTGAGTAATTTACTGAGAATTTACTGGCAATTTAATTTGTAATTTACTGAGAATTTACTAGGAATTTACTTCGTAATTTACTGAGATTTTACTGGGAATTTACTGAGTAATTTAATGAGAATTTATTGAGAATTTACTGAGTAATTTAGTAAGAATTTACTGGGAATTTACTAGGAATTTATTTGGAATTTGTTGTGTAATTTACTGATAATTTACATAAATTTGCCGAGTAATTTATTAGTAATTTACTGAGAATTTGCTGGGAATTTACTGTGTAATTTACAGAGAATTTACTTGGAATTTACTGCATAATTTAATGAGAATATACTGGGAATTTACTATGTAATTTACTTGAATTTACTGGGAATTTACTCAGTAATTTAATGAGAATTTACTGTAAATTAACTGAGTAATTTACTAGGAATTTACTCAGTAATTTACTTAGAATTTACTGGGAATTTACTGAGTATTTGAATGAGAATTTACTGGGAATTTAAAGAGTAATTTACTGAGAATTTAATGGGAATTTAATGAGTAATTTACTGAGAATTTACTGAAAATTTAGTCAGTAATTTACTGAGAATTTATTGTGAATTTAATGAGTAATTTACTGAGAATTTGATTTGAATTTACAGGGAATTTACTGAGTAATTTAATAAGAATTCACGGGGAATTTATTGAATATTTTACTCAGAATTTACTTAGTAATTTATTGAGAATGAATAATTTACTGAGAATTTCCTGAAAATTTACGGACTATTTACTGGGAATTTAGTGAGTAATTTACTGAGAATTTACTAGGAATTTACTCCGTAATTTACTGAGAATTTACTGGGAATTTACTGAGTAATTTACTGAGAATTTACTGGGAATTTACTAAGTAATTTACTGAGAATTTGCTGTGAATTTACTGAGTATTTTAGTAGGAATTTATTGAGTATTTTAGTAGTAATTTACTCAGTAATTTACCTAGAATTTACTGAGTAATTTAATGAGAACTTACTGGGAATTTAATCAAAATTTTCTAGGAATTTAATCAAGATTTTCTAGGAATTTACTGAGAATTTACTGGAAATTTATTGAGTAATTTACTGAGAATTTACTGGGAATTTAGTCAGTAATTTACTGAGAATTTATTGAGTAATTTACGGAGAATTTACTGGTAATTTGCTGAGAAATTTAATAAGATTTATGGGAATTTTCTGAGTAATTTACTAGGAATTTACTCAGTAATTTACAGAGAATTTTTTGGAAATGTACTAAGTAATTTACTGAGAATTTTGTGCGAATTTACACAGTAATATAATGAGAATTTACTGGGAATTTACTGAGTAATTTACTGAGAATTTACTGGGAATTTACTTAGTAATTTACTGAGAATTTACTAGGAATTTACATAGTAATTTACTGAGAATTTACTGGGAATTTACTGAGAATGTACTCAGTAATTTACTGGGAATTTACTAGGAATTTACTGAGAATTTACTAGGAATTTAATGGGTAATTTAATGGGAATTTACTATGAATTTACTAAGTAATTTACTTGGAATTTATTGAGAATTTACTTGGAATTTACTGCATAATTTGTTGAGAATTTACTAGCATTTTACTGAGTAGTTTATACTGAGAATTTTCTGGGTAATTTACAAAGAATTTACTTGGAATTACTGCATAATTTAATGAGAATTTACTGAGTAATTTGCTGAGAATTTTCTTGTAATGTAATTAGTGATTTAATGAGGATTTATTGAGAATTTACTCAAAATTTACTCAAGAATTTAATGGGAATTTACTAAGTAATTTACTAAGAATTTAAAAAGAATTTACTGAGTAATTTAATGAAAATTTACTAGGGATTTACGTTGTAATTTGCTGAGAATTTACTGAAAATTTTCTCAGTAATTTACTTGGAATTTACTGAGTAATTTACTGGGAGTTTACTAATTAATTTAATGAAAATTTACTTGGAATTTTCTGAGAATTTATTGAGAATTTTCAAGGAGTTTCCTCAGAAATTTACTAGAAATTTACTAAGTAATTTACTAAGTAATTTAATAAGAATTTACTCAGAATTTACTAAGAATTTCCTAAGTAATTTAATGAGAATTTATTGGGAATTTACTAAGCAATTTACTGAGAATTTAATGAGAATTTACTGATTAATTTGATGGAAATTTACTGAGTAATTTACTCATAATTTATTGAGAATTTCTTGAGAATTTACTGGGAATTTAATGAAAATTTATTCAGTAATTTACTGGGAATTTACTGTGTAATTTATTAAGAATTTCCTGAGAATTTACTGGAAATTTACTTAGAATTTACACAGTAATTTAATGAGAATTTACTAGGAATTTATTGAGAATTTTTTGGGAATTTACTGAGTAATTTAATGCGATTTACTAGAAATTTACTAAAATTTTACACTGTAATTTTCTAGGAATTTGCTTTGTAATTTACAGAGAATTTACTAGAAATTTATTTGGAATTTGCTGCGTAATTTACAGAAAATTTAGTAAGAATTTGCTGAGTAATTTACTGGGAATTTACACAGTAATCTAATGAGAATTTTCTCGGAATTTACTGAGTAATTTACAGGGAATTTATTGAGTATTTTACTGAGAGTTTACTAGGAATTTTTTTGGAATTTACTGAGAATTTACTTGGAATTTACTGAGAATTTATTGGGAATTTATTGAGTAATTTGCTGAGAATTTGCTTGAAATTTACTGAGTAATTTACTGAGAATTTACTCAAAATTTATTGAGTAATTTACTGGAAATTTGCTGAGAATTTAATCTATAATTTACTAAGTAATTTGCTGAGAATTTTCTAGGAAATTACTGGGAATTTACTTGGAATTTAGTGGTAATTTACTGTGAATTTACTGTGAATTTAGCGAGCAATTTAATGGGAATGTACTGGAAATTTATTGAGTAATTTACTGTGAATTTAACGAGCAATTTACGGGGAATTTATTGAGTAATTTACTGAGAATTTTGAGCAAATTCCGAGTAAATTCCTAGTAATTCTCAGTAAATACTCATTAAATTCCCAATAAATACTTAGTAAATTCTCACTAAATTACTAGCAATTTACAAAGTAATTTAATGGGAATTTGCTAGGAATTTGTTGAGGATTTAATGAGTAGTTTAGTGAAAATTTACTAGGAATTTACTCAGTAATTTACTTAGAATTTATAAGGAATTTACTTAGTAATTTACAGAGAATTAAGGGAAATTTACTTAGTAATTTACTGAGAATTTACGAGAAATTTACAGAGTAATTTACTGGGAATATACTGAGTAATTTAATAAAAATTTACTGGGAATTTACTGATTAACTTAATGAGAATTTGTTAGGAATTTGCAGAGTAATTTGGTGAGTACTTTACTGTGAATTTAATGGTAATTTACTGAGTAATTTTCTGAGAATTTACTTAGAAATTTACTGAGAATTTATAAGGAATTTACTAGAATTTACAGGGAATTTACTGAGTATTTACTGAGTAATTTACTGAGAATTTAATTGGAATTTACTAATTAATTTATTGAGAATTTTTTGGAAATTTACTAAGTAATTTAGTGAGAATTTCTGGGTAATTTACTCGAAATTTATTGAGACTTTATTATGACTTTACTTAGTAATTTAATAAGAATTTGCTAGGAATTTACTTATTAATTTAATGAGAATTTTCTTGGAATTTACTGAGTAATTTATTGAGAATTTGCTGGCAGTTTACTTAGTAATTTACTGAGAATTTACGTGTAATTTACTGATTAATTTATTGAGGATTTACTCGAAATTTTCTAAGAATTTACACGAAATTTACTGAGCAATTTATTGAGAATTTACTGAGAATTTAAACAGTAATTTATTGATAATTTACTTGGAATTTATTAAGTAATTTACTGCGAATTTACTGAGAATTTACTAGAAATTTATTGAGTAATTAACTGCAAATTTACTGAGAATTTACTCTATAATTTACTGAGTAATTTACTAAGAATTTACTGGGAAGTTACTGAGTAATTTATTGAGAATTTACTGGAAATTTACTGAGAATTTACTTCGTAATTTACTGAGAATTTATTGGGAATTTGCTGAGTAATTTACTAAGAATTTACTAGGAAGTTACTGCCTAATTTACTGAGAATTTACAAAGAATTTATTGAGTAATTTACTAAGAATTTACTGGGAATTTACTAAGTAATTTACTTAGAATTTACTGGGAATTTACTAAGTAATTTATAGATAATTTACTAAGAATTTACACTGTAATTTACTGAGAATTTATTGAGAAATTACTAAGTAATTTACTGACAATTTATTGGGAACTTACTGCATAATTTACTGTGAATTTACTAGGAATTTACTAAGTAATTTACTGGGAATTTAGTGGTAATTTACTGTAAATTTACTAAGTAATTTAATGGGAATTTACTGAGTAATTTACTGAGAATTTACTGGGAATTTACTGAGAATTTACAGCAATCTTCTAGGAATTTACCGAGCAAGTTACTTGTAATTTACTGAGAAATTGCTGGGAATTTACTGTGTAATTTACTGAGAATTTAGTTGGAATTTACTGCATAATTTAATGAGAATTTACTAGGAATTTACTTAAAATTTACTGGGAATTTACTATGTAATTTACAGAGAATTTACTGGGAATTTACTCGGTAATTTAATGTGAATTTGCTTTAAATTTACAGAGTAATTTAATGAGAATTTACTGAATAATTTACTGAGAATTTACTGGGAATTAAATGAGAAATTTACTGAGAATTTCCTGAGAATTTAGTTAGTAATTTATTGAGAATTTACTGGGAAATTAATCAGTAATTTATCGGGAATTTACTGGAAATTTACTGAGTATTTAATAAGAATTTACTGGGAATTTTTTGATTAATTTGATGAGAATTTACTCGGAATTTACTAAGAATTTAATGGGAATTTACTGAATAATTTACTGGGAATTTACTCAGTAATTTACTAAGAATTTATTGGAAATTTATTCACTAATTTGCTAAGAATTTACTGGGAATTTACTTAGAATTTACTGGAAATTTACTGAGTAATTTACTGAGAATGTACTTGGAATTTACAGAGAATTTACTAAGTAATTTTTTGAGAATTTACTGGGAATTTACTGAGTAATTTACTAAGAATTTACTGGGAATTTATGGAGAATTTACTGGGAATTTAGTGAGTATTTACTTGAAATTTACTAAGTAATTTATTGGGAATTTTCTCAGTAATTTACCTAGAATTTATTGGGTATTTGCTGAGCAATTTTATTAGAATTTTCTGGGAATTTAATGAAAATTTACTAGGAATTTACTGAGTAATTTACTGAGAATTTAATGGGAATTTATTAAGTAATTTACTGAGAATTTACTGAGTAATTTGCAGGGAATTTAATGAAAAATTTAATAAGATTTTATGGGAATTTAGTGATTAATTTACTGAGAATTTAATCGAAATTTACTGAGAATTTAATGCTAATTTACTTAGAATTTACAAGGAATTTACTCAGTAATTTACTGAGAATTTAGTTGGAATTTACCAAGTAATTTACTGAGAATTTCTGGGAATTTACTTGAAATTTACTAAGAATTTGCTCAGTAATTTACTGGGAATTTAATGTGTAATTTAATGGGAATTCACTGCGAATTTACTGAGAAATTACTGAGAATTTACTCAGTAATTTATCGAGTATTTACTGGAAATTTACTGCGTAATTTATTGAGAATTTTCTGAGTAATTTTCTGAAAATTTTCTAGGAATTTACTTGGTAATTTATAGAGAATTTACTTGGAATTAACTGCATAATTTAATGAGAATTTACTGGGAATTTACTGAGTAATTTACTGAGAATTTTCTGGAAGTTTAATGAGTAATTTAATAAGATTTTACTGGGAATTTACTGGGAATTTATTCAAGAATTTACTGGAAAGTTACTGAGAATTTAATGGGAATTTACTAAGAATTTATAAGGAGTTTACTAAGAATTTATAAGGAATTTACTGAGTAATTTAATGAGAATTTACTGGAAAATTACTTAGAATTTACTGTGAATTCATTGATTAATTTACTGAGAATTTACTAGAAATTTACTTAGTAATTTAGTGAGAATTTACTGAGTAATTTACTGAAAATTTTCTAGGACTTTACCGAGTAATTTAATAAAAATTTATTGGGATTTTACTAATTAATTTAATGAGAATTTTCTTGGAATTTATTGAGAATTTATTCGAAATTTACAAAGTAATTTACTGAGAGTATACAGGGAATTTCCTCAGTAATTTACTGAGAATTGACTGGGAATTTACTGAGTAACTTATTTTGAATTTACTGGGAATTTACTGGGTATTTACTGAGAATTTACTGAGTAATTTAATGAGAATTTTTTGTTAATTTAATGAGAATTTAATGGGAATTTACTAAGTAATTTACTGAGAATTTAATGGGAATTTACTGAGTAATTTACTGACAATTTATAGAGAATTTACAAGGCATTTACCGAGTAATTTTGTGAGAATTTACTGGGAATTTAATGGGAATTTACTGAGAATTTACTGGGAATTTACTGAGTAATTTACTGGGAATTTACTGCGAATTTATTGGGAATTTACTGAGTAATTTACTTGGAATTTACTACACAATTTACTGAGAATTTACTCGGAATTCACTGAGAATTTAATGAAAATTTACACAGTAATTTAATGAGAATTTACTTGGAATTTACTGAGTAATTTACTAAGTGATTTAGTGAGAATTTACAGGGAATTTCTTCATGAATTTAATGAGAATTTACTGAGTAATTTACTGAGAATTTACCGGAATTTACTGAGTAATTTGCTGAGAATTTACTGGGAATTTACCCAGTAATTTAATGAGAAGTTACTGGGAATTTACTGAGCAATTTAATGACAATTTACTCGGAATTTATTGAGAATTTACACAGTAATTTACTGGGAATTTACTGAGTAATTTTCTGAAAATTTAAAGGGAATTTACTACGTAATTTACTGAGAATTTACTCGAAATTTACACAGTAATCTAATGAGTATTTACTGAAAATTTACAGAGTAATTTACTGAGAGTTTACTGTGAATTTATTGAGAATTTACAGGGAATTTACTGAGAATTTATTTGGAATTTACTCTGTAATTTACTAAGAATTTACTCAGAATTTGCTGAGTAATTTACTGAGTAATTTAATGGAAATTTACTGTGAATTTAATTTGTAATTTACTAAGTAATTTATTGAGAATTTTTTGGGAAATTACTGATTAATTTACTGAGAATTTACTGGCAATTTACTTAGAATTTACTGAGAATTTACTGCGTAATTTAGTAAGAATTTACTGAGCAATTTACAGAGAATTTACTAGGAATTTACGAAGTAATTTACTGAGAATTTACTTGGAATTTAGTGGTAATTTACTGAGTAATTTAAGGAGAATTTAATGAAAATTTACTGAGAATTTACTGGGAATTTACTGGAAATTTATTGAGTAATTTACGGGGAATTTATTGAGCAATTTACTGAGAATTTAATGGTAATTTACTGAGTATTTTAATAAGAATTTACTTGGAATTTACTGATTAATTTAATGAGAATTTACTGAGAATTTGCTGGGAATTTGCTGCGTAATTTACTAAGAATTTACTCGGAATATACTGAGTATTTACTGGGAATTTACTGGGAGTTTACTTAGTAATTTACTGAGAATTTACTGGGAATTTACTGAGAATTTATTTTGTAACAACCCTCACCTTACTCTTGTCATACTTGCATACACTCTTGCATGAACTTGCTTTGTATGCTAATTTGAAGGTTTTGCCTTGTCTTGTTTTGCTTAAAGTTATTTGCATGATTTTATTCTTTGCTTAGTGTGTGTGTGGCCGAGGTCATCTTGAGCTTAGTCCGCCTTTGACCCTTGTACTTAGAACTATCTTGAGATCTTGATTCAACCCCATCTTCACCTCGGGCATTCATTGCCGAGATGTTTTGCACTTGAACCTTGTCCGCAGGCAGGTATGGCCTAGGCCGAGATGTGGCGCACCCCGGCCAAGGTGTGGCACAGCTTAGTCAAGTGTCGTCCTCCCTAGCCGATGTTTTTCTATCCTGTTGCTGGATCCTTGTTTTGAGCCGATGTCATCTTGTTGCCGATGTGTCTTACCCGAGCTTGCTGCATACGCCTTGTCAGAGACTTGTCTTGTCTATCAATCACCCTTTTAGAGCTGAACCAACCCGATAACGCCACGTGTCCGAGCTGACTGTTAAGGCAGCCGGCAGACCTAGGAACAAATCATTTTGTCTCAAATCTTTGTTTTAGAGAGAGAAGCTCTAGAGAAGAGTTCTTGAGTGAGAGTAGTCTTCCAAGCTTGATCTTCGTGGCTTGAACCGTTGGATCCGAGTTTTGAGGTTAGAATCTTGATCTCCTTTGGTTATTCTTGCTGATTATCTAGCTGCATTGCATGATCGGATTTGTTTTGCATGTCATGCATTGTTTTGAAGTTGGTTTCGGAAAGAGAAAATGGTTTTCCATGTGTTCTTGAAGAAAGTCTCATTTTGATCGAATAGATTGGAACGAAAACCATGTTTTGTGTTTATTCTTGCATGACTCTCTTTAATGGGTACCCAGGTCCCTATATTTTGAACTCTTGGCATGAAAACTCAGATTTTTGTAACAAGTTGTGAGCTTGCATCCATCTTTCAATGATCATGTTCTTTATACTCTTCAAAGGAAAACCCAGGTTTCTCCTGACTTTGTTTAGCGGGACCTCGGCTTAGTCCTGGATGGTACCCAGTGTGTTTTCGAGAAACGGGAGCAGTGATTAAGCTCCCAGCTTGTTTTGTTTTGTCTTTGACTTGGATCTGGCAAGAATGCCGAGATCATTTGCATGTATATATAGAGCTTGCTTTGAGATGTGACTTACCATGTGATTGTAGGTCCTTGATATTTGCTTTGAGTCTACACCTGAAGAACTAGGTGAGTGGTATTATTGATAAAGCTATGTTATACTTGTTTTGATAAATCTTGCTTGCCTTGTTTTGACAAAAGTATTTTGTTAGCATGAATGGATAGCTCTTGTTTTGATGTGTCAAGTATACTCCTTGTTTTGATGCCATCTTTGAAAAGGATACGGTCCTTGTTAAATCGGGCTACGGGCCTAAGTAACACAAGTCCCTTGTACTGGAGGACTCTAAACTTTCGCGGTACCAAGTGCACAAGTCCCTTGTATTGGAGGACTCTAAACTTTCGCAATACTTTTGACTAAACGATTACGGATCGTACAGCCTTGATACTTGAATGATGAATACGGTTCATCCCTTGCTTCGCCGATGTATGATACTTGAATGATGAATACGGTTCATCCCTTGCTTTGCCGATGTTATGATACTTAAATGATGAATACGGTTCATCCCTTGCTTTGCCGATATTATGATACTTGATTGATGAATACGGTTCATCCCTTGCTTTGCCGATATTATGATACTTGAATGATGAATACGGTTCATCCCTTGCTTTGCCGATATTATGATACTTGAATGATGAATACGGTTCATCCCTTGCTTTGCCGATATTATGATACTTGATTGATGAATACGGTTCATCCCTTGCTTTGCCGATGTTATGATACTTGAATGATGAATACGGTTCATCCCTTGCTTTGCCGATATTATGATGCTTGATTGATGAATACGGTTCATCCCTTGCTTTGCCGATATTATGATACTTGAATGATGAATACGGTTCATCCCATGCTTTGCCGATATTATGATACTTGAATGATGAATACGGTTCATCCCTTGCTTTGCCGATGTTATGATACTCGTAATATTTGATTGGTGAATACGGTTCATCCCTCGTCTTGCTAAAGTTGATGAGTTTGTTTTGAAGGACCTCGGCTATATTCATGCAAAAACCTTTATTATTAGTACCATTCACTGAGTTTTGTACTCACCCCTCTATATATATGTAGGTGATGAGCAGGACGGCGGCGACGCCTAGATCGTTTTGGATGCTTGTTTTGGAGTCGTGCTTATGTCGGCTTTACTTTTGTATTTACGTCGGCGATGCTCTGCTTTGCATGTCGGCAAATCTTGAAAATCATGCTTCTTGAATTGTATTAGCTGTATTTTGTATATATCGGCTCGAGAAGCCTTTTGATCAAGATGTAATATGTAATTTTACTTGTTGTATTCAAGTTGTGAAGTTAATTGAAAATGTTTGGCATTGCTTTGATCTACGCACAGCTCTATGGACCACTTGTATTTGTTTATCGCTTCCGCATTTGTGAGCCCCCTATATCCGTACTCTGATTGTGTTAAGTTTTGAAAAGTTGGCCTTCGGTAATTACGGATTACTGGCCATCACGACACCAAACTACTAGGGGCGGTTTGGGGTCGTGACATATTTGGAATTTATTTAGTAATTTACTGAGAATTTACTCGAAATTGACTAAGTAATTTACTGGGAATTTACTAAGAATTTACTGAGTAATTTTCTAAGAATTTACAGGGAATTTACTATGTAATTTATTGAGAATATACTAGGAATTTACTGAGAATTTACTCGGAATTTACACAGTAATCTAATGAGAATTTACTGAAAATTTATTGAATAATTTAATGAGAATTTACTGAGTAATTTACAGAGAGTTTACTGGAAATTTATTAAGAATTTACTGGGAATTTACTGAGAATTTATTTTGAATTTACTTTGTAATTTCTTGAGAATTTACTGTAAAATTTACTAAGTAATTTACTAGGAATTTACTGAGAATTTAATTTATAATTTATTAAGTAATTTGCTGAGAATTTTCAAGAAAATTACTGATTAATTTTCTGAGAATTTACTAGGAATTTACTTAGAATTTACTGAAAATTTACTGCGTAATTTAGTAAGAATTTACTACGAATTTACTGAGTAATTTACTGAGAATTTATTAGGAATTTACAAAGTAATTTACTGAGAATTTACTGAGTAATTTAAAGAGAATTTAGTGGGAATTTACTAGGAATTTACTGAGAATTTATTGGGAATTTAGTGGTAATTTACTGGATATTTATTGAGTAATTTTCGGGGAATTTACTGGTAATTTACTAAGTAATTTAATAAGAATTTACTTGAAATTTATTGATTGGTTTACTGAGAATTTGCTGGGAATTTACTGCGTAATTTACCAAGAATTTACTCGGAATATACTGAGTATTTACTAGGAATTTACTTAGTAATTTACTAAGAATTTACTGGGAATTTACTGAGAATTTATTTGGAATTTACTGAGAATTTACTCGGAATTTACTGAGTAATTTACTAGGAATTTACTAGGAATTTAATCTGTAATTTACTGAGAATTTTCTGGGAAATTATTGATTAATTTACTGAGAATTTACCGGAAATTTACTGAGAATTTGCTGCGTAATTTAGTAAGAATTTAATACGAATTTACTGAGAATTTACGAAGTAATTTATTGAGAATTTACTTGGAATTTAGTGGTAATTTACTAAGTAATTTACTGAGTAATTTAAGGGTAATGTAATGGGAATTTACTAAGAAATTTACTCAGAGTTTACTCAGAATTTAGTGGTAATTTATTGAGAATTTATAGAGAATTTATTGAGTAATTTACAAAGAATTTACTGAGTAATTTTCTGAGAATTTACTGGTAATTTACAGAGTAGTTTAATAAGAATTTACTTGGAATTTACTGATTAATTTAATGAGAATTTACTTGGAATTTGTTTGGAATTTACTACATAATTTACCCAAAATTTACTGGGAATATACTGAGTATTTACTTTGAATTTGTTGAGAATTTACTAGGACTTTACTTAGTAATTTGCTAAGAATTTACTAAGTAATTTACTTAAAATTTAATGGGAATTTACTTGAAATTTACTGAGAATTTTACTGAGGATTTATTGGAAATTTACTTTGTAATTTAATGAGAATTATCTGGGAATTTACTTAGTAATTTAGTGAGAAGTTACTGCGAATTTAGTTAGTAATTTACTGAGAATTTAATGAGAATTTACTGAGAATTTCTTTGGAATTTTCTGAGAATTTACTTAGAATTTACTCAATAATTTGCTGAGAATTTACTTGGAATTTTCTTCGTAATTTACTGAAAATTTAATGGGAATTTACTGAATCATTTACTGACAAGTTACTGGGAATTTATTAAGAAATTTACTAAGTTACAGGGAATTTACTGAGTGATTTAAGGAGAATTTATTGTGAATTTACTAAGAATTTACTGAGAATTTACTGATTAATTTACTGCGAATTTACAGGGAATTTACTCGGTAATTTACAGAGAATTTACTTAGAATTTACTGGGAATTTTTTGGGTATTAACTGAGTAATTTAATAAGAATTTTCTTGTAATTTACTGATTAATTTAATAAGAATTACTAGAAAGTTATTGAGAATTTACTTGGAATTTACTCAGTAATTTACTGAATTATTTATTGAGAATTTAATGAGAATTTACTGTGAATTTAATAAGTAATTTACTGAGAATTTACTAGGAAATTTGCAGTGTAATTTAATGAGAATTTACTGGGAATTTACCAAGATTTTACTAGGTATTTACTGAGTAATTTAGTGGAAATTTACTCAGTAATTTACTGAGAATTTACTGGGAATTTGCTGAGTAGTTTACTGAGAATTTACTAAGAATTTACTCAGTAATTTACAGATAATTTACTCGGCATTTACTGAGTAATTTACTGAGAATTTATTTGGAATTTACTGAGTATTTACTGGATATTTCCTAAGAATTTACTGGGAATTTGCTGAGTATTTACATGGAATTTCTTGAGTAATTTACTGAGTAATATAATGAGAATTACTGGGAATTTACTGCATAATTTAGTTAGAATTTTTTAGGAATTTACTCAGTAATTTTCTGAGATTTTATTAGGAATTTACTGGGTAATTTACTGAGAATTTAATGGGAATTTAAAGAGTAATTTACTGAGAATTTACTCGAAATTTACTGTGTAATTTACTGAGAAATTACTGGGAATTTACTAGGAATTTACTGATTAACTTAATGGCATTTTATAGGGAATTTACTGAATAATTTAGTGAGAATTTACTGAGGAATTTATTGAATAATTTAATGAGAATTTACTGGGAATTTATTGAGTAATTTTTTGAGGATTTAGTGGGAACTTACACAGTAATTTAATGAGAATTGGTTGAGAATTTACTTCGTAATTTTCTTAGAATGTACGAGGAATTTCATCAGTAATTTACTGAGATTTTTCAGGCAATTTACAGAGAATTTGTTGAAAATTTAAAGAGAAGTTACTAAGAATTTATTGGAAATTTACTGAATAATTTTTTGAGAATTTACTGGGAATTTACGTAGTAATTTAATAAAATTTACTTGAAATTTACTGAGTAATTTACTTAGAATTTATTAGGAATTTACTGAGTAATGTATTGAGAATTTACTGGGAATTTACAGAGAATTTATTGGGAATTTACTTCGTAATTTACTGAAAATTTACTGGGAACATACTGAGAATTTACTAGAAATTTCCTGAGAATTTACTAGGAATTTACTGGGAATTTACATGGAATTTACTACGTAATTTATTGAGAATTTCCTAGGAATTTACAAAGTAATTTACTGAGAATTTACTCGAAATTTACTAAGTAATTTACTGAGAATTTACTGAGTAATTTACTAAGAGTTTACAGGGAATTTATTGAAAATTTAATTTGCATTTTCCTGAGAATTTACTGAGTAATTTCTGAGTAATTTACTCGGAATTTACTGAGAATTTAATCTGCAATTTACTGAGTAATTTACTAAGAATTTTTTGGGAAATTATTAATTAATTTACTGAGAATTTATTACGTAATTTAGTGAGAATTAGTAGGAATTTACTGAGTAATTTACTGAGAATTTACTTTTAATTTAGTGGTAATTTATTGAGTAATTTACTGAGAATTTACATGGAATTTACTACGTAATTTACTGAGAATTTCCTAGGAATTTACAAAGTAATTTACTCGGAATTTACACAGCAATCTAATGAGAATTTACTGGAAATTTACTAAGTAATTTACTGAGTAATTTACTGAGAGTTTATTGCGAATTTGCTGAGAATTTACTTTGTAATTTACTGAGAATTTATTGAGTAATTTACTCGAAATTTTCTAAGAATTTAATCTGTAAATTACTGAGAATTTACTTGGAATTTATTGCATAATTTAGTGAGAATTTACTCGGAATTTACTGAGAATTTACTTTTAATTTGGTGGAAATTTACTGAGAATTTACTATGAATTTACTAACTAATTTAAGGAGAATTTAATGGGAATTTACTAAGAATATACTGGGAATTTACTAAGTAATTTACTGAAAATTTACTGGGAATTTAGTGGTAATCTATTGGGAATTTATTGAGAATTTATAGGGCATTTACAGGGAATTTATGGGGAATTTATTGAGTAATTTACTGAGAATTTACAGAGTAATTTAATAAGAATTTACTTGGAATTTACTGATTAATTTAATGAGAATTTATTGGGAATGTACTACGAATTTGCTGGGAATTTACTGCGTAATTTACTAAGAATTTACTGGGAATATACTGAGTATTTACTGGGAATTTACTCAGTAATTTATCGAGAATTTACTTGGAATTTAATGGGAATTTACTTGGAATTTACCTGGAATTTAAGGAGAATTTACTTGGAATTTATTGAGAATTTACTGGGAATTATCTCGGAATTTACTTGGTAGTTCAGTGAGAATTTACTGGGAATTTACTTAGTAATTTACTGAGAATTTAATGAGAATTTACTGAGGAATTTAATGAGAATTTCCTTGGAATTAATTGAGAATTTACTCAGTAATTTGCTAGAAATTTTCTTAGTAATTTACTGAGAATTTACCGAGAATTTACTGAGAAATTTACAGAGAATTTACTAAGTGATTTAAGGAGAATTTACTGTGAATTTACTAAGAATTTATTCAGAATTTACTAATTAATTTACTGAGAATTTACAGAAAATTTACCCAGTAATTTATTGAGAATTTACTTGGAATGTACTGAGAATTTACTGAGTAATTTATTGAGAATTTACTGGAAATTTACTGAGAATTTACCAGGAATTTATTGGAAATTAACTGAGTAATTCAATAAGAATTTACTTTTAATTTACTGAATAATCTAATGAGATTTTACTGAAAATTTAATGAGAATTTACTGGGAATTTACTCAGTAATTTACTGAGAATTTACTGAGTTATTTACTGAGAATTTCATGAGAATTTACTGGGAATTTACTGAGAAGTTACTAGGAATTTTGCTGAGTAATTTAATGAGAATTTACTGGAAATTTACTGAGTAATTTAGTGAGAATTTACTGAAAATTTACTGAGTAGTTTACTGAGAATTTATTGGGAATTTACTTAGTAATTTACTGATAATTTACTTGAAATTTACTGAGTATTTACTAGGAATTTCTTGGGAATTTGCTGGGAATTTACTGAGTATTTACTTGGAATTTCCTGAGTTATTTACTGAGAATTCACTGAGTAATATAATGAGAATTTACTGAGAATTTGCTCGGAATTTACTAAGTAATTTAGTTAGAATTTACTCGGTAATTTACTGAGGATTTACTAGGTAATTTACGTAGAATTTACTCGGAATTTACGGAGTAATTTACTGAGAAATTACTAGAAATTTACTGCGTATTTTAATAAGAATTTACTGGAATTTACTGATTAACTTAATCACATTTTATAAGGACTTTTGTGATACTCCTATCCCGAAATATTCTAATTGGTCCTTAATTTGAGTATGATTATGTGTTTACCATGATTTTGTGTGCCATTATGTGAATTAAAGAACGGATTGAACTGTTAGTGACCCTTTGTGCTCATGAAATGTGTAGGGTCAAGTTCCAGGGCAAATCCACAAGCCGATCACTGTGAGTAATATCAATACTTGAAAGCTTATCAATGTCCAATTGTGTATTCCCTTATAAGCTTTATGAGTTGCTAATTGGGATTATGGACAAAGGTCTGACATGAATGAATAACTGGGCCAAAGGCCGTTTTGATACAAATGAATGGGCCAAAGGCCGTTTTGATACAAATGAATGGGCCAAAGGCCGTTTTGATACAAATGAATGGGCCAAAGGCCGTTTTGATGTAAATGAATGGGCCGAAGGCCGTTTTGACACAGATGAATGGGCCAAAGGCCGTTTTGACACAGATGAATGGACCAAAGGCCGTTTTGACATGAATGAATGGGCCGAAGGCCGTTTTGACATGAATGAATGGGCCGAAGGCCGTTTTGACGTAGATGGAAATCAGAATGGGCCAAAGGCCAATCTGTTTAGAACTACAATCACTTGATCTGAACTTTGTATAAATGTACATATGTTAAGTAGGAATATGAATTGGGCCCGAGGCCGTTTGGAGTATATTGTTCTACATATTGATTATATGACTTTTGTATTTGATATTATTCACTGGGCTATCGCTCACGCTCATTCATGTGTTTGTAGGTGAGCCAAAGGAAGTTCAAACCCAGCCCCAGTGAAGTCTGCTAGGAAAAATCCAAGTTTTGGGGAAGTCAGCCTTGCGTCTCACTCTTGAGACCTATCCTTGCCTCTTTGCCATGTATTTTATATTTGGTCTTGTCGGCAAGGACTTTATGTATATCTGTATATAGTCTGTCATAGGTTGACTCGTTTTGGATGATCTTGTCTGTATTGAATTTTGTGAAACTGTACTTTTGATGTGGGTTATTAACGTAGCTGAGTATGGTCTGTTGATGTGCATAAAAGCACGGCTCTATGGACAAAGTTTTAATTTTTGCTTCCGTTTGGCCCCTTTACTCTGACAAGTCATCTTATTTCGGTCTGAGGCCGTAGGTAATCACAGGATTACTGGCCGGTCATGTCCTTAACCCATAGGGGCGGGTTCGGGTCATGACAGAGTGGTATCAGAGCACGAGTTAATAACTCACACACTTGTCCAAAAGAGCAGTAAGCGTCTAGATAAGATCTAGGTTGCATTTATAAATATGAGTTTGGAAGCATTGATTATATGCTTAAATGTTTTGTTAGGAATAATTATATGTGTAAGCTGTGAACTACTTGCATTGCAAATTATCTGGAAATGTGTGCTTCTTAGTGTATGCATACTCGTGTATTTGTTGTGTAAAATATAATGCAAGTTTAATCAGATGGTGAGAACCAGAGGTGATGAGTTAGAGGAATCTTCTACTGCCAGACTGGACAGAATGGAAAGACTGATCCAAGAAATGGCAGAAGCTTTGAGGCAGCAACAGGAGTGGCAACAACAGTGGCAGCAACCACACCCGCCACCTCCACCTCTGGCACCACCTGTGACAGATCATCAGAATGATGACCGGATTATAGCTCTCACTAAGGAATTCAAGAAAATGAAACCACCACAGTTTCACGGGGGATTAGATCCGTTGAAAGCCGAAGCGTGGGTCCTCGGCATTGAGAAATTATTCGAAGTGTTCCCCTGTTCAGAGACTCAGAAAGTGCTTCTAGCCACTTTTATGCTAGAAGATGAAGCGAGAAGATGGTGGATGTTGATGAGAGAGAACCACAGAGATGTTGATTGGGTGAAATTTTTAGAAATCTTCTATGACAAGTACTTCCCGCAGTGTGTCCGAGATAGGAAAGTGGCGGAGTTCATGGAACTCAAGCAAGACAGCATGACTGTAGCGGAGTATGAGGCCAAATTCACTAAGTTGGCCAGGTTTGCCCCACACGTGATTGACACTGATTATAAGAAGGCAAGACATTTTAAAGGTGGGCTCCGCAATGACATCCTAGAGAGGGTGAATGTCCTGAAATTGGAAACCTACATTGGGGTGCTTGACAGAGCCATCATATCAGAGGCTAATATAGCCAGACAAGCTAAGCCAGTAACAGAATGGAAAGGCAACAAAAGACAAGGCTTCTTTTCGAGGAAGAAATTTTCGAAAAAGCAAAATACGGGCTCCTCAAATACTTCGAGTTCTTCTCGAGACACAGCTCCCATGTGTAATAATTGTGGCAAAAGGCACCGTGGAGTCTGTTACCGTGCATCAGGAGCCTATTTTAAATGTGGAAAGCAAGGGCACATAGCCCGAGAATGTGATCAGAACAGTGGGAAACTCGCAGCTAGTTCAACTGCATCAGCTCCAAAGCCGGGAAATACTTTGAGATCTGCTACTACTGGGGACACAGTGAGACAGGGGAGAGTCTTTGCACTCGTTCCGGGCGATACACGGAATGCCAATGCCGTTGTTTCAGGTACTATTTCAATATGTAAACAAGATGCCTTTGTATTAATTGATTCTGGATCAACGCACTCATTTGTGACATATACGTTTGCATCTAGACTAAATAGACCCCTAGAGCTATTGCCATATTTGTTGTGTGTGTCTGCTCCATCGGGGGAATCTGTGTTATGTGATTATATATATCGGTTTTGTGACATGCACATTGAGGATGCTACCCTATATGTAGATTTGTTACCTTTGAACTTTAGACATTTCGATGTAATTTTGGGCATGGATTGGTTGACCAAGTATTGTGCCACCATAGACTGCATGACGAAAAGGGTTGTATTTAACCTACTGGAACGGAAAGAAATTGTGTTTGTGGGTAATGGGGTAGTGCCTCCACCGTATTTGATATCCGCAATGAAAGCATGTAAACTAATTAGGAAAGGGTGCCAGGGTTATTTGTGCTATGTGTTGTCTGAACAATCTGAGAATGTTGAATTGAATAATATTCCTATTGTTAGAGAATTTTCGGATGTGTTTCTGAATGAATTACCAGGGGATTTGGTAGACAGGGAGATCGAGTTTACCATTGAAACTATGCCAGGCACCCAGCCTATTTCTAAGGCTCCCTACAGAATGGCTACTGCTGAAATGAAAGAATTAAAAGAACAGTTGCAAGACCTTCTTGATAAAGGGTTTATCCGGCCTAGCACTTCGCCTTGGGGTGCACCAGTGTTATTTGTAAAGAAAAAGGATGGTACCTTGCGCCTGTGCATTGATTACCGGGAGTTGAACAAGGTAACGATAAAGAACAAATATCCCTTACCCCGTATTGACGACTTATTTGACCAGTTGCAGGGATCCCAAGTGTTTTCTAAGATCGATTTGAGATCCGGGTATCATCAGCTGAAAGTTAAGGCAGAGGATGTCGAGAAAACCGCATTCAGAACGAGGTATGGTCATTTTGAGTTTCTTGTTATGCCGTTTGGAGTGACTAATGCTCCGGCAGCATTTATGGACTTAATGAATAGAATTTTTAAAACCTACCTTGATGAGTTTGTTGTAGTCTTCATCGATGATATTTTGATATACTCTAAAGATAGACTTGAACATGAACATCATTTGAAGACTGTTTTACAAATACTTCGGGAAAGAAAACTATTTGCTAAATTAAAGAAATGTGAGTTTTGGTTGGATGAGGTTATTTTCTTAGGGCACGTGATCAATAAGGAAGGAATTTCAGTGGACCCGCAGAAGATAGAGGCAATTGTGAATTGGCCTACACCGACCAATGTGACAGAAGTTCGCAGTTTCATGGGCTTAGCTGGGTACTACAGGAGGTTTGTGAAGGACTTTTCGAAATTAACAGTACCTCTTACCCAATTGACACGTAAAGGACAACCATTTGAGTGGAATAGTGAAAGAGAATCAGCCTTTCAGGAATTGAAGACAAGATTGACCACTGCACCAATTTTGACACTACCTTCAGGTACGGAAAATTTTGTAATTTTCAGTGATGCATCTTATAAGGGTTTGGGTTGTGTGTTAATGCAGAACGGAAAGGTTATTGCTTACGTCTCCCGACAGTTGAGGCCACACGAGAAGAACTATCCAACGCATGACCTAGAACTGGCCGCAGTTGTTTTTGCCTTGAAAATTTGGCGGCATTATCTGTATGGAGCAAAATGTGAAGTTTACACGGATCATAAGAGCCTGAAATACTTCTTCACGCAGAAAGAGTTGAATATGCGTCAGAGAAGATGGCTAGAACTGATAAAGGACTACGATCTAGAGATTCAGTATCATCCTGGGAAAGCTAATACAGTGGCGGATGCCTTAAGCAGAAAATCAACAGGGAGTATGGCTTGTTTGCTTACTGAACAAAGGGAGATTTTGCAAGACTTTGAAAAGTCTGAAATTGAAGTGGTAGTGTGTGGACAGGGCGGATTGATAGCCGCTATTACAGCCGAGCCGACAATTGTTGATGAAATCAAGCAAAAACAGAAAGAGGATGTCACGACCCCAAACCGCCCCTAGTAGTTTGGTACCGTGATGGCCAGTAATCCGTAATTACCGAAGGCCAACTTTTCAAAACTTAACACAATCAGAGTATGAATATAGGGGGCTCACAAATGCGGAAGCAATAAATCAAATATAAGTGGTCCATAAGAGCTGTGCGTAGATCAAAGCAATGCCAAACATTCCAATTAACTTCACAACTTAAATACAACAAGGTAAAATTACATGTTACATCTTGATCAAAAGGCTTCTCGAGCCGACATATACAAAATACAGCTAATACAAGTCAAGAAGCATGATTTTCAAGATTTGCCGACATGCAAGGTAGGCATCGCCGACGTAAATGCAAAGCAAGCCGACATAAGTACAAATCCAAAACAAGCATCCAAACGATCTAGGCGTCGCCGCCGTCCTGCTCATCACCTACATATATATAGAGGGGTGAGTATAAAACTCAGTGAATGGTACTAAAAATAAAGGTTTTACATGAATAAAGCCGAGGTCCTTCAAAACGAAACACATCAAACTTATCAAGGTAAGGGATGAACCGTATTCATCATTCAAGTATCAAAACGTCGGCGAAGCAAGGGATGAACCGTATTCATCATACAAGTATCATAAGCTGTACGATCCGTAATCGTTTGGTCAAAAGTATTGCGAAAGTTTAAAGTCCTCCAATACAAGGGACTTGTGTTACTTAGGCCCGTAGCCCGGTTTAACAAGGACCGTATCCTTTACACATAGTACTGCGAAAGTTTAGAGTCCTCCAGCACAAGGGACTTGTGTTACTTAGGCCCGTAGCCCGATTTAACAAGGACCGTATCCTTTACACATAGTACTGCGAAAGTTTAGAGTCCTCCAGCACAAGGGACTTTCCGAGGATAACAATCAAACAAGGCCATTTATTCATGCTTAGCAAATACCACGTCAAACAAACAAAACAAGATTTATCAAAAGCAAGGGTAACATAGCTTTATTAGAAATACCACTCACCTAGTTCTTCAGGTGCAAACTCAAAGCAATATCAAGGACCTACAATCACATGGCAAGTCACATTCTCAAAGCAAGCTCTATATATACATGCAAATGATCTCGGCATTCATGCCAGATCTAAGTCAAGGACAAAACAAAACAAGCTGGGAGCTTACACACTGCTCCCGTTTCTTGAAAACACACTGGGTACAGTCCAGGGCTAAGCCGAGGTCCCGCTAAACAAGGTCAGGAAAAATCTGGGTTTTCCTTTGAAGAATATGAAGAACATGATCATTTGAAAGATGGATGCAAGTTCACAACTTGTTACAAAAATCTGAGTTTTCATGCCAAGAGTTCAAAATATATGGACCTGGGTACCTATCAAAGAAAGGCATGCAAGAACAAACACAAAACATGGTTTTCGTTCTAAACTTTTCGATCAAAATGAGACTTTCTTCAAGAACACAGAAAACCGTTTTCTCTTTCCAAAGCCAACTTCAAAACGATGCATGACATGCAAAAAAAATCCGATCATGCAATGCAGCTAGATATTCAGCAAGAACAATCAAAGGGGATCAAGATTCTAACCTCAAAACTCGGATCTAATGGTTCAAGCCACAAAGATCAAGCTTGGAAGACAACTCTCACTCAAGAACTCTTCTTCCTCCTTTCTAGAGCTTCTCTCTCTAAAACAAAGATTTGAGACAAGAAATGATTTGTTTCAAGGTCTGCCGGCTGCCTTAACAAACAGCTCGGACACGTGGCATTAACGGGTTGGTTCAGCTCCAAAAAGGTGATTGATAGACAAGACAGCCTCTGACAAAACGTATGCAGCAAGCTCGGGTAAGACACATCGGCAAGGAGATGACATCGGCTCAAAACAAGGATCCAGCAACGGGATAGAAAAACATCGGCTAGGGAGGACGACACTTGACTAAGCTGTGCCACACCTTGGCCGGGGTGCGCCACATCTCGGCCTAGGCCATACCTGCCTGCGGACAAGGTTCAAGTGCAAAACATCTCGGCAAGGAATGCCCGAGGTGAAGATGGGGTTGAACAAGATCTCAAGATAGTTTTAAGTACAAAAGGTCAAAGGTGGACTAAGCTCAAGATGACTTCGGCTATGCACACACACACTAAGCAAAGAACAAAATCATGCAAGCAAACTTTAAGCAAATCAAGACAAGGCAAAACCTTCAAATTAACATAATAAGCTAGACCATGCAAAAATGTATGCAAGTATGGCAAGAGTAAGGTGAGGGTTGTTACATCCTACCCCCCTTAAGGAAGTTTGGTCCCCAAACTTAGATTACCTTGTTCCCAGAACAACTCCGGATAACGGACTCTCATGTCCTCTTCCTTTTCCCACGTGGCTTCTGTGCCATAATACTCCTTCCATTCGACCTTTACCATCGGTATCAACCTGTTCCTCAATTGCCTCACTTGTCGATCAATAATTCTCGTTGGCTTCTCTTCGTAGCCCAAATCTTCATTAATTGTGATCTCGGAATGATCGATTACATGCAGTGGATCTCGGATGTATTTTCTCAACATTGAAACATGAAACACATTGTGGACTTGGCTCAAATCTGGCGGTAAAGCAAGTCTGTAGGCAACAGGATTAATTCTCTCAAGAATTTCAAATGGCCCAATATAGCGAGGTGCTAACTTACCTTTCCTTCCAAATCTGGAAACTCCTTTCATCGGTGAGATCTTCAGGAATACATGATTCCCAACTTCGAACTCTAACTCATTTCTCCTCTGATCGGCGTAGCTCTTTTGTCGGCTCTGGGCAGTTCTAATCCTCTGTTGGACAAGTTTAATCTTTTCTGTTGTCACCTGAATCAATTCGGGACCAAGCAGAGCTCTGTCTCCGACTTCGGTCCAACATATCGGCGATCTACATTTCCTTCCGTACAAGGCTTCATACGGCGCCATGCCAATGCTAGCTTGATAACTGTTATTGTAAGCGAATTCCACTAAGGGTAGATGTGTTCCCCAACTTCCTTGGAAGTCCAACACACAAAGTCTAAGCATATCTTCAAGTGTCTGAATCGTCCTCTCAGTCTGCCCATCTGTCTGGGGATGAAAGGCTGTACTAAATCTCAGCTCGGCTCCAAAAGCCCTCTGTAGACTCTGCCAAAATCTAGAAACAAATTTAGGATCTCGGTCCGAAACAATTGACATCGGCACTCCATGAAGTCTGACAATCTCGTTCACATATAGCAAGGCAAGTTGATTGGCGTTGAAGGTAGTCTTAACGGGTAGAAAGTGTGCTGACTTAGTTAACCTATCCACAACAACCCAAACTGAATCCATACCCTTCGGTGTCTTCGGCAACCCAATCACAAAATCCATGGAGATGTGCTCCCATTTCCACTCAGGAATCGGCAAAGGTTGAAGAAGTCCTGCTGGTCTTTGATGTTCTGCTTTCACTTGCTGACAATGTAAACACTGGGACACGAATTCGGCTATTTCTCTCTTCATATTTGGCCACCAGAAGGTCTGCTTCACATCTTGATACATCTTGGTGTTCCCCGGATGGACAGCAAACTTAGTGCCATGAGCTTCCTGCAAAATCCTTTTCTTCAGCTCTGGGATGTCGGCCACACATAACCTTCCTTCAAACTTGAGTACTTGGTTTTCGATGGTATACCCTGGTCTCGGTCTTGTGATAATTTCCTCGGCTATTTTCTTGAGGAAGTTATCCTCCATCTGTCTTGTCTTTACTTCATTAACGATAGTCGGCTCCACTGACATCACGGTTAAACACGCCAAATTTCCATCTGACTTCCTGCTCAAAGCGTCGGCTACACTGTTAGCTTTCCCGGGGTGATATTGAATTTGCATATCATAGTCTTTCAACAACTCAAGCCACCGTCTCTGTCTCAAATTCAATTCCTTCTGAGTGAATAGATACTTTAAACTCTTATGATCTGTAAAAACCTGACAAGTAGCTCCATACAAATAGTGACGCCAAATCTTCAAAGCAAATACTACGGCCGCCAATTCTAAGTCATGGGTAGGATAGTTTTTCTCATGAGGTTTCAACTGACGAGACGCATAAGCTATAACCTTACCCTTTTGCATTAGTACACAACCCAAACCCTTATGCGATGCATCACTATAGACGTGAAACTCTTCGTTCCCTGATGGTAGTACTAGTATTGGTGCTGTGACTAACCTCGTCTTCAGTTCCTGGAAGGCTGACTCCCGATCTTTAGTCCATTCATACAGTGTTCCCTTCTTAGTCAGTTGCGTCAATGGAATTGCAATCCTGGAGAAATCTTTCACAAACTTTCTGTAATAACCTGCCAGACCCAGAAAACTACGAATCTCGGACACATTAGTCGGCCTCGGCCAATTTACTACGGCTTCAACTTTGCTAGGATCTACTGCAATACCTTCTTCATTAATCACATGACCCAAAAATGAGATGGTAGAAAGCCAAAACTCACACTTGTTAAACTTCGCATACAATTTCCGTTCTCTCAAAATCTGTAAGGCAAGTCTCAAATGGTTTTCATGTTCAACATTACTCTTGGAATAGATCAATATATCATCAATGAAAACAACTACAAATTCATCTAAGTATGGTTTGAAGATTCGGTTCATTAAATCCATGAATGCAGCAGGGGCATTGGTCACTCCAAAAGGCATTACTAAAAACTCGTAGTGGCCATATCTTGTTCGAAAAGCAGTCTTCTCAACATCTTCGGCTTTAACTTTAAGCTGATGGTAACCAGACCGAAGGTCAATCTTAGAAAAGACTCGTGCTCCTTGTAACTGATCAAGCAAATCATCAATTCTAGGTAACGGGTACTTGTTCTTAATGGTGATTTTATTGAGTTCTCTATAATCAATACAAAGACGGAGTGTGCTATCCTTCTTCTTAACAAATAAAACAGGTGCTCCCCATGGTGAAGTGCTCGGCCTAATAAATCCCTTATCTAACAACTCTTGCAATTGCAGTTTCAATTCTCTAAGTTCAGCGGGGGCCATTCTATAAGGTGGTTTGGAGATCGGCTGCGTTCCCGATATAATATCGACCGTAAACTCTATTTCTCTATCGGTCAAGTGGCCAGGCAATTCATCCGGAAAGACGTCGGGAAAATCACCAACAATCGGGATGTCGGCTAAGTTAACATTTCCATTCTGATCACTCAGTATACTACACAAGTAACCTCGACACCCTTTCTGAATTAACTTACAGGCCTTAATGGACGAAATCAAGTATGGTGGGGGCATTATCCCTTTTCCCTGGAAAATAACCTCGGCTAGGTTTGGGGGTCTCAAGGTGACACTTTTCGAAACACAATTAATAGATGCATTGTTCGCGACTAACCAATCCATTCCCAGTATAATATCAAAATGAGCTATGTCTAGAGGCATCAGATCTACTAACAGTTCAACATTTTCAATCACAATAATACATGCTCTGTAAATGGACGCAACAATCATAGATTTCCCCGGTGGAGTAGATATAAACAACACATAGTCAAGGGGCTCTAGTTCTCTATTAATTTTCTCAGCAAACTTAGTAGATATAAACGAATGAGTAGAACCCGAATCAATCAACACATAAGCATCTTGGGAGCAAATTAGTAAAATACCTGACACCACTGGCTCAGCATTCTGAGTGTCTCCTGGTACTAATGCAAACACTCTGCCCTGTCTCATCTGTCCTTTCCCAGCATTTCCCTTCCGAACGGAACCCGAGGTATTTTCTCCTTTCTTGTTGTTATCAGTCTTTGTTTTGGGGCAATCCCTCACATAATGGCCCATCTCGCCACATTCATAACAGGCTCCAGACGTTCGTCGGCAGATCCCGAAATGCTGTTTCCCACAATCCGAACACGTCGGTTTAACACTCCCTTCCTGCCTTAGGTTACCAGTACTGTCCATGTTCGTTCTCTTCTTGGTGTTCAGCTGTCCTCGGCGATTGTCGTAGTTCTGTCTCTTTCGCTGGTTTTCTCCCGAGCTCTGGTATCGGTTCAAATTAGCTTCGGCGTGAATGGCTTTGTCCAATACTTCGGCATAAGTCGGCATATCGAGTAAACTCACCCTGTCTTGAATCGGTCCACGAAGCCCACACTCGAACTTCCTGGCCTTCATGTATTCATCGTTGGTCATGTGAGGTACAAACCTTACCAGTTCAGTAAAAGCGCGGTCATATTCCGCCACTGTTCTGTTGCCTTGCGTCAGAGTATGAAACTCGGTGGCCTTGCGGTTTCGAACGCTTAAGGGAAAATGTTTCTTGTAAAACAACTCTAAGAATCGGGTCCAAGTCAAATCTGGATTGCTCCCTCTAACCGTCACCCACCACCTGCGGGCGTCATCATCCAATGTGAATGCTGCCAACGTCACTTTCTGTGCGTCGGTGCTAGGGAAGATCTCGAATAACTTTTCCATTTCCAACACCCATGCTTCAGCCTTCATCGGCTCTATACCCCCAGAGAACCTTGGCGGTCTCATTTTCTTGAACTCCCTGATCAAAGCGATCGTGCCGTCCCCATATAAGGCTGGTTGCGGGGGAATTTGCGGCACTGGCGGAGGTGGAGGTGGAGCTACATTTCGGCCGTTGGTCTGCTCGGCCTGAGTCGACGTAGCACTAGCGAACTGCTGCCTGGTTTGCCTCAACTCGCGGGCCAAACCCTCAACTAATCTTTCCAATCTGTCCATTCTGTCTTCGGGCTGATCTCGGCCAAGCGGTGGTCTACCTCTCCTCATGATGCTATGAGTATGCAAGGTATGACTTTAAAACAATTAAGCAAATAACCACATAGGCAAATAGCAAATAAGCATATCAAGACAATGCACACTTCACTCAAACAACAAATACCATGATGCAACCCTAACATTTTTCTAAGGGAGATCCTATGCTCTTCAGGACTCAAAGTGTGTGAATAATGTATACCGAGGAACTTGTGCTCTAATACCATTCTGTCACGACCCCAAACCGCCCCTAGTAGTTTGGTACCGTGATGGCCAGTAATCCGTAATTACCGAAGGCCAACTTTTCAAAACTTAACACAATCAGAGTATGAATATAGGGGGCTCACAAATGCGGAAGCAATAAATCAAATATAAGTGGTCCATAAGAGCTGTGCGTAGATCAAAGCAATGCCAAACATTCCAATTAACTTCACAACTTAAATACAACAAGGTAAAATTACATGTTACATCTTGATCAAAAGGCTTCTCGAGCCGACATATACAAAATACAGCTAATACAAGTCAAGAAGCATGATTTTCAAGATTTGCCGACATGCAAGGTAGGCATCGCCGACGTAAATGCAAAGCAAGCCGACATAAGTACAAATCCAAAACAAGCATCCAAACGATCTAGGCGTCGCCGCCGTCCTGCTCATCACCTACATATATATAGAGGGGTGAGTATAAAACTCAGTGAATGGTACTAAAAATAAAGGTTTTACATGAATAAAGCCGAGGTCCTTCAAAACGAAACACATCAAACTTATCAAGGTAAGGGATGAACCGTATTCATCATTCAAGTATCAAAACGTCGGCGAAGCAAGGGATGAACCGTATTCATCATACAAGTATCATAAGCTGTACGATCCGTAATCGTTTGGTCAAAAGTATTGCGAAAGTTTAAAGTCCCCCAATACAAGGGACTTGTGTTACTTAGGCCCGTAGCCCGGTTTAACAAGGACCGTATCCTTTACACATAGTACTGCGAAAGTTTAGAGTCCTCCAGCACAAGGGACTTGTGTTACTTAGGCCCGTAGCCCGATTTAACAAGGACCGTATCCTTTACACATAGTACTGCGAAAGTTTAGAGTCCTCCAGCACAAGGGACTTTCCGAGGATAACAATCAAACAAGGCCATTTATTCATGCTTAGCAAATACCACGTCAAACAAACAAAACAAGATTTATCAAAAGCAAGGGTAACATAGCTTTATTAGAAATACCACTCACCTAGTTCTTCAGGTGCAAACTCAAAGCAATATCAAGGACCTACAATCACATGGCAAGTCACATTCTCAAAGCAAGCTCTATATATACATGCAAATGATCTCGGCATTCATGCCAGATCTAAGTCAAGGACAAAACAAAACAAGCTGGGAGCTTACACACTGCTCCCGTTTCTTGAAAACACACTGGGTACAGTCCAGGGCTAAGCCGAGGTCCCGCTAAACAAGGTCAGGAAAAATCTGGGTTTTCCTTTGAAGAATATGAAGAACATGATCATTTGAAAGATGGATGCAAGTTCACAACTTGTTACAAAAATCTGAGTTTTCATGCCAAGAGTTCAAAATATATGGACCTGGGTACCTATCAAAGAAAGGCATGCAAGAACAAACACAAAACATGGTTTTCGTTCTAAACTTTTCGATCAAAATGAGACTTTCTTCAAGAACACAGAAAACCGTTTTCTCTTTCCAAAGCCAACTTCAAAACGATGCATGACATGCAAAACAAATCCGATCATGCAATGCAGCTAGATATTCAGCAAGAACAATCAAAGGGGATCAAGATTCTAACCTCAAAACTCGGATCTAATGGTTCAAGCCACAAAGATCAAGCTTGGAAGACAACTCTCACTCAAGAACTCTTCTTCCTCCTTTCTAGAGCTTCTCTCTCTAAAACAAAGATTTGAGACAAGAAATGATTTGTTTCAAGGTCTTCCGGCTGCCTTAACAAACAGCTCGGACACGTGGCATTAACGGGTTGGTTCAGCTCCAAAAAGGTGATTGATAGACAAGACAGCCTCTGACAAAACGTATGCAGCAAGCTCGGGTAAGACACATCGGCAAGGAGATGACATCGGCTCAAAACAAGGATCCAGCAACGGGATAGAAAAACATCGGCTAGGGAGGACGACACTTGACTAAGCTGTGCCACACCTTGGCCGGGGTGCGCCACATCTCGGCCTAGGCCATACTTGCCTGCGGACAAGGTTCAAGTGCAAAACATCTCGGCAAGGAATGCCCGAGGTGAAGATGGGGTTGAACAAGATCTCAAGATAGTTTTAAGTACAAAAGGTCAAAGGTGGACTAAGCTCAAGATGACTTCGGCTATGCACACACACACTAAGCAAAGAACAAAATCATGCAAGCAAACTTTAAGCAAATCAAGACAAGGCAAAACCTTCAAATTAACATAATAAGCTAGACCATGCAAAAATGTATGCAAGTATGGCAAGAGTAAGGTGAGGGTTGTTACAGAGGATGAGTTCCTCAAAAAGGTGATTAACGAATTTGAAGCAAGCCCGAAAGCAGAATTCAGTGTTGAGAACAAAATGTTGAGATTTCGGAACCGAATATGTGTCCCAGACATTCCGGAGCTAAAGAAGAGGATTTTGGATGAAGCCCACAGATCCGTATTTGCTATGCATCCGGGTAACAATAAAATGTATCGGGATTTGAAACAAACCTATTGGTGGCCTAAAATGAAGAAAGAAATTGCAGAATGTGTCCAAGTGCCTACTGTGTCAGCAAGTTAAGGCTGAACATCAGAAACCAGGCGGTCTACTTCAACCTCTCCCTATTCCTGAATGGAAGTGGGAACATGTGACTATGGATTTCGTTGTCGGCCTACCTCGGACTTCCCGAAGTATGGATTCTGTTTGGGTTGTAGTTGATAGACTGACTAAATCTGCACATTTTCTGCCTGTCAAAACTACATTTACTGCTTACAGGTTGGCTACTATTTATGTTGATGAAATTGTCCGTTTACACGGAGTTCCGGTGTCCATTGTGTCGGATAGGGATCCGAAATTTGTATCCAGATTATGGAAGAGTTTGCAGGAAGCTATGGGAACAGAACTGAGGTTCAGCACTGCATTCCACCCACAGACAGATGGGCAGTCAGAACGAACGATACATACTTTGGAAGATATGCTTCGCATGTGTGCTTTGGATTTTCAGGGGAGTTGGGAAGATTACTTGCCACTTGCAGAATTTGCTTATAATAATAGCTTCCACTCCAGCATCGGTATGGCACCATACGAGGCTTTGTATGGTAGGAGGTGTAGATCATCTATTTGTTGGACAGAGGTCAGGGACAGAGCTTTGCTTGGGCCTGAAATTGTACAAGACACCTCTGAAAAGATCAAAACTGTTCGGCAAAGACTCAAAACAGCTCAAGACCGACAGAAGAATTATGCAGACGTTCGGAGAAGACCTCTTGAGTATGAGGTCGGCGACCATGTGTTCATCCGTGTTTCTCCGATGAAAGGCCAAGTCAGGTTTGGGAAAAAGGGCAAGCTGTCGCCCCGTTACATTGGGCCGTTTCAGATTTTGGAAAGGCTTGGTCCAGTTGCCTACAGAGTTGCTTTGCCACCGGGATTCGAACAAATCCATAGTGTGTTTCATGTGTCGATGTTGAGGGGTTACCTCCGAGACCCGTTACATGTGATTGATTATCACCGGGTTGCTATTGATGAAAATATGGAATATGCTGAATGGCCGGAAAGAATTGTTGACCGACAAGTGAAAGAATTGAGAAACAAATCCATTCCAATGGTGAAAGTGGAATGGAAAGAACACTATGGGACAGATGCTACATGGGAAAAAGAGGAGGAAATGCGTCTACGCTATCCACATTTGTTTCCCGACGAAGGTAAATTAAGTTTCGAGGACCAAACTTCCTAAAGGGGGGAAGACTGTGATACCCCTATCCCGAAATATTCTAATTGGTCCTTAATTTGAGTATGATTATGTGTTTACCATGATTTTGTGTGCCATTATGTGAATTAAAGAACGGATTGAGCTGTTAGTGACCCTTTGTGCTCATGAAATGTGTAGGGTGTCACGACCCCAAACCGCCCCTAGTAGTTTGGTGCCGTGATGGCCAGTAATCCGTAATTACCGAAGGCCAACGTTTCAAAAACTTAACACAATCAGAGTATGGATATAGGGGCTCACAAATGCGGAAGCAATAAATCAAATACAAGTGGTCCATAAGAGCTGTGCGTAGATCAAAGCAATGCCAAATATTTCCAATTAACTTTACAACTTGAATACAATAAGGTAAAATACATGTTACATCTTGATCAAAAGGCTTCTCGAGCCGACGTAAACAAAAGTACAGCTAATGCAAGTCAAGAAGCATGATTTTCAAGATTTGCCGACATGCAAAGCAGGGCATCACCGACGTAAATACAAAAGTAAAGCCGGCATAAGCACGAATCCAACAAGCATCCAAAACGATCTAGGCGTCGCCGCCGTCCTGCTCATCACCTACATATATATAGAGGGGTGAGTACAAAACTCAGTGAATGGTACTAATAATAAAGGTTTTACATGAATATAGCCGAGGTCCTTCAAAACAAACTCATCAACAATAGCAAGACGAGGGATGAACCGTATTCATCAATCAAATGTTACAAGTATCCAAAGATGTTTACTGACATAGGCAAAACAAGGGATGAACCATATTCATCAGTCAAGTATCATAACATCGGCGAAGCAAGGGATGAACCGTATTCGTCATTCAAGTATCATAACATCGGCGAAGCAAGGGATGAACCGTATTCATCATTCAAGTATCATAATATCGGCGAAGCAAGGGATGAACCGTATTCATCATTCAAGTATCATAATATCGGCGAAGCAAGGGATGAACCGTATTCATCATTCAAGTATCATAATATCGGTGAAGCAAGGGATGAACCGTATTCATCATTCAAGTACTGTACGATCCGTAATCGTTTGGTCAAAAGTATTGCGAAAGTTTAGAGTCCTCCAATACAAGGGACTTGTGCACTTGGTACCGCGAAAGTTTAGAGTCCTCCAGTACAAGGGACTTGTGTCACTTAGGCCCGTAGCCCGATTTAACAAGGACCGTATCCTTTTACACATAGTACTGCGGAAGTTTAGAGTCCTCCAGCACAAGGGACTTTCCGAGGATAACAATCAAACAAGGCTATTTATTCATGCTTAGCAAATACCACGTCAAAACAAACAAAACAAGATTTATCAAAAGCAAGTGTAACATAGCTTTATTAGAAATACCACTCACCTAGTTCTTCAGGTGTAGACTCAAAGCAAATATCAAGGACCTACAATCACATGGCAAGTCACATCTCAAAGCAAGCTCTATATACATGCAAATGATCTCGGCATTCTTGCCAGATCCAAGTCAAAGATAAAGCAAACAAGCTGGGAGCTTAACCACTGCTCCCGTTTCAAGAAAACACACTGGGCACCGTCTAGGATTAGGCCGAGGTCCCATCAAACAAAGTCGGGAAAAACCTGGGTTTCCCTTTGGAGAATATGAAGAACATGATCATTTGGAAGATGGATGCAAGTTCACAACTTGTTACAAAAATCTGAGTTTTATGCCAAGAGTTCAAAACATGGACCTGGGTACTCACGCAAGAAGGTTATGCAAGATCAAACACAAAGCATGGTTTTCGTTCCAAACTTTCGGATCAAAATGAGACTTTCTTCAAGAACATATGAAAACCATTTTCTCCTTTCAAAACCAACTTCAAAACAATGCATGACATGCAAAACAGATTCGATCATGCAATGCAGCTAGATGATCAATAACAACAATCAAAGTAGATCAAGATTCTAACCTCAAAACTCGAATCCAACGGTTCAAACCACGAAGATCAAGCTTGGAAGACTTACTCTCACTCAAGAACTTCTCTAGAGCCTCTCTCTCTAAAAACAAAGATTTGAGGCAAGAAAATGATGTGTTTCAAGGTCTGCCGGCTGTCTTAACAAACAGCTCGGACACGTGGCGCTATCGGGTTGGTTCAGCTCAAAAGGTGATTGATTGATAAGACAAGTCTCTGACAAAGCGTATGCAGCAAGCTCGGTACAACACATCGGCAATGAATGACATCGGCTCGAATCAAGGATAAGACAACGGGGTAACAAAACATCGGCTAGGGAGGATAACGCTTGACTAAGCTGTGCCACACCTTGGCCGGGGTGTGCCACATCTCGGCCTAGGCCATACCTTCCTGCGGGCAAGGTTCAAGTGCAAAACATCTCGGCAATGAATGCCCGAGGTGAAGATGGGGTTGAACAGGATCTCAAGATAGTTCTAAGTACAAGGTTCAAAGGCGGACTAAGCTCAAGATGACCTCGGCTACGCACACACATACGCTAAGCAAAGAACGAAATCATGCAAGCAACTTCAAGCAGATCAAGACAAGGCAAATCCTTCAAAACAAAATAACATGGCAGGTTCATGCAGGAATGTATGCAAGTATGACAAGAATAAGGTGAGGGTTGTTACATAGGGTCAAGTTCCAGGGCAAATCCACAAGCCGATCACTGTGAGTAATATCAATACTTGAAAGCTTATCAATGTCCAATTGTGTATTCCCTTATAAGCTTTATGAGTTGCTAATTGGGATTATGGACAAAGGTCTGACATGAATGAATAACTGGGCCAAAGGCCGTTTTGATACAAATGAATGGGCCAAAGGCCGTTTTGATACAAATGAATGGGCCAAAGGCCGTTTTGATATAAATGAATGGGCCAAAGGCCGTTTTGATGTAAATGAATGGGCCGAAGGCCGTTTTGACACAGATGAATGGGCCAAAGGCCGTTTTGACACAGATGAATGGACCAAAGGCCGTTTTGACATGAATGAATGGGCCGAATGCCGTTTTGACATGAATGAATGGGCCGAAGGCCGTTTTGACGTAGATGGAAATCAGAATGGGCCAAAGGCCAATCTGTTTAGAACTACAGTCACTTGATCTGAACTTTGTATAAATGTACATATGTTAAGTAGGAATATGAATTGGGCCCGAGGCCGTTTGGAGTATATTGTTCTACATATTGATTATATGACTTTTGTATTTGATATTATTCATTGGGCTATCGCTCACGCTCATTCATGTGTTTGTAGGTGAGCCAAAGGAAGTTCAAACCCAGCCCCAGTGAAGTCTGCTAGGAAAAATCCAAGTTTTAGGGAAGTCAGCCTTGCGTCTCACTCTTGAGACCTATCCTTGCCTCTTTGCCATGTATTTTATATTTGGTCTTGTCGGCAAGGACTTTATGTATATCTGCATATAGTCTGTCATAGGTTGACTCGTTTTGGATGATCCTGTCTGTATTGAATTTTGTGAAACTGTACTTTTGATGTGGGTTATTAACGTAGCTGAATATGGTCTGTTGATGTGCATATAAGCACGGCTCTATGGACAAAGTTTTAATTTTTTCTTCCGTTTGGCCCCTTTACTCTGACAAGTCATCATATTTCGGTCTGAGGCCGTAGGTAATCACAGGATTACTGGCCGGTCATGTCCTTAACCCATAGAGGCGGGTTCGGGTCGTGACAACTTTACTGTATAATTTAGTGAGAATTTACTTAGTAACTTACTGAGAATTTACTGAGTAATTTACTAAGAATTTATTAGGAATTTACTAAGTAATTTACTGCGAACTTACACAGTAATTTAATGAGAATTTACGGGGAATTTACTGCGTAATTTTCAGGGAATTTACTGAGAATTTAAAGAGAATTTACTGAGAATTTCGTGGGAGTTTACTGAGTAATTTTTGAAAAATTTACTAGGAATTTACACAGTAATTTAATGAGAATTTATTTGGAATTTACTGAGAATTTACTGGGAATTTACTGAGTAATTTACTAAGAATTTATCGAGAATTTACTTTGTAATTTACTGGGAATTTACTGAGAATTTACTGGGAATTTATTTCGTAATTTACTGAGAATTTACTAGAAATTTACTGAGTAATTTACTAAGAATTTACTAGGAATTTACTAAAAATTTACTGTGTAATTTACTGAGAATTTACTAGGAATTTAATGAGTAATTTAATGAGAATTTACTGGGAATTTACTTCGTAATTTACTGAGAATTTACACAGTAATTTACTGGGAATTTACTAGGAATTTACTGAGAAATTTACTGAGAATTTACTTGAAATTTACACAATAATCTAATGAGAATTTACTAGAATTTTACTGAGTAGTTTAGTGGGAGTTTACTGGGAATTTGCTGAGAATTTACTGGAAATTTACTGAGTAATTTACTGAGAATTTACTCAGAATTTACCGAGTAATTTACTGAGAATTTACTGAGAATTTAATCTGTAATTTATTGAGTAATTTACTGTGAATTTTCTAGGAAATTACTGATTAATTTACTGGGAATTTACTGTGTAATTTAGTGAGAATTTACTAGGAATTTACTGAGTAATTTATTGAGAATTTATTGGGAATTTATTGTGAATTTACTGAGTAATGAAAGGATAATTTAATGGGAATTTACTGAGAATTTACTAAGTAATTTACTGAGAATTTACTTGGAAATTAGTGGTAATTTACTGAGTAATTTGTTGAGAATTTACTGGGAATTTACCGAGAATTTACCCGGAATTTACTGGGAATTTATCGAGTAATTTATGGGGAATTTACTGAGTAATTTAATGAGAATTTACTGAGAATTTGCTGGGAATTTACTGCGTAATTTACTAAGAATTTACTGGGAATATACTGAGTATTTACTGGGAATTTACTGAGAATTTATTGGGAATTTACTAAGTAACTTACTGAGAATTTAATGGAAATTTTCTGAGAATTTACTGAGAATTTACTCAGAATTTTCTTGGGAATTTACTATGTAATTTAATGAGAATTTACTGAGAATTATTTGGGAATTTACTTAGTAATTTAGTGATAATTTACTGGGAATTTACTTATTAATTTACTGAAAATTTAATGAGAATTTACTCAGTAATTTGCTGAGAATTTACTAGGAACTTTCTTAGTAATTTACTGACAATTTACTGAGTCATTTACTGATAATTTACTGGGAATTTTCTGTGAAATTTACTGTGAATTTACAGAGTGATTTACTAACAATTTACTGGGAATTTACTGATTAATTTGCTTAGAATTTGTAGGGAATTTACCCGGTAATTTACTGAGAATTTACTTGGAATTTACTTAGTAATTTACTGAGAATTTAATGGGAATTTACTGATAATTTACTAGGAATTTATTGGGAATTAATTGAGTAATTTAATAAGAATTTACTGGTAATTTATTGATTAATTTAATGAGAATTTACTGGAAATTTACTAAGTAATTTGCAGAGAATTTACTGGGAATTTACTCAGTAATTTACTGGGAATTTACTGAGTTATTTACTGAGAATTTAATGAGAATTAACTTGAAATTTACTGAGTAATTTACTGAGAATTTACTAGGAATTTTGCTGAGTAATTTAATGAGAATTTACTGGAAATTTACCGAGAATTTACTTAGTAGTTTACTGAGAATTTACTAGGAATTTACTGAGTAATTTACTGATAATTTAATGAGAATTTACTTGAAATTTACTAAGTATTTACTTGGAATTTTTTGACTAATGTACTGAGACTTAACGGGGAATTTACTGAGTAATTTAGTTAGAATTTACTGAGAATTTACTCAGTAATTTATTGAGAATTTACTGGGTTATTTATAGAGAATTTAATAGGAATTTACAGAGTCATTTATTAAGAATTTACTCCGAATTTACTGAGTAATTTACTTAGAAATTACTGGGAATTTACTAAATAATTTAATAAAAATTTCTTGGGAATTTACAAATTAACTTAATGACATTTTATAGGGAATTTACTGAATAATCTAGTGATAATTTACTGAGAATTTATTTAGAATTTCCTGAGTAATTTACTGAAAATTTACTAAGTAATTTAATGAGAATTACTAGGAATTTACTGAGAATTTACTTGGAATTTATTGAGTAATTTTTTGAGAATTTACTAGAAAATTATACAGTAATTTAATGAGAATTGGCTGCGAATTTACTGCATAATTTTTTGAGAATTTACGGAGAATTTAATCTGTAATTTACTGAGAATTTTTAGGAAATTTACTGCATAATTTTCAGGGAATTTAGAGAGAATTGACTGCGAATTTACTGGAAATTTACTGAGTAATTTTTTGCGAATTTACTGAAAATTTACACAGTAATTTAATGAGAATTTACTTGGAATTTACTGAATAATTTATTGAGAATTTGCTGGAAATTTACTAAGTAATTTTCTAAAATTTTTTTGGCAATTTATCGACTAATTTACTGAGAATTTACTCAGTAATTTACTGAGAATTTACTAAGTAACTTACTCCGAATTTACTTGGAATTTACTAGGAATTAACTAGGAATTTATTAAGTAATTTACTGGGAATTTACCTCGTAATTTACTGAGTAATTTATTGGGAATCTACTAAGTAATTTTCTGAAAATTTCCTTTGAATTACTGAGTCATTTACTAAGAATTTACTTGGAATTCATTAAGTAATTTACAAATAATTTACTGAAAATTTACTAAGAATTTACTCTGTAATTTACTGAGTAATTTACCGGGAATTTACTGAGAATTTGCAGCGATTTAGCTACGTAATTACTGAGAATTTACTGAGAATTTACTAAGTAATTTACTGAGAATTTAGTGGGAATTTAGTGGTAATTTTCTGAGTAATTTACTGAGAATTTACTGAGTGATTTAATTAGATTATAGTGTGAATTTACTAAGAATATGTTGGGAATTTACTGAGTAATTTAATGTGAATTTACTGAGCAATTTAATGAGAATTTACTGGGAATTTAGTGAGTAGTTTACTGGTAATTTATTGGGAAATAACTGAGTAATTTAATAAGAATTTACCGGTAATTTACTGATTTATTTAATGAGAATTTACTGGAAATTTATTGAGAATTTACTGGGAATTTCCTGACTTATTTACTGAGAATTTACTAGGAATTTATTGAGTAATTTACTGAAAATTTAACAGGAATTTTGCTGAGTAATTTAATGAGAATTTACTGGGAATTTACGGAGTAATTTACTGAGAATTTGCTGGGAATTTACTAAGTAATTTTATGGGAATTTACTGGGAATTTACGGAGTAATTTTCTGAGAATTTGCTGGGAATTTACTAAGTAATTTTATGAGAATTTACTGGGAATTTACTTAGTAATTTACTGAGAATTTACTGAGTAATTTATTGAAAATTTACTGAGGATTTATTGGAAATTTTCTGAGTAATTTACTTAGAATTTACTGGGAATTTGCTGATTAATTTAATGAGAATTACTGGGAATTTACTGAGAATTTACTCGGAATTTACTGAGTGATTTAATGAGAATTTACCGTGAATTTACTTTGCAATTTACTGAGAATTTACTAGGAATGTACGAAGAATTTACTTGGAATTTACTGAGTATTTACTGGGAATTTACTGACTAATTTACTGAGAAATTACTAGGAATTTACTGAGTAATTTAATTAGAATTTACGGGGAATTTACTGAGAATTTACTAAGTAATTTACTGAGAATTTTATGGTAATTTACTGAGTAATTTAATGGGAATTTACAGAGTTTTTTATTGAGAATTTACTGGGAATTTACTGAGTAATTTAGTAAGAATTTACTGGGAATTTACTCATTAATTTAATAAGAATTTACTTGGAATTTACTAAGTAATTACTAAAAATTTACTGGGAATTTACTGGGAATTTAATGTGTAATTTACTAAGAATTTACTGAGAATTTACTCAGTAATTTATTGAGAATTTACTGGGAATTTACTGAGTATTTAATGGGAATTTACTAAGTAATTTACTTAGAATTTACTGGAAATTTTCTAAGTAACTTAATGGGAATTTACTAAGTAATTTAATGGGAATTTACTGGAAATTTACTGAAAATTTACTCAATAATTTAATAAGAATTTACTAGGAATTTACTAAGAATTTGATGGGAATTTTCTGCATAATTTACTGGGAATTTACTGGGAATTTATTAGGAATTTAATGTGTAATTTTCTGATAATTTACTGGGAGTTTACTCAGAAATTTACAGAGAATTTACTCGGAATTTGTATAGTAATTTACTGGGAATTTACTTAGTAATTTACAGAGAATTAACTTGGAATTTACTGACAATTTAATGGGAATTTATTGAATATTTCACTGGAAATTTATTGAGTAATTTACAGAGAAGTTACTGGGAATTCACTTAGTAATTTACTGGGAATTTACTTGGAATTTGTTGAGTAATTTACTGGGAATTTACATAGTAATTTACTGAGAAGTTACTCGAAATTTACTGAGTAATTTAATGAGAATTTTCTGGAAATTTAATGAGTAATTTAATTAGAATTTAATGTGAATTTACTGAGAATTTACAGGAAATTTACTAAAAATTTACTCGAAATGTACTGGGAATTTACTGAGTAATTTACTGAGAATTTACTAGGAATTTACTAAGTAATTTACAGAGAATTTACTGTGAATTTACTAAGTAATTTACTGAGAATTTATTTGGAATTTAGTGTGTAATTTACAGAGAATTTATTGGAAATTTACTGAGTAATTTACTATGAATTTATTAGGAATTTACTGAGAATTTACTGGAATTTACTTGAGAATTTACTTGAGAATTTACTTGGAATTTACTGAGAATTTACTCAGTAATTTACTGAGAAGTGACTCGTAGTTTACTGAGTAATTTAAGGAGAATTTTCAGAAAATTTAATAAGTAATTTAATGAGAATTTAATGTGAATTTACTGAGAATTTACTCGGAATGTACTGAGAATTTACTCAGTAATTTACTAAGAATGTACTTTGTAATTTACAGAGAATTTACTGGGAATTTACTCAGTAATTTACTGAGAATTTACTTAGAATTTAGTGAGTAATTTACTGAGTAATTTACTTAGAATTTAGTGAGTAATTTACTGAAAATTTACTAGTAATTTTCTAACTAATTTACTTGGAATTTGTTCAGTAATTTATTGAGAATTTAATTGGAATTTACTGGGTAATTTACTAAGAATTTACTTAGTAATTTAATGGGAATTTACTGAGTAATTTAATGAGAATTTATTGGGAATTTACAATGAATTTACTAAGTAATTTTTTGAGAATTTACTGAAAATTTACATAGTAATTTAATGAGAATTTATTGGGAATTTACTGGGTAATTTACTGAGAATTTCATGGGAATTTACTGAGTAATTTACTAAGAATTTATTGGGATTTTACTCAGCATTTTTTGGGAATTTACTGCATCATTTACTATGAATTTACTTAACAATTTAGTGGGAATTTACTGGTAATTTATTGAGAATTTACTAGGAACTTACTCAGTAATTTACTTAGAATTTATTGAGAATTTACTGAGTAATTTACAGGGAATTTACTGAGAATTTTCTGGGAATTTACTGAGTAATTTACTAAAAATTTACTGGGAATTTACTGAGTAATTTACTGAGAATTTACTGGGAATTTACTGCGTAATTTACTGGGAATTTACTGAGAATTACTGGGAATTTACTTAGTAATTTACTGAGTATTTGCATAGAATTTACTAAGAATGTAACAACCCTCACCTTACTCTTGTCATACTTGCATACATTCCTGCATGATCCTGCCTTGTTATTTTGTTTTGAAGGTTTTATCTTGCCTTGGTTTGCTATAGTTGCTTGCTTGACTTTGATCTTTGCTTGGTGTGTGTGTGGCCGAGGTCCCCTTGAGCTTAGTTCGCCTTTGAACCCTTGTACTTAGAACTATTTTGAGACCTTGGTCGACCCCCATCTTCACCTCGGGCATTTATTGCCGAGATGTTTTGCACTTAGTGAACCTTGTCCTTGGGCAGGTATGGCCTAGGCCGAGATGTGGCACACCTAGGGGTGAGCATGGTCCGGATTGGACCGGATTGGGATAAAACCAGGACCAATCCGTTATTTACGGTTCCTAAAAAATTGGAACCAATCCAATCCGTTTAAATCATGGAACCAATCCGAACCAATCCATTTAAATACGGATTGGATCGGTTTAGGACCACGGATTCACATAATTAAATAACAAAAATATATATATAACACTTGAATTTCATAAAAATATAAACATAGCGCTATATTAGTTCCATAATAGCAACATGTTTTTCTATAATAACGACATATTGTTCTAGAATTTAAAAAACCATAAAAAAACTGGTTTCACCATAAGTATTTAGACCATTGCAAATTAAAACTTAAAACTAACAAACAAAAGTAATAAAAGAAGATATTATACGATTTTAGGTTTGAGTTTAGATTTTACATAGAATAAGAAAAGATACTATGGGGGAGGATGTATAATAAAAATATAGACTATTTGTATACGGTCCGGATCGGTTCCAATCCGGAACCGTGGGATTCAATCCGGAACCAATCCGTGAACTACGGATTTTTAATTATTCAATCCGGAACCGAACCACGGATTCAAAAAACCAATCCAAACCTATCGGATTGGACTGGACTGGATCGGATTACGGATTTCACGGATTCCTTGCTCAGCCCTACCGGCCAAGGTGTGGCACAGCTTAGTCAAGTGTCGTCCTCCCTAGCCGATGTTTTGTTACCCCGTTGCCTTATCCTTGATTTGAGCCGATGTCATTTCTTGCCGAGCTTGCTGCATACGCTTTGTCAGAGACCTGTCTTATCTATCAATCACCTTTTTGAGTTGAACCAACCCGATAGCGCCACGTGTCCGAGCTGATTGTTAAGGCAGCCGGCAGACATTGAAACAAATCATTCTTGGTCTCAATCTTTGTTTTAGAGAGAGAAGCTCTAGAGAGAAGGAAGAGGAGTTCTTGAGTGAGAGTGAGTCTTCCAAGCTTAATCTTCGTGGTTTGAACCGTTGGATTCAAGATTTGGGGTAAGATTCTTGATCTACTTTGAATGTTGTTATGGATTATCTAGCTGCATTACATGATCGGATTCGTTTTGCATGTCATGCATCGTTTTGAAGTTAGTTTTGGAAAGAGAAAATGGTTTTCATGTGTTTTTGAAGAAAGTCTCGTTTTGATCGAAAAGCTTGGAACGAAAATCATGTTTTGTGTTTATTCTTGCATAACCTTCTTGTATGAGTACCCAGGTCCATGTTTCGAACTCTTGGCACGAAATCTCAGATTTTGTAACAAACTTTGATCTTGCATTCATCTTCCTCATATTCATATTCGTCATGTTCTTCATGTTATTTCAAGGGGAACCCAGGTTTTCCCGACTTTGTTTTTGATTGAGGCCAACGGGACCACACCTCGGCAAGGATGTGTGGGACCTCGGCAAAGACCTGGTTGGTACCCAGTGTGTTCTCATGGGACGGGAGCAGCGTGTAAACTCCCAGCATGTTTTGCTTTGATGATTACTTGGATCTGTTGAGAATGTGGTTTGCTATGTAATTGTAGGTCCTTGATATTTGCTTTGAGTCTATACCTGAAGAACTAGGTGAGTGGTATTTCTAATAAAGCTATGTTACACTTGCTTTTGATAAACCTTGTTTTGTTTGTTTTGACGTGAGTATTTGCTAAGCATGAATAAATAGCCTTGTTTTGATTGTTATTCTTGGAAAGTCCCTTGTGCTGAAGGACTCTAAACTTTCGCAGTACTAAGTATAAAAGGATACGGTCCTTGTTAAATCGGGCTACGGGCCTAAGTAACACAAGTCCCTTGTGCTGGAGGACTCTAAACTTTCGCAGTACTAAGTATAAAAGGATACGGTCCTTATTAAATCGGGCTACGGGCCTAAGTAACACAAGTCCCTTGTGCTGGAGGACTATAAACTTTCGCAGTACCCTTGACTAAACGATTACGGATCGTACAGCCCTTGATGTTGTAATACTTGACTGATAAATACGGTTCATCCCTTGCTCCGCCGAAGTTGTAATATTTGAATGATGAATACGGTTCATCCCTTGTTTTGCCAATGTCAGTAAACATCTTTGGATACTTGTAATACTTGATTGATGAATACGGTTCATCCCTCGTCTTGCTAAAGTTGATGTGTTTCGTTTTGAAGGACTCCGGCTTTATTCATGCAAACCTTTATTATTAGTACCATTCACTGAGTAATTGTACTCACCCCTCTATATATATGTAGGTGATGAGCAGGATGGCGGCGACGCCTAGATCGTTTTGGATGCTTGTTTTGGATTCGTGCTTATGTCGGCTTTGCTTTTGTATTTACGTCGGCGATGCTCTTCATTGCATGTCGGCAAATCTTGAAAATCATGCTTCTTGACTTGTATTTTATTGTATTTTGTATATGTCGGCTCGAGAAGCCTTTTGATCAAGATGTAACATGTATTTTGCTTGGCTGTATTCAAATTGTAAGATGAATGTCATTTCATTTGATCTATGCACAGCTCTTATGGACCACTTGTATTTGATTTATTGCTTCCGCATTTGTGAGCCCCTGTATCCATACTCTGATTATGTTTAGTCTTTGAATGTTGGCCTTCGGTAATTACGGATTACTGGCCATCACGGCACCAAACTACTAGGGGCGGTTTGGGGTCGTGACAGAATGGTATCAGAGCGCAAGTTCCTCGGTATACGTTAATCACACACTTTGAGTCCTAAAGAGCATAGGATTTCCCTTTGAAAGATGTTAGGGTTGCATCATGGTATTTGTTGTTAGAGTGAGGTGTGCATTGTCTTGATATGCTTATTTGTTGCTTGCCTACGTGGTTATTTGCTTATTTGTTTTAAAGTCATACTTTGCACGCTCATAGCATCATGAGGAGAGGTAGACCTCCAATTGGCTGGGATCAGCCCGAAGACAGAATGGACAGATTGGAAAGATTAGTTGAAGGTTTGGCCCGCGAGTTGAGGCAAACCAGGCAGCAGTTCGCGAGTGCTACGTCGACTCGGGCCGAGCAGACCAACGGCCGAAATGTGGTTCCGCCTCCGCCTCCACCTCCTCCAGTGCCGCAGGTTCCCCCGCAACCAGCCTTATACGGGGATGGCACGATAGCTTTGATCAGGGAATTCAAGAAAATGAGACCACCGAGATTCTCTGGGGGTATAGAGCCGATGAAGGCTGAGGCATGGGTTTTAGAAATGGAGAAGTTGTTCGAGATCTTCCCTAGCACCGACGCCCAGAAAGTGACGTTGGCAGCGTTCACATTGGATGATGACGCCCGCAGGTGGTGGATGATGGTTAGAGGGAGCAATCCAGATTTGACCTGGACCCGATTCTTAGAGTTGTTCTACAAGAAACATTTTCCCCTAAGTGTTCGAAACCGCAAGGCTACCGAATTTCATACTCTGACGCAAGGCAACAGAACAGTGGCGGAATATGACCGCGCTTTCACTGAATTGGTGAGGTTTGTACCTCACATGACCAACGATGAATATATGAAGGCCAGGAAGTTCGAGTGTGGGCTTCGTGGACCGATTCAAGACCGGGTTAATTTGCTCGATATGCCGACTTATGCCGAAGTATTAGACAAAGCCATTCAGGCCGAAGCTAATTTGAATCAATACCAGAGTTCGGGAGAGATCCACCGAAAAAGGCAGAACTACGACAATCGCCGAGGACAGCAGGGCACCAAGAAGAGAACGAACATGGGCAGTACTAGTAACCTAAGACAGGAAGGGAGTGCTAAGCCGACGTGTTCTGACTGTGGGAAGCAACATTTCGGGATCTGTCGTCGGACGTCTGGAGCCTGCTATGAATGTGGTGAGATGGGCCATTATGTGAGAGATTGCCCCAAGACAAAGGCTGATGACAACAAGAAAGGTGAGAATACCTCGGGTTCCGTTCAGAAGGGAAATGCTGGGAAAGGACAGATGAGACAGGGCAGAGTGTTTGCGTTAGTACCAGGAGACACTCAGAATGCTGAGGCAGTGGTGTCAGGTATACTTCTAATTTGCTCCCAAGATGCTTTTGTGTTGATTGATTCGAGTTCTACGCATTCGTTTATATCTACTAAGTTTGCCGAGAAAATTGATAGAGAACTAGAGCCCCTTGATTTCGTATTATCTGTGTCTACTCCATCTGGGAGATCTATGATTGTTGCATCCATTCACAGAGCATGTGTTGTTGTGATTGAGAATGTTGAATTGTTAGTAGATCTAATGCCTCTAGACCTAGCTCATTTTGATATTATACTGGGAATGGACTGGTTAGTCGCAAACGATGCATCTATTAATTGTGTTTCGAAAAGTGTCACACTGAGACCCCCAAACCTAGCCGAGGTTATTTTCCAGGGTAAAGGGGTAGTGCCCCCACCTTACTTGATTTCGTCCATTAAGGCCTGTAAGTTAATTCAGAAGGGGTGCCGAAGCTACTTGTGCAGTATATTGAGTGATCAGAATGGAAATGTTAACCTAGCCGACATCCCGATCGTTAATGAATTCCCCGACGTCTTCCCAGACGAATTGCCTGGCCACTTGACCGATAGAGAAATAGAGTTTACTGTCGACATTATGTCGGGAACACAGCCGATCTCCAAAACACCTTATAGGATGGCCCCAGCTGAACTTAGAGAATTGAAACTACAATTGCAAGAACTGTTAGATAAGGGATTCATTAGGCCGAGCACTTCACCATGGGGAGCACCTGTTTTATTTGTTAAGAAGAAGGACGGCACACTCCGTCTTTGTATTGACTATAGAGAACTTAATAAGGTCACCATCAAGAACAAGTACCCATTACCTAGGATTGATGATTTGCTTGACCAATTACAAGGAGCACGAGTCTTTTCTAAGATCGACCTTAGGTCTGGTTACCATCAGCTTAAAGTTAAAGCCGAAGATGTTGAGAAGACTGCTTTTCGAACAAGATATGGCCACTACGAGTTTTTAGTGATGCCTTTTGGAGTGACCAATGCCCCTGCTGCCTTTATGGATTTGATGAACAGAGTCTTCAAACCGTATCTAGATGAGTTTGTAGTTGTCTTCATTGATGATATATTGATCTATTCCAAGAGCGAAACTGAACACGAAAATCACTTGAGACTTGCCTTACAGATTTTGAGAACACGGAAATTGTATGCTAAGTTTAACAAGTGTGAGTTTTGGCTTTCTACCATCTCATTTTTGGGTCATGTGATTAATAAAGAGGGTATCTCAGTTGATCCTAGCAAAGTTGAAGCCGTAGTAAATTGGCCGAGGCCGACTAATGTGTCCGAGATTCGTAGTTTTCTAGGTTTGGCAGGTTATTACAGAAAGTTTGTGAGAGATTTCTCAAGGATTGCAATTCCATTGACGCAACTGACTAAGAAGGGAACGCTGTACGAATGGACCGAAGATCGGGAGTCAGCTTTCCAGGAACTAAAGACGAGGTTGGTTACAGCACCAGTACTTGTACTACCATCAGGTAATGAAGAATTTCATGTCTATAGCGATGCATCGCATAAGGGTCTAGGTTGCGTATTAATGCAAAAGGGCAAGGTTATAGCATATGCATCTCGTCAGTTGAAACCTCATGAGAAAAACTATCCTACCCACGATTTAGAATTAGCGGCCGTAGTATTTGCTTTGAAGATTTGGCGCCACTATTTGTATGGAGCTACTTGTCAGATTTTTACAGACCATAAGAGTCTAAAGTACCTATTCCCACAGAAGGAATTGAATTTGAGACAGAGAAGGTGGCTTGAGTTGTTGAAAGACTATGATATGCAAATTCAATATCACCCGGGAAAAGCTAACAGTGTAGCCGACGCTTTGAGCAGAAAGTCAGATGGAAATTTGGCGTGTTTGACCATGATAATAGTGGAGCCGACTATTGTCGATGAAGTAAAGACAAGACAGATGGAGGATAACTTCTTCAAGAAAATAGCTGAGGAGATTGACACAAGGCCGAGACCAGGGTATACCATCGAAAATCAAGTGCTCAAGTTTGAGGGAAGGTTATGCGTGGCCGACATCCCAGAGTTGAAGAGGAAGATTTTGCAGGAAGCTCATGGTTCTAAGTTTGCTGTCCATCCAGGGAACACCAAAATGTATCAAGATGTGAAGCAGACCTTCTGGTGGCCAAATATGAAAAGAGAGATAGCAGAATTCGTGTCCCAGTGTTTACATTGTCAGCAAGTGAAAGCAGAACATCAAAGACCAGCAGGACTTCTTCAACCTTTGCCGATTCCTGAGTGGAAATGGGAACACATCTCCATGGATTTTGTGGCTGGTTTGCCGAAGACACCGAAAGGTATGGATTCGATTTGGGTTGTTATTGACAGATTAACTAAGTCAGCACACTTTCTACCTGTTAAGACTACATTCAATGCCAATCAACTTGCCTTGTTGTATGTGAACGAGATTGTCAGACTTCATGGAGTACCAATATCAATTGTGTCAGACCGAGATCCTAAATTTGTTTCTAGATTTTGGCAGAGTCTACAAAGGGCTTTTGGAGCCGAGCTGAGATTTAGTATAGCCTTTCATCCCCAGACAGATGGGCAGACTGAGAGGACAATTCAGACGCTTGAAGATATGCTTAGACTTTGTGTATTGGACTTCCAAGGAAGTTGGGGAACGCATTTGCCCTTAGTGGAATTCGTTTACAACAACAGTTATCAAACTAGTATTGGCATGGCGCCATATGAAGCCTTGTACGGAAGAAAATGTAGGTCGCCGATATGTTGGGCCGAAGTTGGAGACAGAGCTCTGCTTGGTCCCGAATTGATTCAAGTGACAACAGAAAAGATTAAACTTATCCAACAGAGGATTAAAACTGCCCAGAGCCGACAAAAGAGCTACGCCGATCAAAGAAGAAATGAGTTAGAATTCGAAGTTGGGAATCATGTATTCCTGAAGGTTTCCCCAATGAAAGGAGTTTTAAGATTTGGAAGGAAAGGTAAATTGACACCACGGTATATTGGACCATTTGAAATTCTTGAGAGAATTAACCCCGTTGCCTACAGACTTGCTTTGCCGCCAGATTTGAGCCAAGTCCACAATGTGTTTCATGTTTCGATGTTGAGGAAGTACATCCGAGATCCACTACATGTAATTGATCATTCCGAGACCACAGTTAATGAGGATTTGGGCTACGAGGAGAAGCCGATGAGGATTATTGACAGGCAAGTGAGGCAGTTGAGAAACAAATCGATACCGATGGTAAAGGTCGAATGGAAGGAACATTATGGCACAGAAGCCACGTGGGAAAGGGAAGAGGATGTGAGAATCCGTTATCCAGAGTTGTTCATAGAGCAAGGTAATCTAAGTTTGGGGACCAAACTTCTTTAAGGGGGGTAGGATGTAACAACCCTCACCTTACTCTTGTCATACTTGCATACATTCCTGCATGATCCTGCCTTGTTATTTTGTTTTGAAGGTTTTATCTTGCCTTGGTTTGCTATAGTTGCTTGCTTGACTTTGATCTTTGCTTGGTGTGTGTGTGGCCGAGGTCCCCTTGAGCTTAGTTCGCCTTTGAACCCTTGTACTTAGAACTATTTTGAGACCTTGGTCGACCCCCATCTTCACCTCGGGCATTTATTGCCGAGATGTTTTGCACTTAGTGAACCTTGTCCTTGGGCAGGTATGGCCTAGGCCGAGATGTGGCACACCCCGGCCAAGGTGTGGCACAGCTTAGTCAAGTGTCGTCCTCCCTAGCCGATGTTTTGTTACCCCGTTGCCTTATCCTTGATTTGAGCCGATGTCATTTCTTGCCGAGCTTGCTGCATACGCTTTGTCAGAGACCTGTCTTATCTATAAATCACCTTTTTGAGTTGAACCAACCCGATAGCGCCACGTGTCCGAGCTGATTGTTAAGGCAGCCGGCAGACATTGAAACAAATCATTCTTGGTCTCAATCTTTGTTTTAGAGAGAGAAGCTCTAGAGAGAAGGAAGAGGAGTTCTTGAGTGAGAGTGAGTCTTCCAAGCTTAATCTTCGTGGTTTGAACCGTTGGATTCAAGATTTGGGGTAAGATTCTTGATCTACTTTGAATGTTGTTATGGATTATGTAGCTGCATTACATGATCGGATTCGTTTTGCATGTCATGCATCGTTTTGAAGTTAGTTTTGGAAAGAGAAAATGGTTTTCATGTGTTTTTGAAGAAAGTCTCGTTTTGATCGAAAAGCTTGGAACGAAAATCATGTTTTGTGTTTATTCTTGCATAACCTTCTTGTATGAGTACCCAGGTTCATGTTTCGAACTCTTGGCACGAAATCTCAGATTTTGTAACAAACTTTGATCTTGCATTCATCTTCCTCATATTCATATTCGTCATGTTCTTCATGTTATTTCAAGGGGAACCCAGGTTTTCCCGACTTTGTTTTTGATTGAGGCCAACGGGACCACACCTCGGCAAGGATGTGTGGGACCTCGGCAAAGACCTGGTTGGTACCCAGTGTGTTCTCATGGGACGGGAGCAGCGTGTAAACTCCCAGCATGTTTTGCTTTGATGATTACTTGGATCTGTTGAGAATGTGGTTTGCTATGTGATTGTAGGTCCTTGATATTTGCTTTGAGTCTACACTTGAAGAACTAGGTGAGTGGTATTTCTAATAAAGCTATGTTACACTTGCTTTTGATAAACCTTGTTTTGTTTGTTTTGACGTGAGTATTTGCTAAGCATGAATAAATAGCCTTGTTTTGATTGTTATTCTTGGAAAGTCCCTTGTGCTGGAGGACTCTAAACTTTCGCAGTACTAAGTATACAAGGATACGGTCCTTGTTAAATCGGGCTACGGGCCTAAGTAACACAAGTCCCTTGTGCTGGAGGACTCTAAACTTTCGCAGTACTAAGTATAAAAGGATACGGTCCTTGTTAAATTGGGCTACGGGCCTAAGTAACACAAGTCCCTTGTGCTGGAGGACTATAAACTTTCGCAGTACCCTTGACTAAACGATTACGGATCGTACAGCCCTTGATGTTGTAATACTTGACTGATAAATACGGTTCATCCCTTGCTCCGCCGAAGTTGTAATATTTGAATGATGAATACGGTTCATGTAACAACCCTCACCTTACTCTTGCCATACTTGCATACATTCTTGCATGGTCTTGCTGTTTATGTTAATTTGAAGGTTTTATCTTGGCTTGATTTGCTTAAGTTGCTTGCATGATTTTGTTCCTTGCTTAGTGCGTGTGCGTAGCCGAGATCAGCTTGAGCTTAGTCCGCCTTTGACCCTTTGTACTTAGAACCATCTTGAGGTCTTGTTCAACCCCATCTTCACCTCGGGCATTCTTTGCCGAGATGTTCCGCACTTGAACCTTGTCCGCAGGCAGGTATGGCCTAGGCCGAGATGTGGCGCACCCCGGCCAAGGTGTGGCACAGCTTAGTCAAGTGTCGTCCTCCCTAGCCGATGTTTTTCTATCCTGTTGTTGGATCCTTGTTTTGAGCCGATGTCATCTCTTTGCCGATGTGTCTTGCCCGAGCTTGCTGCATACGATTTGTCAGAGACTTGTCTTGTCTATCAATCACCTTTTTGGAGCTGAACCAACCCGATAATGCCACGTGTCCGAGCTGTTTGTTAAGGAAGCCGACAGACCTTGAAACAAATCATTTCTTGTCTCAAATCTTTGTTTTAGAGAGAGAAGCTCTAGAAAGGAGGAAGAAGAGTTCTTGAGTGAGAGTCGTCTTCCAAGCTTGATCTTTGTGGCTTGAACCGTTAGATCCGAGTTTTGAGGTTAGAATCTTGATCCCCTTTGATTGTTCTTGCTGAATACCTAGCTGCATTGCATGATCGGATTTGTTTTGCATGTCATGCATCGTTTTGAAGTTGGTTTTAGAAAGAGAAAATGGTTTTTCATGTGTTCTTGAACAAAGTCTCATTTTGATCGAAGAGTTGGAACGAAAACCATGTTTTGTATTTGTTCTTGCATGACTTTCTTTAATGGGTACCCAAGTCCATATGTTTTGAACTCCTGGCATGAAAACTCAGATTTTGTAACAAGTTGTGAACTTGCATCCATCTTTCAAATGATCATGTTCTTCTTATTCTCCAAAGGAAAACCCAGGTTTCTCCTGACTTTGTTTAGCGGGACCTCGGCTTAGCCCTGGACGGTACCCAGTGTGTTTTCGAGAAACGGGAGCAGTGGTTAAGCTCCCAGCTTGTTTTGTTTTGTCTTTGACTTGGATCTGGCAAGAATGCCGAGATCATTTGCATGTATATATATAGAGCTTGCTTTGAGAATGTGACTTGCCATGTGATTGTAGGTCCTTGATATTTGCTTTGAGTCTACACCTGAAGAACTAGGTGAGTGGTATTATTGATAAAGCTATGTTATACTTGTTTTGATAAATCTTGTTTGCCTTGTTTGACAAAAGTATTTTGTTAGCATGAATAAATAGCTCTTGTTTTGATGTGCCAAGTATACTCCTTGTTTTTTGATGCCATCTTTGGAAAGGATACGGTCCTTGTTAAATCGGGCTACGGGCCTAAGTAACACAAGTCCCTTGTGCTGGAGGACTCTAAACTTTCGCAGTACTAAGTATAAAAGGATACGGTCCTTGTTAAATCGGGCTACGGGCCTAAGTAACACAAGTCCCTTGTATTGGAGGACTCTAAACTTTCGCAATACTTTTGACCAAACGATTACAGATCGTACAGCTTTGATACTTGAATGATGAATACGGTTCATCCCTTGCCTCGCCGACGTTATGATACTTGAATGATGAATACGGTTCATCCCTTGTCTCGCCGATGTTATGATACTTGAATGATGAATACGGTTCATCCCTTGTCTCGCCGATGTTATGATACTTGAATGATGAATACGGTTCATCCCTTGCCTCGCCATTGTTATGATACTTGAATGATGAATACGGTTCATCCCTTGTCTCGCCGATGTTATGATACTTGAATGATGAATACGGTTCATCCCTTGCTTTGCCGATGTTACGATACTTGAATGATGAATACGGTTCATCCCTTGCCTTGCAAAGTTTGATGTGTTTCGTTTTGAAGGACTCTGGCCTTATTCATGCAAACCTTTATTTTTAGTACCATTCACTGAGTTTTGTACTCATCCCTCTATATATATGTAGGTGATGAGCAGGACGGCGGCGACGCCTAGATCGTTTTGGATGCTTGTTTTGGATTCATGCTTATGTCGGCTTCACTTTGCATTTACGTCGGCAATACCTGCTTTGCATGTCGGCAAATCTTGAAAATCATGCTTCTTGACTTGTATTAGCTGTATTTTGTATATGTCGGCTCGAGAAGCCTTTTGATCAAGATGTAACATGTAATTTTACCTTGTTGTATTTAAGTTGTAAAGTTAATTGGAATGTTTGACACTGCCTTAATCTACGCACAGCTCTTATGGACCACTTGTATTTGATTTATTGCTTCCGCATTTGTGAGCCCCTATATCCTTACTCTAATTGTGTTAAGTTTTGAAAAGTTGGCCTTCGGTAATTACGGATTACTGGCCATCACGGCACCAAACTACTAGGGGCGGTTTGGGGTCGTGACAGTTCATCCCTTGTTTTGCCAATGTCAGTAAACATCTTTGGATACTTGTAATACTTGATTGATGAATACGGTTCATCCCTCGTCTTGCTAAAGTTGATGTGTTTCGTTTTGAAGGACTCCGGCTTTATTCATGCAAACCTTTATTATTAGTACCATTCACTGAGTAATTGTACTCACCCCTCTATATATATGTAGGTGATGAGCAGGACGGCGGCGACGCCTAGATCGTTTTGGATGCTTGATTTGGATTCGTGCTTATGTCGGCTTTGCTTTTGTATTTACGTCGGCGATGCTCTTCATTGCATGTCGGCAAATCTTGAAAATCATGCTTCTTGACTTGTATTTTATTGTATTTTGTATATGTCGGCTCGAGAAGCCTTTTGATCAAGATGTAACATGTATTTTGCTTGGCTGTATTCAAATTGTAAGATGAATGTCATTTCATTTGATCTATGCACAGCTCTTATGGACCACTTGTATTTGATTTATTGCTTCCGCATTTGTGAGCCCCTGTATCCATACTCTGATTGTGTTTAGTCTTTGAATGTTGGCCTTCGGTAATTACGGATTACTGGCCATCACGGCACCAAACTACTAGGGGCGGTTTGGGGTCGTGACAAAGAATTTAATGAGAATTTACTGTGAATTTAATGGTAATTTACGGAGAATTAACTGAGTAATTTACTGAGAATTTATTGGGAATTTACTCAGTAATTTAGAGAGAATTTACTTGAAATTTTATGAGTAATTTAATGAGAATTTACTTGAAATTTACGGAGAATTTACTGGGAATTTACTCAGTGATTTATTGAAAATTTGCTGGGAATTTACTGAGTAATTTACTGAGAATTTACTGGGAATTTACTCAGTAAGTTACTGAGAATTTACTGGGAATCTACAGAATAATTTACTCAGAATTTATTGAGTATTTTGTTGAAAATTTACTGGGAATTTATTGAAAATTTATAGAGAATTTGCTAGGAATCTATAAAGAATTTACTTGAAATTTACTGAGTAATTTACTGAGAATTTACTCAGTAATTTACTGAGAATTTACTTTGAATTTACTGAGCAATTTGCTTAAAATTTACTGGGAATTTACTGAGTAATTTTCTGAAAATTTACTAGAAATTTACTGTTTAATTTAATGAGAATTTGCTGGGCATTTACCTGGAATTTATTGAGGAATTTTTTGAGAATTTACTGGGAATTTACACATTAATTTAATGAGAATTTACTGGGAACTTTTTGAGTAATTTATTGAAAATTTAGTGGGAATTTACTGAAAATTTACTCAGTAATTTACTGGGAATTTACTGAGGAATTTACTGGAAATTTACTTTGTAATTTACTGAGAATTTAATGAAAATTTACTGAGTAATTTTTTGTGAATTTACTGGGAATTTAATGAGAATTTACTGGGAATTTACTGCGTCATTTGCTCAGAATTTACTGAGAAATTACTGGTAATTTACTGAGAATTTCCTGGGAATTTACTTAGTAATTTACTGAGAATTTACTTATAACTTACTGAGTATTTTGCTGAGAATTTACTGGGAATTCACTGATGATTTACGGAGTAATTTACTGAGAATTTACTGGGAATTTACTGAGAATTTGCTGGAAATTTACTGAGTAATTCATAGAGAATTACTAGAAATTTACTGGGAAAATTTACTTAGAATTTACTAGGAATTTATTAAGTAATTTAATGAGAATTTACTGAAAATTTGCTGAAAATTTACTGGGAATATACTGAGTAATTTACTAAGAATTTACTAGGAATTTACTAATTAATTTAATCAAAGTTTGCTAGGAATTTACTAGAAATTTATTGGGAATTAGTCAGTAATTTTATGAGAATTTTCTGAAAACTTAATGAGTAATTTAATGGGAATTTACTGTGAATTTACTGTGAATTTACTCAGGAATTTGCTGAGAATTTACTGAGTAATTTACTGAGAATTTACTAGGAATTTGCTGAATAATTTTATAACATTTTACTGGGAATTTACTGATTAATTTAATGAGAATTACTTGGAATTTACTTAGAATTTACTGGCAATTTTTTGAATAATTTACTGAGAATTTACTGGGAATTTTTGGAATAATTTACAGAGAATTTACTGAGTAATTTATTGGGAATTTACTGAGTAATTTGCTAAGAATTTATCGGGAATTTACTAAGTAATTTACAGAGAATTTGTGGGAAATTTACTAAGTAATTTAATGAGAATTTAGTGGGAATTTACTGAGTTATTTGCTAAGAATTTACTTGAAATTTACTGAGTAATTTACTGATACTTTACTAGGAATTTATTGAGTAATTCACTAAGAATTTACTAGGAATGTACTCAGTAATTTATTGAGAATTTACTGGCAATTTGCGGGGAATTTACTGAGAATTTACTAGGAATTTTATCAGTAATTTACAGAGAATTCACCTGGAATTTACTGAGTAATTTAATGAGAATTTGTTAGGAATTTATTGATTAATTTACTAAGAATTTAGAGGGAATTTACTTAGTAAATTATTGAGAATTTACTAAGAATTTACTGGGAATTTACTGAGTAATTTACTGGGAATTTAGTAAGTATTTTACTGAGAATTTACTGGGAATTTACTGAGTAATTTAATGAATATTTACTGGGAATTTACTGAGAATTTATTGAGTATTTTCTGGGAATTTACTGCTAATTTACTGGGAATTTACTGAGTAATTTCCTTAGAATTTACAGAGAATTTTTTGAGTAATTTAATCAGAATTTACTGGAAATTTACTGAGTAATTTAATGTGAATTTATTGGGAATTTACTAAGTAATTTACTTAGAAGTTACTGGCAATTTACTCAGTAATTTACTGAGACTTTACAGGCAATTTATTGAGTAATTTAATAAGAATTTACTGGGAATTTACTAAGTAATTTATTGAGAATTTACTTAGAAATTTACTGAGAATTTGCTTGGAATTTTCTGTGTAATTTACTCAAAATTTACTGGGAATTTACTAGGAATTTAATGAGTAATTTATTGAGAATTTACTAAGAGTTTACTTTGAAATTTACTGAGATTTTATTCAGTAATTTACTTGGAATTTACTATGTAATTTACTGAGAATTAACTTGTAATTTACTAAAAATTTACTGGGAATTTACTAAATATTTTACTGGAAATTTACTGAAAATTTACTTGGAATTTACTCAGTAATTTACTTGGAATTTTCTGTGTAATTTACTGAGAATTTACTGGGAATTTAATGAGTAATTTATTGAGAATTTATTAAGAGTTTACCCTGAAATTTATTGAGAATTTATTCAGTAATTTACTTGGAATTTACTGAGTAATTTACTAAAAATTTACTGGGAATTTACTGAAAATTTACTCGGAATTTACTCAGTAATTTACTGAGAATTTACTAAATATTTTACTGGGAATTTACTCGAAATTTACTCTGTAATTTATTGGGAATTTACTGAGAATTTACTTGAAATTTACTGAGTAATTTATTGAGAATTTACTGGTAATTTACTCAGTAATTTACTGAGAATTTAGTGGGAATTTATTGAGTAATTTATAGAGAATTTACTGGGAATTTACTCAGTTAGTTACTGGGAATTTAGTGAGTAATTTATTAGGAATTTACCGAGAATTTACTGAGTATTTTACTAAGAATTTACTTGGTATTTGCTGAGTAATTTAATTAGAATTTACTAAGAATTTACTAGGAATTTACTAGGAATTTAATAAGTAATTTAATGAGAATTTACGGGGAATTTACTGAGTAATTTAAGGAGAATTTACTAGGAATTTAGTGAGAATTTTCTGGGAATTTACATAGTAATTAAATGAGAATTTGCTGGGAATTTATTGAGGAATTTTCTGAGTAATTTTCTGAGAATTTACTATGAATTTATTGAGAATTTACTCAGTAATTTACTGAGGAATTTACTGAAAATTTACAGGGAATTTATTGAGAATTTAGTCAATAATTTACTGAGAATTTACTTGGAATTTACTGAGAAATTTACTGAGAATTTAATGAGTAATTTACAGAGAATTTAATGGGAATTTATTAAGTAACTAACTGAGAATTTACTGGGAATTTACTGCGTAATTTGCTAAGAATTTACAGGGAATTTACTCAGTAATTTACTAAGAATTTACTGAGAATTTAATCTGTAATTTGCTGATAATTTACTGAGTAATTTAACGAGAATTTACTTTGAATTTACTGAGAATTTTCTTCAAATACACTGAAAATTTTCTGGGAATTTACTGAGTAATTTACTGGAAATTTACTCAGTAGTTTACTGAAAATTTACTGGGATTTACTGAAAATTTACCAGGAATTTACTGAGTAATTTACTTAGAATTTGCTGGGAATCTACTGAGTATCTCCTGGGAATTTTCTGAGTAATTTAATTAGAATTTACTGGGAAGTTACTGAGTATTTCCTTGGAATTTTCTGAGTAATTTAATTAGAATTTACGGAGAATTTTTTGGGAATTTATTGAGTAGTTTACTGAAAATTTACTGGGAATTTACTAAGTAATTTACTAGGAATTTACTGAGAATTTACTGGGAATTTATTTAGTAATTTACTGAGAATTCACTTGGAATTTACTGAGTAATTTAATTAGAATTTATTAGGAATCTACTTAGAATTTACGGGAAATTCACTGTGAATTTATTGGGAATTTACTTAGTAACTTACTGAGAATTTACTCGGAATTTACTGAGTAATTTACTAAGAATTTATTGGGAATTTGCAGAGTAATTTTTTGAGAATTTTCTGGGAATTTACTGACTATTTACTGAGAATTTACTGGGAATTTATTAGGAATTTACTGCGTAATTTACTAAAAATTTACTAGGAATTTACTGAGAATTTACTGGGAATTTACTGAGTAATTTATTAAGAATTTACAAGGAAATTAGTGAGTAATTTATTGAGATTTTACTGGCAACTTACTGGGTAATTTACTTAGAATTTATTAGGAATTTACTGAGAATTTACTCAATAATTTACTAAGAATTTACTTAGAATTTGCAGAGCAATTTAATGAGAATTTACTGAAAATTTACTGAGAATTTAGTGGAAATATACTTAGAATTTACTGGGACTTTACGCAGTAATTTACTGATAATTTACTGGGAATTTAGTGAGTAATTTATTGAGAATTTACTTGAAAATTACTCAGTAATTTGCTGAGAGTTTACTGAGAATTTACTGGGAATTTACTAAGTAATTTACTGGGAATTTACTGAGAATTTACTGGTAATTTTCTTAGAATTTACTGTGAATTTGCTGAGTAATTTAATGAGAATTTACTGGGAATTTAATGAGAATTTACTAGCAATTTACTGTGAATATACAGGGAATTTACTTGGTATTTTAATGAGAATTTACTGGGAAGTTACTGAAAATTTACTAGGAATTTAATACGTAATTTACTCAAAATTTACTGGGAATTTACTGAGATTTTACTGGTAATTTACTGAGAATTTGCTGGGAATTTACTTAGTAATTTATTGAGAATTTACTGGCAATTGACTGAATAATTATAGGGAATTTACTGAGTAATTTGCTGAGAATATAATGGGAATTTAGAGGGAATTTACTTTGTAATTTACTGAGTAATTTTCGGAGAATTTATTGGGAATTTACTGAGTAATTTAATGAGAATTTACTGGAAATTTACTTAGTAATTTACTGAGAATTTATTGGGAATTGACTGGGTAATTTAATGAGAATTTACTAGGAAATTACCGAGAATTTCCTGGGAATTTACTGAGTAATTTTTTGTGAATTTACTGGGAGTTTACACAGTAATTTAACAAGAATTTACTGGGAATTTATTGAGAATTTACTAGAAATTTACTGAGTAATTTATTGGGAATTTATTGAGAATTTATTGAGTAATTTATTTGGTAATTAACTGAGAATTTACACAGTAATTTACTGAGAATTTACTTGAAATTTATTGGGAATTTATTGTAAATTTACTGAGAATTTAGTGGGAATTTAATCAGTAATTTACTGAGAATTTACTGGGATTTTTTTGAGTAATTTACTAGTAATTTACTGAGTAATTTACTGAGAATTTGCTGAAATTTACTGAGAATTTGCTGGGAATTTACTGAGAATTTACAGGGAATTTACTCAGTAATTTACTGAGAATTTATTGAGTAATTTTCTAGGAATTTGCTGAGAATTTACTGAGAATTTTCTGGTAATTTACTTAGTAATTTACTGAGAATTTACTTGGAATTTACTGAGAATATGATGGGAATTTACTGCGTATTTTACTGAGAATTTACTAGGAATTTACTCAGTAATTTACTAAGAAATTGCTGGGAATTTACTGGAATTTATTGGGAATTTACTACGTAATTTATTGAGAATTTACTAGGAATGTACTTGGTAATTAACTGAGAATTTACACAGTAATTTTCTGATAATCTACTAGGAATTTATTGAGAATATACTGAGTAATTTACTGAGAATTTACTGGAAATTTACTTAGACTTTAGTGGGAATTTAATCAGTAATTTACTGAGAATTTACTGGGATTTTACTGAGTAATTTACTGGAAATTTACTGATTAATTTACTTCGTAATTTACTGAGAATATACTGAGTAATTTGCTGAGAATTTACAAGAAATTAATTTACTGAGAATTTACTCGGAATTTACTCTGTAATTTACTGAGAATTTATTGAGTAATTTACTGGAAATTTACTGAGTATTTACTGAGAATTTTCTGATAATTTACTTAGTAATTTACTGAGAATTTATTGAGAATTTTCTGAGTAATTTACTAAGAATTTACTAGGAATTTAATGGGAATTTACTGCGTAATTTATTGAGAATTTACTGAGAATTTTACTGAGAATTTATTAAGAATTTACTGAGAATTTACTTAGTAATTTACTAAGAATTTGCTGGGAATTTACTGAGAATTTATTGGGAATTTACTGCGTAATTTACTGAGAATTTACTGGAAATTTACAGAAAACTTACTTGGAATTTACCAAGTAATTTAATGAGAATTTACTGGGAATTTACTGAGTAATTTACTGAGAATTTGCTGAGTAATTTAATGAGAATTTACTCGGAATTTACAGAAAATTTACTCGGAATTTACTGAGTAATTTTTTGAGAATTTACTGGGAATTTACACAGTAATTTAATGAGAATTTACTGGGAATTCGCTGAATATTTTACTGAGAATTTACTGAGTAATTTTGTGATAACCCTGTTCCGTATTATGCTAATTGGTCCTTATTATGAATGTGATTATGTGTTTGATATGATTTTGTGTGCCATTATGTGAAAATATGTGGTTTTAAATTTCTATCTGTTCACCGTAGGAATATCTGTTTGATTATCTGCTTTGGAAATTAAATTGAAGGCCCTGTCGGCCACAGAAATCGAAATTGATTGCGCCATTGTGATTGGCATAATTGTTAGAGCTTACGGTAAAATTTAATTGGAAATTGATTCGGATCAAATTAAATGGATTAAATTAATGACTTCGTGCTCAAATATGCAATGTTGACAATTATAATTGAGGGAAGTTATATAAGTGGGGCACTACACTCAATTCTCCTCTTTAGCATCCAATTTGGCTGATTTAACTCAAGAAAAGAGAGAGGGTCGGCTCTAGAGAGGGAGAAAGAAGGAGAATTGTGTGTTTGGCTCAAGATTGAGAAATTGGAAGGTTTAACTCAAGATTTAACTAGAATTTGTGAAGGTTAAGGCCCCTAGGTAAGTAAATTCATGAATTTTAAATTGTAATTTTGTGAATTCAAGGTTGAATAATGATCAAGAACATGAATTAAATTGGTTATGATGAAATTGAGTTGGTTTTGTTGATTTGGAAGTCTATATGCACATGCATGTGAGAAATTGCTTTGAATTTGCATGTTTGAGCACAAAATGTATAATCCATGTGAGATTTTAATTAAAGCTCATATTTTTGACCATCTCTTCATCATCTAAGTTGAGAATAAGGGTTATATATCGCATGCATGTACAATTCATGAGAGTATGAGTTTGAATGCATGAATTTGTTATGTTGAAAATGAATTTGATGTAAGTTGGGACATGCATGTGATTAATTTGTGAAATTGGGCTTCATAATGTTGTAATTTGGTGTTTGTACCATGTTAGTACATATATATATGAAGTTTGAGCCAAAATCATGTGTTTAGAACCTTTGAATATCCAGGTGAAGCTCAAGAACAAGTTCTGGAAAATCCAGAAAATTTTGATGTCCGCTCGAGCGGGAGAACCGCTGCTCGAGCGTAAAATGCGAGCTCCCAGTATTTTCTGCAGACATGATGTCTGCTCGAGCGGAAAAGTTCACGCTCGAGCGGAGAGCTATGTAGTGAGGCTGTCATGACCTGAACCCGCCCCCGCCCCCGCCCCCGTGGGTTAAGGACATAACCGGCCATCAATCATGAGATTACCTACGGTCTCAAACCAAACCAAACGTATTTTAACAGGGTTAATGGGGGCCAAACGGAAGCAATTTAAAACCTTGTCCATAGAGCTGTGCTTACATGGCACATCATAACAACCATACATATGCATATTAACAACTCACAACAAAGTATGTACTACATAGGGTTCTGTATATACAGGATCATATAATTCTAAGTCAACCCATCATGACTATATACAACAGATGCAAAGTCTTCGCCAACGTGACAAAATATAAATACATAACAAAAGGGCGGAGACGGGTCTCGTGCCTGAGACACAAGGGCTGACTCTCCCAAAACCTTTGTTGTTCCACATAGACTTCACTGGGGCTGGGTTTGGACTTCTCTTGGCTCACCTACAGACACATGAATGAGCGTGAGCGAAAGCCCAGTGAATAATATCAATTAAAGAAGCTATACAGACGATATGTAGAACAACATACTTCAAACGGCCTTAGGCCCAATTCATATTTCTATTTGACATATATACACAATTTAGGTCAAGAGACTGCGGTTCCAAACAAACTGGCCTTTGGCCCATTCAAACTTGAATTTGTGTCAAAATGGCCTTTGGCCCATTCAGATGACAAACTGGCCTTTGGCCCATTCATTCATTCATGTCAAAACGACCTCTGGCCCATTCATTTATGTCGAAACGGCCTCCGGCCCATTCATTCATGTCAAAACGGCCTCTGGCCCATCCATTCATGTCAAAACGGCCTTTGGCCCATTCATTCATGTCGAAACGGCCTCTGGCCCATTCATTCATGTCAAAACAGCCTCTGGCACATTCATTCATGTCAAAACGGCCTCTGGCCTACCCATTCATGTCAAAACGGCCTTTGGCCCATTCATTCATTCATGTCAAAACGGCCTCTGGCCCATCCATTCATGTCAAAACGGCCTCTGGCCCACTCATTTGGTATAACAAACATTGTCGACCAATCGAATCAATGAACTTATAAAACTTACATAGAAGTAAGCAATTGGACAACAACATATTCCAGATATCTTTGTTAAGATATTACTCACAGTGATCGGTTGGTTGGTTTGCCCTGGAGCTCGACCCTACACATTCTATGAACACAAAAGGGTCACAAACAATTCAATCCGTTCTAAATTCACATTTTCCTCTTTAGACTTCATTCTTATCTCTTTAACTCAATTACAATGCTCAATGCATGCCTAAGAGTACTTAGGAGTGAAAGAGGACGTAAAACGAAACTCAGAATGCTTTTTCAAAATTTCAGAAAACAGGGTCCCCGCTTGAGCGGACCCTTGAGGCCTACAAAAGTACTGGATATGTCAAATTTATGCTCGATCTCGAACTCTGGCGCTTGAGCGGAAGGCCTCTCTACATGGTTCTTCGCTCGAGCGTGAACTTCCCCGCTCGAGCGGACACCATGTCTGCAGAAAATACTAGGAACACGACTTTCACGCTCGAGCGGCGGTTTCCCCTGCTCGAGCGGACATCAAAATTCTGGAAAATCCAGGACATGTTCTTGAGCTTCAATTTGATGTTCAAAGGTTCCAAATGCACGATTTTGGCTCAAACTTCACACATACATATTCTAACATGGTGTAAACACCAAATTACAATACAATGAAGCTCAATTTCACAACTTAATCACATGCATGTCTCAAATTAACTCAAACTCATCACCAACACACTAGATTCCAACATGCAAAACTCAAACTCCCATGATTTGCACTTGCATGTGAAATATACACAATATCTTCAACTTAATTGGTGAAGAGATGATCAAATACATGGTCATTAATCAAAACTTAACATGGATTACATACTTTATGCTCAAACATGGAAATTTATAGCAATTTCTTACATGCATGTGTTCTAAGACTTCAAATTCAACAAAACTAACCCAATTTCATCATAATCAATCTAACTCATGTTCTTGACTATTAATCAAACTTGAATTCACAATTTACAACATTAAACTCATGAATTCCCTTACCTAGGAGCTCAATCTTCCAAACTATAACAAATTCTTGAGTATAGCTTCAAAGTTATCAAGCTTTCAAGATCAACTTCAATTGTGTGCTCTCCCTCTCTCTCTAAGCCGACCCTCTCCCCTTCTCTTAGAGTTCAAAATCAGCCAAATTGATTAAAAGAGAGAGATTGAGTGTATATGCCCTTTTTTGTATAAGCCCACTAACCAATATAACCAATATTTAAATAATTTGAGCACCATGCCAACAATTTAATCTAATTAATTCGATCCGAATAAATTTTCAATCAAATTTCACCGTAGGCTCTAAAAATTGCGCTACTCGCAATGGCGCAATCAATTTCGGGTTCTGTGGCTAATAAGGCCTTCAATTTAATTTTCAAAGCAGATAATCAAACAGATATTCCTACGGTGAACAGATAGAAATTCAAAACCACATATTTTCACACAATGGCACACAAAATCATATTAAACACATAATCATACTTATATTAAGGACCAATTAGCATATTGCGGGACAGGGATAGCACAGTCTTCCCCCCTTTAGGAAGTTTGGTCCTCCAAACTTATTTTACCTTCGTCGGGAAACAAATGTGGATAGCATAGTCGCATTTCCTCCTCTTTTTCCCATGTAGCATCCGTCCCATAGTGTTCTTTCCATTCCACTTTCACCATTGGGATGGACTTGCTTCTCAATTGTTTCACTTGCCAATCAACAATTCGTCCCGGCCATTCGGCGTATTCCATATTTTTATCAATAGCTACCCGGCGATAATCAATCACATGAAACGGGTCTCGGAGGTAACCCCTCAACATCGACACATGAAACACATTATGGATTTGTTTGAATCCCGGTGGCAAAGCAGCTCGATAGGCAACTGGGCCAAGCCTTTCCAGAATTTGAAACGGCCCGATGTAACGGGGCAACAACTTGTCCTTCTTTCCAAACCTTACTTGGCCTTTCATCGGAGACACACGGATGAACACATGGTCACCAACCTCATGCTCAAGAGGTCTTGTCCAGACATCTGCATAATTCTTTTGTCGGTCCTGAGCTGTTTTGAGCCTTTGCCGAATAATCTTGATTTTCTCAGAAGTGTCTTGCACAATTTCAGGCCCAAGTAAAGCTTTATCCCCGACTTCTGTCTAACAAATAGGTGATCTATACCTTCTACCATACAAAGCCTCGTATGGTGCCATACCGATGCTGGAGTGGAAGTTGTTATTGTATGCAAACTCTGTAAGTGGCAAATAATCTTCCCAACTCCCCTGAAAGTCCAAAGCACACATTCGAAGCATATCTTCCAAAGTCTGTATTGTTCGTTCTGATTGCCCATCGGTCTGTGGGTGGAATGCAGTACTGAATCTTAGTTCTGTCCCCATAGCTTCCTACAAACTCTTCCACAATCTAAATACAAATTTCGGATCTCTATCCGACACAATGGTTACCGGAACTCCGTGTAAACGGACGATCTCATCAACATAAATAGTAGCCAATCTATAAGCATTAAATGTAGTTTTGACAGGTAGAAAATGTGCAGATTTAGTCAGTCTATCAACTACAACCCAAATAGAATCCATACCTCGAGAAGTCCGAGGTAGGCCAACAACGAAATCCATAGTCGCATGCTCCCACTTCCATTCAGGAATAGGGAGAGGTTGAAGTAGACCGCCTGGTTTTTTATATTCAGCTTTGACTTGCTGACATTGAAGACACTTGGACACATATTCTGCAATCTCTTTCTTCATTTTAGGCCACCAATAGGTTTGTTTCAAATCCAGATACATTTTATTATTACCCGGATGCATAGCAAATACGAATCTGTGGGCTTCATCTAAAACCCTCTTCTTTAGTTCCGAAATATCTGGGACACACATTCTGTTCCAAAATCTCAACACTTCATTCTCAATGCCAAACTCTGCTTTCGGACTTGTCTCAAATTCATCAATCACTTTCTTGAGGAATTCATCCTTTTTCTGCTTCTGCTTGATTTTGTCAATGATTGCCGGCTCGACTGTAATAGCGGCTATCAGTCCACCCTGTTCACATATTACCACTTCAATTTCAGACTTCTCAAAATATTGCAAGATCTCTTTCTGTTCAGTAAGCAAACAAGCCATACTCCCTGTTGATTTTCTGCTCAAGACATCAGTAACTGTGTTAGCTTTCTCGAGGTGATACTGAATCTCAAGATCATAGTCTTTTATTAGTTCCAGCCACCTCCTCTATCGCATATTCAACTCCTTCTGCGTAAAGAAGTATTTCAGACTTTTGTGATCTGTGTAGACTTCACACTTCGCCCCATACAAATAATGTCGCCAAATTTTCAAAGCAAAGACAATTGCGGCCAATTCTAGGTCATGTGTTGGGTAGTTTTTCTCGTGCAGTCTCAACTATCGGGAGGCATAAGCAATAACCTTTCCGTTCTGCATTAGGACACAACCCAAACCTTTATAAGACGCATCACTAAAAATGTAACAACCCTCACCTTACTCTTGTCATACTTGCATACATTCCTGCATGATCTTGCCTTGTTATAATAATTGGAAGGATTTGCTTGCCTTGTTTTGTTTGTATTGCTTGCGTAATCTCGTCCCTTGTTCGGTGTGTGTGTGTGTGTGTGTGTGTGGCCGAGGTCATCTTGAGCTGAGCTCGCCCTTGAACCTTTGTACTTAGAACTGTTTTGAGATCTTGGTCAACCCCCACCTTCACCTCGGGCATTTATTGCCGAGATGTTTTGTACTTAGTGAACCTTGTCCGCAGGCAGGTATGGCCTAGGCCGAGATGTGGCACACCCCGGCCAAGGTGTGGCACAGCTTAGTCAAGCGTCGTCCTCCCTAGCCGATGTTTTGTTATCCTGTTGCCGGATCCTTGATTTGGGCCGATGTCATTTCTTGCCGACGTGTCTTACCCAGCTTGCTGCATACGCTTTGTCAGAGACTTGTCTTATCTATCAATCACCTTTTTGAGTTGAGCCAACCCGGTAGCGCCACGTGTCCGAGCTTGACGTTAAGATAGCCGGCAGGCCTAGAAACAAATCATTTTTGGTTTCCAATCTTTGTTTTAGAGAGAGAAGCTCTAGAGAGGAGGAAGAGAAGTTCTTGAGTGAGAGCAAGTCTTCCAAGCTTGATCTTCGTGGTTTGAACCGTTGGATTCGAGTTTTGAGGTTAGAATCTTGATCTACTTTGATTGTTATTGTTAATGATCTAGCTGCATTGCATGATCGGATCTGTTTTGCATGTCATGCACCGATTTGAAGTTGGTTTTGAAAAGAGAAAAATGGTTTTCATGTGTTCTTGAGGAGAGCCTCGTTTTGATCCAAAAGTTTGAAACAAGAATCATGTTTTATGTTTGTTCTTGCATGACTTTCTTGTGTGGGTACCCAGGTCCATGTTTTTGAACTCTTGGCATGAAATCTCAAGTTTTGTAACAAGTTTTGATCTTGCATTCATCTTTCTCATGATCATGTTCTTCATATTCTTAAAAGGGAAACCCAGGTTTTTTTCCCGACTTTGTTTGATGAGGCCTTCGGAACCACACCTCGGCAAGGAGGTGTGGGACCTCGGCAAAGGCCTGGTTGGTACCCAGTGTGTTTGCATGAGGCGGGAGCAGTGCTGAAACTCCCAACATGTTTTGCTTTACTTTGACTTGGATCTGGCGAGACTGTCGAGATCATTCGCATGTGTAAGTAAAGCTCGTTTTGAGAATGTGATTTGCCATGTGATTGTAGGACCTTGATCTTCGCTTTGAGCCTACACCTGAAGAACTAGGTGAGTGGTATTTTTGATAAAGCTATGTTACACTTGTTTTTGATGAATCTTGCTTTGGTTTGTTTTGACGAAAGTATTTGTTAAGCATGAATGAATAGCCTGTTTTGATGTGTCAAATATAAGCCTTGTTTTGATGTACCTCTTGGAAAGTCCCTTGTGCTGGAGGACTCTAAACTTTCGCAGTACTAAGTATAAAAGGATACGGTCCTTGTTAAAGCGGGCTACGGGCCTAAGTAACACAAGTCCCTTGTGCTGGAGGACTCTAAACTTTCGCAGTACTAAGTATAAAAGGATACGGTCCTTGTTAAATCGGGCTACAGGCCTAAGTAACACAAGTCCCTTGTGCTGGAGGACTCTAAACTTTCGCAGTACCTTCGAATGATGAATACGGTTCATCCCTTGCTTTGCCGATGTCAGTAAGCATCCCTTGATACTTGAAATGTTCGAAAGATGAATACGGTTCATCCCTTGTTTTGCCGATGTCAGTAAGCATCCCTTGATACTTGAAATGTTCGAATGATGAATACGGTTCATCCCATGTCTTGATAAAGTCTGATGTGTTTTGTTTTAAGGACTTCGGCTATATTCATGCAAAACCTTTATTATCAGTACCATTCACTGAGTAATTGTACTCACCCCTCTATATATATATGTAGGTGATGAGCAGGACGGCGGCGACGCCTAGACTATTTTGAAAGCTTGTTTTGGATTCGTGCTTATGTCGGCTTTATTTTGTATTTACGTCGGCGATGCCCTTCATTGCATGTCGGCAAATCTTGAAAATCATGCTTCTTGACTTGTATTTATTGCATTTTGTATATGTCGGCTCGAGAAGCCTTTTGATCAAGATGTAACACATTTTTTGCTTATTGTATTCAAATTGCAAAGATGAATGGCATTGCATTTGATCTATGCACAGCTCTTATGGACCACTTGTATTTTGATTTATTGCTTCCGCATTTGTGAGCCTCGTTTATTATACTCTGATTGTGTTAAGTTTTTGAAAGTTGGCCTTCGATAATTACGGATTACTGGCCATCACGGCACCAAACTACTAGGGGCGGTTTGGGGTCGTGACAAAAAATTACAAAATTTTCCGTACCTGAAGGTAGTGTCAAAATTAGTGCAGTGGTCAATCTTGTTTTTAGTTCATAGAAGGCAGCTTCTCTTTCGTTGTTCCATTCAAACGGTTGCCCTTTTCGTGTCAATTGGGTAAGGGGCACAGCTAATTTCAAAAAGTCTTTTACAAACCTTCTGTAATAACCAGCTAAGCCCATGAAACTGCGAACTTCTGTCACATTTGTCGGTGTAGGCCAATTCACAATCGCCTCTATTTTCTGTGGGTCCACTGAAATTCCTTCCTTGTTGATTACTTGCCCTAAGAAAACAACTTCATCCAAGCAAAACTCACATTTCTTTAGTTTAGCAAATAATTTCCTTTCCTGAAGTATTTGTAGAATAGTCCACAAATGACGTTTATGTTCAAGTCTATTTTTAGAATATATCAAAATATCATCGATAAAAACCACAACAAATTCGTCAAGGTAGGTTTTAAAAATCCGGTTCATTAAATCCAAAAATGCTGCCAGAGCATTAGTCACTCCAAATGGCATAACAAGAAACTCAAAATGTCCATACCTCGTTCTGAATGTGGTTTTCTCAACATCTTCTGCCTTTACTTTCAACTGATGATACCTGGACCTCAAATCGATCTTGGAAAACACTTGTGATCCCTGTAACTGGTCAAATAAGTCATCAATACGGGGTAGGGGATATTTGTTCTTTATTGTTACCTTGTTCAATTCCCGATAATCGATACACAAGCGTAGGGTTCCATCTTTCTTTTTCACAAACAGTACTAGTGCACCCCAAGGTGAAGTGCTAGGTCGGATAAACCCCTTGTCAGGTAGGTCTTGTAACTATTCTTTCAGTTCTTTCATTTCAGCAGTAGCCATTCTGTAGGGAGTTTTAGAAATGGGCTGGGTGCCTGGCACAGTTTCAATAGTAAACTCTATCTCCCTGTCTACCAATTCCCCTGGTAATTCATTTGGAAACTGTAGACGTCCCCGCGAACGCCCCGGGGAGGATGAATCCCAGTTTTGTTCGTTTGGGCTCACTATAGTTCAGGACTCAAATTGTCACGGTTCTAAATCTGAACCAAAGAATCCAAATCTGACAAATCGTTTTTGAAAATAGATTTTTTTGTAAAGAAGTGCCAAACATGGACTGCTTTGCCAGATACAGAGTTGCCACCTAAATATTTTATTGGGAAAATTTAGGAAACCCTGACTCGTTCGCCTAAGGCCACGTGTCCGTTATCACCAAAGTTGCCACGGCTCTGGAACTTGGGTACGATTGGGGAAGGTTAGCTTTGAGCACCCCCTCTCGCCCGATCAAAGATCGACCTCTACTAACCATGATATCTAGTTTTGAAAACATTATGCGTTCTTATTCCGATTAATTAACTAATCTTACTATGTGATGTGCACAATACAAAAGTATAGACTAGATCGCCTAATTTGGAACAAAGCATCGCATATCCGTTTGTTTGGAAATCGGTTTGAAATTTGCTACTCGCAAGTAGGCTAAAACATGGATTTCGACGAGTTGTTCCAACTTAAACAATCCAACCTTCACCCACAGGCATTCAAGCAGATATATCACATAAGCATATAGCCACATGGTAAGCATGCTATCATGTTAACACTTACACTCATGCAAGGATGCTAAAGCGTAAATGCTTACCTAGTACTCCGAGCCAAAACAAAAACTAGTTAATAATCAAATGCATGATCCTAGTTCATGTTAAGATGGCTAATGCAACACATGCAAGATGCAACTACAATAGGCTCGGCTATTCTAAGATGGCATATGATGATGCTACAACTAACACATATTCAACTTAGAATTGAAATACAAATGCAGTTAGTATGATGCGCCGAGCCCGGTGCACGCAATACAGATGAATGATGCAAACATGCGAAGCATAAGTATGCTAAATAAAACATGTCCTAATCTAACCATCGTAAGCTAGTAAATAAAAGGGAGAAAGACGTGGGGTTGGAAGACATACACACACTCACGCACACTTATTACAGAATTGCCATCGCCCGGAGGGACCAAAAGAATAATACAAATTAAACAAATAATTAACTACTCTAGCTAATTAAATATTACAAAGCTTCTAATTAATTAACAAATTAAATACAGAAGGAAAGTGGTTGCAGCCCTGCCTCGGAATGATAGGATGATGCATGCTCGGTTCGCCTTGCCTGGAAACCCGGTACCATGCCACTGTTGCCTCTGTTTACACTGCCTTGCTCCTCTGAAATTTATGAAAGTTTCCAGAATCCTTCTGAATCACTCCTTGAGTGTTGTGGAATATCACCGGCCACAATTCAAATCCACCGGCCATGGGAATAGGCTTATCGACCAAATATTGAACCACTGGCTGGACACTGATGGTCGGTCGGCACAAAAAGTGGTCGGCCGGCCATTTCTTCCTGCAGAGCCTTGTTTTGACAACAGTGAGGACAGACAGTGCATGGTATGGAATTTTCAAAGCAATGTGTGCATGGCCACTCTCCCTATCATGCTATGGGCTCAAGGGAGTTTGGTACTCGACCCTCGGACCACCAATCGTGCATTTCAATGCGTGATGGTTCAAGAAGTCAAGTATGCATTTCAATGTGAATGAATGCAACAAAACACATGAGTGCTACACGCCTTATCATATTGAGATCAAGGACATCAGCGACCGAGGATTGAGGCGCGTTACGTCACTTTGAGTACGAACGCCCCTCATTTCCCACGCTTGATTTGACAACCCAAACCAAGCAAAATGTAATGCAAGTATGCAATGTGACTCAAGTATGCAAGATGTCTCAAGCATGCAATATGAGGCTAAGGTAATAAACATGCCAAGTGCAATGTGCCAAACATGCAAGATACAATGCAATGCAACCTATCATGCAAGCTAGGATATGGAATGCAACTAGCTAAACAACATGCAAACGTGCAAAGATGAGACAATGCAAGTATGAAACCGAAGTAATGCAACATGTCAAAACATGCAATGGTGGACTTAAACTGAAATTGGGAGACCTCAGCCCATCCCAAAACAGTGGCCGAAATAATGGGTGAAGGCAACAAAAATGCAAAGCAAACAAGCTTACTAATTGGTCCATTACTTAGACCACGATGCATAACCTTCAAGCATGAGTGAAATGTGATGAATATGAGGATATGGCATTATAATAAACTCTGAAATCTCATGAGGAGTGATGCCAACTCAAACAAAACATGCAAGTAAGGCATGTAATAAGGCCCCAAACTTGAGGCCAACAAGGGGGTTCAAACCATAGCTATGACAACCAAACCCCAAAGGACCAAAATGACTAAAAACAGTCCTACGACATTCCAAAACAAGACTAAAGCATGCATAGAACATGATCAAAACATGCCAAGAAATGGGCCCAAAACAAAGGGCATTCAAAGCCACGAAAGGGAGCATTTCTCTACACCCACCCCAACCAAACATGGCACGGATTATATGATGAAAAACAGAGTTATAATATGCCAAAATAACCCCCAAAACCCACTTAGATGACCTCTAAATGATTTGAGCAAAGAAACATACACCAAGGCCCAAACATGGAGCATAAGATCACATCTCTTCAAGGCATTGAGAGGGTAGCAAATGCAAGCATGTAAGCACAAAACAAGGATTGAAATGGCATAATAAGTGATTCCAAATCACTGAAATAGCCTAGGTAATGCAAGCTAGTGACTCACACACTCAAGGCTCACAAGCCAAAATACAAAGAGGCTATACCAAACATGGCAAACATGATCAAATCAACACCCAACAGACCTTAAGCATGATGAAATATGACCAAAAGCTTCATGAAGTTAAGCCAAAGCATGCATGCATGGTAGTCCAAAGGTAAGATGCACTTCTAGGCAAAATGGAGGAATGCAAGGCAAGTGTATTATGCATGCAAGGGGTCAACAAACCACCATGGAACAGAGGTAAAACATGTTAAAAAAACACCAAATAACCTCTGAAATAAGAGCAAACAAAGCCAGGCATGCATGCTACCCTTATGAGCCAAAAACACAAACAAATGAGACACAAAGGGAGAGGGGTGTCCCTCCCCTATGCAAGACTTCAAAACCTCTTCTTCACCACTGAAAATCCTCTGGATTTCAGTGGTGAGAAGGCCAATACACAAAAGTTACAAAGGCTCAACAAAGAAGGCACAAAAAAAGGCCGAACAAGGCCAAAGAGGGGAAAGGCGACCCCCAACACCAAAGTGACCTTAATGAAACATCTTAAGCATGAAAAATCAGAGTTTTTATCAGTTATACACAAAGCTCAAAACAGCATGCAATGTGGGTTAAAAGCTAGTGTAAGAATGGGGAATATAAAGTAGCTATGCTCACCCTTGAAGAACACTTGAAGAACAGCAACCTCAGGCCCCTTCTTCTGATCAAAATTAACTCAAAACTTCGAGAACAAACTCTCAACACCTCCCAAACCGAAGTACGGTGTAATACTCGGTGTCTTAGAGCAAAACTAAGAACAAAACACCCTTTTAGGCCCTCTAACACACACAAATGAAGAGAGAGAGGGAGATATATAGAGAGAGTGGTGTATATATCACATATATATCTGATTTTGCTGAACCTCCTCAAAAGAGAAGGAAGGCTTCCTTTTATTGAGGAAGACAAAGGCCTAAGCTTCTTAAAGAAGCTAAGGCAAAAGGGTAAAGCAGGTCAAGCTTCTAAGAGAAGCTAACTCAAAGGTCCAAGATTCTTGAGGAAGCTAAGACAAAGGTCCAAGCTTCCTCAAGAAGCTTGAGCAAAGGGTGCAAGCTTCTCCAAGAAGCTTAGAACAAAAGGGTGCAAAAGGGGCAAATCCTCCATACACGTGTATGGAGGACAAGTCCGTGCACTCCAGCCGGCACAGCTGGCATGCACCATGCCTGAAAAAGGCGAAAATGAGGTATCGGCCAGAAAAGGAGTCAATGGGCCAAATAAATGTTCAGCTGACCACACAAAAAGGCCGATACACCTAAAAGAATACCGACTGACCAAACATTTGGTCGGTAGAAAAAAAATCAAGGCCGGTGGCATCATGCCACGGCCGGTGGGTTTCAGGGATGGCTAACAAGCCTCTTCTCACCCTCAGAAGCACAAAACACAAGTCCTTGGTGCAAAACCAAGCACAGAACAGGCAAGTTAAGAGATCCTGAGGCAAGGCGCGCGCCCAATACCTCTGGGAACTCAAAATGAACACGAATCATGGATGATCATCGGGTGTTCAAACGATGACGTCCAAGTCTTGAGGACGGTCAAAAATGGGGTGTCTACAGTTGCCCCTTTTTGACAGAACTCGAAAGTCATAACAATGACGGGAGCGAGTGTCAAAGCCCAGAGATGACCCATTTTTGACAAGGCCGAAGACTTAGACAAAGCATACAAGCTACAGATAAAGATATGCGCCCGGAGGCAAGGGCAAAATGCAAGACAATGCACAAAGCCGAGCATAACTTATTATCATGCAAAGAAAGCTGTAACGAAGCATATACATACAATAAATGCAACAGTTTAATTAATCTGACATAAATCCAACTATATTATAATGCAGAAAGGATGTAAGAGAATTATGTAACTCTTGCTACATTTCACGCGGAGAGTACAATACCTGTGCGGTTCGTCTGGTCGCTCTAGCTTCAAATGAACCGTACATACAATATTGTGCCTGTAAGAGAAAGAAAACTTAACAGGTATAATACTGTTAGCAGTATGCATAACAATGCAATTGAAAGTGCGTGACAACACAAACCGAGTGGGAAGCATAACAATGCGACTCGGGGCAAGCATAACAATGCTATGAAGGCACAAACACGTGTAAGTAAAGAACACATGACAACGTGCACAATGCGTGAAGATGTAGACACATGTAAGTAAAGCACACGCGACAACGTGCACAATGTGTGAAGATGTAGACACATGTAAGTAAAGCACACGTGACAACGCATACAATGTGTATAGAAGAAACTTGAACACATATAGGTAAGGCAATATGCGACAACGCATGCAATGTGTATAGAAGATACTTGAACACATATAAGTAAGGCAATACGCGATAACGCATGCAATGTGTATAGAAGATACTTGAACACATATAAGAAAGGCAATACGCGACAACGCATGCAATGTGTATAAAAGGGAACTTGAACAAATGTAAGTAAAGCATAACATGACAACGCATGCAATGTGTATAAAAGGAACTTGAACACATGTAAGTAAAGCCTAACGCGACAACGCATGCAATGTGTATAAAAGGAACTTGAACACATGTAAGTAAAGCCTAACGCGACAACGCATGCAATGTGTATAAAAGGAACTTGAACACATGTAAGTAAAGCGTAACGCGACAACGCATGCAATGTGTATAAAAGGGAACTTGAACACATGTAAGTAAAGCGTAACGCGACAACGATGCAATGTGTATAAAAGGGAACTTGAACACATATGAGTAAAGCGTAACGCGACAACGCATGCAATGTGTATAAAAGGGAACTTGAACACATGTGAGTAAAGCATAACGCGACAACGCATGCAATGTGTATAAAAGGAACTTGAACACATGTAAGTAAAGCATAATGCGGCAACGCATGCAATGTGTATAAAAGGAACTTAAACACATGTAAGTAAAGCATAACGCGACAACACATGCAATGTGTATAAAAGGAACTTGAACACATGTAAGTAAAGCATAACACGACAACGCATGCAATGTGTATAAAAGGACGCGTAACGTGCGCGACAATTACAGTAAGAACAAAGCAATGCATTACAACATAATTGAAGCGATTTGTGGAATTCGCAAGATAGAAAAAGGATACGGGAAGGGATGATCCTCGCACGCACCGAGCATCGCTCATAGAAAACACGGCTTGATTTCAACTCGAAGGTCTACTAATGTTCCAAAAAGTGCACTTCCTTGCACTGTCTTGAGTAATGAAGGTGCCAAACCACATAATTGACCCGACCCAGGTCGCGGGATGTGCATCGTCCGCAAGGGGAGGTTACCGGTATCAATCCCGATACTTTGCTGCCCTGCTCTCCTTTTGCTTTAATTTCTTTTTCTTTTTTTTACTGTTAGTTTTAAGCACATTGCACTGCCTCAGGCAGGTTTTCAAAACTGTATATTTTTGCAAAAGACATGATGGAAATGAAACAGCTATTTCGTTCAAAAAGGTGTTACATTTGTACTTTCTACGCATCGCATCGCATGGTATCACATAACAATGTGAATGAAATTGAACTTTGTTTGAAAATCAAGCGTTTGCCTCGTAATAATCAGGTAGTGAACTGACTAACAACTCGATAAGCAAAACAAAGAAACTCGATAAGCTAACCAAGCACGAGTACAACTCGATAAGCAAAACAAAAACTCGATAAGCTAACCATGTGCGAGTACGACTCGATAAGCAAAACAAAAACTTAAAGAAATGTGACATACAACTCGATAAGCAATCGGGCGCGACTCCGTAAAAATCAAACATCGGAGGGCATTGGAAGTGGTGCCAGTCCCAAATTCCCAGCATGTTCAACACAAAAACAGCTCGGGGAACAAGAAGAAGACCACCGGCCACAGGGGAAAGCCATTGGCCTCAAGAAATGGCCATCGGCCAAAAGCTTTGACAAATTGACCAAAATTGTGGTCGGTCGGCACTACTTTTGGCCGGCCAGCCATGAATGGCAAGAACCACCAGAATGCTGACACTTGTCCTCCACTCACATCTTATCCTCTACAAAAAGCCTCAGCTTCGTAGTTTTTCTTAATCCAACACTGATTTGCTCCAAATGGAAGAGTTTCTTGCCCAGAATCTCATAGCTTGGATTGTCAACTTGGACGGCTCGGAAAAGCTAAATTTCTGGGGCTTTGATATAAATGCACTATTCACTCTTAGTCGTACTCCGCTGCACTTTCCGTTTCTCCATGCCGCGGCAAGGTTTTGGAATCCGGTAACACATGTCTTTAGCTTTGGTGGGCAAGAGGTGTGCCCTACCGTCGAAGATTTCCAAGCTTTGATGGAATCTGAGCGCAATGAAGAAGTCTTGCCTCAGCTTCGCTTTGGCCACGCCCAAGCCTTAGGGAGAATGTGTGGGCTCACAATGCAAGATGCTCGCCCCTTGATTTGTGACGGAATGCTGGATGTTCCGAGTTTGATTTGCCAGTTTTCTGATGCCGGTGACTGCGGTGACCATCATTGGCAAGGCTTTCGACGACATGCCCTTTGTTTGTGCATGCTATCTCATTTCTTGTTTGTCTCGGGCTCCGGAGGATCTAGTGTCTGGTTGATCGAGGTTGCCCAAGGTTTGAAGGAGGGTAAGAGCTGCATTGCCATGATATTGGCTGAGACATTGATGGGCTTGGACGCTTTCCATCGCCGAGAAATGACCAGATTTGCGGGGAGTCCACTACTGCTACAGGTAATGTTTCCCATCCAATCTCACATATGTATTGCTCACATCACTCGGCCCTCAAGCTCGATTTTTCTCACAAAACCCTTTTCTCACTTTTCTCTCATCGTACATCTCTCGATTCTTTATTCTCTCATTTTTCATCCCTTCCCAGGTGTGGTTGATGGATAAGTTGCAGGTTGTGGACTCTTGTCCAGCATACTCAGCTCGCGGCTACTTCTTCAGCAACGCCTAGTCGATGCCCTTGATGAGGGATTGTGGTTCTATTGGATGTGCAGCTTGTCTGCGGACCGCATTGCTTGGCGGTGCCCTTGGCTCAACCTACCGGCAATGAGTTACAGCATGTCCCGGCAGACCGGGATTCAGTTGATTGGCTTGGCGCATTGCGTGTTCTACTTTCCTTTTCAGTTCCAGCGCCAGTTCGGCCATGATCAAATTTGCCCGCCAGAGGGAATAGAGTACCCAGCTGCATTCCCAGTCCGAGGTGTGCAGCTTGCTCGGTACGCCACAACGTGGAGGACTAGAGAACTCCTGGCCCCCGCTCCCACTTTCAGTTGCACTTTGTCTGATGAGTGCATAGATTGGCTCAATGAAGAGGCACAGATTGGGCCCAGCTTGGCATCAGAGGCTTCGACCAGCTCTGGGAGGGGATGCAGGAACACCTGACTTATCTATGCCCCGGATTTATTGCTTTATTAGTACTTTCAAGTTTTCTTTATGAATGTAATAAAAAAGAAACTTCAATTTGTATGCAAGAGCAGGAGAACTCTGTATTGAAATCAATGAAATTGAAGGTTGTGGGCACTGAAAATTTTCCGCTTTGGTCCAAAAATGGTCTAAGTTGTAAAAAGATTAATTTGAACAAAGTCAACTTTTATTAAAACTTTTCAAAACCATTTTCGATATGGATCAAAACTGGACACACTTGAGATTTGTCACTGAGATGCACAACCTTGGATCCCAGCAACTGGAAAATTGCCCCTAGCCTGAATAGCACTGTACTGGAGATCACTACCGAAGCTCTTGAATGCTGAATAGACAAAGATGACCGAGGTGATCAAATGGACAAAGTTGATCGGGGAAAAAGTTTATGGCTGAACTTCAGGATGAAGTTGCCTACGTATCCCAAAGATGGGAATCAAGCCTTACGTAGTTCAGGCCTGGGTTCACTCGAGTATTTTCACTCTCCTTTTGCGCTCTAACTTTTGCCAAGGCTGCCCTTTGCGGGTTTTCAACCTTGCGAGCTCAGTTTTTATAATTTCAAATTTTCTGTGCTCTAACTTTTGCCTAGGTCGCCCTTTCGGGTTTTCGGCCTAGCGAGCCTCTCAGGGGTAATATTTCTTTAACTTGTCCATATTGATCAGCTGTGAAAACTCTAGGCCATCTAGGTCCATTAGAACCACAGCTCCACCTGACTATATAGATTTGATGATGTAGGGACTGGTCCAATTGGGTCTGAACTTGCCCCTTGGGTCGTGGATGGGAGCTCGGTTGTCCTTGAGCACCAAATCTCCTTCTTTCAAATTCCGGGACTTAACTTTCTTATTGAAAGCCCGGGCAATTCTGCGCTGATAACCTTGAACATGGTACAGTGCTTTCAGTCTGCGCTCGTCAAAGAGCATGAGTTCCTCAAATCTGCTCTGTTGTCAATCTGCTTCGGCTATCTAACACTCAGCCAGTACTCACAAAGACAGAACCTCAATTTCAATAGGTAGAACGGCCTCCATCCCATAAACCAATGAATATGGAGTCGCCCTAGTAGAAGTTCTGATTGAAGTCCTGTCACGACCCGAACCCGCCCCCATGGGTTAAGGACGCAACCGGCCAGTAATCCTAAGATTACCTACGGCCTCAAACCAAAACAGACTCAACACATCAGAGTAAAGGGGCCAAAAGGGAAGCAAAATTTAAAACTTTGTCCATAGAGCCGTGCTTATATGCACATCAAACAAACCATACTCGGATACGTTAATAACCCACATCGAAAGTACAGTTTGACAAAATTCATTACAGACAGGATCATCCAAAACGAGTCAACCTATAACAGACTATGTACAGACATACACTAGGCCCTTGCCAACAAGACAAAACATAAGTACATACAAAAAGGGCAAGGATGGCATCATGTGTGAGGCACAAGGTTGACTCTCCCAAAACTCGTGTTGTTCCTAGCAGGCTTCACTGGGGCTAGGTTTGTGCTTCTCTTGGCTCACCTACAAACACATGAATGAGCGTGAGCGATCGCCCAGCGAATAATATCAAACATGACAGTTACATAACAAAATGTAGTACAACATGCTCCAAACGGCCTTGGGCCCAATTCATACTTCTATTTAACAATATATATATAACTGTACAAAATTCAAATCAAGTAACTGTAGTTTCAACCATTCTGGCCTTTGGCCCATTCAGATTTCCATTCATGTCAAAACGGCCTTCGGCCCATTCATTCATGTCGAAACGGCCTTCCGCCCATTCATTCTTATCAAAACGGCCTTCGGCCCATTCATTCTTATCAAAACGGCCTTCGGCCCATTCATTCATGTCAAAACGGCCTTCGGCCCATTCATTCTTATCAAAACGGCCTTCGGCCCATTCATTCATGTCAAAACGGCCTTCGGCCCATTCATTTACGTCGAAACGGCCTTTGGCCCATACATTCGTGTCAAAACGGCCTTCGGCCCATACATTCTTATCAAAACGGCCTTCGGCCCACTCTTTCATGTCAAAACGGCCTTCGGCCCATTCATTCTTATCAAAACGACCTTTGGTCCGTTCATTCTTATCAAAACGACCTTTGGTCCATTCATTTATATCAAAACGACCTTTGGTCCATTCATTTATATCAAAACGACCTTTGGTCCATTTATTTATATCAAAACGACCTTTGGTCCATTCCCAACTAACAATTCATAAAGTTTATAAGGGAATAACAATTGGACATTGATAAGCTTTCAAATATTGATATTACTCACAGTGATTGGCTTGTGGATTCGCCCTGGAGCTTGACCCTACACATTCCATGAACACAAAAGGGGTCATTAACAATTCAATCCGTTCCTTAATTCACATATTCCTCTTTTAGGCTTTATTCTTATCTCATTAGCTCATTTACAATGCTTAACATAAGCCTAAGAATGCTTGCAAGTGAAAGAGAACGGAAAATAGAACACAAAATGCAAAAACAGGATTTCAGAAAATAGGGTCCCCGCTCGAGCGTGGACTTCCCCGCTCGAGCGGACCCTTAGGTCTGCAAAAGTACTGGTTGCCTTCAATTCCAGCTCGAGCGTGAACTCGGCCGCTCGAGCGGGCTGCCTGTCTACATAGCTCCCCGCTCGAGCGTCAACTTCCCCGCTCGAGCGGGAACCATGTCTGCAGAAAATGCTGGGAGCTCGATTTCTCCGCTCGAGCGTCAGGTTCCCCGCTCGAGCGGACATCAAAATTCTGGGTTTTCCAGATTGTGTTCTTGAGCTCCCTTCAACATTCAAACCGTCATTTCATGCTTTTGGTGGCTCCAATTTCACATATACTTGTACTAACATGGTATAAACACCAAAATACATCTTCATGGAGCCCAATTTCATAAATCAAATACATGCATGGCTCAATTTAATTCAAGCTCAATTCTATCATACACATTCATGCATTCCAAAGCTCCTATCTTTAATTATTCAACATGCATGCTAATCTTGACTTCATTTTCATTCCACATAATGCAAATGGTGCTCATTCTCATGGAGCTCAACAAAAACATGCTTGCATGTAAGATTTAACACCTTTATTTCCATATTCAACTTAATACATGCATGATTATGCAAAATCATGGTGATCTTACACATACATGTGCACATTAGCTTCAAATTCATCAATTATAGCACAGCTCTTGTTCTTGATCACCAATAAATCTTTAATTCACAAAATCACAAGTTCAATCTCATGAATTTACTCACCTAGGAGCCTTAAACACCCAAGCTCTAGCCAAATCTTGAGCTAAATCCCCAATTTCCCAAGCTTGAGCCAAAAATTACACAATTCTCTCCTTCTCTCTCTCTATAGCCGGCTCTCTCTCTTTATTTTGAGTCCCAAATTCAGCCAAATGAAATGAAGAAGAGAGGATGGAGAGTGTAGTGACTTAACAACAAAACCCACTAAGGCCAATATAATATTAATAAGGTAATTGGGCTCTAATTCATCAATTTAATCAACTTAATCTGACCCGAATCAATTTTCACCGTAGGCTCTAAAAATTATGCCGACCACAATGGCGTAATCAATTTCGGGTTCTGTGGCCGATAAGGCCTCCAATTTAATTTCCGAAGTGGTAAAATCAAACAGATATTCCTACGGTGAACAGATAGAAATTCAAAACCACATATTTTCACATAATGGCATACAAAACCATAACAAACACATAATCACATCTTATTAAGGACCAATTAACATATTACGGGACAGGGGTATTACAGTCTTCCCCCCTTTAGGAAGTTTGGTCCTCCAAACTTAATTCACCTTTAGTCAGGCACAATTCGGAACACTTTTTATTCAATGGTTCCAACCCTTTTGGTAGTTAGCTGCTTAGTCTCAAAATCGAGCAACACTCTGCTCTCAATCAGTCAAAGACTCAACTTTTCCTCCATACAAGACTTGTATGGTGTCACACCAAACTAGAGCGCAAGCTACTGTCGTAGACAAAGTTGCCAATGATGGATGGATTCCCCCAACTACCTTGGAAATCTAAAACATACATTTGGAGCATTCCCTCCAGAATCAAAAAGGTTCCTTCTGACTGTACATCAATTTACGGATGGAAAGTAACGCCGAATCATAATTTAGTTTCGTAACAAATTCATAATTCGTCCAGATTATACACAGAAATCATAAGTCATGATTAAGTTTACGTGATACGTCCATTAGCATTAACAGACCAGAACGGAACAGAGTAGAACAGAACATATGCACGTGGGGTCACGAATAACCAGTTCCATAAAGGAACCTCCGGATCCGGGTAACATAACAGAACAAAAGCTGAGCCCCCATTGCCTCTTGAAGGCTTTTCAGAATTCAAACACATTTTAGAATTTCTGTCTAAACAATAGATACTGGGACCCCATGTAAACGAACGATCTTATCGATGTAAACAGTGGCTAGTCTACAAGCATCATACAAAATTTTATAGGGAGAAATGGGCAACTTCAATAACTTTACCTACTACCTTGGGTGCTCAAGGTAGCCCCACAACGAAATTCGTAGCCACCTATTCCCATTTCCATTCCAAAATGGAGAGAGGTTGAAGTAGTCCCGCCACTATCTAAAATTCAACTTCGACCTGTTGGCACCAAAAAAAATATTTAGACATATTCACCAACTGACCTCTTCAAGGTAGGTCACCAACATATTTATTTCAATGTCAGCTAACTTTATCACAGAAGTTCGGTTTATTCCGTGTCACGAAAGTTCAATTCATTCTTCAATAATTCCATGATTCACAATCCAATTCGGTATTCAGTCTAGTGACGCATCACAGTTATCCAAGGTCAATCAAAAGTCTTCAGAAATTCAAAGTGGATCCAGACACTGATTCCCTAACCAACAAAGGTAGTATCGAGGCAATTACCCATACAACGCATATAGTCCGTACATCCCCATAGTACCAATTGTAAAATACAACAACACTGAGGCAATCGACCTCTAATAGAATACACGTATTCTCAGTTCATTCAACAGTTTACAATTTGCAATTCACAATTCAATAAGGCAATCCATATACGTAAATCCCCATGATGTCAAAGGCGTTATCAAAGGAGTCGATCGCATGCCAAACACAATTCACACATTCTCAAGGTTCCACTCACAGAATATAATGACACTGGGTGGTTATTCACAAGACGTACTGAATTCGCGCATTTCCGGACAATCAGGGTTTTTCAAAGCTCCTTGGATGTTAAAACATTTACATAATACCAAAGGATGACATTCCGAACAAAACAAAGGAATAATCGTCTCGGAATCGAAGCACACCCGTTCGCGACCGTCGGTGGCCGATTCCAGATCGATTAGTCAAACCCACCCGTACGAAACCGTCGGTGGCAAAAGGTATCTCAATCAAAGGTGCTACATAGGCTTAACGTCCCCTAGCACGAAAGGACACTCTAAGAATGTCATCAAAGCAACACAACACCATTCACTATAACCTGATTTTCCCAAAATCTGATAATACTGAAGCAACCACTCTCCCTTACAAAACATGTTCTGATCAGTCAAAGACAAAAGTTCAGTACTGCTCAAAATCAAATCAATCTACCGTCATCGGTTCCCATAGCGTCAAACAACAAAATGGAACAACACTCCTTACGACACCCAATCACGGGGTTTGTACAATTCGGTTCATTTTTAACACATATGTCCTCAATAGTTGGGGATTGATTCTCAACGACGTTCATAGTTAGATCAATCTGTTGATAGCCCCCAAAAGGTCTTTCAAATAAGTCAAGTATCCCAAATGAATTCAAGTTTTGGGCCTATCAGTTTTTTTCTGCCAAGAATAATCTGGCTATTTATTTATAGACAATTCTTAACCCCCTTTTTCAGAATCAACTTAGATAGAGGTTCTTATCAATCAACCCAAGCAAAGGTCTTGTCAGATTAGATCAAACAAGGGCTCCATCAAATTATATCAAATGAGGGTTCCATCGGAACAATATCAGGCAAAGGTTCTATCGGATCGAATCAGATAACAATTTTCTCAAACAGGGCACATTCGGTTCTGTAAGGCATACTTCGTTTGCTTAGGTACACAGTTGATAGTTTCTTAACTGCCCTAAGTTCATCAGTTCTCCAAGTCAAATCGGAGTCATTCATCACAACTGTTCATATCAAAGTGTTTCAAATTACGTACAATACGGTATTGTCCACATGAGTTCAGGTATAGTTACATAAGCATGCAAGTGTTCATATCAGGAGGTACGTATCATAATCAGTATAGCAGTTCCCAAATAAGCCTTATATGCAAGAACATGGTGCACAGTAATACATTATACAAAGTTCCTCGGGTGCACATATTATGGGATTGTTACGCAAAAGTTCCAAATTAGTCACATCACCCAGTCAACTTTCTACCAATCAAAATATATGGTCTCACAATTATAGAGTTTATCATTTAGGGCGCTCAACTTGGTCACACGATTTCAGAATCATAATCCCAGTGGTTTAGTCATTGAAGACGGTAGCATAATAAATCACCCTGAGCATAGGTGTAGATAGATACATGTGCATGTGCATAGTCAATCAATACCCCAAAACGTATTTCACAAATCTCCCAAACGGGACATATACCTCCAATGAATACAGTCTCGATCATGTGGGTCTAACCAATCTAGATACACATGCAGCAGATATGAAATATATGCCGATCCGAATCAAATGATATCCCAAGCGAAGACGTACAGACGTACTAATTCAGAATCAATCAACACATAAGCATTCATTGTAAACAGTATAGATACCTGGGATAATGGTTACAACATTCTGAGTGCTTTCTAGGATGAGTGTGATTACTCCATCCTGAGTAGCAATTCCTACCACTGGTACGGATTTAGCCAAGGCAGAGGATTCATTCACATTTCGTTCAATCCGGGGACAGTTCCTTGCCGTATGGTCCATTTTACCATATCTATAACGAGCCCCAGAAGTCTAAACTCCTCGGTGTTTCTCACACTGGTGGTGGCAAAGGTTCTTGCCGTAGCGGCAACTGACGCTGTCGTCTCAAGATCTCTGCCAATTCTTGTACTACTCTTTCCGGACTATCAAGTCGGGCTGTGGAAGAACCTTCCAACCCGTATGCCCTTAACTTGCCCATACTCTACACAATTCTTATCAAACTTTACCAAATACTGGGATGCCCAATACGAAATTAAACACAAAAGCACATGAGTACATTCGCACATAGGCACATTGTTATATTCTCCTTTCATATATCGTACGCAATTGATCACTTACGTAACAGATAATTGCATATTTATCAAATATCGCATGCTGAACATTTACTAAGTAATTATATACTCAAATCATGTTCATATTTCAAATAGACACCCGTAGGCAGAATTGAATGCACATAAACAACTTTTCATGTATGTGCATTATAACAAAACAAACTTGTTGTACACATTAGTGTAACAATTTATATCTCATTTCGAATCATGTGTGGTACTTCTTTTAGCGTGACATATCATGTTGGTCAAGCATATCAACATATCTCTTACATAGGCCACGGTATTATTTCCCCCGGGCGAGGGCCTGTGCCACGGTATTATTTCCCCCGGGCTAGGGCTTCATGACCATAAGCCACAGTATTATATCCCCTGGGCGAGGGCCTCCGCTAAGGATACCACAATTATGTTCAAGGAGAATTTAGGAAATCATTCATTTATATCAAACATAGCTTTATACTTAATACAGAGATTCACAAGTATGCATACACCAGAGAGCATACGTATTCCAAAGGTTTACCATGCAAGCAATTTACAAATTATAGCACATGACTGTTCATACCGAAACACTTAAACATATTCTTGATGCTTTCAGATTTATATTTATCACGTGAATGCATCCTAGATCTTTTCTAGACGCTTATTGCTCTTTTGGACAAGTGTGTGAGTTATTAACTCGTGCTCTGATACCACTCTGTCACGACCCGAACCCGCCCCCATGGGTTAAGGACGCAACCGGCCAGTAATCCTAAGATTACCTACGGCCTCAAACCAAAACAGACTCAACACATCAGAGTAAAGGGGCCAAAAGGGAAGCAAAATTTAAAACTTTGTCCATAGAGCCGTGCTTATATGCACATCAAACAAACCATACTCGGATACGTTAATAACCCACATCGAAAGTACAGTTTGACAAAATTCATTACAGACAGGATCATCCAAAACGAGTCAACCTATAACAGACTATGTACAGACATACACTAGGCCCTTGCCAACAAGACAAAACATAAGTACATACAAAAAGGGCAAGGATGGCCTCATGTGTGAGGCACAAGGTTGACTCTCCCAAAACTCGTGTTGTTCCTAGCAGGCTTCACTGGGGCTGGGTTTGTGCTTCTCTTGGCTCACCTACAAACACATGAATGAGCGTGAGCGATCGCCTAGCGAATAATATCAAACATGACAGTTACATAACAAAATGTAGTACAACATGCTCCAAACGGCCTTGGGCCCAATTCATACTTCTATTTAACAATATATATATATAACTGTACAAAATTCAAATCAAGTAACTGTAGTTTCAACCATTCTGGCCTTTGGCCCATTCAGATTTCCATTCATGTCAAAACGGCCTTCGGCCCATTCATTCTTATCAAAACGGCCTTCGGCCCATTCATTCTTATCAAAACGGCCTTCGGCCCATTCATTCATGTCAAAACGGCCTTCGGCCCATTCATTCTTATCAAAACGGCCTTCGGCCCATTCATTCATGTCAAAACGGCCTTCGGCCCATTCATTTACGTCGAAACGGCCTTTGGCCCATACATTCGTGTCAAAACGGCCTTCGGCCCATACATTCTTATCAAAACGGCCTTCGGCCCACTCTTTCATGTCAAAACGGCCTTCGGCCCATTCATTCTTATCAAAACGACCTTTGGTCCATTCATTCTTATCAAAACGACCTTTGGTCCATTCATTCTTATCAAAACGACCTTTGGTCCATTCATTTATATCAAAACGACCTTTGGTCCATTCATTTATATCAAAACGACCTTTGGTCCATTCATTTATATCAAAACGACCTTTGGTCCATTCCCAACTAACAATTCATAAAGTTTATAAGGGAATAACAATTGGACATTGATAAGCTTTCAAATATTGATATTACTCACAGTGATTGGCTTGTGGATTCGCCCTGGAGCTTGACCCTACACATTCCATGAACACAAAAGGGGTCATTAACAATTCAATCCGTTCCTTAATTCACATATTCCTCTTTTAGGCTTTATTCTTATCTCATTAGCTCACTTACAATGCTTAACATAAGCCTAAGAATGCTTGCAAGTGAAAGAGAACGGAAAACAGAACACAAAATGCAAAAACAGGATTTCAGAAAATAGGGTCCCCGCTCGAGCGTGGACTTCCCCGCTCGAGCGGACCCTTAGGTCTGCAAAAGTACTGGTTGCCTTCAATTCCAGCTCGAGCGTGAACTCGGCCGCTCGAGCGGGCTGCCTGTCTACATAGCTCCCCGCTCGAGCGTCAACTTCCCCGCTCGAGCGGGAACCATGTCTGCAGAAAATGCTGGGAGCTCGATTTCTCCGCTCGAGCGTCAGGTTCCCCGCTCGAGCGGACATCAAAATTCTGGGTTTTCCAGATTGTGTTCTTGAGCTCCCTTCAACATTCAAACCGTCATTTCATGCTTTTGGTGGCTCCAATTTCACATATACTTGTACTAACATGGTATAAACACCAAAATACATCTTCATGGAGCCCAATTTCATAAATCAAATACATGCATGGCTCAATTTAATTCAAGCTCAATTCTATCATACACATTCATGCATTCCAAAGCTCCTATCTTTAATTATTCAACATGCATGCTAATCTTGACTTCATTTTCATTCCACATAATGCAAATGGTGCTCATTCTCATGGAGCTCAACAAAAACATGCTTGCATGTAAGATTTAACACCTTTATTTCCATATTCAACTTAATACATGCATGATTATGCAAAATCATGGTGATCTTACACATGCATGTGCACATTAGCTTTAAATTCATCAATTATAGCACAGCTCTTGTTCTTGATCACCAATAAATCTTTAATTCACAAAATCACAAGTTCAATCTCATGAATTTACTCACCTAGGAGCCTTAAACACCCAAGCTCTAGCCAAATCTTGAGCTAAATCCCCAATTTCCCAAGCTTGAGCCAAAAATTACACAATTCTCTCCTTCTCTCTCTCTATAGCCGGCTCTCTCTCTTTATTTTGAGTCCCAAATTCAGCCAAATGAAATGAAGAAGAGAGGATGGAGAGTGTAGTGACTTAACAACAAAACCCACTAAGGCCAATATAATATTAATAAGGTAATTGGGCTCTAATTCATCAATTTAATCAACTTAATCTGACCCGAATCAATTTTCACCGTAGGCTCTAAAAATTATGCCGACCACAATGGCGTAATCAATTTCGGGTTCTGTGGCCGATAAGGCCTCCAATTTAATTTCCGAAGTAGTAAAATCAAACAGATATTCCTATGGTGAACAGATAGAAATTCAAAACCACATATTTTCACATAATGGCATACAAAACCATAACAAACACATAATCACATCTTATTAAGGACCAATTAACATATTACGGGACAGGGGTATTACAAGTCCGGTAACCCCACAGAGCGAATGGCAGCTTATCTGGCCAATCCCGGTAGGTTTCCACCATCTTCTGCAGTATGTGTTTGATATTCTTGTTGGCGGCCTCAACCGCTCCATTGGTTTGCAGCCGGTATGTGGATGACTTATGAAAAGCCACGTTGTATTTTTCCAACAAGTCAATCACTTCCATCTTGAAGTGGGAACCGTTATCTGAAATAATCTCGTTTGGGACCCCATAACAACAGATGATGTTGTTTCAGATAAACTTTGCAACATGCGACGCCTTCAACACCGCATAAGATTGGGCCTCGACCCACTTTGTAAAATAATCTATCGTGACCAGGATGAACTCATGCCCATTCGACCCCTTCGGAGTAACAGCTCCGATCACATCAATTCCCCAAACTGAAAATGGCCATGGCAAAGTCATGTTGTACAGCTTCGACAGCGGGATGTTCATGCGGTTTGCATGGATTTGACATTTGTGGCATCGCCGAACAAAGCCGAGACAATCCTCCTCCATGGTGGACCAGTAGTAACCCTGTCTGAGGATCTTTCGGGCCAGCATTACCCCGTTCATATGCGCTCCGCATTCTTCGCCATGGATGGCCTCCATTAGGCGCTTTGATTCTTCAGCTTCAACGCATAGCTTATGCATTCCCAGATGACCTCTCTTATACAATTTACCTCCGCAGATGATGAACTGAACGACCATTCTTCTGATTGCCCTTTTATCCTTGGCATTTACCCCTAGTGGATATGCTTCCTTCTCCAAGAAATTCCAAATATCGTAATACCAGGGGTTCTCATCTTGGACCTCATCTATAGCAGCAATCGACTCGTAAGCTGGCACGAATTTCTGGTCGATAATGACTGGATGCATTCGGACTCCAAACGGGATGTCTATCATGGAAGATAGAGTTGCTAGTGAATCTGCGAACCTATTGTTCTCTCTTAACAGATGAGCAAAGTTTAACTTCTCAAACCGAGGAATTAGCAAGTCCAAGGTCTGGTGATACATAATCATCTTTTCTTCTTTGACTTTCCAGTCTCCTTTTGCTTGAGACACAACAAGGTTCGAGTCCCCGATAACGTCCAACTGTTTTGCCCCTAGTTCCAGGGCTGCTTCTAGACCGGCAATGCACGCCTCATATTCTGCTTCGTTGTTTGAGACTTTGAATCGGAGTTTGAATGCTAGAGGGATACGGAATTGTCGGGTGCTATCAGCAACACTCCTATCCTATACCCATACTGGTTTGACGCTCCGTCAAAGTACATCGTCCAAGTTTCATCGTCGATATGCAAAATGGCCTCATCTGGGAATAAGTACTCAACTGCTTCACCCCCTTCCACCGAATGATCGGCTAAGAATTCTGCTACTGCTCTTCCTTGAACTAACTTGCGCGTCACATATTTCAGATCGAATTCAGAAAGCAACAGCAACCAACGAGCCAGCCTACCCATAAGTGCTGGTTTCTCGAAAAGATATTTGATAGGATCCAGTTGTGAAACCAACATTACGGAGTGAGCTAACAGGTAGTGTCGCAGCTTCCTGGTAGCCCATACCAAGGCTAAGCAAGCCTTCTCCAACGGTGTGTAGCGGGTCTCATACTCTAGCATCTTCTTGCTCAGGTAATAGATGACTCTCTCCACCTTGCGCGAGTATGCAACCCATTGTAGTCTCAGTCACTGAAAGATACAAAATCAACGGCTTCACTGGCTCAGGCGGTGACAGCACAGGTGGGTTCTGTAAGTATTCCTTGATCTGTTCAAAAGCAGCTTGGCATCGGCCGTCCCACTGGAACATCGTTCCTTTCTTCAGGAGACCAAAAAGTGGTTCACAAGTCAAGGTTAATTTTGAGATAAACCGTCTTATGAATTGCACTTTACCCAGAAAGCCTCGCACCTCCTTTTCAGTCTTAGGTGGTGGAATTTCTAAGATGGCCTTGATTTTGGAAGGGTCGACTTCGATACCTCTCTGTGTAATCAGAAACCCCAGCATTTTCCCTGCTGTAACACCAAATGTACACTTCTGAGGATTCAGCCGCAACCGGAATTCTCTGATCCTTTGGACGAACTTGTGCAAGGCGGTGTAGTGGCCCTCTCTTTCTTTGGACTTGACAATCATGTCGTCCACATACACCTCAACCTCTTTGTGGATCATGTCATGCAATATCGTGGTCGCGGCCCGTTGATATGTAGCTCCAGCGTTCTTCAACCCAAATGGAATCACTCTGTTGTCCCCCACGGGGTGGTGAAAGTAGTCTTCTCCCGGTCCTCAGGTGCCATCAGTATCTGATTATAGCCCGAAAAGCCATCCATGAATGAAAGCAAAACATGCCCCGCTGTGAAGTCTACTAACTCATCAATATGCGGCAAGGGAAAGTCGTCCTTCGGACTAGCTTTGTTCAAATCACTGAAATCCACGCACACCTGGATCCTTCCATCCTTCTTCGGCACTGGAACTATGTTGGCCAACCAAGTCGGGTATTCAGATACCAGCAGGAACCCTGTGTCGATTTGTTTGGTGACCTCCTCCTTAATCTTGAAGGCCCAGTCCGGGCGGATTCTTTTGAGTTTTTGCTTGATGGGTCGGGCCACGGGGTCAAGAGGGATCCAGTGCTGTAAAATCTCAGGATCGATTCCAGGCATGTCTTCGTAGGACCACGCGAAAACATCTTTGAAATCTTTTAATAAAGCGACTAAGCGCTCGCGTTCCTCCGAAGACAACGTGGACCCGATCTGGACCAGCCATGGGTCCTTCTCAGTACCAATATTCACAGTAGTGATTTCATCCGCTAAGGGTTTAACAAATCTCTCCTGCTCTTGTTCAATTAAGCGTTGCAAAACCGGAGGAATTTCTTCCTCGTCATTTTTATCAAAATTTTGAAAGTCCTGATTTAAGTAATAAATCAAGGGCACAGAAAAGTACTCAGAAACCACATCCACATCATTCTCATTAAGCACATCCAAACCGTCCGATTCTTCTGTTACAACAAACTCAAAAGAGAAAGAAAAAGACGACCTGGACAGGACTGTGGCATCCGGGTCATCACTCCCAGGAATATCGGACTCAGACTCAGTCGAGCTGGAACCTGATTCCGACTCACAAGACTCGGTGGAATCAGATTTCGGCTCACTACCTGACCCGGTGCTGCTTGACAAAAATCCCTCATCGTACTACCAAATGAGGGAGGGTGCGATGGGTGCATCCATAATAGTTGACGGTAGGCCCGCAGTCGTTTCATTCCCGATCATGGACACCGAGAAGTTATCCCCCAAGCACTTCTGTTCGATCGGAGGATCTGAAAGTAGACAAGCCAGCGCTACCCCCATTTCAATTTCAGCATCCTTAGACTCCACTTTCTTGCTCTGCTCAACCTCAGCCAATGGGTCTGTCTGCTCTTCGGCAACATCATCCCTGGATAACTGCAGGTCGAAGAAAATCTCGAAACCTGGCACGCGTTTCCTCTCCGCATTTAGCCGCGGCTCTGGGAAGCCACAGAATAGAAAGTCCTTCCCCTCCCGAACGAAGCGTCCGTTTAGGGTACCCTAGATGGGCCGGTGCATTAACCCAAAAGGCTTCCCTGCCCGCTTTTCTCTGGCTCTCCCAGCCATCTCCTTGACTTTCCTTACCCAATCCTCTTTGGTGGGCAGATAACCCAAACCAAAGGTATGCGGGTTGTGTGGCACTTTGGCCAATGCTGCAACGCCCTTCCGGCCACTCTTTCCCAATCCCATCCTGGGGATGTGTTGAAGCTTGTTCATGAGGTATACTGATTGTGCGCTAACATACACCCCCTCATTAACAGCTAAGATGTTCTGCACGACTTGGGCCTCAGCCAGGGTAAAACCTGACATGAACACATCCTCCATATCGTGCTCAATTTCCAAGACTGGTGTAGATACTTCTGGCGGTGGATGGATCGACGAAATTCCAAAAATGATGGCTACTCCCTTCCCATGGGGGTACTTCAACATCTGGTGCAAGGTAGACGAAATTGCCTTTACCTGATGCAACCACGGCCGCCCCAAGAGTAGATTGAAGGTTGCAGGAACTTCCAGGACATGAAAGTCTGTCTCATGTTGTCCCGGACCAACCTTAGTTTGAATTTGCACGGTCCCCTTCACCTCTCTACTTGTGTTATCATACGCCCTTATTACCTGGGTGGTTGGCGCAAAGTCTGCAGGTTTTAATCCGATTGCATAGGCTGTCCTTGCCGGGCACACATTGATGGCGGACCCGGTATCAACAAGAACCACCGGTATCCATTTGCTCTTACACTCCACAGATATATAAAGTGGCTTATTGTGATTCGCACCCTCGGGTGGCAATTCTTTGTCGGAGAAGGTCAACATCGGGGAAGCTCCTCCCGGAAAGACCAATCCCACCAGCTGTTCCGGCGTGGTTTCTATTGAGAGCTTGGCCTTATCCATTGCCGATAAGACAGCCTGTCTGTAAACACGTGAAGCCATAAGCAGTCCCTAGATGGAGATGTTTGCTTGTATTTTTTTCAGCTGCTTTAGTACAACCTCTTCTTCGAGTTGCTTCTCTTTCTGTTTCTCCGCCTCTTTGTCTTTCCCAGACGCCTCTGGCTGATCTAGGTGAGGAGGCTTGAAATACCGTCCACTTCTAGTCATATGATCGACTTCGCCGATGTACCAGGTATCGTCTGGTTGATTGCTCCCCCAATCCTCATCCGTGTGGGCAAGACATAAATCATCGTCCTCCCACCACATTCTATCAGCAGCCGACAGACACCTATCCGACTCCGGTATGACTGTTCTCGTACTCGCTGTACCTCCTGTCCACATGCTTGTAGCACTCCCTGTTCTCGTGTACACAGCACTTTCAATCCCCTTGTGAGCTTTAGCTTTCCTGATTCTCTCAGAATCCTCAAACCTTTCTTGTTCCAAATGCGTCAGTACAGCTACCTGTTCAATAATGCCCAAATCCCAAGCTAAATTCTTTGCGCCGGCGCTCTCCGGCGATGTATTCTGATCTCTGACCCTTTCGGTCACAATTGATATTCTTGCCCTTGTCGGGCCCCGTTCTTGTTAGAATTCTTCCATAACATCCGGTTGATCATCCAGCCACCCGGTAACCTCTGCCGATTCCTCGAAATTCGACCAGTTGACTGCCATGTCCGCTGGATCTTGTTCACTGAAAAGCTGGAGGTCAGTGAAGTCCCCTTCCAAAGCTGCCGAGTCATCTGACTCCGGATCAAATCCATCCCCCTGTACCATACAAAGCTCTGCCCTTTCTGGCAATTCCACACTTGGCTCAACCTGGCCTACTGACAAAATGTAGTCACTCAGACTGTATACCTCCTTAGCAAAACTCCCAGATTCCTCAGATTCTGACTCAACAATCCCACTCTCCTCTAAAATCTCCCCTGTTCTGTCTTCAACAGTCACCACCATTGGCTCGGGTCGGGTTCTAGAGATGTCCAACATGCACAGGTCAGTGCAGTCAGGAAGGAACACCTCCGGCTTGGGTAGGTGAGACGAGGTGATATAGATGCTGGGGTCATATGACGTGACCCCGGTTTGGATAAAGTTGATTCGTTTGGGAGGTGGAGCTTGGTTGTGTGGTGGGAGAGGGTTGGTTGTGACGTTGGGCTTTTCTGGAGGCACAATCACCCCATTATCAATGAGATCTTGAATCTCATGACGTAATCGGAAGCATTGGTCGGTGTCATGACCGTGCTGCTGGTGAAATGCGCAATATTTGGCTGGGTTGTGGGTAGGGGGAAGTTTTTCCGGTAATGGTCGCGCCTCTAGGGGCTTCAAGTGCCCTTTTTTGATTAAAACCCCCAGAGCTTTGGACAGGGGCATATATAGTGGGGCGAAAGTTCTTTGGTTTTTGGGTTGGTATTTGGTTGTTTGTGTGTTACCTCCGGACGCACCGGAGAATGGCGTAGCTGCCATGGTTCTCGGAGGGGGGTTGGTGGTGACCATGCTCACTTCTGAGGCTCTTGTGGTTGCAGAGCCACTCGGGCCTGCATTGGTGTTACGGTTGAAAGTTCTCCTGGGTTGTTCTCTATCATTGTCAATCAAGCCCTGCTTCAAGGCATCCTCAATCTGTACTCCCATCTCATGCAGATCTGAAAAGGTAGGGAAGGGGAGCACGATCATTTTCTGCATCAGCTTAGGCTGGAGATTGCACACAATCATCCGAATTTGATCTTTATCGGTGGGCCTTAGGGTCATCATGGAGGCCTTGGCCCTCCATCTGGTTACGAACTCCGAAAAGCTTTCCGTAGGCTCCTGCCTTGTCGTCTCAAGATCACGGGTCATAATCTCGATTTGCGTGTTATAAGAATACTGTGCAATGAATGCCTCGGCCATCTCATCCGAGTTTCTCTTGACATCATCTTCTAATTTTGCGTACCAGATGGCCGCCACACCCGACAGGGTCCGGCTAAACAAAGACAGCTTCTGTAATCTGGTAAGGCCCATTAGCCTTAAGATATCTGAAAACAATCGTAGATGTACCATGGGATCCCCAGATCCGTTGAAGCGGTCGATATATGGCATCTTGAATCGGTCCGGCAGCGTCACAGCTGCGTCGGTATACCCATCTTCAATATCAGGGATGGTCTTGACTCCTTGGGATTTCTTGAACAGCTTTTCAAGCTTGCTCAACTTCAACACGGTAGGGTCCACCTTGCACTCAAAAGGTGAATCCGGCATGTTGATTGGCGTTTTAGATAACTAGGGTAGGATCTGGGATAGGAACGGGGGCGGAGATGGCCCTGTAGGAATGTCCGTATCTTCCTGGACATTAGCCGTCTCCTCGAGTGTTGGGACCCCGGGTAGGGGAGGAGCTTGATGTGAGGCTGATGCTCTGGCTTGCTGCTGTAGCCGGGTGATTAGCTCTGCCTACTGGGCCATGATCACGGCCTGCTGTTTGGCAAATTCCGTTTGGCGGGCAGCATCTTGCTGCATGAGTTTCAGACTTTCTTGGAGTTGACGCATCATTGCCTCCATCCCTAACGTGTTCTGCTGATCCATTTGAACTACCAGTATATGTTCCCTTTCTGTGGTGAAAATTGAGGCCTCGGCCTGACTGTCCACTGGTAGGGTTGACCACTGCTCTGGTAATCTCTGCTCGGATGCACTGCGTCTTCTCGACCTTCGTCTGATAACCGGGGGTAGAGAATAAAACACTGGTTGTCCGTCGACTAGATCCTCAGATCGATTAAGTCGGCGACCTCTAGTCCAGAGTGCTTGGGGAATATCTGCTGGGTCGGAAGCAATCGTGCTAAACTACCTAGCAAAAAGATAATTAAAGCAATAATAAGGAAATAAACAACCAGACAAACGGACAGCATAATGGCTTAAATAAACACAACACACAGTTGGGCATAACGACCCGCAGTTGATAAGCTGATTACACTGTTTCTCAACACTGGTCATTGATCCTCGAATCACTGCCCCCAAAAACTGATACCCGCAGATAACTGATTCCCAAAATACTGAACTGGTGCCCGCAGGCCTGATACCCAAATTTGTGAGCTGATACATGCATTCCTGTAGAGGCCAACTCTAAAGCACATAGCAGATAAGTGAGAGCCAAAACACCCCTATGTTAGGGTAGGGTTTCCCTGTCCTATTTTGTCAGGAGCTAGGGTTTCTCTACGCACGCAGCGGTTTCAAACAACCTAACATCGGGTAAGCAACCTGTCCTAGTTTGGAATGGTCACTATGGATTTCGAATATGCACTAGGTCGAATGGTCAAAAAGGGTGCCCCGGTAAAACCGGGGTTTGTGTTCCCATCGTGGCAGAGCCCGTAACCGATCAACCTTATGGCACGCAGCCTCAAGCTAACCGCTCAGGAATAGCAGATGGCAAACACAGTGTCCTAGGCGCACCAATGCAAATGCAATGCAAAGAAACACATAAGTGTAATCAAAATAAGATATCATGAGTTCGAGTCAAGTTCTCTAAGTCCCCAGCAGAGTCGCTAGAAACTGTAGACGTCCCCGCGAACGCCCCGAGGAGGATGAATCCCCGTTTTGTTCGTTTGGGCTCACTACAGTTCAGGACTCAAATTGTCACGGTTCTAAATCTGAACCAAAGAGTCCAAATCCGGCAAATCGTTTGTGAAAACATATTTTTTTTGTAAAGAAGTGCCAAACATGGACTGCTTTGCCAGATACAGAGTCGTCACCTAAATATTTTATTGGGGGAATTTAGGAAACCCTGACTCGTTCGCCTAAGGCCACGTGTCCGTCATCACCAAAGTTACCTCGGCTCGGGAACTTGGGTACGATTGGGGAAGGTCAGCTATGAGCACCCCCTCTCGCCCGATCAAAGATCGGCCTCTACTAACCATGATATCTTGTTTTGAAAACATTATGCCTTCTTATTCCGATTAATTAGCTAATCTTACTATGTGATGCGCACAACACAAAAGTATAGACTAGATCGCCTAATTGGAATAAAGCATCGCATATCCGTTTGTTTGGAAATCGGTTTGAAATTTGCTACTCGCAAGTAGGTTAAAACATGAATTTCGACGAGTTGTTCCAACTTAAACAATCCAACCTTCACCCACAGGCATTCAGGCAGATATATCACATAAGCATGTAGTCACATGGTAAGCATGCTATCATGTTAACACTTACACTCATGCAAGGATGCTAAAGCGTAAATGCTTACCTAGTACTCCGAGCCAAAACAGAAACTAGTTAATAATCAAATGCATGATCCTAGTTCATGTTAAGATGGCTAATGCAACACATGCAGGATGCAACTACAATAGGCTCGGCTATTCTAAGATGGCATATGATGATGCTATAGCCAACATGTATTCAACTTAGAATTGAAATACAAATGCAGTTAGTATGATGCGCCGAGCCCGATGCTTGCAATACAGATGAATGATGCAAACATGCGAAGCATAAGTATGCTAAATAAAACATGCCCTAATCTAACCATCATAAGCTAGTAAATAAAAGGGAGAAAGACATGGGGTTGGAAGACATACACACACTCACGCACACTTATTACAGAATTGCCCTCGCCTGAAGGGACCAAAAGAATAATACAAATTAAACAAATAATTAACTACTCTAGCTAATTAAATATTACAAAGCTTTTAATTAATTAACAAATTAAATACAGAAGGAAAGTGGCCACAGCCCTGCCTCGGAATGATGGGATGATGCATGCTCGGTTCACCTCGCATGGAAACCTGGTACCATGCCACTGTAGCCTCTGTTTACACTGCCTTGCTCCCCTGAAATTTATGAAAGTTTCCAAAATCCTTCTGAATCACTCCCTAAGTGTTGTGGAATATCACCGGCCACAATTCAAATCCACCGGCCATGGGAATAGGCTTATCGACCAAATATTGAACCACCGGCTAGATACTGATGGTCGGTCGGCACAAAAAGTGGTCGGTCGGCTATTTCTTCCTACAGAGCCCTGTTTTGACAGCAGCAGAGGACAGACAGTGCATGGTATGGAATTTTCAAAGCAATATGTGCATGGCCACTCTCCCTATCATGCTATGGGCTCAAGGGAGTTTGGTACTCGACCCTCGGACCACCAATCGCGCATTTCAATGCGTGATGGTTCAAGAAGTCAAGTATGCATTTCAATGTGAATGAATGCAACAAAACACTTGAGTGCTACACGCCCTATCATATTGAGATCAAGGACATCGGCAACCGAGGATTGAGGCGCGTTACATCACTTTGAGTACGAACGCCCCTCATTCCCTACACTTGATTTGACACCCCAAACCAAGCAAAATGTAATGCAAGTATGCAATGTGACTCAAGTATGCAAGATGTCTCAAGCATACAATATGAGGCTAAGGTAACAAACATGCCAAGTGCAATGTGCCAAACATGCAAGATACAATGCAATGCAACCTATAATGCAAGCTAGGATATGGAATGCAACTAGCTAAACAACGTGCAAACGTGCAAAGATGAGACAATGCAAGCATTAAACCAAAGTAATGCAACATGTCAAAACATGCAATGGTGGACTTAAACTGAAATTGGGAGACCTCAGCCCATCCCAAAACAGTGACCGAAATGATGGGTGAAGGCAACAAAAATGCAAAGCAAACAAGCTTACTAATTGGTCCATTACTTAGACCACGATGCACAACCTTCAAGCATGAGTGAAATGCGATGAATATGAGGATATGGCATTATAATAAACTCTGAAATCTCATGAGGAGTGATGCCAACTCAAACAAAACATGCAAGTAAGGCATGCAATAAGGCCCCAAACTTGAGGCCAACAAGGGGGTTCAAACCATAGCTATGACAACCAAACCCCAAAGGACCAAAATGACTAAAAACAGTCCTAGGGAATTCCAAAACAAGACTAAAGCATGCATAGAACATGATCAAAACATGCCAAGAAATGGGCCCAAAACAAAGGGCATTCAAAGCCACGAAAGGGAGCATTGCTCTACACCCACCCCAACCAAACATGGCATGGATTATGTGATGAAAAACAGAGTTATAATATGCCACAATAACCCCCAAAACCCACTTAGATGACCTCTAAATGATTTGAGCAAAGAAACATACACCAAGGCCCAAACATGGAGCATAAGATCACATCTCTTCAAGGCATTGAGAGGGTAGCAAATGCAAGCATGTAAGCACAAAACAAGGACTGAAATGGCATAATAAGTGATTCCAAATCACTGAAATAGCCTAGGTAATGCGAGCTAGTGACTCACACACTCAAGGCTCACAAGCCAAAATACAAAGAGGCTATACCAAACATGGCAAACATGATCAACATCTAACAGACCTTAAGCATGATGAAATATGACCAAAAGCTTCATGAAGTTAAGCCAAAGCATGCATGCATGGTAGTCCAAAGGTAAGATGCACTTCTAGGCAAAATGGAGGAATGCAAGGCAAGTGTATTATGCATGCAAGGGGTCAACAAACCACCACGGAACAGAGGTAAAACATGTTAAAAAAACACCAAATAACCTCTAAAATAAGACCAAACAAAGCTAGGTATGCATGCTACCCTTATGAGCCAAAAACACAAACAAATGAGACACAAAGGGAGAGGGGTGTCCCTCCCCTATGCAAGACTTCAAAACCCCTTCTTCACCACTAAAAATCCTTTGGATTTCAGTGGTGAGAAGGCCAATACACGAAAGTTACAAAGGCTCAACAAAGAAGGCACAAAAAAAGGCCTAACAAGGCCAAAGAGGGGGAGGTCGACCCCCAACACCAAAGTGACCTGAATGAAACATCTTAAGCATGAAAAATCAGAGTTTTTATCAGTTATACACAAAGCTCAAAACAACATGCAAAGTGGGTTAAAAGCTAGTGCAAGAATGGGGAATATAAAGTAGCTATGCTCACCCTTGAAGAACACTTGAAGAACAGCAACCTCAGGCCCCTTCTTCTGATCAAAATCAACTTAAAACTCCAAGAACAAACTCTCAACACCTCCCAAATCGAAGTATGGTGTAATACTAGGTGTCTTAGTGCAAAACTAAGAACAAAACACCCTTTTAGGCCCTCTAACACACACAAATGATGAGAGAAGGGGAGATATAGAGAGAGTGTGGTGTATATATCACATATATATCTGATTTTGCTAAACCTCCTCAAAGGAGAAGGAAGGCTTCCTTTTATAGAGGAAGACAAAGGCCTAAGCTTCTTAAAGAAGCTAAGGCAAAAGGGTCAAGGAGGTCAAGCTTCTAAGAGAAGCTAACTCAAAGGTCCAAGCTTCTTGAGGAAGCTAAGACAAAGGTCCAAGCTTCCTCAAGAAGCTTGAGCAAAGGGTGCAAGCTTCTCCAAGAAGCTTAGAACAAAAGGGTGCAAAAGGGGCAAATCCTCCATACACGTGTATGGAGGACAAGTCCGTGCACTCCAGTTGGCACAGCTAGCATGCGCCATGTCTGAAAAAGGCGAAAAAGAGGTATCGGCCAGAAAAGGAGTCAATCGGCCAAATAAATGGTCGGCCGACCACACAAAAAGGCCGATACGCCTAAGAGAATACGACCGACCGACCAAACATTTGGTCGGTAAAAAAAAAATCAAGGCCGGTGGCATCATGCCACGGCCGGTGGGTTTCAAGGATGGCTAACAAGCCTCTTCCCACCCTCAGAAGCACAAAACACAAGCAAAACCAAGCACAGAACAGGCAAGTTAAGAGATCCTGAGGCAAGGCACGTGGCCAATACCTCCGAGAACTCAAAACGAACACAAATCATGGATGATCATCGGGTGTTCAAACGATGGCGCCCATGTCTTGAGGACGGTCAAAAATGGGGTGTCTACAGAAACACATCTGAAAATTCTCTAACAATAGGGATACTGTTCAATTCAACATTCACAGATTGTTCAGACAACACATAGCACAAATAACCCTGGCACCCTTTCCTGATCAGTTTATATGCTTTCATCGCAGATATCAAATAAGGTGGAGGCACTACCCCATTACCCACAAACACAATTTCTGTATGTTTTGGTGGTTTAAACACAACTCGTTTTGTCACACAATCAATGGTGACACAATATTTGGTCAACCAATCCTTGCCCAAAATTACATCAAAATGTCTAAAATTCAAGGGCAACAAATCCACAAATAAGATAGCATCCTCAACACGCATATCACAAGATCGGTAAATAGATTCACACAATACAGATTCCCCAGATGGAGCAGACACACATAGCAGATATGGCAGTAATTCTAAGGGTCTATTCAGTCTAGATGCAAATGCATAGGTCACAAAAGAGTGTGTGGATCCGGAGTCAATTAACACAAAAGCATCCTGATTACATATAGAAATAATACCTGAGACAACTGCGTTGGCATTCCGTGTATCGCCCGGAACAAACGCAAAAACTCTCCCTTATCTCACGGTATCCCCGGTGGTAGCAGATCTCAAAGTATTTCCCGGCTTTGGGATCGATGCAGTGGAACTAGTAGCTATCTTTCCACCATTCTGATTACAATCTCGGACCATATGCCCTTGTTTTCCATATTTGAAACAGGCTCCTGATGCACAGTAACAAACTCCACGGTGTCTTTTGATACTAATGTTGCACATGGGAGCTGTGTCTCGGGAAGAATTCGAAGTATTTGAGGAGCCCGTGTTTTGCTTTTTCGAAAATTTTTTCTTTGAGAAGAAGCTTTGCCTTTTGTTGCCTTTCCATTCTGTTGTTGGCTTAGCCTGTCTAGCTATGTTAGCCTCTGATATGATGGCCCTATCTAGCACTCCAATGTAGGTTTCTAGCTTCAAGACATTTACTCTCTCTAAAATGTCACTTCGAAGCCCACCTTCAAAATGCCTCGCCTTCTTGTAATCGGTATCAATCACATGAGGTGCAAACCTGGCCAATTCAGTGAATTTGGCCTCATACTCGGCTACCATCATACTGTCTTGCTTAAGTTCCATGAACTCTGCCACTTTCCTGTCCCAAACACACTGCGGGAAGTACTTGTCATAGAAAATCTCCAAAAATTTCACCCAATCAACATCTTTGTGATTTTCTCGTATTAACATCTACCATCTTCTTGCCTCGTCTTCTAGCATAAAAGTGGCTAGGAGCACTTTCTGTGTCTCCAAATATAGGAACACTTCAAATAATTTCTCAATGCCGAGGACCCATGCTTCGGCTCTCAACGGATCTAGTTCCCCGTGGAACTGTGGTGGTTTCATTTTCTTGAATTCTTTGGTGAGTGCTATTATCCGATCGTCATTCTGATTATCTAGCACATAAGGTGCCGGAGGTGGAGGTGGAGGTGGAGGATGTGGTTGTTGCCACTGTTGTTGCCACTTATGTTGTTGCCTCAACGTTTCTGCCATTTCCTGAATCAATCTTTCCATTCTGTCTATTCTGGTAGTAGAGGACTCCTCTATCTCATCACCTCTTGTTCTCACCATCTGATTAAACTTACATTATACTTTATACAAAAGATACACAAGTATGCATATACTAGAAAGCACACATATTCAAATAATTACAATGCAAGCAATTCACAAACTTATAGCACATAATCGTTCATATCCGAACAGTTAGGCATATTCTTGATGCTTCCAAATTCATACTTATCACATTAATGCATCCTAGATCTTTTCTAGACGCTTATTGCTCTTTTGAACAACTGTGTGAGTTATTAACTCGTGCTCTGATACCACTCTGTCATGACCCAAACCCGCCCCCATGGGTTAAGGACATAACCGGCCAGCAATCATGAGATTACCTATGGCCTCAAACCAAACCAAACGTATTTTAACAGAGTTAATGAGGGTCAAACGGAAGCAATTTAAAACCTTGTCCATAGAGCTGTGCTTACATGGCACATCATAACAACCATACATATGCATATTAATAACTCACAACAAAGTATGTACTACATAGGGTTCTGTACATACTGGATCATATAATTCTAAGTCAACCCATCACGACTATATACAACAGATGCAAAGTCTTCGCCAACGTGACAAAATATAAATACATAACAAAAGGGTGGAGACGGGTCTCGTGCGTGAGACACAAGGGCTGACTCTCCCAAAACCTTTGTTGTTCCACATGGACTTCACTGGGGCTGGGTTTGGACTTCCCTTGGCTCACCTACAAACATATGAATGAGCATGAGCAAAAGCCCAGTGAATAATATCAATTAAAGAAGCTATACAGACGATATGTAGAACAACATACTTCAAACGGCCTTAGGCCCAATTCATATTTCTATTTGACATATATACACAATTTAGGTCAAGAGATTGCAGTTCCAAACAAACTGGCCTTTGGCCCATTCAAACTTGCATTTGTGTTAAAACGGCCTTTGGCCCATTCAGATGACAAATTGGCCTTTGGCCCATTAATTCGTTCATGTTAAAATGGCCTCTGGCCCATTCATTTATGTCGAAACGATCTCTGGCCCATCCATTCATGTCAAAACGGCCTCTGGCCCATTCATTCATGTCGAAACAGCCTCTGGCCCATTCATTCATGTCGAAACAGCCTCCGGCCCATTCATTCATGTCAAAACGGCCTCTGGCTCACCCATTCATGTCAAAACAGCCTCTGGCCCATTCATTCATTCATGTCAAAACAGCCTCCGGCCCATTCATTCATGTCAAAATGGCCTTTGGCCCATCCATTTATGTCAAAACGGCCTCTGGCCCATCTATTCATGTCAAAACGGCCTCTGGCCTACCCATTTGGTATAGCAAACATTGTCCACCAATCGAATCAATGAACTTATAAAACTTACATAGAAGTAAGCAATTGGACAACAACATATTCCAGATATCTTTGTTAAGATATTACTCACAGTGATCGGTTGGTTGGTTTGCCTTGGAGCTCGACCCTACACATTCCATGAACACAAAAGGGTCACAAACAATTCAATCCGTTCTAAATTCACATTTTCCTCTTTAGACTTCATTCTTATCTCTTTAACTCAATTACAATGTTCAATGCATGCCTAAGAGTACTTAGGAGTGAAAGAGGACGAAAAAAGAAACTCAGTATGCCTTTTCAAAATTTCAGAAAATAGGGTCCCCGCTCGAGCGGACCCTTGAGGCCTACAAAAGTACTGGATATGTCAAATTTACGCTCGATCTCGAACTCTGGCGCTCGAGCGGAAGGCCTCTCTACATGGCTCCCCGCTCGAGCGTGAACTTCCCCGCTCGAGCGGACACCATGTCTGCAGAAAATACTGGGAACATGAATTTCACGCTCGAGTGGCGGTTTCCCCCGCTCGAGCGGACATCAAAATTGTGGAAAATCCAGGACATGTTCTTGAGCTTCAATTTGATGTTCAAAGGTTCCAAATGCACGATTTTGGCTCAAACTTCACACATACATATTCTAACATGGTGTAAACACCAAATTACAACATAATGAAGCTCAATTTCACAACTTAATCACATGCATGTCTCAAATTAACTCAAACTTATCACCAACACACTAGATTCCAACATGCATGACTCAGACTCCCATGATTTGCACTTGCATGTGAAATATACACAATATCCTCAACTTAATTGGTGAAGAGATGATCAAATACATGGTCATTAATCAAAACTCAACATGGATTTCATACTTTATGCTCAAACATGAAAATTTATGGCAATTAACATGCATGTGTTCTAAGACTTCAAATTCAACAAAACTAACCCAATTTCATCATAATCAATCTAAAACATGTTCTTGACCATTAATCAAACTTGAATTCACAATTTACAACATTAAACTCATGAATTCCCTTACATAGGAGCTCAATCTTCCAAACTATAAAAAATTCTTGAGTATAGCTTCAAAGTTATCAAGCTTTCAAGATCAACTTCAATTGTGAGCTCTCCCTCTCTCTCTCTAAGCCGACCCTCTCCCATTCTCTTAGAGTTCAAAATCAGCCAAATTGATTAAAAGAGAGAGATTGAGTGTATATGCCCGTTTTTGTATAAGCCCACTAACCAATATAACCAATATTTAAATAATTTGAGCACCATGCCAACAATTTAATCTAATTAATTCGATCTGAATAAATTTTCAATCAAATTTCACCGTAGGCTCTAAAAATTGCGCTACTCACAATGGCGCAATCAATTTCAAGTTCTGTGGCCGATAAGGCCTTCAATTTAATTTCCAAAGCAGATAATCAAACAGATATTTCTACGGTGAATAGATGGAAATTCAAAACCACATATTTTCATACAATGGAACACAAAATCATATTAAACACATAATCATACTCATATTAAGGACCAATTAGCATATTGCGGGACAGGGATATCACAGAGGCCTTCAGCTCGAGCGCCCAACTTCACGCTCGAGCGTAAATTTGACATAACCAGTACTTTTGCAGGCCTCACGGGTCCGCTCGAGCGGGGACCCCTGTTTCTGAAATTTTGAAAATGCATTATGTGTTTCGTTTCCCGTTTCCTTTCACTTCCAAGTACTCTTAGGCATGCATTGAGCAGTGTGAACGAATTACAAGAGTAAGAAAGAAGCCTAAAGAGGAATATGTGAATTAAGAATGGATTGAATCGTTTGTGACGCACATGTGTTATGTGATGTGTAGGGTCAAGCTCCAGGGCAAATCAACCAACCGATCACTGTGAGTAATATCTTAATAAAGATATTTTGAAATATGTCATTTGTTCAATTACTTATCTCTCTATAAGTTTATGAGTTTGTTGCTTCGAATGGTGGACTAATGTTTGCTATGCCATATGGTTGGGCCAAAAGGCCAGTTTGACATGAATGAATGGGCCAAAGGCCAGTTTGACATGAATGGTTGGGCCAAAAGGCCAGTTTGACATGAATGAATGGGCAAAAGGCCAGTTTGACATGAATGAATGGGCCAAAAGGCCAGTTTGACATGAATGAATGGGCCAAAGGCCAGTTTGACATAAATGAATGGGCCAAAGGCTAGTTTGACATGAATGAAAGTGCGAATAGGCTGAAGGCCAATCTGACCTGAATGATACGAATGAATTGGGCCCGAGGCCGTATGATGTGTTTGGAACCACAATCACTTGACCTATATTTATATGTATGTTATATAGAAATACGAATTGGGCCCAAGGCCGTTTGAAGCACGTTGTTCTAAATACCGTTTGTGTAACTTCTTTATCTGATATTATTCACTGGGCTTTCGCTCACGCTCATTCATGTGTTTGTAGGTGAGCCAAGAGAGGTCCAAACCCAGCCTCAGTGAAATTCGGGAGGAACAACCAAGTTTTGAAGAGTCAGCCCTTGCGTCTCACGCACGAGACTCGTCTTCGCCTTTTTGTTATCCTGTTTTATTTTGTCATGTTGGTGAGAACTTTGAATATGTTTGTATATAGTTTTGATTGGCTGACTTAGACTTGAATGATCCTATCTGTACAGAACCTTATGTTACTGTATTTTCTGATGTGAGTTATTAATATGCATATGTATGGTTTGTAATGATGTGCCATGTAAGCACAGCTCTATGGACAAAGTTTTAAATTCTTGCTTCCGTTTGGCCCTTTTACTCTGATGAATTATGTTCAGTTTGGTTTGAGGCTACAGGTAATCCCTTGATTACAGGCCGGTTATGCCCTTAACCCACGGGGGCGGGTTCGGGTCATGACAAATTTACTTAGTAAGTTACTGAGAATTTACACAGTAATTTACTGAAAATTTACAGAGAATTTAGTGGGAATTTACTCAGTAATTTACTGAGAATTTATTCGGATTTTAATGAGTAATTTATTGAGAATTTACTGGAAATTTTCTGAGAATTTACGGGGAATTTAATACGTAATTTACTTAGAATTTAATGGGAATTTACTGAGTAATTTACTGGGAATTTACTGAGTAATTTATTGAGTAATTTACTAAGAATTTACAATGAATTTTCTTAGAAATTTACTGAGAATTTACTGGGAATTTACTGAGTAATTTACTAAGAATTTATTGGGAATTTACTGAGAATTTTCTGGGAATTTACATAGTAATTTACTGGGAATTTACTGTGAATTTACTAGGACTTTACTGAGAATTTGCTGTGAATTTACTGCTAATTTACTGAGAATTTACTCAGTAATTTACAGAGAATTTGTTGGGAATTTACTGAGTAATTCACTGAGAATTTACTGAGAATTTACTGAGAGTTTATTGGGAATTTACTGCGTAATTTACTAAGAATTTACTGGAAATTTACTCAGTAATTTACGGAAAATTTACTTGGAATTTATTGAGTAATTTAATGAGAATTTACTGGGAATTTACTCAGTAATTTATTGAGAATTTGCTAGGAATTTACTGAGTAATTTACTAAGAATTTACTAGAAATTTACTGGTAATTTACTGAGTATTTTGCTGAGAATTTACTGGAAATTTTCTGAGAATTTACTAAGTAGTTTACAGAGAATTTACTGAGTAATTTACTGGGAATTTATCGAGAATTTATTAGGAATTTACTGACTAATTTATTGAGAATTTACTGATTAATTTAATGAGAATTTACTAGAAATTTACTGAGTAATTTTTTAAGAATTTACTTGAAATTTTCTAAGTAATTTATTAGGAATTTACTAAGTAATTTACTTAAAATTTACTAAGAATTTACTCAGTAATTTACTGAGAATTTACTGAGGAATTTACTGAGAATTTACTTAGTAATTTACTGAGAATTTAATGGAAATTTACTGAGTAATTTATTGAGAATTTATTGAGAATTTACTGGGAATTTACTGTGTCATTTACTGAAAATTTACTAGGAATTTACTGAGTAATTTATTGAGAATTTATTGGGAATTTACTTAGTGATTTACTGAGAATTTACTGGCAATTTACTGAGTAATTTGCTGAGAATTTACTTGGAATTTATTGAGTAATTTACTGAGAATTTACTGGGAATTTGCTGAGTAATTTACTGGGAATTTACTGAGTATTTACTGGGAATTTACGGCATCATTTACTGAGAATTTACTGGAAATTTACTGAGTAATTTACCATGAATTTACTTGAATTTACTCAGTAATTGTCATGACCCGAACCTGCCCCTATAGATTAAGGTCATAACCAGTCAGTAATCATGAGATTACCTGCGGCCTCAAACCAAAACAAGCGTATAGCAACAGAGTGAAGGGGCCAAAATGGAAGTACACTTAAAAATTTTGTCCAATGAGCTATTCTTACATGGCAGGTCAAAACATTTCACATATACTTAGTAATAACTCACACCACAGACCAGTAGTTAACATCTTGTATACCCAGGATCATTCAAACGCATAGTCAGCCATGCCAAAAACTTATATACATAATGTAATACCCCTGTTCCGTAATATGTTAATTGGTCCTTAACATGATGTGATTATGTATTTTGATATGATTTTGTGTTCCACTATGTGAAAATATGTGGTTTGAAGTTCTATCTGTTCACCGTAGGAATATCTGTTTGAATAATCAGCTTTGGAAATTTAATTGAGGGCCTTATCGGCCACAGAACCCGAAATCGATTACGCCATTGTGATTGGCATAATTTTTAGAGCCTACGGTGAAATTTAATTGAAAAATGATTCAGGCCAGATTAAATTGATTAATTAATGAATTGGTGCTCAAATATGTAATATTAAATTAATGAGGCTTAGTGGGGTTATATGGGACCCTTATGTATTCAACTCCCTCATCTTATTTCATTCTTGGCTGATTTAACTCTCTAGAGGAGGAGAGACCCGAATTAGAGAGAGAGAGGGGAGGAAATCAAAGTTTTGCTCTTGAATCTTGGAAGTCTTGAAGACAACTCTAGACTTGACCAAATTGGAAGAATTGAGCCCCTAGGTAAGCATTGATTCTTGAATTCATGAGTTTAATGTGTAATCTTGTGTGTTCAAGGGTTGTTTGTGATCAAGAGCATGATTTGAGTTGGTTTTATTGAAATTGAGGCTTGATATGTACATGCATGTAAAGAACTCCTATGGAATCACAAAATCTAGCATGTAATTTGTGAAATTGTGAAAGATTGGTAGTGTAATCCCACATGCAAGCATGTCTTTGTTAAATTTTATGGGAATGAGCACTAATTACATTATCTGAAGTGAATATGAAGTCAAATGGGCATGCATGTCTGAATAATTGAAGATGGGAGCTTTGAATGCATGAATATGTATGATAGAATTGAGTTTGGTGTCAATTTGAGACATGCAAGTGTTTAATCCTTGAAATTGAGCTCCATAATAAGGTGTTTTGGTGTTTATACCTTGTTAGTATACTTATATGTGATATTTGAGCTACAGCATGCATGATTTGTTGGTTAAAAGTCGGAATGGAGCTCAAGAACTCAACCTGGGATTCCCAGATTTTCGACGTCCGCTCGAGCGGGTGAAGTGACGCTCGAGCGGAGAAATCGAGCTCCCAGCGTTTTCTGCAGACATGGTTCCCGCTCGAGCGGGGAAGTTGACGCTCGAGCGGGGAGCTATGTAGACAAGCAGTACGCTCGAGCGGCCGAGCTCACGCTCGAGCTGGAATTGAAGGCAACCAGTACTTTTGCAGACCTAAGGGTCCGCTCGAGCGAGGAAGTCCACGCTCGAGCGAGGACCATATTTTCTGAAATTCTGTTTTTGCATTTTGTGTTCTGTTTTCCGTTCTCTTTCAGTTGCAAGCACTCTTAGGCATATGTTAAGCATTGTAAATGAGTTGATGAGATAATAATAAAGCCTAAAGAGGAATATGTGAATTAAAGAACGGATTGAATTGTTAATGACCCTTTTGTGTGCATGGAATGTGTAGGGTCAAGCTCCAGGGCGAATCCACAAGCCGATCACAGTGAGTAATATCGATATTCGAATAATTGTGAATGTCCAATTGTCTATTCCCTCATAAGCTTTATGAATTGCTGGAATTGCTTATTGGGATTGTGGGCAAAAGTCTGACATAAATGAGAATGGACCAAAGGTCGTTTTGATATGAATGAATGGACCAAAGGTCGTTTTGAAACGAATGAATGGACCAAAGGTCGTTTTGATGTGAATGAATGGACCAAAGGTCGTTTTGATGTAAATGAATGGACCAAAGGTCGTCCTGATATAAATGAATGGACCAAAGGTCGTCCTGATGTAAATGAATGGACCAAATGTCGTCCTGACACATGTGAGAGGGCCGAAGGCCGTTTTGACATGAATGAGTAGGCCGAAGGCCGTTTTGACATGAACGAGTGGGCCAAAGGCCGTTTTGACATAAATGAATTGGCCGAAGGCCATTTTGATAAAAATGAATGGGCCGAAGGCCGTTTTGACACGAATGAATGGGCCGAAGGCCGTTTTGCCATGAATGGAAACCCAAATAGGCCAAAGGCTAGAATGTTGGAACTACAGTTACTTGATTTGCATTTCGTATAGTCTTATATATTTGCTAATTAGAAGTATGAATTGGGCCCAAGGCCGTTTGGAGCATGTTGTTCTACATATTGTGATGTAACTGTCATATTTGATGATATTATTCACTGGGCTATCGCTCACGCTCATTCATGTCTTTGTAGGTGAGCCAAGAGAAGTTCAAACCCAGCCCCAGTGAAGTCTGCCAGGAATAACATGAGTTTGGAGAGTCAGCCTTGTGTCTCACGCACGAGACTCAACCTTGCCATTCTGTTATGTATTTCCATTTTGTCTTGTTGGCAAGGATCTTGTGTATATCAGTATGTAATTGTGATATGGGTTGACTCAGTTTAGATGATCCTGTCTGTAATGAATTTTGTGAAACTGTATTTTTGACGTGGGTTATTAACATATCTGAGCATGGTTTGTTTGATGTGCATATAAGCACGGCTCTATGGACAAAGTTTTAAATTTGGCTTCCTTTTGGCCCCCTTTACTCTGATGTGTTAAGTCTGTTTTGGTTTGAGGCCGTAGGTGATCTTAGGATTACTGGCCGGTTACGTCCTTAACCCATGGGGGCGGGTTCGGGTCGTGACACATAAATGGTCTATCATGACCAATAGAAATAGCAAAAGAAATACAAAAGATCATAAACAAAGGCTCTTGCGTGAGGCACCTAGGCTAACTTCACAAAACTCGGGTTCCTTTCTTAAAATCCACTAAGGCTGGGGTTGAACGTCCATTTACTCACCTACATACATATAGATAAGAGTGAGCTAACGCCTAGTGAATAATATCAAAATAAAGAGGTTAATGAATGAGGTTCGTTCATAAATGAGTCATACTTATAATGTACACATTTGAACCACTATTCTCATTCACACCAGATTTACAAATCTCAACAAAGCAAAACGACCTTGGGTCCAACACATCATATCCATATGCAAAACAACCTCAGGTCCAATTCTTATATAAAACAATACGACCTCGAGTCCGTCTATACGAAATGACCTTTGGTTTAGCCAACTCTTTATTCAAAATGACCTTTGGTCCAATTCAAACATATCAAACGGCCTCGAGCCCAATTCGAATACATCAGGCGTATCAAACGGCCTCGGGCCCATTCTCTTTATATTCATACCCATGCGTATTTCATATTCATGATCATGATCCCTTTCATTCAAACGGCCCTTGGCCCATCACGGTATTCAAACATATCAAATGACATATTCAAACGACCTTTGGCCCATCTTTGCATTCATGTCTAACGACCTTTGGCCCAATCGTTCATATCCGATGGCCTTTGGCCCAATCATTCATGTCAAGCGGCCTATGGCTCAATCATTCATGTCAAATGGCCTTTGGCCCAATCGTTCATATCCGACGGCCTTTGGCCCAATCATTCATGTCAAACCTAGTATAGTCACATAGTCCAGTCAGTCTTGTACCAATCAGAGTACATTATCTCACAAATTATGGAGTTCATTATTTGGGGTGCTCAACTTAGTCACACAATCACAGAGTCATAATTCCAGTGGTTTAGTCATTGAAAACAGTGATATATCAAATCACCCTGAGCATAGGTTTAGATGTATATGTGCATGTACATAGTCAATCAATATCCCGATACGTATTTCACAAATTTCCCAAATGGGGGCAGATACATACAGTAAATAAGCTATTCATCCTGTGGGTCCGACCAATCTAGATACATATAACAGATATGAAAGAATGCGCCGAATCAAATCAAATAATATCCCAAGCAAAGATGTACACACGTACTAGTCCAGAATCAGTCAACATATAAGCAGTCGTTTATAAACAGTATAGATACCTGGAATAACAATTGCAGTATTCTGAGTGCTTTCTGGGACGAGTGCAATTACTCTATCTTGATTAGCAGTTCCCGCCATTGGTACGAATCCAGCTGAGACAACGGGTCTATTCACATTTTGCTCAGTCCGGGGACAATATCTTACCATATGGTCCATTTTACCACACCCATAACAAGCCCCAGGAATTCGATAACAAACTCCTCGGTGTTTCTTACCACATTCATCACATGTCAGTGCTGTATTCCTTGTAGAGTTTAAAGTGCGCGATGATCTGGTATTTTGCTTTTTAAATGACCTCTTCTTTGAGAAAAAGCCTTGTCTCTTGCTTTTCCATTCAGAAGATCGGTTCATGTTAGCTTCGCTCATCAGTGTTCGGTCTAGCACCTCAATATATTTTGTGACTTCCAACACATTCACTTGGTGCTCTTGCGCTGGTGGTGGCAAAGGTTCTTGCCGTAGCGGCAACTGATGTTGTTGTTTTAAGATCTCTGCCATTTCTTGTACTATTCTTTCCATTCTATCAAGTCGGGCTGTGGAAGAGTCTGTCAACTCGTATGCCCTTACTTTATCCATATTTTACACAAACTCTTATTAAGCCATGCCAAATACAGGAATGCCCAATACAGAAATAAACAGAGATACACATAGGTACATTCGCACATAGGCACATCGTTATATTCTCATTTTACGTATCGTCAAGACACAATTAATCACATGCAAAACAGATGATTGCATATGTGACACCCCTATTCTGTATTATGCTAATTGGTCCCAAATACGAATGTGATTATATGTTTTGATATGATTTTGTGTGCCATTATGCGAGTATATGTGATTTTGAAGTTTTATCTGTTCACCGTAGGAATATCTGTTTGAATAATCTGCTTTGGAAATTAAATTGAGGGCCTTATTGGCCACAGAACCCGGAATCGATTACACCATTGTGATTGGCATAATTTTTAGAGCCTACGGTGAAATTTAATTGAAAAATTGATTCGGACTAGATTAAGTTGATTAAATTGGTAAATTGGTGCCCAATTATTTATTATTATTATTATGAGTTAGTGGAAATTGTTGGGTAAGGGCACTACACTTCCCATTCTCTCCTATGTATTCATTTTGGCTGATCAAACTTTGAGAAAGGGAGAGAGAGCCGGCTGTTAAAGAGAGAGAGGGAGAGAATTGTGTAATTTGTGACTCAAGCTTGGAGATTTGGAGTCTAGTTCAAGAATTAGCCACAGATTGGGCTTATAGGTAAGTATTGATTCTTGAATTCATGAAATTAATGTGTGATCTTGTGTGTTCAAGGGTTGTTTGTGACCAAGAGCATGAGCGGACATGCCAATTTCTGGGTTTTCCAGAATTGTTCTTCAAGTGAAAATTCGACATTCAAAGGCCCAAAACTCGTGTTCTTGGTTCAAAAATGTGGAAACACATTATATATCATAAGGATGTAAGCAATATGAGGCCAATTATTCAAAATCATGATTTAATTCTCAAATCTTTTAACATTCTTCTTGACATGGTCAAGACTCATGCACCCTAACTTCATACAAACTCCATATCTCTATGGATCATTCATGCATGTGCAATATAGACCCCAATACCATTTCAAATGACACAAGTGATGCTTATTCTCATGAAACTCAACAAAACCATGCTTGCATGTATGATTTAACATTCATTTTCCCATATTCAACTTGTTACATGTTTGATTATGCAAAATCATGGCAATTCCATACATGCATGTACATATAGGCTCCCAATTCATCATAATCAACACAACTCATGCACTTGATTGCCATCTAACTTGCACAAAATTACAAACTCAAACTTATGAATTTATGCTCAATCACTCACCTATGAGCTCCAATCTTCCCAATTCTAGTTAATCCTTGAGTTAAACTCCAAGATCTTCAAGCTTCTTGAGCAATTCTCTAACTTGAGCTCTTTCTCTCTCTCTAACCGGCTCTCTCTCTCTCTCTAGAGTGTATTCGCGGCAAAAATGAGCTCAAAACCATGATATGAAGCTATATAGGCCCTTATATAGGCTGGCCTAATCAAATTTTGATTAAGGCTAATCAATAGTGCTTAATTAAATCAGTTTACTGGAATTATTTTAATCCGAATAAATTTCCAATTAAATTTCACCATAGGCTCTAAAAATTACGCCAATCACAATGGTATAGTCAATTTCGGTTTCTGTGGCCGATAAGGCCTTCAATTTTTCAGTTCAAAGCACAGATTCTAACAGATTTTCCTACGGTGAACAGATACAAAGTCAAAATCACATATAATCATGCAATTAACACCCAAATTCAAATTAAGCACATAATTACAAACATAATCATGATTAATTAACATAGTACAGGACACGATTATTATAGTAATTTACTGAGAATTTACTTGGAATTTACTGAGTAATTTACTGGGAATTTATTGAGTATTTACTAAAAATTTTCTAGGAATTTACTGGGAATTTACAGAGAATTTGCTGGGAATTTACTGCGTAATTTACTAGAAATTTACTGAGAATTACTAGGAATTTACTCAGTAATTTACTGAGTATTTACTTAGAATTTACTGGGAATTTACTGAGAATTTATTGGGAATTTACTGCGTAATTTACTGGGAATTTACTGAGAATTTACTCAGTAATTTATTGAGAATTTACTAGTAATTTACTGAGAATTTACTGGTAATTTACTCAGGAATTTACTGGGAATTTACTTGAAATTTTTCTGAGTAATTTAATGAGAATTTACTGGAAATTTACGGAGAATTTATCGGGAATTTACTCAGTAATTTATTGAGAATTTGCTGGGAATTTACTGAGTAATTTACTGAGAATTTACTGGAAATTTTCTCAGTAATTTGCTGAGAATTTACTAGGAATTTACTGAGTAATTTACTCAGAATTTACTGAGTATTTTGCTTAGAATTTACAGGGAATTTGCTGAGTAATTTACAGAAAATTTACTAGGAATTTACTAAGAATTTACTGGGAATTTTATTTATTTTTTATTTGAACTATTAAAAGCCAAAAGGCTACACAGAGGCATCAACACACAATAACTCCTTTAAAGGAGGAGGAATAAGTTTCACCCAATCTACAGAAAGCTTCCCGCTGTGGTGAGAAGAAGCCAACCAATGGGCCACCCTATTAGCCTCTCTAGGAATCTAGGAAAAAGGGCACCTAAGACTGAACTTCAAAAAGTGAATATCGTGCAGCAATGCTAAACAATCTCGAGGGGGATCCAACTCCAAGACACTGAGATCAATAACCACCTTACAATTACTTTCTATTTGGACATTTGATAGACCAAGAGTTTGAAGGAGACGACATGCCAAACGAACCGCACGAGCTTCACCTTGCAAAACTGAGGATGAAGGGGCCGAGACAACAATGCCATCGACCAACCGTCCTTGCCAATCGCGCAGAACAGCTTCTATGGACGTTCTCCCACTGTCTACAGCCACACTTGCATCACAATTAATTTTCAAACAGCCACAAGTTGGACACTGCCAAGTAGGACGTGACCGGGGTAAAGGAGGAACTGCTAGAATAGGGTCAACCATCGGAGTGAGAGGTTGATTAATTTCCCTCCAAAAAGAATAAACCTTACCCGCAACAGCTTGAGGATTTACTGGAGACAGGGGAAAAACCCATTCATTTCTAGCTTTCCAGATAAACCAACACACCACTGCAGCCTTACCAACTATTTCTTTACGTTCCTTGGCATTTGAGCATATTTCCATGAGCGACACAGTCTAGATTTTAGCTGAGGGACAAATCCCAATCTCCGACAGCAAACCCAGATCACATGCAAACCAAACAGCCCTGGTCCAATCGCACTTGAACAGAAGTTGCTCGATTGATTCTACTGATGCATTGCAAATTGGGCACTGGTGGGAATCAGAACAACGACGTCTAAACAGATTTTCCTTTGTAGCTAGCTTGTTACAGCAGACTCGCCACCAAAAGTTACGAATCTTAGGTGGGACTGGAGTCGACCAGCTTACTTTCCAGAAACCTTTTGGGAGCAGAAGAGATGAAGACGCCCCTAAAAGTACTGCAGACTGCTTAGCCTCAACCGCCATTCGGTATCCAGTCTTAACATCATATATTCCCCGGTTGGAGTGGTGCCAGACAAGAGAGTCCTCCATATCTGTTGAGGATATGGGAATAGCAAGAATATGATGAGCTTCTGCTACTCCCACTGCGGTCGTAAGTTTGCCTAGATCCCAATCTTTGGAATTAGGATATATGACATCACTTACTAATTGAACTTGGCACCCAGGTTGCTGAGGGGACGCGACTTTGAAAGTCTGAGAATGCGGCACCCATTGATCCTCCCAAAAATGAATTGACTTTCCATTGCCCAGCTGCCATCGAAGACTTGATTTAAGAAGCTCTCTGCCCTGTAAAAGATTAGGCCAGGCCCATGATGGCCGGCTCCCTCTTCTAGCCATCAGAATGTCAACATTCGGGTAGTAAAGGCCTTTTAAAACATGAGCACAAAGAGAGGTGGAGGATTTAAACAATCTCCAGACTTGTTTAGCTAACAGGCTAAATTGAAGGCTTTAAAATCTCTGAATCCCAGCCCCCTTTGGCTCTTACCCACAGATAAACTGGCCCAACTAGCCCAATGGATTCCACGGTCCGACGGTCCCCGCCCCACCAAAAATTGCTTGTATAGGAATTCAAACAGTCAGTAAATTTTTTTGGCAGAGCAAAACAAGCCATTGCATATGCTGGAATAGCTTGGACGACTGATTTAATGAGAACTTCCCTACCAGCCTGTGATAAAAGATTTTGTTTCCAACCTTGCATCTTTTGCACCACTTTTTCGATTAAATAGCCATAAGCTTCTGCTTTTGATCTCCCCCCAAAAAATGGGAGGCCAAGATATTTGGAACCACGGTTTAAAGAAGAAATGCCCAAGGAAGAGCCAATGCTGTGTTTCACATCATCAAGAGTATTTGCCGAAAACAAGATCCCAGATTTCTCAAAGTTTATCAATTGGCCGGAAGCCGAGCTATACTCCTCTAGGATTGATTTCAAAACATGGCACTCCGATAAGTTGGCTTGGGCAAACAGAAGAGCATCATCTGCAAAGAAAATGTGAGAGAGCACGGGACAACCCCTCCGTAAAGTAACCCCTGACCACTGTTTCTCTTGAACACTTTTGGAAATTTATAGAGACAACCCTTTAGCAACAAGTACAAATAAATACGGAGATAGAGGGTCCCCTTGACGAAGCCCCCACAATGGAGTAAACGCTGCCCGTTTCTCGCCATTTGCAAAAATTGAAAACGAAACCGTGGACACAATTTCCATAACCTAGTTAACCCAAATGGAATGAAAACCCAACTTTACCATCAGAGCCTTTAAAAAATCCCACTGCACTCGGTCATAGGCTTTGTTGAAGTCAAGCTTCACAGCCATATCATGCACATCCCCTCTTTTCTTTAACTTCATGTAATGGAAAACTTCATGAGCCACAATTATATTGAGAATTTAATGGGAATTTAATGAGTAATTTACTGGGAATTGGCTTTGAATTTACAGAGTAATTTGCTGAGAACTTACTGAGTAATTTAAGAAGAATTTACGAAGAATTTACTGAATAATTTACTGAGAATTTACTAGGAATTTACTCAGTAATTTACTAGAAATTTACTGAATAATTTACTGAGAATTTACTGGAAATTTACTAACTATTTACTGGGAATATACTGAGTAATTTACTGAGAATTTACCAAGTAATTTACTGAGAATTTACTAAGTAATTTACTGAAAATTTACTAGGAATTTACTGAGAATTTATTGAGTAATTTACTGAGAATTTACTAGGAATTTACTGAGAAATTTAATAAGATTTTATGGCAATTTACTGATTAATTTAATGAGAATTTACAGGGAATTTACTCAGTAATTTACAGAGAATTTTCTGGGAATTTATTGTGAATTTACTGCGAATTTGCATAGTAATATAATGAGAACTTACTGAGAATTTACTGGGAATTTACTCGGTAATTTACTGGGAATTTACTGAGAATTTAGTGAGTAATTTAATTGAAATTTACTACGAATTTACTGAAAATTTACTAGGAATTTACTAAGTAATTTACTGGGAATTTACTCGGTAATTTACTGAGAATTTACTTGGAATTTACTGCGTAATTTATTGAGAATTTACTTGGATTTTACTGAGTAATTTACTGAGAATTTTCTGGGAATTTACTGGGTAATTTACAGAGAATTTACTTGGAATTAACTGCATAATTTAATGAGAATTTTCTGAGAATTTAATGAGTAATTTAACAAGAATTTACTGAGAATTTACTCAAGAATTTACTGGGAATTTACAAAAAAATTTAATGGGAATTTACTAGGTAATTTATTGAGAATGTAAAAGGAATTTACTGAGTAATTTAATGAGCATTTACTGAGAATTTACGTAGTAATTTGCTGAGAATTTACTGAAAATTTACTGAGTAATTTACTGAGTAATTTACTAGGAATTTACTAAGTAATTTACTGGGAATTTACTGAGTAATTTAATACAAATTTACAGAGAATTTACTAATTCATTTAATGGGAATTTACTGACAATTTACAGGGAATTTACTGAGAATTTATAAGGAATTTCCACAGTAATTTACTGAGAATTGACTGGGAATTTATTGAGTATTTACTGAGTAATTTAATGAGAATTTACTGGGAGTTTACTGAGAAATTTACTAAGAATTTTCTGAGATTTTTCTGAGTAATTTAATGAGAATTTACTGGGAATTTACTGATTAATTTAATGGGAATTTACTGAGTAATTTACTGAGAATTTAGTAGGAATTTAACGAGAATTTAGTGAGAATTTATCGGGAATTTACTGAGAATTTATAGGGAATTACCTGGGAATTTTCTGAGAATTTATTGTGAATTTAATGAGAATTTACTCAGTAATTTACTGGGAATTTACTAAGTAATTTACTCAGAATTTACTACGTAATTTACTTAGAATTTAATGGGAATTTACTGAGTAATTTACTGGGAATTTACCGAGTAATTTGTTGAGTAATTTACTAAGAATTTACAATGAATTTCCTCAGTAATATACTGAGAATTTACTGGCAATTTACTGAGTAATTTACTTAGAATTTACTAGTAATTTACTGAGAATTTATGGGAAATTTACACAGTAATTTAATTAGAATTTACTAGGATTTTACCGAGTAATTTACTGAGAATTCACTGGGAATTTATTAAGAATTTTCTGGTAATTTACTGAGTAATTTAATGAAAATTTATTGGGAATTTACTGAAATTTTACACAGTAATTTGCTTGGAATTTACTGGGAATTTATTTTGTAATGTACTGAGAATTTACTAGGAATTTATTGAGTAATTTATTGAGAATTTACTGGGAATTTACTAAGTAATTTACTGGGAATTTACTGAGTATTTTACAGAGAGTTTACTGAGAATTTATTGAGAATTTACTAAGAATTTTCTGAAAAATTACAGAGAATTTAATCTATAATTTACTAAGTAATTTAATGAGAATTTTCTAAGAAATTACTGTGAATTTATTGGGAATTTACTGAGAATTTATTTGGAATTTAGTGGTAATTTATTGAGAATTTATTGTGAATTTACTGAGTAATTTAAGGAGAATTTAATAGAAATTTACTGAGTAATTTATTGGGAATTTACTCGGTAATTTACTGACAATTTACTTGAAATTTACTGAGTAATTTACTGATAATTTACAGGGAATTTACTGGGAATTTGCCGAGTAATTTATGGGGAATTTACTAAGTAATTTACTTAGAATTTACTTGGAATTTACTACATAATTTAATGAGAATTTACTGAAAATTTACTGGGAATATACTGGCAACTTACTGGGAATATACTGAGTAATTTACTGACAATTTACTGAGTAATTTATTGAGAATTTACTGGGAATTTACTGAGTAATTTAATAAGAATTTACTGGGAATTTTGTCAGTAATTTACTGAGAATTTACTAAGTAATTTAATAAGAATTTACTGGGAATTTACTAATTAATTTAATGAGAATTTACTGGGAATTTACTGAGAATTTGCGGGGAATTTACTGTGTAATTTACTGAGAATTTACTGAGAATATACTGGGAATTTATTGATAATTTACTGGGAATTTAATCAGAAATTTACTAAGAATTTATTGCGAATTTACTCCGTAATTTAATGAGAATTTACTGGGAATTTACTGAGAATTATCTAGGAATTTACTGAGTAATTTAGTGAGAATTTATTGAGTAATTTAAAGAGAATTTATTGAGAATTTACTGAGAATCTACTTTGTAATTTACTTAGAAGTTACTGAGAATTTATTGTGTAATTTACTGAGAATTTACTGAGTAATTTACTTAGAATTTACTGGGAATATACCAAGTAATTTAATGAGAATTTACTGAGAATTTACGGGAATATTTTGAATAATTTACTGAGAATTTACTGGGAATTTACTTAGTAATTTACGCGGAATTTATTGAGAATTTTCTAGGAATTTACTAAGTAATTTAATAAGAATTTACTTGAAATTTACTGATTAATTTAATGAGTATTTACCGAGAATTTACTGAGTAATTTAATGAGAAATTGCTGGGAATTTACTCAGTAATTTAAAGATAATTTAATGGAAATTTACTGAGTAATTTACTGAGAATTTACTTAAAATTTACTGAGTAATTTAGTGAGAATTTGTTGCGACTATACCTAATAATTTAATAGGAATTTACTGATTAACTTAATGAAAATTTACAGAGAATTTACTGGGAGTTTACTTAGTAATTTACTGAGAATTTACTGAATAATTTACTGAGAATTTGCTAGGAATTTATTGAGAATTTACAGGGAATTTATTGAGTAATTTTTTCATAATTTACTCGGAATTTAAACAGTAATTTACTGAGAATTTGCTTGGAATTTAATAAGTAATTTACTGAGAATTTACTGAGTAATTTAATGCGAATTTATTGGGAATTTATTGAGAATTTACTCAGTAATTTACTGAGAATTTACTATGAATTTATTGAGTAATTTACTGAGAATTTACTCTGTAATTTACTGAGTAATTTACTAAGAATTTACTGGGAAGTTACTGAGTAATTTACTGAGAATTTATTAGAAATTTACTGAGAATTTACTTCGTAATTTTCTGAGAATTTATTAGGAATTTGCTGAGTAATTTACTTAGAATTTACAGGGAATTTACACAGTAATTTAATGAGAATTTACTAGGACATTACTGAGTAATTTACGGAGAATTTTATGGGAATTTACATGGAATTTACCGAGTAATTTACTTAGAATTTACTCAAAATTTACTGAGTAATTTACAGCTAATTTACTAAGAATTTATACTGTAATTTACTATGTAATTTAATGAGAATTTATTGGAAATTACTGAATAATTTACTGAGAATTTACAGGGAATTTACGGAGTAATCTACTAAGAATTTACTGGAATTTAATGGTAATTTACTGAGCAATTTACTGAGAAATTACTGAAAATTTACTAAGTAATTTAATGAGAATTTACTGAGTAATTTACTGAGAATTTACGGGGAATTTACTGGGAATTTACTGAGAATTTACTTGGAATTTATTGCATAATGTAATGAAAATTTACTGGGAATTTACTCAGTAATTTAATGAAAATTTACTATAAACTTACTGAGTAATTTAATGAGAATTTACTTAGTAATTTACTAACTTACTAGTAATTTACTGAGTAATTTAATTAGAATTTACTGTGAATTTATTGGGAATTTAATGAGTAATTTGTTGGGAATTTAGTCAGTAATTTACTGAGAATTTACTGGGAATTTAATAATTAATTTATGGGGAATTTACTGAGTAATTTACTGAGAATTTATTGGGAATTCACTGAGTATTTAATACGAATTTACTGGGAATTTACTGATTAATTTGATGAGAACTTATTAGGAATTTACTGAATAATTTGTTGAGAATTTAGTGGCAATTTACTAACTATTTACTGGAAACTTACTGAGTAATTAAAGAGAATTTACCAAGTAATTTAATTAGAATTTACTGAGTAATTTACTTGGAATTTCCTCAGTAATTTACCCAGAATTTTCTGGGAATTTACAGAGTAATTTATTGATAATTTTCTCAAAATTTACTGAGTAATTTATTGAGAATTTACTAGAAATTTAATGAGTAATTTACTGGGAATTTAGTCAGTAATTTACTGAGAATTTACTGGGAATTTAATTAGTAATTTACTGAGAATTTATTGAGTAATTTAATAGCAATTTACGGAGAATTTACTGAATAATTTACTGAGAATTTATTGGAAATTTACTGGGAATTTACTAGAAATTTACTGATAATTTATTGAAAATTTACTGAGAATTTACTAGAAATTTACTGAGAATTTATTGAAAATTTACTAACTAATTACTAGGAATTTACTGAGTAATTTACTGAGAATTTACTAGGAATTTACTCAGTAATTTTATGAGAATTTACTGGGAATTTACTAAGTAATTTATAGGGAATTTACTGAGTAATTTTACTACGAATTGACTGGGAATTTACGGAGAATTTATTGGGAATTTACTGAGTATTTACTAGGAATTTACACAGTAATTTACCCAGAATTTATGTGGAATTTACTGAGTAATTTAATTAGAATTTACAAGGAATTTACTGGAAATTTACTGAGAATTTACTGGGAATTTATTGAGTAATTTACTGAGAATTTACTGGTAATTTACTGAGAAATTTAATAAGATTTTATGGGAATTTAGTGATTAATTTAATTGGAATTTACTGAGAATTTAAGGAGAATTTACTTAGTAATTTATAGAGAATTTACTGGAAATTTACTGAGTAATTTACTGAGAATTTAATGTGTAATTTAATGGGAAATTAATGCGAATTTACTTAGAATTTACTAGGAATTTAATGAGTAATTTACTAGGAATTTACTGCGTAATTTACTGAGAATTTACTAGGAATTTACTGAGAATTTTCTGGGATTTTACTGAGTGTTTTACTAGTAATTTACTGAGAATTTTCTGGGAATTTACTAGGTAATTTACAGAGAATTTACTTAGAATTAACTGCATTATTTAATTAGAATTTACTGGGTATTTACTGAGAGTTTAATGGGAATTTACTGAGTAATTCGCTGAGAATTTAATAAGTAATTTAATAAGAATTTAAAGGGAATTTATTGAGAATTTGCGGGGAATTTACTCAAGAATTTACTGAGAATTTACTTGGAATTTGCTGAGAAATTTATTGAGAATTTAATGGGAATTTACTAAGTAATTTACTGAGAATTTAAAAGGAATTTACTGAGTAATTTAATGAGAATTTACTGGGAATTTACTGAGAATTTACTAGGAATTTACGTAGTAATATGCTGATAATTTAATGGAAATTTAGTGAGTAATTTACTGAGAATTTACTAAGTAATTTAATAATAATTTTTTGGGAATTTACTAATTAATTTAATGAGAATTTACTCGAAATTTACTGAGAATTTACTACGTTTTTACTGAGAATTTACAAGGAATTTCCTCAGTAATTTGCTAAGAATTTAGTGGAAATTTACTGAGTAATTTACTGAGAATTTACTGAGTAATTTAATAAGAATTTACTGGGAATTTACTAATTAATTTAAAGAGAATTTATTGGGAATTTACTGAGAATTTATTGGAAATTTAATCAGTAATTTACTGAGAATTTGCTTTGAATTTACAGAGTAATTTGCTTGGTATTTACTGAGTAATTGAAGAAGAATTGACGAGGAATTTACTGAATAATTTACTGGAAATTTACTCAGTAATTTACTGACTATTTACTTGGAATTTACTGAGAATTTACCAAGTAATTTACTGAAAATTTACTGAAAATTTACTGAGAATTTACTGAGAATTTACTGGGAATTTATTTAGTAATTTACTGAGAATTTACTAGGAATTTAGTCAGTAATTTCCTAAGAATTCACTGGAAATTTACTGAGAAATTTAATAAGAATTTATGGGAATTTACTTATTAATTTAATGGGAATTTACTGAGTAATTTACTGAGAATTTACAGGGAATTTACACAGTAATTTACAGAGAATTTCCTGAGAATATACTGAGTAATTTACTGTGAATTTATCGTGAACTTACACAATAATATAATGAGAATTTATTGAGAATTTACAGGGAATTTACTCAGGTATTTACTGGAAATTTACTGAGAATTTGCAAGGAATTTAATGGGAATTTACTGCGAATTTACTGAGAATTTACTTAGAATTTACTGAGTAATATACTGAGAATTTACTCGGTAATTTACTGAGAATTTACTTGAAATTTACTGCGTAATTTATTGAGAATTTACTTGGATTTTATTGAGTAATTTTGTCGTAATTTTCTGGGAATTTACTTGGTAATTTACAGAGAATTTACTTGGAATTAACTGCATAATTTAATGAGAATTTTCTGCGAATTTAATGAGTAACTAAATAAGAATTTACTGAGAAATTTTCTGAGAATTGAACGTGAATTTACTAAGTACTTTACTGAGAATTTAAAAAGAATTTACTTAGTAATTTAATGGGAATTTATTGAGAATTTACATAGTAATTTGCTGAGAATTTACTGAAAATTTACTAAGTAATTTACTAGGAATTTACTGAGAAATTTACTAAAAATTAACTAGAAATTTACTGAGTAATTTAATAAGAATTTACTGGTAATTTATTAATTCATTTAATGAGAATTTACTGGGAATTTACTGAGTAATTTACTGAGAATTTACGGGGAATTTTCACAGTAATTTACTGAGTATTTACTGAGTAATTTAATGAGAATTTACTGGGAATTTACCGAGAAATTTACTGAGAATTTTCTGGAAATTTCCTGAGTAATTTAATGAGAATTTACTAATTAATTTAATGGAAATTTACTGAGTAATTTACTGAGAATTTAGTGAGAATTTACCAGGAGTTTACTAAGTAATTTACTGGGAATCATCTGGGAATTTACTGGGAATTTATTGAGTAATTTAATCAGAATTTACAGGGAATTTGTTGAGAATTTACTGGGAATTTACTACGTACTTTACTGAGAATTTAATGGGAATTTACTAAGTAATTTATTGAGTAATTTACTGGGATTTTACTGAATATTTTACTAGTAATTTACTGTGAATTTTCTGGGAATTTACAGGGTAATTTACAGAGAATTTAGTTGGAATTAATTGCATAATTTAATTAGAAGTTACTGGGTATTTACTAAGAGTTTAATGGGAATTTGCTGAGAATTTAACGAGTAATTTAATAAGAATTTAAAGGGAATTTATTGAGAATTTTCGGGGAATTTACTCAAGAATTTACTGAGAAATTTATTTAGAATTTAATGAGAATTTAAAAGGAATTTACTAAATAATTTAATGAGAATTTAATGGGAATTTACTAGGAATTTACGTAGTAATTTGCTGAGAATTTAATGGTAATTTACTGAGAATTTACTGGAAATTTACTAATTAATTTACTGTGAATTTTCTGAGAATTTATATGGAATTTACTGAGTTATTTACTGAGAATTTACAAGGAATTTCCTCTGTAATTTCCTGAGAATTTACTGAGTAATTTAATAAGAATTTCCTGAGAATTTATAAATTAATTTAATGAGAATTTACTGAGAATTTGCTGAGAATTTATTGGGAATTTAATGAGTAATTTACTGGGAATTTAGTTAGTAATTTACTGGGAATTAATGAGTAATTTTCTGAGAATTTGCTTTGAATTTACAGAGTAATTTGCTGGGAATTTACTGAGTAATTTTAGAAGAATTGACGAGGAATTTATTGAATAATTTACTGGGAATTTACTCAGTAATTTACTGAGAATTTACTGAATAATTTACTGGGAATTTATTGAGTAATTTACTGAGAATTCACTGGGAATTTATTGAGAAATTTAATAAGATTTTATGCGAATTTACTTATTAATAAAATGGTAATTTACTGAGAATTTACAGGGAATTTACACAGTAATTTATAGAGAATTTTCTGAGAATTTACTGAGTAATTTACTGTGAATTTACACAGTAATATAATGAGAATTTACTCGGAATTTACTCAGTAATTTACTGAGAATTTACTCGATAATTTACAAAGAATTGACTAGAAATTTAATGAGTAATATAATGGGAATTTACTTGAAATTTACTTGAAATTTACTGAGTAATTTACTAAGAATTTACTGGAAGTTAACTAGGTAATTTACTGAGAATTTACTTGTATTTTACTGAGTAATTTTCTAGTAGTTTACTAAGAATTTTCTGGGAATTTACTTGGTAATTTATAGAGAATTTACTTGGAATTAACTGCATAATTTAATGAGAAATTTTTGGAAATTTAATGAGTAATTTAATAAGAATTTACTTGGAATTTACTCAAGAATTTACTGGGAATTTACTAAGAAATTTACTGAGAATTTAACGGGAATTTACTAAGTAATTTACTGAGAATTTAAAAAGAATTTACTGAGTAACTTAATGAGAATTTACTGAGAATTTATGTAGTAATTTGAGGAGAGTTTACTGAAAATTTACTGAGAAATTTACTGAAAATTTACTGTGAATTTACTAATTCATTTAATGAGAATTTACTGGGAATTTATTGAGAATTTATAGGGAATTTCCACAGTAATTTACTGAGTAATTTAATGAGAATTTACTGGGATTTTACTGTGAAATTTACTGAGAATTTTCTAGAAATTTCCTAAGTAATTTAATGGGAATTTACTGATTAATTTAATGGGAATTTATTGAGTAATTTACTGTGAATTTACTAGGTATTTAATGAGAATTTACTGAGTAATTTACTGAGAATTTAGTGAGAATTTACCAGGAATTTACTACGTAATTTACTGGGAATCATCTGGGAATTTACTGAGAATTTACATCGAATTTACTAAGAATTTACAGAGTAATTTACTCAGAATTTATTGGGAATTTACTGAGAATTTACTGGAAATTTACTACATAATTTATTGAGAATTTAATGGGAATTGACTGAGTAATTTATTGAGTAATTTACTCAGAATTTACATTGAATTTCCTCAGTAATTTATTGACAATTTACTGAGTAATTTACTTAGAATTTACTAGGAATTTACTGAGTAATTTACTAAGAATTTACTGGGAATTTATATAGTAATTTACTAAGTAATTTAATGAGAATTTCTAGGAATTTACTGAAATTTTACACAGTAATTTGCTTTGAATTTACTGACAATTTACTGCGAATTTACTTTGTAATTGTGGACGTCCCCCGAACACCCCGGGAGGGTTAGTCCCGTTCTGTTCATTTGGGGTTACCACAGTTCGGACTCGATTTGTGTCACGGTTCTTAATCTGACCCAAAGAGTCCAAATCTGGCAAATCGTTTTGAGAAACGGATTTTTGAAAAAGTAGTGCCAAACATGGACTGCTTTGCCAGATACAGAGTCGCCACCTAAATATTTTTAAAATGGGAAATTTAGGAAACCCTGACTCGGTGCCGAAGGCCACATGTCCGTCATCACCGGAGTTGTCTCGGCTCGGGAGCTTGGGTACGATCGGGGAAGGTCAGCTATGAGCACCCCCTCTCGCCTGGTCCGAAGACCAGCCTCTACTAACCGTGATATCCAGTTTTGAAAACGTTATGTGTTCTTATTCCAATTATTAGCCTAGAATTACTATGTTATGCGCGCAGCAAACAAGTATAGACCAAATTGCCCAAATTGGAACAAAACATTCCATGTTCGTTTTGAAAATGGTTTGCTACTCGCAAGTAGGCTAAAATGCAGATTTTGCCACCCTCAAGTGGGTTTTTGGAAAAGACGGTTTTACCACTATCTAGTGGGCTTAAAACAAATATAGTTTTAACGCATTATCCCAATTTAAGCAATTTGACCTCCACCCACAGGCATTTAAGCAATTTATCTCATGTAAACACTTAGCCACATGGCAAGCATACTATTATGGCAACATTCACACGCATGCTGGATGCTAAAGCATAACCACTTACATTGTACTCCGTGCCAAAACAATAAACTAGTTAGCAATTGTGCATGTGCTAGCTCATGTTATTTTGCCTAATGCAACACATACAAGATGCAATTTTAGTTAGGCTTGGTTAACCTAAATATTGGCATATGATATGCAACCAATTGATTCATGTATTCAATTTTGAAATTTGAAAATACGAATGCGGTTAGTATGATGTACCGAGCCTGGTGCATGTCAACAAATGCATGAATGCACGCATGCATATCATAAGGTATGCTAATTTCAAAAATGCCCTAATCTACCATCATAAGCAGGTAAATAAAAGGGAAGAAAGAAATGGGGATTGGAAGACATACACACACTCACCCACACTTATTACATGTTTACCCTCACTCAGAGGGTTCGAATTAATATTACAGTCCCAAATAATAAACAAATAAAATTATTACAAAAAAAAAATATTCTAATTTAATTTAAAGGAAAGGTGGCGAAGGAAGGAAAAGGGTAGCCGCAGCCTCTGCCTCGGGATGCGCGAGTGATGCATGCTCGAATCCGCCTCGTTCGGAAAACCCGTACTGTACTCCTGTCGCCTCTGTTTGTACTGCCTTGTCTTTCTGAAAATTTCCAAAGTACTGGAGCAAGTTCCTTGCATCCTGCAGAGCACCACCGGCCGGACAAAATTACCACCGGCACTTCTCAATTTCCATCGGCACTTTATCGGATTCATCGGCACTCCAGATAGTGCCGGTCGGCACTAAATTCTGCCGGTCGGCAGAAACTTCCTGCAGAAGACAATTTGACAGCAAACAGAGAACAGACAGTGCATGTGTCACGACCCCAAACCGCCCCTAGTAGTTTGGTGCCGTGATGGCCAGTAATCCGTAATTACCGAAGGCCAACTTTTCAAAACTTAACACAATCAGAGTATGAATATAGGGGGCTCACAAATGCGGAAGCAATAAATCAATATACCAGTGGTCCATAAGAGCTGTGCATAGATCAAAGCAATGCCAAACATTCCAATTAACTTTACAAGTTGGATACAACAAGGTAAAATACATGTTACATCTTGATCAAAAGGCTTCTCGAGCCGACATATACAAAATACAGCTAATACAAGTCAAGAAGCATGATTTTCAAGATTTGCCGACATGCAAGGTAGGCATCGCCGACGTAAATGCAAAAGCAAGCCGACATAAGTACAAATCCAAAACAAGCATCCAAACGATCTAGGCGTCGCCGCCGTCCTGCTCATCACCTACATATATATAGAGGGGTGAGTACAAAACTCAGTGAATGGTACTAAAAATAAAGGTTTTACATGAATAAAGCCGGAGTCCTTCAAAACGAAACACATCATACTTAGCAAGGCAAGGGATGAACCGTATTCATCAATCAAATATTACAAGTATCCAAAGATGTTTACTGACAAGGCAAAACAAGGGATGAACCGTATTCATCATACAAGTATCATAACATCGGCGAAGCAAGGGATGAACCGTATTCATCATTCAATTATCATAACATCGGCGAAGCAAGGGATGAACCGTATTCATCATCAAGTATCATAACATCGGCGAAGCAAGGGATGAACCGTATTCATCATCAAGTATCATAACATCGGCGAAGCAAGGGATGAACCGTATTCATCATTCAAATATCAAAACATTGGCGAAACAAGGGATGAACCGTATTCATCATTCAATTATCATAACATCGGTGAAGCAAGGGATGAACCGTATTCATCATTCAATTATCATAACGTCGGCGAAGCAAGGGATGAACCGTATTCACCATCAAGTATCATAACATCGGCGAAGCAAGGGATGAACCGTATTCATCATCAAGTATCATAACATCGGCGAAGCAAGGGATGAACCGTATTCATCATTCAAATATCAAAACATTGGCGAAACAAGGGATGAACCGTATTCATCATTCAATTATCATAAGCTGTACGATCCGTAATTGTTTGGTCAAGAGTATCGCGAAAGTTTAGAGTCCTCCAATACAAGGGACTTGTGCACTTAGTACCGCGAAAGTTTAGAGTCCTCCAGTACAAGGGACTTGTGTTACTTAGGCCCGTAGCCCGATTTAACAAGGACCGTGTCCTTTTATACTTAGTACTGCGAAAGTTTAGAGTCCTCCAGCACAAGGGACTTGTGTTAATTAGGCCCGTAGCCCGATTTAACAAGGACCGTATCCTTTCCAAAGATGGCATCAAAACGAGGAGTATACTTGGCACATCAAAACGAGAGCTATTTATTCATGCTAACAAAATACTTTGTCAAACAAGGCAACAAGATTTATCAAACAAGTATAACATAGCTTTATCAATAATACCACTCACCTAGTTCTTCAGGTGTAGACTCAAGGCAAATATCAAGGACCTACAATCACATGGCAAGTCACATTCTCAAAGCAAGCTCTATACACATGCAAATGATCTCGGCATTCTTGCCAGATCCAAGTCAAAGACAAAACAAAACAAGCTGGGAGCTTAAACACTGCTCCCGTTTCTCGAACCCTCACTGGGTACCGTCCAGGGCTAAGCCGAGGTCCGTTAAACAAAGTCAGGAAAGACCTGGGTTTCCCCTTGAAGAGCATGAAGAACATGATCATTTGAAAGGTGGATGCAAGTTTACAACTTGTTACAAAATCTGAGTTTTCATGCCAAGAGTTCAAAACATGGACCTAAGTACCCATTCAAGAAGGTCATGCAAGAACAAACACAAAAACATGGTTTTCGTTCCAAACTCTACGATCAAAATGAGACTTTGTTCAAGAACACATGAAAAACCATTTTCTCTTTCTAAAACCAACTTCAAAACGATGCATGACATGCAAAACAAAACCGATCATGCAATGCAGCTAGGTATTCAGTAAGAACAATCAAAGGAGATCAAGATTCTAACCTCAAAACTCGGATCTAACGGTTCAAGCCACAAGGATCAAGCTTGGAAGACAACTCTCACTCAAGAACTCTTCTTCCTCCTTTCTAGAGCTTCTCTCTCTAAAACAAAGATTTGAGACAAGAAATGATTTGTTTCAAGGTCTGTCGGCTGCCTTAACAAACAGCTCGGACACGTGGCATTATCGGGTTGGTTCAGCTCCAAAAAGGTGATTGATAGACAAGACAAGTCTCTGACCAATCGTATGCAGCAAGCTCGGGTAAAACACATCGGCAAAGAGATGACATCGGCTCAAAACAAGGATCCAGCAACAGGATAGAAAAACATCGGCTAGGGAGGACGACACTTGACTAAGCTGTGCCACACCTTGGCCGGGGTGCGCCACATCTCGGCCTAGGCCATACCTGCCTGCGGACAAGGTTCAAGTGCGAAACATCTCGGCAAAGAATGCCCGAGGTGAATATGGGGTTGAACAAGACCTCAAGATGGTTCTAAGTACAAAGGGTCAAAGGCGGACTAAGCTCAAGATGATCTCGGCTACGCACACGCACTAAGCAAGGAACAAAATCATGCAAGCAACTTAAGCAAATCAAGGCATGACAAAACCTTTAAATTAACATAACAAGCTAAACCATGCAAGAATGTACGCAAATATGGCAAGAGTAAGGTGAGGGTTGTTACAGCATGGCATGGAGTTCTTGGACACATGTAAGCATGGTCCTACTTCTTATCATATTTTGAACTCAAAGAAGCATGACCTTCGACCTTTGAGCCATCAATGGTGCATGATGACTCAAGGGATCAAATTTGCCACTTAATGTAAGGATGTATGCAACAAACAACATGAAAACCGAGGCCTTATCAAGTTGGAGTCAAAGGTCCCGATGACCGGGAATCGAGGCACATTGCATCACTTGAAGTATGAATGGTCCTTGATTCCCAAACTTAGTTTGACACCCCAAATCAAGTAAATGCAATGCATGTAATGCTCAACAAGGCTCAAATGTATCATGCCACCAAGATATAAAGCACAACAAGCATTATGCAACCAACATGACAAATGTACAATGCTAAGCATACAAGGTACAAAAATGGTGCAAACATGGACCAATTTGACCATGGGATTGATAAGCTACAAGGCTTAATGGAACAACTATGCAACAAACATGGAGCAAGCATGCAAGAGGGCTTAAAATGGCAAAGGGGCAGGCCCTCACCCTTCTCAAAACAGTGGCCAAAAGTGGTCAAAATGATGAACAATCAACTTATGTTAACAAGCAAACTTATGGTCCCAAAGTTAAGGCACAAAAGGAGACAATTCCCCCCCACCAACATGACCTCTCATGGCATGATCAAAACAAGTAAAAACAGAGTTTTGGCATGCAAAATAGGACCCCAAAAACTCCTAATATGGCAGCTAAAGTAACCCCCATGAAACGAATGCGCTAAGGCTCACTCCTAGGCATAAGAGGACACACCCTCAAGGTATGAAAGAGGCCATGCATGCACACATACAAGCATGATTCTTGGACTAAAATGTGGTCCTTAGATGATGTTAAATCATGAGGATAATCACAAACATACATGTTAGAGGTCAACATGCTCAAAGCTTTTAAGCTAAAATACAAAGCAACCCTAACAAACATGTCAAGCATGACTAAATGGATAACCAATAAACCTTAAGCATGGAAAAACATCACTAAGAACTTCATGGAACTAAACCAACTCTCACAAGAATCATGGCCTAATCATGAGATGTATTTCTAAGCAAGATGGAGCAATACAAAACAAGTATTACAAGCATACAAGGAGGCCCAAATCCGACCAAAAACAGAGGTTATATATGACCTAAGATGCCTAAAAAAATACTGAAATGAAGCCAAGAAACAACAAGCACACATGCTATCCTTTTGAGCCCAAAAAGCAAGGAAACAAAACCATAAAGGGAGAGGGGTGTCCCTCCCCTATGCAAGACTTCAAACCAACTTTTTTGACACTAAAATACACTGATTTTTAGTGATGAAAAGATCAAAATGCTGAAGTGAACAAAACCTTATCAAAGAGGCACCAAAATAGACCAAACAAGGCCTATGAGGGTGAGTTTGCACTCAAACCACAAAATGACCTTAATGAAAGTGCTAGAGCAGGAAAATTTAAGCCTTTTTCATGTTATACACAAGAGCTAAAACAGTAAACAAAATAGGTAGAAAACCAATGCAAGTTTGGGGAATAAAAAGGAAGATGCTCACCCTTGAAGAACCCTTGAAGAACAAATGGTCTAGCCTCCTTCTTTGGATCAAAACCAGTCCAAAACTCAAGAAACAACTCCTCCAAGTCCCTCAATCTCGGAGTAAGGTGTAATGGTGTGTGTAATGGTGCAAAAGTAAGGTAAAACACACCTTTTGAGCTAAAAAACACACACAAAGGAGGAGAGAGGGGGAGGTATAGAGATAATATGTATCTATATTGCTAAGGGCTGGTTTTTGCTTCTGTTTTTCTAACCTAGAACCAAGAGGAAAGCCCCTCTCTTATAGGACTCCCTCTTGCAAAGCTTATACAACAAGCTTGGCTAGAGGGAAATCCCTCCATACACGTGTATGGAGGGGGGAAGAGTTGGTGCCAGCTATCACAACTGGCACAAAATATCTCCATAAAGTGGATGAACAGTGGTCGGCTGCCCAAAAATGCTATTTCGGCAAAAAACAGTGCCGACCGGCAACAAACTATGCCGACCGGCATTAAAATGTGCCGACCGGCAAACAAAAGTGCCGATGGCAGAAAAAGACCAGCCGGTGGCCTCCAGCCACTGCCGGTGGTGTGTGGGGATGCCTTACATGGCATTCCCTGCCTCTCAAAGGCAAGATGCAAGTGTTTGGTGTAAAACCAGACACTAAACGGTTGAGTTCGGAGATTCTGAGGCAGGACACGCGAGCCGAGACCTCCGGGAACTCCAAACGAACACAAACATGGATGATCACTGGGTGTTCAAACGGTGACGTCCAAGTCTTGAGGACGGTCAAAAATGGGGTGTCTACAGTTGCCCCTCTTTGACAGAACTCGAAAGTCATAACAATGACGGGAGTGAATGTCAAAGCCCAGAGACGACCCATTTTTGACAAGGCCGAAGACTCAGACAAACATACAAGACCAAAAAGATATGCGCCCGAAGGCAGGGGCAAAATGCAAGACAATGCACGGAGCCGAGCATAACTTATGATCATGCAAAGGAAACTGTAACGAAGCAAACATGCGACAGTTTTAAGCTAGCATACCAAACTACACTACAATGCAGAAAGGATGTAAGAGAATTATGGAATTCTCAATACGTCTCACTCGGAGATAAAATACCTGTGCGGCTCGTCTGGTTGCACCAGCTTCAAATGAACCGTACATACAATATCGTGCCTGAAAAGAAAACAAACTTAACAGGTACAATATGGTTAGCAACATGCATGACAATGCAAATGCGGTGTACTCGAAATGCGTGACAGCGCAAAGCAAGTGGGGAGCATGACAGTGCTGTGAAGATACAAATAGGTACGTGGAGCAAGCGGTCTACGCAGGCAACAAAATTGATCATGAACATGCGGTCTACGCAGGTGATGATATTAACATGCGGTCTACGCAAGCAAAACATGCGGTCTACGCAATCAAAACATGCGGTCTACGCAAGTAATGAAATTAACATGCGGTTTACGCAATCAAAACATGCGGTCTACGCAGGTAATGGAATTAACATGCGGTCTACGCAATCAAAACATGCGGTCTACGCAAGTAATGAAATTTAAACATGCGGTCTACGCAATCAAAACATGCGGTCTACGCAGGTAAAGAAATGATTACAAACATGCGGTCTACGCAGGTAATGTAATTAACATGCGGTCTACGCAATCAAAACATGCGGTCTACGCAGGTATTGAAATTAAACATGCGGTCTACGCAATCAAAACATGCGGTCTACGCAAGTAATGAAATTTAAACATGCGGTCTACGCAATCAAAACATGCGGTCTACGCAATCAAAATATGCGGTCTACGCAAGTAAAGGAACGTACTATTACACAACATAATCGAAACAATTTGCGGGGCTCACAAAGCATGAAAAGGATACGGGGCGGGATATTCTTCGCACGCATCGAGCGCTGCTCGCAGAAGTTGTGGCCTGAGGTCAACTCAAAGGTTCACGTTTCAAAGGTGTGATTTCCCGCATTGTGAGAGTGTCCAATGACGCGGTTGACCGGAACAAAGATGCGGAAGGTGTGTTAGTCGCAAGGGGAGTTTCACCGGTATCAATTCTGATACTTGGCTACCCTGCCATTCTACGCTTTATTTTCCTTTTTACTAGTAGTTTAAGCACATTGCACTGCCTCAGGCAGGTTTATTTTGTTTCTCAAAATTCACACACTTTGCAAAACATGTGATGGAAATGAAACGAATCATTTTATTCAAAAGATGTTGCATTTGGGGATCTTCTATGCATCGCATCGCAGGGTATCACACCACAATGTGAACGAAACTAAACTCATTTTGGAAAGTTGCCATCGTAATAATCAGGTAGTGAACTGACTTACAACTCGATAAGCAAAACAAGGACATGACACAACCAAACAAGTGTGAATACAACTCGATAAACAAATCGAGAGCTACAAGAGAGCGAAATACAACTCGATAAGCAAATGTTCAAAACTCGACAAGCAGACGGGCGTGGCTTCGCAAGAGTTTATCGCCGGGGGGGTTTGGAGGTGGTGAAGTTCCCCACTTCTTAGCATAAACAGCTCAGGAAACCAGAAGGAAGTCCACCGGCATGGTGTAGGGACCACCGGCTGCAAGGAGTGGCTACCGGCCATATGTCTGTTTTGTCGGCAAACTAAAATGGCCGGTCGGCATATTTTTTTGGCCGGTCGGCACTAAACGAGGGGGACCACCAGAATGTTGACACCTGTCCCCCACTCAACCTTATCTCCTACAAAAGATCCCAGCTTCGTAGTTTTTCTCATTTTCACACTGATTTGCTCCAATGGAAGAGTTTCTTGCCCAAAATCTCACAGCTTGGATTGCTAGCTTGGATGGCTCGGAAAAAGTGAATTTCCGGGACTTTGGCATAAATGCACTGTTCACTCTGGGTCGTACCCCGTTGCATCTCTCGTTTCTTCATGCCGCGGCAAGGTTTTGGAATCCGGTGACACATGTCTTTAGCTTCGCCGGGCAAGAGATGTGTCCTACCTTCGAAGATTTCCGAGCTCTAATGGAGTCCGAGCGCGACGAGGAGCTCCTGCCCCAACTTAATTTTGGTCATGCCCAATCCTTAGGGCGAATGTGTGGACTCAGCATGCGTGACGCTCGGTCTCTGATTTGTGACGGGATGCTGGCATTCCGAGTTTGACGGATCGGTTTTCCGATGCTGGTGATCGCAACAACCATCACTGGCAAGGCTTCCGGCGCCATGCCCTCTGCTTGTGCATGCTATTCCATTTTCTATTCGTCTTAGGCTCTGGAGGGGCTAGTGTCCGGCTGATTGAGGTCGCCCAAGGCTTGAAGGAGGGCAAGAGCTGCATTGCGATGACTCTGGCCGAGACGCTAATGGGCTTAGACGCTTTTTACCGTCATGAGACGTGCAGATTGGCGGGGAGTCCACTACTACTACAGGTAATGTTTCCCACCCGATCTCGCATTTCTGTATTGCTCACATCACTCGGCCCTCGAGCTCGGATTTTCTCTCAAAACCCTTTTCCTCACTTTTCTCTCAACTTACACCTCTCTATTCTTCATTCTCTCATTTTTCAATCCCTCCCCAGGTGTGGCTGATGGATAAACTGCAGATTGTGGACTTCTGCCCCGCATATTCAGCTCGCGGCTACTTCTTCCGGCATCGTCTAGTCAATGCCTTGGATGAGGAATGGTGGTTCGCTTGGATGTGCCACTTGTCCGCAGACCGTATTTGTCACGCCCCCAAACCGCCCCTAGTAGTTTGGTACCGTGATGGCCAGTAATCCGAGATTACCGAAGGCCGACTTACAAAATCACACACAATCAGAGTATAAAATATGGGGCTTACAAGTACGGAAGCAATATATATACATATACAGAATCTAATAGTCCATGAGAGCCGTGCTTAAGTCCAATGAAATGACATGCATCTTTATAAAGTCTTACAACTTACGTACAAGAAGGAAATGAAATACAAAACACATCTTGACCAAAAGGCTTCCCAAGCCGACATATACAAGTACAAATGCAAAATAAGCCGAGAAGCATGATCTTCAAGATGGCACAAAAATGCTATTCCAAAACATGTCGGCAATGCACCCAAAAACACATCGGCATCACGTCTAGGCCTCAATGCCTTCTTGTTCGCCACCTACATATATATAGAGAGGGTGAGCTTGGATACTCAGTGAATGATATTAGAAATAAAGGTTTTGCATGATTGATATCCAAGATTTCTTTCAAAACAATACATAGCATACTTTACAATCAAGAGGGAAATCAAGTTCATTGCCGGTCTTTCAAGTTCTTTGGATGTTATTACATCTACTTAATACAAGAGGGTGATGACATTCCCAAGACAAGAGTGCAGTTGCATTATAGTCCCCTGCAGCTAAGGACTTTCAAGACAAGAGTGCAGTTGCATTATAGTCCCCTGCAGCTAAGGACTTTCAAGACAAGAGTGCAGTGGCATTATAGTCCCCTGCAGCTAAGGACTTTCAAGACAAGAGTGCAGTTGCATTATAGTCCCCTGCAGCTAAGGACTTTCAAGACAAGAGTGCAGTTGCATTATAGTCCCCTGCAGCTAAGGACTTTCAAGACAAGAGTGCAGTTGCATTATAGTCCCCTGCAGCTAAGGACTTTCAAGACAAGAGTGCAGTTGCATTATAGTCCCCTGCAGCTAAGGACTTTCAAGACATGTCATCAAAACAAGATAATGTTTAATATACAAGTAGGGATAGTCATTCATGCTAGATCAAGTACTTTTCAAAACAAGGCAAGACGAGATTTATGAAAGCAAGTGTAACATAGCTTTATTAAAAATACCACTCACGTAGTTTCTTCACACGTCGGGGTCGAGACAAGCCCAAGTCCTACAAACACATGGCAAAGCCTATTGAATGCACTTTCAAACAAGTTTCGTATGTACACAAATGGTTTCGGAAAACATGCTGGGCACCAACCAGGTCTAGGCCGAGGTTCCACACCTTCTCGCCGAGGTGTGTTCCCGAGGGCCACATGCAAGGAAAAGAGGTCGGGAAACTCTGGGTTTCCCTCTGCTGATGAACATGAAAAACATGAGTGTGAAAACATGAAAAATATGAATGCTCAATCATAATCTGCCATCACAAATCTGGGATTTTCGTGCTATGAGTTTGAAAACATGGACCTGGGTACCCGTACTTGGAATCCTTGCGGAAATAAACACAAAAACATGATTCTTTATGCAAGCTTTTGGATCAAAACAAGACTTTCTTGAAGAACACATGAATGTCATTTTTCTCTTTCTAAAATCAAACTTCAAAACGATGCATGGCTTACAAATCATATCCGATCATGCGATGCAATAACTGAACATAGAGAACATCATGAGCAGATCAAGAATCTAACCTTAGAACACGGATCTAACGGTTCGATCTCTAGGAATCAAGCTTGAAGATCTACTTCCTCACTCTAAAACTCTTTCTTCCTCCTAGAGCTTCTCTCTCTACAAGGCAAGTTTATGATACCAAATGATAGTTTTCTATACTCGGTTCTGGGGTTAACCCTCTGCTGAGACACGTGGCGGCGACTGGTTGGGTTCTACCTGAAAAGGTGGCTGACAGGCCAGACAAAGCATGGTGGAAGGGTGTTCAACAAGCAAAGCGGTATGGGCTCTCTGACAGGCTATGACATCGGCTAACAACAAGGCGTATCTAACAAGCTACACGGAGTGGCACTCCGGCAAGGGGTGATATTAGCTAACAAAGGACCTCGGCAACTAAGGTGACAATGACCTCGGCTAGGAAGGACAACACTTGACTAAGCTGTGCCACATCTTGGCCTAGATGCGCCACACCTCGGCCTAGGTCGTACCACTCCAAGACGAGATCGCTTGGGTACAGGGTAACATCTCAGCTAATGTGTCAAGACGAGAACGGGGGTCAGCAAGGGGTTTCAAGATACTACGACTAGACTAAGGATGACCTTGGCTTGGAATAACATCGGCTAGCATAACTCAGGCAAGGCGTGACCTAAGTTTCACATCAAGGAAAGAACGAGACAAGTATACCACACTTAGACAAATCACAAGGCTTCAAAACAAGGCATGGATCACATTAGCTCAAGCGAAACAAATCACAACATACACATGCAAACTTAACAAGTCATAATCATACAGATGCTCATGAATATGATGAGGACATAAAATGTGGGTTCCTACAGTCTACCCTCCTTAAAGAAGTTTGGTCCCCAAACTTAAGTTACCTTGTCCTACGAATAACTCCGGGTAACGGATTCTCATCTCCTCTTCCTTTTCCCATGTGGCCTCCTCGCCATAATGTTTCTCCCATTCGATTTTCACCATTGATATCGACTTGTTTCTCAGCTGCCTCACTTGTCTGTCGATAATTCTCACCGGCTTCTCTTCGTAGCCCAAGTCTTCATTAACTACAACCCCGGAGTAATCTATTACATGCAGTGGGTCTCAGATATATTTTCTCAGCATCGAAACGTGGAACACGCTGTGGACTTGGCTCAAATCTGGCGGCAAAGCGAGTCTGTAAGCAACGGTGTTAACTTTCTCAAGAATTTCAAACGGCCCAATATATCGGGGTGCAAGTTTACCCTTCTTCCCAAATCTCGAAACTCCTATCATTGGCGAGACCTTCAAAAACACATGGTCCCCAATTTCAAATTCTAACTCCCTCCTTCTTTGGTCGGCATAACACTTCTGTCGACTCTATGCAGTTTTAATCCTCTGCTGAATGAGTTTGATCTTTTCAGTTGTCATCTGAACCAACTCGGGGCCAATTAGAGCTTTGTCTCCTACTTCAGTCCAACATATCGGCGATCTGCACTCCCTTCCATACAAAGCTTCATACGGCGCCATGCCTATGCTGGCTTGATAACTGTTGTTGTACGCGAACTCTACTAATGGCAAATGCGATTCCCAACTTCCTTGGAAATCCAACACGCACAGTCTGAGCATGTCTTCGAGTGTCTGAATCGTTCTTTCTGTCTGCCCGTCGGTCTGGGGGTGGAAGGCTGTGCTAAATCTCAACTCTGTTCCCAAGGCTCCTTGTAGACTCTGCCAAAATCTAGAAACGAACTTCGGATCTCGGTCTGACACAATGGACATCGGCACACCATGAAGCCTAACGATCTCATTCATGTACAATTCGGCAAGTCGGTTGGTATTGAATGTAGTATTGACAGGCAAAAAGTGAGCTGACTTAGTAAACCTGTCGACTATAACCCAGATGGAATCCATACCTCTCTGCGTCCTCGGTAAACCCACTACGAAATCCATGGAGATGTGCTCCCATTTCCACTCAGGAATTGACAAGGGTTGAAGAAGTCCTGCCGGTCTCTGGTGTTCTGCCTTCACTTGCTGACAACACAGACACTGAAATACAAACTCGGCTATCTCTCTTTTCATGTTTGGCCACCAAAAGGTCCGCTTTACGTCCTGATACATCTTGGTGCTCCCTGGATGAATGGCAAACTTGGAACTATGGGCCTCTTGCAAAATCTTCCTTTTCAACTCTGGTACGTCGGCTACACACAATCTCCCTTCAAACTTAAGCACTTGATTCTCCATAGTGTATCCCGGCCTCGGCTTGGTGACGAATTCATCAATTACCTTCTTGAGGAATTTATCCTCCCTCTGTCTGGTCTTCACTTCCTCAATAACGGTCGGTTCCACCGAAACCGCTGTCAAGCACGCCAAACTTCCAACTAATTTCCTGCTCAATGCGTCGGCTACGGAATTTGCCTTGCCTGGGTGATACTGAATCTGCATGTCATAATCCTTCAGTAGCTCGAGCCATCTTCTCTGCCTCATATTTAACTCTTTCTGAGTGAACAAGTACTTCAGACTCTTGTGGTCGGTGAAAACTTGGCAAGGTGTTCCATACAAGTAATGGCGCCATATCTTCAAAGCAAAAACCACGGCAGCTAGCTCCAGATCATGGGTAGGATAATTCTTTTCATTGGGCTTCAACTGACGAGACGCGTACGCTATGACTTTACCTTCTTGCATTAACACGCAACCCAAACCTTTATGTGAAGCATCACTGTAAATCTGAAATCCCTCATTAGCTGATGGTAGTACCAGAACTGGTGCTGTAACTAACCTCGTCTTCAGCTCCTGGAAGGCTGATTCTCTTTCATTGGTCCATTCATAAGCTGCTCCCTTCGTAGTTAGTTGTGTCAATGGCACTGCAATCCTTGAGAAATCCTTCACAAACTTTCTGTAATAACCTGCCAAACCCAGAAAACTACGAACCTCGGACACGTTGGTCGGCGTCGGCCAATTCACAATGGCTTCAATCTTACTGGGGTCAACTGATATACCGTCTTCATTGATCACATGCCCTAGAAATGAAATGCTGGAAAGCCAAAACTCGCATTTACTTAACTTGGCGTACAACTTTTTATCTCTCAAGGTCTTCAGGGCAAGTCTCAGATGATTCTCGTGCTCGTTCGTACTCCCGGAATAGATTAATATGTCGTCGATAAAAATAATGATAAACTCATCTAGGTACGGCTTAAAGACTCTGTTCATCAAGTCCATGAATGCGGCTGGGGCATTGGTTACTCCGAAGGGCATTACCAAAAATTCGTAGTGGCCATATCTTGTCCGAAAAGCAGTTTTCTCGATGTCCTCGGCTTTAACCCTCAACTGGTGGTAGCCTGACCTAAGGTCAATCTTGGAAAAGACTCGTGCTCCTCGTAGTTGATCAAGCAAATCGTCGATTCTAGGCAATGGGTACTTGTTCTTAATGGTCACCTTATTAAGTTCTCTGTAGTCAATGCAAAGACGAAGTGTGCCATCCTTTTTCTTAACAAATAGAACGGGTGCTCCCCACGGTGAAATGCTCGGCCTAACAAATCCTTTGTCCAACAATTCTTGTAATTGCGATTTCAGTTCTCTAAGTTCGGCTGGGGCCATTCTGTAGGGTGTTTTGGAGATGGGTTGTGTTCCTGACAAGATGTCCACAGTAAACTCTATTTCCCTATCGACAAGGTGGCTAGGCAACTCATTCGGAAAGACATCGGGGAATTCCTCAACAACGGGTATGTCGGCTAACTCAACATTTCCATTCAGATCACTTAGTATACTGCATAAATAACCCTTACATCCTTTTTGGATCAACTTGTAGGCCTTCATGGATGAGATTAAGTAAGGTGGGGGTACTACTCCTTTACCCTGAAAAATGACCTCGGCTTGGCTTGGGGTCTTCAATGTGACGCTCTTAGTAACACAATTAATGGATGCATGGTTCGCTACTAACCAATCCATTCCCAATATGACATCGAAATGGGTCATGCTTAATGGCATCAAATCGACTAACAACTCTACACTCTCGATCATAACATTACACGCCCTATAAATGGATGTAACAATCATATTTCTCCCAGATGGAGTAGACACAGACAATACGTAATCAAGGGGTGCTAATTCTCTATTCAACTTCTCGGCGAATACAGTGGACACAAATGAATGCGTGGAACCCGAATCAATCAATACGTATGCATCTTGAGAACAAATTGAAATGGTACCTGACACCACTGCTTCAGCATTCTGGGCGTCTCCTGGCACCAATGCGAAAACTCTGCCCTGCCTCGCCTGTACTCCCCCGATGTTATTCTTCTATGCAGAGCCCGAGGTGCTTCCATTCCTCTTCCCATCATCGGTCCTTGCTTTCGGGCAGTCCTTCACGCGATGGCCTATCTCGTCACACTCGTAGCAAGCTCCCGTTGCCCAACGACAAACCCCGAAATGTAGCTTTCCACAACTCGCGCACATCGGCTTGGCGTTACCTTCCTGATTTGAGTTGCTGGAACTGTCTGTACTCATTCTCTTCTTGGCATTGAACGGAACTCGGTGATTATCATAATTCTGCCTCTTCCTCTGGCCCTCACTTGAACTCTGGTATCGGTTCAAGTTAGCTTCAGCTAAGATAGCCTTGTCTAGTACTCCGGCGTATGTCGGCATATTGAGCATGTTGACCCGGTCTTGTATCGGTCCACGCAACCCACTTTCAAACTTTCTCGCCTTCCGGTAGTCGTCATCAACCATGTGAGGCGCATACCTCGCCAATTCGGTAAAGGCACGATCATACTCTGCCACTGTCTTGTTCCCCTGTGTCAGATTCTGGAACTCCGTGGTCTTTCGGTCTCGGACGCTAAGGGGAAAATGTTTGTTGTAGAATAACTCCAGGAATCTGGCCCAAGTCAAACCCGGATTACTCTCTCGAACCATCATCCACCACCTGCGGGCGTCGTCGTCTAACGTGAACGCTGCCAGAGATACCTTCTGAGCGTCTGTACTGGGGAAGATTTCAAACAGCTTCTCCATTTCTAAAACCCACGCCTCGGCTTTCATTGGTTCTATGCCCCCTTGGAATCTTGGCGGTTTCATTTTCTTGAATTCTCTGATCAGGGTTATCGTGTCGTTCCCATACAAAGCTTGCTGCGGAGGCACTTGTGGTACTGGAGGAGGTGGAGGCGGAGCTGCATATCGGCCATTGGTCTGCTCGGCCTGGGTAGAGGTGGTACCAGTATCCTGTGGCCTTGGCTGTCTCAGCTCACGAACCAAGCCTTCGACTAACCTTTCCAGTCTCTCCAACCTATCTTCGGAATGATCTCGGCCAACTGGAGGTCTTCCTCTCCTCATGATGCTGGGGGTATGCAGGATGTGACACTTAAACAAAATGAACAAAGGAACATGTATGCAAGAGAGTATAATCGTGCTGATGTAACAAAATGTTCATGCCAAGACGATGCACACCTTGTCAAGTAGCAAGCAACATGATGCAATCCTAACATCATTCTAAGGAAAGTCTTATGCTCTTCAGGACTCAAGGTGTGTGATTAACGTACTATAGGGATCTTGTGCTCTGATACCATTCTGTCACGCCCCCAAACCGCCCCTAGTAGTTTGGTGCCGTGATGGCCAGTAATCCGAGATTACCGAAGGCCGACTTACAAAATCACACACAATCAGAGTATAAAATATGGGGCTTACAAGTACGGAAGCAATATATATACATATACAGAATCTAATAGTCCATGAGAGCCGTGCTTAAGTCCAATGAAATGACATGCATCTTTATAAAGTCTTACAACTTACGTACAAGAAGGAAATGAAATACAAAACACATCTTGACCAAAAGGCTTCTCAAGCCGACATATACAAGTACAAATGCAAAATAAGCCGAGAAGCATGATCTTCAAGATGGCACAAAAATGCTATTCCAAAACATGTCGGCAATGCACCCAAAAACACATCGGCATCACGTCTAGGCCTCAATGCCTTCTTGTTCGCCACCTACATATATATAGAGAGGGTGAGCTTGGATACTCAGTGAATGATATTAGAAATAAAGGTTTTGCATGATTGATATCCAAGATTTCTTTCAAAACAATACATAGCATACTTTACAATCAAGAGGGAAATCAAGTTCATTGCCGGTCTTTCAAGTTCTTTGGATGTTATTACATCTACTTAATACAAGAGGGTGATGACATTCCCAAGACAAGAGTGCAGTTGCATTATAGTCCCCTGCAGCTAAGGACTTTCAAGACAAGAGTGCAGTTGCATTATAGTCCCCTGCAGCTAAGGACTTTCAAGACAAGAGTGCAGTGGCATTATAGTCCCCTGCAGCTAAGGACTTTCAAGACAAGAGTGCAGTTGCATTATAGTCCCCTGCAGCTAAGGACTTTCAAGACAAGAGTGCAGTTGCATTATAGTCCCCTGCAGCTAAGGACTTTCAAGACAAGAGTGCAGTTGCATTATAGTCCCCTGCAGCTAAGAACTTTCAAGACAAGAGTGCAGTTGCATTATAGTCCCCTGCAGCTAAGGACTTTCAAGACATGTCATCAAAACAAGATAATGTTTAATATACAAGTAGGGATAGTCATTCATGCTAGATCAAGTACTTTTCAAAACAAGGCAAGACGAGATTTATGAAAGCAAGTGTAACATAGCTTTATTAAAAATACCACTCACGTAGTTTCTTCACACGTCGGGGTCGAGACAAGCCCAAGTCCTACAAACACATGGCAAAGCCTATTGAATGCACTTTCAAACAAGTTTCGTATGTACACAAATGGTTTCGGAAAACATGCTGGGCACCAACCAGGTCTAGGCCGAGGTTCCACACCTTCTCGCCGAGGTGTGTTCCCGAGGGCCACATGCAAGGAAAAGAGGTCGGGAAACTCTGGGTTTCCCTCTGCTGATGAACATGAAAAACATGAGTGTGAAAACATGAAAAATATGAATGCTCAATCATAATCTGCCATCACAAATCTGGGATTTTCGTGCTATGAGTTTGAAAACATGGACCTGGGTACCCGTACTTGGAATCCTTGCGGAAATAAACACAAAAACATGATTCTTTATGCAAGCTTTTGGATCAAAACCAGACTTTCTTGAAGAACACATGAATGTCATTTTTCTCTTTCTAAAATCGAACTTCAAAACGATGCATGGCTTACAAATCATATCCGATCATGCGATGCAATAACATGAACATAGAGAACATCATGAGCAGATCAAGAATCTAACCTTAGAACACGGATCTAACGGTTCGATCTCTAGGAATCAAGCTTGAAGATCTACTTCCTCACTCTAAAACTCTTTCTTCCTCCTAGAGCTTCTCTCTCTACAAGGCAAGTTTATGATACCAAATGATAGTTTTCTATACTCGGTTCTGGGGTTAACCCTCTGCTGAGACACGTGGCGGCGACTGGTTGGGTTCTACCTGAAAAGGTGGCTGACAGGCCAGACAAAGCATGGTGGAAGGGTGTTCAACAAGCAAAGCGGTATGGGCTCTCTGACAGGCTATGACATCGGCTAACAACAAGGCGTATCTAACAAGCTACACGGAGTGGCACTCCGGCAAGGGGTGATATCGGCTAACAAAGGACCTCGGCAACTAAGGTGACAATGACCTCGGCTAGGAAGGACAACACTTGACTAAGCTGTGCCACATCTTGGCCTAGATGCGCCACACCTCGGCCTAGGTCGTACCACTCCAAGACGAGATCGCTTGGGTACAGGGTAACATCTCGGCTAATGTGTCAAGACGAGAACGGGGGTCAGCAAGGGGTTTCAAGATACTACAACTAGACTAAGGATGACCTTGGCTTGGAATAACATCGGCTAGCATAACTCAGGCAAGGCGTGACCTAAGTTTCACATCAAGGAAAGAACGAGACAAGTATACCACACTTAGACAAATCACAAGGCTTCAAAACAAGGCATGGATCACATTAGCTCAAGCGAAACAAATCACAACATTCACATGCAAACTTAACAAGTCATAATCATACAGATGCTCATGAATATGATGAGGACATAAAATGTGGGTTCCTACAGTATTGCTTGGCGGTGCCCTTGGTTGAACCTTCCGGCAATGAGTTACAATATGCCTCGGCAGACTGGGATTCAACTGGTTGGTCTCGCTCATTGTGTATTCTATTTCCCATTTCGGATTCGATGTCAATTTGGCCATGATCAGACTTGCCCGCCAGAGGGGATAGAGTATCCTGCTGCATTTCCAGCCCGAGGCGCGCAGCTTGCTTGGCAGGCCACTGCGTGGAGGATGAGAGAACTCCTGGCCCCCGCTCCTACTTTTAGTTGCACTTTGTCTGACGAGTGCATAGATTGGCTTAATGAAGAAGCACAGATTGGGCCCAGCTTGGCATCAGAGGCTTCGACCAGCTCTGGGCGGGGGCGCAGGAACACCTGACTTGACCATGCCCTAGATTTATTGCTTTAGTAGTACTTTCAAGTTTTCTTTCATGAATGTAATAAAAAGCAACTTCAATTGTATGTAAGAGCAGGAGAACTCTGTTTTGAAATCAAAGAAATTGAAAGTTGTGGCACTGAAAATTTTCCACCTTGGTCCAAAAATGGTCAAAGTTGTAAAAAGATTATTTGAACAAAGTCAGCCTATATTAAAACTTTTCAAAGATATTTTTGATGTGGATTAGAATTGGACACGCCTGAGATCTGTCACTCGAGATGCACAACCCCAGATTCCTGCAACTGGAAAGTTGCCCCTAGTCTGAAGAGCGCCGCAGCACTGCATAGCAACGGAAAGTTGCCCCTAGTCTGAGTGGCACTGCACCAGAGATTCCAACGAATGCTGATGAACAAAGATGGCTGAGATGATCAAATGGACAAAGTTGATCGGGGAAGTGTTATGGCTGAACTTCAGGATGAAGCTGCCTACGTATCCCAAACATGGGAATCAAGCCTTACGTAGTTCCGGCTTGGGTTCGCTCGAGTATTTTCACTCTCCTTTTGCGCTCTAACTTTTGCCAAGGCCGCCCTTCGCGGGTTTTCAGCCTTGCGAGCTCAGTTTTTATATTTTCTAATTTTTTGTGCTCTAACTTTTGCCTAGGTCGCCCTTTCGGGTTTTCGGCCTAGCGAGCCTCTCAAGGATAGCATTTCTTCAACTTGTCCATATTGATCGGTTGAGAGAATTCTAAGCCATCTAAATCCATCAGAACCACAGCTCCGCCTGACCAGATAGCTTTGATGATGTAGGGACCAGTCCAATTGGGTCTGAACTTGCCCCTCGGGTCGTGGATGGGAGCTCGGTTGTCTTTGAGTACCAAATCCCCTTCCTTTAGATTTTTGGACTTAACCCTCTTGTTAAAAGCCCGAGCAATCCTGCGCTGATAACTCTGAACGTGGTACAGTGCTTTCAGTCTCCTTTCGTCAAAGAGCATTAGTTCCTCGAACCTGCTCTGCTGCCAATCTGCCTCAGCTATCTGACACTCGGCCAATACTCGTAAAGACGGAACTTCAATCTCAATAGGTAGAACAGCCTCCATTCCATAAACTAACGAATACGGAGTTGCTTCGGTAGAAGTTCTAATTGAAGTCCTGTAGCCCCACAGAGCAAACGGCAACTTATCTGGCCAATCTCGATAGGTCTCCACCATTTTCCGCAGTATATGCTTGATGTTCTTGTTGGCGGCCTCAACTGCTCCATTGGTTTGCGGCCGATACGTAGATGACTTATGAAAAGCCACGTTATACTTTTCCAACAAGTCGACCACTTCTTTCCTAAAGTGGGATCCATTATCCGAGATGATCTCATTTGGCACCCCGTAGCGACAAATGATGTTGTTTATGATGAACTTTGCGACGTGCGACGCTTTCAACACCGCGTATGATTGGGCTTCGACCCACTTTGTGAAATAATCTATCGCTATGAGGATATACTCATGTCCGTTCGACCCCTTCGGGGTAACAGCTCCGATCACATCGATCCCCCATACGGAAAACGGCCACGGGGAGGTCATGTTGTACAACTTGGATGGTGGGATATTCATACGGTTTGCATGGATCTGGCATTTGTGGCATCGCCGAACAAAGCCGATACAATCCTCTTCCATGGTCGACCAGTAATAACCCTGCCTAAGGATCTTTCTGGCCAACATTACTCCATTCATGTGTGCACCGCACTCCCCTCCATGGATGGCCTCCATTAGGCGCTTTGACTCTTCAGTTTCTACACAGAGCTTATGCATTCCCAAATGACCCCTTTTGTACAGCTTACCTCCGCAGATGATGAACTGAACAGCCATTCTTCTAATGACCCTTTTATCCTTGGCGCTTGCCCCTAGGGGATACGACTCATTTTCCAAGAAGTTCCAAATATCGTAATACTAGGGGTTGCCGTCTTGGGCTTCATCTATGGCAGAAATTGACTCGTATGCTGGCGCAAACTTCTGATCAATGATGACTGGACGCATCCGGACTCCCGACGGGATGTCTATCATGGAAGATAAAGTTGCTAACGAATCTGCAAACATGTTGTTCTCTCTTACGAGGTGGGTGAAATTTAGTTTCTCGAACCGAGGAATTAACAAATCCAAGGTTTGGTGGTAAATTATCATCATTTCCTCCTTGACCTTCCAGTCTCCTTTTGCTTGAGACACAACAAGATTCGAGTCCCCAATGACGTCCAACCGTCTTACCCCTAGCTCTAGGGCTGCTTCCAGACCAGCAATACACGCCTCATACTCTGCCTCATTGTTCGAGACTCTGAACTGGAGCTTGAATGCTAAAGGGATACGGGAATCGTCAGGCGCTATCAGCAACACCCCTATCCCATACCCATACTGGTTTGACGCTCCGTCAAAGTACATCGTCCAAGTTTCATCCTCGATATGCAGAATTGCTTCATCTGGGAATAGGTACTCAACCGTTTCATCCCCCTCAACCGGGTGGTTGGCAAGGAACTCCGCTACCGCTCTCCCTTTCACCGACTTGCGTGTTACATACTTCAAGTCAAATTCGGAAAGCAATAGCAACCAACGAGCTAGCCTACCCGTAAGTGCTGGTTTCTCGAAAAGATATTTGATGGGATCCAAACGTGAAACCAACATTACAGAGTGAGCTAACAGGTAGTGCCGCAGCTTCCTGGTAGCCCATACCAAGGCCAAACAAGCCTTCTCCAGTGGTGTATAGCGGGTCTCGTAATCCAGCATCTTCTTGCTCAGATAGTAGATAGCCCTTTCCACTTTATCTTCTGACTCCTGTGCGAGCATGCAGCCCATGGTGGTCTCAGTTACCGAAAGATACAATATCAACGGTCTCCCCGGTTCTGGCGGTGACAACACAGGCGGGTTCTGTAGATACTCTTTGATCTGCTCAAAAGCTGCTTGACATCGGCCGTCCCATTGGAATTTCTTTCCTTTCTTTAGGAGGCCAAAAAGTGGTTCACAAGTCAAGGTTAATTTAGAGATAAACCGCCTTATGAATTGCACTTTACCTAGAAAGCCTCGCACCTCCTTTTCAGTCCTCGGTGGTGGCATTTCTAAGATGGCCTTGATTTTGGAAGGGTCGACCTCGATGCCCCTTTGCGTAATCAGAAACCCTAGCATCTTCCCTGCTGTAACACCAAAAGTACACTTCTGGGGATTCAGCCGCAGCCGAAATTCTCTGATCCTTTGAAAAAACTTTTGTAAGGCGGTGTAGTGGCCCTCTCTTTCTTTGGACTTGACAATCATGTCGTCCACATACACCTCGACCTCTTTATGGATCATATCATGCAATATTGTAGTTGCTGCCCGTTGATAGGTAGCTCCCGCGTTTTTTAGCCCAAATGGCATCACTCGATAACAATTTGTACCCCACGGGGTAGTGAATGCAGTCTTCTCCCGGTCTTCGGGCGCCATTACTATCTGATTATAGCCTGAGAAACCATCCATAAACGAAAGTAAGGCGTGTCCTGCCGTGAAATCTATCAGTTCATCAATGTGCGGCAAGGGAAAGTCGTCCTTCGGACTGGCCCTGTTCAAATCTCTGAAGTCTACACAGACCCGAATTCTGCCGTCTTTCTTCGGCACCGGAACAATGTTGGCCAGCCAAGTCGGGTACTCAGATACCAACAGGAAGCCTGCATCAATCTGCTTGGTGACCTCTTCCTTGATCTTAATGGCCCAATCAGGGCGGATCCTCCTGAGCTTCTGTTTGACAGGTCGGGCCTCGGGATCAAGAGGGATCCGGTGCTGTACAATCCCAGGATCAATTCCAGGCATGTCTTCGTAGGACCACGCGAAAACATCTTTGAAATCTTTTAACAAAGCGACTAAGCGCTCGCGTTCCTCAGAAGACAACGTGGACCCGATCTGGACCAGCCGCGGGTCCTTCTCAGTACCAACATTCACAATAGTGATTTCATCCATTAAAGGTTTAACAAATCTTTCCTGCTCTTGATCAATTAACCGTTGCAAAACCGGAGGAATTTCTTCCTCGTCGTTTTCATCAAAATTTTGAAAATCCTGATTTAAGCAATAAATCAAAGGCATAGAAAAATACTCCGAAACCACATCCACGTCATTCTCATTAAATACTTCCGAGCCGTCGGATTCCTCTGTTACAACAAACTCAAAAGAAAATGAAAAAGACGACCTAGACAGGACTGTGGCATCCGGGTTATCACCCCCGGGAATACCGGACTCCGACTCAGTTGAGCTGGAATCTGATTCCGACGTACAAGATTCGGTAGAATCAGATTCCGGCTCACTACCTGACCCGGTGCTGCTTGATAGAAAGCCTTCTTCATATTGCCAGATGAGAGAAGGTGCGATGGATGCATCCAAAATAGCTGATGGTAGGCCCGCAGCCGCTTCATTCCCAATCACACATACCGAGGAGCTATCCCCCAAGCAACTCTGTTCGATCGGAGGATCTGAAAGCAGACACGCTAGCGCTGCTCCCATTTCATTTTCGGCGTCCTCAGACTGTACTTCCTTACTTTCCTCAGCCTCAGCCGATAGATCTGCCTGCCCTTCGGCGATGTCATCCTCAGGTAACTGTAAATCAAAGAAAATCTCAAATCCCGGTACGCGCTTCTTCTCCGCGTTGAGCCACGGCTCTGGAAAGCCACAGAACGGAAAGTCCTCCCCCTCCCAGACGAAACGTCCGTTCAGGGTCCCCCGAATGGGCTGGTGCATTAAGTCAAAGGGCTTTCCCATCTGTTTCGCCCTGGCCCTTCCGGCCATTTCCTTTCCTTTCCTTATCCAATCCTCTTTGGTGGGTAGGTAGCCCAAACCAAAGGTATGGGGGTTATGTGGCACTTTGGCCGATGTTGCGGCGCCTTTCCTACCGCTCTTGCCTAATCCCATCCCGGGGATGTGCTGGAGTTTGTTCATGAGATAAACTGCTTGGGCACTGACATACACCCCTTCGTTAGCTGCCATGATGTTCTGTACGACCCGAGCCTCGGCCAAGGTAAAACCTGATATGAACACATCTTCTATACCGTGCTCAATTTCTAGAACAGGCGTAGATACCTCTGGTGGCGGATGAATTGATGAGTTTCCAAAAACAATGGCTACTCCCTTCCCATAGGGGTATTTCACCACTTGATGTAAGGTAGAGGAGACCGCCTTTACCTGATGCAGCCATGGCCGCCCCAAAAACAAATTGAACGTTGCAGGAACCTCCAAGACGTGGAAATCTATCTCGTGCTGTCCTGGCCCAACCTTTGTTTGAATCTTAACTGTCCCCATTACTTCCCGGCTTGTGTTGTCATATGCCCGAATCACCTGGGCCGTTGGCACAAAATCCGCGACTTTCAAACCAATCGCATAAGCTGTCCTTGCCGGGCAGACGTTGATGGCGGACCCCGTGTCGACAAGTACCACAGGTATCCATTTATCTCTGCACTCGACAGAGATGTAGAGTGGTTTGTTATGGTTCGCACCCTCGGGTGGCAGCTCTTTGTCAGAAAAACTCAATGTTGGGGAACTTCCTCCCGAAAAGACTAAGCCCACCAGCTGTTCGGGCGTGGTATCTATGGAAATTTGGCCTTATCCATGGCTGACAGGACAGCCTGCCTATGTACTCGAGAAGCCATAAGCAGTCCCCAGATGGAGATGTCTGCTTGTATCTTTTTCAATTGTCTCAATACGGCCTCATCTTCGAGTTGCTTCTCCTTTTGTTTCTCTGCTTCATTATCTTTTCCAGACGCCTCTGGTTGATCTAGGTGTGGAGGCTTGAAATACCGTCCACTCCTAGTCATGTGATCGACTTCGCCGATATACCAGGTATCATCTGGTTGGTTACCTTTCCAATCCTCGTCCGTGTGGGCAAGACATAGATCGTCGTCTTCCCACCACATACCATCTGCGACTAACAAGCATCTGTCTGGTTCTGGCACAACTATCCCGATACTTGCAGTACCTTTTATCCCTATGCTTGCAGCATCCTTCGTTTCCGTGGAGGTTTCGACCCCCATGTGGCCTTTTGCTTTCCTGATCCTCTTAGAATCCTCGAATCTCTCTTGTTCTGACTGTGTCAATGCAGTAGATTGCTCACTGATCCCTGTACTCAAAATGCTCCATTCCCGAGCGAAACTCTCGACACCGGCGCTCTCCGGCGATGTATTCTGCTCTTCGACACTCCCGGCCGTTGTTGACATTCCTGCCCCTGCCAGGCCTTGTTCTGACTCGAACTCCCCTATTACATTCGGCTGATCGTCTAACCACCCCGTGGCTTCTGCTGACTCTTCATAATCGAACCAGTTGATGGCTGAGTCTTGGTCATCGTGAAATTGGAACTTGACAAAATCGCCTTCCATGGCTGCCAAATCATCCGTTCCCTGTCTTGGACTGTTCCCTCTAATTACACACAACTCTTCTTCGATTGGAAATCTGACATTTGGTCTATTCTAGCCCACTGGTGAAATGTAGTCACTCGGACTGTAAGCATTCCCAACATCATTCTCAGACTCCGCAGACTTCGGTTTGACAACCTCTTTCCTATTCTCGATGGTCACCACCACTGGCTTGGGTTGGGTTATGGAGACGTCCATCATGCACAAATCGGTGCAATCAGGGAGGAAAACTTTAGGTTTAGGCAGGTAGGAGGGTGTGATGTAGATACTAGGATCGTAGGATGCGACCCCAGTGTAGATGAAGTTGATTCTTTTGGGTGGTGGAACTTGGTTATGTGTGGGGAGAGGATTTGTGGTAACATTGGCTTTCTCAGGGGGTAAAATCACCCCATTATCAATGAGATCTTGAATTTCATGACGTAAACAAAAGCATAGGTCAGTGTCATGACCGTGCTGCTGGTGGAACGCACAATACTTGGCCGGGTTGTGGGTGGCAGGCAGTCTTTCAGGTAAGGGTCGCGGCTCTAGGGGCTTCAGATGCCCTTTTTTGATCAAAACCCCCAAAGCTTTAGACAGGGGCATATAAAGTGGAGCGAAGGTTCTGGTGTTTCTGGGAGGGTATTTGGCTGTTTGTGAGTTGCTTCCGGACGCACCGGAGAATGGTGTGGCTGCCGTATTTCTTGGGGAAGGGTTAGTGGTGACCATACTCACTTCGGAGGTCCTGGCAGTCGTAGCGCCACTCGGGCCTGCGTTAGCATTACGGTTGAAATTTCTGCGGGGTTGCTCCCGATCATTATCAATCCAACCTTGTCTCAAGGCGTCCTCGATCTGCACCCCCATTTCATGCAGATCAGCAAAGGTAGGAAAGGGGACTACAATCATCTTTTGCATTAGCCTCGGCTGGAGATTGCGCACAATCATCCGAATCTGGTCCTTGTCCGTGGGTCTTAAGGTCATCATCGAAGCCTTAGCTTGCCATCTGGTTACAAATTCTGAGAAACTCTCCTTGGGTTCTTGTCTCGTTGTCTCGAGATCTCGGGTCGTGATCTCGATTTGTGTGTTATATGAGTATTGCAGGATGAAGGCCTCAGCCATCTCGTCCCAATTTCTCTTGACGTCATCCTCCAACTTGGCGTACCACGCGGACGCTACACCCGACAGGGTACAGCCGAATAAAGACAGCTTCTGTAATCTGGTGAGGCCCATTGGCCTTAGGACGTCTGAAAACAGTCGCAGGTGTACCATGGGATCCTCAGACCCGTCAAAACGATCAATTTGGGGCATCTTAAACCGATCTGGCAGCGTCACAGCTGTGTCGATGTATCCATCTCCAATGTCTGGAATGGACTTCGCACCTTGAGATTTCTTGAACAGCTTTTCAAGCTTGTGCATTTTTAACGTCATGGGGTCTACCTCAGACTCAAAGGGAGAATCCGATACATTAATGGGAGTGGGTGCCTTGGATTGTTGAGGCGGAATCGGGGGTGGAGCCGGCCCCGTTGGGATGTTTGTATCTTCTTGGACATTCCGGGCGTTTGGTGTCTCTTCGGGTATTGGAACCCTTAATGGAGGAGGGATTTGCTGCGAAGGTGATGCCCCAGTTTGCTGTTGCAATCTCCCAATTAAATCCGCTTGCTCACTCATAACTGTAGCCTGTTGCCTGGCAAATTCTGCCTGTCGGGCAGCATCTTGCTACATCATTTTCATGCTTTCCTGAAGTTGGCGCACCATCTCCTCTAAGCTAGCCATACTGTTCTGCTCTGGTTGAATTGCCGGTATGCGTTCCCTCTCTGTGGGTGAAACGGGATCCTGATCCCTACTATACACAGGTGGGGTAGACAAAGCCCTCTGTACTGATTGTTGAACCGGTGTCCTCTGCCTAGTTGCTTTCCGTTTAGTAACCGGGGGTAGAGAATGGTACACTGGTTGTCCTTCTATCAGATCGTCAGATCGATGGAGCCGGCGACCTCTGATCCAGAGTGCTTGGGGAATGTCTACTGGGTTGGACGCAATGATGCTAAACTACCTAGCAAAAAGATAAATAAAGCAATAAATAAACCAACAACTGGACAGCACAACGGCATAAAATAAACAAATAATATATAGTTGGATATTCAAAACACATAGTCGATAAGCCGAACACACTTTTCCTCGATACTGATCACTGTTCTCAAAATCTCTATTCCCAATACTGAACCCTGATACCCGCAGATAACTGATTCTCTTAAAACTGATGCCCTCAGGCCTGATGCCCAGACTTACAAACTGATGTGTTCATTTCCCTGCAGAAATACATTCTAAAAGCACATAACAAGTAAAGAGAGCCAAAACACCCCTACATTGGGGTAGGGTTTCCCTGTCCTATTTTGTCAGGAGCTAGGGTTTCACTACGCACACAGCGGTTTCAAACAACCTATAATAGGGTAAGCAACCTATCCTAGTTTGGAATGGTCACTATGGATCCGAATATGCACTAGGTCGAATGGTCAAAAGGGGTGCCCCGGTTAACCGGGGTTTGTGTTCCCATGCTGTTAGAGCCCATAGCCGGTCAGCCTTATGGTCATGCCTTGACAAGACAAGCCTCCGGCAAACCGTTCAGGAATGGCAGATGGCAAACACTGTGTTCCTAGGTGCACCAATGCACATGCAATGCAAAGAAACGCATAAATGAGATCAAAACAGGATATCACAAGTTCGAGTCAAGCTCTCTAAAATATTCCCCAGCAGAGTCGCCAGAAACTGTGGACGTCCCCCGAACACCCGGGAGGGTTAGTCCCGTTCTGTTCATTTGGGGTTACCACAGTTCGGACTCGATTTGTGTCACGGTTCTTAATCTGACCCAAAGAGTCCAAATCTGGCAAATCGTTTTGAGAAACGGATTTTTGAAAAAGTAGTGCCAAACATGGACTGCTTTGCCAGATACAGAGTCGCCACCTAAATATTTTTAAAATGGGAAATTTAGGAAACCCTGACTCGGTGCCGAAGGCCACATGTCCGTCATCACCGGAGTTGTCTCGGCTCGGGAGCTTGGGTACGATCGGGGAAGGTCAGCTATGAGCACCCCCTCTCGCCTGGTCCGAAGACCAGCCTCTACTAACCGTGATATCCAGTTTTGAAAACGTTATGTGTTCTTATTCCAATTATTAGCCTAGAATTACTATGTTATGCGCGCAGCAAACAAGTATAGACCAAATTGCCCAAATTGGAACAAAACATTCCATGTTCGTTTTGAAAATGGTTTGCTACTCGCAAGTAGGCTAAAATGCAGATTTTGCCACCCTCAAGTGGGTTTTTGGAAAAGACAGTTTTACCACTATCTAGTGGGCTTAAAACAAATATAGTTTTAACGCATTATCCCAATTTAAGCAATTTGACCTCCACCCACAGGCATTCAAGCAATTTATCTCATGTAAACACTTAGCCGCATGGCAAGCATACTATTATGGCAACATTCACACGCATGCTGGATGCTAAAGCATAACCACTTACATTGTACTCCGTGCCAAAACAATAAACTAGTTAGCAATTGTGCATGTCCTAGCTCATGTTATTTTGCCTAATGCAACACATACAAGATGCAATTTTAGTTAGGCTCGGTTAACCTAAATATTGGCATATGATATGCAACCAATTGATTCATGTATTCAATTTTGAAATTTGAAAATACGAATGCGGTTAGTATGATGTACCGAGCCTGGTGCATGTCAACAAATGCATGAATGCACGCATGCATATCATAAGGTATGCTAATTTCAAAAATGCCCTAATCTACCATCATAAGCAGGTAAATAAAAGGGAAGAAAGAAATGGGGATTGGAAGACATACATACACTCACCCACACTTATTACATGTTTACCCTCACTCAGAGGGTTCGAATTAATATTACAGTCCCAAATAATAAACAAATAAAATTATTACAAAAAAAAAATATTCTAATTTAATTTAAAGGAAAGGTGGTGAAGGAAGGAAAAGGGTAGCCGCAGCCTCTGCCTCGGGATGCGTGAGTGATGCATGCTCGAATCTGCCTCGTCCGGAAAACCCGTACTGTACTCCTGTCGCCTCTGTTTGTACTGCCTTGTCTTTCTGAAAATTTCCAAAGTACTGGAGCAAGTTCCTTGCATCCTGCAGAGCACCACCGGCCGGACAAAATTACCACCGGCACTTCTCAATTTCCATCGGCACTTTATCGGATTCATCGGCACTCCAGATAGTGCCAGTCGGCACTAAATTCTGCCGGTCGGCAGAAACTTCCTGCAGAAGACAATTTGACAGCAAACAGAGAACAGACAGTGCATGGCATGGAGTTCTTGGACACATGTAAGCATGGTCCTACTTCTTATCATATTTTGAACTCAAAGAAGCATGACCTTCGACCTTTGAGCCATCAATGGTGCATGATGACTCAAGGGATCAAATTTGCCACTTAATGTAAGGATGTATGCAACAAACAACATGAAAACCGAGGCCTTATCAAGTTGGAGTCAAAGGTCCCGATCACCGGGAATCGAGGCACATTGCATCACTTGAAGTATGAATGGTCCTTGATTCCCAAACTTAGTTTGACACCCCAAACCAAGTAAATGCAATGCATGTAATGCTCAACAAGGCTCAAATGTATCATGCCACCAAGATATAAAGCACAACAAGCATTATGCAACCAACATGACAAATGTACAATGCTAAGCATACAAGGTACAAAAATGGTGCAAACATGGACCAATTTGACCATGGGATTGATAAGCTACAAGGCTTAATGGAACAACTATGCAACAAACATGGAGCAAGCATGCAAGAGGGCTTAAAATGGCAAAGGGGCAGGCCCTCACCCTTCTCAAAACAGTGGCCAAAAGTGCTCAAAATGATGAACAATCAACTTATGTTAACAAGCAAACTTATGGTCCCAAAGTTAAGGCACAAAAGGAGACAATTCCCCCCCACCAACATGACCTCTCATGGCATGATCAAAACAAGTAAAAACAGAGTTTTGGCATGCAAAATAGGACCCCAAAAACTCCTAATATGGCAGCTAAAGTAACCCCCATGAAACGAATGCGCTAAGGCTCACTCCTAGGCATAAGAGGACACACCCTCAAGGTATGAAAGAGGCCATGCATGCACACATACAAGCATGATTCTTGGACTAAAATGTGGTCCTTAGATGATGTTAAATCATGAGGATAATCACAAACATACATGTTAGAGGTCAACATGCTCAAAGCTTTTAAGCTAAAATACAAAGCAACCCTAACAAACATGTCAAGCATGACTAAATGGATAACCAATAAACCTTAAGCATGGAAAAACATCACTAAGAACTTCATGGAACTAAACCAACTCTCACAAGAATCATGGCCTAATCATGAGATGTATTTCTAAGCAAGATGGAGCAATACAAAGCAAGTATTACAAGCATACAAGGAGGCCCAAATCCGACCAAAAACAGAGGTTATATATGACCTAAGATGCCTAAAAAAATACTGAAATGAAGCCAAGAAACAACAAGCACACTGTAGACACCCCATTTTTGACCGTCCTCAAGACTTGGACGTCACTGTTTGAACACACGGTGATCTTCCATGATTGTGTTCGTTTGGAGTTCCCGGAGGTCTCGGCTCGCGCGCCTTACCTCAGGATCCCCGAACTCGACTGTTTAGTGTCTGGTTTTGCACCGAACACTTTTGTTTTGCCTTAGAGGGGCAGGGAATGCCTTGTGAGACATCCCCATACACCACCGGCAGTGGCTGGAGGCCACCGGCTGGTCTTTTTCTTCCATCGGCAATTTTGTTTGCCGGTCGGCACACTTTATTGCCGGTCGGCATAATATGTTGCCGGTCGGCACTATTTTTTGCCGGAATAGCTTTTTTGGGCAGCCGACCACTGTTCCTCCACTTTATGGAGATATTTTGTGCCAGCTGTGATAGCTGGCACCAACTCCTTTCCCCTCCATACACGTGTATGGAGGGATTTCCCTCTAGCCAAGCTTGTTGAATAAGCTCTGCAAGAGGGATCCTTATAAGAGGGAGGCTTTTCTCTTGGTTCTAGGTTAGAAAAATAGAAGCAAAAATCAGTCTTGAGAGATATAGATACATATTATCTCTATACCTCTCTCCCTCTCCGTTCTTGTGTGTGTTTCTTGGCCCAAAAGGTGTGTTTTACCTTACTTTTGCACCATTACACACACCATTACACCTTAGTCCGAGATTGAGGGACTTGGGGGAGTTGTTTCTTGAGTTTTGGACTGGTTTTGATCCAAAGAAGGAGGTTAGACCATTTGTTCTTCAAGGGTTCTTCAAGGGTGAGCATCTTCCCTTTTATTCCCCAAACTTGCATTGGTTTTCTACCTATTTTGTTTATTGTTTTGGCTCTTGTGTATAACATAAAAAAGGCTCATATTTTCCTGCTCTAACACTTTCATTGAGGTCACTTTGTGGTTAGATTGCAAACTCACCCTCATAGGCCTTGTTTGGCCTATTTTGGTGCCTCTTTGATAAGGTTTTGTTCACTTCAGCATTTTGATCTTTTCATCACCAAAAATCAGTGTATTTTAGTGTCAAAAAAGTTGGTTTGAAGTCTTGCATAGGGGAGGGACACCCCTCTCCCTTTATGGTTTTGTTTCTTTGCTTTTTGGGCTCAAAAGGATAGCATGTGTGCTTGTTGTTTCTTGGCTTCATTCCAGCATTTTTTTAGGCATCTTAGGTCATATATAATCTCTTTTTTTGGTCAAACTTGTGCCTCTTTGCATGCTTGTAATACTTGTTTTGTATTGTTCTACTTTGCTTAAAAGTGCACATCATGGTTAGGCCATGATTCTTGTGAGAGTTGGCTTAGTTCCATGAAGTTCTTGGTGTTGTTTTTCCATGCTTAAGGTTTATTGGTTATCCATTTAGCCATGCTTGACATGTTTGTTAGGGTTACTTTGTATTTTAGCTTAAAAGCTTTGAGCATGATGGCCTCTAGCATATATGTTTGTGATTACCCTCTTGGTTTAATATCATCTAAGGACTTTCTTTTTAGTCCAAGAATCATGCCTACATGTGTGCATGTGTAGACACCCCATTTTTGACCGTCCTCAAGACTTGGACGTCACCGTTTGAACACTCGGTGATTATCCATGTTTGTGTTCGTTTGGAGTTCCCGGAGGTCTCGGCTCACGCGCCTTGCCTCAGGATCCCCGAACTCGACCGTTTAGTGTCTGGTTTTGCACCAAACACTTGTGTTTTGCCTTGGAAAGGCAGGGTGAGGCTTGTAGACCATCCCCACCCACCACCGGCATTGGCTAGGTGCCACCGGCTGGTTTTTGCTGCCACCGGCAATTTAGTTTGCCGGTCGGCACTATTTGTTGCCGGTCAGCACTTTTTTGTGCCGGTCGGCACTTTGTTTGGCCAAGAGGGCATTTTTTGCCGGCCGATTGCTGTTCATCTGCTTTTGCAGATATTTTTGGACAGCTGTATAACTTTTGCTCCCCTCCATACACGTGTATGGAGGGATCTCCCTCTTGCAAAGCTTGTCTTGTAAGCTTTACAAGAGGCTTATAGAGGGGAGCTCTCTCTAAGGCAAAGAGAGGAGAGGAGCTTAGACATTTTTGAGAGAGAAAATACAGAGGAGAGCTCTGGTTTTCTAGGGTTAGGGTTAGACATACACAACCTATCTCTCTTTTCCTCTCATTTTGCACACTAGGTGTTTTGTGTCTCATTATTGCACACAAACACCTAGTGTTTCACCTTCCTCTTGGAGCTGAGGTTCCAAAGAGTGTGTTTTGAGATTTTGGTGTTAGATTCAAGCTCAAGGAGGCCATTGGAGCATCTTTGTTGAAGAAGGCATCAAGGGTGAGAAACTAGTCCATTTTTTCCCCTTTTTTGCATCAATTTTATAACTATCTTAGAACTGTTTTTGTGATTATTGTATAACATAAAAAAGTTCTATTTTTAAGCCCTCTTTATTGTTTATTAAGAGTGTTTTGTTGTTTGAGGGGTGTTGACCACCCTTAGGCCTCAAAAGGCCTCATTTTGAGCCATTTTGTGCTAGCTCCGGGATTTTGGTGTTGAGGTCTCTTCACCACTGAAATCTTGAGGGATTTCAGTGGTGAAGATGATGCTTTGAAGTCCCAAGAAGGAGAGGGCCACCCCCTCTCCTTGTTGTCCTTGAAAAGGGCACATTTTGGCCTCTTAAAGAAGCCTATGCTTGAGTGTGTGTTGAGCATGTTTGGTATGTTTTTCATGCTTATATATCCATGATATAACATGATTTCAAGTTGGTTTTGGAACCCCATGCATGTTTAGCATAGTTGCCATGTAATGCCTTATTTGTGCCTTAACATGTTCTAGGTTGTTAGCCTTTGTTGGAGCATGTTTTAGGCTTGCATTTGTGATGTTTATGTGCTTATTTTGCCATGCTTTAGCTCTGTCCATAGTCGTTTGGGTTGATCTTTGCATGCATTATATGGCTCCTTTGCATTTGGGCTTGTTGGCCTTGAGTATGTGCATGTGTAGCATGCCATCTTTGCATTGTTTTGGTGATTTGCGATCATTCTATATGTCATTTCAGTCCCATTTCCATGCTTGTTTGATTGCCTTGCATGCCTCTTTAATGCTTTGAAAGCATGTTTTGCAATGCTCCATGTTTTGGTGCCTTTGCATGCCTTTGAATTTGAGCCACTTAGGTGCCATCTAAGGAGTCCTTTGGCCTTGTTTTAACATGCTAAAAAATCTGTTTTTTAGTTGTATAATGCATGCCATGTTTGGTCATGTTAAGTGTAGTTCAATGCCTTATTGATTTGCTTTGAACACTTGGACTATTTGTTGCATGTTTTGGCTTGATTTTGTTGCTTGGTTTGGCACCATCCTAACATGATTTTAGGGCTCGTGTTGCATGCCAATTATCCATGTTTCCTCCTTTCAAGTGTGCTTGAATGTTGTTTGATTTGTGCTTAAGTGTTGGCCCTTATGTGCATGTGTGTGTGCATGCCATTTAGCCTTCATTTCATAGAACTTTGGCTACTGTTTTAGGCCTTTTTTTAGAGCCGCCTAATTCATGTTTAAGTCCATCTTTGCACTCATTTGTATTGCCATATGCATGCTTGTATGCTTGCATGAGTTGATTGCCATGCCATGTTGCATTCCTAGCTTGTATGCCTAGGTTGCATTGCATTTCGCATGCATGCCTTGTTCCTTGAATTGGTGATAGGAATTGGGCCTTATTTGTTTGATTGGTGTGCATACATTTGAAATCAAAGATGCATACTCGGTTCTTTGGGCCACCATGCATGGAAATGCATGATTGGTGGTCCAAGAACCGAGGCACATGTCCCTTTGAGTCATCACAATGATAAGAGACATGGTTGATGCATATATGCCTTGAAATATGCTGCCATGCCTTGTTTTGCCCTTTGTTGCTGTGAGTTGCAGGTTCTGCAGGAATACTCTGCCGACCGGCAGTGTAATGTGCCGACCGGCACATTTTTCTCTGCCGACAGACCCTATTTTGTGCCGATGGCCATACCACACTGCCGGTGGAAGTTCCATTCAGCCGGTGATGATCCCCTCTGTCCAAGGATGTAGTCCTGAGGCTTTGACAGCCTCTAGAGGAGGAAAGGAAGGAAAACAGAGGCAGCTTGTGCATGGTGGCGCGTTTCCCGAGACGCTTTCCTGCTTTAATTAATTTAATTTAATTTGTTAATTAAATTAGTTAATTTGTAATATTAATTAGCTTGCGTAGTTAATTAATTTGTAATATTTATTCGGTCCCTCCGAGCGAGGGCAAATCTGTAATAAGTGTGTGTGGGTGTGTGAATGTCTTCCAATCCCCACTTCTTTCTTCCCTTTTACTTACCTGCTTTGATGGTTAGTATTAGGTCACATTTATTTTAGCATACCTTATGCTATGCATGCGTGCATCCATGCATTTGTATTACATGCATTAGGCTCGGTACATCACGCTAATTGCATCAATACTTCAATTTTCAAACTGAATACGTGATAATTGTGCATTTTCACATGACATGTTTAGGATAGCCGAGCCTATTCTAGCAACATTTTGTATGCGATGCATTAGGCACTTCACATGGACTTGGATCATGCATGTTTGCTAACAAGTTCTTTGTTTTGGCACGGAGTACTATGTAAGTATTTCTGCTTTAGCATATCGCATGAGTGTGAATGTTGCCGTAACAATATGCTTAACATGTGGCTAGATGCTTATGTGTTAAACTGCTTTGAATGCCTGTGGGTGAAGGTTGGGTTGTTTGAGTTGGAAAAACTCGTTGAAATCCGTATTTTAGCCTACTTGCGAGTAGCAAATTCCAAAGCATTTTCAAACCAAACGGATATGCAATGTTTATTTCCAAATTAGGCAATCTAGTCTATACTTGTTTGCTGCGCGCATAACATAGTAATTCTAGGCTAACAATTGGTTTAAGAACACATAAAGTTTTCAAAAACGGATATCATGGTTAGTAGAGGCCGGTCTTCGGACCGGGCGAAGGGGGGTGCTCATAGCTGACCTTCCCCGATCGTACCCAAGCTCCCGAGCCGAGACAACTCCGGTGATGACGGACATGTGGCCTTCGGCACCGAGTCAGGGTTTCCTAAATTCTCCCATAAAAAATATTTAGGTGGCGACTCTGTATCTGGCAAAGCAGTCCATGTTTGGCACTACTTTTTCAAAAAATCTGTTTCTCAAAACGATTTGCCAGATTTGGACTCTTTGGTTCAGATTAAGAACCGTGACACAAATCGAGTCCGAACTGTAGCACGAGGCCCCACGCGGGCGCTGTTACAGCATGCATGGTCTTTTTCATATCCTAAGGGTGTGTCTTCCTATGCCTAAGAATGAGCCTTGGTGTATTTGTCTCATGGGGTTTATTTTAGTTGCCATATTAGGAGTTTTTGGGGTCCTATCTTGCATGCATAAATTCTGTTTTTTACTTGTTTTAATCATGCCATGAATGGCCATGTTGGTGGGGGTAAGTTGTCTCCTTTAGTGCCTTAGCTTTGGGACCATGAGTTTGCTTGTTAACATGAGTTGATTGTCTATCATTTTAAGCACTTTTGGCCACTGTTTTGAGAAGGGTGAGGGCCTGCCCCTTTGCCATTTTTTTAAGCCCTCTTGCATGCTTGCTCCATGTTTGTTGCATAGTTGTTCCATTAAGCTTTGTAGCACATCAATCCCATAGTCAATTTGGTCCATGTTTATATCATGTTTGTACATTGTATACTTGATATTATACATTTATCATGTTGGTTGCATAATGCTTGGTGTGCTTTACATCTTGATGGCATGATCCATTTGAGCCTTGTTGAGCATTACATGCATTGCATTTACTTGGTTTGGGGTGTCAAACTAAGTGTGGGAATCAAGGACCATTCATACTTCAAGTGATGCAATGTGCCTCGATCCCCGGTCATCGGGACCTTTGACTCCACCGATAAAGTGCCGATGAGAATTTTGAAGTGCCGGTGGCAATTCTGTCTGGCCGGTGGTGCTCTGCAGGATGCAAGGAGCTTGTTCCAGTACTTTGGCAATTTTCAGAGAGACAAGGCAGTACAAACAGAGGCGACAAGAGTACAGTACGGGTTTTCCGGGCAGGACGGACTCGAGCATGCATCATCCGCGCATCCCGAGGCAGAGGCTGTGGCCACCCTCTTCTTTCCTTTTGCTTCCTTTCTTTTAATTAATTAGAGAAATTTTGTAATAATTTTATTTGTTCATTATTTTGGGACTGTAATATTAATTCGAACCCTCTGAGTGAGGGGAAACATGTAATAAGTGTGGGTGAGTGTGTGTATGTCTTCCAATCCCCATTTCTTTCTTCCCTTTTATTTATCTGCTTATAATGGTAGATTAGGGCATTTTTGAGATTAGCATACCTTATGATATGCATGCGTGCATTCATGCATCTGTTGGCATGCACCGGGCTCGGTACATCATACTAACCGCATTCGTATTTTCAAGTTCCAAAATTGAATACATGAAACAGTTGGTTACATATCATATGCCATATTTAGGTCAACCGAGCCTAACTAAAAAATTGCATCTTGTATATGTTGCATTAGGCAAAATAACATGAACTAGGACACGCACATTTGCTAACTAGTTTATTGTTTTGGCACGGAGTACAATGTAAGTGGTTATGCTTTAGCATCCAACATGCGTGTGAATGTTACCATAAAAGTATGCTTGCCATGCGGCTAAGTGTTTACATGAGATAAATTGCTTAAATGCCTGTGGGTGGAGGTCAAACTGCTTAAATTGGGATAATGCGTTAAAACTATATTTGTTTTAAGCCCACTAGATAGTGGCAAAATCATCTTTTCTAAAAGCCCACTTGAGGGTGGCAAAATCGGCATTTTAGCCTACTTACGAGTAGCAAACCATTTTCAAAACAAACATGAAATGTTTTGTTCCAATTTGGGCAATTTGGTCTATACTTGTTTGCTGCGCGCATAACATAGTAATTCTAGGCTAATAATTGGTTTAAGAACACATAGCGTTTTCAAAATTGGATATCACGGTTAGTAGAGGCCGGTCTTCGGACCGGGCGAAAGGGGGTGCTCATAGCTGACCTTCCCCGATCGTACCCAAGCTCCCGAGCCGAGACAACTCCGGTGATGACGGACACGTGGCCTTCGGCACCGAGTCAGGGTTTCCTAAATTCTCCCATTTTAAAATATTTAGGTGGCGACTCTGTATCTGGCAAAGCAGTCCATGTTTGGCACTACTTTTTCAAAAATCTGTTTCTCAAAACGATTTGCCAGATTTGGACTCTTTGGTTCAGATTAAGAACCGTGGCACAAATCGAGTCCGAGCTGTAGCGAGGTCCCACGCGGGCGCTGTTACAGTTTCTGGCGACTCTGCTGGGGAAATCTTAGAGAGCTTGACTCGAACTCGTGATATCCTGTTTTGATCTCATTTATGTGTTTCTTTGCATTGCATGTGCATTGGTGCGCCTAGGAACACAGTGTTTGCCATCTGCCATTCCTGAACGGTTTGCCGGAGGCTTGCCTTGTCAAGGCATGTCCATAAGGCTGACCGGCTATGGGCTCTGACAGTATGGGAACACAAACCCCGGTTTTACCGGGGCACCCTTTTTGACCATTCGACCTAGTGCATATTCGGAACCATAGTGACCATTCCAAGCTAGGACAGGTTGCTTACCCGATGCTAAGTTGTTTGAAACCGCTGCGTGCGTAGTGAAACCCTAGCTCCTGACAAAATAGGACAGGGAAACCCTACCCCAACATAGGGGTGTTTTGGCTCTCTTTACTTGCTATGTGCTTTCAAAATGTATTTCTGCAAGGAAATGAACACATCAGTTTGTAAGTTTGGGCATCAGGCCTGAGGGCATCAGTATCAGTTTTAAGAGAATCGGTTATCTGCGGGTATCAGGGTTCAGTATTGGGAATAGAGATTTTTGAGGACAGTGATCAGTATCGGGGAACCGTGTGCTCGGCTTATCGACTATGTGTTTTAAAAATCCAACTGTATATTATTTGTTTATTTTATGCTGTTGTGCTGTCCAGTTGTTGGTTTATTTATTGCTTTATTTATCTTTTTGCTAGGTAGTTTAGCATCATTGCGTCTAACCCAGTAGACATTCCCCAAGCACTCTGGATCAGAGGTCGCCGGCTCCATCGATCTGAGGATCTGATAGAAGGACAACCAGTGTACCATTCTCTACCCCCGGTTACTAAACGAAAAACAACTAGGCAGAGGATATCGGTTCAACAGTCGGTACAAAGGGCTTCGTCTACCCCACCTGTGTACAGTAGGGATCAGGATCCCGTTTCACCCACAGAGAGGGAACGCATACCAGCAATTCAACCAGAGCAGAACAGTATGGCTAGCTTAGAGGAAATGGTGCGCCAACTTCAGGAAAGCATGAAAATGATGCAGCAAGATGCTGCCCGACAGGCAGAATTTGCCAGGCAACAGGCTACAGTTATGAGTGAGCAAGCGGATTTAATTGGGAGATTGCAACAGCAAACTGGGGCATCACCTTCGCAGCAAATCCCTCCTCCATTAAGGGTTCCAATACCCGAAGAGACACCAAACGCCCGGAATGTCCAAGAAGATACAGACATCCCGACGGGGCCGGCTCCACCCCCGATTCCGCCTCAACAATCCAAGGCAACCACTCCCATTAATGTATCGGATTCTCCCTTTGAGTCTGAGATAGACCCCATGACGTTAAAAATGCACAAGCTTGAAAAGCTGTTCAAGAAATCTCAAGGTGCGAAGTCCATTCCGGACATTGGAGATGGGTACATCGACACAGCCGTGACGCTACCAGATCGATTTAAGATGCCCCAAATTGATCGTTTTGACGGGTCTGAGGATCCCATGGTACACCTGCGACTGTTTTCAGACGTCCTAAGGCCAATGGGCCTCACTAGATTGCAGAAACTATCTTTATTCGGCCGGACCTTGTCAGGTGTGGCGTCCGCATGGTATGCCAAGTTGGGGGACGACGTCAAGAGAAACTGGGACGAGATGGCTGAGGCCTTCATCCTGCAGTACTCGTATAACACACAAATCGAGATCACGACCCGGGATCTCGAGACAATGAGGCAAGAACCCAAGGAAAGCTTCTCAGAGTTTGTAACTAGATGGCGGGCTAAGGCTTCAATGATGACCTTGAGACCCACAGACAAAGACCAGATTCGAATGATTGTGCGCAATCTTCAGCCGAAGCTAATGCAAAAGATGATTGTAGTCCCCTTTCCCACCTTTGCTGATTTGCATGAAATGGGGGTGCAGATCGAGGACGCCTTGAGACAAGGTTGGATTGATAATGATCGGGATCAACCCCGCAGAAATTTCAATCGTAGTACTAATACAGGCCCGAGTGGCGCTACGACTGCCAGGACCTCCGAAGTGAGTATGGTCACCACTAACCCTTCCCCGAGAAATACAGCAGCCACACCATTCTCCGGCGCGTCCGGAAGCAACTCGCAAACAGCCAAATACCCTCCCAGAAACACCAGAACCTTCGCTCCACTTTATATGCCCCTGTCCAAAGCTTTGGGGGTTTTGATCAGAAAAGGGCATCTGAAGCCCCTAGAGCCGCGGCCCTTACCTGAAAGACTACCCGCCACCCACAACCCAGCCAAATATTGTGCGTTCCACCAGCAGCATGGTCATGACACTGACCTATGCTTTCGTTTACGTCATGAGATTCAAGATCTCATTGATAATGGGGTGATTCTCCCCCCTGAGAAACCTAATGTTACCACAAATCCTCTCCCTGCACATAACCAAGTTCCACCACCCAAAAGAGTCAACTTCATCTACACTGGGGTCGCATCCTACGATCCCAGTATCTACATCACACCCTCCTACCTGCCTAAACCTAAAGTTTCCCTCCCCGATTGCACCGATTTGTGCATGACGGACATCTCCATAACCCAACCCAAGCCAGTGGTGGTGACCATCGAGAACAGGAAAGGGGTTGTCAAACCAGGGTCCGTGGAGCCTGAGGATGATGTTGGGAATGCTTACAGTCCGAATGACTACATTTCACCGGTGGGCCAGAATAGACCAAATGTCGAATTTCCAGTCGGGGGAGAGCTGTGTGTAATCCGAGGGGACAATTCAGGACAGGGAATGGATGATTTGACAGCCGTGGAAAAGGATGTTGTCAAGTCCCAATTTCATGATGACCAAGACTCAGCCATCAACTGGTATGATAATGAAGAATCAGCAGAGGCCACGGGGTGCTTAGACGATCAGCCGGATGTAATAGGGGAGTTCCAGTCAGAACAAGGCCCAGCAGGGGCAGGAATGTCAACAACGCCCGGGAGTGTCGAAAAGCAGAATACATCGCCGGAGAGCGCCGGCGTCGAGAGTTTCGCTCGGGAATGGAGCATTTTAAGTACAGGGATCAGTGAGCAATCTACTGCATTGACACAGTCAGAACAAGAAAGATTCGAGGATTCTGAGAGGATCAGAAAAGCAAAAGGCCACGTAGGGGTCGAAACCGCCGCAAGTACGGAAATGGAGGATGCTGTGAACATAGGGATAAAAGGTACTGTGAGTATCGGGACAGTTGTGCCAGAACCAGACAGATGCTTGTCAGTCGCAGATGGTATGTGGTGGGAAGACGACGATCTATGTCTTGCCCACACGGACGAGGATTGGAAAGGTAACCAACCAGATGATACCTGGTATATCGGCGAAGTCGATCACATGACTAGGAGTGGACGGTATTTCAAGCCTCCACACCTAGATCAGCCGGAGGCGTCTGGGAAAGATAATGAAGCAGAGAAACAAAAGGAGAAGCAACTCGAAGATGAGGCCGTATTGAGACAATTGAAAAGATACAAGCAGACATCTCCATCTGGGGACTGCTTATGGCTTCTCGAGTACATAGACAAGCTGTCCTTACAGCCATGGACAAGGCCAAGCTGTCCATAGACACCACGCCCGAGCAGCTGGTGGGATTAGTCTTTTCAGGAGGAAATTCCCCAGCATTGAGTTTTTCTGACAAAGAGCTGCCACCCGAGGGTGCGAACCATAACAAGCCGCTCTACATCTCTGTCGAGTGCAGAGATAAATGGATACCTGTGGTACTTGTCGACACGGGATCCGCTATCAATGTCTGCCCGGCAAGGACAGCTTATGCGAATGGTTTGAAAGTCGCGGATTTTATCCCAACGGCCCAGGTGATTCGGGCGTATGATAACACAAGCCGGGAGGTAATGGGGACAGTTAAGATTCAAACAAAGGTTGGGCCAGGACAGCACGAGATAGATTTCCATGTCTTGGAGGTTCCTGCAACATTCAACTTGCTTTTGGGACGGCCGTGGCTGCATCAGGTAAAGGCGGTCTCCTCTACCTTACATCAAATGGTGAAATACCCCTATGGGAAGGGAGTAGCCATTGTTTTTGGAAACTCATCAATTCATCCACCACCAGAGGTGTCTACGCCTGTTCTAGAAATTGAGCATGGTATAGAAGATGTGTTCATATCAGGTTTTACCTTGGCCGAGGCTCGGGTTGTACAGAACATCATGGCAGCTAACGAAGGGGTGTATGTCAGTGCCCAAGCAGTTTATCTCATGAACAAACTCCAGCACATCCCCGGGATGGGATTAGGCAAGAGCGGTAGGAAAGGTGCCGCAGCATCGACCGAAGTGCCACATAACCCCCATACCTTTGGTTTGGGCTACCTACCCACCAAAGAGGATTGGATAAGGAAAGGAAAGGAAATGGCCAGAAGGGCCAGGGCGAAACAGATGGGGAAGCCCTTTGACTTGATGCACCAGCCCATTCGGGGGACCCTGAACGGACGTTTCGTCCGGGAGGGGGAGGACTTTCCGTTCTGTGGCTTCCCGGAGCCGTGGCTCAATGCGGAGAAGAAGCGCGTACCGGGATTTGAAATTTTCTTTGATTTACAGTTACCTGAGGATGACATCGCCGAAGGGCAGGCAGATCTATCGGCTGAGGCCGAGCAAAGTAAGGAGGTACAGTCCGAGGATGCTGAAAATGAAATGGGGGCAGCGCTGGCGTGTCTGCTGTCAGATCCTCCGATCGAACAGAGGTGCTTGGGGGATAGCTCCTCGGTATGTGTGATTGGGAATGAAGCGGCTGCGGGCCTACCATCAGCTATTTTGGATGCATCCATCGCACCTTCTCTCATCTGGCAATATGAAGAAGGCTTTTTATCAAGCAGCACCGGGTCAGGTAGTGAGCCGAAATCTGATTCTACCGAATCTTGTACGTCGGAATCAGATTCCAGCTCAACTGAGTCTGAGTCCAGTATTCCCGGGGGTGATAACCCGGATACCACAGTCCTGTCTAGATCGTCTTTTTCATTTTCTTTTGAGTCTGTTGTAACGGAAGAATCCGACGGCTCGGAAGTATTTAATGAGAACGACGTGGATGTGGTTTCGGAGTATTTTTCTGTGCCTTTGATTTATTGCTTAAATCAGGATTTTCAAAATTTTGATGAAAACGACGAGGAAGAAATTCCTCCGGTTTTGCAACGGTTAATTGATCAAGAGCAGGAAAGATTTGTGAAACCTTTAATGGATGAAATCACTACTGTGAATGTTGGTACTGAGAAGGACCCGCGGCTGGTCCAGATCGGGTCCACGTTGTCTTCTGAGGAACGCGAGCGCTTAGTCGCTTTGTTAAAAGATTTCAAAGATGTTTTCGCGTGGTCCTACGAAGACATGCCTGGAATCGATCCTGAGATTGTACAGCACCGGATCCCTCTTGATCCCGAGGCCCGACCTGTCAAACAGAAGCTCAGGAGGATCCGCCCTGATTGGGCCATTAAGATCAAGGAAGAGGTCACCAAGCAGATTGATGCAGGCTTCCTGTTGGTGTCTGAGTATCCGACTTGGTTGGCCAACATTGTTCCGGTGCCGAAGAAAGACGGCAGAATTCGGGTCTGTGTAGACTTCAGAGATTTGAACAGGGCCAGTCCGAAGGACGACTTTCCCTTGCCACACATTGATGAACTGGTAGATTTCACGGCAGGACATGCCTTGCTTTCGTTTATGGATGGTTTCTCAGGCTATAATCAGATAGTAATGGCGCCCGAGGACCGGGAGAAGACTGCATTCACTACCCCGTGGGGTACATATTGTTATCGAGTGATGCCATTTGGGCTGAAAAACGTGGGAGCTACCTATCAGCGGGCAGCAACTACGATATTGCATGATATGATCCATAAAGAGGTCGAGGTGTATGTGGACGACATGATTGTCAAGTCCAAAGAAAGAGAGGGCCACTACACCGCCTTACAAAAGGTTTTTCAAAGGATCAGAGAATTTCGGCTGCGGCTAAATCCCCAGAAGTGTACTTTTGGTGTTACAGCAGGAAAAATGCTAGGGTTTCTGATAACGCAAAGGGGCATCGAGGTCGACCCTTCCAAAATCAAGGCCATCTTAGAAATGCCACCACCAAGGACTGAAAAGGAGGTGCGAGGCTTTCTAGGTAAAGTGCAATTCATAAGGCGATTTATCTCTAAACTAACCTTGACTTGTGAACCACTTTTTGGTCTCCTGAAGAAAGGAAAGAAATTCCAATGGGACGGCCGATGTCAAGCAGCTTTTGAGCAGATCAAAGAGTATCTACAGAACCCGCCTGTATTGTCACCGCCAGAACCGGGGAGACCGTTGATACTGTATCTTTCGGTAACTGAGACCACCATGGGCTGCATGCTCGCACAGGAGTCAGAAGACAAAGCGGAAAGGGCTATCTACTATCTGAGCAAGAAGATGCTGGATTACGAGACCCGCTATACACCACTGGAGAAGGCTTGTTTGGCCTTGGTATGGGCTACCCGGAAGCTGCGGCACTACCTGTTAGCTCACTCTGTAATGTTGGTTTCACGTTTGGATCCCATCAAATATCTTTTCGAGAAACCAGCACTTACAGGTAGGCTAGCTCATTGGTTGCTATTGCTTTCCGAATTTGACTTGAAGTATGTAACACGCAAGTCGGTGAAAGGGAGAGCGGTAGCGGAGTTCCTTGCCGACCACCCGGTTGAGGGGGATGAAGCGGTTGAGTACCTATTCCCAGATGAAGCGATTCTGCATATCGAGGATGAAACTTGGACGATGTACTTTGACGGAGCGTCAAACCAGTATGGGTATGGGATAGGGGTGTTGCTGATAGCGCCTGACGATTCCCGTATCCCTTTGGCATTCAAGCTCCAGTTCAGAGTCTCGAACAATGAGGCAGAGTATGAGGCATGTATTGCTGGTCTGGAAGCAGCCCTAGAGCTAGGGGTAAGACGGCTGGACGTCATTGGGGACTTGAATCTTGTTGTATCTCAAGCAAAAGGAGACTGGAAGGTCAAGGAGGAAAGGATGATAATTTACCACCAAACCTTGGATTTGTTAATTCCTCGGTTCGAGAAACTAAATTTCACCCACCTCGTAAGAGAGAACAACGGGTTTGCAGATTCGTTAGCGACTCTATCTTCCATGATAGACATCCCGTCGAGAGTCCGGATGCGTCCAGTCATCATTGATCAGAAGTTTGCGCCAGCATACGAGTCAGTTTCCGCCATAGATGAGGCCCAAGACGACAACCCCTGGTATTACGATATTTGGAACTTCTTGGAAAAGGAGACGTATCCGATAGGGGCAAGCGCCAAGGATAAAAGGGCCATTAGAAGAATGGCTATTCAGTTCATCATCTGCGGAGGTAAGCTGTACAAAAGAGGTCATCTGGGAATGCATAAGCTCTGTGTAGAAGCTGAAGAGTCGAAGCGCCTAATGGAGGCCATCCATGGAGGAGAGTGCGGTGCACACATGAATGGAGTAATGTTGGCCAGAAAGATCCTTAGACAGGGCTATTACTGGTCGACCATGGAAGAGGATTGTATCGGCTTTGTTCGGCGATGCCACAAATGCCAGATCCATGCAAACCGTATGAATATCCCACCATCCAAGTTGTACAACATGACTTCCCCGTGGCCGTTTTCCGTGTGGGGAATCGATGTAATCGGAGCTGTTACCCCGAAGGGATCGAACAGACATGAGTATATCCTGGTAGCAATAGATTATTTCACAAAGTGGGTCGAGGCCCAATCATACGCGGTGTTGAAAGCGTCGCACGTCGCAAAGTTCATCAGGAACAACATCATTTGTCGCTACGGGGTGCCAAATGAGATCATCTCGGATAATGGATCCCACTTTAAGAAAGAAGTGGTCGACTTGTTGGAAAAGTATAACGTGGCTTTTCATAAGTCATCTACGTATCGGCCGCAAACCAATGGAGCAGTTGAGGCCGCCAACAAGAACATCAAACATATACTGCGAAAAATGGTGGAGACCTATCGAGATTGGCCAGATAAGGTGCCGTTTGCTCTGTGGGGCTACAGGACTTCGATTAGAACCTCCACCGGGGCAACTCCGTATTCGTTAGTTTATGGAATGGAGGCTGTTCTACCTATTGAAATTGAAGTTCCGTCTTTACGGGTATTGGCCGAGTGTCAGATAGCTGAGGCAGATTGGCAGCAGAGCAGGTTCGAGGAACTAATGCTCTTTGATGAAAGAAGACTGAAAGCACTGTACCACGTTCAGAGTTATCAGCGCAGGATTGCTCGGGCTTTTAACAAGAAGGTTAAGTCCAGAAATCTAAAGGAAGGGGATTTGGTACTCAAAGACAACCGAGCTCCCATCCAAGACCCGAGGGGCAAGTTCAGACCCAATTGGACTGGTCCCTACATCATCAAAGCTATCTGGTCAGGCGGAGCTGTGGTTCTGATGGACTTAGATGGCTTAGAATTCTCTCCACCGATCAATATGGACAAGTTGAAGAAATACTACCCTTGAGAGGCTCGCTAGGCCGAAAACCCGAAAGGGCGACCTAGGCAAAAGTTAGAGCACAAAAAATTAGAAAATATAAAAACTGAGCTCGCAAGGTTGAAAACCCGCAAAGGGCGGCCTTGGCAAAAGTTAGAGCGCAAAAGGAGAGTGAAAATACTCGAGCGAACCTAAGCCGGAACTACGTAAGGCTTGATTCCCATGTTTGGGATACGTAGGCAGCTTCATCCTGAAGTTCAGCCATAACACTTCCCCGATCAACTTTGTCCATTTGATCATCTCAGCCATCTTTGTCCATCAGCATTCGTTGGAATCTCCGGTGCAGTGCCACTCAGACTAGGGGCAACTTTCCGTTGCTATGCGGTGCTACGAGGCTCTTCAGACTAGGGGCAACTTTCCAGTTGCAGGAATCTGGGGTTGTGCATCTCAAGCGACAGATCTCAGGCGTGTCCAGTTCTGATCCACATCAAAAATGTTTTTGAAAAGTTTTAATATAAGCTGGCTTTGTTCAAATAATCTTTTTACAACTTCGACCATTTTCGGACCAAAGTGGAAAATTCTTAGTACCAGAACTTTCAATTTCATTGATTTCAAAACAGAGTTCTCCTGCTCTTACAAACAATTGAAGTTGCTTTTTATTACATTCAGGAAAGAAAACTTGAAAGTACTAATAAAGCAATAAATCTAGGGCATGGTCAAATCAGGTGTTCCTGTGCCCCCTCCCAGAGCTGGTCAAAGCCTCTGATGCCAAGCTGGGCCCGATCTGTGCTTCTTCATTGCGCCAATCTATGCACTCGTCAGACAAAGTGCAACTAAAAGTAGGAGCGGGGGCCAGGAGTTCTCTCATCCTCCACGCAGTGGCCTGCCGAGCAAGTTGCGCACCCCGGGCTGGGAATGCAGCAGGATACTCTATCCCCTCTGGCGGGCAGGTCTGATCATGGCCAAATTGGCGTCGAATCCGAAATGGGAAATAGAATACACAATGAGTGAGACTGACCAGTTGAATCCCAGTCTGCCGAGGCATATTGTAACTCATTGCCGGAAGGTTCAACCAAGGGCACCGCCAAGCAATACGGTCTGCGGACAAGTGGCACATCCAAGCGAACCACCATTCCTCATCCAAGGCATTAACTAGACGATGCCGGAAGAAGTAGCCGCGAGCTGAATATGCTGGGCAGGAGTCCACAACCTGCAATTTATCCATCAACCACACCTGGGGAGGGATTGAAAAATGAGAGATTAAAGAATAGAGAGATGTACGAGGAGACAAAAGTGAGAATGGGGTTTTGTGAGAAAAGACTGAGCTCGAGGGCCGAGTGATGTGAGCAATACAGAAATGCGAGATTGGGTGGGAAATATTACCTGTAACAGTAGTGGACTCCCTGCCAACCTAGTCGTCTCATGACGGTAAAAGGCGTCTAAGCCCATTAGTGTCTCGGCCAAAACCATGGCGATACAGCTCTTGCCCTCTCTCAAGCCTTGGGCAACCTCAATCAGCCGGACACTAGCCCCTCCAGAGCCCGAAATGAACAGGAAATGAGACAGCATGCACAAGCAGAGGGCATGTCGCCGGAAGCCTTGCCAGTGATGGTTGCTGCGATTACCAGCATCAGAAAATCGATTGGCCAAACTCGGAATGTCTAACATCCCATCGCCCGTCAAAGACCGAGCATCGCGCATGCTGAGTCCACACATGCACCCTAAGGATTGGACATGGCCAAAATTAAGTTGGGGTAGGAGCTCCTCGTCGCGCTCGGACTCCATTAAGGCTCGGAAATCTTCGAAGGTAGGACACATCTCTTGCCCGGCGAAGCTAAAGACATGTGTCACCGGATTCCAAAATCTTGCCGCGGCGTGAAGAAACGGGAGATGCAACGGGGTACGACCCAGAGTGAATAGTGCATTTATGCCGAAACCCCGGAAATTCACCTTTTCCGAGCCATCCAAGCTAGCAATCCAAGCTGTGAGATTTTGAGCAAAAAACTCTTCCATTGGAGCAAATCAGTGTGAAAATGAGGAAAACTACGAAGCTGGGATCTTTTGTAGGAGATAAGGTTGAGTGGGGGGACAGGTGTCAACATTCTGGTGGTTCCCCTCGTTTAGTGCCGACCGGCCAGAAATATATGCCGACCGGCATAAAAATATGCCGACCGGCCATTTCAGTTTGCCGACAAAACAGACATACGGCCGGTAGCCACTCCTTGCAGCCGGTGGTTCCTACACCGTGCCGGTGGGCTTCCTCCCTGGTTTCCTGAGCTGTTTATGCTAAGAATTGGGGAACTTCACCACCTCCAAATCCCTCCCGGCGATAAACTCTTGCGAAGCCACGCCCGTCTGCTTATCGAGTTTTGAACATTTGCTTATCGAGTTGTATTTCGCTCTCTTGTAGCTCTCGGTTCGTTTATCGAGTTGTATTCACACTTGTTTGGTTGTGTCATAGCTTTGTTTTGCTTATCGAGTTGTAAGTCGGTTCACTACCTGATTATTACGATGGCAACTTTCCAAAATGAGTTCAATTTCGTTCACATTGTGGTGTGAAACCCTGCGATGCGATGCACAGAAGATCCACAAATGCAACATCTTTTGAATAAAACAATTCGTTTCGTTCCCCATCGCATGTTTTGCAAAGTGTGCGAATTTTGAGAAAGAAAATAAACCTGCCTGAGGCAGTGCAATGTGCTTAAACTACTAGTAAAAAAGGGAAATAAAACGTAGGATGGCAGGGTAGCCAAGTATCAGAACTGATACCGGTGAAACTCCCCTTGCGGTTAACGCACCTTCCGCGTCTTTGTTCGGGTCAGCCGCGTTGTGGGACGCCCTCACAATACGGAAATCACACCTTTTGAAACGTGAACCTTTGAGTTGACCTCAGGCCACAACTTCTGCAAGCAACGCTCGATGCGTACGAAGAATGTCCCGCCCCGTATCCTTTTCGTGCTTTGTGAGCCCCGCGAATTGTTTCGATTATGCTGTGTAATAGTACGTTCCTTTACTTGCGTAGACCGCATGCTTAATTCCATTACCTGCGTAGACCGCATGTTTTGATTGCGTAGACCGCACGTTTAATTTCATCACCTGCGTAGACCGCATGTTTTACCTGCGTAGACCGCATGTTCAAGTTCATTACCTGCGTAGACCGCATGTTTTACCTGCGTAGACCGCATGTTTAATTTTCATTACCTGCGTAGACCGCATGTTTTGATTGCGTAGACCGCATGTCTTGATTGCGTAGACCGCATGCTTAATTCCATTACCTGCGTAGATCGCATGTTTTGATTGCGTAGACCGCACGTTCAAGTTCATTACCTGCGTAGACCGCATGTTTTACCTGCGTAGACCGCATGTTTAATTTTCATTACCTGCGTAGACCGCATGTTTTGATTGCGTAGACCGCATGTCTTGATTGCGTAGACCGCATGCTTAATTCCATTACCTGCGTAGACCGCATGTTTTGATTGCGTAGACCGCACGTTCAAGTTCATTACCAGCGTAGACCGCATGTTTAAATTTTCATTACCTGCATAGACCGCATGTTTTGATTTGCGTAGACCGCATGCTTAATTCCATTACTTGCGCAGACCGCATGTCTTGATTTGCGTAGACCGCATGCTTAATTACATTACCTGCGTAGACCGCATGTTTTGATTGCGTAGACCGCATGTTTAAATTTTCATTACCTGCGTAGACCGCATGTTTTGATTTACGTAGACCGCATGCTTATTCAAATCCCATTACCTGCGTAGACCGCATGTTTTGCTTGCGTAGGCCGCATGCTTGTTAATTCTAATACCTGCGTAGACCGCATGTTTTAAATTGCGTAGACCGCTTATTAAGTTTCGTTACCTGCGTAGACCGCATGTTCATGATCAATTTTGTTGAGTGCGTAGACCGCATGCTCCACTTACATGTTTGTATTTCCACAACATTGTTATGCTCCCCACTTACTTTGCGCTGTCACGCATTTCGAGTACGCCACCATTCCTGCATTGTCGTGCATTTTGCTAACCATATTGTACCTGTTAAGTTTGTTTTCTTTTCAGGCACGATATTGTATGTACGGTTCATTTGAGGCTGGTGCAACCAGACGAACCGGACAGGTATTGTATCTCCCGAGTGAGACATATTGAGAATTCCATAATTCTCTTACATCCTTTCTGCATTGTAGTGTAGTTTGGTATGATAGCTTAAAACTGTCGCATGTTTGCTTCATTACAGCTTTCTTTGCATGATCATAAGTATGCTCGGCTTCGTGCATTATCTTGCATTTTGCCCTTGCCTCCGGGCACATATCTAATTTGTCTTGTTTGTTTGTCTAAGTCTTCGGCCTTGTCGAAAATGGGTCGTCTCTGGGCTTTGACATTCACTCCCGTCATTGTTATGACTTTCGAGTTCTGTCAAAGAGGGGCAACTGTAGACACCCCATTTTTGACCGTCCTCAAGACTTGGACGTCACTGTTTGAACACACGGTGATCTTCCATGATTGTGTTCGTTTGGAGTTCCCGGAGGTCTCGGCTCGCGCGCCTTACCTCAGGATCCCCGAACTCGACTGTTTAGTGTCTGGTTTTGCACCGAACACTTTTGTTTTGCCTTAGAGGGGCAGGGAATGCCTTGTGAGACATCCCCATACACCACCGGCAGTGGCTGGAGGCCACCGGCTGGTCTTTTTCTTCCATCGGCAATTTTGTTTGCCGGTCGGCACACTTTATTGCCGGTCGGCATAATATGTTGCCGGTCGGCACTGTTTTTTGCCGGAATAGCTTTTTTGGGCAGCCGACCACTGTTCCTCCACTTTATGGAGATATTTTGTGCCAGCTGTGATAGCTGGCACCAACTCCTTTCCCCTCCATACACGTGTATGGAGGGATTTCCCTCTAGCCAAGCTTGTTGAATAAGCTTTGCAAGAGGGATCCTTATAAGAGGGAGGCTTTCCTCTTGGTTCTAGGTTAGAAAAACATAAGCAAAAATCAGTCTTGAGAGATATAGATACATATTATCTCTATACCGCTCTCCCTCTCCCTTCTTGTGTGTGTTTCTTGGCCCAAAAGGTGTGTTTTACCTTACTTTTGCACCATTACACACACCATTACACCTTAGTCCGAGATTGAGGGACTTGGGGGAGTTGTTTCTTGAGTTTTGGACTGGTTTTGATCCAAAGAAGGAGGTTAGACCATTTGTTCTTCAAGGGTTCTTCAAGGGTGAGCATCTTCCCTTTTATTCCCCAAACTTGCATTGGTTTTCTACCTATTTTGTTTATTGTTTTGGCTCTTGTGTATAACATAAAAAAGGCTCATATTTTCCTGCTCTAACACTTTCATTGAGGTCACTTTGTGGTTAGATTGCAAACTCACCCTCATAGGCCTTGTTTGGCCTATTTTGGTGCCTCTTTGATAAGGTTTTGTTCACTTCAGCATTTTGATCTTTTCATCACCAAAAATCAGTGTATTTTAGTGTCAAAAAAGTTGGTTTGAAGTCTTGCATAGGGGAGGGACACCCCTCTCCCTTTATGGTTTTGTTTCTTTGCTTTTTGGGCTCAAAAGGATAGCATGTGTGCTTGTTGTTTCTTGGCTTCATTCCAGCGTTTTTTTAGGCATCTTAGGTCATATATAATCTCTTTTTTTGGTCAAACTTGTGCCTCTTTGCATGCTTGTAATACTTGTTTTGTATTGTTCTACTTTGCTTAAAAGTGCACATCATGGTTAGGCCATGATTCTTGTGAGAGTTGGCTTAGTTCCATGAAGTTCTTGGTGTTGTTTTTCCATGCTTAAGGTTTATTGGTTATCCATTTAGCCATGCTTGACATGTTTGTTAGGGTTACTTTGTATTTTAGCTTAAAAGCTTTGAGCATGATGGCCTCTAGCATATATGTTTGTGATTACCCTCTTGGTTTAATATCATCTAAGGACTTTCTTTTTAGTCCAAGAATCATGCCTACATGTGTGCATGCATGGTCTTTTTCATATCCTAAGGGTGTGTCTTCCTATGCCTAAGAATGAGCCTTGGTGTATTTGTCTCATGGGGTTTATTTTAGTTGCCATATTAGGAGTTTTTGGGGTCTTATCTTGCATGCATAAATTCTGTTTTTTACTTGTTTTAATCATGCCATGAATGGCCATGTTGGTGGGGGTAAGTTGTCTCCTTTAGTGCCTTAGCTTTGGGACCATGAGTTTGCTTGTTAACATGAGTTGATTGTCTATCATTTTAAGCACTTTTGGCCACTGTTTTGAGAAGGGTGAGGGCCTGCCCCTTTGCCATTTTTTTAAGCCCTCTTGCATGCTTGCTCCATGTTTGTTGCATAGTTGTTCCATTAAGCTTTGTAGCACATCAATCCCATAGTCAATTTGGTCCATGTTTATATCATGTTTGTACATTGTATACTTGATATTATACATTTATCATGTTGGTTGCATAATGCTTGGTGTGCTTTACATCTTGATGGCATGATCCATTTGAGCCTTGTTGAGCATTACATGCATTGCATTTACTTGGTTTGGGGTGTCAAACTAAGTGTGGGAATCAAGGACCATTCATACTTCAAGTGATGCAATGTGCCTCGATCCCCGGTCATCGGGACCTTTGACTCCACCTTGATAAGGCCCCGGTTTTCATGTTATTTGTTGCATGCATTTTCATATCAAATGGCAAATTCGATCCTTTGACTCACCATGTACCATTGATGGTTCAAGGATCGAAAGTCATGCTTCTTTGAGTTCAAAATATGATAAGAAGTAGGACCATGCTTACATGTGTCCAAAAACTCCATGCTATGCACTGTCTGTTCTCTGTTTGCTGTCAGATTGTCTTCTGCAGGAAGTTTCTGCCGACCGGCAGAATTTAGTGCCGACCGGCACTATCTGGAGTGCCGATGAATCCGATAAAGTGCCGATGAGAATTTTGAAGTGCCGGTGGCAATTCTGTCTGGCCGGTGGTGCTCTGCAGGATGCAAGGAGCTTGTTCCAGTACTTTGGCAATTTTCAGAGAGACAAGGCAGTACAAACAGAGGCGACAAGAGTACAGTACGGGTTTTCCGGGCAGGACGGACTCGAGCATGCATCATCCGCGCATCCCGAGGCAGAGGCTTTGGCCACCCTCTTCTTTCCTTTTGCTTCCTTTCTTTTAATTAATTAGAGAAATTTTGTAATAATTTTATTTGTTCATTATTTTGGGACTGTAATATTAATTCGAACCCTCTGAGTGAGGGGAAACATGTAATAAGTGTGGGTGAGTGTGTGTATGTCTTCCAATCCCCATTTCTTTCTTCCCTTTTATTTATCTGCTTATAATGGTAGCTTAGGGCATTTTTGAGATTAGCATACCTTATGATATGCATGCGTGCATTCATGCATCTGTTGGCATGCACCGGGCTCGGTACATCATACTAACCGCATTCGTATTTTCAAGTTCCAAAATTGAATACATGAAACAGTTGGTTACATATCATATGCCATATTTAGGTCAACCGAGCCTAACTAAAAAATTGCATCTTGTATGTGTTGCATTAGGCAAAATAACATGAACTAGGACACGCACATTTGCTAACTAGTTTATTGTTTTGGCACGGAGTACAATGTAAGTGGTTATGCTTTAGCATCCAACATGCGTGTGAATGTTACCATAAAAGTATGCTTGCCATGCGGCTAAGTGTTTACATGAGATAAATTGCTTGAATGCCTGTGGGTGGAGGTCAAACTGCTTAAATTGGGATAATGCGTTAAAACTATATTTGTTTTAAGCCCACTAGATAGTGGCAAAATCATCTTTTCTAAAAGCCCACTTGAGGGTGGCAAAATCGGCATTTTAGCCTACTTACGAGTAGCAAACCATTTTCAAAACAAATATGAAATGTTTTGTTCCAATTTGGGCAATTTGGTCTATACTTGTTTGCTGCGCGCATAACATAGTAATTCTAGGCTAATAATTGGTTTAAGAACACATAGCGTTTTCAAAATTGGATATCACGGTTAGTAGAGGCCGGTCTTCGGACCGGGCGAAAGGGGGTGCTCATAGCTGACCTTCCCCGATCGTACCCAAGCTCCCGAGCCGAGACAACTCCGGTGATGACGGACACGTGGCCTTCGGCACCGAGTCAGGGTTTCCTAAATTCTCCCATTTTAAAATATTTAGGTGGCGACTCTGTATCTGGCAAAGCAGTCCATGTTTGGCACTACTTTTTCAAAAATCTGTTTCTCAAAACGATTTGCCAGATTTGGACTCTTTGGTTCAGATTAAGAACCGTGGCACAAATCGAGTCCAAGCTGTAGCGAGGTCCCACGCGGGCGCTGTTACACACACATGCTATCCTTTTGAGCCCAAAAAGCAAGGAAACAAAACCATAAAGGGAGAGGGGTGTCCCTCCCCTATGCAAGACTTCAAACCAACTTTTTTGACACTAAAATACACTGATTTTTAGTGATGAAAAGATCAAAATGTTGAAGTGAACAAAACCTTATCAAAGAGGCACCAAAATAGACCAAACAAGGCCTATGAGGGTGAGTTTGCACTCAAACCACAAAATGACCTTAATGAAAGTGCTAGAGCAGGAAAATGTAAGCCTTTTTCATGTTATACACAAGAGCTAAAACAGTAAACAAAATAGGTAGAAAACCAATGCAAGTTTGGGGAATAAAAAGGAAGATGCTCACCCTTGAAGAACCCTTGAAGAACAAATGGTCTAGCCTCCTTCTTTGGATCAAAACCAGTCCAAAACTCAAGAAACAACTCCTCCAAGTCCCTCAATCTCGGAGTAAGGTGTAATGGTGTGTGTAATGGTGCAAAAGTAAGGTAAAACACACCTTTTGGGCCAAGAAACACACACAAGAAGGGAGAGGGAGAGCGGTATAGAGATAATATGTATCTATATTGCTAAGGGCTGGTTTTTGCTTCTGTTTTTCTAACCTAGAACCAAGAGGAAAGCCCCTCTCTTATAGGACTCCCTCTTGCAAAGCTTATACAACAAGCTTGGCTAGAGGGAAATCCCTCCATACACGTGTATGGAGGGGGGAAGAGTTGGTGCCAGCTATCACAGCTGGCACAAAATATCTCCATAAAGTGGATGAACAGTGGTCGGCTGCCCAAAAATGCTATTTCGGCAAAAAACAGTGCCGACCGGCAACAAACTATGCCGACCGGCATTAAAATGTGCCGACCGGCAAACAAAAGTGCCGATGGCAGAAAATGACCAGCCGGTGGTGTGTGGGGATGCCTTACATGGCATTCCCTGCCTCTCAAAGGCAAGATGCAAGTGTTTGGTGTAAAACCAGACACTAAACGGTTGAGTTCGGAGATTCTGAGGCAGGGCACGCGAGCCGAGACCTCTGGGAACTCCAAACGAACACAAACATGGATGATCACCGGGTGTTCAAACGGTGACGTCCAAGTCTTGAGGACGGTCAAAAATGGGGTGTCTACAGTAATGTACTGAGAATTTACTGCGAATTTACAGAGTAATATAATGAGAATTTACTGGGAATTTACTGAGTAATTTATTGGCAATTTACTGAGTATTTTACAGAGGGTTTACCGGGAATTTATTGGGAATTTACTAGGAGTTCACTAAGTAATTTACATGGAATTTACATAGAATTTATTGGGAATTTACTGAGCAATTTACTGGGAATTTACTGAGAATTTACTTGGAATTTAGTGAAAATTTACTAAGAATTTTCTAAGTAATTTAAGAAGAATATAATGGGAATTTACTGAGAATTTACTCGGTAATTTACTGACAATTTACCTGGAATTTACTGAGTAATTTACTAAGAATTTACTTTGAATTTACTACATAATTTAATGACAATTTACTGAGTAATTTACTGAAAATTTATTGGGAATTTACTGAGATTTTACAAGAAATATACTGGCAATTTACTGGGAATATACTGAGTATTTTACTGAGAATTTACTAGGAATTTACTGAGTAATTTAATAAGAATTTACTGGGAATTTTGTCAGTAATTTACTGAGAATTTACTGGGAATTTGCTGAACAATTTAATAAGAATTGGCTTGGAATTTACTGATTAATTTAATGAGAATTTACTGCGTAATTTATTAGGAATTTAGTAAGTATTTACTGAGAATATATTAGGAATTTACTGATAATTTATAAGGAATTTAATCGAAAATTTACTGAGAATTTACTGGGAATTTACTTGGAATTTTGTGACACCCCTGTTCTGTATTATGCTAATTGGTCCCAAATACGAATGTGATTATATGTTTTGATATGATTTTGTGTGCCATTATGTGAATATATGTGATTTTGAAGTTTTATCTGTTCACCGTAGGAATATCTGTTTGAATAATCTGCTTTGGAAATTAAATTGAGGGCCTTATCGGCCACAGAACCCAGAATCGATTACGCCATTGTGATTGGCATAATTTTTAGAGCCTACGGTGAAATTTAATTGAAAAATTGATTCGGACTAGATTAAGTTGATTAAATTGGTAAATTGGTGCCCAATTATTTATTATTATTATTATGAGTTAGTGGAAATTATTGGGTAAGGGCACTACACTTCCCATTCTCTCCTATGTATTCATTTTGGCTGATCAAACTTTGAGAAATGGAGAGAGAGCCGGCTGTTAAAGAGAGAGAGGGAGAGAATTGTGTAATTTGTGACTCAAGCTTGGAGATTTGGAGTCTAGTTCAAGAATTAGCCACAGATTGGGCTTATAGGTAAGTATTGATTCTTGAATTCATGAAATTAATGTGTGATCTTGTGTGTTCAAGGGTTGTTTGTGACCAAGAGCATGAGTTAAGTTGGTTTTGTTGGAATTAAAGCTTGATATATGCATGCATGTAAGAAATTGTTTTGAAATAGCATGTATAAGCTTGAAATACATGATTCATGTAGAGTTTTGGTTGAAACTCATGTTTTGATCACCATTTGTGTTGTCTAAGTTGAGAATGTAGCTAATTCATCACATGCATGTACAATTTATGAAGATATGAGCTTGAATGTATGAAATTGTTATGTTGGAGTTGAGTTTAGTGCCAATTTGGGACATGCATGTGGTTAATTCATGAAATTGAGCTCTATGATGATGTGTTTTGGTATTTATATCATGTTAGTACAAATATAGGTGAAGTTGGAGCCATGTTATGCAAGAAATGTGGTTGGAATGTTTGAAGGGAGCTCAAGAACACAACCTGGAATTTCCAGAATTTTGGTGTCCGCTCGAGCGGGGAAACTGCCGCTCGAGCGTAAATTTTGTGCTCACAGCACTTTTTGCAGAGTTGGATGTTCGCTCGAACGGGATATTTTACGCTCGAGCGGGGAGCTTTTGTAGACAGGCCTTCCGCTCGAGCGCTCTAACTCACGCTCGAGCGTAATTTTGAGGTAACCAGTACTTTTGCAGGCCTCTTGGGTCTGCTTGAGCGGGGACCCTATTTTCTGAAATTTTGTATGTTTGTTCTGTGTTTCGTTTTCCGTTCTCTTTCACTTGTAAGCAGTCTTAGGCATTATGTTAAGCATTATGAATGAGTTAAAGAGATAAAAGTAAAGCCTAAAAAGGAATATGTGAATTAAAGAACGGGTTGAACTGTTAGTGACCCTTTTGTGTTCATGAAATGTGTAGGGTCAAGCTCCAGGGAAAATTCACAAGCCGATCACTGTGAGTAATATCAATATTTGAAAGCTTGTCAATGTCCAATCGTTTATTCCCTTATAAGCTTTATGAGTTGCTAATTGGGATTGCGGACACAAGTCTGACATGATATAAATAAATGGACCGAAGGTCGTTTTGACATAAATAAATGGACCGAAGATCTTTTTGACAGAAATAAGTGGGCCGAAGGCTGTTTTGACACGAATGTATGGGCCGAAGGCTGTTTTGACAGAAATGTATGGGCCGAAGGCCGTTTTGACATAAATGAGTGGGCCGAAGGCCGTTCTGACAGAAATGAATGGGCCTGTGATACCCCTGTTCTGCATTATGCTAAATTGGTCCTTAATTTGAATATGCTTATATGTTCAGCCTGACTTTATGTGCCATTATGTGAATATATGTGATTTTGCAATTCTATCTGTTCACTGTAGGAATATTTGTTTGAGTAAACTACTTTGGAAATTTAATTGAGGGCCCTATCGGCCACAGAACCCGAAATTGATTACGCCATTGTGATTGGCATAATTTTTAGAGCCTACGGTGAAACTTAATTGGAAATTTATTCAGGTCAGATTAAACTGATTAAATTGAGGGTCTAGTGCCTCAATTATTTAATATTAATAATTTTAAGCTAGTGGGGCCATATAAGGGCCCTTGTTACATTCAATTCTCCTCCTTATATCATTTTGGCTGGAGTCTAACTCTCTAGAAAAGAGAGAGTCGACTTTGAGAGAGAGGGGAAGCACCATTGGGCATTTTGATTCAAGATTGTGGATTGGGAAGCTACACTCTAGAATTAACAAGAACGGGTAGAGATTGAAGCTCCTAGGTGAGTGATCAACCCTTAGTTCATGAATTTGTGTATGTAATAATGTTAATTCGAAGAGAATATCTGATCAAGAACATGAATGGTATTGAGTATGATGAATTTGAAGTTTATATGCACATGCATGCATAGAATTGTGCCATGAACTTGCATAATCAAGCATATGAGAAATTGGGTGTTGAATCATACATGCAAGTATGGTTTGGTCGAGCTTCATGGTTATGAGCACCATTTGTACCAATTGTAATAGAAATGGAGTCAAGGATTAGCATGCATGCATGATTGATGAAGATGTGAAGTTGGAATGCATGAATTAATTATGTTGGAAAATGAATTTGAGTCAAAATGGGCCATGCATGTAAGTAATTCTTGGGATTGAGCTTTATTATGTTGTGACTTGGGGTTTATGCCATGTTAGTGTATGTTTCTATGATATTTGAGCCGAAATCATGCATCTTGAACCTTTGAATTTCGAGTTGAAGCTCAAGAACACAGTTCTGGGTTTTCCAGAATTTTGAGGTCCGCTCGAGCGGGGAACATGACGCTCGAGCGGGAAATGCGTGCTCCCAGTACTTTTTGCAGACTTAATGTCCGCTCGAGCGTGGTAATTAACGCTCGAGCGTGGGAGCTATTTTGACAGGCCTTCCGCTCGAGCGTCCTATTTCACGCTCGAGCGTATTTTTGATGCAACCAGCACTTTTGCAGGCCTTGAGGGTCCGCTCGAGCGGGGAAGTCCACGCTCGAGCGGGAACCCTATTTTCTGAAATCCTGTTTTTGCATTTGGTGTTCTGTTTTCCGTTCTGTCTCACTTGCAAGCACTCTTAGGCATATGTTAAGCATTGTAAATGAGTTAATGAGATAATAATAAAGCCTAAAGAGGAATATGTGAATTAAAGAACGGATTAAACTGTTAATGACCCTTTTGTGTTCATGAAACGTGTAGGGTCAAGCTCCAGGGCAAATCAACAAGCCGATCACTGTGAGTAATATCAATATTTGAAAGTTTGTCAATGTCCAATTGTTATTCCCTTATAAACTTTATGAACTGTTAATTGGGATTGTGGACTAAAGTCTGACAAGAATGAATGGACCGAAGGTCGTTTTGATGTATATGAATGGACCGAAGGTCGTTTTGATGTATATGAATGGACCAAAGGTCGTTTTGATAAGAATGAATGGACCAAAGGTCGTTTTGATAAGAATGAATGGAGCAAAGGTCGTTTTGATAAGAATGAATGGACCGAAGGTCGTTTTGATGTATATGAATGGACCAAAGGTCGTTTTGATAAGAATGAATGGACCGAAGGTCGTTTTGATGTATATGAATGGACCAAAGGTCGTTTAGATGAATATGAATGGACCGAAGGTCGTTCTGTCATGAATGAGTGGGCTAAAAGCCGTTTTGACGTAAATGAATGGGCTAAAAGCCGTTTTGACGTAAATGGATGGGCCGAAGGCCGTTTTGACATAAATGAATGGGCCGGAGGCCATTTTGACAAGAATGGAAACCTGAATGGGCCAAAGGCCAGTATGTTGGAACTACAGTCACTTGAACTAAATTTTGTATAAGTATATATATATCTGTGTTAAATAGAAGTATGAATTGGGCCCAAGGCCGTTTGGAGCATGTTGTTCTACATGTTGCCTTGTAACTGTCATGTTTGATATTATTCATATTATTCACTGGGCTATCGCTCACGCTCATTCATGTGTTTGTAGGTGAGCCAAGGGAAGTCCAAACCCAGCCCCAGTGAAGTCTGCTAGGAGAAATCCGAGTTTTGAGGAAGTCAGCCTTGCGTCTCACTCTTGAGACCTACCTTGCCTTTTTGTTATGTACTTATGTTTTGTCCTGTTGGCAAGGGCCTAGTGTATATCTGTAAATAGCCCGTCATAGGTTGACTCGTTTTGAATGATCCTGTCTGTAATGAATTTTGTGAAACCGTAATTTTGAGGTGGGTTATTAACGTAACTAATTATGGTCTATTTGATGTGCATATAAGCACGGCTCTATGGACAAAGTTTTTAATTTTTGCTTCTGTTTGGCCCCTTTACTCTGACAAGTTATGTCTGTAGGATATGAGGCCGTAGGTAATCTCAAGATTGCTGGCCGGTTATGTCCTTAACCCATAGGGGCGGGTTCGGGTCATGATAGAGTGATATCAGAGCACGAGTTAATAACTCACACACTTGTCCAAATAGAGCAATAAGCGTCTAGATAAGATCTAGGATGCATTCATGTGATAGATACGAGTTTGGACTATGCTTAAATGTTTTGTTAGAAATAATTATATGTGTAAGTTGTGAACTACTTGCATTGCAAATCATCTGGAAATATGTGCTTCTTAGTGTATGCATACTTGTGTACCTTTGTATGAAATATAATGCAAGTTTAATCAGATGGTGAGAACCAGAGGTGATGAGTTAGAGGAATCCTCTACTGCAAGACTGGACAGAATGGAAAGACTGATCCAAGAAATGGCAGAAGCCTTGAGACAGCAACAGGAGTGGCAACAACAGTGGCAGCAACCACATCCGCCACCTCCACCTCCGGCGCCACCCGTGCCAGATAATCAGAATGATGACCGGATAATAGCTCTCACCAAGGAATTCAAGAAAATGAAACCACCACAGTTCCATGGTGGACTAGATCCTTTGAAAGCTGAGGCTTGGGTTCTTGGGATCGAAAAACTGTTTGAGGTGTTTCCGTGCTCGGATACACAGAAGGTGCTTCTAGCCACCTTTATGCTAGAAGATGAAGCAAGAAGATGGTGGATGTTGATGAGGGAAAACCACAGAGATGTTGACTGGGCGAAATTTTTTGAAATCTTCTATGACAAGTACTTCCTGCAGTGTGTCCGGGATAGGAAAGTGGCAGAGTTCATGGAACTCAAGCAAGACAGCATGACTGTAGCTGAGTATGAGGCCAAATTTACTGAGTTGGCCAGGTTTGCACCACACGTAATTGACACGGATTATAAGAAGGCAAGGCATTTTGAAGGCGGGCTCCGAAGTGACATCCTAGAGCGAGTGAATGTCCTGAAGTTGGAGACCTACATCGGGGTGCTTGACCGGGCCATCATATCAGAGGCTAACATAGCTAGACAAGCTAAGCCAACATCAGGATGGAAAGGCAACAAAAGACAAGGCTTTTTTTCGAAGAAGAAATTTTTGAAAAAACAAAACACGGGCTCCTCAACTACTTCAAGTTCTTCCCGAGACACAGCTCCCATGTGCAACATTTGTAGCAAAAGGCACCGTGGAGTCTGTTACCGTGCATCGGGAGCCTGTTTTAGGTATGGGAAACAAGGGCATATAGCCCGAGATTGTAATCAGAATAGTGGGAAGATAGCTGCTAGCTCCACTGCATCGATCCCAAAGCCGGGAAACACTTTGAGATCTGCTACTACTGGGGATACAGTGAGACAGGGGAGAGTTTTTGCACTCGTTCCGGGCGATACACGGAATGCCAATGTCGTTGTCTCAGGTACTATCTCAATATGTAATCAGGATGCTTTTTGTGTTAATTGATTCTGGATCAACGCACTCATTTGTGACATATGCATTTGCATCTAGACTGAAAAGACCCCTAGAATTGTTGCCATATTTGTTATGTGTGTCTGCTCCATCGGGGGAATCTGTGTTATGTGACTATATATATCGGTTTTGTGACATGCATATTGAGGATGCTACCCTATATATAGATTTGTTGCCCTTAAACTTTAGACACTTCGATGTAATTTTGGGCATGGATTGGTTGACCAAATATTGTGCCACTATAGATTGTGTGACAAAGAGGGTTGTGTTTAAACCACCAGAACAGAAAGAGATTGTGTTTGTGGGAAATGGGGTAGTGCCTCCACCATATTTGATATCTGCAATGAAAGCATGTAAATTGATCAGGAAGGGGTGCCAGGGTTATTTGTGTTATGTATTGACTGAACAATCCGTGAATGTTGAATTGAATGATATTCCCATTGTTAGAGAATTCCCATATGTGTTTCCAAATGAATTACCAGGGGAATTGGTAGACAGGGAGATAGAATTTACTATTGAGACTGTGCCAGGCACCCAGCCTATTTCCAAAACTCCCTACAGGATGGCTACCGCCGAAATGAAATAATTAAAGGAACAGTGCAAGACCTTCTTAATAAAGGGTTTATCCAGCCCAACACTTCGCCTTGGGGCGCACCGGTGTTATTTGTGAAAAAGAAGGATGGTACTTTGCGCCTGTGCATCGATTATCGGGAATTGAACAAGGTAACGATAAAGAACAAGTATCCCTTACCCCGTATTGATGACTTATTTGACCAGTTGCAGGGATCACAGGTGTTTTCTAAGATTGATTTGAGATCCGGGTATCATCAGCTGAAGGTTAAAGCAGAGGATGTCGAGAAAACCGCATTCAGAACGAGGTATGGTCATTTTGAGTTTCTTGTTATGCCATTTGGAGTGACTAATGCTCCGGCAGCATTTATGGACCTAATGAATAGAATTTTTAAAACCTACCTTGATGAGTTTGTTGTAGTCTTCATCGATGATATTTTGATATACTCTAAAGATAGACTTGAGCATGAACATCATTTGAGGACTGTTTTACAAATACTTCGGGAAAGGAAGCTATTTGCTAAACTAAAGAAATGTGAATTTTGGTTGGATGAGGTTGTTTTCTTAGGGCATGTGATCAACAAGGAAGGAGTTTCAGTGGACCCGCAGAAAATAGAAGCAATTGTGAATTGGCCTACACCAACTAATGTGACAGAAATTCGCAGTTTCATGGGCTTGGCTAGGTACTACAGGAGGTTTGTAAAGGACTTTTCAAAATTAGCCGTGCCTCTTACCCAATTGACACGTAAGGGACAACCATTTGAGTGGAATAGTGAAAGAGAATCAGCCTTTCATGAATTGAAGACAAGATTGACCACTGCACCAATTTTGACACTACCTTCAGGTACGGAAAATTTCGTGATTTTCAGTGACGCATCTTATAAGGGTTTGGGTTGTGTGTTAATGTAGAACGGAAAGGTTATTGCTTACGCCTCCCGACAGTTGAGGCCACATGAGAAGAATTATCCAACACATGACCTAGAATTGGCTGCAGTTGTTTTCGCTTTGAAAATCTGGCGGCATTACTTGTATGGGGCAAAGTGTGAAGTCTATACGGATCATAAGAGCCTGAAATACTTCTTCACGCAGAAAGAGTTGAATATGCGTCAGAGAAGGTGGCTAGAACTGATAAAAGACTACGACCTAGAGATTCAGTACCATCCCGGGAAAGCTAATACAGTGGCTGATGCCTTGAGCAGAAAATCAACAGGGAGTATGGCTTGTTTGCTTACTGAACAAAGGGAGCTTTTGCAAGACTTTGAAAAGTTTGAAATTGAAGTGATGGTATGTGAACAGGGCGGATTGATAGCCGCTATTACAGCCGAACCGGCAATTGTTGACGAAATCAAGCAGAAACAGAAAGGAGATGAGTTCCTCAGAAAGGTAATTGATGAATTTGAAGTAAGCCCAAAAGCAGAGTTCAGTGTCGAAAATGGAATGTTGAAATTTCGAAACCGAATATGTGTCCCGGATATTCCGGAGCTAAGGAAGAAGGTTTTAGATGAAACCCACAGATCTGTATTTGCTATGCATCCGGGTAACAACAAAATGTATCGGGATTTGAAACAAACCAATTGGTGGCCTAAAATGAAGAAAGAGATTGCAGAATATGTGTCCAAGTGCCTTCAGTGTCAGCAAGTTAAGGCTGAACATCAGAAACCAGGCGGTCTACTTCAACCTCTCCCTATTCTTGAGTGGAAGTGGGAACATGTGACTATGGATTTCGTTGTTGGCCTACCACGGACTTCCCGAGGTATGGATTCTGTTTGGGTTGTAGTTGATAGACTGACTAAATCTGCACATTTTCTGCCTGTCAAAACTACATTTACTGCTTACAGGTTGGCTACTATTTATATTGATGAAATTGTCCGTTTACATGGAGTTCCGGTATCCATTGTGTCGGATAGAGATCCGAAATTTGTATCTAGATTGTGGAAGAGTTTGCAGGAAGCTATGGGAACAAAACTAAGGTTCAGTACTGCATTCCACCCACAGACAGATGGCCAGTCAGAACGAACGATACAAACTTTGGAAGATATGCTTCGCATGTGTGCTTTGGATTTTCAGGGGAGTTGGGAAGACTATTTGCCGCTTGCAGAGTTTGCTTATAATAACAGCTTCCACTCCAGCATCGGTATGGCACCATACGAGGCTTTGTATGGTAGGAGGTGTAGATCACCTATTTGTTGGACAGAGGTCGGGGACAGAGCTTTGCTTGGGCCTGAAATTGTACAAGACACCTCTGAAAAGATCAAAACTATTCGGCAAAGGCTCAAAACAGCTCAAGACCGACAGAAGAATTATGCAGACGTTCGGAGAAGACCTCTTGAATATGAGGTCGGCGACCATGTGTTCATTCGAGTTTCTCCGATGAAAGGCCAAGTCAGGTTTGGGAAAAAGGGCAAGTTGTCGCCCCGCTACATTGGGCCGTTCCAGATTTTGGAAAGGCTTGGTCCAGTTGCTTATAGGGTTGCCTTGCCACCGGGATTCGAGCAAATCCATAATGTGTTTCATGTGTCGATGTTGAGGGGTTACCTCCGAGACCCGTTACATGTGATTGATTACCATCGGGTAGCTATCGATGAGAATATGGAATACGCAGAGTGGCCGGAAAGAATTGTTGCCCGACAAGTGAAAGAATTGAGAAACAAGTCTATCCCAATGGTGAAAGTAGAATGGAAAGAGCACTACGGGACGGATGCCACGTGGGAAAAAGAGGAGGAAATGCGACTACGCTACCCACATTTGTTTTCCGACGAACGTAACTTAAGTTTGGAGGACCAAACTTCCTAAAAGGGGGGAAGACTGTGATACCCCTGTTCTGCATTATGCTAAATTGGTCCTTAATTTGAATATGCTTATATGTTCAGCCTGACTTTATGTGCCATTATGTGAATATATGTGATTTTGCAATTCTATCTGTTCACTGTAGGAATATTTGTTTGAGTAAACTACTTTGGAAATTTAATTGAGGGCCCTATCGGCCACAGAACCCGAAATTGATTACGCCATTGTGATTGGCATAATTTTTAGAGCCTACGGTGAAACTTAATTGGAAATTTATTCGGGTCAGATTAAACTGATTAAATTGAGGGTCTAGTGCCTCAATTATTTAATATTAATAATTTTAAGCTAGTGGGGCCATATAAGGGCCCTTGTTACATTCAATTCTCCTCCTTATATCATTTTGGCTGGAGTCTAACTCTCTAGAAAAGAGAGAGTCGACTTTGAGAGAGAGGGGAAGCACCATTGGGCATTTTGATTCAAGATTGTGGATTGGGAAGCTACACTCTAGAATTAACAAGAACGGGTAGAGATTGAAGCTCCTAGGTGAGTGATCAACCCTTAGTTCATGAATTTGTGTATGTAATAATGTTAATTCGAAGAGAATATCTGATCAAGAACATGAATGGTATTGAGTATGATGAATTTGAAGTTTATATGCACATGCATGCATAGAATTGTGCCATGAACTTGCATAATCAAGCATATGAGAAATTGGGTGTTGAATCATACATGCAAGTATGGTTTGGTCGAGCTTCATGGTTATGAGCACCATTTGTACCAATTGTAATAGAAATGGAGTCAAGGATTAGCATGCATGCATGATTGATGAAGATGTGAAGTTGGAATGCATGAATTAATTATGTTGGAAAATGAATTTGAGTCAAAATGGGCCATGCATGTAAGTAATTCTTGGGATTGAGCTTCATTATGTTGTGACTTGGGGTTTATGCCATGTTAGTGTATGTTTCTATGATATTTGAGCCGAAATCATGCATCTTGAACCTTTGAATTTCGAGTTGAAGCTCAAGAACACAGTTCTGGGTTTTCCAGAATTTTGAGGTCCGCTCGAGCGGGGAACATGATGCTCGAGCGGGAAATGCGTGCTCCCAGTACTTTTTGCAGACTTAATGTCCGCTCGAGCGTGGTAATTAACGCTCGAGCGTGGGAGCTATTTTGACAGGCCTTCCGCTCGAGCGTCCTATTTCACGCTCGAGCGTATTTTTGATGCAACCAGCACTTTTGCAGGCCTTGAGGGTCCGCTCGAGCGGGGAAGTCCACGCTCGAGCGGGGACCCTATTTTCTGAAATCCTGTTTTTGCATTTGGTGTTCTGTTTTCTGTTCTGTCTCACTTGTAAGCACTCTTAGGCATATGTTAAGCATTGTAAATGAGTTAATGAGATAATAATAAAGCCTAAAGAGGAATATGTGAATTAAAGAACGGATTAAACTGTTAATGACCCTTTTGTGTTCATGAAACGTGTAGGGTCAAGCTCCAGGGCAAATCAACAAGCCGATCACTGTGAGTAATATCAATATTTGAAAGCTTGTCAATGTCCAATTGTTATTCCCTTATAAACTTTATGAACTGTTAATTGGGATTGTGGACTAAAGTCTGACAAGAATGAATGGACCGAAGGTCGTTTTGATGTATATGAATGGACCGAAGGTCGTTTTGATGTATATGAATGGACCAAAGGTCGTTTTGATAAGAATGAATGGACCAAAGGTCGTTTTGATAAGAATGAATGGACCGAAGGTCGTTTTGATGTATATGAATGGACCAAAGGTCGTTTTGATAAGAATGAATGGACCGAAGGTCGTTTTGATGTATATGAATGGACCAAAGGTCGTTTAGATGAATATGAATGGACCGAAGGTCGTTCTGTCATGAATGAGTGGGCTAAAAGCCGTTTTGACATAAATGAATGGGCTAAAAGCCGTTTTGACGTAAATGAATGGGCTAAAAGCCGTTTTGACGTAAATGGATGGGCCGAAGGCCGTTTTGACATAAATGAATGGGCCGGAGGCCGTTTTGACAAGAATGGAAACCTGAATGGGCCAAAGGCCAGTATGTTGGAACTACAGTCACTTGAACTAAATTTTGTATAAGTATATATATATCTGTGTTAAATAGAAGTATGAATTGGGCCCAAGGCCATTTGGAGCATGTTGTTCTACATGTTGCCTTGTAACTGTCATGTTTGATATTATTCATATTATTCACTGGGCTATCGCTCACGCTCATTCATGTGTTTGTAGGTGAGCCAAGGGAAGTCCAAACCCAGCCCCAGTGAAGTCTGCTAGGAGAAATCCGAGTTTTGAGGAAGTCAGCCTTGCGTCTCACTCTTGAGACCTACCTTGCCTTTTTGCTATGTACTTATGTTTTGTCCTGTTGGCAAGGGCCTAGTGTATATCTGTAAATAGCCCGTCATAGGTTGACTTGTTTTGAATGATCCTGTCTGTAATGAATTTTGTGAAACCGTAATTTTGAGGTGGGTTATTAACGTAACTGATTATGGTATGTTTGATGTGCATATAAGCACGGCTCTATGGACAAAGTTTTTAATTTTTGCTTCCGTTTGGCCCCTTTACTCTGACAAGTTATGTCTGTAGGATATGAGGCCGTAGGTAATCTCAAGATTGCTGGCCGGTTATGTCCTTAACCCATAGGGGCGGGTTCGGGTCATGACAGGGCCGAAGGCCATTTTGACATAAATGGAAATCTAAATGGGCCGAAGGCTGTTTTGACATGAATGAAAATATGAATGGGCCGAAGGCCGTTTTGACATAAATGGAAATATGAATGGGCCAAAGGCCGTTTTGACATGAATGGAAATCTGAATGGGCCAAAGGCCAGTATGTTGGGAGCTACAGTCGCTTGATCAAAATTATGTATAAGTGTATATATGCTAAGTAGAAATATGAATTGGGCCCAAGGCCGTTCGGAGCATGTTGTTCTACATATTGTTTATGCAACTTCTGTATTTGATATTATTCACTGGGCTATCGCTCACGCTCATTCATTTGTTTGTAGGTGAGCCAAGGGAGGTCCAAACCCAGCCCCAGTGAAGCCCGTCAGGAACAACAAAGGTTTTGGAGAGTCAGCCCTCGTGTCTCACGCATGAGACCCAACCTTGCCATTTTGTTATGTATTGTATTTTGTCTCGTTGGCAAGGGCTTTGTGTATATTTGTATATAGTCTGTTATGGGTTGACTTAGTATGGATGATCCTGTCTGTAAAGAATTTTATAGTACTGTACTTTTGATGTGGGTTATTAACGTCTATGAGTTTGGTTTGTTTTGATGTGCATATAAGCACGGCTCTATGGACAAAGTTTTAAATTTTGCTTCTGTTTGGCCCCTTTACTCTGATGAGTTATGTCTGTTTTGGTTTGAGGCCGTAGGTAATCTCAGGATTACTAGCCGGTTATGTCCTTAACCCATAGGGGCGGGTTCGGGCCATGACAAATTTACTGAGAATTTACCCCACAATTTAATGAGAATTTACTGAGTAATTTAATGAGAATTTAGTGGGAATTTACTAAGTAATTTACAGAGATTTTTTTGGGTATTTATTGCGTAATTTACTGAGAATTTACTGAAAATTTACTCAGTAGTTTACTGAGAATTTACTCGGAATATACTGAGTAAATTAATGAGAATTTACTAAAAATTTACAGGGAATTTTTTTAATAATTTACTGAGAATTTACTGGAAATTTACTGAGATTTTTTTAGGAATTTACTGAGTAATTTATTAAGAATTTACTTGAAATTTACTTATTAATTTAAAGAGAATTTATTTGGAATTTACTGAGAATTTACTTGGAATTTACTGAGAATTTACCGGAAATTTACTGAGTAATTTACTGAGGATTTACTAAGAATTTTGCTGAGTAATTTAATGAGAATTACTAGGAATTTGTTGAGAATTTACTGTGAATTTACTGAGTAGTTTACTGTGAATTTACTCAGTAATTTACTGAGAGTTTACTTGAAATTTACTGAGTAGATTACTGAGAATTTACTGGGAATTTACTCAGCAATTTCCCGAGAATTTACTAAGAATTACTAGCAATTTACTGAGTAATTTAATTAGAATTTGCTAGGAATTTACAGAGAATTTACTGGAAATTTATTGAGTAATTTAGTGAGAATTTACTGGGAATTTACTGAGTAATTTAGCGAGAATTTACTGGGAATTGACTCAGTAATTTACAAAGAATTTAATGGAAAATTAATGGGAATTTACTACGACTTTACTTAATAATTTAATAGGAATTTACTGATTAACTAAGTGAAAATTTACAAAGAATTTACTGAGAATTTACAGAGAGTTTACTTAGTAATTTACTGAGAATTTATAGGGAATTTTCTGAGTAATTTTTTGAGAATTTAGTCAGAATTTAAACAGTAATTTAATGAGAATTACTTGGAATTTAATAAGTAATTTAGTGGGAATTTACTGAGAATTCTCAGTAAATTCTTTGTAATTTAATGAGAATTTATTGGGACTTTACTGAGTAATTTACTTAGAATTTTTTGGGAATTTACTGAGTAATTTGTTGAGAATTTACTCGGAATTTACTGAGTAATTTACTCAAAATTTACTGAGAATTTGCCCGGTATTTACTGAGTGATTTACTGGGAAATTACTGAGTAATTTACTGAGAATTTACAAGGAATTAACTGGGAATTTACAGAGTAATTTACTAGGAATTTACTAAGTAATTTACTGATAATTTACTTGGAATTTAGTGATAATTTACTGAGAATTTAGTGGGAATTTACTAAGTAATTTAATGAGAATTTACTAGGAATTTACTAAGGTATTTAATTAGAATTTACGGGGAATTTACTGAGTAATTTACTCAGAATTTAAGGGGAATTTTCTTAGTAATTTACTGGGAATTTACTGAGTAATTTACTGAGAAATTACAGAAATTTTCTAGGAATTTATCGATTAATTTACCAGTAATTTACTTGGAATTTACTGCATAATTTAATGAGAATTTATAGGGAATTTACTTGGAATTTACTAGGAATTTACTGTGAATTTACTGGGAATTTAATGAGTAATTTACTGAGAATTTACTGAGAATTTAGTAATTAATTTACGAGGAATTTACTGAGTAATTTACTGAGAATTTACTGGAAATTTATTGGGAATTTACTGAATAATTTACTGAGAATTTACTAAGAATTTACTAGAAATTTACTGAATAATTTGTTGATAATTTATTGGAAATTTAGTGGGAATTTACTAACTATTTGCTGGGAACTTACTGAGTAATTTACTGAGAATTTTCTAGGAATTTACTAAGTAATTTACAGAGAATTTACTGAGCAATTTAATTAGAATTTACTGGGTATTTACTGAGTAATTTACTGGGAATTTAATGAGTAATTTACAGAGAATTTAATGAGAATTTAGTCAGTAATTTACTGAGAATTTAATGAGTAATTTACTGAAAATTTGCTTTGAATTGACAGACTAATTTACTGAGAATTTACTGAGTAATTTAATAAGAATTTATGGGGAATTTACTGAATAATTTACTGAGAATTTACAGGGAATTTACTAAGAAATTTACTGAGGATTTACTGGAAAATTACTGACTAAATACAGGGAATTTATTGAGTAATTTACGGAGAATTTATTGGGAATTTACTGAGTAATTGAGTGAGAATTTACTGGAAATTTACTAAGTAATTTACTTGGAGTTTACAAAGTAATTTACTACGAATTTACTGGGAATTTACTGAGTATTTACTAGGAATTTATTCAATAATTTACCCATAATTTACTTAAAATTTACTGAGTAATTTAATTAGAATTTACAGGGTATTTACTGAGAATTTACTGGGAATTTATTGAGTAATTTACTGAGAATTTACGGGTAATTTACTGAGAAATTTAATAAGATGTTATGGGGATTTACTGATTAATTTAATGGGAATTTACGGAGTAATTTACTTAGAATTTACGGGAAATTTACTCAGTAATTTACAGAGAATTTTCTGGGAGTTTACTGAGTAATTTCGTGAGAATTTACTGTGAATTTACGGAGCAATATAACGGGAATTTACTGAGTACTTTACTGAGAATTTACTGGGAATTTACTAAGTAATTTTCTGAGAATTTACTTAGTAATTTATTGGAAATTTACTGAGTAATTTACTGAGTAATTTAATGGGAATTTACTTATAATTTACTAGGAATTTAATGAGTAATTTACTGGGAATTTACTTGATAATTTACTAAGAATTTACTTGGAATTTACTACTTAATTTACTGAGAATTTTTTGAGAATTTAATGGGAATTTACTGAATATTTTACTACCAATTTACTGAGAATTTTCTGGGAATTTACGGGGTAATTTATAGAAAATGTACTCGGAATTAACTGCATAATTTAATTAGAATTTCCTGGGTATTTACTGAGAGTTTAATGGGAATTTACTGAGTATTTTGCTGAGAATTTAATGAGTAATTTAATAAGAATTACTGGGAATTTATTGAGAATTTACGGGGAATTTACTCAAGAATTTACTGAGAATTTACTACAAATTTGCTGAGAAATTTATTGAGAATTTAATGGGAATTTACTAATTAATTTACTGAGAATTTAGAAAGAATTTACTGAGTAATTTAATGAGAATTTATTAGAAATTTACTGAGTAATTTACTAGATATTTACAGAGTAATTTATTGGGAATTTACTAAGTAATTTTCTTAGAATTTACAAGGAATTTCCGCAGTAATTTGCTGAAAATTTACCAGAAATTTACTGAGTAATTTACTGAGAATTTAATAAGTAATTTAATAAGAATTTACCGGGAATTTACTAATTAATTTAATGAGAATTTATTCAGAATTTACTAAGAATTTACTGGGAATTTAGTCAGTAATTTACTGAGAATTTACTGGAAATTTAATGAGTAATTTACTTAGAATTTGCTTTGAATTTATAGAGTAATTTGCTGAGAATTTACTGAGTAATTTAATACGAATTTACGAGGAATTTATTGAATAATTTACTGGGAATTTACTCAGCAATTTACTGGGAATTTACTGAGAATTTGCCAAGTAATTTACTAGGAATTTACTTAAAATTTACTGGAAATTTATTGAGTAATTTGCTGAGAAATTTAATAAGATTTTCTGGGAAATTACTTATTAATTTAACGGTAATTTACTGAGTAATTTACTGAGAATTTACGGGGAATTTACTCAGTAATTTACTGAGAATTTACTGGGAATTTAATGACTAATTTACTGAGAGTTTGCTTTGAATTTACAGAGTAATTTATTGAGAATTTATTGAAAATTTACTGAATAATTTACTGAGAATTTACTAAGCAATTTACTAAGAATTTACCAAGTAATTTAGTGAGAATTTGCTGGGAATTTACTAAGTAATTTACTGTGAATTTACGTAGTAATATAATAGGAATTTATTAAGTAATTTATTGAAAATTTACTGGGAATTTACTGAGAATTTACTCAATAATTTACTGGAAATTTACTGAGTAATTTATTGAGAATTTAGTGAGTAATTTAATAGGAATTTACTGCGAATTTACTTAGAATTTACGAGGAATATAATGAGTAATTTACTCGGTAATTTATTGAGAACTTTTTGATAATTTAATGGGAATTTACTGAATAATTTACTGAGAATTTACTGGGATTTTACTGAATATTTTACTAGTAATTTACTGAGAATTTTGTGGTAATTTACGAGGTATTTACAGAGAATTTACTTGGAATTAACTGCATAATTTAATTAGAATTTACTGGGTATTTATTGTGAGTTTAATGAGAATTTTTTTGAGTAATTTTTTGAGAATTTAATGAGCAATTTAATAAGAATTTACTGGGAATTTATTGAGAATTTACGGGGAATATACTCAAGAATTTACTGAGAATTTACTGCGAATTTGCTGGGAAATTTATTTAGAATTTAATGGAAATTTACTAATTAATTTACTGAGAATTTAAAAGGAATTTATAGAGTACTTTAATGAGAATTTATTGGGAATTTACTAGAAATTTATGTAGTAATTTGCTGAGAATTTACTGAGTAATTTAATAAGAATTTACTGAGAATTTACTAATTAATTTAATGAGAATTTTACTGGGAATTTACTGAGTAATTTATTGAGAATTTACAAGGAATTTCCTCAATAATTTGCCGAGAATTTACGGAAAATTTACTGAGTAATTTACTAAAAATTTACTAAGTAATTTAATAAGAATTTACTAGAAATTTACTAATTAATTTAATGAGAATTTAATGAGTAATTTACAGAGAATTTACTGGGAATTTAGTCAGTAATTTACTAAGAATTTACTGGGAATTTAATGAGTAATTTGTTGAGAATTTGCTTTGAATTTATAGAGTAATTTGCTGGAAATTTACTGAGTAATTTAAGAAAAATTTACGAGGAATTTATTAAGAATTTACTGGGAATTTATTCAGTAATTTACTGAGAATTTACTGAAAGTTTACTGAGTAATTTACTGGGAATTTACTGAAAATTGATTGAGAATTTATTGGGAATTTATTGAGTAATTTACTGAGAATTTACAGGGAATTTAGTCAGTAATTTCTTGAGAATTTTCTGGGAATTTGCTGAGAAATTTAATAAGATTTTTTGGGAATTTACTTATTAATTCAATGGGAATTTACTGAGTAATTTACTGAGAATTTACAAGGAATTTACCCAGTAATTTACTCAGAATTTATTGGAAATTTAATGAGTAATTTATTGAGAATTTGCTTTGAATTTACAGAGTAATTTGCTGGGAATTTACTGAGTAATTTAAGAAGAATTTACGAGGAATTTTCTAAATAACTTACAGAGAATTTACTGGGAATTTACTCAGTAATTTACTGAGAATTTACTAGAAATTTACTGAATAATTTGCTTAGAATTTTTTGCAAATTTACTGACCATTTTACTGGGAATTTACTGAGTAATTTCCTGAGAATTTACCAAGTAATTTACTGAGAATTTACTGGGAATTTATAGAAAATTTTTTGGGAATTTACTGGGAATTTATTGAGTAATTTACTAAGAATTTACTGGGAATTTTGTTAGTAATTTCCAGAGAATTTACTGGGAATTTACTGAGAAATTTCATAAGATTTTATGGGAATTTACTGAGAATTTATAGGGAATTTACTCAGTAATTTTATGAGAATTTACTGAGTAATTTACTGCGAATTTACACAGTAATATAATGAGAATTTACTGGTAATTTGCTGAGACTTTACTTGGTAATTTACTGAGAATTTACTAGGAATTTAATGAATAATTTAATGGGAATTTACTGAGAATTTACTAGGAATTTACTGAGTAACTTACTGAGAATTTACTGTGAGTTTACTCGGTAATTTACTGAGAATTTACTAAGAATTTATTGCGTAATGTACTGAGAATTTTTTGAGAATTTACGGGGTAATTTACAGAGAATTTACTTAGAATTAACTGCATAATTTAATGAGAATTTTTTGCGAATTTAATGAGTAATTTAATAATAATTTATTGGAAATTTACTGAGAATTTACTCAAGAATTTGGTGAGAATTTATTGGGAATTTACTGAGAAATTTGTTGAGAATTTAATGGGAATTTACTAAGTAATTTTCTGAGAATTTAAAAAGAATTTACTGAGTAATTTAATGAGAATTTTGTCACGACCCCAAACCGCCCCTAGTAGTTTGGTGCCGTGATGGCCAGTAATCCGTAATTACCGAAGGCCAACTTTCAAAAACTTAACGCAATCAGAGTAATAATAAACGGGGCTCACAAATCCGGAAGCAATAAATCAAAATACAAGTGGTCCATAAGAGCTGTACATAGATCAAATGCAATGTCATTCATCTTACAACTTGAATACAGCAAGCAAAATATGTGTTACATCTTGATCAAAAGGCTTCTCGAGCCAACATATACAAAACGTAATAAATACAAGTCAAGAAGCATGATTTTCAAGATTTGCCGACATGCAATGAAGGGCATCGCCGACGTAAATACAAAAAAAACAAGCCGACATGAGCACGAATCCAAAACAAGCTTCCAAAACAATCTAGGCGTCGCCGCCATCCTGCTTATCACCTACATATATATATAGAGGGGTGAGTACAAATACTTAGTGAATGGTACTAGAAATAAAGGTTTTGCAAGAATATAGCCGAAGTCCTTCAAAACAACACATCAAACTTTATCGAACAGGGGATGAACCGTATTCATCTGTCGAACATTTCAAGTATCAAGGGATGCTTACTGACATCGGCAAAACAAGGGATGAACCGTATTCATCATTCAAAGCTTACAAGTATCAAGGACTGCTCACTGACGTCGGCAAAACAAGGGATGAACCGTATTCATCATTCAAAGCTTACAAGTATCAAGGACTGCTCACTGTCATCGGCAAAACAAGGGATGAACCGTATTCATCATTCAAAGCTTACAAGTATCAAGGACTGCTCACTGACGTCGGCAAAACAAGGGATGAACCGTATTCATCATTCAATGGTACTGCGAAAGTTTAGAGTCCTCCAGCACAAGGGACTTGCGTTACTTAGGCCCGTAGCCCGATTTAACAAGGACCGTATCCTTCTATACTTAGTACTGCGAAAGTTTAGAGTCCTCCAGCACAAGGGACTTTCCAAGAAAGGACCGTATCCTTTTATACTTAGTACTGCGAAAGTTTAGAGTCCTCCAGCACAAGGGACTTTCCAAGAAAGGACCGTATCCTTTTATACTTAGTACTGCGAAAGTTTAGAGTCCTCCAGCACAAGGGACTTTCCAAGAAATACATCAAAACAAGGCTTATATTTGACACATCAAACAGGCTATTCATTCATGCTTAGCAAATACTTTCGTCAAAACAAAACAAAGCAAGATTCATCAAAAACAGTGTAACATAGTTTTATTAGAAATACCACTCACCTAGTTCTTCAGGTATAGGCTCAAAGCAAATATCAAGGACCTACAATCACATGGCAAATCGCATTCTCAAAACAAGCTTTACATGCATGCGAATGATCTCGGCATTCTCACCAGATCCAAATCAATGACAAAGCAAAACATGCTGGGAGTCTAAACACCGCTCCCGTTTCATGGAAACACACTGGGTACCGTCCAGGTCTTTGCTGAGGTCCCACACCTCCTTGCCGAGGTGTGGTCCCGAAGGCCTCAACCAAAAGCAAAGTCGGGAAAACCTGGGTTTCCCTTTGAAGAATATGAAGAGCATGATGAACAAGACCATGAGAAAGATGAATGCAAGATCAAAACTTGTTACAAAACTGAGATTTCATGCCAAGAGTTCAAAACATGGACCTGGGTACCCACACAAGAAAGTCATGTAAAAACAAACACAAAAACATGATTCTTGTTTCCAACTTTTGGATCAAAACGAGGCTCTCCTCAAGAACACAGGAAAACCATTTCCTCTTTTCAAAACCAACTTCAAATTGGTGCATGACATGCAAAACAGATCCGATCATGCAATGCAGCTAGATCAATAGTAGTAACAATCAAAGTAGATCAAGATTCTAACCTCAAAACTCGAATCCAACGGGTCAAACCACGAAGATCAAGCTTGGAAGACTTGCTCTCACTCAAGAACTTCTCTTCCTCCTCTCTAGAGCTTCTCTCTCTAAAACAAAGATTTGAGACCAAAAATGATTTGTTTCTAAGCCTGCCGGCTGTCTTAACGACAAGCTCGGACACGTGGCGCTACCGGGTTGGCTCAACTCAAAAAGGTGATTGATTGATAAGACAAGTCTCTGACAAAGCGTATGCAGCAAGCTGGGTAAAACACATCGGCAAGAAATGACATCGGCTCAAATCAAGGATCCGGCGACAGGATGACAAAACATCGGCGAGGGAGGACGACGCGTGACTAAGCTGTGCCACACCTTGGCCGGGGTGTGCCACATCTCGGCCTAGGCCATACCTGCCTGCGGACAAGGTTCACTAAGTACAAGACATCTCGGCAATAAATGCCCGAGGTGAAGGTGGGGGTTGACCAAGATCTCAAAACAGTTCTAAGTACACGGGTTCAAAGGCGAACTAAGCTCAAGATGACCTCGGCCACACACACACACCGAACAAAGAACAAAACTACGCAAGCAATGCAAACAAAACAAGGCAAGTAAATCCTTCCAATTATTATGGCAAGGCAAGATCATGCAGGAATGTATGCAAGTATGACAAGTGTAAGGTGAGGGTTGTTACAAATTTACTGGGAGTTTACTGAGAATTTACGTAATAATTTGCTGAGAATTTACTGGACATTTACTAAGTAATTTACTAGGAATTTATTGAGTAATTTACTAAAAATTAATGGGAATTTACTGGGTAATTTACAAAAAAATTACTAGGAATTTACTAATTCATTTAATGGGAATTTACTGGCAATTTACTGAGAAATTACTGAGAATTTACTGAGTAATTTACTGAGAATTTACAGGGAGTTTCCACTGTAACTTACTGAGAATTGACTGGGAATTTACTGACTATTTACTGGGAATTTAATGAGAATTTACTAGGAATTTACTGAAAAATTTACTGAGAACTTTCTGGGAATTTCTCGAGTAATTTAATGAGAATTTACTGGGAATTTACTGATTAAGTTAATGGTAATTTACTGAGTAATTTACGGAGAATTTAATGAGGATTTACTGAGAATTTATTAGGAATTTACTGAGTAATTTACTGAGAATTTACTCAGTAATTTACTGGGAATTTACTGAGAAGTTACTGGGAATTTACTGAGAATTTACTCAGAATTTACTACGTAATTACTAAGAATTTAATTGGAATTTACTCTGTAATTTACTAGAAATTTACTGAGTAATTTATTAAGTAATTTGCTGAGAATTTATATTGAATTTGCTCAGTAATTTACTGAGAATTTACTGAAAATTTACTAAGTAATTTACTGAGAACTTACAAGAATTTACACAATAATTTAATTAGAATTTACTAGGAATTTACTGAGTGGTTTACTGAGAATTTACTAGGAATTTACACAGTAATTTACTGAGAATTTTCAGGTAATTTACTGAGTAATTTAATGAGAATTTACTAGGAATTTACTGAAATTTTACACAGTAATTTGCTTGGAATTTACAAAGAATTTACTTGGAATTTATTTTGTAATGTACTAAGAATTTACTACGAATTTACTGAGAATTTATCGAAATTTACACAGTAATATAATGAGAATTTATTGAGAATTTACTGAATAATTTACTGGGAATTTACTGAGTAATTTCTGAGAATTTACAAGGAATTTCCTCAGTAATTTGCAAAGAATTTACTGAAAATTTACTGAGTAATTTACTGAGAATTTACTAAGTAATTTAATAAGAATTTAAGGGGAATTTACTAATTAATTTAATGAGAATTTATTGGAAACTTGCTGAGAATTTAATGAGTAATTTATTGAGAATTTAGTGAAAATTTAGTCAGTAATTTACTGAGAATTTACTGGGAATTTAATGAGTAATTTACTGAGAAATTGCTTTGAATTTACAAAGTAATTTGCTGGGAATTTACTAAGTAATTTAAGAAGAATTTAAGAGGAATTTACAGAATAATTTACTGAGAATTTACTAGGAATTTACTAAAATTTACTGAATAATTTACTGAGAATTTACTTAAAATTTGCGGACTATTTATTGGGAATTTACTGAGTAATTTACAAAGTAATTTACAAAGAATTTACTGGGAATTTACTAAGTAATTTACTGAGAATTTACCAAGTAATTTACTGGGAATTTACTGGGAATTTACTGAAAATTTACTAGGGATTTACTGGGAATTTACAGGGAATTTGTTGAGTAATTTACTGAGAAATTTAATAAGATTATATGGGAATTTACTTATTAATTTAATGAGAATTTACTAAGTAATTTACTGAGAATTTACAAGAATTTACACAGTAATATAATTAGAATTTACTGGGAATTTACTGAATAATTTACTGGGAATTCACTGAGTAATTTACTGAGAATTTACAAAGATTTCCTCAGTAATTTGCTGAGAATTTACTGGAAATTTACAGAGTAATTTACTAAGAATTTACTAAGTAATTTAATAAGAATTTATCGGGAATTTACTAATTAATTTAATGAGAATTTACTGGGAATTTACTGAGAATTTAATGACTAATTTACTTGGAATTTAGTCAGTAATTTACTGATAATTTACTGGGAATTTAATGAGTAATTTACTGGGAATTTGATTTGAATTTACAGAGTAATTTGCTGTGAATTTACTAAGTAATTTAAGAAGAATTTACATGAAATTTACTGAATAATTTACTCAGAATTTACTGGGAATTTATTTAGTAATTTATTGAGAATTTACTCAATAATTTACTGAGAATTTACTGGAAATTTACGAACTATTTATTGGGAATTTACTGAGTAATTTACTGGGAATTTACCAAGTAATTTACTGAGAATTTATTGGGAATTTATTGCCTAATTTACTGAGAAATTTAATAAGATTTTATGGGAAATTACTTATCAAATTAATGGGAATTTACTGAGTAATTTACTGAGAATTTACAGGGAATTGACTCAGTAATTGACTGAGAATTTAATGAGTAATTTACTGAGAATTTGCTTTGAATTTAAAGTGTAATTTGCTGGGAATTTACTGAGTAATTTAAGAAGAATTGATGAGGAATTTACTGAATAATTTACTAAAAATTTACTGGGAATTTGCTCAGTAATTTACCGAGAATTTACTGAATAATTTATTGAGAATTTACTGAGAATTTACTCACTATTTCCTGGAAATTTATTGAGTAATTTTCTTAAAATTTACCAAGTAATTTACTGGGAATTTACTGAGAATTTACGCAGTAATATAATGGGAATTTACTCAGCAATGTACTGGTAATTTACTGAGAATTTGTTGAGTAATTTAATGAGAATTTACTGCAAATTTACTCAGAATTTACTAGGAATTTAATTAGTAATTTACTTGGAATTTACTCGTTAATTTACTGAGAATTTAATGGTAATTTGCTGAGAATTTACTGGGATTTTACTGAATATTTTACTAGTAATTTACTAAAAATTTTCTTGGAATTGATGGGGTAATTTACAGAGAATTTACTTAGAATTAACTGCATAATTTAATTAGAATTTACTGGGTATTTACTAAGAGTTTAATGGGAATTTACTGAGTAATTTGCTGAGAATTTAATGAGTAATTTAATAAGAATTTACTGAGAATTTTCTACGAATTTGCTGAGAAATTTATTGAGAATTTAACGGGAATTTACTAATTAATTTACTGAGAATTTAAAAGGAATTTACTGAGTAATTTAATGAGAATTTATTGGGAATTTACTGAGAATTTACTAGGAATTTACGTAGTAATTTGCTTAGAATTTTCTGAGTAATTTACTGAGTAATTTAATAAGAATTAACTGGGAATTTACTATTTAATTTACTGAGAATTTACTGAGAATTCACAAGGAATTTCCTCAATAATTTGCTGAGAATTTACTAAGTAATTTACCGGGAATTTACTAATTAATTTAATGGGGATTTACTGAGAATTTAATGAGTAATTTACTAGGAATTTAGTGAGTAATTTACTGAGAATTTACTGGGAATTTAATGAGTAATTGACTTAGAATTTGCTTTGAATTTACAAAGTAATTTGCTGGGAATTTACTGCGTAATTTAACAAGAATTTACGAGGAATTTACTGAATAATTTGTCACGACCCCAAGCCGCCCCTAGTAGTTTGGTGCCGTGATGGCCAGTAATCTGTAATTACCGAAGGCCAACTTTCAAAAGGTTAACACAATCAGAGTATGGATATAGGGGCTCACAAATGCGGAAGCAATAAATCGAAATACAAGTGGTCCATAAGAGCAGTGCATAAGTTCAATGATATGGCATATATCTTTACAATCTTGAATACAACAAAGCAAAATACGTATTACATCTTGATCAAAAGGCTTCTCGAGCCGACATATACAAAATACAGTGAATACAAGCCAAGAAGCATGATTTTCAAGATTTACCGACGTAAAAGAGATGATATCGCCGACGTGAATACAAAACAAAGCCGACCAAAAATCAAGGATCCAAAACAGTCTTTCAAAAACACATCTAGGCGTCGCCGCCGTCCTGCTCATCACCTACATATATATAGAGAGGGGTGAGCTTGGATACTCAGTGAATGGTACTGGAAATAAAGGTTTTGCATGAATATAGCCGAAGTCTTTCAAAACAAAACATGCCAAAACCATACGAATTTAGCCGAGGTCCTTACAGAACCATAACACGTCCAAACTTTATCAAAACAAAGGATGAACCGTATTCATCTATCAAGTCTTACGAGTCTCAAGGGATGCTTACTGACATCGGCAAAACACATCAAGAGTTTATCAAGCAAGGGATGAACCGTATTCATCTATCAAGTTTTACGAGTCTCAAGGAATGCTTACTGACATCGGCAAAACACAGATCAAGCTTTCCGAACAAACAAACCCACGCGGTAAACCGTCAGTGGCAAAACAAGGACTACACGATCCGTAATCGATTAGTCACAGGTACTGCAAAAGCTTATAGTCCTCCAGCACAAGGGACTTGTGTTACTTAGGCCCGTAGCCCGCTTTAACATGATGGGACTTGTGTTACTTAGGCCCGTAGCCCGCTTTAACACAGTAGTCTTTCCAAGAGAGGACCGTATCCTTTCCAAGAGAGGACCGTATCCTTTTATACTTAGTGCTGTGAAAGTTTAGAGTCCTCCAGCACAAGGGACTTTTATACTTGGTACTGCAAAAGTTTAGAGTCCTCCAGTACAAGGGACTTTTCAAGAATGACGTCAAAACGAAGCTTATACTTGATACATCAAAACAGAGCTATTCATTCATACTTAACAAATACTTTCGCCAAAACAAAACAAAGCAAGATTTATCAAAACAGTATAACATAGCTTTATTAAAAGCACCACTCACCTAGTTCTTCAGGTGTAAGCTCAAAGTAAGGATCAAGGTCCTACAATCACATAGCAATCACATTCTCAAAACAAGCTTTATATACATGCAAATGATCTCGGCATTCTCACCAGATCCAAGTCAATAGCAAAGCAAAACATGCTGGGAGTTTAAACAATGCTCCCGTCTCATGAGAACACACTGGGTACCAACCAGGTCTTTGCCGAGGTCCTACACCTCCTTGCCGAGGTGTGGTCCCGATGGCCTTAATCAAAAGCAAAGTTGGGAAAACCTGGGTTTTCTCTTCGAAGAACATGATGAACATGATCATGGGAAGGATGAATGCAAAATCGTAACTTGTTACAAAAATCTGAGATTTCATGTCAAGAGTTCAAAACATGGACCTGGGTACCCATACAAGAAGGTCATGTAAGAACAAACACAAAAACATGGTTTTGGTTCCAAACTTTCGGATCAAAACGAGATTTTCTTCAAGAATACATGAATACTATTTTTCTCTTCCAAAACCAACTTCAAATCGATGCATGACATGCAAAACAGATTCGATCATGCAATGCAGCTAGATGATTAATAAGAATAACAAGAGTAGGTTAAGATTCTAACCTCAAAACTCGAATCCAACGGTTCAAACCTCGAAGATCAAGCTTGGAAGATCTATTCTCACTCAAGAACTTCTCCTCCTCTCTCTAGAGCTTCTCTCTCTAAAGGCAGAAATTTGAGACAAAATGATTTGTTTCTAGGTCTGCCGGCTGTCTTAACCTTCAGCTCGGACACGTGGCGCTATTGGGTTGGTTCAACTCAAAAGGTGATTGATGGATAAGACAAGTCTGTGACAAAGCGTACGCAGCAAGCTAGGGCAAGACACATCGGCAAGTAATAACATCGGCTACAGTCAAAGATTCGGCAACAGGGTAACAAAGACATCGGCTAGGGAGGACAACACTTGACTAAGCTGTGCCACACCTTGGCCGGGGTGTGCCACACCTCGGTTTAGGCCACACCTGCCCGAGGACAAGGATCACTAAGTGCAAAACATCTCGGCAAACATGCCCGAGGTGAAGATGAGGGTCGACCAAGGTCCCAAAACAGTTCTAAGTACAAAGGTTCAAAAGTGAACTAAGCTCAAGATGACCTCGGCTACACACCAAGCAAGGAACAAAATCATGCAAGCAATACTTTAACAAAACAAGGCAAGGCAAAGCTTTCAAAACAACATAATCAAGACAAGATCATGCATGAATGTATGCAAGTATGACAAGAGTAAGGTGAGGGTTGCTACAGTCTACCCCCTTAAAGAAGTTTGGTCCCCAAACTTAAATTACCTTGCTCTGTAAACAACTCCGGGTAACGGATTCTCACATCTTCTTCCTTTTCCCACGTGGCTTTTGTGCCATAGTGCTCCTTCCATTCGACCTTTACCATTGGTATCGATTTGTTTCTCAACTGCCTCACTTGTCTGCCAATAATCCTCATTGGCTTCTCCTCATAGCCCAAACCCTCATTAACCGTAATCCCAGAATGATCAATTATATGTAGTGGATCTCGGACGTACTTCCTCAACATCGAAACATGAAACACATTGTGGACTTGGCTTAAATCTGGTGGCAAAGCAAGTCTGCAGGCAACGGGGTTAATTTTCTCAAGAATTTCAAACGGTCCAATATATCGGGGTGCTAATTTACCTTTCTTTCCAAATCTTGAAACTCCTTTCATTGGTGAAACTTTCAGGAATACATGATCCCCAACTTCGAATTCTAACTCATTCATTCTCTGGTCGGCGTAGCTCTTTTGTCGGCTCTGGGCAGTTTTAATCCTTTGTTGGATAAGTTTAATCTTCTTTGTTGTTACTTGAATCAACTCGGGACCAAGCAGAGCTCTATCTCCAATTTCGGTCCAACATATCGGCGACCTACACTTTCTTCCGTACAAGGCTTCATACGGCGCCATGCCAATGCTAGCTTGATAACTGTTGTTGTAAGCGAATTCTGCTAAGGGCAAATGCGCTCCCCAACTTCCTAGGAAGTCCAATACACAAAGCCTAAGCATATCTTCAAGTGTTTGAATTGTCCTCTCTGTCTGCCCATCCGTCTGGGGATGAAAAGCTGTACTAAATCTCAGCTCGGTTCCAAAAGCCCTCTGTAGACTCTGCCAAAATCTAGAAACAAATTTAGGATCTCGGTCTGACACAATTGACATCGGCACTCCATGAAGTCTAACAATCTCGTTCACATATTACAAGGCAAGTTGATCGGCGTTGTAGGTAGTCTTAACAGGTAAAAAGTGTGCTGACTTAGTTAATCTATCAACAACAACCCAAATCGAATCCATACCTTTCGGTGTCTTCGGCAAACCAATCACAAAATCCATGGAGATGTGTTCCCATTTCCACTCAGGAACCGGCAAAGGTTGAAGAAGTCCTGCTGGCCTTTGATGTTCTGCTTTCACTTGTTGACAACGCAAACACTGGGACACGAATTCGGCTATTTCTCTTTTCATATTTGGCCACCAAAACGTCTGTTTCACATCCTGATACATCTTAGTGTTCCCTGGATGAACAGCAAACTTGGAACCATGAGCTTCCTACAAAATCCTCCTTTTCAACTCTGGGATGTCGGCCACGCATATCCTTCCTTCAAACTTAAGCACTTGGCTTTCGATGGTATACCCTGATCTTGGCTTTGTGACAATCTCCTCGGCTCCTTTCTTGAAGAATTTATCCTCCATCTGTCTTGTCTTTACCTCATCAACAATAGTCGGCTCCACTGCTATCATGGTCAAGCACACTAAATTTCCATCTGACTTTCTGCTCAAAGCGTCGGCTACACTGTTAGCTTTACCTGGGTGATATTGAATTTGCATATCATAGTCTTTCAACAACTCAAGCCACCTTCTCTGTCTCAAATTCAATTCCTTCTGAGTGAACAGGTATTTTAAACTCTTGTGATCTATAAAAACCTGACAAGAAGATCCATACAAATAGTGACGCCAAATCTTCAAAGCAAAAACCACAGCCGCTAACTCTAAATCATGGGTAGGATAGTTCTTCTCATGGGGTTTCAACTGACGAGATGCATAAGCTATAACCTTACCCCCTTGCATTAACACACAACCCAAGCCCTTATGTGAAGCATTGCTATAGATATGAAACTCTTCGTTACCTGATGGAAGTGCGAGTATTGGTGCTGTAACTAACCTCGTCTTCAGTTCCTGGAAAGCTGACTCCCGATCTTTAGTCCATTCATACAGTGTTCCCTTCTTAGTCAATTGCGTCAATGGAATTGCAATCCTTGAGAAATCCTTCACAAACTTCCTGTAATAACCTGCCAAACCCAAAAAACTACGAATCTCGGACACATTAGTCGGCCTCGGCCAATTTACTACGGCTTCAATTTTGCTAGGATCAACCGAGATACCCTCTTCATTAATCACATGACCCAAGAATGAGATAGTAGGAAGCCAAAACTCACACTTGTTAAACTTAGCATACAATTTTCGGTCTCTCAAAATCTGTAAGGCAAGTCTCAAATGATTTTCGTGTTCGGCTCTACTCTTGGAATAGATCAATATATCATCAATGAAGACAACTACAAACTCATCTAAATGTGGCTTGAAGACTCTGTTCATTAAATCCATAAATACAACAGGGGCATTGGTCACCCCAAAAGGCATTACCAAAAACTCGTAGTGGCCATATCTTGTCCGAAAAGCTGTCTTCTCAACATCTTCGGCTTTAACTTTAAGCTGGCGGTAACCAGACCTAAGGTCAATCTTAGAAAAGACTCATGCTCCTTGTAATTGGTCAAGCAAATCATCAATCCTAGGTAATGGGTACTTGTTCTTAATAGTGACCTTATTAAGTTCTCTATAATCGATACAAAGACAGAGTGTGCCATCCTTTTTCTTAACAAATAAAACAGGTGCTCCCCATGGTGATGTGCTCGGCCTAATAAATCCCTTATCCAACAGTTCTTGTAATTGCAGTTTCAATTCCCTAAGTTCAGCTGGGGCCGTCCTGTACGGTGTTTTGGAGATCGGCTGTGTTCCCGACATGATGTCAACAGTAAACTCTATTTCTCTATCGGCTAAGTGGCCAGGCAATTCGTTTGGGAAGACGTCGGGGAATTCACTAACAACTGGGATGTCGGCTAAATTAACATCTCCATTCTGATCACTCAGTATACTACATAAGTAGCCTCGACACCCTTTCTGAATTAACTTATAGGCTTTAATGGACAAAATCAAGTAAGGTGGGGGCACTATCCCTTTTCCCTGGAAAATAACCTCGGCTAGGTTTGGGGGTCTCAGTGTGACACTTTTCGAAACACAGTTAATAGATGCATGATTTGCGACTAACCAATCCATTCCCAGTATAACATCAAAATGAGTTATGTCCAGAGGCATTAAATCTACTAGCAATTCAACATTCTCGATCACAACAACACATGCTCTATAGATGGATGAAACAATCATAGATCTCCTAGATGGAGTAGACACAGATAACACATAATCAAGGGGCTCTAGTTCTCTATTAATTTTCTCGGCAAATTTAGCAGATACAAACGAATGCGTAGAACCCGAATCAATTAACACATAAGCATCTTGGGAGCAAATTAGGAGTATACCTGACACCACTGTCTCAGCATTCTGGGTGTCCCCTGGTACTAGCGCAAACACTCTGCCCTGTCTCATCTGCCCTTTTCCAACATTACCCTTCTGGACGGAACCCGAGGCATTCTCACCCTTATTGTGGTTTTTAGTCTTTGTCTTAGGACATTCCCTCGCATAATGACCCATTTCACCGCATTCATAACAAGCTCCAGACGTCCGTCGACAGACCCCGAAATGTTGCATCCCACAATCCGAACACGTCGGTTTAGCATTACCTTCCTACCTTAGGTTACCAGCACTGCCCATGTTCGTTCTCTTCTTGGTGCCCAGCTGTCCTCGGCAATTGTCATAGTTCTGTCTCTTTCGCTGGTTCTCCCCCGAGCTCTGGTATCGATTCAGGTTAGCTTCGACCAGAATGGCTTTGTCCAACACTTCGGCGTAAGTCGGCATATTATGCAAGTTAACCCGGTCTTGAATCGGTCCGCGAAGCCCACTCTCGAACTTCCTGGCCTTCATGTATTTATCGTTGGCCATGTGAGGTACAAACCTCGCCAATTCAGTAAAAGCACGGTCGTATTCCGCCATTGTTCGGTTGCCTTGCGTCAAAGTATGAAATTCGGTAGCCTTGCGGTTTCGAACACTTAGGGGAAAATGTTTGTTGTAGAACAACTCTAAGAATCGGGTCCAGGTCAGATCTGGATTGCTTTCTCGAACCATCATCCACCATCTGCGAGCGTCATCATTTAAGGTGAATGCTGCCAACGTCACCTTCTAAACGTCGGTGCTAGGAAAGATCTCGAACAACTTTTCCATTTCCAAAACCCACGCCTCAGCCTTCATCGGCTCTATACCCCCAGAGAATCTTGGTGGTTTCATTTTCTTGAATTCCCTGATTAAAGCTATCGTGCCATCCCCATATAAGGCTGGCTGCGGGGGAACTTGCGGCACTGGAGGAGGTGGAGGCGGAACTATATTTCGGCCGTTGGTTTGCTCGACCTGAGTCGACGTAGCACTAGCGTACTGCTGTCTGGTTTGCCTCAATTCGCGGGCCAAACCTTCAACTAATCTTTCCAGTCTGTCTATTCTGTCTTCGGGCTGATCCCGGCCAATTGGAGGTCTACCTCTCCCCATGATGCTATGAGCATGTAAAGTGTGACTTTAAAACAAATAAGCAAATATCCACGTAGGCAAGTAACAAATAGGCATGTCAAGACAATGCGCACCTTGTTCAAATAGCAAGCACCATGATGCAATCCTAACATCTTTCTAAGGGAAATCCTATGCTCTTTAGGACTCAAAGTGTGTGAATAACGTATACTGAGGAACTTGTGCTCTGATACCATTCTGTCACGACCCCAAACCGCCCCTAGTAGTTTGGTGCCGTGATGGCCAGTAATCCGTAATTACCGAAGGCCAACTTTCAAAAGGTTAACACAATCAGAGTATGGATATAGGGGCTCACAAATGCGGAAGCAATAAATCGAAATACAAGTGATCCATAAGAGTAGTGCATAAGTTCAATGATATTGCATACATCTTTACAATCTTGAATACAACAAAGCAAAATACGTATTATATCTTGATCAAAAGGCTTCTCGAGCCGACATATACAAAATACAGTGAATACAAGCCAAGAAGCATGATTTTCAAGATTTGCCGACGTAAAAGAGATGATATCGCCGACGTGAATACAAAACAAAGCCGACCAAAAATCAAGGATCCAAAACAGTCTTTCAAAAACACATCTAGGCGTCGCCGCCGTCCTGCTCATCACCTACATATATATATAGAGGGGTGAGCTTGGATACTCAGTGAATGGTACTAGAAATAAAGGTTTTGCATGAATATAGCCGAAGTCTTTCAAAACAAAACATGCCAAAACCATACGAATTTAGCCGAGGTCCTTACAGAACCAAAACACGTCCAAACTTTATCAAAACAAGGGATGAACCGTATTCATCTATCAAGTCTTACGAGTCTCAAGGGATGCTTACTGACATCGGCAAAACACATCAAGAGTTTATCAAGCAAGGGATGAACCGTATTCATCTATCAAGTTTTACGAGTCTCAAGGGATGCTTACTGACATCGGAAAAACACAGATCAAGCTTTCCGAACAAACAAACCCACGCGGTAAACCGTCAGTGGCAAAACAAGGACTACACGATCCGTAATCGATTAGTCATAGGTACTGCGAAAGTTTATAGTCCTCCAGCACAAGGGACTTGTGTTACTTAGGCCCGTAGCCCGCTTTAACATGATGGGACTTGTGTTACTTAGGCCCGTAACCCACTTTAACACAGTAGTCTTTCCAAGAGAGGACCGTATCCTTTTATACTTAGTGCTGCAAAAGTTTAGAGTCCTCCAGCACAAAGGACTTTTATACTTGGTACTGCAAAAGTTTAGAGTCCTCCAGTACAAGGGACTTTTCAAGAATGACGTCAAAACGAAGCTTATACTTGATACATCAAAACAGAGCTATTTATTCATGCTTAACAAATACTTTCGCCAAAACAAAGCAAAGCAAGATTTATCAAAACAGTATAACATAGCTTTATTAAAAGCACCACTCACCTAGTTCTTCAGGTGTAGGCTCAAAGCAAGGATCAAGGTCCTACAATCACATAGCAATCACATTCTCAAAACAAGCTTTATATACATGCAAATGATCCCGGCATTCTCACCAGATCCAAGTCAATAGCAAAGCAAAACATGCTGGGAGTTTAAACACTGCTCCCGTCTCATGAGAACACACTGGGTACCAACCAGGTCTTTGCCGAGGTCCTACACCTCCTTGCCGAGGTGTGGTCCCGATGGCCTCAATCAAAAGCAAAGTCGGGAAAACCTGGGTTTTCCCTTTGAAGAACATGATGAACATGATCATAAGAAGGATGAATACAAAATCGTAACTTGTTACAAAAATCTGAGATTTCATGTCAAGAGTTCAAAACATGGACCTGGGTACCCATACAAGAAGGTCATGCAAGAACAAACACAAAAAACATGGTTTTGGTTCCAAACTTTCGGATCAAAACGAGATTTTCTTCAAGAACACATGAATACTATTTTTCTCTTCCAAAACCAACTTCAAATCGATGCATGACATGCAAAACAGATTCGATCATGCAATGCAGCTAGATGATCAATAAGAATAACAAGAGTAGATTAAGATTCTAACCTCAAAACTCGAATCCAACGGTTCAAACCTCGAAGATCAAGCTTGGAAGATCTATTCTCACTCAAGAACTTCTCCTCCTCTCTCTAGAGCTTCTCTATCTGAAGGCAGAGATTTGAGACAAAATGATTTGTTTCTAGGTCTGCCGGCTGTCTTAACCTTCAGCTCGGACACGTGGCGCTATCGGGTTAGTTCAACTCAAAAGGTGATTGATGGATAAGACAAGTCTGTGACAGCGTATGCAGCAAGCTAGGGCAAGACACATCGGCAAGTAATAACATCGGCTAAAGTCAAAGATTCGGCAACAGGGTAACAAAGACATCGGCTAGGGAGGACGACACTTGACTAAGCTGTGCCACACCTTGGCCGGGATGTGCCACACCTCGATCTAGGCCATACCTGCCTGAGGACAAGGATCACTAAGTGCAAAACATCTCGGCAAACATGCCCGAGGTGAAGATGAGGGTCGACCAAGGTCCCAAAACAGTTCTAAGTACAAAGGTTCAAAAGTGAACTAAGCTCAAGATGACCTCGGCTACACACCAAGCAAGGAACAAAATCATGCAAGCAATACTTTAACAAAACAAGGCAAGGCAAAGCTTTCAAAACAACATAATCAAGACAAGATCATGCATGAATGTATGCAAGTATGACAAGAGTAAGGTGAGGGTTGCTACATAATTTATGGAGAATTTACTGGGAATTTACTCAGTAATTTACTGAGAATGTACTGGAAATTTACTCACTATTTACTGGGAATTTACTGGGAATTTACTAAAAATTTATTGGGAATTTACTGGGAATTTAGTCAGTAATTTCTAGAGAATTTACTGGGAATTTACTGAGAAATTTAATAAGATTTTATAGAAATTTACTTATTAATTTAATGGAAATTTACTGAGTAATTTACTTAGAATTTACAGGGAATTTACTCAGTAATTTACAGAAAATTTACAGGGAATTTAATGAGTAATTTCCTGAGAATTTGTTTTGAATTTACACAGTAATTTGCTGTGAATTTACTGAACAATTTAAGAAGAATTTACAAGGAATTTACTGAATAATTTACTGAGATGTTACTGGGAATTTACTCAGTAATTTACTGAGAATTTACTGGAAATTTGTTGAATATTTACTGGGAATTTACTGAAAATTTACTGAGAATTTGCTGAGAATTTAGTCAGTAATTTCCAGAGAATTTGCTAGGAATTTATTGAGAAATTTAATAAATTTTTATAGGAATTTAATAATTAATTTAATGGAAATTTACTGAGTAATTTACTGGGAATTTACTCAGTAGTTTACTTAGAATTTACTAGGAATTTAATGAGTAATTTACTGAGAATTTGCTTTGAATTTACAGAGTAATTTGCTGGGAATTTCCTGAGTAATTTAATAAGAATTTACGAGGAATTTACTAAATAATTTACTGAGAATTTACTGGGAATTTACTCAGTAATTTACTAAGAATTTACGGACCATTTTCTGAGAATTTACTGAGTAATTTACTGAGAATTTACCAAGTAATTTACTAAGAATTTACTGGAAATTTACTGAGAAATTTAATAAGCTTTTGTAGGAATTTACTTATTAATTTAATGGGAATTAACTGCGTAATTTACTGAGAATGTACTCAGTAATTTACTGAGAGTTTACTGGGAATTTATAGAGTAATTTGTTGGGAATTTAATGAGTAATTTAAGACGAATTTACGAGGAATTTACTGAATAATTTTCATAGAATTTACTAGGACTTTACTCAGTAATTTATTGAGAATTTTTTGGAAATTTACTGAATAATTTACTGAGAATTTATTAGAAATTTACTAACTATTTACTAGGAATCTACTGAAAATTTTCTAGGAATTTACTGCGAATTTGCTGGGAATCTATTGAGTAATTTACTGAGAATTTACTAAGAATTTAATGAGTAATTTACTGGGAATTTAATGAGTAATTGACTTAGAATTTGCTTTGAATTTACAGAGTAATTTATTGGGAATTTGCTGCGTAATTTATGAAGAATTTACGAGGAATTTACTGAATAATGTACTGAGAATTTACTGGGAATTTACTCAGTAACTTACTGAGAATGTACTGGAAATTTACTGAATAATTTATCGAGAATTTACTGAAAATTTACTCATTATTTACTGGGAATTTACTGAGTAATTTACAGAGAATTTACCAAATAATTTTTAGAGAATTTACTAAGAATTTACTAAGAATTTATTGAGTAATTTACTGAGAATTTACTGGGAATTTAGTTAGTAATTTTCAGAGAATTTACAAAGAATTTACTAAGAAATTTAGCAAGATTTTATAGGAATTTACTTATTAATTTAATGGGAATTTACTGAGTAATTTACTGATAATTTACAGGGAATTTGCTCAGTAATTTACTGAGAATTTACTGGGAATTTAATAAGTAATTTACTTCGAATTTGCTTTGAATTTACACAGTAATTTGCTGGGAATTTACTGAGTAATTTAAGAAGAATTCACGAGGAATTTACTGAATAATTTACTGAGAATTTACTCAGTAATTTACTGAATAATTTACTAAGAATTTACTGAAAATTTACTGAATAGTTACTAGGAATTTACTGAGTAATTTACTGAGAATTTACCAAGTAATTACTGAGAATTTACTGGGAATTTATTGGGAATTTGTTGAGTAATTTACTGAGAATTTACTAGGAATTTAATAAGTAATTTCTAAAGACTTTACTGGGAATTTACTGATAAATTTAATAAAATTTATAGGAATTTTGTTATTAGTTTAATGGAAATTTACTGAGAATTTACTGGGAATTTACTCAGTAATTAACTTAGAATTTACTAGAAATTTCGTGAGCAATTTAAGAAGAATTTATGAGGAATTTACTAAATAATTTACTGAGAATTTACTGGGAATTTATTAAGAATTTACTGGAAATTTACTGAATAATTTATTGAGATTTTACTGGAAATTTACTAACTATTTGCTGGGAACTTACTGATTAATTTACTGAGAATTAACCAAGTAATTTAAAGAGAATTTACTGGGAATTTATTAAAAATTTGCTGGGAATTTATTGAGAATTTACTGGGAATTAATTGAGTAATTTACTGAGAAATTACTAGGAATTTAGTTAGTAATTTCCAGAGAATTTACTGGGAATTTACTGAGAAATTTAATAAGATTTTATAGGAATTCACTTATTATTTTAATAGGAATTTACTGAGTAATTTACTGAGAATTTACGGGAAATTTATTCAGTAATTTACTGAGAATTTACAGGGAATTTACTTAGTAATTTGAGAAGAATTTACGAGGAATTTATTGAATAATGTACATAGAATTTACTGGGAATTTACTCAGTAATTTACTGAGAATTTACTGAAAATTTACTGAATAATTTACTGAGAATTTACTGGAAATTTACTAACTATTTATTGGGAATTTACTGAGTAATTTACTGAGAATTTACTTGGAATTTACTGAAAATTTCCTGAGAATTTACTAGGAATTTACTGAGAAATTTAATAAGATTTTATGGGAATTTACTTATTAATTTAATGAGAATTTACTGAGAATTTACTGGAAATTTACTCAGTAATTTACAGAGAATTTTCTGAGTAATTTACTCTGAATTTACTGCGAATTTACACATTAATATAATGAGAATTTTATGGGAATTTACTGAGTAATTTACTGAGAATTTTTAGGGAATTTACTCAGTAATTTACTGGTAATTAATTGGGAATTTACTGAGAATTTACTTGGTAATTTACTGAGAATTTACTAGGAATTTAATGAGTATTTTAATGGGAATTTACTGAAAATTTTCTAGGAATTTACTGGGTAATTTACTGAGAATTTATTAGGAGTTTACTCGGTAATTTACTCAGAATTTACTTGGAATTTACTCCGTAATTTACTGATAACTTTCTGAGAATTTAAAGGGTAATTTACAGAGAATTTACTTGGAATTAACTGCATAATTTAATGAGAATTTTTTGGGAATTTAATCAGTAATTTAATAATAATTTACTGGAAATTTACTGAGAATTTACTGAAGAATTTACTTGGAATTTACAGAGAAATTTACTGAGAATTTAATGTGAATTTACTAAATAATTTACTGAGAATTTAAAAGGAATTTACTGAGTAATTTAATGAAAATTTACTGAGAATTTACGTAGTAATTTGCTGAGAGTTTACTGAAAATTTACTGAGTAATTTACTAGGAATTTTCTGAGTAATTTACTAAAAATTTACTAGGAATTTACTGAGTAATTTAATAAGAATTTACTGGGAATTTACTAATTCATTTAATGAGAATTTACTCAGAATTTACTGAGAAATTACTGGGAATTTACTGAGTAATTTACTGAGAATTGATTGGGAATTTACTGAGTATTTACTGGGACTTTACTGAGTAATTTAATGAGAATTTACTAGGAATTTACCGAGAAATTTACTAAGAATTTTCTGGGACTTTTTTGAGTAATTTACTGAGAATTTAATGGGAATTTACTGAATAATTTACCGAGAATTTACCGAAATTTAATGAGGATTTCCTGAGAATTTATTAGGAATTTATTGAGAATTTTTCGAGAATTTACTGAGTAATTCACTGCGAATCATCTGGGAATTTATTGTGAATTTACTGAGAATTTACTCAGAATTTACAACGTAATTTACTGAGAATTTATTGGGAATTTACTATGTAATTTACCGGAAATTTACTGAGTAATTTGCTGAGAATTTACTGAGTCTTCCCTCAGTAATTCACTGAGAATTTATTAGGAATTTACTAAGTAATTTACTTAGAACTTACTGGGAATTTACTAAGTAATTTACTGAGAAATTACATGGAATTTACACAGCAATTTAATTAGAATTTACTAGGAATTTACTGAGTAGCTTGCTGAGAATTTACTGAAAATTATACAGTAATTTACTGAGAATTTTTTGGTAATTTACAAAGTAATTTAATGAGAATTTACTGGAAATTTACTGAAATTTTACACAGTAATTTGCTTGGAATTTACTTTGTAATGTACTGAGAATTTACTAGAATTTACACAGTAATATAATGAGAATTTACTGGGAATTTACTAAGTAACTTATTGAGAATTTACAAGGAATTTCCTCAGTAATTTGCTGAGAATTTACTAAGTAATTTAATAAGAATTTACCGAGAATTTACTGAGAATTTAATGAGTAATTTACAGGGAATTTAGTCAGTAATTTACTGATAATTTACTAGGAATTTAATGAGTAATTTACGGAGAATTTACTAGGAATTTAATGAGTAATTTACGGAGAATTTGCTTTGAATTTACATAGTAATTTGCTGGGAATTTACTGAGTAATTTAAGAAAAATTTATGAGGAATTTACTGAATAATTTACTGAGAATGTCACGACCCCAAACCGCCCCTAGTAGGATGGTGCCGTGATGGCCAGTAATCCGAGATTACCGAAGGCCAATTTTCAAAATTTACACACAATCAGAGTATTACATATGGGGCTAACATGTTCGGAAGTAATATATTTAAATCTAAGTAGTCCATAAGAGCAGTGCATAAATCAAATGAAATGGCATACATCTTTACATAGCTTTACAACTTGAATATAATCATAAGCAAAATACATATTACATCTTGATCTTAGGCCTCTCAAGCCGACATATACAAAATACATGAACTATAAGTCAAGAAACATAATCTTCCAGATTGCCGACATCCTCACTGCCGACATAACATACATACAAAACACATATCTCGGCGTAGCCGACTTCTTGCTTGTTACCTACATATATACATAGGGAGGGTGAGCTTGGATACTCAGTGAATGATACAAGTAATAAAGGGGTTAAATGAATGATTCCCGAGGCCCTTGTCAAAACAATACATATATCATAGCTTGTTCAAAAAATGGGATGAATGTAGTTCATCAATTTTGATCTTACAAATCTTGCTTACTTACTTGGATGTTAATAACATCTACATAATACAAGGGATGACCTTCCGGACTTACAAAACCCACACGGTAAACCGTCAGTGGCAAAACAAGGGAATAATTGACCCAGAATCGATTAGACAAACCACCCGCACAAGGCCGTCGGTGGGGCCATCCGTTCATAGACCGTCGATGGCAGAGATCTCTCATACTTAGTGCTACGAAAGTTTAGAGTCCTCTAGCACAAGGGACTTTAGTACTGCGAAAGTTTAGAGTCCTCCAGAACAAGAGACTTTCCAAGAATGTCATCAAAACAAAGCTTACTTGATACATAAAAATAGGGGCAATCATTCATGCTTGAACAAATACTTTTATCAAAACAAGGCAAAGCAAAGCTTTTTCAAAACTTATAACATAGCTTTATTAAAAATATCACTCACTTAGCTCTTCGGACGTCGGGATCAAGGCAAAGGTCCAAGTCCTACAAACACATGGCAAAGTCTACTAAATGTACTTCACAAAACAAGTCTTATATGCATGCAAATGATCTCGGGAAAACATGGTAGAAGTCAAAACACTGTTTTACATGTCAGGAAGACATGCTGGGTACCAACCCGGTCTTTGCCGAGGTCCCACACCTCCTGGCCGAGGTGTGGTTACCTGGGCTTCGGTGTGCGTCTGCATGCCGAAGTGCGCACAAGACAAACTAAAGGTGTAAGTGGTCATGCAAGGTAGGCCAAGGTGAGATACGATGCTTGGCCTAAGTGTGAGGTCTAGGCAAGAGTGATCTCGGCGACTACAGTTAGGGAAGTGATGTCTGGAGATCTGGTGTCATGACCCGAACCCGCCCCTATGGGTTAAGGACATAACCGGCCAGTAATCCTGAGATTACCTACGACCTCAGACCAAAACAGACATAATTTGTCAGAGTGAAGGGGCCAAACGGAAGCAACAAATAAAAACTTTGTCCATAGAGCCGTGCTTATATGCACATCAACAAACCATATTCAGTTACGTTAATAACCCACAGTTCAAAAGTACAGTTGTCACATTACAGACAGGATCATCCAAAACAAGTCAACCTATGACAACTATTTACATAGATACATAAAGTCCCTGCCGGCAAGACAAAATGTAATTACATAGCAAAGGCGAGGATAGGTCTCAAGAGTGAGACGCAAGGCTGACTTCCTCAAAACTCGGATTTTTCCTAGCAGACTTCACTGGGGCTGGGTTTGGACTTCCCTTGGCTCACCTACAAATACATGAATGAGCGTGAGCGATAGCCCAGTGAATAATATCAAACATGACAGTTGCATAACAACATGTAGAACAACATGCTCCAAACGGCCTTGGGCCCAATTCATACTTCTATTTAACGAATATATATAACTATACAAAATTCAAATCAAGTAGTTCTAAACATTCTGGCCTTTGGCCCATTCGGGTTTCCATTCATGGCGAAACGGCCTTCGGCCCATTCACTTATGTCGAAACGGCCTTCGGCCCAATCATTCATGTCAAAACGGCCTTTGGCCCACTCTTTCATGTCAAAACGGCCTTCGGCCCACTCTTTCATGTCAAAACGGCCTTTGGCCCACTCTTTTATGTCAAAACGGCCTTTGGCCCACTCTTTCATGTCAAAACGGCCTTTGGCCCACTCTTTCATGTCAAAACGGCCTTCGGCCCATTCCTTTATTCCTGTCGGACTTTTGTCCACAATCCCAATTAACAACTCATAAAGTTTATAAGGGAATAACAATTGGACATTGACAAGCCTTCAAATATTGATATTACTCACAGTGATCGGTTTGTGGATGCGCCCTGGAGCTTGACCCTACACATTTCATGAATACAAAAGGGTCACTAACAGTTCAATCCGTTCTTTAATTCACATATTCCTCTTTAGGCTTTATTTCTATCTCATTAACTCGTTTACAATGTTTAACATATGCCTAAGAGTGCTTACAAGTGAAAGAGAACGGAAAACGAAACATAGAACGCATGAACAAAATTCCAGGAAACAGGGTCCCCGCTCGAGCGTAAACTTCTCCGCTCGAGCGTACCCTTAAGGCCTGCAAAAGTACTGGTTGCACGAAAGATGCGCTCGAGCGTGAAATAAAGCGCTCGAGCTGAAGGCCTGTCTACAAAACTCCACGCTCGAGCGTGAGGTGTCCCGCTCGAGCGGACATCCAACTCTGCAAAAATGCTGGGAGCACGATTTTCCCGCTCGAGCGGCCATTACCCCGCTCGAGCGGACCTCAAAAATCTGAGTTTCCCAGATCGTGTTCTTGAGCTCCAATTCGGTTTTCCATCTACATTTCTTGCATGCAATGGCTCAAATTACACACTTACACATGCTAACATGCTACTAATACAAGATTACAACATTAGGAAGCTCAATTTCATGATTTATCTACATGCATATCCCAAGATATCTCAAACCCATCATCAACATGCTCAAATTCAGACATTCAAGACTTATACTCCCATGATTTGTACATGCATGTGGGAGATGCTCATCATTCTCAACTTAGATGGTACAAATGGTGATTACAACATGAGCTTTAACCAAAACTCTACATGAATCATGTGTTTCAAGCTCAAACATGCAAATTCAAAGTGATTTCTTACATGCATGAGTTCCAAGACTTCAAACTCAACAAAAATCAACTTATTACATGCTCTTGATCACAAACAACCCTTGAACTTACAAGATCACAGTTTCAAACTTATGAATTCAAGACCAAAAGCTTACCTAGAGGCTCAATCTTCCAAACTATAGCAATTTCTTGAGTTTGATCTTCCAATTCTTCACAATTTTGAGCCAAACACCCAACTCTCTTCTTTTCCCTCTCTCTAGCCGACTCCCCTCTCTCTTTCTTGCGTTTAATTCAGCCAAGGAGAATAATAAAGAGGGTATTTGAGTGTATAGAGCCTCACTAAGTCATAATATAATAATATAGAGTAATTGGGTACTCATTTTACCAACTTAATCAACTTAATCTGGTCCAAATCAAATTTTCAATTAAATTTCACCGTAGGCTCTAAAAATTATGCCAATCACTATGGCGTAATTAATTTCAGGTTCTGTGGCCGATAAGGCCCTCAATTAAATTTCCAAAGCTAATTATTCGAACAGATATTCCTACGGTGAACAGATAAAACTTCAAGGTCACATATTTTCACATAATGGCACACAAAATCATTCTAAACACATAACCATAAACAAATTAAGGACCGATTTATCATAATACAGAACAGGGGTATCACATCTGGGTTTCCACCCGTGAAGAACATGAAGAACATGAATGCTAAAATTGTAACTTCTTTATTACAAAAATCTAGGGTTTCATGCTATGAGTTCGAAAACATGGACCTGGGTACCCATACTTGAAGATCATATGGAAACAAACACAAAAACATGGACCTAGGCATGAGCTTTCGGATCAAAACATGACTTTTCTTGAAGAACACATGAATACTATTTTCTCTTTCTAAAACCGAACTTCAAAGCAATGCATGGCTTACAAATCATAATCAATCATGCAATACAATAACATGAACATAAGGAACAACACGAGCAAATCAAGAATCTAACCTTAGAACACGGATCTAACGGTTCGATCTCTAGGGATCAAGCTTGGGATCTGCTTCTCTCTAATGACTTCTTCTTCTTCTTCTTCTTCTTCTTCTTCTAGAGCTTCTCTCTCCTCAAGAACAAAGACATATAACAAATGATAGGTTTCTCTCTCTGCCGGCTGACTTAACACTCAGCTCGGACACGTGGCAACGGCTGGTTGGTTCACTTCAAAAAGGTGATAGGTTGACAAGACATGTGTAAGACAAAGCGTATCTAACAAGCTACCCGGCAAGGCACTCCAGCAAGTGATGACATCGGCTAAGGACAAAGCTTCGGCAACTAAGGTGACAATGACCTCGGCTAGGAAGGACAACACTTGACTAAGCTGTGCCACACCTTGGCCTAGATGTGCCATACCTCGGTCTAGATCATACCATTCCAGGACAAGATCACTTAGGTGCAAAGGTAACATCTCGGCCTAGATAATACACATCTCGGCCTTGGTGATGAACACCTCGGCCTAGATAATGACATCTCAGCCAATATGTCAGGGCGAAGGTGGAGGTCAAACAAAGTGGTTCTAAGATAATTCTAGACTGAAGATGACCTCGGCTTGGAATGGTCTAGGCTTAACATAACTTAGGCTCGAGACACCAAGGAAGGAACAAAGCATGCAAGCAACACTTAAGCAAAACAAGACAAGATTCATGAATGCAAACTTAACAAGACAAAGTTATGTAAATGCACATGAACATGACTAAGACATAAATGTGGGTTGTTACAGAGAATTTACTGGGAATTTACTCAGTAATTCACTGAGAATTTACTAAAAATTTTCTAAATAATTTACTGAGAATTTACTGACTATTTACTACAAATTTGCTGAGTAATTTACTGAGAATTTTCCATGTAATTTACTGAGAATTTACTAGAAATTTACTGAGAAATTTACTGAGAATTTACCAAGTAATTTATTGAGAATTTCTTGAAAATTTACTGGGAATTTATTGACTAATTTACTGAGAAATTTAATAAGATTTTATGGGAATTTACTTATTAATTTAATGGGAATTTACTGAGTAATTTACTGAGAATTTACAGGGAATTTACTAAGTAATTTACTGAGAATTTACTGGGAATTTAATGAGTAATTTACTGAGAATTTGCTTTGAACTTACAGAATAATTTGCATAGAATTTACTGAGTAATTTAAGAAGAATTTACGAGGAATTTACTGAATAATTTACTGAGAATTTCTTGGGAATTTACTCAGTAATTTACTGAGAATTTACCAAGTAATTTACTGAGATTTTATTGGGAATTTACTGAGTAATTTACTGGGAATTTACTGGGAATTTACGCAGTAATATAATGGGAATTTATTGAGAATTTACTCAGTAATTTACTAAGAATTTATTGAGTAATTTACTAACAATTTAATGAGTAATTCAATGAGAATTTACTGCGAATTTACTTAGAATTTACTAGGAATTTAATGAGTAATTTACTTGGAATTTACTCGTTAATTTACTGAGAATTTAATGGTAATTTACTGGGTAATTTACTGAAAATTTACTGGGATTTTACCGAATATTTTACTTGTAATTTACTGAGAATTTTCTAGGAATTTCCGAGGTAATTTACAGAGAATTTACTTGGAATTAACTGCATAATTTACTTAGAATTTACTAGGTATTTACTAAGAGTTTAACGGGAATTTACTAAGTAATTTCCTGAGAATTTAATAAGTAATTTAATAAGAATTTACTGAGAATTTACGGGGAATTTACTCAAGAATTTACTGAGAATTTACTACGAATTTGCTTAGAAATTTATTGAGAATTTAATGGAAATTTACTAATTAATTTACTGAGAATTTAAAAGGAATTTACTGAATAATTTAATGAGAATTTATTGGAAATTTACTGAGAATTTACTCAGAATTTACGTAGTAATTTGCTTAGAATTTACTGAGTAATTTATTGAGAATTTACTGAGTAATTTACTGGAAATTTACTAATTAGTTTAATGAGAATTTACTGAGAATTATGTGAAAAACTAAGTAATTTACTGAGAATTTACAAGGAATTTCCTCAGTAATTTGTTGAGAATTTACTGGAGATTTACTGGGTAATTTACTGAAAATTTACTAAGTAATTTAACAAGAATTTACCGTGAATTTACTAATTAATTTAATGAGAATTTACTGGGAATTTAATGAGTAATTTACTTAGAATTTGCTTTGAATTTACAAAGTAATTTGCTGGGAATTTACTGAGTAATTTAAGAAGAATTTACGAGGAATTTACCGAATAAGTTACTGAGAATTTACTGGGAATTTACTTAGTAATTTACTGAGAATTTACTGGAAATTTACTGAATAATTTACTGAGAATTTACTAGAAATTTACATACTATTTATTGGGAATTTACTTAGAATTTATCAAGTAATTTATTGAAAATTTATAGGAATTTACTAAAAATTTTCTGGTAATTTATTGAGTAATTTGCTGAGAATTTACTGGGAATTTAGTCAGTAATTTCCTGAGAATTTACTGGGAATTTACTAAGAAATTTAATAAGATTTTATGAGAATTTACTTATTAATTTAATGAGAATTTACTAAGTAATTTACTGAAAATTTACAGGGAATTTACTGAGTAATTTACTGTGAATTTTCTTAGAATTTATTGGGAATTTACTGAGAATTTACAGCGAATTTACTCTGTAATTTATTGTTAATTTACTGGGAATTTACTGAGAATTTACTCGGAAATTTACTAGGAATTTAATAAGTAATTTAATGAGAATTTACTGAGAATTTACTAGGAATTTACTGGGAGTTTTACTCGGTAATTTACTGAGAATTTACTTGGAATTTACTGCGTAATTTACTGTAAATTTTCTAGGAATATCCTGGTAATTTAAAGAGAATTTACTTGGAATTAACTGCATAATTTAATGAGAATCTTTTGTGAATTTAATGAGTAATTTAATAAGAATTTACTGAGAATTTACTCAAGAATTTACTGGGAATTTACTAAGTAATTTACTGAGAATTTAAAAGGAATTTACTGAAAATTTACTTAGAAATTTAATAAGATTTTATGGGAATTTACTTATTAATTTAATGGGAATTTACTGAGTAATTTACTGAGAATTTACAGGGAATTTACTCAGTAATTCACTGAGAATTTACTGGGAATTTAATGAGTAATTTATTGAGAATTTGCTTTGAATTTACAGAGTAATTTGCTGGGAATTTACTGAGTAATTTAAGAAGAATTTACAAGGAATTTACCGAATAAGTTACTGAGAATTTACTGGGAATTTACTTAGTAATTTACTGAGAATTTACTGGAAATTTACTGAATAATTTACTGAGAATTTACTGACTATTTACTAGGAATTTATTAAGAATTTACCAAGTAATTTTCTGAGAATTTACTAGGAATTTACTGAAAATTTACTGGGAATTTACTAGGAATTTATTGAGTAATTTACTGAGAATTTACTGAAAATTTAGGAAGTAATTTCCTGAGAATTTACTGGGAATTTACTGAGAAATTTAATAAGATTTTATGGGAATTTACTTATTAATTTAATGAGAATTTACTGAGTAATTTACTGAGAATTTACAGGGAATTTACTGCGTAATTTACTTTGAACTTAACACTTAACACAATCAGAGTATGAATATAGGGGCTCACAAATGCGGAAGCAATGAATCAGTTGCAAATGGTCCATAAGAGCTGTGCGTAGATCAAAAGCAATGCCAAACATATCCAGTTAACTTACAACTTAAATACAACAAGGTAAAATACATGTTACATCTTGATCAAAAGGCTTCTCGAGCCGACATATACAAAAGATATAACGAATACAAGTCAAGAAGCATGATTTTCAAGATCTGCCGACGTGCAAAACAGGGCATCGCCGACGTAAATACAACAGTAAAGCCGACGTAAGCACAAATCCAAAACAAGCATCCAAAACGGTCTAAGCGTCGCCGCCATCCTGCTCATCACCTACATATATATAGAGGGGTGAGTACAAAACTCAGTGAATGGTACTAAAAATAAAGGTTTTGCATGAATAAAGCCGGGGTCCTTCAAAACGAAACACATCAGAACTTTAACAAGACAAGGGATGAACCGTATTCATCAATCAATTATTACAAGTATCATAACATCGGCAAAACAAGGGATGAACCGTATTCATCAGTCAAGTATCATAACATCGGCGAAACGAGGGATGAACCGTATTCATCATTCAATTATCATAACATCGGCGAAGCAAGGGATGAACCGTATTCATCAGTCAAGTATCATAACATCGGCGGAACGAGGGATGAACCGTATTCATCATTCAATTATCATAACATCGGCGAAGCAAGGGATGAACCGTATTCATCATTCAATTATCATAACATCGGCGAAGCAAGGGATGAACCGTATTCATTAGTCAAGTATCAAGGGCTGTACGATCCGTAATCGTTTGGTCAAAAGTATTGCGAAAGTTTAAAGTCCTCCAATACAAGGGACTTGTGCACTTGGTACCGCGAAAGTTTAGAGTCCTCCAGTACAAGGGACTTGTGTTACTTAGGCCCGTAGCCCGATTTAACAAGGACCGTATCCTTTTATACTTAGTACTGCGAAAGTTTAGAGTCCTCCAGCACAAGGGACTTGTGTTACTTAGGCCCGTAGCCCGATTTAACAAGGACCGTATCCTTTTATACTTAGTACTGCGAAAGTTTAGAGTCCTCCAGCACAAGGGACTTGTGTTACTTAGGCCCGTAGCCCGATTTAACAAGGACCGTATCCTTTTATACTTAGTACTGCGAAAGTTTAGAGTCCTCCAGCACAAGGGACTTTCCGGGGTTAACAATCAAACAAGGCCATTTATTCATGCTTAGCAAATACCACGTCAAAACAAACAAAACAAGATTTATCAAAAGCAGGTGTAACGTAGCTTTATTAGAAATACCACTCACCTAGTTCTTCAGGTGTAGACTCAAAGCAAAGATCAAGGTCCTACAAATCACACGGCAAACCACATCCTCAAAACAAGCTCTACATATACATGCAAATGATCTCGGCATTCTTGCCAGATCCAAGTCAAAGACAAAACAAAACAAGCTGGGAGCTTAAACACCGCTCCCGCTCCTCGAAAACACACTGGGTACCGCTCAGGACTAAGCCGAGGTCCCGTTATACAAAGTCAGGAAAAACCTGGGTTTTCCTTTGAAGAATAAGAAGAACATGACCATTGCAAGATGGATGCAAGCTCACAACTTGTTACAAAAATCTAAGTTTTCATGCCAAGAGTTCAAAATATATGGACCTGGGTACCCATTAAAGAAGGTCATGCAAGAACAAATACAAAACATGATTTTCGTTCCAAACTTTTCGATCAAGATGAGACCTTTTTCAAGAACACATAGAAAATCGTTTTCTCTTTCCAAAACCAACTTCAAAACGATGCATGACATGCAACACAAATCCGATCATGCAATGCAGCTAGGTATTTAGCAAGAACAACCAAAGGAGATCAAGATTCTAACCTCGAAACTCGGATCTAACGGTTTAAGCCTCAAAGATCAAGCTTGGAAGACACTCTCTCACTCAAGAACTCTTCTTCCTCCTCTCTAGAGCTTCTCTCTCTAAAACAAAGATTTGAGACAAGAAATGATTTGTTTCAAGGTCTGCCGGCTGCCTTAACTAACAGCTCGGACACGTGGCATTATCAGGTTGGTTCAGCTCCAAAAAGGTGATTGATGGACAAGACAAGTCTCTGACAAAGCTTATGCAGCAAGCTCGGGTAAGACACATCGGCAACAAGATGACATCGGCTCAAAACAAGAATCCGGCAACAGGATAACAAAACATCGGCTAGGGAGGACGACACTTGACTAAGCTGTGCCACACCTTGGCCGGGGTGTGCCACATCTCGGCCTAGGCCATACCTGCCTGCGGACAAGGTTCAAGTGTAAAACATCTCAGCAAAGGATGCCCGAGGTGAAGATGGGGTTGAACAAGATCTCAAGATAGTTTCAAGTACAAGGGGTCAAAGGCGGACTAAGCTCAAGATGATCTCGGCTACGCACACGCACTAAGCAAGGAACAAAATCGTGTAAACAACTTAAGCGAACCAAGGCAAGATAAAACCTTCAAATTAACATAACAAGCAAGACCATGCAAGAATGTATGCAAGTATGGCAAGAGTAAGGTGAGGGTTGTTACATCCTACCCCCCTTAAAGAAGTTTGGTCCCCAAACTTAGATTACCTTGTTCCCAGAACAACTCCGGATAACGGACTCTCATGTCCTCTTCCTTTTCCCACGTGGCCTCTGTGCCATAATGCTCCTTCCATTCGACCTTTACCATCGGTATCGATCTGTTCCTCAATTGTCTCACTTGTCGATCAACAATCCTCATTGGCTTCTCCTCGTAGCCTAAATCTTCATTAACTGTGATCTCGGAATGATCAATTACATGTAGCGGATCTCGGATGTACTTCCTCAACATCGAAACATGAAACACGTTATGGACTTGGCTCAGATCTGGCGGCAAAGCAAGTCTGTAGGCAACGGGATTAATTCTCTCAAGAATTTCAAATGGCCCAATATAGCGAGGTGCTAACTTACCTTTCCTTCCAAATCTGGAAACTCCTTTCGTCGGTGAGATTTTCAGGAATACGTGATTCCCAACTTCGAACTCTAACTCATTCCTTCTCTGGTCGGCGTAGCTCTTTTGTCGGCTCTGGGCAGTCCTAATCCTCTGTTGGATAAGTTTAATCTTCTCTGTTGTCACTTGAATCAATTCGGGACCAAGCAGAGCTCTGTCTCCGACTTCGGTCCAACATATCGGCGACCTACATTTTCTTCCATACAAGGCTTCATACGGCGCCATGCCAATGCTGGCTTGATAACTGTTATTGTACGCGAATTCCACTAAGGGCAAATGTGTTCCCCAACTTCCTTGGAAGTCCAACACACAAAGTCTAAGCATATCTTCAAGCGTCTGAATTGTCCTCTCTGTCTGCCCATCTGTTTGGGGATGAAAGGCTGTACTAAATCTCAGCTCGGTTCCAAAAGCCCTCTGTAGACTCTGCCAAAATCTAGAAACAAATTTAGGATCTCGGTCTGAAACAATTGACATCGGCACTCCATGAAGTCTGACAATCTCGTTCACATATAGCAAGGCAAGTTGATTGGCGTTGAAGGTAGTCTTAACGGGTAGAAAGTGTGCTGACTTAGTTAACCTATCAACAACAACCGAAATTGAATCCATACCCTTCGGTGTTTTCGGCAAGCCAATCACAAAATCCATGGAGATGTGCTCCCATTTCCACTCAGGAATCGGCAAAGGTTGAAGAAGTCCTGCTGGTCTTTGATGTTCTGCTTTCACTCGCTGACAATGTAAACACTGGGACACGAATTCGGCTATTTCTCTCTTCATATTTGGCCACCAGAAGGTCTGTTTCACATCTTGATACATCTTGATGTTCCCTGGATGGATAGCAAACTTAGAACCATGAGCTTCTTGCAAAATCTTTTTCTTCAGCTCTGGAATGTCGGCCACGCATAACCTTCCTTCAAACTTGAGTACTTGGTCCTCGATGGTATACCCTGGTCTCGGCTTCGTGCCAATTTCCTCGGCTATTTTCTTGAGGAAGTTATCCTCCATCTGTCTTGTCTTTACTTCATTAACAATAGTCGGCTCTGCTGACATCACAGTTAAACATGCCAAATTTCCATCTGACTTCCTGCTCAAAGCGTCGGCTACACTGTTAGCTTTCCCGGGGTGATATTGAATCTGCATATCGTAGTCTTTCAACAACTCAAGCCACCGTCTCTGCCTCAAATTCAATTCCTTCTGAGTGAATAGATACTTTAAGCTCTTATGATCTGTAAAAACCTGACAAGTAGCTCCATACAAATAGTGACGCCAAATCTTTAAAGCAAATACTACGGCCGCCAATTCTAAGTCATGGGTAGGATAGTTTTTCTCATGAGGTTTCAACTGACGAGATGCATAAGCTATAACTTTACCCTTTTGCATTAATACACAACCCAAACCCTTATGTGATGCATCACTATAGACATGAAACTCTTCGTTACCTGATGGTAGTACAAGTACTGGTGCTGTAATTAACCTTGTCTTCAGTTCCTGGAAGGCTGACTCCCGATCTTTAGTCCATTCATACAGTGTTCCCTTCTTAGTCAGTTGCGTTAATGGAATTGCAATCCTTGAGAAGTCTTTCACAAACTTTCTGTAATAACCTGCCAAACCCAGAAAACTACGAATCTCGGACACATTAGTCGGCCTCGGCCAATTTACTACGGCTTCAACTTTGCTAGGATCTACTGAAATACCCTCTTCATTAATTACATGACCCAGAAATGAGATGGTAGAAAGCCAAAACTCACACTTGTTAAACTTCGCATACAATTTCCGTTCTCTCAAAATCTGTAAGGCAAGTCTCAAATGGTTTTTATGTTCAACATCACTCTTGGAATAGATCAATATATCATCAATGAAAACAACTACAAATTCGTCTAAATACGGTTTGAAGATTCTGTTCATTAGGTCCATAAATGCAGCAGGGGCATTAGTCACTCCAAAAGGCATTACTAAAAACTCGTAGTGGCCATATCTTGTTCGAAAAGCAGTCTTCTCAACATCTTCGGCTTTAACTTTAAGCTGATGGTAACCAGACCGAAGGTCGATCTTAGAAAAGACTCGTGCTCCTTGTAGCTGATCAAGCAAATCATCAATTCTAGGTAACGGGTACTTGTTCTTAATGGTGACTTTATTGAGTTCTCTATAGTCGATACAAAGACGGAGTGTGCCATCCTTCTTCTTAACAAATAAAACAGGTGCGCCCCATGGTGAAGTGCTCGGCCTAATAAATCCCTTATCTAACAGCTCTTGCAATTGCAGTTTCAATTCTCTAAGTTCAGCGGGGGCCATCCTATAAGGTGTTTTGGAGATCGGCTGCGTTCCCGATATAATATCGACGGTAAATTCTATTTCTCTATCGGTCAAGTGGCCAGGCAATTCATCTGGAAAGACGTCGGAAAAATCATTAACAATCGGGATGTCGGCTAAGTTAACATCTCCATTCTGATCACTCAGTATACTACACAAGTAACCTCGACACCCCTTCTGAATTAACTTACAGGCCTTAATGGACGAAATCAAGTATGGTGTGGGCACTATCCCTTTACCCTGAAAAATAACCTCGGCTAGGTTTGGGGGTCTCAGTGTGACACTTTTCGAGACACAATTAATAGATGCATCGTTTGCAACTAACCAGTCCATTCCCAGTATGACATCAAAATGAGCTAGGTCTAGAGGCATTAGATCTACTAGCAATTCAACATTCTTAATCACAACAACACATGCTCTGTAAATGGATGCAACAATCATAGATCTCCCAGATGGAGTAGACACAGATAACACATAATCAAGGGGCTCTAGTTCTCTATTAATTTTCTCGGCAAACTTAGTGGATATAAACGAATGAGTAGAACCCGAATCAATCAACACATAAGCATCTTGGGAGCAAATTAGTAAAATACCTGACACCACTGCCTCAGCATTCTGAGTGTCTCCTGGTACCAGTGCAAACACTCTGCCCTGTCTCATCTGTCCTTTCCCAGCATTTCCCTTCTGAACGGAACCCGAGATATTCTCTCCTTTCTTGTTGTTATCAGCCTTTGTTTTGAGGCAATCCCTCACATAATGGCCCATCTCGCCACATTCATAACAGGCTCCAGACGTTCGTCGACAAATCCCGAAATGCTGTTTCCCACAATCCGAACACATCGGTTTAGCACTCCCTTCCTGCCTTAGGTTACTAGTACTGCCCATGTTCGTTCTCTTTTTGGTGCCCAGCTGTCCTCGGCGACTGTCATAGTTCTGCCTCTTTCGCTGGTTTTCTCCCGAGCTCTGGTATCGGTTCAAATTAGCTTCGGCCTGAATGGCTTTGTCCAATACTTCGGCATAAGTCGGCATATCGAGCAAGTTGACCCGGTCTTGAATCGGTCCACGAAGCCCACACTCGAACTTCCTGGCCTTCATATATTCATCGTTAGTCATGTGAGGTACAAACCTTACCAATTCAGTGAAAGCGCGATCGTATTCGGCCACTGTTCTGTTGCCTTGCGTCAAAGTATGAAATTCGGTAGCCTTGCGGTTTCGAACACTTAGGGGAAAATGTTTCTTGTAGAACAACTCTAAGAATCGGGTCCAGGTCAAATCTGGATTGCTCCCTCTCACCATCATCCACCATCTGCGGGCGTCATCATCTAATGTGAACGCTGCCAACGTCACTTTCTGAGCGTCGGTGCTAGAGAAGATCTCGAACAACTTTTCCATCTCTAAAACCCATGCCTCAGCCTTCATCGGCTCTATACCCCCAGAGAACCTTGGTGGTCTCATTTTCTTGAACTCTCTGATCAAAGCTATCGTTCCATCCCCATACAAGGCTGGTTGCGGGGGAATTTGCGGCACTGGAGGAGGTGGAGGTGGAGCTACATTTCGGCCGTTGGTCTGCTCGGCCTGAGTCGTCGTAGCACTAGCGAACTGCTGTCTGGTTTGCCTCAACTCGCGGGCCAAACCTTCAACTAGTCTTTCAAATCTGTCCATTCTGTCTTCGGGCTGATCTCGGCCAACCGGTGGTCTACCTCTCCTCATGATGCTATGAGTATGCAAGGTATGACTTTAAAACAATTAAGCAAATAACCACATAGGCAAGAAACAAATAAGCACATCAAGACAATGCACATACCACTCAAACAACAAATACCATGATGCAACCCTAACATCTTTCTAAGGGAAATCCTATGCTCTTTAGGACTCAAAGTGTGTGAATAGCGTATACCGAGGAACTTGTGCTCTGATACCACTCTGTCACGACCCCAAACCGCCCCCAGTAGTTTGGTGCCGTGATGGCCAGTAATCCGTAATTACCGAAGGCCAACTTTTCAAAACTTAACACAATCAGAGTATGAATATAGGGGCTCACAAATGCGGAAGCAATGAATCAGTTGCAAATGGTCCATAAGAGCTGTGCGTAGATCAAAAGCAATGCCAAACATATCCAGTTAACTTACAACTTAAATACAACAAGGTAAAATACATGTTACATCTTGATCAAAAGGCTTCTCGAGCCGACATATACAAAAGATACAACGAATACAAGTCAAGAAGCATGATTTTCAAGATCTGCCGACGTGCAAAACAGGGCATCGCCGACGTAAATACAACAGTAAAGCCGACGTAAGCACAAATCCAAAACAAGCATCCAAAACGGTCTAGGCGTCGCCGCCATCCTGCTCATCACCTACATATATATAGAGGGGTGAGTACAAAACTCAGTGAATGGTACTAAAAATAAAGGTTTTGCATGAATAAAGCCGGGGTCCTTCAAAACGAAACACATCAGAACTTTAACAAGACAAGGGATGAACCGTATTCATCAATCAATTATTACAAGTATCATAACATCGGCAAAACAAGGGATGAACCGTATTCATCAGTCAAGTATCATAACATCGGCGAAACGAGGGATGAACCGTATTCATCATTCAATTATCATAACATCGGCGAAGCAAGGGATGAACCGTATTCATCAGTCAAGTATCATAACATCGGCGGAACGAGGGATGAACCGTATTCATCATTCAATTATCATAACATCGGCGAAGCAAGGGATGAACCGTATTCATCATTCAATTATCATAACATCGGCGAAGCAAGGGATGAACCGTATTCATCAGTCAAGTATCAAGGGCTGTACGATCCGTAATCGTTTGGTCAAAAGTATTGCGAAAGTTTAAAGTCCTCCAATACAAGGGACTTGTGCACTTGGTACCGCGAAAGTTTAGAGTCCTCCAGTACAAGGGACTTGTGTTACTTAGGCCCGTAGCCCGATTTAACAAGGACCGTATCCTTTTATACTTAGTACTGCGAAAGTTTAGAGTCCTCCAGCACAAGGGACTTGTGTTACTTAGGCCCGTAGCCCGATTTAACAAGGACCGTATCCTTTTATACTTAGTACTGCGAAAGTTTAGAGTCCTCCAGCACAAGGGACTTGTGTTACTTAGGCCCGTAGCCCGATTTAACAAGGACCGTATCCTTTTATACTTAGTACTGCGAAAGTTTAGAGTCCTCCAGCACAAGGGACTTTCCGGGGTTAACAATCAAACAAGGCCATTTATTCATGCTTAGCAAATACCACGTCAAAACAAACAAAACAAGATTTATCAAAAGCAGGTGTAACGTAGCTTTATTAGAAATACCACTCACCTAGTTCTTCAGGTGTAGACTCAAAGCAAAGATCAAGGTCCTACAAATCACACGGCAAACCACATCCTCAAAACAAGCTCTACATATACATGCAAATGATCTCGGCATTCTTGCCAGATCCAAGTCAAAGACAAAACAAAACAAGCTGGGAGCTTAAACACCGCTCCCGCTCCTCGAAAACACACTGGGTACCGCTCAGGACTAAGCCGAGGTCCCGTTATACAAAGTCAGGAAAAACCTGGGTTTTCCTTTGAAGAATAAGAAGAACATGACCATTGCAAGATGGATGCAAGCTCACAACTTGTTACAAAAATCTAAGTTTTCATGCCAAGAGTTCAAAATATATGGACCTGGGTACCCATTAAAGAAGGTCATGCAAGAACAAACACAAAACATGATTTTCGTTCCAAACTTTTCGATCAAGATGAGACCTTTTTCAAGAACACATAGAAAACCGTTTTCTCTTTCCAAAACCAACTTCAAAACGATGCATGACATGCAACACAAATCCGATCATGCAATGCAGCTAGGTATTTAGCAAGAACAACCAAAGGAGATCAAGATTCTAACCTCGAAACTCGAATCTAACGGTTTAAGCCTCAAAGATCAAGCTTGGAAGACACTCTCTCACTCAAGAACTCTTCTTCCTCCTCTCTAGAGCTTCTCTCTCTAAAACAAAGATTTGAGACAAGAAATGATTTGTTTCAAGGTCTGCCGGCTGCCTTAACTAACAGCTCGGACACGTGGCATTATCGGGTTGGTTCAGCTCCAAAAAGGTGATTGATGGACAAGACAAGTCTCTGACAAAGCTTATGCAGCAAGCTCGGGTAAGACACATCGGCAACAAGATGACATCGGCTCAAAACAAGAATCCGGCAACAGGATAACAAAACATCGGCTAGGGAGGACGACACTTGACTAAGCTGTGCCACACCTTGGCCGGGGTGTGCCACATCTCGGCCTAGGCCATACCTGCCTGCGGACAAGGTTCAAGTGTAAAACATCTCAGCAAAGGATGCCCGAGGTGAAGATGGGGTTGAACAAGATCTCAAGATAGTTTCAAGTACAAGGGGTCAAAGGCGGACTAAGCTCAAGATGATCTCGGCTACGCACACGCACTAAGCAAGGAACAAAATCGTGTAAACAACTTAAGCGAACCAAGGCAAGATAAAACCTTCAAATTAACATAACAAGCAAGACCATGCAAGAATGTATGCAAGTATGGCAAGAGTAAGGTGAGGGTTGTTACATGGAATTTACTGCGTAATTTACTGTAAATTTTCTAGGAATTTCCTGGGTAATTTAAAGAGAATTTACTTGGAATTAACTGCATAATTTAATGAGAATCTTTTGTGAATTTAATGAGTAATTTAATAAGAATTTACTGAGAATTTACTCAAGAATTTACTGGGAATTTACTAAGTAATTTACTGAGAATTTAAAAGGAATTTACTGAAAATTTACTTAGAAATTTAATAAGATTTTATGGGAATTTACTTATTAATTTAATGGGAATTTACTGAGTAATTTACTGAGAATTTACAGGGAATTTACTCAGTAATTCACTGAGAATTTACTGGGAATTTAATGAGTAATTTACTGAGAATTTGCTTTGAATTTACAGAGTAATTTGCTGGGAATTTACTGAGTAATTTAAGAAGAATTTACAAGGAATTTACCGAATAAGTTACTGGGAATTTACTTAGTAATTTACTGAGAATTTACTGGAAATTTACTGAATAATTTACTGAGAATTTAATAGAAATTTACTGACTATTTACTAGGAATTTACTAAGAATTTACCAAGTAATTTTCTAAGAATTTACTAGGAATTTACTGAAAATTTACTGGGAATTTACTAGGAATTTATTGAGTAATTTACTGAGAATTTACTGAAAATTTAGAAAGTAATTTCCTGAGAATTTACTGGGAATTTACTGAGAAATTTAATAAGATTTTATGGGAATTTACTTATTAATTTAATGAGAATTTACTGAGTAATTTACTGAGAATTTACAAGGAATTTACTGCGTAATTTACTTTGAACTTACTGCGAATTTTTTGAGTAATTTACTGTGAATTTTCTTAGAATTTACTGGGAATTTACTGAGAATTTACAGCGAATTTACTCTGTAATTTACTGTTAATTTCCTGGAAATTTACTGAGAATTTACTCGAAAATTTACTAGGAATTTAATAAGTAATTTAATGAGAATTTACTGAGAATTTATTAGGAATTTACTGGGAGTTTTACTCGGTAATTTATTGAGAATTTACTGAGAATTTACTGCGTAATTTACTGTAAATTTTCTAGGAATTTCCTGGGTAATTTAAAGAGAATTTACTTGGAATTAACTGCATAATTTAATGAGAATCTTTTGTGAATTTAATGAGTAATTTAATAAGAATTTACTGAGAATTTACTCAAGAATTTACTGGGAATTTACTAAGTAATTTACTGAGAATTTATAAGGAATTTACTGAAAATTTACTTAGAAATTTAATAAGATTTTATGGGAATTTACTTATTAATTTAATGGGAATTTACTGAGTAATTTACTGAGAATTTACAGGGAATTTACTCAGTAATTCACTGAGAATTTACTGGGAATTTAATGAGTAATTTACTGAGAATTTGCTTGGAATTTACAGAGTAATTTGCTGGGAATTTACTGAGTAATTTAAGAAGAATTTACAAGGAATTTACCGAATAAGTTACTGAGAATTTACTGGGAATTTACTTAGTAATTTACTGAGAATTTACTGGAAATTTACTGAATAATTTACTGAGAATTTACTAGAAATTTACTGACTATTTACTGGGAATTTACTAAGAATTTACCAAGTAATTTTCTGAGAATTTACTAGGAATTTACTGAAAATTTACTGGGAATTTACTAGGAATTTATTGAGTAATTTACTGAGAATTTACTGAAAATTTAGGAAGTAATTTCCTGAGAATTTACTGGGAATTTACTGAGAAATTTAATAAGATTTTATGGGAATTTACTTATTAATTTTATGAGAATTTACTGAGTAATTTACTGAGAATTTACAGGGAATTTACTGCGTAATTTACTTTGAACTTACTGCGAATTTACACAGTAATATAATGGGAATTTACTGGGAATTTACTAGTTAATTTATTGAGAATTTACATGGAATTTACTCAGTAATTTACTGGGAATTTACTGAGAATTTACTCAGTAATTTATTGGGAATATACTAGGAATTTAATGAGCAATTTAATGGAAATTTACTGCGAATTTACTGAGAATTTACTAGGAATTTACTGAGTAATTTACTGAGAATTTACTCGGAGTTTACTCGGTAATTTACTGAGAATTTACTTGGAATTTACTGCGTAATTTACTGAGAATTTTCTTAGAATTTACTGGGTAATTTACAGAGAATTTACTTGGAATTAACTACATAATTTAATGAGAATTTTCTTCGAATTTAATGAGTAATTTAATAATAATTTACTGGGAGTTTACTGAGAAATTTGCTGAGAATTTAATGAGAATTTACTAAGTAATTTACTGACAATTTAAAAGGAATTTACTGAGTAATTTAATGAGAATTTACTGAGAATTTACGTAGTAATTTGCTGAGAATTTGCTGAATAATTTACTAGGAATTTACTGAGTAATTTACTAAAAATTTACTGAGTAATTTAATAAGAATTTACTGAGTAATTTAATAAGAATTTACTGAGAATTTACTAATTCATTTAATGAGAATTTACTAGGAATTTACTGAGAAATTACTGAGAATTTACATAGAATTTCCACAGTAATTTACTGAGAATTGACTGGGAATTTACTGAGTATTTACTGGAAATTTACTGAGTAATTTAATGAGAATTTGCAGGGAATTTACTGAGAAATTTCTGGGAATTTCCTGTGTAATTTACTGGGAATTTACTGATTAATTTAATGGGAATTTACTGAGTAATTTACTGAGAATTTAGTGAGAATTTACCTAGAATTTACTAAGTAATTTACTGAGAATTTACTGGAAATCATCTGGGAATTTAATGTACTACGAATTTACTGAGAATTTACTCAGTAATTTTGTAACAACCCTCACTTCAACTTAGTCATACTTGCACACATTTATGTATGATCTTGTTTTGTTATGTCGCATTTGCAAATCCTGTCTTGTTTTGCTTGAGTGTTGCTTGCATGCTTTGTTCTTGCTTGGTGTGTTGCCGAGGTCATCTTAAGCCTAGACACCTTGGGACCCTTTCTGTAGGAACCCACATTTTATGTCCCCATCATGTCCATGAGCATCGGTATGATTATGACTTGTTAAGCTTGCATGTGTGTGTTGTGATTTGTTTCGCTTGAGTTAATGTGATCCATGCCTTGTTTTGAAGCCTTGTGATTTCTCTAAGTGTAGTATGCTTGTCTTGTTCCTTCCTTGATGTGAAACCTAGGTCGCACCTTGCCTGAGTTGTGCTAGCCGATGTTGTTCCAAGCCGAGGTCATCCTTAGTCTAGTAGTAGTATCTTGGAACCCCTTGTTGACCTCCGTCCTTGCCTTGACCACATTAGCCGAGATGTTACCCTGTACCCAAGTGATCTCGTCCTGGAGCGGTATGACCTAGGCCGAGGTGTGGCGCATCTAGGCCAAGATGTGGCACAGCTTAGTCAAGTGTTGTCCTTCCTAGCCGAGGTCATTGTCACCTTAGTTGCCGAAGTTCCTTTGCTAGCCGATGTCATTCCTTGCCGGAGTGCCATTCCGTGTGGCGTGTTAGATACGCCTTGTTGTTAGCCGATGTTATTGCCCCGTCAGAGAGCCCATACCGCTTTGCTTGTTGAACACCCTTCCACCATGCTTTGTCTGGCCTGTCAGCCACCTTTTCAGGATGAACCCAACCAGTCGCCGCCACGTGTCTCAGCAGAGGGTTAACCCCAGAACCGGGTATAGAAAACTATCATTTTAGTATCATAAACTTGCTTTGTAGAGAGAGAAGCTCTAGGAGGAAGAAAGAGTTTTAGAGTGAGGAAGTAGATCTTCAAGCTTGATTCCTAGAGATCGGACCGTTAGATCCGTGTTCCAAGGTTAGATTCTTGATCTGCTCTTGTTGTTCTCTATGTTCATGTTATTGCATTGCATGATCGGATATGACTTGTAAGCCATGCATCGTTTTGAAGTTCGATTTTTGAAAGAGAAAATGACATTCATGTGTTCTTCGAGAAAGTCTTGTTTTGATCCGAAAGCTCGCATAAAGAATCATGTTTTTGTGTTTGTTTCCACATGATTTTCAAAGTATGGGTACCCAGGTCCATGTTTTCGAACTCATGTCATGAAATCCCAGATCTTGTAATAACAAGTTATGATTTTAGCACTCATGTTCTTCATGATCATCAACAGGGGGAAACCCAGAATTTCCCGACCTCTTTCTCTTGCATGTGGCCCTCGGGGACACACCTCGGCAAGGAGGTGTGGAACCTCGGCCTAGACCTGGTTAGTGCCCAGCATGTTTTTCCGAGATCATTTGCATACATAAGAGACTTGTTTGAAAGTGCATTCAATAGGCTTTGCCCTGTGTTTGTAGGACTTGGGCTTGTCTCGACCCCGACGTGTGAAGAAACTATGTGAGTGGTATTTCTAATAAAGCTATGTTACACTTGTTTTGATAAATCTTGTTTTGCCCTGTCTTGAAAAGTATTTGATTTAGCATGAATGGCTATCCCTAATTGCATATCAAGCACTATCTTGTTTTGATGACATTTCTTGAAAGTCCTTAGCTGCAGGGGACTATAATGCAACTGCACTCTTGTCTTGACAGTCCTTAGTGCTAGAGGACTATAAACTTTCGCAGCACAGCTTGTCTTGACAGTCCTTAGTGCTAGAGGACTATAAACTTTCGCAGCACAGCTTGTCTTGAAAGTCCTTAGTTGCAGGGGACTATAATGCAACTGCACTCTTGTCTTGACAGTCCTTAGTGCTAGAGGACTATAAACTTTCGCAGCACAGCTTGTCTTGACAGTCCTTAGTGCTAGAGGACTATAAACTTTCGCAGCACAGCTTGTCTTGACAGTCCTTAGTGCTAGAGGACTATAAACTTTCGCAGCACAGCTTGTCTTGAAAGTCCTTAGTTGCAGGGGACTATAATGCAACTGCACTCTTGTCTTGGGATTGTCATCACCCTCTTGTATTAAGTAGATGTAATAACATCCAAAGAACTTGAAAGGCCGGCAATGAACTTGATTTCCCCTTGACTGTAAAGTATGCTATGTATTGTTTTGAAAGAAATCTTGGATATCAATCATGCAAAACCTTTATTTCTAATATCATTCACTGAGTATCCAAGCTCACCCTCTCTATATATATGTAGGTGACGAACAAGAAGGCATTGAGGCCTAGACGTGATGCCGATGTATTTTGGGTGCATTGCCGACGTGTTTTGGAATAGCATTTTTGTACCATCTTGAAGATCATGCTTCTCGGCTTATTTTTCATTTGTGCTTGTATATGTCGGCTTGAGAAGCCTTTTGGTCATGATGTGTTTTGTATTTCATTTCCTTCTTGTATGTAAGTTGTGAGACTTTATAAAGATGTATGTCACTTCATTGGACTTAAGCACGGCTCTCATGGACTATTAGATTCTGTGTATGTATATATATTGCTTCCGCACTTGTAAGCCCCATATTCTATACTCTGATTGTGTGTGATTTCTTGTAAGTCGGCCTTCGGTAATCTCGGATTACTGGCCATCACGGCACCAAACTACTAGGGGCAGTTTGGGGGCGTGACAGAATGGTATCAGAGCACAAGATCCTTGCGGTTTGGGGGCGTGACAGAATGGTAACAGAGCACAAGATCCTTATAGTACGTTATTCACACACCTTGAGTCCTGAAGAGCATAGGATTCCCCTTAGAATAATGTTAGGATTGCATCATATTGCTTGCTACTTGACTACGTGTGCATCATCTCGGCATGAACATTTTGTTACATCAGCGTGATCATACTCTCTTGCATACATGTTCCTTTGTTCATTTTGTTTAAGTGTCACATCCTGCATACCCCAGCATCATGAGGAGAGGTAGACCTCCAGTTGGCCGAGATCATTCCGAGGACAGATTGGAGCGACTGGAAAGGTTAGTCGAAGGCTTGGTTCGTGAGCTGAGACAACCGAGGCCACAGGATACTGGTACCACCTCTACCCAGGCCGAGCAGACCAATGGCCGATATGCAGCTCCGCCTCCACCTCCTCCAGTGCCACAAGTGCCTCCGCAGCAAGCTTTGTATGGGAACGACACGATAACCCTGATCAGAGAGTTCAAGAAAATGAAACCGCCAAGATTCCAAGGGGGCATAGAACCAATGAAAGCCGAGGCGTGGGTTTTAGAAATGGAGAAGCTGTTTGAAATTTTCCCCAGTACGGACGCTCAGAAGGTATCTCTGGCAGCGTTCACGTTAGACGACGACGCCCGTAGGTGGTGGATGATGGTTCGAGAAAGTAATCCGGGTTTGACTTGGGCCAGATTCCTGGAGTTATTTTACAACAAACATTTTCCCCTTAGCGTCCGAGACCGAAAGACCACGGAGTTTCAGAATCTGATGCAAGGAAACAAGACAGTCGCAGAATACGATCGTGCCTTTACTGAACTGGCGAGATATGCGCCTCATATGGTTGACGACGAATACCGCAAGGCGAGAAAGTTCGAAAGTGGGTTACGTGGACCGATACAAGACAGGGTCAATATGCTCAATATGCCGACATACGCTGGAGTACTGGACAAGGCCATCCTGGCTGAAGCTAATTTAAACCGATACCAGAGTTCAAGTGAGGGTCAGAGGAAAAGACAGAATTATGACAATCGCCGAGTTCCGTTCAATGCCAAGAAGAAGATGAATGTGGACAGTTCCAGTAACTCAAATCAGGATGGAAATGCTAAGCCGTTGTGTACAAGTTGTGGGAAGCTACATTTTGGGGTCTGCCGTTGGGCGACGGGGGCTTGCTACGAGTGTGGCGAGATAGGCCATCGCGTGAAGGACTGCCCGAAAGCAAGGACCGATGATGGGAAGAGGACTGGAAGCACCTCGGGCTCTGCACAGAAGAATAACATCGGGGGAGTACAGGCGAGGCAGGGCAGAGTTTTCGCATTGGTGCCAGGAGACGCCCAGAATGCTGAAACAGTGGTGTCAGGTACCATTTCAATTTGTTCTCAAGATGCATACGTATTGATTGATTCGGGTTCTACGCATTCATTTGTGTCCACTATATTCGCCGAGAAGTTGAATAGAGAATTAGCACCCCTTGATTACGTATTGTCCGTGTCTACCCCATCTGGGAGAAACATGATTGTCGCATCTATATATAGGGCGTGTGTTGTTATGATTGAGGGTGTAGAGTTGTTAGTCGATTTGATGCCTTTGAGCATGACTCATTTCGATATTATATTGGGAATGGATTGGTTAGTGGCAAATCATGCATCCATTAATTGTGTTACTAAGAGCGTCACATTGAAGACCCCAAGTCAAGCTGAGGTCATTTTCCAGGCTAAAGGAGTAGTACCCCCACCTTACTTAATCTCATCCATGAAGGCCTACAAGTTGATCCAAAAAGGATGTAAGGGTTATTTATGCAGTATACTAAGTGATTTGAATGGAAATGTTGAGTTAGCCGACATACCCGTTGTTGAGGAATTCCCCGACGTCTTTCCGAATGAGTTGCCTGGCCACCTCGTCGATAGGGAAATAGAGTTTACCGTGGACATCCTGTTAGGAACACAACCCATCTCCAAAACACCCTACAGAATGGCCCCAGCCGAACTTAGAGAATTGAAATCGCAATTACAAGAATTGTTGGACAAAGGATTTGTTAGGCCGAGCACTTCACCGTGGGGAGCACCCGTTCTATTTGTTAAGAAAAAGGATGGCACACTTCGTCTTTGCATTGACTACAGGGAACTTAATAAGGTGACCATTAAGAACAAGTACCCATTGCCTAGAATCGATGATTTACTTGATCAACTACGAGGAGCACGAGTCTTTTCCAAGATTGACCTTAGGTCGGGCTACCACCAGTTGAAGGTTAAAGCCGAGGACATTGAGAAAACTGCTTTTCGGACAAGATATGGCCACTACGAATTTTTGGTAATGCCCTTCGGAGTAACCAATGCCCCAGCAGCATTCATGGACTTGATGAACAGAGTCTTTAAGCCGTACCTAGATGAGTTTGTCATTATTTTTATCGACGACATATTGATCTATTCCGGGAGTACGGGCGAACACGAGAATCATCTGAGACTTGCCCTGCAGACCTTGAGAGATAAGAAGCTGTACGCCAAGTTAAGTAAATGCGAGTTTTGGCTTACCAGCATTTCATTTCTAGGGCATGTGATTAATGAAGATGGTATATCAGTTGACCCCAGTAAGATTGAAGCTATTGTGAATTGGCCGACGCCGACCAACGTGTCCGAGGTTCGTAGTTTTCTGGGTTTGGCAGGTTATTACAGAAAGTTTGTGAAGGATTTCTCGAGGATTGCAGTACCATTGACAGAACTGACTAAGAAGGGAACAACTTATGAATGGACCAATGAAAGGGAATCAGCCTTCCAGGAACTGAAGACGAGGTTAGTCACAGCACCAGTTCTAGTACTACCATCAGCTAATGAGGAATTTCAGATTTACAGTGATGCTTCACATAAGGGTTTGGGTTGCGTGTTAATGCAAGAAGGTAAAGTCATAGCGTACGCGTCTCGTCAGTTGAAGCCCAATGAAAAGAATTATCCTACCCATGATCTGGAGCTAGCTGCCGTGGTTTTTGCTTTGAAGATATGGCGTCATTACTTGTACGGAACATCTTGCCAAGTTTTCACCGACCACAAGAGTCTGAAGTACTTGTTCACTCAGAAAGAGTTAAATATGAGGCAGAGAAGATGGCTCGAGCTACTGAAGGATTATGACATACAGATTCAGTATCACCCAGGTAAGGCAAATTCCGTAGCCGACGCATTGAGCAGGAAATTAGTTGGAAGTTTGGCGTGCTTGACAGCGGTTTCGGTGGAACCGACCATTATTGAGGAAGTGAAGACCAGACAGAGGGAGGATAAATTCCTCAAGAAGGTAATTGATGAATTCGTCACCAAGCCGAGGCCGGGATACACTATGGAAAATCAAGTGCTTAAGTTTGAAGGAAGATTGTGCGTGGCTGACGTACCAGAATTACAAAGGAAGATTTTGCAGGAGGCCCATAGTTCCAAGTTTGCCATTCATCCAGGGAGCACCAAGATGTATCAGGACGTGATGCGGACCTTTTGGTGGCCAAACATGAAAAGAGAGATAGCCGAGTTTGTATTTCAGTGTCTGTGTTGTCAGCAAGTGAAGGCAGAACACCAGAGACCGGCAGGACTTCTTCAACCCTTGTCAATTCCTGAGTGGAAATGGGAGCACATCTCCATGGATTTTGTAGTGGGTTTGCCGAGGACGCAGAGAGGTATGGATTCCATTTGGGTTATAGTCGACAGGTTTACTAAGTCAGCTCACTTTTTGCCTGTCAAGACTACATTCAATGCCGACCGACTTGCCGAATTGTACATGAATGAGATCGTTAGGCTTCATGGTGTGCCGATGTCCATTGTGTCAGACCGAGATCCGAAGTTCGTTTCTAGATTTTGGCAGAGTCTACAAGGAGCCTTGGGAACAGAGTTGAAATTTAGCACAGCCTTTCACCCCCAGACCGACGGGCAGACAGAAAGAACGATTCAGACACTCGAAGACATGCTCAGACTGTGCGTGTTGGATTTCCAGGGGAGTTGGGAATCGCATTTGCCATTAGTAGAGTTCGCGTACAACAACAGTTATCAAGCCAGCATAGGCATGGCGCCGTATGAAGCTTTGTATGGAAGGGAGTGCAGATCGCCGATATGTTGGACTGAAGTGGGAGACAAAGCTCTAATTGGCCCCGAGTTGGTTCAGATAACAACTGAAAAGATCAAACTCATTCAGCAGAGGATCAAAACTGCACAGAGTCGACAGAAGTGTTATGCCGACCAAAGAAGGAGGGAGTTAGAATTCGAAATTGGGGATCATGTATTTTTGAAGGTCTCGCCGATGACAGGAGTTTCGAGATTTGGGAAGAAGGGAAACTCGCACCCCGATATATTGGGCCGTTTGAAATTCTTGAGAAAGTTAACACCGTTGCTTACAGACTTGCTTTGCCGCCGGATTTGAGCCAAGTCCACAGCGTGTTCCATGTTTCAATGCTGAGAAAATACATCCGAGACCCACTGCATGTAATAGATTACTCCGGAGTTGTAGTTAATGAAGACTTGGGCTACGAAGAGAAGCCGATGAGAATCATCGACAGACAAGTGAGACAGCTGAGAAACAAGTCGATATCAATGGTGAAAATCGAATGGGAGAAGCATTATGGCGAGGAGGCCACATGGGAAAAAGAAGAGGAGATGAAAATCCGTTACCCGGAGTTATTCGTAGGACAAGGTAACTTAAGTTTGGGGACCAAACTTCTTTAAGGAGGGTAGACTGTAGGAACCCACATTTTATGTCCCCATCATGTCCATGAGCATCGGTATGATTATGACTTGTTAAGCTTGCATGTGTGTGTTGTGATTTGTTTCGCTTGAGTTAATGTGATCCATGCCTTGTTTTGAAGCCTTGTGATTTCTCTAAGTGTAGTATGCTTGTCTTGTTCCTTCCTTGATGTGAAACCTAGGTCGCACCTTGCCTGAGTTGTGCTAGCCGATGTTGTTCCAAGCCGAGGTCATCCTTAGTCTAGTAGTAGTATCTTGGAACCCCTTGTTGACCTCCGTCCTTGCCTTGACCACATTAGCCGAGATGTTACCCTGTACCCAAGTGATCTCGTCCTGGAGCGGTATGACCTAGGCCGAGGTGTGGCGCATCTAGGCCAAGATGTGGCACAGCTTAGTCAAGTGTTGTCCTTCCTAGCCGAGGTCATTGTCACCTTAGTTGCCGAAGTTCCTTTGCTAGCCGATGTCATTCCTTGCCGGAGTGCCATTCCGTGTGGCGTGTTAGATACGCCTTGTTGTTAGCCGATGTTATTGCCCCGTCAGAGAGCCCATACCGCTTTGCTTGTTGAACACCCTTCCACCATGCTTTGTCTGGCCTGTCAGCCACCTTTTCAGGATGAACCCAACCAGTCGCCGCCACGTGTCTCAGCAGAGGGTTAACCCCAGAACCGGGTATAGAAAACTATCATTTTAGTATTATAAACTTGCTTTGTAGAGAGAGAAGCTCTAGGAGGAAGAAAGAGTTTTAGAGTGAGGAAGTAGATCTTCAAGCTTGATTCCTAGAGATCGGACCGTTAGATCCGTGTTCCAAGGTTAGATTCTTGATCTGCTCTTGTTGTTCTCTATGTTCATGTTATTGTATTGCATGATCGGATATGACTTGTAAGCCATGCATCGTTTTGAAGTTCGATTTTTGAAAGAGAAAATGACATTCATGTGTTCTTCGAGAAAGTCTTGTTTTGATCCGAAAGCTCGCATAAAGAATCATGTTTTTGTGTTTGTTTCCACATGATTTTCAAAGTATGGGTACCCAGGTCCATGTTTTCGAACTCATGTCATGAAATCCCAGATCTTGTAATAACAAGTTATGATTTTAGCACTCATGTTCTTCATGATCATCAACAGGGGGAAACCCAGAATTTCCCGACCTCTTTCTCTTGCATGTGGCCCTCGGGGACACACCTCGGCAAGGAGGTGTGGAACCTCGGCCTAGACCTGGTTAGTGCCCAGCATGTTTTTCCGAGATCATTTGCATACATAAGAGACTTGTTTGAAAGTGCATTCAATAGGCTTTGCCCTGTGTTTGTAGGACTTGGGCTTGTCTCGACCCCGACGTGTGAAGAAACTATGTGAGTGGTATTTCTAATAAAGCTATGTTACACTTGTTTTGATAAATCTTGTTTTGCCCTGTCTTGAAAAGTATTTGATTTAGCATGAATGGTTATCCCTAATTGCATATCAAGCACTATCTTGTTTTGATGACATTTCTTGAAAGTCCTTAGCTGCAGGGGACTATAATGCAACTGCACTCTTGTCTTGACAGTCCTTAGTGCTAGAGGACTATAAACTTTCGCAGCACAGCTTGTCTTGACAGTCCTTAGTGCTAGAGGACTATAAACTTTCGCAGCACAGCTTGTCTTGAAAGTCCTTAGTTGCAGGGGACTATAATGCAACTGCACTCTTGTCTTGACAGTCCTTAGTGCTAGAGGACTATAAACTTTCGCAGCACAGCTTGTCTTGACAGTCCTTAGTGCTAGAGGACTATAAACTTTCGCAGCACAGCTTGTCTTGAAAGTCCTTAGTTGCAGGGGACTATAATGCAACTGCACTCTTGTCTTGGGATTGTCATCACCCTCTTGTATTAAGTAGATGTAATAACATCCAAAGAACTTGAAAGGCCGGCAATGAACTTGATTTCCCTTTGACTGTAAAGTATGCTATGTATTGTTTTGAAAGAAATCTTGGATATCAATCATGCAAAACCTTTATTTCTAATATCATTCACTGAGTATCCAAGCTCACCCTCTCTATATATATGTAGGTGACGAACAAGAAGGCATTGAGGCCTAGACGTGATGCCGATGTATTTTGGGTGCATTGCCGACGTGTTTTGGAATAGCATTTTTGTACCATCTTGAAGATCATGCTTCTCGGCTTATTTTTCATTTGTGCTTGTATATGTCGGCTTGAGAAGCCTTTTGGTCATGATGTGTTTTGTATTTCATTTCCTTCTTGTATGTAAGTTGTGAGACTTTATAAAGATGTATGTCACTTCATTGGACTTAAGCACGGCTCTCATGGACTATTAGATTCTGTGTATGTATATATATTGCTTCCGCACTTGTAAGCCCCATATTCTATACTCTGATTGTGTGTGATTTCTTGTAAGTCGGCCTTCGGTAATCTCGGATTACTGGCCATCACGGCACCAAACTACTAGGGGCGGTTTGGGGGCGTGACAGAATGGTATCAGAGCACAAGATCCTTGCGGTTTGGGGGCGTGACAGAATGGTAACAGAGCACAAGATCCTTATAGTACGTTATTCACACACCTTGAGTCCTGAAGAGCATAGGATTCCCCTTAGAATAATGTTAGGATTGCATCATATTGCTTGCTACTTGACTACGTGTGCATCATCTCGGCATGAACATTTTGTTACATCAGCGTGATCATACTCTCTTGCATACATGTTCCTTTGTTCATTTTGTTTAAGTGTCACATCCTGCATACCCCAGCATCATGAGGAGAGGTAGACCTCCAGTTGGCCGAGATCATTCCGAGGACAGATTGGAGCGACTGGAAAGGTTAGTCGAAGGCTTGGTTCGTGAGCTGAGACAACCGAGGCCACAGGATACTGGTACCACCTCTACCCAGGCCGAGCAGACCAATGGCCGATATGCAGCTCCGCCTCCACCTCCTCCAGTGCCACAAGTGCCTCCGCAGCAAGCTTTGTATGGGAACGACACGATAACCCTGATCAGAGAGTTCAAGAAAATGAAACCGCCAAGATTCCAAGGGGGCATAGAACCAATGAAAGCCGAGGCGTGGGTTTTAGAAATGGAGAAGCTGTTTGAAATTTTCCCCAGTACGGACGCTCAGAAGGTATCTCTGGCAGCGTTCACGTTAGACGACGACGCCCGTAGGTGGTGGATGATGGTTCGAGAAAGTAATCCGGGTTTGACTTGGGCCAGATTCCTGGAGTTATTTTACAACAAACATTTTCCCCTTAGCGTCCGAGACCGAAAGACCACGGAGTTTCAGAATCTGATGCAAGGAAACAAGACAGTCGCAGAATACGATCGTGCCTTTACTGAACTGGCGAGATATGCGCCTCATATGGTTGACGACGAATACCGCAAGGCGAGAAAGTTCGAAAGTGGGTTACGTGGACCGATACAAGACAGGGTCAAATGCTCAATATGCTGACATACGCTGGAGTACTGGACAAGGCCATCCTGGCTGAAGCTAATTTAAACCGATACCAGAGTTCAAGTGAGGGTCAGAGGAAAAGACAGAATTATGACAATCGCCGAGTTCCGTTCAATGCCAAGAAGAAGATGAATGTGGACAGTTCCAGTAACTCAAATCAGGATGGAAATGCTAAGCCGTTGTGTACGAGTTGTGGGAAGCTACATTTTGGGGTCTGCCGTTGGGCGACGGGGGCTTGCTACGAGTGTGGCGAGATAAGCCATCGCGTGAAGGACTGCCTGAAAGCAAGGACCGATGATGGGAAGAGGACTGGAAGCACCTCGGGCTCTGCACAGAAGAATAACATCGGGGGAGTACAGGCGAGGCACGGCAGAGTTTTCGCATTGGTGCCAGGAGACGCCCAGAATGCTGAAACAGTGGTGTCAGGTACCATTTCAATTTGTTCTCAAGATGCATACGTATTGATTGATTCGGGTTCTACGCATTCATTTGTGTCCACTATATTCGCGGAGAAGTTGAATAGAGAATTAGCACCCCTTGATTACGTATTGTCCGTGTCTACCCCATCTGGGAGAAACATGATTGTCACATCTATATATAGGGCGTGTGTTGTTATGATTGAGGGTGTAGAGTTGTTAGTCGATTTGATGCCTTTGAGCATGACTCATTTCGATGTTATATTGGGAATGGATTGGTTAGTGGCAAATCATGCATCCATTAATTGTGTTACTAAGAGCGTCACATTGAAGACCCCAAGTCAAGCTGAGGTCATTTTCCAGGGTAAAGGAGTAGTACCCCCACCTTACTTAATCTCATCCATGAAGGCCTACAAGTTGATCCAAAAAGGATGTAAGGGTTATTTATGCAGTATACTAAGTGATTTGAATGGAAATGTTGAGTTAGCCGACATACCCGTTGTTGAGGAATTCCCCGACGTCTTTCCGAATGAGTTGCCTGGCCATCTCGTCGATAGGGAAATAGAGTTTACCGGGGACATCCTGTCAGGAACACAACCCATCTCCAAAACACCCTACAGAATGGCCCCAGCCGAACTTAGAGAATTGAAATCGCAATTACAAGAATTGTTGGACAAAGGATTTGTTAGGCCGAGCACTTCACCGTGGGGAGCACCCGTTCTATTTGTTAAGAAAAAGGATGGCACACTTCGTCTTTGCATTGACTACAGGGAACTTAATAAGGTGACCATTAAGAACAAGTACCCATTGCCTAGAATCGATGATTTACTTGATCAACTACGAGGAGCACGAGTCTTTTCCAAGATTGACCTTAGGTCGGGCTACCACTAGTTGAAGGTTAAAGCCGAGGACATTGAGAAAACTGCTTTTCGGACAAGATATGGCCACTACGAATTTTTGGTAATGCCCTTCGGAGTAACCAATGCCCCAGCAGCATTCATGGACTTGATGAACAGAGTCTTTAAGCCGTACCTAGATGAGTTTGTCATTATTTTTATCGACGACATATTGATCTATTCCGGGAGTACGGGCGAACACGAGAATCATCTGAGACTTGCCCTGCAGACCTTGAGAGATAAGAAGCTGTACGCCAAGTTAAGTAAATGCGAGTTTTGGCTTACCAGCATTTCATTTCTAGGGCATGTGATTAATGAAGACGGTATATCAGTTGACCCCAGTAAGATTGAAGCTATTGTGAATTGGCCGACGCCGACCAACGTGTCCGAGGTTCGTAGTTTTCTGGGTTTGGCAGGTTATTACAGAAAGTTTGTGAAGGATTTCTCGAGGATTAAAGTACCATTGACAGAACTGACTAAGAAGGGAACAGCTTATGAATGGACCAATGAAAGGGAATCAGCCTTCCAGGAACTGAAGACGAGGTTAGTCACAGCACCAGTTCTAGTACTACCATCAGCTAATGAGGAATTTCAGATTTACAGTGATGCTTCACATAAGGGTTTGGGTTGCGTGTTAATGCAAGAAGGTAAAGTCATAGCGTACGCGTCTCGTCAGTTGAAGCCCAATGAAAAGAATTATCCTACCCATGATCTGGAGCTAGCTGCCGTGGTTTTTGCTTTGAAGATATGGCGTCATTACTTGTACGGAACATCTTGCCAAGTTTTCACCGACCACAAGAGTCTGAAGTACTTGTTCACTCAGAAAGAGTTAAATATGAGGCAGAGAAGATGGCTCGAGCTACTGAAGGATTATGACATACAGATTCAGTATCACCCAGGTAAGGCAAATTCCGTAGCCGACGCATTGAGCAGGAAATTAGTTGGAAGTTTGGCGTGCTTGACAGCGGTTTCGGTGGAACCGACCATTATTGAGGAAGTGAAGACCAGACAGAGGGAGGATAAATTCCTCAAGAAGGTAATTGATGAATTCGTCACCAAGCCGAGGCCGGGATACACTATGGAAAATCAAGTGCTTAAGTTTGAAGGAAGATTGTGCGTGGCTGACGTACCAGAATTAAAAAGGAAGATTTTACAGGAGGCCCATAGTTCCAAGTTTGCCATTCATCCAGGGAGCACCAAGATGTATCAGGACGTGAAGCGGACCTTTTGGTGGCCAAACATGAAAAGAGAGATAGCCGAGTTTGTATTTCAGTGTCTGTGTTGTCAGCAAGTGAAGGCAGAACACCAGAGACCGGCAGGACTTCTTCAACCCTTGTCAATTCCTGAGTGGAAATGGGAGCACATCTCCATGGATTTTGTAGTGGGTTTGCCGAGGACGCAGAGAGGTATGGATTCCATTTGGGTTATAGTCGACAGGTTTACTAAGTCAGCTCACTTTTTGCCTGTCAAGACTACATTCAATGCCGACCGACTTGCCGAATTGTACATGAATGAGATCGTTAGGCTTCATGGTGTGCCGATGTCCATTGTGTCAGACCGAGATCCGAAGTTCGTTTCTAGATTTTGGCAGAGTCTACAAGGAGCCTTGGGAACAGAGTTGAAATTTAGCACAGCCTTTCACCCCCAGACCGACGGGCAGACAGAAAGAACGATTCAGACACTCGAAGACATGCTCAGACTGTGCGTGTTGGATTTCCAGGGGAGTTGGGAATCGCATTTGCCATTAGTAGAGTTCGCGTACAACAACAGCTATCAAGCCAGCATAGGCATGGCGCCGTATGAAGCTTTGTATGGAAGGGAGTGCAGATCGCCGATATGTTGGACTGAAGTGGGAGACAAAGCTCTAATTGGCCCCGAGTTGGTTCAGATAACAACTGAAAAGATCAAACTCATTCAGCAGAGGATCAAAACTGCACAGAGTCGACAGAAGTGTTATGCCGACCAAAGAAGGAGGGAGTTAGAATTCGAAATTGGGGATCATGTATTTTTGAAGGTCTCGCCGATGACAGGAGTTTCGAGATTTGGGAAGAAGGGTAAACTCGCACCCCGATATATTGGGCCGTTTGAAATTCTTGAGAAAGTTAACACCGTTGCTTACAGACTTGCTTTGCCGCCGGATTTGAGCCAAGTCCACAGCGTGTTCCATGTTTCAATGCTGAGAAAATACATCCGAGACCCACTGCATGTAATAGATTACTCCGGAGTTGTAGTTAATGAAGACTTGGGCTACGAAGAGAAGCCGATGAGAATCATCGACAGACAAGTGAGACAGCTGAGAAACAAGTCGATATCAATGGTGAAAATCGAATGGGAGAAGCATTATGGCGAGGAGGCCACATGGGAAAAAGAAGAGGAGATGAAAATCCGTTACCCGGAGTTATTCGTAGGACAAGGTAACTTAAGTTTGGGGACCAAACTTCTTTAAGGAGGGTAGACTGTAGGAACCCACATTTTATGTCCCCATCATGTCCATGAGCATCGGTATGATTATGACTTGTTAAGCTTGCATGTGTGTGTTGTGATTTGTTTCGCTTGAGTTAATGTGATCCATGCCTTGTTTTGAAGCCTTGTGATTTCTCTAAGTGTAGTATGCTTGTCTTGTTCCTTCCTTGATGTGAAACCTAGGTCGCACCTTGCCTGAGTTGTGCTAGCCGATGTTGTTCCAAGCCGAGGTCATCCTTAGTCTAGTAGTAGTATCTTGGAACCCCTTGTTGACCTCCGTCCTTGCCTTGACCACATTAGCCGAGATGTTACCCTGTACCCAAGTGATCTCGTCCTGGAGCAGTATGACCTAGGCCGAGGTGTGGCGCATCTAGGCCAAGATGTGGCACAGCTTAGTCAAGTGTTGTCCTTCCTAGCCGAGGTCATTGTCACCTTAGTTGCCGAAGTTCCTTTGCTAGCCGATGTCATTCCTTGCCGGAGTGCCATTCCGTGTGGCGTGTTAGATACGCCTTGTTGTTAGCCGATGTTATTGCCCCGTCAGAGAGCCCATACCGCTTTGCTTGTTGAACACCCTTCCACCATGCTTTGTCTGGCCTGTCAGCCACCTTTTCAGGATGAACCCAACCAGTCGCCGCCACGTGTCTCAGCAGAGGGTTAACCCCAGAACCGGGTATAGAAAACTATCATTTTAGTATCATAAACTTGCTTTGTAGAGAGAGAAGCTCTAGGAGGAAGAAAGAGTTTTAGAGTGAGGAAGTAGATCTTCAAGCTTGATTCCTAGAGATCGGACCGTTAGATCCGTGTTCCAAGGTTAGATTCTTGATCTGCTCTTGTTGTTCTCTATGTTCATGTTATTGCATTGCATGATCGGATATGACTTGTAAGCCATGCATCGTTTTGAAGTTCGATTTTTGAAAGAGAAAATGACATTCATGTGTTCTTCGAGAAAGTCTTGTTTTGATCCGAAAGCTCGCATAAAGAATCATGTTTTTGTGTTTGTTTCCACATGATTTTCAAAGTATGGGTACCCAGGTCCATGTTTTCGAACTCATGTCATGAAATCCCAGATCTTGTAATAACAAGTTATGATTTTAGCACTCATGTTCTTCATGATCATCAACAGGGGGAAACCCAGAATTTCCCGACCTCTTTCTCTTGCATGTGGCCCTCGGGGACACACCTCGGCAAGGAGGTGTGGAACCTCGGCCTAGACCTGGTTAGTGCCCAGCATGTTTTTCCGAGATCATTTGCATACATAAGAGACTTGTTTGAAAGTGCATTCAATAGGCTTTGCCCTGTGTTTGTAGGACTTGGGCTTGTCTCGACCCCGACGTGTGAAGAAACTATGTGAGTGGTATTTCTAATAAAGCTATGTTACACTTGTTTTGATAAATCTTGTTTTGCCCTGTCTTGAAAAGTATTTGATTTAGCATGAATGGCTATCCCTAATTGCATATCAAGCACTATCTTGTTTTGATGACATTTCTTGAAAGTCCTTAGCTGCAGGGGACTATAATGCAACTGCACTCTTGTCTTGACAGTCCTTAGTGCTAGAGGACTATAAACTTTCGCAGCACAGCTTGTCTTGACAGTCCTTAGTGCTAGAGGACTATAAACTTTCGCAGCACAGCTTGTCTTGAAAGTCCTTAGTTGCAGGGGACTATAATGCAACTGCACTCTTGTCTTGACAGTCCTTAGTGCTAGAGGACTATAAACTTTCGCAGCACAGCTTGTCTTGACAGTCCTTAGTGCTAGAGGACTATAAACTTTCGCAGCACAGCTTGTCTTGACAGTCCTTAGTGCTAGAGGACTATAAACTTTCGCAGCACAGCTTGTCTTGAAAGTCCTTAGTTGCAGGGGACTATAATGCAACTGCACTCTTGTCTTGGGATTGTCATCACCCTCTTGTATTAAGTAGATGTAATAACATCCAAAGAACTTGAAAGGCCGGCAATGAACTTGATTTCCCCTTGACTGTAAAGTATGCTATGTATTGTTTTGAAAGAAATCTTGGATATCAATCATGCAAAACCTTTATTTCTAATATCATTCACTGAGTATCCAAGCTCACCCTCTCTATATATATGTAGGTGACGAACAAGAAGGCATTGAGGCCTAGACGTGATGCCGATGTATTTTGGGTGCATTGCCGACGTGTTTTGGAATAGCATTTTTGTACCATCTTGAAGATCATGCTTCTCGGCTTATTTTTCATTTGTGCTTGTATATGTCGGCTTGAGAAGCCTTTTGGTCATGATGTGTTTTGTATTTCATTTCCTTCTTGTATGTAAGTTGTGAGACTTTATAAAGATGTATGTCACTTCATTGGACTTAAGCACGGCTCTCATGGACTATTAGATTCTGTGTATGTATATATATTGCTTCCGCACTTGTAAGCCCCATATTCTATACTCTGATTGTGTGTGATTTCTTGTAAGTCAGCCTTCGGTAATCTCGGATTACTGGCCATCATGGCACCAAACTACTAGGGGCGGTTTGGGGGCGTGACACTTTCACACTTAGAACTATCTTGGAACCACCTCGGTTGATCTTCATCTTCACCCTGGCATATTGGCCGAGATGTCATCATCTAGGCCGAGATGTTATCATCTAGGCGTTCTAGATCCTTAATCCTTGCACTTAGTGATTTTGTTCCTGGAATGGTATGACCTAGACCAAGGTGTGGCACATCTAGGCCAAGGTGTGGCACAGCTTAGTCAAGTGTTGTCTTCCAAGCCGATGTCGTTGTCACCCTGCTTGCCGAAGCTTTGCCCTTAGCCGAGATCATCACTTGCCAGAGTGCTCTTGCTGTCTAGCTTGTTGAATACACCTTGTTATGGTCTTGTCTTGTCAGTCAGTCACCTTTTTTAGTAGAGCCAATCAGCCGATGCCACGTGTCCCACCAGAGGATTAAGTCAGTGACTGTCGTGAAAACATATCTTTTTGTATCAAATCTTGTCTTTTAGAGAGAGAGACTCTAGGAAGAAGAAGGAGAAGCTTTTGAGCGAGAGAGTGAACCTGCAAGCTTAACCGTGGGAGTTTGAACCGTTAGATTCAAGTTGTGAGGACTTGGACTTTTGCCTTAACCCCGACGTTTGAAGAACTATATGAGTGGTATTTTTAATAAAGCTATATTACAATGTTTTGATAAGCTTTGCTTTGCTTTGTTTCGAAAAGTATTTGTTAAGCATGAATGATTATCCCTGATTTTTGTATCAAGTAGTATATTTGTTTTGATGACATTCTTGGAAAAGTCCTTAGTATCAGGGGACTATAATGCAACTGTACCCTTGTTTTGAAAGTCCTTAGTGCCAGGGGACTATAATGCAAGTGCACCATCGTTTGAGATATCTCCCTAGCTTTGTCTTGTTTTACCACTGACGGTTTACCGCATGGGTTTGTTGTCCGGAATGTCATCATTTGCTATATGTTGATGCTAGTAAGCATCCCTTGAAGTTAAGGAAGATTTGTTAGATGAACGTAGTTCATCCCTTGTTATGTAAAGTTTGATATGTATTGTTTTGAAAAGACTTTGACTATTATTCATGCAAACCCTTTTATTATTTATATCATTCACTGAGTACCCAAGCTCACCCTCTCTATATATATATGTAGGTGATGAGCAAGAAGGCGGTGACGCCTAGATGTGATTTGCAAGCTTGTTTTGGATTTTTGTTATGTCGGCTTGACTTGTATTCATGTCGGCAAATCTTGAAAATTATGCTTCTCGACTTGTAATACTTGTATTTTGCATACGTCGGCTTGAGAAGCCTTTTGATCAAGATGTAATATGTACTTTACTTCATTTGTAACTAAGTTGTAACCCATGTGAAGATGTGTGCCATTTCATTTGACTTACGCACAGCTCTTATGGACCAATTAGATTTGTATGTATTGCTTCCGTACTTGTGAGGCCCATATATTTATACTTTGATTGTGTGTGGATTTTGAAAATTGGCCTTCAGTAATCTCGAATTACTGGCCATCACGGCACCATCCTACTAGGGGCGGTTTGGGGTCGTGACAGAATGGTATCAGAGCACAAGTTCCTTAGTATACGTTATTCACACACTTTGAGTCCTAAAGAGCATAGGATTTCCCCTTAGAAAGATGTTAGGATTGCATCATATTGCTTGCTATTTGAACAAGGTGTGCATCGTCTCGGCATGCTTAATTGTTACTTGCCTACGTGTTTATTTGCTCATTTTGTTTTAAAGTCACACTTTGCATACTCATAGCATCATGAGGAGAGGTAGACCTCCAGTTGGCCGAGATCAGTCTGAGGACAGATTAGACAGACTGGAAAGGTTAGTTGAAGGTTTGACCCGCGAGTTAAGGTAGACAAGGCAGCAGTACGCTAGTGCTACTTCGACTCAGGCCGAGCAGACAAACGGCCGAAATGCAGTTCCGCCTCCACCTCCACCTCCTCCAGTACCACAAGTGCTCCCACAGCCAGCTTTATATGGGGACGGCACGATAGCTTTGATCAGAGAGTTCAAGAAAATGAAGCCACCGAGATTCCAAGGGGGTATAGAGCCGATGAAAGCCGAAGCGTGGGTTTTGGAAATGGAAAAGCTGTTCGAGATCTTTCCCAGCACCGACACCCAGAAGGTGACATTAGCAGCCTTTACACTAGATGACGACGCTCGCAGATGGTGGATGATGGTTTGAGAAGGCAATCCAGACTTGACCTGGACCCGATTTTTGGAGTTGTTTCACACCAAGCACTTTCCCCTACGTGTTCAAGATCGCAAGACTACCAAATTTCAGACTTTGACGCAAGGCAGCAGAACAGTGGCTGAATACGACCGTGCCTTTACCGAGTTGGCGAGGTATGCACCCCACATGTTCAAAGATGAATATATGAAGGCTAGGAAGTTTGAAAGTGGGCTTCGTGGACCGATACAAGACCGAGTTAACATGCTCAACATGCCGACTTACGCCGGAGTATTGGACAAAGCCATTCTGGCCGAAGCTAACTTGAACAGATATCAGAGTTCAGGAGAGAGCCAAAGAAAGAGATAAAATTATGACAATCGCCGAGCACAATTTGGTACCAAGAAGAAAGCGAATGTTGGCAGTTCAAGCAACCCAAGGCAGGAAAGTGGTACTAAGCCGACATGTTCAAGTTGTGGGAAGCCACATTTCGGGGTCTGTCGTCGGGCGTCTGGAGCTTGTTATGAATGTGGTGAAATAGGTCATTATGTGAGGGACTGTCCTAAAGCAAAGGCTGATGATAGTAAGAAAGATGAGAATACCTCGGGTTCCGTACAGAAAGGTAACGTTGGGAAAGGACAGATGAGACAGGGCAGAGTTTTTGCACTAGTACCAGGAGACACTCAGAATGCTGAGACAGTGGTGTCAGGTATACTCCCAATTTGCTCTCAAAATGCATATATATTGATTGATTCGGGTTCTACGCATTCATTCGTTTCTACTAAGTTTGCCGAGAAGATTAATAGGAAACTAGAACCCCTTGATTATGTGTTATCTGTATCTACTCCATCTGGGAGATCTATGAATGTTGCATCCATCTATAGAGCATGTGTTGTTGTGATTGGGAATGTTGAATTGTTAGCTAATTTAATGCCATTGGACATAACTCACTTTGATGTTATATTGGGGATGGATTGGTTAGTGGCAAATCACGCATCCATAAATTGTGTTTCTAAAAGTGTCAGGTTAAAACCCCCAAACCTAGCCGAGGTCACGTTTCAGGGTAAAGGAGTAGTATCCCCACCTTACTTAATCTCATCCGTGATTTTATGGGAATTTACTTATTAATTTAATGGGAATTTAGTGAATAATTTACTGAGAATTTACTGAAAATTTACTCACTATTTACTGGAAATTTACTGAGTAATTTACTGAGAATTTACCAAGTAATTTACTGAGAATTTACTGAAAATTTACTGTGAATTTATGCAGTAATATAATGGTAATTTATTGAGAATTTACTCAGAATTTACTGAGAATTTACACAGTAATTTACTGGGAATTTACTAAGTAATTTACTGAGAATTTAATGAGTACTTTACTAGGAATTTAATGAGTAATTTGCTGGGAATTTACTCGGTAATTTACTGAGAATTTACTTGGAATTTACTACGTAATTTACTGAGAATTTACTGAGATTTTAAGGGAATTTACTGAGAATTTTCTGGGATTTTTTACGGGGTAATTTACAGAGAATTTACTTGGAATTAACTGCATAATTTAATTAGAATTTACTTGGTATTTACTGAGAGTTTAATGGGAATTTACTGTGTAATTTGTTGAGAATTTAATGAGTAATTTAATAAGAATTTACTGGGAATTTATTGAGAATTTATGGGGAATATACTCAAGAATTTACTGCGAATTTGCTGAGAAATTTATTGTTAATTTAATGGGAATTTACTAATTAATTTAGTGAGAATTTAAAAAGAATTTACTGAGTAATTTAATTAGAATTTATTGGGAATTTACTGAGAATTTACTAAGAATTTACATATTAATTTGCTTAGAATTTACTGAAAATTTACTGGGAATTTACTGAGTAATTTAATAAGAATTTACTAGGAATTTACTAATTATTTTAATGAGAATTTACTGAGAATTTACTAGGAAAACTGAGTAATTTACTGAGAATTTACAAGGAATTTCCTCAGTAATTTGCTGGAATATTACTGAGAATTTACTAAGTAATTTAATAAGAATTCATTGGGAATTTACTAATTAATTTAATGAGAATTTATTCGGAATTTAGTCAGTAATTTACTGAGAATTTACTAGGAATTTAATGAGTAATTTATTGAGAATTTGTTTTGAATTTACAAAGTAATTTGCTAAGAATTTACTAAGTAATTTAAGCAGAATTTACGAGGAATTTACTGAATAACTTACTGAGAATTTACTGGGAATTTACTCAGTGATTTACTGAGAATTTACTGAAAATTTACTGAATAATTTACTAAGAATTTACTGAAAATTTCCTGACTGTTTACTGGGAATTTACTGAGTAATTTACTGAGAATTTACCAAGTAATTTACTGAGAATTTACTAGGAATATACTGAAAATTTACTGAGAATTTATTGGGAATTTATTGAGTAATTTACTGAGAATTTACGGGGAATTTACTGAGAAATTTAATAAGATTTTATGGGAATTTTCTTATTAATTTAATGAGAATTTACTGAGTAATTTACTGAGAATTTATTGAAAATTTAAGGAGTAATTTACTGAGAATTTGCTTTGAATATGCAGAGTAATTTGCTAGGAATTTACTGAGTAATTTAAGAAGAATTTACGAGGAATTTACGGAATAAGTTACTGAGAATTTACTGGAAATTTACTCAGTAATTTATTGAGAATTTACTGGAAATTTACTGAGAATTTACTAGAAATTTACTTACTATTTACTGGGAATTTACTGAGTAATTTACTAAGAATTTACCAAGTAATTTTCTGAGATTTTTACTAGGAATTTGCTGGGAATTTACTGAGAATTTATTGAGTAATTTACTAAGAATTTACTGGGAATTTACTGAGAAATTTAATAAGATTTTATGGGAATTTACTTATTAATTTAATGAGAATTTACTAAGTAATTTACTGAGAATTTACAGGGAATTTACTCAGTAATTTATAGAGAATTTTCTGAGAATTTACTGCGTAATTTACTGTGAATTTACTGCGAATTTACACAGTAATATAATGAGAATTTACTAAGAATTTACAGGGAACTTACTCTGTAATTTACTGTTAATTTACTGGTAATTTACTGAGAATTTAATCGGTAATTCACTGGGAATTTACTAGAATTTAATGAGTAATTTAATGGGAATTTACTGCGAATTTACTGCGAATTTAGTAGGAATTTACTGAGAATTTACTGGGAGTTTTCTCGGTAATTTACTGAGAATTTACTTGGAATTTACTGCGTAATTTACTAAGAATTTTCTAGAAATTTACTGGGTAATTTAAAGAGAATTTACTTGGAATTAACTGCATAATTTAATGAGAATTTATGCGAATTTAATGAGTAATTAAATAAGAATTTACTAGGAATTTACTCAAGAATTTACTAAAAATTTACTGGGAATTTACTGAGTAATTTACTGAGAATTTAATGGAAATTTACTAAGTAATTTACTGAGAATTTAAAAGGAATTTACATAGTAATTTGCTGAGAATTTACTGGGAATTTACTGAGAATTTACTAAGTAATTTAATAAGAATTTACTTGGATTTTACGAATTCATTTAATGAGAATTTACTCAGAATTTACTGAGAAATTGCTGCGAATTTACTGAGAAATTACTGGGAATTTACTGAGTAATTTACTGAGAATTTACAGGGAATTTCCACAGTAATTTACTGAGAATTGTCTGGGAATTTACTGAGAATTTTCTGGGAATTTCCTAAGTAATTTAATGGAATTTAATGGAAATTTACTTATTAATTTAATGGGAATTTACTGAGTAATTTACTGGGAATTTTCTGAGAATTTATTAGGAATTTACTGAGTAATTTACTGAGAAGTTAGTGAGAATTTACAGAGAATTTGTTGAGTAATTTACTGCGAATTTACTGAGTAATTTACTCAAAATTTACTGTGAATTTACCGAGAATTTACTACGTAATTTACTGAGAATTTAATGGAAATTTATTGTGTAATTTACCGAGAATTTACTGAGTAATTTATTGAGTAATTTGCTGAGAATTTATATTGAATTTCCTCAGTAATTTACTGAGAATTTACTGGGAATTTATTGAGTAATTTACTTAGAATTTACTGGGAATTTACTGAGTAGTTTACTGAGAATTTACGAGGAATTTACACAGTAATTTAATTAGAATTTACTAGGAATGTACTGAGTAGTTTACTGAGAATTTACTAGGAATTTACACAGTAATTTACTGGGAATTTTATGGTAATTTACCGAGTAATTTAATGAAAATTTATTGGGAATTTACTTAAATTTTACACAGTAATTTGCTTGGAATTTATTGAGAATTTACTGGGAATTACTTTGTAACGTACTTAGAATTTACTAGTAATTTACTGAGTAATTTACTAAGAATTTATTGGAATTTACACAGTAATGTAATGAGAATTTACAAGGAATTTCCTCAGTAATTTGCTGAGAATTTACTATAAACTTACTGAGAACTTACTAAGTAATTTAATATGAATTTATTGGGAATTTACTAATTAATTTAATGAGAATTTACTGAGAATTTAATGAGTAATTTACTGAGAATTTGCTGGCAATTTAGTCAGTAATTTACTGAGAATTTACTGGAAATTTAATGAGTAATTTACTCAGAATTTGCTTTGAATTTACAGAGTAATTTGCTGGAATTTACTGAGTAATTTAAGAAGAATTTATGAGAAATTTACTGAATAATTTACTAGGAATTTACTCAGTAATTTACTGAGAATTTACTGGAAATTTACTGAATAATTTACTGAGAATTTGCTAGAAATTTCCTGACTATTTACTAGGAATTTGCTGAGTAATTTACTGAGAATTTACTGGGAATTTATTGAGTAATTTTCTGAGAATTTACTGGAAATTTAGTCAGTAATTTTCTGAGAATTTACTGGGAATTTACTGAGAAATTTAATAAGAATTTATGGGAATTTACTTATTAATTTAATGGGAATTTACTGAGAATTTACAATAAATTTACTTAGTAATTTACTGAGAATTTATTGGGAATTTAGTGGGTAATTTACTCAGAATTTGCTTTGAATTTACAAAGTAATTTGCTGGGTATTTACTAAGTAATTTAAGTTGAATTTACGAGGAATTTACTGAATAATTTATCCAGAATTTACTGGGAATTTACTCAGTAATTTATTGAGAATTTACTTGAAATTTACTGAATAATTTACTGAGAATTTATTGGGAATTTACTAAGTAATTTATTTAGAATTTACCAAGTAATTTACTGAGTAATTTACTGTGAATTTACGCAGTAATATAATGGGAATTTACTGGGAATTTACAGAGAATTTACTCAATTGTCACGACCCCAAACCGCCCCTAGTAGGATGGTGCCGTGATGGCCAGTAATCCGAGATTACCGAAGGCCAACTCACAAGGATCACACACAATCAGAGTATACATATGGGGCTAACAAGTGCGGAAGCAATACATACAAATCTAATTAGTCCATAAGAGCTATGCATAAGTCAAATGAAATGACACACATCTTTACATAGCTTTACAACTTGAATATAAGCAAAATAAAATACATATTACATCTTGACTAAAAGGCTTCTCAAGCCGACATATACAAAATACATGAACTACAAGTCAAGAAACATAATCTTCCAGATTGCCGACATCCTCACTGCCGACATAACATACATACAAAACACACATCTCGGCGTGGCCGACTTCTTGCTTGTTACCTACATATATATATAGGGAGGGTGAGCTTGGATACTCATTGAATGGTACAAGTAATAAAGGTTTTAAATGAATGATAACCGTGATCTTTGCAAAACATACATATCATAGCTTGTACAAAACATGGGATGAATCTAGTTCATCAATCTTGATCTTACAAAACTTGTTTACTTACTTTGGATGTTAATAACATCTACATAATACAAGAGATGACATTCCGGGCTTACAAAACCCACGCGGTAAACCGTCAGTGGCAAAACAAGGGAATAATTGACCCGGAATCGATTAGACAAACCACCCGCACAAGGCCGTCGGTGGGGCCATCCATTCATAGACCGTCGATGGCAGAGATCTCTCATACTTAGTACTGCGAAAGGTTAGAGTCCTCCAGCACAAGGGACTTTAGTACTACGAAAGTTTAGAGTCCTCCAGCACAAGGGACTTTCCAAGAATGTCATCAAAACAAGATAATATTTGATATACAAAATAGGGTTAATCATTCATGCTTGATCAAATGCTTTTATCAAAACGAAACAAGGTTTTATCAAATCTTTATAACATGACTTTATTAAAAATACCACTCACTTAGCTCTTCGGACGTCGGGATCAAGGCAAAGGTCCAAGTCCTACAAACACATGGCAAAGTCTACTAAATGTACTTCTCAAAACAAGTCTGACATGCATGCAAATGATCTCGGAAAAACATGCTGGAAGTCAAAACACTGTTTTACATGTCAGGAAGACATGCTGGGTACTAACTAGGTCTTTGCCGAGGTCCCACACCTCCTGGCCGAGGTGTGGTTACCTAGGCTTCGGCGTGCGGTTGCATGCCGAGGTGCGCACAAGACAAACTAAAGGTGTAAGTGATCATGCAAGGTAGGCCAAGGTGAGATACGATGCTAGGTCTAAGTGTGAGGTCTAGGTAAGAGTGATCTCGGCGACTACACTTAGGGAAGTGAGGTCTGGAGATCTGGGTTTCCACCCGTGAAGAACATGAAGATCATGAAGAACATGAATGCTAAAATCACAACTTGTTATTACAAAATTTGAGGTTTCATGCTATGAGTTCGAAAACATGGACCTGGGTACCCATACTTGAAGATGATATGGAAACAAACACAAAAATATGGACCTAGGCATGCGCTTTCGGATCAAAACATGACTTTTCTTGAAAAACACATGTATACTATTTTCTTTTTCTAAAACCGAACTTCAAAGCAATGCATGGCTTACAAATCATATTCAATCATGCAATACAATAACATGAACACAAAGAACATCATGAGCAGATCAAGAATCTAACCTTAGAACACGGATCTAACGGTTTGATCTCTAGGGATCAAGCTTGGAAATCCACTCTCCCTCAAGAACTCCTCTTCCTCTCCTAGAGCTTCTCTCTCCTCTTCAAAAACAAGGATATAACAAATGTTAGGTTTCTCTCTCTGTCGGCTGATTTAACACTCAGCTCGGACACGTGGCAACAGCTGGTTGGTTCTCATCAAAAAGGTGATAGATTGACAAGACATGTGTAAGACAAAGCGTATCTAACAAGCTACCCGGCAAGGCACTCCGGCAAGTGATGACATCGGCTAAGGAGAAAGCTTCGGCAACTAAGGTGACAATGGCCTCGACTAGGGAGGACAACACTTAACTAAGTTGTGCCACACCTTGGCCTAGATGTGCCACACCTCGGTCTAGGTCATACCACTCCAAGACAAGATCACTTAGGTGCAAAGGTAACATCTCGGCCTAGATAATACACATCCCGGCCAATATGTCAGGGCGAAGGTGGAGGTCAAACAAAGTGGTTCCAAGATAATTCTAGACTGAAGATGACCTCAGCTTGGAATGATCTAGGCTTAACATAACTTAGGCTTGAGACACCAAGGAAGGAACAAAGCATGCATACAACACTTAGACAAATCACATGAGCACAAAACAAGGCAAGATTCATGAATGCAAACTTAACAAGACCACATGATGTGAATGCACATGAACATGACTAAGCCATAAATGTGGGTTGTTACATCCTTCCCCCCCTTAAAGAAGTTTGGTCCCCAAACTTCACTTACCTTGTTCCCAAAATGACTCCAGATGTCGAGTTCTCATCTCTTCTTATCATCTCTAGCTTTTACCTTAGGACAATCCTTAATACGATGACCCATCTCACTGCATCCAAAACATGCTCCAGTTGCCCGAAGACAAACTCCAAAATGTAGCTTCCTGCAACTTGCACATGTCGGCCATGTGCCACCTTCCGGATTCGCGTTGTTGGGATTGTCCACCTTCGTCTTCTCCTCGGCATCATTCGGGTCTGCCTCTTCTTCGCGATTGTCATAGGTCTGCCTCTTCTTCTGATTCTGCCCCGAACTTTAACTTCTGTTCAGGTTGGCTTCTGCAAGGATGGCTTTATCTAACACTCCAGCATACGTCGGCATGTTGAGAAAATTAACCTGATCTTATATTGGCCCTCGAAGTCCACTCTCAAACTTCCTAGCTTTCCTGTATTCGTTGTCAACCATGTGAGGTGCATACCTTGCCAACTCGGTGAAAGCACGATCATACTCTGCCACTGTTTTGCTACCTTGTGTCAACATCTGAAATTCTGTGGTCTTGCGATCTTAGACACTGAGTGGGAAATGCTTGTCATAGAACAACTCCAAAAATCTGGCCCAAGTCAAGTCTGGATTACCTTCTCGGATCATCATCCACCATCTACGAGTGTCGTCTTCCAATGTAAATGCTGCCAATGACACTTTCTGAGCGTCGATGCTAGGAAAAACCTTGAACAACTTCTCCATTTCAAGAACCCATGCTTCTGCTTTCATCGGCTCTATACCTCCATGGAACTTCGGCGGCTTCATCTTTTTGAATTCTTTGATCAAAGTTATGGTGCCATCCCCATATAAGGCTGGCTGTAGAGGCACTTGAGGCACTGGAGGAGGGGGAGGTGGGACTGCGCGTCGGCTATCTGGATGCTCGGCCTGAGTAGATGCATTACCAATGTTCTGTCGCCTTGCTTGCCTTAACTCATCGGCCAAACTTTCAACAATCCTTTCTAATCTGTCCAACCTGTCTTCGGTCTGATCTCGGCCAACTGGGGGTCTACCTCTTCTCATGATGCTAGGAGTACGCAGGATGTGACTCTTAAAACAAAATGAACAAATGAACATGTATGCAAGTGAACATGATCATGCCGATGTAACAAATGCTCATGCCGAGATGATGCACACCTTGTCAAGTAGCAAGCAATATGATGCAATCCTAAGATCATTCTAAGGGAAATCCTATGCTCTTTATGTGATACCCCTGTTCTGTATTATGATAAATCGGTCCTTAATTTGTTTATGGTTATGTGTTTAGAATGATTTTGTGTGCCATTATGTGAAAATATGTGACCTTGAAGTTTTATCTGTTCACCGTAGGAATATCTGTTCGAATAATTAGCTTTGGAAATTTAATTGAGGGCCTTATCGGCCACAGAACCTGAAATTAATTACGCCATAGTGATTGGCATAATTTTTAGAGCCTACGGTGAAATTTAATTGAAAAATTGATTTGGACCAGATTAAGTTGATTAAGTTTGTAAAATGAGTACCCAATTACTCTATATTATTATATTATAACTTAGTGAGGCTCTATACACTCAAATACCCTCTTTATTATTCTCCTTGGCTGAATTAAACGCAAGAAAGAGAGAGGGGAGTCGGCTAGAGAGAGGGAAAAGAAGAGAGTTGGGTGTTTGGCTCAAAATTGTGAAGAATTGGAAGATCAAACTCAAGAAATTGCTATAGTTTGGAAGATTGAGCCTCTAGGTAAGTTTTTGGTCTTGAATTCATAAGTTTGAAACTGTGATCTTGTAAGTTCAAGGGTTGTTTGTGATCAAGAGCATGTAATAAGTTGATTTTTGTTGAGTTTGAAGTCTTGGAACTCATGCATGTAAGAAACCACTTTGAATTTGCATGTTTGAGCTTGAAACACATGATTCATGTAGAGTTTTGGTTAAAGCTCATGTTGTAATCACCATTTGTACCATCTAAGTTGAGAATGATGAGCATCTCCCACATGCATGTACAAATCATGGGAGTATAAGTCTTGAATGTCTGAATTTGAGCATGTTGATGATGGGTTTGAGATATCTTGGGACATGCATGTAGATAAATCATGAAATTGAGCTTCCTAATGTTGTAATCTTGTATTAGTAGCATGTTAGCATGTGTAAGTGTGTAATTTGAGCCATTGCATGCAAGAAATGTAGATGGAAAACCGAATTGGAGCTCAAGAACACGATCTGGGAAACCCAGATTTTTGAGGTCCGCTCGAGCGGGGTAATGGCCGCTCGAGCGGGAAAATCGTGCTCCCAGCATTTTTGCAGAGTTGGATGTCCGCTCGAGCGGGACACCTCACGCTCGAGCGTGGAGTTTTGTAGACAGGCCTTCAGCTCGAGCGCTCTATTTCACGCTCGAGCGCATCTTTCGTGCAACCAGTACTTTTGCAGGCCTTAAGGGTCCGCTCGAGCGGAGAAGTTTACGCTCGAGCGGGGACCCTGTTTCCTGGAATTTTGTTCATGCGTTTTATGTTTCGTTTTCTGTTCTCTTTCACTCGTAAGCACTCTTAGGCATATGCTAAACATTGTAAACGAGTTAATGAGATAGAAATAAAGCCTAAAGAGGAATATGTGAATTAAAGAACGGATTGAACTGTTAGTGACCCTTTTGTATCCATGAAATGTGTAGGGTCAAGCTCCAGGGCGCATCCACAAACCGATCACTGTGAGTAATATCAATATTTGAAAGCTTGTCAATGTCCAATTGTTATTCCCTTATAAACTTTATGAGTTGTTAATTGGGATTGTGGACAAAAGTCTGACAGGAATAAAGGAATGGGCCGAAGGCCGTTTTGACATGAAAGAGTGGGCCGAAGGCCGTTTTGACATGAAAGAGTGGGCCAAAGGCCGTTTTGACATGAAAGAGTGGGCCGAAGGCCGTTTTGACATGAAAGAGTGGGCCAAAGGCCGTTTTGACATGAAAGAGTGGGCCGATGGCCGTTTTGACATGAAAGAGTGGGCCGAAGGCCGTTTTGACATAAAAGAGTGGGCCGAAGGCCGTTTTGACATGAATGATTGGGCCGAAGGCCGTTTCGACATAAGTGAATGGGCCGAAGGTCGTTTTGCCATGAATGGAAACCCGAATGGGCCAAAGGCCAGAATGTTTAGAACTACTTGATTTGAATTTTGTATAGTTATATATATTCGTTAAATAGAAGTATGAATTGGGCCCAAGGCCGTTTGGAGCATGTTGTTCTACATGTTGTTATGCAACTGTCATGTTTGATATTATTCACTGGGCTATCGCTCACGCTCATTCATGTATTTGTAGGTGAGCCAAGGGAAGTCCAAACCCAGCCCCAGTGAAGTCTGCTAGGAAAAATCCGAGTTTTGAGGAAGTCAGCCTTGCGTCTCACTCTTGAGACCTATCCTCGCCTTTGCTATGTAATTACATTTTGTCTTGCCGGCAGGGACTTTATGTATCTATGTAAATAGTTGTCATAGGTTGACTTGTTTTGGATGATCCTGTCTGTAATGTGACAACTGTACTTTTGAACTGTGGGTTATTAACGTAACTGAATATAGTTTGTTGATGTGCATATAAGCACGGCTCTATGGACAAAGTTTTTATTTGTTGCTTCCGTTTGGCCCCTTCACTCTGACTAATTATGTCTGTTTTGGTCTGAGGCCGTAGGTAATCTCAGGATTACTGGCCGGTTATGTCCTTAACCCATAGGGGCGGGTTCGGGTCATGACAAAGTGGTATCAGAGCACGAGTTAATAACTCACACACTTGTCCAAAAAGAGCAATAAGCGTCTAGATGAGATCTAGGATGCATTCATGTGATAAGTACGAGTTTGGAAGCATCGATTATTTGCTTAAATGTTTTGTTATGAATAATTATATGTGTAAGTTGTGAACTACCTGTATTGCGAATTATCTGGAAATATGTGCTTTTAGTGTATGCATACCTGTGTACCTTTTGTATGAAACATAATGCAAGTTTAATCAGATGGTGAGAACCAGAGGTGATGAGTTAGAGGAATCCTCTACTGCCAGACTGGACAGAATGGAAAGACTGATTCAGGAAATGGCAGAAGCTTTGAGACAGCAACAGGAGTGGCAACAACAGTGGCAGCAACCACACCCGCCACCTCCACCTCCGGCACCACCCGTGCCAGATAATCAAAATGATGATCGGATAATCGCTCTCACCAAGGAGTTCAAGAAAATGAAACCACCACAGTTTCATGGTGGACTGGATCCTTTGAAAGCGGAAGCTTGGGTTCTTGGGATCAAAAAACTGTTTGAAGTATTTCCGTGCTCGGATACACAGAAAGTGCTTCTAGCCACTTTTATGCTAGAAGACGAAGCGAGAAGATGGTGGATGTTGATGCGAGAAAACCACAGGGGTGTTGACTGGGTGAAATTTTTGGAAATCTTCTATGACAAGTACTTCCCGCAGTGTGTCCGGGACAGGAAAGTGGCAGAGTTCATGAAACTCAAGCAAGACAGCATGACTGTAGCTGAGTATGAGGCCAAATTTACTGAGTTGGCCAGGTTTGCACCACACGTAATTGACACTGATTATAAGAAGGCAAGGCACTTTGAAGGTGGGCTCCGAAGTGACATCCTAGAGCGAGTGAATGTCCTGAAGTTGGAGACCTACATCGGGGTGCTTGACCGGGCCATCATATCAGAGGCTAACGTAGCTAGACAAGCTAAGCCAACAACCGAATGGAAAAGCAACAAAAGGCAAGGCTTCTTTTCGAAGAAGAAATTTTTGAAAAAGCAAAACACGGGCTCCTCAACTACTTCCAGTTCTTCCCGAGACCCAGCTCCCATGTGCAACACTTGTGGCAAAAAGCACCGTGGAGTCTGTTACCGTACATCAGGAGCCTGTTTTAAGTGTGGGAAACAAGGGCATATAGCCCGAGATTGTAATCAGAATAGTGGGAAGATAGCTGCTAGCTCCACTGCATCGATCCTGAAGCCGGGAAACACTTTGAGATCTGCTACTACTGGGGATACAGTGAGACAAGGGAGAGTCTTTGCACTCGTTCCGGGTGATACACAGAATGCCAATGCCGTTGTCTCAGGTACTATTTCAATATGCAATCAGGATGCCTTTGTATTAATTGATTCTGGATCGACGCACTCATTTGTGACATATGCATTTGCATCTAGACTGAAAAGACCCCTAGAATTGTTGCCATATTTGTTATGTGTGTCTGCTCCATCGGGGGAATCTGTGTGATGTGACTATATATATCGGTTTTGTGACATGCATATTGAGGATGCTACCCTATATGTAGATTTGTTACCCTTAAACTTTAGACACTTCGATGTAATTTTGGGCATGGATTGGTTGACCAAATATTGTGCCACTATAGATTGTGTGACAAAGAGGGTTGTGTTTAAATCACCAGAACAGAAAGAAATTGTGTTTGTGGGAAATGGGGTAGTGCCTCCACCATATTTGATATCTGCAATGAAAGCATGTAAACTAATCAGGAAGGGATGCCAGGGTTATTTGTGTTATGTATTGACTGAACGATCCGTGAATCTTGAATTGAATGATATTCCCATTGTTAGAGAATTCCCAGATGTGTTTCCAAATGAATTACCAGGGGAATTGGTAGACAGGGAGATAGAGTTTACTATTGAAACTGTGCCAGGCACCCAGCCTATTTCTAAAACTCCCTACAGGATGGCTACCGCCGAAATGAAAGAATTAAAAGAACAGTTGCAAGACCTTCTTGATAAAGGGTTTATCCGGCCTAGCACTTCGCCTTGGGGCGCACCAGTGTTATTTGTAAAGAAAAAGGATGGTACCTTACGCCTGTGCATTGATTACCGAGAATTGAACAAGGTAACGATAAAGAACAAATATCCCTTTCCCCGTATTGATGACTTATTTGATCAGTTGCAGGGATCACAGGTGTTTTCTAAGATTGATTTGAGATCTGGGTATCATCAGCTGAAGGTTAAAACAGAGGATGTTGAGAAAACCGCATTCAGAACGAGGTATGGTCATTTTGAATTTCTTGTTATGCCATTTGGAGTGACTAATGCTCCGGCAGCATTTATGGACCTAATGAATAGAATTTTTAAAACCTACCTTGATGAGTTTGTTGTAGTCTTCATCGATGATATTTTGATATACTCTAAAGATAGACTTGAACATGAACATCATTTGAGGACCGTCTTACAAATACTTCGGGAAAGGAAATTATTTGCTAAACTAAAGAAATGTGAGTTTTGGTTGGATGAGGTTGTTTTCTTAGGGCACGTAATCAACAAGGAAGGAATTTCAGTGGACCCGCAGAAAATAGAAGCAATTGTGAATTGGCCTACACCAACTAACGTGACAGAAGTTCGCAGTTTCATGGGCTTGGCTGGGTACTACAGGAGATTTGTAAAGGACTTTTCGAAATTAGCTGTGCCTCTTACCCAATTGACGCGTAAGGGACAACCATTTGAGTGGAATAGTGAAAGAGAATCAGCCTTTCATGAATTGAAGACAAGATTGACCACCGCACCAATTTTAACACTACCTTCAGGTACGGAAAACTTTGTGATTTTTAGTGACGCATCTTATAAGGGTTTGGGTTGTGTGTTAATGCAGAACGGAAAGGTTATTGCTTACGCCTCCCGACAGTTGAGGCCACATGAGAAGAATTATCCAACACATGACCTAGAATTGGCTGTAGTTGTTTTCGCTTTGAAAATCTGGCGGTATTACTTATATGGGGCAAAGTGTGAAGTTTACACGGATCATAAGAGCCTGAAATACTTCTTCACGCAGAAAGAGTTGAATATGCGTCAGAGAAGATGGCTAGAGCTGATAAAAGACTACGACCTAGAAATTCAGTACCATCCCGGGAAAGCTAATACAGTGGCTGATGCCTTGAGCAGAAAATCAACAGGGAGTATGGCTTGTTTGCTTACTGAACAAAAGGAGATTTTGCGAGACTTTGAAAAGTCTGAAATTGAAGTGGTGGTATGTGAACAGGGCGGATTGATAGCCGCTATTACAGCCGAACCGGCAATTGTTGATGAGATCAAGCAGAAACAGAAAGAAGATGAGCTCCTCAGAAAGGTAATTGAGGAATTTGAAGTAAGCCCAAAAGCAGAGTACAGTGTCGAAAATGGAATGTTGAAATTTCGAAACCGAATATGTGTTCCTGATACCCCGGAGCTAAAGAAGAGGGTTTTAGATGAAGCCCACAGATCCGTATTTGCTATGCATCCGGGTAACAATAAAATGTATCGGGATTTGAAACAAACCTATTGGTGGCCTAAAATGAAGAAAGAGATTGTAGAATATGTGTCCAAGTGTCTTTAGTGTCAGCAAGTTAAGGCTGAACATCAGAAACCAGGCGGTCTACTTCAACCTCTTCCTATTCCTGAATGGAAGTGGGAACATGTGACTATGGATTTCGTTGTTGGCCTACCTCGGACTTCCCGAGATTGGCTACTGTTTATGTTGACGAAATTGTCCGATTGCACGGAGTCCCAGTGTCCATTGTGTCAGATAGGGACCCGAAATTTGTATCTAGATTGTGGAAAAGTTTACAGGAAGCTATGGGAACAGAACTAAGGTTCAGCACTGCATTCCACCCACAGACAGATGGGCAGTCAGAACGAACGATACAGACTTTGGAAGATATGCTTCGCATGTGTGCTTTGGATTTTCAGGGAAGTTGGGAAGACTATTTGCCGCTTGCGGAGTTTGCTTATAATAACAGCTTCCACTCCAGCATCGGTATGGCACCATACGAGGCTTTGTATGGTAGGAGGTGTAGATCACCTATTTGTTGGACAGAGGTCAGGGACAGAGCTTTGCTTGGGCCCGAAATTGTACAAGACACCTCTGAAAAGATCAAAACTATTCGGCAAAGGCTCAAAACAGCTCAAGACCGACAGAAAAATTATGCAGACGTTCGGAGAAGACCTCTTGAGTACGAGGCCGGCGACCATGTGTTCATCCGTGTTTCTCCAATGAAAGGCCAAGTCAGGTTTGGGGAAAAGGGCAAGTTGTCGCCCCGCTACATTGGGCCGTTCCAGATTTTGGAAAGGCTTGGTCCAGTTGCCTACAGGGTTGCTTTGCCACCGGGATTTGAGCAAATCCACAATGTGTTTCATGTGTCGATGTTGAGGGGTTACCTCCGAGACCCGTTGCATGTGATTGATTATCACCGGGTTGCTATTGATGAAAATATGGAATATGCTGAATGGCCGGAAAGAGTTGTTGACCGACAAGTGAAAGAATTGAGAAACAAATCCATTCCAATGGTGAAAGTGGAATGGAAGGAACACTATGGGACATATGCTACATGGGAAAAAGAAGAGGAAATGCGTCTATGTTATCCACACTTGTTTCCCGACGAAGGTAAATTAAGTTTGGAGGACCAAACTTCCTAAAGGGGGGAAGACTGTGATACCCCTGTTCTGTATTATGATAAATCGGTCCTTAATTTGTTTATGGTTATGTGTTTAGAATGATTTTGTGTGGCATTATGTGAAAATATGTGACCTTGAAGTTTTATCTGTTCACCGTAGGAATATCTGTTCGAATAATTAGCTTTGGAAATTTAATTGAGGGCCTTATCGGCCACAGAACCTGAAATTAATTACGCCATAGTGATTGGCATAATTTTTAGAGCCTACGGTGAAATTTAATTGAAAAATTGATTTGGACCAGATTAAGTTGATTAAGTTGGTAAAATGAGTACCCAATTACTCTATATTATTATATTATGACTTAGTGAGGCTCTATACACTCAAATACCCTCTTTATTATTCTCCTTGGCTGAATTAAACGCAAGAAAGAGAGAGGGGAGTCGGCTAGAGAGAGGGAAAAGAAGAGAGTTGGGTGTTTGGCTCAAAATTGTGAAGAATTGGAAGATCAAACTCAAGAAATTGCTATAGTTTGGAAGATTGAGCCTCTAGGTAAGCTTTTGGTCTTGAATTCATAAGTTTGAAATTGTGATCTTGTAAGTTCAAGGGTTGTTTGTGATCAAGAGCATGTAATAAGTTGATTTTTGTTGAGTTTGAAGTCTTGGAACTCATGCATGTAAGAAATCACTTTGAATTTGAATGTTTGAGCTTGAAACACATGATTCATGTAGAGTTTTGGTTAAAGCTCATGTTGTAATCACCATTTGTACCATCTAAGTTGAGAATGATGAGCATCTCCCACATGCATGTACAAATCATGGGAGTATAAGTCTTGAATGTTTGAATTTGAGCATGTTGATGATGGGTTTGAGATATCTTGGGACATGCATGTAGATAAATCATGAAATTGAGCTTCCTAATGTTGTAATCTTGTATTAGTAGCATGTTAGCATGTGTAAGTGTGTAATTTGAGCCATTGCATGCAAGAAATGTAGATGGAAAACCGAATTGGAGCTCAAGAACACGATCTGGGAAACCCAGATTTTTGAGGTCCGCTCGAGCGGGGTAATGGCCGCTCGAGCGGGAAAATCGTGCTCCCAGCATTTTTGCAGAGTTGGATGTCCGCTCGAGCGGGACACCTCACGCTCGAGCGTGGAGTTTTGTAGACAGGCCTTCAGCTCGAGCGCTCTATTTCACGCTCGAGCGCATCTTTCGTGCAACCAGTACTTTTGCAGGCCTTAAGGGTCCGCTCGAGCGGAGAAGTTTACGCTCGAGCGGGGACCCTGTTTCCTGGAATTTTGTTCATGCGTTCTATGTTTCGTTTTCCGTTCTCTTTCACTCGTAAGCACTCTTAGGCATATGCTAAACATTGTAAACGAGTTAATGCGATAGAAATAAAGCCTAAAGAGGAATATGTGAATTAAAGAACGGATTGAACTGTTAGTGACCCTTTTGTATCCATGAAATGTGTAGGGTCAAGCTCCAGGGCGCATCCACAAACCGATCACTGTGAGTAATATCAATATTTGAAAGTTTGTCAATGTCCAATTGTTATTCCCTTATAAACTTTATGAGTTGTTAATTGGGATTGTGGACAAAAGTCTGACAGGAATAAAGGAATGGGCCGAAGGCCGTTTTGACATGAAAGAGTGGGCCAAAGGCCGTTTTGACATGAAAGAGTGGGCCGAAGGCCGTTTTGACATGAAAGAGTGGGCCAAAGGCCGTTTTGACATGAAAGAGTGGGCCGAAGGCCGTTTTGACATGAAAGAGTGGGCCAAAGGCCGTTTTGACATGAATGATTGGGCCGAAGGCCGTTTCGACATAAGTGAATGGGCCGAAGGCCGTTTTGCCATGAATGGAAACCCGAATGGGCCAAAGGCCAGAATGTTTAGAACTACTTGATTTGAATTTTGTATAGTTATATATATTCGTTAAATAGAAGTATGAATTGGGCCCAAGGCCGTTTGGAGCATGTTGTTCTACATGTTGTTATGCAACTGTCATGTTTGATATTATTCACTGGGCTATCGCTCACACTCATTCATGTATTTGTAGGTGAGCCAAGGGAAGTCCAAACCCAGCCCCAGTGAAGTCTGCTAGGAAAAATCCGAGTTTTGAGGAAGTCAGCCTTGCGTCTCACTCTTGAGACCTATCCTCGCCTTTGCTATGTAATTACATTTTGTCTTGCCGGCAGGGACATTATGTATCTATGTAAATAGTTGTCATAGGTTGACTTGTTTTGGATGATCTTGTCTGTAATGTGACAACTGTACTTTTGAACTGTGGGTTATTAACGTAACTGAATATGGTTTGTTGATGTGCATATAAGCACGGCTCTATGGACAAAGTTTTTATTTGTTGCTTCCGTTTGGCCCCTTCACTCTGACAAATTATGTCTGTTTTGGTCTGAGGCCGTAGGTAATCTCAGGATTACTGGCCGGTTATGTCCTTAACCCATAGGGGCGGGTTCGGGTCATGACACTTTAGGACTCAAAGTGTGTGACTAACGTACTATAAGGAACTTGTGCTCTGATACCATTATGTCATAACCCCAAACCGCCCCTAGTAGGATGGTGCCGTGATGGCCAGTAATCCGAGATTACCGAAGGCCAACTTACAAGGATCACACATAATCAGAGTATACATATGGGGCTAACAAGTGCGGAAGCAATACATACAAATCTAATTAGTCCATAAGAGCTGTGCATAAGTCAAATGAAATGGCACACATCTTTACATAGCTTTACAACTTGAATATAAGCAAAATAAAATACATATTACATCTTGACTAAAAGGCTTCTCAAGCCGACATATACAAAATACATGAACTACAAGTCAAGAAACATAATCTTCCAGATTGCCGACATCCTCACTGCCGACATAACATACATACAAAACACACATCTCGGCGTGGCCGACTTCTTGCTTGTTACCTACATATATATATAGGGAGGGTGAGCTTGGATACTCAGTGAATGGTACAAGTAATAAAGGTTTTAAATGAATGATAACCGAGATCTTTGCAAAACATACATATCATAGCTTCTACAAAACATGGGATGAATCTAGTTCATCAATCTTGATCTTACAAAACTTGCTTACTTACTTTGGATGTTAATAACATCTACATAATACAAGGGATGACATTCCGGGCTTACAAAACCCACGCGGTAAACCGTCAGTGGCAAAACAAGGGAATAATTGACCCGGAATCGATTAGACAAACCACCCGCACAAGGCCATCGGTGGGGCCATCCGTTCATAGACCGTCGATGGCAGAGATCTCTCATACTTAGTACTGCGAAAGGTTAGAGTCCTCCAGCACAAGGGACTTTAGTACTGCGAAAGTTTAGAGTCCTCCAGCACAAAGGACTTTCCAAGAATGTCATCAAAACAAGATAATATTTGATATACAAAATAGGGTTAATCATTCATGCTTGATCAAATGCTTTTATCAAAACGAAACAAGGTTTTATCAAATCTTTATAACATGACTTTATTAAAAATACCACTCACTTAGCTCTTCGGACGTCGGGATCAAGGCAAAGGTCCAAGTCCTACAAACACATGGCAAAGTCTACTAAATGTACTTCTCAAAACAAGTCTGACATGCATGCAAATGATCTCGGAAAAATATGCTGGAAGTCAAAACACTGTTTTACATGTCAGGAAGACATGCTGGGTACCAACTAGGTCTTTGCCGAGGTCCCACACCTCCTGGACAAGGTGTGGTTACCTAGGCTTCGGCGTGCGGCTGCATGCCAAGGGGCGCACAAGACAAACTAAAGGTGTAAGTGATCATGCAAGGTAGGCCAAGGTGAGATACGATGCTAGGCCTAAGTGTGAGGTCTAGGTAAGAGTGATCTCGGCGACTACACTTAGGGAAGTGAGGTCTGGAGATCTGGGTTTCCACCCGTGAAGAACATGAAGATCATGAAGAACATGAATGCTAAAATCACAACTTGTTATTACAAAATTTGAGGTTTCATGCTATGAGTTCGAAAACATGGACCTGGGTACCCATACTTGAAGATGATATGGAAACAAACACAAAAATATGGACCTAGGCATGCGCTTTCGGATCAAAACATGACTTTTCTTGAAAAACACATGTATACTATTTTCTCTTTCTAAAACCGAACTTCAAAGCAATGGCTTACAAATCATATTCAATCATGCAATACAATAACATGAACATAAAGAACATCATGAGCAGATCAAGAATCTAACCTTAGAACACGGATCTAACGGTTCGATCTCTAGGGATCAAGCTTGGAAATCCACTCTCCCTCAAGAACTCCTCTTCCTCTCCTAGAGCTTCTCTCTCCTCTTCAAAAACAAGGATATAACAAATGTTAGGTTTCTCTCTCTGCCGGCTGATTTAACATTCAGCTCGGACACGTGGCAACACCTGGTTGGTTCTCCTCAAAAAGGTGATAGATTGACAAGACATGTGTAAGACAAAGCGTATCTAACAAGCTACCCGGCAAGGCACTCCGGCAAGTGATGACATCGGCTAAGGACAATGCTTCGGTAACTAAGGTGACAATGATCTTGGCTAGGGAGGACAACACTTGACTAAGCTGTGCCACACCTTGGCCTAGATGTGTCACACCTCGGTCTAGGTCATACCACTCTAGGACAAGATCACTTAGGTGCAAAAGTAACATCTCGGCCAAGATAATACACATCCCGGCCAATATGTCAGGGCGAAGGTGGAAGTCAAACAAAATGGTTTCAAGATAATTCTAGACTGAAGATGACCTTGGCTTGGAATGATCTAGGCTTAACATAACTTAGGCTTGAGACACTAAGGAAGGAACAAAGCATGCATACAACATTTAGACAAATCACATGAGCACAAAACAAGGCAAGATTCATGAATGCAAACTTAACAAGACCACATGATGTGAATGCACATGAACATGACTAAGCCATAAATGTGGGTTGTTACATCAGTAATTTACTGGGAATTTATTGAGTAATTAACTGAGAATTTAATGAGTAATTTAAAGGGAATATACTGCAAATTTACTTAGAATTTACTAGGAATTTAATGAGTAATTTACTCGAAATTTACTCGGTAATTTACTGGGAATTTACTTGGAATTTACTGCGTAATTTACTGGGAATTTACTGAGTAATTTTCTAAGAATTTACTGGGATTTTACTGAATATTTTAATAGTAATTTACTGAGAATTTTCTGAGAATTTACGGGGAAATTTACAAAGAATTACTTGGAATTAACTGCATAATTTAATTAGAATTTACTAGATATTTACTGAAAGTATAATGGGAATTTGCTGAGAATTTAATAAGTAATTTAATATGAATTTACTGGAAATTTTATTGAGAATTTACGGGAAATTTACTCAAGAAATTACTGCGAATTTGCTGAGAAATTTATTCAGAATTTAATGGGAATTTACTAATTAATTTACTAAGAATTTAAAAGGAATTTACTAAGCAATTTAATGAGAATTTATTAGAAATTTACTGAGAATTTAATAGTAATTTGCTGAGAATTTACTGGAACTTTACTGTGTAATTTACTGAGATTTTACTAAGTAATTTAATAAGAATTTACTGGGGATTTAGTAATTAATTTAATGAGAATTTACTGGGAATTTACTGAGTAATTTACTGAGAATTTACAAGGATTATACTCAGTAATTTGCTGACCATTTACTGGAAATTTACTGAGAATTTACTAAATAATTTAATAAGACTTTACCGTGAATTTACTAATTAATTTAATGAAAATTTACTAGGAATTTACTGAGAATTTAATGAGTAATTTACTGAGAATTTATTGGCAATTTATTGGGAATTTAATGAGAATTTACTGGGAATTTAATGAGTAATTTACTAAGAATTTGTTTTGAATTTATAGAATAATTTGCTGGGAATTTACTGAGTAATTTAAGAAGAATTTACGAGGAATTTACTGAATAATTTACTGGGAATTTACTGGGAATTTACTCAGTAATTTACTGAGAATTTATTGAAAATTTACTGAATAATTTACTAAGAATTTACTGAAAATTTACTAACTATTTACTGGGAATTTATGGAATATTTTACTGAGAATTTACCAAGTAATTTACTGAGAATTTACTGGGAATTTACTACGAATTTACTGGGAGTATATTAAGTAATTTACTGAGAATTTACTGGGAATTTAGTTAGTAAATTCCTGGGAATTTACTATTAATTTACTGAGAAATTTAATAAGATTTTATGGAAATTTACTTATTAGTTTAATGGGAATTTACAGGGAATTTACTGAGTAATTCATTGAGAATTTACTGGGAATTCAATGAGTAATTTACTGGGAATTTGTTTTGAATTTACAGAGTAATTTGCTGGGAATTTACTAAGTAATTTAAGAAGAATTTACAGGAAATTTATTAAATAATTTACTGATAATTTACTGGGGATTTACTCAAAAATTTACTGGAAATTTACTGAATAATTTACTAAGAATTTAATGGAAATTTACTGATTATTTATTGAGAATTTACTGAGAATTTACCAAGTAATTTATTGAAAATTTACTAGGAATTTACCGAGAATTTATTGAGCAATTTACTGAGAATTTACTGGGAATTTCGTCGGTAATTTCCTGAGAATTTAGTGAGAAATTTATAAAGATTTTATGGGAATTTACTTATTAATTTAATGGGAATTTACTAAGAAATTTACTGAGAATTTACAGGGAATTTACTCAGTAATTTTCAGAGAATTTTTTGAGAATTTACTAAGTAATTTATTGTGAATTTACTGCGAATTTACACAGTAATATGATGAGAATTTATTGGGAATTTACTGAAAATTTACAGGAAATTTACTCAGTAATTTACTCGATAATTTACTAGGAATTTACTAGGAATTTAACGAGTAATTTAATGGGAGTTTACTGCGAATTTACTGAGTAATTTACTGAGAATTTACTAGGAGTTTACTTGGTAATTTACTGAGAATTTACTTGGAATTTACTACGTAATTTGCTGAGAATTTTCTAGAAATTTTCTGGGTAATTTACAGAGAATTTACTTGGAATTAACTGCTTAATTTAATGAGAATTTTCTAAGAATTTAATGAGTAATTTAATAAGAATTTACTCAAGAATTTATTGAGAAATTTATGGGAATTTACTACGTAATTTACTAAGAATTTAAAAGGAATTTGCTGAGTAATTTAATGAGAATTTACTGAGAATTTACGTAGTAATTTGCTGAGAATTTACTGAAAATTTACTGAGTAATTTACTAGGAATTTACTGAGTAATTTACTAAAACTTTACTGAGTAATTTAATAAGAATTTACTAATTCATTTAGTGAGAATTTACTAGGAATTTACTGAGAAATTACTGGAAATTTACTGAGTAATTTATTGAGAATTTACAGGGAATTTCCACAATAATTTACTGAGAATTGACTGTGAATTTACTTAGTATGTACGGGGAATTTTCTTAGTAATTTAATGAGAATTTACTGGGAAATTTACTGAGAATTTACTGCGAATTTCCTGAGTATGTTAATGAGAATTTACTGGGAATTTAAAGAAAATTTACTGAGTAATTTACTGCAAATTTAATGGGAATTTACTGATTAATTTAATGGGAATTTACTAAGTAATTTACTGAGAATTTACTGGGAATTTAATGAGAATTTACTTAGAATTTATTAGCAATTTACTGATAATTTAGTCAGAATTTATCGGGAATTTACTGAGTAATTTACTGAGAATTTGCTGGGAATTTACTGAGAATTTACTCCGTAATTTACTGGGAATTTACTGTGAATTTAATGAGTAATTTACTCAGAATTTACAAGGAATTTACTGAGAATTTACTACGTAATTTACTGAGAATTTAATGGGAATTTACTGTGTAATTTATCGGGAATTTACCGAGTAATTTATTGAGTAATTTGCTGAGAATTTACATTGAATTTTCTCAGTAATTTACTGGAAATTTATTGAGTAATTTACTTAGAATTTATTGAGAATTTACGGAGAATTTATACAGTAATTTAATTAGAATTTACTAGGAATTTACTGAGTAGTTTACTGAGAATTTACTAGGAATTTACACAGTAATTTACTGAGAATTTTCTGGTAATTTACTGAGTAATTTTATTAGAATTTACTGGGAATTTACTTAAATTTTACACAGTAATTTGTTTGGAATTTACTGAGAATTGACTGGGAATTTAATTTGTAATGTACTGAGAATTTACTAGGAATTTTCTGAGTAATTTACTGAGAATTTACTGGAATTTACATAGTAATATAATGAGAATTTACTTGAAATTTACTGAGTAATTTATCCGGAATTTACTGAGTATTTTACAGAGAGTTTACCTGAAATTTATGGGGAATTTACTGAGAATTTACTGAGAATTTATTCGGAATTTACTAAGTAATTTACTCAGAATTTACTTAGTAATTTACTGGGAATTTACTGAGAATTTACTGAGAATTTAGTGGTAATTTACTGAGAATTTACTGTGAATTTACTGAGTAATTTAAAGAGAATTTAACGGGAATTTACTGAGTAATTTACTTGAAATTTACTCGGTAATTTACTGACAATTTACTTCTAATTTACTGAGAATTTATAGGGAATTTACCGAGTAATTTACGAGGAATTTACTAAGTTATTTACTGAGAATTTACTTGGAATTTACTACATAATTTAATGAGAATTTACTGAAAATTTACTGAATAATTTGCTAAAAATTTACTAGGAATTTAGTGAGAATTTACTAGGAATATACTGTCAATTTACTGGGAATATACCTAGTAATTTACTGGGAATTTACTGAGAATTTATTGAGTAATTTAATAAGAATTTACTGGGAATTTTGTCATTAATTTACTCAAAATTTACTAGGAATTTATTGAGTAATTTAATAAGAATTTATTTGAAATTTACTGATTAATTTACTGGGAATTTACTGCATAATTTACTGGAAATTTACAAAATATTTGCTGAGAATATACTGGGAATTTACTGATAATATACTGGGAATTTAATTAGTAATTTATTGAGAATTTACTGCGAATTTACTGAGAATATATGCCGTAATTTAATGAGAATTTACTGAGAATTATCTGGGAATATATTAGGAATTTTCTCAGTAATTTACAAAGAATATATTGAGAATTTACTTGTACTTTACTAAGAACTTACAGGGAATTTACTGAGTAATTTTTTGAGAATTCACTCGGAATTTAAATAGTAATTTAATGAGAATTTACTTGGAATTTAATAAGTAATTTTCTGGGAATTTACTAAGTAATTTACTGAGAATTTACTCAATAATTTATTGAGAATTTATTAGAAATTTATTGAGTAATTTACTGAGAATTTACTCTGTAATTTACTGAGTAATTTACTAAAAATTTACTGGGAAGTTACTGAGTAATTTACTGAGAATTTACTGAAAATTTACTAATAATTTACTTCAGAATCTACTGCGAATTTATTGGAAATTTGTTAAGTAATTTACTAAGAATTTACTAAGTAATCTACTTAGAATTTACGGGGAATTTACACAATAATTTAATGAGAATTTACTAGGACTTTACTGAGTAATTTTCTAAGAATTTTCTGAGAATTTACTCGAAACTTACTGAGTAATTTACTCATAATTTACTGAGTAATTTACAGATAATTTACTGAGAATTTACACTATAATTTACTGAGTAATTTATAGATAATTTATTGGGAAATTACTGAGTAATTTACTGAGAATTTACAGGGAATTTACGGAGTAATTTACTTGGAATTTTGGAAGTAATTTACTGGGAATTTACAAAGTAATTTACTGGGACTTTAATGGTAATTTACTGAGTAATTTACTGAGAATTTATTGGAAATTTACTAAGTAATTTAATGAGAATTTACTGGGAATTTACTAAGTAATTTACTGGAAATTTACAGAAATTTTCTAAGAATTTACCGAGTAATTTACTGAGAATTTACTGCATAATTTAGTGAGAATTTACTGAGAATTTACTTAGAATTTACTTAGTAATTTAATGAAAAATTATTATAAACTTACTGAGTAATTTAATGAGAATTTACTGGAAATTTACTCAGTAATTTAATTAGAATTTATTGGGAATTTACTGGGAATTTAATGAGTAATTTACTGAGAATTTACTTGAAATTTAATCATTAATTTACGGAGTAATTTACTGTGAATTTATTGGGAATTTACTGATTATTTAATAAGAATTTTGTAGGAATTTACTGATTAATTTGATGAGAATTTACTGAATAATTTACTGAGAATTTTCTGAAAATTTACTGAATAATTTGTTGAGAATTTAGTGGGAATTTACAAACTATTCACTGGGAACTTACTGAGTAATTTACTGAGAATTTACTAGGAATTTACAAAGTAATTTACAGAGAATTTACTGAGTAATTTAATTAGAATTTACTAGAATTTACTGAGTAATTTACTGGAAATTTACTGAGAATTAACTGAGTATTTACTGGGAATTTACTGAGTAATTTTCTGGAAATTTCCTCAGTAATTTACCTAGAATTTTCTGAGAATTTACTGAGTAATTTATTGAGAATTTACAGGGAATTTAATGAGTAATTTACGGGGAATTTAGTCAGTAATTTAATGAGAATTTACCGGGAATTTAATGAGTAATTTACTGAAAATTTGCTTTGAATTGACAGAGTAATTTACTGAGAATTTACCAAACAATTTAATAAGAATTTAAGGGGAATTTATTGAATAATTTACTGAGTTTACAAAAAATTTGCTGACTAATTACTGGGAATTTATTGAGTAATTTGCTGAGAATTTACTAGGAATTTACTCAGTAATTTACAGAGAATTTACTAGGAATTTACTGAGTAATTTAATGAGAATTTACTGAGAATTTACTAACTAACTTACTGAGAATTTACTGAGTAATTTACTTTGAATTGACTGGGAATTTACGGAGAATTTACTGGGAATTTACCGAGTATTTACTAAGAATTTACTCAGTAATTTACCTAGAATTTACTTTGAATTTCTGAGTAATTTAATTATAATTTACAGGGAATTTACTGAAAATTTACTAGGAATTTACTGAGAATTTATTGAATAATTTACTGAGAGTTTACTGAGTAATTTACTGAGAATTTACTGGTAATTTACTGAGTAATTTACTTAGAATTTACGGGGAATTTACTTAGTAATTTACAGAGAATTTTTTGGGAATTTAATGAGTAATTTATTGAGAATTTACAGTGAATTTACGCAGTAATATAATGGGAATTTACTGAAAATTTACTGAGTAATTTACTAGGAATTTACTGAGAATTTAATAAGTAATTTAATGGGAATTTACTAGGAATTTAATGAGTAATTTACTGGGAATTTACTCGGTAATTTACTGAGAATTTACTTGGAATTTACTGCGTGATTTACTTAGAATTTAATGGGAATTTACTGTGTAATTTACTGAGAATTTACTGGGATTTTACTGAATATTTTACTAGTAATTTACTGAGAATTTTCGGGGAATTTACGGGGTAATTTACAGAGAATTTACTTGGAATTAATTGCATAATTTAATTAGAATTTACCGAATATTTACTAAGGTGCCGTTTGTAACACTTACGTTTTCAGTTTTCTGTTTATATTTACAAAAATTTTAAAAACTCAAATAAAAACTTGTTTGGTAAATTTTTGATTTATAAATCAGTTGTCTCAGTTTCTAAATTTGGATAAAAAATGTAAACTCAAAAAATGTGTTTCCGTTTTGAGTTTTGAGTTTTTTTTTTTTTTTACCACCCAACACTAGCTACCACCCGCCACCATTTTCCACCACCATCTTCCGCCACCACCACCCACCACCTACCCCCCACCACCACCTGCCACCACCACTCACCACCACCTGCCACCACCACTCACCACCAACTGCCACCACCACCCACCACCTGTCATCGCCACCCACTAGCCACCTGCCACCCACTCGCCACCACCACCCACGCCTCACCACCACCCACCTGCCATCCACCCGCCACCACCACTCACCAACCATCTGCCACCATCATCCACCACTCGCCACCACCAGCCACCCACCACCACCAGCCACTTGCCACCCACCCACCACTACCACCACCACCACCCACCCGCCCGCCACCCACTTGTCATCACCACCATCCACCACCCGCCACCACTCACCACCACCCGCCATCCGCCACCATCCGCCACCACCCCCTATCCGCCACCCACCTGCCACCACCACCCACTCGCTACCACCTACCACCCGCCACCGTCACCCACCCACCACCACCACCACCACCACCCGCTACCACCAACCACTATCCGCCATCCACCACCCACCTGCCACCACCACCCACCACCCGCCACCACCGCCACCACCCACTCGCACCCACCCACCCACCCACCACCACCACCCACCCGCTACCCACCACCCACCGTCACCACATTCCACTAGCGTCTTCCGCTACCACTTGCCACAACTTGTCATTTCTCACTCTTTTTATATTTTTAAATTTTTTTAAACATTTTGTCAATTACCAAATGCGTTTGTAGTTTATGTTTTTCTAAAAGTAAACAAAAAATAAACAAAAACCAGTTTATAAAATTTTTGTAAATATAAACTGAAAACATAAACGTTACCAAACAAGAGTTTAATGGGAATTTACTAAGTAATTTGCTAAGAATTTAATGAGTAGTTTAATAAGAATTTACTGGGAATTTATTGAGAATTTACGGGGAATTTACTCAAGAATTTACTGCGAATTTGCTGAGAAATTTATTGAAAATTTAATGGGAATTTACTAAGTAATTTACTGAGAATTTAAAAGGAATTTACTGAGTAATTTAATGAGAATTTACTTGAAATTTACTGAGAATTTACTAGGAATTTACGTAGTAATTTGCTGAGAATTTACTGGAAATTTACTGAGTAATTTACTGAGTAATTTAATAAGAATTTATAGGGAATTTACTAATTAATTTAATGAGAATTTACTGAGAATTTACTGAGAATTTACTGAGAATTTACTGGGAGTTTACTGAGAATTTACAAGGAATTTCCTCAGTAATTTGCTGAGAATTTACTGAAAATTTACTGAGTAATTTACTGAGAATTTATTAAGTAATTTAATAAGAATTTACAGAGAATTTACTAATTAATTTAATGAAAATTTATTGGGAATTTACTGAGAATTTACTAGGAATTTAATGAGTAATTTATTGATAATTTACTGGGAATTTAGTTAGTAATTTATTAAGAATTTACTGGGAATTTAATGAGTAATTTACGGAGAATTTGCTTTGAATTTACAGAGTAATTTGCTATGAGGAATTTACTGAATAATTTACTGGGAATTTACTCAGTAATTTACTGAGAATTTAATGAAAATTTACAAACTATGTACTAGAAATTTACTGAGTAATTGTCATGACCCAAACCCGCCCCCATGGGTTGAGGACATAACCGGCCAGTAATCATGAGATTACCTACGGCCTCAAACCAAACCAAATGTATGTTAACAAAGTTAATGGGGGCCAAATGGAACCAGTTAAAAAAAGTTTGTCCATAGAGCTGTGCTTACATGGCACATCATAACAAACCATGCATATGCATATTAATAACTCACAACAAAATATGTACTACACAAGGTTCTGTACATACAAGATCATATAAGTCTAAGTCAATCCAAGAAAACTATATACAACATGTTCAAAGACTTCGCCCACATGACAAAATAAAACAGAATGACAAAAAGGCGAAGACGGGTCTCGTGCGTGAGACGCAAGGGCTGACTCTTCAAAACCTTTGTTGTTCCTCATGGACTTCACTGGGGCTGGGTTTGGACTTCTCTTGGCTCACCTACAAACATATGAATGAGTGTGAGCGAAAGCCCAGGGAATAATATCAACTAAAGGAGTTATACAAACGGTATGTAGAACAACATGCTTCAAACGACCTTGGGCCCAATTCATATTTTCATTTATGTCAAACTGGCCTTTGGCCCATTCATTTATTCATATCAAAACTGGCCTTTGGCCCATTCATTTATTCATGTCGAAACGGCCTTTGGCCCATTCATTCATTCGTGTCAAAACGGCTTTTGGCCCATTTATTCATGTCAAAACGGCCTATGGCCCATTCATTCATGTCAAAACGGCCTCTAGCCCATTCATTCATGTCAAAACAGCCTCTGGCCCATTCATTTGGCATAGCAACATTGTCCACCAATCGAATCAACGAACTTATAAAACTTACATAGAAGTAAGTAATTTGGACAACAACATATTTCAGATATCTTTGTTAAGATATTACTCACAGTGATCGGTTGGTTGGTTTGCCCTAGAGCTTGACCCTACACATTCCATGAACACAAAAGGGTCACAAACAATTCAATCCGTTCTAAATTTACATTTTCCTCTTTAGGCTTCATTCTTATCTCTTTAACTCAATTACAATGCTCAATGCATGCCTAAGGGTACTTAGAAGTGAAAGAGGACGGAAAACGAAACTCAGAATACCCTTTTAAAATTTCAGAAAACAAGGTCCCCGCTCGAGCGGACCCATGAGGTCTGCAAAAGTGCTAAATGCATCAAAATTACGCTCGAGCGTGAAATCTGGCGCTCGAGCTGAAGGTCTGTCTACATAGCTCCCCGCTCGAGCGGACATCCAAGTCTGCAAAAATACTGGGAGCACAAAAGTCACGCTCGAGCGGCGGTTTCCCCGCTCGAGCGGACATCAAATTTTCTGGGTTTTCCAGAACATGTTCTTGAGCTCCAATTCGACATTCAATGGTTCTAGATGCATGCTTTTGGCTCGAACTTCACATAATCACATACTAGCATGGTACCAACACCAAATTACAACACAATGGAGCTCAATTTCACAAATTAATCACATGCATGTCCTAATCTACACCAAATTCACTTTCAACATAACAATTTCATGCATTCAAGCTCATACTTCTTATAAATGGTACATGCATGTGAGATATAACTTCCATTTCAACTCAAATTGTACAAATGGTGGTCACAAGCATGGATTCTAGCCACAATTCTACATGGATCATATTTTTCATGCTCAACTATACAAATTCATGGCTATTATGCACATGCATGCATTCCATGACTTCAAACACAACAAAATCAACTCAATTTCCTTATAATGAATTTAATCCATGTTCTTGACCATTATTCAAACTCGAATTCAAGATCAATTACCTACCTAGAGGCTCAATTTCTCCAATCAATAGTAAATTTTTTAGTATAGCTTCAAAGTTATCAAGCTTCAAGGCCAAAATTGCACAATTCTCCCCTCTCTTTCTATAGCCGGCCTTCTCACCCTCTCAAATGTATATCTCAGATTTTGAACTCAAAAGAAACCATGAGAGTGTATATGGCCCTTTATATAAAGCCCAACTAATTCCAATTTAATAATAATAAATAATTGGGCACTAATTCATCAATTTAATCTGGTCTGAATCAATTTTTCAATTAAACTTCACCGTAGGCTCTAAAAATTATGCCAATCACAATGGCGCGACCAATTTCGGTTTCGGTGGCCGATAGGGCCTTCAATTTAATTTCCAAAGCAGACAATCAAACAGATATTCCTATGGTAAACAGATAGAAATTCAAAACCACATATTTTCACATAATAGTACACAAAATCATATCAAACACATAATCATATTCATGTTAAGGACCAATTAGCATACTACAGAACAAGGATATTGCAGTTTTCCCCCATTTAGGAAGTTTGGTCCTCCAAACTTAATTTACCTTCGTCGGGAAACAAATGTGGATAGCGTAGTCGTATTTCATCCTCCTTTTCCCACGTGGCATCCATCCCATAGTGTTCTTTCCATTCCACTTTCACCATTGGGATGGACTTGCTTCTCAGTTGTTTCACTTGTCAGTCAACGATTCGTTCCGGCCATTCGGTGTATTCTATATTTTCATCAATAGCTACCCGGTGATAATCAATCACATAAAACGGGTCTCGGAGATAACCCCTCAACATCGATACGTGAAACACATTATGGATTTGTTTGAATCCTGGTGGCAAAGCAATTCTATAAGCAACTAGACCAAGCCTTTCTAGAATCTGAAACAGCCCAATGTAACAGGGCGACAACTTGCCCTTCTTTCCAAACCTGACTTGGCCCTTCATTGGGGACACACGAATAAACACGTGGTCACCGACCTCATACTCAAGAGGTCTTCTTCGAACGTCTGCATAGTTCTTTTGTCGGTCCTGAGCTGTTTTGAGCCTTTGCCGAATAGTTTTGATTTTCTCAGAAGTATCTTGCACAATTTCAGGCCCAAGTAAAGCGATATTCCCGATCTCTGTCCAACAATTTAGTGATCTACACCCTCTACCATACAAAGCCTCGTATGGTGCCATACCGATGCTGGAGTGGAAGCTGTTATTATAAGCAAATTCCACAAGTGGCAAATAGTCTTCCCAACTCCCTTGAAAATCCAAAGCAGACATCCGAAGCATATCTTCCAAAGTCTGTATTGTTCGTTCTGATTGTCCATCTGTCTGTGGGTGGAATGCAGTACTGAACCTTAGTTCCGTCCCCATAGCTTCCTGCAAACTCTTCCACAATCTAGATACAAATTTCAGATCTCTATCCGACACAATAGATATCGGAACTCCGTGTAAACGAACGATCTCATCAACATAAATAGTAGCCAATCTATAAGCATTAAATGTAGTTTTGACAGGCAGAAAATGTGCAGATTTAGTCAGTCTATCAACTACAACCCAAATAGAATCCATACCTCAAGAAGTCCGAGGTAGGCCAACAACAAAATCCATAGTCACATGCTCCCACTTCTATTCAGGAATAGGGAGAGGTTGTAGTAGACCGCCTGGTTTCTGATGTTCAGCTTTAACTTGCTAACACTGATGACATTTGGACACATATTCTGCAATCTCTTTCTTCATCTTAGGCCACCAATAGGTCTGTTTCAAATCCCGATACATTTTATTGTTACCCGGATGTATAGCAAACGCTGATTTGTGGGCTTCATCTAAAACCCTCTTCTTTAGTTCCGGAATGTCTGGGACACACATTCGGTTTCGAAATCTCAACACTTCATTTACAACGCCAAACTCTGCTTTCGGACTTGTCTCAAATTCATCTATCACCTTCTTGAGGAATTCATCCTCTTTGTTTCTGTTTGATTTCATCAATGATTGTCGGCTCGGCTGTAATAGCGACTATCAATCCGCCCTGTTCACACATTACCACTTCAATTTTAGACTTCTCAAAATCTTGCAAGATCTCTTTCTGTCCAGTAAGCAAACAAGCCATACTCCCCGTTGATTTTCTGCTCAAGGCATCAGCAACTGTGTTAGCTTTCCTGGGGTGATACTGAATCTCTAAATCATAATCCCTTATCAGTTCCAGCCATCTCCTCTATCACATATTCAACTCCTTCTGCGTGAAGAAGTATTTCAGAATTTTGTGATCCGTGTAGACTTCACACTTTGCTCCATACAGATAATGCTGCCAGATTTTCAAAGCAAAAACAACTGCGGCCAATTCTCGGTCATGTGTTGGATAATTCTTCTCGTGTGGCCTCAACTGTCGGGAGGCATAAGCAATAACCTTTCCGTTCTGCATTAACACACAACCCAAGCCTTTATAAAACGCATCACTGAAAATTACAAAATTCTCCGTACCTGAAGGTAGTGTCAAAATTGGTGCAGTGGTCAATCTTGTTTTCAGTTCATGAAAGGCAGCTTCTCTTTTGTCGTTCCATTCAAACAGTTGCCCTTTTCGTGTCAATTGGGTAAGAGGCACAGCTAATTTCGAAAAGTCCTTCACAAACCTCCTGTAGTACCCGGCCAAGCCTATGAAACTGCGGACCTCTATTACATTCGTCGGTGTGGGCCAATTCACAATTGCTTCTATTTTCTGTGGCTCCACTAAAATCCCTTCTTTGTTGATAACATGCCCTAAGAAAACAACTTCATCCAACCAAAACTCACATTTCTTTAGCTTAGCAAATAATTTCCTTTCCCGAAGTATTTGCAGGACAGTTCTCAAATGATGTTCACGTTCAAGTCTATCTTTAGAATATATCAAAATATCATCAATAAAAACCACAACGAATTCGTCAAGGTATGTTTTAAAAATTCGGTTCATTAAGTCCATAAATGCTGCCGGAGCATTAGTCACTCCAAATGGCATAACAAGAAACTCAAAATATCCATACCTCGTTCCGAATGCGGTTTTCTCGACATCTTCTGTCTTAACTTTCAACTGATGATACCCAGACCTCAAATCAATCTTAGAAAGCACCTGTGATCCCTGCAACTAGTCAAATAAGTCATCAATACGGGGTAGGGGATATTTGTTCTTTATTGTTACCTTGTTAAATTCCCGATAATCGATACATAGGCGTAGGGTTCCATCCTTCTTTTTCATAAATAATACTGGTGCACCCCAAGGCGAAGTGCTAGGTCGAATAAACCCCTTGTCAAGCAGGTCTTGTAACTGTTCTTTCAATTCTTTCATTTCGGCAGCAGCCATTTTGTAGGGAGTTTTAGAAATGGGCTGGGTGCCTGACACAGTTTCAATAGTAAACTGTATCTCCCTATCTACCAAATCCCCTGGTAATTCATTTGGAAACACATCTGGAAATTCTTTAAAAATGGGGATATTATTCAATTCAACATCTACAGATTGTTCAGACAACACATAGCACAAGTAACCCTGACACCCTTTCCTGATCAGTTTGCATGCTTTCATTGCAGATATCAAATAAGGTGGAGGCACTACCCCATTACCCACAAACATAATTTCTGTATGTTCTGGTGGTTTAAATACAACTCGTTTGGTCACACAATCAATGATGGCACAATATTTAGTTAACCAATCCATGCCCAAAATTACATCAAAATGCCTAAAGTTCAAGGGAAACAAATCTACATATAGGATAGTATCCTCAATACGCATGTCACAAAACCGGTATATAGATTCACATAATACAGATTCCCCAGATGGAGCAGACACACATAACAGATATGGCAGTAATTCTAAAGGTCTATTCAGTCTAGATGCAAATGCACATGTTACAAATGAGTGTGTTGATCCAGAGTCAATTAACACAAAGGTATCCTGATTACATATAGAAATGGTACCTGAGACAATTGCGTTGGCATTCCGTGTATCGCCCGGAACAAGCGCAAAAACTCTCCCCTGTCTCACGGTATCCCCGGTGGTAGCAGACTTCAAAGTATTTCCCGGCTTCGGGATCGATGCAGTTGAGCTAGCAGCTAGCTTTCCACCATTCTGATTACAATCTCGGGCCATATGCCCTTGTTTTCCACATTTGAAACAGGCTCCTGACACACGGTAACAAACTCCACGATGCTTTCTGCTACAAATATTGCACATAGGAGCTGTGTCTCGGGAAGAATTTGAAGTATTTGAGGAGCCCGTATTTTGCTTTTTCGAAAATTCCTTCTTTGAGAAGAAGCCTTGCCTTTTGTTACTTTTCCAGTCAGTTGTTGACTTAGTCTGTCTAGCTATGTTAGCTTCTGATATGATGGCCCTGTCTAGCACCCCAATGTAGGTCTCCAGCTTCAAGACATTCACTCTTTCTAAAATGTCACTTCGAAGTCCACCTTCAAAATGTCTCGCCTTCTTATAGTCAGTATCAATTATATGTGGTGCAAACCTGGCCAATTCAGTGAATTTGGCCTCATACTCAGCTACAGTCATGTTGTCTTGCCTAAGTTCCATGAACTTTGCTACTTTCCTATCCCGAACATATTGTGGGAAGTACTTGTCGTAGAAAATCTCCAGAAATTTCACCCAGTCAACATCTTTATGATTTTCTCGCATTAACATCCACCATCTTTTTGCCTTGTCTTCTAGCATAAAAGTGGCTAGAAATACTTTCTGTGTCTCTGAACACGGGAACATTTCAAACAGTTTCTCAATGCCGAGGACCCATGCTTCGGCTTTCAACAGATCTAGTCCCCCATGGAACTGTGGTGGTTTCATTTTCTTGAATTCTTTGGTGAGTGCTATTATCCGATCGTCATTCTGATTATCTGGCACAGGAGGTGCCGGAGGTGGAGGTGAAGGGTGTGGTTGTTGCCACTGTTGTTGCCACTCCTGTTGTTGCCTCAACGTTTCTGCCATTTCCTGAATCAATCTTTCCATTCTGTCTATTCTGGCAGTAGAGGACTCCTCTATCTCATCACCTCTTGTTCTCACCATCTGATTAAACTTACATTATACTTTATACAAAAGATACGCAAGTATGCATATACTAGAAAGCACACATATTCAAACAATTGCAATGCAAGCAATTCACAAACTTATAGCACATAATCGTTCATATCAAAACAGTTAGGCATATTCTCGATGCTTCCAAATTCATACTTATCACATGAATGCATCCTAGATCTTTTCTAGATGCTTATTGCTCTTTTGGACAAGTGTGTGAGTTATTAACTCGTGCTCTGATACCACTCTGTCATGACCCGAACCCACCCCCATAGGTTGAGGACATAAACGGCCAGTAATCATGAGATTACCTATGTCACGACCCGAACCCACCCCTATGGGTTAAGGCCATAACCGGCCAGTAATCGTGTGATTACCTACGGCCTCAAACCAAATAAGTCCAAACTCATCAGAGTAAAAAGGGCCAAACAGAAGCAATTTAAAACTTTGTCCATAGAGTTGTGCTTATATGCACACCATAACATTTCAAACATTTATATGTTAATAACTCACATCAGAATATGTACTAAAACAGGACACTGTACATACAGGATCATCCAGATTTAAGTCAGTCAAACCCAAGACTTATATACAACAATGGTCCGATGATTTTGCCAACAAAACAAAACTATAAACAGAGGACAAAAGGGCGAAGACAATCTCATGCATGAGACTTTTGGGCTGACTCTTTAAAACTCTGACTGTTTCTCATAATTCATCGAGGTTGGTTTTGGACGTCCCTTGGCTCACCTACATGTACATGAATGAGCGTGAGCGAATGCCCAGTGAATAATATCAAGAAAAAGATACATAAGCAATTATTGAAATAGTTACAGCAAACGGCCTTTGGCCCAATCATTTATGTCAATCGGCCTTCGGCCCAATCATTTACGTCAATCGGCCTTCGGTCCAATCATTCATGTCAATCGGCCTTCAGCCCAATCATTTATATCAATCGGCCTTCGGCCCAATCTTTTATGTCAATCAGCCTTCGGCCCAATCATTTATATCAATCGGCCTTCGGCCCAATCTTTTATGTCAATCGGCCTTCGGCCCAATCTTTTATATCAATCGGCCTTCGGCCCAATCTTTTATGTGAATCGTTGTTCGCCATTCAAACTAATGAACTTACATAACTTACATAAACAGTAGGACAACAACATATTCCAGATATCTTATTAAGATATTACTCACAGTGATCGGCTTGTGGATTTGCCCTGGAGCTCGACCCTACACATTCCACGAACACAAAAGGGTCACTAACAATTCAATCCGTTCTAAATTCATATTTTCCTCTTTTAGGCTTTATTCTTATCTCTTTAACTCAATTAAAATGCTTAATGCATGCCTAAGAGTGTTTGCAAGTGAAAGAGAACGGAAAACGAAACACAGAATGCGAAAAAAAAATTTCAGAAAATAGGGACCCCGCTCGAGCGGACCCTTAAGGCCTGCAAAAGTGCTGGTTACCTCAAATTCTCGCTCGAGCATGAACTCGGCCGCTCGAGCGGAGGGTCTGTCTACATAGCTCCCCGCTCGAGCGTCAACTTCCCCGCTCGAGCGGGAACCATGTCTGCAAAAATATACTGGGAGCACGTATTTCCCGCTACAGCGGACATCAAAGTTCTGGGTTTCCCAGATTGTGTTCTCGAGTTCAAATTCGACTCTCAACCAACATTTCATGCATTTTATAGCTCCAATTCCACACATACTTGTACTAACATTGTAAGAACCCACATTTTATGTCTTAATCATGTTCATAAGCATCTGTATGATTATGGCTTGTTAAGTTGCATGTGTATGTTTGTAACTTGTTCTGCTTAAGTGAGTGAGATCCGTGCCTTGTTTCGATACCTTGTAAATTGTCTAAGTGTTGTGTGCTCGCCGTGCCCCTTCCTTGATGTGAAACCTAGGCCACGCCTTGCCCAAGTTGTGATTAGCCGACGTTATTCCAAGCCTAGGTTATGTTACGCCTAGACCATTCCGAGCCGAGGTCATCCTCAGCCTAGAAGTATCTTGGAACCCCTTTTGTTGACCATCATCCTTGCTTTGACGCCCTGGCCGAGATGTTACCTTTACGCCCAAGTGATCTCGTCCTGGAGTGGTATGACCTAGGCCGAGGTGTGGCACATCTAGGCCAAGATGTGGCACAGCTTAGTCAAGTGTCGTCTTTCCTAGCCGAGGTCACTGTCACCTTAGTTGCCGAAGCCCTTTGTTAGCCGATGTCACCCCTTGCCGGAGTACCGTTCCATGTAGCTTGTTAGATACGCCCTGTTACTAGCCGACGTCATTGCCTCGTCAGAGAGCCCATACCGCTTTACTTGTTGAACACCCTTTCCCCATGCTTTGTCTGGTCTGTCAGCCACCTTTGCAGGGAAAACCAACCAGTCGCTGCCACGTGTCCCAGCAGAGGGATTAAGCCCAGAACCGAGTGAGAACACTCATCATTTGGTATCTTAACCTTGCCTTTTAGAGAGAGAAGCTCTAGGAGGAAGAAGGAGTTTTAGAGTGAGAAGTAAGTCTTCAAGCTTGGTTCCGAGAGATCGAAGCGTTAGATTCGCGTATTGAGGTTAGATCCTTGACTTACTTTTGTTGTTCCTTGTGTTTATCTAGTTGCATTGCATGATCGGACCCATTCTGCATGTCATGCATTGATTTGAAACCCATTTTAGAAAGAGAAAATGATGTTCATACGTTCTTGAAGAAAAAGTCCTGTTTTGATCCGAAAGCTTGCATAGAAAATCATGTTTTGTGTTTGTTTCCGCAAGAATTCCAAGTACGGGTACCCAGGTCCATGTTTTCAAACTCGTAGCATGAAAATCCCAGATTTATGATAACAGATGGTGATCGAACATTCACATTTTTCATGTTTTCACACTCATGTTCTTCATGTTCATCAACAGAGGGAAACCCAGAATTTCCCGACCTCTTTTTCTTGCATGTGGCCCTCGGGGACACACCTCGGCAAGGAGGTGTGGAACCTCGGCCTAGACCTGGTTAATGCCCAGCATGTTTTCCGAAATCATTTGTATACATATGAAGCTTGTTTGAAAGTGCATTCAATAGGCCTTGCCATGTGTTTGTAGGACTTGGACTTGTCTCGATCCCGACGTTTGAAGAGCTATGTGAGTGGTATTTTTAATAAAGCTATGTTATACTTGTTTCGATAAATCTCGTTTTGCTTTGTTTGACGAAAAGTATTTGATTTAGCATGAATGATTATCCCTATTTGTATATCAAATACTATCTTGTTTTGATGACATGTCTTGAAAGTCCTTAGTTGCAGGGGACTATAATGCAACTGCACTCTTGTCTTGAAAGTCCTTAGTTGCAGGGGACTATAATGCAACTGCACTCTTGTCTTGAAAGTCCTTAGTTGCAGGGGACTATAATACAACTGCACTCTTGTCTTGAAAGTCCTTAGTTGCAGGGGACTATAATGCAACTGCACTCTTGTCTTGAAAGTCCTTAGTTGCAGGGGACTATAATGCAACTGCACTCTTGTCTTGAAAGTCCTTAGTTGCAGGGGACTATAATGCAACTGCACTCTTGTCTTGATATGTCATCGCACTTGTAATATGTAGATGTTATTAACATCCAAGGAATTTGAAAGACCGGCAACGAACTTGATTTTTCCCCTTGCTTGTAAAATATGCTATGTATGCTTTTTGAAAGAACCTCGGATATTACTCATGCAAAACCTTTATTTCTAATATCATTCACTGAGTATCCAAGCTCACCCTCTCTATATATATGTAGGTGATGAGCAAGAAGGCATTGAGGCCTAGATGTGTTGCCGATGTGTTTTGAGTGCTGTGCCGACGTGTTTTGGATTTACATTTTGTGACGTCTTGAGGATCATGCTTCTTAGCTTTGTGTCATGTGTAATTTGTATATGTCGGCTTGAGAAGCCTTTTGGTCAAGATGTATTTTTGTAACTCATTCCCTTATTGTATTTAAGTTTTAAGACTTGTCGAAAAAAAAAATGTATGTCATTCCATTGAACTTATGCACGGCTCTCATGGACTACTCAGACTTTTGTATATATATTGCTTCCGCACTTGTGAGCCCCTTATTTCATACTCTGATTGTGTGTGATCTTTTGTAAGCCGGCCTTCGGTAACCTCGGGTTACTGGCCATCACGGCACCAAACCACTAGGGGCGGTTTGGGGGCGTGACAAACATGATATAAACACCAAAACACATCAACATGGAGCTCAATTTCAAAAATTTAACACATGCATGGCTCAAATTGATACCAAACTCAATTCTAACATACACATTCATGCATTCAAAGCTCTTATCTTCATAGATTGTACATGCATGTGATGTCTAGCTCCCATTCTCAACTTAGATGATACCAATGGTGATTATACATGAGCTTCAACTACAAACTTACATGGATCACACCCCTTTGAGCTCAAACATGCAATATTCAAAGCAATTACACACACATTGTGTTCAAATATGGAACTTCATAACAATTTCCTACATACATGTGTTCTAAGACTTCAAATTTAACAAAACCAACTCAATTCATGTTCTTTAACATTTTTCAACTTTGAACTTACAAATTACAAACAAGAGTCCATGAATCCACTCACCTAAGAGCTTCAACACTCAAGCTCTAGCCAAATCTAGAGCTAGATCTTCAAGAGATTCAAGTCTTGAACCAAAATTGCACAACTCTCTCATTTTTCCTTCTATAGCCGACCCTCCCATCTCTTATCTTAGAGTTGAAATCAGCCCAAATGAATATAAAAAGGGAATTGAGTGTAGAATCCCCATTTAAAATAAGTCCCACTAGCCAAAAATATAAATATCGAATAATTGGGCACTAAACCATTAATTAAATCAATTTAATCTGACTCGAATCAATTTTCAATTAAATTTCACCGTAGGCTCTAAAAATTATGCCAATCACAATGGCGCAATCAATTTCGGGTTCTGTGGCTGACAAGGCCTTCAATTTAATTTCCAAAGCAGATAATCAAATAGATATTCCTACGGTGAACAGATAGAAATTCAAAACCACATATTTTCACATAATAGTGCACACAATCATGTCAAAACACATAATCACATTCATATTAAGGACCAATTAACATATTACGGAACAGGGGTATCACAACCTACGGCCTCAAACCAAACCAAATGTATGTTAACAGAGTTAATGGGGGCCAAACGGAAGCAGTTAAAAAAACTTTGTCCATAGAGCTGTGCTTACATGGCACATCATAACAAATCATACATATGCATATTAATAACTCACAACAAAATATGTACTACACAAGGTTCTGTACATACAAGATCATATAAGTCTAAGTCAACCCAAGAAAACTATATACAACATGTTCAAAGACTTTGCCCACATGACAAAATAAAACAGAATGACAAAAAGGCGAAGACGGGTCTCGTGCATGAGACGCAAGGGCTGACTCTTCAAAACCTTTGTTGTTCCTCACAGACTTCACTGGGGCTGGGTTTGGACTTCTCTTGGCTCACCTATAAACACATGAATGAGAGTGAGCGAAAGCCCAGTGAATAATATCAGCTAAAGGAGTTATACAAACGGTATGTAGAACAACATGCTTCAAACGGCCTTGGGCCTAATTCATATTTTCATTTATGTCAAACTGGCCTTTGGCCCATTCATTTATTCGTATCAAAACTGGCATTTGGCCCATTCATTTATTCATGTCGAAACGGCCTCTGGCCCATTCATTCATTCATGTCAAAACGGCATTTGGCCCATTCATTCATGTCAAAACGGCCTCTGGCCCATTCATTCATGTCAAAACGGCCTCTGGCCCATTCATTTGGCATAGCAACATTGTCCGCCAATCGAATCAACGAACTTATAAAGCTTACATAGAAGTAAGTAATTTGGACAACAACATATTTCAGATATCTTTGTTAAGATATTGCTCACAGTGATCGGTTGGTTGGTTTGCCCTAGAGCTCGACCCTACACATTCCATGAACACAAAAGGGTCAAAAACAATTCAATCCGTTCTAAATTCACATTTTCCTCTTTAGGCTTCATTCTTATCTCTTTAACTCAATTACAATGCTTAATGCATGCCTAAGAGTACTTAGAAATAAAAGAGGACAGAAAACGAAACTCAGAATGCCTTTTCAAAATTTCAGAAAACAGGGTCCCCGCTCGAGCGTGGACTTCCCCACTCGAGCAGACCCATGAGGTCTACAAAAGTGCTGGATGCATCAAAATTACGCTCGAGCGTGAAATCTGGTGCTTGAGCTGAAGGTTTCTCTACATAGCTCCCCGCTCGAGTGGACATCCAAGTCTGCAAAAATACTGGGAGCACGAAAGTCACACTTGAGCGGCGGTTTCCCCGCTCAAGCAGACATCAAATTTTCTGGGTTTTCCAGAACATGTTCTTGAGCTCTAATTCGACATTCAATGGTTCTAGATGCATGCTTTTGGCCCAAACTTCACATAATCATATACTAACATGGTACCAACACCAAATTACAACACAATAGAGCTCAATTTCACAAATTAATCACATGCATGTCCCAATCTACACCAAATTCACTTTCAACATAACAATTTCATGCATTCAAGCTCATACTTCTTATGAATGGTACATGTATGTGAGATATAACTTCCATTTCAACTCAAATTGTACAAATGGTGGTCACAAGCATGGATTCTAGCCACAATTCTACATGGATCATATTTTTCATGCTCAACTATACAAATTCATGGCTATTATGCACATGCATGCATTCCATGACTTCAAACACAACAAAATCAATTCAATTTCCTTATAATGAATTTAATCCATGTTCTTGACCATTATTCAAACTTGAATTCAAGATCAATTACCTACCTAGAGGCTCAATTTCTCCAATCAATAGCAAATTTTTTAGTATAGCTTCAAAGTTATCAAGCTTCAAGGCCAAAATTGCACAATTCTCCCCTCTCTCTTTCTATAGCCGCCCTTCTCACCCTCTCAAATGTATATCTCAAATTTTGAGCTCAAAAGAAACCATAAGAGTGTATATGGCCCTTTATATAAAGCCCCACTAATTCCAATTTAATAATAATAAATAATTGGGCACTAATTCATCAATTTAATCTGGTCCGAATCAAATTTTCAATTAAACTTCACCGTAGGCTCTAAAAATTATGCCAATCACAATGGCGTGACCAATTTCGGTTTCGGTGGCCGATAGGGCTTTCAATGTAATTTCCAAAGCAGACAATCAAATAGATATTCCTACAATGAACAGATAGAAATTCAAAACCACATATTTTCACATAATAGCACACAAAATCATGTCAAACACATAATCATATTCATGTTAAGGACCAATTAGCATACTACAGAACAAGGATATTATAGTAATTTACTGAGAATTTACCAAGTAATTTAATGAGAATTTACTAGGAATTTATTGAAAATTTACTGGGAATTTATTGAGAATTTACTGGGAATTTATTGAGTAATTTACTGAGAATTTACTGGGAATTTATTGAGTAATTTCCTGAGAATTTACTGGGAATTTACTGAGAAATTTAATAAGATTTTATGGGAATTTACTTATTAATTTAATGAGAATTTACTAAGTAATTTACTGAGAATTTACAGGGAATTTGCTCAGTAATTTACAGAGAATTTTCTGGGAATTTACTGAGTAATTTATTGTGAATTTACTGCGAATTTACACAGTAATATAATGAGAATTTACTAAGTAATTTACTTAGAAATTACAGGAAATTTACTCAGTAATTTACTTTGAATTTATTGAGAATTTACTCGATAATTTACTGAGAATTTACTAGGAATTCAATGAGTAATTAATGGGAATTTAAGACGAATTTACGGAGTAATTTACTGGGAGTTTTGTAACAACCCTCGCCTTACCCTTGTCTTACTTGCATACATTCTTGCATGATCTTGCCTTGTTTTAATAATTGGAAGGATTTGTTTGCCTTGTTTTGTTAGTATTACTTGCGTGATCTTGTCCCTTGTTCGGTGTGTGCGAAGCCGAGGTCATCTTGACCTTAGTCCGCCTTTGAACCTTGTACTTAGATTTGTTTTGAGATCTTGTTCAACCCCATCTTCACCTCGGGCATTCATTGCCGAGATGTTTTGCACTTAGTGAACCTTGTCCGCAGGCAGGTATGGCCTAGGCCGAGATGTGGCGCACCCCGGCCAAGGTGTGGCACAGCTTAGTCAAGTGTCATCCTCCCTAGCCGACGTTTTGTTATCCTGTTGTCGGATCCTTGATTTGAGCCGATGTCAATTCTTGCCGATGTGTTTTACCGAGCTTGCTGCATACGCTTTGTCAGAGACTTGTCTTGTCTATCAATCACCTTTTCGAGTTGAACCAACCCGGCAGCGCCACGTGTCCGAGCTGGTTGTTAAGACAGCCGACAGACTTAGAAACAAATCATTTTGCCTCAAATCTTTGTTTTAGAGAGAGAAGCTCTAGAGAGGAGGAAGAGAAGTTCTTGAGTGAGAGCAAGTCTTCCAAGCTTGATCTTCGTGGTTTGATCCGTTGGATTCGAGTTTTGAGGTTAGAATCTTGACCTACCTTGATTGTTGTCATTGATTATCTAGCTGCATTGCATGATCGGATCTGTTTTGCATGTCGTGCATCGATTTGGAGTTGGTTTTGAAAAGAGAAAATGGTTTTCATGTGTTCTTGAAGAAAGTCTCGTTTTGATCCGAAAGTTGGAACGAAAACCATGTTTTTGTGTTTGTTCTTGCATGACTTTCTTGAATGGGTACCCAGGTCCATGTTTTGAACTCTTGGCATGAAAACTCAGATTTTTGTAACGAGTTGTGAACTTGCATCCATCTCTCAAATGATCATGTTCTTCATATTCTTCAAAGGAAAACCCAGGTTTTTCCTGACTTTGTTTAACGGGACCTCGGCATAGCCCTGGACGGTACCCAGTGTGTTTTCATGAAACGGGAGCAGTGATTAAGCTTCCAGCTTGTTTTGCTTTGTCTTTGACTTGGATCTGGCAAGAATGCCGAGATCATTTGCATGTATATAGAGCTTGCTTTGAGAATGTGACTTGCCATTTGATTGTAGGTCCTTGATATTTGCTTTGAGTCTACACCTGAAGAACTAGGTGAGTGGTATTTCTAATAAAGCTATGTTACACTTGTTTTTGATAAATCTTGTTTTGTTTGTTTTGACGTGGGTATTTGCTAAGCATGAATAAATAGCCTTGTTTTGATTGTTATCCTCGGAAAGTCCCTTGTGCTGGAGGACTCTAAACTTTCGCAGTGCCAAGTATAAAAGGATACGGTCCTTGTTAAATCGGGCTGCGGGCCTAAGTAACATAAGTCCCTTGTGCTGGACGACTCTAAACTTTCGCAGTGCCAAGTATAAAAGGATACGGTCCTTGTTAAATTGGGCTACGGGCCTAAGTAACATAAGTCCCTTGTGCTGGAGGACTCTAAACTTTCGCAGTGCCAAGTATAAAAGGATACGGTCCTTGTTAAATCGGGCTACGGGCCTAAGTAACCCTTGAGACTTGTAATATTTGATCGATGAATACGGTTCATCCCTTGCTTCGCCGATGTTATGATATTTGATCGATGAATACGGTTCATCCCTTGCTTCGCCGATGTTATGATATTCGATCGATGAATACAGTTCATCCCTTGCTTCGCTGATGTTATGATATTTGATCGATGAATACGGTTCATCCCTTGCTTCGCCGATGTTATGATATTCGATCGATGAATACGGTTCATCCCTTGCTTCGCCGATGTTATGATATTTGATCGATGAATACGGTTCATCCCTTGCTTCGCCGATGTTATGATATTCGATCGATGAATACGGTTCATCCCTTGCTTCGCCGATGTTATGATATTCGATCGATGAATACGGTTCATCCCTTGCTTCGCCGATGTTATGATATTTGATCGATGAATACGGTTCATCCCTTGCTTCGCCGATGTTATGATATTTGATTGATGAATACGGTTCATCCCCTGTTCGACAAAGTTTTGACTTGTGTTGTTTTGAAAGGACTCCGGCTTTATTCATGCAAACCTTTATTATTAGTACCATTCACTGAGTATTTGTACTCACCCCTCTATATATATGTAGGTGATGAGCAGGACGGCGGCGACGCCTAGATTGTTTTGGAAGCTTGTTTTGGATTCGTGCTTATGACGGCTTTGCTTTTGTATTTACGTCGGCGATGCCCTTCATTGCATGTCGGCAAATCTTGAAAATCATGCTTCTTGACTTGTATTTTATTGTGTTTTGTATATGTCGGCTCGAGAAGCTTTTTGATCAAGATGTAACATGTATTTTACTTTGTTGTATTCAAGTTGTAAAGTTAATTGGAAATGTTTGGCATTGCATTTGATCTACGCACAGCTCTTATGGACTGCTCGTATTTTAGATTATTGCTTCCGCATTTGTTAGCCCCGATTATTATACTCTGATTGTGTTAAGTTTTTTGAAAGTTGGCCTTCGGTAATTACGGATTACTGGCCATCACGGCACCAAACTACTAGGGGCGGTTTGGGGTCGTGACAGAATGGTATCAGAGCACAAGTTCCTCGATATACGTTATTCACACACTTGAGTCCTAAAGAGCATAGGATTTCCCTTAGAAAGATGTTAGGGTCGCATCAGGGTATTTGTTATTTGAACGAGATGTGCATTGTCTTGATATGCTTATTTGTTGCTTGCCTACGGGGTTATCTGTTTATTTGTTTTAAAGTCATACTTTGCACACTCTTAGCATTATGAGGAGAGGGAGATCTCCAATTGGCCGGGATCAGCCCGAAGACAGAATGAATAGACTGGAAAGATTGGTTGAAGGTTTGGCCCGCGAGTTGAGGCAAACCAGACAGCAGTTCGCTAGTGCTACGTCGACTCAGGCCGAGCAGACCAACGGCCGAAATGTAGTTCCACCTCCACCTCCTCCAGTGCCGCAGGTTCCCCCGCAGCCAGCCTTATATGGGGATGGCACGATAGCTTTGATCAGGGAGTTCAAGAAAATGAGACCATCGAGATTCTCTGGGGGTATAGAGCCGATGAAGGCTGAGGCATGGGTTTTAGAAATGGAGAAGTTGTTCGAGATCTTCCCTAGCACCGATGCTCAGAAAGTGACGTTGGCAGCATTTTTTGGGAATTTACTAGTAATTTATTGAGAATTTTTTGGGAATTTTCTGCGTAATTTACAGAGAATTTACTTGGAATTAACTGCATAATTTTATGAGAATTTTTTGGGAATTTAATGAGTAATTTAATAAAAATTTATTGAGAATTTATTGCGAAATTTACTGAGAATTTAAAATGAATTTACTGAGTAATTTAATGAGAATTTACTGAGAATTTACTGAGAATTTACGTAGTAATTTGCTGAGAATTTACTAGAAATTTACTGAGTAATTTACTAGGAATTTACTGAGTAATTTACTAAAACTTTATTAGGAATTTACTGAGTAATTTTATAAGAATTTACTGGAAATTTACTAATTCATTTAATGAGAATTTACTGGAAATTTACTGAGTAATTTACTAAGAATTTATAGGGAATTTCCACAGTAATTTACTTAGAATTGATTGGGAATTTTCTGAGTATTTACTGTGAGTTTACTAAGTAATTTAATAAGAATTTATTGGGAATTTACTCAGAAATTTACTGAGAATTTTATGGGAATTTCCTGCGTAATTTACTGAGAATTTAATGAGAATTTACTGATTAATTTAATGGGAATTAACTGAGTAATTTACTAAGAATTTACTGGGAATTTAATTAGAATTTACTGAGAATTTATTAGAAATTTACTAAGTAATTTACTGAGAATTTAGTGAGAATTTATAGGGAATTTACTGAGTAATTTACTGAGAATTTACTTCAAATTTACTGAGAATTTATTGGGAATTTTCTAAGTAATTTACTCAGAATTTACTGGGAATTTACTGAGAATTTAATGAAAATTTACTGAGTAATTTTCTCAGAATTTACTGAGTAATTTATTAAGTAATTTACTGAGAATTTACATTGAATTTCCTCTGCAATTTACTCAAAATTTCCTAGGAATTTACTGAGTAATTTACTTAGAATTTACTGGGAATTTACTAAGTAACTTACTGAGAATTTACGGAAAATTTACACAGTAATTTAATTAGAATTTACTAGGAATTTACTGAGTAGTTTACTGAGAATTTACTGGGAATTTACACAGTAATTTACTGAGTAATTTAATGAGAATTTATTGAAATTTTACACATTAATTTGCTTGGAATTTACTGGGAATTTACTTTCTAATGTACTGAGAATTTACTAAGAATTTATCGAGTAATTTACTGAAAATTTACTAAGTATTTTACAAAGAGTTTACCGAAAATTTATTGGGAATTTACTGAGAATTTACTTGGAATTTACTGAGAATTTATTGCGAATTTACTGAGTAATTTACTACTCGGAATTTACTTAGTAATTTACTGAGTAATTTACTAGGAATTTACCGGGAATTTACTGAGAATTTACTTGGAATTTAGTGGTAATTTACTGAGTAATTTAAAGATAATTTAACGGAAATTTATTGAGTAATTTTCTGGGAATTTACTTGGTAATTTACTGGCAATTTACTCAGAATTTACTTAGAATTTAAACAGAATTTACTGGGGATTTACCGAGTAATTTACGGGGAATTTACTACATAATTTAATCAGAATTTACTGAGAATTTACTGAGTAATTTACTAAAAATTTGCTAGGAATTTACTGAGAATGTACTTGGAATATACTGGCAATTTACTGGGAATATACTGAGTAATTTACTAGGAATTTACTGAGTAATTTAATAAGAATTTTGTCACGCCCCAATTTTTTTATTACTCGGAAACATTACAAAAGCCTGTAATTTAGGTCCTTTTTTTTTTTTTTTACAAAACGTCCATTACCCTTGAGTAACAGAAATACAATGATACATGTTCTCTCTCTCTCTCTCTCTCTCTCTCTCAATGAATACAATAATAACTATGATGCATGCCAATCCCCTACTGAGAAGCTACAAATAAAGAAAATACATATACAAGATCCATCACATCTACAATAAAATTACATATAAAAGGCACATGGATTTCGTAACTCTTCAATCAAAGAGTCCACACTTTCTTCCTGTAAAAAGATAAAAACAACATGGGTGAGCACTAATGCCCAATAGGAATCTCCTAGTTCTGAATCAATAGCCAACACACAGATAAAAATGATCATGCATGCAGGGTGATACCATATAGTAGGTGATGTTTTATAATTTCAAAATATCATATGTAGAGTACCTTTTTCTCAAAATTTATTTGAAACATTGTAAAGAAAACCTTCAACCATCAGGACTTTCCCTTTTCATCAGAAAAATATAAAATCCTTTTTGAAAACAAATATATTTAAGGAACAACATCATTTTAATTTTATTAACCCATTCCAAAATATCCCACATTTAATGTCCATCTTAACATTTCTCTTTTATTCCCATTCTCTCCTTTTTCTAGTTACATTTATTATAATGCCATAACCTCAAGTTCAAGTTCCTTTAACACTCCAAACATCCCACATACGCACTATTCTCATCAATCCATTCATTTTTGCTGTAACTTCTTAATGTAAAAATCCAAATTTCTTTTATAGTTAATAATTGTGATCCTACACTCAACTCCTACTTATCTAACCACTACATCACATCAACACTTGCGTGTTATCAATCATAATTTAACATACCACAACTACGTCATATCCATATGTGTGTTATTAATCATAATTCAACATATCACAAGGATGATAAATCCTTTTTAATTCAATTTCTCAATTAATCACAAAACAAAACTCTTAATCTTTCCTCATAGATACAAACAACCCGGAAGTTCTTTATCACCAATCCCGTATCCAATTACCATTTCATTATCCACTCGTTTCAAATAATTTCCATAAGCATTTCCATTCCATACCTATTTACACATCAAATAGTAATTTCACAAGTTCATCACAAGTCACATATATCATCACTGACCTCAACACACGTCACAACACACTCCACCTTTTGCTAGCTTGATACGGAGGAATAGCGGGCACCCAATTCATAGCACATTCCACCTTTTGCCGGCTATTATACGGCGGGAAGTGAACTCCCAAAAATCATTTTCTCAAAAACCATGTCTTTTCTGAAAACCGTTTTCATCCTTTAAAAATCATCCCCCACATTTGCCGGTTATTATACGGCAGGACGTGGGCACCCAAAACATTTTTGAAAACCATCCGTTTTTCCACTTTTGCCAGCTACAATACAGCAGGACTGTGTGGACACCCAAAAATCATTTTTTCACTTTCGCCGGCTACAATACGGCAGGACTGTGTGGACACCCAAAAACACTTTTCCCACATTCGTCCAGTGATAAGCCTAGATAGGGCAATTGGGCACCTTGAATTCAAACCACCCCCACATTTACCGGCTATTATACGGACGGTTGTGGACACCGAGAAAAAACCATTTTTCAATTTTTTAAAAAACAATCCTCCACATTTACCGGCTATGATACGGACAGTTGTGGGCACCGAAAAACCATTTTTCAACTCCCCACTTGGGTACCAACACAACACCACCCAACACAACTCAACCCAAACTCCACACACCCAACACAACTCAACCCAAACTTAACACAACCCAACGCAACACAATTCAACACAACACACCATGATTTTACTCACCCAAAAAAAAAAAAAAAAACACACCATGATTTAACACAATTCAACATAATCAACTCACTTTAACATAATCAACACAATTCTACATAACTCAACACAATTCAACATATTCAAGGTGAACTCTTAAACTTTCATTTCATCATTTCACCCCAAGGCTCATGTCTTCCATATCATTGATAAATCATTTCCCTAATCTTTATTTCACTTTATAATAAATTTACAATGTCCATAATAAGGGTTCATTTCTAATTTTTAACGTAATCTTCAAACACTTCCAAAGTTCAATTAAACTTGTATATATATAATTCAATACCTCAATTTCATGATTTTACTTTCAATTTGGGCAAAACCATTAATTATCATCATGAATCAATTTAGGGTTTTTAAGAGAAATTAAACCTTTTCACAAAACACATTTTATTCCAACCCTTCTGTTACTTTTACACCCAAACTCATGACCCAAGATAATAACCCAACAAATGATCCCAACTCTCTTCAAACCCCAACCCCCAATCTCGTGATTCATCACAATATGCATAAAAATATAAACTTTTGTGTTTAGACAAAGAAAATACCACAAATCTATCCATAGACGAAGATATTGAAAGAGAACTAGAAACCCCTACCTTTTGAAGCCAAGAGATGACGACCCATACGCCAATGACGACGAAACAACGAACCAATCGGACCAAAAGGAAGTTTTTGATGAGATCTACACTTTTTCTCAAAGGACCATGGTGAAACGAACACTCTAGGTGAGTAGATCTAGAGATCTTAGTGCCAAAAGCTTGAGTTTAGAGAGAGAGGGAGGAGAGCTCACGGTTTGAGAGAGAGGAAAGAAGAGAAAAAGTGAAATCAAACATGTTTGGAGCCTATTTATAGTGGTAGAAAAGTGGCCCTAAAGTCAATAAAATAATGGGCCCAAACCAGCTCAAAAATTTGAAAAAAAACATGCAAGGGTCGACCCTTTTGGACAGAGGTGTCGACCCTCAAGGAAGAAAAGCTATATGTGCAACAGGCAAGGTGTCAACCCTTTGATAGGAAGGGTCGACCCTATTTTCCAACAACCACCAACACAGATTTTGCAATATATAAGGGTTGACCCTTCCCAGATTGGTGTCAACCCTTGTGGACAGCAACAAGAGCCAGGTATCGACACCACCAAGGCCGGTGTCGATCCTATTTTCCAGCAACATTACAACATGCAAGGGTCGACCCTTAGGAATGCTAGTGTCGACCCCAAGGCAAAATTTCTAAGTTTCCAAGGAACTTTTGACAAGAACAAACACGAACGAACAAACCCAACGAGTTTAAATCGGATCATACTCCTTCGAAACCAAAATTCAACAACACCAAGGACTCCCAAAAAAAATGGAAATAAGGGAATTAGATACACTCTCCAATGGATTAAAAGATGCGGGTGTTACAAATTTACTGGGAATTTTGTCAGTAATTTACTTAGTAATTTAATAAGAATTTACTTGGAATTTACTGATTAATTTACTGGGAATTTACTAAGTATTTACTGAGAATATACTGGAAATTTACTGATAATTTATTGGGAATTTAATCAGTAATTTACTAAGAATTTACTGCGAATTTACTCCGTAATTTAATGAGAAGTTACTGGGAATTTACTGAGTAATTTAGTGAGAATTTACTGGGAATTTACTGAGTAATTTAATGAGAATTTACTGGGAATTTACTGAGTAATTTAATGAGAATTTATTGAGAATTTACTGAGAATTAACTCTGTAATTTACTTAGAAGTTACTGAGTAATTTACTCAGAATTTTTTGGAAATTTATTGCGTAATTTATTGAGAATTTACTGAGTAATTTAATGAGAATTTACTAAGAATTTACGAGAAATTTTTTGAATAATTTACTGAGAATTTATTGGGAATTTACTTAGTAAGTTACGAGGAATTTACTGAGTAATTTACTGAGAATTTTCTAAGAATTTACTGAGTAATTTAATAAGAATTTACTTGAAATTTATTGATTAATTTAATGAGAATATACTGGAAATTTACTCAGTAATTTACAAAGAATTTACTTGCAATTTACTGATAATTTACTGGGAATTTACTGAGTAATTTATTAAGAATTTTGCTAATAATTTAATGAGAATTTACTGGGATTTCACTGAGAATTTACTAGGAATTTACTCAGTAATTTACTGAGAATTTACTGAGGATTTATTCAGAATTTACTGATAATTTATCGGAAATTTAGTGAGTATTTACTGGGAATTTACTGACTAATTTACTGAGAATTACTAGCAATTTACTGAGTAATTTAATGAGAAATTTCTGGGAATTTACTGAGAATTTACTGGGAATTTACTGAGTAATTTAGTGAGAATTTACTGGGAATTTACTTAGTAATTTACTAAGAATTTACTGGGTAATTTACAGAGAATTTAATGGAAATTTACTGAGTAATTTACTGAGAATTTACTCGAAATTTACTGAGTAATTTACTGAGAATTTTCTGCGACTTTACTTAGCAATTTAATAGGAATTTACTGGGAATTTACGGAGTAATTTATTGGGAATTTAGAAAGTAATTTATTGAGAATTTACTGGTAATTTACTCAGTAATTTATTGAGAATTTATTGGGATTTTACTAAGAAATTTAATTATAATTTACTGGGAATTTACTGAGTAATTTACAGAAATTTTCTTGGAATTTATCGAGTAATTTACTGAGAATTTATTTGGAATTTACTGCATAATTTAATGAGAATTTACTGGGAATTTACTCAGTAATTTAATGAAAATTTACTATAAACTTACTAAGTAATTTAATGAGAATTTACTAGGAATTTACTCAGTAATTTATTGAGAATTTACTGGAAATTTACTGAGTAATTTAATTAGAATTTACTGGGAATTTACTGAGAATTTAATAAGTAATTTACTGGGAATTTAGTCAATAATTTACTAAGAATTTACTAGGAATTTAATCATTAATTTACGGGGAGTTTACTTAGTAATTTACGGAAAAATTTATTAGGAATTTACTAAGTATTTAATAAGAATTTACTGGGAATTTACTGAACAATTTACTAAGAATTTAGTCAGAATTTACTGAAAATTAACTGAATAATTTGCTGAGAATTTATTGGGAATTTAGTGGGAATTTACTAATTATTTACTGGGAACTTACTAAGTAATTTACTGAGTAATTTAATTAGAATTTACTAGAATTTACTGAGTAATCTACTAGGAATTTACTAAGAATTTATTGGGAATTTACTGAGTATTTACTGGGAATTTTCTGAGTAATTTATTGGGAATTTCCACAGTAATTTATCCAGATTTTTTTGAGAATTTACTGCGTAATTTATTGAGAATTTTCCTGAAATTTACTAAGTAATTTATTGAGAATTTACTGGGAATTTAATGAGTACTTTACAGGGAATTTACTAGGAATTTAGTCAGTAATTTACTGAAAATTTAATGAGTAATTTACTGCAAATTTGCTTTGAATTGACAGAGTAATTTATTGAGAATTTACTGAGCAATTTAATAAGAATTTACGGGGAATTTACTGAATAATTTACTAGAAATTTACAAAGAAATTTACTGAGAATTTACTGAAAATTTATTGACTAATTACTGGGAATTTACTGAGTAATTTATGGAGAATTTACTAGGAATTTACTCAGTAATTTACTGAGAATTTACTAGAATTTACTAAGTAATTTAATGAGAATTTACTGGGAATTTACTAAGTAATTTACTAAGAATTCACTGGGAATTTACCAAGTAATTTACTACTAATTGACTGGGAATTTACGGAGAATTTACTGGGAATTTACTGACATTTTCGAGGAATTTGCTCAGTAATTGAATTAGAATTTACAGGGAATTTACTGGAAATTTACTGAGTAATTTACTGAGAATGTACTAAGTAATTTACTTCGAATTTACGGGGAATTTACTGAGAATTTACTCAGTAATTTACTGGGAATTTACAGAGTAATTTACTGAGAATTTAATGAGTAATTTAATGGGAACTTACAGTGAATTTACTTTAAATTTACTAGGAATTTAAAAAGTAATTTACTGGGAATTTACTTTGAATTTACTGCGTAATCTACTGAGAATTTATTGGGAATTTACTGAGCAATTTTATGAGAATTTACTGGGATTTTACTGAGTAATTTACTAGTAATTTACTGAGAATTTTCTGGGAATTTACTTGGAATTAACTGCATAATTTAATTAGAATTTACTGGGTATTTACTGTGAATTTACTGAGTAATTTAATTAGAATTTACTGTGAATTTATTGGGAATTTAATGAGTAATTCACTGAGAATTTACTTGGAATTTATTCGGTAATTTACTGAAAATTTAATCATTAATTTACGGGGAATTTACTTAGTAATTTACTGAGAATTTATTGGGAATTTACTGAGTATTTAATAAGAATTTACTGGGAATTTACTTATTAATTTGATGAGAATTTACTAGGAATTTACTGAATAATTTAATGAGAATTTACTCAGAATTTACTGAAAATTTACTGAATAATTTGCTGAGAATTTATTGGGAATTTAATGGGAATTTAGTAACTTTTTACTGGGAACTTACTGAGTAATTTATTGAGAATTTATAAGTAATTTACTGAGAATTTACTAAGTAATTTAATTAGAATTTACTGAAATTTACTAAGTAATTTACTGGGAATTTACTATGTATTTACTGAGAATTTTCACAGTAATTTACCCAGAATTTTCTAGGAATTTATTGAGTAATTTATTGAGAATTTTCTGGAAATTTACTGAGTAATTTATTGAGAATTTACTGGGAATTTAATGAGTAATTTACAGAGAATTTATGGGAAATTTAGTCAGTAATTTACTGGGAATTTAATGAGTAATTTACTGAAAATTTGCTTTGAATTTACAGAGTAATTTACTGAGAATTTACTAAGTAATTTAATAGGAATTTACAGGGAATTTACTAAATAATTTACTGAAAATTTACTGGGAATTTACTAAGAAATTTACTGGAAATTTACTGACTAATTATTGGGAATTTACTAAGTAGATTAATGAGAATTTACTTGGAATTTACTAAGTAATTTGCTGAGAATTTACTGAGTAATTTACTACGAATTGACTGGGAATTTACTGAGAATTTACTGAGTATTTACGAGGAATTTACTTAGTGATTTACCCAGAATTTACTTGGAATTTACTGAGTAATTTAATTAGAATTTACAGGGAATTTACTGAAAATTTACTGGGAATTTACTAAGAATTTACTGAGAAATTTAATAAGATTTTATGGGAATTTACTGATTAATTTAATGGGAATTTATTGAATAATTTACTTAGAATTTACGGGGAATTTACTCAGTTATTTACAGAGAATTTTCTGGGAATTTACTGAGTTATTTACTGAGAATTTACGGCGAATTTACGCAGTAATCTAATGGGAATTTACTGAGTATTTTACTGAGAATTTACTTGGAATTTACTGAGAATTTACTTGGAATTTACTGAGAATTTACTCAGTAATTTACTAGGAATTTACTGAGTAATTTACTTAGAATTTAATGAGTAATTTAATGAGAATTTACTGCGAATTTACTTAGAATTTACTAGGAATTTAATAAGTAATTTACTGGGAATTTACTCGGTAATTTACTGAGAATTTAGTTGGAATTTACTACGTAATCTAGTGAGAATTTACTGGGAATTTAGTGAGTAATTTTATGAGAATTTACTGGGATTTTACTGAGTAATTTACAAGTAATTTACTGGCAAATTTTCTGGGAATTTACTGAGTAATTTACAAAGAATTTACTTGGAATTAACGGCATAATTTAATTAGAATTTACTGGGTATTTACTGTGAGTTTAATGGGAATTTACTGAGTAATTTAATAAGAATTTACTGGGAATTTATGGGGAATTTACTGAGAATTTACTCGGAATGTGCTGAGAAATTTATTGAGAATTGAATAGGAATTTACTAAGTAATTTATTGAGAATTTAAAAGTAATTTATTGAGTAATTTAATGAGAATTTATTGGTTAATTTAATAAGAATTTACTGAGAATTTACTAAGAATTTACAAGGAATTTCCTCAGAAATTTACTGAGAATTGACTGGGAATTTACTGAGTAATTTAATGAGAATTTACTGGGAAATTTACGGAGAATTTACTGGGAATTTTCGGAGTAATTTAATACTGGGAATTTAATGGAAATTTACTGATTAATTTAATAGGAATGTACTAAGTAATTTACTGAAAATTTACTGGCAATTTACTAAGTAATTTACTGAGAATTTATTAGGAATTTAATGAGAATTTACTTTGAATTTATTACGATTTTACTAAGTAATTTAATGAGAATTTACTGGGAATTTACTGAAAATTTACTAGCAATTATATGGAAATTTACTGCGAATTTACTGAGAATTTACTCAGAATTTACTGGGAATTTACTAATAATTTACTAAGAATTTACTACGTAATTTACTGAGAATTTAATGGGAATTTACTAAGTAATTTATTGGTAATTTATTGATTAATTTATTGAGTAATTTGTAGAGAATTTACACGGAATTTCACCAGTAATTTACTGAGAATTTACTGAAAATTTATTGAGTAATTTACTTAGAATTTACTAGGAATTTGCTGAGTAATTTACTTAGAATTTATTGGGACTTTACACAGTAATTTAATGAGAATTTACTAGGAATTTTCTGAGTAATTTATTGAGAATTTACTAGGAATTTACTGAGTAATTTTGTCACTACCCCATTCCGCCCCTAATTGAATGGTGCCGTGATGGCCAGTAATTCGAGATTACCAAAGGCCATCTTACAAGATGCACACACAATCAGAGTATACATATGGGGCTTACATGTACAGAAGCAATATATTTAAATCTACTTAGTCCATAAGAGCTATGTGTAGATCAAATGAGATGGCATACATCTTAATATAGCTTACAACTTGGATACAATAAAATAAAGTACCAAATACATCTTGATCAAAAGGCTTCTCAAGCCGACATATACAAAAGAAATAACTACAAGCCAAGAAGCATAATCTTCAAGATGCTACAAAATGCGAATCCAAAACAAAGTGCAAATAATCATCTAGGCGTCGCCGCCTTCCTGCTCATCACTTACATATATATATAAGAGAGGGTGAGCTTGGATACTCAGTGAATGATACTAGTAATAAAGGTTTTGCATGAATGATATACAAGATTTCCATCAAAACAATATTTAGCGTAACTAGTACAAAATTAAAGGATGAATCAAGTCCATCAATCAAGTCTTTCAAAGCTTCAAGGGATGCTTACTAGCATCAATAATACAAGGGATGACATTAAACAAAGGTGCTACAAAAGCTTAGAGTCCTCTAGCACGTAAGGACTTGTGCTACAAAGGCTTAGAGTCCTCTAGCACGTAAGGACTTTCCAAGAATGTCATCCAAAACAAGGCTCATACTTGATATACAAAATAGGGATAATCATTCATGCTTAACAAATACTTTTCAAAACGAAGCAAAGCTTTATCAAAACTTTATAGCATAGCATTATTAAAAATACCACTCACTTAGTTCTTCGAGCATCGGGGTCAAAGCAAGAGTCCAAGTCCTACAAACACATGGCAAAGTCTATTGAATGCACTCTCAAACAAGCTTCACATGAATGCAAATGATCTCGGCATTCCTTCAAAACTAAGTCGGACCAAAACAAAACACTGTTTCTCATCTCGGGAAAACATAATGGGCACCAACCAGGTCTTGGCCGAGGTCCCACACCTCCTTGCCGAGGTGTGGTCCCGATGGCCACATTCAAGGAAATGAAATTGGGAAAATCTGGGTTTCTCTCTGCTGAAGAACATAAAGGACATGAACATGGAGAATATGAAAAACATGAATGCTCAAATCATAACTTCTTTATTCAAAATCTGAGATTTCATGAGATGAGTTCGAAAACGTGGACCTGGGTACCCATACTTGAAGATCTTATGAAGACAAACACGAAAACATGAATCTTGATACAAACTTTCGGATCAAAACAAGGCTTTTATTCAAGAACACATGAATATCACTTTCTCTTTCTAAAACCAAACTTTAAATCAATGCATGGCTTACAAATTATGCTCGATCATGCAATGCAGCTAGATGAACAATAAGAACAACAAGAGTAGAACAAGATTCTAACCTCAATACACGAATCTAACGGCTCAAGGTGTGAAGATCAAGTTTGGAAATCTATTCCCTCTCTAAGGACTCCTCCTTCTTTTTCCTAGAGCCTCTCTTTCTAAAAGACAAGGATATGATACAAAATGATGTGTTTCTCAATAGCTCACTGACTTAACCCTCTGCTGGGACACGTGGCAACGGCTGATTGGATCTCCTCAAAAAGGTGATAGATTGATAAGACAAGAGTATGACAAAATGTGCTTAAGGTGACGGGGGCACTTCGGCGGTAATGATCTCGACTAGGAAGGACAACACTTGGCCTAGCTGTGCCACACCTCAGCCTAGATGTGCCACACCTCGGTCTAGGTCATACCAATCCAGGGACAAGATCACTTTGGTACAACATCTCAGCCTAGATAATACACCTCTCGGCCTTGGTGATGAACACCTCGGTCCAGATAGTGACATCTCGATCAACATGTCAGGGTGAGGGTGGAGGTCAACCAAAGTGGTTCTAAGACGGTCCTAGGCGTAGGGAGTTCAAAGGCGCAACCTAGGCTTAAGATGACCTCGGCTAAACTCACACCAAGTAAGGAACAAAGCAGGCAAGCATCACTTATGCGAAACAAATCAAGGTTTGTAAATGCAACTTAACAAAACAAGATCATGTAAAATACATACAAGCATGACTAGAGTAAAGTGAGGGTCGCTACAAATTTACTGAGAGTTTACTGGAAATTTACTGAGAATTTACTCGGAATTTACTGAGTAATTTACTAGAAATTTTCTAAGAATTTAATCTATAGTTTACTCAGTAATTTACTAAGAATTTACTGAGTAATTTAACTGAATTTTATAGGATTTTACTAGGAATTTACTGAGTAATTTACTGGGAATTTACTTGGTAATTTACTGAGAATTACTTGGAATTTACTGAGTAATTTACTGAGAATTTACAAGGAATTTACGGAGAATTTACCGAGTAATTTACGGGGAATTTACTTAGAATTTACTTGGAATTTACTACATAATTTAATGAGAATTTACTGGGAATATACTGGCAATTTACTAGGAATATACTGAGTAATTTACTGGGAATTTACTGAATAATTTACTGAGAATGAACTGGAAATTTAATAAGAATTTACTAGGAATTTTGTCAGTAACTTACTGAGTAATTTACTGAGAATTTACTGAGTAATTGAATAAGAATTTACTTGGAATGTACTACTTAATTTAATGAGAATTTGCTGGGAATTTACGGAAAATTTACTGCGTAATTTACTAAGAATTTACTGGGAATTTACTAAGTATTTATTGAGAATTTACTGGGAATTTAATCAGTAATTTACTGAGAATTTACTAGAAATTTACTGCGAATTTACTTGGAATTTACTAAGAATTTACAGAAAATTTACTCCGTAATTTAATGAAAATTTACTGGGAATTTACTGAGTAATTTACTAAGTAATTTAATGAGAATTTATTAAGAATTTACTCCGTAATTTACTTAGAAGTTACTAAGTAATTTACTGAGAATTTTTTGGGAATTTACTACATAATTTACTGAGAATTTATTGGGAATTTACTTAGTAATTTTCTGAGAATTTACTAGGAATTTACTGAGAATTTACCAAGTAATTTACTAGGAATTTACTGAGCAATTTAATAAGAATTTATTGGGAATCTACTCAGTAATTTACTGAGAATTTACTTGAAATTTATTGAGAATTTATTGAGAATTTAATGCATATTTACTGGGAATTTACTGAGTAATTTATTGAGAATTTACTAGGAATTTTGCTAAGTAATTTAATGAGAATTTACTCAGTAATTTAGTAAGAATTTACTGGGAATTTACAAAGTAGTTTACTGGGAATTTACTCAATAATTTACTGAGAATTTACTCGGAATTTACTGGGAATTTATTGAGAGTTCACTGGCAATTTACTCAGTAATTTACTGAGAATTTACTAGGAATTTACTCGATAATTTATAGAAAATTTAATGGGAATTTACTGAGTAATTTACTGAGAATTTACTCGAAATTTATTGAGAATTTACTGGGAATTTACTGAGTAATTTGAATAAGAATTTACTGGGAATTTATTGATTAACTTAATGAGAATTCACTGGAAATTTACTGAGTAATTTAATGAGTAATTTACTGAGAAGTTACTTGGAATTTACTAAGTAATTTTCTTATAATTCACTGGGAATTTATTGGGAATTTAATGGGAATTTACTAAGTAATTTTTTGAGAATTTACTAGGAATTTAGTGAGTATTTACTGGAAATTTACTGAGAATTTAGTCAGTAATTTACTGAGAATTTAATGGGAATTTACTGAGAATTTACTAAGTATTTACTGGGAATTTAGTGAGTATTTACTGTGAATTTACTGAGTAATTTAATGCGAATTTACCGATTAATTTAATGAGAATTTTTTGGAAATTTACTGAGTAATTTAGTGAGAATTTACTGGGAATTTGCTGAATAATTTACTCGTAATTTACTTTGTAATCTACTGCGACTTTGCTTAGTAAGTTAATAAGAATTTACTGGGAATTTACTGATTAACTTAATGAGAATTTACTGCGAATTTAGTGATTAACTTAATGAGAATTTACTGCGAATTTACAAAGAATTTACTGAGTAATTTTCTAAGAATTTACTAAGTAATTTACTCAAAATTTACTAGAATTTTCTAAGAATTTTACAGGGAATTTACTGTGTAATTTTTTAAGAATTTATTGGGAATTTAAACAGTAATTTAATGAGAATTTACTAAGAATTTACTAAGTAATTTATTGGGAATTTACTGAGTAATTTACTGAGAATTTACAGCAAATTTATTGGGAATTTACTAAGAATTTACTGAGAATTTACTAAGAATTTATTGAGTAATTTACTGAGAATTTACTGAGTAATTTTTTAAGAATTTACTGGGAAGTTACTGAGTAATTTACTGAGAATTTACGAGAAATTTACTAAAAATTTACTTCGTAATTTACTGAGAATTTATTGGGAATTTACTCAGAATTTACTGGGAATTTACACCGTAATTTAATAACAATTTACAAGGAATTTACTGAGTAATTTACAGGAAATTTACTGTGTAATTTACTGAGAATTTACTCGAAATTTACTGAGTAATTTATTAAAAGTTTACTGAGAATTTACTAGGAATTTACTGAGTAATTTAGTGAGAATTTATTGGGAAATTACTAAGTAATTTATTGAGAATTTACTGAAAATTTACTAACAATTTACTGGGAACTTACTGTGTAATTTACTGGGAATTTAGTGGTAATTTACGGAGTAATTTACTGAGAATTTACTATGTAATTTAATGGGAATTTACTGAGAATTTACAGGAATTTTCTCAAAATTTACCGAGTAATTTACTAGTAATTTACTGAGAATTGGTAGGAATTTACTGAGTAATTTACTACATAATTTAATTAGAATTTACTATGTAATTTACAGAGAATTTACTGGCAATTTACTCAGTAATTTAATGAAAATTTACTATAAATTTACTGAGTAATTTATTGAAAATTTACATGGAATTTACTGGGAATTTACTCAGTAATTTATTGAGAATTTACAAGAAATTTACTGAGTAATTTATTGAGAATTTACTTGGAATTGACTCAATAATTTGCTGAGAATTTACAAGGAATTTACAGAGTAATTTATTTAAAATTTATTGAGTAATTTAATGAGAATTTACTAGGAATTTACAAAGTGCTTCAATGAAAATTTACTGGGAATTTACTTAGTTATTTTTTAGAATTTATTGGGAATTTACAAAGTAATTTAATGAGAATTTACTGGAAATTTACTGAGTAATTTACTTAAAATTTAGTGGGAATTTAGTGTGAATTTACTGAGTAATTTACTGAGAATTTACTGAGTAATTTAGTAAGAATTTATTTGGAATTTACTGAGAATTTATTTGGAATTTACTGAGAATTTACTCTGTAATTTCCTGAGAATTTACGAAGTAATTTAATGAGAATTTTCTGAGAATTTTTTTGGAAATTTGCTGCGTAATTTACTGAGAATTTACTGTGAATTTACTAAGTAATTTAATGAGAATTTACTGGGAATCTACTGAGAATATACTGGGAATTTACTTAGTAATTTATGGAGAATTTACATGGAATTTACTATGTAATTTACTTAGAATTTATTGGGAATTTAATGAGTAATTTACTGAGAATTTAGTGAGAATTTACTAAGAATTTAGTGGGAATTTACTCAGCAATTTACTGAGAATTTACTTAGAATTTACTAAGAATTTACTGGGAATTAATTGTGTATTTACTGGGAATTTACTGAGAATTTACTAGGAATATTACTGAGTAATTTAATGGGAATTTACTGAGTAATTTTTTTGAGACTTTGCTGGGAATTTACTGAGTAGTTTACAGAGAATTTACTAGGAATTTAGAGAGTAATTTGCTGAGAATTTACTCGGAATTTACTAAATAAGTTACTAGAAATTTACTGAATATTTACTTGGAATGTACTGAGTAATTTACTGAAAATTTACTAGGAATTTGCTGAGTATTTTAATTAGAATTTACAGGGAATTTACTGAGAATTTACTGAGTAATTTAGTGAGAATTTACAGTGAATTTACTCAGTAATTTACTAAGAATTTAATGGAAATTTACTAAGTAATTTATTGAGAATTTACTAGGAATTTACTGAATAATTTACAGAGAATTTAATGCGAATTTATTGAGTAATTTACTAGGAATTTACTGAGTATTTTAACAAGAATTTATTGAGAATTTACTGATTAACTTAATGAGAATTTACTTGTAATTTACTGAGTAATTTAGTGAGAATTTACTTAGTAATTCACAAAGAATTTACCTTGAATTTACTGAGTAATTTTCTGAGAATTTACTAGGAATTTACTGAGAATTTAAAGGGAATATATTGAGTAATTTTTTGAGAATTTATTGGGAACTTACACAGTAATTTAATGAGAATTAACTGGGAATTTACTGAGTAATTTACTACAAATTGACTAGGAATTTACGGAGAATTTAATCAGTAATTTACTGAGAATTTAATGAGTAATTTACTGAGATTTTACTAGGAATTTAATTGGAATTTACAGGGAATTTACTGGGTATTTACAGGGAATTTACTAAGTAATTTAATGAGAATTTACTAAGAATTTACTGGGAATTTACTGAGTAATTTACTGAGAATTTATTAGGAATTTACTTGGAATTTATTGAGTAATTTACTGAAAATTTTCAAGAATTTACTGAGAATTTTTCGAGTAATTTAATAGTAATTTACTGAGAATTAATTGGGAATTTACTGAGTAATTCACAGAGAATTTACTTGGAATTTACTGTATAATTTAATGGAAATTTACTGGGAATTTACAAAGAATTTACTGGGAATTTACTATGTAATTTACTCAGTAATTTAATGAAAACTTGCTGTAAATTTACTGAGTAATTTAATAAAAATTTATTAGGAATTTACTGAGAATTAACTAGGAATTTACATGTAATTTACTCAATAATTTACTGAGAATTTACTAGGAATTTACTGAGTAATTTATTGAGAATTTTTTGGAAATTTACTAAGTAATTTAATGTGAGTTTTTTGGGAATTTAATGAGTAATTTACTAAGAATTTTCTGGGAATTTAGTCAGTAATTTAATGAGAATTTACTAGAAATTTAATGAGTAATTTATTGAGAATTTAATTTGAATTTACAGAGTAATTTACTGGGAATTTACTAAGTAATTTAATAAGAATTTACGGGGAATATACTTAATAATTTACTGAAAATATACTGGGAATTTACTCAGTAATTTACTGAGAATTTCTGGAAATTTACTGAATAATTTACTGAGAATTTACTAGAAATTTACTGACCATTTACGGGGAATTTACTATGTAATTTACTGAGAATTTACTAGAAATTTACTAAGTAATTTACTGAGAATTTACTGGGAATTTAGTAAGTAATTTACAGAGAATTTACTGGGAATTTACTAAGTAATTTACTACGAATTTACGGAGAATTTACTGAGAATTTACTCAGTAATTTACCTAGAATTTACTGGGAATTTACTAAGTAATTTAATGAGAATTTACTGGGAATTTACTGAGAATTTATTGAGAATTTATCGGGAATTTATTGAGTAATTTACTGAGAATTTAGTCAGTAATTTCCTGAGAATTTATAGGGAATTTACTGAGAAATTTAATAAGATTTTATGGGAATTTACTGATTAATTTAATAGGAATTTACTGAGTAATTTACTTAGAAATTACACGGAATTTAAAGATAATTTTCTGAGTAATTTACTGTGAATTTACCGCGAATTTACATAGTAATACAATGAGAATTTACTGAGTAATTTACTCTGTAATTTACTAAGAACTTACTGGGAATTTTTTGAGAATTTACTTTGTAATTTACCTGAAATTTCCTGGAATTTACTAGGAATTTAATGAATAATTTAATGGGAATTTACTAGAAATTTACTGAGTAATTTACTGAGAATTTATTGAGAATTTACTTGGTAATTTACTGAGAATTTACTGAAAATTTAATTGGATTTTACTGAGTAATTTACTGAGAATTTTCTGGTAATTTACTGGGTAATTTACAGAGAATTCACTTGGAATTAACTACTTAATTTAATGAGAATTTAATGAGTAATTTAATAAGGATTTATTGGGAATTTACTTAAAATTTACTCAAGAATTTACTGAGAATTTACTGAGAATTTAATGGGAATTTACGAAGAATTTAAAAAGAATTTACTGAGTAATTTAATGAAAATTTACTGAGTAATTTACTAGGAATTTACTGAGTAATTTACTAAAAAGTTACTGTGAATTTACTGAGTAATTTAATAAGAATTTTCTGGGAATTAACTAATTAATTTAATGAGAATTTACTGTGAATTTACTAAGAACTTACAAGGAATTTACTGAGTAATTTACTGAGAATTTACAGGGAATTTCCTCAGTAATTTACTAAGAATTGACTGGGAATTTACTGAGTCTTTATTGGGAATTTAATGAGAAATTATTGAGAATTTACTAGAAATTTACTGAGAAATTTACTGAGAATTTTCTGAGAATTTACTGAGTAATTTAATGATTATTTACTGGGAATTTAATAGGAATTTACTGAGTAATTTATTGAAAATTTAATCGGTATTTACTGATTAATTTAATGGGAATTTACTGGAAATTTAATGAGAATTTACTCAGTAATTTACTGAGAATTTACTGAGAATTTATTAAGAATTTACCGAGAATTTAATGAGAATTTACAGGGAATTTACTGAGTAATTTATTGGGAATTTACTAAGTAATTTACTAAGAATTTAATGGGAATTTACTGAGTAATTTACTAGGAATTTACTGAGTAATTTATTGAGAATTTACTAAGAATTTACATTGAATTTTCTCAGTAATTTACTGAAAATTTACTGAGTAATTTACTTAGAATTTACTGTTAATTTGCAGAGTAATTTACTGGGAATATACACAGTAATTGTAACAACCTTCACTTCAACATAGTCATACTTGCATACATTTATGTATGATCTTGTTTTGTTATGTTGCATTTGCAAATCCTGTCTTGTTTTGCTTGAGTGTTGCTTGCATGCTTTGTTCTTGCCTGGTGTGTTGCCGAGGTCATCTTAAGCCTAGACACCTTTGAACCCTTTCACGCTTAGAACTATCTTGGAACCACTTTGGTTGACCTCCATCTTCACCCTGGCATATTGGCCGAGATGTCTCTATCTAGGCCGAGGTGTTCGGCACCAAGGCCGAGATGTGTATTATCTAGGCCGAGATGTTTATCCTTGCACCTAAGTGATTTTGTGTAGCAACCCTCACCTTACTCTCGTCATACTTGCATACATTCATGCATGATCTTGTCTTGTTATGTTGTTTTGCAAGTTTTGCCTTGTCTTGTTTTGTTTAAGTGTTGCTTGCATGATTTTGTTCCTTGCTTGGCGTGTAGCCTAGGTCACCTTGAACTTAGTTCACCTCTGAACCTTTGAACTTAGAACTGTTTTGGAACCACTTGGTCAGCCCCCATCCTCACCTCGGGCTTTGTTTGCCGAGATGTTTTGCACTTAGTAATCCTTGTCCTTGGGCAGATGGCCTAGACCGAGGTGTGGCACACCCCGGCCAAGGTGTGGCACAGCTTAGTCAGGTGTCGTCCTCCCTAGCCGATGTCTTTGTTACCCTGTTGCTGAAGCTTTGGTTTTAGCCGATGTCAGTACTTGCCAATGTGTTCTGCCCTAGCTTACTGCATACGCTTTGTCATAGACTTGTCTTATCAATCAATCACCTTTTGAGTTGAACCAACCCGATAGCGCCACGTGTCCGAGCTGAAGGTTAAGACAGCCGGCAGACCTAGAAACAAATCATTTTGTCTCAAATCTTTGCCTTTAGAGAGAGAAACTCTAGAGAAAGGAGGAGAAGTTCTTGAGTGAGAATAGATCTTCCAAGCTTGACTTTCGAGGTTTGAGCCGTTAGATTCGAGCTTTGAGGTAAGAATCTTAATCTACTTTGGTTGTTGTTATTGATCATCTAGCTGCATTGCATGATCGGATCTGTTTTGCATGTCATGCATCGATTTGAAGTTGGTTTTGGAAGAGAAAAACGGTATTCATGTGTTCTTGAAGAAAAATCTCGTTTTGATCCGAAAGTTTGAAACCAGAACCGTGTTTTTGTGTTTGTTCTTGCACGACCTTCTTGTATGGGTACCCAGGTCCATGTCTTGAACTCATGGCATGAAATCTCAGATTTTTGTAACAAGTTATGATCTTTGCATTCATCTTCTTCATGATCATGTTCATGCTGTTCTTCGTGTTCTTCAAAGGGAAACCCAGGTTTCCCGACTTTTGCTTTTGAATGAGGCCATCGGGACCGCACCTTGGCAAGGAGGTGTGGGACCTCGGCAAAGACCTGGTTGGTACCCAGTATGTTTTCATGAGACGGGAGCAGTGTCTAAACTCCCAACATGTTTTGCTTTGCTATTGACTTGGATCTGGTGAGAATGCCGGGATCATCTGCATGCATATAAAGCTTGTTTTGAGAATGTGATTGCCATGTGATTGTAGGTCCTTGATCTTTGCTTTGAGCCTACACCTGAAGAACTAGGTGAGTGGTGCTTTTAATAAAGCTATGTTATACTGTTTTGATAAATCTTGCCTTGCTTTGTTTTGACGAAAGTGTTTGCTAAGCATGAATGAATAGCTCTGTTTTGATGTATCAAGTATAAGCTTTGTTTTGATGTCATTCTTGAAAAGTCCCTTGTACTGGAGGACTCTAAACTTTCGCAGCACTAAGTATAAAAGGATACGGTCCTTTCTTGAGAAGAATATCGTGTTAAAGCGAGCTACGGGCCTAAGTAACACAAGACCATCGTGTTAAAAAGAGCTACGGGCTTAAGTAACACAAGTCCCTTGTGCTGGAGGACTATAAACTTTCGCAGTACTTTCGACTAATCGATTACGGATCGTGCAGTCCTTGTTTTGCCACTGACGGTTTACCGCGTGGACTTGTTTGTTCGGAAAGCTTGATTTGTGTTTTGCCGATGTCAGTAAGCATCCCTTAAGACTTGTAAGACTTGATAGATGAATATGGTTCATCCCTTGTTTTGATAAAGTTTTGACGTGGTTGGTCTTGTAAGGGCCTCGGCTAAATTCGTATGGTTTTGGCATATTTTGTTTGAAAAAGACTTCGGCTATATTCATGCAAAACCTTTATTACTTGTACCATTCACTGAGTTTCCAAGCTCACCCCTCTCTATATATATGTAGGTGATGAGCAGGACAGCGGCGACGCCTAGACTTGTTTTTGAAAGCTTGTTTTGGATCCATGATTTTGTCGGCTCTGTTTTGTAGTCACGTCGGCGATATCATTTCTTTTACGTCGGCGAATCTTGAAAATCATGCCTCTTGGCTTGTATTTACTGTATTTTGTATATGTCGGCTCGAGAAGCCTTTTGATCAAGATGTAATACGTATTTTACTTTGTTGTATTCAAATTGTAAAGCTTTGAAAATATGTATGCCATATCGTTGGACTTATGCACTGCTCTTATGGACCACTTGCATTTGACTTATTGCTTCCGCATTTGTGAGCCCCGTTTATTATACTCTGATTGTGTTAAACTTTTGAAAGTTGGCCTTCGGTAATCTCGGATTACTGGCCATCACGGCACCAAACTACTAGGGGCGGTTTGGGGTCGTGACATTTTGTTCCTGGATTGGTATGACCTAGACCGAGGTATGGCACATCTAGGCCAAAGTGTGGCACAGCTTAGTCAAGTGTTGTCCTTCCAAGCCGATGTCATTGTTACCCTACTTGCCGAAGCTTTTTCCTTAGCCAATATCATCACTTACCGGAGTGCTCTTGCCGTCTAGCTTGTTGAACACACTTTGTCATAGTCTTGTCTTGTCAGTCAGTCACCTTTTGGGAAGAACCAACCAGCCGATGCCACGTGTCCCAACAGAGAGTTAAGTCAGTGGGCTGTTGAGAAAACATATCATTTTGTATTATACCCCTTGCCTTTAGAGAGAGAAACTCTAGAGAGAAGAGGAAGAAGTTCTTGAGAGAGAAGTAGACTCCAAGCTTGATCTTTACACCTTGAGCCATTAGATTTGTGTCTTGAGGTTAGAATCTTAATCTACTCTTGTTGTTCTTATTGATCATTTAGCTGCATTGTATGATCTTGCATGTTTCATGGGCCATGCATTGCTTTGAAGTTCGGTTTTAGAAAGAAGAAGTGTTAATCACGTGTTCTTGAAGAAAACCATGTTTTGATCCGAAAGTTTGTATCGAGATCTATGTTTTTGTGTTTATTTTCATAAGATCTTCAAGTATGGGTGCCCAAGTCCATGTTTTCGAACTCATAGCATGAAATCCTAGATTTTGTAATAACAAGTATGATTTTAGCATGCATGTTCTTCATTTTTATGTTCTTCATGTTTTTCAAAAGGAAACCCAGATTTTTCCCGACCTCGCTTTTGAATGTGGCCGGCGGGAACACACCTCGGCGAGAAGGTGTGGGACCTCGGCCAAGACCGGGTTGGTACCTAGTGAGTTTTCCCGAGATGAAAAACAGTGCCTTAATTCCAGCATGTTTTGCTTTGTCGTGACTTAGTTTTTGGAAAAGAATGTCGAGATCATTGCATTCATGTAAAGCTTATTTTGAGAATGCATTTCATGTCCATCTTTGAGCATCCCTTCCTGTCTACTTGAAGTGTCTTCAGCAGTATTTGCCATGTGATTGTAGGTCTTTGATCCTTGCCTTGAGCCTACACCCGAAGATCTATGTGAGTGGTATTTTTAATAAAGCTATGTTATCATGTTTTGATAAGCTTTGTTTTGCCTTGTTTTGAAAAGTATTTGATCAAGCATGAATGATTATCCCTATTTTGTATATCAAGTATTATCTTGTTTTGATGACATTCTTGGAAAATTCCTTAGTGCCAGGGGACTATAATGCAACTGCACCCTTGTTTTGAAAGTCCTTAGTGCCAGGGGACTATAATGCAACTGCACCCTTGTTTTGAGATATCTCCCTTGTTTTGCTTTGTCTTGCCACCGACGGTTTTCCACGTGGGTTTGTTTATCCGGAATGTCATCCCTTGTACTATGTTGATGCTAGTAAGCATCCTCTGGAACCTTGAGGATTTGTTAGATGAACGTGGTTCATTCCTTGATTTGTAAAGTTTGTTATGTATTGTCTTGAAAGGACTTCGGCTATTATTCATGCAAACCCTTTATTACTAGTATCATTCACTGAGTATCCAAGCTCACCCTCTCTCATATATATGTAGGTGATGAGCAAGAAGGCAGTGACGCCTAGATGTGTTTTGAAAGCTTGTTGGATCAATGTTATGTCGGCTTGACTTGTATTCATGTCGGCAATCTTGAAGATTATGCTTCTCAGCTTGTAATACTTGTATTTTGCATACGTCGGCTTGAGAAGCCTTTTGATCAAGATGTAATATGTACTTTACTTTATTGGTATCCAAGTTGTAACCTATGTTAAGATGTATGCCATTTTATTTGATCTATGCACGGCTCTTATGGATCACTTGTATTTTAATTTATTGCTTCCGCATTTGTAAGCCCCCTTTGTATACTCTGTTGTGTGTGAATCTTTGTAAGAGGCCTTTGGTAATCTCGGATTACTGGCCATCACGGCACCATCCTACTAGGGGCGGTTTGGGGTCGTGACAATAATTTAATTAGAATTTACTAGGAATTTACTAAGTAATTTACTAGGAATTTACACAGTAATTTATTGAGAATTTTATGGGAATTTACTAAGTAATTTAATGAGAATTTACTAGTAATTTACTGAAATTTTACACCGTAATTTGCTCGGAATTTACTTTGTAATCTACTGAGAATTTACTGAGTAATTTTCTAAGAATTTACTAGGCATTTACACAGTAATATAATGAGAATTTGCGGGGAATTTACTGAGTAATTTACAAAGAATTTACTGAGTATTTTACTGAGAGTTTACCAAAAATTTACTGGGAATTTATTGAGAATTTACTCAGTAATTTATTGAGAATTTACTTGTAATTTACTGAGAATTCATCGGAAATCTATTAGGAATTTACTGAGAATTTAATCTGTAATTTACTAAGTAATTTACTGAGAATTTCCTAGGAATTTACTGAGAATTTTCTTGGAATTTAGTGGTAATTTACTGAGTAATTTTCTGAGAATTTTTTGGGAATTTACTGAGTATTTTACTGAGAGTTTATCGGGAATTTACTAAGAATTTACTCAGTAATGAACTGAGAATTTACTTGGAATTTACTGAGAATTTATTAGGAATTTACAGAGTAATTTACTGAGAATTTATTCGGAATTTACTAAGTAATTTACTTAGAATTTACTCGGAATTTACTGAGTAATTTACTGAGAATTTACTGGGAATTTAATCTGTAATTTACTGAGAATTTTCTAAGAAATTACTGGGAATTTGCTGGGAATTTACTGAGAATTTACTTGGAATTTAGTGGTAATTTACTGCGAATTTATTTTGAATTTGCTGAGTAATTTAAGGGGAATTTAATGGGAATTTACTAAGTAATTTACTGGGAATTTACTCGGTAGTTTACAGAGAATTTACTTGGAATTTACTAAGTAATTTACTGAAAATTTACAGGGAATTTACCGAGTAATTTACGGGGAATTTACTTGGAATTTTACTACATAATTTAATGAGAATTTACTAAGAATTTACTAAATAATTTACTGAAAATTTACTGGGAATACACTGGCAATTTACTGGGAATATTCAGAGTAATTTACTAGGAATTTATTGAGTAATTTATTAAGAATTTACTAAAAATTTTCTGAGTAATTTAATAAGAATTTACTGGGAATTTTATCAGTAATTTACTGGGAATTTACTGAGTAATTTAATAAGAATTTACTTGGAATTTACTGATTAATTTAATGAGAACTTACTGGTAATTTACTAATAATTTGCTGGGAATTTACTGCGTAATTTAATAAGAATTTTCTTGGAATTTACTGGGAATTTACAAAGTATTTATTGAGAATTTACTGGGAATTTACTGAGAATTTACTGGGAATTTAATCAGTAATTTACTGAGAATTTACTCCGTAATTTAATGAGAATTTACTGGGAATTTACTAAGTAATTTACTGAGAATTTACTGGGAGTTTACTTAGTAATTTGCTGAGAATTTACATGTAATTTACTGAGAATGTACTGAGAATTTACAGGGAATTTACTGAGCAATTTTTTGAGAATTAACTGGGAATTTAAACAGCATTTTAATGAGAATTTACTTGGAATTTACTTACTAATTTACTGGAAATTTACTGAGAATTTACTGCGAATTTATTGGGAATTTACTGAGAATTTACTTAGTAATTTTCTAACAATTTACAGGGAATTTACTGAGTAATTTACTTAGAATTTACTAGGAATTTATTAAGTAATTTACTGAAAATTTACTGAGTAATTTACTAAAAATTTACTGGGAACTTACTGAGTAATTTACTGAAAATTTACTGAGAATTTACTTTGTAATTTACTATGAGCTTATTGGGAATTCAGTGAGTAATTTACTAAGAATTTACTGGGAATTTACTGGGTAATTTACTGAGAATTTACTGAGAATTTACTCGGAATTTACTTAGTAATTTTTAGATAATTTACCGAGAATTTACACTGTAATTTATTGAGTAATTTACTGATAATTTATTTCGAAATTACTGAGTAATTTACTGAGAATTTACTGCGAATTTACAAGCAATTTATTGCGTAATTTACTGAGAATTTACTGAGTAATTTTCTGAGAATTTACTATTTACTGGGAATTTAGTGGTAATTTACTGACAATTTACTGACAATTTACTAAGTAATTTAATGAGAATTTACTGGGAATTTACTGAGTAATTTGTTGAGAATTTACTAGGAATTTACTTAGTAATTTACTGGGAATTTACAGGAATTTTCTAGGAATTTACTGAGAATTTACTAGGAATTTACTAAGCAATTTACTTGGAATTTACTGAATAATTTAATGAGAATTTACTGGGAATTGACTTAAAATTTACTGGGAATTTACGATGTAATTTACTGGGAATTTACTGAGTAATTTAATGAAAATTTACTTTAAATTTACTGAGTAATTTAATGAAAATTTACAGGGAATTTACTCAGTAATTTACTGAGAATTTACAGGGAATTTAATCAGTAATTTACAGGGAATTTACTGAGCATTTAATAAGAATTTATCTGTTAATTGGATTAGAATTTACTAGGAATTTACTGAGTAATTTACTTGGAATTTACTAAGTAATTTACTAGGAATTTACGGAGAATTTACTGGGAATTTACTGAGTATTTCCTGAGAAATTACTAAGTAATTTACTGGAAATTTCGTCAGTAATTTACCCAAAATTTACTAGGCATTTATTGAGTAATTTAATGAGAATTTTCTAGGAATTTACTCATAATTTACTTGGAATGTATTGAGTAATTTACTAGGAGTTTTCTAAGTAATTTACTGAGAATTTACTGGGAGTTTACAGGTAATTTATTCAGAAATTTAATAAATTTTATGAAAATTTACTGAGTAATTTACTGAGAATTTACTAAGTAATTTAATGAGAATTTATTGGGAATTTACAGAGAATATATTGGGAATTTACTAAGTAATTTACTGAAAATTTCGTCAGTAATTTACCCAAAATTTACTAGGCATTTATTGAGTAATTTAATGAGAATTTTCTTCGAATTTACTAAGTAATTTACTGAGAATTTACTGGGAATTTATTGGGTAATTTACTAGGAATTTACTAGGAATTTTCTGAGTACTTTACTGATAATTTACTGGGAATTTACTGAGTAATTTATAGGGAATTTACTGAGAAATTTAATAATATATTATTGGAATTTTTTGATTAATTTAATGAGAATTTACAGGGAATTTGCTGAGTAATTTAATGAGAATTTACTGGAAATTTACTTATTAATTTAATGAGAATTTATTGGAAATTTACTGAGAATATACTGGGAATTTACTAAGTAATTTACTGAGAATTTATTGGGAATTTACTTAGTAATTTACGGAGAATCTACTGGGAATTTACTGAGAGTTTACTGAATAATTTACTGAGAATTTACTGAAAATTTACTGATTAATTTAATAAGAATTTACTGGGTATTTACTGTGAACTTACTGGGAATTTAGTTAGTAATTTACTGAGAATTTAATTGGAATTTACTGAGAATTTACTGCGTATTTACTGGGAGTTTACTGAGTAATTTTCTAAGAATTTGCTAGGAATTTTGATGAGTAATTTAATACGAATTTACTTGGAATTTACTGAGTAGTTTATAGAGAATTTACTAGGAATTTACTAAGTAATTTACTGAGAATTTACTGGGAATTTACTGAGTATTTACTAGGAATGTACTGAGTAATTTATTGAGAATTTAATAGGAATTTACTGAGTAATTTAATGAGAATTTATAGGGAATTTACTAACAATTTACTTGAATTTACTGAGTAATTCAGTGAGAATTTACAGTGAATGTACTTGGAATTTACTCAGTAATTTACAGAGAATTTAATGGGAATTTACCGAGTAATTTACTGAAAATTTACTCGGAATTTACTGAGTAATTTAAGGAGAATTTACTAATTAACTTAACGAGAATTTACTGGGAATTTACTGAGTAATTTAGTGAGAATTTACTTAGAATTTACGGAGTAATTTTCTAGGAATTTACTAGGAATTTATTAGGAATTTACTGAGAATTTAATGTGAATTTACTAAGTAATTTTTTAAGAATTTACTGGAAACTTACACAGTAATTTAATGAGAATTAACTGGGAATTTACGGAGTAATTTACTGGGAATTTACTGAGTAATTCAGTGAGAATTTACTAGGAATTTACTTGGAATTTGTTATGTAATTTGCTGAGAATTTACAGAAATTTACTTGGAATTTACCGAGTAATTTACTTCTAATTTTCTAAGAATTTACTGGGAATTTACTGAGTAATTCACAGAGAATTTACTTGGAATTTACTGCATAATTTAATGAGAATTTACTGGGAATTTACTATGTAATTTACTAAGAATTTACTAGGAATTTACTCAGTAATTTAATGAGAATTTACTATAAATTTACTGAGTAATTTACTGGGAATTTAGAGGTAATTTACTTAGTAACTTACTTAGAATTTACTGGAAATTTTCTGAGTAATTTATTGAGAATTTTCTGAAAATTTACTGAGTAATTTAATGAGAATTTACTGGGAATTTACTGAGAATTTAATGGGAATTTAAAGAGTAATTTTCTTAGAATTTACTGGGAATTTAATGAGTAATTTACTGAGAATTTACTGAGTAATTTACTGAGAATTTAGTGAAAATTTAGTCAGTAATTTACTAGAATTTAATGAGTAATTTACTGAGAATTTGCTTTGAATTTACAGAGTAATTTACTGGGAATTTACTGGATAATTTAATAAGAATTTACAGGGAATTTACTGAATAATTTACTGGGAATTTACTCAGTAATTTATTGAGAATTTGCTGAAAATTTACTGAATAATTTACTGAGAATTTCCTGAAAATTTATGGACTATTTACTGGGAATTTAGTGAGCAATTTATTGAGAATTTACTGAGTAATTTAATCAAAATTTACTGAGAATTTACTCCATAATTTACTGAGAATTTACTGGGAATTTACTGAGTAATTTAATGAGAATTTACTGGCAATTTACTAAGTAATTTACTGAGAATTTACTAGGAATTTACTGAGTATTTTAGTAGGAATTTATTGAGTATTTTAGTAGGAATTTACTCAGTAATTTACTCAGAATTTACTGGAAATTTACTAAGTAATTTAATAAAAGTTTATTGGGAATTTAATCAAAATTTACTGGTAATTTACTGAGAATTTACTGGGAATTTATTGAGTAATTTACTGAGAATTTACTGGGAATTTAGTTAGTAATTTACTGAGAATTTATTGAGTAATTTTCTGAGAATTTACTGGTAATTTACTAAAAAATTTAATAAGATTTATGGGAATTTTCTGAGTAATTTACAGGAAATTTACTCAGTAATTTACAGAGAATTTTTTGGGAATGTGCTGAGTAATTTATTGAGAATTTAGTGCGAATTTACACAGTAATATAACGAGAATTTACTGGGAATTTACAGAGAATTTACGAGGAATTTACTTAGTAATTTACTGAAAATTTACTGGGAATTTACGGAGAATGTACTTAGTAATTTACTAGGAATTTACTGAGAATTTACTAGGAATTTAATGAGTAATTTAATGGGAATTTACTTCGAATTTACTGAGTAATTTACTGCATAATTTAATGGGAATTTATTGAGAATTTAATAGGAATTTACTCAGTAATTTGCTGAGAATTTTCTTATAATGTAATTAGTAATTTAATAAGAATTTATTGGGAATTTACTTAAGAATTTACTGACAATGTACTGGGAATTTACTGAGAAATTTACTGAGAATTTAATGGGAATTTACTTAGTAATTTACTAAGAATTTAAAAGGAATTTACTGAGTAATTTAATGAGAATTTACTGGGGATTTATGTTGTAATTTGCTGAGAATTTATTGAAAATTTACTCAGTAATTTACTTGGAATTTACTGAGTAATTTACTAAAAATTTACTGGGAATTTACTAATTAATTTAATGGGAATTTACTGAGAATTTATAGGGAATTTCCTCAGAAATTTACTGAGAATTGACTAGGAATTTACTAACTAATTTACTGAGTAATTTAATAAGAATTTACTCAGAATTTACTGAAAAATTTACTAGGAATTTAATAAGAATTTACTGGAAATTTACTGAATAATTTACTGAGAATTTAATGGGAATTTACTGATTAATTTGATGGGAATTTACCGAGTAATTTACTAAGAATTTACTGGAAATTTACTGAGTAATTTACTGAGAATTTAATGGGAATTTACTGGGAATTTAATGAGAATTTAGTTAGTAATTTATTGAGTAATTTGCTGATAATTTACTGGGAATTATTTGAGAATTTACTAAAAATTTACTGCGAATTAACTGGAAATTTATTGACTAATTTACTCAGAATTTATTGGGAATTTACTCGGAATTTAATGGAAATTTACTGAGTAATTTACTGGGAATTTGCTGTGTAATTTATTGGGAATTTCCTGAGAATTTACTGGGAATTTACTTAGAATTTACTAGGAATTTATACAGTAATTTAATGAGAATTTTCTAGAAATTTACTAAGTAATTTACTGAAATTTTTTTGGGAATTTACTGAGTAATTTAATGTGATTTACTCGAAATTTACTAAAATTTTACATAGTAATTTGCTGAAAATTTGCTTTGTAATTTGCTAAGAATTTACTAGAAATTTACTTGGAATTTACTACGTAATTTACAAAAAATTTAGTATGAATTTGCTGAGTAATTTACAGGGAATTTACACAGTAATCTAATGAGCATTTACTTGGAATTTACTGAGTAATTTACTAAGAATTTACTGAGTATTTTACTGAGAGTTTACTGGGAATTTTTTTGGAATTTACTGAGAATTTACTCAGTAATTTACTGAGAATTTATTGAGAATTTACGGAGACTTTACTCGAAATTTTCTGAGTAATTTACTGAGAATTTACTGAGAATTTAATCTATAATTTATTAAGTAATTTGCTGAAAAATTTCTAGGAAATTACTATGAATTTACTGGGAATTTACTTGGAATTTAGTGGTAATTTACTGAGAATTTACTGTGAATTTAGTGAGTAATTTATTGGGAATTTACTGGGAATTTATTGTGAATTTTACGAGTAATTTACGGGAATTTACTGAGTAATTTACTGAGAATTCTCAGCAAATTCCGAGTAAATTCCTAGTAATTCTCAGTAAATACTCAATAAATTACCGTAAATACTTAGTAAATTCTCACTAAATTACTAATGACTTACAAAGTAATTTAATGAGAATTTGCTGCGAATTTACTTAGGATTTACTGGGAATTTACTGAGTAATTTAGTGAAAATTTACTGGGAATTTACGCAGTAATTTACTGAGAATTTACGAGAAATTTACTCAGTAATTTATAGAGAATTAAGTGAAATTTACTTAGTAATTTACTGAGAATTTACGAGGAATTTATAGAGTAATTTACTGGGAATATACTGAGTAATTTAATAAAATTTACTGGGAATTTACTGATTAACTTAATGAGAATTTACTTGGAATTTAGAAAGTAATTTGGTGAGTAATTGACTGAGAATTTAATGGGAATTTACTGAGTAATTTTATGAGAATTTACTTAGTAATTTACTGAGAATTTACAGGGAATTTACTGAGTATTTACTTGGAATTTATGAGTAATTTACTGAGAATTTAATTGGAATTTCCTAATTAATTTATTGAGAATTTTTAAAAAATTTATTGAGTAATTTAGTGAGAATTTTCTAGGAAATTTACTTGGAATTTACTGAGAATTTACTACGACTTTACTTAGTAATTTAATAAGAATTTACTGGGAATTTACTTATTAACTTAATGAGAATTTTCTGGGACTTTACTGAGTAATTTATTGAGAATTTGCTGGTAACTTACTTAGTAATTTACTGAGAATTTTTGTGTAATTTACTGAGTAATTTACTGAGGATTTACTAGGAATTTTTTGAGAATTTACACGGAATTTACTGAGTAATTTATTGATAATTTATTGGGAATTTAAACAGTAATTTATTGATAATTTACTTGAAATTTACTGAGAATTTATTGGGAATTTACTGAGAATTTATTAGGAATTTATTGAGTAATTAACTGAAAATTTACTGAGAATTTACTGAGTAATTTACTAAGAATTTACTGGGAAGTTACTGAGTAATTTACTGAGAATTTACTTCGTAATTTATTGAGAATTTATTAGGAATTTACTGAGTAATTTACTAATAATTTACTGGGAATTTATTGAGTAATTTACTTAGAATTTACTGAGTAATTTATTGGAAATTTACTTAGTAATTTACTGAGAATTTACTCATAATTTACTGAGTAATTTACTGAGTGATTTACAGATAATTTACTAAGAATTACACTGTAATTTGCTGAGAATTTATTGGAAAATTACTAAGTAATTTTTTGAGAATTTACTGACAATTTACTGGGAACTTACTGCGTAATTTACTGGGAATTTACCAAGTAATTTACTGAGAATTTACTGGGAATTTAGTGGTAATTTACTGTGAATTTACTGAGTAATTTAAGGGAATTTACTGGGAATTTACTCAGTAATTTACTGAGAATTTACAGGAATCTTGTAGGAATTTACCGAGCAAGTTACTTGTAATTTGCTGAGACTTTGCTGGGAATTTACTGGGTAATTTACTGAGAATTTACTTGGAATTTACTGCATAATTTAATGAGAATTTATTGGGAATTTACTTAGAATTTACTGGGAATTTACTCAGTAATTTAATGAAAATTTGCTGTTAATTTACAGAGTAATTTAATGAGAATTTACTGAGTAATTTACGGAGAATTTACTAAAAATTTATTGGGAATTTACTGGGAATTTAATGAGTAATTTACTGAGAATTTCCTGAGAATTTAGTCAGTAATTTACTGGGAATTTATTGAGTAATTTCCTGAGAATTTACTTGGAATTTACTGAGTATTTAATAAGAATTTACTGGGAATTTTCTGATTAATTTGATGAGAATTTACTCGGAATTTACTGAGAATCTAATGGAAATTTACTGAATAATTTATTGAGAATTTACTCAGTAATTTACTTGAATTTATTGGAAATTTATTCAATAATTTGCTGAGAATTTACTGGGAATTTATTAAGAATTTATTTTGAATTTATTAAGTCCTTTACTGAGAATGTACTAGGAATTTACTCAGTAATTTACAGAGAATTTACTGAGTAATTTAATTAGAATTTATTGGGAATTTACTAAGTAATTTACTGCGAATTTACTGAGTAATTTACGAAGAATGTACTGGGAATTTACGGAGAATTTACTGGGAATTTATATAGTAATTTACTGGGAATTTCCTCAGTAATTTACCCAAAATTTACGGGGCATTTGCTGAGTAATTTTATTAGAATTTTCTGGGAATTTACTGAAAATTTACTAGGAATTTACTGAGTAATTTGTTGAGAATTTATTGGAATTTATTGAGTAATTTACTGAGAATTTAATGGGAATTTTTTAAGTAATTTACTGAGAATTTACAGGGAATTTAATGAGAAATTTAATAAGATTTTATGGGAATTTACTGATTAATTTAATGAGAATTTATTGGGAATTTACTGAGAATTTAATGGGAATTTACTGAGAATTTACAGGGAATTTACTGAGTAATTTATTGAGAATTTAATGGGAATTTACTTAGTAATTTACTTAGAATTTACAGGGAATTTACAGAGAATTTACTAGGAATTTACTGAGTAATTTACTTAGAATTTCTGGGAATTTGCTTGGACTTTGCTCAGTAATTTACTGGGAATATATCGAGAACTTCTTGGGTATTGAGAATTTGCTGGGAATTTAATGTGTAATTTAATGAGAATTCACTGCGAATTTACTAAGAAATTACTAGGAATTTACTCGGTAATTTACCGAGTATTTACTTGGAATTTACTGCGTAATTTATTGGAAATTTACTGGGAATTTATTGAGTAATTTACTAGTAATTTCCTGAGAATTTTCTTGGAATTTAATAGGTTATTTACAGAGAATTTACTTGGAATTAACTGCATAATTTAATGAGAATTTATTGGGAATTTACTGAGAATTTAATGGGAATTTACTGAGTAATTTATTGAGAATTTACAGGGAATTTACTGAGTAATTTACTGAGAATTTAATGGGAATTTACTTAGTAATTTACTTAGAATTTACAGGGAATTTACAGAGAATTTACTAGGAATTTACTGAGTAATTTACTTAGAATTTTTGGGAATTTGCTTGGACTTTGCTCAGTAATTTACTGGGAATATATCGAGAACTTCCTGGGTATTGAGAATTTGCTAGGAATTTAATATGTAATTTAATGAGAATTTACTGAGAAATTACTGGGAATTTACTCGGTAATTTACCGAGTATTTACTTGGAATTTACTGGGAATTTATTGAGTAATTTACTAGTAATTTCCTGAGAATTTTCTTGGAATTTAATTGGTTATTTACAGAGAATTTACTTGGAATTAACTGCATAATTTAATGAGAATTTACTGGGAATTTACTTAGTAATTTACTGAGAATTTTGTAGGAATTTAATGAGTAATTTAATAAGATTTTACTGGGAATTTACTGAGTAATTTACTAAGAATTTAATGGGAATTTATTGAGAATTTACAAGGAATTTACTGAGTAATTTAATGAGAATTTACTGGGAATTACTTAGAATTTACTGTGAGTTTAATGATTAATTTACTGAGAATTTATTAGGAATTTACTTAGTAATTTATTAAGAATTTACTGGGAATTTACGGAGTAATTTACTGAGAATTTACAGAAAATTTCCTAGGACTTTACTGAGTAATTTAATAAAAATATATTGGGATTTTACTGATTAATTTAAAGAGAATTTACTGAGAATTTATTGGGAATTTACTGAGTAATTTACTGAGAGTTTACAGGGAATTTCCTCAGTAATTTACTGAGAATTGACTGGGAATTTACTGAGTAACTTATTTTGAATTGACTAGGAATTTACTGGGTATTTACTGAGAATTTACTGAGTAATTTAATGAGAATTTTCTTGTAATTTACTGAGTAATTTACGGAGCATTTACTGGGAATTTAATAAGAATTTAATGGGAATTTACTGACTAATTTACTGGCAATTTACGGAGAATTTACAAGGCATTTACCGAGTAATTTTGTGAGAATTTTCTAGAAATTTACAGAGAATTTACTTTGTAATTTATTGAAAATTTATTGGGAATTTACTGAGAAATTTACTGAGAATTTACTGAAAATTTACTGAGTAATTGACTGAGAATTTACTGGGAATTTAATGCGAATTTACTGAGTAATTTACTTGGAATTTACTACACAATTTACTAAGAATTTACTGAGAATTTACTGAGTAATTTACTGAGAATTTAATTGGAATTTACACAGTAATTTAATGAGAATTTACTTGGAATTTACTAAGTAATACTAAGTTATTTAGTGAGAATTTACAAGAAATTTCTTCATGAATGTACTGAGTAATTTACTGAGAATTTACCGGTAATTTAGTGAGAATTTACTAGGAATTTTTCCCAGTAATTTACTGGGAATTTACTGAGTAATTTACTGAGAATTTACTGGGAATTTACATAGTAATTTACAGAGAATTTACTGGGAATTTACTGAGCAATTTAATGACAATTTACTTGGAATTTACTGAGAATTTACACAGTAATTTACTGGGAATTTACTACGTAATTTACTGAGAATTAATTAGGAATTTACTCAAAATTTACACAGTAATCTAATGAGAATTTATTAGAAATTTACTAAGTAATTTAATGAGAATTTACTGGAAATTTACTGAGAATTTACTGGGAATTTAGTAAGAATTTATTTGGAATTTACTTTGTAATTTGCTGAGAATTTACTCGGAATTTACTAAGTAATTTACTGAGAATTTGCTGAGAATTTAATTTGTAATTTACTAAGTAATTTACTGAGAATTTTCGGGGAAATTACTGATTAATTTACTAAGAATTTACTGGGAACTTACTTAGAATTTACTGGGAATTTACTTCGTAATTTTGTAAAAATTTACTACGAATTTACTGAGTAATTTACTAAGAATTTGCTGGGAATTTACGAAGTAATTACTAAGAATTTACTTGGAATTTATTGGTAATTTACTGAGAATTTACTGAGTAATTTAAGGGGAATTTAATGGGAATTTACTGACAATTTACTAGGAATTTACTAAGTAATTTACTGAGAATTTACTGAAAATTTAGTGGTAATTTTGCTGAGAACTTACAGGGAATTTACTGAAAATTTATTGAGTAATTTACAGGGAATTTACTGAGCAATTTACTGAGCAATTTAATGGTAATTTACTGAGTTATTTAGTAAGAATTTACTTGAAATTTACTGATTAATTTAATGAGAATTTACTGGGAATTTACTTAGAATTTGCTGGGAATTTTCTGCGTAATTTACCAAGAATTTACTCGAAATATACTGAGTATTTACTGGGAATTTACTTAATAATTTACTGAGAGTATACTGGGAATTTACTGAGAATTTATTTGGAATTTACTTTGTAATTTACTGAGAATTTACTCGAAATTTACTAAGAATTTACTGAGTAATTTTCTGAGAATTTGCAGGAAATTTACTACGTAATTTATTGAGAATTTTCTAAGAATTTACAGAGAATTTACTCGGAATTTACACAGTAATTTAATGTGAATTTACTGGAAATTTACTGAGTAATTTAATGAGAATTTACTGAGTAATTTACAGAGAGTTTATTGGGAATTTATTAAGAATTTACTGGGAATTTACTGAGAATTTATTTGGAATTTATTTTGTAATTTACTGAGAACTTACTCAAAATTTATTGAGTAATTTACTAGGAATTTATTGAGAATTTAATTTGTAATTTACTGAGAATTTTTTGGGAAATTACTGGTTAATTTACTGGGAATTTACTGAGAATTTGCTGCGTAATTTAGTGAGAATTTACTACGAATTTACTGAGTAATTTACTTAGAATTTACTGGGAATTTACGAAGAAATTTACTGAGAATTTACTTGGAATTTAGTGGTAATTTACTGAGTAATTTACTGAGAATTTACTGTGAATTTACTGAGTAATTTAAAGGGAATTTAATGGGAATTTACTGAGAATTTAGTGGTAATTTATTGGGAATTTATTGAGTAATTTATGGGAAATTTACTTAGTAATTTACTGAGAATTTTCTGGTAATTTACTGAGTAATTTAATAAGAATTTACTTGGAATTTGCTGGTTGATTTAATGAGAATTTACTAGGAATTTACTACGTAATTTACCAAGAATTTACTCGGAATATACTGAGTATTTACTGAGAATTTATTGAGAATTTACTTAGTAATTTACTGATAATTTACTTCGAATTTAATGAGAATTTATTTGAAATTTACTTAGTAATTTACTGAGAATTTACTGAGTAATTTACTGAGTAATTTTCTGGGAATTTAATCTGTAATTTATAGAGTAATTTACTGTGAATTTTCTGGGAAATTACTGATTAATTTACTGAGAATTTACTGGGAATTTACTGCGTAATTTAGTAAGATTTTACTCTGAATTTACAGAGTAAATTTACTGAGAATTAACTGGAAATTTACGAAGTAATTTATTGAGAATTTACTTGGAATTTAGTGGTAATTTACTGAGTAATTTACTGTGAATTTACTGAGTAATTTAAGGGTAATGTAATGGGAATTTACTAAGAATTTACTAAGAAATTTACTAAGAGTTTACTGCGAATTTAGTGGTAATTTATTGAGAATTTACTGAGAATTTACTATGTAATTTTCTAAGAATTTACTAGTAATTTACACAGTAATTTAATAAGAATTTACTTGGAATTTACTGATTAATTTAATGAGAATTTACTTAGAATTTGCTAGGAATTTATTGCGTAATTTACCAAGAATTTATTGGGAATATACTGAGTATTTACTGGGAATTTACTTAGTAATTTACTAAGAATTTACTAAGTAATTTACTGAAAATTTACTTGGAATTTACTGAGAATTTACTGGAAATTTACTTTGTAATTTAATGAGAATTTATTGAGAATTATCTGGGAATTTACTTAGTAATTTAGTGAGAATTTACTGGGAATTTAGTTAGTAATTTACTGAGAATTTAATGAGAATTTACTGAAAATTTCCTTGGAATTTTCTGAGAATTTACTTAGAATTTACTCAGTAATTTGCTGAGAATTTACTGAGTCATTTAATGACAAGTTACTGGGAATTTATTAAGAAATTTACAAAGAATTTATAAGGAATTTACTGAGTGATTTAAAGAGAATTTACTGTGAATTTACTAAGAATTTATTGGGAATTTACTGATTAATTTACTGAGAATTTATAGGGAATTTACCCTGTAATTTATAGAGAATTTACTTGGAATTTACTGAGAATTTATTGGGTATTAACTGAGTAATTTAATAAGAATTTACTGATAATTTACTGATTAATTTAATAAGAATTTACTGGAAAGTTACTGAGAATTTAATGGGAATTTACTGAGAATTTACTGAGTTATTTACTGAGAATTTAATGAAAATTTACTGGAAATTTAATAAGTAAGTTACTGAGAATTTACTAGGAAATTTGCTCTGTAATTGTCACGACCCGAACCCGCCCCCATGGGTTAAGGACGTAACCGGCCAGTAATCCTAGGATTACCTACGGCCTCAAACCAAAACAGACTTAACACATCAGAGTAAAGGGGCCAAAAGGGAAGCAAAATTTAAAACTTTGTCCATAGAACTGTGCTTACATGGCACATCAAAAACAAACCATACATATGTACGTTAATAACTCACAACAGAAACATAGCGACATAGGTTTTGTACAGACAGGATCATCCAAAACTAAGTCAACCCATAAAAACTATAAGCAGACATATACAAAACTTCGCCAACCTGACAAAATGTAAATACATAACAAAAGGGCGAAGACGAGTCTCGTGCGTGAGACACAAGGGCTGACTCTCTCAAAACCTTAGTTGTTCCATACAGACTTCACTGAGACTGGGTCTGGACTTCTCTTGGCTCACCTACAAACACATGAATGAGCGTGAGCGATAGCCCAGTGAATAATATCAAATCAAATACAGAAGTTACATAACAATGTAGAACAACATGTTCCAAACGGCCTTAGGCCCAATTCATATTTCCATTTAACAGATATATAACTATACGAGATTCAAATCAAGTGACTGTAGTTCCAAACATTCTGGCCTTTGGCCCATTCAGATTTCCATTCATTTCTTTCAAAACGGCCTTCGGCCCACTCATTCATGTCAAAACGACCTTCGGTCCACTCATTTCTATCAGAACGACCTTCGGTCCATTTATGTTCATCAAAACGACCTTTGGTCCATTTATGTTTATCAGAACGACCTTTGGTCCATTTGTGTTTATCAAAACGACCTTGGGTCCATTTATGTTTATTCATATCAGACTTACGTCCATAATCCCAATTTAGCAATTCATAAAGCGTATAAGGGAATAGACAATTGGACATTCACAAGCATTCAAATATCGATGTTACTCACAGTGATCGGCTTGTGGATTCGTCCTGGAGCTTGACCCTACACATTCCATGAACACAAAAGGGTCATTAACCATTCAATCCGTTCCTTAATTCACATATTCCTCTTTAGGCTTTATTCTTATCTTATCAACTCATTTACAATGCTTAACATATGCCTAAGAGTGCTTATAAGTGAAAGAGAACGGGAAACGAAACACAGAACGCATGAACAAAATTTCAGAAAACAGGGTACCCGCTCGAGCGTGGACTTCACCGCTCGAGCGGACCCTATAGGCCTGCAAAAGTGCTGGTTGCATCAAAAATACGCTCGAGCGTTAAATAGGGCGCTCGAGCGGAAGGCCTGTCAAAATAGCTCCCCCGCTCTAGCGTGAATTACCCCGCTCGAGCGGACATCAAGTCTGCAAAAAGTGCTGGGAGCACGCATTTCCCGCTCGAGCGTCAAGTTCCCCGCTCGAGCGGACCTCAAAATTCTGGAAAACCCAGAACTGTGTTCTTGAGCTCCAATTCGATTTTCCAGCTACATCACTTGCATGCAATGGCCCAAATCTCAAATTAATCATGCTAACATGACACCAATGCAAGATTACAACATTAGGAAGCTCATTTTCTTGATTTATCTACATGCATGTCTCAAAACATGTCAAACTCAACATCAACATAACAAACTCATGCATTCAAGCTCATATCTTCTCAAATTGTACATGCATGTGATCTATTAGCCACATTCCCAACTTAGATGGCACAAATGATGAGTATAACATGAGCTTCAATTGAAATTGTACATGGATTATACATTCTCATGCTCAAACATGCAAATTCAAGGTACTTACTTACATGCATGCACATAATGGCCTACAATTCAACCAAACCAATTCATTTTCCTCATGACTAAGCTAAATCATGTTCTTGACCATTATTCCAACTTGAATTCACAAAATTTCAACTTAATACCTATGGATTCACTTACCAAGGAGCTTTAATCTCCCCAATTTAGCAATACTTGAGCTAAATCTCCAAAAGGTCCAAGTCTTGAACCACAAATGCACAATTCTCTCCTCTCTCTCTCTCCACCGCCGGCTCTCTCTCTCTTTCTTAGAGAGTTGGTCAGCCCCAAAATGAAGATAAGGAGGAGGGAAGTTGAGTGTATAGCCCTTTCCATACTTTCCCACTAGCTCAATTTAATAATAACAAATAATTGGGCACCAAATCACCAATTTAATCAACTTAATCTGGTCAGAATTAATTTTTCAATTAAATTTCACCGTAGGCTCTAGAAATTATGCCAACCACAGTGGCGTAATCAATTTCGGGTTCTGTGGCCGATAAGGCCCTCAATTTAATTTCCAGAGCAGATTATTCAAACAGATATTCCTACGGTGAACAGGTAGAATTCCAAAGTCGCATATATTCACATAATGGCATACAAAAATCATATCAAAACACATAATCACATCATGTTAAGGTCCAATTAACATATTACGGAACAGGGGTATTACAGTAATTTAATGAGAATTTACTGGGAATTTACCGAGAATTTGCTGGGAATTTACTGAGTAATTTAGTGAGAATTTACTCAGTAAGTTACTGAGAATTTACTGGGAATTTGCTGAGTAGTTTACTGATAATTTACTAGTAATTTACTGAGTAATTTACTGATAATTTACTCGGCATTTACTCAGTAATTTACTGAGAATTTACTTGGAATTTATTGAGTATTTACTGGATATTTTCTGAGAATTTACTGGGAATTACTGAGTATTTACTTGAAATTTCCTGAGTAATTTTACTAAGAATTTTGCTGAGTAATATAATGAGAATTTACTGAGAATTTACTTAGTAATTTAGTTAGAATTTTTTGGGAATTTACTCAGTAATTTTCTGAGAATTTACTGGGTAATTTACTGAGAAATTACTGGGAATTTACTAGGAATTTACTGATTAACTTAATGACATTTTATAGGGAATTTACTGAATAATTTAGTAAGAATTTATTGAGAATTTACTTGGAATTTACTGAGGAATTTACTGGGAATTTACTGAGTAATTTAATGAGAATTTGCTAGGAATTTATTGAGTAGTTTTTTGAGAATTTAGTGGGAACTTACACAGTAATTTAATGAGTATTGGTTGGGAATTTACTTCATAATTTTCTTCGAATTTACGGGGAATTTCATCACTAATTTACTGAGATTATTCAGGGAATTTACAGGGTAATTTTCAGGGAATTTACAGAGAATCTACTGAGAATTTACTGAGAATTTACTGGAAATTTACTAAGTAATTTTTTGAGAATTTACTGGGAATTTACACAGTAATTTAATAAAAATTTACTTGGAATTACTGAGTAATTTACTTAGAATTTATTAGGAATTTACAGAGTAATGTACTGAGAACTTACAGGGAATTTATTGCAAATTTACTAAGTAATTTACTAAAAATTTACTGGGAATTTATTGAGTAATTTACTGAAAATTTACAGGGAATTTACTAAGTAATTTACAGAGAATTTATTGGGAATTTACTTCGTAATTTACTGAGAATTTACTGGGAACATACTGAGAATTACTCAGTAATTTACTGAGAATTTACTGGGAATTTACTGAGTAATATACTGAAAATTTCCTGGGAATTTACTAGGAATTTATTTGGAATTTACTGAGAATTTCCTAGGAATCTACAAAGTAATTTACAGAGAATTTACTCAAAATTTACACAGTAATCTAATAAGAATTTATTGGAAATTTACTAAGTAATTTATTGAGAATTTACTGAGTAATTTACTGAGAGTTTATTGGGAATTTATTGAGAATTTACTGAGTAATTTCTAAGTAATTTACTCGGAATTTATTGAGAGTAACTTGAGAATTTAATCTGCAATTTACTGAGTAATTTACTGAGAATTCTCTGGAAGATTACTAATTAATTTACTGAGAATTTATTGCGTAATTTTGTGAGAATTTACTAGGAATTTACTGAGTAATTTACTGAAAATTTACTTTTAATTTAGTGGTAATTTATTGAGTAATTTACTAAGAATTTATATTGAATTTACTACGTAATTTACTGAGAATTTCCTGGGAATTTACAAAGTAATTTACTGAGAATTTACTCAGAATTTACACAGTAATCTAATGAGAATTTATTGGAAATTTACTAAGTAATTTACTGAGAATTTCCTGAGTAATTTACTGAGAGTTTACTGGGAATTTACTGAGAATTTACTGAGTAATTTCTAAGTAATTTACTCGGAATTTACTGAGAATTTAATATGCAGTTTACTGAGAATTTACTGAAAATTTATTGCGTAGTTTGGTGAGAATTTACTAGGAATTTACTGAGTAATTTACTTTTAATTTAATGGTAATTTACTAAGAATTTACTATGAATTTACTAAGTAATTTAAGGAGAATTTAATGAGAATTTATTGAGAATATACTAGGAATTTACTAAGTAATTTACTGGAAATTTAGTGGTAATCTATTGAGTAATTTACTGATAATTTATTGGAAATTTATTGAGAATTTACAGGGAATTTATTGAGTAATTTACTGAGAATTTACTGAGTAATTTAATAAGAATTTACTTGCAATTTACTGATTAATTTAATAAGAATTTACTGGGAATTTACTGCGTAATTTACTAAGAATTTACTGAGAATATACTGAGTATTTATTGGGAATTTACTCAGTAATTTACAGAGAATTTACTTAGAATTTACTCGGAATTTAATGGGAATTTACTCTGTAATTTAATGAGAATTTACTGAGAATTATCTCGAAATTTACTTAGTAGTTTAGTGAGAATTTACTGAGAATTTAATGGGAATTTAATGAGAATTTCCTTGGATTTTACTGAGAATTTTCTCAGTAATTTGCTGAAATTTACTGGGAATTTTCTTAGTAATTTACTGAGAATTTACTAAGAAAGTTACAGAGAATTTACTAAGTGATTTAAGGAAAATTTACTGTGAATATACTAAGAATTTATTGGGAATTTATTGATTAATTTAATGAGAATTTACTTGGAATTTACTGAGTAATTTACTGAGAATTTACTAGGAATTTATTGGGAATTTATTGGGAATTAACTAAGTAATTTAATAAGAATTTACTTTTAATTTACTGAGTAATTTAATGAGAATTTACTGAAAATTTACTGAGAATTTACTGAGTTGTTTACTGAGAATTTAATGAGAATTTATAGGGAATTTACTAAGTATTTACTGAGAATTTACTGAGTAATTTACTGAGAAGTTATTAGGAATTTTGCTGAGTAATTTAATGATAATTTACTGGTAATTTACCGAGTAATTTAGTGAGAATTTACTGGGAATTTACTCAGTAATTTATTAAGAATTTACTAGAAATTTACTAAGTAATTTATTGAGAATTTATTGGGAATTTAGTTAGTAATTTACTGAGTAATTTATTGATAATTTACTCGGCATTTATTGAGTAATTTACCGAGTATTTACTAGGAATTTCCTGGAAATTTACTGAGTATTTACTTGGAATTTCCTGAGTTATTTACTGAGAATTCACTGAGTAATATAATGAGAATTTACTGAGAATTTACTGGGAATTTACTGAATAATTTAGTTAAAATTTACTAGGAATTTACTCAGTAATTTACTGAGAATTTATTAGGTAATTTATTGAGAATTTAATGGGAATTTACAGAGTAATTTACTGAGAATTTACTAAGAATTTACGGAGTAATTTACTGAGAAATTATTAGAAATTTATTGAGTAATTTAATAAGAATTTACTAGAATTTACTGATTAACTTAATCACATTTAATAAGGAATTTACTGAATAATTTAGTGAGAATTTTCTTAGTAATTTACTGAAAATTTATTAAGTAATTTACTGAGAATTTACAACGAATTTACTGCGAATTTACTAAGTAATCTATTGAGAATTTACTGGGAACTTACACAGTAATTTAATGAGAATTGGCTGGGAATTTACTGCGTAATTTTCAGGGAATTTATAGAGAATATACTGAAAATTTAAAGAGAATTTACTGGGAATTTACATAGTAATTTAATGATAATTTACTTGGAATTTACTGAGTAATTTATTGAGAATTTACTGGGAATTTACTAAGTAATTTACTGAGAATTTATCGAGAATTTACACTGTAATTTACTAGGTAATTTACTGAGAATTTACTGGGAATTTACTTCGTAATTTACTGAGAATTTACTAGGAATTTACTGGGAATTTACTAGGAATTTACTGAGTAATTTAATGAGAATTTATTGAGAATTTACTAGGAATGTCACGACCCCAAACCGCCCCTAGTAGGATGGTGCCGTGATGGCCAGTAATCCGAGATTACCGAAGTCCAACTTTGAAAATTCACACACAATCAGAGTATTACATATGGGGCTAACATGTGCGGAAGCAATACATACAAATCTAATGGGTCCATAAGAGCTGTGCATAAGTAAAATGAAATGACATACATCTTTAACATGGTCTTACATCTTGAATATAACATAAGAAAAATGCATATTACATCTTGATCAAGGCCTCTCAAGCCGACATATACAAAATACATGAACTACAAGTCAAGAAACATAATCTTCCAGATTACCGACATCCTCACTACTGACATAACATACATACAAAACACACATCTCGGCGTAGCCGACTTCTTGCTTGTTACCTACATATACATATAGGGAGGGTGAGCTTGGATACTCAGTGAATGGTACAAGTAATAAAGGTTTTAAATGAATGATAACCGAGATCTCTGCAAAACATACATATCATCGCTTGTACAAAACATGGGATGAACCTAGTTCATCAATCTTGATCTTACAAAACTTGCTTACTTCCTTTGGATGTTAATAACATCTACATAATACAAGGGATGACATTCCGGACTTACAAAACCCACGCGGTAAACCGTCAGTGGCAAAACAAGGGAATAATCGACCTGGAATCGATTAGACAAACCACCCGCACAAGGCCATCGGTGGGGCCATCCGTTCATAGACCGTCGATGGCAGAGATCTCTCATACTTAGTACTGCGAAAGTTTAGAGTCCTCCAGCACAAGGGACTTTAGTACTGTGAAAGTTTAGAGTCCTCCAGCACAAGGGACTTTCCGAGAATGTCATCAAAACAAAACTTTCTTGATACATAAAAATAGGGATAATCATTCATTGCTTGATCAAATGCTTTTATCAAAGACGAAACAAGGCTTTATCAAATCTTTATAACATAACTTTATTAAAAATACCACTCACTTAGCTCTTCGGACGTCGGAATCAAGGCGAAGGTCCAACTCCTACAAACACATGGTAAAGTCTACTGAATGTACTTCTCAAAACAAGTCTTACATGCATGCAAATGATCTCGGGAAAACCTGCTGGAAGTCAAAACACTGTTTTATATGTCAGGAAGACATGCTGGGTACCAACCAGGTCTTTGCCGAGGTCCCACACCTCCTGGCCGAGGTGTGGTTACCTAGGCTTCGGCGTGCGGCTGCATGCCGAGGTACGCACAAGACAAACTAAAGGTGTAAGTGATCATGCAAGGTAGGCCAAGGTGAGATACGATGCTTGGCCTAAGTGTGAGGTCTAGGTAAGAGTGATCTCGGCGACTACACTTAGGGAAGTGAGGTCTGGAGATCTGGGTTTCCACCCGTGAAGAACATGAAGAACATGAATGCTAAAATCATAACTTCTTTATTACAAAATCTGGATTTCATGCTATGAGTTCGAAAACATGGACCTTGGTACCCATACTTGAAGATAATAGGGAAACAAACACAAAAACATGGACCTAGGCATGAGCTTTCGGATCAAAACATGACTTTTCTTAAAGAACATATGAATACTATTTTCTCTTTCTAAAACCGAACTTCAAAGCAATGCATGGCTTACAAATCATATTCAATCATGCAATGCAATAACATAAACATAAAGAACAACATGGGCAGATCAAGAATCTAACCTTAGAACACAGATCTAACGGTCCGATCTCTAGGGATCAAGCTTGGAAATCCACTCTCCCTCAAGAACTCCTCTTCCTCTCCTAGAGCTTCTCTCTCCTCTTCAAAAAACAAGGATATAACAATGATAAGTTTCTTCGTCTGCCGGCTGATTTAACACTCAGTTCAGACACGTGGCAACGGCTGGTTGGTTCTCCTCAAAAAGGTGATAGATTGACAAGACATGTGTAAGACAAAGCATATCTAACAAGCTACCCGGCAAGGAACTCCGGCAAGTGATGACATTGGCTAAGGACAAAGCTTCGGCAACTAAGGTGACAATGACCTTGGCTAGGAAGGACAACACTTGACTAAGCTGTGCCACACCTTGGCCTAGATGTGCCACACCTCAGTCTAGGTCATACCACTCCAGGACAAGATCACTCAGGTGCAAAGGTAACATCTCGGCCTAGATAATACACATCTCAGCCTTGGTGATGAACACCTCGGCCTAGATAATGACATCTCGGCCAATATGCCAGGGCGAAGGTGGAGGTCAAACAAAGTGGTTCCAAGATAATTCTAGACTGAAGATGACCTCGGCTTGGAATGATCTAGGCTTAACAAAACTTAGGCTTGAGACACCAAGAAAGGAACAAAGCATGCAAGCAACACTTAAGCAAAACAAGACAAGATTCATGAATGCAAACTTAACAAGACAAAGTTATGCAAATGCACATGAACATGACTAAGACATAAATGTGGGTTGTTACATCCTTCCCCCCTTAAAGAAGTTTGGTCCCCAAACTTCACTTACCTTGTTCCCAAAACGACTCCGGATGTCGAGTTCTCATCTCTTCTTATCATCTCTAGCTTTTACCTTGGGACAATCCTTAATACGATGACCCATCTCACCGCACCCAAAACATGCTCCAGTTGCTCGAAGACAAACTCCAAAATGTAGCTTCCCGCAACTTGCACATGTCGACCTAGTGCCACTTTCCTGATTCGCGTTGTTGGGACTGTCCACCTTTGTCTTCTCCTCGGTATCATTCAGGTTTGCCTCTTCTTCGCGATTGTCATAGGTTTGCCTCCTCTTCTGATTCTTCCCCGAACTTTGACTTCTGTTCAGGTTGGCTTCTGCAAGGATGGCTTTATCCAACACTCCAGCATACGTCGGCATGTTGAGCAAATTAACCTGATCTTGTATTGGCCCTCGAAGTCCACTCTCAAACTTCCTAGCTTTCCTGTATTCGTTGTCGACCATGTGAGGTGCATACCTTGCCAACTCGGTGAAAGCACGATCATATTCTGTCACTGTTTTGCTACCCTTTGCCAACATCTGAAATTCTGTGGTCTTGCGATCTCGGACACTGAGTGGGAAATGCTTGTCATAGAACAGCTCAAAAAATTTGGCCCAAGTCAAGTCTGGATTACCTTCTCGGATCATCATCCACCATCTGCGAGCGTCGTCTTCCAATGTAAATGCTGCCAATGACACCTTCTGAGCGTCGCTGCTAGGAAAAACCTCGAACAACTTCTTCATTTCAAAAACCCGTGCTTCTGCTTTCATCGGCTCTATACCTCAATGGAACTTCGGCGGCTTCATCTTTTTGAATTCCTTGATCAAAGTTATGGTGCCATCCCCATATAAGGCTGGCTGTAGAGGCACTTGCGGCACTGGAGGAGGTGAAGGTGGGATTACACGTCGGCCATCTGTATGTTCGGCCTGAGTAGATGTAGTACCAATGTTCTGTCGCCTTGCTTGCCTTAACTCATCGGCCAAACTTTTAATAATCCTTTCTAATCTGTCCAACTTGTCTTTGGATTAATCTCAGCCAACTGGGGGTCTACCTCTTCTCATGATGCTAGGAGTATGCAGGATGTGACTCTTAGAACAAAACGAACAAATGAACATGTATGCAAGTGAACATGATCATGCCGATGTAACAAATGCTCATGCCGAGATGATGCACACCTTGTCAAGTAGCAAGCAATATGATGCAATCCTAAGATCATTCTAAGGGAAATCCTATGCTCTTTAGGACTCAAAGTGTGTGAATAACATACTATAAGGAACTTGTGCTCTGATACCATTCTGTCACGACCCCAAACCGCCCCTAGTAGGATGGTGTCGTGATGGCCAGTAATCCGAGATTACCGAAGGCCAACTTTGAAAATTCACACACAATCAGAGTATTCATATGGGGCTAACATGTGCGGAAGCAATACATACAAATCTAATGGGTCCATAAGAGCTGTGCATAAGTAAAATGAAATGACATACATCTTTAACATGGTCTTACATCTTGAATATAACATAAGCAAAATACATATTACATCTTGATCAAGGCCTCTCAAGCCGACATATACAAAATACATGAACTACAAGTCAAGAAACATAATCTTCCAGATTGCCAACATCCTCACTGCCGACATAACATACATACAAAACACACATCTCGGCGTAGCCGACTTCTTGCTTGTTACCTACATATACATATAGGGAGGGTGAGCTTGGATACTCAGTGAATGGTACAAGTAATAAAGGTTTTAAATGAATGATAACCGAGATCTTTGCAAAACATACATATCATAGCTTGTACAAAACATGGGATGAACCTAGTTCATCAATCTTGATCTTACAAAACTTGCTTACTTCCTTTGGATGTTAATAACATCTACATAATACAAGGGATGACATTCCGGACTTACAAAACCCACGCGGTAAACCGTTAGTGGCAAAACAAGGGAATAATCGACCCGGAATCGATTAGACAAACCACCCGCACAAGGCCGTCGGTGGGGTCATCCGTTCATAGACCGTCGATGGCAGAGATCTCTCATACTTAGTACTGCGAAAGTTTAGAGTCCTCCAGCACAAGGGACTTTCCGAGAATGTCATCAAAACAAAACTTTCTTGATACATAAAAGTGGGGATAATCATTCATTGCTTGATCAAATGCTTTTATCAAAGACGAAACAAGGCTTTATCAAATCTTTATAACATAACTTTATTAAAAATACCACTCATTTAGCTCTTCAGACATCGAAATCAAGGCAAAGGTCCAAGTCCTACAAACACATGGCAAAGTCTACTGAATGTACTTCTCAAAAATAGTCTTAGATGCATGCAAATGATCTCGGGAAAACATGCTGGAAGTCAAAACACTGTTTTACATGTCAGGAAGACATGCTGGGTACCAACCAAGTCTTTGCCGAGGTCCCACACCTCTTGGCCGAGGTGTGGTTACCTAGGCTTCGGCGTGTGGCTGCATGCCGAGGTACGCACAAGACAAACTAAAGGTGTAAGTGATCATGCAAGGTAGGCCAAGGTGAGATACGATGCTTGGCCTAAGTGTGAGGTCTAGGTAAGAGTGATCTCGGCGACTACACTTAGGGAAGTGAGGTCTGGAGATCTGGGTTTCCACCCGTGAAGAACATGAAGAGCATGAACATGAAGATCATGAAGAACATGAATGCTAAAATCATAACTTCTTTATTACAAAATCTGGGATTTCATGCTATGAGTTCGAAAACATGGACCTTGGTACCCATACTTGAAGATCATATGGAAACAAACACAAAAACATGGACCTAGGCATGAGCTTCCGGATCAAAACATGACTTTTCTTGAAGACCATATGAATACTATTTTCTCTTTCTAAAACCGAACTTCAAAGCAATGCATGGCTTACAAATCATATTCAATCATGCAATGCAATAACATAAACATAAAGAATAACATGAGCAGATCAAGAATCTAACCTTAGAACACGGATCTAACGGTTCAATCTCTAGGTATCAAGCTTGGAAATCCACTCTCCCTCAAGAACTCCTCTTCCTCTCCTAGGGCTTCTCTCTCCTCTTCAAAAAACAAGGATATAACAATGATAGGTTTCTTCCTCTGCCGGCTAATTTAACACTCAGCTCGGACACGTGGCAACGGCTGGTTGGTTCTCCTAAAAAAGGTGATAGATTGACAAGACATGTGTAAGACAAAGCGTATCTAACAAGCTACCCGGCAAGGAACTCCGGCAAGTGATGACATCGGCTAAGGACAAGGCTTTGGCAACTAAGGTGACAATGACCTCGGCTAGGAAGGATAACACTTGACTAAGCTGTGCCACACCTTAGCCTAGATGTGCCACACCTCGGTCTAGGTCATACCACTCCAGGACAAGATCACTTAGGTGCAAAGGTAACATCTCGGCCTAGATAATACACATCTCGGCCTTGGTGATAAACACCTCGGCCTAGATAATGACATCTCGGCCAATATGTCAGGGCGAAGGTGGAGGTCAAACAAAGTGGTTCCAAGATAATTCTAGACTGAAGATGACCTCGGCTTGGAATGATCTAGGCTTAACATAACTTAGGCTTGAGACACCAAGGAAGGAACAAAGCATGCAAGCAACACTTAAGCAAAACAAGACAAGATTCATGAATGCAAACTTAACAAGACAAAGTTATGCAAATGCACATGAACATGACTAAGATATAAATGTGGGTTGTTACAAGGAATTAATTCGTAATTTACTGAGAATTTGCACAGTAATTTACTGGGAATTTACTAGGAATTTACTGAGTAATTTACTGAGAATTTACTCGGAATTTACACAATAATCTAATGAGAATTTATTAGAAATTTACTGAGTAACTTCCTGGGAATTTGCTGAGAATTTACTCAGTAATTTACTGAGAATTTATTGGGAATTTACTGAGTAATTTACTGAAAATTTACTCATAATTTATTGAGAATTCATTGAGAATTTAATCTGTAATTTACTGGGAATTTACTGATTAATTTACTAAGAATTTACTGAGAATTTACTGCGTAATTTAGTGAGAATTTACTAGAAATTTATTGAGTAATTTACTGAGAATTTATTGGGAATTTACTAAGTAATTTACTCAGAATTTACTTGGAATTTAGTGGTAATTTACTGTGAATTTACTAAGTAATTTAAGGATAAATTAATGGGAATTTACTGAGAATTTACTAAGTAATTTACTGAGAATTTAGTGGGAATTTAGTGTTATTTTGCTGAGTAATTTATTGAGAATTTACTGGGAATTTACTGAGAATTTACCGAGTAATTTACGGGGAATTTTCTCAGTAATTTATTGAGAATTTACTTAGTCATTTACTTGGAATTTACTGAGTAATTTAATGAGAATTTGCTGGGAATTTACTGTGTAATTTACTAAGAATTTACTAGGAATTTACGGGGAATTTGCTAAGTAACTTATTGAGAATTTAATGGAAATTTAGTTGGAATTTTTTGAGAATTTACTCAGAATTTTCTTGGGAATGTACTCTGTAATTTAATGAGAATTTACTGAGAATTATTTGGGAAACTACTTAGTAATTTAGTGATAATTTACTGAGAATTTACTTAGTACTTTACTGAGAATTTAATGGGAATTTACTGAAAAATTCTATTAGAATTTCCTTGGAATTTACTGAGAATTTACTCAGTAATTTACTGAGAATTTATTGGGAACTTTCTTAGTAATTTACTAACAATTTACTGAGTCATTTACTGACAATTTACTGGAAATTTTTTGAGAAATTTACTAAGAATTTACTGAGTGATTTACTAACAATATACAGAGAATTTACTGATTAATTTACTGAGAATTTGTAGGGAGTTTACCCTGTAATTTACTGAGAATTTGTAGGGAGTTTACCCTGTAATTTACTAAGAATTTACTGAGAATTTAATGAGAATTTACTGTTAATTTACTAATAATTTACTAGGAATTTATTGGAAATTAACTGAGTAATTTAATAAAAATTTACTGGTAATTTACTAATTAATTTAATGGGAATTTACTGAAAACTTACTGGGAATTTACTGAGTAATTTTTTGAGAATTTACTGGGAATTTACTCAGTAATTTACTGAAAATTTAATGAGAATTAACTGGGAATTTACTGAGTATTTACTGGGAATTTACTAAGTAATTTACTGAGAATTTACCAGGAATTTTGCCGAGTAATTTATTGAGAATTTACGGGGTATTTATCGAGAATTTACTGGAAATTTACTCAATAGTTTACTGAAAATTTACTAAGAATTTACTGATAATTTACTTGGAATTTACTGAGTATTTACTTGGAATTTTTTGAGTAATGTACTGAGAATTTACTGGGAATTTACTAAGTAATTTAGTTAGAATTTACTGCGAATTTACTCAGTAATTTACTGAGTAATTTATAGAGAATTTTATGGGAATATACAGAGTCATTTACTGAGAATTTACTCCAAATTTACTGAGCAATTTACTTAGAAATTACTGGGAATTTGCTGAGTAATTTAATAAAAATTTACTGGGAATTTACTGATTAACTTAATGACATTTTATAGGGAATTTACTAAATAATTTAGTGATAATTTACTGAGAATTTACTTGGAATTTACTGAGAATTTACTGAGTAATTTAATCGGAATTACTCGGAATTTACTAAGAATTTACTGGGAATTTATTGAGTAATTTTTTGAGAATTTACTGGGAACTTACACAGTAATTTAATGAGAATCTGCTGGGAATTTACTGCGTAATTTTTTGAGAATTTACGGAGAATTTAATCTGTAATTTACTGAGAATTTTCAAGAAATTTACTGCGTAATTTTCAAGGAATTTACAAAGAATTGACTGAGAATTTACAGAGAATTTACTGGGAATTTACTGAGTAATTTTTTACGAATTTACTAGGAATTTACACAGTAATTTAATGAGAATTTACTTGGAATTTACTGAATAATTTACTGAGAATTTGCTGGGAATTTACTAAGTAATGTACTGAGGATTTACTTGGAATTTATTGAGAATTTATTGGGAATATATTGAGTAATTTACTGAAAATTTACTGGCAATTTATCGACTAATTTACTTAGAATTTATCGAGAATTTACTCAGTAATTTATTGAGAATTTACTAAGTAACTTACTCAGAATTTACTAGGAATTTACTGGAATTTATTTAGTAATTTACTGAGAATTTATTGGGAATTTACCAAGTAATTTACTGAGAATTTACTTGGAATTTACTGGGATTTTATTGAGTAATTTACTGAGAATTTTCTGGGAATTTACTTTTGAGAATTTACTGGGAATTTACTGGGAATTTACTATGTAATTTACTGTAAATTTACTTGGAATTTACTGAGTAATTTACTGAGAATTTACTGGGAATTCACTGAGTAATTTACAGATAATTTACTGAGAATTTACCTTGTAATTTACTGAGTAATTTACTGGGAATTTAATGAGAATTTACTGCGAATTTACTACGTAATTACAGAGAATTTACTGGGAATTTACTAAGTAATTTACTGAGAATTTAGTGGGAATTTTCTGAGTAATTTTCTGAGAATTTACTGAGTGATTTAATGAGATTATACTGTGAATTTACTGAGCAATTTAATGAGAATTTACTCAAAATTTAGTGAGTAATTTACTGGGAATTTACTCAGAATTTATTGGGAATTAACTGAGTAATTTAATAAGAATTCACTGGTAATTTACTGATTAATTTAATGAGAATTTACTGGGAATTTACTGAGTTATTTACTGAGAATTTAATAAGAATTTACTAAGTATTTACTGAGTATTTACTGAGTAATTTAATGAGAATTTACTGGGAATTTACTCAGTAATTTATTGAGAATTTACTGGGAATTTACGGAGTAATTCCCTGAGAATTTGCTGGGAATTTACTGAGTAGCTGAATGAGAATTTATTGGGAATTTACTGGGAATTTACTTGGTAATTTACCGAGAATTTACTATGTAATTTCCTGAAAATTTACTGGGAATTTTCTGAGTAATTTTCTGAGAATTTATTGGAAATTTACTGAGTAATTTAATAAGAATTTACTGGAAATTTACTGATTAATTTAATGAGAATTACTGGGAATTTACTGAGAATTTACTCGGAATTTACTAAGTGATTTAATGAGAATTTACTATGAATTTACTTAGTAATTTACTGAGAATTTACTAGGAATGTACGCAGAATTTACTTGGAATTTACCGAGTATTTACTAGAAATTTTCTGACTAATTTACTGAGAAATTACTAGGAATTTACTGAATAATTTAATTAGAATTTACTGGGAATTTACTGAGTAATTTATTGAGAATTTTATGGTAATTTACTGAGTAATTTAATGGGAATTTATAGATTTTTTTACTGAGATTTTACTGGAAATTTACTAAGTAATTTAATAAGAATTTACTGGGAATTTACTCATTAATTTAATGAGAATTTACTTGGAATTTACTGAGTAATTTACTGAGAATTTATTGAGAATTTAATGAGTATTTTCTGGGAATTTACTGAGAATTTACTGGGAATTTAATGTGTAATTTACTAAGAATTTACTGGGAATTTACTCAGTAATTTATTGAGGATTTACTGAGTATTTAATGGGAATTTGCTAAATAATTTACTTGGAATTTACTGGGAATTTTCTGAGTAATTTAATGAGAATTTAATGGGAATTTAATTAGAATTTACTGAGTAATTTAGTGGGAATTTACTGAGAATTTACTGGGAATTTACTTAGTAATTTAATTAGAATTTACTGGAAATTTACTTAGAAATTTACTGAGAATTTGCTTGAAATTTACTGAGAATTTGTTGGAAATTTTCTGCGTAATTTACTGGAAATTTACTCATAATTGACTGGGAATTTACTAGGAATTTAATGAGTAATTTACCTAGAATTTACTGAGAGTTTACTTAGAACTTTACTGAGAATTTACTTGGAATTTATACAGTAATTTACTAGGAATTTACTTAGTAATTTACAGAGAATTAACTTGGAATTTAATGAAAATTTACTAGGAATTTATTGAGTATTTTACTGAGAATTTACTGGAAATTTACTGAGTAATTTACAAAGAAGTTATTGGGAATTCACTTAGTAATTTACTGAGAATTTATTGAGAATTTACTGGGAATTTACACAGTAATTTACTGAGAAGTTACTCAAAATTTACTGAGTAATTTAATAAGAATTTTCTGGAAATTCAATGAGTGATTTAATTAGAATATAATGTGAATTTACTGAGAATTACAGGAAATTTACTAAGAATTTACTCAGAATGTACTGGGAATTTACTTAGTAATTTACTGAGAATTTACTCGGAATTTACTAAGTAATTTACAGAGAATTTACTGGAAATTTACTCGGTAATTTACTAGGAATTTATTTGGAATTTAGTGAGTAATTTACTTAGAATTTATTGAAAATTTACTGAGTAATTACTAGGAATTTACTGGGAATTTACTTAAGAATTTACTTGGAATTTACTGAATAGTTTACTGGGAATTTACTTAGTAATTTACTGAGAAGTTACTCGGAGTTTACTGAGTAATTTGCTGAGTAATTGAATGAGAATTTTCTAGAAATTTAATTAGTAATTTATTGAGAATTTAATGTAAATTTACTGAGAATTTACTCGGAATGTACTGGGAATTTACTCAATAATTTCCTAAGAATTTACTTTGTAATTTACAGAGAATTTACTAGGAATTTACTCAGTAAGTTACTGAGAATTTACTTAGAATTTAGTGAGTAATTTACTAGGAATTTACTGAAATTTTTTTTGAAAATTTTCTGACTAATTTACTTGGAATTTACTCAATAATTTACTGAGAATTTAATTGGAATTTACTGGGTAATTTACTGAGAATTTACTTAGTAATTTAATGGGAATTTACTGAGTAATTTAATGAGAATTTACAATGAATTTACTGAGTAATTTTTTGAGAATTTACTGAAAATTTACAAAGTAATTTAATAAGAATTTAATGGGAATTTACTGAGTAATTTACTTAGAATTTACTGGAAATTTACTCAGAATTTTTTGGGAATTTACTACATCATTTACTAGAAATTTACTTAATAATTTAGTGAGAATTTACTGGTAATTTATTGAGAATTTATTGGTAATTTACATTACTTAGAATTTACTTGGAATTTACTGAGTAATTTACTGAGAATTTACTGAGTGATTTACTAAGGATTTTCAGAGAATTTTCTTGGAATTTATTGAGAATTTGCTGGAAATTTACTGCGTAATTTACTGGGAATTTACTGAGAATTACTTGGAATTTACTGAGTAATTTACTGAGAATTTACTGAGTGATTTACTAAGGATTTTCAGAGAATTTTCTTGGAATTTACTGTGAATTTGCTGGAAATTTACTGCGTAATTTACTGGGAATTTATTGAGAATTACTGAAAATTTACTTAGTAATTTACTGAGAATTTACTGAGTATTTGCATAGAATTTACTGGGCATTTACTGCGTAATTTACTGAGAATTTACTCAATAATTTACTGTGAATTTACTGGTAATTTACGGAGAATTTATTGAGTAATTTGCCGGGAATTACTGGGAATTTACTTAGTAATTTAGAGAGAATTTACTTGGAATTTTCTAAGTAATTTAATGAGAATTTACTGAGAATTTACTTGAAATTTACTACGAATTTACTACGAATTTACTCAGTAATTTATTGAAAATTTGCTGGGATTTACTGAGTAATTTACTGAAAATTTACTAGGAATTTACTCAGTAAGTTACTGAGAATTTACTGGAAATTTACAGAGTAATTTACTCGGAATTTATTGAGTATTTTGCTGAGAATTTACTGGGAATTTATTGAAAATTTACAGAGAATTTGCTAGGAATCTACTAAGAATTTACTAGGAATTTACTGAGTAATTTACTGAGAGTTTACTCAATAATTTACTAAGAATTTACTTGGAATTTACTGAGCAATTTGCTTAGAATTTACTGAGAATTTACCGAGTAATTTACTGAAAATTTACTAATTAATTTAATGAGAATTTGCTGGGAGTTTACCTGAAATTTACTGGGAATTTACACATTAATTTAATGAGAATTTACTCTATAATTTACTTAGATTTTACTAGGAATTTACTGAGGAATTTATTGAAAATTTACTTAGAATTTTCTTTGTAATTTACCGAGAATTTAATGGGATTTTACTGAGTAATTTTTTGAAAATTTACTAGGAATTTAATGAGAATTTACTGGGAATTTACTATGTCATTTGCTGAGAATTACTGAGAATTTCCTAGGAATTTACTCAGTAATTTACTGAGAATTTACTTAGAACTTACTGAATATTTTGCTGAGAATTTACTGGAAATTCACTGATGATTTACGAAGTAATTTACTAAGAATTTATTGGGAATTTACTGAGTATTTTACTGAGAATTTGCTAAAAAATTACTGAGTAATTCATAGAGAATTACTAGAAATTTACTGAGAATTTACTGGAAAAATTTACTAAGAAGTATTGGTTATTTACAAAGTAATTTAATGAGAATTTACTGGAAAATTTCTGATGAATTTAATCAAAATTTACTGGGAATTTACTTAGAATTTATTAGGAATTTATTTAGTCAGTAATTTTATGAGAATTTTTTGAAAACTTAATAAGTAATTTAATGGGAATTTACTGAGAATTTACTGGGTATTTACTCAGGAATTTGCTGAGAATTTACTGGAAATATACTGAGTAATTTACTGAGAATTTACTAGGAATTTGCTGAATAATGTTATAACAATTTACTGGGAATTTACTGATTAATTTGATGAGAATTTACTTGGAATTTACTTAGAATTTATTGGCAATTTTTTGAATAATTTACTGAGAATTTACTGGGAATTTTTTGAATAATTTACAGAGAATTTACTAAGAATTTACTGAATAATTTAATGGGAATTTACTGAGTAATTTGCTCAGAATTTTTCAGGAATTTACTAAGTAATTTACAGAGAATTTACAAAAAATTTACTTAGTAATTTAATGAGAATTTAGTGGGAATTTACTGAGTTATTTACTGGCAATTTACTTGGAATTTACTGAGTAATTTACTGATAATTTACTAGGAATTCATTGAGTAATTCATTGAGAATTTACTGGGAATGTACTCTGTAATTTATTGAGAATTTACTGACAATTTACGGGGAATTTATTGGGAATTTAATCAGTAATTTATTGAGAATTTACCTGGAATTTACTGAGTAATTTAATGAGAATTTGTTAGGAATTTATTGAGTAATTTACTGAGAATGTAAAGGGAATTTACTTAGTAAATTACTGAAAATTTACTAAGTAATTTACTAGGAATTTATTGAGTAATTTACTGAGAATGTAGAGGGAATTTACTTAATAAATTACTGAAAATTTACTAAGTAATTTACTAAGAATTTATTGAATAATTTACTGGGAATTTAGTGGGTATTTTACTGGAAATTTACTGAGTAATTTAATTACAATTTACTGGGAATTTACTCATTAATTTAATGCGAAATTACTATGAATTTACTGAGAATTTATTGAGTATTTTCTAGGAATTTATTGAGTATTTACTGGAAATTTAATGAGTAATTTCCTTATAATTTACAAAGAATTTTCTAAGTAATTTAATAAGAATTTACTGAGAATTTACTGTGTAATACCCCTGTCCCGTAATATGTTAATTGGTCCTTAATAAGATGTGATTATGTGTTTGTTATGGTTTTGTATGCCATTATGTGAAAATATGTGGTTTTGAATTTCTATCTGTTCACCGTAGGAATATCTGTTTGATTTTACCACTTCGGAAATTAAATTGGAGGCCTTATCGGCCACAGAACCCGAAATTGATTACGCCATTGTGGTCGGCATAATTTTTAGAGCCTACGGTGAAATTTAATTAGAAATTGATTCGGGTCAGATTAAGTTGATTAAATTGATGAATTAGAGCCCAATTACCTTATTAATATTATATTGGCCTTAGTGGGTTTTGTTGTTAAGTCACTACACTCTCCATCCTCTCTTCTTCATTTCATTTGGCTGAATTTGGGACTCAAAATAAAGAGAGAGAGAGCCGGCTATAGAGAGAGAGAAGGAGAGAATTGTGTAATTTTTGGCTCAAGCTTGGGAAATTGGGGATTTAGCTCAAGATTTGGCTAGAGCTTGGGTGTTTAAGGCTCCTAGGTGAGTAAATTCATGAGATTGAACTTGTGATTTTGTGAATTAAAGATTTATTGGTGATCAAGAACAAGAGCTGTGCTATAATTGATGAATTTGAAGCTAATGTGCACATGTATGTGTAAGATCACCATGATTTTGCATAATCATGCATGTATTAAGTTGAATATGGAAATAAAGGTGTTAAATCTTACATGCAAGCATGTTTTTGTTGAGCTCCATGAGAATGAGCACCATTTGCATTATTTGGAATGAAAATGAAGTCAAGATTAGCATGCATGTTGAATAATTAAAGATAGGAGCTTTGGAATGCATGAATGTGTATGATAGAATTGAGCTTGAATTAAATTGAGCCATGCATGTATTTGATTTATGAAATTGGGCTCCATGAAGATGTATTTTGGTGTTTATACCATGTTAGTACAAGTATATGTGAAATTGGAGCCACCAAAAGCATGAAATGACGGTTTGAATGTTGAAGGGAGCTCAAGAACACAATCTGGAAAACCCAGAATTTTGATGTCCGCTCGAGCGGGGAACCTGACGCTCGAGCGGAGAAATCGAGCTCCCAGCATTTTCTGCAGACATGGTTCCCGCTCGAGCGGGGAAGTTGACGCTCGAGCGGGGAGCTATGTAGACAGGCAGTCCGCTCGAGCGGCCGAGTTCACGCTCGAGCTGGAATTGAAGGCAACCAGTACTTTTGCAGACCTAAGGGTCCGCTCGAGCGGGGACCCTATTTTCTGAAATCCTGTTTTTGCATTTTGTGTTCTGTTTTCCGTTCTCTTTCACTTGCAAGCATTCTTAGGCTTATGTTAAGCATTGTAAATGAGCTAATGAGATAAGAATAAAGCCTAAAAGAGGAATATGTGAATTAAGGAACGGATTGAATTGTTAATGACCCCTTTTGTGTTCATGGAATGTGTAGGGTCAAGCTCCAGGGCGAATCCACAAGCCAATCACTGTGAGTAATATCAATATTTGAAAGCTTATCAATGTCCAATTGTTATTCCCTTATAAACTTTATGAATTGTTAGTTGGGAATGGACCAAAGGTCGTTTTGATAAGAATGAATGGGCCGAAGGCCGTTTTGACATGAATGAATGGGCCGAAGGCCGTTTTGATAAGAATGAATGGGCCGAAGGCCGTTTTGACATGAATGAATGGGCCAAAGGCCGTTTTGATAAGAATGAATGGGCCGAAGGCCGTTTTGATAAGAATGAATGGGCCGAAGGCCGTTTTGATAAGAATGAATGGGCCGAAGGCCGTTTTGACATGAATGAATGGGCCGAAGGCCGTTTTGATAAGAATGAATGGGCCTTGATAAGAATGAATGGGCCGAAGGCCGTTTTGACATGAATGAATGGGCCAAAGGCCGTTTTGATAAGAATGAATGGGCCGAAGGCCGTTTTGATAAGAATGAATGGGCCGAAGGCCGTTTTGACATGAATGAATGGGCCAAAGGCCGTTTTGATAAGAATGAATGGGCCGAAGGCCGTTTTGATAAGAATGAATGGGCTGAAGGCCGTTTCGACATGAATGAATGGGCCGAAGGCCGTTTTGACATGAATGGAAATCTGAATGGGCCAAAGGCCAGAATGGTTGAAACTACAGTTACTTGATTTGAATTTTGTACAGTTATATATATATATTGTTAAGTAGAAGTATGAATTGGGCCCAAGGCCGTTTGGAGCATGTTGTTCTACATTTTGTTATGTAATTGTCATGTTTGATATTATTCACTGGGCGATCGCTCACGCTCATTCATGTGTTTGTAGGTGAGCCAAGAGAAGCACAACCCAGCCCCAGTGAAGCCTGCTAGGAACAACACGAGTTTTGGGAGAGTCAACCTTGTGCCTCACACATGAGGCCATCCTTGCCCTTTTTGTATGTACTTATGTTTTGTCTTGTTGGCAAGGGCCTAGTGTATGTCTGTACATAGTCTGTTATAGGTTGACTCGTTTTGGATGATCCTGTCTGTAATGAATTTTGTCAAACTGTACTTTCGATGTGGGTTATTAACGTATCCGAGTATGGTCTGTTTGATGTGCATATAAGCACGGCTCTATGGACAAAGTTTTAAATTTTGCTTCCCTTTTGGCCCCTTTACTCTGATGTGATAAGTCTGTTTTGGTTTGAGGCCGTAGGTAATCTTAGGATTACTGGCCGGTTGCGTCCTTAACCCATGGGGGCGGGTTCGGGTCGTGACAGAGTGGTATCAGAGCACGAGTTAATAACTCACACACTTGTCCAAAAGAGCAATAAGCGTCTAGAAAAGATCTAGGATGCATTCACGTGATAAGTAGAAATCTGAAAGCATCAAGAATATGTTTAAGTGTTTCGGTATGAACAGTCATGTGCTATAATTTGTAAATTGCTTGCATGGTAAACCTTTGGAATACGTATGCTCTCTGGTGTATGCATACTTGTGAATCTCTGTATTAAGTATAAAGCTATGTTTGATATAAATGAATGATTTCCTAAATTCTCCTTGAACATAATTGTGGTATCCTTAGCGGAGGCCCTCACCCAGGGGATATAATACTGTGACTTATGGTCATAAAGCCCTAGCCCGGGGGAAATAATACCGTGGCACAGGCCCTCGCCCGGGGGAAATAATACCGTGGCCTATGTAAGAGATATGTTGATATGCTTGACCAACATGATATGTCACGCTAAAAGAAGTACCACACATGATTCGAAATGAGATATAAATTGTTACACTAATGTGTACAACAAGTTTGTTTTGTTATAATGCACATACATGAAAAGTTGTTTATGTGCATTCAATTCTGCCTACGGGTGTCTATTTGAAATATGAACATGATTTGAGTATATAATTACTTAGTAAATGTTCAGCATGCGATATTTGATAAATATGCAATTATCTGTTACGTAAGTGATCAATTGCGTACGATATATGAAAGGAGAATATAACAATGTGCCTATGTGCGAATGTACTCATGTGATTTTGTGTTTAATTTCGTATTGGGCATCCCAGTATTCGGTAAAGTTTGATAAGAATTGTGTAGAGTATGGGCAAGTTAAGGGCATACGGGTTGGAAGGTTCTTCCACAGCCCGACTTGATAGTCCGGAAAGAGTAGTACAAGAATTGGCAGAGATCTTGAGACAACAGCGTCAGTTGCCGCTACGGCAAGAACCTTTGCCACCACCAGTGTGAGAAACACCGAGGAGTTTAGACTTCTGGGGCTCGTTATAGATATGGTAAAATGGACCATACGGCAAGGAACTGTCCCCGGATTGAATGAAATGTGAATGAATCCTCTGCCTTGGCTAAATCCGTACCAGTGGTAGGAATTGCTACTCAGGATGGAGTAATCACACTCATCCTAGAAAGCACTCAGAATGTTGTAACCATTATCCCAGGTATCTATACTGTTTACAAATGAATGCTTATGTGTTGATTGATTCTGAATTAGTACGTTTGTACGTCTTCGCTTGGGATATCATTTGATTCGGATCGGCATATATTTCATATCTGCTGCATGTGTATCTAGATTGGTTAGACCCACATGATCGAGACTGTATTCATTGGAGGTATATGTCCCGTTTGGGAGATTTGTGAAATACGTTTTGGGGTATTGATTGACTATGCACATGCACATGTATCTATCTACACCTATGCTCAGGGTGATTTATTATGCTACCGTCTTCAATGACTAAACCACTGGGATTATGATTCTGAAATCGTGTGACCAAGTTGAGCGCCCTAAATGATAAACTCTATAATTGTGAGACCATATATTTTGATTGGTAGAAAGTTGACTGGGTGATGTGACTAATTTGGAACTTTTGCATAACAATCCCATACTATGTGTACCCGAGGAACTTTGTATAATGTATTACTGTGCACCATGTTCTTGCATATAAGGCTTATTTGGGAACTGCTATACTGATTATGATACGTACCTCCTGATATGAACACTTGCATGCTTATGTAACTATACCTGAACTCATGTGGACAATACCGTATTGTACGTAATTTGAAACACTTTGATATGAACAGTTGTGATGAATGACTCCGATTTGACTTGGAGAACTGATGAACTTAGGGCAGTTAAGAAACTATCAACCGTGTACCTAAGCAAACGAAGTATGCCTTACAGAACCGAATGTGCCCTGTTTGAGAAAATTGTTATCTGATTCGATCCGATAGAACCTTTGCCTGATATTGTTCCGATGGAACCCTCATTTGATATAATTTGATGGAGCCCTTGTTTGATCTAATCTGACAAGACCTTTGCTTGGGTTGATTGATAAGAACCTCTATCTAAGTTGATTCTGAAAAAGGGGGTTAAGAATTGTCTATAAATAAATAGCCAGATTATTCTTGGCAGAAAAAACTGATAGGCCCAAAACTTGAATTCATTTGGGATACTTGACTTATTTGAAAGACCTTTTGGGGGCTATCAACAGATTGATCTAACTATGAATGTCGTTGAGAATCAATCCCCAACTATTGAGGACATATGTGTTAAAAATGAACCGAATTGTACAAACCCCGTGATTGGGTGTCGTAAGGAGTGTTGTTCCATTTTGTTGTTTGACGCTATGGGAACCGATGACGGTAGATTGATTTGATTTTGAGCAGTATTGAACTTTTGTCTTTGACTGATCAGAACATGTTTTGTAAGGGAGAGTGGTTGCTTCAGTATTATCAGATTTTGGGAAAATCAGGTTATAGTGAATGGTGTTGTGTTGCTTTGATGACATTCTTAGAGTGTCCTTTCGTGCTAGGGGACGTTAAGCCTATGTAGCACCTTTGATTGAGATACCTTTTGCCACCGACGGTTTCGTACGGGTGGGTTTGACTAATCGATCTGGAATCGGCCACCGACGGTCGCGAACGGGTGTGCTTCGATTCCGAGACGATTATTCCTTTGTTTTGTTCGGAATGTCATCCTTTGGTATTATGTAAATGTTTTAACATCCAAGGAGCTTTGAAAAACCCTGATTGTCCGGAAATGCGCGAATTCAGTACGTCTTGTGAATAACCACCCAGTGTCATTATATTCTGTGAGTGGAACCTTGAGAATGTGTGAATTGTGTTTGGCATGCGATCGACTCCTTTGATAACGCCTTTGACATCATGGGGATTTACGTATATGGATTGCCTTATTGAATTGTGAATTGCAAATTGTAAACTGTTGAATGAACTGAGAATACGTGTATTCTATTAGAGGTCGATTGCCTCAGTGTTGTTGTATTTTACAATTGGTACTATGGGGATGTACGGACTATATGCGTTGTATGGGTAATTGCCTCAATGCTACCTTTGTTGGTTAGGGAATCAGTGTCTGGATCCACTTTGAATTTCTGAAGACTTTTGATTGACCTTGGATAACTGTGATGCGTCACTAGACTGAATACCGAATTGGATTGTGAATCGTGGAATTATTGAAGAATGAATTGAACTTTCGTGACACGGAATAAACCGAACTTCTGTGATAAAGTTAGCTGACATTGAAATAAATATGTTGGTGACCTACCTTGAAGAGGTCAGTTGGTGAATATGTCTAAATATTTTTTTGGTGCCAACAGGTCGAAGTTGAATTTTAGATAGTGGCGGGACTACTTCAACCTCTCTCCATTTTGGAATGGAAATGGGAATAGGTGGCTACGAATTTCGTTGTGGGGCTACCTTGAGCACCCAAGGTATAAGGCCCATTTGGGCTATTGTAGGTAAAGTTATTGAAGTTGCCCATTTCTCCCTATAAAATTTTGTATGATGCTTGTAGACTAGCCACTGTTTACATCGATAAGATCGTTCGTTTACATGGGGTCCCAGTATCTATTGTTTAGACAGAAATTCTAAAATGTGTTTGAATTCTGAAAAGCCTTCAAGAGGCAATGGGGGCTCAGCTTCTGTTCTGTTATGTTACCCGGATCCGGAGGTTCCTTTATGGAACTGGTTATTCGTGACCCCACGTGCATATGTTCTGTTCTACTCTGTTCCGTTCTGATCTGTTAATGCTAATGGACGTATCACGTAAACTTAATCATGACTTATGATTTCTGTGTATGATCTGGACGAATTATGAATTTGTTACGAAACTGAATTATGATTCGGCGTTACTTTCCATCCGTAAATTGATGTACAGTCAGAAGGAACCTTTTTGATTCTGGAGGGAATGCTCCAAATGTATGTTTTAGATTTCCAAGGTAGTTGGGGGAATCCATCCATCATTGGCAAACTTTGTCTACGACAGTAGCTTGCGCTCTAGTTTGGTGTGACACCATACAAGTCTTGTATGGAGGAAAAGTTGAGTCTTTGACTGATTGAGAGCAGAGTGTTGCTCGATTTTGAGACTAAGCAGCTAACTACCAAAAGGGTTGGAACCATTGAATAAAAAGTGTTCCGAATTGTGCCTGACTAAAGGTGAATTAAGTTTGGAGGACCAAACTTCCTAAAGGGGGGAAGACTGTAATACCCCTGTCCCGTAATATGTTAATTGGTCCTTAATAAGATGTGATTATGTGTTTGTTATGGTTTTGTATGCCATTATGTGAAAATATGTGGTTTTGAATTTCTATCTGTTCACCGTAGGAATATCTGTTTGATTTTACCACTTCGGAAATTAAATTGGAGGCCTTATCGGCCACAGAACCCGAAATTGATTACGCCATTGTGGTCGGCATAATTTTTAGAGCCTACGGTGAAATTTAATTAGAAATTGATTCGGGTCAGATTAAGTTGATTAAATTGATGAATTAGAGCCCAATTACCTTATTAATATTATATTGGCCTTAGTGGGTTTTGTTGTTAAGTCACTACACTCTCCATCCTCTCTTCTTCATTTCATTTGGCTGAATTTGGGACTCAAAATAAAGAGAGAGAGAGAGCCGGCTATAGAGAGAGAGAAGGAGAGAATTGTGTAATTTTTGGCTCAAGCTTGGGAAATTGGGGATTTAGCTCAAGATTTGGCTAGAGCTTAGGTGTTTAAGGCTCCTAGGTGAGTAAATTCATGAGATTGAACTTGTGATTTTGTGAATTAAAGATTTATTGGTGATCAAGAACAAGAGCTGTGCTATAATTGATGAATTTGAAGCTAATGTGCACATGTATGTGTAAGATCACCATGATTTTGCATAATCATGCATGTATTAAGTTGAATATGGAAATAAAGGTGTTAAATCTTACATGCAAGCATGTTTTTGTTGAGCTCCATGAGAATGAGCACCATTTGCATTATTTGGAATGAAAATGAAGTCAAGATTAGCATGCATGTTGAATAATTAAAGATAGGAGCTTTGGAATGCATGAATGTGTATGATAGAATTGAGCTTGAATTAAATTGAGCCATGCATGTATTTGATTTATGAAATTGGGCTCCATGAAGATGTATTTTGGTGTTTATACCATGTTAGTACAAGTATATGTGAAATTGGAGCCACCAAAAGCATGAAATGACGGTTTGAATGTTGAAGGGAGCTCAAGAACACAATCTGGAAAACCCAGAATTTTGATGTCCGCTCGAGCGGGGAACCTGACGCTCGAGCGGAGAAATCGAGCTCCCAGCATTTTCTGCAGACATGGTTCCCGCTCGAGCGGGGAAGTTGACGCTCGAGCGGGGAGCTATGTAGACAGGCAGTCCGCTTGAGCGGCCGAGTTCACGCTCGAGCTGGAATTGAAGGCAACCAGTACTTTTGCAGACCTAAGGGTCCGCTCGAGCGGGGACCCTATTTTCTGAAATCCTGTTTTTGCATTTTGTGTTCTGTTTTCCGTTCTCTTTCACTTGCAAGCATTCTTAGGCTTATGTTAAGCATTGTAAATGAGCTAATGAGATAAGAATAAAGCCTAAAAGAGGAATATGTGAATTAAGGAACGGATTGAATTGTTAATGACCCCTTTTGTGTTCATGGAATGTGTAGGGTCAAGCTCCAGGGCGAATCCACAAGCCAATCACTGTGAGTAATATCAATATTTGAAAGCTTATCAATGTCCAATTGTTATTCCCTTATAAACTTTATGAATTGTTAGTTGGGAATGGACCAAAGGTCGTTTTGATAAGAATGAATGGGCCGAAGGCCGTTTTGACATGAATGAATGGGCCGAAGGCCGTTTTGATAAGAATGAATGGGCCGAAGGCCGTTTTGACATGAATGAATGGGCCAAAGGCCGTTTTGATAAGAATGAATGGGCCGAAGGCCGTTTTGATAAGAATGAATGGGCCGAAGGCCGTTTTGATAAGAATGAATGGGCCGAAGGCCGTTTTGACATGAATGAATGGGCCGAAGGCCGTTTTGATAAGAATGAATGGGCCTTGATAAGAATGAATGGGCCGAAGGCCGTTTTGACATGAATGAATGGGCCAAAGGCCGTTTTGATAAGAATGAATGGGCCGAAGGCCGTTTTGATAAGAATGAATGGGCCGAAGGCCGTTTTGACATGAATGAATGGGCCAAAGGCCGTTTTGATAAGAATGAATGGGCCGAAGGCCGTTTTGATAAGAATGAATGGGCCGAAGGCCGTTTCGACATGAATGAATGGGCCGAAGGCCGTTTTGACATGAATGGAAATCTGAATGGGCCAAAGGCCAGAATGGTTGAAACTACAGTTACTTGATTTGAATTTTGTACAGTTATATATATATATTGTTAAGTAGAAGTATGAATTGGGCCCAAGGCCGTTTGGAGCATGTTGTTCTACATTTTGTTATGTAATTGTCATGTTTGATATTATTCACTGGGCGATCGCTCACGCTCATTCATGTGTTTGTAGGTGAGCCAAGAGAAGCACAACCCAGCCCCAGTGAAGCCTGCTAGGAACAACACGAGTTTTGGGAGAGTCAACCTTGTGCCTCACACATGAGGCCATCCTTGCCCTTTTTGTATGTACTTATGTTTTGTCTTGTTGGCAAGGGCCTAGTGTATGTCTGTACATAGTCTGTTATAGGTTGACTCGTTTTGGATGATCCTGTCTGTAATGAATTTTGTCAAACTGTACTTTCGATGTGGGTTATTAACGTATCCGAGTATGGTCTGTTTGATGTGCATATAAGCACGGCTCTATGGACAAAGTTTTAAATTTTGCTTCCCTTTTGGCCCCTTTACTCTGATGTGATAAGTCTGTTTTGGTTTGAGGCCGTAGGTAATCTTAGGATTACTGGCCGGTTGCGTCCTTAACCCATGGGGGCGGGTTCGGGTCGTGACATACTGAGTAATTTAATCAGAATTTACTGGGAATTTATTGAGTAATTTAATAAGAATTTACTGGAAATTTACTAAGTAATTTACTGAGAATTTACAGGGAATTTGCTGAGTAATTTATCGAGAATTTACTGAGAATTTGCTGAGAATTTTCTGTGTAATTTATTGAGAATTTACTTGAATTTACTAGGAATTTAATGAGTAATTTATTGAGAATTTACTAAGAGTTTACTCCAAAATTTACTGAGAATTTACTAAAAATTTATTCAGTAATTAATTGGAATTTACTGAGTAATTTACTAAGAATTAATTTGGAATTTAGTGAGAATTTACTGGGAATTTACTGAGTAATTTACAGAGAAGTTACTGGGAATTCACTCTGTAATTTACTGAGTAATTTACTGGGAATTTCCTGAGTAATTTACTGAGAATTTATTGGAAATTTACTCAATAATTTTCTGAGAAGTTACTCGGAATATACTGAGTAATTTAATGAGAATTTTCTGGAATTTTAATGAGTCATTTAATGAAAATTTAATATGAATTTACTGAGAATTTTACTGAGAATTTACTCGGAATGTACTGGAATTTACTCAGTATTTTACTGAGAATTTACTGGGAATTTACTAAGTAATTTACAGAGAATTTAGTGGTAGTTTACTCAGTAATTTACTGAGAATTTACTTGGAATTTAGTAAGTAATTTACTGAGAATTTATTGAGAATTTACTGAGTAATTTACAAGGAATTTACTGTGTATTTTACTAGGAATTTATAGAGGAATTTACTCATTGATTTACTGAGAAATTACTTGGAATTTACTCGGAATTTACTGAGTAATTTATTGAGAATTTACTGAGTAATTTAATGAGAATTTTTTGGAAATTTAATAAGTAATTTAATGTGAATTTACTGAGAATTTACAGGAAATTTACTAAGAATTTACTCGGAATGTACTTGGAATTTACTCAGTAATTTACTGAGAATTTACTGGGAATTTACTAAGTAATTTACAGAGAATTTACTGGGAATTTACTCAGTAATTTACTGAGAATTTAGTTGGAATTTAGTGAGCAATTTATTGAGAATTTATTAGGAATTTATTGAGTAATTTATTAGGAATTTACTGAGTATTTTACTAAAAATTTACTGAAAATTTTCTGAGTAATTACTTCGAATTTACTCAGTAATTTACTGAGAATTTCTTTGGAATTTACTGAGTAATTTACTGAGAATTTACTCGAAATTTACTGAGTAATTTAATAAGAATTTACAAGGAATTTACTGAGCAATTTAATGGAAATTTACTGAGTAATTTAATGAGAATTTACTGAGTAATTTTTTGAGAATTTAATGGGAATTTACACAGTAATTTAATGAGAATTTATTGGGAATTTACTGAGTAATTTACTGAGAATTTACTGAAAATTTACTGGGAATTTACTGAGAATTTAATGAAAATTTACTGAGTAATTTACTAAGAATTTACTGGGAATTTACTGAGTAATTTATGGGGAATTTACTGGGAATTCACTGAGTAATTTACAAAGAATTTACTTAGAATGTAATGAGAATTTATTGAGAATTTACTGTGTAATTTACTGAGAATTTTCTTGTAATTTATTGAGAATTTATTGGGAATTTAATCAATAATTTACTGAGAATTTACTTTGAAATTACTGAGTAATTTATTGAGAATTTAATGGGAATTTACTCAGTAATTTACTGAGAATTTAGTGGGAATTTATTGAGTAATTTATTGAGAATTTACTTGGAATTATTTGAGTAATTTACTAAGAATTTGCTGGGAATTTACTGAGTATTTTACTGAGAATTTACTTGGAATTTGCTGAGTAATTTAATGAGAATTTACTGGAAATTTACAAAATAATTTCCTGAGAATTATTTAGAATTTACTAGGAATTTACTAAGAATTAACTAGGAATTTAATGAAAATTTACGGGGAATTTACTGAGTAATTTGAGGAGAATTTATTGAGAATTTACTTGGAATTTACACAGTAATTAAATGAGAATTTGCTGGGAATTTACTGAGGAATTTTCTGAGTAATTTACTGAGAATTTACTATGAATTTATTGAGAATTTACTCAGTAATTTACTGAGAATTTACTGAGAATTTAATGAGTAATTTACAAAGAATTTAATGGGAATTTATTGAGTAACTAACAGAGAATTTACTAAGAATTTAAAAGGAATTTACTCAGTAATTTACTAGGAATTTACTGAGTAACTTACTCTGTCTTTTACATTGTAATTTACTGAGAATTTACTGGGAATTTAATCAGTAATTTACTAATAATTTGCTGAGTAATTTAACGAGAATTTACTAAGAATTTTCTGGAAATATACTGAGAATTTACTCAGTAATTTACTGAAAATTTACTGGGAATTTACTTGTAATTTACTGAGAATTTACCGAGAATTTCTGAGTAATTTACTTAGAATTTACTGAGTATTTTTGGGAATTTTTTGAGTAATTTAATTAGAATTTACTGGAAATTTACTGAGAATTTTCTGGGAATTTATTGAGTAGTTTACTGAGAATTTACTGGGAATTTACTGAGTAATTTACTAGGAATTTACTGAGAATTTACTGGGAATTTATTCAGTAATTTATTGAGAATTTACTTGGAATTTACTGAGTAACTTAATTAGAATTTATTGGGAATTTACTTAGAATTTGCAGGAAATTTACTGAAAATTTACTGGAAATTTATTGGTAATTTACTCAATAATTTACTGAGAATTTACTCAGAATTTACTGAGTAATTTACTGATAATTCATTGGGAATTTGCTGAGTAATTTTCTTAGAATTTACTTGAAATTTACTGAGTAATTTTTTGAGAATTTACTGGGAATTTACTGACTATTTACTGGGAATTTATTAGGAATTTACTTCATAATTTACTAAAAATTTACTGGAAATTTATTGGAAATTTACTCAGTAATTTACTGAGAATTTACAAGGAATTTACTAAGTAATTTATTGAGAATTTACTGGCAATTTACTGAGTAATTTACTTAGAATTTATTGGGAATTTACTAAGAATTTACTCAGTAATTTACTGAGAATTTACTTAGAATTTGAAGGGTAATTTAATGAAAATTTACTGGAAATTTAGTACGAATTTACTGGGAATTTAGTGAGTAATTTTCTGGGAATTTACTTGAAAATTGCTCAGTAATTTGTTGAGAGTTTATTGAGAATTTACTAGGAATTTACTGAGTATTTTACTGAGAATTTACTGGGAATTTACTGGGAATTTACTGAGTATTTTACTGAGAATTTACTTGGAATTTACTGAGTAATTTTTTTAGAATTTATTGTGAATTTGCTGAATAATTTAATGAGAATTTAATGAGAATTTACTGTGAATTTAAAGGAAATTTACTTGGTATTTTAATGAGAATTTACTAGGAATTTACTGTAAATTTACTAGGAATTTACTGCGTAATTTACAGAAAATTTACTGACAATTTACTGAGATTTTACTGGTAATTAATTGAGAATTTGTGGAGAATTTACTCAGTAATTTACTGTGAATTTACTGGCAATTGACTGAATAATTTATAGGGAATTTATTGAGAATCTACTGGGAATTTAGAGGGAATTTACTTTGTAATTTACTGAGAATTTACTGAGTAATTTAATGATAATATACTGGGAATTTACTCAGTAATTTACTGAGATTTTATTGGGAATTGACTGAGTAATTTAATGAGAATTTACTAGGAAATTACCGAAAATTTACTGAGAATTTACTAAGTAATTTTTTGAGAAATTACTGGGAATTTACACAGTAATTTAACGAGAATTTACTGGGAATTTACTGAGTAATTTATTGGGAATTTACTAGAAATTTATTGAGTAATTTACTTGGTAATTAATTGAGAATTTACACAGTAATATACTGAGAATTTACTTGGAATTTATTGGGAATTTACTAAGAATTTACTGGGATTTTTTTGAGTAATTTACTGGGAATTTACTGAGTATTTAATGGGAATTTACTGGGAATTTACTCAGTAATTTACTAGGAATTTACTGGGTAATTTATTGAGAATTTATTGACTAATTTACTGGGAATTTACTGAGTATTTACTAAGAATTTTCTGGTAATTTACTTAGTAATTTACTGAGAATTTACTTGAAATTTTCTGAGTAATTTATTGAGAATTTACTGGGAATTTACTGAGAATTTGATGGGAATTTACTGCGTAATTTACTGGGAATTTACTGGGAAATGCTTCGAATTTACTCAGTAATTTACTGAGAATTTACTCAGTAATTTGCTAAGAATTTGCTGGGAATTTATTTGGAATTTACTACGTAATTTGCTGAGAATTTACTAGGAATATACTTGGTAATTAACTGAGAATTTACACAGTAATTTACTGATAATTTACTGGAAATTTATTAGGAATTTACTGAGTAATTTACTGATAATTTACTGGAAATTTACTGAAAATTTAGTGGGAATTTAATCAGTAATTTACTGAGAATTTACTGGGATTTTACTGAGTAATTTACTTGTCACGACCCCAAACCGCCCCCAGTAGTTTGGTGCCGTGATGGCCAGTAATCCGTAATTACCGAAGGCTAACTTTCAAAATTCACACACAATCAGAGTATAGATATAGGGGGCTCACAAGTGCGGAAGCAATAATCTAAAATACAAGTGGTCCATAAGAGCAGTGCATAAGTCAAATGGAATGGCATACATCTTTACAGAGCTTTACAACTTGAACACAATTAAAGCCAAGTACAAAAATACATATTACATCTTACAAAGGGCTTTCACAAGCCGACATAAACAAAATACATGAAATGCAAGTTAAGAAATATAATCTTCGGATTGCCGACATAAACATTGCCGACATAACATGCATCCAAAACATCTTGCAAAACACACATCTCGGCGTAGCCGACTTCTTGCTTGTTACCTACATATATACATAGGGAGGGTGAGCTTGGATACTCAGTGAATGGTACAAGTAATAAAGGGGTTACATGAATGATTCCCGAGGTCTTTCAAAACAATACATAATATATCTTGTCAAAACCATACCTATCATAGCTTGTACAAAACATGAGATAAATCTTTGTTCATCAAACTTAATCTTGCAAAACTTACATACTTAACATGCGTCAAAACTTATAACATAACCTCGGCATAACCTTGGTCCTTCAAAACTTGCTTGCTTAACATGTGTGCTACTAATGCTTAAAGTCCCCTAGCACATACGGACTTGTGCCACTAATGCTTAAAGTCCCCTGGCACGTACGGACTTCACATGTGTGCTACTAATGCTTAAAGTCCCCTAGCACGTACGGACTTGTGCCACTAATGCTTAAAGTCCCCTGGCACGTACGGACTTCACATGTGTGCTACTAATGCTTAAAGTCCCCTAGCACGTACGGACTTGTGCCACTAATGCTTAAAGTCCCCTGGCACGTACGGACTTTCAAAGATTGACATTAAAACAAAGCTTATACTTGATAACTTGTCATTCAAGACAAAGCTTATACTTGATATATATAATAGGGATATCATTCATGCTTAACAAATACTTTTATCAAACCAAGGCAAAGCTTTATCAAAACCTTAAGAACATATCTTTATTAGAAATACCACTCACATAGTTCTTGGGACGTCGGGATCGAGGCAAAGGTCCAAGTCCTACAAACACGTGGCAAAGTCTATTGAATGCACTCTTAAAAACAAGCTTCACATGAATGCAAATGATCTAGGGAAAACATGCTGGAAAACATCTAGGGAAAATATGCTGGAAACATCTAGGGAAAACATGCTGAAAACATCTAGGGAAAACATGCTGAAAACATCTAGGGAAAGCATGCTGAAAACATCTAGGGAAAACATGCTGGGTACCAACCAGGTCCTGGGATGGATGCACAGAGATAATCTAGGCTAAAACGACCTAGCTGGTGAACTCAGGAGGTCTTGGCCGATGTCCCACACCTCTTGGCCGAGGTGTGGTTACCTAGGCTTCAGTATGCAGCTGCTTGCCGAGGTGTTTCAAGGTGCCGGCATGGATGTACCATGGTCGGCCTAGGTGTGCAGTGGTTAGCCTAGGTGTGCATGCAAGATAAACTAACGTGCAAGTGATCATGCAAGGTAGACCAAGGTGTGTGATCTAGGCAAGAGTAGTCTCGGTGATCACACCTAGGGAAATGAAGCCTGGAAATCTGGGTTTTCCTCCTTGAAGAACATGAAGAACATGGATGCTAAAATCATAACTTGTTATTACAAGATCTGGGATTTCATGCTATCAGTTCGAAAACATGGACCTTGGTACCCATACTTGAAAATCATGTGGAAACAAACACAAAAACATGGATCTTAGCATGAGCTTTCGGATCAAAACATGACTTTTCTTGAAGAACACATGAATGCTATTTTCTCTTTCTAAAACCGAACTTCAAAGCAATGCATGGCTTACAAATCATATTCAATCATGCAATGTAATAACATAAACATAAAGAACAACATGAGCAGATCAAGAATCTAACCTTAGAACACGAATCTAACGGTTCGATCTCTAGGGATCAAGCTTGCAAATCTACTCTTCCTCAAGAACTCCTCTCCCCCTTCTAGAGCTTCTCTCTCTTCTTCAAAACAAGGATATAACAAATGATAGGTTTCTCTCTCTGCCGACTGACTTAACACTCAGCTCGGACACGTGGCGCTACCGGGTTGGTTCTCCACAAAAAGGTGATAGATTGACAAGACAAGACTGACAAAGTGTGCTCAACAAACTAGATGGCAAGGGAACTCCGGCAAGTAATGATCTCGGCTTAGGACAAAGCTTCGGCAAGTAAGGTTCCAATGACCTCGGCTAGGAAGGATAACACTTGACCTAGCTGTGCCACACCTCGGCCTAGATGTGCCACACCTCGGTCTAGGTCATTCCAGTCCCAGAACAAGATCACTAGGTGCAAGGATTAAGGATCTCGGATGCCTAGGTGATGGTGGAGGTCACAAAAGTGGTTCCAAGATGGTCCAAGGTGTAAGAGGTTCAAAGGTGTGACCTAGGCTTAAGATGACCTCGGCTTGGCATGACCTAGGCTTGGCATGACCTAGGCTTAACATGACCTAGGCTTGGCATGACCTAGGCTTAACATGACCTAGGCTTGGCATGACCTAGGCTTAACATGACCTAGGCTTAACATGACCTAGGCTTGGCATGACCTAGGCTTAACATGACCTAGGCTTGGCATGACCTAGGCTTGGCATAGCAAGGAAGGAACAAAACATGCATACAACACTTAGGCAAATCTCATAAGCACAAAACAAGACAGGCACCTTTACTTAGGCAAAACAAGTCAAAGTCTGCAAATGCAAGCTTAACAAGACAAAATCACGCAATGTACATGAACATGACTAAGACATGAACATGGGTTATTACATTACTGGTAATTTACTGAGAATTTACTTAGTAATTTACTGAGAATTTACAGGGAATTTACTGAGCATTTACTCGAAATTTACTCTATAATTTACTGGGAAGTTACTGAGTAATTTACTGAGAATTTATTGAGTAATTTACTAGGAATTTACTGAGTATTTATTGAGAATTTTCTGATAATTTATTTAATAATTTACTGAGAATTTGTTGGGAATTTTCTGAGAATTTAATGGAAATTTACTGCGTAATTTATTGAGAATTTACTGGGAATTTACTGAGAATTTACTAAGAATTTGCTAAGAATTTACTCAGTAATTTTCTAAGAATTTGCTGTGAATTTACTGGAAATTTACTGAGAATTTATTGGGAATTTACTACGTAATTTACTGAGAATTTACTAGGAATTTACTCAGTAATTTACAGAGAACTTACCTGGAATTTACTGAATAATTTAATGAAAATTTACTGGGAATTGGATGAAAATTTACTGGGAATTTATTGAGTAATTTAATGATAATTTACTGGGAATTTACGGAGAATTTACTTGAAATTTACTGAGTAATTTTTTGAGAATTTACTGGGAATTTACATAGTAATTTAATGAGAATTTACTGGGAGTTTACTGAATATTTTACTGAGTAATTTACTTGGTAGTTTACTAAGAATTTACACAATAATTTACTGAGAAGTTATTGGGAATTTACTAAGTAATTTACTAAGAATTTACTGGAAATTTACAGAGAATTTAGTGGGAATTTACTCAGTAATTTATTGGGAATTTATTCGGATTTTAATGAGTAATTTATTGAGAATTTACTGGCAATTTACTAGGAATTTACTTGGTAATTTACTCAGTAATTTACTGAGAATTTACTGGGAATTTATTGAAAATTTACTGAGAATTTGCTTGGAATTTACTAAATATTTACTGAGAATTTACTGGAAATTTACTGAGAATTTCCTCAGTAATTTATTGGGAATTTACTGGGAATTTACTAAGTAATTTACTAAGAATTTACTTGAAATTTACTGAATAATTTACTGGGAATTTACTGAGAATTTTCTGGGAGTTTACATAGTAATTTACTAGGAATTTACTAAGAATTTATTGGGATTTTACTGAGAATTTGCTATGAATTTACTGCGTAATTTTCTGAGAATTTACTGGGAGTTTACTGAGAATTTTTTAGTAATTTACTCAGTAATTTACAGACAATTTGCTGGGAATTTATTGAGTAATTTACTGAGAATTTACTGAGTATTTGCTTAGAATTTACTGAGAATTTATTGGGAATTTACTGTGTAGTTTACTAAGAATTTACTGGGAATTTACTCAGCAATTTACGAAGAATTTACTTGGAATTTACTGAGTAATTTAATGAGAATTTACTTGGAATTTACTCAATAATTTATTGAGAATTTGCTGGGAATTTACTGAGTAATTTACCGTGAATTTACTAGGAATTTACTGAGTAATTTACTAGTAATTTACTGAGTATTTTGCTGAGAATTTTCTGGGAATTTACTAAGTAATTTACAGAGAATTTACTGGGAATTTACTAAGAATTTACTGGGAATTTACTGATAATTTACTAGGAATTTACTTAGTAATTTATTGAGAATTTACTTGGAATTTACTGAGTAATTTGCTGAGAATTTACTGGGAATTTACTGAGTAATTTACTGAAAATTTACTGACTAATTTATTGAGAATTTACTGATTAATTTAATGAGAATTTACTAGGAATTTACTGAGTAATTTTTTAAGAATTTACTTGGAATTTTCTGAGTAATGTATTAGGAATTTACTAAGTAATTTACTTAAAATTTACTATGAATTTACTGGGAATTTACTAAGAATTTACTCAGTAATTTACTGAAAATTTACTGGGAATTTACTTAGTAATTTGCTGAGAATTTAATGGAAATATACTGAGTAATTTATTGAGAATTTATTGGGAATTTATTGAGAATTTACTGGGAATTTACCGAGTAATTTACAGTGAATTTACTGGGAATTTACTAGGAATTTACTGCATCATTTACTGGGAATTTACTGAGTAATTTATTGATAATTTATTAGGAATTTACTCAGTGATTTACTGAGAATTTGCTAACAATTTACTTAGTAATTTGCTGAGAATTTACTTGGAATTTATTTAGTAATTTACTGAGAATTTACTGGGAATTTGCTGAGTAATTTACTGAGTATTTACTAGGAATTTACTCAGAATTTACTGGGAATTTACGGCATCATTTACTGAGAATTTACTGAGTAATTTATTATGAATTTACTAGAATTTACTCAGTAATTGTCATGACTCGAACCCGCCCTTATAGATTAAGGTCATAACCGACCAATAATCATGAGATTACCTACGGCCTCAAACCAAAACAAGCGTATAGTAACAGAGTGAAGGGGCCAAAACGGAAACAAACTTAAAAATTTTGTCCAATGAGCTATGCTTACATGGCATGTCAAAACATTTCACATATACATAGTAATAACTCACACCACATACCAGTAGTTAACATCTTGTATACCCAGGATCATTCAAACGCATAGTCAGCCATGCCAAAAACTTATATACATAAATAGTCTATCATGCCCAATAGAAATAGCAAAAGAAATACAAAAGATCATAAACAAAGCCTCTTGCGTGAGGCACCTGGGCTGACTTCATAAAACTCGGGTTCCTTTCTTAAATTCCACTAAGGCTGGGGTTGAACGTCCCTTTACTCACCCACATACATATAGATAAGAGTGAGCTAACGCCTAGTGAATAATATCAAAATAAAGAGGTTAATGAATAGTTCATAAATGAGTCATACTTATAATGTACACATTTGAACCACTATTCTCATTCACACCAGATTTACAAATCTTAAAAAAGCAAAACGACCTTGGGTCCAACACATCATATCCATATGCAAAACAACCTCAGGTCCAATTCTTACATAAAACAATACGACTTCGGGTCCATCTATATGAAATGACCTTTGGTCCAGCCAACTCTTTATTCAAAATGACCTTTGGTCCAATTCAAACATATCAAACGACCTCGAGCCCAATTCGAATATATCAGGCGTATCAAACGGCCTCAGGCCCATTCTCTTTATATTCATATCCATGCATATTTCATATTCATGATCATGATCCCTTTCATTCAACGGCCATTGGCCCATCACGGTATTCAAACATGTCAAATGACATATTCAAACGACCTTTGGCCTATCTTTGCATTCATGTCTAACGGCCTTTGGCCCAATCGTTTATATCCGACGACCTTTGGCCCAATCATTCATGTCAAACAGCCTATGGCCCAATCATTCATGTCAAACGGCCTTTAGCCCAATCATTCATGTCAAACGGTCTTTGGCCCAATCGTTCATATCTGACGGCCTTTAGCCCAATCATTCATGTCAAACGGCCTACGGCCCAATCATTCATGTCAAACGGCCTTTGGCCCAATCATTCATGTTAAACGGCCTTTGGCCCAATTTAGATATATCAAACATATCAACGGCAAACGGCCTTATACAAAATTAGACATATAGAATACTCATTCATATTTCAAATCAACAAATCCATGAAGCTTATACAGAAGTAGCATTTGGAAAGTAACATACTTGAAAATATCTTTACTAAGATATTACTCACAGTGATCTGCCGGTGGATTTTGCTTTCGTGCTTGACCCTACACATTTCATGAACATGATGGGTCACAAACGATTCAATCCGTTCTTAATTCACACATTCCTCTTAGGCTCCTTTCTTATCATTTTAACTCATTCACAATGCTCAATGCATGCCTAAGAGTGCTTAGAAATGAAAGAGAATGGAAAATGAAACACATAGCTACTTTTCAAAATTTCAGAAACAGGACTCCCTGCTCGAGCGTGGCTTTGGCCGCTCGAGCAGACCCTTTTTGTCTGCAAAAATAATGGTTGCCTCATTTTTACGCTTAAGCGTGAATTCGAGCGCTCGAGCTGAAAGTCACACTACATGGCTCCCCGCTTGAGCGTGAATCTCCACACTCGAGCGGACATCCATGTCTGCAAAAGTTCTGGGAACTAGCATTTCACGCTCAAGCGGCGCTTTCCCCGCTCAAGCGGACATGCCAATTTCTGGGTTTTCCAGAATTATTCTTCAAGTGCAAATTCGACATTCAAAGGCCCAAAACTCATGTTCTTGGTTCAAAAATGTGGAAACACATTATATATCATAAGGATGTAAGCAATATGAGGCCAATTATACAAAATCATGATTTAATTCTCAAATCTTTTAAAATTCTTCTTGACATGGTCAAGACTCATGCACCCTAACTTCATTCAAACTCCATATCTCTATGGATCATTCATGCATGTGCTGCAATATAGACCCCAATACCATTTCAAATGACACAAGTGATGCTTATTCTCATGAAACTCAACAAAATCATGCTTGCATGTATGATTTAACATTCATTTTCCCATATTCAACTTGTTACATGTTTGATTATGCAAAATCATGGCAATTCTATACATGCACGTACATATAGGCTCCCAATTCATCATAATCAACAGAACTCATGCACTTGATTGCCATCTAACTTTGAATTCACAAAATTACAAACTCAAACTTATGAATTTATGCTCAATTACTCACCTATGAGCTCCAATCTTCCAAATTCTAGTTGATCCTTGCGTTAAACTCCAAGATCTTCAAGCTTCTTGAGCAATTCTCTAACTTGAGCTCTCTCTTTCTCTCTAATCGGCACTCTCTCTCTCTCTAGAGTGTATTCTCTGCAAAAATGAGCTCAAAACCATGATATGAAGCTATATAGGCCCTTATATAGGCTGGCCTAATCAAATTTGATTAAGGTTAATCAATAGTGCTGAATTAAATCAGTTTACTGGAATTATTTTAATCCGAATCAATTTCCAATTAAATTTCACCATAGGCTCTAAAAATTACGCCAATCACAATAGCATAGTCAATTTTGGTTTCTATGACTGATAAGGCCTTCAAATTTTTAGTTCAAAGCACAGATTCTAACAGATTTTCCTACGGTGAACAGATACAAAGTCAAAATCACATATAATCATGCAATTAACACCCAAATTCAAAATTAAGCACATAATTACAAACATAATCATGATTAATTAACATAGTACAGGACACGGTTATTACAATCTTCCCCCCTTTAGGAAGTTTGGTCCTCCAAACTTATTTTACCTTTAGTCGAAAACAATTTGGAATACTTTTTATTCAACGGTTCCAATCCTTTTGATAGTCATTTGCTCAGTCTCTAAATCAAGCGACACTCCGTGCTCAATCAGTCAGAGACTTACCTTTTTTGCCATACAAGGCTTTGTACGGTGCCACACCGAAACCAGAGTGTAAACTATTGCTGTAAGCAAAGTCTGCCAACGATGGATAGATTTTTTCCAACTTCCCTGAAAATCTGACGCATACCTTTGGAGTATTTCTCCCAAAATCTAAAAAAGTTCTTTTTGATTATGCATCAATTTGCGGATGGAAAGCAGCGCTGAATCATAATTCAGTTCCCATTGCCTCTTGAAGGCTTGCCAGAATCTAGACACAATTTAGGATTCCTATTTCCATCCCAAAATAGAGAGAGATTGAAGCAGCTCCGCCTATATTTGATGTTCGACTTTGACTTGTTGGCACCAAAAATATTTAGACACAAATTCAACAATTGCCTTCTTCATAATAGGTCACCAACATATTTACTTCAAATGTTAGCTAACTTTACCCTAGAAGTTTGGTCTATTCCCTTGTCACAGAAGTTCAATTCATTCTTCAATAATTCCGCAATTCACAATCCAATTCTGTATTTAGTTTAGTGACTTATCACAGTTATCTGAGGTCAATCAAAAGTCTTCAAGAATTTAAAGTGGATCCAGACACTGATTCTCGAGTCAACAAAAGTAACAACAAAGCAATCAACCACACGGCATACATAACTCATATATCCCCATAGTACCGACTGTAAAGTACAATAATATCGAAGCAGTCAATTCCTAACATAATACACGTGTTCTCAATCATTCAACAGTTTACAGTTTACCATCCAGTTCAATGTTCGATTCCTTGTTCTATCAAGTCTTTCAATGTTATCTGATAGTTATCAATGAGCATAAAGCAATTCATATATTAATCCCCATGGCGTCAAAGATAATATCAAAGTAGTCAATCACATGTTAAACACAATTTACACATCCTCAAAGCCCCAATTACAGAATACAATAGCACTGAGCAGTTATTTACAAGGCATACTGAATTCACACACTTTTGGATAATCAAGGTTTTCTAATTCCAATAGTGTTCACAATCAAAGCAGTTCATTGTCAGCAATTACCATAATGTGATTTCCCAAAATCCGATGATACTGAACCAACTATCTTCCCATACAAAACATATTCTGATCAGTCAAAGATAAACGTTCGGTACTGTTTATAATCAAATTAATCTGCCATCATCGGTTTCCATAGTGTCAAACAGATAGGAATTCAGTAGCACAGAAACAGTCATTCCTTAAACACCCAATCACTGGATTTGCACAATTCTGTTCATTTATAACATGTATGTGTCCAACAATTAAAGGTTGGTTCTTAATGGTGCTCATGGTTAGATCGGTCTGTTGATAGCCCACATAAGGTCTTCTAAATAAGTTAAGTATTCCAAACGGATTCAAGTTTTGGGTCTATCAGTTTTTTTTTTTTTTTGCCAAGAATAATTTGGTTATTTATTCATAAGAAATCCATAATCCCCCTTAACAAAATCAAATCAAATAAAAGGTCTTATCAAATCAATCCAGGCAAGGTCTTGTCAAATTTAATCAAACAAAGGACCCATCAAATTATATCACATGGGGGTTCTATCAAGCCAAATCAAACAAAAGTTTTATCAGATCGAATCAGATAAAAGTTTTCTCAAATAGGGTACACTTAGTTCTGTATGGCATACTTCGTTTGTTTAGGTACATAGTCAATAGTTTCACAACTGTCCTAAGTTCATCAGTTCTCAAAGTCATATCAGAGTCACTCATCACAACTGTTCACATCAAAGTATTTCAGGTCATGTACAATATGGCATTGTCCACATAAGTTCATGTGTAGTTGCATATGCATGTAGTTGTTCATATCAGGAGGTATATGTCATAGTCAATACAACAGTTCCTAAATAAGTCTTGTATGCAAGTACATGGTGCACAGTAACACACTAAGCAAAGTTCCTCGGTTGCACATCATATAGGATTCGTTACGCAAAGTTCTAGGTCAGTCACAGAAACATAGGTTTATGAGTCAAACCTAGTATAGTCACATAGTCCAGTCAGTCTTGTACCAATTAGAGTACATTATCTCACAAATTATTTATTATTTGGGGTGCTCAACTTAGTCACACAATCACAGAGTCATAATTCCAGTGGTTTAGTCATTGAAAACAGTGATATATCAAATCACCCTGAGCATAGGTTTAGATGTTTATGTGCATGTACATAGTCAATCAATATCCCGATACATATTCCACAAATTTCCCAAATGGGGGCATGTAACAACCCATTTTTATGGCTTAGTCATGTTCATGAGCATTCACATCATGTGGTCTTGTTAAGTTTGCATTCATGAATCTTGTCTTGTTTTGCTTAAGTGTTGTATGCATGCTTTGTTCCTTCCTTAGTGTCTCAAGCCTAAGTTATGTTAAGCCTAGATCATTCCAAGCCGAGGTCATCTTCAGTCTAGAATTATCTTAGAACCACTTTGTTTGACCTCCACCTTCGCCCTGACATATTGGCCGAGATGTGTATTATCTTTGCCAAGATGTTACCTTTGTACCTAAGTGATCTTGTCCTGGAGTGGTATAACCTAGACCGAGGTGTGGCACATCTAGGCCAAGGTGTGGCACAGCTTAGTCAAGTGTTGTCCTTCCTAGCCAAGGTCATTGTCACCTTAGTTGCCGAAGCTTTGTCCTTAGCCGATGTCATCACTTGCCGGAGCGTCTTGCCGGGTAGCTTGTTAGATATGCTTTGTCTTACACATGTCTTGTCAATCTATCACCTTTTTTAGGAGAACCAACCAGTCGTTGCCACGTGTCCGAGCTGAGTGCTAAATCAGCTGGCAGAGAGAGAAACCTAGCATTTGTTATATCTTTGTTTTGAAGAGGAGAGAGAAGCTCTAGGAGAGGAAGAGGAGTTCTTGAGGGAGAGTGAATTTCCAAGATTGATCCGTAGAGACCGAGCCGTTAGATCCGTGTTCTAAGGTTAGATTCTTGATTTGCTCATGTTGTTCTTTATGTTTATGTTATTGCATTTCATGATTGAATATGATTTGTAAGCCATGCATTGCTTTGAAGTTCGGTTTTAGAAAGAGAAAATAGTATTCATGTGTCCTTCAAGAAAAGTCATGTTTTGATCCGAAAGCTCATGCCAAGGTTCATGTTTTTGTGTTTGTTTCCATTTGATCTTCAAGTATGGGTACCCAGGTCCATGTTTTTGAACTCATAGCATGAAATCCCAGATTTTGTAATAAAGAAGTTACAATTTTTGCATTTACGTTCTTCATGATCTTCATGTTCATGTCCTTCCTATTCTTCACGGGTGGAAACCCAGATCTCTAGACCTCACTTCCCTAAGTGTAGTCGCCGAGATCACTCTTACCTAGACCTCACACTTAGGCCAGGCATCGTATCTCACCTTGGCCTACCTTGCATGATCACTTACACCTTTAGTCTGTCTTGTGCGCACCTCGGCATGCAGCCGCATGCCGAAGCCTAGGTAACCACACCTCGGCCAGGAGGTGTGGGACCTTGGAAAAGACCTGGTTGGTACCCAGCCTGTCTTCCTGACATGTAAAACAGTGTTTTGACTTCCAGTATGCTTTCCCGAGATCATCTGCATGCATGTAAGACTTGTTTTGAGATGTACATTTAGTAGACTTTGCCATGTGTTTGTAGGACTGGGACCTTTGCCTTGATCCCGACGTCCGAAGAACTAAGTGAGTGGTATTTTTAATAAAGCTATGTTATAAGTTTTGATAAAACTTTGCTTTGCCTTGTTTTGATAAAAGTATTTGTTCAAGCATGAATGATTACCCCTATTTTTATGTATCAAGTAAGTTTTGTTTTGATGACATTCTTGGAAAGTCCCTTGTGCTGGAAGACTCTAAACTTTCGCAGTACTAAAGTCCCTTGTGCTGGAGGACTCTAAACTTTCGCAGCACTAAGTATGAGAGATCTCTGCCATCGACGGTCTATGAACGGATGGCCCCACCGACGGCCTTGTGGGGGTGGTTTGTCTAATCGATTCCGGGTCGATTATTCCCTTGTTTTGCCACTGACGGTTTACCGCATGGGTTTTGTAAGTCCGGAATGTCATCCCTTGTATTATGTAGATGTTATTAACATCCAAGTAAGTAAGCAAGTTTTGTAAGATCAAGATTGATGAACTAGATTCATCCCATGTTTTGAACAAGCTATGATATATGTATTGTTTTGATAAGGACCTCGGGAATCATTCATTTAACCCCTTTATTACTTGTACCATTCACTGAGTATCCAAGCTCACCCTCCCTATATGTATATGTAGGTAACAAGCAAGAAGTCGGCTACGCCGAGATATGTGTTTTGTATGCATGTTATGTCGGCAGTGAGGATGTCAGCAATCTGGAAGAATTGTGTTTCCTAACTTGTAGTTCATGTGTTTTGTATATGTCGGCTTGAGAGGCCTAAGATCAAGATGTAATATGTATTTTGCTTATGTTATATTCAAGATGTAAGACCATGTTAAAGATGTATGCCATTTCATTTGACTTATGCACAGCTCTTATGGACTAATTAGATTTGTATGTATTGCTTCTGTACATGTTAGCCCCATATGTAATACTCTGATTGTGTGTGAATTTTGAAAGTTGGCCTTCGGTAATCTCGGATTACTGGCCATCACGGCACCATCCTACTAGGGGCGGTTTGGGGTCGTGACAGGGCAGATAAATACAGTAAATAAGGTATTCATCCTGTGGGTCCGACCAATCTAGATACATATAACAGATATGAAAGAATGCGCCGAATCAAATCAAATAATATCCCAAGAAAAGATGTACACACGTACCAGTCCAGAATCAGTCAACATATAAGCATTCGTTTATAAACAGTATAGATACCTGTAATAACAGTTGCAGTATTCTGAGTGCTTTCTGGGATGAGTGCAATTACTCTATCTTCATTAGCAGTTCCCGCCATTGGTACGAATCTAGCTGAGACAACGGGTCTATTCACGTTTTGCTCAGTCCGGGGACAGTACCTTACCATATGGTCCATTTTACCATACCCATAACAAGCCCCAAAAATTCGATAACAGACTCCTCGGTGTTTCTTACCACATTCATTACATGTCGGTGCTGTATTCCTTGTAGAGTTTGAAGTGCGCGATGATCCCGTATTTTGCTTTTTAAATGACCTCTTCTTTGAGAAAAGCCTTGTCTCTTGCTTTTCCATTCAGAAGATTGGTTCATGTTAGCTTCAGTCATCAGTGTTCAGTCTAGCACCTCAACATATTTTGTGACTTCCAACACATTCAATTGGTGCTCTTGCGCTGGTGGTGGCAAAGGTTCTTGCCGTAGCGGCAATTGATGTTGTTGTCTTAAGATCTCTGCCATTTCTTGTACTATTCTTTCCAGTCTATCAAGTCGGGCTGTGGAAGAGTCTGTCAACTCGTATGCCCTTACTTTATCCATGTTTTACACAAACTCTTATTAAGCCATGCCAAATACAGGAATGCCCAATACAAAAATAAACACAGATACACATAGGTACATTCGCACATAAGCACATCGTTATATTCTCATTTTACGTATCGTCAAGTCACAATTAATCACATGCAAAACAGACGATTGCATACTTAATAGATATCGCGTATAGAACACTTACTAGATAATTACACATTTGACCATATTCATATTCCACATAGACACCCATTTGCAGAATCGAATGCACGTAAGCAACTTTTCATGATTCGCATGTTCATGTATGTGCATTATAACAAAACAAAACTTGTTGTACACATTAGTGCAACAATTCATATCTCATATAATCACGTGTTCTCAATGCTTACATCATGCACTTATCAAATGGATGCATCTTAAGTCTTTTCTAGACACCTTATGGCTCATTTGGACAAGTGTGTGAGTCATTAACTCGTGCTCTGATACCACTCTGTCTTGACCCGAACCCGCCCCTATAAATTAAGGTCATAACCGGCCAGTAATCATGAGATTACCTACGGCCTCAAACCAAAACAAGCGTATAGCAACAGAGTGAAGGGGCCAAAATGGAAGCAAACTTAAAAATTTTGTCCAATGAGCTATACTTACATGGCATGTCAAAACATTTCACACATACTTAGTAATAACTCACACCACATTCCAGTAGTTAACATCTTGTATACCCAAGATCATTCAAACACATAGTCAGCCATGCCAAAAACTTATACACATAAATGGTCTATCATGACCAATAGAAATAGAAAAAGAAATACAAAAGATCATAAACAAAGCCTCTTGCGTAAGGTACTTGGGCTGACTTCACAAAACTCGGGTTCCTTTCTTAAATTCCACTAATTGAACGTCCATTTGCTCACCTGCTACATATAGATAAGAGTGAGCTAACGCCTAGTGAATAATATCAAAATAAAGAGGTTAACGAATGAGGTTCGTTCATAAATGAGTCATACTTATAATGTACACATTTGAACCACTATTCTCATTCACACCAGATTTACAAATCTTAACAAAGCAAAACGACCTCAGGTCCAATTCTTATATAAAACAATACGACCTCGGGTCCATTTATACGAAACGACCTTTGGTCCAATTCAAACATGTCAAACGGCCTCGAGCCCAATTTGAATATATTTGGCCTATCAAACGGCCTCAGGCCCATTCTCTTTATATTCATATCCATGCGTATTTTGTATTCATGATCATGATCCTTTTCATTCAAACGGCCCTTGGCCCATCACGGTATTCAAACATATCAAATGACATATTCAAACGGCCTTTGGCCCATCTTTGCATTCATGTCTAACGGCTTTTGGCCCAATCGTTCATATCCGACGGCCTTTGGCCCAATCATTCATGTCAAACGGCCTATGGCCCTATCATTCATGTCAAACGGCCTTTGGCCCAATCGTTCATATCCGACGACCTTTGGCCCAATCATTCATGTCAAACAGCCTATGGCCCAATCACTCATATTAAACGGCCTTTGGCCCAATCATTCATGTCAAACGGCCTTTGGCCCAATTCAGATATGTCAAACATATCAACGGCAGACGGCAAATGGCCTTATACAAAATTAGACATATAGAATACTCATTCATATTTCAAATCAACAAATCCATGAAGCTTATACAGAAGTAGCATTTGGAAAGTAACATACTTGAAAATATCTTTACTAAAATATTACTCACAGTGATCTACCGGTGGATTTGCTCTCGTGCTTGACCCTACACATTTTATGAACATAATGGGTCACAAACGATTCAATCCGTTCTTAATTCACACATTCCTCTTAGGCTCCTTTCTTATCATTTTAACTCATTCACAATGCTCAATGCATGCCTACGAGTGCTTAGAAATGAAAGAGAACGGAAAGTGAAACATATAGCTACTTTTCAAAATTTTAGAAACAGGACTCCCCACTCGAGCAGACCCTTTTTGTCTGCAAAAATACTGGTTGCCTCATTTTTACGCTCAAGCGTGAATTCGGGCGCTTGAGCTGAAAGTCACACTACATGGCTCCCCACTTGAGCGTGAATCTCCACGCTCGAGCGGACATCCATGTCTGCAAAAGTTCTGGGAAATAGCATTTGACGCTCGAGTGGCGCTTTCCCCGCTCGAGCGGACATGCCAATTTCTGGGTTTTCCAGAATTGTTCTTCAAGTGCAAATTTGCCATTCAAAGGCCCAAAACTCATGTTCTTGGTTCAAAAATGTGGAAACACATTATATATCATAAGGATGTAAGCAATATGAGGCCAATTATACAAAATCATGATTTAATTCTCAAATCTTTTAAAATTCTTCTTGACATGGTCAAGACTCATGCACCCTAACTTCATTCAAACTCTATATCTCTATGGATCATTCATGCATGTGCTGCAATATAGACCTCAATACCATTTCAAATGACACAAGTGATGCTTATTCTCATGAAACTCAACAAAACCATGCTTGCATGTATGATTTAACATTCATTTTCCCATATTCAACTTGTTACATGTTTGATTATGCAAAATCATGGCAATTCTATACATGCATGTACATATAGGCTCCCAATTCATCATAATCAACAGAACTCATGCACTTGATTGCCATCTAACTTTGAATTCACAAAATTACAAACTCAAACTTATGAATTTATGCTCAATTACTCACCTATGAGCTCCAATCTTCCAAATTCTAGTTGATCCTTGCATTAAACTCCAAGATCTTCAAGCTTCTTGAGCAATTCTCTAACTTGAGCTCTCTCTTTCTCTCTAACCGGCACTCTCTCTCTCTCTCTCTATAGAGTGTATTCTCGGCAAAAATGAGCTCAAAACCATGATATGAAGCTATATAGGCCCTTATATAGGCTGGCCTAATCAAATTTTGATTAAGGTTAATCAATAGTGCTTAATTAAATCAGTTTACTGGAATTATTTTAATCCGAATCAATTTTCAATTAAATTTCACCATAGGCTCTAAAAATTACGCCAATCACAATGGCATAGTCAATTTTGGTTTATGTGACTGATAAGGCCTTCAATTTTTCAGTTCAAAGCACAGATTCTAACAGATTTTCCTACGGTGAACAGATACAAAGTCAAAATCACATATAATCATGCAATTAACACCCAAATTCAAATTAAGCACATAATTACAAACATAATCATGATTAATTAACATAGTACAGGACACGGTTATTACAGTAATTTACTAAGAATTTACTTGAAATTTATTGAGTAATTTACTGGGAATTTATTGAGTATTTACTGAGAATTTTCTAGGAATTTACTTAGTAATTTACTGAGAATTTGCTGGGAATTTACTGAGAATTTGCTGGGAATTTACTGCATAATTTACTAGGAATTTACTCAGTAATTTACTAGGAATTTACTCAGTAATTTACTGAGTATTTGCTTAGAATTTACTGGGAATTTACTGAGAATTTATTAGGAATTTACTGCGTAATTTACTGAGAATTTACTGGGAATTTACTCAGTAATTTACTGAGAATTTACTGGTAATTTACAGAGTAATTTACAGAGAATTTACTTGAAATTTTTCTGAGTAATTTAATGAGAATTTACTAGAAATTTACAGAGAATTTACCGAAAATTTACTGAGAATTTACTCAGTAATTTATTGAGAATTTGCTAGGAATTTACTCGGAATTTTCTTAGTAATTTGCTGAGAATTTACTGAGAATTTACTAAGAATTTACTGAGTAATTTACTCAGAATTTACTGAGTATTTTGCTTAGAATTTACAGGGAATTTGCTAAGTAATTTATAGAGAATTTACTGGAAATTTACTGGGAATTTTTTTTTTTTTTTTTGAACTATTAAAAGCCAAAAGGCTACATAGAGGCATCCACACACAGTAACTCCTTTAAAGGAGGAGAAATAAGTTTCACCCAATCTACAGAAAGCTTCCCGCTGTGGTGAGAAGAAGCCAACCAATGGGCCCACCCCATTAGCCTCTCTAGGAATCCAGGAAAAAGGGCACCTAAGACTGGACTTCAAAGAGTGAATATCGTGCAGCAATGCTAAACAATCCCGAGGGGGATCCAGCTCCGAGACACTGAGATCAATAACCACCTTACAATCACTTTCTACTTGGACATTTGATAGACCAAGAGTTTGAAGGAGACGACAAGCCAAACGAACCGCACGAGCTTCACCTTGCAAAACCAAGGATGAATGGGCCGAGACAACAATGCCATCGACCAACTGTCCTTGCTAATCGCGCAGAACAACTGCTATGGACGTTCTCCCACTGTCTACAGCCACGCTTGCATCACAATTAATTTTCAAACAGCCACAAGTTGGACACTACCAAGTAGGATGTGACCAGGGTAAAGGAGGAACTGCTGGAATAGGGTCAACCATCGAAGTGAGAGGTTGATTAATTTCCCTCCACAAAGAATAAACCTTACCCCACAACAGCTTGAGGATTTACTAGAGACTGGGAAAAAACCCATTCATTTCTAGCTTTCCAGATAAACCAACACACCACCGCATCCTTACCCACTATTTCTTTACGTTCCTTGGCATTTGAGCACATTTCCATGAGCGACACAGTCCAGATTTTAGCTGAGGGACAAATCCCAATCCCCGACAGCAAACCCAGATCACATGCAAACCAAACTGCCCTGGTCCAATCGCACCTGAACAGAAGTTGTTCGATTGATTCTACTGAAGCATTGCAAATTGGGCACTGATGGGAATCAGAACAACGACGTCTAAACAGATTTTCCTTTGTAGCTAGCTTGTTACAGCAGACTCGCCACCAAAAGTTACGAATCTTAGGCGGGATTGGAGTCGACCATATTACTTTCCAGAAATCTTTTGGGAGTAGAAGAGATGAAGACGCCCCTGAAAGTACTGCAGACTGCTTAGCCTCAACCGCCATTCGCTATCCACTCTTAACATCATATATTCCCCGGTTGGAGTGGTGCCAGACAAGAGAGTCCTCCATATCTGTTGAGGATATGGGAATAGTAAGAATATGTTGAGCTTCTGCTACTCCCACTACGGTTGTAACAACCCTCATTTTGACGTAGTCATACTTGCATACATTTATGGATGATCTTGTTTTAATATGTGCAATTGCAATCTTGTCTTGTTTTGCTTGAATGATTGCTTACATGTTTTGTTCTCATCTGGTGCGTTGCCGAGGTCATCTTAAGCCTAGACACCTTCGAAACCTTTGTCACTTAGAACTATCTTGGAACCCCGTTGGTTGACCTCCATCTTTGCCCTGGCATATTGGCTGAGATGTCATCATCTAGGCCGAGGTGCGTATTGCCTAGGCCGAGATGTGCATCATCTGGGCCAAGATGTTAATATCTAGGCGTTCTAGATCCTTGATCCTTGCATGAGTGATTTTGTTCCTGGAATGGTATGACCTAGACCAAGGTGTGGCACACCTAGGCCAGGGTGTGGCACAGTTTAGTCAAGTGTTGTCCTTCCAAGCCGATGTCCTTGCCCTTTGATTGCCAGAGTCTTATTGTTAGCCGATGTCGTTACTTGCCGGTGTGTTCGTGCCGCCTAGCTTGCTGAGTACGCTTTGTCTTGGTCTTGTCTTGTCAAGTCAGTCACCTTTTTAAGTTGAGGGAATCAGCCGATGCCACGTGTCCCGACAGAGGGATTAAGTCAGTGTTTGTCGTGTGAAGCATATCATTTTTGTATCAATCTTGCCTTTTAGAGAGAGAAACTCTAGGAAGAAGAAGGAGAAGTTTGAGCAAGAGAGAGTGAACTTCCAAGCTTGATCGTTGGAGCTTGAACCGTTAGATTCGAGTTTTGAGGTTAGAATCGTAACCTATTCTTGTTGTTCTTATTGATCATCTAGCTGCATAGCACGATCAAACCTGTTCCGCACGCCATTCATCGATTTAAAGTTGGTTTTAGAAAGAGAAAACGGTTTTCATGTGTTTTTGAAGAAAAGCCTCGTTTGATCCGAAAGTTTGCATTAAAGCTCATGTTTTTGTGTTTGTTTTGATAAGATCCTTGAGTGTGGGTACCCAGGTCCACGTTTTTGAATTCATAGCATGAAGTCTCAGCTGTTGTAATAGCAAGTTTGATCTTTGCATTCATCTCCCTCATGTTCGTGTTCTTCAAGTTCTTCATGCTCTTGTTCTTCATGTCTATCAAAAGGGAAATCCAGATTTTTCCCGACTACGCTTTCGAATGTGGCAGTCGGGACCACACCTCGGCGAGAAGGTGTGGGACCTCGGCCAAGTCCTGCTAGTTGCCCAGCGTGTTTTTCCAAAGATAAGAAACTGTGTTTCAATTTGATTGACTTAGTTTTTGAAGAATGCCAAGGTCATTTGCATGTGTGCTAGACTTGTTTTGAGTAGTGCATTCAATGGACTTTGCCATGTGTTTGTCAGGACTTGGACTTGCCTTGACCCCGTCGTTTGAAGAACTAGGTGAGTGGTATTTTTAATAAAGCTATGTTATACGTTTTGATAAAGACTTTGCCTTGCTTGATTTGAAAGTGTTTGTTAAGCATGAATAATTGTCCCCGTTTTGTATATCAAGTATGATCATGTTGTGACAGCACATCTCGTTCGAAAGTCCCTCGTTATAGCGACCCCGGTCTTTTCTCTTTAAATTATTGTATCCGGACTTAGGTTCCGTGGATCCTGTCATTACTTATTGGTTGTTGTTGTCCTTTAATCTCTTTGTATTTGAAGTATAGGTTGTGTTGGGCGGGTCTGTTACAGGTTGGTTGATTTTAGATGCCAATAGGTGATGCCCAGATTTTGGCCTTCACGCTCGAGCGGAAGTTTTAACGCTCGAGCGGTCCCTTCGTTGTTGCTTCTCCGCTCGAGCGGGAAGTTTGACGCTCGAGCGGGTGCCAGCGCCTGCAAAACTTCTGGAAGGGTGCAATCGACGCTCGAGCGGCTTTCTTCACGCTCGAGCATGATTCTGTGTCTTACGCTCGAGCGGGGCTTTCTACGCTCGAGCGTAGAGTCGATTATATCAGTCCGTGATTTCACTTTTTGGATCACTTTTTGACCTACTTTTCCTTCATAACTTTTTAAAAACCGCCCCTGGAGTGTTTTTATCTCTCTCTCTCTCGCTCTACACACCTTCTCTCTTTCGATTGATCTACTTAGAGTGAGTTCCTACCTTAGATCCTTTATTAAAAAGTTAGAGTGAGTTGAGGGCTTCGTTTTAATCTGAGAAACTTGGGATTTGGAGCACGTTGGTCTTTGGTCTTCATCTCCATCTTCTCCATACGGGTTATTTTCTTCGAGGTAGGGATTTTCCTACTCCATTTTATATGCTTTGTTCTAAGTTTGGTATTTTGATAGGTTGGGGACACTTTGAAAATTTTGGGAAAAAAACCCTAGTTGAATTGCTAAATTGATTTGAGTAATTAATTTAAGGAAATTGGGGAATTTGGTTAAATCCATGAAATTGGGGAATTTATTGATTAAATGGTGTAGTTGGATAATATAAATCACTCGCCTAATGAATTGTTGGTATATTTATTTTTCAAGTCTAGAAATAACTGTTTTGGGCTATCGGTGGAGGATAGTCGTGCTTGTTGTAGACATTGCATGCGGATTAGGGAAAATTGAAACTAATCAATTTGTTTAAGTCATAAATTTAGACTATTGAATTAATACAGAAATTACATGTATTGATTGAGCATTGCATATGCATATTGTTTGGGAGGAGATAGGGGATGTACTCCACGGTTTAGGGGAAGATAGGGGATGGACCTCTAAACCGGATTTTTGTTTGGGAGGAGATAGGGGATGGACTCCATTAGCACCATTTTTATGTGTGCTTATTATATTGAAGTGTTTTTACATGATTATTGATACAGCACTAAAATGTGTATCAAATGGGAAGTATGAAGTGTTTTGATATGAGCATGAGTCTCATTTGTTTTGTTGATATTGGAAGTAATGTGAATATGATATATAATTCACTGTTGTAAGTTTGGCCAGGTTCTGAGCCATGTTGATAATAATGGAAAGTGAAATGTGTCTTAGACATTAGCGTCATGAGACTGTTTAATGATAAAATTGATTATCTTGGTTAACCATCTATTGAATGCTATAGCTTTATTCAATGCTTATATTTGGTTTAGTATTTTTCTACTGGGCTGTGGCTCACCCTTTATGGGAACATCATTTTCAGGTTCAGGTGATAAGCTACCTCCACGGACGTAGCCTGGAAGGATTTGATGTTTGGGATTTTGAAGACTTGTCTTTAGTCATATGTTTTATTTTGTTATTTTTGAGATTTCATGTAAACATTCAAGCCTAGGGCTCAACTTGTAAATGAGTTAGTACTCATCCTTTTTTTGTCCAAGTGTTAGCTTGGAAAGATGTAAGCCCTTAGGGCATTTATTTTGATGTTGCAAGATGTTACATGTGATGTCTTTCAATAAGAATACTCTGATGAATAACTCAAATAATTTGTTTTCTTTTATAAATGCATGTTAATGTTATGGTTATTATGGGTTTATTTTGAGGGCGTTACAACTTGGTATCAGAGCGTACCGGGTTCGAATACTTTGGGTACGTGGGAAGTGATTAGTATCACAATGGGTTCGTCTCGCTTGATAGAGACTTAGATGTACTGTTATGTGCTTATATGATAGCATGTTTATGTGATTATGTGGGTATGGAACGTAGTTTCTAGGATGTTAATTGGACCCTTGAGTTTCTAGTAGTCTTGTTGGAAAGGCACTTGATCAATGCTGTTTCCAACCGGAACTATAGTAACGCTTCGGGACTATTATTATCCAGGAATGAAATTCGTAGGTGCTTATGTGATTATGTGCTTACGTGGAATAAATTATTTTTGTCCAATGCATTAGGACGCGAGTGTTTAGTTTCGGCACATTTATTAATGTGCTAACGTCTTTGTTTGTTTCCTTTATTAGGAGTCAGGATGGTCAGAGTGATGGTAGGAGACAGAAGGGTTTTAATCCCCAACAGTCTCAGAGTAGCTTTTCTAGATCGACTTTTCCTGTGCCGAGTGCTAGTTCGGGGAAAGGCAGTCAAGGAGACATTACCTGCTTCAAGTGTGGCCAGCTGGGCCACAAGTCTCCAGTTTGTCCTCAGAGGGGAGGAGTGCAGAGAGCAGCATCATCTTCGGCTCGATCTCAGAGCCAGAGTCAGGGTAGAGGCCAGCCACTCTCGTGTTATCAGTGTGGTCAGCCAGGGCATATGAAGAGGTATTGCCCGCAGTTGGGTGGCACACCTGGTGCATCTGGTTTGAGGCAGATTCAGGGTCAACAGCCAGCTCAGTCGGGTCAGGCCTCGAGGGCCAATCAGGGGGCTTCATCGTCTCAGTCGGTGCAGCAATCTTATGCTCCTAGGGGTGAGCAGGTTGATCAGAGGTCATCTGGGCGCGTGTATGCTGTTACCACACAGGATCTTGTACCGACTCCATCTGTTGTGAGAGGTACTTTCTTGTTTTGCAACTCGGTTGCTAATGTTTTGATTGATACGGGTGCATCTCATTCCTTTGTGTCTGCTGCATTTGCATCTGTTTTGGAGTTGGAGTTAGCACAGTTAGCATCTCCTATTTGTGTAGTGTCGCCTCTTGGGGGTGAATTGATTTTGAAACACGGTGTTAGGGGTTGTGATATAGAGGTTGATTACCATAGAATCCCATTTTCCTTTGTAGTTATGCCTATGAGAGGTTTCGATGTTATTTTGGGTATGGACTGGTTATCGTCATACCGGGCAGTTATTGATTGCTACCGCCAGAGAGTCACTTGTTGTACCGTGAATGGTGAGTGTTTTCATTTTCTGGGGGACCGTGTTGGTAGTGTTTTGCCACCGGGGTATGTTCCGCGAGGACGGAGTGAGCTTAGTGGTCTACTTGCTAACCTTTCGATTAGTGAGGACGGTGAGACTCAGATTGTGTTGCCAAGGGTGGTGTGTGAGCACTCAGACGTTTTTCCCGAGGATCTTGTTGGTTTGCCACCGCATCGAGAGATTGAATTCTCTATTGACTTAGTGCCCGGCACGGCGCCGATTTCTATGGCACCTTATCGTTTTGCCCCAGTTGAGTTAGTTGAGTTGAAGATCCAACTCCAGGAGTTGCTAGATAAAGGCTTTATACGTCCTAGTGTTTCGCCTTGGGGAGCACCGGCCCTCTTTGTTAAAAAGAAAGGTGGTGCTTTGAGACTTTGTATAGATTACCGGAAATTGAATCGGGCTACGGTTAAGAATAAGTACCCTATGCCCCGTATAGATGATCTGTTCGATCAGTTGAAAGGTTCCCGTTGTTTCTCGAAGATAGACTTGAGATCAGGTTATCATCAGTTGAGAGTCAGGGAGGAGGATATTCCAAAGACGGCATTCCGTATGCGGTATGGCCACTATGAGTTTTTGGTGATGCCATTTGGGCTCACCAATGCACCGGCAGTATTTATGGATTTGATGAACCGGATATTCCGGGAATTTCTAGATCGTTTTGTAGTCGTCTTCGTGGACGACATCCTTATCTATTCACCTTCAGAGGAAAAGCACGAGGAACACTTGAGGGTGGTGCTTGATTTACTTAGAGCCCATCAACTTTATGCTAAGTTTGGGAAGTGTGAGTTCTAGCTAGAGGAGGTGAAGTTCTTAGGCCATGTAGTTTCTAGGGAAGGGGTGTCTGTTGATACATCCAAGACAGAGGCAGTGCAAGATTGGGTACAGCCTAAGAGTGTGTTTGAGATCCGCAGTTTTCTGGGATTAGCTGGGTATTATCGCCGGTTTGTAAGAGATTTCTCCAGATTAGCTTCGCCTTTGACTAGATTGACTCGGAAGGGAGTCAAATTTGTTTGGAGTGAGACCTGTGAAAAGTCGTTCCAGGAGTTGAAAGTTAGACTGACCACTGCTCCAGTCTTGATTATTCCGGAGAGAGGGTTGGGTTATGCAGTCTATTGTGACGCCTCACGAGAGGGTCTTGGTTGTGTGTTGATGCAAGAGGGGAAAGTGGTTGCCTATGGCTCACGTCAGTTAAAAGTTCACGAGAAGAATTACCCTACGCATGATTTAGAGTTAGCAGCTGTGATATTTGCCTTGAAGATTTGGAGACATTATCTTTACGGTGAGAGGTTCGAGGTATTCTCAGATCATAAGAGTCTGAAATATCTGTTCACACAGAAAGACTTGAACTTGAGGCAGAGGAGGTGGATGGAATTTATTGAGGATTATGACTTTGAATTGCATTATCATCCGGGAAAGGCCAATGTGGTGGCCGACGCCCTTAGCAGGAAACCTGTTGGTGACATAGCTAGTATAGCCATCCGAGAGTGGGAGATGTTAGGTGCACTTGGAGAGTTTGATTTGCTTCTGGGCGAATCCGTTGAGGCTGCGGCCTTGTTTTCTATTGTTGCGCAACCTACACTTGTGACTCGAGTGTTAGAGGCTCAGAGGGGCGACCTTGAGGTAGAATCCCTCCGTGAGAAGATTTCTGGTGGGAAGGTTGAGAAAGGTTTGACGGTGTATCCCGACCTGAGTGTGAGATACCGAGACCGTCTGTTTGTGCCGGAGTCTCATCGAGAGGAGGTACTCTGAGAGTTTCATCATTCACGCCTTGCGGTGCATCCGGGAGGTACTAAGATGTATCGGGATTTGGGTCGCCAGTTTTGGTGGCGGGGTATGAAGAGAGATGTGGCAGCTTTCGTGTCTAAGTGCCTTACTTGTCAGCAAGTGAAGGCCGAACATCAGAGGCCAGCGGGTTTGTTGCAACCCTTGCCTATTGCCGAGTGGAAGTGGGAGCATGTCACTATGGACTTCGTTGTAGGTCTTCCGAGGACTCAGCGGGGTAGTGATGCTATTTGGGTGGTTGTAGACCGGTTGACTAAGTCGGCGCACTTCATTCCTATGCGCGTTAGAGATTCAGTAGATCATCTTGCCGACTTGTATATTCGGGACATAGTGAGGTTGCACGGGGTTCCAGTGACGATCGTCTCCGATAGGGACCCTCGTTTTACTGCCAGATTATGGCAGAGCTTGCAGAGCACTTTAGGTACTAAGTTGACCTTTAGCACAGCTTATCATCCTCAGACTGATGGGCAGTCCGAGCGTACTATTCAGATCCTTGAAGATATGCTTCGGGGTTGTGTTCTTGACTTTAGCGGGTCGTGGGAGAGGCACTTGCCATTAGTGGAGTTTGCCTACAACAACAGCTTCCAGTCTAGTATCGGTATGGCACCGTTTGAGGCCTTATACGGCCGACCGTGTAGGTCTCCTGTTTGTTGGGCCGAGGTAGGTGATGCACCTCTGTTGGGTCCGGAGTTAGTGAGGGAAACGACGGAGAAGGTTGAGCTTATCCGTAAGAGGCTTGTTACAACCCAGAGTCGTCAGAAATCTTATGCCGACCGTAGGAGGAGACCTTTGGTGTTTGAGGTGAGTGATCATGTCTTTTTGAAGATATCACCAAGACGGGGATTGATGAGGTTTGGGAAGAGCGGGAAGTTGTCCCCTCGATTCATTGGTCCTTTTGAGATCCTTGAGAGGATTGGCGAGACTGCTTATCGTTTAGCTTTGCCGCCGCAGTTGTCCGGAGTACATGACGTGTTTCATGTGAGTATGCTTCAGAAGTATGAGCCGGATCCATCGCATGTATTGGATTGGACCGATTTAGTAGTTGATGAGGATGTCTCGTATGAGGAGAGACCGGTTAGGGTCTTGGATAAGCGGGATCAAGTCTTGCGAGGCAAGACCATTCCTTTGGTGAAAGTTTTGTGAAACATCACGGGGTGGAGGAAGCCACATGGGAACGTGAGTTGGAAGTCCGCGAGAAATATCCGGACATGTTTATTGATTTGTAATCTTGTAGTTAGATTTTGTAATATTGTCGAACTTTAAAGCTTTTTATATATGTCTTAAGCTGTAAAACATTTAGAATGTTTTGGTTAATGGAAGTTTAATGGAACATTGTATATATTGAATATATTGAAAATTGTTGAAATTGAAAGAAAATTGCATAGTGTTAATGCAGGTTGAAATATATGGTTGTTTTGTATATTGTGGCATGCCTCTTTGTTAAGAGATGGAATGGCCGGTGTTGGGTCAAGTTGTTTATTAGTGAGTTATCATATTGTTGGAATTTGAGAAAAAACTTGTTTTCGAAACCTTGTGCTTAATTTCGGGGACGAAATTCTTTTAAGGAGGGGAGGTTATAGCGACCCCGGTCTTTTCTCTTTAAATTATTGTATCCGGACTTAGGTTCCGTGGATCCTGTCATTACTTATTGGTTGTTGTTGTCCTTTAATCTCTTTGTATTTGAAGTATAGGTTGTGTTGGGCGGGTCTGTTACAGGTTGGTTGATTTTAGATGCCAATAGGTGATGCCCAGATTTTGGCCTTCACGCTCGAGCGGAAGTTTTAACGCTCGAGCGGTCCCTTCGTTGTTGCTTCTCCGCTCGAGCGGGAAGTTTGACGCTCGAGCGGGTGCCAGCGCCTGCAAAACTTCTGGAAGGGTGCAATCGACGCTCGAGCGGCTTTCTTCACGCTCGAGCATGATTCTGTGTCTTACGCTCGAGCGGGGCTTTCTACGCTCGAGCGTAGAGTCGATTATATCAGTCCGTGATTTCACTTTTTGGATCACTTTTTGACCTACTTTTCTTTCATAACTTTTTAAAAACCGCCCCTGGAGTGTTTTTATCTCTCTCTCTCCCTCTACACACCTTCTCTCTTTCGATTGATCTACTTAGAGTGAGTTCCTACCTTAGATCCTTTATTAAAAAGTTAGAGTGAGTTGAGGGCTTCGTTTTAATCTGAGAAACTTGGGATTTGGAGCACGTTGGTCTTTGGTCTTCATCTCCATCTTCTCCATACGGGTTATTTTCTTCGAGGTAGGGATTTTCCTACTCCATTTTATATGCTTTGTTCTAAGTTTGGTATTTTGATAGGTTGGGGACACTTTGAAAATTTTGGGAAAAAAACCCTAGTTGAATTGCTAAATTGATTTGAGTAATTAATTTAAGGAAATTGGGGAATTTGGTTAAATCCATGAAATTGGGGAATTTATTGATTAAATGGTGTAGTTGGATAATATAAATCACTCGCCTAATGAATTGTTGGTATATTTATTTTTCAAGTCTAGAAATAACTGTTTTGGGCTATCGGTGGAGGATAGTCGTGCTTGTTGTAGACATTGCATGCGGATTAGGGAAAATTGAAACTAATCAATTTGTTTAAGTCATAAATTTAGACTATTGAATTAATACAGAAATTACATGTATTGATTGAGCATTGCATATGCATATTGTTTGGGAGGAGATAGGGGATGTACTCCACGGTTTAGGGGAAGATAGGGGATGGACCTCTAAACCGGATTTTTGTTTGGGAGGAGATAGGGGATGGACTCCATTAGCACCATTTTTATGTGTGCTTATTATATTGAAGTGTTTTTACATGATTATTGATACAGCACTAAAATGTGTATCAAATGGGAAGTATGAAGTGTTTTGATATGAGCATGAGTCTCATTTGTTTTGTTGATATTGGAAGTAATGTGAATATGATATATAATTCACTGTTGTAAGTTTGGCCAGGTTCTGAGCCATGTTGATAATAATGGAAAGTGAAATGTGTCTTAGACATTAGCGTCATGAGACTGTTTAATGATAAAATTGATTATCTTGGTTAACCATCTATTGAATGCTATAGCTTTATTCAATGCTTATATTTGGTTTAGTATTTTTCTACTGGGCTGTGGCTCACCCTTTATGGGAACATCATTTTCAGGTTCAGGTGATAAGCTACCTCCACGGACGTAGCCTGGAAGGATTTGATGTTTGGGATTTTGAAGACTTGTCTTTAGTCATATGTTTTATTTTGTTATTTTTGAGATTTCATGTAAACATTCAAGCCTAGGGCTCAACTTGTAAATGAGTTAGTACTCATCCTTTTTGTGTCCAAGTGTTAGCTTGGAAAGATGTAAGCCCTTAGGGCATTTATTTTGATGTTGCAGGATGTTACATGTGATGTCTTTCAATAAGAATACTCTGATGAATAACTCAAATAATTCGTTTTCTTTTATAAATGCATGTTAATGTTATGGTTATTATGGGTTTATTTTGAGGGCGTTACACTCGTGCTGGAGGACTCTAAACTTTCGCAGCACATCTCGTTTGAAAGTCTCTCGTGCTGGAGGACTCTAAACTTTCGCAGGACATCTCGTTTTTGAAGTCCCTCGTGCTGGAGGACTCTAAACTTTCACAGCACCCTTGATTTGTACTCTAGTGTTAAAGGGTTACGGGCCTTGTAACATAGGTCCCTCGTGCTGGAGGACTCTAAACTTTCGCAGCACATCTTGTCTTGAAAGTCCCTTGTGCTAGAGGACGCTAAACTTTTGTAGCACCCTTGTTTGAGATGCCTATCTTGTTTTGTCTTGTTTTGCCATGGACGGTCTACCGCGTGGATATGTTTGCCGAAATGTTATTATTTGTAATATGTGATGCTAGTACGTATCCCTTGAAATTGTGAAGATTTGTTAGATGGACGAGGTCCATTCCTTGTTATATATATATAGAGTTTTGTCTTGTATTGTTTTGAAAGGATTTCGGCTATTATTCATGCAAACCCCTTTATTATTTATGCCATTCACTGAGTATCCAAGCTCACCCTCTCTATATATATGTAGGTGATGAACAAGAAGGCCGTGACGCCTAGATGTGATTTCTAGAGCTTATTTTGGGTCTTGTTTATGTCGGCTTAACTTGCATTTATGTCGGCAGTCTTGAAAATCATGCTTCTCGACTTGTAATATTTGTATTTCGAACACGTCGGCTGAGAAGCCTTTTGATCAAGATGTATGTTTTTGTATAATTGTTATGTCGGCAAATAAGATGTCGGCAACCTAGCAGACTGTGTACTTAGACCTGTAGTTCGTATAATTTGTTTATGTCGGCTTGTGGAGCCCTTTGCCAATACAAAAATGTAACCTGCACTTTGCTTGTTTGTAATTAAGTTGTAACCCATATGTAAATGGTTGCTGCCTCATTTGACTTATGCACAGCTCTTATGGACTAATCTGTTTGTATAAATCGCTTCCGCACTTGTGAGCCCCATATATTTATACTCTATTGTGTGTGAAATTTGTAAGTTGGCCTTCAGTAATCTCGGATTACTGGCCATCACGGCACCAAACTACTAGGGGTAGTTTGGGGTCGTGACAGAATGGTATCAGAGCAAAAGTTCCTTGGTATACGTTATTCACACACTTTGAGTCCTAAAGAGCATAGGATTTCCCTTTAGAAGGAAGTTAGAATTGCATCATATTTCTTGCTATGTGAACAAGGTGTACATTGTCTCGGCATGCTTAACTGTTACTTGCCTACGTGATTACTTGCTCATTTTGTTTTAAAGCCACATTTTGCATACTCATAGCATCATGAGGAGAGGAAGACCTCCAGTTGGCCGAGATCAGTCAGAGGATAGAATAGACAGGCTGGAAAGGCTAGTTGAAGGTTTGGCCCGCGAGTTAAGGTAGACAAGACAGCAGTACGCTAGTGCTACATCGACTCAGGCCGAGCAGACAAACGGCCGAAATGCAGTTCCACCTCCACCCCCTCCAGTATCGCAAGTGCCCCCACAGCCAGCTTTATATGGGGACGGCACGATAACTTTGATTAGAGAGTTTAAGAAAATGAAACCGCCGAGATTTCAAGGAGGCATAGAGCCGACGAAAGCCGAAGCCTGGGTCTTGGAAATGGAAAAGCTATTCGAAATCTTTCCCAGCACCGACAGCCAGAAGGTGACATTAGCAGCTTTTACACTAGATGACGACGCCCGCAGATGGTGGATGATGGTTCGAGAAAGCAATCCAGACTTGACCTGGACCCGATTTCTAAAATTGTTCTACACCAAGCATTTTCCCTTAAGTGTTCGGAATCGCAAGGCTACCGAGTTTCAGACTTTGACGCAAGGCAGTAGAACCGTAGCTGAATATGACCGTGCCTTTACCGAGTTGGCAAGGTACGCACCCCACATGATCAATGATGAATATATGAAGGCTAGGAAGTTCGAAAGTGGGCTCTGTGGACCGATACAAGACCGGGTTAACATGCTCAACATGCCGACTTATGCCAAAGTGTTGGACAAAGCTATTCTGGCTGAAGCTAACTTGAACAGATACCAGGGTTCGGGAGAGAGCTAGAGGAAGAGGCAGAGTTATGACAACCGCCGAGCACAGTTTGGTACCAAGAAGAAAGCGAACGTCGGCAGTTCAAGCAACCCAAGGCAAGAGAGTGGTACTAAGCCGATATGTTCCAGTTGTGGGAAGCCACATTTCAGGGTCTGTCGTTGGGCGTCTGGGGCTTGTTACGAATGTGGTGAAGTAGGTCATTTTGTGAGGGACTGTCCAAAAACGAAGGCTGGGGAAAGTAAGAAAGATGAGAATACTTCGGGCTCCGTGCAGAAAGGTAACGCTGGGAAAGGACCGATGAGACAAGGCAGAGTTTTTGCACTAGTACTAGGGGACACTCAAAATGCTGAGGCAGTGGTGTCAGGTACACTTTCAATTTGCTCTCAAAATGCATATGTATTGATTGATTCGGGTTCTACGCATTCATTCATTTCTGCTAAGTTTGCCGAGAAGATAGTACCCCTTGATTTTGTATTGTCTGTGTCTACTCCATCTGGGAGATCTATGAATGTTGCATCCATCTATCGAGCATGTGTTGTTATGATCGGGAATGTTGAACTGTTAGCTGACTTAATGCCTTTGGACATAACTCATTTTGATATTATATTGGGAATGGATTGGTTAGTGGCAAATCACGCATCCATAAATTGTGTTTCTAAGAGTGTCATGTTAAAACCCCTAAACTTAACCGAGGTCACGTTTCAGGGAAAAGGTGTAGTATCCCCACCTTACTTAATTTCATCCATGAAAGCCTATAGGTTGATCCAAAAAGGGTGTCAAGGTTATCTGTGTAGTATATTAAGCAATTTGAATGGAAGTGTGGAGTTAGCTAACGTCCCAGTTGTTAATGAATTCCCCGACGTCTTTCCAAATGATTTGCCTGGTCACTTAGTTGATAGAGAGGTAGAGTTTGCTGTTGACATCATGCCGGGTACCCAGCCCATCTCTAAAACACCCTATAGGATGGCCCCCGCCGAGTTTAAGGAATTGAAACTTTAACTACAAGAGTTGCTAGATAAGGGTTTTATTAGGCCGAGCACTTCACCTTGGGGAGCACCCGTCTTGTTTGTTAAGAAAAAGGATGGCACACTTCGTCTTTGTATCGATTACCGGGAACTGAATAAAGTAACCATTAAAAATAAGTACCCGTTGCCGAGGATAGACGATTTGTTCGACCAGTTGCAAGGAGCACGAGTCTTTTCCAAAATTAACCTTAGATCGGGCTACCATCAGCTTAAGGTCAAAGCCGAGGATGTTGAGAAGACCGCTTTTCGGACAAGGTATGGCCACTACGAGTTTTTAGTAATTCCTTTTGGAGTGACCAATGCCCCTGCAGCCTTTATGGATTTGATGAACAGAGTCTTTAAACCATATCTAGATGAGTTTGTGGTTGTCTTCATCGATGACGTATTGATCTACTCTAAGTGTAAGGCCAAAGTGTGTGAATAACCCTAACATCTTTCTAAGGGAAATCCTAGCATCTTTCTAAGGGAAATCCTATGCTCTTCAGGACCCAAAGTGTGTGAATAACGTATACCGAGGAACTTGTGCTCTGATACCACTCTGTCACGACCCCAAACCGCCCCTAGTAGCTTGGTGCCGCGATGGCCAGTAATCTGTAATCACCGAAGGCCAACTTTTCAAAACTTAACACAATCAGAGTATGAATATAGGGGGCTCACAAATGCGGAAGCAATAAATCAGTTGCAAATAGTCCATAAGAGCTGTGCGTAGATCAAAAGCAATGCCAAACATTTCCAATTAACTTACAACTTGGATACAACAAGATAAAATACATGTTACATCTTGATCAAAAGGCTTCTCGAGCCGACATATACAAAAGATACAACGAATACAAGTCAAGAAGCATGATTTTCAAGATTTGCCGACATGTAAAACAGGGCACCGCCGACGTAAATACAAAGGTAAGGCCGACATAAACACGAATCCAAAACAAGCATCCAAAGCGAACTAGGCGTCGCCGCCGTCCTGCTCATCACCTACATATATATAGAGGGGTGAGTACAAAACTCAGTGAATGGTACTAAAAATAAAGGTTTTGCATGAATATAGCCGAGGTCCTTCAAAACGAAACACATCAAACTTTAGCAAGACGAGGAATGAACCGTACTCATCAATCAATTATTTCAAGTATCCAGAGATGTTTACTGACCTAGGCAAAACAAGGGATGAACCGTATTCATCATTCAAATATCATAACCATTCGAGTATCATAACATCGGCGAAGCAAGGGATGAACCGTATTCATCATTCAAATATCATAACCATTCGAGTATCATAACATCGGCGAAGCAAGGGATGAACCGTATTCATCATTCAAATATCATAACCATTCGAGTATCATGACATCGGCGAAGCAAGGGATGAACCGTATTCATCATTCAAATATCATAACCATTCGAGTATCATGACATCGGCGAAGCAAGGGATGAACCGTATTCATCATTCAAATATCATAACCATTCGAGTATCATAACATCGGCGAAGCAAGGGATGAACCGTATTCATCATTCAAATATCATAAGCTATACGATCCGTAATCGTTTGGTCAAAAGTATTGCGAAAGTTTAGAGTCCTCCAATACAAGGGACTTGTGTTACTTAGGCCCGTAGCCCGATTTAACAAGGACCGTATCCTTTTATACTTAGTACTGCGAAAGTTTAGAGTCCTCCAGCACAAGGGACTTGTGTTACTTAGGCCCGTAGCCCGATTTAACAAGGACCGTATCCTTTACACATAGTACTGCGAAAGTTTAGAGTCCTCCAGCACAAGGGACTTTCCGGGGTTAACAATCAAATAAGGCCATTTATTCATGCTTAGCAAATATCACGTCAAAACAAACAAAACAAGATTTATCAAAAGCAAGTGTAACATAGCTTTATTAGAAATACCACTCACCTAGTTCTTCAGGTGTAGACTCAAAGCAAAGATCAAGGTCCTACAAATCACACGGCAAACCACATCCTCAAAACAAGCTCTATATATACATGCAAATGATCTCGGCATTCTTGCCAGATCCAAGTCAAAGGCAAAGCAAAACAAGCTGGGAGCTTAAACACCGCTCCCGTTCCTCGAAAACACACTGGGTACCGCTCAGGACTAAGCCGAGGTCCCGTTATACAAGGTCAGGAAAAACCTGGGTTTTCTTTTGAAGAATATGAAGAACATGACCATTTGAAAGGTGGATGAAAGCTCACCACTTGTTACAAAAATCTAAGTTTTCATGCCAAGAGTTCAAAATATATGGACCTGGGTACCCATTAAAGAAAGTCATGCAAGAACAAACACAAAACATGATTTTCGTTCCAAACTTTTCGATCAAGATGAGACCTTTTTCAAGAACACATAGAAAACCGTTTTCTCTTTCCAAAACCAACTTCAAAACGATGCATGACATGCAAAACAAATCCGATCATGCAATGCAGCTAGGTATTCAGCAAGAACAACCAAAGGAGATCAAGATTCTAACCTCGAAACTCGGATCTAACGGTTTAAGCCTCAAGGATCAAGCTTGGAAGACAACTCTCACTCAAGAACTCTTCTCCCTCCTCTCTAGAGCTTCTCTCTCTAAAACAAAGATTTGAGACAAGAAATGATTTGTTTCAAGGTCTGCCGGCTGTCTTAACAATCAGCTCGGACACGTGGCGTTACCGGGTTGGTTCAGCTCCAAAAAGGTGATTGATGGACAAGACAAGTCTCTGACAAAGCTTATGCAGCAAGCTCGGGTAAGACACATCGGCAACAAGATGACATCGGCTCAAATCAAGAATCCGGCAACAGGATAACAAAACATCGGCTAGGGAGGACGACACTTGACTAAGCTGTGCCACACCTTGGCCGGGGTGTGCCACATCTCGGCCTAGGCCATACCTGCCTGCGGACAAGGTTCAAGTGTAAAACATCTCGGCAAAGAATGCCCGAGGTGAAGATGGGGTTGAACAAGATCTCAAAACAAGTCTAAGTACAAAGGTTCAAGGGCGAACTAAGCTCAAGGTGATCTCGGCTACGCACACACACACTAAGCAAGGAACAAATTCATGTAAGCAACTTAAGCGAATCAAGGCAAGATAAGACCTTCAAATTAACATAACAAGCAAGACCATGCAAGAATGTATGCAAGTATGGCAAGAGTAAGGTGAGGGTTGTTACAATATGTTTGCCGAAATGTTAGTATTTGTAATATGTGATGCTAGTACGTATCCCTTGAAACTGTGAAGATTTGTTAGACGGACGAGGTCCATTCCTTGTTATATATATATAGAGTTTTGTCTTGTATTGTTTTGAAAGGATTTCGGCTATTATTCATGCAAACCCCTTTATTATTTATGACATTCACTGAGTATCCAAGCTCACCCTCTCTATATATATGTAGGTGATGAACAAGAAGGCAGTGACGCCTAGATGTGATTTCTGGAGCTTATTTTGGGTCTTGTTTATGTCGGCTTAACTTGCATTTATGTCGACAGTCTTGAAAATCATGCTTCTCGACTTGTAATATTTGTATTTCGAACACGTCGGCTGAGAAGCCTTTTGATCAAGATGTATGTTTTTGTATAATTGTTATGTCGGCAAATAAGATGTCTGCAACCTGGCAGACTGTGTACTTAGACTTGTAGTTCGTATAATTTGTTTATGTCAGCTTGTGGAGCCCTTTGCTAATACAAAAATGTAACCTGCACTTTGCTTGTTTGTAATTAAGTTATAACCCATATGTAAATGGTTGCTGCCTCATTTGACTTATGCACAACTCTTATGGACTAATCTGTTTGTATAAATTGCTTACGCACTTGTGAGCCCCATATATTTATACTCTATTGTGTGTGAAATTTGTAAGTTGGCCTTCGGTAATCTCGGATTACTGGCCATCACGGCACCAAACTACTAGGGGCGGTTTGGGGTCGTGACAACGGTCGTAAGTTTGCCTAGATTCCAATCTTTGGAATTAGGATGTATGGCATCACTTACTAATTGAACTTGGCACCCAGGTTGCTGAGGGGACGCGACTTTGAAAGTTCGAGAATGCGGCACCCATTGATCCTTCCAAAAATGAATTGACTTTCCATTGCCCACCTGCCACCGAAGACCTGATTTAAGAAGCTCTTTGCCCTATAAAAGACTAGACCAGGCCCAAGATGGTCGGCTCCCTCTCCTAGCCATCAGAATGTCAACATTCGGGTAGTAAAGGCCTTTTAAAACCCGAGCACAAAGAGAGGTGGAGGATTTAAACAATCTCCAAACATGTTTAGCTAACAGGGCTAAATTGAAGGCTTTAAAATCTCTGAATCCCAACCCCCCTTGGCTCTTACCCACAGATAAACTGCCCCAACTAGTCCAATGGATTCCACTGTCTGAACGGTCCCCGCCCCACCAAAAATTGCTTGTATAGGAATTCAAACAGTCGGTAAATTTTTTTGGTAGAGCAAAACAGGCCATTGCATATGCTGGAATAGCTGGGACGACTGATTTAATGAGAACTTCCCAACCAGCCTGTGATAAAAGATTTTGTTTCCAACCTTGCATCTTTTGCACCACTTTTTCGATTAAATAGCCATAAGCTTCTGTTTTTGATCTCCCCTAAAAAAATGGGAGGCCAAGATATTTGTAACCATGGTTTAAAGAAGAAATGCCCAAGGAAGAGCCAATGCTGTGTTTCATATCATCAGGAGTATTTGCCGAAAATAAGATCCTAGATTTCTCAAAGCTTATCAATTGGCCGGAAGCTGAGCTATACTCCTCTAGGATTGATTTCAAAACATGGCACTCTGATAAGCTGGCTTGGGCAAACAGAAGAGCATCATCTACAAAGAAAATGTGAGAGAGCACGGGACAACCCCTCCGTAAAGTAACCCCTGACCACTCTTTCTCTTGAACACTTTTGGAAATTTGTAGAGACAACCCTTCAGCAACAAGTACAAATAAATACGGAGATAGAGGGTCCCCTTGACGAAGCCCCCGCGATAGAGTAAACGCTGCCCGTTTCTCGCCATTTGCAAAAATTGAAAACGAAACCGTGGACACAATTACCATAACCCAGTTAACCCAAATGGAATGAAAACCCAACTTTACCATCAGAGCCTTTAAAAAATCCCACTGCACCCGGTCATAGGCTTTGTTGAAGTCAAGCTTCACAGTCATATCATGCACAACCCCTCTTTTCTTTAACTTCATGTGATGGAAAACTTCATGAGCCACAATTATATTGAGAATTTAATGGGAATTTAAGGAGTAATTTACTGGGAATTAGCTTTGAATTTACAGAGTAATTTGCTTGGAATTTACTGAGTAATTTAAGAAGAATTTATGAGGAATTTACTGAATAATTTACTAACTATTTACTGGGAATATACTAACTAATTTATTGAGAATTTACCAAGTAATTTACTGAGAATTTACTGGGAATTTATTGAGTAATTTACTGAGAATTTACTGGGAATTTAGTCAGTAATTTCCTGAGAATTTACTGGGAATTTACTAAGAAATTTAATAAGATTTTATGGGAATTTACTGAGTAATTTACTGAGAATTTACAATGAATTTACTCAGTAATTTACAGAGAATTTTCTGGGAATTTACTAAGTAATTTATTGTGAATTTACTGCGAATTTACACAGTAATATAATGAGAACTTACTGGAATTTACTGAGTAATTTACTGAGAATTTACAGGGAATTTACTCGGTAATTTACAGGAAATTTACTGAGAATTTAGTGAGTAATTAATGGAAATTTACTGCGAATTTACTGAGAATTTACTAGGAATTTACTGAGTAATTTACTGGGAATTTACTCGGTAATTTACTGAGAATTTACTTGAATTTTACTGAGTAATTTACCGAGAATTTTTTGGGAATTTACTAAGTAATTTATAGATAATTTACTTGGAATTAACTACATAATTTAATGAGAATTTTCAGGGAATTTAATGAGTAATTTAACAAGAATTTACTGGGAATTTACTCAGAATTTATTGAGAATTTACTGGAAATTTACTGAGAAATTTAATGGGAATTTACTAAGTAATTTATTGAGAATGTAAAAGAAATTTACTGAGTAATTTAATGAAAATTTACTGGGATTTACTGAGAATTTACGTAGTAATTTGCTGAGAATTTACTGAAATTTTACTAAGTAATTTAATAAGAATTTACTGAGAATTTACTAATTCATTTAATGGGAATTTACTAATAATTTATTAGGAATTTATTGACAATTTATAGGGAATTTCCATAGTAATTTACTGAGAATTGACTGGGAATTTACTAAGTATTTACTGAGAATTTACTGGGAATTTACTGAGAAATTTACTAAGAATTTTCTGGGATTTTCCTGAGTAATTTAATGAGAATTTACTGAGTAATTTACTGAGAATTTAATGGGAATTTACTGATTAATTTAATGGGAATTTACTGAATAATTTACTAAGAATTTACTGGGAATTTAATGAGAATTTATTAGGAATTTACTGAGTAATTTACTGAGAATTTATAGGGAATTACCTCGGAATTTTTTGAGAATTTACTACAAACTTAATGAGAATTTACTCAGTAATTTACTGAGAATTTACTGAGAATTTATTGGAAATTTACTGAGTAATTTACTTAGAATTTACTGAGAATTTACTGAGAATTTATTGGAAATTTACTGAGTAATTTACTTAGAATTTACTGAGAATTTACTACGTAATTTACTTAGAATTTAATGGGAATTTACTGAGTAATTTATTGGAAATTTACTGAGTAATTTATTGAGTAATTTACTAAGAATTTACAATGAATTTCCTTAGTATTTTACTGACAATTTACTTGGAATTTACTGACTAATTTACTTAGAATTTACTGAGAATTTACTGACTAATTTACGGGGAATTTCCACAGTAATTTTACTGAATAATTTACTGAGAATTTACTGAGAATTTAATTAGAATTTACTAGGATTTTACTAAGTAATTTACTGAGAATTTACTTGGAATTTATTAAGAATTTTCTGGTAATTTACTGAGTAATTTAATGAGAATTTACTGGGAATTTACTAAAATTTTACACAGTAATTTGCTTTGAATTTATTGAGAATTTACTGAGAATTTACTTTGTAATATACTGAGAATTTACTAGGAATTTACTGAGTAATTTACTGAAAATTTACTGAATATTTTACAGAGAGCTTACCGAGAATTTATTGGGAATTTACTAAGAATTTTCTGAGAATTTACTGAGAATTTATTGAGTAATTTACTGGAAATTTTCTGGGAAATTACTGAGAATTTAATCTGTAATTTGCTAAGTAATTTAATGAGAATTTTCTAGAAAATTACTGTAAATTTATTGGGAGTTTATTAAGAATTTACTTGGAATTTAGTGGTAATTTACTGAGAATGTACTGTGAATTTATTGAGTAATTTAAGGAGAATTTAATGGGAATTTACGGAGTAATTTATTGGGAGTTTACTCGGTAATTTACTGACAATTTACTTGGAATTTACTGAGAATTTACAAGGAATTTACCGAGTAATTTATGGGGAATTTACTAAGTAATTTACTTAGAATATACTTGGAATTTACTACATAATTTAATGAGAATTTATTGGAATATACTGGCAATTTACTCGGAATTTACTAAGTAATTTACTGAGAATTTACTGGGATTTTACTGAGTAATTTAATAAGAATTTACTGGGAATTTACTGAGTAATTTAATAAGAATTTACTGGAATTTACTGATTAATTTAATGAAATTTACTGAGAATTTGCTAGGAATTTACTGCGTAATTTACTGGAAAGTTACTAAGTATTTACTGAGAATATACTGTGAATTTACTGATAATTTACTAGGAATTTAATCAGTAATTTACTGAGAATTTATTGCAAATTTACTAGGAATTTACTTGGAATTTACTGAGAATTATCTGGGAATTTACTGAGTAATTTAGTGAGAATTTATTGAGTAATTTAATGAGAATTTATTGAGAATTTACTGAGAATTTACTCTGTAATTTATTTAGAAATTACTGAGTAATTTACTGAGAGTTTTTGGACAATTTATTGCGTAATTTACTGAGAATTTACTGAGTAATTTACTTAGAATTTACTGGGAATATACTAAGTAATTTAATGAGAATTTACTGAGAATTTACGGGGAATATTTTGAATAATTTACTCAGTAATTTACTGGGAATTTACTTAGTAATTTACGACGAATTTACTGAGTAATTTACTGAGAATTTTCTAGAAATTTACTGAGTAATTTAATAATAATTTACTTGAAATTTACTGATTAATTTAATGAGTATTTACAGGGAATTTACTGAGTAATTTACTGAGTAATTTAATGAGAATTTGCTGGGAATTTATTGAGTAATTTGGTGAGAATTTACTGGGAATTTAGTCAGTAATTTACAGACAATTTAATGGTAATTTACTGAGAATTTACTCGGAATTTAGTGAGAATTTACTGCGACTTTACTTAGTAATTTAATAGGAATTTATTGGGAATTTACTGATTAACTTATTGAAAATTTACAAAGAATTTACTGAGTAATTTACTGAGAATTTACAAGGAGTTTGCTTAGTAATTTACTGAAAATTTACTGAATAATTTACTGAGAATTTGCTAGGAATTTATTGAGAATTTACAGGGAATTTACTGAGTAATTTTTTGATAATTTACTTAGAATTTAAACAGTAATTTAATGAGAATTTACTTAGAATTTAATAAGTAATTTACTGAGAATTTACTGAGTAATTTAATGCGAATTTATTGGGAATTTACTAGGAATTTATTGAGTAATTTACTGAGAATTTACTCTGTAATTTACTGGGTAATTTACTAAGAATTTATTGAGAAGTTACTGAGTAATTTACAGGGAATTTACTAAAAATTTACTTCGTAATTTACTAAGAATTTACTGAGTATTTACTTAGAATTTACGGGGAATTTACATAGTAATTTTCTGAGAATTTTTTGGGAATTTACTGAGTAATTTACTGGGAATTTACATGGAATTTAGTGAGAATTTACTCAGAATTTACTGAGTAATTTACAACTAATTTACTGAGAATTTACACTGTAATTTACTGAGTAATTTACTGAGAATTTATTGGGAAATTACTGAATAATTTACTGAGAATTTACAAGGAATTTACTGGGAACTTACTGCATTATTTACTGATAATTTACTGGGAATTTACGGAGTAGATTACTGGGAATTTACGGAGTAATCTACTGAGAATTTACGGGGAATTTTCTCAGGAATTTACTGGGAATTTAATCATTAATTTATGGGGAATTTATTGAGTAATTTACTGAGAATTTATTAGGAAATCACTGAGTATTGAATAACAATTTACTGGGAATTTACTGAATAATTTACTGAGAATTTACTTAGAATTTACTTGAAATTTACTGAATAATTTGCTGAGAATTTATTCAGAATTTAGTGGGAATTTACTAACTATTTATTTGAAACTTACTGAGTAATTTACTGAGAATTTACTAGGAATTTACTATGCAATTACAGAGAATTTACTGAGTAATTTACTTGGAATTTACTCAGTAATTTACCCAGAATTTATTGGAAATTTACGGAGTAATTTATTGAGAATTTTCTCGAAATTTACTGAGTAATTTATTGAGAATTTAATGGGAATTTAATGAGTAATTTACTGAGAATTTAGGTAGTAATTTACTGAGATTTTACAGGGAATTTAATGAGTAATTTACGAAAAATTTGCTTTGAATTGACAAAGTAATTTACTGAGAATTTATTGAGTAATTTAATAGGAATTTACGGGGAATTTACAGAATAATTTACTAAGAATTTACTCAGAAATTTACCGAAAATTTACTGAGAATTTATTGGAAATTTACTAACTAATTACTGGGAATTTACTGAGTAATTTACTGAGAATTTACTCAGTAATTTACTTAGAATTTACTAGGAATTTACTGGGAATTTACTGAGTAATTTTACTACGAATTGACTGGGAATTTATAGAAAATTTGTTGAGAATTTACTGAGTATTTACAAGGAATTTACTCAGTAATTTACCCAGAATTTTCTGAGTAATTTAATTAGAATTTACAGGGAATTTACTGAGTAATTTACTGAAAATTTACTAAGTAATTTACTGAGAATTTACTGGTAATTTACTGAGAAATTTAATAAGATTTTATGGGAATTTACTGATTAATTTTATCGGAATTTACTAAATAATTTACTGAGAATTTGCGGGGAATTTACTTAGTAATTTACTAGGAATTTATTGAGAATTTACTGGGAATTTATAGAGTAATTTACTGAGAATTTAATGAGTAATTTAATGGGGATTTAATGTGAATTTACTTAGAATTTACTAGGAATTTAATGAGTAATTTACTAGGAATTTACTCGGTAATTTACTTAGAATTTACTACGTAATTTACTGAGAATTTACTAGGAATTTACTGAGTAATTTATTGAGAATTTACTAGGATTTTACTGAGTATTTTACTAGTAATTTACTGAAAATTTTCTGGGAATTTTCTGGGTAATTTACAGAGAATTTACTTGGAATTAAATGCATTATTTAATTAGAATTTACTGAGAGTTTAATGGAAATTTACTAAGAAATTTGCTGAGAATTTAATGAGTAATTTAATAAGAATTTACTGGGAATTTATTAAGAATTTACGGGGAATTTACTTAAGAATTTACTGAGAATTTACCAAGTAATTTACTGAGAATTTAAAAAGAATTTACTGAGTAATTTAATGAGAATTTACTAGGAATTTACGTAGTAATTTGCTAAGCATTTAATGGAAATTTACTAAGTAATTTAATAAGAATTTTTTGGGAATTTACTAATTAATTTAATGAGAATTTACTGGGAATTTACTGAGTTATTTACTGAGAATTTATAAGGAATTTCCTCAGTAATTTGCAAAGAATTTACTGAAAATTTACTAAATAATTTATTGAGAATTTCCTGAGTAATTTAATAAGAATTTACTGGGAATTTACTAATTAATTTACTGGGAATTTACTGAGAATTTACTAGGAATTTAATGAGTAATTTATTGAGAATTTGCTTTGAATTTACAGAGTAATTTGCTGTAAATTTACTGAGTAATTTAAGAAGAATTGACGAGGAATTTACTGAATAATTTACTGGGAATTTACTGAGTAATTTACTGACAATTTACCAAGTAATTTACTTGGAATTTACTGAAAATTTATTGGGAATTTACTGAAAATTTACTGGGAATTTAGTCAGTAATTTCCTGAGAATTCACTTGGAATTTACTGAGAAATTTAATAAGATTTTATGGGCATTTACTTATTAATTTAATGGGAATTTATTGAGTAATTTACTGAGAATTCACAGGGAATTTACACAGTAATTTACTGAGAATTTTCTGGGAATATACCGAGTAATTTACTGTGCATTTACCGCGAATTTACACAATAATATAATGAGAATTTTCTGGTAATTTACTGAGAATTTACAGGGAATTTACTTAGCAATTTACTGCGAATATGCTAAGAATTTACTCGGTAATTTACTGGGAATTTACTAGGAATTTAATGAGTAATTTAATGGAAATTTACTACGAATTTACTTGGAATTTATTGAGTAATTTACTGAGAATTTACTGGGAGTTTACTCGGTAATTTCCTGAGAATTTACTTGGAATTTACTGCGTAATTTACTGAGAATTTACTTGGATTTTACTGAGTAATTTTGTAGTAATTTACTTAGAATTTTCTAGGAATTTACTAGGTAATTTACAGAGAATCTACTTGGAATTAACTACATAATTTAATGAGAATTTTCTGCGAATTTAATGAGTAATTTAATAAGAATTTACTATGAATTTAATGAGAATTTACTCAAGAATTTACTGAGAATTTAACGGGAATTTACTAAGTAATTTATTGAGAATTTAAAAAGAATTTACTAAGTAATTTAATGAGAATTTTCTGAGAATTTACGTAATAATTTGCTGAGAATTTACTGAAAATTTACTAGGAATTTACAGAGAAATTTACTAAAAATTTACTGGGAATTTACTGAGTAATTTAATAAGAATTTACTGGGAATTTATAAATTCATTTAATGAGAATTTACTGGGAATTTACTGAGTAATTTACTGAGAATTTACAAGAATTTTCCACAGTAATTTATTGAGAATTGACAGTGAATTTACTGGGAATTTACTGAGTAATTTAATGAGAATTTACTGGGAATTTACTGAGAATTTTCTGGGAATTTCCTGAGTAATTTAATGAGAATTTACTGAGTAATTTACTGAGAATTTAGTGAGAATTTACCAGGAATTTACTAAGTAATTTACAGAGAATTTAATGGGAATCATCTGGGAATTTACTGAGAATTTACTGAGTAATTTACTTAGAATTTACTGAAAATTTACTGAGAATTTAATAGGAATTTACTGAGTAATTTATTGAGTAATTTACTGGGATTTTACTGAATATTTTACTAGTAATTTACTGAGAATTTTCTTGGAATTTACGAGGTAATTTACAGAGAATTTACTTGGAATTAACTGCATAATTTAATTAAAATTTACTGAATATTTACTAAGAGTTTAATGGGAGATTACTGAGTAATTTGCTGAGAATTTAATGAGTAATTTAATAAGAATTTATTGGAAATTTATGAGGAATTTACTCAAGAATTTACTGGGAATTTATTGAGAAATTTATTGAGAATTTAATGGGAATTTAAAAGGAATTTACTGAGTAATTTAATGAGAATTTAATGGGAATTTACGTAGTAATTTGCTGAGAATTTAATGAAAATTTACTGAGAGTTTACTGAGTAATTTAATAAGAATTTACTACGAATTTACAAATTAATTTAATGAGAATTTACTGTGAATTTACTGAGAATTTACTTGGAATTTACTGAGTAATTTACTGAGAATTTACAAGGAATTTCCTCAGTAATTTGCTGAGAATTTACTGAGTAATTTAATAAGAATTTCCTGGGAATGTACTAATTAATTTAATGAGAATTTACTGGAATTTTCTGAGAATTTACTGGGAATTTAATGAGTAATTTACCGGGAATTTAGTTAGTAATTTACTGAGAATTTACTGGGAATTTAATGAGTAATTTACTAAGAATTTGCTTTAAATTTACAGAGTAATTTGCTGGGAATTTACTGAGTAATTTAAGAAAAATTAACGAGGAATTTATTGAATAATTTACTGAGAATTTACTTAGTAATTTACTAAGAATTTACTGAATAATTTACTGAGAATTTAATGAGTAATTTAATGGAATTTACTGCGAATTTACTTGGAATTTACTGAGTAATTTACTGAGAGTTTACTAGGAGTTTACTCGGTAATTTACTGAGAATTTACTTGGATTTTACTAAGTAATTTACTAGTAATTTACTGAGAATTTGCTTGGTAATTTACAGAGAATTTACTTGGAATTAACTGCATAATTTAATTAAAATTTTCTGGGAATTTAATAAGTAATTTATTAAGAATTTACTAAGAATTTACTGAGAATTTAACGGGAATTTACTAAGTAATTTACTGAGAATTTAAAAAGAATTTACTGAGTAATTTAATTGGAATTTGCTGAGAATTTACGTAGTAATTTGCTGAGAATTTACTGGAAATTTACTGAGTAATTTGCTAGGAATTTACTAAGAAATTTACTAGGAATTTACTGAGTAATTTAATAAGAATTTACTGGGAATTTATTAATTCATTTAATGAGAATTTACTGGGAATTTACTGAGGAATTTACAGAGAATTTACAGGGAATTTTTACAGTACTTTACTGAGAATTGACTGGGAATTTATTGAATATTTGCTGGGAATTTACGGAGTAATTTAATGAGAATTTACTGGGATTTTACTGTGAAATTTACTGAGAATTTTTTGAGAATTTCCTGAGTAATTTAATGAGAATTTACTGATTAATTTAATGGGAATTTACTGAGTAATTTATTGAGAATTTACTGAGTAATTTACTGAGAATTTACCAGGAGTTTACTAAGTAATTTACTGAGAATTTACTAGGAATCATCTGGGAATTTACTGAAAATTTAGTACGTAATTTACTGAGAATTTAATTGGAATTTACTGAGTAATTTATTGGAAATTTACTGAGTAATTTGTTGCGTAATTTACTGAGAATTTACATTGAATTTCCTCAATAATTTACTGAGAATTTATTGGGAATTTACTGAGTAATTTACTTAGAATTTACTGGGAATTTATTGAGCAATTTACCTAGAATTTACGAGAAATTTACAAAGTAATTTAATTAGAATTTACTAGGAATTTACTGAGTAATTTTCTGAGAATTTACTGGAAATTTACATAGTAATTTACTGAGAATTTTTTGGTAATTTACTGAGTAATTTACTGGGAATTTACTGAAATTTTACACAGTAATTTGCTTGGAATTTACAAATAATTTACTAGGAATTTACTTTGTAATGTACTGAGAATTTACTAAGAATTTACTGAGTAATTTACTGAGAATTTATTGCGAATTTACGGAGTAATATAATGAGAATTTACTGAGTATTTTACAGAGATTTAACCGGGAATTTATTGGGAATTTGCTAGGAGTTTTCTAAGTAATTTACTTGGAATTTACATAGAATTTATTGGGAATTTACTGAGTGATTTACTGAGCAATTTACTCGGAATTTATTGGGAATTTACTGAGAATTTACTTGGAATTTAGTGGAAATTTACTGAGAACTTACTGAGTAATTTATGGAGAATTTAATGGGAATTTACTGGGAATTTACTCGGTAATTTATTGACAATTTACCTAGAATTTACTGAGTAATTTACTGAAAATTTACTGAGAATTTACAAGGAATATACTGGCAATTTACTAGGAATATACTAAGTAATTTACTAAGAATTTATTAGGAATTTACTGAGTAATTTAATAAGAATTTACTAGGATTTTTGTCAGTAATTTACTGAGAATTTACTGAAAATTTACTAATTTATTTAATGAGAATTTACTGGGAATTTATTGAGAATTTGCTGGGAATTTACTGCATAATTTACTGGAAATTTACTAAGTATTTACTAAGAATATATTGGGAATTTACAGATAATTTACTGGGAATTTAATTGGTACTTTACTGAGAATTTACTGGACATTTACTTGGAATTTACTGAGAATTTATCCCGTAATTTAATGAGAATTTACTGAGAATTATCTGGGAATTTATTTAGTAATATAGTGAGAATTTAATGAGAATTTATTGGGAATTTACTAAGTAATTTACAGAGAATTTTTTGGTAATTTATTGCGTAATTTACTGAGAATTTACTGGGAATTTACCGCGTAGTTTACTGAGAATTTACTGGGAATATACTGAGTAATTTAATGAGAATTTACTAAAAATTTAAGGGGAATTTTTTGAATAATTTACTGAGAATTTACTATGAATTTACTTAGTAATTTACGAGGAATTTACTGAGTAGTTTACTGAGAATTTTCTAGGAATTTACTGAATAATTTATTAAGAATTTACTTAAAATTTACTGATTAATTTAAAGAGAATTTATTGGGAATTTACTCAGTAATTTACTAAGAATTTACTTGGAATTTAATGAGAATTTACTGAAAATTTACTGAGTAATTTACTAAGAAATTTACTAAGAATTTTGCTGAGTAATTTAATGAAAATTTACTAGGAATTTACTCAGAATTTACTCAGCAATTTAGTGAGAATTTGCTGGGAATTTACTAAGTAGTTTACTGTGAATTTATTGAGAATTTACTGGGAATTTACTCAGTAATTTTGTGAGAATTTACTTGCAATTTACTGAGTAGTTTACTGAGAATTTATTGGAAATTTACTTAGTAATTTTTCGAGAATTTACTGAGAATTTATTCGTAATTTACTGATAATTTAATGAGAATTTACTGGGAATTTACTAAGAATTACTAGCAATTTACTAAGTAATTTAATTAGAATTTACTAGGAATTTATTAAGTAATTTAGTGAGAATTTACTGGAAATTTACGAAGTAATATACTGAGAATTTACTCAGTAATTTACAAAGAATTTAATGGAAATTTACTAAGTAATTTACTGAGAATTTACTGCGACTTTACTTAGTAATTTAATAGGAATTTACTGGGAATTTACTAATTAACTTAATGAAAATTTACAAAGAATTTACTGAGAATTTATAGGGAGTTTACTTAGTAATTTACTGAGAATTTACAGGAAATTTACTGAGGAATTTTTTGAGAATTTACTAGGAATTTAAACAGTAATGTAATGAGAATTACTTGGAATTTAATAAATAATTTATTGGAAATTTACTGAGAATTTAGTCAGTAATTTACTGAGAATTTATTAGGAATTTATTGAGTAATTTACTAAGAATTTACTGAGAATTTACTGAGTAATTTACTAAGAATTTACTGGGAAGTTACTGAGTAATTTACTGAGAATTTACTAAGAATTTACTTCATAATTTACTGAGATTTTATTGGGAATTCGCTGAGTAATTTACTAAGAATTTACTGGGAATTTATTGAGTAATTTACGAGGAATTTACATAGTAATTTAATGAAAATTTTCTGGGACTTTACTGAGTAATTTACTGAGAATTTTTTGGGAATTTACTGAGTAATTTACTGAGAATTTACTCGAAATTTACTGAATAATTTACTCTGAATTTACTGGGAATTTACACTGCAATTTACTGAGTAATTTTCTGAGAATTTACAGGGAATTTACTGACAATTTACTGGGAATTTACTAAGTAATTTACTGATAATTTACAGGGAATTTAGTGGTAATTTACTGAGTAATTTAATGAGAATTTACTAGGAATTTACTAAGTAATTAAATGAGAATTTACTGGGAATTTACTGAGTAATTTACTGAGAATTTAAGGGGAATTTTCTCAGTAATTTTCTGAGAATTTATTGAGTAATTTACTGAGAATTTACATAAAATTTCTAGGAATTTACCGAGTAATTTACCAGTAATTAACTGAGAACTTACTTGAAATTTACTGCATAATTTAATGAGAATTTACAGGGAATTTATTGGGAATTTACTCTGTAATTTAATGAAAAATTACTATAAACCTATTGAGTAATTTAATGAGAATTTACTGGAAATTTACTCAGTAATTTACTGAGAATTTACTGGGAATTTACTGAGTAATTTAATTAGAATTTACTGGGAATTTCATGAGTAATTTACTGAGAATTTATTGGAAATTTTGTTAGTAATTTACTGAGAATTTACTAGAAATTTAATAATAAATTTACGAGGAATTTATTGAGTAATTTACTGAGAATTTATTGAGTATTTAATAAGAATTTACTGGGAATTCACTGATTAATTTGATGAGAATTTACTGGGAATATACTGAATAATTTACTGAGAATTTACTGAAAATTTACTGAATACTTTGCTGAGAATTTATTGAGAATTTACTAACTATTTATTAGGAACTTACTGAGTAATTTACTGAGAATTTTCTAGGAATTTACTAAGTAATTTACAGAGAATTTGCTGAGCAATTTAATTAGAATTTACTGAGTAATTTACTGGAATTTTCCTCAGTAATTTACCCAAATTTTCTGGGAATTTACTGAGTAATTTATTTAGAATTTTCTGAAAATTTACTGAGTAATTTATTGAGAATTTAATGAGTAATTTACAGAAAATTTAATGGGAATTTAGTCATTAATTTACTGAAAATTTGCTTTGAATTGACAGAGTATTTTACTGAGAATTTACTGAGTAATTTACTAAGAATTTACAGGAAATATACGAAGAAATTTACTGAGAATTAACTGACTAATTTCTGGGAATTTACTGAGTAATTTACTGAGAATTTACTAGGAATTTACTCAGTAATTTACTGAGAATTTACTGGGAATTTACTGAGTAATTTAATGAGAATTTACTGGGAATTTACTAAGTTATTTACTACGAATTGACTGGAAATTTACGGATAATTTATTGGGAATTTACTGAGTATTTACTAGGAATTTACTCATAAATTTATCCAGAATTTACTTAGAATTTACTGAATAATTTAATTAGAATTTAATGGGAATTAACCGAAAATTTTCTAGGAATTTAATGGGAATTTATTGAGTAATTTACTGAGAATATACTGAGTAATTTACTGAGAATTTATGGGTAATTTACTTTGAAATTTAATAAGACTTTTATGGGGATTTACTGATTAATTTAATGGGAATTTACTAAATAATTTACTTAGAATTTACGGGGAATTTACTCAGTAATTTACAGAGAATTTTTTCGGAATTTACTGAGTAATTTATTGAGAATTTACTGTGAATTTACAGAGTAATATAACGGGAATTTACTGAGTAATTTACTGGGAATTTACTAAGTAATTTTCTGAGAATTTACTGGGTAATTTACTGAGAATTTAATGACTAATTTAATGGGAATTTACTTAGAATTTACTAGGAATTTAATGAGTAACTTACTGGGAATTTACTTGACAATTTACTAAGAATTTACTGAGTAATTTGCTGAGAATTTACTGAGTAATTTAAGAAAAATTTACGAGAAATTTACTGAATAATTTACTGAGAATTTACTGGGAATTTACTCAGTAATTTACTGAGCATTTACTGGAAATTTACTGAGAATTTACTTGAAATTTACGACTATTTACAGGGAATTTACAAAGCATTTTACTAAGAATTTACCAAGTAATTTAATGAGAATTTACTGAGAATTTAATGGGAATTTACTGAGTATTTTACTGAGAATTTGCTCAGTAATTTACTGGGAATTTACTGAGAATTTACTGAGTAATTTAATGCGAATTTACTGTGAATTTATTGCGAATTTACTAGGAATTTAATGAGTAATTTACTAGGAATTTACTAGGTCATTTACTGAGAATTTACTTTGAATTTACTGCATAATTTACTCAGAATTTTATGAAAAGTTAATGGAAATTTATTGAATAATTAACGGAGAATTTTGTGGGAATTTACGGGGTATTTATAGAGAATTTACTTGGAATTAACTGCATAATTTAATTAGAATTTACTAGGTATTTACTGAGAGTTTAATGAGAATTAACTGAGTAATTTGCTGAGAATTTAATGAGCAATTTAATAAGAATTTACTGAGAATTTATTGAGAATTTACGGGGAATTTACTAAAGAATTTATTGTGAATTTGTTGAGAAATTTATTGAGAATTTAATGGAAATTTACTAATTAATTTACTGATAATTTAAAAGGAATTTACTGAGTAATTTAATAAGAATTTATTGAGAATTTATTAGGAATTTACATAGTAATTTGCTAAGAATTTATTGAAAATTTACTGAGTAATTTATTGAGAATTTACTAAGTAATTTAATAAAAATTTACTGGGAATTTACTAATTAATTTAATGAGAATTTACTGGGAATTTACTGAGAATTTACAAGGAATTTCTTCAGTAATTTGCTGAGAATTTACTAGAAATTTACTGAGTAATTTACAGAGAATATACTAAGTAATTTAATAAGAATTTACCAGCAATTTACTAATTAATTTAGCGAGAAGTTACTAGGAATTTATTGAGAATTTAATGAGTAATTTACTGAGAATTTACTGGGAATTTACTCAGTAATTTACTGAGAATTTACTGGAAATTTATTAAATAATTTACTGAGAATTTACTGGAAATTTACTGACTATTTACTGGGAATTTACTGAGTAATTTACTGAAAATTTACTGGAAATTTATTGAGTAATGTACTGAGAATTTACTCAGAATTTAGTCAGTAATTTCCTGAGAATTTACTAGGAATTTACTGAGAAATTTAAGAAGATTTTTTGGGAATTTACTTATTAATTTAATGGGAATTTACTAAGTAATTTACAGGAAATTTACAGAGTAATTTACTGAGAATTTATTGGAAATTTAATGAGTAACTTACTGAGAATTTATTGGGAATTTAATGAGTAATTTACAGAGAATTTTCTTTGAATTTACAGAGTAATTTACTGGGAAATTACTGAGTAATTTAAGAAGAATTTACGAGGAATTTACTAAATAATTTATTGAGAATTTACTGGAAATTTACTCAGTAATTTACTGAGAATTTACTGAGAATTTACTGAGTAATTTCCTGAGAATTTACCAAGTAATTTACTGAGAATTTACTGGGAATTTACTGAGTAATTTCCTGAGAATTTACCAAGTAATTTACTGAGAATTTACGGGGAATTTAGTTTGTAATTTCTTGAGAATTTACTGGGAATTTACTGAGAAATTTTATCAGATTTTATGGGAATTTACTTATTAATTTAATGGGAATTTACTAAATAATTTACTGAGAATTTACAAGGAATTTACTCAGTAATTTATAGAGAATTTACTGAGTAATTTACTGTGAATTTACTGCGAATTTACACAGTAATATAATGAGAATTTACTAAGAATTTACTGGGAATTTAATGAGTAATGTAATAGGAATTTACTGCGAATTTACTAGGAATTTACTGAGTAATTTACTGAGAATTTACTAGTAGTTTACTCGGTAATTTACTGAGAATTTACTTGGAATTTACTGCGTAATTTACAGAGAATTTACTTGGAATTAACTGCATAATTTATTGAGAATATTTTGCGAATTTAATGAGTAATTTAATAATAATTTACTAGAAATTTACTGAGAATTTACTTAAGAATTTGTTGGGAATTTACTAAGAAATTTGCTGAGAATTTAATGGGAATTTACTAAGTAATTTGCTGAGAATTTAAAAGGAATTTACTGAATAATTTAATGAGAATTTACTGGGAGTTTACTGAGAATTTACGTAGTAATTTGCTGGGAATTTACTGGACATTTACTAAGTAATTTACTAGGAATTTGCTGAGTAATTTACTAAAAATTAATGGGAATTTACTGGGTAATTTACTAAGAATTTACCCAGCATTTACTAATTCATTTAATGAGAATTTACTGGGAATTTACTGAGAAATTTTTGGGAATTTACTGAGTAATTTATGGAAAATTTACAGAAAATTTTCACAGTAATTTACTGAGAATTGACTGGGAATTTACTGAGTATTTACTGGGAATTTACTGAGAAATTTACTAAGAATTTTCTGGGAATTTTCTGAGTAATTTAATGAGAATTTATTGTGAATTTAATGGGAATTTACTTATTAATTTAATGAGAATTTACTGAGTAATTTACTGAGAATTTACTGGGAATTTAATGAGAATTTATTAGGAATTTACTGAGTAATTTGTAGAGAATTTAGTGAGAATTTATCGGGAATTTACTGATTAATTTACTGGGAATCATCTGGGAATTTATTGAGAATTTACTGCGAATTCACTGAGAATTAACTCAATAATTTCTGGGAATTTACTGAGAAGTTACTGGGAATTTACTGAGTAATTTACTCAGAATTTACTGAGAATTTACTCAAAATTTACTACGTAATTTACTAAGAATTTATTTGGAATTTGCTGTGTAATTTATAGGGAATTTACTAAGTTATTTGTTGAGAATTTACATTGAATTTGCTCAGAAATTTGCTGAAAATTTACAGAGTCATTTACTTAGAATTTACTGGGTAATTTACTAAGAATTTACGGGAATTTACACAGTAATTTAATTAGAATTTACTAGGAATTTACTGAGTAGTTTACTGAGAATTTACTGGGAATTTACACAATAATTTACTGAGAATTTTCTGGTAATTTACTGAGTAATTTAATGAGAATTTATTGGGAATTTATTGAAATTTTACACAGTAATTTGCCTGGAATTTACTAAGAATTTACTTTGTCATGTACTAATAATTTACTGAGAATTTATTACGAATTTACTGAGAATTTATTGGAATTTACACAGTAATATAATGAGAATTTACTGGAAATTTACTGAGAATTTACAAGGAATTTCCTCAGTAATTTGCTGAAAATTTACTACAAATGTACTGAGTAATTTAGTGAGAATTTACAAGGAATTTCCTCAGTAATTTGCTGAGAATTTACTACAAATTTACTGAGTAATTTGTAGAGAATATACTAAGTAATTTAATAAGAGTTTACCGGGAATTTACTAATTAATTTACTAAGAATTTACTAGGAATTTATTGAGAATTTAATGAGTAATTTACTGAGAATTTACTGGGAATTTAGTCTGTAATTTACTGAGAATTTACAGAGTAATTAGCTGGGAATTTACTGAGTAATTTAAGAAAAATTTACGAGGAATTTATTGAATAATTTAATGAGAATTTACGGGGAATTTACTCAATAATTTACTGAGAATTTACTGGAAATTTACTGAATGATTTACTGAGAATTTACTGGAAATTTATTGACTATTTACTGGGAATTTACTGAGTAATTTACTGAGAATTTACCAAGTAATTTACTGAGAATTTACTTGGAATTTACTGAAAATTTATTGGGAATTTATTGAGTAATGTACTGAGAATTTACTGAGAATTTAGTCAGTAATTTTCTGAGAATTTACTAGGAATTTACTAAGAAATTTACTAAGATTTTTTGGGAATTTACTTATTAATTTAATGGGAATTTACTGGGTAATTTACTGCAAATTTACAGGAAATTTACTGAGTAATTTATTGGGAATTTAATGAGTAATTTACTGAGAATTTGTTTTGAATTTATCGATTAATTTGCTTGGACTTTACAAAGTAATTTAAGAAGAATTTATGAGGAATTTACTGAATAATTTACTGAGAATTTACTGAAAATTAACTGGAAATTTATTGAGTAATTTACTGAGAATTTACTAGAAATTTTCTTGGAATTTACTAAGAATTTATTGGGAATTTATTGAGTAATTTACTGAGAATTTACTGAGAAATTTAATAAGATTTTATGGGAATTTACTTATAAATTTAATGGGAATTTACTGAGTAATTTACTGAGATTTAAGGGGAATTTACTCAGTAATTTACAAAGAATTTTTTGAGAATTTACTGTGAATTTACTGCGAATTTACACAGTAATATTATGAGAATTTACTAGAAATTTACTGAGTAATTTACTGAGAAATTACTAGTAATTTACTGAGAATTTACCCTGTAATTTACTGAGAATTTACTAGAAATTTAATGAGTAATGTAATGGGAATTTACTGTGAATTTACTGGTAATTTTCTGCGAATTTACTAGGAATTTTTTGAGTAATTTACTGAGAATTTACTTGGAATTTACTGAGAATTTTCAGGAAATTTAGAGCGCAATTTACAGAGAATTTACTTGGAATTAACTGCATAATTTAATGAAAATTTTCTACGAATTTAATGAGTAATTTAATGATAATTTACTAGGAATTTACTGAGAATCTACTCAATAATTTATTGAGAATTTATTGGGAATTTACTAAGAAATTTGCTGAGAATTTACTAAGTAATTTACTGAGAATTTAAAAACAATTTACTGAATAATTTATTGAGAATTTACTGGGAGTTTACTGAGAATTTATGTGACATTTACTGAGTAATTTACTAGGAATTTGCTAAGTAATTTACTAAAAATTAATGGGAATTTACTGAGTAATTTACTAATTCATTTAATGAGAATTTATTTGGAATTTATTGAAATTTTTTTGTGAATTTACTGAGTAATTTACTAAGAATTTACAAGGAATTTCCACAGTAATTTACTGAGAATTGACTCGGAATTCACTGAGTATTTACTGGGAATTTACTGAGTAATTTGCTAGGAATTTACTGAGAAATTTCTGGGAATTTCCTGAGTAATTTAATGAGAATTTAATGGGAATTTACTGATTAATTTAATGAGAATTTACTGAGTAATTTATTGAGAATTTACTGGGAATTTAATGAGAATTTATTAGGAATTTACTGAGTAATTTGTTGAGAATTTAGTGAAAATTTACTAGGAATTTACTGAGTAATTTACTAAGAATTTACTGGTAATCATCTAGGAATTTACTGAGAATTTACTGAGAATTAACTCAGTAATTTCTGGGAATTTACTGAGAAGTTACTTGGAATTTACTGAGTTATTTACCTGGAATTTACTGAGTAATTTATTAAGTAATTTGCTGAGAATTTACATTAAATTTGCTCAAAAATTTACTGAGAATATACAGAGTCATTTACTTAGAATTTACTAGGTAATTTACTGAGAATTTACGGGAATTTACACAGTAATTTAATCAGAATTTACTAGGACTTTACTAAGTAGTTTACTGAGAATTTACTGGGAATTTAAATAGTAATTTACTGAGAATTTTCTGATAATTTACTGAGTAATTTAATGAGAATTTACTGGAAATTTACTGAAATTTTTACACAGTAATTTGCTTGGAATTTACTAAGAATTTACTAGGAATTTACTTTGTCATGTACTGATAATTTACTACGAATTTACTGGAATTTACACAGTAATATAATGGAAATTTACTGAGTAATTTACTGAGAATTTATAAGGAATTTCCTCAGTAATTTGCTGAGAATTTACTGCAAATTTATTAAGTAATTTACTGAGTAATTTAATAAGAATTTACCAGGAATTTACTAATTAATTTAATGAGAATTTACTGAGAATTTAATGAGTAATTTACTGAGAATTTACTGGGAATTTAGTTAGTAATTTATTGAGAATTTACTGGGAATTTAATGAGTAATTTACTGAGTAATTTAAGAAGAATTTACGAGGAATTTACTGAATAATTTACTGAGAATTTACTGAGTATTTACTCAGTAATTTACTATGAATTTACTGAAATTTACTAGAAATTTACAGACTATTTATTGGGAATTTACTGAGAATTTACCAAGTAATTTACTGAGAATTTACTAAGTAATTTACTGAGAATTTACCAAGTAATTTACTAAGAATGTACTGGTAATTTATTGAGTAAGTTACTCAGAAATTTAATAAGATTTTATGGGAATTCACTAAAAATTTACAAGGAATGTATTCAGTAATTTACTAAGAATTTACTGGGAATTTAATGAGCAATTTACTGAGAAATTGTTTTGAATTTACAGAGTAATTTGGTGGGAATTTATTGAGTAATTTAAGAAGAATTTACGAGGAATTTACTGAATAATTTACTGAAAATTTACTGGTAATTTACTTAGTAAATTACTGAAAATTTACTGAATAATTTACTTAGAATTTACTGGAAATTTACTAACTATTTACTGGGAATTTACTGAGAATTTACTAGGAATTTACTAAGTAATTTACTGTGAATTTACGCAGTAATATAATGGGAATTTGCTGAGTAATTTACAGAGAATTCAATTAGTAATTTAATGGGAATTTACTGCGAATTTACTTAGATTTTACTAGGAATTTAATGAGAAATTTACTTGGAATTTACTCGGTAATTTCCTGAAAATTTATTGAGAATTTAATGGTAATTTACCGAGAATTTTCTGGGATTTTACTGAATCTTTCACTAGTAATTTACTGAGAATTTTTTGAGAATTTACGGGTAGTTTACAGAGAATTTTCTTGGAATTAACTGCATAATTTAATTAGAATTTACTGAGAATTTACTGAGTAATTTGTTGAGAATTTAATGAGTAATTTAATAAGAATTTTCTGGGAATTTATTGACAATTTACGGGGAATTTACTCAAGAATTTACTGAGAATTTACGACGAATTTGCTGAGAAATTTATTGAGAATTTAACTGGAATTTACTAATTAATTTATTGAGAATTGAAAAGAAATTTACTGAGTAATTTAATGAGAATTTATTGTGAATTTACTGAGAATTTATTAGGAATTTACGTAGTAATTTGCTTAGAATTTACTGAAAATTTACTGAGTAATTTAATAAGAATTTACTAGGAATTTACTAATTAATTTAATGAGAATTTACTGGGAATTTACTCAGAATTTATAAGAAATTTCCTCAGTAATTTGCTGAGAATTTACTAGGAATTTACTGAGTAATTTACTGAGAATTTACTAAGTAATTTAGTAAGAATTTACCGGGAATTTACAAATTAATTTAATGAGAATTTACTGGGAATTTACTGAAAATTTAATGAGTAATTTACTGGGAATTTAATGAGTAATATACTGAGAATTTGCTTTGAATTTACAGAGTAATTTGCTGGGAATTTACTGAGTAATTTAAGAAGAATTTACAAAGAATTTACTGAATAATTTACTGAGAATTTATTGAATAATTTACAGAGAATTTACCAAGTAATTTACTGAGAATTTACTGGGAATTTAGTCAGTAATTTCCAGAGAATTTACTGGAAATTTACTGAGAAATTTAATAAGATTTTATAGGAATTTACTTATTAATTTAATGGGAATTGACTAAGTAATTTACAGAGAATTTACAAGGAATTTACTTAGTACGTTACTGAGAATTTACTGGGAATTTAATGAGTAATTTACAGAGAATTTGCTTTGATCTTACAAAGTAATTTGCTGGGAATTTCCTAAGTAATTTAAGAAGAATTTACGAGGAATTTACGGAATAATTTATTGAGAATTTACTGGGAATTTACTCAGTAATTTACTAAGAATTTACTGAATAATTTACTAAAAATTTATTGACTATTTACTGGGAATTTTCTGAGTCATTTACTGAGAATTTAGAGGGAATTTACTACAAATTTACTGGAAATTTACTTAGAATTTAACGGAAATTTATTGAGTAATTTACTGAGAATTTACTGGAAATTTAGTCAGTAATTTCCAGAGAATTTAGTTAGAATTTACTGAGAAATTTAATAAGATTTTATAGGAATTTACTTATTAATTTAATGGTAATTTACTGAGAATTTATAGGGAATTTAATCAGTAATTTACTGAGAATTTACTGGGAATTTACAGAGTGATTTGCTGGGAATTTACTGAGTAATTTAAGAAGAATTTATAAGGAATTTATTGAATAATTTACTGAGAATTTACTAGGAATTTACTCAGTAATTTACTGAGAATTTACTGGAAATTTACTCACTATTTACAGGGAATTTACTTAGTAATTTCCTGAGAATTTGCCAAGTAATTTACTGAGAATTTACTAGGAATTTACTGGAAATTTCCTTTGAATTTATTAAGAATTTACTGAGTAATTTACTGGAAATTTAGTTAGTAATTTCCTGGGAATTTACTAAGAATTTTATGAGAAATTTAATAAGATTTTATGCGAATTTACTTATTAATTTAATGAGAATTTACAGAGAATTTACAACGAATTTACTCAGTAATTTATAGAAAATTTTTTGAGAATTTTCGGAGTAATTTTCTGTGAATTTACTGCGAATTTATACTGTAATATAATGAGAATTTACTGAAAATTTACTCAGCAATTTACTGAGAATTTACTAGGAATTTAATGAATAATTTAATGGGAATTTACTGCGAATTTACTGAGAATTTACTAGGAATTTACTGAGTAATTTATTGAGAATTATTAGAAGTTTACTCGGTAATTTACTGAGAATTTACTTGGAATTTACTGCATAATTTACTGAGAATTTTATGGGAATTTGCTGGGTAATTTATAGAGAATTTACTTGGAATTAACTGCATAATTTAATGTGAATTTTCTGCGAATTTAATGCGTAATTTAATAATAATTTACTGAGAATTTATTCAAGAATTTACTGAGAATTTACTCGGAATTTACTGAGAAATTTACTGAGAATTTTATGGGAATTTACTGAGTAATTTACTGAGAATTTAAAAGGAATTTACTAAGTAATTTAATGAGAATTTACTGGGAATTTACTTAGAATTTACGTAGTAATTTGCTGAGAATTTACTAGAAATTTACTGAGTAATTTACTAGGAATTTACTAAGGCTTCATTTGGGAAGTTGCTATTTTAGTAGGCTATTTTAGTTTTTGGCTATTTTAGTAGGTTAAAATTTTTGTGTTTGGGAAGATGATTGGATTTTTTTATGGTTGGATGTGATGTTTGTGAGAGAAAAAGTGAAATGATTATGGATTTGATGTGATATTTTGTCTTATTAGCTATTTTAGCCTATTTTGTCTTTTTGTGAATTTTAGCCTAAATTAGGCTATTTTTTTTCTTCCCAAACACCCCTTAAGTAATTTACTAAAAATTTACTGGGAATTTACTAGGAATTTACTAATTCATTTAATGAGAATTTACTTGGAATTTACTTAGAATTTAATGGGAATTTACTGAGTAATTTACTGAGAATTTACAGGGAATTTCCACAGTAATTTAATGAGAATTGACTCGAAATTTACTGAGTATTTACTGGGAATTTACTGAGTAATTTAATGAGAATTTACTGAAAATTTTCTGGTAATTTCCTGACTAATTTAATGAGAATTTACTGGGAATTTACTGAGAATTTAATGGGAATTTACGGATTAATTTAATGGGAATTTACTGAGTAATTTACTGGGAATTTAATCAGAATTTAGGGAAAATTTATTATGAATTTACTGTGTAGTATACTGAGAATTTAGTGAGAATTTACTAGGAATTTACTGAGTAATTCACTGAGAATTTACTGCGAATCATCTGGGAATTTACTACGAATTTATTGAGAATTTACTCAGTAATTTTCTGGGAATTTACTAAGTAAGTTACTCAGAATTTAATGGAAATTTACTGACAATTTACTCATAATTTGCTACGTAATTTACTGAGAATTTAATAGGAATTTACTGTGTAATTTATTGAGTAATTTGCTGAGAGTTTACATTGAATTTCCTCAATAATTTACTGAGTAATTTACTTAGAATTTACGGGGAATTTACACAGTAATTTAATTAGAATTTACTAGAATTTACTTAGTAGTTTACTGAGAATTTATACAATAATTTATTGAGAATTTTTTGGTTATTTACTGAGTAATTTAATGAGAATTTACTGAAATTTTACACAGTAATTTCTTAGAATTTACTGAAAATTTACTTTGTAATGTACTGAGAATTTTCTAGGAATTTACTGAGAATTTACAAGGAATTTCCTCAGTAATTTGCTGAGAATTTACTGAAAATTTACTGAGTAAAGTAATTTAATAAGAAATTATCGGGAATTTACTAATTAATTTAATGAGAATTTACTGGGAATTTAATGAGTAATTTACTGAGAATTTAGTCAGTAATTTATTGAGAATTTACTGGGAATTTAATGAGTAATTTACTGAGAATTTGCTTTGAATTTACAAAGTAATTTGCTGAGAATTTACGGAGTCATTTAAGAAGAATTTACGAGGAATTAACTGAATAATTTACTGGGAATTTACTCAGTAATTTACTAAGAATTTACTGGAAATTTACTAACTATTTACTAGGAATTTACTGAGTAATTTACTGAGAATTTACCAAGTAATTTACTGAGAATTTACTAGGAATTTACTGACTAATTTACAGAGAATTTACTAGGAATTTACTGAAAATTTACTAGGAATTTTTTGACTAATTTACTAAGAAATTTAATAAGATTTTTTGGGAATTTACTTATTAATTTAATGGGAATTTACTGAGTAATATACTGAGATATTACAGGGAATTTACTCAGTACTGAGAATTTACTAGAAATTTATTGAGTAATTTACTGAGAATTTGTTTTGAATTTACAGATTAATTTGCTGGGAATTTACTAAGTAATTTAAAAAGAATTTACGAGGAATTTAGTTAATAATTTACTGAGAATTTACTGGGAATTTACTCAGTAATTTACTGTGAATTTGCTGAGTAATTTACAGAGAATTTACCAAGTAATTTACTGAGAATTTACTGAGTAATTTTGTGACAACCCTCACCTTGCTCTTGCCATATTTGCGTACATTCTTGCATGGTCTTGCCGCTTATGTTAATTTAAAGGTTTTATCTTGGCTTCATTTGCTTAAGTTGCTTGCATGATTTTGTTCCTTGCTTAGTGTGTGTGTGTAGCCGAGATCATCCTGAGCTTAGTCCGCCTTTGACCCTTTGTACTTAGAACCATCTTGAGATCTTGTTCAACCCCATCTTCACCTCGGGCATTCATTGCCGAGATGTTTTGCACTTGAACCTTGTCCGCAGGCAGGTATGGCCTAGGCCGAGATGTGGCGCACCCCGGCCAAGGTGTGGCACAGCTTAGTCAAGCGTCGTCCTCCCTAACCGATGTTTTTCCATCCCGTTGTTGGATCCTTGTTTTGAGCCGATGTCATCTTGTTGCCGATGTGTCTTACCCGAGCTTGCTGCATAAGCTTTGTCAGAGGCTTGTCTTGTCCATCAATCACCTTTTTGGAGCTGAACCAACCCGGTAATGCCACGTGTCCGAGCTGTTTGTTAAGACAGCCGACAGACCTTGAAACAAATCATTTCTTGTCTCAAATCTTTGTTTTAGAGAGAGAAGCTCTAGAAAGGAGGAAGAAGAGTTCTTGAGTGAGAGTTATCTCCTAAGCTTGATCTTTGTGGCTTGAACCGTTAGATCCGAGTTTTGAGGTTAGAATCTTGATCTCCTTTGGTTGTTCTTGCTGAATATCTAGCTGCATTGCATGATCGGATCTGTTTTGCATGTCATGCATCGTTTTGAAGTTGGTTTTAGAAAGAGAAAATGGTTTTTCATGTGTTCTTGAACAAAGTCTCATTTTGATCGTAGAGTTTGGAACGAAAACCATGTTTTTGTGTTTGTTCTTGCATGACCTTCTTGAACGGGCACCCAGGTCCATATTTTGAACTCTTGGCATGAAAACTCAGATTTTTGTAACAAGTTGTGAACTTGCATCCATCTTTCAATGATCATGTTCTTCATATTCTCCAAAGGAAAACTCAGATTTTTTCCTGACCTTGTTTAGCGGGACCTCGGCTTAGTCCTGGTCAGTCCCCGGTGTGTTTTTATGAGCGGGAGCAGTGATTAAACTCCCAGCTTGTTTTGCTTTGTCTTTGACTTGGATCTGGCAAGAATGCCGAGATCATTTGCATGTATTTGGAGCTTGCTTTGAGAATGTGACTTGCCATGTGATTGTAGGTCCTTGATATTTGCTTCGAGTCTACACCTGAAGAACTAGGTGAGTGGTATTATTGATAAAGCTATGTTATACTCGTTTTGGTAAATCTTGCTTGCTTGTTTTGACGAAAGTATTTGATAGCATGAATAAATAGCTCTTGTTTGATGAGTCAAGTATACTCCTTGTTTTGATGCCATCTTTGGAAAGGATACGGTCCTTGTTAAATCGGGCTACGGGCCTAAGTAACACAAGTCCCTTGTGCTGGAGGACTCTAAACTTTCGCAGTACTATGTGTAAAGGATACGGTCCTTGTTAAATCGGGCTACGGGCCTAAGTAACACAAGTCCCTTGTACTGGAGGACTCTAAACTTTCGCGGTACCAAGTGCACAAGTCCCTTGTATTGGAGGACTCTAAACTTTCGCAATACTTTTGACCAAACGATTACGGATCGTACAGCTTTTGTTATTTGATGATGAATACGGTTCATCCCTTGTCTCGCCGATGTTACGATATTTGATGATGAATACGGTTCATCCCTTGTCTCGCCGATGTTACGATATTTGATGATGAATACGGTTCATCCCTTGTCTCGCCGATGTTACGATATTTGATGATGAATACGGTTCATCCCTTGTCTCGCCGATGTTACGATATTTGATGATGAATACGGTTCATCCCTTGTCTCGCCGATGTTACGATATTTGATGATGAATACGGTTCATCCCTTGTCTCGCCGATGTTACGATATTTGACGATGAATACGGTTCATCACTTGCCTTGCTAAAGTTTTGGTGTGTTTCGTTTTGAAGGACCTCGGCTTTATTCATGCAAAACCTTTATTTTTAGTACCATTCACTGAGTTTTGTACTCACCCCTCTATATATATGTAGGTGATGAGCAGGACGGCGGCGACGCCTAGTTCGTTGGGTTACTTGTTTTGGATTCGCGTATTTGTCGGCCTTACTTTGTATTTACGTCGGCGATGCCCTGTTTTGCATGTCGGCGAAATCTTGAAAATCATGCTTCTTGACTTGTATTAGCTGTATTTTGTATATGTCGGCTCGAGAAGCCTTTTGATCAAGATGTAACATGTATTTTTGTACCTTGTTGTATTTAAATTGTGAAGTTAATTGGAAATGTTTGGCACTGCTTTAATCTACGCACAGCTCTTATGGACCGCTTGTAATTGATTTATCGCTTCCGCATTTGTGAGCCCCCTATATTCGTACTCTGATTGTGTTAAGTTTTGAAAAGTTGGCCTTCGGTAATTACGGATTACTGGCCATCACGGCACCAAACTACTAGGGGCGGTTTGGGGTCGTGAGAGAGTGGTATCAGAGCACAAGTTCCTCGGTATACGCTGTTCACACACTTTGAGTCCTGAAGAGCATAGGATCTCCCTTAGAGAGATGTTAGGGTTGCATCATGGTGGTTGCTATTCAAACAAGGTGTGCATTGTTCTGATATGCTTATTTGCTATTTGCCTATGTGGTTATTTGCTTAATTGTTTTAAAATCATACCTTGCATACTCATAGTATCATGAGGAGAGGTAGACCACCACTTGGCCGAGATCAGCCCGAAGATAGAATGGACAGATTGGAAAGATTAGTTGAAGGTTTGGCCCGCGAGTTGAGGCAAACCAGACAGCAGTTCACAAGTGCTACGTCGACTCAAGCCGAGCAGACCAACGGCCGAAATGTAGCTCCACCTCCACCTCCTCCTGTACCGCAGATTCCCCCGCAACCAGCCTTGTATGGGGATGGGACGATAGCTTTGATCAGGGAGTTCAAGAAGATGAGACCACCGAGATTCTCTGGGGGTATAGAGCCGATGAAGGCTGAGGCATGGGTTTTGGAGATAGAAAAGTTGTTCGAGATCTTCCCTAGCACCGACGCTCAGAAAGTGACGTTGGCAGCATTCACATTGGATGATGATGCTCGCAGATGGTGGATGATGGTTAGAGGGAGCAATCCAGATTTGACCTGGATCCGATTCTTAGAATTGTTTTACAAGAAACATTTTCCCCTAAGTGTTCGAAACCGCAAGGCTACCGAATTTCATACTCTGACGCAAGGCAACAGAACAGTGGCGGAATATGACCGCGCTTTTACTGAACTGGTAAGGTTTGTACCTCACATGACCAACGACGAATATATGAAGGCCAGGAAGTTCGAGTGTGGGCTTCGTGGACCGATTCAAGACAGGGTGAGTTTACTCGATATGCCGACTTATGCCGAAGTATTGGACAAAGCCATTCACGCCGAAGCTAATTTGAACCGATACCAGAGCTCGGGAGAAAACCAGCGAAAGAGACAGAACTATGACAATCGCCGAGGACAGCTGAACACCAAGAAGAGAACGAACATGGACAGTACTGGTAACCTAAGGCAGGAAGGGAGTGTTAAACCGACGTGTTCGGATTGTGGGAAACAGCATTTCGGGATCTGCCGACGAACGTCTGGAGCCTGTTATGAATGTGGCGAGATGGGCCATTATGTGAGGGATTGCCCCAAAACAAAGACTGATAACAACAAGAAAGGAGAAAATACCTCGGGTTCCGTTCAGAAAGGAAATGCTGGGAGAGTGCAGATGAGACAGGGCAGAGTGTTTGCATTAGTACCAGGAGACACTCAGAATGCTGAGGCAGTGGTGTCAGGTATTTTACTAATTTGCTCCCAAGATGCTTATGTGTTAATTGATTCGGGTTCTACTCATTCGTTTATATCTACTAAGTTTGCTGAGAAAATTAATAGAGAACTAGAGCCCCTTGATTATGTGTTGTCTGTATCTACTCCATCTGGGAGATCTATGTTTGTTGCATCCATTTACAGAGCATGTGTTGTTGTGATTGAGAATGTTGAATTGCTAGTAGATCTGATGCCTCTAGACCTAGCTCATTTTGATATTATACTGGGAATGGACTGGTTAGTTGCAAACAATGCATCTATTAATTGTGTTTCGAAAGGTGTCACCTTGAGACCCCCAAACCTAACCGAGGTTACTTTCCAGGGTAAAGGGGTAGTGCCCCCACCATACTTGATTTCGTCCATTAAGGCCTGTAAGTTGATTCAGAAAGGGTGTCGAGGTTACTTGTGTAGTATACTGAGTGATCAGAATGGAAATGTTAACTTAGCCAACATCCCGATTGTTAGTGATTTCCCCGACGTCTTTCCGGATGAATTGCCTGGCCACTTGACCGATAGAGAAATAGAGTTTACGGTCGATATTATATCGGGAACGCAGCCGATCTCCAAACCACCTTATAGAATGGCCCCCGCTGAACTTAGAGAATTGAAACTGCAATTGCAAGAGTTGTTAGATAAGGGATTTATTAGGCCGAGCACTTCACCATGGGGAGCACCTGTTCTATTTGTTAAAAAGAAGGATGGCACACTCCGTTTGTGTATCGACTATAGAGAACTTAATAAGGTCACCATTAAGAACAAGTACCCGTTACCTAGAATTGATGATCTGCTTGACCAATTACAAGGAGCGCGAGTCTTTTCTAAGATCGACCTTAGGTCTGGTTACCATCAGCTTAAGGTTAAAGCCGAAGATGTCGAGAAGACTGCCTTTCGAACAAGATATGGCCACTACGAGTTTTTAGTAATGCCTTTTGGAGTGACTAATGCCCCTGCTGCATTTATGGATTTGATGAACAGAGTCTTCAAGCCGTATTTAGATGAGTTTGTAGTTGTCTTCATCGACGATATCTTGATCTATTCCAAGAGTAAGACTGAACACGAAAATCACTTGAGACTTGCCTTGCAGATTTTGAGAGAACGGAGATTGTATGCTAAGTTTAACAAGTGTGAGTTTTGGCTTCCTACCATCTCATTCTTAGGTCATGTGATTAGTGAAGAGGGTATCTCAGTTGATCCTAGCAAAATCGAAGCCGTAGTGAATTGGCCGAGACCGACTAATGTGTCCGAGATTCGTAGTTTTCTGGGTTTGGCAGGTTATTACAGAAAGTTTGTGAAAGATTTCTCCAGGATTGCAATTCCATTGACGCAACTGACTCAGAAGGGAACACTGTATGAATGGACTAAAGATCGGGAGTCAGCCTTCCAGGAACTGAAGACGAGGTTAGTTACAGCGCCAGTGCTCGTACTCCCAACAGGTAACGAAGAGTTTCATGTCTATAGTGATGCATCGCATAAGGGTTTGGGTTGTGTATTAATGCAGAAGGGTAAAGTTATAGCTTATGCATCTCGTCAGTTGAAACCTCATGAGAAAAACTATCCTACCCATGACTTAGAATTGGCGGCCGTGGTATTTGCTTTAAAGATTTGGCGTCACTATTTGTATGGAGCTACTTGTCAGGTTTTCACAGATCATAAGAGCTTAAAATATCTATTCACTCAGAAGGAACTGAATTTGAGGCAGAGAAGGTGGCTTGAGTTGTTAAAAGACTACGATATGCAAATTCAATATCACCCCGGTAAAGCCAACAGTGTAGCCGACGCTTTGAGCAGGAAGTCAGATGGAAATTTGGCGTGTTTAACCGTGATGTCAGCAGAACCGACTATCGTTAATGAAGTAAAGACAAGACAGATGGAGGATAACTTCCTCAAGAAAATTGCCGAGGAGATTGACACGAAGCCGAGACCAGGGTATACCATCGAAAACCAAGTACTCAAGTTTGAAGGAAGGTTATGTGTGGCCGACATTCCAGAGCTGAAGAAAAAGATTTTGCAGGAAGCTCATGGTTCCAAGTTTGCTGTCCACCCAGGGAACACCAAGATGTATCAAGATATGAAACAGACCTTCTGGTGGCCAAATATGAAGAGAGAAATAGCGGAATTTGTGTCCCAGTGTTTACATTGTCAGCAAGTGAAGGCAGAACATCAAAGACCAGCAGGACTTCTTCAACCTTTGCCGATTCCTGAGTGGAAATGGGAGCACATCTCCATGGATTTTGTGATTGGGTTGCCGAGAACACCAAAGAGTATGGATTCAATTTGGGTTGTTGTGGATAGGTTAACTAAGTCAGCACACTTTCTACCCGTTAAGGCTACCTTCAACGCCAATCAACTTGCCTTGCTATATGTGAACGAGATTATCAGACTTCATGGAGTGCCGATATCAATTGTTTCAGACCGAGATCCTAAATTTGTTTCTAGATTTTGGCAGAGTCTTCAGAGAGCTTTCGGAGCCGAGCTGAGGTTTAGTACAGCCTTTCATCCCCAGACAGATGGGCAGACAGAGAGGACAATTCAGACACTCGAAGATATGCTGAGACTTTGTGTATTGGATTTCCAAGAAAGTTGGGGAACACATTTGCCTTTAGTGGAATTCGCTTACAATAACAGTTACCAAGCTAGCATTGGCATGGCGCCGTATGAAGCCTTGTATGGAAGAAAATGTAGGTCGCCGATATGTTGGACCGAAGTCGGGGACAGAACTTTGCTTGGTCCCGAATTGATTCAAGTGACAACAGAAAAGATTAAACTTATCCAACAGAGGATTAAAACTGCCCAGAGCCGACAAAAGAGCTACGCCGATCAGAGAAGGAATGAGGTAGAGTTCGAAGTTGGGAATCATGTATTCCTGAAAGTCTCACCAATGAAAGGAGTTTCCAGATTTGGAAAGAAAGGTAAGTTAGCACCCCGCTATATTGGGCCATTTGAAATTCTTGAGAGAATTAATTCCGTTGCCTACAGACTTGCTTTGCCGCCAGATTTGAGCCAAGTCCACAATGTGTTTCATGTTTCGATGTTGAGAAAGTACATCCGAGATCCACTGCATGTAATTGATCATTCTGAAATCGCAGTTAATGAGAATCTAGGCTACGAAGAAAGGCCAATGAGAATTATCGACCGACAAGTGAAGCAATTGAGGAACAGATCGATACCGATGGTAAAGGTCGAATGGAAGGAACATTATGGCACAGAAGCCACGTGGGAAAAGGAAGAGGACATGAGAGTCCGTTACCCGGAGTTGTTCTGGGAACAAGGTAATCTAAGTTTGGGGACCAAACTTCTTTAAGGGGGGTAGGATGTGACAACCCTCACCTTGCTCTTGCCATATTTGCGTACATTCTTGCATGGTCTTGCCGCTTATGTTAATTTAAAGGTTTTATCTTGGCTTCATTTGCTTAAGTTGCTTGCATGATTTTGTTCCTTGCTTAGTGTGTGTGTGTAGCCGAGATCATCCTGAGCTTAGTCCGCCTTTGACCCTTTGTACTTAGAACCATCTTGAGATCTTGTTCAACCCCATCTTCACCTCGGGCATTCATTGCCGAGATGTTTTGCACTTGAACCTTGTCCGCAGGCAGGTATGGCCTAGGCCGAGATGTGGCGCACCCCGGCCAAGGTGTGGCACAGCTTAGTCAAGCGTCGTCCTCCCTAACCGATGTTTTTCCATCCCGTTGTTGGATCCTTGTTTTGAGCCGATGTCATCTTGTTGCCGATGTGTCTTACCCGAGCTTGCTGCATAAGCTTTGTCAGAGGCTTGTCTTGTCCATCAATCACCTTTTTGGAGCTGAACCAACCCGGTAATGCCACGTGTCCGAGCTGTTTGTTAAGACAGCCGACAGACCTTGAAACAAATCATTTCTTGTCTCAAATCTTTGTTTTAGAGAGAGAAGCTCTAGAAAGGAGGAAGAAGAGTTCTTGAGTGAGAGTTATCTCCTAAGCTTGATCTTTGTGGCTTGAACCGTTAGATCCGAGTTTTGAGGTTAGAATCTTGATCTCCTTTGGTTGTTCTTGCTGAATATCTAGCTGCATTGCATGATCGGATCTGTTTTGCATGTCATGCATCGTTTTGAAGTTGGTTTTAGAAAGAGAAAATGGTTTTTCATGTGTTCTTGAACAAAGTCTCATTTTGATCGTAGAGTTTGGAACGAAAACCATGTTTTTGTGTTTGTTCTTGCATGACCTTCTTGAACGGGCACCCAGGTCCATATTTTGAACTCTTGGCATGAAAACTCAGATTTTTGTAACAAGTTGTGAACTTGCATCCATCTTTCAATGATCATGTTCTTCATATTCTCCAAAGGAAAACTCAGATTTTTTCCTGACCTTGTTTAGCGGGACCTCGGCTTAGTCCTGGTCAGTCCCCGGTGTGTTTTTATGAGCGGGAGCAGTGATTAAACTCCCAGCTTGTTTTGCTTTGTCTTTGACTTGGATCTGGCAAGAATGCCGAGATCATTTGCATGTATTTGGAGCTTGCTTTGAGAATGTGACTTGCCATGTGATTGTAGGTCCTTGATATTTGCTTCGAGTCTACACCTGAAGAACTAGGTGAGTGGTATTATTGATAAAGCTATGTTATACTCGTTTTGGTAAATCTTGCTTGCTTGTTTTGACGAAAGTATTTGATAGCATGAATAAATAGCTCTTGTTTGATGAGTCAAGTATACTCCTTGTTTTGATGCCATCTTTGGAAAGGATACGGTCCTTGTTAAATCGGGCTACGGGCCTAAGTAACACAAGTCCCTTGTGCTGGAGGACTCTAAACTTTCGCAGTACTATGTGTAAAGGATACGGTCCTTGTTAAATCGGGCTACGGGCCTAAGTAACACAAGTCCCTTGTACTGGAGGACTCTAAACTTTCGCGGTACCAAGTGCACAAGTCCCTTGTATTGGAGGACTCTAAACTTTCGCAATACTTTTGACCAAACGATTACGGATCGTACAGCTTTTGTTATTTGATGATGAATACGGTTCATCCCTTGTCTCGCCGATGTTACGATATTTGATGATGAATACGGTTCATCCCTTGTCTCGCCGATGTTACGATATTTGATGATGAATACGGTTCATCCCTTGTCTCGCCGATGTTACGATATTTGATGATGAATACGGTTCATCCCTTGTCTCGCCGATGTTACGATATTTGATGATGAATACGGTTCATCCCTTGTCTCGCCGATGTTACGATATTTGATGATGAATACGGTTCATCCCTTGTCTCGCCGATGTTACGATATTTGACGATGAATACGGTTCATCACTTGCCTTGCTAAAGTTTTGGTGTGTTTCGTTTTGAAGGACCTCGGCTTTATTCATGCAAAACCTTTATTTTTAGTACCATTCACTGAGTTTTGTACTCACCCCTCTATATATATGTAGGTGATGAGCAGGACGGCGGCGACGCCTAGTTCGTTGGGTTACTTGTTTTGGATTCGCGTATTTGTCGGCCTTACTTTGTATTTACGTCGGCGATGCCCTGTTTTGCATGTCGGCGAAATCTTGAAAATCATGCTTCTTGACTTGTATTAGCTGTATTTTGTATATGTCGGCTCGAGAAGCCTTTTGATCAAGATGTAACATGTATTTTTGTACCTTGTTGTATTTAAATTGTGAAGTTAATTGGAAATGTTTGGCACTGCTTTAATCTACGCACAGCTCTTATGGACCGCTTGTAATTGATTTATCGCTTCCGCATTTGTGAGCCCCCTATATTCGTACTCTGATTGTGTTAAGTTTTGAAAAGTTGGCCTTCGGTAATTACGGATTACTGGCCATCACGGCACCAAACTACTAGGGGCGGTTTGGGGTCGTGACAAATTTACTATGAATTTACGTAGTAATATAATGGTAATTTACTGAGAATTTACTGTGAATTTACTCAGTAATTTACTTGTCACGACCCCAAACCGCCCCTAGTAGGATGGTGCCGTGATGGCCAGTAATCCGAGATTACCGAAGGCCAACTTTCAAAATTCACACACAATCAGAGTATTACATATGGGGCTAACATGTTCGGAAGCAATATATTTAAATCTAAGTAGTCCATAAGAGCAGTGCATAAATCAAATGAAATGGCATACATCTTCACATGGGTTACAACTTAGTTACAAATGAAGTAAAGTACATACTACATCTTGATCAAAAGGCTTCTCAAGCCGACGTATGCAAAATACAAGTATTACAAGTCGAGAAGCATAATTTTCATGATTTGCCGACATGAATACAAGTCAAGCCGACATAACAAAAATCCAAAACAAGCTCGCGAATCACATCTAGGCGTCACCGCCTTCTTGCTCATCACCTACATATATATATATAGAGAGGGTGAGCTTGGGTACTCAGTGAATGATATAAATAATAAAGGAGTTTGCATGAATAATAGCCGAAGTCTTTTCAAAACAATACATATCAAATTTTGCATAACAAGGGATGAACCACGTTCATCTAACAAATCTTCCAAAACTTCAAGGGATGCTTACTAACATCAACATATAGCAAATGATGACATTCCGGACAAACAAACCCACGCGGTAAACCGCCAGTGGCAAAACAAGACAAAACAAGGGAGATATCTCAAACGATGGTGCAGTTGCATTATAGTCCCCTGGCACTAAGGACTTTCAAAACAAGGGTGTAGTTGCATTATAGTCCCCTGGCACTAAGGACTCTTCCAAGAATGTCATCAAAACAAATATACTACTTGATACAAAAAATCAGGGATAATCATTCATGCTTAACAAATACTTTTCGAAACAAAGCAAAGCAAAGCTTATCAAAACATTGTAACATAGCTTTATTAAAAATACCACTCACATAATTCTTCAAACGTCGGGGTCAAGGCAAAAGTCCAAGTCCTACAAATACATGGCAAAGTCTATTGAACGTACTTTCAAACAAGATTCACATGCAAACGGATGATCTCGGCATTCTTCAAAACTAAGTTAAATCAAAACAAAACACTGTTTTTCATCTCGGGAAAAACATGCTGGGCACCAACTAAGTCTTGGCCGAGGTCCCACACCTTCTTGCCGAGGTGTGGTTCCGACGGCCACACTCAAAAGCGAAGTCGGGAAAATCTGGGTTTCCCTTTGAGGAACATGAAGAACATGAAGATAAAGAACATGCATGCTAAAATCATAACTCATTATTACAAAGTCTGAGATTTCGTGCTATGAGTTCGAAAACATGGACCTGGATACCCATACTCAAAGATCTTGTGAGAACAAACACAAAAACATGGTTCTTGATGCAAACTTTCGGATCAAAACAAGACTTTTCTTCAAGAACACATGAACACTAACTTCTCTCACTTAAACCAACTTTAAATCAATGCAAGGCATGCAGAACAGGTTTGATCATGCAATGCAGCTAGACGATCAATAAGAACAACAAGAGAAGATTAAGATTCTAACCTCAAAACTTGAATCTAACGGTTCAAACTCCCACGGTCAAGCTTGGAGGTCCACTCTCTCTCACTCAAAAGCTTCTCCTTCTTGTTCCTAGAGTCTCTCTCTCTACAATACAAAATTTGATACAAAAATGATATGTTTTCTCGACAGTCACTGACTTAACCCTCTGCTGGGACACGTGGCATCGGCTGATTGGCTCTACTCAAAAAGGTCACTGACTGACTAGACAAGAGCATGACAAGGTGTGTCCAACAAGCTAGACGGCAAGTACACTCCGGCAAGTGATGATCTCGGCTAATGGCAAAGCTTCGGCAAGTAGGGTGACAACGACATCGACTTGGACTTGACTAAGCTGTGCCACACCTTGGCCTAGATGTGCCACACCTCGGTCTAGGTCATACCATTCCAGGAACAAAATCACTAAGTGCAAGGATCAAGGATCTAGAACGCCTAGATAATAACATCTCGGCTTAGATGATGCACACCTCGGCCTAGATGATGACATCTCAGCCAATATGCTAGGGTGAAGATGGAGGTCAACCGAAGGGATTCCAAGATAGTTCTAAGTGCGAAAGGGTTCCAAGGTGTCTAGGCCTAAGATGACCTCGGCCACACACCAGGTAAGAACAAAGCATGCAAGCAACACTCAAGCAAAACAAGATAGGTGTAGGAACCCACATTTTATGTCCTCATCATATTCATGAGCATCTGTATGATTATGACTTGTTAAGTTTGCATGTGTATGTTGTGATTTGTTTCGCTTGAGCTAATGTGATCCATGCCTTGTTTTGAAGCCTTGTGATTTGTCTAAGTGTGGTATACTTGTCTCGTTCTTTCCTTGATGTGAAACTTAGGTCACGCCTTGCCTGAGTTATGCTAGCCGATGTTATTCCAAGCCAAGGTCATCCTTAGTCTAGTCGTAGTATCTTGAAACCTCTTGCTGACCCCCGTTCTCGTCTTGACACATTAGCCGAGATGTTACCCTGTACCCAAGCGATCTCGTCTTGGAGTGGTACGACCTAGGCCGAGGTGTGGCGCATCTAGGCCAAGATGTGGCACAGCTTAGTCAAGTGTTGTCCTTCCTAGCCGAGGTCATTGTCACCTTAGTTGCCGAGGTCCTTTGTTAGCTGATATCACCCCTTGCCGGAGTGCCACTCCGTGTAGCTTGTTAGATACGCCTTGTTGTTAGCCGATGTCATAGCCTGTCAGAGAGCCCATACCGCTTTGCTTGTTGAACACCCTTCCACCATGCTTTGTCTGGCCTGTCAGCCACCTTTTCAGGTAGAACCCAACCAGTCGCCGCCACGTGTCTCAGCAGAGGGTTAACCCCAGAACCAAGTATAGAAAACTATCATTTGGTATCATAAACTTGCCTTGTAGAGAGAGAAGCTCTAGGAGGAAGAAAGAGTTTTAGAGTGAGGAAGTAGATCTTCAAGCTTGATTCCTAGAGATCGAACCGTTAGATCCGTGTTCTAAGGTTAGATTCTTGATCTGCTCATGATGTTCTCTATGTTCATGTTATTGCATCGCATGATCGGATATGATTTGTAAGCCATGCATCGTTTTGAAGTTCGATTTTAGAAAGAGAAAAATGACATTCATGTGTTCTTCAAGAAAGTCTTGTTTTGATCCAAAAGCTTGCATAAAGAATCATGTTTTTGTGTTTATTTCCGCAAGGATTCCAAGTACGGGTACCCAGGTCCATGTTTTCAAACTCATAGCACGAAAATCCCAGATTTGTGATGGCAGATTATGATTGAGCATTCATATTTTTCATGTTTTCACACTCATGTTTTTCATGTTCATCAGCAGAGGGAAACCCAGAGTTTCCCGACCTCTTTTCCTTGCATGTGGCCCTCGGGAACACACCTCGGCGAGGAGGTGTGGAACCTCGGCCTAGACCTGGTTGGTGCCCAGCATGTTTTCCGAAACCATTTGTGTACATACGAAACTTGTTTGAAAGTGCATTCAATAGGCTTTGCCATGTGTTTGTAGGACTTGGGCTTGTCTCGACCCCGACGTGTGAAGAAACTACGTGAGTGGTATTTTTAATAAAGCTATGTTACACTTGCTTTCATAAATCTCGTCTTGCCTTGTTTTGAAAAGTACTTGATCTAGCATGAATGACTATCCCTACTTGTATATTAAACATTATCTTGTTTTGATGACATGTCTTGAAAGTCCTTAGCTGCAGGGGACTATAATGCAACTGCACTCTTGTCTTGAAAGTCCTTAGCTGCAGGGGACTATAATGCAACTGCACTCTTGTCTTGAAAGTCCGTAGCTGCAGGGGACTATAATGCAACTGCACTCTTGTCTTGAAAGTCCTTAGACTATAATGCAACTGCACTCTTGTCTTGAAAGTCCTTAGCTGCAGGGGACTATAATGCAACTGCACTCTTGTCTTGGGAATGTCATCACCCTCTTGTATTAAGTAGATGTAATAACATCCAAAGAACTTGAAAGACCGGCAATGAACTTGATTTCCCTCTTGATTGTAAAGTATGCTATGTATTGTTTTGAAAGAAATCTTGGATATCAATCATGCAAAACCTTTATTTCTAATATCATTCACTGAGTATCCAAGCTCACCCTCTCTATATATATGTAGGTGGCGAACAAGAAGGCATTGAGGCCTAGACGTGATGCCGATGTGTTTTTGGGTGCATTGCCGACATGTTTTGGAATAGCATTTTTGTGCCATCTTGAAGATCATGCTTCTCGGCTTATTTTGCATTTGTACTTGTATATGTCGGCTTGAGAAGCCTTTTGGTCAAGATGTGTTTTGTATTTCATTTCCTTCTTGTACGTAAGTTGTAAGACTTTATAAAGATGTATGTCATTTCATTGGACTTAAGCACGGCTCTCATGGACTATTAGATTCTGTATATGTATATATATTGCTTCCGTACTTGTAAGCCCCATATTTTATACTCTGATTGTGTGTGATTTTGTAAGTCGGCCTTCGGTAATCTCGGATTACTGGCCATCACGGCACCAAACTACTAGGGGCGGTTTGGGGGCGTGACAATAGGATTTGCAAATGCAACATAACAAAACAAGATCACACATAAATGTATGCAAGTATGACTAAGTTGAAGTGAGGGTTGTTACATACTACCCCCCTTAAGAGGCGTAGTGGATCAATTTTTGCCCGCGTGGCGCTCAAACTCCACCAAGTTTAAGCCCGCCATAGCTCGTTGACAAATCGAGTGTTGATGATCTCACCCGTTTGAACATTAGGCTCCAATGCTTTGTCAATCAAAACAACTTCACAAGGAAGCTCCGTCTTCACCCGGATGCCACAAGTAGGCCTGACGCCTCAAGTGCACCAAGCACGACATAAGTCACTTCATAGCGCCAAGCTTACCTCAAGCAAGGTGCTCGCCCAACTTAGGTTTATGTCATCAAGGTGCCTAGCCACACACCAATGTGCTAGCGAAGGTCCTCAACTTAGCCGACAAGCCAACGTTGCATGTTTGGTCTTTAATAGCATCTCGAAGTGTCGCAGGGTCTAGCATGTCTCAATAGATGCATATTGGATGGCCACTTGGTCATGCGAAGCCCACAAGCCACCGAGGGCCAATCTCATTCCCACGGCGTAGTCTTCATGCCAACACGTGTGCTAGATTCTGCTTAAGGCCATTGCGCACCTTAGCGTTGCACCAACGTGTAGCATGAGTAAGGCGACATCTCAATCCGTAGCTTGCTCGTAGCATAATGTAGCCCCTCAATGGACGTAGTCGTTGCATAGCTTGATGCCTTCATTTGATAGCCCACATATGCGGTGTCGCCTTCCAACCGCTTAGCTTAAGCCACAGGATCCCCTCGTGCAAGGTCGAACCCAAACCAAGCACTAGAGTTGGCACACGAGGCCTTTAGTGGTGCCTTGATAGCCCATTCGGTCCAAAACGAGTCCCAAAGATACCATATTGCGTGGCATAATGGAAACAACGTAGAGGACCTCTCACCGGGAGGGTTGCGCAGTGCCTACATCTTCGCACCGTCCACGGGGCTCCCAAACCCACGTGGAGACTCTAGACACCCCTCTGGATGTCTAAAGCCCGCCCTTGAGTTGCCCCAAGGTTGCCCACTTCAAGCCCAGTTTGGGCGGGGAGGCAGGTAGGTAGCACACCATACCCCCTTATAGTAGCTTGTTAAGCCCTTTTTCATCTGGCAGGAGGAAACATCATACATGTTCGAGGAGTCATAATGATTTTTCATAAATTCCACAAATTACGAAAAATCATGAAACTTGGTCGGGAAAACACTTCCCCTAAGACCTATCTCCAGTAAAAATTTCAGCCCAAAACTCCTCCGTTTGGATGCCGAAATGACGCGCCAAAGTTCTGCACTGTTGGCTGCCACCGCTGGCTGCTGCTGCTGTATTTTGCTGCTACTGGCAGCGCTGGTTGGCTGCTAGCACGGGCTGCGGCCTTGCTGTTTGCTGGCTATTTGTGGCCTACATGACTTGGGCTACTTGGGGCCAATGTTAGGCCACGTTGCGGCACTTCCAACGGCCACTCTTGAGCACTCAAATGGCCACACCACCGCGAGCGAAACGTCACAGAGTTGGCCTTGCAAGGCAACCCGTGACACTCTCCTCCACTTCAACCATCAACGTCCTCGTTGATGTAGCACAAAGCTGATGCTGCAGTGCGTGTACCGGCTCCTCTGATGAGTCCAACACCTCCCTGTTGATGGCCTACCTTCAACGTCCAACTCTCTTAGCCAAGCTCCCCTCTGAAAATGGCCTCTGCCAAAGCTCCTCTGAGCGTCTCTAACTCTGCCCCTTGCCAATGCTCTTGAAATGCCAAGCCCTCTTCTCAAATGGCCTCTGCCAATGCTCCTCTGAGCAAACTCAAGCTCCTCTGAGCAAACTCAAGCTCCTCTGAGCTGACTCCTCCGGACGATGTTCCTCTAAACTCAAGCTCCTCTGAGCTGACTCAAAATGGCCTCTCTGCCAATGCTCCTCTGAGCAAACTCACAGTGGGTCGTCGCATCGCGACTTCCTCCTCCACTCGAGTTGTCGATGCCCTCGTCGACTCAATGCAAATCATCAGTTGCTCCTCCAAATGAGTAAACAATGCCCTCCGGCAAGCTCAAAGCCCTCTGGCTGATATCTTCAATAAACTGAAGCATCTCTGTATTGTGCCCTCTGGCGAAATGAAAGCCCTCTGGCTGCTGCTCATTCGCAAGCTCATGTCTCTGAAGCCTTCTGGCTGATGCCCTTTAGCAAACTCAATCTCTGAAGCCCTCTTGGCTGTTGCTCTCTGGCAAGCTCAATCTCTGAAGCCCTCTGGTTGTTGCTCTCTGGCAAACTCAAACTTTAAAACACATTAGCTAAAGCCCTCTGGCAAATTGTAGCCCTCTGGCTGATGCATTCTTTGCAAACTCAAATTTTCTCATGCTCTCCAGCAAAATGAAGCCCTCAGGCTTAACTCAAACTCGTGCCCTCTGGCAATGTGTAGCCTTCTGGCTGGATATTTACTTATAACCCAAGACTTCAATGCTCTTGTAGAAGTGTAGCCTCTGGCTGAAATGAAGCCCACTGGCTTTGCTCAACTCGTGCCCTCTAGCAAAGTGTAGCACATCGGCTGAATATGCTCTTATAACTCAAAGCATTAATGCTGCTTTTAGAAATGTAGCCTTCTGGCTGAATGACATGTGAAACAGTGTTTTGACTTCCAGCATGTTTTCCCGAGATCATTTGCTATGTAAGACTTGTTTTGAGAAGTACATTCAGTAGACTTTGCCATGTGTTTGTAGGACTTGGACCTTTGCCTTCATCCCGACGTCCGAAGAGCTAAGTGAGTGGTATTTTTAATAAAGTTATGTTATAAAGATTTGATAAAGCCTTGTTTTGTTTTGATAAAAGCATTTAATCAAGCATGAATGATTAACCTATTTTGTATATCAAGTATTATCTTGTTTTGATGACATTCTCGGAAAGTCCCTTGTGCTGGAGGACTCTAAACTTTCGCAGTACTAAAGTCCCTTGTGCTAGAGGACTCTAAACTTTCGCAGTACTAAGTATGAGAGATCTCTGCCATCGATGGTCTATGAACGGATGGCCCCACCGACGGCCTTGTGTGGGTGGTTTGTCTAATCGATTCCGGGTCGATTATTCCCTTGTTTTGCCACTGACGGTTTACGGCGTGGGTTTTGTAAGTCCGGAATGTCATCCCTTGTATTATGTAGATGTTATTAACATTCGAAGTAAGTAAGCAAGTTTTGTAAGATCAAGATTGATGAACTACGTTCATCCCATGTTTTGTACAAGCTATGATATGTATGTTTTGCAAAGATCTCGGTTATCATTCATTTAAAACCTTTATTACTTGTACCATTCACTAAGTATCCAAGCTCACCCTCTCTATATGTATATGTAGGTAACAAGCAAGAAGTCGGTTACGCCGAGATGTGTGCTTTGTATGTATGTTATGTAGGTAGTGAGGATGTCGACAATCTGGAAGATTATGTTTCTTGACTTGTAGTTCATGTATTTTGTATATGTCGGCACGAGAGGCCTTGATCAAGATGTAATATGTATTTTGCTTATGTTATATTCAAGATGTAAGACCATGTTAAAGATGTATGTCATTTCATTTGACTTATGCACAGCTCTTATGGACCCATTAGATTTGTATGTATTGCTTCCGCACATGTTAGCCCCATATGTAATACTCTGATTGTGTGTGAATTTTGAAAGTTGGCCATCGGTAATCTCGGATTGCTAGCCATCACGGCACCATCCTACTAGGGGCGGTTTGGGGTCGTGACATCTGTGGACTTCAATTTGTAGGCAGACTTTTGGATACATTGGTATGTTATTTAAGGGTTTGTTTGGTTTTCTGTTTAGTCACTTTGAAGCAGATCATTTATAGTAGATTATTTCATGATGATTGATCGTGTGATCCTCATGTGTCTCGATATGAGGGTGGTTTTGAGCCATCTCCGTCACGAGTGATTGGGGAGTCACTGCTATGGGGAATAGTGGTTCGATAACTAGCCAGGTTAGAGACTCGGAGATAAGCGGGAGGATAGCTAACGGTTTTCTGGTTGTTTCTTGTCTTCATGTGACCCATCCTAATTGATCGTATTGCCACGCCTATCATGGAGTGAAGGGCACACTGCCGTGGGGTTTGAGGCATGTGATTTACCAAGGAAGGGATTGGGGGATGTGATGATTTCTCTCATGATTTTGTTAGCTATGTATTGCTTTGTTGCTGTGGGGCTATTGTTTTTCACCACAACTCCCAAGACCGTGGCTTATGGTTACTGATCGTGCTAGCTTCATGTGGCTTTGTTGGGATTTCTCGTGGGGTATATTTTTTTCCTCTGTCACGGCTTTGGTTAAATGGCTTGGATGTCACAGCTGTGAAGAGTGGGGAGCTTATTGGATTCCATGTGTTTATCCGCAGTAGAGACTGGGGGCATGTGGGGTTGGTTATCATCTTTGATTCGGCTTGAGCATTGTTGCTTTGTGAGTGTGTTTGTTATGTTTATAAGCTTTGTCGTGTTTATTTGTATCTTTGCCCATATATCCACTCCAAGTTCCCATCTATAATCTCTGATGGTACGAGTTACTTGGGGACATAAAGGATATATGGGCAGAGTTGGGTTAATTTGTTTTTGTTGTTCTTGTTTATCCCCCCTTTCTTAGGGGTGCAGTGATAGGTTATGTTGGTTATGTAAGCGTTTTTATTTATTGTTGGGCGTCCTTGGGGTATGCCCCTTGTAAACTTGTAAATTTCATTGTCTTTATTTTATGACTTACCCCAAAAAAAAAAAAAAAAATTCTAGGAATTTACTGAGAATTTACTCTACAATTTCCTGAGTAATTTACAAGGAATTTACTGATTAATTTAATGAGAATTTACTGGGAATTTACTGCGTAATTTACTGAGAATTTATTGGGAATTTGCTAGGAATTTGCTGAATAATTTACTAGTAATTTACTGAGAATTTACTTGAAATTTACTTCATAATTTAATGAGAATTTACTGGAAATTTAATTAGTAATTTACTGAGAATTTATTCAGAATTTACTAGATATTTACCGAGTAATTTACTGAGAATTTATTGAGAATTTACTAATTAATTTATTAAGAATTTACTGGAAATTTAATGAAAATTTACTAGAAATTTACTGAGTAATTTACTGAGAATTTAATGTTAATTTACTGAGTAATTTAATAAGAATTTACTTGGAATTTACTTAGAATTTACTCAGTATATTGCTGAGAATTTCCTAGGAATTTACTGAGTAATTTACTGGGAATTTACTGAGAATTTACTCTATAATTTCCTGAGTAATTTACTGAGAATTTACAGGGAATTTACTATATAATTTACTGAGAATTTATTGGGAATTTGCTGCATAATTTACTAAGAATTTACTAGGAATTTAATGAGTAATTTACTGAGAATTTACTGGAAATTTACACAGTAATTTAATCAGATTTTACTGGGAATTTACTGAGTAATTTACTGAGAATTTACTGAGTAATTTACTGAGAATTTATAAATAATTTACTGCGTAATATACTGGGAATTTACTGAGTAATTTACTAGAAATTTAGTGAGAATTTACTGGGAATTTACTTAGTAATTTATTGAGAATTTACTAGGAATGTAATCAGTAATTTACTAGGAATTTACTGAGAATTTACTGGAAATTTACTCAGTAATTTACTGAGAATTTTCTTGGAATTTACTGCGTAATTTATTGAGAATTTACTGAAAATTTTTTGAAAATTTACTGAGTAATTTACTAGTAATTTATTGAGAATTTACTTGGAATTAACTGCATAATTTAATCAGAATTTACTGGAAATTTATTGAGAATTTACTGGGAATTTAATTAGTAATTACTAAGAATTTACTAAGAATTTACGGAGTAATTTATTGAGAATTTACAGGTAATTTAATGGGAATTTACTGAGTAATTTAATGAGAATTTATTGTTAATTTACTGAGCAATTTAATGAGAATTTACTTGGAATTTACTGAGTAATTTACTCTATAATTTACTGAGTAATTTATTGAGAATTTACACGAAATTTACTATGTAATTTACTGGGAATTTACTGCGTAATTTACTAAGAATTTACTAAGTAATTTATAGAGAATTTACTGGGAATTTACACAATAATTTAATTAGAATTTACTGAGTAATTTACTAAGAATTTACTGGAAATTTACTGAGAATTTACTCAACAATTTACTGGGAATTTACTGAGAATTTACTGGGAATTTATTAAGTAATTTACTGGGAATGTTCTGAGAATTTACTTGGAATTTACTGAGAATTTACTGGGAATTTACTGCGTAATATACTGTGAATTTATTAGGAATTTAATGAGTAATTTACTGAGAATTTAGTGAGAATTTACTAAGTAATTTACTGGGTAAATACAGCATCCGTCAAGCTTCTGAGACCAGCGCATGTCAGCCATGTATACATTGTCGCACTGAACGTCCTGACCTCCCGTGCTCACCGGAGATTATAGTTGAAGAGACATTCTATTTTGAAGATCTCCTGGTTCCCTGCCATAGACATGTCTACGGCTCTAAACCACATCGGGTTCTTCAAAGTGTCGTAAAAGACCCCTGACAGCATCCTTTCTCTCCAATGGATGTGGTTCAATATATCCGTTTGTGTTGAATATCGAGCATTCACACTGGAAGTGGAATACCTTCCAGCGTTGGGCCTTCTTCTTCTCATTGCGATACCTCTTCTTGACCGGCTCTCGCGAATATTGATCGTGTAGAACTCTGCGTTTCTGATAGTCCACACTTTGATCCCGGCGTGTTTGTAGACGTGCCTGAGGACTCCCGAGCTTCGCGCTATGAAGGCGCGAAATCTCGTTTTGTTCTCTAGCTACTACAGTTCGGACTCAATGTCACGGTTCTAAATCTAATCTCGCAAAGTGCAATGCAAGACCGATAAATCACCAAAGAGTCCAACGGCAAATCGTTTTGGAAAACTGATTTTACAAAGAAGTGCCAAACATGGACTGCTTTGCCAAATACAGAGTCGCCACCTAAATATTTTATTTTGGGGGGATTTAGGAAACTCTGACTCGTGCCGAAGGCCACGTGTCCGTTATCACCAAAGTTGCCTCGGTTCGGGAACTTGGGTACGAGAGGGGAAGGTCATGCAATGCACCCCCACTCGCCCGATCAAAGATCGGCCTTTACTAACATGATATCTTGTTTTTGAAAACACATGTGCTCTTATTCCGGTTAGTTAGCTAATCTTACTACATGATGCGCACAGCATACAAGTGTAGCGTAGATTACCTAATTTGGAATAAAACATTGCATATTCGTTTGTGAAAATGGTTTAAAGTTTGCTACTCGCAAGTAGGCTAAATTCGGGATTCGATGAATTGTTCCAATTCAAGTAATCCAACCTTCATCCACAGGCATTCAGGCAGTTATATCAAATAAGCAGTTAGCCTCATGGTAAACATGCTAACATGGCAATCAACAACACACATGCAGTATGCTAAAGCGTTAACACTCACAGTGTCCTCCGAGCCAAAAAAGAGAACTAGTTAGAAATCATGCATGATCCTAGTTCATGTTAAGATGGCTAATGCAACACATGCAAAAATGCAACTAAGATAGGCTCGGCTATTCTAAGAAATGGCATATGAAATGTAACTTGATACATGTACTCAACTTGGAATTGAAATACAATGCAGTTAGTATGATGCGCCGAGCCCAGTGCATGCAAAACAGATGAATGATGCACGCATGCAAGCATAAGGTATGCTAAACGAAATATGCCCTAAAACTAACCATCGTAAGCGGTTAAGTAAAAAGGAGAAATAAATGGGGGTTGGAAGGCATGCATCACACACACGTACGCTTATTACAATAATACACCCTTTCGACGGAGGGACCGAATAAAAAAGCTAACTAGCTAATCTAAGCTAATTAAACTAATTATTACAAAACAAACTAATTAACTAATCCTAGTTAACTAATTATTGAAATAGCTAAACACATTAACTATTGAAGTACAAAACGAATGCTTAATCTAGCTAAGTAAAGAAGCTAAATAAAGCAGTAAAACAGGAGGTTCTCAGAGGGAGAAGACTGGATGCATGCTCAGTCGCCTCGTTCAGAAATCCGTGGCGATGCCTCAATTTGCCTCTGTTTGCAATTGTTTCCAGAACACTGCACAAAGCTCCAGAAAGCTGAAACTCCATCATGGGAACTTGTGGGAGGGCTGCTGACTAGTTGTTGAGGAAGGAGACCACCTGCCGACCACTTTCTGTGCTGAAAAACCAGAAAAAGTGGTCGGCCAGCTAGTAATACTGGTCGGTCGACCAGTTGTTGCTGCTGAATTCCAGTTTGCTGCAACAGAGAGCAAGAAAGGGCATGGCCATGTATTTGCAAGATATGTGTGCATAACCACCCTCCCTATCATGTCATGAACTCAAGGGAGTGCGGTTCTCGACCCTCGGGCCACCAATCGAGCATTTCAATGCATGATGGCCGAGAGGCGAAGTTGCACAATTCAATATGAAATGAATGCACAAGTAAACACATAAAGCCTAAAACTCTATTATGTATGATCAAGAGCGTCGGCGACCGAGAATTGAGGCACGTTTCATCACTTCAAGTATGAAACGTCTCTCGTTTGTCGTGCTCAGATTAACACTTAATCCAAACAACAATGCAACACATAACATGGCATGCTTAATGCAAACAACAACTTAGCATACTCAATACAATGTGACATGATCGACTTAACAAAGCTAATGACATGCAAACAATGCTAATGCATGCATGCACAATGCAATACTACAAGGGCAACTTTAGCAATGTTAGGAACATACATACTCGATGCAAAGAAATAACTTGGCATACACAATGCAAATAACCACATGGCATGCACAATGCAATGTGAAATAGGATACTTAATGCAATGAACGATAAGCATGCGAACAACATGTAAACAAACATGCTAAATGGACTTAAACCAAAAGGGGGTAGACCTCAGTCATGCCCAAATCAGTGCCATTGGTGATAAAATTAAGGCACATGAAGCATATACAAAGCATGCACATGCAATGGCCCATCAAAGATGCCTAAGAGCACAACTCTCAAGAGTGCTCAAAGAGTGACAAAAGTGGAAGTGTAACAACACTAAGTGCACTGAAATTAAGTAAGAAATGATGTCAAATCATTCAAACAAAGGAGGCATGCAATACATGGCACAAAAGCATGAACCAATCATGGACAGAGCTCAAGTAGGTCAAAACAAAGACCTAAACATGCTGAGATGAAGGCTCAAATACCTAGGCAAGATGACATACATGCTAGGCCACAAACTAGACAACCATGCTCAACACTCAAAGGCACTTAAAGAGTGAATGAAATGGGAATATGGCAATACTATAAGCTCTGAAATGAAGTATTAAATGATGCCAAATCATCTAAATAGCTCAAAGATAGCATGCATGAGTCAACAAAACACAAAGTTAGCAAGGCCAATTGCACTACAGCTATACAAAGCACAAATCAGAGCTAAAACATGTTAAAACATGGACAAAAGCTTCTTTAAGTTAAGTCAAAAGCATGCTAGAATGACATGTTAAAGCATGATGCATGTTAGGCTAATTCATGGAATTGCATTACAAGTGCTAGGAGCATGCAAAGGCCAACCAAACCAAACCTTAACAGAGGTATGACATGGTAAAACATCACCTAAAACATGCTGAAATGGACTCCAAGCAAGCTAGAAATACATGCTACTTCATGAAGCATACAAAGCTAGTGTGTGTGATTTACACTACAAGTGTATAAACCATGCATGGAGTGACCAAGACAAGCAAAAATAGTGGTATGCCACAGCAAAATAACCACAAATACATGCTAAGAACAAGCTAACACAAGCTTAACAAACATGCTCACACATGAGGCATTCAAGACAAGTATTGAAGACACAAGGAGAGGGGATGACCCTCTCCTTTTTGGGACCTTAAAACGCCATCCCCACCATTGAAATCCAAGAAGGCCAAAACAAGGTGGTCCCAAAAGCTCACAAAGAAGGCACAAAAGCAAGGCCAAACAAGGCCTAAGAGGGGGTAAACAACCCCAAACACAAAAGTGATCTTAAACAAAGATTTTAAGCACCAAAATTCAGACTTTTTGTAGTTAAGTGTTAAGCTCAAAACAATATGAAAATAGGGCTAAGAGCTTAAGCAAGAATGGGGTTTTAAAAGGTTAAAAACTCACCCTTGAAGACCCTCTTTAAAGTTGCAACTCAAGCAACTTCTTTGAGCTCAAACCAATTCAAGAACTCCAAAAACAACCTCAAGAAGCCTCAGCAACACAAGGATGGTGTTTGAGTGTGTGTTTGTGTACAAAAGTGAGACAAAACTACACTTTTAGGCACAAAACAAGAGCAAACAAGGAAGAATAGATACAAGTCCATATCTATCTCTCAAGCCTCAATTTTTTGAACCTAGAGGAGGGAGGAGGAGCCTCCCTCTTATAGAGAGCAAAAGCTAAAGCTTCTCAAGGAAGCTAAGCTTCAAGGCCATCCCTCCATATGTATGGAGGATGGCTTCAGTGCCCTCCAGTTGTGCTAGCTGGAGGAAAATATCTCCAAAAAGGTGCCAAAAAGCAGCCGACGGCCAGCTACTTCAAGTGGTCTCCCAGAACAAAAATTGGTCGGCCATAGGTGGGAGAAGTCTACACACTAAAAGCAAGGTGGTGGTATGATGGCCGACCAGAAAAGGTGGCCCAAAGACCAAGAAAGCCAGTTATCCGACCAGAAAACTGGCTGGTAGGAGAAAAAGTGGTCTCCAAGGGGAAAACTGGTCTCCCACCCTTGTACCACCTTCCAAACAAGGACAATAAGGTTTGTACCAAAAACAAACCAAAATGGATACAAGACGAGAGATCGAGAGGCAAAGCACGCGGCCGAAAGCCTCGAAAACTAGTCTACGGGTATCAAAAGTGGTATACGACCACAAAAGTGGTTTCCCGGACCACAGTGTTCCTCTAGGGAGAGGCAACAAGGTGTGGTTCAAAAACCACGCCAAACGGAGAACGTTAAGCGGTCCCGAGACAAGGCGTGCGGCCAAAGGCTCCAAAACCGGGAACTAGTTTCCAAATGGAAAAAGTGGCCTACGACCACAAAGAGATGGTCTACAAGACTTCTCCCTCCCTCCGGGAAGAGAAAACAAGATTTGGTCCACAAACCGAGCCAAAGCACAAAGAGTTCAGAGGCCCGGAGGCAAGGCTCTCAGCCAAACCTCCGAAACCTCGAAATGAGCACAATATGCACTATCACCGAGCGCTCAATCGATGACGTCTGAGTCTTAAGGTTGGTCAAAAATAGGGTGTCTACAGTTGCCCCTCTTTGATAGAACTTGGAAGTCATAAGTGACGGGAGTGAATGTCAAAGCCCAGAGACGACCTATTTTTGACAAGGGACTTAGACAAATAGGCAAGATGACAAAGAGATGTGCCCGCAGGCAGAGGCAAGATGCAAATGACATGCAAGATGCCGAACATAACTTATGATCATGCAAAGAAAACTGTAATGAAGCTATCATACATAATAAATGTAACAGTTTAAGCAAGTGAATACAAATCAAACTACATTACATGCATAAAGGATGCAAGAGAATTATACAATTCTCTCTACGTCTCACACGGAGAATACAATACCATCTGGTTCGTCTAGTCGCGCCAGCTTCAAATGAACCGTACATACAATATCGTGCCTGCAAAAGAAAGAAACTCAACAGGTACAATATAGTTAGAAACATGCATAGCAATGCAAGTGAAAAGTGCGTGACAATGCAAGTGGAGGGGTGCATGATAATGCAACCTAAGTGTGACGCATAATAATGCGGAGGGGTGCATGACAATGCAACCTAAGTGTGACGCATAACAATGCGGAAGGGGGTGCATGACAATGAAACCTAAGTGTGACGCATAACAATGCGGAAGGGGTGCACGATAATGCAACCTAAGTGTGACGCATAACAATGCGGAAGGGGTGCATAACAATGCAACCTAAGTGTGACGCATAACAATGCAAAAGGGGTGCACGATAATGCAACCTAAGTGTGACGCATAACAATGCGGAAGGGGTGCATAACAATGCAACCTAAGTGTGACGCATAACAATGTGGAAGGGGTGCATGACAATGCAACCTAAGTGTGACGCATAACAATGCGGAAAAGGGTGCATCACAATGCAACCTAAGTGTGACGCATAACAATGCAGATGAAATGCATAACAATGCAAAAGGAATGTGAAAAACAATGCAATGCACTAAAAAGTGTAGGTAAGGTGTGCAAGATAGCGCGATAAAATGCATGCACAATGCAAGTGAAGTGCACAAAAAAGTGTGAATGCACAAGACATCACGATGAAATGCATGCACAATGCAAGTAAGGTGCACAAAACAGTGAGAATGTGCAAAATAGCGTGATGTGCAAAATAGCGCGATAAAATGCATGCACAATGCAAGTAAGCTGCACAAAATAGTGCGAATGCACAAGACAACGCGATGCGCTAAACAGCGCGAGTGCACAGGACAGTGCGAATGCGCTAAACAGCGTGATGCGCTAAACAGCGCGAGTGTACAAGACAGTGTGAATGCGCAAAACAGCGTGATAAAATGCATGCACAATGCAAGTAAGGTGCACAAAACAGTGTGATGAAATGCATGCACAATGCAATGAAAGGTGCACAAAATAGTGCGAATGCACAAGACAGTTGTCATGACCCGAACCCGCCCCAATGGGTTAAGGACATAACCGGCCAGTAATCCTGAGATTACCTACGGCCTCAAACCAAATCAGGCCTAACTCTTCAGACTAAAGGGGGCCAAACGGAAGCAAAATTTAAAACTTTTTCCATAAAGCTGTGCTTACATGGCACATCATAGCAAACCATACATATGCATATTAATAACTCACATCAGAAAATACAGCAGCATAAAGTTCTGTACAGACAGGATCATTTAAGCTTAAGTCAACCCATGAAAACTGTATACAGACGTATTCAAAGTCCTCGCCAATATGACAAAATGTAAATACATAGCAAAAGGGCGAAGACGAGTCTCGTGCGTGAGACGTAAGGGCTGACTCTTCAAAACTTGGTTGTTCCACACAAACTTCATTGAGGCAGGGTTTGGACCTCCCTTGGCTCACCCACAGACACATGAATGAGCATGAGCGAAAGCCCAGTGAATAAGATCAAATAAAGAATTATACAAACGGTATGTAGAACAACATGCTTCAAATGGCATTGGGCCCAATTCGTATTTCTATCTAGCATATATACACAAATCTTGGTCAAGTGACTGCGGTTCCAAACACATCATACGGCCTCAGGCCCAATTCGTTCGTGACATACTGGCCTTTGGCCCATTTATCTTTCATTTATGTCAAACTGGTCTTTGGCCCATTCAGACTTTCGTTCATGACAAACTGGCCTTCGGCCCATTCAGACTTTCATGTCAAACTGGCATTTGGCCCATTCAGACTTTCATGTCAAACTGGCCTTTGGCCCATTCATTCATGTCAAACTGGCCTTTGGCCCATTCAGACTTTCATGTCAAACTGGCCTTTGGCCCATTCAGACTTTCATGTCAAACTGGCCTTTGGCCCATTCTCATTTTCATTCGTATCAAATTGGCCTTCGGCCCACTCTCATTTTCATTCTGTAGGCATAGCAAATATTTGTCCATAATTCAAATTAACGAACTTATGAAGCTTACATAAAAGTAAGCAATTGGACAAACAACATATTTCAGATATCTTTATTGAGATATTACTCACAGTGATCGGCTGATTGATTTGCCTTGGAGCTTGACCCTACACATCACATAACATATGGGTCATAACCAATTCAATCTGTTCCTTAATTCACATATACCTCTTTAGGCTTCTTTCTTACTCTTATAATTCATTCACAATGCTCAATGCATGCCTAAGAGTACTTAGAAGTGAAAGAGAACGGAAAACAAAACACATAGTGCATTTTCAAAATTTTCAAAAACAGGGTCCTCGCTCGAGTAGACCCCATGAGGCCTGCAAAAGTACTGATTATGTCAAATTTACGCTCGAGCGTGGAGTTGGGCACTCGAGCTGAAGGCCTCACTACATAGCTCCCCGCTCGAGCGTTAACTTTCCCGCTCGAGCAAACATCAGGTCTGCAGAAAATACTGGGAGCTCGCATTTCACGCTCGAGCGGCGGTTCTCCCGCTCGAGCGGACACCAAAATTTCTGGGATTTCCAGAACATGTTCTTAAGCTTCAACTTGACATTCAAAGGCTCTAAACACATGATTTTGGTTCAAACTTTGCATATACATGTACTAACATGGTACAAACACCAAATTACAACATTAGGAAGCTGAATTCCAAGAATTACTTACATGCATGTTCCAAATTGACTCAAACTCATCACCAACACACTAAATTCAAATATTCAAAGCTCACACTTTCATGATTTGCACTTGCATGTAAAAGATACTCCTTATTCTCAACTTAATTGGTGAAGAGATGATCAAATACATGGACTTCATTCATATTCAACATGGATTACACACTTTATGCTCAAACATGGAAATTTATAGCAATTTTTTACATGCATGCACCTATTGACTTCAAATTCAACAAAAACAACTCAATTCATGACCTTTATCATCATTCACCCTTGAATTTACAAATTTACAACTAGAACTCATGGATTACTCACCAAGAAGCTTTAATCTTCCCAAACTATGGTCAAATCTTGAGTTGGTCTTCAAATATTCAAGCTTCAATGATCAAACTTCAATCTCCTACACTCTCTTTCTCTAGCCGAACCTCCCTCTCTCTTCTTAGAGTTAAAATCAGCCAAATTGAAGTTAAAGAGGAGAATTGAGTGTGTAGTGCCCTTTTTATATAAGTTCCACTAATCATAATGATTAATATTAAACAATTGAGCACTAATCCATTAATTTAATCTAATTGATTTGATCCGAATCAATTTTCAATTAAATTTTACCGTAGGCTCTAAAAATTATGCCAATCACAATGGCGCAATCAATTTCAGTTTCTGTGACCGATAGGGCCTTCAATTTAATTTTCAAAGCAGATAATCAAACAGATATTCCTACGGTGAACAGATAGAAATTCAAAACCACATATTTTCACATAATGGCACACAAAATCATATCAAACACATAATCATATTCACATTAAGGACCAATTAGCATAATAAGGGACAGGGTTATCACAGTCTTCCCCCCTTTAGGAAGTTTGGTCCTCCAAACTTAATTTACCTTCGTCGGGAAACAAATGTGGATAGCGTAGTCACATTTCTTTCTCTTTTTTCCATGTGGCATCCGTCCCATAGTGTTCTTTCCATTCCACTTTCACCATTGGGATGGATTTGCTTCTCAGTTGTTTCACTTGCCGGTCAACGATTCGTTTTGGCCATTCGGCGTATTCCATATTTTCATCAATGGCTACTCGGTGATAATCAATCACATGAAACGGGTCTCGGAGGTAACCCCTCAACATCGACACATGAAACACATTATAGATTTGTTCAAATTCCGGTGGCAAAGCAACTCTATAGTCAACTGGACCAAGCCTTTCTAGAATTTGAAACGGCCCAATGTAACGGGGCGACAACCTGCCCTTCTTTCCAAACCTGACTTGGCCTTTCATTGGGGACACACGAATAAACACATGACCACCGACCTCATGCTCAAGAGGTCTTCTTCGAACATTTGCATAATTCTTTTGTCGGTCTTGAGCTATTTTGAGCCTTTGCTGAATAGTTTTGATCTTCTCAAAAGTGTCTTGCACAATTTCAGGCCCAAGTAAAGCTTTATCCCCGACTTCTGTCCAACAAATTGGTCATCTACACCTTCTACCATACAAAGTCTCGTATGGTGCCATACCGATGCTGGAGTGGAAGCTGTTATTGTATGCAAATTCTGCAAGTGGCAAATAGTCTTCCCAACTCCCCTGAAAATCCAAAGCACACATCCGAAGCATATCTTTCAAAGTCTGTATTGTTCGTTCTGATTGCCCATCTGTCTGTGGGTGGAATGCAGTACTGAACCTTAGTTCTGTTCCCATAGCTTCCTGCAGACTCTTCCACAATCTAGACACAAATTTCGGATCTCTATCCGACACAATAGATACCGGAACTCCGTGTAAACGAACAATCTCATCAACATATATGGTAGCCAATCTATAAGCATTAAATGTAGTTCTAACTGGTAGAAAATGTGCTGATTTAGTCAGTCTATCAACTACAACCCAGATAGAATCCATACCTCGAGAAGTCCGAGGTAGGCCAACAACGAAATCCATAGTCACATGCTCCCACTTCTATTCAGGAATAGGGAGAGGTTGAAGTAGACCGCCTGGTCTCTGATATTCAGCTTTAACTTGCTGACATTAAAGACATTTGGACACATATTCTGCAATCTCTTTCTTCATTTTAGGCCACCAATAGGTTTGTTTCAAATCCCGATATATTTTATTGTTACCCGGATGCATAGCAAACACTGATTTATGGGCTTCATCTAAAACCCTTTTCTTTAGTTTCGGAATATCTGGGACACACATTTGGTTTCGAAACCTCAACACTTTATTTTCAATACTAAACTCTGCTTTTGGACTTGTCTCAAATTCATTAATCACCTTCCTGAATTCATCATCTTTCTATTTCTGTTTAATTTCATCGAGGATTGCCGGTTCGGCGGTAATAGCGACTATCAATCCGCCCTGTTCACACAACACCACTTCAATTTCAGATTTCTCAAAATCTTGCAGGATTTCTTTCTGTTCAGTAAGCAAACAAGCCATACTCCCCGTTGATTTTCTGCTCAAGGCATCAGCAACTGTATTGGCTTTCCCGGGGTGATACTGAATCTCTAGATCATAACCTTTTATCAGTTCAAGCCATCTTCTCTGTCGCATATTCAACTCTTTCTGAGTAAAGAAGTATTTCAGACTTTTGTGATCCGTGTAGACTTCACACTTTGCCCCATACAAATAATGCCGCCAAATTTTCAAAGCAAAGACAACTGCGGCCAATTCTAGGTCATGCGTTGGGTAATTCTTCTCGTGTGGTCTCAACTATCGGGAGGCGTAAGCAATAACCTTTCCGTTCTGCATTAACGCACAACCCAAACCTTTATAAGACGCATCACTGAAAATTACAAAATTTTCCGTACCTGTGGGCAATGTCAGTACTAATGCAGTGGTCAGTCTCGTTTTCAGTTCATGAAAGACAGATTCTCTTTCTTTATTCCATTCAAATGATTGTCCCTTGCATGTCAACTGGGTAAGAGGTACAACTATCTTTGAAAAGTTTTTCACAAACCTCCTGTAATAACTGGCTAAACCCATGAAACTGCGGACCTCTGTTACATTTGTTGGTGTAGGCCAATTCACAATTGCCTCTATTTTCTGTGGGTCCACTGAAATCCCTTCTTTGTTGATAACATGCCCTAAGAAAACAACTTTATCCAACCAAAACTCACATTTCTTTAGTTTAGCAAATAATTTCCTTCCCGAAGTATTTGTAGGACAGTTCTCAAATGATGTTCATGTTCAAGTCTATCTTTAGAATATATCAAAATGTCATCAATAAAAATCACAACAAATTTGTCAAGATAGGTTTTAAAAATTCGATTCATTAAGTCCATAAATGCTGCCGGAGCATTAGTCACCCCAAATGGCATAACAAGAAATTCAAAATGACCATACCTCGTTCTGAATGCGGTTTTCTCAACATCTTCTGCTTTTACTTTCAACTAGTGGTACCCGGATCTCAAATCAATCTTGGAAAACACTTGTGAGCCCTACAACTGGTCAAACAGGTCATCAATACGAGGTAGGGGATATTTGTTCTTTATTGTTACCTTGTTCAATTCCCGATAATCGATACACAACTGTAAGGTTCCGTCCTTCTTTTTCACAAACAACATTGGTGCACCCCAAGCTGAAGTGCTAGGTCGGATAAACCCCTTGTCAAGCAAGTCTTGCAACTGTTCTTTCAATTCTTTCATTTCCACAGTAGCCATTCTGTAGGGAGTTTTAGAAATAGGCTGGGTGCTTGGCATAATCTCAATTGTAAACTCTATCTCCCTGTCCACCAATTCCCTTGGTAATTCATTTGGAAACACATCTGAAAATTCTCTAACAATAGGGATATTATTCAATTCAACATCTATAGATTGTTCAGACAACACATAACACAAATAACCCTGCCACCCTTTCTTGATCAGTTTACATGCCTTCATTGTAGATATTAAATAAGGTGGAGGTACTACCCCGTTACCTACAAACACAATTTCTTCTTGTTCTGGTGGTCTAAACACAACCCGTTTTGTCACACAATCAATGATAGCACAATATTTAGTTAACCAGTCCATGCCCAGAATTATATCAAAGTACCTAAAGTTTAAGGGCAACAAATCCACATATAGAATGGCATTCCCAACACGCATGTCACAAAAATGATATACAGATTCATACAACACAGATTCCCTGGATGGAGTAGACACACAAAGCAGATATGGCAATAATTCTAAGGGTTTACTCAGTCTAGATGCAAATGCACATGTCACAAGAGTGTGTTGATCCGGAGTCAATTAACACAGAAGCATCTTGATTACATATAGAAATAGTACCTGAGACAACTGTGTTGGTATTCCGTGTATCGCCCGGAACAAGCACAAAAACTCTCCCCTATCTCACGGTATCTCCGGTGGTAACAGATCTCATAGTATTTCCCGGTTTTGGAATCGATGAAGTGGAACTTGCAGCTATCTTGCCACTGTTCTGGTTACAATCTCTGGCCATATGCCCTTGTTTACCACATTTAAAACAGGCTCCTGACAGACGGTAACAAACTCCACGGTGCCTTTTGCTACAAATATTGCACATTGGAGATGTGTCTTGGGAAGAATTCGAGGTATTTGAGGAGCCTGTGTTTTGCTTTTTTGAAAATTTATTCTTTGAGAAGAAACCTTGCCTTTTATTGTCTTTCCAATCAGTTGTGGACTTAGTTTGTCTAGCTATGTTGGCTTCTGATATTATGGCCCTGTCTAGCACCCCAACGTAGGTTTCCAGCTTCAAGACATTTACCCTTTCTAAAATGTCACTTCAAAGCCCACCTTCAAAATGCCTCGCTTTCTTATAGTCAGTATCAATCACATGTGGTGCAAACCTGGCCAATTAAGTGAATTTGGCCTCATACTTAGCCACTGGCATGCTGTCTTGTTTAAGTTCCATGAACTCTGACACTTTCCTATCCCGAACGCATTGTGGGAAGTACTTGTCATAGAAAATTTCTAGAAATTTCACCCAGTCAACATCCTTGTGATTTTCACGCATTAACATCCACCATCTTCTTGCCTCGTCTTCTAGCATGAAGGTGGTTAGAAGCACTTTCTGTGTCTCTGAACACAAGAATACTTCAAACAATTTCTTGACGCCGAGAACCCATGCTTCGGCTTTCAACGGATCTAATCCCCCGTGGAACTGTGGTGGTTTCATTTTCTTAAACTCTTTGGTGAGAGCTATTATTCGGTCATCATTCTGATTATCTGGCATGGGTGGTACCGGAGGTGGAGGTGGAGGATGTGGTTGCTGCCACTGTTGTTGCCACTCCTGTTGTTGCCTCAATGTTTCTACCATTTCCTTAATCAACCTTTCCATTCTATCGATTCTGGCAGTAGAAGACTCCTCTATCTCATCACCTCTTGTTCTCACCATCTGATTAAACTTGCATTATACTTTATACAAAAGATTCACAAGTATGCATATACTAGAGAGCATACATAGTCAAATAATTTGCAATGCAAGCAAATCACAAACTTATAGCACATAATTGTTCATATCAAAACATTTAAGCATATTCTCGATGCTTCCAAGTTCACATTTATCACATGAATGCATCCTAGATCTTTTCTGGATGCTTATTGGTCTTTTGGACAAGTGGGTGAGTTATTAACTCGTGCTCTGATACCACTCTGTCATGACCCGAACCCGCCCCCATGGGTTAAGGACATAACCGGCCAGTAATCCTGAGATTACCTACGGCCTCAAACCAAATCAGGCCTAACTCGTCAAAGTAAAAGGGGCTAAACGGAAGCAAAATTTAAAACTTTGTCTATAGAGCTGTGCTTACATGGCACATCATAGCAAACCATACATATGCATATTAATAACTCACATCAAAAAATATAGCAGCATAAAGTTCTGTACAGACAGGATCATTTAAGCCTAAGTCAACCCATGAAAACTGTATACAGACGTATTCAAAGTCCTCGCCAATATGACAAAATGTAAATACATAGCAAAAGGGCGAAGACGAGTCTCGTGCGTGAGATATAAGGGCCGACTCTTCAAAACTTGGTTGTTTCACACAAAGTTCATTGAGGCTGAGTTTGGACCTCCCTTGGCTCACCTACAGACACATGAATGAGCGTGAGCGAAAGCCCAGTGAATAATATCAAATAAAAAAATTATACAAACGGTATGTAGAATAACATGCTTCAAACGGCCTTGGGCCTAATTCGTATTTCTATCTAGCATATATACACAAATCTAGGTCAAGTGACTGCAGTTCCAAACACATCATACGGCCTCGGGCCCAATTCGTTCGTGACATACTGGCCTTTGGCCCATTTATCTTTCATTTATGTCAAACTGGCCTTTGGCCCATTCAGACATTCGTTCATGACAAACTGGCCTTCGGTCCATTCAGACTTTCATTTATGTCAAACTGGCCTTTGGCCCATTTAGACTTTCATGTCAAACTGGCATTTGGCCCATTTAGACTTTCATGTCAAACTGGCCTTTGGCCCATTCATTCATGTCAAACTGGCCTTTGGCCCATTCAGACTTTCATGTCAAACTGGCCTTTGGCCCATTCATTCATGTCAAACTGGCCTTCGACCCATTTATACTTTCATTCGTATCAAACTGGCCTTCGGCCCATTCTCATTTTCATTCGTATCAAACTGGCCTTCGGCCCATTCTCATTTTCATTCTTTAGGCATAGCAAATATTTGTCCATAATTCAAATTAACGAACTTATGAAACTTACATAAAAGTAAGCAATTGGACAAACAACATATTTCAAATATCTTTATTGAGATATTACTCACAGTGATCGGCTGATTGATTTGCCTTGGAGCTTGACCCTACACATCACATAACATATGGGTCATAACCGATTCAATCCATTCCTTAATTCACATATTCTTCTTTAGGCTTCTTTCTTACTCTTATAATTCATTTACAATGCTCAATGCATGCCTAAGAGTACTTAGAAGTGAAAGAGAACGAAAAACGAAACACAGAGTGCATTTTCAAAATTTTCAGAAGCAGGGTCCCCGCTCGAGCGTGGACTTCCTCGCTTGAGCGGACCCATGAGGCCTGCAAAAGTATTGGATATGTCAAATTTCCGCTCGAGCGTGGAGTCGGGCACTCAAGCCGAAGGCCTCACTACATAGCTCCCCGCTCGAGCGTTAACTTTCCCGCTTAAGTGGACATCAGGTCTGCAGAAAATACTGGGAGCTCGCATTTCACGCTCGAGCGGTGGTTCTCCTGCTTGAACGGACACCAAAATTTCTGGGTTTTCCAGAACATGTTCTTGAGCTTCAACTTGACATTCAAAGGCTTTAAACACATGATTTTGGTTCAAACTTTGCATATACATGTACTAACATGGTACAAACACCAAATTACAACATTAGGAAGCTGAATTCCAAGAATTACTTACATGCATGTTCCCAATTGACTCAAACTCATCACCAACACACTAAATTCAAACATTCAAAGCTCACACTTTCATGATTTGCACTTGCATGTAGAAGATACTCCTTATTCTCGAGTTAATTGGTGAAGAGATGATCAAATACATGGACTTCATTCACATTCAACATGGATCACACACTTTATGCTCAAACATGGAAATTTATAGCAATTTCTTACATGCATGCACCTATTGACTTCAAATTCAACAAAAATAACTCAATTCATGACCCTTATCATCATTCAACCTTGAATTTATAAATTTACAACTAGAACTCATGGATTACTCACCAAGGAGCTTTAACCTTTCCAAACTATGGTCAAATCTTGAGTTGGTCTTCAAATTATTCAAGCTTCAATGATCAAACTTCAATCTCCTACACTCTCTTTCTCTAGCCGAACCTCCTTCTCTCTTCTTAGAGTTAAAATAAGCCAAATTGAAGTTAAAGAGGAGAATTGAGTGTGTAGTGCCCTTTTTATATAAGTTCCACTAATCATAATGATTAATATTAAACAATTGAGCACTAATCCATTAATTTAATCTCATTAATTTGATCTGAATCAATTTTCAATTAAATTTTACCGTAGACTCTAAAAACTATACCAACCACAATGGCGCAATCAACTTTAGTTTCTGTGGCCAATAGGGCCTTTAATTTAATTTCCAAAACAAATAATCAAACAGATATTCCTATGGTGAACAGATAGAAATTCAAAACCACATATTTTCACATAATGGCACACAAAATCATATTCACATTAAGGACCAATTAGCATAATAAGAGACAGGGTTATCACAACAGTGCGATGCGCTAAACAGTGCGAGTGCACAAGACAGTGCGAATGCGCTAAATAGCGCAATGCGCTAAACAGCACGAGTGCACAAGACTGTACGAATGCGCGAAATGGCGCGAATGCACAAGACTTTGCGAATGCACAAAACAGCGCGATAAAATGCATGCACAATGTAAGTAAGGTGCACAAAACAGTGCAATGAAATGCATGCACAATGCAAGTAAGGTGCACAAAATAGTGCAAATGCACATGACAGCGCGATATGCTAAACAGCGCGAGTGCACAAGACAATGCGAATGCGCTAAACAGCACGAGTGCACAAGGCAGTGCAAATGCGCTAAACAGTGCGAATGAGCAAAACAACGCGATAAAATGCATGCATAATGCAAGTAAGGTGCACAAAACAGTGCGATGAAATAGATAGTACATTAGATGCAAATGGTGACATACTCCAACCATGTTGGAATCATGAGAGGAGGTGCGAAAACAAACAATTAGGAGCGTGCACAACGCAACCTAAGATAAATTCCAAACACGCGGAAATCGTGTGAGGAAGGGGACACTCAAACCACGTTGAAATCGTGAGAGGAGGTCCGAAAATAACCTGCCCAAGCGTGTATACAACGCAACCTGAGATTAATTTCAAACACGTTGAAATCGTGTGAGGAAAATGACACTCAAACCACGCTGAAATCGTGAGAGGAGGTCCGAAAACAACCCACCCAGGCGCGTACACAATGCAACTTGAGATAAATTCCAAACACGCTGAAATTGTGTGAGGAAAGGGAGAGGGAGAGAAACATAGGGGCATATCCCCGTGTTTCGAAAGGAAGGAGAAACATAGGGACATATCCCTGTGTTTCAGAAAGAAGGAGAAACATAGGGACGTATCCTGGTGTTTCAGAAAGAAGGAGAAACATAGGGACGTATCCCGGTGTTTCAAAAAGAAGGAGAAACATAGGGACATATCCTTATGTTTCGGAAAGGAGAAACATAGGGACATATCCCCGTGTTTCGAAAAGAAGAAGAAACATAGGGATGTATCCCGGTGTTTCAGAAAGGAGAAACATAGGGACATATCCCCGTGTTTCGAAAAGAAGAAGAAACATAGGGACGTATCCCGATGTTTCAGAAAGGAGAAACATAGGGACATATCCCTGTGTCTCGAAAAGAAGAAGAAACATAGGGACGTATCCCGGTGTTTCGGAATGGCTCAAGCATTGGAACGTATTCCAAATGCTCTTAACCGAAAAGGGAGAAACATAGGGACGTATCCCGGTGTTTCGGAATGGCTCAAGCATTGGAACGTATTCCAAATGCTCTTAACCGAAAAGGGAGAAACATAGGGATGTATCCCGGTGTTTCAGAAAGAAAGAGAAACATACAGACGTATCCCGATGTTTCAGAAAGAAGGAGAAACCTCTCAGCGTATCACACGTGAGAGAGGAAAGGGAAAACCTCTTAGCGTATCACACGCAAGTGAGGAAAGAAAAACCTCTCAGCGTATCACACGTGAGAGAGGAAAGGTATCCAAATGCGCACCAAACGAGAGAGAAGAAAGGTATCAGTCAAACTGAACCGGAACTTCTCTGAATGAACAGTACATACAATACCGTGCATGAATAAGAAAGGAACCTGATAGGTACAATACAATACAATGCATGATGTTAAGGAATGCAATAAACAGACAAAGCGGTGCTTCAGAAAGCACCTCAAGAGGTGAATGATGGTGAACCGCTCTGCTCTGACGAGGATCTCCCCTTTGTGTTCTTCGAACTCTTACCTTCAACTCGCAGTACAAAGGTCCTGAAATGCTGACAAGGAGCAACATCTGCTGGGGAAACCACAGATGCCGCTTTCCTTCCTGATCACATTCACAACTTTCCTTACACTCCAATGGGGTGACAGACTAGGTTGGTTTAGTATCCAGAATCGAGGTGCATACCCGCACCTCAACCTATGGGGCTTCCATACAGATTTCAAGCCGAGGATACAACCCTGGGTATTTAAACCAGACTTTAGTCTCGGAAATTCCAAACCTTTGTGTTCTAGGCATCCGCTATTCAAACTCTAGTTTACACCGTCACAATTGATCTCCTAGGAACTCATTGCAAACACAGCCAAGATGCCCTTGGCAGGGACTGGTACTCAGGGAGAGCACTTCTGATCGCGATTCTGGCACTAAAACAATCAACATAGTATTCTGTTCACTCTAAACACACAGCTTGTAACACAACACTCGGTTTATTTGGCACACAGCTCATACAGCGCACTGCTCACTCTGAACACACAGCTCATGATACAGTACTCAGTTTATTTGGCACACAGCTCATTCTAAACACACAGCTCATTCTGAACATATGGGAACACACAGCTCATTCTAAACATACGAGATGCAATGACAGAGCTTGCAGAGGTTGAAACAAACTCAAATGCTCCAAATTTTTCCTCTTTTCTTTTGCTTCGTAGTCTGGAACCCATATAGCTTCAGATAGGTCCTGGCTTTACTGTTCTGACATGACCTGGGTTGAACCCTGCAATTTTATTGAAAGAACAAATCTTGTTTTGCAGAAATGTGGAGAATGACACAGCACTCTGAGCATAAAAAGATTTTTTTTTTTTAGGATTGAAATGAGAAAAGGGTTCTCAACCGATTATTGAGCCTATAACTGACCACAGCCAAAACGACTCAACAATGGAAAACAAAGGTAAAGCAACCTAAACACATCTATTGACACTCAAAACGACTCAAAACAAGAATCGAGACAGACAAAACAACACACACGACACTCAGACATGTTTTAAAGACAAGAGACCTCTCAGTTCGCGAGGAGCCAATTTCTTCGGGTATTGTTTCCCACCCTTTCTCATTTGTGATTCTCACATCACTCGACCCTCAGGCTTGGTTTTTCTCTCAAAAACCCTTTTCTCACTTTTTCTCTCAACGTACACCTCTCTATTATTTAATCTCTCATTTTTCATCCCTCCCTATATATGGTTGGCGGATAGATTAAAGGTTGTGGGCTCATGCCCAGCATATTCAGCTCACGGCTATTTCCTCCTGCGACGTCTGGTCGATGCCCTTGATGAGGGGATGAAATATCTTGATCCATTCCAATTCGTGCTTCACACTTGGTTTGATACCTCATTGCTTGGAGGATGTTAAGAGCTTTCAACCCTTTTCTATTAGCTTCCGTTGTGCCCTATTCTGGCAAACATGCCTTTTTGGAAAGTAGAGTGCCCTTTCTGGCAAGTATGTTGACAATAGGGAAAAGATAGAACACCTGACTCAACTGTGCCCCTAATTCATCATTTTGGCCATTTTTTCTTGTTTTGGTTTTCTACTAAAACAATTTTGACTAATATGAGAGTTAGACTAACATACTTGTTCGATTTTCTGATTTGAAATCATGCAAGTCAGGCTACGAGCACTGAAAATTTTCCTTTTTCGGGTCCAAGAAAAGGTCCAGTTTTGGAAAAATGGAATGATTTTCGAGAAAATTAGTCAACCTCATTAAAAATTCTCAAAACTGTTTTTGCAAACGGCCACTGCTCGACCAACATAGAATTTACTCTTGAGATGCACAACCTCAGATTGAAAACAATGAAAAATTGCCCCTTGCTTGAAGAGAGATGCATGGCAACGGAAAGTTGCCCCTTGGTGAGTAGCACTGCAGCACACTGTATGGCAACGGAAAGTTGCCCCTTGTTTGAATGGCACCGCAGCACCCTGTAACTAGTCCTCATAATGAAGGTCACAACCGAACTCTGGGATACAGAGGTGACAAAGATGACCCGTTCAATCTCATGGGCAGGATAGTTGAATTTGAAGTGTTTACGGTTGGACTTCAGAATGAAGTTGCCTACGTATCCCAAACATGGGAATCAAGCCTTAAGTAGTTCCGGATTAAGGTACACTCGGGTATTAACCTCTCCTTTTGCGCTTTAACTTTTGCCAAGGCCACCCTTCCGGGTTTTCAACCTTGCGAGCTATGTTCTTCTTTTCTTTTCATTCTTTTTTCTTTTCTTCTTTTTCTTCCCCCCCACCCCCCCCCCTTTTTTTTTCTTTTCATTTCTTTTTCATTTTCTTCATTTTTTATTTTTGTTCTTTTCTTTGCTCTAACTTTTGCCTGTGTCGCCCTTTCGGGTTTTCGACCCAGCGAGCCTCTCAAGGGTAAAAGTGTAGCTTGGTCCATTGTCATGACCCGAACCCCGCTCCAATGGGTTAAGCCGGCCAGTAATCCTGAGATTACCTACGGCCTCAACTCAAACAAATATAACTCAACGGAGTAAAGGGGCCAAACGGAAACACAAATTTAAAACTTTGTCTACAGAGCCGTGCTTATATGCACATCAAGACAAACCATTTACATATACGTTAATAACCCACATCAAAAGTACAATACCACAAAATTCTTTATAGACAGGATCACTCAAACTGAGTCAACCCATAACAGAATATATACAAATATACCCAAGCCCTCGCCAACATGACAAAATACAATATATATAACAAAATGGCAAGGATGGGTCTCATGCGTGAGACACAAGGGCTGACTCTCCAAAAACCTTTGTTGTTCCTGACAGACTTCACTGGGGCTGGGTTTGGGCCTCCCTTGGCTCACCTACAAACACATGAATGAGCGTGAGCGATAGCCCAGTGAATAATATCAAGTACAGAAGTTACATAACAATATGTAGAACAACATGCTCCAAACGGCCTTGGGCCCAATTCATACTTCTATTTAATAGAAATATATATATATATATATATAACTATGCGAAATTCAATCAAGTAACTGTGGTTCTAAACATTCTGGCCTTTGGCCCATTTAGGTTTCCATTCATGGCAAAACGGCCTTCGGCCCATTTACTTATGTCGAAACGGCCTTCGGCCCATTCATTTCTGTCAAAATGGCCTTCGGCCCATTCATTTGTGTCAAACGGCTTTCGGCCCACTCATTCATGTCAAAATGGCCTTCGGTCCACTCATTCATGTCAAAATGACCTTCGGTCCATTCATATATGTCAGAACGACCTTCGGCCCGTTCATTTCTATCAAAACGACCTCTGGTCCACTTATCATTTTCAGAATGACCTTTGGTCCATTTATCATTATCAAAACGACCTTTGGTCCACTTATCCATTCATGTCAGACTTTTGTCCACAATCCCAATTAGCAACTCATGAAGCTTATAAGGAAATGCACAATTGGACATTGATAAGCTTTCAAATATCGATATTACTCACAGTGATCGGCTTGTGGATTCGCCCTGGAGCTTGACCCTACACATTCCATAACACAAAAGGGTCATTAACAATTCAACCCGTTCCCTAATTCACATATTCCTCTTTAGGCTTTATCCTTATCTCATTAACTCATTTACAATGCTTAACACATGCCTAAGAGTGCTTACAAGTGAAAGAGAACGGAAAACAAAACACAGAATGAGTATACAAAATTTCAGAGAACAGGGTCCCTGCTCGAGCGTAAATTTCCCCGCTCGAGCAGACCCTTAAGGCCTACAAAATACTAGTTGCATGAAAAATACGCTCGGGCGTGGAATAGAGCGCTTGACGGAAGGCCTGTCAACAAAAACTCCTCGCTCGAGCGTGAGATAGCCAGCTCGAGCGGACATCCAACTCTGCAAAAAGTGCTGGGAGCACGATTTCTCTGCCCGAGCGGCCCTTCCCCGCTCGAGCGGAAGTCAAAATTCTGGAAATTCCATGTTGTGTTCTTGAGCTCCAGATCGATTTTCCAGCTACATTACTTGCATGTAATGGCTCAAATCTCAAATATAATCATACTAACATGGCACCAATGCAAGATTATAACATTATGAAGCTCAATCTCTTGATTTATCTACATGTATGTCCCAAAATATGTCAAACCCAACACCAACATAGCAAACTCATGCATTCAAGCTCATATCTTCTCAAATTGTACATGCATGTGATGAATTAGCCACATTCTCAACTTAGATAACACAAATGGTGATCAAAACATGAGTTTCCTTTAACATTTCACATGGATTATACACATTTGTGTTCAAACATGCAATTTCGAAGTAAGTCTTTGCATGCATGCACCTATTAAGATTCAATTCAACAAATCCAACACAATTTCATTTCAATCTCACTCTTGATCACCAAATTAGCTTGAACACAGAAAATTACAAACTATAATCCAAGAATTACTCACCTAAAAGCTTTGATCTTCTAAGCTCTAGTCAATTCTTGAGCTAAATCTTCAAATTCCAAAGATTGGGCCAACAATTACACAATTCTCTCCTCCCCTGTCTCTACAGCCGGCTCTCTCTATGTTTTTGAGTCCCAAGTTCAGCCAAATGAGGTGAATAAGAGAGAGTAGGGAGTATAGAGGCTTACAACAAAACCCATTAAGGCCAAATAATATTAATAAAGTAATTGAGCTCTAATTTATCAATTAAGTCGACTTAATCTGACCCGAATCAATTTTTCAATTAAATTTCACCGTAGGCTCTAAAAATTACGCTAATCACAATGGCGTAATTAATTTTGGGTTCTATGGCCGATAAGGCTTTCAATTTTATTTCCAAAGCAGATTATTCAAACAGATATTCCTATGGTGAACAGATAAAACTTCAAAATCACATATATTCATATAATGGCACATAAAATCATGCTAAACACATAATCATACTCAAATTAAGGACCAATTAACATTGTCACGACCCCAAACCGCCCCTAGTAGTTTGGTGCCGTGATGGCCAGTAATCTGAGATTACCGAAGGCTAACTTTCAAAATTCACACACAATCAGAGTATAAACATATGGGGCTCACAAGTGCGGAAGCAATAATCTAAAATACAAGTGGTCCATAAGAGCAGTGCATAAGTCAAATGGAATGGCATACAACTTTACATCGCTTTACAACTTGAATACAAATAAAATGAAGTACAAAAATACATATTACATCTTAACAAAAGGCTTCTCAAGCCGACATAAACAAATACATGGAATACAAGTTAAGAGACATAATCTTCAAAATTGCCGACATCCTCACTGCCGACATAACATGCATACAAAACACACATCTCGGCGTAGTCGACTTCTTGGTTGTTACCTACATACATACATAGGGAGGGTGAGCTTGGATACTCAGTGAATGGTACAAGTAATAAAGGGGTTTAATGAATGATACCCGAGATCTTTGCAAAACATACATAGTATATCTTTGTCAAAACCATACATAACATAGCTTAACTTGACTTGAAACAAAACATCATTCGAACCTTGGTCTTTCAAAACTTACTTAACATACGTCAAATCTTAAAACATAACCTCGGCATAACCTTGGTCCTTCAAAACAAAAGCATAACCTCGGCATCGAGCACACCCGTTCCTAGTCCGTAGGTGGCCGATATCTTAACAAGGGTGCTACTTAGGCTTAACGTCCCCTAGCACGAAAGGATGGTGCTACTTAGGCTTAAAGTCCCCTAGCACGAAAGGACCCTCAAACAAGATGTGCTGCGAAAGTTTAGAGTCCTCCAGCACAAGGGACCTATGTTACAAAGGCCCGTAGCCCTTTAACACTTGGGTGCTGCGCAAGTTTAGAGTCCTCCAGCACAAGGGACCTATGTTACAAGAGCCCGTAGCCCTTTAACACTTGGGTACAATTCAAGGGTGCTGCGAAAGTTTAGAGTCCTCCAGCACGAGGGACTTTCCGAGAACGTCGTCAAAACAAAGCTTACTTGATACATTGCCATTCAAAACAAAGCTTATACTTGATATATAAAATAAGGATATCATTCACGCTTAACAAATACTTTTCAAAACGAAGCAAAGCAAAGCTTATCAAAACGTTGTAACATAACTTTATTAAAAATACCACTCACATAGCTTACAAATCATATTCAATCTTGCAATGCAATAACATGAACATGAAGAACGACAAGAGCAGATCAAGAATCTAACCTTAGAACGCGGATCTAACGGTTCGATCTCTAGGGATCAAGCTTGGAAATCTACTCTCCCCCAAGAACTCTTCTCACTCTCTCTTAGAGCTTCTCTCTCCTCTTCAAAACAAAGATATAACAAATCATGGGTTTCTCTCTCTGCCGGCTGACTTAACTCTCAGCTCGGACACGTGGCAACGGCTGGTTGGCTCTCCTCAAAAAGGTGATAGATTGACAAGACAAGACTATGACTATGCGTATCTAACAAGCTACTTGGTAAGGCACTCCGACAAGGGATGACATCGGCTAACAACAAGACTTCGGCAACTAAGGTGACAATGACATCGGCTAGGAAGGACAATACTTGACTAAGCTGTGCCACACCTTGGCCTAGATGTGCCACACCTCGGTCTAGGTCATACCTCTCCAGGACAAGGTTACTTGTGTGCAAAGGTAACATCTCGGCCTAGATAATACACATCTCGGCCTTGGTGATGAACACCTCGGCCTAGAAAACGACATCTCGGCCAATATGTCAAGGCGAAGATGGAGGTCAAACAAAGGGGTTCCAAGATACTTCTAGACTGAAGATGACCTCGGCTTGGAATGATCTAGGCTTAATATAACCTAGGCTTGGCATGACCTAGGCTTAACATTGAAGAAGGAACAAAGCATGCATACAACACTTAAGCAAACAAGACAAGATTCATGAAGGCAAACTTATCGAGACAAAGTTATGTAAATGGACACGAATATGACCATGACATGAATATGGGTTGCTACAGCATCTTAACATGGCAAAACATACAAATGTATGCAAACATGACTAGGACGTAAAATGTGGGTTGTTACAAACATACTACGGAACAGGGGTATCACATCTATGCCAAATGGTTTTTGAGATCTCAAAGCCATTTGAATCCAGGAGAATGGCTACTGTACGCTGATGATGTATGAGTCCATCCAATGGGGGGTTGAATTTGCCCCCAGTGTTGTGGATAGGAACTCGGTTGTCTTTTAGCAATACTTTCTTCTTTCCTCCCTTATGGGATTCGGCATTCTTGCCGATCTTTATTAGGCTGAGGAATGTTCCAATTTTTAACTCTTCGAGCGCATCTGGCATTTCTGTGCCCCTAGTTCAAGGGCTGCTTCTAATCTAGCTTCATAGGCTTCCTTTTGATCATATCTGATCTTCTTGCCCCTAGTTCGAGGGTTGCTTCTGATCCGGCCATACAAGCCTCACATTGTGGTTGACCATTGAACATTCTGAATTAAGGTTCAAAGTTTGAAAGTGAAGGGGAGTCGGGTCTCGAGGCTGAGAGCGATCCTAAGCTGCACAATCTCAAGAGTGATTCCACACAGGTCTTCGCGGGATGGCGCAAAACATTTTTTGAAATCTTTTAAGAAAGCAACTAATCGCTCACGCGGGAGACCATGTAGAACCAATCTAGATCAAGCCAGGATCCTTCTCAGTACTCACATTAACAAGCATGATCTCATTCATTGAGGGCTTAGCATGCCTCTCTTTCTCTCAGTTTGATCAGATTTTGCAAAACCCGAGGAATTCCTTCCTCTTTGTTTTCATCACAATGTTCAAAGCGTTTTGAAAAACTTATGTCAATGCAATAATTTCAAGGCATAGAAGAGCGGGTGAAATGCACTATCGTTTCATTCTAAACTTGCTGGCACAACAGGCTCAAAGTAGAAATAAGCACAAAAACATGAAAACTATTGTTGTTTCATTCAGATCTTCTGGTGTAACTAGCTCCATGGAAAAAACAAACTCAAAAGAAAGCGAAAAGACAAACACAAAATAAAATAATGATATCCGAGGTAACACCCCCAGAATCACTCGACTCCTATACAACAGGACTGACTCGATACAACAAGATAGACCCAACTGACTCAGTACAAAAAGACTGACTATATACAACACGACAAGACTGACCTAAATACCCAAGTCAGAAAGTACAAAACTAGCATTCGTAAATGCTCAAGACAATGCGTGCCATACGCCACATCTAGAGTAAACTGAGCGCCGCCCGCAGGTGGTTCATCCCCCGATCATATACTCATATTATCCCCTAAGTTCACTGATCCAGTGACGATATACTTTGCTGAGCTTGGCGGGATGATGACCTTATCGTCAATCAAATCCTGTACTTCGCAGCGAAGACAAAAGCAATTGTCGGTGATATGGCCAGTTTGTTGATGGTATGCACAGTCCTGGGTACCATCATGCTTAGCTGGAAGGGGATTCGGGAGAGGGTGAGGCTCAAGAGGTTTGAGACGGCCTTTTTCAACAAGGATTTGAAAAGCCTTGGACAGAGGCATATAGAGGGCATGGAAGACCCTGCGGCCTCGAGGTAGATAGTTTGAAGTTTTGGGGTTTGGATTGGATGCTTTAGCAAAGGGGTCGGCAGGTGCAGGCTTGGTTTGCTGATCTTTCCCGAGTGTAGGTTTAGAGTTAAAAGGATCGTTTCTGGTATGACGACCTTTCTCCCGATTTTTCCTTTGGCTCGAACTGCCCTCATTTTGAGTAATGAAAGTGTCATCTGCAGTTTTTGCAATAACTGCGAGCACTTGCTGTTTGTTCAGTCCCCTGGCTTTCAAAGCTTCAACAACCCACAGGAGTTGTTCATAGGGATCAATATCTGCCTCTACCTTGTTCTTACCACTTGCCTCAGCTTGGTCGAAGGTTTGGTTCGCTACATCAGTTCGAAGCCCGGTTGTTGCCGACACGTTATTGCCCGAACTTGGGATGGCTTTAGGTTGGCTGAGTTCAATTACAATTCACCCCAATAGTGGGGGCTCTTCTGGCATGAAATTTTCAGCATGTGATATGGTCGATGGCGGAGCCGACATTCCGAAGGCTAGATTAGCCATAGATCTCTGAAGATCGCCGATCATTCCCATCAGCTTGAAAGTAGTGGGCTCACGAATTTGAAATGATTGGGGTTCGAAGACCGGATGTGCGGTAGGTGCCCTAGATGGGCGTTGCATTTTAACATCGGTCTTACTTTCCATGGTGATTCCCTGGTTTAATGCCGCTGTCATGACCATAATTTCTTCTGAATTCTGCGTCATCATGAGTTTACTGAACTGAACAGAGGTGATGTGACTGGTGACTAACGGATCAGATGGACCGGTGAGCCTTGACTGGCCTTTTTCTGCCTTGCCTTAGCGAAGGAAAACACTAGCTGCTCTAAATTGAATCACTGACCTGACAAAGTCTATCAACAGAGGTTCAATGCAACCAGGGTATATCGGAGCCTTCTGTAGCTATAGTTCCGCGACTACCTTGCAAAAGAAGAAAACAGACAGTATCTCAGCCTAACTCCAACAGAACAGATATAAGTAAAGTTGAATGACTGCACTCTCTACTGAATTCTGTCCAAAACTCTGCCTGTGAACTGATACCCTCAAGTAAAACTGATTCCCCCAAAATACGAATGCCCTCGGGTCTGATACCCAGACTTGCAAACTGTTACACACGTTCCTGTAGAGGCACACTCTAAAAGCACATAACAAGCAAATGAGAGCCAAAACACCCCTATGTTGGGGTAGGGTTTCCCTGTCCTATTTTGTCAGGAGCTAGGGTTTCACTATGCACGCAGTGGTTTCAAACAACCTATAATCGGGTAAGCAACCTGTTCTAGCTTTGGAATGGTTACTATGGATTCCGAATATGCACTAGGTCGAATGGTCAAAAAGGGTGCCCCGGTAAAAATCGAGGTTTGTGTTCCCATCGTGGCAGAGCCCGCAACCGGTCAGCCTTATGGCACGCTTCTCAAAGCAAGCCTCCGGCAAACTGTTCAGGAATAGCATATGAAAAACACAGTGTCCTAGGCGCACCAATGCAAATGCAATTCAAAGAGACACATAAGTGTAAACAAAACAAGATATCATGAGTTCGAGTCAAGTTCTCTAAGTCCCCAGCAGAGTCGCCAGAAACTGTAGGCGTGCCCGAGGACTCCCGAGCTCCGCGCTATGAAGGCGCAAAATCTCGTTTTGTTCTCTAGCTACTACAGTTCGGACTCAATGTCACGGTTCTGAATCTAATCTCGCTAAGTGCAATGCAAGACCGATAAATCACCAATGAGTCCAAATCCGGCAAATTGTTTTGGAAAACTGATTTTTATAAAGAAGTGCCAAACATAGACTGCTTTGCCAAATATAGAGTCGCCACCTAAATATTTTATGTTGGGGAAATTTAGGAAACCCTGACTCGTGCCGAAGGCCACGTGTCCATCATCACCAAAGTTGCCTCGGCTCGAGAACTTAGGTACGAGAGGGGAAGGTCATGCAATGAGCACCCTCGCTCGCCCGATCAAAGATTGGCCTTTACTAACATGATATCTTGTTTTTAAAAACACATGTGCTCTTATTCTGGTTAATTAGCTAATCTTACTACGTGATGCGCACAGCATACAAGTATAGACTAGATCGCCTAATTTGAAACAAAACATTGCATGTTTGTTTGTGAAAATGGTTTAAAGTTTGCTACTCGCAAGTAGGCTAAATTCGGGATTCGATAAATTGTTCCAATTCAAGTAATCCAACCTTCACCCACAGGCATTCAGGCAGTTATATCAAATAAGCAGTTAGCCTCATGGTAAGCATGCTAACATGGCAATCAACAACACACATGCAGTATGCTAAAGCGTAAACACTCACAGTGTACTCCGAGCCAAAAAAGAGAACTAGTTAGAAATCATGCATGATCCTAGTTCATGTTAAGATAGCTAATGCAACACATGCGAAAATGCAACTAAGATAGGCTCGGCTATTCTAAGAAATGGCATATGAAGTGCAACTTGATACATGTACTCAACTTGGAATTGAAATACAATGCAGTTAGTATGATGTGCCGAGTCCAGTGCATGCACAATAGATGAATGATGCACGCATGCAAGCATAAGGTATGCTAAATGAAATATGCCCTAAAACTGACCATCGTAAGCGGTTAAGTAAAAAGGAGAAAAAAATGGGGGTTGGAAGACATGCATCACACACACGCACGCTTATTACAATAATACGCCCTCTCGACGGAGGGACCGAATAAAAAAGCTAACTAGCTAATCTAAGCTAATTAAACTAATTAACTAATCCTAGTTAACTAATTATTACAAAACAAATTGAAATAGCTAAACGCATTAACTATTAAAGTACAAAACAAATGCCTAATCTAGCTAAGTAAAGAAGCTAAATAAAGTAGTAAAAGATGAGGTTCTCAGAGGGAGAAGACTGGATGCATGCTCGGTCGCCTTGTTAGGAAATTTGTCGCGATGCCCCAATTTGCCTCTGTTTGCAATTGTTTCCAGAACACTGCACAAAGCTCTAGAAAACTGAAACTCCATCATGGGAACTTATGGGAGGGCTGCCGACCAGTTGTTGAGGAAGGAGACCACTTGCCAACCACTTTCTGTGCTGAAAAACCAAAAAAAGTGGTCGGCCAGCTAGTAATACTGGTCGGCCGACCAGTTGTTGCTGCTAAATTCCAGTTTACTGTAATAGAGAGCAAGAAAGGGCATGGCAATGTATTTGCAAGATATGTGTGCACAACCACCCTCCCTATCATGTCATGAACTCAAGGGAGTGCGGTTCTCGACCCTCGGGCCGAGAATTGAGGCACGTTTCATCACTTCAAGTTGCATACTTGAAGTTGCACAATTCAATATGAAATGAATGCACAAGTAAACACATAAAGCCTAAAACTCTATCATGTATAATCAAGAGCGTTGGCAACCGAGAATTGAGGCACGTTTCATCACTTCAAGTATGAAACGTCCCTCGTTTCTCGTGCTCAGATTAACACTTAATCCAAACAACAATGCAACACATAACATGGCATGCTCAATGCAAACAACAACTTAGCATACTCAATGCTATATGACATGATCAACTTGACAAAGCTGATGACATGTGAACAATGCTAATGTATGCTTGCATAATGCAATGCTACAAGGGCAACTTAGCAATGTTAGGAACATGCATACTCGATGCAAAGAAACAACTTGGCATACACAATGCGAATAACCACATGGCATGCACAATGTAATGTGAAATGGGATACTTAATGCAATGAACAATAAGCATGCGAACAACATGTAAACAAATATGCTAAGTGGACTTAAACCAAAAGGGGGTAGACCTCAGTCATGCCCAAATCAGTGTCCATTGGTGATAAAATTAAGGCACATGAAGCATATACAAAGCATGCACATGCAATGGCCCATCAACGATGCCTAAGAGCACAACTCTCAAGAGTGCTAAAAGAGTGACAAAAGTGGAAGTGTAACAACACTAAGTGCACTGAAATTAAGTAAGAAATGATGCCAAATCATTCAAACAAAGCAAGTATGGCATGCAAGAGTCCTAAAGCATGAAGGCTAATAAAGATGACTACAAAGGAGGCATGCAATACATGGCACAAAAGCATGAACCAATCATGGACAAAGCTCAAGTAGGTCAAAACAAAGACCTAAACATGCTGAGATGAGGGCTCAAATACCTAGGCAAGATGACATACATGCTAGGCCACAAACTAGGCAACCATGCTCAACACTCAAAGGCACTTAAAGAGTGAATGAAGCGGGAATATGGCAATGCTATAAGCTCTGAAATGAAGTATTAAATGATGTCAAATCATCTAAATAGCTCAAAGATAGCATGCATGAGTCAACAAAACACAAAGTTAGCGAGGCCAATTGCTCTATAGTTATACAAAGCATGAAGGATATGGCAAAGGCAACCCAAAATAGTCGTAGAACATGTCAAAATGATACTAAAACATGCATGGAAGGAAGCCAAAACAAGCTAGCATGAAGGGCATAAGGCATGATGCATACAAGGCAAATAAGGTGGATTACACTACACCTATTAGGACCAAGCATGGAATGAATTAAGCAACAAAAATCAGAGTTATATCATGGCATAATAACCCCCAAAAAAACATTGAAATGATAGCTCGCAAGCTTAGGCATGAAGGCATACGCAATGACCCATGTTAAGGCATAAAGGGGCCAACCCTCCAATGCATTGAATGAGCAAAAAATGCAAGTGCATGACCATGAAACATGGACTGAAATCACATAATAAATGATGCCAAATCATTCAAATAGTTCAAGTAATGCATGCTAGTGGACTTGATGCACAAAGCTAGCAAGCTAGAATGAACCAAGGCTATACAAAGCAAGTCATGCATGGCCAAAACAACACAAATCAGAGCTAAATCATGTTAAAACATGGACAAAAGCTTCTTTAAGTTAAGCCAAAAGCATGCTAGAATGACATGTTAAAGCATGATGCATGTTAGGCTAATTCATGGAATTGCATTACAAGTGCTAGGAGCATGCGAAGGCCAATCAAACCAAACCTTAAGATAGGTATGACATGGTAAAACATCACCTAAAACATGCTGAAATGGACTCCAAGCAAGCTAGAAATACATGCTACTTCATGAAGCATACAAAGCTAGTGTGTGTGATTTACACTACAAGTGTATAAACCATGCATGGAGTGACCAAGCCAAGCAAAAATAGTGGTATGCCATAGCAAAATAACCACAAATACATGCTAAGAATAAGCTAACACAAGCTTAACAAATATGCTCACACATGAGGCATTCAAGACAAGTATTGAAGACACAAGGAGAGGGGATGACCCTCTCCTTTTTGGGACCTTAAAACACCATCCCCACCACTGAAATCCCTCTGGATTTTAGTGGTGAGAAGGCCAAAACAAGGTGGTCCCAAAAGCTCACAAAGAAGGCACAAAAGCAAGGCCAAACAAGGCCTAAGAGGGGGTAAACAACCCCAAACACAAAAGTGATCTTAAACAAAGATTTTAAGCACCAAAATTTAGAACTTTTTGTAGTTAGGAGTTAATCTCAAAACAATATGCAAATAGGGCTAAGAGCTTAAGCAAGAATGGGGGTTTAAAAGGTTAAAAACTCACCCTAGAAGACCCTCTTTAAAGCTGCAACTCCAGCAACTTCTTTGAGCTCAAACCAATCCAAGAACTCCAAAAACAACCTCAAGAAGTCTCAGTAACACAAGGATGGTGTTTGAGTGTGTGTTTGTGTACAAAAGTGAGACAAAACTACACTTTTAGGCACAAAACAAGAGCAAACAAGGAAGAATAGATACAAGTCTATATCTATCTCTCAAGCCTGAATTTTTTGAACCTAGAGGAGGGAGGAGGAGCCTCCCTCTTATAGAGAGCAAAAGCTAAAGCTTCTCAAGGAAGCTAAGCTTCAAGGCCATCCCTCCATACACGTGTATGGAGGATGGCTTCAGTGCCCTCTAGTTGTACCAGCTGGAGAAAAATATCTCCAAAAAGGTGCCAAAAAGCAGCCGACCACTTGAAGTGGTCGGCTAGCTACTTAAAGTGGTCAGCCGACCAATTCAAGTGGTCTCCCAGAACAAAAACTGGACGGCCATAGGTGGGAGAAGTCTACACACTGAAAGCAAGGTGGTGGTATGGTGGCCAACCAGAAAAGGTGGCCCAAAGACCAAGAAAACCAGTTATCCAACCAGAAAATTGGCTGGCAGGAGGAAAAGTGGTCTCAAAGGGGAAAAACTGGTCTCCCACCCTTGTACCACCTTCCAAACAAGGAAAACAAGGTTTGTACCAAAAACAAACCAAAACGAATGTAAGACGAGAGATCGAGAGGCAAAGCACGCGGCTGAAAGCCTCAAAAACTAGTCTACGGGCATCAAAAGTGGTATACGACCACAAAAGTGATCTCCCAGACCACAGTGTTCCTCTAGGAAGAGGCAACAAGGTGTGGTTCAAAAACCACGCCAAACGGAGAACGTTAAGCGGTCCTGAGACAAGGCGCGCGACCGAAGGCTCCAAAAATCGGGAACTAGTCTCCAAACGGGAAAAGTGGCCTACGACCACAAAAAGTGGTCTACGGCCACAAAGAGATGGTCTACAAGACCTCTCCCTCCAGGAAGAGAAAACAAGATTCGGTCCACAAACCGAGTCAAAGCACAAAGAGTTCAGAGGCCCGAAGGCAAGGCTCTCAGCCAAACCTCCGAAACCTTAAAACGAGCACAACATGCACTATCACTGAGCGCTTAATCGATGACGTCTGAGTCTTAAGGTTGGTCAAAAATAGGGTGTTTACAGTGTTCATTTTTGTCTAAATATTCTTTGTACCTGGAATCGGCTCCTGGGTTACATAATATAATGGCCGGAATCCCGCCCTTTATTTTCTTTGGGCGGGCATATTTACAATTCGAAATGAATTCCTGTTGCGCTCCAATAAATTCCAGCCAATGTTTTAAATATTGTGGGGCCACATCATCGATTACATTATAGAAAGCATTGTCATTGTGGTCCCGCAAATCGATGTGGCCGGAATAATAATTATGTGGCCCCAATGAATGAGCCCAGCATGTTTTTCCAATCCTAGATGGGCCTTCAATTATAATGCTTTTGGGCCTGTGAGATCTTTGGGCCTCGTCCTTGATATTTTCTGCAACCCATTATTGTATATCTACTGGGACGACCCACACCGTTTCTGCAAATTGATGAACATACGGTAATGGTGGAATAAATGAAATCCTGTCATAATTAGAGGGCAATTTGTCGTAATTTAACCAATAGCATTTTGGATCGGTGTTTCTTGTAATTCAATCAGTGGGACCAGACGTATGGCCCACGCAAGGTTTTCTTGTTGCATCCTGTGCCATCTGTCAATATGGGCCGTAAATGTCTTCTGTGCCATACTTATATGTACACGCTTGTAGCGTCGTGTACTTAATTGTTCTTCCAATTTACAACAGTTAACGTTGACCCACGTCACGGTCAACATTTTACGCTTATAATTTATTGAGAATTTACTGGGAATTTACTTAGTAATTTACTGAGAATTTACTAGGAATTTAATCTGTAATTTGCTGGGAATTTATTGGGAATTTAATGACTAATTTACTGAGAATTTACTTGAAATTTACTCGATAATTTACTGAGAATTTTCTTAGAATTTACTGCATAATTTATTGAGAATTTACTGAAAATTTTCTAGGAATTTACTAAGTAATTTACTAGTAATTTACCGAGAATTTACTTGGAATTAACTGCATAATTTAATCAGAATTTATTGGAAATTTACTGAGAATTTATTGGGAATTTACTCGGAATTAATTGAGTAATTTACTGAGAATTTAATGGGAATTTACTGAGGAATTTATGAGAATTTACTAAGCAATTTAATGAGAATTTACTTGGAATTTACTGAGTAATTTCCTGAGAAGTTACTGGGAATTTACTGAGAATTTACTCTATAATTTCCTGAGTAATTTATTGAGAATTTACACGTAATTTACTATGTAATTTACTGCGCAATTTACTAAGAATTTACTAGAAATTTACTAAGTATTTACAGAGAATTTACTGGGAATTTACACAGTAATTTAATGAGAATTTACTGGAAATTTACTGAGTAATTTACTAAGAATTTACTGAGAATTTATTGGGAATTTACTCGATAATTTACTGAGAATTTTCTTGGAATTTACATCGTAATTTACTGAAAATTTATTGAGAATTTACTGAGTAATTTACTAGTAATTTACTGAAAATTTACTAGGAATTTACTAGGTAATTTCCTGAGAATTTACTTTTAATTAACTGCATAATTTAATTAGAATTTACTGAGGATTTACTGGGAATTTATCGAGTAATTAACTGAGAATTTACTAGGAATTTACAAAGTAATTTAATAAGATTTTACTGGGAATTTGCTGAGAATTTAATGGGAATTTACTTAGTAATTTACTGAGAATTTAATAGGAATTTACTGAGTAATTTACTAAGAATTTATTGGGAATTTAATGAGTAATTTACTGAGAATTTAGTTAGTAATTTACTGAGAATTTACTGGGAATTTATTGAGTAATTTGCTGAGAATTTACTAGGAATTTACTGAGTAATTTAGTGGAAATTTATTGAGTAATTTAATAAGATTTTACTGGGGAATTTACTGATTAATTTAATGAGAATTTATTGGGAATTTACTTAGAATTTACAGGGAATTTTCTTAGTAATTTACTGAGAATTTACTGAAAATTTACTGAGTATTTATTGGGAATTTACTGAGTAATTTATTGAGGATTTACTGGAAATTTCTTGGGAATTTAATGAGTAATTTACTGAGAATTTCATGGAAATTTGCAGAGTAATTTAATGAGAATTTACTTAGAATTTACTAAGAATTTATTCAGTACTTTGCTATGAATTTACTGGGAATTTACTGAGTAATTTACTAAGAATTTACAGAGAATTCGTTGGGAATTTATTGAATAATTTACTGAGAATTTAATTGGAATTTCTGAGTAATTTAATGATAATTTAGTGGGAATTTACTGAGTAATTTAATGAGAATTTACTTGAAATTTACTGAGAATTTACTTAGTAATTTGTTGAGAATTTATTGCGAATTTACTGAGTAATTTACTGAGAATTTATTCTATAATTTCCTGAGTAATTTACTGAGAATTTACTGGGAATTTACTACGTAATATACTGAGAATTTAGTGGGAATTTACTGAGAATTTATTAGAAATTTACTTAGTAATTTACTAGGAATTTAATGAGTAATTTAATGGGAATTTACTGGGAATTTACTGAGAATTTACTGGGAATTGACTGACTAATTTGCTGAGAATTAATTGAGTAATTTCTGGAGAATTTAATGGTAATTTACTGAGAATTTACTGGAAATTTAATGAGTAATTTACTGAGAATTTACTTGGAATTAACTGAGTAATTTACCGGGAATTTACTGAGTAATTTAATAAGACTTTACTTGGAATTTACTAATTAATTTAATTAGAATTTACTGGGAATTTACTTAGAATTTGCAGGGAATTTCCTCAGTAATTTATTGAGAATTTACTGAAAATTTACTGGGAATTTACTAAGTATTTATTGAAAATTTACTAGAAATTTACTGGGAATTTCCTGAGTAATTTAATGAGAATTTACTGGGAATTTAATGAAAATTTAATGAGTAATTTACTGAGAATTTAATGGGAATTTACTGAGTAATTTAATGAGAATTTACTAGAAATTTACTGAGTAATTTAACGTAAATTTATTTGGAATTTACTGAGAATTTGCTCAGTAATTTTCTGAGAATTTACTGGAAATTTACTGAGAATTTATTGGGAAATACTGAGTAATTTTTTGAGAATTTAATGAAAATTTTCTGAGTAATTTAATGAGAATTTACTTGGAATTTACTGAGTAATTTAATGTGAATTTACTTGGAATTTATGGAGAATTTACTCATTAATTTGATGACAATTTACTGGGAATTTACTGAGTAATTTATTGAGAATTTACTCTATAATTTCCTCAATAATTTACTGAGAATTTACTTGAAATTTAGTGGGAATTTATTGAGAATTTACTTGGAATTTAGTGGGAATTTATTGAGAATTTACTTGGAATTTAGTGGGAATTTACTGATAATTTACTGAGAATTTACTAGGAATTGAATAAGTAATTAAATTGAATTTACAGCAAATTTATTGAGAATTTACTTAGAATTTACTGAGTAATTTACTTGGAATTCACTGAGTAATTTACTGGGAATTTACACAGCAATTTAATGAGAATTTACTGGAAATTTACTGAGAATTTACTGAAAATTTACTGAGTAATTTACTGAGAATTTACTGGGAATTTATTGAGAATTTACTGGAAATTTACTGAGAATTTATTAGGAATTACTAGGAATTTACTGAGTAATTTACTGGGAATTTACTGCGTAATATACTGAGTAATTTACTGAGAATTTACTGGGAATTTACTGGGAATTTAATCTGTAATTTAATTAGAATTTACTGGGAATTTACTAAAAATTTACTGGGAATTTACTCGGTAATTTACTAAGAATTTACTTGGAATTTACTATGTAATTTACTCAAATTTACTTAGAATTTATTGAGAATTTACGGGGTAATTTATTGAGAATTTACTTGGAATTAACTGCATAATTTAATGAGAATTTACTGAGTAATTTATTGAGAATTTACTGGGAATTTACTAAGTAATTCAATAAAAATTTACTGGGAATTTACTCAAGAATTTACTAGGAATTTACTGAGAATTTAACAGGAATTTATTGAGTAATTTATTAGGAATTTACTGTGTAATTTAGTGGGAATTTACTGAGAATTTAATGAGTAATTTAATGAGAATTTACTTGGAATTTAATTAGTAATTTACTGAGTAATTTACTAGGAAGTTACTGGAAATTTAGTGAGTAATTTACTGAAATTTTACTGGCAATTTACTGAATAATTTAATAAGAATTTGCTGGAAATTTACTAATTAATTTAATTACAATTTACTGGGAATTTACTAAGAATTTACTCGGAATTTGCTGAGTAATTTACTGAGAATTTACTGAAAATGTACCGAGTCTTTATTGGGAATTTACAGTGTAATTTACTGAGAATTTACTTTGAATTTACTGAGTAATTTACTGAAAATTTACTAGGAATTTCCTGAGTAATTTAATGAGAATTTACTGAGTAATTTAATGAGAATTTACCGAGTAATTTACTAGGATTTTAATGAGAATTTACTAGGAATTTAATGGAAATTTTCTGAATAATTTACTGAGAATTTACTGGGAATTTACTGTTGTAGACCGCCCGAACTCCGCTCCGCGCGCAAGGGCACGAATTGTAGTTCTAGCTACTACAGTTCGGACCCCTGTCACGGTTCTAAATCTAATCTTACAAAGTGTAATGTAAGACTGATAAATCACCAAAGAGTCTAAATCCGGCAAATCGTTTTGGAAAATCGATTTTAATCAAAAAACGCCAAACATGGACTGCTTTGCCAGATTTTAGAGTCGCCACCTAAATATTTTGTTTTGGAAAATTTAGGAAACCCTGACTCGTGCCTAAGGCCATGTGTCCGTCATCACCAAAGTTGCCTTGGTTCGGGAACTTGGGTACGAGAGGGGAAGGTCCTGAAATGAGCACCCCCGCTTGCCCAATCAAAGATCGGCCTCTACTAACGTGATATGTTGTTTTTATAAACACATGCGTTCTTATTCCGATTTATTAGCTAACCTTACTATGTGATGCACGCAGCATACAAGTATAGACTCAATCACACGGATTGGAACAAAACAACTCATGTTTCTTTTTTAAAGTGGTTTGAAAGTGCTACTCACAAGTAGGCTAAAGCGCAGATTTGCCACCCTCAAGTGGGCTTAGAAAAACATAATTTTGCCACTTTAAGTGGGCTTAAAACTCACAATTATCGAGTTGTTCCAATTCAGGCAATCAAGCCTCCACCCACAGGCATTCATGCAGTTATAGCAACTAAGCAATTGGCCTCATGGCAAGCATGCAATCATGGCAGTCAGTTACACACATGCAAGGATGCTAAAACATAAACACTTACAGTATACTCCGAGCCAAAAAAGAAGCTAGTTAGTAATCAATGCATGATCCTAGCTATGTTAAATGCCTAATGCAACACATGAAAAAATGCAACTAAATAGGCTCGACTATTCTAAAATGGCATATGATTTACAACACTTGATACATGTATTCAAATAGGTATTGAAATACGATGCAATTTGAATGATGCGCCGAGCCTGGTGCATGCAATACGAATGAATGATGTACGCATGCAAAGCATAAGTATGCTAATTGAAACATACCCTAAAACTAACCATCAAAAGGGAGAAAGGCGTGAGGTTGGAAGACATTCACACACACACGCACACTTATTACAACATTTGCCCTCTCAACGGAGGGTCCGAATAAATAAGCTAAGCTAACTAAGCTACTTATTTACAAACCAACTAATTAACTATGCTATTCTAGCTAATTAATTACAACACAAATTGAAAACTAGCTGCTAAGCTAATTTAAAATATTACAAAGCAAATATTCTAATTAACTACAATTAGCTAGTAAAGCGGTAAAATGGCCTCGCAGGCGAGGGAGGCATGCATGCTCGGTCGCGTCCTCCCGGAAATCCACTACCGTGCCTCATGATGCGTCTGTTTGCACTCTTTTGGACTTCTGAAAATTGTGCCAACTTCCAAGATGCTTCTGATCCACCTTAGGAACATGCTGAGGGATGGTCGGCCAAGAGGGATGGCCATCGGCCACTTCTGATAGCCAATCGGCAGTCTTGGTGGCCAGTCGGCAGATTTAATGGCCGGTCGGCCACTACTTCTTGTAATTTCTCCTTTTGCTGCAACAGAGCACAAACAGAGGCATGGCAGTGTATTTGCAAGAAAATGTGTGTGCAACAACACTCCTTATCATGTCTCAAGCTCAAACGGGTGTAGTGCTCGGCTCTCGAGTCATCAATCACGCATCTCAATGCATGATGGCCAAAGGGTCAAGCTTGCACAATGTTGATGAATGCACAAACAACACATAGGACTCGATGAACCTCCACCTTATCATACATGATAAAAGGTGTCGGTGACCTAAGGAATGAGGCACGTTTCATCACTTTGAGTATGAAACGTCCCTCGTTACTCATGTTTGGATTAACGTCCGATCCAAACACAATGTAATGCAACACACATGCAAACAACATGCTATCTATCAATGCTAGAATGGCACTCATGAGGTTCCATCATATAAGCAATGCATGCATGGCATGTTTGGAGGCTAAAGCATCAAAGCAAGTAAAGAACATCATACAAGAGGCATGCAAGACAATGCTCAAATGGCCAAACCAACCCCAAACAGGTCTTATGCATGCCAAACAGTGGCCAAAATGAACTGAGATGATGGCTTGAAAGGCAAGAAAATGATGCTCATGCAATGGCTCACAAACAAGGCATAAAGGTACAACTCTCAAGAGCACTTAAAGAGTGAAAAACATGAAAGTGTAACAACACTACATGCTCTGGAATAGCATGCCAAATGATGTCAAAACATGCAAATACATCAAGCCAAGCATGCAAGATACCTCAAAACTCAAAGCTATTCAAGGCTATTGCACTACAAGCATGCATAAAAAACAGAGTTGTATCATGGCAAAATAAGACCAAAAACACACTAAGATGGTAGCCCAAAAGCTTAGGCAAGCTTGCATACAAATTGGCTCATGATTGAGGTATAAAGCATAACCCTCCAAAAGCATTGAAAGAATGAAGCACATGAGGGTATGGCAGTGTAATATGCTCTGAAATCATATATCAAATGATGCTAAATCATGCAAATAGCCCAAGCAATGCATGCTAGTGGACCCAAAACACAAAGCTAGTGGAGGGGCTTTATACTATGGCTATACAAAGCAAAGCATACATGATCAAGACCACCTAAATCAGACCCAGAGCATGTGAAATCATGGCTAAAAGCATGCTGAAACAGAGCCAAAACAAGCTAGCACCATAGGCCAAAGTAGCAAATATGCTAGGCTAATGAATAGAATTGCACTACAAGTGCAAGGAGCATGCAAGAGGTAACCAAACTAACCCCAAACAGAGCTATATCATGGCAAAACAAGGCCTGAAACATGCTAAGATAGAGGCCTCAGAAGGTAGAAAAACATGCTAACTTGGTAAGCCAACAACACAAGCAATCAAGACATAAGGAGAGGGGATGACCCTCTCCTATTTGGGGCCTCAAAACACACTTTCCACCATTGAAATTCCTTTGGAATTCAATGGTTAAAAGGCCAAGAGAAGGTGATCTCAAAGGCCTTAGGAGATAGCACAAAGCTCAAGCTAATAAGGCACACAAGAGGGTAGAACACCCTCAACACCAAAGAGGCCTCAAACAACCATTTTAAACACTTGAAAACAAATCTTTTTGTAGTTGAAAGCAAGGCCTAAAACAATATGCAAGGAGGGCCAAATAAGCAATGAAAGTAAAGCTTTAAAGAGGATATGAGACTCACCCTTGAAGCACAGCAATAACAGCAAGTTTCTGAGGCAAAACCAAGCTAAAACCACTCAAATACAACCTCCAAGAACCTCAGCTCAAGAGTGAAGGTGTTTCACTATGTGCTTTAGTGCAAAAGTGTGAAGAAAAACCACTTTAAGGCACAAACTAGTGCAACTATAGAGAGAAAGGGATATGTTTTGTATCTAAAATTTTTGAACCTCTAAAAGGGGAGAGGAGCCTCCCCTTTTATAGAAATCCAAGTCTCAAGCTTTTTGGACAAGCTAGAGGCTTGTTACAATCCCTCCATACATATGGAGGATGCATTTTGTGCTCACCAGCTGGCACAGTTGGCAACAAAATATCTACAAAAGCAAAGAAAAGGGTCTCGGCCAAAAAGTATGGCCGACCGACCATTAAAGGTGCCGACCGGCCATCAGTGAAGCCGACCGGCCATCAGTGAAGCCGACCGGCCACCACTGATGGCTGATGGAAAGAGGGCATGGCCAATGGGCATAGGGCCTGGCTGATGGGTTGTAAGGCTGGCCAACAGGCCACCCCCTTCCCTCAAAAACAAAGCCACAAGCTCTTGGTCCACAACCAAGCACAAAACAGACAAGTTGAGAGGCTCCAAGGCAAGGCGCACAGCCGAGACCTTCAGGGACTCAAAACGAACACGAGCATGGATGATCATCGAGTGTTCAAACGATGACATCCAAGTCTTGAGGACGGTCAAAAATGAGGTGTCTACAGTTGCCCCTCTTTGACAGAACTTGAAAGTCATGAGATGACGGGAGTGAATGTCAAAGCCCAGAGACGACCCATTTTTGATAAGGCCGAAGACTTAGACAAACATACGAGATAAGAAAACAGATGCGCCCGCAGGCAGGGGCAAAGTGCAAGTGACATGCACAATGCAGAATAAAACTTATGATTATGTAAAGAGGACTGTAATGAAGCATCTAGATACAAATGTTATGCAAAGAAATGCTACAGCAAACTCGTACATAAGCAAGTAAACATGAACCAAACTACATCTCATGCTGAAAGGATGTAAGAAAATTATACAATTTTCACTGCGTCTCACACGGAGAAGGCTAAAAGCGACTACCAAGAACACCCAAAGTCTCAAACAAAACACCTTCTAATGTATCAAACGCAAAAGGTGAAGGACTGTGCAAGAAAGCACAATCATCCAAACGCGTGTCAAACGCGAGAGGGGAAGGGTACGTCCAACCACATGTCCAACGCGAGTGGAGAAAGGCTGTGCAAGAAAGCGCGATGCACAAAACAGTGCGATGTGTAAGAAAGCGCGAATGTAAACTGCACAAAATAGAGCAATGCAAAGTGAAATGCACAAAACCGTGCGATGCAAGAGTGAATGCACAAAACAGTGCTAAACAGGTGCACAAGACAATGCGATGTGGATTAAAATGCAGAAAATAGTGCGACATAATGCACTAACAAGTACAGGTAAGGTACGCAAGATAGCCCGAGCAAGTTCTATGCAAAAGATACGAGCATTCTATGCTAGATGAGAACATGTAATGAAACGCACAAGATATCGCAATGTGTAAGAAAGCGTAAGTGAGACACAACCACAAGGTACACAAAATAGTGTGAGTGATACACAACCACAACTACAAAGTTGCACAAGACAGTGCGAGTGGCTGTAACAAGCCCGCGGGGGACCTCGCTACAGCTCGGACTCGACTTTTGCAGTCACGGTTCTAAATCTGAACCAAAGAGTCCAAATCCGGCAAATCGTTTTGAGAAAATAGATTTTTGAAAGAAGTGCCAAACATGGACTGCTTTGCCAGATACAGAGTCGCCACCTAAATATTTTATTTTGGGAAATTTAGGAAACCCTGACTCGGTGCCAAAAGGCCACGTGTCCGTCATCACCAAAGTTGCCTCGGCTCGGGAACTTGGGTACGATTGGGGAAGGTCACTTCGTGAGCACCCCCGCTCGCCCGGTCATAGACCGGCCTCTACTAACCATGATATCAATTTTTGAAAACATTGTGAGTTCTTATTCCGGTTATTAGCCTAGGTTACTATGTGATGCACACAGCATACAAATATAGACTGGATCGTCAGAATTGGAACAAAACATTTCATGTTTGTTTTTTTTGAAAGATGGTTTGTTACTCGCAAGTAGGCTTAAAATGCAAATTTTTCCACCCTCGGGTGGGCTTAGTAAAGATGGTTTTGCCACTATCTAGTGGGCTTAAAACACACATTTGATGATTTATTCCAATCCAGATAACCCAACCTTCACCCACAGGCATTCAGGCAGATATGTCATGTAAGCACATAGCCTCATGGTAAGCATGCTATCATGGCAGTCACTCACACGCATGCAAGGATGCTAAAGCATAAAACTCACCGAGTACTCCAAGCCAAAATAGAAACTACATTAGAAATTATGCATGATCCTAAGTATACAGAAATGCCTAATGCAACACATGCAAAATGCAACTATAGCAGGCTCGGCTATTCTAAGATGGTATATGAAATGCTACAACTACCATGTATTCAACTCGGAATTGAAAGTACGATGCAGTTAGTATGATGCGCCGAGCCCGGTGCATGCAAAACAGATGAATGAATGCAAACATGCTATCATACTGTATGCTAATTGAAATATGCCCTAATCTAACCATAAGCAGGTAAATAAAAGGGAGAAAGACGTGGGGTTGGAAGACATACAACATACTCACGCACACTTATTACAGTTGTGCCCTCGCACAGAGGGTCCGAATAAATAATACAGTCCGAATATTACAGTCCCGAATAAAAGAATATTACAGTCCCAAAATATTACAAAATTCTAATTAATTAATGAATTAACTAGAAAACAAGTAAAGCTGGCGTGCAAGCCAGGGACTGTCTTGTTCCTGATGGATGATGCATGTCCGGATTGTCTTGCGCGGAAATCCACCGGAATACCCCAATTAGCCTCTGTTTACACCTGTTCTTGAAATGCGTGCCAAGTCCCAAAAAGTTGCTGATTCCTGATTTGCTGCAACAGAGAGCAGAAAAGGGGCATAGCAATGTATCTGCACAGATATATGCATGTCTCGATCCTCGTGCCACCAATCAAGCATACCGAGGCATGATGGCCGAGGAGTCGAAATGCACAACTCAATATAGGATGAATGCACATGAAACTACAGCTAAAACCTAACTCCATCATGGGTAATCCGGAGTGTCGGTGACTGGGGAATTGAGACACATTCCGTCACTCGGAGTACGAAATGTACCTCGTTTCCCGTGCCCGGGCTAACTCCTATTCCGGACGCGATGCAATATGCATGATATGCAGCTAAGATACAATCCTGACATGCACAACGTCATGGAAGTGAAATGCCTCGAAATGCGTGTACCCGGGCACGCAAATCGAGAAAATGACAGAATGCAATGAAAATGAGGTGTCTCGAAATGCGTGCACACGGGCATGCAAACCGAGGCAATGGTAAAATGCCGTGTAAATGAAGTGTCTCAAAATGCGTGCACACGGGCACGCAAACCGAGGCAATGCTATGTGTCTCGAAATACGTGCACGCGGGCACGCAAACTGAGGCAATGATATGTGTCTCGAAATACGTACACGCGGGCACGCAAATCGAGGCAATGATATGTGTCTCAAAATACGTGCACGCGGGCACGCAAACCGAGACAATGCTATGTGTCTCGAAATACGTGCACACGGGCACGCAAACCGAGGCAATGACAGAATATGATGAAATGATATGGAAATGACAAATGGGCTTATACCAACATGAGTGAGCCTCAGCCACACTCACATGGGATGCCGATGGCAGAAAATGAAGTGCCTCGAAATGCGTGCACACGGGCACGCAAATCGAGGCGATGCAAAAGCGATGCGAATGACATGAAAAATGCAACATGGACTTATACTAACATGAGAGAGCCTCAGCCACACTCACATAAGATGCCGACGGATAAAAATGAGGTGCCTCGAAATGCGTGCACACGGGCACGCAAACCGAGGTAATGATAAAATACAATGAAATGGCATGAAAATGACAAATGGGCTTATACCAACATGAGTGAGCCTCAGCCACACTCACATAGGATGCCGTCGGATAAAAAATGGAGTGCCTCGAAATGCGTGCACACGGGCACGCAAACCGAGGCAATGATAAAATGCAATGAAACATGGAAAAAATGATATACAAGCATGCCAATGGGATTTCAGCAACAAAATATGGGGGAAAACAGTCCCGAAATGAAGCGAAATGACATGAAATGCAAGGAAATGTCCCGAAATGCAACATTAGGCATCCGAAATGGCCTATAGCCATGCTAAACATGCATAATATGGACATGCAATGCAAAGACAGAAGCTAGACAGTCCCAAAAGATGCACTTTCACAGTTATAAACATGGCCAAACAGCAAGCGTAGGTAAAGGAAACATAGCATGCAAGAATAGGGGCCAAAAGAGGGGTAATGAAGCAAGTGATATAAGAAAAACTCAAACTGAAAAATTTCCTTCTACAACACTGAAGATGGACCAAAAATATGAACATTTACAGTATATGGCAGCCTCAAAATCAGTATACAAACATGCTAAAAATATGATGCAAAATAAGGCTCAAAAGGTGCTAAAACATGAAGTGTATAAAATAATCACCAAACAGGAAAAAAAAGTGAATGAAACATGAAGTATAGGCCAAAATAAGACCACTTTCAGTTCGGACCAAGGTCCAAAAACAGAAACAAAGAGGGCTACTAATTTATGCAAAAATGGGGCCAAATAGGGGATATAACTACAAGTGACATATGGAAACACCAAAGAATGTTGAGTCCTTCTCCAATGTTGAAGAGGGGCTCAAAATAAGCCCTAAATCAGTTTACCACATGCTCTAAAATAAATTGCTCATGGGTCAAAAATAGCATGCAAAATTATGACATACAAGATGGTCAAAGAAGCAAGTGTATTATGGAGGGCTCAAACAGGGTTGAGCCCTTAATGAGAAGTGAAGATGAGCTCAAAATATGGCCCTTTTCAGTTAGGGCCGAAGCTTGAAACCAAAAAGAGATGAGGCTTAGAAATAGATCAAAGGAAAGGGTCAAAAGGATCAAAGTGTAACTTACCCTTGAAGATCCAAACTTTTGTTGCTTCTTGGGTTGATTTGCAGCTTTTTTAGCCTTCAAGAATCCCTCTTAGCTGCTGGAAATGAGATGGTGGTGGTGGAGCTTGGTGGTGTAGAAGGAATGAAGGTTAAAAAGTTAGGGTTTTTTGAAGAATTGAAGAAGAAGACAATGGAGTTTAGGGTTTATGCTTGGAGAAGAATTTTTCTAACCTCTATGAAGAAGACCCTCAGCTGGTTTATATGGTCAAGAAAGGGGTGTAAAAGGGGGGTCAAATGGAGAGGAAAACTCTCTCCCAAAATATCCCCCGGATACAGAAAATATCTGGGGGATATTGCCCCACAGCTGGAAAGGGCACAGTGAGGAGAGCACGGCCGGCCGCTCACTTTGGCCGGAGGTGGCCGGCCGGCCACACCCCCTAACCGGCCGGCTAGGGGTCAAAAGGGTCAACCAGCTTTTCTGGCCGGCCAGGTATTGGGGAGGTAGCCCTATGTGTGTACAACACAACCATGTAATTGAAATTCCAAGAAAGTGGGCCCAAGGGGTTCAACAATGGCTCGGAAAGAGGGGGTCAAAAGGGTCAAGTTGACTTACTGGCCGGCCATGAACTTTTAGGGGCCTCTCAGGTGTGTACATCACAGATATGTGGTTGAAAGTTCAAGAAAAAAGGTCCAAGAGGTTCAACATTAGCCCGGAAGAAAGGGGTCAAAAGGGTCAGGTGACCTTAATGGCCGGCCATGAACTTTTAGGGGCCTCCCAGATGTGTAGATCACAGATATGTGGTTGAAAGTTGGCAACGCTAGCTTTAAGGTATTCAACATTAGCCCGGAAGTGCGAAAAACGGGCGCCGGGAGGCTCGGGAGGAGAGATAACTGGTTGCTGCAACAATTGCTGGCCTCCTACCCTTCAGTGACCTTCTTTGGGATAAAACAGAGGTACCTGCCAAAAATGAGCGAAAACCGTTGCGAAACGAATGTTCCGGAGCCAAAACACGCAGTTCGGGGTCCCGGAAATGGGCTGTTAAGCACCGAAAATTGTATTCGACCTCGAAGTGGGTTTCTCAGACCCCAGTGTCCCTCAAAAGGGAGAAAATAAGATGTATGCCAAAAATCAGAGCAATAGGAGATGGTTAAGCGGTCCCGAACCGAGGCACACGGCCTGACGGCTCCGAAAACCGGGAACCGGACTCCGAAATGGGCAAAATGGCCTACGGCCACCAAATGTAGCCTACGGACATTGAGAGATGGTCTACGGGACCTCTCCCTCCCCTCAGGAAAAGAAACAGAGAAAATCGAGTCTGGTTCGCAAACCGAGACAAGGCACAGAAAAGGGGTTCGGGAGTCCGGAGGCAGGGCTCACGACCGCAACTCCGAAACTTCTGAACAAGCACATTATGCAACATCACCAAGCGCTCAATCGGTGACGCCTAAGTCTTAAGGTCGGTCAAAAATGGGGTGTCTACAGTGGCAGATGAATAAATGAACACCAAAAAGAATCTGAGCGTTCGAAACTGAAGACGTTCTAATGCACCACATGCGAGAGGAGAAGGGAGCGGTGCAAACACCGAAGGGTGGTATGAACATTGGGCGCACGTCCCAATGTTTCTTAGCCGAAGAGAGAGTTCACAGAGGTAGAAATGATCTTACCTGGAGTTCCTCTGAATGAACCGCATACACCATATCGTCTAGTTATGCCAGCTTCAAATGAACCGTACATACAATATCGTGCCTACATAAAAGAGAAATTTTGATAGGTACAATATAGTAGAGACGCAGATTCAACGTTATGTCAAGATACAATTTCAATACAAGATAAACGTGTGCATATACATGCAAATGGAAAGGTGCATAATAATGCATGGGAGATGTGCATAACAATGCAAGTGAAATGGTGCATAACAATGCAAGTGAATGGGTGCATAACAATGCAAGTGAAAGGGTGCATAACAATGCAAGTAGAGTGTGCATAACAATGCAACTGAAAGGGTGCATAACAATGCAAGCGAAGTGTGCATAACAATGCAACTGAAAGGGTGCATAACGATGCAACTGAAATGTGCATAACAATACAAGTGGAACGTGCGTGACAACACAAGTGAAGAGGTGCATAACAATGCAACTGAAATGTGCAAAACAATGCAACTGGAACGTGCATGACAATGCAAGTGAAGAGGTGCATAACAATGCAACTGAAAAGGTGCATAACAATGCAAGTGGAACGTGCGTGACAACGCGAGTGAAGTGTGCATAACAATGCGAGTAAAGTGTGCATAATAATGCAACTGGAATGTGCGTGACAACGCAAGTGAAGAGGTGCATAACAATGCAACTAAAGAGGTGCATAACAATGCAAGTGGAACGCGCGTGACAACACAAATGAAGTGTGCATAACAATGCGAGTAAAGTTTGCATAACAGTGCAAGTGGAACGTGCGTGACAATGCAAGTAAAGTGTGCATAACAATGCGAGTAAAGTGTGAATAACAATGCAAGTGAAACGTGCGTGACAACGCAAGTGAAGAGGTGCATAACAATGCAAGTGGAATGTGCGTGATAACGCAAGTGAAGTGTGCATAACAATGCGAGTAAAGTGTGCATAACAATGCAAGTGAAACGTGCGTGACAACGCAAGTGAAGAGGTGCATAATAATGCAAGTAGAACGTGCATGACAACGCAAGTGAAGAGGTGCATAACAATGCAACTGAAAAGGTGCATAACAATGTAAGTAAAGCGAGATGTATGCTCCATGCAACATTAGGACGCGTATTTCATGCCCAGGTGAGAAGTGCACATTCTATGCAAGCAAGGTTAAAACATGTTCCATGCAATGCACATACTCTATGCAATGTAAACACAAATACCTATTTGACACAACACGCATATGTTATGCAAATGCGATGATGCATGTCCAATGCAAAAGTGAAAGAGGCATATAACAATTGCAAACCTCGTGAATGTGATAAGAACACTGTAAAGCCACGCATTCAAAGATAATTTTCGAATCTATCAATATGAAAAAGGATACGAAAAAGGATACATTTTGTGCATATCGAGTGCCGCACACGGCAAGCACGGTTCGAGGTCACCACGAAGACTGCTTGAGCTCAAAGGTGTATTTCCTTGAACTTTCTTGAGAGATAAGGGTACAAATCAACAGAACAACCCCAAACAAGGGCATTGGAGGTCCATCGGCCACTCATCGGCCACCAAAAAACTCTATCAACCAACAACGTGGCCGGCCAGCCAACAATTTGGACGATCGGCCAAAAATGGCAGATTCAGGGCAGTTTTGACATTTTGCCACGGGTCTTTAAGTATAGGGTTCCAAACCCTATTCTTTCACTTCCTCAAGACCGAAACTTCCTCCCTTGTGCTCTAGGACAATTTCCTCCTTCGATCCATGCTTCATACACACTTTCAAGCGTCCCACAAACATTTGATTCGCGAAACCCTTGAGATTTCAAACACTTTGAACCGATTGAAAAGTGTTTTTGGTGCCTCATTCTTGATTTCCATCACTTGGGGTTTGTTTCCCCCGAGTTATCCTTGATCTTCGTGCCCTCTTCCACACTTCAACATTTTCTTCCATTTTTCACCCCTCGGGGTTGACTTTTTGTTGACTTTTGGCATTCTTGCCCATTTTCCATACCTTCGACCATTTTCTCACTCTTCTCAAGATGACGGATGATGTTCCACATGGTGGGGCTCCTCCAGGGATGGAGGTAGATCCTGAGTTCGAGCCTTTGCCGCTCGGCATTTGGCCTTTTGACCTGACGACGTACGATCTTGACGTACACATGTTGCCTTCTGATGGTATTCGCTAGTTTAGGAGATTTGCGTGAGGTGCTCCGAAGGACCTCCTACTACGCGAGCCGGAGTCACATTTATCTTACGGCACCTCTGAGGTACACACTCCCTCTTTACTTTTCACAATGTAGATCAATATCTGGGATAGCCAACACTGCTCTTCACCTGATTATCCCCAAACACACTTGTACACCGTATGCCTAGTTCATTCTGGGCACATTCACACACTGTATTTCTGACAATTTGAACTCATGCATTCACTGCATTTCTATCAATTCTGAACATATGCATACACTATTTTCTGACATTGTCTTGCGTCTATTTATCTCGAATACAGGGAGATTATCATACCTTTCGAGGTTATGGGAACACCATTGCACGAGACTGGTACCTGGAGCTACCTGATGATGTTCGCCACATCGTCGATGAAGCCGGTTTTGTTATATTCTGCATGGGACTCTCGTGCCTCACTGCGAGTCGGCCTCTTCTAGGAGCCTTAGTGGAGAGGTGGTGGGACACCACCGATTCCTTCCACTTTTCTACTGCGGGGGAGATGACGATGACTCCCTTTGACTTCTCCATGCTTACAGACATCGGAGTAGGGGGTGATCCGATCCCTTTCGACATTGATATAGGCGAGTGGAATGCTGCTCAGATCTTTTTGCTAGGGACTCGCCACCTCTCTCCCGACCAGGGATGGTACGATATTCGTGGTTTGCCGACCAGTTCAGGGGGGAGACGCCGACGACCCGCGAAGAGGTCGTGCACTATGCCCGGGGGTTCCTCATGTTCTTGCTTGGCACTACTCTATTCACCGACCGGGCGAACACCGTTGGCCTCTACCTCTTGAGTGCACTAGTAGACGTGCCTTGCATCCGGCGCTATGACTGGGGCAGCGCAAGGTTGGCCACACTATATGGATACATGAGTTCTTTATCTCGCCGGAGCGGGCACCTGCTAGGAGGCTACTGGAGAGCCTGGGAGGTACATCTTTCCCTTCTACTTTACAGTCCTGCTTTACATTATCTGTACACCACACACACTACATAACATGCAGTCTGCTTTTCACTAGTTGTACACTGCACATCATTCTCTGATTTCTGCTTTATCTGTATACTGCTTTACTGATAAACATACTCATTATCACCCTCTCACATTCTGTAGTTGTGGGTATGTGCCTATTTCCCGAGGCTTGCGCCAGAGTCGGAGGTAGATGTGCCTCCCATGGTTCCGTATTCACATAGGTACGACGTGAGGTGCGAGCGGAGGCCCCGAGAGTCTTTCTCATTCTTCCGCCGATATTTTGACACTGTAGCCGCAGCGGAGGTATTTCAAACCTTACAGTTCATCTAAGCTTTGCTTTATATTACACTTTCAACAACAGATAACAACCTGTATATCCGTCATTTGCAGATCACCTGGCAGCCCTGGGCAGTGCTACCTAACGCAGTTAAAGACCGGTTTATGGGCGCTCGGGAGATTTCCCAATTCCAGGTTTTGCTTGAGGGTCCGGTCTGCCGAGCGTGGTACTTGGGTGAGCGCTTCTTGCGATAGAGCCTCGGTTTGCCTAAGCAGATAGTCCCGATGCCACCTCTTTCGCACATGAGGCATACAGAGACGTACACCCCGCAGGAGATGACCAATTTCACGATAGGTTGGGATGCTGACTTTTTCAGACTTGACGGCGACTACACCGTCTTCATCCAGACATGTCTCATGCCACCTCTGGCCAGTGCTCACCGAGGTGAGAAAGAGAGACCTGTAGCCACAGCAGGAGGAGTGGGAGGATCTAGGGCGACCCAGGCCCATGGTAGGAGGGGTTCCTGGAGGGGACAGAGGGCGGAGTGGCCAGACCTGCCCACTACTATGACATGCCGAGGATGGGCCGGAGAGATTTATTAGATTCTCATCGCTCCTTCCCCAGCTGATCATGAGCTCGTCGGAGTTCGAGGCTCAACCCCGGTATATGCTATACTTTACATTATGTACATTCATTTCATTTCAGTTGATATCCCGCAGATTACTAATTACCTCAACACTTTTGCAGGCTTCCATAGAGTACACTGGGCAGGCTCTGGAGCTGTCGGCTTCGGTGATGGGGATGCTGCAGAGGAACATGGACCTGCTCAGTATTTACGGTATCCCTGTAAGTTCTTTCAACCTCCGTCCCAAAACCATCTATAATCTGCTCCATACTGATCTGATGCATCACATTATCAATACTGCATTTGATACAACACACTCATATACCACTCACGGCACCGATACACTACATCTCACTACTAGCCATGGCTCTCACACACTGCAATCATTCACCGCTCACGGCGTTCATATACTACTCATAGTATTCATACACTGTAATCATATACTGCATTTGATACTATACTCAGCTTCGCATAGCATAACTGATGCATTTACCAAATTGTTCTTTTCAGGCCCCATTCCAGATACCAGCCACAGCAGGTGCCTCAGCAGGACCTTCAGTGCCTCCCCGAGCAGTAGGGGGAGCGGGACGAGGGACTCCAGCGCACAGCTGGAGCAGAGCTAGGCGTGCTCACACCAGGAGCAGTTCGTGAGTGCCTGTCCCAGATGATGATAAGTCTGACGAGGAGGCAATGAGTCCACAGTCAGAGTCGTCTCAAGATGGAGATGAGGCTGGAGATGGTTCGGGTTCAGACTCAGATAGCGGAGCTGACTGCGGTAGTTCTGGGCCTTCGTCGAGGAAGAGGACGAGGAGGGTTTCCCGCTCTTGAGGTGACTGGCACCGATTCAGATGTTTTGTTTTTGCTTTATTTTTCTTTTTACTAGTAGTTTTTGCACATTGTATAGCCTCAGGCAGTTTTATTTTCTTTAAAACTTTGTACTTTTGCAAAAAAGAAACCAAGATGGAATGAAAACAGCTTTTTGTTCAAAAAGTTTTGCATTTGTATTTTAAGCATCTCATCGCATCACACAGCATGTAAATGAGATTGAACTTTGTTTGAAAACTACACACTCGAATTGCAATGTCTTAATCAGGTAGTGAACCAACTGACAACTGAAAGAACAAAACAACTCGATAAACAAAACCAGGACTTGACATGCTAACCAAATGTGAATACAACTCGATAAGCAAGACAAGAACTTAACAATCAATGTAAAATACAACTCGATAAACAAAAATGCGACAACTCGATAAACAAATATGCAACAACTCGATGTATAAATTGAAGTAACACAGGCGCAACTTCACAAAATCATCACAAAAAAAGCATTTGAAGTGGAACAAGACACAAGTTCTCAACACTTCCAACACATGGACAGCTCAGAGAACAAAGGAGGGGCCATCAGCCAAGGTGGATGGCCATCGGCCACCATAAAGGGCTACCGGCCACAAAAACTAGCCGGTCGTCTAAAAAGATGGTCGGTCAGCCATCAAACTTGGCCGGTCGGCCATTAATGCAGAAAGTGCCCAGATTGTTGACACCTGTCTTCCACTCAACACCTTATCTTCTACGAAAGCCCCAACTTTGTAGTTTTTCCATTTCAACTCAGTTTTTGCACCAAATGGAGGCATTTCTTGCCCAAAATCTCACAAATTGGATTGCTAACTTGGATGGCTCGGAAAAGCTGAATTTTCGAGGCTTCGGAATAAATGCACTATTCACGCTGAGCTGCACCCCGCTGCGTTTTCCGTTCCTCCACGCCGCGGCGAGGTGTTAGAATCCAGTAACTCATGTCTTTAGCTTTGGCGGACAAGAGATATGCCCCACTTTTGAAGATTTCCAGGCTTTGATGGAATCTCAGCGCGAGGAAGAGATCTTGCCGCAATTCCACTTTGGCCATATCCAAGCCTTAGAACGAATGTGCAGGCTCACTTTGCATGACGTTCGGTCTTTGATTCGCGACGGAGAACTGGACATTCCGAGCTTGATTCATCGATTTTCTAATGCCGGTAACCGTGGTGATCATCACTGGCAGGGTTTTCGGCAACATACGCTTTGCTTGTGCATGTTGTCTCATTTCTTGCTTGCCCTAGGCTCCGGAGGATCTAGCATCCGTTTGATTGAGGTTGCCCAAGGCTTAAAAGAGGGCAAGAGCTGCATTGCCATGACACTAGCTGAGACATTGATGGGTTTGGATGCTTTCCATCGCCGAGAGACGACTAGATTCACGGGGAGTCCACTGCTGCTGCAGGTAATGTTTCCCACCCTATCTCACATATATTTCTCACATCACTCGGTCCTCAGGCTCGGTTTTTCTCTTAAAACCCTTTTCTCACTTTTCTCTCTACATACACCTCTCTATTCTTTAATCTCTCATTTTCATCCCTCCCCAGATATGGTTGATGGATAAGTTGCAGGTTGTGGACTTATGCCCAGCATATTCAGCTCGCGGCTATTTCTTTCGGCGACGTCTAGTCGATGCCCCTGATAAGGGATGGTGGTGTGAATAGATGTGCAGTCTATCGGCTGTCAACATTGCTTGGCGCTGCCCCTGGCTCAATCTATCGGCGATGAGTTACAGTATGTCTCACTAGCCCAGGATTCAGTTGATCAGCCTGACACACTATGTCTTTTACTTCTCGTTCCGAATCTGACGTCAATTTGGCCATGATCAGACTTGCCCGGAAGAGGGGATAGAATACCCTGCTGCATTTCCAGTCCGAGGCGCACAGTGTGGAGGACGAGAGAGCTTCTGGCCCCGCTCCCACTTTCAGTTGCACCCTCTCTGATGAGTGCATAGCTTGGCTCGATGAAGAGGTGTAGGTTGGGCCTACTTTGGCATCAGAGGCTTTCACAAGCTCTAGGATGGGGTGCAGGAACACCTGACTATGCCCCGAATTTATTTGCTTTAATCAGTACTTTCAAGTTTTCTTTATGAATGTAATAAAAAGCAACTTCAATTTGTATTCAAGAGTAGGAGAACTCTGTATTGAAATCAATGTAATTGAAAGTTGTGGGTACTGAAAATTTTTCATTTGGTCCAAAAATGGTCTAAGTTGTAAAAAGATTAATTTGAGCAAAATTAACTTTTATTAAAACTTTTCAAAACCATTTTCGATATGGATCAAAACTGGACACGCCCGAGATCTATCACTGAGATGTACAACCCCGGATCCATCAATTGGAAAGTTGCCCCTAGTCTAAATAGCACTGCACTGGAGATCACAACCGAGCTCTTGAATGCAGAATAGACAAAGATGACCAATATGATCACATGGACAAAGTTGATTCGGAAGTGTTTATGGCTGGACTTCAGAATGAAGTTGCCTACGTATCCCGAAGATGGGAATCAAGCCTTATGTAGTTCGGTTCGGGTTCACTCGTGTATTGACACTCTCCTTTTGCGCTCTAATTTTTGCCAAGGCCGCCCTTTATGGGTTTTCAACCTTGCGAGCTCAGTTTTTATTTATTCAAATTTTCTGTGCTCTAACTTTTTCCTAGGTCACCCTTTTGGGTTTTCGGCCTAGCGAGCCACTTAGGGATAGTATTTCTTTAACTTGTCCATGTTGATCGGCTGGGAGAACTCAAGGCCATCTAAATCCATCAGAACGACAGCTCCACCCGACCAAATAGACTTGATGATATAAGGGCCAGTCCAATTGGGTCTGAACTTGCCCCTAGGGTCATGGATGGGAGCTCGGCTGTCTTTGAGCACTAGATTCCCCTCTTTTAAATTCCTGGACTTAACCTTCTTGTTGAAAGCCCTGGCAATTCTTCATTGATAACCCTAGACGTGATACAGTGCTTTCAGCCTTCTTTCATCAAAGAGCATGAGTTCTTCGAACCTGCTTTGCTGCCAATCTACCTCAACTATCTGACACTCAGCCAATACCCATAATGACGGAACCTCAACTTCGATAGGCAGAACAGCCTCCATCCCATAAACCAAGGAATACGGAGTTGCCCCAGTAGAAGTTCGAATTGAAGTCCGGTAGCTCCAAAGAGCAAATGGCAGCTTATCTGGCCAGTCCCTGTAGGTTTTCACCATCTTCTGCAGAATGTGCTTGATGTTCTTGTTGGCGGCCTCAACTGCTCCGTTGGTTTGTGGCCGATATGTAGATGACTTATGACAAGCCACATTCTATTTCTCCAACAAGTCGATCACCTCCTTCTTGAAGTGGGAACCATTATCCGAAATAATCTCATTCGAGACCCTGTAGTGACAACTAATGTTGTTCCTGATGAACTTAGCGACATGCGATGCCTTCAACACCGCGTAAAATTGGGCCTCAACCCACTTCGTGAAGTAGTCTATCGCTACCAGAATGTACTCATGCCCGTTGGACCCCTTCAGAGTGACAGCCCCAATTACATCAATCCCCCAGACTGAAAACGTCCATGGCGAAGTCATGTTGTACAGCTTCGACAACAGAATGTTCATACGATTTGCACGGATCTGGCATTTGTGGCATCGCCGGACAAAGCCAATACAATCATCCTCCATGGTTGACCAGTAATAACCCTGTCTAAGGATCTTCCAAGCTAGCATCACCCCGCTCATGTGTGCTCCACACTCTCCTCCATGGATGGCTTCCATCAGGCGCTTGGACTCTTCAACATCAACACACAGCTTATGTATCTCGAGATGACCCCACTTGTACCATTTATCCCCTCAGACGATGAACTGAGCAGCCATTCTTCGAATTGCCCTCTTATCTTTGGCATTTGCCCCTGGTGGATACACCTCATTTTCCAAGAAGTTCCAGATGTCGTAAAACTAGGGATTCTCATCTTATACCTCATCTATGGCAGCAATCAGCTCGTAAGCCGGCACGAATTTTTGTTCAATGATGATCGGACGTATCCGGACTCCGAAAGGGATATCTATCATAGAAGATAGAGTTGCTAATGAATCTTGCTAATGAATCAGCGAACCTGTTGTTCTCTCTTAACAGATAAGCAAAGTTCAGTTTCTTAAACCGAGGAATCAGAACGTCCAAGGTCTGGTGATAGATTCTCATCTTTTCTTCTTTAACTTTCCAATCTCCTTTAGCTTGAGATACAACAAGGTTCGAGTCCCCGATGACATCTAACCGTTTTGCCCTAGTTCCAGGGTGGCTTCCAATCCAACAATACATGCCTCATACTCTACCTCATTATTCGACACTTTGAACCGGAGTTTGAATGCTAAAGGTATACGGGAATTGTCGGGTGCTATCAGCAACACCCCTATCCCATACCCGTATTGGTTTGACGCTCCGTCAAAGTACAACGTCCAAGTCTCTTCTTCGACGTGCAGAATGGCCTCATCTGGGAATAGATACACAACTGCTTCATCCCCTTCAATTGGGTGGTCGGCTAAGAACTCCGATACTGCTCTTCCTTTCACTAACTTGCACGTCATGTACTTCAAATCAAATTCGGAAATCAAAAGCAACCAACGGGCTAGCCTACCCATAAGCACTGGTTTCTCGAAGAGATATTTGATGGGATCTAATATTGAAACCAGTATTATAGAGTGAGCTAACAGGTAGTGCCTCAACTTCCTGGTAGCCCATACCAAGGCTAGACAAGCCTTCTCTAGCGAAGTGTAGCGGGTCTCGTAATCCAGCATTTTCAGGTAATAGATAACCTTCTCCACTTTTTCCTCAGACTCCTGCGCAAGCATGCAGCCCATTATCGTTTTAGTCACTGATAGGTACAGAATCAACAGTTTTCCCGGCTCAGGCGGTGACAACACAAGTGGGTTCTGTAGATATTGCTTGATCTGCTCGAAAGCAACTTGGCATCGGTCGTCCCATTAGAACTTCTTTCCTTTCTTCAAGAGACCAAACAGTGGTTCACAAGTCAAGGTGAATTTTGTAATAAACCGTCTTATGAATTGTACTTTAACCAGAAAGCCTCGCACCTCCTTTTCAGTCCTCGGTGGTGGCATTTCTAAGATGGCCTTGATTTTAGAAGGATCGACCTCGATACCCCTTTGTGTGATCAAGAGCCCCAGCATTTTCCCTACTGTAACACCAAATGTACATTTCTGAGGATTCAGCCATAACCGATACTCTCTGATCCGTTGGAAGAATTTCTGCAAGGCGGTGTAGTGGACCTCTCTTTCCTTGGACTTGACAAGCATGTCATCCATGTACGCCTCAACCTCTTTATGGATCATATCGTGCAAAATCGTGGTCGCAGCCCGTTGATACGTAGCCCCAGCATTTTTTAACCCAAACAGCATCACCCTATAACAATAGGTTCCCCACGGGGTGGTGAAAGCAGTCTTCTCCCTGTCTTTGGGTGCCATCAAAGTCTGATTATAGCCTGAAAACCCATCCATGAACGAGAGTAGCGCATGCCCAGCAGTATATTGGCCAACCAAGTAGGGTATTCAGATACCAACAGGAACCCTGCGTCAATCTGCTTGGTGACCTCTTCTTTGATTTTCAGAGCCCAGTCCGGGCAGATCCTTCGGAGCTTCTGCTGAATTGGTCGAGCCTCTGGGTCAAAAGGGATTCGGTGCTGTACAATCTCAGGATCGACTCCAGGCATGTCTTCGTAGGACCACGCGAAAACATCTTTGAAATCTTTTAATAAAGCGACTAAGCGCTCGCGCTCCTCCGAAGACAACGTGGACCCAATCTAGACTAGCCGCGGGTCCTTCTCAGTACCAACATTAATTGTGGTGATTTCATCAACCAAAGGTTTTACAAACCTCTTCTGCTCTTGATCAATCAGACGTTGTAAAACCGGAAGAATTTCTTCTTCGTCGTTTTCATCAAAATTTTGAAAGTCTTGATTAATGCAATAAATTAAAGGCATAGAAAAGTACTCGGAAGCCACAGCCGTACCATTCTCATTAATAACATCCAGTCCGCCTGATTCCTTGTTACAACTGACTCAATGGAAAAAGAAAAAGACGACCTGGACAGGACAGTGGCATCCGCGTTATCACCCCCAAGAATACCAGACTCAGACGAGCTGGAACCTGATTCCGACTCCACAGATTCAGTGGAATCAGATTTCAGCTCACTACCTGACCCGGAACTGCTCGATAAAAAGCCCTCCTCATATTGCCAGACAATGGAGGGTGCGATGGATGCATCAAGAATGCCTGAAGATGGGCCCACAACCGCTTCATCCCTGATCATGGAAACTAAGAAGTTATCCCCCAAGCACTCCGGTACGATCTGAGGATCTGAGAGGAGACAAGCCAGTGCTACCCCCATCTCAATTTCTGTGCTCTCGAAATCCCCCTCCTTGCACTGCTCAGTCTCAACTGGTGGGTCTGTCTACTCTTCGGCAACTTCATCCCCGGACAACTAAAGATCAAAAAAGATTTCAAAGCCAGGCAAGCGCCACTTCTCTGCATTCAACCGTGGCTCCGAAAAGCCACAAAACGGGAAGTCTCCCCCCTCCCGGACAAAGCGTCCGTTCAGGGTCCCCTGGATAGATCTGTGCACCAACTCATAATGCTTCTCGGCTTGCTTTGCCCTGGCTCTTCCGGTCATCTCTCTTCCTTTCCTCGCCCAATCCTCTTTGGTAGGCAGATAACCTAAGCCAAAGGTATATGGGTTGTGCGGCACTTCAACCGATGCTGCAACACCCTTCCGGCCACTTCACCCTAATCCCATTCCGGGCATGTGCTGAAACTTGTTCATAAGGTAGACAGACTGCATGCTGACGTATAGCCCCTCATCAACAGCTAGAATATTCTGTACAACCCGGGCCTCAACTAGGGTGAATCTTGACAAAAACACATCCTTTGTGCCATGCTCAATCTCCAGAACTGGTGTAGAAACCTCTGGCGGCGGATGTATCGAAGAATTCCCAAAAACGATTGCTACCCCCTTCCCGTAGGGATACTTCAGCATTTGGTGCAAGGTGGAAGAGACAGCCTTCACCTGGTGCAGCCACGGCTGCCCCAGGAGTAGATTGAAGGTGGCCAGGACATCCAAGACATGAAACTCAATATCCTGTTGCCCTGGACCAACTTGAGTCCGAATCTGTACAGTCCCCACCACCTTTCGGCTGGTATTATCATAGGCCCGTATCACCTGGGCCGTAGGCACAAAATCTGCGGGCTTCAACCCGATAGCATATGTCATTCTCGACGGACACACATCGATAGCAGATCTTGTGTCAACAAGGACCACCGGTATCTATTTCTCTCTACACTCGATAGAGATATAGAGCGGTTTGTTATGATCTGAGCCCTTAAGGGGCAGTTCCTTGTCAGTGAAAGTCAAGGTCGGGGAAGCTCCTCCCTAGAAAACCAGCCCTACCAGCTGCTCAGGAGTTGTGTCAATTGAAAGTTTAGCCCTGTCCATTGCAGAAAGGATAACTTGTCTATGAACTCTTGAGGCCATAAGCAATCCCCAGATGGAGATGTCTGCTTGAATTTTCTTAAGCTGTTTCAGTACAGTCTCCTCCTTGAGCAGTTTTTCATTCTGCCTCTCTGTTTCTTTGTCCTTCCCGGACGCCTCCGGCTGGTCCAAGTGTGGGAGCTTGAAATACCGCCCACTCCTAGTCATATGGTCAACCTCCTCAACATACCAGGTGTCATCCGGTTGGTTCTGTCCCCAACCCTCATCAGTGTGGGCAAGACGTAAGTCATCGTCTTCCCACCACATGCCGTCGGCAACTGACAGACAATTGTCTGGCTCTATTGTAACTGTTTTTGTGCTCATAGCACATTTCGTCCCTGAAGGGGCCTTGGCCTTCCTAGCCCTCTCAAGATCCTCGATCTTTTCCTGCTCAAGCCGCTTCAGTGCAGCCTCCCGTTCAGTGTTTACTATACTCAAACTGCCCGTATCCCGAGCAAAATTCTTAACACCGGTGCTCTCCAGCGATACTTCCTGATTCTCGACCATTCCGACCACTGTTGATATCCCAACTTCTGATTGCCCCCGTTCTGGCTGAGTTTCCTCAACAACATCTGGCTGGTCACTGAGTCCCTCCGTATTCTTTGCCGATCCATCCAAGTCAAACCAGTTGATGTTCACATCCCCTGAATCGTGCTTTTCAAAGAACTGCAGATTTGTGATGTCTTCTTCCAGCTCTGCTAGGTTATCTAGCCCCTGACTAGGTCCATCCTCCCGAACCACATAGATCTCTGCCCTAACTGGAAACTCTACCCTCGACTTAGCCTGGTCTGTTGATGTGATATAACCACTTGGATTGTACGCAAAGCTCGCAGGCCCCTCAGGCTCTGATTCAACATTCTCATCTGCCTCCAAAGTCATCTCGGTTCTGTCTTCGACAGTCACCACTACCAGCTCAGGTTGGGTTTGGGAGATGCTCAACATGTACAAGTCCGTGCTGTCTGGAATGAACACCTTAGGCTTGGGTAGGTCGGAGGGTGTGATATATATGCTCGGGTCATATGAAATGGCCGTGGTTTGGATCAGGTTGATGTGTTTGGGTGGTGGAGCTTGGTTATGTGGTGGGAGTAGGTTGGTAGTGACATTCGGCTTCTTTAGAGGCGCAATCACCTTGTTGTCAATAAGATCCTGGATCTCATGATGCAGTCTGTAGCACGAGTCGGTGTCATGACCGTGTTGTTGGTGAAAGGCACAGTATTTGGTCGGGTTATGGGAGGAAGGAAGTTTGTCTGGTAATGGCTGCGGCTCCAAGGGCTTCAAATGCCCCTTTTTGATCAGGACCCTCAGGGCTGTTGACAGAGACATGTACAGTGGGGTGAAGGTTCTCTGGCCTCGGGGTGGATATCTGGCCGTTTGTGAGTTGGTTCCGGACACACCGGTGAAGAGTGTAGTTGTAAGTGTTTTTGGAGTGGTGGTGGTAACCATGCCCACATCAGAAGTTCTAGTAGCTGCAGCACTACTCATGTCTGCATTCGAACTGTGTGTAAATGTCCTCTTGGGCTGCTCTCTCTCATGGTCAATCAGGCCCTGCTTCATGGCGTCCTCAATCTGTACCCCAATCTCGTGTAAATCAGAAAAGGTGGAGAGGGGTAAGGCGATCATTTTTTGCATCAGCTTGGGTTGGAGGTTGCGCACAACCATCCGTATCTGATCCTTCTCGACCGGCCTGGTGGTCATCATAGAAGCTTTGGCCCTCCAACGGGTTACAAAGTCAGAGAAGCCCTCTTTCGGCTCCTGTCTGGTTGTCTCGAGATCACGAGTTATGATCTTGATCTGTGTGTTGTAGGAGTATTGAGCTATAAAGGCCTCAGCCATCTCCTCTCAGCTTCTCTTGACAGAGTCCTCCAGCTTTGCGTACCAAATAACCGCAACACCCGATAGGGTTCGGCCGAAGAGGGAAAGCTTTTGCAGTCTGGAGAGGCCCATTGGCCTTAGGATATCTGAGAACAACCGCAGATGTACCATGAGATCCCCAGATCCATCAAAGCGATCTATATGCGGCATCTTGAACCGATCTGGCAAAGTCACCGCCGAATCGGTGTATCCATCCTCTATGTCTGGAATGGAATTAACGCCTTGAGCCTTTTTGAACAGCTTTTCTAACTTGCTCACTTTCAGTGCTGTTGGATCCACTTCAAATTCAAACGGTGTATCCACTAGATTAGTCGGTGCTTTGGACAGCTGAGGTAGGATTAGGGGTGGAACTGGCCTCGTTGGGACGTCCGTATTCCCCTGAACGTTTGCAGTTTCCCCGAGTGTTGGAACTCTAGGTGGAGATGGGGGTGGATGCGAAGCAGATGCTCCGGCTTGTTGCGGTTGCTATTGTTGCTGAAGTCTGGCAATCAGCTCTGTCTGTTAAGCCATAACCTCCGCTTGACGCGCGGCAAACTCAGCTTGGCGGGTAGCATCCTGCTGCATGGCTTGCATGGTCTCTTGGAGCTAACGCATCATGTCCTCCATACTTGCCATAAGGTGCTGATCTAATTGAACAATAGGTGTATCTCTCTTTGCGGTAGAAACGAAAACCTCAGCCCGACTACTCACTAGTGGGGTAGATAAGGACCGCGGATCTGGTAACCACTGTACTTGTGTACTATGCCTAACTAACCTCCGTCTAGTAACTGGGGGGTAATGAAAGGAACACTGCTTGCTCGTCAACTAGATCCTCGGATCAATGAAGCCTTCGACCTCTGGTCCAAAGTGCTCAGGGGGAATTTTCCTTTTCAGAAGCAATTGTGCTAGACTACCTTGCAAAAAGATAAATAAAGCAAAATAAGGAAACAAACAACCAGAAAAACGGACAGCAATTCGGCGTAAATAAACACAACACATAGTTGATAATCACAAGCTGAAAGAATTGTTCTCAAACACTGATCGTTGCTCCCAAATCACTGCCTTCAATTTGATACCCTTAGGTAAAACTGATTCCCCCAAATACTGATGCCCACAGGCCTGATACCCAGACTTGCAAACTGATACATACAACCTGTAGAGACATACTCTGACAGCACATATCAAGCAAGTAAGAGCCAAAACACCCCTATGTAGGGATAGGGTTTCCTTGTCCTATCTTGTCAGGAGCTAAGGTTTCACTACGCACGTAGCGGTTTCAAACAACCTATAATTGGGTAAGCAACCTGTCCTAGTTTGGAATGGTCTTTACGGATTCTGATATGCAACTAGGTCGAATGGTCAAAAGGGTGCCTTGGTAAAAATTAAGGTTTGTGTTCCCATCGTGGCAGAGCCCGTAACCGGTCAGCCTTATGGCACGCTTCTCAAAGCAAGCCTCCAGCAAACCATTCACGAATAGCAGACGGCAAACACGGTGTCCTAGGCGCACCAATGCAAATGCAATACAAAGAAACACATAAGTGTAGACAAAACAACATATCATGAGTTCGAGTCAAATTCTCTAAATCCCCAGCAGAGTCGCTAGAAACTGTAGACCGCCCGAACTCCGCTCCACACGCGAGAGCGCAAATTGTAGTTCTAGCTACTACAGTTCGGACCCATGTCACGGTTTTGAATCTAATCTCACAAAGTGCAATGTAAGACTGATAAATCACCAAAGAGTCCAAATCCGGCAAATCGTTTTGGAAAATCAATTTTAATCAAAAAGTACCAAACATGGACTACTTTGCCAAATTTCAGAGTCGCCACCTAAATATTTTGTTTTGGGAAATTTAGGAAACCCTGACTCATGCCTAAGGCCACGTGTCTGTCATCACCAAAGTTGCCTCGGTTCTGGAACTTGGGTATGAGAGGGAAAGGTCCTAAAATGAGCACCCCCGCTCGCCCGATCAAAGATCGGCCTCTACTAACATAATATGTTGTTTTTATAAACACATACGTTCTTATTCTGATTTATTAGCTAACCTTACTATGTGATACGCGCAGCATACAAGTATAGACTCAATCACGCGGATTGGAACAAAACAATTCATGTTTGTATTTTAAAGTGGTTTGAAAGTGCTACTCGCAAGTAGGCTAAAGCGCGGATTTGCCACCCTCAAGTGGGCTTAGAAAAACATGATTTTGCCACTTCAAGTGGGCTTAAAACTCACAATCATCGAGTTGTTCCAATTCAGGCAATCAAGTCTCCACCAACAAGCATTCATGCAGTTATAGCAACTAAGTAATTAGCCTCATGGCAAGCATGCAATCATGGCAGTCAGTTACACACATGCAAGGATGCTAAAGCATAAACACTTACAGTGTACTCCGAGCCAAAAAAGAAGCTAGTTAGTAATCAATGCATGATCCTAACTATGTTAAATGCCTAATGCAACACATGCAAAAATGCAACTAAATAGGCTCAGCTATTCTAAGATGGCATATGATTTACAACACTTGATACATGTATTCAAATAGGTATTGAAATACGATGCAGTTTGAATGATGCGTCGAGCCCGGTGCATGCAATACGAATGAATGATGCACGCATGCAAAGCATAAGTATGCTAATTGAAACATGCCCTAAAACTAACCATCAAAAGCTGGTAAATAAAAGGGAGAAAGACGTGAGGTTAGAAGACATTCACATACACACGCACACTTATTACAATATTTGCCCTCTCGACGAAGGGTCCGAATAAATAAGCTAAGCTAACTATACTAAGCTACTTATTTACAAACCAACTAATTAACTATGCTATTCTAGCTAATTAATTACAACACAAATTGAAAACTAGTTAAGCTAAGCTAATTTAAAATATTACAAAGCAAATATTCTAATTACTGGGAATTTATTGGGAATTTACTGATAATTTATTGGGAATTTAATCAGTAATTTACTGAGAATTTACTTGGAATTTACTGAGTAATTTACTGAGAATTTACTAAAAATTTACTCCGTAATTTAATGAGAATTTACTGGAAATTTACAAAGTAATTTAATGAGAATTTTTTGGGAATTTATCGAGAATTTACTCTGTAATTTACTTAGAAGTTACTGCGTAATTTACTAAGAATTTACTGAGAATTTTTTTGGAATTTACTGTGTAATTTACTGAGAATTTACTGGGAATTTACTTAGTAATTTACTGAGAATTTACTAGGAATTTATTGAGTAATTTACTGAGTAATTTAAGAGAAATTTACTGAAAATTTATTGAGAATTTACTGTTAATTTACTCAGTAATTTACTGAGAATTTATTGGGAATTTACTCAGAATTTAATACGTATTTACTGAGAATTTACTAGGAATTTTGCTGAGTAATTTAATGAGAATTTATTGCGAATTTACTCAGTAATTTAGTGAGAATTTACTGGGAATTTACTGAGTTGTTTACTGAGAATTTACTTAGAATTTACTGGGAATTTACTAAGAATTTACTGGGAATTTATTGAGAGTTTACTGGGAATTTACTCAGTAATTTACAGAGAATTTAATGGTAATTTACTGAGAATTTACTAGGATACTGCAGAGTAATTGAATAAGAATTTATTGAGAATTTACTGATTAACTTAACGAGAATTCACTGAGAATTTACTTGGAATTTTCTAGGTAATTTTCTGATAATTTATTGAGAATTTACTAAGTAATTTTTTGAGAATTTACTGGGAACTTACACAGTAATTTAATGAGAATTAACCGGAAATTTACTGAGTAATTTATTGAGAATTTACTAGGAATTTAATCAGTAATTTACTGAGAATTTACTCGAAATTTAACCAGTAATTTACTAAGAATTTACTTGGAATTTACTGAGAATTTACGGAAAATTTAATGGAAATTTACTGAGAATTTATAGGGAATTTACTGAGTATTTACTGGGAATTTAGTGAGTATTTACAGCGAATTTACTGAGAATTTAATAGGAATTTACTGATTAATTTAATGAGAATTTTTTGGGAATTTTTTGAGTAATTTAGTGAGAATTTACTGGAAATTTACTCAGTAATTTACTCGTAATTCACTGTGTAATTTACTAAGAATTTACTACGACTTTACTTAGTAAGTTAATAAGAATTTACTGATTAACTTAATGAGAATTTACTGGGAATTTAACTGGAATTTACTGAGTAATTTACTGGGAGTTTACTTAGTAATTTACTGAGTAATTTACTCTGAATTTACTACAAATTTTCTGAGAATTTAAAGGGAATTTACTGAGTAATTTTTTGAGAATTTAAAGGGAATTTAAATAGTAATTTAATGAGAATTTACTTGGAATTATCTAAGTAATTTACTGGGAATTTACTAAGTAATTTACTGAGAATTTACTGCGAATTTATTGGAAATTTACTTAGAATTTACTTAGTAATTTACTGAGAATTTACAAGGAATTTTCTGAGTAATTTACTAGGAATTTATTGAGTAATTTACTGAGAATTTACTGAGTAATTTACTGGTAATTTACTGAGAATTTAATAGAAATTTACTGAGAATTTACACTGTAATTTACTGAGTAATTTATTGAGAATTTATTGCGAAATTATTTAGTAATTTATTGAGAATTTACTAGGAATTTAATGACAATTTACTGGTAACTTACTACGTAATTTACTGAGAATTTACTGGGAATTAACTGAGTAATTCACTGGGAATTTAGTGGTAATTTACTAAATAATTTACTGAGAATTTATTAGGAATTTACTAAGTAATTTAATGAGAATTTTATGGGAATTTGCTAGGAATTTACTAAGTAATTTACTGAGAATTTACAAGAATTTTCTCAGAATTTATCGAGTAATTTACTAGTAATTTTCTGAGAATTTACTAGGAATTTACTGAGTAATTTACTGAGAATTACTTAGAATTTACCGCATAATTTAATTAGAATTTACTGGGAATTTACTATGTAATGTACTGTAAATTTACGGAGTAATTTAATGAGAATTTACAGGGAATTTACTAAGTAATTTATTGAGAATGTACTTGGAATTTACTCAGTAATTTAATGAGAATTTACAGGGATTTAATGAGTAATTTATTTAGTATTTATTGAGTAATTTAATGAGAACTTACTGGGAATTGACAGAGTACTTTAATGAGAATTTACTTAGTTATTTTTGAGAATTTATTGGGAATTTACGAAGTAATTTAATGAGAATTTACTGGAAATTTATTAAGTAATTTACTTAGAATTTACTAGGAATTAATGTGAATTTACTGAGTAATTTACTGAGAATTTACTGAAAATTTATTGAGTAATTTAGTGAGAATTTACTGAAAATTTACTGAGTAATTTAATGAGAATTTATTTGGAATTTACAGAGAATTTACTCTGTAATTTACTAAGAATTTACGGAGTAATTTAATGAGAATTTTCTGAGAACTTTTTGGGAATTTGCTTCGTAATTTATTGAGAATTTACTGAGTAATTCACTGAGAATTTACTGAGTAATTTAATGAGAATTTACTAGGAATTTACTGAGAATATATTGGGAATTTACTGAGAATTTACTTGAAATATACTGAGTAATTTACTGAGAATTTACTAGAAATGTACTGATTAATTTAATGAGAATTTGCTGGGAATTTACTGAGAATTTACTGCAAATTTACTAGGAATTTACTGAGTAATTTACAGAGAATTTACTTGGAATTTTGCTAAGTAATTTAATGAGAATTTATTGGGAATTTACTGAGTAATTTAATGAGAATTTACTGGGAATTTACTGAGTAGTTTACAGAGAATTTACTGATAATTTACAAAGTAATTTACTGAGAATTTACTCAAAATTTACTGATTAATTTACTGAGAATTTCCTGAATATTTTCTGGGAATGTACTTAGTAATTTACAGAGAATTTACTGAGTACTTTAATGAGAATTTACAGGGAATTTACTTTAATTTACTAAGTAATTTAGTGAGAATTTACAGTGAATTTACTCAGTAATTTACTGGGAATTTATTAGTAATTTACAGAGAATTTAATGGGAATTTACTGAGTAATTTGTTAAGAATTTACTCGAAATTTACTGAGAATTTACTAGAAATTTACTAAGTAATTTAATAAGAGTTTACGGGGAATTTACTAATTAACTTAATGAGATTTTAGTGGTAATTTACTGAGAAATTTAGTGAGAATTTACTTAGTAATTCACTGAGAATTTACCTAGAATTTACTGACTAATTTTCTGAGAATTTACTAGGAATTTACTGAGAATTTAATGGAAATATACTGAGTAATTTTTTGATAATTTACTAGGAACTTACACAGTAATTTAATGAGAATTAACTGGGAATTTACTAAGTAATTTATTGGGAATTTACTATGAATTGACTGGGAATTTACTAGGAATTTATTTCGTAATTTACTGGGAATTTATTGAGTAATTTACTAGGAATTTACTACGAATTGACTGGGAATTTATTTCGTAATTTACTGGGAATTTATTGAGTAATTTATTGAGATTTTATTGGGAATTTAATGGGAATTTATAGGAAATTTACTGAGTATTTACAGGGAATTTACTGAATTATTTAATGAGAATTTACTGGGAATTTACTGAGAATTTATTGAGTAATTTTATGAGAATTTGCAGGTAATTTACTTGGAATTTATTGAGTAATTTACTGAGAATTTACAGGAATTTACCGGGAATTTACCGAGTAATTTACTTATAATTTACTGTGTAATTCACAGAGAATTTAGTTGGAATTTACAGCATAATTTAATGAGAATTTACTTGGAATTTACTGAGAATTTACGGGGAATTTACTATGTAATTTACTGAGATTTTACTGGGAATTTACTCAGTAACTTAATGAAAATTTACTGTAAATTTATTGAGTAATTTAATAAGAATTTACTGTAAATTTATTGAGTAATTTAATAAGAATTTACTGAGAATTTACTGGAAATTTATAGGGAATTTACTCGGTAATTTACTGAGAATTTACTGGGAATTTACTGAGTAATTTATTGAGAATTTTCTGGGAATTTACAGAGTAATTTAATGAGAATTTACTGGAAATTTACCGAGAATTTACTGGGAATTTAATGAGTAATTTACTGAGAATTTATTGGGAATTTAGTCAGTAATTTACTAAGAATTTACTAGGAATTTAATGAGTAATTTACTGAGAATTTGCTTTGAATTTATAGAGTAATTTACTTGGAATTTACTGAGTAATTTAATAAGAATTTACGGGGAATTTACTAAATAATTTACTGGGAACTTACTCAGTAATTACTGAGAATTTACTGGAAATTTACAGACTAATTTACTATGTAATTTACTGAGAATTTATTAGGAATTTACTAAGTAATTTACTGAGAATTTACTGGGAATTTACTGAGTAATTTACTACGAATTGACTAGGAATTTACTGAGAATTTACTCAATAATTTACCTAGAATTTATTGGGAATTTACTGAGTAATTTAATGAGAATTTACCGGGAATTTAATGAGAATTTACTGGGAATTTAGTCAGTAATTTCCTGAGAATTTACTGAGAAATTTAATAAGATTTTATGGGAATTTACTGATTAATTTAATAGGAATTTGCTGAGTAATTTACTGATAATTTACAGGGAATTTACTTAGTAATTTACAGAGAATTTTTTGAAAATTTACTGAGTAATTTACTGTGAATTTACTGCGAATTTACATAGTAATATAATGAGAATTTTCTGGGAATTTAGTGAGTAATTTATTGAGAATTTACTGGGAATTTACTCAGAAATTTACTTGGAATTTACTGGGAATTTACTCTATAATTTACTGGAAATTTATTAGAATTTACTAGGAATTTAATTGGAATTTATTGATAATTTACTAAGAATTTACTAAGTAATTTTCTGAAAATTTTCTGAGAATTTACTCGGTAATTTACTGAGAATTTACTTGGAATTCACTGCGTAATTTACTGAGAATTTACTTGGATTTTACTGAGTAATTTACTAGTAACTAATTTACAGGGAATTTACTTGGAATTAATTGCATAATTTAATGTGAATTTTTTGGTAATTTAATGAGTAATTTAATAAGAATTTATTGGGAATTTACTGAGAATTTACTCAAGAATTTACTGAGAACTTACTGGGAATTTACTGGGAAATTTACTGAGAATTTAATGGGAATTTACTAAGTAATTTACTGAGAATTTAAAAGGAATTTACTGAGTAATTTAATGACAATTTACTGGGAATTTATTGAGTAATTTACTAAAAATTTACTGGGAATTTACTGAGTAATTTAATAAGAATTTATTGGGAATTTAATGAGAATTTACTGGGAATTTACTGAGAATTTACAGGGAATTTCCTTAGTAATTTACTGAGAAATGACTGGGAATTTACTGAGTATTTACAGAGAATTTAATGAGAATTTACTGGGAATTTACTAGGAATTTACTGAGAAATTTACTGAGATTTTTTTGGGAATTTACTAAGTAATTTATTGAGAATTTACTGGGAATTTAATGAGAATTTAGTTGGAATTTAATGGGTAATTTACCGAGAATTTAATGGGAATTTATTGATTAATTTGATGGGAATTTATTGGGTAATTTACCGAGAATTTATTGGAAATTTACGGGGAATTTAATGAAAATTTACTCAATAATTTACTGAGAATTTATTATGAATTTACTAAGTAATTTACTAAGAATTAACTAAGAATTTACTCGGTAATTTACTGGGAATTTACCAAGTAATTTACTGAGAATTTAATGGGAATTTACTGAGTAATTTACTGGGAATTTACTTAGTAATTTTCTAAGAATTTACATTCAATTTCCTCAGTAATTTACTGAGAATTTACTGGGAGTTTACTGAGTAATTTACTTAGAATTTGCTGGGAATTTACTGAGTAATTTAATGAGAATTTACTGGGAGTTTACACAGTAATTTAATTAGAATTTACTAGGAATTTACTGTGAATTTACACAGTAATTTACTAAGCATTTTCTAAAAATTTACTGAGTAATTTAATGAGAATTTACTTAAATTTTACACAATAATTTGCTGGGAATTTACTAAGAATTTACTGGGAATTTACTTTGTAATCTACTGAGAATTTACTAGGAATTTACTGAATAATTTACTGAGAATTTATTGGGAATTTACACAGTAATATAATAAGAATTTACTGGAAATTTACTGAGTAATTTACTAAAAATTTACTGGGAATTTACTGAGTATTTTACTGAGAGTTTACCGGGAATATACTGAGAATTTACTCAGTAATTTACAGAGAATTTACTTGTGATTTACTGAGAATTTATTGGGAATTTATTGAGTAATTTACAGAGAATTTACTCGAAATTTACTGTGAATTTACTGAGAATTTTATAGAAAATTACTGGAAATTTACTGAGAATTTACTTGGAATTTTGTGGTAATTTACTAAGAATTTGCTGAGTAATTTAAGGAGAATTTAATTGGAATTTACTGGGAATTTACTCGGTAATTTACTGACAATTTACGTGAAATTTACTAAGTAATTTACTGAGAATTTACTGGGAATTTACCGAGTAATTTACGGGGAATTTTGCTGAGTAATTTACTGAGAATTTACTTCAAATTTATTACATAATTTAATGTGAATTTTCTGGGAATTTACTGAGAATTTACTGGCAATTTACTGAGAATTTACTGGCAATTTACTAGGAATATATTGCGTAATTTACAGGAAATTTACTGAGTAATTTACTGAGAATTTACCGAGTAATTTACTGAGAATTTACTGGGAATTTACTTAGTACTTTAATAAGAATTTACTGGGAATTTTCTAAGTAATTTAATAAGAATTTACTTAGAATTTACTGATTAATTTAATGAGAATTTACTGGAAATTTATTGAGAATTTGCTAGGAATTTACGGCGTAATTTACTAAGAATGTACTGGTAATTTACTCGAAATTTACTAAGTATTTACTGAGAATATACTGGGAATTCACTAATAATGTACTGGGAATTTAATCAGTAATTTACTAAGAATTTACTGAGTAATTTACTGAGAATTTATTGCGAATTTACTGAGGATTTACTTTGGAATTCACTGAGAATTTACTCCGTAATTTAATGAGAATTTATTGGGATTTTACTGAGAATTTACTCTGTAATTTACTTAAAAGTTACTGAGTAATTAATTGAGAATTTTTTGAGAATTTATTGCATAATTTGCTGAGAATTTACTGGGAATTTACTAAGTAATTTAATGAAAATTTACTGAGAATTTACTGGGAATTTACTTAGTAATTTACGAGGAATTTACTGAATAATTTACTGAGAATTTACTAGGAATTTACTGTGTAATTTGTTGAGAATTTTTTGGAAATTTACTGAGTAATTTAATAAGACTTTACTTGAAATTTACTGATTAATTTAATGAGAATTTACTGAGAATTTATTGAGAATTTGCTAGAAATTTACTGCGTAATTTATTAAGAATTTACTGGTAATTTACTCGGAATTTACTAAGTATTTACTGAGAATATACTGGGAATTTACTGATAATGCACTGGGAATTTAATCGGTAATTTACTAAGAATTTACTGAGTAATTTACTGAGAATTTATTACGAATTTACTGAGAATTTACTCCGTAATTTAATGAGAATTTATTGGGAATTTACTGAGAATTTACTTTGTAATTTACTTAGAAGTTATTGAGTAATTTACTGAGAATTTTTTGAGAATTTATTGCGTAATTTGTTGAGAATTTACTGAGTAATTTAATGAAAATTTACTGAGAATTTACTGGAAATTTACTTAGTAATTTACGAGGAATTTACTGAATAATTAATTTACTGAGAATTTACTAGGAATTTACTGAGAATTTTCTGGAAATTTACTGAGTAATTTAATAAGACTTTACTTGAAATTTACTGATTAATTTAATGAGAATTTATTGAAAATTTACTGGAAATATACTCAGTAACTTGTTGAGAATTTACTTGGAATTTACAGAGAATTTACTGTGAATTTACTGGGTAATTTTTTGAGAATTTACTATGAATTTTACTGACTAATTTAATGAGAATTTACTGAAAATTTACTGAGTAATTTAGTGATAATTTACTAGGAATTTACTTAGTAGTTTACTGAGAATTTACTAGGAATTTACTAAGAATTTACTGAGAATTTATTGAGTATTTACTGGGACTTTACTGAGTAATTTACTGAGAATTACTAGCAATTTACTGAGTAATTTAAAGAGAATTTGTTGGGAATTTACTGGTAATTTGCTGAGTAATTTAGTTAGAATTTACTGGGAATTTACTCAGTAATTTATAGAGAATTTAATGGAAATTTACAGAGTAATTTACTGAGAATTTACTCGGAATTTACTGAGTAATTTACTGAGAATTTACTACGACTTTACTTAGTAATTTAATAGGAATATAGTCATTAACTTAACGAGAATTTACTGAGTAATTTACTAAGAATTTATTGGGAGTTTACTTTGTAATTTACTGAGAATTTACTTGTAATTTACTGAGTAATTTACTTAGAATTTACTGGGAATTTTTTGAGAATTTATAGGGAATTTACTGAGTAATTTTTTGAGAATTTACTTGAAATTTAAACAGTAATTTAATGAGAATTTCCTTGGAATTTACTAAGTAATTTACTAAGTAATTTCCTTTGAATTTACTGCGAATTTTTTGGGAATTTATTGAGAATTTACTCAGTAATTTACTGAGAATTTATTAAGCAATTTACTGAGAATTTACTTTGTAATTTACTGAGTAATTTACTAAGAATTTACTAGGAAGTTACTAAGTAATTTACTGAGAATTTACTTTGTAATTTGCTGAGAATTTATTGGGAATTTGCTGAGTAATTTAGTAAGAATTTACTGAGTAATTTACTTAGAATTTACGTGCAATTTACACAGTAATTTAATGAGAATTTACTGGAAATTTATTGGGAATTTTCTGGGAATTTACTGAGTAATTTACAGAGAATTTTCTGAGAATTTACAGAGTAATTTAATGAGAATTTACTGCGAATTTACTAGGAATTTACTGAGAATTTACTCAGAATTTACTAGGAATTTACGGGCAATTTACTTGGAACTTACCGCGTAATTTACTGGAAATTTATTAGGAATTTGCTGAGAATTTACTGAGAATTATGTGGTAATTTACTAAGTAATTTACTGAAAATTTACTGGGAATTTACTAAGTAATTTAATGAGAATTTACTGAAAATTTACTGAGTAATTTTATAGCGGTCCCGATATTTCCTGTTGTTGTTTAACTATAATCCGGACTCGGTTCCGTAGATTCGTTGTTATCTTATCCTCATTTCTATCCCTTACTCTTTTAATTAGAATTTTGGGTTGTGTTGGGCAGGTTGGGAATAAGTGGGTCGTGTTTTAAAACTTAGAAATTTTGCCCAGGTTTTGGTCTCTCCGCTCGAGCGGCGATTTGACGCTCGAGCGGGATTTTGTTGTTGCCTCTCCGCTCGAGCGGCAGTTTGGACGCTCGAGCGTGAATTTCCTTCTCTCAGCATTTTGGTCGTCTGCAGAAAATTCTGGGAGAGTGCACCCGGCGCTCGAGCGGATCTTTGGACGCTCGAGCGTGAACCTGTGTCTGTACGCTCGAGCGGGGTGTTGTACGCTCGAGCGGACCTGCTTTTATATCAGTTCGTGAAACCACCTTTTTGATCACTTTTTGATTTCCTTTCTCTCTCTTACTTTTTCAAAACCTCCATTGGAGAGCACCTCACTCTAAAACCGAACTTCTCTCTTAGGATTGATCTACCTAGAGTGTTTTCCTCACCTTGGGCCTTTGTAAGAAGTGTGTTGATCGTCGAGGGCTTTGTTGAGATCTGAGAAATTTGGGATTTGGAGCACTTCTGAGTTTTACTCATCTTCTCCCTTGGAGCTCTGAATTTGAGGTAGGGATATCCTACTCCTCTCTATGGATTTTGTCTTTAAATTTTGGTAATTTGAGAGGTTGGGGTTGGTTTGGTAATTTTGTGAAAGTTTGGGCCTTTTGTGTTATTTTACAAAAGTTGGGGTTTTATTTGTAATAAACCTAGATGCATGTTTGGTATAGAGAAATGGAATAAATGTTGAATCATTGATGAAAATGGGACCTAAGGGTGGTAATGGTAATTATGGATAATGACCTAATTACATTGTTTAATTAATTGAGATAATTAATTGTGGGAAATGAGGAAATGAAATGGAATTGTTGAGATTGGGAGTGCATGGGGTTAAAGGGTGTAGTTGAATTATTTATCACTCACCGAATTGAAATGTCGATTGAATATCCATTGTGCATTTATTTCCTGCTTAGAAATAATTGCTTTGGGCTACCGATGGAGGGTAGTGTTGATTGTTGTAGACAATGCTTGATGATTAGGCAAACTAAAACTAATCAATTGGATGTGTCATAGAGCATGTCGGTTGATAGAATACATTAATTTTATGTATTGATTGATTGCATATGTGATTCTGTGTTTATATGCATTACTTGTGTATGGGAGGAGATAGGGGATGTACTCCACGGTTTAGGGGAAGATGGGGGATGTACCTCTAAACCGGTTAATGGTTTAGGGGAAGATGGGGGATGTACCTCTAAACCGGTTGTTGGAATGTTGATATAGCTCATATGCTTATCGGTTGAAGTGTTGATACAGCTCATATGCTTATCGGTTGAAGTGTTGATACAGCTCATATGCTTATCTGTTGTAGTAGTGATATAGCTCATATGCTTATCTATTGAAAAGTTTGTTTGATTTGATATAGCACTAAAATGTATATCATCATTGTTTGCGAAGTATGGGAGTAGTTTATGTGTTATTGATACAACACCATAATGTGTATCCACCTTGGATTTCGAAAGTGTTCTAGTGATGAACTATAATCTCATTAAACGTTCTGGCCAGAGTACTGAGCCTTGTTTTCAAACTCAAAGTTGAACAAAAATGAAAAGTGAATTGTAATATAGACTTGGCTGTCATGGTAACGTAGGGAGATGTAAATGGAAGTGTCAGTGTTGACCATCTATCAGTTGCTAATCTTTTAGTCATTGTTCATGGTTGGTTTAGTGTATTTCTACTGGGCTGTGGCTCACCCTATATGGGAATATCATTTTCAGGTACAGGTAGCATGCCACCTCCAAGGACGTAGCTTGGGAGGCTAGAGGCGGACTTTTTGTTGTTTTACTTTTGATGTATTACATGTAAATTCAAGCCAAGGGCTTAACGTGTTTGAGTTAGTACTCTTTTGTTGTAACCAAGTGTTAACTTGGAAAGCTGTAAGCCCATAGGGCATTTGCTTTTGTTGTTAACATGTAATACTTTTTGTAATGAAACTCTGATAAATGAAAGAATGTGAAGCTTTTGAATATCAATGCATGTCTTATTTAATGGGTTTAAAGTTATTATTTTGAGGGCGTTACAACTTGGTATCAGAGCGTACCTGGTTCGAATACTTTGGGTACGTGGGAAGTGATTAGTATCACAATGGGTTTCTCTCGCTTGTTAGAGACTTAGACGTAATGTTACGTACTTTTGTGATAACATGTTTATGTGACTATTTGGGTATGGAATGTAGTTTCTTGGATGTTGATTGGATCCTTGGGTTTCTGGGAGTCCAGTTGGAAAGGCACTTGATCAATGCTGTTTCTGATCGGAACTCTAGTAACGCCTCGGGACTATCATTATCTGGAAATGAAATTCGTAAGTGCTTACATGTTTATGTGCTTATGTGGAGTGAATTACAGTTGTCCATGTGTTAGGATGTAAGTGTTTAGTTTCGGCACATGTATGAGTGTGCTAACGTGTCTCCGTTACTTTCACTAGGATGCCTAGGCGAGGAAGTTGCGATTTCCCTCCTTCCGCTCGGGAAGAGCTGCGGAAACAATTTGTGGAATTACGCCAAGGTACTACACCTTTGGTGCGGTTCGAAAGATGGTTTGCTAATCTGTCGAGGTTTGCTCCAGAATTGGTGGAGACAGAGGACTTACGTTGTTTTGAGTTTGAGAGTAAGCTGCGTGACGACATCCGTGTAAGGATAGCGGGGTCTTGGCATAAAAGATATAGGGCGCTTGTTGAGGCGGCCGCCCATGTAGAGGCTGCAGTGCTAGCAATGGGGCAGAGTGGGGAGGAAGCCATCTCGGCGACTCCTGTGACTCAGGGTGTTGGTAGGCCTTTTAAGAGGCAGAGGGTTTTAAACTCGCAACAGGGAGGACGGGCTAGAACTGCCCTTCCAGTGTCAGATTTGGGTTCGGGGGAAAGTAAGCAGAGGGGCATCATTTGTTTCAGATGCGGTCTGCTGGGCCACAGGGTTTCGGTTTGCCCACAGAAGAAAGGGGTGGGGTTAGCAGTTCAACCAGTAGTTGTACCACCAGGATCATCCAACCAGTCGGGTTTTGGACCGATTAAATGCTCAGTGGGGAGGCAGTTGTTGGGGTCTTCATCAGCCCAGATTCTGAACCAATCTCGTGCTCAGGCACCGCCTACTTGTTGGGTGTGTAATCAGCCGGGTCATATTCGACGTTCTTGTACTCAGCCGGGAGCTTCTTTAGGGGTTTTACAACCTAACCAGGCTCAGTTTCTTTCGACTGGACAGGAACAGTATCGTTTTGGGGGACTAGCAGGCCAGATTGCGAGGGCCTCAGTAGAGTCAAGTTCCCAAGCCCCAGCTAGGGAAGTTTGTAGTTGTTCCAGGTGTGGGCAGAGGGGGCATACCAGTGGTTCTTGTCCGTGACTTGTAAGCTCGTAGGTTGCCTTATGTTCGGGGATGACCAACTTCGGCGGTCCAACAAGGGACGGTAGTAGTAGTAATACTGATGGGATGGTTTTGTTTTGACTAATCCGTTTTGTAATCAGTGGATTATTGTTTTGTGATCATTGGGTTCCGTTGTGTAACCAATGTGTTTTGGGAAGGTTGAAACATCTAAGCTGTTTGTTTATCTATATATATATACATATATGCTTTGTTTGTTAATTTCCCTAGAGTGGGTGAATTGGAGCATGTCGTAGCTCTAAAATTTTATTAATGTATAAAGTTCCTATAAAAAAAAAAAAATTTTTTTTTATGCTTGTGACTTGATTTGGGAAGGATGAGGGCTAGAGAGCCATGTTTTCAAAATTTGGAAGAACCACCGAGGGGTACGTGTCCTAGCCAAGGTAATATTGGAGCGAGAACTGTTTTACTTGCCGAGTGTGTGGAATTACATGAGTACTACCCATTTAAAGTTTTGTGCGTGGTATAGCTTTTGATCTACTGTCGGGTGAACTTGAGAGGATGTGAAGTGTACGATTAATACTAGATGTAACACGTATTTAATATGGTGTCCTACGGGGGCATGGCACATAATTTTGTCAAGGTTGGACTCGTACCTTCGTGGTAAGTAACGTTGTCAAGATTGCAGGTGTACTGATTGGCCGTTTCAAGTGAAGGGATGTCAGTCCCTATATAAGGTTGTGATTGTTGTATCGGAAGCGATGTGTTGTGAGTAGCTGGTACTATACCTCGGGCTGTAGTATAATGGATGTCTCCCTAAGTTTTCAAATTTCTTTATTTGGATTGAATGTGATAAGTTCGTACCTTAGCACTGGTCAAGTCAGAGGATATTATCAGAAGCGTTAATCGAGTATATAGCCCATGGTTAGAGTGTGACCCGTGGGTGGAGTCACAGTGGTATGGTGTTTGTGGATGAAGATGTGGGTTAATGACGAGGGAGGCGAGGACTTTTACCCCTCTGGAAAGTTAGATGAGTGAATCTTTGGAAGCCCTATCGGCGACTTGTGACGGTGTCGGGGTTTGGTTCATGATGGTTGCCTAGCGGTAGTGTGGACTAGTGGTTTAGCACGGAGGCCGGGCCTCTTGATGGTACTCTCGAGATGAGTGATAAGTAAGGTATAGAGTAACGAGTGGATCCTATGAGTTATTGGAGGATTCGGTGTAGGAGTAAGAGGGCTTGCAAAATAAGGAGGTTTTGCCTAGTGCGGTTGAATGTGTTAGATGGGATGGTTTCGAGAGTTGCGCGGTGTTGGCAGGACTATATGAGAATGTTCGAGGGAACGTGAGATTTGTATCTCGAGTTAGTGGGAATGGTACCTGTATGCTGGTTCGCGTGTTGGGCCTTGCTAGATAGTGAGTCCGTGGTGACCCCCCTTGGTTGTATAGGGGTAGTGTTCATAGTGTGATTGGTTATCCATTGTTGGGTGTGGGTTATGAGTGGATGCTGCCAACATTCTTTGAAGGAAGAGCAATTCGTGTTCTAAAGTAATGAGTATAGCGTGGGTCAAAGTAGTCCTTCGTATTCGGGATGTTGTGATTGAGGTTGACCATGTCGGTCTTCGGTCAAGGAAGTGAGCAGGCTTGCTAGATAACCATGGCGGGGGATGGTGATTCCCTTAGACGCGATGTTGAGGCGGTTAAATTTTAGAAAATCCAGTGAGATTCCAAAATTTGTGGTTCGTGTAGAGAGCTCCGTGGTTGGGGTTAGTGGTCTGAGTAGCACATCAGTGTGTGGATTACTGAGTGTAGAGTTTATTGAGCTGACTAGTCAGCTTGTCAGTATCGGGTGTTGGGGTGGCATTGGTCACCTTGAGTTTAGTCTCGTTCATTGTAGACTACGTATGTTGATTAAGGAAAACTGAAATTAATCGAACATGTTTTGTCGTTGAGTCTGACGGTTGGAATAATACATCTAATATATGTATTGATTGATCATTGTGAATGATTGGCTTTTTATACATTATGAATGTATGGTGTTTAGTTTGATGTTGATACAGCACTATAATGTGTATCATTTGTGTATTTCTGAGCCGTGTTTATGATTATAAAGTGGTTAAGTAAAGGGAGGCGGGATAAAATTGCAAAACCATGAATTTCTTATACCTTATGTGTTGATAGTACTGTTGTTATTTCTATTAACTATCATTATAGAAATGTTATGTTCTGTGTCGGTTGTGGCATCACTGTATGAGTGATGGTTGTGGATAGTGCTGTTTTGGAAAGAAATGGAAAACAAAATTTTTCCAGTGTTTGGACCATATAAATGCGTTGTTGAAAAGTTGATTTAATTCAAGAATTTTAAAGAATTCCAGATTAATCTTTTGGCAAATAAACTGTGGATGACTCTGCGTTTTGGGTAACACCGTATTTGTGAAAAATGTTTGCAAAGCTTTTGAGTTTTCGTACGGAACATGCAAGATTTATTCCGGAACGTTAACGTTGAAAATTTAAACATCTTTGGGAAATGCCTCTTGAACAAGAAAATGTTTTCTTATTATCTACTCTAAAGATTTGCTTTGGTCGTGTTGTGGAGTAGTGACTTAGCTTGGAATGCTAGCCGGTTGTTGGTGAATTGTTTCGGGGGAGGTTTGGTTTGTTGAGGCTTGCGTACCTAAGGTGTGGTTGTTTAGAATGTGTTTCCTTGGTTAGTATCTTCCTTGCTAAGAGTAAGTCGGAGGTTTGTTGTGAAAGTAATTTCTTTCCTTGGGGCTCGATTGTTGAATGCTCTGTTATCAGTTGGCCTTGTGTTTTGGCGTACCCTTAATTTCGGGGACGAAATTCTTTAAGGGGGGGAGGTTATAGCGGTCCCGATATTTCCTGTTGTTGTTTAACTATAATCCGGACTCGGTTCCGTAGATTCGTTGTTATCTTATCCTCATTTCTATCCCTTACTCTTTTAATTAGAATTTTGGGTTGTGTTGGGCAGGTTGGGAATAAGTGGGTCGTGTTTTAAAACTTAGAAATTTTGCCCAGGTTTTGGTCTCTCCGCTCGAGCGGCGATTTGACGCTCGAGCGGGATTTTGTTGTTGCCTCTCCGCTCGAGCGGCAGTTTGGACGCTCGAGCGTGAATTTCCTTCTCTCAGCATTTTGGTCGTCTGCAGAAAATTCTGGGAGAGTGCACCCGGCGCTCGAGCGGATCTTTGGACGCTCGAGCGTGAACCTGTGTCTGTACGCTCGAGCGGGGTATTGTACGCTCGAGCGGACCTGCTTTTATATCAGTTCGTGAAACCACCTTTTTGATCACTTTTTGATTTCCTTTCTCTCTCTTACTTTTTCAAAACCTCCATTGGAGAGCACCTCACTCTAAAACCGAACTTCTCTCTTAGGATTGATCTACCTAGAGTGTTTTCCTCACCTTGGGCCTTTGTAAGAAGTGTGTTGATCGTCGAGGGCTTTGTTGAGATCTGAGAAATTTGGGATTTGGAGCACTTCTGAGTTTTACTCATCTTCTCCCTTGGAGCTCTGAATTTGAGGTAGGGATATCCTACTCCTCTCTATGGATTTTGTCTTTAAATTTTGGTAATTTGAGAGGTTGGGGTTGGTTTGGTAATTTTGTGAAAGTTTGGGCCTTTTGTGTTATTTTACAAAAGTTGGGGTTTTATTTGTAATAAACCTAGATGCATGTTTGGTATAGAGAAATGGAATAAATGTTGAATCATTGATGAAAATGGGACCTAAGGGTGGTAATGGTAATTATGGATAATGACCTAATTACATTGTTTAATTAATTGAGATAATTAATTGTGGGAAATGAGGAAATGAAATGGAATTGTTGAGATTGGGAGTGCATGGGGTTAAAGGGTGTAGTTGAATTATTTATCACTCACCGAATTGAAATGTCGATTGAATATCCATTGTGCATTTATTTCCTGCTTAGAAATAATTGCTTTGGGCTACCGATGGAGGGTAGTGTTGATTGTTGTAGACAATGCTTGATGATTAGGCAAACTAAAACTAATCAATTGGATGTGTCATAGAGCATGTCGGTTGATAGAATACATTAATTTTATGTATTGATTGATTGCATATGTGATTCTGTGTTTATATGCATTACTTGTGTATGGGAGGAGATAGGGGATGTACTCCACGGTTTAGGGGAAGATGGGGGATGTACCTCTAAACCGGTTAATGGTTTAGGGGAAGATGGGGGATGTACCTCTAAACCGGTTGTTGGAATGTTGATATAGCTCATATGCTTATCGGTTGAAGTGTTGATACAGCTCATATGCTTATCGGTTGAAGTGTTGATACAGCTCATATGCTTATCTGTTGTAGTAGTGATATAGCTCATATGCTTATCTATTGAAAAGTTTGTTTGATTTGATATAGCACTAAAATGTATATCATCATTGTTTGCGAAGTATGGGAGTAGTTTATGTGTTATTGATACAACACCATAATGTGTATCCACCTTGGATTTCGAAAGTGTTCTAGTGATGAACTATAATCTCATTAAACGTTCTGGCCAGAGTACTGAGCCTTGTTTTCAAACTCAAAGTTGAACAAAAATGAAAAGTGAATTGTAATATAGACTTGGCTGTCATGGTAACGTAGGGAGATGTAAATGGAAGTGTCAGTGTTGACCATCTATCAGTTGCTAATCTTTTAGTCATTGTTCATGGTTGGTTTAGTGTATTTCTACTGGGCTGTGGCTCACCCTATATGGGAATATCATTTTCAGGTACAGGTAGCATGCCACCTCCAAGGACGTAGCTTGGGAGGCTAGAGGCGGACTTTTTGTTGTTTTACTTTTGATGTATTACATGTAAATTCAAGCCAAGGGCTTAACGTGTTTGAGTTAGTACTCTTTTGTTGTAACCAAGTGTTAACTTGGAAAGCTGTAAGCCCATAGGGCATTTGCTTTTGTTGTTAACATGTAATACTTTTTGTAATGAAACTCTGATAAATGAAAGAATGTGAAGCTTTTGAATATCAATGCATGTCTTATTTAATGGGTTTAAAGTTATTATTTTGAGGGCGTTACAAATTTACTGAGAATTTATTGGGAATTTACTCAGTAATTTACTGGGAATTTACCAGTAATTTACTGAGAATTTACTGGTAATTACTGAGTAATTTACTTCGAATTTACTGCGTAATTTAATGAGAATTTATTGGGAATTTACTCAATAATTTATTGAAAATTTTCTATAAATTTACCTAGTACTTTAATGAGAATTTACTGGGAATTTACTTAGTAATTTACTGAGAATTTTCTGAGAATTTTTTGAGTAATTTAACGAGAATTTACTGGGAATTTAATGAGTAATTTGCTGAGAATTTAGTCGGTAATTTACTGAGTATTTACTAGGAATTTAATCAGTAATTTACGAGAAATTTGTTGGGTTTATTGGGAATTTACTGAGTGTTTAATAAGAATATACTTGGAATTTACTAATTAATTTGATGAGAATTTACTGGGAATTTGCTTATAATTTACTGGGAATTTACTGAATAATTTACTCATTAATTTATTAAGAATTTACTGGAAATTTACTAAATAATTTGCTGAGAATTTACTGGGAATTTAGTGGGAATTTACTAGCTATTCGCTGGTAATTTACTAAGTAATTTACTGAGAATTTACTAGGAATTTACTCAATAATTTACAGAGTAATTTAATTGTAATTTACTGGGAATTTACTAAGAATTTACTGAGAATTTACTGAGTATTTACTGAGAATTTCATGAGTAATTTACCAGGAATTTTCTCAGTAATTTACCAAGAATTTACTGAGTAATTTATTGAGAATTTTCTGAAAATTTACTGGGTAATTTAGTGAGAATTTACGGGGAATTTAACGAGTAATTTACTGAGAATTTACTGGGAATTTAGTTAGTAATTTACTGAGAATTTACTGGGAATTTAATGAGTAGTTTACTGAGAATTTGCTTTGAATTTAGAGAGTAATTTGCTGGGAATTTACTGAGTAATTAAATAAGAATTTACGAGGAATTTACAGAATAATTTTTTGAGAATTTACTTGGAATTTACTCAGTAATTTACTGAGAATTTACTGGAAATTTACTGACTAATTTATGGGACTTTACTGAGTAATTTACTGGGAATTTATTGAGTAATTTAATGAGAATTTACTCACTAATTTTCTGAGAATTTACTGAGTAATTTACTACGAATTGACAGGAAATTTACTGGGAATTTACTGAATATTTACTAGGAATTTACTCAGTAATTTTTCCAGAATTTACTTGGAATTTACTAAGTAATTTAATTATAATTTACAGGAAATTTACTGAGAATTTACTTAGAATTTACTGAGAATTTACTTGGAATTTATTGAGTAATTTACGGAGAATTTACTGAGTAATTTACAGAGAATTTACTGGTAATTTATTGAGAAATTTAATAAGATTTTATGGGAATTTACTGATTAATTTAATGGGAATTTGATGAGTATTTTACTTAGATTTTACGGGGAATTTACTCAGTAATTTACAGAGAATTTTCTGGAAATTTATTGAGTAATTTACTAAGAATATACTTCAAATTTACGCAGTAATATAATGGAAATTTACTGAGTAATTTACTGGGAATTTATTGAGTAATTTACTTAAAATTTAATGAGTAATTTAATGGGAATTTACTGAGTAATTTACTGAGAATTTACTTGATAATTTACTGAGAATTTACTGCGTAATTTACTGGGAATTTACTGAATGATTTACTGAGAATTTACTAAGATTTTACTAAGTAATTTACTGAGAATTTTATGGGAATTTATTGGGTAATTTACAGATAATTTAATTTGAATTAACTGCATAATTTAATTAGAATTTACTGGGTATTTACTGAGAATTTAATCGAAATTTGCTGAGAATTTAATGAGTAATTTAATAAAAATTTACTTGGAATTTACTGAGAATTTACTAAAAATTTACTCAACAATTTACTGAGAATTTACTGGGAATTTGCTAAGAAATTTATTGAGAATTTAATGGGAATTTACTAAGTAATTTACTGAGTAATTTAATGAGAATTTATTGGGAATAATTGAGAATTTACTGGGAATTTACGTAGTAATTTGTTGAGAATTTACTGGAAATTTACTGAGTAATTTATTGGGAATTTACTAAGTAATTTAATAAGAATTTACTAGGAATTTACTAATTATTTAATGAGAATTTACTGGGAATTTACTGAGAATTTACAAGGAATTTCCTCAGTAATTTACTGAGAATTGACTTGAGATTTACTGAGTAATTTACTAGGAGTTTACTGAGTAATTTAATGAGAATTTACTGGGAATTTTCGGATTAATTTAATTTTGGGAATTTAATGAAAATTTCCTAATTAATTTAGTGGGAATTTACTGAGTAATTTACTAAGAATTTACTAGGAATTTACTGAATAATTTATTGAGAATTTACTGAGAATTTATTGGGAATTTATGGAGTAATTTACTGGGAATTTACTGAGTAATTAACTTATAATTTAATGGGAATTATCTGGGAATTTACTGCGAATTTACTGGGAATTTACTGATAATTTACTGGAAATTTGCTACGTAATTTACTGAGAATTTAATGGGAATTTACTGAGTAATTTACTGGGAATTTATTGAGTAATTTATTGAAAATTTACTGAGTAATTTATTTAATAATTTACTGAGAATTTACATAGAATTTCCTCAGTAATTTACTGAAAATTTACTAGGAATTTACTGAGTAATTTACTAAGAATTTATTGGAAATTTACAGTGTAATTTATTGAGAATTATTTAGGAATTTACTTAATAATTTACTGAGAATTCACTACGAATTTACTGAGTAATTTATTGGGAATTTACTGAGTAATTTGCTAAGAATTTACTAGCAATTTACTGAGAATTAATTAGGAATTTACACAGTAATTTACTAAGAATTTACTAAGTATTTGTTGAGAGTTTACTGGGAACTTACTGCGAATTTGCTGAGAATTTACTGATAATTTATTGGGAATTTATTGAGTAATTTACTGAGAGTTTACTCGGAATTTACTGAGCAATTTACTGAGAATTTACTGCGAATTTACTGAGTATTTACTTGAAATTGATTGAGAGTTTACTGGGAATTTACTTTGTAATTTACTGAAAATTTACCGGGAATTTACTCAGTAATTTACAGAGAATTTAATGAGAATTTACTGAGTAATTTACTGAGAGTTTACTGAGTAATTTACTGAGAATTTACTGGGAATTTACTGAGTAATTGAATAATAATTTACTGGGAATTTACTGATTAACTTAATGAGAATTTACTGAGTAATTTAGTGAGTAATTTACTGAGAATTTACTTGGAATTTACTGAGTCATTTTCTGGGAATTTACTGAGTAATTTTTTGAGAATTTACTAGGAACTTACACAGTAATTTAATGAGAATTAACTGGAAATTTACTGAGTAAATTATTGAAAATTTACTGGGAATTTAATCAGTAATTTACTGAGAATTTATTAGGAATTTGTTTCGTAATTTACTTGGAATTTAATGGGAATTTACTGACAATTTACAGAGAATTTAGTGAGTATTTACTGCGAATTTACTGAGTAATTTACTGAGAATTTAATGGTTATTTACTGATTAATTTAATGAGATTTTTTTTGGAATTTATTGAGTTATTTAGTAGGAATTTACTAGGAATTTATTGAGTAATTTACTCATAATTTATTGAGTAATTTACTGAGAATTTATTGCATCTTTACTTAGTAATTTAATAAGAATTTACTGGATATTTAGTGATTAACTTAATGGGAATTTACTGTGTAATTTTTTGAGAATTTACTGGGAGCTTACTTAGTAATTTACTGAGCATTTACTTGTAATTTACTGAGTAATTTACTGGGAATTTTCTGAGAATATACCGGGAATTTACTGAGTAATTTTTTGAGAATTTACCGGGAATTTAAACAATAATTTAATAAGAATTTACTTCAAATTTACTTAGTAATTTATTGGGAATTTATTGAGAATTTACTGCGAATTTACTAAGTAATTTACTGAGAATTTACTAGGAATTTATTGAGTAATTTACTAAGAATTTACTAAGAATTTACACTGTACTTTACTGAGTAATTTACTAAGAATTTACTAGGAAGTTACCGAGTAATTTACTAAGAATTTACTAGGAATTTGCGAAGTAATTTACTGAGAATTTTCTGGTAATTTACTGAGTAATTTACTTAGAATTTATTGGAATTTACACAGTAATTTAATGAGGATTTATTGAGAATTTACTCGAAATTTACTGAGAATTTACTGGCAATTTACTAAGTAATTTACTGATAATTTACTGATAATTTACATTGTAATTTACTGATTAATTTACTTAGAATTTATTGGGAAATTACTGAGTAATTTATTGAGAATTTACTGGGAATTTACTGACAATTTACTGGGAACTTACTGCGTAATTTTCTGAGAATTTACTGGTAATTTAGTGGTAATTTACTGAGTAATTTACTGGGAAATTACTAAGTAATTTAATGAGAATTTATTGAAAATTTACTAAGAATTTATTGGAAATTTACTGAGTAATTTACTGGGAATTTACTCAGTAATTTACTGGGAATTTACTTGGAATTTACTGAGTAATTTACAGGAATTTTCTAGGAATTTACCGAGTAATTTACTAGTAATTTACTGAGAATTTACTGGAAATTTACTAAGTAATTTACTGAGAATTTACTTTGAATTTACGGCATAATTTAATGAGAATTTATTTAGTTTTTACTGGGAATTTACTATGTAATTATGATACCCCTGTTCTGTATTATGTGAATTGGTCCCTAATACGTATGTGATTATGCGTTTTGATGTGATTTGTGTGCCATTATGTGAATGTATATGATCTTGAATTTCTATCTGTTCGCTGTAGGAATATCTGTTTGAATAATCTGCTTTGGAAATTAAATTGAGGGCCTTATCGGCCACAGAACCCGGAATTGATTACGCCATTGTGATTGGCACAAGTTTTAGAGCCTACGGTGAAATTTAATTGAAAATTGATTCTGGTCAATTTAAACTGATTAAATTGATGAATAAAGTGCCCAAACATTTTTTTTATATTAAAATATTTTCTAGTGGGGCTCATTGTGTATTGGCATTACACCCTCCTTTGTCCCTCTTGAACTCAAAATCTGAGTTAAACATTTGAGAGAGTGAGAGAGGGGCCGGCCATAGTGAGAGAAAGGGGGAGGGTTGTGCTATTTAGCCTAAAGCTTGGAGATTTTGGAGGTTAAGCTCAAGAATCACCATAGATTGTGAAGATTAAGCTCCTTGGTGAGTAATTCATGCATTGTTAGTCACTACCTTGTGAATTCAAGTCCAATAGATGGCCAAGAGCATGAATTAGTTTGAATGAAAAGGAATTGAGTTGTACATGTTGAATTTCAGGCTAATAGAAGCATGCATGTGAAGAATTGTTATAGATTTCCATGTTTGAGCTTAATTTGTGTAATCCATGTTGAAGCTTGAGGGAAATCCATGTGTGTGACCATTTCCTCACCAAATAAGTTGTGAATAATGTGTATTTCTTACATGCAAGGGGGAGATTATGAAAGGATAGGCTTTGCATGTTAGAATTTGATATGTTGGTGATAAATTGGGATTAATTTGAGGCATGCATGTAAATGAAATAAGAGATTGAGCTTCCTAATGTTGTAATATTGCATTGGTATCATGTTAATATGTGTATGTTTGAGTTTTGAGCCATTGCATGCAAGAATTGTAGCTGGAAAGTTGAATTGGAGATCAAGAACACGATCTGGGAAACCCAGAATTTTGATGTCCGCTCGAGCGGGGAAGTTCACGCTCGAGCGGGTATTTCGAGCTCCCAGTATTTTGTTCTTGCAGGCTTGGTGTCCGCTCGAGCAGGAAAGTTCACGCTCGAGCGGGGAGCAATGTTGAGAGGCCTTCCGCTCGAGCGCTATATTTGACGCTCGAGCGTAAATTTCACCCACCCAGTACTTTTGCAGGCCTTGGAGTTCCGCTCGAGCGGGGAAGTTGACGCTCGAGCGGGGACCCTGTTTTTTGAAATTCTGGAAATGCATTCTGTGTTCTGTTTTCCCGTTCTCTTTCACTTGTAAGCACTCTTAGGCATATGTTAAGCATTGTAAATGAGCTAATGAAATGTGAATTAAGCCTAAAGAGAGATATGTGAATTAAAGAACGGATTGAACTGTTAGTGACCCTTTTGTGTTCATGAAATGTGTAGGGTCAAGTTCCAGGGCAAATCCACAAGCCGATCACTGTGAGTAATATCGATATTCAAATATTTGTGAATGTCCAATTGTTTATTTCCTTATAAGCTTTATGAGTTGCTATTCGGGATTGTGGACGAGAGTCTGATATAAATACACATAAATGGACCAAAGGTCGCTTTGATAGACATGAATCGACCAAGGGTTGTTTTGTTAGACAAGAATGGACCACAGGTCGTTTTGATAAACATGAATGGACCAAAGGTCGTTTTGATAGACATGAATGGACCAAATGTCGTTTTGATAGAAATGAGTGGGCCGAAGACCGTTTTGACATGAATGAATGGACTAAAGGTCGTTTTGACATGAATGAATGGACCAAAGGTCGTTTTGACATGAATGAGTGAGCCGAAGGCCGTTTTGACATGAATGAGTGAGCCAAAGGCCGTTTTGACATGAATGAATGGACCAAAGGTCGTTTTGACATGAATGAGTGGGCCAAAGGCCGTTTTGACATGAATAAATGGGCCGAAGGCCGTTTTGACAAGGATGAATGGGCCGAAGGCCGTTTCGACACAAATGAACGGGCCGAAGGCCGTTTTGACATGAATGGAAATTTAGATGGGCCCGAGGCCAGAATTTTGGAACTACAGTCACTTGAGTTGGAATTTCGTATAGTTATATATACATATTTGTTAAATAGAATTATGAGCTGGGCCCAAGGCCGTTTGGAACATGTTGTCCTACGTTGTTATGTATATTCTGTAATTGATATTATTCATTGGGCTATCGCTTACACTCATTCATGTGTTTGTAGGTGAGCCAAGAGAGGCACAAACCCAGCCCCAGTGAAGTCTGTCAGGAACAACATGAATTTTGGAGAGTCAGCCTCATGTCTCACGCATGAGACCATCCTTGCCCTTTTATCATGTACTTATGTTTTGTCTTGTTGGCAAGGGCTTTGTTTATGTCTGTACATAGTCTGTTATAGGTCGACTCGTCTTGGGTGATCCTGTCTGTAATGAGTTTTGTGATACAATACTTTGACGTGGGTTATTAACATATATGTGTATAGTTTGTTTGATGTGCATTTAAGCATGGCTCTATGGACAAAGTTTTAAATTTTTGCTTCCATTTGGCCCCTTTACTCTGATGAGTTATGTCCGTTTTGGTTTGAGGCCGTAAGTAATCTCAGGATTATTGGCCGGTTATGTCCTTAATCCATAGGGGCGGGTTCGGGTCATGACAGAGTGGTATCAGAGCACGAGTTAATAACTTACACACTTGTCCAAAAAGAGCAATAAGCGTCTAGATGAGATCTAGGATGCATTCATGTGTTAAATGTGAATTTGGAGGCATTAATAATGTGCTTAACTCTTTTGATATGAACTTTGGAAGCATCAAGAACATGCTTAAGTGTTTTGATTTGAGTAATTGTGTGCTATGGGTTGTGAACTACTTGCATTACGAATTAGTCGAGAGCATGTGTTTCTTAGTATATGCGTGCTTTTGTGCCTTTTGTATAAAATATAATGCAAGTTTAATCAGATGGTGAGAACCAGAGGTGATGAGATAGAGGAGTCCTCTACTGCCAGGATAGACAGAATGGAAAGATTGATCCAAGAAATGGCAGAAGCTTTGAGACAGCAACAGGAGTGGCAACAACAGTGGTAGCAACCACACCCGCCACCTCCACCTCAGGCACCAACCATGCCAAATAATCAGAATGATGACCGGATCATAGCTCTCACCAAGGAATTCAAAAAAATGAAACCACCGCAGTTCCACGGGGGATTAGATCCATTGAAGGCCGAAGCGTGGGTCCTCGGCATTGAGAAATTATTTGAAGTGTTTCCCTGTTTAGAGACTCAGAAAGTACTTCTAGCCACTTTTATGCTAGAAGACGAAGCGAGGAGATGGTGGATGTTGATGCGAGAAAATCACAAAGATGTTGACTGGGCGAAATTTTTGGAGATCTTCTATGACAAGTACTTCCCGCAATGTGTTCGGGATATGAAAGTAGCCGAGTTCATGGAACTCAAGCAAGATAGCATGGCAGTGGCTGAGTATGAGGCCAAGTTCACTGAATTGGCCAGGTTTGCACCACACGTGGTTGACACCGATTATAAAAAGGCAAGGCACTTTGAAGGTGGACTCCGCACTGACATCCTAGAGAGGGTGAATGTACTGAAGTTGGAAACCTATATTGGGGTGCTTGACAGGGCCATCATATCAGAGGCTAATATAGCTAGACAAGCCAAGCCAGTGGCAGAATGGAAGAGTAACAAAAGGCAGGGCTTCTTTTCATAGAAGAAATTCCTGAAAAAGCAAAATACGGGCTCCTCAACTACTTCAAGTTCTTCCCGAGACACAGCTCCCATGTGCAACATCTGTAGCAAAAGGCACCGTGGAGTCTGTTACCGTGCATCAGGAGCCTGTTTCAAGTGTGGGAAGCAAGGGCACATAGCCCGAGAATGTAATCAGAATGGCAGAAAACTAGCAGCCAGTTCCACGACATCGATCCTGTCACGACCCCAAACCGCCCCTAGTAGTTTGGTGCCGTGATGGCCAGTAATCCGTAATTACCGAAGGCCAACTTTCGAAAACTTAACACAATCAGAGTATAATAATCGGGGCTAACCAAAGCGGAAGCAATAATTCAAAATACAAGTGGTCCATAAGAGCCGTGCATAGATCAAATGCAATGCCAAACATTTCCAATTAACTTTACAACTTGAATACAACAAGGTAAAATACATGTTACATCTTGATCAAAAGGCTTCTCGAGCTGACATATACAAAATACAGCTAATACAAGTCAAGAAGCATGATTTTCAAGATTTGCCGACATGCAAAGCAGGGCATCGCCGACGTAAATACAAAAGCAAAGCCGACATAAGTACGAATCCAAAACAAGCATCCAAAACGATCTAGGCGTCGCCGCCGTCCTGCTCATCACCTACATATATATAGAGGGGTGAGTACAAATACTCAGTGAATGGTACTAATAATAAAGGTTTTGCATGAATATAGCCGAGGTCCTTCAAAACGAAACACATCAAACTTTAGCAAGACGAGGGATGAACCGTATTCATCAATCAAATATTACAAGTATCCAAAGATGTTTACTGACATAGGCAAAACAAGGGATGAACCGTATTCATCATCCAGTATCATAACATCGGCGAAGCAAGGGATGAACCGTATTCATCATCCAAATATTACAATATCGGCGAAGCAAGGGATGAACCGTATTCATCATCCAAATATTACAATATCGGCGAAGCAAGGGATGAACCGTATTCATCATCAAGTATTAAGGGCTGTACGATCCGTAATCGTTTGGTCAAAGGTACTGCGAAAGTTTATAGTCCTTCAGCACAAGGGACTTGTGTTACTTAGGCCCGTAGCCCGATTTAACATAGAAATCTTTTCAAGAAAGGACCGTATCCTTTTACACTTAGTACTGCGAAAGTTTAGAGTCCTTCAGTACAGGGGACTTGTGTTACTTAGGCCCGTAGCCCGATTTAACATAGAAATCTTTTCAAGAAAGGACCGTATCCTTTTACACTTAGTACTGCGAAAGTTTAGAGTCCTTCAGTACAAGGGACTTGTGTTACTTAGGCCCGTAGCCCGATTTAACATAGAAATCTTTTCAAGAAAGGACCGTATCCTTTTCAAAGATGGCATCAAAACAAGGAGTATACTTGACTCATCAAAACAAGAGCTATTCATTCATGCTTAACAAAATACTTTTGTCAAAACAAGGCAAGCAAGATTTATCAAAACAAGTATAACATAGCTTTATCAATAATACCACTCACATAGTTTTCCACGGGTGTAGGCTCAAAGCGAAGGTCAAGGTCCTACAAATCACACGGCAAACCACATTCTCAAAACAGGCTTTATAAGCATGCAAATGATCTCGGCATTCACACCAGATCCAAGTCAAAACAAAGCAAAACATGCTGGGAGTTTAAACACTGCCCCTGACTCATGAAAACACACTGGGTATCAACCAGGTCCTTGCCGAGGTCCCACACATCCTAGCCGAGGTGTGGTCCTGCTGGCCTTAACCAAAAACAAAGTCGGGGAAACCTGGGTTCCCCTTGAAATAACGTGAAGAACATGATGAATTCGATCATGAGAAAGATGAATGCGAGATCACAACTTGTTACAAAAATCTAAGATTTCATGCCATGAGTTCAAAACATGGACCTGGGTACCCATACAAGAAGGTTATGCAAGAATAAACACAAAAACATGATTTCCGTTCCAAACTTTCGATCAAAACGAGACTTTCTTCAAGAACACATGAAAAACCATTTTCTCTTTTCAAAACCAACTTCAAATCGATGCATGACGTGCAAAACAGATCCGATCATGCAATGCAGCTAGATAATCGATAACAACAATCAAAGTAGGTCAAGATTCTAACCTCAAAACTCGAATCCAACGGTTCAAACCACGAATATCAAGCTTGGGAGACTTACTCTCACTCAAGAACTTCTCTAGAGCTTCCCTCTCTAAAACAAATATTTGAGACAAGAAAATGATGTGTTCCAAGGTCTGCCGGCTGTCTTAACAAACAGCTCGGACACGTGGCGCTATCGGGTTGGTTCAGCTCAAAAGGTGATTGATTGATAAGACAAGTCTCTGACAAAGCGTATGCAGCAAGCTCAGTAAAACACATCGGCAAGAAATGACATCGGCTCAAATCAAGGATCCGGCAACAGGATAACAAAACATCGGCTAGGGAGGACGACACTTGACTAAGCTGTGCCACACCTTGGCCGGGGTGTACCACATCTCGGCCTAGGCCATACCTGCCCAAGGACAAGGTTCACAGGGTGCAAAACATCTCGGCAATAAATGCCCGAGGTGAAGATGGGGGTCGACCAAGGACTCAAAACAATTCTAAGCACAAAGGTTCAGAGGCAACCTAAGCTCAAGATGACTTCGGCCACACACACACCGAACAAGGAACAAAACCACGCAAGCAATACAATCAAAACAAGGCAAGCAGAAATCCTTCCAATTAACACAACAAGGCAAGATCATGCAGGAATGTATGCAAGTATGACAAGAGTAAGGTGAGGGTTGTTACATCCCCAAGCTGGGAAATACTTTGAGATCCGCCACTACTAGGGATACGGTAAGACAGGGAAGGGTTTTTGCGCTTATTCCGGGCGATACACGGAATGCTAGTGCCGTTGTCTCAGGTACTATTTCAATATGTGATCAGGATGCCTTTGTATTAATTGATTCTGGATCAACCCACTCATTTGTGACATATACATTTGCATCTAGACTAAGAAGACCCCTAGAGTTATTGCCTTATTTGTTATGTGTGTCTGCTCCATCGGGAGAATCTGTGTTATGTGACTATATATATCGGTTTTGTGACATGCATATTGAGGATGCTACCTTATATGTAGATTTATTGCCCTTGAACTTTAGACATTTTGATGTGATTTTGGGCATGGATTGGTTGACCAAGTATTGTGCCACCATAGATTGTGTGACAAAAAGGGTTGTATTTAAACCACCAGAACATAAAGAAATTGTGTTTGTGGGTAATGGGGTAGTGCCTCCACCTTATTTAATATCTGTAATGAAAGCATGTAAATTAATCAAGAAGGGGTGCCAGGGTTATCTATGCTATGTGTTGACTGAGCAATCTGTGAATGTTGAATTGAATGACATTCCTATTGTTAGAGAATTCCCAGATGTGTTCCCAAATGAATTACCGGGGGAATTGGTAGACAGGGAGATAGAGTTTACTATTGAGACTGTGCCAGGCACCCAACCTATTTCTAAAACTCCCTACAGAATGGCTACTGCCGAAATGAAAGAATTAAAGGAACAGTTGCAAGACCTTCTTGGTAAAGGGTTTATTCGACCTAGCACTTCGCCTTGGGGTGCACCAGTGTTATTTGTAAAGAAGAAGGATGGTACTTTGCGCCTGTGCATTGATTACAGGGAATTGAACAAGGTAACGATAAAGAACAAATATCCCTTGCCCCGTATTGACGATTTATTTGACCAATTATAGGGATCACGGGTGTTTTCTAAGATTGATCTGAGATCCGGGTATCATCAGCTGAAAGTTAAGGCAGAGGATGTTGAGAAAACCGCATTCAGAACGAGGTATGGTCATTTTGAGTTTCTTGTTATGCCATTTGGAGTGACCAATGCTCCGGCAGCATTTATGGATTTAATGAATAGAATTTTTAAAACCTACCTTGATGAGTTTGTCGTAGTCTTCATTGATGATATTTTGATATACTCCAAAGATAGACTTGAACATGAACATCACTTGAGGACTGTCTTACAAATACTTCGAGAAAGGAAATTGTTTGCGAAACTAAAGAAATGTGAGTTTTGGTTGGATGAGGTTGTTTTCTTAGGGCATGTGATCAACAAGGAAGGAATTTCAGTGGACCCGCAGAAAATAGAGGCAATTGTGAATTGGCCTACACCGACTAATGTGACGGGAGTTCATAGCTTCATGGGCTTGGCTGGGTACTACAGGAGGTTTGTTAAGGACTTTTCGAAATTAGCAGTGCCTCTTACCAAACTGGCACGCAAGGGGCAACCTTTTGAGTGGAATAAAGAAAAGGAATCAGCCTTTCACGAATTGAAGACGAGATTGACTACTGCGCCAATTTTGACATTACCGTCAGGTACGGAAAATTTTGTGATTTTCAGTGATGCATCTTATAAGGGTTTGGGTTGTGTGTTAATGCAGAACGGAAAGGTTATTGCCTACGCCTCCCGGCAATTGAGGCCGCACGAGAAGAATTATCCAACACATGACCTAGAACTGGCTGCAGTCGTTTTTGCTTTGAAAATCTGGCGGCATTATTTGTATGGGGCAAAGTGTGAAGTCTACACAGATCGTAAGAGCCTAAAATACTTCTTCACGCAGAAAGAGTTGAATATGCATCAAAGAAGATGGCTGGAATTGATAAAAGATTACGACCTAGAAATTCAGTATCACCCCGGGAAAGCTAATACAGTGGCTGATGCCTTGAGCAGAAAATCAACGGGGAGTATGGCTTGGTTGTTTACTGAACAAAGGGAGATTTTACAAGATTTTGAGAGGACTGAAATTGAAGTAGTAATGTGTGAACAGGGCGGATTGATAGCCGCCATTACAGCCGAGCCGGCGATTGCCGATGAAATCAAGCAGAAACAGAAAGAGAATGAGTTCCTCAGAAAGGTAGTTGATGAATTTGAGACGGGTCCAAAAGCAGAATTCAGCCTTGAGAATGAAGTGTTGAGATTCCGAAACAGAATGTGTGTCCCCGATATCCCGGAACTTAACAAGAGGGTTTTAGACGAAGCCCACAGATCCGTATTTGCTATGCATCCGGGCAACAATAAAATGTACCGGGATTTGAAACAGACCTATTGGTGGCCTAAAATGAAGAAAGAGATTGCAGAATATGTGTCGAAGTGCCTTCAGTGTCAACAAGTCAAGGCTGAACATTAGAAACCAAGCGGTCTACTTCAACCTCTCCCTATTCCTGAATGGAAGTGGGAACACGTGACTATGGATTTCGTTGTTGGCCTACCTCGGACTTCTCGAGGTATGGATTCTGTTTGGGTTGTAGTTGATAGACTGACTAAATCTGCACATTTTTTGCCTGTCAAAACTACATTTACTGCTTATAGATTGGCTACCATTTACGTTGATGAGATTGTCCGTTTACATGGTGTTCCAGTATCTATTGTATCGGATAGAGATCCAAAATTTGTGTCTAGATTGTGGAAGAGTTTGCAGGAAGCTATGGGAACAGAACTAAGGTTCAGTACTGCATTTCACCCACAGACAGACGTGCAATCAGAACGAACGATTCAAACTTTGGAAGATATGCTTCACATGTGTGCTTTGGATTTTCAGGGGAGTTGGGAAGATTATTTGCCACTTGCAGAATTTGCTTATAATAACAGCTTCCACTCCAGCATCGGTATGGCACCATACGAGGCTTTGTATGGTAGGAGGTGTAGATCACCTATTTGTTGGACAGAGGTCGGGGATAGAGCCTTGCTTGGGCCAGAGATTGTGCAGGATACTTCTGAGAAAATCAAGACTATTTGTCAAAGGCTCAAAACAGCTCAGGATCGACAAAAGAGTTATGCAAACGTCTGGAGAAGACCTCTTGAGTATGAGGTTGGTGACCATGTGTTCATCTGTGTTTCTCCGATGAAAGGCCAAGTCAGATTTGGGAAAAAGGGGAAGTTTTCGCCTCGTTACAGTGGGCCGTTTCGGATTTTAGAGAGGCTTGGTCTAGTTGCTTATAGGGTTGCTTCGCTGCCGGGATTCGAGCAAATCCATAATGTGTTTCACGTGTCAATGTTGAGGGGTTATCTCCGAGACCCGTTTCATGTAATTGACTATCACCGGGTTGCTATTGATGACAATATGGAATATGCTGAATGGCTGGAAAGAATAGTTGACCGGCAAGTGAAACAGTTGAGAAGCAAAACCATTTCGATGGTGAAAGCTGAATGGAAGGAACACTATGGTACAGATGCCACGTGGGAAAAAGAGGAGGAAATGCGACTAAGCTATCCACATTTGTTTCCCGACGAAGGTAACTTAAGTTTGGAGGACCAAACTTCCTAAAGGGGGGAAGACTGTGATACCCCTGTTCTGTATTATGTGAATTGGTCCCTAATACATATGTGATTATGCGTTTTGATGTGATTTGTGTGCCATTATGTGAATGTATATTATCTTGAATTTCTATCTGTTCCCCGTAGGAATATCTGTTTGAATAATCTGCTTTGGAAATTAAATTGAGGGCCTTATCGGCCACAGAACCTGGAATTGATTATGCCATTGTGATTGGCACAATTTTTAGAGCCTACGGTGAAATTTAATTGAAAATTGATTCTGGTCAATTTAAACTGATTAAATTGATGAATAAAGTGCCCAAACATTTTTTTTTATTAAAATATTTTCTAGTGGGGCTCATTGTGTATTGGCATTACACCCTCCTTTGTCCCTCTTGAACTCAAAATCTGAGTTAAACATTTGGGAGAGTGGGAGAGGGGCCGACCATAGTGAGAGAAAGGGGGATGGTTGTGCTATTTAGCCTAAAGCTTGGAGATTTTGGAGGTTAAGCTCAAGAATCGCCATAGATTGTGAAGATTAAGCTCCTTGGTGAGTAATTCATGCATTGTTAGTCACTACCTTGTGAATTCAAGTCCAATAGATGGCCAAGAGCATGAATTAGTTTGAATGAAAAGGAATTGAGTTGTACATGTTGAATTTCAGGCTAATAGAAGCATGCATGTGAAGAATTGTTATAGATTTCCATGTTTGAGCTTAATTTGTGTAATCCATGTTGAAGCTTGAAGGAAATCCATGTGTGTGACCATTTCCTCACCAAATAAGTTGTGAATAATGTGTATTTCTTACATGCAAGGGGGAGATTATGAAAGGATAGGCTTTGCATGTTAGAATTTGATATGTTGGTGATGAATTGGGATTAATTTGAGGCATGCATGTAAATGAAATAAGAGATTGAGCTTCCTAATGTTGTAATATTGCATTGGTATCATGTTAATATGTGTATGTTTGGGTTTTGAGCCATTGCATGCAAGAATTGTAGCTGGAAAGTTGAATTGGAGCTCAAGAACACGATCTGGGAAACCCAGAATTTTGATGTCCGCTCGAACGGGTATTTCGAGCTCCCAGTATTTTGTTCTTGCAGGCTTGGTGTCCGCTTGAGTGGGGAGCAATGTTGAGAAGCCTTCCGCTCGAGCGCTATATTTGACGCTCGAGCGTAAATTTGACCCATCCAGTACTTTTGCAGGCCTTGGAGTTCCACTGGAGCGGGGAAATTGACGCTCGAGCGGGGACCCTGTTTTCTGAAATTCTGGAAATGCATTCTGTGTTCTGTTTTCCCGTTCTCTTTCACTTGTAAGCACTCTTAGGCATATGTTAAGCATTGTAAATGAGCTAATGAAATGTGAATTAGGCCTAAAGAGAGATATGTGAATTAAAGAACGGATTGAACTGTTAGTGACCCTTTTGTGTTCATGAAATGTGTAGGGTCAAGTTCCAGGGCAAATCCACAAGCCGATCACTGTGAGTAATATCGATATTCGAATATTTGTGAATGTCCAATTGTTTATTTCCTTATAAGCTTTATGAGTTGCTATTCGGGATTGTGGACGAGAGTCTGATATGAATACACATAAATGGACCAAAGGTCGCTTTGATAGAGATGAATGGACCAAGGGTTGTTTTGTTAGACAAGAATGGACCAAAGGTCGTTTTGATAAACATGAATGGACCAAAGGTCGTTTTGATAGACATGAATGGACCAAAGGTCGTTTTGATAGAAATGAGTGGGCTGAAGACCGTTTTGACATGAATGAATGAACCAAAGGTCGTTTTGACATGAATGAATGGACCAAAGGTCGTTTTGACATGAATGAGTGAGCCGAAGGCCGTTTTGACATGAATGAATGGACCAAAGGTCGTTTTGACATGAATGAGTGGGCCGAAGGCCGTTTTGACACGAATAAATGGGCCAAAGGCCGTTTTGACAAGGATGAATGGGCCGAAGGCCGTTTCGACACAAATGAACGGGCCGAAGGCCGTTTTGACATGAATGGAAATTTAGATGGGCCCGAGGCCAGAATGTTTGGAACTACAGTCACTTGAGTTGGAATTTCGTATAGTTATATATACATATCTGTTAAATAGAATTATGAGCTGGGCCCAAGGCCGTTTGGAACATGTTGTCCTACGTTGTTATGTATATTCTGTAATTGATATTATTCACTGGGCTATCGCTCCCGCTCATTCATGTATTTGTAGGTGAGCCAAGAGAGACACAAACCCAGCCCCAGTGAAGTCTGCCAGGAACAACATGAGTTTTGGAGAGTCAGCCTCGTGTCTCACGCATGAGACCATCCTTGCCCTTTTATCATGTACTTATGTTTTGTCTTGTTGGCAAGGGCTTTGTTTATGTCTGTACATAGTCTGTTATAGGTCGACTCGTCTTGGGTGATCCTGTCTGTAATGAGTTTTGTGATACAGTACTTTGACGTGGGTTATTAACATATATGTGTATAGTTTGTTTGATGTGCATTTAAGCACGGCTCTATGGACAAAGTTTTAAATTTTTGCTTCCATTTGGCCCCTTTACTCTGATGAGTTATGTCCATTTTAGTTTGAGGCCGTAAGTAATCTCAGGATTACTGGCCGGTTATGTCCTTAATCCATAGGGGCGAGTTCGGGTCATGACAGTAATTTACTGAGAATTTACTGGCAATTTACTCAGTAATTTAATTTAAATTTACTATAAATTTACTAAGTAATTTAATGAGAATTTACTAAGAATTTACTCAGTAATTTACCGGAAATTTACTCAGTAATGTAGTGAGAATTTACTGGGAATTTACTGTTAATTTACTAAGAATTTAATGAGTAATTTACTGGGAATTTAGTTAGTAATTTACTTAGAATTTATTGGGAATTTAATTAGTAATTTACGAGGAATTTACTGAGTTTTACTGAGAATTTATTGGGAATTTACTGAGTATTTAATAAGAATTTACTAGGAATTTACTGATTAATTTGATCAGAATTTATTGGGAATTTACTGGGAGTTTTCTGAAAAATTTACTGGAATTTTACTAAATAATTTGCTGAGAATTTATTGGTTATTTACTGGGAATTTACTAACTATTACTTGGAATTTACTGAGTAATTTATTAAGAATTTACTACGAATTTACTAAGTAATTTACAGAGAAGTAACTGAGTAATTTAATTAGAATTTACTGAGTAATTTACTAAGAATTAACTCGGCATTTACGGAGAATTTACTGAAAATTTATGGAATATTTATTAGGAATTTACTGAGTAATTTACTGGGAATTTCCTCAGTAATTTAGATAGAATTTAATGGGCATTTACTGATTAATTTAATTAGAATTTTTTGGGAATTTAGTGAAAATTTGTTGGGAATTTACCATGAATTTACTATGTAATTTACTTAGAATTTTTTAGGATTTTATTGAGTAATTTACTGACAATTTACTAGGAATTTACATAGTAATTTACTGGGTAATTTAATAAGAATTTACTAAGAAGTTTAATAAGATTTTATGGGAATTTACTGATTAATTTAATGGGAATTTACTTGTAATTTACTGAGTAATTTACAGGGAATTTACTCAGTAATTTTTTGACAATTTACTGAGAATTTAGTGAAAATATACTGGAATTTACAGAGTAATTTACTGAGAATATACTTGGAATTTACTTAGTAATTTACTGGAAATTTACTGAGTAATTTACTTAGAATTTACTAAAATTTACTAATTAATTTAATGAGAATTTACTGGGAATTTAATGAGAATTTCTTGGGAATTTACTCAGTAATTTGCTGAGAATTTACTAGGAATTTACAGCGTATTTACTTGAAATTTGCTGAGTAATTTACTTAGAATTTAATAGGAATTTTGCTGAGTAATTTAATGAGAATTTACGGGAAATTTACTGAGAATTTCTTGGAATTTACTGAGTAATTTATTGAGAATTTACTGGGAATTTACTGAGTAGTTTACAGAGAATTTACTGAACTTATTGGGAATTTTGTCAGTAATATACTGAGTAATTTGTTGAGAATTTTCTAGAAATTTACAGAGTAATTTAATAAGAATTTACTTGGAATTTGCTGATTAATTTAATATGAACTTACTGGGAATTTGCTGGGAATTTACTACGTAATTTACTAAGAATTTACTGGGAATTTATAAAGTATTTACTGAGAATTTATTGGGAATTTACTAATAATTTACTATGAATTTAATCCGTAATTTACTGAGAATTTACTGGGAATTTACTGAGCAATTTACTGAGAATTTTCTGGGAATTTACTAAGTAATTTAGTAAGAATTTATTGGGAATTTACTAAGTAATTTAATCAGAATTTATTGGGAATTTACTCTGTAATTGCTTAGAAGTTACTAAGTAATTTGCTGAGAATTTACTGAGAATTTTTTGGGAATTTACTGCGTAATTTACTGGTAATTTACTGAGTAATTTAATGAGAAATTACTGGGAATTTTCGGGGAATTTTTTGAGTAATTTACTGAGAATTTACTGGGAATTTACTGAGTATTTTACTGGGAATTTACTAGGAATTTATTAAGTATTTTAATAAGAATTTACTAGTTAATTTAATGAGAATTTACTGAAAATTTACTCAATAATTTACTGAGAATTTACTTGAAATTTACTAAGAATTTATTAGGAATTTACCCAGAATATACTGAGAATTTACTACGAATTTTGCTGAGTTATTTAATGAGAATTTACTAGGGATTTACTCAGTAATTTAGTGAGAATATACTGGGAATTTACTCAGAATTTATTGGGAATTTACTCAGTAATTTACTGAGAATTTATTTAGAATTTACTTAGAATTTATTGAGAATCTACTGGGAATTTACTGAGTATTTATTTGGAATTTACTGAGTAATTTACTGAGAATTACAAGCAATTGACAGAGTAATTTAATGAAAATTTCCTTGGAATTTACTGAGAATTTACTTAGTAATTTGGTGAGAATTTTTTGGGAATTTACTTAGTAATTTACACAGAATTTAATGAGAATTTACTGAGTAATTTGCTAAGAATTTACTCAGAATTTACTGAGTAATTTACTGAGAATTTACTGAATAATTGAATAACAATTTACTAGGAATTTACTGATTAATTTAATGAGAATTTACTGGGAATTTACTGAGTAATTTTCTGATAATTTACTGAGAATTTAATAGTAATTTACTGAGTAATTTTTTGAGAATTTACTAAGAACTTACACTGTAATTTAATAAGAATTAACTGAAAATTTACTAAGTAATTTATTGAGAATTTACTGGGAATTTCATCAGTAATTTACTGAGAATTTTCTGGGAATTTACTTTAGAATTTACTTGGAATTTACTGAGCAATTTACTGAGAATTTACTGGGAATTTAATGTGAATTTACAGAGAATTTATAGGGAATTTACTGAGTATTTACTGGGAATTTACTAAGTATTTACTGCGAATTTACATAGTAATTTACTTAGAATTTAATGAAAATTTACAGATTAATTTAATGAGAATTTTTTAGGAATTCACTGAGTAATTTAATGAGAATTTACTGGTAATTTACTGAGTAATTTACTGCGACTTTACTTAGTAATTTGACAAGAATTTGCTGGGTATTTACTGATTAACTTAATGAGAATTTACAAGGAATTTACAGGGAATTTACTGAGAATTTACTGGGAGTTTACTTAGTAATTTACTGAGAATTTTCTTGTAATTTACTGAGAATTTACAGGGAATTTACTAAGTAATTTTTTTAGAATATACTAGGAATTTAAATAGTCATTTACTGGGATTTTACTGAGTAATTTACTGAGAATTTGCTGCGAATTTTTTGGAATTTATTGAGAATTTACTCAGTAATTTACTGAGAATTTACTAGGAATTTATTGAGTAATTTACTCCGTAATTTACTAAGAATTTATTGGGAAGTTACTGAGTAATTTACTAAAAATTTATTAAGAATTTGCTAAGTAATTTACTGGAAATTTACTGAGTAATTTACTTTGAATTTACTAGAAATTTACACAGTAATTTAATCAGAATTTACTAAGTAATTTATTGGCAATTTATAGAGAATTTACTGAATAATTTACAGATAATTTTTTGAGAATTTACACTGTAATTTACTGAGTAATTTACTGAGAATTTACTAGGAATTTACTGCGTAATTTAATGAGAATTTACTAGGAATTTACTGAGTAATTTATTGGGAATTTACTTAGTAATTTACCTAGAATTTACTGGGAATTTAGTTGTAATTTACTGAGAATTTACTTTGAATTTACTAAGTAATTTAATGAGAATTTACTGGGAATTTATTAAGTAATTTACTGAGAATTTACTGGGTATTTACTGAGTAATTTACAAAGAATTTACAAGAATTTTCTAGGAATTTACTGAGTAATTTACTTATAAGTTACTGAGAATTTACTGAGAATTTGCTGAGTAATTTACTGCAAAATTTAATGAGAATTTGCTGGGAATTTACTGAGTAATTTACTGAGAATTTACTGTGAAGTCACTAGGAATTTACAGAGAATTTACTCCGTAATTTAATGAGAATTTACTGACAAATTGCTAAGTAATTTACTGGGAGTTTATTGAGTGATTTATTGAAAATTTACTGATTAATTTACTTAGCAAATTAATGGGAATTTACTGAGAATTTATGGGAATTTACTGATTAATTTACTGAGAATTTGCTGGTAATTTGTTGAGTAATTTAATGAAAATTTACTGAGAATTTACTGGGAATTTACTGAGTAATTTTTTGAGAATTTACTGGAAATTTACTTAGTAATTTATAGAGAATTGACTTGGAATTTACTGAGTAATTTACTGAGAATTTACTGGAAATTTACTCCGTATTTACTGAAAATTTACTAAGTAATTTACATGGAATTTACTAGGAATTTACTAAGAATTTACTCATTAACTTATTGAGAATTTACTGGGATTTTACTGAGTAATTTAGTGAGAATTTACTTAATAATTTAATGAGAATTTACTTGGAATTTACTAAGTAATTTTCTGAGAATTTACTGAGAATTTACTAGGAATTTACGTAAAATTTAATGGGAATATACTGAGTAAATTTTTAAGAATTTACTGGGAACTTACACAGTAATTTAATGAGAATTACCTAGGAATTTACTAAGTAATTTGCTGAGAATTTACTGGGAATTTACTGCGATTTTACTGGGAATATTATGGGAATTTACTGAAAATTTACTGAAAATTTACTACGTAATTCAATAAGAATTTATAGGGAATTTACTGAGTAATTTTGTGAGAATTTACTTGAAATTTATTGAGTAATTTACTAAGAATTTATTGTGTAATTTACTGAGAATTTACTTGGAATTTACTGCATAATTTAATGATAATTTACTGAGAATTTATTGGGAATTTACTCAGTAATTTAATGAAAATTTACTGAGTAATTTACGGAGAATTTTCTGAGAATTTACACAGTAATTTATTGGGAATTTACTGAGTAATTTATTGAGAATTTTTTACAAATTTATTTATTAATTTAATGAGAATTTACGGGGAATTTGTTGAGAATTTACTAGGAATTGAATGAGTCATTTACTGAGAAAATAATAGGAAATTAGTCAGTAATTTACTGAGAATTTACAGGGAATTTAATTAGTAATTAACTGAGAATTTGCTTTGAATTTACAGAGTAATTTACTGGTAATTTAGTGGTAATTTATAGAGTAATTTACTGCGAATTAACTGGGAATTTACTAAGTAATTAATGAGAATTTACTGGAAATTTACTGAAAATTTACTGGGAATTTACTCAGTAATTTATTGGAAATTTACTTGGAATTTTCTGAGTAATTTACTTAGAATTTACAGGAATTTTGTAGGAATTTACCGAGTAATTTACTGAGAATTTACTTGGAATTTTCTAAGTAATTTACTTAGAATTTACTGCATAATTTAATGAGAATTTACTGGAAATTTACTTAGAATTCACTAGGAATTTACTATGTAATTTACTGAGAATTTACTGGAAATTTAATCAGTAATTTACGGAGGAATTTATTGAGAATTTACTCGAAATTTACTGAGTATTTAATAAGAATTTCATGGGAATTTATTGATTAATTTGATGAGAATTTACTGAGAATTTACTGAATAATTTACTGGGAATTTACTTAGTAATTTACTACGAATTTTCTGGAAATTTAATAAATAATTTGCTGAGAATTTACTGGGAATTTACTAATTATTTATTGAGAATTTACTAGGAATTTACTAAGTAATTTACAGAAAATTTACCGAGAAATTTAATTAGAATTTACTGGGAATTTACTGAGTAATTTCTTAAGAATTTATTAGGAATTTTAGGAGAATTTACAAGGAGTTTACTTGTCACGACCCCAAACCGCCCCTAATAGTTTGGTGCCGTGATGGCAAGTAATCCGTAATTACCGAAGGCCAACTTTCCAAAAACTAAACACAATCAGAGTATAATAATCGGGGCTAACAAATGCGGAAGCAATAATCTAAAACACGAGCAGTCCATAAGAGCTGTGCGTAGATCAAATGCAATGCCAAACATTTCCAATTATCTTTACAACTTGAATACAACAAGGTAAAATACATGTTACATCTTGATCAAAAGGCTTCTCGAGCCGACATATACAAAATGCAGCTAATACAAGTCAAGAAGCATGATTTTCAAGATTTGCCGACATGAAATGAAGGGCATCGCCGACGTAAATACAAAAGCAAAGCCGACATAAGCACGAATCCAAAACAAGCATCCAAAACGATCTAGGCGTCGCCGCCGTCCTGCTCATCACCTACATATATATAGAGGGGTGAGTACAAACACTCAATGAATGGTACTAATAATAAAGGTTTGCATGAATATAGCCGAGGTCCTTCAAAACGAAACACATCAAACTTTAGCAAGACGAGGGATGAACCGTATTCATCAATCAAATATTACAAGTATCCAAAGATGTTTACTGACATAGGCAAAACAAGGGATGAACCGTATTCATCATCAAGTATCATAACATCGGCGAAGCAAGGGATGAACCGTATTCATCAATCAAGTATCATAACATCGGCGAAGCAAGGGATGAACCGTATTCATCAATCAAATATCATAACATCGGCGAAGCAAGGGATGAACCGTATTCATCAATCAAATATCATAACATCGGCGAAGCAAGGGATGAACCGTATTCATCAAGTATCATAACATCGGCGAAGCAAGGGATGAACCGTATTCATCAATCAAATATCACAACATCGGCGAAGCAAGGGATGAACCGTATTCATCAATCAAATATCATAATATCGGCGAAGCAAGGGATGAACCGTATTCATCAATCAAATATCATAACATCGGCGAAGCAAGGGATGAACCGTATTCATCAATCAAGTGTCATAACATCGGCGAAGCAAGGGATGAACCGTATTCATCAATCAAATATCATAACATCGGCGAAGCAAGGGATGAACCGTATTCATCAATCAAATATCATAACATCGGCGAAGCAAGGGATGAACCGTATTCATCAATCAAATATCATAACATCGGCGAAGCAAGGGATGAACCGTATTCATCAATCAAGTGGTACTGCAAAAGTTTAGAGTCCTCCAGCACGAGGGACTTGTGTTACTTAGGCCCGTAGCCCGATTTTACAAGGACCGTATCCTTTTATACTTAGTACTGCGAAAGTTTAGAGTCCTCCAGCACAAGGGACTTTCCAAGAATAACAATCAAAACAAGGCTATTTGTTCATGCTTAGCAAAAACCCACGTCAAAACAAACAAAACAAGATTTATCAAAAGCAAGTGTAACATAGCTTTATTAGAAATACCACTCACCTAGTTCTTCAGGTGTAGACTCAAAGCAAATATCAAGGACCTACAATCACATGGCAAGTCACATTCTCAAAGCAAGCTCCATATACATGCAAATGATCTCGGCATTCTTGCCAGATCCAAGTCAAAGACAAAGCAAAACAAGCTGGAAGCTTAATCACTGCTCCCGTCTCATAAAAACACACTGGGTACCGTCCAGGACTATGCCGAGGTCCCGTTAAACATGGTCAGGAAAAACCTGGGTTTCCCTTTGAAGAACATGAAGAACATGATCATTTGAAAGATGGGTGCAAGTTCACAACTCGTTACAAAAATCTGAGTTTTCATGCCAAGAGTTCAAAATATGGACCTGGATACCCATGTAAGAAGGCCATGCAAGAACAAACACAAAAACATGGTTTTCGTTCCAACTTTCGGATCAAAACGAGACTTTCTTCAAAAACACATGAAAACCATTTTCTCTTTCCAAAACTAACTTCAAAACGATGCATGACATGCAAAACAGATCCGATCATGCAATGCAGGTAGATAATCCATAACAACATTCAAAGTAGATCAAGAATCTTACCCCAAATCTTGAATCCAACGATTCAAACCACGAAGATTGAGCTTGGAAGACTCACTCTCACTCAAGAACTCCTCTTCCTTCTCTCTAAAGCTTCTCTCTCTAAAACAAAGATTGAGACCAAGAATGATTTGTTCCTAGGTCTGCCGGCTGTCTTAACAATCAGCTCGGACACGTGGCGCTACCGGGTTGGTTCAGCTCAAAAAGGCGATTGATTGATAAGACAAGTCTCTGACAAAGTGTATGCAGCAAGCTCGGTAAAACACATCGGCAAGAATTGACATCGGCTCAAATCAAGGATCCACAACAGGATAACAAAACATCGGCTAGGGAGGACGACACTTGACTAAGCTGTACCACACCTTGGCCGGGGTGTGCCACATCTCGGCCTAAGCCATACCTGCCTGCGGACAAGGTTCACTGGGTGCAAAACATCTCGGCAATAAATGCCCGAGGTGAAGGTGGGGGTCGACCAAGGGGTTCCAAGACAGTTCTAAGTACAAGGGTTCAAAGGCGAACTAAGCTCAGGGCGACCTCGGCCACACACGCACACGAAGCAAAGAACAAAATCATGCAAGCAACTGTAAGCAAATCAAGGCAAGACAAAACCTTCAAATTAACATAACAAAGCAAGATCATGCAAGAATGTATGCAAGTATGACAAGAGTAAGGTGAGGGTTGTTACATCCTACCCCCCTTAAAGAAGTTTGGTCCCCAAACTTAGATTACCTTGCTCCTTGAACAACTCCGGATAACGGATTCTCACATCCTCTTCCTTTTCCCACGTGGCTTCTATGCCATAATGTTCCTTCCATTCGACCTTTACCATTGGTATCGATTTGTTTCTCAACTGTCTCACTTGTCTGTCAATAATCCTCATTGGCTTCTCCTCGTAGCCCAAATCCTCATTAACCGTGATCTCGGAATGATCAATTATCTGCAGTGGATCTCGGATGTACTTCCTCAAAATCGAAACATGAAACACATTGTGGACTTGGCTCAAATCTGGCGGCAAAGCAAGTCTGTAGGCAACGAGGTTAATTCTCTCAAGGATTTCAAATGGCCCAATATAGCGAGGTGCTAACTTACCTTTCTTTCCAAATTTGGAAACTCCTTTCATTGGTGAAACTTTCAGGAATACATGATTCCCAACTTCGAACTCTATCTCATTCCTTCTCAGGTCGGCGTAGCTCTTTTGTCGGCTCTGGGCAGTTTTAATCCTCTGTTGGATGAGTTTAACCTTCTCTGTTGTCACTTGAATCAATTCGGGACCAAGCAGAGCTCTGTCTCCAACTTCGGCCCAACATATCGGCGACCTACATTTTCTTCCGTACAAGGCTTCATATGGCGCCATGCCAATACTAGCTTGATAACTGTTATTGTAAGCGAATTCCACTAAGGGCAAATGCGTTCCCCAACTTCCTTGGAAGTCCAATACACAAAGTCTAAGCATATCTTCAAGCGTCTGAATTGTCCTCTCAGTCTGCCCATCTGTCTGGGGATGAAAGGCTGTACTAAATCTCAGCTCGGCTCCAAAAGCCCTCTGTAAACTCTGCCAAAATCTAGAAACAAATTTAGGATCTCGGTCTGACACAATTGATATCGGTACTCCATGAAGTCTGACAATCTCGTTCACATATAGCAAGGCAAGTTGATTGGCGTTGAAGGTAGTCTTAACAGGTAGAAAGTGTGCTGACTTAGTTAATCTGTCAATAACAACCCAAATCGAATCCATACCTCTTGGTGTCTTCGGCAAACCAGTCACAAAATCCATGGAGATATGTTCCCATTTCCACTCAGGAATCGGCAAAGGTTGAAGAAGTCCTGCTGGTCTTTGATGTTCTGCTTTCACTTGCTGACAATGTAAACACTGGGACACGAATTCGGCTATCTCTCTTTTCATACTTGGCCACCAGAAGATCCGCTTCACATCTTGATACATTTTGGTGTTCCCTGGATGGACAGCAAACTTAGAACCGTGAGCTTCCTGTAAAATTTTCCTCTTCAACTCTGGAATGTCGGCCACGCATACCCTTCCCTCAAACTTGAGCACTTGATTTTCGATGGTATACCCTGATCTCGGCTTTGTGACAATCTCCTCGGCTACTTTCCTAAAGAAGTTATCCTCCATCTGCCTTGTTTTTACCTCATCAACAATAGTCGGCTCCACTGTTATCATGGTCAAACACGCCAAACTTCCATCTGACTTTCTGCTCAGGGCGTCGGCTACACTGTTAGCTTTACCTGGGTGATATTGAATTTGCATATCATAGTCTTTCAACAACTCAAGCCACCTTCTTTGTCTCAAATTCAATTCCTTCTGTGTGAATAGGTACTTTAGACTCTTATGATCTGTAAAAATCTGACAAGTAGATCCATACAAATAGTGGCGCCAAATCTTCAAAGCAAATACTACGGCCGCTAATTCTAAATCGTGGGTAGGATAGTTTTTCTCATGAGGTTTCAACTGACGAGATGCATATGCTATAACCTTGCCCTTTTGCATTAATACACAACCCAGACCTTTATGCGATGCATCACTATAGACATGAAATTCTTCATTACCTGATGGTAGTACAAGTACTGGTGCTGTAACTAACCTCGTCTTTAGTTCCTGGAAAGCTGACTCCCAATCTTCGGTCCATTCGTACAGCGTTCCCTTCTTAGTCAGTTGCGTCAATGGAATTGCAATCCTTGAGAAATCTTTCACAAACTTTCTGTAATAACCTGCCAAACCCAGAAAACTACGAATCTCGGACACATTAGTCGGCCTCGGCCAATTTACTACGGCTTTAACTTTGCTAGGATCCACTAAGATACCTTCTTCATTAATCACATGACCCAAGAATGAGATAGTAGAAAGCCAAAACTCACACTTGTTAAACTTAGCATACAATTTCTGTTTTCTCAAAATCTGCAAGGCAAGTCTCAAGTGATTTTCATGTTCAACATCACTCTTGGGATAGATCAATATATCATCAATGAAAACAATTACAAATTCATCTAAATATGGTTTGAAGATTCTGTTCATTAAATCCATAAATGCGGCAGGGGCATTGGTCACTCCAAAAGGCATTACTAAAAACTCGTAGTGGCCATACCTTGTTCGAAAAGCAGTCTTCTCAACATCTTCGGCTTTAACTTTAAGCTGATGGTAACTAGACCGAAGGTCGATCTTAGAAAAGACTCGTGCTCCTTGTAATTGGTCAAGCAGATCATCAATCCTAGGTAATGGGTACTTGTTCTTGATGGTGACCTTATTAAGTTCTCTATAGTCAATACAAAGACGGAGTGTGCCATCCTTCTTCTTAACAAATAAAACAGGTGCTCCCCATGGTGAAGTGCTCGGCCTAATAAATCCCTTATCTAACAACTCTTGCAATTGCAGTTTCAATTCTCTAAGTTCAGCGGGGGCCATCCTATAAGGGGTTTTGGAGATCGGCTGTGTTCCCGATATGATGTCGATAGTAAACTCTATTTCTCTATCGGTCAAGTGGCCAGGCAATTCGTCTGGGAAGACGTCGGGGAATTCATTAACGATCGGGATGTCGGCTAGGTTAACATTTCCATTCTGATCACTCAATATACTACACAAGTAGCCTCGGCACCCCTTCTGAATTAACTTACAGGCCTTAATGGACGAAATCAAGTAAGGTGGGGGCACTACCCTTTTACCCTGGAAAATAACCTCGGCTAGGTTTGGGGGTCTCAAGGTGACACTTTTCGAAACACAATTAATAGATGCATCGTTTGCGACTAACCAGTCCATTCCCAGTATAATATCAAAATGAGCTAGGTCTAGAGGCATTAGATCTACCAACAGTTCAACATTCTTAATCACAACAACACATGCCCTATAAATGGACTCAACAATCATAGGTCTCCCAGATGGAGTAGATACAGACAACACATAATCAAGGGGCTCCAGTTCTCTATTAATCTTCTCGGCAAACTTAGTAGATATAAACGAATGGGTAGAACCCGAATCAATCAACACATAAGCATCTTGGGAGCAAATTAGAAGTGTACCTGACACCACTACCTCAGCATTCTGAGTGTCTCCTGGTACTAACGCAAATACTCTGCCCTGCCTCATCTGTCCTTTCCCAGTGTTTCCCTTCTGAACGGAACCCGAGGTATTCTCACCCTTCTTGTTGTTATCAATTTTTGCCTTAGGGCAATCTCTTACATAATGGCCCATCTCGCCACATTCATAGCAGGCTCCAGACGTCCGTCGACAGATCCCGAAATGCTGTTTCCCACAATCCGAACACATCGGTTTAGCACTCCCTTCCTGTCTTAGGTTACTAGTACTGCCCATGTTCGTTCTCTTCTTGGTGCCCAGCTGTCCTCGGCGATTGTCATAGTTCTGCCTTTTTCGCTGGTTCTCTCCCGAGCTCTGGTATCGATTCAAATTGGCTTCGGCCTGAATGGCTTTGTCCAATACTTCGGCATAAGTCGGCATATCGAGCAAATTAACCCGGTCTTGAATCGGTCCACGAAGCCCACACTCGAACTTCCTAGCCTTCATATATTCATCGTTGGTCATGTGAGGTACAAACCTTACCAATTCAGTGAAAGCGCGGTCATATTCCGCCACTGTTCTGTTGCCTTGCGTCAGAGTATGAAATTCGGTAGCCTTGCGGTTTCGAACACTTAGGGGAAAATGTTTCTTGTAGAACAACTCTAAGAATCGGGTCCAGGTCAAATCTGGATTGCTCCCTCTAACCATCATCCACCACCTGCGGGCGTCATCATCTAATGTGAATGCTGCCAACGTCACTTTCTGAGCGTCGGTACTAGGGAAGATCTCGAACAACTTCTCCATTTCTAAAACCCATGCCTCAGCCTTCATCGACTCTATACCCCCAGAGAATCTCGGTGGTCTCATTTTCTTGAACTCCCTGATCAAAGCTATCGTGCCATCCCCATATAAGGCTGGTTGCGGGGAAACCTGCGGCACTGGAGGAGGTGGAGGCGGAACTACATTTCGGCCGTTGGTCTGCTCGGCCTGAGTCGACGTAGCACTCGCGAACTGCTGCCTGGTTTGCCTCAACTCGCGGGCCAAACCTTCAACTAATCTTTCCAATCTGTCCACTCTGTCTTCGGGCTGATCCCGGCCAATTGGAGGTCTCCCTCTCCTCATGGTGCTATGAGCGTGCAAAGTATGACTTTTAAACAAATAAGCAAATAACCACGTAGGCAAGCAACAAATGGGTATATCAAGACAATGCACACTTCACTCAAACAACAAATACCATGATGCAACCCTAACATCTTTCTAAGGGAAATCCTATGCTCTTTAGGACTCAAAGTGTGTGAATAGCGTATACCGAGGAACTTGTGCTCTGATACCATTCTGTCACGACCCCAAACCGCCCCTAGTAGTTTGGTGCCGTGATGGCCAGTAATCCGTAATTACAGAAGGCCAACTTTCCAAAAACTAAACACAATCAGAGTATAATAATCGGGGCTAACAAATGCGGAAGCAATAATCTAAAATACGAGCAGTCCATAAGAGCTGTGCGTAGATCAAATGCAATGCCAAACATTTCCAATTATCTTTACAACTTGAATACAACAAGGTAAAATACATGTTACATCTTGATCAAAAGGCTTCTCGAGCCGACATATACAAAATACAGCTAATACAAGTCAAGAAGCATGATTTTCAAGATTTGCCGACATGAAATGAAGGGCATCGCCGACGTAAATACAAAAGCAAAGCCGACATAAGCACGAATCCAAAACAAGCATCCAAAACGATCTAGGCGTCGCCGCCGTCCTGCTCATCACCTACATATATATAGAGGGGTGAGTACAAACACTCAGTGAATGGTACTAATAATAAAGGTTTGCATGAATATAGCCGAGGTCCTTCAAAACGAAACACATCAAACTTTAGCAAGACGAGGGATGAACCGTATTCATCAATCAAATATTACAAGTATCCAAAGATGTTTACTGACATAGGCAAAACAAGGGATGAACCGTATTCATCATCAAGTATCATAACATCGGCGAAGCAAGGGATGAACCGTATTCATCAATCAAGTATCATAACATCGGCGAAGCAAGGGATGAACCGTATTCATCAATCAAATATCATAACATCGGCGAAGCAAGGGATGAACCGTATTCATCAATCAAATATCATAACATCGGCGAAGCAAGGGATGAACCGTATTCATCAATCAAGTGTCATAACATCGGCGAAGCAAGGGATGAACCGTATTCATCAATCAAATATCATAACATCGGCGAAGCAAGGGATGAACCGTATTCATCAATCAAATATCATAACATCGGCGAAGCAAGGGATGAACCGTATTCATCAATCAAATATCATAACATCGGCGAAGCAAGGGATGAACCGTATTCATCAATCAAATATCATAACATCGGCGAAGCAAGGGATGAACCGTATTCATCAATCAAGTGGTACTGCGAAAGTTTAGAGTCCTCCAGCACGAGGGACTTGTGTTACTTAGGCCCGTAGCCCGATTTAACAAGGACCGTATCCTTTTATACTTAGTACTGCGAAAGTTTAGAGTCCTCCAGCACAAGGGACTTTCCAAGAATAACAATCAAGACAAGGCTATTTGTTCATGCTTAGCAAAAACCCACGTCAAAACAAACAAAACAAGATTTATCAAAAGCAAGTGTAACATAGCTTTATTAGAAATACCACTCATCTAGTTCTTCAGGTGTAGACTCAAAGCAAATATCAAGGACCTACAATCACATGGCAAGTCACATTCTCAAAGCAAGCTCTATATACATGCAAATGATCTCGGCATTCTTGCCAGATCCAAGACAAAGACAAAGCAAAACAAGCTGGAAGCTTAATCACTGCTCCCGTCTCATAAAAACACACTGGGTACCGTCCAGGACTATGCCGAGGTCCCGTTAAACAAGGTCAGGAAAAACCTGGGTTTCCCTTTGAAGAACATGAAGAACATGATCATTTGAAAGATGGGTGCAAGTTCACAACTCGTTACAAAAATCTGAGTTTTCATGCCAAGAGTTCAAAACATGGACCTGGATACCCATGTAAGAAGGCCATGCAAGAACAAACACAAAAACATGGTTTTCGTTCCAATTTTCGGATCAAAATGAGACTTTCTTCAAAAACACATGAAAACCATTTTCTCTTTCCAAAACTAACTTCAAAACGATGCATGACATGCAAAACAGATCCGATCATGCAATGCAGGTAGATAATCCATAACAACATTCAAAGTAGATCAAGAATCTTACCCCAAATCTTGAATCCAACGGTTCAAACCACGAAGATTAAGCTTGGAAGACTCACTCTCACTCAAGAACTCCTCTTCCTTCTCTCTAGAGCTTCTCTCTCTAAAACAAAGATTGAGACCAAGAATGATTTGTTCCTAGGTCTGCCGGCTGTCTTAACAATCAGCTCGGACACGTGGCGCTACCGGGTTGGTTCAGCTCAAAAAGGCGATTGATTGATAAGACAAGTCTCTGACAAAGCGTATGCAGCAAGCTCGGTAAAACACATCGGCAAGAATTGACATCGGCTCAAATCAAGGATCCGCAACAGGATAACAAAACATCGGCTAGGGAGGACGACACTTGACTAAGCTGTACCACACCTTGGCCGGGGTGTGCCACATCTCGGCCTAGGCCATACCTGCCTGCGGACAAGGTTCACTGGGTGCAAAACATCTCGGCAATAAATGCCCGAGGTGAAGGTGGGGGTCGACCAAGGGGTTCCAAGACAGTTCTAAGTACAAGGGTTCAAAGGCGAACTAAGCTCAGGGCGACCTCGGCCACACACGCACACGAAGCAAAGAACAAAATCATGCAAGCAACTGTAAGCAAATCAAGGCAAGACAAAACCTTCAAATTAACATAACAAAGCAAGATCATGCAAGAAAGTATGCAAGTATGACAAGAGTAAGGTGAGGGAATTTAATAGGAGAATTTACAGAGTAATTTAATGAGAATTTACGGGGAATTTAATAGGAATTTACTGGGAAATGAATGAGTCATTTACTAGGAATTTAGTCAGTAATTTACTGAGAATTTGCTGGGAATTTAATTAGTAATGAACTGAGAATTTGCTTTGAATTTACAGAGTAATTTACTGATAATTTAGTGGTAATTTATAGAGTAACTGACTGTGAATTAACAGGGAATTTACAAAGTAATTAATGAGAATTTACTGGGAATTTAATGAAAATTTACTGGGAATTTACTTAGTAATTTACTGGAAATTTACATGGAATTTTCTGAGTAATTTACTTAGAATTTACAGGAATTTTCTAGGAATTTACCGAGTAATTTACTAAGAATTTACTTGGAATTTTCTAAGTAATTTACTTAGAATTTATTTGGAATTTACTGCATAATTTAATAAAAATTTACTAGGAATTTACTTAGAATTCACTGGGAATTTACTATGTAATTTACTGAGAATTTACTGGTAATTTAATCAGTAATTTACGGGGGAATTTATTGAGAATTTACTGAGTATTTAATAAGAATTTAATGGGAATTTATTGATTAATTTGATGAGAATTTACTGGTAATTTACTGAATAATTTACTGGGAATTTACTTAGTAATTTACTAAGAATTTTCTGGAAATTTAATAAATAATTTTCTGAGAATTTACAGGGAATTTACTAACTATTTATTGAGAATTTACTAAGTAATTTACAGAGAATTTACTGAGAAATTTAATTATAATTTACTGGGAATTTACTGAGTAATTTATTAAGAATTTACTAGGAATTTACTTAGTAATTTACTCAGAATTTAAGAATTTACTAGGAATTTATTCAGTAATTTACTCAGAATTTACTGGGAATTTACTGAGCATTTACTAGGAATTTACTCAGTAATTTACTCAGAATTTACTGGGAATCTATTAAGTAATTTAATGAAAATTTTTTGGGAATTTACTCAAGCTTTACTGGTAATTTTCTGAGAATTTACTTGGAATTTATTGAGTAATTTTCTGAGAATTTACTGAGAAGTTAGTCAGTAATTTACTAAGAATTTACTGGGAATTTATTGAGTAAGTTACTGAGAATTTCATGATAATTTACTGAGAAATTTAATAAGATTTTATGGGAATTTACTGATTAATTGAATGGGAATTTACTGAGTAATTTACTGAAAATTTACATGGAATTTAATCAGTAATTTATAGAGAATTTTTTGGGAATTTGCTGAGCATTTACTGCGAATTTACACGGTAATATAATGAGAATTTACTAGGAATTTACTAAGAAATTTAATCAGTAATTTACTGAGAATTTACTGGGAATTTACTAAGAATTTACTTAATAATTTACTGGGAATTTATTGCGAATTTACAGGAATTTACTGAGTAATTTACTGAGGATTATCTGGGAATTTACTCGGTAATTTACTAAGAATTTGATGGGAATTTACTCGGTAATTTACAGAGAATTTACTTGGAATTTACTACGTAATTTACTGAGAATTTACTGAGAATTTAATGGGAATTTACTGAGTAATTTGCTAAGAATTTTTTTGTAATTTACTGGGTAATTTACAGAGAATTTACTTGGAATTAACTGCATAATTTAATGAGAATTACTAGGAATTTACTAAGAATTTAATGGGAATTTACTGAGTAATTTACTAAGAATTTTGTGGGAATTTCATTAGTAATTTAATAAGAATTTTCTCAAAATTTACTCAAGAATTTACTGAGAATTTACTCAGAATTTACTGAGAATTTTTTTGAGAATTTAGTGGGAATTTACTAAGTAATTTATTGAGAGTTTACAAGGAATTACTGAGTAATTTATGTTGTAATTTGTAGAGAATTTACTGAAAATTTCATGAGTAATTTACCGAGAATTTACTGAGTAATTTACTAAAAATTTACTAGGAGTTACTAAGTAATTTAATTAGAATTACTGGGAATTTACAGGGAATTTCCTCAGTAATTTGCTGAGAATTGACTGGTAATTTACTGAGTAATTTATTGGGAATTTACTAAGAATTGACTGGGAATTTCCTGAGTAATTTACTGAGAATTTAATAGAAATTTACTGATTAGTTTAATGGAAATTTACTGAGTAATTATTTTACCGAGAATTTACTGGGAATTTACTGAGAATTTACACAGTAATTTACTGGGAATTTACTACGTGATTTACTAAGAATTTAATAGGAATTTACTGAGTAATTTATTGAGAATTTACATGGAATTTCCTCAGTAATTTACTGGGAATTTACTGACAATTTACTGGGAATTCACACAGCAATTTAATAAGAATTTACTAGGAATTTACTGGGTAATTTACTGAGAATTTTCTGCGAATTTACTGAGTAATTTAATGGTAATTTACTGAAATTTTACACAGTAATTTTCTGGAAATTTTCTGAGAATTTTCTACGTAATTTACTGGGAATTTACACAGTAATCTAATGAGAATTTACAGCGATTTACTGACTAATTTACTTGGAATTTACTGAGTATTTTACTGGGAATTTACTGGAAATTTACTAAGAATTTACTCAGCAATAAACTGAGAATTTACTTGGAATTTACTGAGAATTTATTGGTAATTTACAGAGTAATTTACTGAGAATTTACTCGAAATTTACTGAGTAATTTAATGGGAATTTATTGGGAATTTGCTAAGAATTTAATCTGTAATTTACTAAGTAATTTACTGAGAGTTTTCTAGGAAATTATTGTGAATTTACTGGGATTTTACTCAGAATTTACTTGGAATTTAGTGGTAATTTACTGCGAATTTACTGTGAATTTTCTAAGTAATTTAAGGATAATTTATTGGTAATTTACTGAGTACTTTACTGGAAATTTACTCAGTAATTTTCTTAGAGTTTAGTTGGAATTTACTAAGTAATTTACTGGGAATTTACTGAGTCATTTACGGGGAATTTACTGAGTAATTTACTGAGAATTTACTTGAAATTTACTACATAATTTAATGAGAATTTACTGGGAATTTATTGAGTAATTTGTTGACAATTTACTGGGAATATACTGGCAATTTATTAGGAATTTACTGAGAATTTTCTGAGTAATTTAATAAGAATTAACTTGGAATTTTTTTAGAAATTTACTGGGAATTTCTGAGTAATTTAATAAGAATTTATTTGGAATTTACTAATTAATTTAATGAGAATTTACTGGGAATTTACTGCGAAATTTACTAAGAATTTTCTAGGAATTTACTAGGAATTTATTAAGTATTAACTGAGAATTTGCTCGGAATTTACTGATAATTTATTGGGAATTTAATCAGTAATTTACTGAGAATTTACAAAGTAATTTATTTAGTAATTTACTGAGAATTTACATGGAATTTCCTCAGTAATTTAGTGGGAATTTACTGAGTAGTTTACTTAGAATTTATTGGGAATTTATTGAGTAATTTACTGAAAATTTATTTGGAATTTACACAGTAATTTAATAAGAATTTAGTAGGAATTCACTGAGTAATTTAGTGAGAATTTAATGGTAATTTACTGAAATTTTACACAGTAATTTGCTGGGAATTTTTTGAGAATTTACTGGGAATTTACTACATAATTTACTGAGAAATTACTAGAAATTTACTGAGTAATTTACTGGGAATTTACACAGTAATCTAATGAGAATTTACAGGGAATTTACTGAGTGGTTTACTGGAAATTTATTGAGTATTTTACTGAGAGTTTACTGGAAATTTACTGGGAATTTACTAAGAATTTACTCAACAATTAACTGAGAATTTACTTGGAATTCACTGAGAATTTACAGAGTAATTTACCGATAATTTACTGAGTAATTTATTGAGAATTTACGCAGAATTTACTGAGTAATCTAATGGGAATTTACTAAGAATTTGCTGAGAATTTCATCTGTAATTTACTAAGTAATTTACTGAGAGTTTTCTGGGAAATTATTGTGAATTTACTGAGATTTTACAGAGAATTTACTTGGAATTTAGTGGTAATTTACTTCGAATTTACTGAGTAATTTACTCGGAATTTACTCGGTAATTTTTTGAGAGTTTCGTTGGAATTTACTAAGTAATTTACCGAGTCAATTACGGAGAATTTACTTGGAATTTACTACATAATTTAATTGGAATTTACTGAGTAATTTGCTGAAAATTTACTGGGAATATAGTGGCAATTTACTGAGAATTTTCTGAGTAATTTAATAAGAATTTACTGGGAATTTCTGAGTAGTTTAAGAAGAATTTATTTGGAATTTACTGATTAATTTAATGAGAATTTAATAGGAATTTACTGAGAATTTGCTGGGAATTTACTGCGTAATTTACTAAGAATTTTCTGGGAATTTACTAACTATTTACTGAGAATTTACTCAAAATTTACTGAGAATTTAATCAGTAATTTACTGGAAATTTACTGAGAATTTACTAGGAGTTTACTTAGTAATTTACTAAGAATTAACTTGTAATTTACTGAGTAATTTATTGAGAATTTACAGGGAATTTACTCAGTAATTTTTTGAGAATTTATTGGAAATTTAAATAGTAATTTAATGAGAATTTACTTGGAATTTACTAGGAATTTGCTGAGTAATTTATTGAGAATTTATGGAGAATTTACTCAGTAATTTTCTAAGAATTTACAGGGAATTTACAGAGTAATTTACTGAGAATTTACTAGGAATTTATTGAGTAATTTACTGAGAATTTACAAAGAATTTGCTGTGAAGTTACTGAGTAATTTACTTAGAATTTATTGGAAATTTACTGAGAATTTATTTCATAATTTACTGAGAATTTATTAGGAATTTCCTGAGTAATTTACTAAGAATTTACTGGGAATTTACTAAGTAATTTACTGAGAATTTAGTAGGAACTTACTAGGAATTTATTGAGTAATTTGCTGAGAATTTACTCAGAATTTACTGAGTAATTTACCGAGAATTTACACTTTAATTTACTGAGAATTTATTGCGAAATTACAGTGTAATTTACTGAGAATTTACTGACAATTTACTAGAACTTACTGCGTAATTTACTGAAAATTAACTGAGTAATTTACTGGGAATTAACTGAGTAATTTAATGAGAATTTGCTGGGAATTTACTGAGTAATTTAATAGGAATTTACTTAGAAATTTACTGGGAATTTACTGAGTAATTTACTTAGAATTTTCTACGAATTTACCGAGTAATTTACTGCATAATTTAATGAGAATTTACTGGAAATTTACCCAGTAATTTAATGAAAGTTTACTGTAAATTTACTAAGTAATTTAACGAGAATTTACTGGGAATTTACTGAAAATTTACTGGAAATTTTACTCAGTAATTTATTGAGAATTTTTTGGGAATTTACTAAGTAATTTAATGAGAATTTACTGTGAATATACTTGGAATTTAATGAGTAATTTACTGAGAATTTAGTCAGTAATTTACTGAGAATTTACTGTGAATGTAATCTGTAATTTATAGGGAATTTACCAAATAATTTGCTGATAATTTAATAAGAATGCACTTATTAATTTGATTAGAATTTACTGAGAATTTACTGGAAATTTACTGAATAATTTGCTGAGAATTTACTGGGAATTTACTCAGTAATTTACTAAGAATTTACTGGAAATTTACTAAATAATTTTCTGAGAATTTATTACAAATTTACCAACTATTTATTGAGAATTTACTCTGTAATTTACAGAGAATTTACTAAATAATTTAATTAGAATTTACTGAGTAATTTATTGAGAATTTACTGAATAATTTATTAAGAATTTACAGAGAATTTACTGGAAATTTTATAGCGATCCCGGTTTTCCCTTCATTGTTTAATTGTATTTCGAACTCGGTTCCGTGGATGTGTTGTTGTCTTATTCCCGTTTCCATCCTTTACTCTTTGTATATGTGTAACAACCCTCACCTTACCCTTGTCTTACTTGCATACATTCCTGCATGATCTTGCCTTGTTTTAATAATTGGAAGGATTTGCTTGCCTTGTTTTGTTAGTATTGCTTGCGTGATCTTGTCCCTTGTTCGGTGTGTGCGTGGCCGAGGTCACCTTGAGCTTAGTTCGCCTCTGAATCCTTGTACTTAGAACTGTTTTGAGATCTTGGTCAACCCCATCTTCACCTCGGGCATTTATTGCCGAGATGTTTTGCACTTAGTGAACCTTGTCCGTAGGCAGGTATGGCCTAGGCCGAGATGTGGCACACCCCGGCCAAGGTGTGGCACAGCTTAGTCAAGTGTCGTCCTCCCTAGCCGACGTTTTGTTATCCTGTTGCCGGATCCTTGATTTGAGCCGATGTCATTTATTGCCGATGTGTCTCGCCCAGCTTGTTACATACGCTTTGTCAGAGACTTGTCTTATCAATCAATCACCTTTTTGAGTTGAGCCAACCCGGTAGCACCACGTGTCCGAGCTAGTTGTTAAGACAGCCGGCAGGCTTAGAACAAATCACTTTTGGTCTCAAATCTTTGTTTTAGAGAAAGAAGCTCTAGAGAAGAAGAAGAGAAGTTCTTGAGTGAGAGCAAGTCTTCCAAGCTTGATCTTCGTGGCTTGAACCGTTGGATTCGAGTTTTGGGGTGAGATTCTTGATCTACTTTGAATGTTGTTATGGATTATCTAGCTGCATTGCATGATCGGATCTGTTTTGCATGTCATGCATCGATTTGAAGTTGGTTTTGAAAAGAGTTAATGGTTTTCACACGTTCTTGAAAGAAAGTCTCGTTTTGATCCGAAAGTTGGAGCGAAAAACCATGTTTTTGTGTTTGTTCTTGCATGACCTTCTTGTATGGGTATCCAGGTCCATGTTTTGAACTTTTGGCATGAAATCTCAGATTTTGTAACAAGTTTTGATCTTGCATTCATCTTTCTCATGATCATGTTCATCATATTCTTCATATCCTTGTAAGGGAAACCCAGGTTTTTCCCGACTTTGCTTTTGGTTGAGGCCAGCGGGACCACACCTCGGCAAGGATGTGTGGCACCTCGGCATAGACCTGGACGGTACCCAGTGTGTTTCCGTAAGACGGGAGCGGTGTTTAAACTCCCAGCATATTTTGCTTCGTTATTGACTTGGATCTGGCAAGAATGCCGAGATCATTTGCATGCATATAGAGCTCGTTTTGAGAATGTGACTTGCCATGTGATTGTAGGTCCTTGATATTTGCTTTGAGCCTACACCTGAAGAACTAGGTGAGTGGTATTTTTGATAAAGCTATGTTACACTTGTTTTTGATGAATCTTGCTTTGTTTTGTTTTGACAAAAGTATTTGCCAAGCATGAATGAATAGCCCAGTTTTGATGTTATTCTTGGAAAGTCCCTTGTGCTGGAGGACTCTAAACTTTCGCAGTACTAAGTATAAAAGGATACGGTCCTTTCTTGGAAAGTCCCTTGTGCTGGAGGACTCTAAACTTTCACAGTACTAAGTATAAAAGGATACGGTCCTTGTTAAATCGGGCTACGGGCCTAAGTAACGCAAGTCCCTTGTGCTGGAGGACTCTAAACTTTCGCAGTACTAAGTATAAAAGGATACGGTCCTTGTTAAATCGGGCTACCGGCCTAAGTAACGCAAGTCCCTTGTGCTGGAGGACTCTAAACTTTCGCAGTACTAAGTATAAAAGGATACGGTCCTTGTTAAATCGGGCTACAGGCCTAAGTAACGCAAGTCCCTTGTGCTGGAGGACTCTAAACTTTCGCAGTACCATTGAATGATGAATACAGTTCATCCCTCGTTTTGCCGATGACAGTGAACAATCCTTGATACTTGTAAGCTTTGAATGATGAATACGGTTCATCCCTCGTTTTGCCGATGACAGTGAGCAGTCCTTGATACTTGTAAGCTTTGAATGATGAATACGGTTCATCCCTTGTTTTGCCGATGCCAGTGAGCAGTCCTTGATACTTGTAAGCTTTGAATGATGAATACGGTTCATCCCTTGTTTTGCCGATGTCAGTAAGCATCCCTTGATACTTGAAATGTTCGACAGATGAATACGGTTCATCCCCTGTTCGATAAAGTTTGATGTGTTTGTTTTGAAAGACTCCGGCTTTATTCATGCAAACCTTTATTATTAGTACCATTCACTGAGTATTTGTACTCACCCCTCTATATATATATGTAGGTGATGAGCAGGACGGCGGCGACGCCTAGATTGTTTTGGAAGCTTGTTTTGGATTCGTGCTTATGTCGGCTTTGTTTTTTGTATTTACGTCGGCGATGCCTTTCATTGCATGTCGGCAAATCTTGAAAATCATGCTTCTTGACTCGTATTTATTGTATTTTGTATATGTCGGCTCGAGAAGCCTTTTGATCAAGATGTAACACATATTTGCTTACTGTATTCAAATTGTAAGATGAATGACATTGCACTTGATCTATACACAGCTCTTATGGACCGCTTGTATTTTGATTTATTACTTCCGCATTTGTGAGCCCCCTATATCCATACTCTGATTGTGTTAAGTTTTTGAAAGTTGGCCTTCGGTAATTACGGATTACTGGCTATCACGGCACCAAACTACTAGGGGCAGTTTGGGGTCGTGACAGAATGGTATCAGAGCACGAGTTCCTCGGTATACGCTATTCACACACTTTGAGTCCTAAAGAGCATAGGATTTCCCTTAGAAAGATGTTAGGGTTACATCATGGTATTTGTTATTTGAATGAGGTGTGCATTATCTTGATACGCTTAATTTGTTGCTTGCCTACGGGGTCATTTGTTTATTTGTTTTTAAAGTCATACCTTGCACACTCATAGCATCATGAGGAGAGGTAGACCTCCACTTGGCCGGGATCAGCCCGAAGACAGAATGGACAGATTGGAAAGATTAGTTGAAGGTTTGGCCCACGAGTTGAGGCAAACTAGGCAGCAGTTCGCTAGTGCTACGTCGACTCAGGCCGAGCAGACCAACGGCCGAAATGTAGTTCCGCCTCCACCCCCTCCAGTGCCTCAAGCTCCCCCGCAACCAGCCTTATATGGGGATGGCACGATAGCTTTGATCAGGGAGTTTAAGAAAATGAAACCACCGAGATTCTCTGGGGGTATAGAGCCGATGAAGGCTGAGGCATGGGTTTTAGAAATGGAAAAGCTATTCGAGATCTTCCCTAGCACCGACGCTCAGAAAGTGACGTTGGCAGCATTCACATTAGATGATGACGTTCGCAGGTGGTGGATGATGGTTAGAGAGAGCAATCCAGATCTAACCTGGACCCGATTCCTAGAGTTGTTCTACAAGAAACATTTTCCCCTAAGTGTTCGAAACTGGAAGGCTACTGAATTTCATACTCTGACGCAAGGCAGCAGAACAGTGGCGGAATATGACCGCGCTTTTACTGAATTGGTGAGGTTTGTACCTCATATGACCAACGATGAATACATGAAAGCCAGGAAGTTCGAGTGTGGGCTTCGTGGACCGATTCAAGACTGGGTTAGTTTGCTCGATATGCCGACTTATGCCGAAGTATTGGACAAAGCCCTTCAGGTCGAAGCTAATTTGAATCGATACCAGAGCTCGGGGGAGAACCAGCGAAAAAGGCAGAACTATGACAATCGCCGAGGACAGCTGGGCACCAAGAAGAAGACGAACATGGGCAGTGCTAGTAACCTAAGGCAGGAAGGTAATGCTAAGCCGACGTATTCGGACTGTGGGAGGCAACATTTCGGGATTTGTCGCCGGACGTCTGGAGCTTGTTATGAATGTGGCGAGATGGGCCATTATGTGAGAGATTGCCCCAAGGCAAAGGCTGACGACAACAAGAAAGGTGAGAATACCTCGGGTTCCGTTCAGAAGGGTAATGCTGGGAAAGGGCAGATGAGATAAGGCAGAGTATTTGCGTTAGTGCCAGGAGACACTCAGAATGCTGAGGCAGTGGTGTCAGGTATACTTCTAATTTGCTCCCAAGATGCCTATGTGTTGATTGATTCGGGTTCTACCCATTCGTTTATATCTACTAAGTTTGCTGAGAAAATTAACAGAGAACTAGAGCCCCTTGATTTCGTATTATCTGTGTCTACTCCATCTGGGAGACCTATGATTGTTGTGTCCATTTACAGAGCATGCGTTGTTATGATTGAGAACGTTGAATTGTTAATAGATCTAATGCCTCTAGACATAGCTCATTTTGATATTATACTGGGAATGGACTGGTTAGTCGCAAACGATGCATCTATTAATTGTGTTTCGAAAAGTGTCACATTGAGACCCCCAAACCTAGCCGAGGTTATCTTTCAGGGTAAAGGGGTAGTGCCCCCACCTTACTTGATTTCGTCCATTAAGGCCTATAAGTTAATTCAGAAAGGGTGTCGAGGCTACTTGTGTAGTATACTGAGTGATCAGAATGGGAGTGTTAATTTAGCCGACATCCCAGTTGTTAGTGGATTCCCCGACGTCTTTCCGGACGAATTGCCAGGCCACTTAACCGATAGAGAAATAGAGTTTACTGTTGACATCATGTCGGGAACACAGCCGATCTCCAAAATACCTTATAGGATGGCCCCAGCTGAACTTAGAGAATTGAAACTGCAATTGCAAGAGTTGTTAGATAAGGGATTTATTAGGCCGAGCACTTCACCATGGGGAGCACCTGTTTTATTTGTTAAGAAGAAGGATGGCACACTCCGCCTTTGTGTTGATTATAGGGAACTTAATAAGGTCACTATCAAGAACAAGTACCCATTACCTAGAATTGATGATTTGCTTGATCAGTTACAAGGGGCACGAGTCTTTTCTAAGATTGACCTTAGGTCTGGTTATCACCAACTCAAAGTTAAAGCCGAAGATATTGAAAAGACTGCTTTTCGAACAAGGTATGGCCACTACGAGTTTTTAGTGATGCCTTTTGGAGTGACCAATGCCCCTGCTGCATTTATGGATTTGATGAACAGAGTCTTCAAGCCATATTTAGATGAGTTTGTAGTTGTCTTCATTGATGATATATTGATCTATTCCAAGAGTGAAACTGAACACAAAGATCATTTGAGACTTGCCTTGCAGATTTTGAGAGACCGGAAACTGTATGCTAAGTTTAACAAGTGTGAGTTTTGGCTTTCTAATATCTCATTTTTTGGTCATGTGATTAGTGAAGAGGGTATCTCAGTTGATCCTAGTAAAATTGAAGCCGTGGTAAATTGGCCGAGGCTGACTAATGTCTCTGAGATTCGTAGTTTTCTGGGATTGGCAGGTTATTACAGAAAGTTTGTGAAAGATTTCTCAAAGATTGCAACTCCATTGACGCAGCTGACTAAAAAGGGGACACTGTATGAATGGACTAAAGATCGAGAGTTAGCCTTCCAGGAACTGAAGATGAGGTTAGTTACAGCACCAGTACTCGTACTTCCATCAGGTAATGAAGAGTTTCATGTCTATAGCGATGCATCGCATAAGGGTTTGGGTTGTATGTTAATGCAAGGGGGTAAAGTTATAGCTTATGCATCTCGCCAGTTGAAACCCCATGAGAAGAACTATCCTACCCATGATTTAGAATTAGCGGCCGTGGTTTTTGCTTTGAAGATTTGGCGTCACTATTTGTATGGAGCTTCTTGTCAGATTTTTACGGATCATAAGAGTTTAAAGTACCTATTCACACAGAAGGAATTGAATTTGAGGCAGAGACGGTGGCTCGAGTTATTGAAGGACTATGATATGCAAATTCAATATCACCCCGGTAAAGCTAACAGTGTAGCCGACGCTTTGAGCAGGAAGTCAGATGGAAATTTGGTGTGTTTGACCGTGATGACAGTGGAGCCGACCATTGTTGTTGAGGTAAAGACAAGACAGATGGAGGATAACTTCTACAAGAAAATAGCCGAGGAAATTGACACAAAGCCGAGATCGGGTTATACTATCGAAAATCAAGTGCTCAAGTTTGAGGGAAGGTTATGTGTGGCCGACATCCCAGAGTTAAAAAGGAAAATTTTGCAGGAAGCTCACGGTTCTAAGTTTGCCGTTCATCCAAGGAACACCAAAATGTATCGAGATGTGAAGCAAACCTTCTGGTGGCCGAATATGAAAAGAGAGATAGTCGAATTCGTGTCCCAGTGTTTACATTGTCAACAAGTGAAAGCAGAACATCAAAGACCAGCAGGACTTCTTCAACCTTTGCCAATTCCTGAGTGGAAATGGGAGCACGTCTCCATGGACTTTGTGATTGGTTTGCCGAAGACACTGAAAGGTATGGATTCGATTTGGGTTGTTATTGATAGATTAACTAAGTCAGCACACTTTCTACCTGTTAAGACTACCTTCAACGCCAATCAACTTGCCTTGTTATATGTGAACGAGATTGTCAGACTTCATGGAGTGCCGATGTCCATTGTGTCAGACCGAGATCCTAAATTTGTTTCTAGATTTTGGCAGAGTCTTCAGAGAGCTTTCGGAGCCGAACTGAGATTTAGTACAGCTTTTCATCCCCAAACGGATGGGCAGACAGAGAGGACAATTCAAACACTTGAAGATATGCTTAGACATTGCGTATTGGACTTCCTAGGGAGTTGGGGAACACATTTACTGTGACATCCCTGTTCTGTATTATGCTAAATTGGTCCTAAATCTGTTTATGGTTATGTGTTTAGCATGATTTTGTGTGCCATTATGTGACTTTGAATTCGTATCTGTTCATCGTAGGAATATCTGTTTGAATAACCTGCTTTGGAAATTAAATTGAGGGCCTTATCGGCCACGGAACCCGAAATTGATTACGCCATTGTGGTTGTCATGATTTTTAGAGCCTACGATGAAGTTTAATTGAAAATTGATTTGGGCCAAATTAAATTGATTAAGTTGGTAAAATGAGTGCCCAATTACTCTATATTATTATTATATTGTGACTTAGTGAGGCTCTATACACTCAAATCCCTCTTTGTTATTCCTCTTGGCTGACTTAAACGTAAGAAACAGAGAGGGGAGTCGGCTAGAGAGAGGGAAAAGAGGAGAGTTTGGTGTTTGGCTCAAATTTGTGAAGAATTGGAGGATTAAACTCAAGAAATTACTATAGTTTGGAAGATTGAGCCTCTAGGTAAGCATTTGGTCTTGAATTCATAAGTTTGAAATTGTGATCTTGTAAGTTCAAGGGTTGTTGTGATCAAGAGCATGTAATAAGTTGATTTTTGTTGAGTTTGGAGTCTTAGAACTCATGCATGTAAGAAATTACTTTGAATTTGCATGTTTGAGCTTGAAACACATGATTCATGTAGAGTTTTGGTTGAAACTCATGTTTTGATCACCATCTGTACCATCTAAGTTGAGAATGATGAGCATCTCCCACATGCATGTACAAATCATGGGAGTATAAGTCTTGAATGTTTGAAATTGAGCATGTTGATGATGGGTTTGAGATATTTTGGGACATGCATGTAGATAAATCAAGAAATTGAACTTCATAATGTTATGATCTTGTAAGGGAACCATGTTAGTATGATTATATTTGAGATTTGAGCCCTTGCATGCAAGAATGGTAGCTGGGAAATCGAGTTAAAGCTCAAGAACACAATCTGGAATTTCCAGAATTTCTGCTTCTGCTCGAGCGGGGAAGTCCACGCTCGAGCGGAGAAAACGAGCTCCCAGCATCTTTTTGCAAACATGGTTCCCGTTCGAGCGGGGAGCTATGTAGACAGGCATTACGCTCGAGCGGCCGAGTTCACGCTCGAGCTGGAATTGAAGGCAACCAGTACTTTTGCAGACCTAAGGGTCCGCTCGAGCGGGGAAGTCTACGCTCGAGCGGGGACCCTATTTTCTGAAATCCTGTTTTTGCATTTTGTGTTCTGTTTTCCGTCCTGTTTCACTTGCAAGCACTCTTAGGCATATGTTAAGCATCGTAAATGAGTTAATGAGATAATAATAAAGCCTAAAGAGGAATATGTGAATTAAAGAACGGATTAAACTGTTAATGACCCCTTTTGTGTTCATGAAACGTGTAGGGTCAAGCTCCAGGGCAAATCAACAAGCCGATCATTGTGAGTAATATCAATATTTGAAAGTTTGTCAATGTCCAATTGTTATTCCCTTATAAACTTTATGAGCTGTTAATGGGGATTGTGGACTAAAGTCTGACAAGAGTCAATGAGTGGGCCAAAGGCCGTTTTGACATAAATGAATGGGCCAAAGGCCGTTTTGATGTAAATGAGTGGGCCAAAGGCCGTTTTGACATAAATGAATGGGCCAAAGGCCGTTTTGATGTAAATGAGTGGGCCAAAGGCCGTTTTGACATAAATGAATGGGCCAAAGGCCGTTTTGATGTAAATGAGTGGGCCAAAGGCCGTTTTGACATAAATGAATGGGCCAAAGGCCGTTTTGACATAAATGAATGGGCCAAAGGCCGTTTTGATGTAAATGAGTGGGCCAAAGGCCATTTTGACATAAACGAATGGGCCAAAGGCCGTTTTGATGTAAATGAGTGGGCCAAAGGCCATTTTGACATAAAAGAATGGGCCAAAGGCCGTTTTGATGTAAATGAGTGGGCCAAAGGCCGTTTTGACATAAATGAATAGGCCAAAGGCCGTTTTGACATAAATGAATGGGCCAAAGGCCGTTTTGAAAGGAATGAGTGGGCCAAAGGCCGTTTTGACATGAATGGAAATCTGAATGGGCCAAAGGCCAGAATGTTAGAATTACAGTCACTTGATCTGAATTTCGTATAGTTATATATCTATTAAATGGAAATACGAATTGGGCCTAAGGCCGTTTGGAACACGTTCTACGTTGTTATGTAACTTCTGTATTTGATTTGATATTATTCACTGGGCTATCGCTCACGCTCATTCATGTGTTTGTAGGTGAGCCAAGAGAAGTCCAGACTCAGCCTCAGTGAAGTCTGCTAGGAAAAATCCAAGTTTTGAGGAAGTCAGCCTTGCGTCTCATTTTTGAGACCTACCCTTGCCTTTTGTTATGTAATTATATTTTGTTTTGCCGGCAAGGACTTTATGTATATCTGTAAATAGTCTGTCATAGGTTGACTCGTTTTGGATGATCCTGTCTGTAATGAATTTCGTAGAACTGTACTTTTGATGTGGGTTATTAACGTATCTGAGTATGGTTTGTCTGAAGTGCATATAAGCACGGCTCTATGGACAAAGTTTTTATTTATTGCTTCCGTTTGGCCCCTTACTCTGACGAGTTATGTCTGTTTTGGTCTGAGGCCGTAGGTAATCTCAAGATTGCTGGCCGGTTATGTCCTTAACCCATAGGGGGGGTTTGGGTCATGACAGAGTGGTATCAGAGCACGAGTTAATGACTCACACACTTGTCCAAAAAGAGCAATAAGCGTCTAGATAAGATCTAGGATGCATTCATGTGATAAGTGCGAGTTTGGAAGCATTGATTATGTGCTTAAATGTTTTATTATGAATAATTATATGTGTAAGTTGTGAACTACTTGCATTGCAATTATCTGGAAATAGGTGCTCCTTAGTGTATGTGTACTTGTGTACCTTTTGTATGAAATATAATGCAAGTTTAATCAGATGGTGAGAACCAGAGGTGATGAGTTAGAGGAATCCTCTACTGCCAGACTGGACAGAATGGAGAGACTGATCCAAAAAATGGCAGAAGCTTTGAGACAACAACAAGAGTGGCAACAACAGTGGCAGCAACCACACCCGCCACCCCCACCGCCGGCACCGCCGGTGCCAGATCATCAGAATGATGACCGAATTATAGCTCTCACCAAGGAATTCAAGAAAATGAAACCACCACAGTTTCACGGGGGATTAGATCCGTTGAAAGCCGAAGCATGGGTCCTCGGCATTGAGAAGTTATTTGAAGTGTTTCCCTGTTCGGAGACTCAGAAAGTGCTTCTAGCCACTTTTATGCTAGAAGATGAAGCGAGAAGATGGTGGATGTTGATGAGAGAAAATCACAGAGATGTTGATTGGGTGAAATTTTTAGAAATTTTCTATGACAAGTACTTCCCGCAGTGTGTCCGGGATAGGAAAGTGGCGGAGTTCATGGAACTCAAGCAAGACAGCATGACTGTAGCTGAGTATGAGGCCAAATTTACCGAGTTGGCCAGGTTTGCACCACACGTAATTGACACTGATTATAAGAAGGCAAGGCATTTTGAAGGTGGGCTCCGAAGTGACATCCTAGAGAGGGTGAATGTCCTGAAATTGGAAACCTACATTGGGGTGCTTGACCGGGCCATCATATCAGAGGCTAACATAGCTAGACAAGCTAAGCCGACAACCGAATAGAAAGGCAATAAAAGACAAGGCTTCTTTTCGAAGAAGAAATTTCTGAAAAAGCAAAACACGGGCTCCTCAACTACTTCGAGTTCTTCCCGAGACGCAGCTCCCATGTGCGATATTTGTAGCAAAAGGCACCGTGGAGTCTGTTACCGTGCATCAGGGGCCTGTTTTAAATATGGAAAGCAAGGGCACATAGCCCGAGAATGTAATCAGAACAATGGGAAACTCGCAGCTAGTTCAACTGCATCAGTTCCAAAGCCGGGAAATACTTTGAGACCTACTACTACTGGGGACACAGTGAGACAGGGGAGAGGCTTTGCACTTGTTCCGGGCGATACACGGAATGCCAATGCCGTTGTTTCAGGTACCATTTCAATATGTAATCAGGATGCTTTTGTGTTAATTGATTCTGGATCAACGCATTCATTTGTGACATATGCATTTGCATCTAGACTGAAAAGACCCCTAGAATTGTTGCCATATTTGTTATGTGTGTCTGCTCCGTCGGGGGAATCTGTGTTATGTGACTGTATATATCGGTTTTGTGACATGCATATTGAGGATGCTACCCTATATGTAGATTTGTTGCCCTTAAACTTTAGACATTTCGATGTAATTTTGGGCATGGATTGGTTGACCAAATATTGTGCCACTATAGATTGTGTGACAAAGAGGGTTGTGTTTAAACCCCCAGAACAGAAAGAGATTGTGTTTGTAGGAAATGGGGTAGTGCCTCCACCCTATTTGATATCTGCAATGAAAGCATGTAAATTGATCAGGAAGGGGTGCCAGGGTTATTTGTGTTATGTATTGACTGAACAATCCGTGAATGTTGAATTGAATAATATTCCTATTGTTAGAGAATTTCCGGACGTGTTTCCGAATGAATTACCAGGGGAGTTGGTAGACAGGGAGATAGAGTTTACTATTGAGACTGTGCCAGGCACCCAGCCTATCTCTAAAACCCCCTACAGAATGGCTACTGCCGAAATGAAAGAATTAAAGGAGCAGTTGCAAGACCTTCTTGATAAAGGGTTTATCCGGCCTAGCACTTCGCCTTGGGGTGCACCAGTGTTATTTGTAAAGAAGAAAGATGGTACTTTGCGCCTGTGCATCGATTATCGGGAATTGAATAAGGTAACAGTAAAGAACAAATACCCCCTACCCCGTATTGATGATTTATTTGATCAGTTGCAGGGATCACAGGTGTTCTCTAAGATTAATTTGAGATCCGGGTATCATCAGCTGAAGGTTAAAGCAGAGGTTGTTGAGAAAACCGCATTCAGAACGAGGTATGGTCATTTTGAGTTTCTTGTTATGCCATTTGGAGTGACTAATGCTCCGGCAGCGTTTATGGACCTAATGAATAGAATTTTTAAAACCTACCTTGATGAATTTGTTGTTGTCTTCATCGATGATATTTTGATATACTCTAAAGATAGACTTGAACATGAACATCATTTGAGGACTGTTCTACAAATACTTCGGGAAAGAAAACTATTTGCTAAATTAAAGAAATGTGAGTTTTGGCTGGATGAGGTTGTTTTCTTAGGGCATGTGATTAACAAGGAAGGAATTTCAGTGGATCCGCAGAAGATAGAAGCAATTGTGAATTGGCCTACACCAACTAATGTGACAGAAATTCGCAGTTTCATGGGCTTGGCTGGGTACTACAGGAGGTTTGTAAAGGACTTTTCGAAATTAGCTGTGCCTCTTACCCAATTGACACGTAAGGGACAACCATTTGAGTGGAATAGTGAAAGAGAATCAGCCTTTCATGAATTGAAGACAAGATTGACCACTGCACCAATTTTGACACTACCTTCAGGTACGGAAAATTTAGTGATTTTCAGTGACGCATCTTATAAGGGCTTGGGTTGTGTGTTAATGCAGAACGGAAAGGTTATTGCTTACGCCTCCCGACAGTTGAGGCCACATGAGAAGAACTATCCAACACATGACTTAGAATTGGCCGCAGTTGTTTTTGCCTTGAAAATTTGGCGACATTATTTGTACGGGGCAAAGTGTGAAGTCTACACGGATCATAAGAGCCTGAAATACTTCTTCACGCAGAAGGAGTTGAATATGCGGCAGAGAAGATGGCTAGAACTGATAAAAGACTACGACCTAGAGATTCAGTACCACCCCGGGAAAACTAATACAGTGGCTGATGCCTTGAGCAGAAAATCAACATGGAGTATGGCTTGGTTGCTCACTGAACAAAGGGAGATCTTGCAAGACTTTGAAAAGTCTGAAATTGAAGTGATAGTATGCGAACAGGGCGGATTGATAGCCGCCATTACAGCCGAACCGACAATCGTTGAGGAAATCAAGCAGAAACAGAAAGAAGACGAGTTCCTCAGAAAGGTAATTGATGAATTTGGAGTAAGCCCAAAAGCGGAGTTTAGTGTCGAGAATGGAATGTTGAAATTTCGAAACCGAATATGTGTCCCAGATATTCCGGAGCTAAGGAAGAGGGTTTTAGATGAAGCCCACAGATCCGTATTTGCTATGCATCCGGGTAATAATAAAATGTATCAGGATTTGAAGCAAACCTATTGGTGGCCTAAAATGAAGAAGGAGATTGCAGAATATGTGTCCAAGTGCCTCCAGTGTCAGCAAGTTAAAGCTGAACATCAGAAACCAGGCGGTCTACTTCAACCTTTCCCTATCCCTGAGTGGAAGTGGGAACATGTGACTATGGATTTTGTTGTTGGCCTACCTCGGACTTCTCGAGGTATGGATTCTGTTTGGGTTATAGTTGATAGACTGACTAAATCTGCCCATTTTCTGCCTGTCAAAACTACATTTACTGCTTATAGATTGGCCACTATTTATGTTGATGAAGTTGTCCGTTTACACGGGGTTCCGGTGTCCATTGTGTCAGATAGGGATCCAAAATTTGTATCTAGATTGTGGAAAAGTTTACAGGAAGATATGGGAACAGAACTAAGGTTCAGTACTGCATTCCACCCACAGACAGATGGCCAGTCAGAACGAACGATACAAACTTTGGAAGATATGCTTCGCATGTGTGCTTTGGATTTCCAGGGGAGTTGGGAAGATTACTTGCCACTTGCAGAATTTGCTTATAATAATAGCTTCCACTCCAGCATCGGTATGGCACCATACGAGGCTTTGTATGGTAGGAGGTGTAGATCACCCATTTGTTGGACAGAGGTCAGAGACAGAGCTTTGCTTGGGCCTGAAATTGTACAAGACACCTCTGAAAAGATCAAAACTATTTGGCAAAGGCTCAAAACAGCTCAAGACCGACAGAAGAATTATGCAGACGTTCGGAGAAGACCTCTTGAATATGAGGTCGGCAACCATGTGTTCATCCGAGTTTCTCCGATGAAAGGCCAAGTCAGGTTTGGGAAAAAGGGCAAGTTGTCGCCCCGTTACATTGGGCCGTTTCAAATTTTAGAGAAACTTGGTCCAGTTGCTTATAGAGTTGCTTTGCCACCGGGATTCGAGCAAATCCATAACGTGTTCCACGTGTCGATGTTGAGGGGTTACCTCCGAGACCCGTTACATGTGATTGATTATCATCGGGTAGCTATTGATGAAAATATGGAATGCGCTGAATGGCAGGAAAGAATCGTTGACCGACAAGTGAAAGAATTGAGAAACAAGTCCATCCCAATGGTGAAAGTAGAATGGAAGGAACACTATGGGACGGATGCTACGTGGGAAAAAGAGGAGGAAATGCGACTACGCTATCCACATTTGTTTCCCGACGAAGGTAAATTAAGTTTGGAGGACCAAACTTCCTAAAGGGGTGGAAGACTGTGACATCCCTGTTCTGTATTATGCTAAATTGGTCCTAAATCTGTTTATGGTTATGTGTTTAGCATGATTTTGTGTGCCATTATGTGACTTTGAATTCGTATCTATTCATCGTAGGAATATCTGTTTGAATAACCTGCTTTGGAAATTAAATTGAGGGCCTTATCGGCCACGGAACCCGAAATTGATTACGCCATTGTGGTTGGCATGATTTTTAGAGCCTACGATGAAGTTTAATTGAAAATTGATTTGGGCCAAATTAAATTGATTAAGTTGGTAAAATGAGTGCCCAATTACTCTATATTATTATTATATTGTGACTTAGTGAGGCTCTATACACTCAAATCCCTCTTTGTTATTCCTCTTGGCTGACTTAAACGTAAGAAAGAGAGAGGGGAGTCGGCTAGAGAGACGGAAAAGAGGAGAGTTTGGTGTTTGGCTCAAATTTGTGAAGAATTGGAGGATTAAACTCAAGAAATTACTATAGTTTGGAAGATTGAGCCTCTAGGTAAGCATCTGGTCTTGAATTCATAAGTTTGAAATTGTGATCTTGTAAGTTCAAGGGTTGTTGTGATCAAGAGCATGTAATAAGTTGATTTTTGTTGAGTTTGGAGTCTTAGAACTCATGCATGTAAGAAATTACTTTGAATTTGCATGTTTGAGCTTGAAACACATGATTCATGTAGAGTTTTGGTTGAACCTCATGTTTTGATCACCATCTGTACCATCTAAGTTGAGAATGATGAGCATCTCCCACATGCATGTACAAATCATGGGAGTATAAGTCTTGAATGTTTGAAATTGAGCATGTTGATGATGGGTTTGAGATATTTTGGGACATGCATGTAGATAAATCAAGAAATTGAACTTCATAATGTTATGATCTTGCAAGGGAACCATGTTAGTATGATTATATTTGAGATTTGAGCCCTTGCATGCAAGAATGGTAGCTGGGAAATCGAGTTGAAGCTCAAGAACACAATCTGGAATTTCCAAAATTTCTGCTTCCGCTCGAGCGGGGAAGTCCACGCTCGAGCGGAGAAAACGAGCTCCCAGCATCTTTTTGCAGACATGGTTCCCGCTCGAGCGGGGGATTTGACGCTCGAGCGGGGAGTTATGTAGACAGGCATTACGCTCGAGTGGCCGAGTTCACACTCGAGCTGGAATTGAAGGCAACCAGTACTTTTGCAGACCTAAGGGTCCGCTCGAGTGGGGAAGTCTACGCTCGAGCGGGGACCCTATTTTCTGAAATCCTGTTTTTGCATTTTGTGTTTTGTTTTCCATCCTATTTCACTTGCAAGCACTCTTAGGCATATGTTAAGCATCGTAAATGAGTTAATGAGATAATAATAAAGCCTAAAGAGGAATATGTGAATTAAAGAACGGATTAAACTGTTAATGACCCCTTTTGCGTTCATGAAACGTGTAGGGTCAAGCTCCAGGGCAAATCAACAAGCCGATCACTGTGAGTAATATCAATATTTGAAAGTTTGTCAATGTCCAATTGTTATTCCCTTATAAATTTTATGAGCTGTTAATGGGGATTGTAGACTAAAGTCTGACAAGAGTCAATGAGTGGGCCAAAGGCCGTTTTGACATAAATGAATGGACCAAAGGCCGTTTTGATGTAAATGAGTGGGCCAAAGGCCGTTTTGACATAAACGAATGGGCCAAAGGCCGTTTTGATGTAAATGAGTGGGCCAAAGGCCGTTTTGACATAAATGAATGGGCCAAAGGCCGTTTTGACATAAATGAATGGGCCAAAGGCCGTTTTGATGTAAATGAGTGGGCCAAAGGCCATTTTGACATAAACGAATGGGCCAAAGGCCGTTTTGATGTAAATGAGTGGGCCAAAGGCCATTTTGACATAAAAGAATGGGCCAAAGGCCGTTTTGATGTAAATGAGTGGGCCAAAGGCCGTTTTGACATAAATGAATGGGCCAAAGGCCGTTTTGACATAAATGAATGGGCCAAAGGCCGTTTTGAAAGGAATGCGTGGGCCAAAGGCCGTTTTGACATGAATGGAAATCTGAATGGGCCAAAGGCCAGAATGTTAGAATTACAGTCACTTGATCTGAATTTCGTATAGTTATATATCTATTAAATGGAAATACGAATTGGGCCAAAGGCCGTTTGGAACACGTTCTACGTTGTTATGTAACTTCTGTATTTGATTTGATATTATTCACTGGGCTATCGCTCACGCTCATTCATGTGTTTGTAGGTGAGCCAAGAGAAGTCCAGACTCAGCCTCAGTGAAGTCTGCTAGGAAAAATCCAAGTTTTGAGGAAGTCAGCCTTGCGTCTCATTTTTGAGACCTACCCTTGCCTTTTGTTATGTAATTATATTTTGTTTTGCCGGCAAGGACTTTATGTATATCTGTAAATAGTCTGTCATAGGTTGACTCGTTTTGGATGATCCTGTCTGTAATGAATTTCGTAGAACTATACTTTTGATGTGAGTTATTAACGTATCTGAGTATGGTTTGTCTGAAGTGCATATAAGCACGGCTCTATGGACAAAGTTTTTATTTATTGCTTCCGTTTGGCCCCTTACTCTGACGAGTTATGTCTGTTTTGGTCTGAGGCCGTAGGTAATCTCAAGATTGCTGGCCGGTTATGTCCTTAACCCATAGGGGCGGGTTCGGGTCATGACATACATTTTCTTCCGTACAAGGCCTCATAAGGCGCCATGCCAATGCTAGCTTGATAACTGTTATTGTAAGCGAATTCCACTAAGGGTAAATGTCATGACCCAAACCCGCCCCTATGGGTTAAGGACATAACCGGCCAGCAATCTTGAGATTACCTACGGCCTCAGACCAAAACAGACATAACTCGTCAGAGTAAGGGGCTAAACGGAAGCAATAAATAAAAACTTTGTCCATAGAGCCGTGCTTATATGCACTTCAGACAAACCATACTTAGATACGTTAATAACCCACATCAAAAGTACAGTTCTACGAAATTCATTACAGACAGGATCATCCAAAACGAGTCAACCTATGACAGACTATTTACAGATATACATAAAGTCCTTGCCGACAAACAAAATATAATTACATAACAAAAGGCAAGGGTAGGTCTCAAAAATGAGACGCAAGGCTGACTTCCTCAAAACTTGGATTTTTCCTAGCAGACTTCACTGAGGCTGAGTCTGGACTTCTCTTGGCTCACCTACAAACACATGAATGAGCGTGAGCGATAGCCCAGTGAATAATATCAAATCACATACAGAAGTTACATAACAACGTAGAACGTGTTCCAAACGGCCTTAGGCCCAATTCGTATTTCCATTTAATAGATATATAACTATACGAAATTCAGATCAAGTGACTGTAATTCTAACATTCTGGCCTTTGGCCCATTCAGATTTCCATTCATGTCAAAACGGCCTTTGGCCCACTCATTCATTTCAAAACGGCCTTTGGCCCATTCATTTACATCAAAATGGCCTTTGGCCCATTCATTTATGTCAAAACGGCCTTTGGCCCATTCATTTATGTCAAAACGGCCTTTGGCCCACTCATTTACATCAAAACGGCCTTTGGCCCATTCGTTTATGTCAAAATGGCCTTTGGCCCACTCATTTACATCAAAACGGCCTTTGGCCCATTCATTTATGTCAAAACGGCCTTTGGCCCATTCATTTATGTCAAAACGGCCTTTGGCCCACTCATTTACATCAAAACGGCCTTTGGCCCATTCATTTATGTCAAAACGGCCTTTGGCCCATTCATTGACTCTTGTCAGACTTTAGTCCACAATCCCCATTAACAGCTCATAAAGTTTATAAGGGAATAACAATTGGACATTGACAAACTTTCAAATATTGATATTACTCACAGTGATCGGCTTGTTGATTTGCCCTGGAGCTTGACCCTACACGTTTCATGAACACAAAAGGGGTCATTAACAGTTTAATCCGTTCTTTAATTCACATATTCCTCTTTAGGCTTTATTATTATCTCATTAACTCATTTACGATGCTTAACATATGCCTAAGAGTGCTTGCAAGTGAAACAGGATGGAAAACAGAACACAAAATGCAAAAACAGGATTTCAGAAAATAGGGTCCCCGCTCGAGCGTAGACTTCCCCGCTCGAGCGGACCCTTAGGTCTGCAAAAGTACTGGTTGCCTTCAATTCTAGCTCGAGCGTGAACTCGGTCGCTCGTGCGTGAACTCGGCCGCTCGAGCGTAATGCCTGTCTACATAGCTCCCCGCTCGAGCGTCAAATCCCCCGCTCGAGCGGGAACCATGTCTGCAAAAAGATGCTGGGAGCTCGTTTTCTCCGCTCGAGCGTGGACTTCCCCGCTCGAGCGGAAGCAGAAATTCTGGAAATTCCAGATTGTGTTCTTGAGCTTCAACTCGATTTCCCAGCTACCATTCTTGCATGCAAGGGCTCAAATCTCAAATATAATCATACTAACATGGTTCCCTTGCAAGATCATAACATTATGAAGTTCAATTTCTTGATTTATCTACATGCATGTCCCAAAATATCTCAAACCCATCATCAACATGCTCAATTTCAAACATTCAAGACTTATACTCCCATGATTTGTACATGCATGTGGGAGATGCTCATCATTCTCAACTTAGATGGTACAGATGGTGATCAAAACATGAGTTTCAACCAAAACTCTACATGAATCATGTGTTTCAAGCTCAAACATGCAAATTCAAAGTAATTTCTTACATGCATGAGTTCTAAGACTCCAAACTCAACCAAAATCAACTTATTACATGCTCTTGATCACAACAACCCTTGAACTTACAAGATCACAATTTCAAACTTATGAATTCAAGACCAAATGCTTACCTAGAGGCTCAATCTTCCAAACTATAGTAATTTCTTGAGTTTAATCCTCCAATTCTTCACAAATTTGAGCCAAACACCAAACTCTCCTCTTTTCCCTCTCTCTAGCCGACTCCCCTCTCTCTTTCTTACGTTTAAGTCAGCCAAGAGGAATAACAAAGAGGGATTTGAGTGTATAGAGCCTCACTAAGTCACAATATAATAATAATATAGAGTAATTGGGCACTCATTTTACCAACTTAATCAATTTAATTTGGCCCAAATCAATTTTCAATTAAACTTCATCGTAGGCTCTAAAAATCATGCCAACCACAATGGCGTAATCAATTTCGGGTTCCGTGGCCGATAAGGCCCTCAATTTAATTTCCAAAGCAGGTTATTCAAACAGATATTCCTACGATGAACAGATACGAATTCAAAGTCACATAATGGCACACAAAATCATGCTAAACACATAACCATAAACAGATTTAGGACCAATTTAGCATAATACAGAACAGGGATGTCACAATGTAGGTCACCGATATGTTGGACCGAAGTCGGAGACAGAGCTCTGCTTGGTCCCGAATTGATTCAAGTGACAACAGAAAAGATTAAACTCATCCAACAGAGGATTAAAACTGCCCAGAGCCGACAAAAGAGCTACGCCAACCAGAGAAGGAATGAGTTAGAATTCGGAGTTGGGAATCACGTATTCCTAAAAGTCTCACCAATGAAAGGAGTTTCCAGATTTGGAAAGAAAGGTAAATTAGCACCTCGGTATATTGGACCGTTTGAAATTCTTGAGAGAATTAACCCCGTTGCCTACAGACTTGCTTTGCCGCCAGATTTGAGCCAAGTCCACAATGTGTTTCATGTTTCGATGTTGAGGAAGTACATCCGAGATCCACTACCTGTAATTGATCATTCCGAGATCACAGTTAATGAGGATTTGGGCTACGAGGAGAAGCCAATGAGGATTATTGACCGACAAGTGAGGCAATTGAGAAACAGATCGATACCGATGGTAAAGGTCGAATGGAAGGAGCATTATGGCACAGAAGCCACGTGGGAAAAGGAAGAGGATATGAGAATCCGTTATCCGGAGTTGTTCTTGGAACAAGGTAATTTAAGTTTGGGGACCAAACTTCTTTAAGGGGGGTAGGATGTAACAACCCTCACCTTACCCTTGTCTTACTTGCATACATTCTTGCATGATCTTGCCTTGTTTTAATAATTGGAAGGATTTGCTTGCCTTTTTTTGTTAGTATTGCTTGCGTGATCTTGTCCCTTGTTCGATGTGTGCGTGGCCGAGGTCACCTTGAGCTTAGTTCGCCTCTGAATCCTTGTACTTAGAACTGTTTTGAGATCTTGGTCAACCCCATCTTCACCTCGGGCATTTATTGCCGAGATGTTTTGCACTTAGTGAACCTTGTCCGCAGGCAGGTATGGCCTAGGCCGAGATGTGGCACACCCCGGCCAAGGTGTGGCACAGCTTAGTCAAGTGTCGTCCTCCCTAGCCGACGTTTTGTTATCCTGTTGCCGGATCCTTGATTTGAGCCGATGTCATTTATTGCCGATGTGTCTCGCCCAGCTTGTTACATACGCTTTGTCAGAGACTTGTCTTATCAATCAATCACCTTTTTGAGTTGAGCCAACCCGGTAGCACCACGTGTCCGAGCTAGTTGTTAAGACAGCCGGCAGACTTAGAACAAATCACTTTTGGTCTCAAACCTTTGTTTTAGAGAGAGAAGCTCTAGAGAAGAGGAAGAGAAGTTCTTGAGTGAGAGCAAGTCTTCCAAGCTTGATCTTCGTGGCTTGAACCGTTGGATTCGAGTTTTGGGGTGAGATTCTTGATCTACTTTGAATGTTGTTATGGATTATCTAGCTGCATTGCATGATCGGATCTGTTGTGCATGTCATGCATCGATTTGAAGTTGGTTTTGAAAAGAGTTAATGGTTTTCACACATTCTTGAAAGAAAGTCTCGTTTTGATCCGAAAGTTGGAGCGAAAAACCATGTTTTTGTGTTTGTTCTTGCATGACCTTCTTGTATGGGTATCCAGGTCCATGTTTTGAACTTTTGGCATGAAATCTCAGATTTTGTAACAAGTTTTGATCTTGCATTCATCTTTCTCATGATCATGTTCATCATATTCTTCATATCCTTGTACGGGAAACCCAGGTTTTTCCCGACTTTGCTTTTGGTTGAGGCTAGCGGGACCACACCTCGGCAAGGATGTGTGGCACCTTGGCATAGACCTGGACGGTACCCAGTGTGTTTCCGTAAGACGGGAGCGGTGTTTAAACTCCCAGCATATTTTGCTTCGTTATTGACTTGGATCTGGCAAGAATGCCGAGATCATTTGCATGCATATAGAGCTCGTTTTGAGAATGTGACTTGCCATGTGATTGTAGGTCCTTGATATTTGCTTTGAGCCTACACCTGAAGAACTAGGTGAGTGGTATTTTTGATAAAGCTATGTTACACTTGTTTTTGATGAATCTTGCTTTGTTTTGTTTTGACAAAAGTATTTGCCAAGCATGAATGAATAGCCCTGTTTTGATGTTATTCTTGGAAAGTCCCTTGTGCTGGAGGACTCTAAACTTTCGCAGTACTAAGTATAAAAGGATACAGTCCTTTCTTGGAAAGTCCCTTGTGCTGGAGGACTCTAAACTTTCGCAGTACTAAGTATAAAAGGATACGGTCCTTGTTAAATCGGGCTACGGGCCTAAGTAACACAAGTCCCTTGTGCTGGAGGACTCTAAACTTTCGCAGTACTAAGTATAAAAGGATACGGTCCTTGTTAAATCGGGCTACCGGCCTAAGTAACGCAAGTCCCTTGTGCTGGAGGACTCTAAACTTTCGCAGTACTAAGTATAAAAGGATACGGTCCTTGTTAAATCGGGCTACGGGCCTAAGTAACGCAAGTCCCTTGTGCTGGAGGACTCTAAACTTTCGCAGTACCATTGAATGATGAATACGGTTCATCCCTCGTTTTGCCGATGACAGTGAGCAGTCCTTGATACTTGTAAGCTTTGAATGATGAATACGGTTCATCCCTCGTTTTGGCGATGACAGTGAGCAGTCCTTGATACTTGTAAGCTTTGAATGATGAATACGGTTCATCCCTTGTTTTGCCGATGCCAGTGAGCAATCCTTGATACTTGTAAGCTTTGAATGATGAATACGGTTCATCCCTTGTTTTGCCGATGTCAGTAAGCATCCCTTGATACTTGAAATGTTCGACAGATGAATACGGTTCATCCCCTGTTCGATAAAGTTTGATGTGTTTGTTTTGAAAGACTCCGGCTTTATTCATGCAAACCTTTATTATTAGTACCATTCACTGAGTATTTGTACTCACCCCTATATATATATATATATATGTAGGTGATCAGCAGGACGGCGGCGACGCCTAGATTGTTTTGGAAGCTTATTTTGGATTCGTGCTTATGTCGGCTTTGTTTTTTGTATTTACGTCGGCGATGCCTTTCATTGCATGTCGGCAAATCTTGAAAATCATGCTTCTTGACTCGTATTTATTGTATTTTGTATATGTCGGCTCGAGAAGCCTTTTGATCAAGATGTAACACATATTTTGCTTGCTGTATTCAAATTGTAAGATGAATGACATTGCACTTGATCTATACACAGCTCTTATGGACCGCTTGTATTTTGATTTATTACTTCCGCATTTGTGAGCCCCCTATATCCATACTCTGATTGTGTTAAGTTTTTGAAAGTTGGCCTTCGGTAATTACGGATTACTGGCCATCACGGCACCAAACTACTAGGGGCGGTTTGGGGTCGTGACAATATAAGTCTTGGGTCGTGTTGGGCAGGTTTGAAATAGGTTGCTTGTGTTTGGAAAAACAGGTTGGTTGTGTTTGGAAACCAAGGGTTGATGTCCAGATTTTGGGCTTCATGCTCGAGCGGGACTTTTGACACTCGAGCGGACCTGTTTATATATCAATCCGAAAAATAGCTTTTTGGATCACTTTTTTGGGCCATTCTCTCTCTTTAACTTTTCGAAGCTTATGCATAGTTATACTAGATTCATCTCATTAAGTAAAATACATATACATCAATTAGATGGTGACTAATCATTGATGAATGCACCTATATATACAACGTATAGAAGACTAATGCTAATACATTGAATGTGATGGATTTATTATGAATGAATCTTAGAGATGCATTATGTATCTATTATGAATATGTAAGATACATTAATCTATCTAATGAATTCATTAATATAGAAGATGCATTATGTATCATGAATGTATGAGATACATTAATCTATTTAATGAAGTTCATTGAATGAATAACTTGAGAGTTTCTCTCTTTAGACTACATTTTCTCTCTATAAATACATCTGGTTCTAGTGATCTTCTACCCTAGTTGCTTTGTATTAAGTGTGGAGCTTCCCTTGATCTTCGTTTTGATCTGAAAAATTGTGGGTTTGGAGCACATCTGAGTTTCTTCATCATCTTCTTTGAGTCTCTTCATTTGAGGTAGGGATAACTACTCATTTTTATGATCTTTGACATAAACTTTTGGTCATTTTGATTTAATGTTGAAGTTTGGTGATTTTGGGTGTTAGGGTTTCAACTTGAATAAAGAGGGGTTTTGCTATTTTGACCAATATATGTATATCTTGGGTCTTAAAATGAGCTTATTGATTGTTGTAGACACTGCATGATGATTAGGTGAATTAAAACTAATCGGTTGAATATGTCATTGAAAATGATGGTTGGAATAATACATCGAATTTGTGTATTGGTTGATGTGTATATGATAATTGTTTATATACATTGTATTGTGTGGGAGGAGATAGGGGATGTACTCCACGATTTGGGAGGAGATAGGGGATGTGTAACAACCCTCATTTTGACTTAGTCATACTTGCATACATTTATGGGTGATCTTGTGTTAACATTTACATTTGCAAATCTTGTCTTGTTTTGCTTAAATGATTGCTTGCATACTTTGTTCTTGCCTGGTGTGTTGCCGAGGTCATCCTAAGCCTAGGCACCTTTGAAACCTTTGTCGCTTAGAACTATCTTAGAACCCCGTTGGTTGACCCCCATCTTCGCCCTGGCACATTGGCCGAGATGTCACCATCTAGGCCAAGGTGCGCGTTGCCTAGGCCGAGATGTGCACCATCCGGGCCGAGATGTTAATATCTAGGCGTTCTAGATCCTTGATCCTTGCATGAGTGATTTTGTTCCTGGAATGGTATGACCTAGACCGAGGTGTGGCACACCTAGGCCAGGGTGTGGCACAGTTTAGTCAAATGTTGTCCTTCCAGGCCGTTGTCCTTGCCCCTTGATTGCCGGAGTCTTGTTGTTAGCCGATGTCGTTACTTGCCGCCTAGCTTGCTGAGTACGCTTTGTCTTGGTCTTGTCTTGTCAAGTCAGTCACCTTTTTGAGTTGAGCGAATCAGCCGATGCCACGTGTCCCGACAGAGGGATTAAGTCAGTGTTTGTCGTGTGAGGCATTTCATTTTTGTATCAATCTTGCCTTTTTAGAGAGAGAAGCTCTAGTTAGAAGGAGGAGAAGTTTGAGCTAGAGAAGGTGACTTCCAAGCTTGATCGTTAGAGCTTGAGCCATTAGATTCGAGTTTTGAGGTTAGAATCTTAACCTATTCTTGTTGTTCTTTTTCATCATCTAGCTGCATTGCACGATCAAACCTGTTTTGCACACCACTCATCGATTTAAAGTTGGTTTTAGAAAGAGAAAACGGTTTTCATGTGTTTTTGAAGAAAAGCCTCGTTTGATCCGGAAGTTTGCATCAAGGTTCATGCCTTTGTGTTTGTTTTGATAAGATCATTGAGTGTGGGTACCCAGGTCCACGTTTTTGTAGTTATAGCATGAAATCTCAGCTTTTGTATAACAAGTTTTGATTTTTGCATTCATCTTCCTCATGTTCATGTTCTTCAAGTTTTTCATGCTCATATTCTTCATGTTTATCAAGAGGGAAACCCAGACTTTTCCCGACTTCACTTTTGAATGTGGCCGTCGAGGCTACACCTCGGCAAGGAGGTGTGGGACCTCGGCCTAGACCTGGTAGTTGCCCAGCGTGTTTTTCCAAGGATAAGAAACTGTGTTGCAACTTGATTGACTTAGTTTTTGAAGAATGCCGAGGTCATTTGCATGTGTGCTAGATTTATTTTGAGTAGTGCATTCAATGGGCTTTGCCATGTGTTGTCAGGACTTGGACTTGCCCTGACCCCGACGTTTGAAGAACAAGGTGAGTGGTATTCCTAATAAAGCTATGTTATAACGTTTTGATAAAGACTTTGCTTCGCTTTGTTTTGAAAGTATTTGTTAAGCATGAATGATTGTCCTTAGTTTTGTATCTCGTATTATACTTGCTTGAATGGCCATCTTGTCTTGAAAGTCCCTCGTGCTAATGACCTTCTCGTTTGAAAGTCCCTCGTGCTGGAGGACTCTAAATTTTCGTAGCACATCTTGTCTTGAAAGTCCCTCGTGTTGGAGAACTCTAAACTTTCGCAGCACATCTCGTTTGAAAGTCCCTCGTGCTAGAGGACTCTAAACTTTCGCAGCACATCTTGTCTTGAAAGTCCCTTGTGTTGGAGGAGTCTAAACTTTCGCAGCACTCTTGATTTGTACTCTAGTGTTAAAGGGCTACGGGCCTTGTAACATAGGTCCCTCGTGCTAGAGGACTCTAAACTTTCGCAGCACATCTTGTCTTGAAAGTCCCTTGTGCTAGAGGACTCCAAACTTTTGTAGCACCCTTGTTTGAGGTCCCTATCTTGCTTTGTCTTGTTTTGCCACGGACGGGTTACCGCGTGGATATGTTTGCTGGAATGTTATTATTTGTAATATGTGATGCTAGTAAGTATCCCTTGAGACTTTGAAGATTATTTTGATGGACGAGGTCCATTCCTTGTTATATATATAGAGTTTTGTCTTGCGTCGTTTTGAAAGAATATCGGCTAATATTCATGCAAACCCCTTTATTATTTATACCATTCACTAAGTATCCAAGCTCACCCTCTCTATATATATGTAGGTGATGAACAAGAAGGTGGTGATGCCTAGATGTGATTTCTGGAGCTTGTTTTGGGTTTTGATTATGTCGGCTTAACCTGCATTTATGTCGGCAGTCTTGAAAATCATGCTTCTCGACTTGTAATATTTGTATTTCGAACACGTCGGCTGAGAAGCCTTTTGATCAAGATGTATGTTTTTGTATGATTGTTATGTCGGCAAAGAAGATGTCGGCAACCTGGCAAACGGTGCTCTTAGACCTGTAATTCGTACATTTTGTTTATATCGGCTTGTGGAGCCCTTTTGCTAATACGAAAAATGTAATTTGCACTTTGCTTTGTTTGTAATTAAGTTATAACCCTTATGTAAATGGTTGCTATCTCATTTGACTTATGCACAGCTCTGATGGACCACTCATATTTTAGATTATTGCTTCCGCACTTGTGAGCCCCCTATATCTATACTCTGATTGTGTGTGAATTTAGGCAGTTGGCCTTCGGTAATCACGGATTACTGGCCATCACGGTACCAAACTACTAGGGGCGGTTTAGGGTCGTGATAGGATGGACTCCATTGATACAACAAATCTATGTATCATTTGTGAAGTATGAAGTGTTTTAATATGAGTTGTTATTTCATGTGAATTGTGAAGTATGGAAGTGTTTTATTATGAGTTATAATCTCATTTAAATTGTTGATATTGGAAAGGATCATGGACATACTTGTCATGGATTTGGATTGTGCTGTATGTTGGTTTATATGAGTTAAACATTTATCAAATGCTAATGTTTTAGTTATTGCTCATATTATGTTTAGCATATCTCTACTGGGTGTTGGCTCACCCTATATGGGACATCATTTTCAGGTCCAGGTGATATGCTATCTTCAAGGACGTAGCTTGGGAGGTTGTAGAAGCAGAAGGCTTCCTTTTTGTGATTATTTTGTGTGTTACATGTAAATCAATCCAAGGGCTTATTTTGTGTTTTGAGTTAGTACTCTCTTCTTTGTAACCAAGTGTTGGCTTGGAAAGTTGTAAGCCCGTAGGGCATTTACTTTTGATGTCAACATGTAATACTTTTGTAATGAATACTCTGATAAATAGAAATATGTTTTATCCTCTTATGTCCATGCATGTCAAGAATGTAGGTTTATATTGTATTATTTTGAGGGCGTTATAAATTTACTGAGTAATTTACTAGGAATTTCCTCAGTAATTTATCCAGAATTTACTGGGTATTTACTGAGTAATTTAATGAGAATTTCTAAAAATTTACTGGGAACTTACTATAAATTTATTGAGTAATTTACTGAGAATTTAATGGGAATTTATTGAGTAATTTACTGAGAATTTACCGGGAATTTACTGAGAAATTTAATAAGATTTTATGGGAATTTACTAATTAATTTAATGAGAATTTATTGGGAATTTACTGAGTAATTTAATGAGAATTTACTGAGAATTTAATCAAAATTTACTGGGAATTTACTTAGAATTTACTGGAAATTTACATAGAATTTAGTGGGAATTTACTGAGAATTTATTGAGTAATTTACTGAGAATTTACTTGCAATTTACAGAGTAATTTAATGCTAATTTGTTGGAAATTTACAATGTAATTTACTGAGAATTTACTGAAAATTTACTCAGTAATTTAATGAGAATTTTCTGTAAATGTACTGAGTAATTTAATGAGAATTTATTGGAAATTTATTGAGAATTTATTGCGAATTTGGAGGGAATTTACTAAGTAATTTACTGAGAATTTAGTGGGAATTTACTGAGTAATTTATTGAGAATTTTTTGGAAATTTACTGAGTAATTTAATGAGAATTTACTGGGAATTTAATGAGTAATTTACTTAGAATTTGCTTTGAATTTATAGAGTAATTTACTGGGAATTTACTGAGTAATTTAATAAGAATTTAAGGGGAATTTACCGAATAATTTACTGAGAATTTACTTGAAATTTACAGAATAATTTTCTGAGAATTTACTGACTATTTATTGGGAATTTACTAGTAATTTACTCAGTAATTTACTAAGAATTTACTGGGAATTTACTAAGTAATTTACTGAGAATGTACTAGGAATTTACTGAGTAATTTACTACGAATTGACTAGGAATTTACCGAGTATTTACTACGAATTTACTCAGTAATTTATCCAGAATTTACTGGAAATTTACTTAGTAATTTAATGAGAATTTACTAGGAATTTAATCAAAATTTACTGCGAATTTACTAGGAATTTATTAAGTAATTCATTGAGAATTTACTGGGAATTTAATGAGTAATTTAATGAGAATTTACTAGGAATTTTCTGAGAAATTTACTGGGAATTTCCTGAGTAATTTAATGAGAATTTACTGCGAATTCAATGAGAATTTACTGGGAATTTACAGAGTAATTTACTAATAATTTAATCAAAATTTACTGATTAATTTAATGGAAATTTACTGAGTAATTTACTGAGAATTTAATGAGAATTAAATGGGAATATATTGAGTAATTTCCTGGGAATTTACTGGGATTTTACTGAGTAATTTATTGAGAATTTTTTGGGAATTTACTGGTTAATTTACAGAGAATTTACTTGGCATTAACTTCATAATTTAATGAGAATTTACTGAGAATTTACTGAGAATTTAAGGGGAATTTATTGAGTAATTTACAGAGAATTTACTTGGAATTTACTCTAGAATTTACTGAGAATTTATTGTGAATTTACATTACAATTTACTGAGAATTTACTGAGTAATTTAATAAGAATTTACCAAGATTTACTGAGTAATTTAATGAGAATTTACTAAGAATTTACTGAGTAATTTCCTGAGAATTTACAGAGAATTTCCTCAATAATTTACTGAGAATTGACTGGGAATTTACTAAGTATTTACTGGGAATTTACTGAGTAATTTAATGAAAATTTACTGAGTAATTTACTGAGAATTTAATGGGAATTTACTGATTAATTTAATGAGAATTTACTGGGAATTTACTGAATAATTTACTTCACTGGCATTATCTGGGAATTTACTGGGAATTCACTGAGAATTTACTCAGTATTTAATAAGAATTTACTGGTTAATTTGATCAGAATTTTCTGGGAATTTGCAGACAATTTACTGGGAATTTACTGAATAGTTTTTTGAGAATTTACTGGGAATTTACTCAATAATTTATTAAGAATTTACTGAAAATTTACTAAATAATTTGCTGGGAATTTATTGGGAATTTACTAACTATTTGCTGAGAATTTACTAGGAATTTGCTATGTAATTTACAGGGAATTTACTGAGTAATTTACTGAAAATTTAATAGGAATTTATTGATTAATTTAATGGAAATTTACTGAGTAATTTACTTTACTGAGAATTTACTGCGAATTTACTAGGAATTCGCTGAGAATTTACTCAGTAATTTACTGAGAATATAATGGGAATTTACTGAGTAATTTACTGAGTAATTTATTGAGTAATTTACTGAGAATTTACATGGAATTTCCTCAGCAATTTACTGGAAATTTACTGTGTAATTTACTTTGAATTTACTGAGATTTTACTGAGAATTTACTGAAAATTTAACTAGTAATTTAATGAGAATTTCTTAGGAATTTACTGAGTAATTTACTGAGAATTTTCTTAGAATTTACTGAGTAATTTAATTTGAATTTAATGGGAATTTACTGAAATTTTACACTGTAATTTGCTGGGAATTTATTGAGAATTTACTGAAAATTTACTGCGTAATTTACTGAGAATTTACTAGGAATTTACTGAGAATTTACACAATAATCTAATTGGAATTTTGTCACGACCCGAACCCGCCCCCGTGGGTTAAGGACGTAACCGGCCAGTAATCATGAGATTACCTACGGCCTCAAACTGTTCTAAACGTATTTTAACAGAGTTAATGGGGGCCAAACGGAAGCAAAATTAAAAACTTTGTCCATAGAGCCGTGCTTATATGCACATCAAACAAACCATACTCAGATACGTTAATAACTCACATCAAAAGTACAGCTTCACAAAATTCATTACAGACAGGATCGTCCAAAACGAGTCAACCTATAACAGACTATGTACAGACATGCACTGGGTCCTTGCCAACAAGACAAAACATAGGTACATAGTAAAAGGGCAAGGATGGTCTCATGCGCGAGGCACAAGGCTGACTCTCCCAAAACTCCTGTTGTTCCTAGCAGACTTCACTGGGGCTGGGTTTGGACTTCCCTTGGCTCACCTACAAATACATGAATGAGCGTGAGCGATAGCCCAGTGAATAATATCAAATATAACAGTTACATAACAATATGTAGATCAACATGCTCCAAACGGCCTTGGGCCCAATTCATACTTCTGTTTAACAGCAAAATATATATATAACTATACGAAATGCAAGTCAAGTAACTGTAGTTCCAAACATTCTGGCCTTTGGCCCATCCGGGTTTCCATTCATGGCAAAACGGCCTTCGGCCCATTCGTTCATGTCAAACGGCCTTTGGCCCATTCATTCATGTCAAACGGCCTTTGGCCCATTCATTCATGTCAAACGGCCTTTGGCCCATTCATTCATGTCAAACGGCCTTTGGCCCATTCATTCATGTCAAACGGCCTTTGGCCCATTCATTCATGTCAAACGGCCTTTGGCCCATTCATTCATGTCAAACTTTTGTCCACAATCCCAATTAACAACTCATAATATTTATAGGGGAATAACAATTGGACATTGACAAGTTTTCAAATATTGATGTTACTCACAGTGATCGGCTTGTGGATGCGCCCTGGAGCTTGACCCTACACATTTCATGAATACAAAAGGGTCACTAACAGTTCAATCCGTTCTTTAATTCACATATTCCTCTTTAGGCTTTGTTCTTATCTCATTAACTCATTTACAATGCTTAACACATGCCTAGGAGTGCTTACAAGTGAAAGAGAACGGAAAACGAATCACAAAATGCATGAACAAAATTCCAGGAAACAGGGTCCCCGCTCGAGCGTAAGATTCTCCGCTCGAGCGGACCCTTAAGGCCTGCAAGGTACTGGTTGCACAAAAGATGCGCTCGAGCTGAAGGTCCGTCTACAAAAATCCACGCTCGAGCGTGAAATGTCCCGCTCGAGCGGGCATCCAACTCTGCAAAAATGCTGGGAGCACGATTTTCCCGCTCGAGCGGCCATTACCCCGCTCGAGCGGACCTCAAAAATCTGGGTTTCCCAGATCGTGTTCTTGAGCTCCAAATCAGTTTTCCATCTACATTTCTTGCATGCAATGGTTCAAATTACACATTTACACATGCTAACATGCTACTAATGCAGATTACAACATTAGGAAGCTCAATTACATGAATTATCTACATGCATGTCCCAAATTGTCTCAAACCCATCATCAACATGCTCAAATTCAACATTCAAGACTTATACTCCCATGATTCGTACATGCATGTGGGAGATGCTCATCATTCTCAACTTAGATGGTACAAATGGTGACTACAATATGAGCTTTACCCAAAACTCCACATGAATCATGTGTTTCAAGCTCAAACATGCAAATTCAAAGTAATTTCTTACATGCATGAGTTCTAAGACTTCAATCTCAACAAAAATCAACTCATTACATGTTCTTGATCACAAACAACCCTTGAACTTACAAATTACAAGTAAGATTTCATGAAATCACTTACCTAAGAGCTTCAACACTCAAGCCCTAGCCAAATCTTGAGCTAGATCTTCAAATTCCCAAGTCTTGAGCCCAAATTACACAAATCTCTCCCTTTTTCTCTCCATGGCCGGCCTCTCTCTCACTCTCAATTGTCTAACTCAGATTTTGAGTTTTAAGAGAGCTAAAGGAGAGTGCAATACAAATATACAACAAGCCCCACTAACAAATATTTTAATATAAAATAATGGGGTACTTAATTTCTCAATTTAATCAGTTTAAATTGACCAGAATCAAATTTCAATTAAATTTCACCGTAGGCCCTAAAAATTATGCCAACCACAATGGCGTAATCAATTTCGGGTTCCGTGGCCGATAAGGCCCTCAATTAAATTTCCAAAACAGACTACTCAAACAGATATTCCTACGATGAACAGATAAAATTTCAAACCACATATTTTCACATAGTGGAACACAAAATCATATCAAAATACATAATCACATCATGTTAAGGACTAATTAACATACTACGGAACAGGGGTGTCACAGTCTTCCCCCCTTTAGGAAGTTTGGTCCTCCAAACTTAACTTACCTTCGTCGGGAAACAAATGTGGATAGCGTAGACGCATTTCCTCCTCTTTTTCCCATGTAGCATCTGTCCCATAGTGTTCCTTCCATTCCACTTTCACCATTGGAATGGATTTGTTTCTCAATTCTTTCACTTGTCGGTCAACAATTCTTTCCGGCCATTCAGCATATTCCATATTTTCATCAATAGCAATCCGGTGATAATCAATCACATGCAACGGGTCTCGGAGGTAACCCCTCAACATTGACACATGAAACACATTGTGGATTTGCTCAAATCCCGGTGGCAAAGCAACTCTATAAGCAACTGGACCAAGTTTCTCCAAAATTTGAAACGGCCCAATATAACGGGGCGTCAACTTGCCCTTTTTCCCAAACCTGACTTGGCCTTTCATTGGAGAAACACGGATGAACACATGGTCGCCGACCTCATACTCAAGAGGTCTTCTCCGGACATCTGCATAACTCTTCTGTCGGTCTTGAGCTGTTTTGAGCCTTTGCCGAATAGTTTTGATCTTTTCAGAGGTGTCTTGTACAATTTCAGGCCCGAGCAAAGCTCTGTCCCCGACCTCTGTCCAACAAATAGGTGATCTACACCTCCTACCATACAAAGCCTCGTAGGGTGCCATACCGATGCTGGAGTGGAAGCTATTATTATAGGCAAATTCTGCAAGAGGCAGGTAATCTTCCCAACTCCCCTGAAAATCCAAAGCACACATGCGAAGCATATCTTCCAAAGTCTGTATTGTTCGTTCTGACTGCCCATCTGTCTGTGGGTGGAATGCAGTGCTGAACCTTAGTTCTGTTCCCATAGCTTCCTGCAAACTCTTCCACAATCTAGATACAAACTTCGGATCTCTATCCGACACAATGGATACTGGAACTCCATGTAAGCGGACAATTTCATCAACATAAATAGTAGCCAACCTGTAAGCAGTAAATGTAGTTTTGACAGGCAGAAAATGTGCAGATTTAGTCAGTCTATCAACTACAACCCAAACAGAATCCATACCGCGGGAAGTCCGAGGTAGGCCAACAACGAAATCCATGGTCACATGTTCCCACTTCCACTCAGGAATGGGGAGAGGTTGAAGTAGACCGCCTGGTTTCTGATGTTCAGCCTTAACTTGCTGACACTGAAGGCACTTGGACACATGTTCTGCAATCTCTTTCTTCATTTTAGGCCACCAATAGGTTTGTTTCAAATCCCGATACATTTTATTGTTACCCGGATGCATGGCAAATACGGATCTGTGGGCTTCATCTAAGACCCTCTTCTTTAGCTCCGGAATAACTGGAACACATATTCGGTTTCGAAATTTCGACATTCCATTCTCGATACTGAACTCTGCTTTTGGGCTGACTTCAAATTCATCAATTACCTTTCTGAGGAACTCATCCTCTTTCTGTTTTTGCTTGATTTCATCAACAATTGCCGGCTCGGCTGTAATAGCGGCTATCAATCCGCCCTGTTCGCACACTACCACTTCAATTTCAGACTTTTCAAAGTCTTGCAAAATCTCCCTTTGTTCAGTAAGCAAGCAAGCCACACTCCCTGTTGATTTCCTGCTCAAGGCATCAGCCACTGTATTAGCTTTTCCGGGGTGATACCGAATTTCTAGGTCGTAATCTTTTATCAATTCCAGCCATCTTCTCTGACGCATATTCAACTCTTTCTGCGTGAAGAAGTATTTTAGGCTTTTATGATCTGTGTAGACTTCACACTTTGCCCCATACAAATAATGCCGCCAGATTTTCAAAGCAAAAACAACTGCGGCCAATTCTAGGTCATGTGTTGGATAATTCTTCTCATGTGGCCTCAACTGTCGGGAGGCGTAAGCAATAACCTTTCCGTTCTGCATTAACACACAACCCAAACCCTTATAAGATGCGTCACTGAAAATCACAAAATTTTCCGTACCTGAAGGTAGTGTCAAAATTGGTGCAGTGGTCAATCTTGTCTTCAATTCATGAAAGGCCGATTCTCTTTCACTATTCCACTCAAATGGTTGTCCTTTACGTGTCAATTGGGTAAGAGGCACAGCTAATTTCGAAAAGTCCTTTACAAACCTTCTGTAGTACCCAGCTAAGCCCATGAAACTGCGAACTTCTGTCACATTAGTTGGTGTAGGCCAATTCACAATTGCTTCTATTTTCTGCGGGTCCACTGAAATTCCTTCCTTGTTGACCACGTGCCCTAAGAAAATAACCTCATCCAACCAAAACTCACATTTCTTTAACTTAGCAAATAGTTTTCTTTCCCGAAGTATTTGTAAAACAGTCCTCAAATGATGTTCGTGTTCAAGTCTATCTTTAGAGTATATTAAAATATCATCGATGAAGACAACAACAAACTCATCAAGGTAGGTTTTAAAAATTCTATTCATTAAGTCCATAAATGCTGCCGGAGCATTAGTCACTCCAAATGGCATAACAAGAAACTCAAAATGACCATACCTCGTTCTGAATGCGGTTTTCTCAACATCTTCTGCCTTAACCTTCAGCTGATGATACCCGGATCTCAAATTAATCTTAGAAAACACCTGTGATCCCTGCAACTGGTCAAATAAGTCATCAATACGGGGTAAGGGATATTTATTCTTTATCGTTACCTTGTTCAATTCCCGGTAATCAATACATAGGCGTAAGGTACCATCCTTTTTCTTTACAAATAACACTGGTGCGCCCCAAGGCGAAGTACTGGGCCGGATAAACCCTTTATCAAGAAGGTCTTGCAACTGTTCTTTTAATTCTTTCATTTCGGCTGTAGCCATCCTGTAGGGAGTTTTAGAAATAGGTTGGGTGCCTGGCACAGTTTCAATAGTAAACTCTATCTCCCTGTCTACCAATTCCCCTGGTAATTCATTTGGAAACACATCTGGGAATTCTCTAACGATGGGAATATCATTCAATTCAACATTCACGGATTGTTCAGTCAATACATAACACAAATAACCCTGGCATCCCTTCCTGATCAATTTACATGCTTTCATTGCAGATATCAAATATGGTGGAGGTACTACCCCATTTCCCACAAACACAATTTCTTTCTGTTCTGGTGGTTTAAATACAACCCTCTTTGTCACACAATCTATAGTGGCACAGTATTTGGTCAACCAATCCATGCCCAAAATTACATCAAAGTGTCTAAAGTTTAAGGGCAACAAATCTACATACAGGGTAGCATCCTCAATATGCATGTCACAAAACCGATATATATAGTCACATAACACAGATTCCCCCGATGGAGCAGACACACATAACAAATATGGCAACAATTCTAGGGGTCTTTTCAGTCTAGATGCAAATGCATATGTCACAAATGAATGCGTTGATCCAGAATCAATTAACACAAAAGCATCCTGATTACATATCGAAATAGTACCTGAGACAACGGCATTGGCATTCCGTGTATCACCCGGAACGAGTGCAAAGACTCTCCCTTGTCTCACTGTATCCCCAGTAGTAGCAGATCTCAAAGTGTTTCCCGGCTTCGGGATCGATGCAGTGGAGCTAGCAGCTATCTTCCCACTATTCTGATTACAATCTCGGGCTATATGCCCTTGTTTCCCACACTTAAAACAGGCTCCCGATGCACGGTAACAAACTCCACGGTGCCTTTTGCTACAAGTGTTGCACATGGGAGTCGTGTCTCGGGAAGAACTTGAGGTAGTTGAGGAGCCCGTGTTTTGATTTTTCAGAAATTTCTTCTTCAAAAAGAAGCCTTGTCTTTTGTTGCCTCTCCATTCGGTTGTTGGCTTAGCTTGTCTAGCTATATTAGCCTCTGATATGATGGCCCGGTCAAGCACCCCAATGTAGGTCTCCAATTTCAGGACATTCACCCGCTCTAGGATGTCACTTCGGAGCCCACCTTCAAAATGCCTTGCCTTCTTATAATCAGTGTCAATTACGTGTGGTGCAAACCTGGCCAACTCAGTAAATTTGGCCTCATACTCAGCTACAGTCATACTGTCTTGTTTGAGTTCCATGAACTCTGCCACTTTCCTGTCCCGGACACACTGCGGGAAGTACTTGTCATAGAAGATTTCCAAAAATTTCGCCCAATCAATATCTCTGTGGTTTTCCCTCATCAACATCCACCATCTTCTCGCTTCATCTTCTAGCATAAAGGTGGCTAGAAGCACTTTCTGTGTATCCGAGCACGGAAACACCTCAAACAGTTTTTCAATCCCAAGTACCCAAGCTTCGGCTTTTAAGGGGTCTAGTCCACCATGGAACTGTGGTGGTTTCATTTTCTTGAATTCCTTGGTGAGAGCGATTATCCGATCATCATTTTGATTATCTGGCACAGGTGGTGCCGGAGGTGGAGGTGGCGGATGTGGTTGCTGCCACTGTTGTTGCCACTCCTGTTGCTGTCTCAAAGCTTCTGCCATTTCCTGAATCAGTCTTTCCATTCTGTCCAGTCTGGCAGCAGAGGATTCCTCTAACTCATCACCTCTGGTTCTCACCATCTAATTAAACTTGCATTATATTCCATACCAAAGGTACACAAGTACACATACACTAAGGAGCACATATTTCCAGATAATTCGTAATGCAAGTAGTTCACAACTTACACATATAATTATTCATAACAAAACATTTAAGCATATAATCAATGCTTCCAAACTCGTATTTATCACATGAATGCATCCTAGATCTCATCTAGACGCTTATTGCTCTTTTTGGACAAGTGTGTGAGTTATTAACTCGTGCTCTGATACCACTCTGTCACGACCCGAACCCGCCCCCGTGGGTTAAGGACGTAACCGGCCAGTAATCATGAGATTACCTACGGCCTCAAACTGTTCTAAACGTATTTTAACAGAGTTAATGGGGGCCAAACGGAAGCAAAATTAAAAACTTTGTCCATAGAGCCGTGCTTATATGCACATCAAACAAACCATACTCAGATACGTTAATAACTCACATCAAAAGTACAGCTTCACAAAATTCATTACAGACAGGATCGTCCAAAACGAGTCAACCTATAACAGACTATGTACAGACATGCACTGGGTCCTTGCCAACAAGACAAAACATAGGTACATAGTAAAAGGGCAAGGATGGTCTCATGCGCGAGGCACAAGGCTGACTCTCCCAAAACTCCTGTTGTTCCTAGCAGACTTCACTGGGGCTGGGTTTGGACTTCCCTTGGCTCACCTACAAATACATGAATGAGCGTGAGCGATAGCCCAGTGAATAATATCAAATATAACAGTTACATAACAATATGTAGATCAACATGCTCCAAACGGCCTTGGGCCCAATTCATACTTCTGTTTAACAGCAAAATATATATATAACTATACGAAATGCAAGTCAAGTAACTGTAGTTCCAAACATTCTGGCCTTTGGCCCATCCGGGTTTCCATTCATGGCAAAACGGCCTTCGGCCCATTCGTTCATGTCAAACGGCCTTTGGCCCATTCATTCATGTCAAACGGCCTTTGGCCCATTCATTCATGTCAAACGGCCTTTGGCCCATTCATTCATGTCAAACGGCCTTTGGCCCATTCATTCATGTCAAACGGCCTTTGGCCCATTCATTCATGTCAAACGGCCTTTGGCCCATTCATTCATGTCAAACGGCCTTTGGCCCATTCATTCATGTCAAACTTTTGTCCACAATCCCAATTAACAACTCATAATATTTATAGGGGAATAACAATTGGACATTGACAAGTTTTCAAATATTGATGTTACTCACAGTGATCGGCTTGTGGATGCGCCCTGGAGCTTGACCCTACACATTTCATGAATACAAAAGGGTCACTAACAGTTCAATCCGTTCTTTAATTCACATATTCCTCTTTAGGCTTTGTTCTTATCTCATTAACTCATTTACAATGCTTAACACATGCCTAGGAGTGCTTACAAGTGAAAGAGAACGGAAAACGAATCACAAAATGCATGAACAAAATTCCAGGAAACAGGGTCCCCGCTCGAGCGTAAGATTCTCCGCTCGAGCGGACCCTTAAGGCCTGCAAGGTACTGGTTGCACAAAAGATGCGCTCGAGCTGAAGGTCCGTCTACAAAAATCCACGCTCGAGCGTGAAATGTCCCGCTCGAGCGGGCATCCAACTCTGCAAAAATGCTGGGAGCACGATTTTCCCGCTCGAGCGGCCATTACCCCGCTCGAGCGGACCTCAAAAATCTGGGTTTCCCAGATCGTGTTCTTGAGCTCCAAATCAGTTTTCCATCTACATTTCTTGCATGCAATGGTTCAAATTACACATTTACACATGCTAACATGCTACTAATGCAGATTACAACATTAGGAAGCTCAATTACATGAATTATCTACATGCATGTCCCAAATTGTCTCAAACCCATCATCAACATGCTCAAATTCAACATTCAAGACTTATACTCCCATGATTCGTACATGCATGTGGGAGATGCTCATCATTCTCAACTTAGATGGTACAAATGGTGACTACAATATGAGCTTTACCCAAAACTCCACATGAATCATGTGTTTCAAGCTCAAACATGCAAATTCAAAGTAATTTCTTACATGCATGAGTTCTAAGACTTCAATCTCAACAAAAATCAACTCATTACATGTTCTTGATCACAAACAACCCTTGAACTTACAAATTACAAGTAAGATTTCATGAAATCACTTACCTAAGAGCTTCAACACTCAAGCCCTAGCCAAATCTTGAGCTAGATCTTCAAATTCCCAAGTCTTGAGCCCAAATTACACAAATCTCTCCCTTTTTCTCTCCATGGCCGGCCTCTCTCTCACTCTCAATTGTCTAACTCAGATTTTGAGTTTTAAGAGAGCTAAAGGAGAGTGCAATACAAATATACAACAAGCCCCACTAACAAATATTTTAATATAAAATAATGGGGTACTTAATTTCTCAATTTAATCAGTTTAAATTGACCAGAATCAAATTTTAATTAAATTTCACCGTAGGCCCTAAAAATTATGCCAACCACAATGGCGTAATCAATTTCGGGTTCCGTGGCCGATAAGGCCCTCAATTAAATTTCCAAAACAGACTACTCAAACAGATATTCCTACGATGAACAGATAAAATTTCAAACCACATATTTTCACATAGTGGAACACAAAATCATATCAAAATACATAATCACATCATGTTAAGGACTAATTAACATACTACGGAACAGGGGTGTCACAAATTTACTGAGTAATTTTCTGAGAATTTTCTAGGAATTTACTGAGTATTTTACTGAGAGTTTACTGGAAATTTACTGGGAATTTACTAACAATTTATTCAGTAATTAACTGAGAATTTAATTGAAATTTACTGAGAATTTATTAAGAATTTACAGAGTAATTTAATGAGAATTTATTAGAAATTTACTCAGTAATTTACTGAGAATTTACTCAAAATTTACCGGGTAATTTATTAGGAATTTACTAGGAATTTAATTTGTAATTTACTGAGAATTTTCTAGAAAATTAATGTGAATTTTCTGGGAATTTACTGAGAATTTACTTGGAATTTAGTGGTAATTTACTGCAAATTTACTATGAATTTGCTGAGTAATTTAAGGAGAATTTAATGGGAATTTACTGAGTAATTTATTGGTAATTTACTCGGTAGTTTATAGAGAGTTTACTTGGAATTTACTGAGTAATTTACTGAGAATTTACTGGGAATTTACCGAGTAATTTAATGACAAATTACTGGGAATTTACCGAGTAATTTACTTGGAATTTACTTCATAATTTAATGAGAATTTACTAGGAATTTACTGCATAATTTACTGAAAATTTACTGGGAATACACTGCAATTTACTAAGAATATACAGAGTAATTTACTGAGAATTTACTGAGTAATTTACTGAGAATTTACTGGAAATTTTAATAAGAATATACTAGGAATTTTATCAGTAATTTATTGGTAATTTACTGAGTAATTTAATAAAAATTTACTTGGAATTTACTGATTAATTTAATGAGAATTTACTGGGAATTTACTAATAATTTGCTGGGAATTTATTGCGTAATTTACTAAGAATTTTCTTGGAATTTACTGGGAATTAACTAAGTATTTACTGAGAATTTACTCGGAATTTACTGAGAATTTACTCCGTAATTTAACGAGAATTTATTGGGAGTTTACTTAGTAATTTACTGAGAATTTACTGAGTAAGTTACTGAGAATGTACTGGAAATTTACTGAGAATTTACAAGGAATTTACTGAGTAATTTTTTGAGAATTTACTGGGAATTTAAACAGTATTTTGATGAGAATTTACTTGGAATTTATTAAGAATTTACTGCGAAGTTATTGCATCTTGATCAAAAGGCTTCTCAAGCCTATGTATGCAAAATACAAGTATTACAAGTCGAGAAGTATAATTTTCAAGATTTGCCGACATGAATACAAGTCAAGCCGATATAACAAAAATCCAAAACAAGCTCGCGAATCACATCTAGGCGTCACCGCCTTCTTACTCATCACCTACATATATATATAGAGAGAGGGTAAGCTTGGGTACTCAGTGAATGATATAAATAATAAAGGGGTTTGCATGAATAATAGCCGAAGTCTTTTCAAAACAATACATATCAAACTTTGCATAACAAGGGATGAACCACGTTCATCTAACAAATCTTCCAAAACTTCAAGGGATGCTTACTAGCATCAACATATAGCAAATGATGACATTCCGGACAAACAAACCCACGCGGTAAACCGTCAGTGGCAAAACAAGACAAAACAAGAGAGATATCTCAAACGATGGTGCAGTTGCATTATAGTCCCCTGGCACTAAGGACTTTTCCAAGAATGTCATCAAAACAAAATAATACTTGATATACAAAATAAGGATAATCATTCATGCTTAACAAATACTTTTCGAAACAAAGCAAAGCAAAGCTTATCAAAACATTGTAACATAGCTTTATTAAAAATACCACTCACATAATTCTTCAAACGTCGGGGTCAAGGCGAAAGTCCAAGTCCTACAAACACATGGCAAAGTCTATTGAACGCACTTTCAAACAAGATTCACATGCAGATGGATGATCTCGGCATTCATCAAAACTAAGTTAAATCAAAACAAAACACTGTTTTTCTTTCATCTCGGGAAAACATGCTAGGCACCAACCAGGTCTTGGCCAAGGTCCCACACCTTCTCGCTGAGGTGTGGTTCCGACGGCCACATTCAAAAGCGAAGTCGGGAAAATCTGGGTTTCCTATTGAAGAACATGAAGAACATGAAGATGGAGAAGATGAAGAACATGCATGCTAAAATCATAACTCGTTATTACAAAGTCTGAGATTTCGTGCTATGAGTTCGAAAACATGGACCTGGGTACCCATACTTGAAGATCTTGTGAAAACAAACAGAAAAACATGGTTCTTGATGCAAACTTTCGGATCAAAACAAGACTTTTCTTCAAGAACACATGAACACTATCTTCTCTTACTAAACCAACTTTAAATCAAAGCAAGGCATGCAGAACAGGTTCGATCATGCAATGCAGCTAGACGATCAATAAGAACAACAAGCGTAGATTAAGATTCTAACCACAAAACTTGAATCTAACGGTTCAAACTCCCACGGTCAAGCTTGGAGGTCCACTCTCTCTCTCACTCAAAAGCTTCTCCTTCTTCTTCCTAGAGTCTCTCTCTCTAAAAGACAAGATTTGATACAAAATGATATGTTTTCTCGACAGTCACTGACTTAACCCTCTGCGAGGACACGTGGCATCGGCTGATTGGCTCTACTCAAAAAGGTGACTGACTGACAAGACAAGACCATGACAAAGTGTATTCAACAAGCTAGACGGCAAGAGCACTCTGGCAAGGGATGATCTCGGCTAAGGGCAAAGCTTCGGCAAGTAGGGTGACAACGACATCGGCTTGGAAGGACAACACTTGACTAAGCCGTGCCACACCTTGGCCTAGATGTGCCACACCTCGGTCTAGGTCATACCATTCCAGGAACAAAATCACTAAGTGCAAGGATCAAGGATCTAGAACGTCTAGACAATAACATCTCGGCCGATGCACATCTCGGCCTAGGTGACGCACACCTCGGCCTAGATGATGACATCTCGGCCAATATGCCAGGGTGAAGATGGAGGTCAACCGAAGTGGTTCCAAGATAGTTCTAAGTGCGAAAGGGTTCCAAGGTGTCTAGGCTTAAGATTACCTCGGCCACACACCAGGCAAGAACAAAGCATGCAAGCAACACTCAAGCAAAACAAGACAGGATTTACAAATGCAACATAACAAAACAAGATCATACATAAATGTATGCAAGTATGACTAAGTTGAAGTGACGGTTGTTACAGTAATTTACTAAGAATTTACTGAGAATTAACAGGCAATTTACAGGGAACTTACTGCGTAATTTATTGAGTAATTTACTGGGAATTTACTAGAAATTTAGTGGTAATTTACTGAGAATTTATTGGCAATTTACTAAGTAATTTAATGAGAATTTACTGGGAATTTACTGAGTAATTTACTAGGAATTTACTCAGTAATTTACTGGGAATTCAGTGAGTAATTTACTGAGAATTTACCGAAATTTTTTAGGAATTTACCGAGTAATTTACTAGTAATTTACTGGGAATTTACTGAGCAATTTACTTGGAATTTACTGCATAATTTAATGAGAATTTACTGGGAATTTACTTAGAATTTACTGAGAATTTATTGGGAATTTACTGAGTAATTTAATGAAAATTTACAGGGAATTTACTCAGTAATTTACTGAGAATTCACTCAGTAATTTACAGGGAATTTACTGAGTAATTTACTGAGAATTTACTAAGCATTTAATAAGAATTTACTGGTTAATTTGATTAGAATTTACTGGGAATTTACTGAGTAATTTACTGAGAATGTACTAGGAATTTACTGAGTAATTTACTAAGAATTTACTAGGAATTTAAGGAGAATTTACTGGGAATTTCGTCAGTAATTTACCTAGAATTTACTAAACATTTATTGAGTAATTTAATGAGAATTTTCTTGGAATTTACTATGAATTTTCTAAGTAATTTACTGATAATTTACTAGGAATTTATTGAGTAATTTACTCGGAATTTACTAGGAATTTTCTGAGTAATTTACTGAGAATTTACTGGGAATTTATTGAGTAATTTACAGGGAAGTTATGGGGAATTTACAGAGAAATTTAATAAGTTTTTATGGGGATTTACTGATTAATTTAATGAGAATTTACTGGGAATTTACTGAGTAATTTACTGAGAATTTACTGGGAATTTACTAAGTAACTCACTGAGAATTTATTGGGAATTTACTTAGTAATTTACAGAGAATCTACTGGGAATTTACTGAGAATTTTTTGAATAATTTTCTGAGAATTTACTGATTAATTTAATGAGAATTTACTGTGAATTTACTGGGAATTTAGTTAGTAATTTACTGAGAATATAATTGGAATTTACAGGAAATTTATTGGGAATTTACTGCGTATTTACTAGGAGTTTACTGAGTAATTTATTGAGAATTTACTAGGAATTTTGATGAGTAATTTAATGCGAATTTACTTGGAATTTACTAAGTAGTTTATAGAGAATTTACTGGGAATTTACAGAGTAATTTACTGAGAATTTACTCGAAATTTATTAAGAATTTACTGGAAATTTACTGAGAATTTATTGGGAATTTACTGAATATTTATTGGGAATGTACTAATTAATTTACTGAGAATTTAATAGGAATTTACTGAGTAATTTAATGAGAATTTATAACGAATTTACTAACAATTTACTTGAATTTACTGAGTAATTTAGCGAGAATTAACAGTGAATTTACTCAGTAATTTATTGAGAATTTACTTGGAATTTACTCAGTAATTTACAGAGAATTTAATGGGAATTTACTGAGTAATTTACAGAGAATTTACTTGGAATTTACGAAGTAATTTATTGAGAATTTACTGAGTAATTTAATAAAAATTTACTGCTTAACTTAATGAGAATTTACTGGAAATTTAGTGTGAATTTACTTAGAATTTACGAAGTAATTTTCTGAGAATTTACTGAGAATTTAGTAGGAATTTACTGAGAATTTATTGTGAATTTATTGAGTAATTTTTTAAGAATTTACTGGGAACTTACATAGTAATTTAATGAGAATTAACTGAGAATTTACTGAGAATTTACTAGGAATTTACTTGGAATTTGTTGTATAATTTACTGATAATTTACAGAAAATTTGCCGAGTAATTTACTAGTAATTTACTGAGAATTTACTGGGAATTTACTGTGTAATTCACAGAGAATTTACTTGGAATTTACTGCATAATTTAATGAGAATATACTGGGAATTTACTATGTAATTTACTTGAATTTACTGGAAATTTACTCAGTAATTTAATGAGAATTCACTGTAAATTGACTGAGTAATTTACTTAGAATTTACTAGGAATTTACTGAGTATTTTAATGAGAATTTACTGGGAATTTAAAGGGTAATTTACTGGGAATTTAATGAGTAATTTACTGAGAATTTAGTGTGAATTTAATGAGTAATTTACTTAGAATTTGATTTGAATTTACAGGGAATTTACTGAGTAATTTAATAAGAATTTACGGGGAATTTACTGAATATTTTACTCGGAATTTACTCAGTAATTTATTGAGAATGAATAATTTACTGAGAATTTCCTGAAAATTTACAGACTATTTACTGGGAATTTAGTGAGTAATTTACTGAGAAGTTACTAGGAATTTACTCCGTAATTTATTGAGAATTTACCGGGAATTTACTAAGTAATTTACTGAGAATTTGCTGTGAATTTACTGAGTATTTTAGTAGAAATTTATTGAGTATTTTAGTAGTAATTTACTCAGTAATTTACCCAGAATTTATTGGGAATTTACTGAGTAATTTAATGAGAATTTACTGAGAATTTAATCAAGATTTTCTAGGAATTTACTGAGAATTTACTGGGAATTTATTGAGTAATTTACTAAAAATTTGCTGGGAATTTAGTCAGTAATTTACTGAGAATTTATTGAGTAATTTACGAAGAATTTACTGGTAATTTGCTGAGAAATTTAATAAGATTTATGGGAATTTTCTAAGTAATTTACAAGGAATTTACTCAGTAATTTACAGAGAATTTTTTGGGAATGTACTGAGGAATTTACTGAGAATTTTGTGCGAATTTACACAGTAATATAATGAGAATTTACTGGGAATTTACTAAGTAATTTACTGAGAATTTACTGGGAATTTACTTAGTAATTTACTGAGAATTTACTGGGAATTTATTGAGAATGTACTCAGTAATTTACTGGGAATTTACTAGGAATTTATTGAGAATTTACTAGGAATTTAACGGGTAATTTACTACGAATTTACTGAGTAATTTACTTACAATTTACTTGGAATTTACTGAGAATTTACTTGGAATTTACTGAGAATTTACTTGGAATTTACTGCGTAATTTGCTAAGAATTTACTAGCATTTTACTGAGTAGTTTATACTGAGAATTTTCTGGGTAATTTACAGAGAATTTACTTGGAATTAACTGCATAATTTAATGAGAATTTACTCAGTAATTTGCTGAGAATTTTCTTGTAATGTAATTAGTGATTTAATAAGAATTTGCTGAGAATTTATTGAGAATTTACTCAAGAATTTAATGGGAATTTACTAAGAATTTAAAAAGAATTTACTGAGTAATTTAATGAAAATTTACTGGGGATTTACGTTGTAATTTGCTGAGAATTTACTGAAAATTTTCTCAGTAATTTACTTGGAATTTACTGAGTAATTTACTAAAAATTTACTGGGAGTTTACTAATTAATTTAATGAAAATTTACTTGGAATTTATTGAGAATTTTCAGGGAGTTTCCTCAGAAATTTACTGGGAAATTACTAAGTAATTTACTGAGTAATTTAATAAGGATTTACTCAGAATTTATTGAGAAATTTACTAAGAATTTCCTAAGTAATTTAATGAGAATTTACTTAGCAATTTACTAAGAATTTAATGAGTAATTTACTCATAATTTATTGAAAATTTTCTAAGAATTTACTGGGAATTTACTACGTAATTTACTGGGAATTTAATGAAAATTTATTGAGTAATTTACTGGGAATTTGCTGTGTAATTTATTGAGAATTTCCTGAGAATTTACTGGGAATTTACTTAGAATTCACACAGTAATTTAATGAGAATTTACTAGGAATTTACTAGGAATTTAATGAGAATTTGCTAAGCGTATTTCAATATGTATGCCCTCTGTTGACTTACTAGAACAGTTATTATCATATTTAGATTTCTGGAAAACCCAAAAACAACATTATCTTAATACTCTTGTAGATCTCTATACCCAACAGTATATATCCGAACGAATTGCCGAGTGTGATCAGAGAATTGCAGAGTTGCAGGTGCTGATCAACGAGAATCTGGTGGCTTGGGCGGCCAGAAGGCCTCCACCACCCCAACAGTAAAGGTATTATGAGATCATATATGCTCTAATTTGTTTTATTTATGTCATTATTATGTGTATATTAATTCTTGGGTTTGTGCTTTTGTAAGGTTAATTAAATGTTAGGGTTAGTGGGACGTCACCCAAGTCGCGTAGGGTTTAGGTCGGGTTGCAGAGAGTGCGTTGACCGTTTGATGCCCGTAAGCCGTTGACAGACGTGCTAAACCTACCTTTAGTGAGCACCTTTCATGGTATCAGAGCCAAGTTTTAATTGACATATAATAATAATATAAATCTAATAAATTAGACATATATGATCACATTACAACCATGTCTGAACAAAATGAAAATACCGTAGAAATACCAGGAACTGAATCAGTAACCACAGTAGGAAATACCGTTTCCTCATTAGCCGAAGCTGCAGAATTAGTTGCCTACCAGGATGTTAAACAGGCCCTAGATAAATGGACCATACCATCAGTCGATCCATATACCATATACCATATACAGAAAAGGAAAATTCCAATTCCTCAGCAGAACAATTATCAAGACATTTGAACATGCATCTTGTATCCAGAATAATGATGAAATTATTAGATTAATTCATGTTAATGATTTTGTCCCCTTTCTGAAAGATTATAAGTACATTCATATAGGATTGGTACAAATTGCTTTCAAACCCTTGACCCTTCTTGGTCAAAATACCAGTATTCAATGCACCCTTCGTGATGGACGTTGCCTTGATTGGCGAGCTTCACTTATGGGAGCTATTGAGACAAGTTTGTCTCATGGACCAGTATATTTTGACATATATCCGAATCTTAGCGTTGCCCTATGCGATGCTAACCTATCTAATGTGTTAGAACTCAGGGTTCTTACTCATGGATATAATTATAAACCAGGTACTCCACTCTTCTCTGTACATTCCAGAATTTACATTAAGGCTTTAACAACTTTAAATCCTTATGTAAAAAAGAAAACTGAAACAGGTCAGACAGTCTTAATAGAGACCAACCTTTACAGTAGCCAAGTTGCTGTCCCCAAGATGATTGCTTGGAAAGACATCACTTTTCCAGATAGGTGGGAAATTCCTAATGCCGTACCACCCAAACCGATGATCCAGCATAACATAGACGATGTTATTCAGACACAAGGAGGACATGTGTATCTCCAATTCCAGAAACCCATGCTTATCAGAAGTAATTCTTCTAATGCTAGTTTTCGAACAGCCCCTAGAAGCTTTTCTAACAACAGTTTTAGGTCCGTCCCTTCTGTCCCTCCTTATCAAGTGGACTATCCAGAATCCAGTCGTCAATCTGTAGATAATCTACCATCTAGAAGACAAATAGAAAACATTCTTCAACAGATACCCTCTAGGCCTCCTAGTAGACCACCCAGTGATCCACAGGAAGACCCTATGACATCAGAAATTCAAGGAATCCGTCTTTCCCAAAATCGTATTCCCCATGGTGTTTATACTGCACCCCCAGTACCAACACCTTCTCCAGATAGCCCTACGGCCAGTGACATGAATTTTGATATTTAATGGATTTTACACCAGGAAGTGAAAATAGAAAAATTTTAAACCAGGAATTTAACCAGGAAAAATATAAAGAATTTCGAGATTGGTATTTTACCAATCATACCCTTAACCAGTTAGCTAGTTACAAAACTCATTATTACCAACATCTTGAGTTACATCAGACATTAATCCCTTTCGTGGAATGGTATCATACTGTTACTCAGTCCCAATTAACAGTTATTGAAGACCAGTATAAAGTCTGGACTACTACAGAAGGACAAGTAATCCATTCAATACATCCTCCCCCTCAAGCTTTGGAGCTAGTACCAAATGGAGACACAACCAGACAACCTTTATCAGCCACTGCATATATAGATGCTCAATCAGGAAAACTTTCTAAAGCAGACGGTTCTATAGTAAGACAGAATAATTATACAAATCTTATCTGTCAAACCATCAGCAAACAGTTAACCCGTGTTGAAGAGGCTGTTTCTACCTTTAAGGATAGAACCCTTGCTCCACCAGTCACAGGAGTCTCGACTCTCCATCCTGTATCCATTAAACCATCATTAGATATTACTAACTTTAAGTTAAAATCATCTAATACTGAGTTTATGGACACTTTATTACAGAAAATGCAAACTCTTAATGTTCGCCCTCCAGAACCTCCTAAACCTCCAGATCAATCTAGCAGTGGCACTATCCACATGCTCAGAGCCGAAACTAATCTTGATCAAGATACCCTATCTCCAGAACAAATTCAAAATATCCAATTGAACTTTCAGGAACCCTCATCTGTAAACAAGCTAAACTATTACAGTTCAGCTAAACCAGGATTTTTACCTCATACTAGAAACTACTATTCCAGACCTACTCCCCCAGATATTCTTTATGAAGAAGCCTATCTGAATGAACAGAATAGTTACCATGGTAAAACCATTTATGAATGGAATATTGATGGTGAATCAGAATTTGGTATTTACAAAAAGCTACATCAAATGATGATGTACGCTACTGTTTGTCGCCAATACAGTAATAATGATCAGGCCATAGCTAAGTTTATTATTAATGGCTTTACCGGTATTCTTAAAGGATGGTGGGATAATATTATGACTCCCCTCCAACAAACAGAAATCCTCACTGCTATCAAGCTTGAACTTGATCCCACTACTAACCAGCAAGTCCAACAGTCTGATGCTGTTTATACCCTTATACAGACTATCATTTACCATTTTGTTGGCACCAGTACCTCTACTCAGGACCGTGGCCGTGAGCTCCTCCAGAATCTGCGTTGTCCTTCCTTAACCCATTTCCGTTGGTATAAGGATGTTTTCCTTCTTAAGGTTACCCAACGCTCCGATGCTAACAGTACTCATTGGAAAGCCAAATTTATTGATGGCCTTCCTACCCTCTTTGCCGAACGTGTCAGGAAAAAACTTCGGGATCGCCATGACCGGATGTCTATTCCTTATGAACAGTATACTTATGGACAACTTGTGTCCATTGTCACCGATGAAGGTCTTTCTTTGTGTAATGACCTCAAACTCCAGTATCAAATGAAACAACAAAACTTAACAGGAAGAAAAGAATTAGGAGAATTTTGTGACCAGTTTGCTTATGAACCTGGAATCAAATATCCTAACAAAACCAGGAAGATATCCCATAGAAAATCCACTAAACCTTACAGAAAGAAGTCTTATCAAAAGACTAGCCATCCGAAACCTACTAAGAAGTTTTATCCGAAGAAATCTACCAGTAAACCCAAAGGTAAATCTAAATCAGAAGTTAAGTGCTATAAATGTGGCCAAACAGGACATTATGCTAACAGGTGTAGATCTAAAGCTAAATCTAAGGTTAATGAATTAAACATTGATCCAGACATTAAAAACCAGTTAATTCAAGCCCTAGAAGCTGAAGAAATTTCAACAGAAGATGAAATTCCTTCTGATGATGAGCTTAACCAGTTATACTCTTCCTCCTCCGATGAAGATGATCCAGAAGAACCATGTCCCTGTAGTACCAATCAGGAACAAATATCAGAAATTAATTACTGGAAATCCATAGTGGAAATGAATGATTTACACTTAGGAGAACCAAGTAGTATTAATGTTTTAACAGACACTCAAAAGGATATGCTTGCTGTTGCAGACCAGATCCAAGATCCAGAAATAAAGATAAAATATTTAAAGATGTGTTATGAACACCAACAAGCAACAACAGAAACCCCTCCTATACCAGATTATTCGTATAATCTTCAAACAGTCATTAACAGAATCCAGACAAAATCCATAGTAGAACAGCCTACTACCCTCCAGGATTTAAAAATGGAAATTAATATCCTTAAAACAGAAGTTAAACACTTGCAAACTGCAAGTGCAGCCGCTATCAAAGATATTAAATATCTTCATACTCAAATTCCTAAACAGAAAGCAGAAGAAACTGAACAAAAACTTGATCTTAACAAGCAAGAACCAGAATCCTCAACTCCTTATTTATTACTTGTTAATCAGGTTACTTTTCAGAAATGGTACATAAAAATTTCTTTTATGATTAAACCGGATTTTATCATTAAGGATGCAATTGCCTTAGTTGATAGTGGAGCAGATATGAACTGTATCCAAGAAGGTATAGTTCCGACCAGGTATTTTGCAAAAACTACCCAAAGTCTTACCAGTGCAAGTGGAAATTCTCTCCAGATCAGGTATAAAATTCCAGAAGCTTACATTTGTAATGAAGATCTCTGCCTTCCTACATCTTTTGTATTAGTCAGAAATCTTGCTACAAATATTATTTTAGGCACACCTTTTCTTTGTCTTTTAATGCCTATCCAGAAAATTGATTCAACAGGTATTTATTCCCAATTACAAGGAAAAACGGTTACTTTTGAATTTATCACTCAACCGTATACCAAAGAATTAGATCAGATTCGTGATTTAATTTCTGTTAAACAAAATCAGATAAATTTGATTCAAAAAGAAGTCTCTTTTTTAACAACAGAACAAAGACTTAATCAATCTGCTTTTCAACAGAAAATTAAATTAATTGAAAAGGAATTTCAATCAGAAGTCTGTGGTACTGTTCCTAATGCTTTTTGGAATCGTAAAAAGTATATTGTAACATTACCATACGAACCAGATTTTGATGAAAAATATATTCCAACTAGAGCTCGCCCTAGTCAAATGAAGAAGGAATATATGGAGATGTGCAAAACAGAAATTCAAGATCTTCTTATGAAGAAACTCATCCGTCCTAGTCACTCCCCGTGGAGTTGTACCGCCTTTTATGTGAATAAAAATGCAGAGTTAGAACGAGGTGTTCCTCGCCTTGTAATTAACTACAAACCGTTAAATGAAAAATTAAAATGGATTCGATATCCTATTCCGAACAAAAAGGATCTTTTAGACCGTCTCCAGGATGCTATAATTTTTTCTAAATTTGATCTTAAATCAGGATATTGGCAAGTCGAGATTGCAGAACAGGATCGCTATAAAACAGCTTTTACAGTACCTTTTGGGCATTATGAATGGAATGTTATGCCATTTGGGCTCAAAAATGCACCTTCAGAATTCCAGCATATCATGAATGATATTTTTAATCCTTTTACAGAATTTACTTTATCTTATATTGATGATGTTTTAATTTTTTCCTCATCAATTGATCAGCATGTTAAACATCTTAATATTTTTAAGAATGTTATTATTAGAAATGGTTTAGTTTTATCGGCACCAAAAATGCAGTTATTTCAAACCACTATCAGATATTTAGGTCATAATATATCTAATGGTAGTATTATACCTATTAACCGTAGCATGGAGTTTGCATCTAAATTTCCTGATGAAATTAAAGATAAAACTCAATTACAGAGATTCTTAGGCAGTCTTAATTATATTAGAGACTATTACCAGAATTTATCTACAGATGCTAACATCCTGTATACCAGGTTAAAAAAGAATCCACCACCTTGGTCTCCAGAACATACTTTAGCTGTTCAGAAAATTAAAGCTAAAGTTCAACAGTTACCTTGTTTAAATTTACCCAATCCTGAATGGAAGAAAATTGTTGAAACAGATGCTTCCAATGAAGGATTTGGTGGTATTTTAAAACAGTTTAATCCCAAAACTCAGAAAGAAGAACTTTTACGTTTTCATTCTGGGCATTGGAATCAAGCTGCTTTAAACTATCCGACCATTAAACAGGAATGTTTAGCCATTGTAAAATGTGTTATGAAATTCCAGGATGATTTATTAAACCAGCATTTTCTCATCAGAGTTGACTGCTCTGCTGCTAGACAGATATTTAAACAGGATGTTAAAAATCTTGTTTCTAAACAGATATTCGTAAGCTGGCAAGGTTATTTATCCAATTTTGATTTTGATATTGAATATATTAAAGGAGAAACTAACTCTTTGCCTGACTTTTTGACCCGTGAATATTTGCAGAAATCAGCAAATGACCAGTAGAGGCCAAAGAGGTCGAGGTCGTGGCCGGGGTTCCAACCCTCGCTATGATCCATCAGAATATCCACCCCTCTCTCGTGGAGGAGGTCAAACCAGTAATCCAACGGCAAGGGATGTTCTCCTAAGGCCGGAAGACCCGTATACTCCTAACAGTCTTTCTGATGAAACGGTCCTTTGGATCGAACCGTCAGATGAACAGTGGATGACAGATCCGTGGGAGATTAAACGCCGTTATCTCACCACCCAACAGTCACCCCCTCATTTTGATCAATACCGATATATTTACGAACAGATACTTGTTGAAACTGGAGCTGTTGAAATCAAGCATACATTGCATGATGCCAACAAGACTGCCAGCCCTATTCAATTCAGTAAAATGGTCATCCGTAATATTATGCCCATTGCTACTTGGGGCATCCATCCGCACACCACCCGGGATATTGATCTACGGAACAAACAGACCAAATACTCTTACTGGGACTATATTGATGCCTTTACTCAGGTATTCTATTACCAGAACCCCATCAAGAATCATTCTTGGTTTATCCGTATCACGTCCGACGTTCTCAAAACCGATGTCCCTTCCTGGTTCCTCGTTTGGTGGGATAAGTTCGGACTTTCTCTTGACATTCTACCAGAATCAGTAAGAACAGAATTTGATGAATGGCATGTTGCTTATTCTCGTGCCTATTCATATCTAAATAAAAACAGAGAACTTTCCATCCGAAAAGCTATAGTCCATTTCTCTATCCGCTTCAGCATTCCATGGATCTGGAAATGGGACTTTGCATGTGACTACCAGAATAAAATTCCCCGTTTAAAAAGAATTTATTTTATTAAATGGTGGGATAAAATGGATCTTAAGGATCTCATTCCGAAAATACAACAGCATACCAAAGCCTGCTGGGACTCTGTCAAACAGCCTGCTTTATCACCAGCACCCTCTTCCCCTGTCACTAATCCTTTTGTCCAAATGCAGAAGGAATTAAAACAGAAATTTCCTAACCTTTCAGATAATGAATTAATTCTTAAAAGTATGGATTATCTGAAAGAACAATTCCTCCAATCTGTTAATCCTGAAGATGACACCTCAATGAGGTCAGGCACCAGTCATACCCAATCCGAATCAGAAGCTGATCCAGCCGACCACGTGTTAGCAGGAGAATCACAATCAGAAGATGAGGCAGAAGTCACTCTTGGCGACTTTTGGGACTCTTTTACAGCTGCCATAGCAGACAAAATGGCTCAAGACAAAGGCAATAAAGGAAAGGGCCCCGAGCTTTAAGAGCGTCGGCACATCAGGACAAACAACTTTTCAGAAAGCAGATGCCCCATCAGTATCAGGGATAAAGATGTTTCCCACTTCCGCCAACTTTGAAGATAAGGAGATAGGTGTAATCTGTCGGTGCAATAGAAGATCTCCACCTGTCCTTATATAATAATTGTATCTTATCTTCTTTTGTCTATTTAAGGGATGCCCTCACCCTTGTTGAGGTACTTCGAAAATTTCAAGCTTTTCTTTATTTTAAAACCTTCCTTTGCTTGTAATCTCCCTTCCAACCCTCTCTTGTAAAATATTTGACTTCTTCAATAAAAGTTTGCTAAGCGTATTTCAATATGTATGCCCTCTGTTGACTTACTAGAACAGTTATTATCATATTTAGATTTCTGGCAAACCCAAAAACAACATTATCTTAATACTCCTGTAGATCTCTATACCCAACAGTATATATCCGAACGAATTGCCGAGTGTGATCAGAGAATTGCAGAGTTGCAGGTGCTGATCAACGAGAATCTGGTGGCTTGGGCGGCCAGAAGGCCTCCACCACCCCAACAGTAAAGGTATTATGAGATCATATATGCTCTAATTTGTTTTATTTATGTCATTATTATGTGTATATTAATTCTTGGGTTTGTGCTTTTGTAAGGTTAATTAAATGTTAGGGTTAGTGGGACGTCACCCAAGTCGCGTAGGGTTTAGGTCGGGTTGCAGAGAGTGCGTTGACCGTTTGATGCCCGTAAGCCGTTGACAGACGTGCTAATGGTATCATACTGTTACTCAGTCCCAATTAACAGTAATTTAATGAAAATTTACTGGGGATTTACGTTGTAATTTGCTGAGAATTTACTGAAAATTTTCTCAGTAATTTACTTGGAATTTACTGAGTAATTTACTAAAAATTTACTGGGAGTTTACTAATTAATTTAATGAAAATTTACTTGGAATTTATTGAGAATTTTCAGGGAGTTTCCTCAGAAATTTACTGGGAAATTACTAAGTAATTTACTGAGTAATTTAATAAGAATTTACTCAGAATTTATTGAGAAATTTACTAAGAATTTCCTAAGTAATTTAATGAGAATTTACTTAGCAATTTACTAAGAATTTAATGAGTAATTTACTCATAATTTATTGAGAATTTTCTAAGAATTTACTGGGAATTTACTACGTAATTTACTGGGAATTTAATGAAAATTTATTGAGTAATTTACTGGGAATTTGCTGTGTAATTTATTGAGAATTTCCTGAGAATTTACTGGGAATTTACTTAGAATTCACACAGTAATTTAATGAGAATTTACTAGGAATTTACTGAGAATTTTTTGGGAATTTACTGAGTAATTTAATGCGATTTACTGGAAATTTACTGAAATTTTACACTGTAATTTTCTGGGAATTTGCTTTGTAATTTACGGAGAATTTACTAGAAATTTATTTGGAATTTACTGCATAATTTACAGAAAATTTAGTAGGAATTTGCTGGAAATTTACACAGTAATCTAATGAGAATTTTCTCGGAATTTACTGAGTAATTTACTAAGAATTTACAGGGAATTTATTGAGTATTTTACTGAGAGCTTACTAGGAATTTTTTTGGAATTTACTGAGAATTTATTGGGAATTTATTGAGTAATTTGCTGAGAATTTGCTTGAAATTTATTGAGTAATTTACTGAGAATTTACTCGAAATTTATTGAGTAATTTACTGAGAATTTAATCTGTAATTTACTAAGTAATTTGCTGAGAATTTTCTAGGAAATTACTGTTAATTTACTGGGAATTTACTTGGAATTTAGTGGTAATTTACTGAGAATTTACTGTGAATTTAGTGAGCAATTTAATGGGAATGTACTGGAAATTTACTGAGTAATTTACTGTGAATTTAACGAGCAATTTACGGGGAATTTATTGAGTAATTTACTGAGAATTCTGAGCAAATTTCGAGTAAATTCTTAGTAATTCTTAGTAAATACTCATTAAATTCCCAATAAATACTTAGTAAATTCTCACTAAATTACTAGCAATTTACAAAGTAATTTAATGGGAATTTGCTGTGAATTTGTTGAGGATTTAATGAGTAGTTTAGTGAAAATTTAGAGTAGTTTAGTGAAAATTTACTAGGAATTTACTCAGTAATTTACTTAGAATTTACGAGGAATTTACTCAGTAATTTACAGAGAATTAAGGGAAATTTACGTAGTAATTTACTGAGAATTTACGAGGAATTTACAGAGTAATTTACTGGGAATATACTGAGTAATTTAATAAAAATTTACTGGGAATTTACTGATTAACTTAATGAGAATTTGTTAGGAATTTACAGAGTAATTTGGTGAGTAATTTACTGTGAATTTAATGGTAATTTACTGAGTAATTTTTTGAGAATTTACTTAAAAATTTACTGAGAATTTATAGGGAATTTACTAGAATTTACAGGGAATTTACTGAGTATTTACTGAGAATTTAATTAGAATTTACTAATTAATTTATTGAGAATTTTTTGGAAATTTACTGAGTAATTTAGTGAGAATTTCTGGGTAATTTACTCGAAATTTAGTGAGACTTTATTACGACTTTACTTAGTAATTTAATAAGAATTTGCTGGGAATTTACTTATTAATTTATTGAGAATTTGCTGGCACTTTACTTAGAAATTTACTGAGAATTTACGTGTAATTTACTGATTAATTTATTGAGGATTTACTCAAAATTTTCTAAGAATTTACACGAAATTTACTGAGCAATTTATTGAGAATTTACTGAGAATTTAAACAGTAATTTATTGATAATTTACTTCGAATTTACTAAGTAATTTACTGAGAATTTACTGAGAATTTATTGAGTAATTAACTACAAATTTACTGAGAATTTACTCTATAATTTACTGAGTAATTTACTACGAATTTACTGGGAAGTTACTGAGTAATTTATTGAGAATTTACTAGAAATTTACTGAGAATTTACTTCGTAATTTACTGAGAATTTATTGGGAATTTGCTGAGTAATTTATTAAGAATTTACTGGGAAGTTACTGACTAATTTACTGAAAATTTACTTCGTAATTTATAGAGAATTTATTGGGAATTTATTGAGTAATTTACTAAGAATTTATTGGGAATTTACTAAGTAATTTACTTAGAATTTACTGAGTAATTTATAGATAATTTACTAAGAATTTACACTGCAATTTACTGAGAATTTATTGAGAAATTACTAAGTAATTTACTGGGAATTTACTGACAATTTACTGGGAACTTACTGCGTAATTTACTGTGAATTTACTAGAAATTTACTAAGTAATTTACTGGGAATTTAGTGGTAATTTACTGAGTAATTTACTGTGAATTTACTAAGTAATTTAATGGAAATTTACTGAGTAATTTATTGGGAATTTACTGAGAATTTACTTAGTAATTTACTAAGAATTTACAGCAATCTTCTAGGAGTTTACCGAGCAAGTTACTTGTAATTTACTAAGAAATTGCTGGGAATTTACTGTGTAATTTACTGAGAATTTAGTTGGAATTTACTACATAATTTAATGAGAATTTACCAGGAATTTACTTAAAATTTACTGGGAATTTACTATGTAATTTACAGAGAATTTACTGGGAATTTATTCAGTAATTTAATGAGAATTTGCTTTAAATTTACAGAGTAATTTAATGAGAATTTACAGAGTAATTTACTGAGAATTTACTGGGAATTAAATGAGAAATTTACTGAGAATTTCCTGAGAATTTAGTTAGTAATTTACTGAGAATTTACTGGGAATTTAATCAGTAATTTATCGAGAATTTACTGGAAATTTACTGAGTATTTAATAAGAATTTACTGGGAATTTTCTGATTAATTTGATGAGAATTTACTCGGAATTTACTAAGAATTTAATGGGAATTTTCTGAATAATTTACTGGGAATTTACTCAGTAATTTACTAAGAATTTAGTGGAAATTTATTCAAAAATTTGCTAAGAATTTACTGGAAATTTACTGAGTAATTTACTGAGAATGTACTAGGAATTTACTCAGTAATTTACTCAGTAATTTACAGAGAATTTACTGAGTAATTTAATTAGAATTTATTGAGAATTTACTAAGTAATTTTTTGAGAATTTACTGGGAATTTACTGAATAATTTACTAAGAATTTACTAGGAATTTATGGAGAATTTACTGGGAATTTAGTGAGTATTTACTTCAAATTTACTGAGTAATTTACTGGGAATTTCCTCAGTAATTTACCTAGAATTTACTGGGTATTTGCTGAGTAATTTTATTAGAATTTTCTGGGAATTTAATGAAAATTTACTAGGAATTTACTGAGTAATTTACTGAGAATTTAATGGGAATTTATTAAGTAATTTACTGAGAATTTACTAAGTAATTTACTGAGAATTTACAGAGAATCTAATGAAAAATTTAATAAGATTTTATGGGAATTTACTGATTAATTTAATGAGAATTTACTAGTAATTTACTGAGAATTTACTGAGTAATTTACTGAGAATTTAATCGGAATTTACTGAGAATTTAATGGTAATTTACTTAGAATTTACAGAGAATTTACTCAGTAATTTACTGAGAATTTACTAAGAATTTGCTCAGTAATTTACTAGGAGTTTAATGTGTAATTTAATGGGAATTCACAGCGAATTTATTGAGAAATTACTGGGAATTTACTGCGTAATTTATTGAGAATTTTCTGAGTAATTTACTAGTAATTTTCTGAGAATTTTCTGGGAATTTACTTGGTAATTTATAGAGAATTTACTTGGAATTAATTGCATAATTTAATGAGAATTTACAGGGAATTTACTGAGTAATTTACTGAGAATTTTCAGGAAATTTAATGAGTAATTTAATAAGATTTTACTGGGAATTTACTGAGAATTTACTGAGAATTTATTCAAGAATTTACTGGAAAGTTACTGAGTAATTTACTGAGAATTTAATGGGAATTTACTAAGAATTTATAAGGAATTTACTGAGTAATTTAATGAGAATTTACTGGGAATTTACTTAGAATTTACTGTGAATTTATTGATTAATTTACTGAGAATTTACTAGGAATTTACTTAGTAATTTAGTGAGAATTTACAGAGTAATTTACTAAGAATTTACTGAGTAATTTACTGAAAATTTTCTGGGACTTTATCGAGTAATTTAATAAAAATTTATTGGGATTTTACTGATTAATTTAATGAGAATTTTCTTGGAATTTATTGAGAATTTATTCGAAATTTACTAAGTAATTTATTGAGAGTATACAGGGAATTTCCTCAGTAATTTACTGAGAATTGACTAGGAATTTACTGAGTAACTTATTTTGAATTTACTGGGAATTTACTGAGAATTCACTGAGTAATTTAATGAGAATTTTCTGGTAATTTAATGAGAATTTAATGGGAATTTACTAAGTAATTTACTGAGAATTTAATGGGAATTTACTGAGTAATTTACTGACAATTTACAGAGAATTTACAAGGCATTTACCGAGTAATTTTGTGAGAATTTACTGGGAATTTAATGGGAATTTACTGAGAATTTATTGGGAATTTACTGAGTAATTTACTTGGAATTTACTGGGAATTTACTGAGAATTTAATGGAAATTTACACAGTAATTTAATGAGAATTTACTTGGAATTTACTGAGTAATTTACAAAGTGATTTAGTGAGAATTTACAAGGAATTTCTTCATGAATTTAATGAGAATTTACTGAGAATTTACCGAAATTTACTGAGTAATTTGCTGAGAATTTACTGGGAATTTACCCAGTAATTTAATGAGAAGTTACTGGGAATTTACTGAGCAATTTAATGACAATTTACTCAGAATTTACTGAGAATTTATACAGTAATTTACTGGGAATTTACTGAGTAATTTTCTGAGAATTAAAAGGGAATTTACTACGTAATTTATTGAGAATTTACGCGGAATTTACACAGTAATCTAATAAGTATTTACTGAAAATTTACAGAGTAATTTACTGAGAGTTTACTGTGAATTTATTAAGAATTTACAGGGAATTTACTGAGAATTTATTTGGAATTTACTCTGTAATTTACTGAGAATTTACTCGAAATTTGCTGAGTAATTTACTGAGTAATTTAATGGGAATTTACTGTGAATTTAATTTGTAATTTACTAAGTAATTTACTGAGAATTTACTAGCAATTTTCTTAGAATTTACTGAGAATTTACTGCGTAATTTAGTAAGAATTTACTACGAATTTACTAAGTAATTTACAGAGAATTTACTGGGAATTTACGAAGTAATTTACTGAGAATTTACTTGGAATTTAGTGGTAATTTACTGGAAATTTATTGAGTAATTTACGGGGAATTTACTGAGCAATTTATTAAGAATTTAATGGTAATTTACTGAGTATTTTAATAAGAATTTACTTGGAATTTACTGATTAATTTAATGAGAATTTACTGAAAATTTGCTGGGAATTTGCTGCGTAATTTACCAAGAATTTACTCGGAATATACGGAGTATTTACTGAGAATTTGCTGGGAATTTACTTAGTAATTTATTGAGAATAAATTGTAAATAAATTACTCAGAAAATTTTCAATAAATTCTAAGAAAATTCTGTATAAATTCCTTGTAAATTACTCGGTAAATTCTCGATAAATTCTCTGTAAATTACTCAGTTAATTATCCATAAGTTCTCAAAAAATTCTGAGTCAATTACTTAGTAAATTACTTAGTAAATTATTAGAAAATTACTCTGTAAATTCAAAGAAAATAACGCAGTAAATTATCTGTAAATTCTTAGTAAATTATTTAATAAATTCTAAACAAATTACTGAGTAAATTCTCAATAAATTACTCCCTAAATTCTCAGTAAATTACAAGTAAATTAATGAGTGAATTTTTCAGTAATTTATCAGTAAATTACTCGATAAATTCTCTGTAAATTACTCAGTAAATTACTTCGTAAATTCCCACTAAATTACTCAGGAAATTTCTCATTAAATTACACGTACAGTTCTCTATAAACTATTCAGCAAATTCTTAGTAATTTATCAGAAAATTCTGAGTAAATTCACAAAAAATTACAATAATTTTTTTTGTGAATTAATCAGTAAATTTTGAGTAAATTACTCAAAAAATGGTCAGAAAATTCTATATAAATTCAAAGTAATTTCTTAGTAAATTATTCAGCAAATTACTTCATAAATTCGTGGTAAATTCTCAATAAATTACTCGTTAAGCTTTCAATAAATTGTCTATAAATTACATTGTAAATTATCTGTAAATTATTTAATAAATTGTAAATAAACTACTCAGAAAATTTTCAATAAATTCTAAGAAAATTCTGTATAAATTCCTTGTAAATTACTCGGTAAATTCTCGATAAATTCTCTGTAAATTACTCAGTTAATTATCCATAAGTTCTCAAAAAATTCTGAGTCAATTACTTAGTAAATTACTCAGTAAATTATTAGAAAATTACTCTGTAAATTCCAAGAAAATAACGCAGTAAATTATCTGTAAATTCGTAGTAAATTATTTAATAAATTCTAAATAAATTACTGAGTAAATTCTCAATAAATTACTCCCTAAATTCTCAGTAAATTACACGTAAATTAATGAGTGAATTATTCAGTAATTTATCAGTAAATTACTCGATAAATTCTCTGTAAATTACTCAGTAAATTATTGGTAAATTCTCTGTAAATTACTCAGTAAATTACGTCGTAAATTCCCACTAAATTACTCAGGAAATTTCTCATTAAATTACACGTACAGTTCTCTATAAATTATTCAGTAAATTCTTAGTAATTTATCAGAAAATTCTGAGTAAATTCACAAAAAATTACAAGAATTTTTTTTGTGAATTAATCAGTAAATAATGAGTAAATTACTCAAAAAATTGCCAGAAAATTCTATATAAATTCAAAGTAATTTCTTAGTAAATTATTCAGCAAATTACTTCATAAATTCGTAGTAAATTCTCAATAAATTACTCGTTAAGCTTCCAATAAATTCTCTACAAATTACATTGTAAATTATCTGTAAATTATTTAATAAATTATAAATAAATTACTCAGAAAATTTTCAATAAATTCTAAGAAAATTCTGTATAAATTCCTTGTAAATTACTGGGTAAATTCTCGATAAATTCTATGTAAATTACTCATTTAATTATCCATAAGTTCTCAAAAAATTCTAAGTCAATTACTTAGTAAATTACTCAGTAAATTATTAGAAAATTACTCTGTAAATTCAAAGAAAATAACGCAGTAAATTATCTGTAAATTCTTAGTAAATTATTTAATAAATTCTAAACAAATTACTGAATAAATTCTCAATAAATTACTCCCTAAATTCTCAGTAAATTACACGTAAATTAATGAGTGAATTATTCAGTAATTTATCAGTAAATTACTCGATAAATTCTCTGTAAATTACTCAGTAAATTACTTCGTAAATTCCCACTAAATTACTCAGGAAATTTCTCATTAAATTACACGTACAGTTCTCTATAAACTATTCAGCAAATTCTTAGTAATTTATCAGAAAATTCTGAGTAAATTCACAAAAAATTACAAGAATTTTTTTTGTGAATTAATCAGTAAATTATGAGTAAATTACTCAAAAAATTGTCAAAAAATTCTATATAAATTCAAAGTAATTTCTTAGTAAATTATTCAGCAAATTGCTTCATAAATTCGTAGTAAATTGTCAATAAATTACTCGTTAAGCTTCCAATAAATTCTCTACAAATTACATTGTAAATTATCTGTAAATTATTTAATAAATTGTAAATAAATTACTCAGAAAATTTTCAATAAATTCTAAGAAAATTCTGTATAAATTCCGAGTAAATTACTCGGTAAATTCTCGATGAATTCTCTGTAAATTACTCAGTTAATTATCCATAAGTTCTCAAAAAATTCTAAGTCAATTACGCAGTAAATTATTAGAAAATTACTATGTAAATTCCAAGAAAATAACGCAGTAAATTTTCTGTAAATTCGTAGTAAATTATTTAATAAATTCTAAGTAAATAACTGAGTAAATTCTCAATAAATTACTCCCTAAATTCTCAGTAAATTACACGTAAATTAATGAGTGAATTATTCAGTAATTTATCCGTAAATTACTCGATAAATTCTCTGTAAATTACTCAGTAAATTATTGGTAAATTCTCTGTAAATTACTCAGTAAATTACGTCATAAATTCCCACTAAATTACTCAGGAAATTTCTCATTAAATTACACGTACAGTTCTCTATAAATTATTCAGCAAATTCTTAGTAATTTATCAGAAAATTTTGAGTAAATTCACAAAAAATTACAATAATTTTTTTTTGTGAATTAATCAGTAAATAATGAGTAAATTACTCAAAAAATTGTCAGAAAATTCTATATAAATTCAAAGTAATTTCTTAGTAAATTATTCAGCAAATTACTTAATAAATTCGTAGTAAATTCTCAATAAATTACTCGTTAAGCTTCCAATAAATTCTCTAGAAATTACATTGTAAATTATCTGTAAATTATTTAATAAATTGTAAATAAATTTCTCAGAAAATTTTCAATAAATTCTAAGAAAATTCTGTATAAATTCCGAGTAAATTACTCGGTAAATTCTCGATGAATTCTCTGTAAATTACTCAGTTAATTATCCACAAGTTCTCAAAAAATTCTGAGTCAATTACTTAGTAAATTACTCAGTAAATTATTAGAAAATTACTCTGTAAATTCCAAGAAAATAACGCAGTAAATTATCTTTAAATTCTTAGTAAATTATTTAATAAATTCTAAATAAATTACTAAGTAAATTCTCAATAAATTACTCCCTAAATTCTAAGTAAATTACGCGTAAATTAATGAGTGAATTATTCTGTAATTTATCAGTAAATTACTCGATAAATTCTCTGTAAATTACTCAGTAAATTATTGGTAAATTCTCTGTAAATTACTCAGTAAATTACGTCGTAAATTCCCACTAAATTACTCAGGAAATTTCTCATTAAATTACACGTACAGTTCTCTATAAATTATTCAGCAAATTCTTAGTAATTTATCAGAAAATTCTGAGTAAATTCACTAAAAATTACAAGAATTTTTTTTGTGAATTAATCAGTAAATTATGAGTAAAAATTGTCAGAAAATTCTATACAAATTCAAAGTAATTTCTTAGTAAATTATTCAGCAAATTACTTCATAAATTCGTAGTAAATTCTCAATAAATTACTCGTTAAGCTTTCAATAAATTCTCTACAAATTACATAGTAAATTATCTGTAAATTATTTAATAAATTGTAAATAAATTACTTAGAAAATTTTCAATAAATTCTAAGAAAATTCTGTATAAATTCCTTGTAAATTCCTCGGTAAATTCTCGATGAATTCTCTATAAATTACTCAGTTAATTATCCATAAGTTCTCAAAAAATTCTGAGTCAATTACTTAGTAAATTACTCAGTAAATTATTAGAAAATTACTCTGTAAATTCCAAGAAAATAACGCAGTAAATTCTCAATAAATTACTCCCTAAATTCTCAGTAAATTACACGTAAATTAATGAGTGAATTATTCAGTAATTTATCAGAAAATTACACGATAAATTCTCTGTAAATTACTCAGTAAATTATTGGTAAATTCTCTGTAAATTACTCAGTAAATTACTTCGTAAATTCCCACTAAATTACTCAGGAAATTTCTCATTAAATTATACGTACAGTTCTCTATAAATTATTCAGCAAATTCTTAGTAATTTGTCAGAAAATTGTGAGTAAATTCACAAAAAATTACAAGAATTTTTTTTGTGAATTAATCAGTAAATTATGTGTAAATTACTCAAAAAATTGTCAGAAAATTCTGTATAAATTCAAAGAATTTACTTGGAATTTAGTGGTAATTTACTGGAAATTTATTGAGTAATTTACGGGGAATTTACTGAGCAATTTATTGAGAATTTAATGGTAATTTACTGAGTATTTTAATAAGAATTTACTTTGAATTTACTGATTAATTTAATGAGAATTTACTGAAAATTTGCTGGGAATTTGCTACGTAATTTACCAAGAATTTACTCGGAATATACGGAGTATTTACTGAGAATTTGCGAGGAATTTACTTAGTAATTTATTGAAAATAAATTGTAAATAAATTACTCAGAAAATTTTCAATAAATTCTAAGAAAATTCTGTATAAATTCCTTGTAAATTACTCGGTAAATTCTCGATAAATTCTCTGTAAATTACTCAGTTAATTATCCATAAGTTCTCAAAAAATTCTGAGTCAATTACTTAGTAAATTACTCAGTAAATTATTAGAAAATTACTCTGTAAATTTCAAGAAAATAACGCAGTAAATTATCTGTAAATTCTTAGTAAATTATTTAATAAATTCTAAACAAATTCCTGAGTAAATTCTCAATAAATTACTCTCTAAATTCTCAGTAAATTACAAGTAAATTAATGAGTGAATTTTTCAGTAATTTATCAGTAAATTACTCGATAAATTCTCTGTAAATTACTCAGTAAATTACTTCGTAAATTCCCACTAAATTACTCAGGAAATTTCTCATTAAATTACACGTACAGTTCTCTATAAACTATTCAGCAAATTCTTAGTAATTTATCAGAAAATTCTGAGTAAATTCACAAAAAATTGCAATAATTTTTTTTGTGAATTAATCAGTAAATTTTGAGTAAATTACTCAAAAAATGGACAGAAAATTCTATATAAATTCAAAGTAATTTCATAGTAAATTATTCAGCAAATTACTTCATAAATTCGTGGTAAATTCTCAATAAATTACACGTTAAGCTTTCAATAAATTGTCTATAAATTACATTGTAAATTATCTGTAAATTATTTAATAAATTGTAAATAAATTACTCAGAAAATTTTCAATAAATTCTAAGAAAATTCTGTATAAATTCCTTGTAAATTACTCGGTAAATTCTCGATAAATTCTCTGTAAATTACTCAGTTAATTATCCATAAGTTCTCAAAAAATTCTGAGTCAATTACTTAGTAAATTACTCAGTAAATTATTAGAAAATTACTCTGTAAATTCCAAGAAAATAACGCAGTAAATTATCTGTAAATTCGTAGTAAATTATTTAATAAATTCTAAATAAATTACTGAGTAAATTCTCAATAAATTACTCCCTAAATTCTCAGTAAATTACACGTAAATTAATGAGTGAATTATTCAGTAATTTATCAGTAAATTACTCGATAAATTCTCTGTAAATTACTCAGTAAATTATTGGTAAATTCTCTGTAAATTACTCAGTAAATTACGTCGTAAATTCCCACTAAATTACTCAGGAAATTTCTCATTAAATTACACGTACAGTTCTCTATAAATTATTCAGCAAATTCTTAGTAATTTATCAGAAAATTCTGAGTAAATTCACAAAAAATTACAATAATTTTTTTTGTGAATTAATCAGTAAATTTTGAGTAAATTACTCAAAAAATGGTCAGAAAATTCTATATAAATTCAAAGTAATTTTTAGTAAATTATTCAGCAAATTACTTCATAAATTCGTGGTAAATTCTCAATAAATTACTCGTTAAGCTTTCAATAAATTGTCTATAAATTACATTGTAAATTATCAGTAAATTATTTAATAAATTGTAAATAAATTACTCAGGAAATTTTCAATAAATTCTAAGAAAATTCTGTATAAATTCCTTGTAAATTACTCGGTAAATTCTCGATAAATTCTCTGTAAATTACTCAGTTAATTATCCATAAGTTCTTAAAAAATTCTGAGTCAATTACTTAGTAAATTACTCAGTAAATTATTAGAAAATTACTCTGTAAATTCCAAGAAAATAACGCAGTAAATTATCTGTAAATTCTTAGTAAATTATTTAATAAATTCTAAATAAATTACTGAGTAAATTCTCAATAAATTACTCCCTAAATTCTCAGTAAATTACACGTAAATTCATGAGTGAATTATTCAGTAATTTATCAGTAAATTACTCGATAAATTCTCTGTAAATTACTCATTAAATTATTGGTAAATTCTCTGTAAATCACTCAGTAAATTACGTCGTAAATTCCCACTAAATTACTCAGGAAATTTCTCATTAAATTACACGTACAGTTCCCTATAAATTATTCAGCAAATTCTTAGTAATTTATCAGAAAATTCTGAGTACATTCACAAAAAATTACAAGAATTTTTTTGTGAATTAATCAGTAAATAATGAGTAAATTACTCAAAAAATTGTCAGAAAATTCTATATAAATTCAAAGTAATTTCTTAGTAAATTATTCAGCAAATTACTTCATAAATTCGTGGTAAATTCTCAATAAATTACTCGTTAAGCTTTCAATAAATTGTCTATAAATTACATTGTAAATTATCTGTAAATTATTTAATAAATTGTAAATAAATTACTCAGGAAATTTTCAATAAATTCTAAGAAAATTCTGTATAAATTCCTTGTAAATTACTCGGTAAATTCTCGATAAATTCTCTGTAAATTACTCAGTTAATTATCCATAAGTTCTCAAAAAATTCTGAGTCAATTACTTAGTAAATTACTCAGTAAATTATTAGAAAATTACTCTGTAAATTCCAAGAAAATAACGCAGTAAATTATCTGTAAATTCTTAGTAAATTATTTAATAAATTCTAAATAAATTACTGAGTAAATTCTCAATAAATTACTCCCTAAATTCTCAGTAAATTACACGTAAATTCATGAGTGAATTATTCAGTAATTTATCAGTAAATTACTCAATAAATTCTCTGTAAATTACTCAGTAAATTATTGGTAAATTCTCTGTAAATCACTTAGTAAATTACGTCGTAAATTCCCACTAAATTACTCAGGAAATTTCTCATTAAATTACACGTACAGTTCCCTATAAATTATTCAGCAAATTCTTAGTAATTTATCAGAAAATTCTGAGTACATTCACAAAAAATTACAAGAATTTTTTTGTGAATTAATCAGTAAATTATGAGTAAATTACTCAAAAAATTGTTAGAAAATTCTATATAAATTCAAAGTAATTTCTTAGTAAATTATTCAGCAAATTACTTCATAAATTCGTAATAAATTCTCTATAAATTACATTGTAAATTATCTGTAAATTATTTAATAAATTGCAAATAAATTACTCAGAAAATTTTTAATAAATTCAGGAAAATTCTGTATAAATTCCTTGTAAATTACTCGGTAAATTCTCGATAAATTCTCTGTAAATTACTCAGTTAATTATCCATAAGTTCTCAAAAAATTCTGAGTCAATTACTTAGTAAATTACTCAGTAAATTATTAGAAAATTACTCTGTAAATTCCAAGAAAATAACGCAGCAAATTATCTGTAAATTCTTAGTAAATTATTTAATAAATTCTAAATGAATTACTGAGTAAATTCTCAATAAATTACTCCCTAAATTCTCAGTAAATTACACGTAAATTAATGAGTGAATTATTCAGTAATTTATCAGTAAATTAGTCGATAAATTCTCTGTAAATTACCCTGTAAATTATTGGTAAATTCTCTGTAAATTACTCAGAAAATTACTTCGTAAATTCCCACTATATTACTCTGGAAATTTCTCATTAAATTACACGTACAGTTCTCCATAAATTATTCAGCAAATTCTAAGTAATGTATCAGAAAATTCTGAGTAAAATCACAAAAAATTACAAGAATTTTTTTTGTGAATTAATCAGTAAATTATGAGTAAATTACTCAAAAAATTGTCAGAAAATTCTATATAAATTCAAAGTAATTTCTTAGTAAATTATTCAGCAAATTACTTCATAAATTCGTAGTAAATTCTCAATGAATTACTCGTTAAGCTTTCAATAAATTCTCTATAAATTACATTGTAAATTATCTGTAAATTATTTAATAAATAGTAAATAAATTACTCAGAAAATTTTCAATAAATTCTAAGAAAATTTTGTATAAATTCCGAGTAAATTACCCGGTAAATTCTCGATAAATTCTCTGTAAATTACTCAGTTAATTATCCATAAGTTCTCAAAAAATTCTGAGTCAATTACTTAATAAATTACTATGTTAATTATTAGAAAATTACTCTGTAAATTCCAAGAAAATAACCCAGTAAATTATCTGTAAATTCTTAGTAAGTTATTTAATAAATTCTAAACAAATTACTGAGTAAATTCTCAATAAATTACTCCCTAAATTCTCAGTAAATTACAAGTAAATTAATGAGTGAATTATTCAGTAATTTATCAGTAAATTACTCGAGAAATTCTCTGTAAATTACTCAGTAAATTATTGGTAAATTCTCTATAAATTACTCAGTAAATTACGTCGTAAATTCCCACTAAATTACTCAGGAAATTTCTCATTAAATTCCACATACAGTTCTCTATAAACTATTCAGCAAATTCTTAGTAATTTATCAGAAAATTCTGAGTAAATTCACAAAAAATTACAAGAATTTTTTGTGTGAATTAATCAGTAAATTATGAGTAAATTACTCAAAAAATTGTCAGAAAATTCTATATAAATTCAAAGTAATTTCTTAGTAAATTATTCAGCAAATTACTTCATAAATTCGTAGTAAATTCTCAATAAATTACTCGTTAAGCTTTCAATAAATTCTCTATAAATTATCTGTAAATTATTTAATAAATTGTAAATAAATTACTCAAAAAATTTTCAATAAATTCTAAGAAAATTCTGTATAAATTCCTTGTAAATTACTCGGTAAATTCTCGATAAATTCTCTGTAAATTACTCAGTTAATTATCCATAATTTCTCAAAAAATTCTGAGTCAATTACTTAGTAAATTACTCAATAAATTATTAGAAAATTACTTTGTAAATTCCAAGAAAATAACGCAGTAAATTATCTGTAAATTCTTAGTAAATTATTTAATAAATTCTAAATAAATTACTGAGTAAATTCTCAATAAATTACTCCCTAAATTCTCAGTAAATTACAAGTAAATTAATGAGTGAATTATTCAGTAATTTATCAGTAAATTACTCGATAAATTCTCTGTAAATTACTCAGTAAATTATTGGTAAATTCTCTGTAAATTACTCAGTAAATTATTTCGTAAATTCCCACTAAATTACTCAGGAAATTTCTCATTAAATTACACGTACAGTTCTCTATAAATTATTCAGCAAATTCTTAGTAATTTATCAGAAAATTCTGAGTAAATTCACAAAAAATTACAAGAATTTTTTTTTGAATTAATTAGTAAATTATGAGTAAATTACTCAAAAAATTGTCAGAAAATTCTATATAAATTCAAAGTAATTTCTTAGTAAATTATTCAGCAAATTACTTCATAAATTCGTAGTAAATTCTCAATAAATTACTCGTTAAGCTTTCAATAAATTCTCTATAAATTACATTGTAAATTATCTGTAAATTATTTAATGAATTGTAAATAAATTACTCAGAAAATTTTCAATAAATTCTAAGAAAATTCTGTATAAATTTCGAGTAAATTACTCGGTAAATTCTCGATGAATTCTCTGTAACTTACTCAGTTAATTATCCATAAGTTCTCAAAAAATTCTGAGTTAATTACTTAGTAAATTACTCAGTAAATTATTAGAAAATTACTCTGTAAATTCCAAGAAAATAACGCAGTAAATTATCTGTAAATTCTTAGTAAATTATTTAATAAATTCTAAATAAATTACTGAGTAAATTCTCAATAAATTACTCCCTAAATTCTCAGTAAATTACACGTAAATTAATGAGTGAATTATTCAGTAATTTATCAGTAAATTACTCGATAAATTCTCTTTAAATTACTCAGTAAATTATTGGTAAATTCGCACTAAATTACTCAGGAAATTTCTCATTAAATTACACGTACAGTTCTCTAAAAATTATTCAGCAAATTCTTAGTAATTTATCAGAAAATTCTGAGTAAATTCACAAAAAATTACAAGAATTTTTTTTGTGAATTAATCAGTAAATTATGAGTAAATTACGCAAAAAATTGTCAGAAAATTCTATATAAATTCAAAGTAATTTCTTAGTAAATTATTCAGCAAATTACTTCATAAATTCGTAGTAAATTCTCAATAAATTACTCGTTAAGCTTTCAATAAATTCTCTATAAATTACATTGTAAATTATCTGTAAATTATTTAATAAATTGTGAATAAATTACTCAGAAAATTTTCAATAAATTCTAAGAAAATTCTGTATAAATTCCTTGTAAATTACTCGGTAAATTCTCGATAAATTCTCTGTAAATTACTCAGTTAATTATCCATAAGTTCTCAAAAAATTCTGAGTCTATTACTTAGTAAATTACTCAGTAAATTATTAGAAAATTACTCTGTAAATTCCAAGAAAATAACGCAGTAAATTATCTGTAAATTCTTAGTAAATTATTTAGTAAATTCTAAATAAATTACTGACTAAATTCTCAATAAATTACTCCCTAAATTCTCAGTAAATTACACGTAAATTAATGAGTGAATTATTCAGTAATTTATCAGTAAATTACTCGATAAATTCTCTGTAAATTACTCAGTAAATTATTGGTAAATTCTCTGTAAATTACTCAGTAAATTACTTCGTAAATTCCCACTAAATTACTCAGGAAATTTCTCATTAAATTACACGTACAGTTCCCTATAAATTATTCAGCAAATTCTTAGTAATTTATCAGAAAATTGTGAGTAAATTCACAAAAAATTACAATAATTTTTTTTGTGAATTAATCAGTAAATTTTGAGTAAATTACTCAAAAAATGGTCAGAAAATTCTATATAAATTCAAAGTAATTTCTTAGTAAATTATTCAGCAAATTACTTCATAAATTCGTGGTAAATTCTCAATAAATTACTCGTTAAGCTTTCAATAAATTGTCTATAAATTACATTGTAAATTATCTGTAAATTATTTAATAAATTGTAAATAAATTACTCAGAAAATTTTCAATAAATTCTAAGAAAATTCTGTATAAATTCCTTGTAAATTACTCGGTAAATTCTCGATAAATTCTCTGTAAATTACTCAGTTAATTATCCATAAGTTCTCAAAAAATTCTGAGTCAATTACTTAGTAAATTACTCAGTAAATTACTCTGTAAATTCCAAGAAAATAACGCAGTAAATTATCTGTAAATTCGTAGTAAATTATTTAATAAATTCTAAATAAATTACTGAGTAAATTCTCAATAAATTACTCCCTAAATTCTCAGTAAATTACACGTAAATTAATGAGTGAATTATTCAGTAATTTATCAATAAATTACTCGATAAATTCTCTGTAAATTACTCAGTAAATTATTGGTAAATTCTCTGTAAATTACTCAGTAAATTACGTCGTAAATTCCCACTAAATTACTCAGGAAATTTCTCATTAAATTACACGTACAGTTCTCTATAAATTATTCAGCAAATTCTTAGTAATTTATCAGAAAATTCTGAGTAAATTCACAAAAAATTACAAGAATTTTTTTTGTGAATTAATCAGTAAATAATGAGTAAATTACTCAAAAAATTGTCAGAAAATTCTATATAAATTCAAAGTAATTTCTTAGTAAATTATTCAGCAAATTACTTCATAAATTCGTAGTAAATTCTCAATAAATTACTCGTTAAGCTTCCAATAAATTCTCTACAAATTACATTGTAAATTATCTGTAAATTATTTAATAAATTATAAATAAATTACTCAGAAAATTTTCAATAAATTCTAAGAAAATTCTGTATAAATTCCTTGTAAATTACTCGGTAAATTCTCGATAAATTCTCTGTAAATTACTCAGTTAATTATCCATAAGTTCTCAAAAAATTCTGAGTCAATTACTTAGTAAATTACTCAATAAATTATTAGAAAATTACTCTGTAAATTCCAAGAAAATAACGCAGTAAATTATCTGTAAATTCTTAGTAAATTATTTAATAAATTCTAAATAAATTACTGAGTAAATTCTCAATAAATTACTCCCTAAATTCTCAGTAAATTACAAGTAAATTAATGAGTGAATTATTCAGTAATTTATCAGTAAATTACTCGATAAATTCTCTGTAAATTACTCAGTAAATTATTGGTAAATTCTCTGTAAATTACTCAGTAAATTACTTCATAAATTCCCACTAAATTACTCAGGAAATTTCTCATTAAATTACACGTACAGTTCTGTAACAACCCTCACCTCACTCTTGTCATACTTGCATACATTCCTGCATGATCTTGCCTTGTTATAATAATTGGAAGGATTTGCTTGCCTTATTTTGTTTGTATAGCTTGCGTAGCTTTGTTCCTTGTTCGGTGTGTGTGTGAGGCCGAGGTCATCTTGAGCTTAGTTCGCCTTGAACCTTTGTACTTAGAACTGTTTCGAGATCTTGGTCAACCCCACCTTCACCTCGGGCATTTATTGCCGAGATGTTTGCACTTAGTGAACCTTGTCCGCAGGCAGGTATGGCCTAGGCCGAGATGTGGCACACCCCGGCCAAGGTGTGGCACAACTTAGTCAAGCGTCGTCCTCCCTAGCCAATGTTTTTTTCATCCTGTTGCCGGATCCTTGATTTGAGCCGATGCCATTTCTTGCCGATGTGTCTTCCCCAGCTTGCTGCATACGCTTTGTCAGAGACTTGTCTTATCAATCAATCCCCTTTTTGAGTTGAGCCAACCCGGTAGCACCACGTGTCCGAGCTAGTTGTTAAGACAGCCGGCAGACTTAGAACAAATCATTTTTGGTCTCAAATCTTTGTTTTAGAGAGAGAAGCTCTTGAGAGGAGGAAGAGAAGTTCTTGAGTGAGAGCAAGTCTTCCAAGCTTGATCTTCGTGGTTTGAACCGTTGGATTCGAGTTTTGAGGTTAGAATCCTGATCTACTTTGATTGTTATTGTTAATGATCTAGCTGCATTGCATGATCGGATCTGTTTTGCATGTCATGCACCGATTTGAAGTTGGGTTTGAAAAGAGAAAAATGGTTTTCATGTGTTCTTGAGGAAAGCCTCGTTTTGATCCAAAAGTTTGGAACGAGAATCATGTTTTTGTGTTTGTTCTCACATGACCTTCTTATATGGGTACCCAGGTCCATGTTTTGAACTCTTGGCATGAAAACTCAAGTTTTGTAACAAGTTATGATCTTTGCATTCGTTTTCTTCATAATCGTGTTCTTCATATTCTTTAAGGGAAACCTAGGTTTTTCCCGACTTTGCTTTTGGTTGAGGCCAGCGGGACCACACCTCGGCAAGGATGTGTGGGACCTCGGCATAGACCTGGACGGTACCCAGTGTGTTTTCGTAAGACGGGAGCGGTGCTTAAACCCCCAGCATGTTTTGCTTTGTCATTGACTTGGATCTGGTGAGAATGCCGAGATCATTTGCATGCATATAAAGCTCGTTTTGAGAATGTGATTGCCATGTGATTGTAGGACCTTGATCTTCGCTTTGAGCCTACACCTGAGGAACTAGGTGAGTGGTATTTTTGATAAAGCTATGTTACACTTGTTTTTGATGAATCTTTCTTTGTTTTGTTTTGACGAAAGTATTTGTTAAGCATGAATGAATAGCCTGTTTTGATGTGTCAAATATAAGCCTTGTTTTGATGTACCTCTTGGAAAGTCCCTTGTGCTGGAGGACTCTAAACTTTCGCAGTACTAAGTGTAAAAGGATACGGTCCTTTCTTGAAAAGATTACTATGTTAAATCGGGCTACAGGCCTAAGTAACACAAGTCCCTTGTGCTGGAGGACTCTAAACTTTCGCAGTACTATGTGTAAAAGGATACGGTCCTTTCTTGAAAAGATTACTATGTTAAATCGGGCTACGGGCCTAAGTAACACAAGTCCCTTGTGCTGGAGGACTATAAACTTCCGCAGTACCCTCGAATGATGAATACGGTTCATCCCTTGTTTTGCCGATGCCAGTAAGCATCCCTTGATACTTGAAATGTTCGAATGATGAATACGGTTCATCCCTTGTTTTACCGATGCCAGTAAGCATCCCTTGATACTTGAAATGTTCGAATGATGAATACGGTTCATCCCTCGTTTTGCCGATGTCAGTAAGCATCCCTTGATACTTGAAATGTTCGAATGATGAATACGGTTCATCCCTTGTTTTGCCGATGCCAGTAAGCATCCCTTGATACTTGAAATGTTTGAATGATGAATACGGTTCATCCCTTGTTTTGTCGATGTCAGTAAGCATCCCTTGATACTTGAAATGTTCGAATGATGAATACGGTTCATCCCTTGTTCTGCCGATGTTAGTAAGCATCCTTCGATACTTGTAGGATTTGATTGATGAATACGGTTCATCCCATGTCTTGATAAAGTTTGATGTGTTTTGTTTTAAGGACTTCGGCTATATTCATGCAAAACCTTTATTATCAGTACCATTCACTGAGTAATTGTACTCACCCCTCTATATATATATGTAGGTGATGAGCAGGACGGCGGCGACGCCTAGACTGTTTTGAAAGCTTGTTTTGGATTCGTGCTTATGTCGGCCTTGTTTTGTATTTACGTCGGCGATGCCTTTCATTGCATGTCGGCAAATCTTGAAAATCATGCTTCTTGACTTGTATTTATTGTATTTTGTATAAGTCGGCTCGAGAAGCCTTTTGATCAAGATGTAACACATATTTTGCTTACTGTACTCAAATTGTAAAGATGAATGGCATTGCATTTGATCTATGCACAGCTCTTATGGACCACTTGTATTTTGATTTATTGCTTTCGCATTTGTGAGCCCCGTTTATTATACTCTGATTGTGTTAAGTTTTTGAAAGTTGGCCTTCGGTAATTACGGATTACTGGCCATCACGGCACCAAACTACTAGGGGCGGTTTGGGGTCGTGACAAGTTCTCTATAAATTATTCAGCAAATTCTTAGTAATTTATCAGAAAATTGTAAGTAAATTCACAAAAAATTACAACAATTTTTTTTGTGAATTAATCAGTAAATTATGAGTAAATTACTCAAAAAATTGTCAGAAAATTCTATATAAATTCAAAGTAATTTCTTAGTAAATTATTCAGCAAATTACTTCATAAATTCGTAGTAAATTCTCAATAAATTACTCGTCAAGCTTTCAATAAATTCTCAATAAATTACATTGTAAATTATCTGTAAATTATTTAATAAATTGTAAATAAATTACTCAGAAAATTTTCAATAAATTCTAAGAAAATTCTGTATAAATTCCTTGTAAATTACTCGGTAAATTCTCGATAAATTCTCTGTAAATTACTCAGTTAATTATCCATAAGTTCTAAAAAAATTCTCAGTCAATTACTTAGTAAATTACTCAGTAAATTATTAGAAAATTACTCTGTAAATTCCAAGAAAATAACACAGTAAATTATCTGTAAATTCTTAGTACATTATTTAATAAATTCTAAATAAATTACTGAGTAAATTCTCAATAAATTACTCCCTAAATTCTCAGTAAATTACACGTAAATTAATGAGTGAATTATTCAGCAATTTATCAGTAAATTACTCGATAAATTCTCTGTAAATTACTCAGTAAATTACGTCGTAAATTCCCACTAAATTACTCAGGAAATTTCTCATTAAATTACACGTACAGTTCTCTATAAATTATTCAGCAAATCTTAGTAATTTATCAGAAAATTGTGAGTAAATTCACAAAAAATTACAAGAATTTTTTTTGTGAATTACTCAGTAAATTATGAGTAAATTACTCAAAAAATTGTCAGAAAATTCTATATAAATTCAAAGTAATTTCTTAGTAAATTATTCAGCAAATTACTTCATAAATTCGTAGTAAATTCTCAATAAATTACATTGTAAATTATCTGTAAATTATTTAATAAATTGTAAATAAATTACTCAGAAAATTTTCAATAAATTCTGTATAAATTCCTTGTAAATTACTCGGTAAATTCTCGATAAATTCTCTGTAAATTACTCAGTTAATTATCCATAAGTTCTCAAAAAATTCTGAGTCAATTACTTAGTAAATTACTCAGTAAATTATTAGAAAATTACTCTGTAAATTCCAAGAAAATAACGCAGTAAATTATCTGTAAATTCTTAGTAAATTATTTAATAAATTCTAAATAAATTACTGAGTAAATTCTCAATAAATTACTCCCTAAATTCTCAGTAAATTACACGTAAATTAATGAGTGAATTATTCGGTAATTTATCAGTAAATTACTCGAGAAATTCTCTGTAAATTACTCAGTAAATTATTGGTAAATTCTCTGTAAATTACTCAGTAAATTACGTCGTAAATTCCCACAAAATTACTAAGGAAATTTCTCATTAAATTACACGTACAGTTCTCTATAAATTATTCAGCAAATTCTTAGTAATTTATCAGAAAATTGTGAGTAAATTCACAAAAAATTACAAGACTTTTTTTGGGAATTAATCAATAAATTATGAGTAAATTACTTAAAAAATTGTCAGAAAATTCTATATAAATTTAAAGTAATCTCTTAGTAAATTATTCAGCAAATTACTTCATAAATTCGTAGTAAATTCTCAATAAATTACTCGTTATGCTTTCAATAAATTCTCTATAAATTACATTGTAAGTTATCTGTAAATTATTTAATAAATTGTAAATAAATTACTCAGAAAATTTTCAATAAATTCTAAGAAAATTCGGTATAAATTCCTTGTAAATTACTCGGTAAATTCTCGATAAATTCTCTGTAAATTACTCAGTTAATTATCCATAAGTTCTCAAAAAATTCTGAGTCAATTACTTAGTAAATTACTCAGTAAATTATTAGAAAATTACTCTGTAAATTCGAAGAAAATAACGCAGTAAATTATCTGTAAATTCTTAGTATATTATTTAATAAATTCTAAATAAATTACTGAGTAAATTCTCAATAAATTACTCCCTAAATTCTCAGTAAATTACACGTAAATTAATGAGTGAGTTATTCAGTAATTTATCAGTAAATTACTCGAGAAATTCTCTGTAAATTACTCAGTAAATTATTGGTAAATTCTCTGTAAATTACTCAGTAAATTACGTCGTAAATTCCCACAAAATTACTCAGGAAATTTCTCATTAAATTACAGGTACAGTTCTCTATAAATTATTCAGCAAATTCTTAGTAATTTATCAGAAAATTGTGAATAAATTCACAAAAAATTACAAGAATTTTTTTTGTGAATTAATCAGTAAATTATGAGTAAATTACTCAAAAAATTGTCAGAAAATTCTATATAAATTCAAAGTAATTTCTTAGTAAATTATTCAGCAAATTACTTCATAAATTCGTAGTAAATTCTCAATAAATTACTCGTTATGCTTTCAATAAATTCTCTATAAATTACATTGTTAGTTATCTGTAAATTATTTAATAAATTGTAAATAAATTACTCAGAAAATTTTCAATAAATTCTAAGAAAATTCGGTATAAATTCCTTGTAAATTACTCGGTAAATTCTCGATAAATTCTCTGTAAATTACTCAGTTAATTATCCATAAGTTCTCAAAAAATTCTGACTCAATTACTTAGTAAATTACTCAGTAAATTATTAGAAAATTACTTTGTAAATTCGAAGAAAATAACGCAGTAAATTATCTGTAAATTCTTAGTAAATTATTTAATAAATTCTAAATAAATTACTGAGTAAATTCTCAATAAATTACTCCCTAAATTCTCAGTAAATTACACGTAAATTAATGAGTGAATTATTCAGTAATTTATCAGTAAATTACTCGAGAAATTCTCTGTAAATTACTCAGTAAATTGTTGGTAAATTCTCTGTAAATTACTCAGTAAATTACGTCATAAATTCCCACTAAATTACTCAGGAAATTTCTCATTAAATTACACGTACAGTTCTCTATAAATTATTCAGCAAATTCTTAGTAATTTATCAGAAAATTGTGAGTAAATTCACAAAAAATTACAAGAATTTTTTTTGTGAATTAATCAGTAAATTATGAGTAAATTACACAAAAAATTGTCAGAAAATTCTATATAAATTCAAAGTAATTTCTTAGTAAATTATTCAGCAAATTACTTCATAAATTCGTAGTAAATTCTCAATAAATTACTCGTTATGCTTTCAATAAATTCTCTATAAATTACATTGTAAGTTATCTGTAAATTATTTAATAAATTGTAAATAAATTACTCAGAAAATTTTCAATAAATTCTAAGAAAATTCTGTATAAATTCCTTGTAAATTACACGGTAAATTCTCGATAAATTCTCGGTAAATTACTCAATTAATTATCCATAAGTTCTCAAAAAATTCTGAGTCAATTACTTAGTAAATTACTCAGTATATTATTAGAAAATTACTCTGTAAATTCCAAGAAAATAACGTAGTAAATTATCTGTAAATTCTTAGTAAATTATTTAATAAATTCCAAATAAATTACTGAGTAAGTTCTCAATAAATTACTCCCTCAATTCTCAGTAAATTACACGTAAATTAATGAGTGAATTATTCAGTAATTTATCAGTAAATTACTCGATAAATTCTCTGTAAATTACTCAGTAAATTATTTGTAAATTCTCTGTAAATTACTCAGTAAATTACTTCGTAAATTCCCACTAAATTACTCAGGAAATTTCTCATTAAATTACACGGAAAATTCTCTATAAATTATTCAGCAAATTCTTAGTAATTTATCAGAAAATTGTGAGTAAATTCACAAAAAATTACAAGAATTTTTTTTGTGAATTAATCAGTAAATTATGAGTAAATTACTCAAAAAATTGTCAGAAAATTCTATATAAATTCAAAGTAATTTCTTAGTAAATTATTTAGCAAATTACTTAATAAATTCGTAGTAAATTCTCAATAAATTACTCGTTATGCTTTCAATAAATTCTCTATAAATTACATTGTAAGTTATCTGTAAATTATTTAATAAATTGTAAATAAATTACTCAGAAAATTTTCAATAAATTCTAAGAAAATTCTGTATAAATTTCGAGTAAATTACTCGGTAAATTCTCGATGAATTCTCTGTAACTTACTCAGTTAATTATCCATAAGTTCTCAAAAAATTCTGAGTTAATTACTTAGTAAATTACTCAGTAAATTATTAGAAAATTACTCTGTAAATTCCAAGAAAATAACGCAGAAAATTATCTGTAAATTCTTAGTAAATTATTTAATAAATTCTAAATAAATTACTGAGTAAATTCTCAATAAATTACTCCCTAAATTCTCAGTAAATTACATGTAAATTAATGAGTGAATTATTCAGTAATTTATCAGTAAATTACTCGATAAATTCTCTTTAAATTACTCAGTAAATTATTGGTAAATTCGCACTAAATTACTCAGGAAATTTCTCATTAAATTACACGTACAGTTCTCTAAAAATTATTCAGCAAATTCTTAGTAATTTATCAGAAAATTCTGAGTAAATTCACAAAAAATTACAAGAATTTTTTTTGTGAATTAATCAGTAAATTATGAGTAAATTACGCAAAAAATTGTCAGAAAATTCTATATAAATTCAAAGTAATTTCTTAGTAAATTATTCAGCAAATTACTTCATAAATTCGTAGTAAATTCTCAATAAATTACTCGTTATGCTTTCAATAAATTCTCTATAAATTACATTGTAAGTTATCTGTAAATTATTTAATAAATTGTAAATAAATTACTCAGAAAATTTTCAATAATTCTAAGAAAATTCGGTATAAATTCCTTGTAAATTACTCGGTAAATTCTCGATAAATTCTCTGTAAATTACTCAGTTAATTATCCATAAGTTCTCAAAAAATTCTGAGTCAATTACTTAGTAAATTACTCAGTAAATTATTAGAAAATTACTCTGTAAATTCGAAGAAAATAACGCAGTAAATTATCTGTAAATTCTTAGTAAATTATTTAATAAATTCTAAATAAATTACTGGGTAAATTCTCAATAAATTACTCCCTAAATTCTCAATAAATTACACGTAAATTAATGAGTGAATTATTCAGTAATTTATCAGTAAATTACTCGAGAAATTCTCTGTAAATTACTCAGTAAATTATTGGTAAATTCTCTGTAAATTACTCAGTAAATTACGTCGTAAATTCCCACTAAATTACTCAGGAAATTTCTCATTAAATTACACGTACAGTTCTCTATAAATTATTCAGCAAATTCTTAGTAATTTATCAGAAAATTGTGAGTAAATTCACAAAAAATTACAATAATTTTTTTTGTGAATTAATCAGTAAATTATGAGTAAATTACTCAAAAAATTGTCAGAAAATTCTATATAAATTCAAAGTAATTTCTTAGTAAATTATTCAGCAAATTACTTCATAAATTCATAGTAAATTCTCAATAAATTACTCGTTATGCTTTCAATAAATTCTCTATAAATTACATTGTAAGTTATCTGTAAATTATTTAATAAATTGTATATAAATTACTCAAAAAAATTTCAATAAATTCTGTATAAATTCCTTGTAAATTACTCGGTAAATTCTCGATAAATTCTCTGTAAATTACTCAGTTAATTATCCATAAGTTCTCAAAAAATTCTAAGTCAATTACTTAGTAAATTACTTAGTAAATTATTAGAAAATTACTCTGTAAATTCGAAGAAAATAACGCAGTAAATTATCTGTAAATTCTTAGTAAATTATTTAATAAATTCTAAATAAATTACTGAGTAAATTCCCAATAAATTACTCCCTCAATTCTCAGTAAATTACAAGTAAATTAATGAGTGAATTATTCAGTAATTTATCAGTAAATTACTCGATAAATTCTCTGTAAATTACTCAGTAAATTATTTTTAAATTCTCTGTAAATTACCCAGTAAATTACTTCGTAAATTCCCACTAAATTACTCAGGAAATTTCTCATTAAATTACACGGAAAATTCTCTATAAATTATTCAGCAAATTCTTAGTAATTTATCAGAAAATTGTGAGTAAATTCACAAAAAATTACAAGAATTTTTTTTGTGAATTAATCAGTAAATTATGAGTAAATTACTCAAAAAATTGTCAGAAAATTCTATATAAATTCAAAGTAATTTCTTAGTAAATTATTCAGCAAATTACTTCATAAATTCGTTGTAAATTCTCAATAAATTACTCGTTATGCTTTCAATAAATTCTCTATAAATTACATTGTAAGTTATCTGTAAATTAATTAATAAATTGTAAATAAATTACTCAGAAAATTTTCAATAAATTCTAAGAAAATTCGGTATAAATTCCTTGTAAATTACTCGGTAAATTCTCGATAAATTCTCTGTAAATTACTCAGTTAATTATCCATAAGTTCTCAAAAAATTCTGAGTCAATTACTTAGTAAATTACTCAGTAAATTATTAGAAAATTACTCTGTAAATTCGAAGAAAATAACGCAGTAAATTATCTGTAAATTCTTAGTAAATTATTTAATAAATTCTAAATAAATTACTGAGTAAATTCTCAATAAATTACTCCCTAAATTCTCAGTAAATTACACGTAAATTAATGAGTGAATTATTCAGTAATTTATCAGTAAATTACTCGAGAAATTCTCTGTAAATTACTCAGTAAATTATTGGTAAATTCTCCGTAAATTACTTAGTAAATTACGTCGTAAATTCCCACTAAATTACACAGGAAATTTCTCATTAAATTACACGTACAGTTCTCTATAAATTATTCAGCAAATTCTTAGTAATTTATCAGAAAATTGTGAGTAAATTCACAAAAAATTACAAGAATTTTTTTTGTGAATTAATCAGTAAATTATGAGTAAATTACTCAAAAAATTGTCAGAAAATTCTATATAAATTCAAAGTAATTTCTTAGTAAATTATTCAGCAAATTACTTCATAAATTCGTAGTAAATTCTCAATAAATTACTCGTTATGCTTTCAATAAATTCTCTATAAATTACATTGTAAGTTATCTGTAAATTATTTAATAAATTGTAAATAAATTACTCAGAAAATTTTCAATAAATTCTAAGAAAATTCGGTATAAATTCCTTGTAAATTACTCGGTAAATTCTCGATAAATTCTCTGTAAATTACTCAGTTAATTATCCATAAGTTCTCAAAAAATTCTGAGTCAATTACTTAGTAAATTACTCAGTATATTATTAGAAAATTACTCTGTAAATTCCAAGAAAATAACGCAGTAAATTATCTGTAAATTCTTAGTAAATTATTTAATAAATTCCAAATAAATTACTGAGTAAATTCTCAATAAATTACTCCCTCAATTCTCAGTAAATTACACGTAAATTAATGAGTGAATTATTCAGTAATTTATCAGTAAATTACTCGATAAATTCTCTGTAAATTACTCAGTAAATTATTTGTAAATTACTCAGTAAATTACTTCGTAAATTCCCACTAAATTACTCAGGAAATTTCTCATTAAATTACACGGAAAATTCTCTATAAATTATTCAGCAAATTCTTTGTAATTTATCAGAAAATTGTGAGTAAATTCACAAAAAATTACAAGAATTTTTTTTGTGAATTAATCAGTAAATTATGAGTAAATTACTCAAAAAATTGTCAGAAAATTCTATATAAATTCAAAGTAATTTCTTAGTAAATTATTCAGCAAATTACTTCAAAAATTCGTAGTAAATTCTCAATAAATTACTCGTTATGCTTTCAATAAATTCTCTATAAATTACATTGTAAGTTATCTGTAAATTATTTAATAAATTGTAAATAAATTACTCAGAAAATTTTCAATAAATTCTAAGAAAATTCGGTATAAATTCCTTGTAAATTACTCGGTAAATTCTCGATAAATTCTCTGTAAATTACTCAGTTAATTATCCATAAGTTCTCAAAAAATTCTGAGTCAATTACTTAGTAAATTACTCAGTAAATTATTAGAAAATTACTCTGTAAATTCGAAGAAAATAACGCAGTAAATTATCTGTAAATTCTTAGTAAATTATTTAATAAATTCTAAATAAATTACTGAGTAAATTCTCAATAAATTACTCCCTAAATTCTCAGTAAATTACACGTAAATTAATGAGTGAATTATTCAGTAATTTATCAGTAAATTACTCGAGAAATTCTCTGTAAATTACTCAGTAAATTATTGGTAAATTCTCCGTAAATTACTTAGTAAATTACGTCGTAAATTCCCACTAAATTACACAGGAAATTTCTCATTAAATTACACGTACAGTTCTCTATAAATTATTCAGCAAATTCTTAGTAATTTATCAGAAAATTCTGAGTAAATTCACAAAAAATTACAAGAATTTTTTTTGTGAATTAATCAACAAATTATGAGTAAATTACACAAAAAATTGTCAGAAAATTCTATATAAATTCAAAGTAATTTCTTAGTAAATTATTCAGCAAATTACTTCATAAATTCGTAGTAAATTCTCAATAAATTACTCGTTATGCTTTCAATAAATTCTCTATAAATTACATTGTAAGTTATCTGTAAATTATTTAATAAATTGAAAATAAATTACTCAGAAAATTTTCAATTAATTCTAAGAAAATTCGGTATAAATTCCTTGTAAATTACTCGATAAATTCTCGATAAATTCTCTGTAAATTACTCAGTTAATTATCCATAAGTTCTCAAAATATTCTGAGTCAATTACTCAGAAAATTACTCAGTAAATTATTAGAAAATTACTCTGTAAATTCGAAGAAAATAACGCAGTAAATTATCTATAAATTCTTAGTAAATTATTTAATAAATTCTAAATAAATTACTGAGTAAATTCTCAATAAATTACTCCCTAAATTCTCAGTAAATTACACGTAAATTAATGAGTGAATTATTCAGTAATTTATCAGTAAATTACTCGAGAAATTCTCTGTAAATTACTCAGTAAATTATTGGTAAATTCTCCGTAAATTACTTAGTAAATTACGTCGTAAATTCCCACTAAATTACACAGGAAATTTCTCATTAAATTACACGTACAGTTCTCTATAAATTATTCAGCAAATTCTTAGTAATTTATCAGAAAATTCTGAGTAAATTCACAAAAAATTACAAGAATTTTTTTTGTGAATTAATCAACAAATTATGAGTAAATTACACAAAAAATTGTCAGAAAATTCTATATAAATTCAAAGTAATTTCTTAGTAAATTATTCAGCAAATTACTTCATAAATTCGTAGTAAATTCTCAATAAATTACTCGTTATGCTTTCAATAAATTCTCTATAAATTACATTGTAAGTTATCTGTAAATTATTTAATAAATTGAAAATAAATTACTCAGAAAATTTTCAATTAATTCTAAGAAAATTCGGTATAAATTCCTTGTAAATTACTCGATAAATTCTCGATAAATTCTCTGTAAATTACTCAGTTAATTATCCATAAGTTCTCAAAATATTCTGAGTCAATTACTCAGAAAATTACTCAGTAAATTATTAGAAAATTACTCTGTAAATTCGAAGAAAATAACGCAGTAAATTATCTGTAAATTCTTAGTAAATTATTTAATAAATTCTAAATAAATTACTGAGTAAATTCTCAATAAATTACTCCCTAAATTCTCAGTAAATTACATGTAAATTAATGAGTGAGTTATTCAGTAATTTATCAGTAAATTACTCGAGAAATTCTCTGTAAATTACTCAGTAAATTATTGGTAAATTCTCTGTAAATTACTCAGTAAATTACGTCGTAAATTCCCACTAAATTACTCAGGAAATTTCTCATTAAATTACACGTACAGTTCTCTATAAATTATTCAGCAAATTCTTAGTAATTTATCAGAAAATTGTCAGTAAATTCACAAAAAATTACAAGAATTTTTTTTCTGAATTAATCAGTAAATTATGAGTAAATTACTTAAAAAATATTCAGAAAATTCTATATAAATTCAAAGTAATTTCTTAGTAAATTATTCAGCAAATTACTTCATAAATTCGTAGTAAATTCTCAATAAATTACTCGTTATGCTTTCAATAAATTCTCTATAAATTACATTGTAAGTTATCTGTAAATTATTTAATAAATTGTAAATAAATTACTCAGAAAATTTTCAATAAATTCTAAGAAAATTCGGTATAAATTCCTTGTAAATTACTCTGTAAATTCTCGATAAATTCTCTGTAAATTACCCAGTTAATTATCCATAAGTTCTCAAAAAATTCTGAGTCAATTACTTAGTAAATTACTCAGTAAATTATTAGAAAATTACTCTGTAAATTCGAAGAAAATAACGCAGTAAATTATCTGTAAATTCTTAGAAAATTATTTAATAAATTCTAAATAAATTACTGGGTAAATTCTCAATAAATTACTCCCTAAATTCTCAGTAAATTACACGTAAATTAATGAGTGAATTATTCAGTAATTTATCAGTAAATTACTCGAGAAATTCTCTGTAATTTACTCAGTAAATTATTGGTAAATTCTCTGTAAATTACTCAGTAAATTACGTCGTAAATTCGCACTAAATTACTCAGGAAATTTCTCATTAAATTACACGTACAGTTCTCTATAAATTATTCAGCAAATTCTTAGTAATTTATCAGAAAATTGTGAGTAAATTCACAAAAAATTACAAGAATTTTTTTTGTGAATTAATCAGTAAATTATGAGTAAATTACTCAAAAAATTGTCAGAAAATTCTATATAAATTCAAAGTAATTTCTTAGTAAATTATTCAGCAAATTACTTCATAAATTCGTAGAAAATTCACAATAAATTACTCGTTATGCTTTCAATACATTCTCTATAAATTACATTGTAAGTTATCTGTAAATTATTTAATAAATTGTAAATAAGTTACTCAGAAAATTTTCAATAAATTCTAAGAAAATTCGGTATAAATTCCTTGTAAATTACTCCGTAAATTCTCGATAAATTCTCTGTAAATTACTCAGTTAATTATCCATAAGTTCTCAAAAAATTCTGAGTCAATTACTTAGTAAATTACTCAGTAAATTATTAGAAAATTACTCTTTAAATTCGAAGAAAATAACGCAGTAAATTATCTGTAAATTCTTAGTAAATTATTTAATAAATTCTAAATAAATTACTGGGTAAATTCTCAATAAATTACTCCCTAAATTCTCAGTAAATTACACGTAAATTAATGAGTGAATTATTCAGTAATTTATCAGTAAATTACTCGAGAAATTCTCTGTAAATTACTCAGTAAATTATTGGTAAATTCTCTGTAAATTACTCAGTAAATTACGTCGTAAATTCGCACTAAATTACTCAGGAAATTTCTCATTAAATTACACGTACAATTCTCTATAAATTATTCAGCAAATTCTTAGTAATTTATCAGAAAATTGTGAGTAAATTCACAAAAAATTACAAGAATTTTTTTTGTGAATTAATCAGTAAATTATGAGTAAATTACTCAAAAAAATTGTCAGAAAATTCTATATAAATTCAAAGTAATTTCTTAGTAAATTATTCAGCAAATTACTTCATAAATTCGTAGTAAATTCTCAATAAATTACTCGTTATGCTTTCAATAAATTCTCTATAAATTACATTGTAAGTTATCTGTAAATTATTTAATAAATTGTAAATAAATTACTCAGAAAATTTTCAATAAATTCTAAGAAAATTCGGTATAAATTCCTTGTAAATTACTCGGTAAATTCTCGATAAATTCTCTGTAAATTACTCAGTTAATTATCCATAAGTTCTCAAAAAATTCTGAGTCAATTACTTAGTAAATTACTCAGTAAATTATTTGAAAATTACTCTGTAAATTCGAAGAAAATAACGCAGTAAATTATCTGTAAATTCTTAGTATATTATTTAATAAATTCTAAATAAATTACTGAGTAAATTCTCAATAAATTACTCCCTAAATTCTCAGTAAATTACACGTAAATTAATGAGTGAGTTATTCAGTAATTTATCAGTAAATTACTCGAGAAATTCTCTGTAAATTACTCAGTAAATTATTGGTAAATTCTCTGTAAATTACTCAGTAAATTACGTCGTAAATTCCCACAAAATTACTCAGGAAATTTCTCATTAAATTACACGTACAGTTCTCTATAAATTATTCAGCAAATTCTTAGTAATTTGTCAGAAAATTGTGAGTAAATTCACAAAAAATTACAAGAATTTTTTTTGTGAATTAATCAGTAAATTATGAGTAAATTACTCAAAAAATTGTCAGAAAATTCTATATAAATTCAAAGTAATTTCTTAGTAAATTATTAAGCAAATTACTTCATAAATTCGTAGTAAATTCTCAATAAATTACTCGTTATGCTTTCAATAATTTCTCTATAAATTACATTGTAAGTTATCTGTAAATTATTTAATAAATTGTAAATAAATTACACAGAAAATTTTCAATAAATTCTAAGAAAATTCGGTATAAATTCCTTGTAAATTACTCGGTAAATTCTCGATAAATTCTCTGTAAATTACTCAGTTAATTATCCATAAGTTCTCAAAAAATTCTGAGTCAATTACTCAGAAAATTACTCAGTAAATTATTAGAAAATTACTCTGTAAATTCGAAGAAAATAACGCAGTAAATTATCTGTAAATTCTTAGTAAATTATTTAATAAATTCTAAATAAATTACTGAGTAAATTCTCAATAAATTACTCCCTAAATTCTCAGTAAATTACACGTAAATTAATGAGTGAGTTATTCATTAATTTATCAGTAAATTACTCGAGAAATTCTCTGTAAATTACTCAGTAAATTATTGGTAAATTCTCTGTAAATTACTCAGTAAATTACGTCGTAAATTCGCACTAAATTACTCAGGAAATTTCTAATGAAATTACACGTACAGTTCTCTATAAATTATTCAGCAAATTCTTAGTAATTTATCAGAAAATTGTGAGTAAATTCACAAAAAATTACAAGAATTTTTTTTGTGAATTAATCAGTAAATTATGAGTAAATTACTCAAAAAATTGTCAGAAAATTCTATATAAATTCAAAGTAATTTCTTAGTAAATTATTCAGCAAATTACTTCATAAATTCGTAGTAAATTCTCAATAAATTACTCGTTGTGCTTTCAATAAATTCTCTATAAATTACATTGTAAGTTATCTGTAAATTATTTAATAAATTATAAATAAATTACTCAGAAAATTTTCAATAAATTCTATGAAAATTCGGTATAAATTCCTTGTAAATTACTCGGTAAATTCTCTGTAAATTACTCAGTTAATTATCCATAAGTTCTCAAAAAATTCTGAGTCAATTACTTAGTAAATTACTCAGTAAATTATTAGAAAATTACTCTGTAAATTCGAAGAAAATAACGCAGTAAATTATCTGTAAATTCTTAGTAAATTATTTAATAAATTCTAAATAAATTACTGGGTAAATTCTCAATAAATTACTCCCTAAATTCTCAGTAAATTACACGTAAATTAATGAGTGAATTATTCAGTAATTTATCAGTAAATTACTCGAGAAATTCTCTGTAAATTACTCAGTAAATTATTGGTAAATTCTCTGTAAATTACTCAGTAAATTACGTCGTAAATTCCCACAAAATTACTCAGGAAATTTCTCATTAAATTACACGTACAATTCTCTATAAATTATTCAGCAAATTCTTAGTAATTTATCAGAAAATTGTGAGTAAATTCACAAAAAATTACAAGAATTTTTTTTGTGAATTAATCAGTAAATTATGAGTAAATTACTCAAAAAATTGTCAGAAAATTCTATATAAATTCAAAGTAATTTCTTAGTAAATTATTCAGCAAATTACTTCATAAATTCGTAGTAAATTCTCAATAAATTACTCGTTATGCTTTCAATAATTTCTCTATAAATTACATTGTAAGTTATCTGTAAATTATTTAATAAATTGTAAATAAATTACTCAGAAAATTTTCAATAAATTCTAAGAAAATTCGGTATAAATTCCTTGTAAATTACTCGGTAAATTCTCGATAAATTCTCTGTAAATTACTCAGTTAATTATCCATAAGTTCTCAAAAAATTCTGAGTCAATTACTCAGAAAATTACTCAGTAAATTATTAGAAAATTACTCTGTAAATTCGAAGAAAATAACGCAGTAAATTATCTGTAAATTCTTAGCATATTATTTAATAAATTCTAAATAAATTACTGAGTAAATTCTCAATAAATTACTCCCTAAATTCTCAGTAAATTACACGTAAATTAATGAGTGAGTTATTCAGTAATTTATCAGTAAATTACTCGAGAAATTCTCTGTAAATTACTCAGTAAATTATTGGTAAATTCTCTGTAAATTACTCAGTAAATTACGTCGTAAATTCCCACAAAATTACTCAGGAAATTTCTCATTAAATTACACGTACAGTTCTCTATAAATTATTCAGCAAATTCTTAGTAATTTGTCAGAAAATTGTGAGTAAATTCACAAAAAATTACAAGAATTTTTTTTGTGAATTAATCAGTAAATTATGAGTAAATTACTCAAAAAATTGTCAGAAAATTCTATATAAATTCAAAGTAATTTCTTAGTAAATTATTCAGCAAATTACTTCATAAATTCGTAGTAAATTCTCAATGAATTACTCGTTATGCTTTCAATAAATTCTCTATAAATTACATTGTAAGTTATTTGTAAATTATTTAATAAATTGTAAATAAATTACTCAGAAAATTTTCAATAAATTCTAAGAAAATTCGGTATAAATTCCTTGTAAATTACTCTGTAAATTCTCGATAAATTCTCTGTAAATTACCCAGTTAATTATCCATAAGTTCTCAAAAAATTCTGAGTCAATTACTTAGTAAATTACTCAGTAAATTATTAGAAAATTACTCTGTAAATTCGAAGAAAATAACGCAGTAAATTATCTGTAAATTCTTAGAAAATTATTTAATAAATTCTAAATAAATTACTATGTAAATTCTCAATAAATTACTCCCTAAATTCTCAGTAAATTACACGTAAATTAATGAGTGAATTATTCAGTAATTTATCAGTAAATTACTCGAGAAATTCTCTGTAAATTACTCAGTAAATTATTGGTAAATTCTCTGTAAATTACTCAGTAAATTACGTCGTAAATTCGCACTAAATTACTCAGGAAATTTCTCATTAAATTACACGTACAATTCTCTATAAATTATTCAGCAAATTCTTAGTAATTTATCAGAAAATTGTGAGTAAATTCACAAAAAATTACAAGAATTTTTTTTGTGAATTAATCAGTAAATTATGAGTAAATTACTCAAAAAATTGTCAGAAAATTCTATATAAATTCAAAGTAATTTCTTAGTAAATTATTCAGCAAATTACTTCATAAATTCGTAGTAAATTCTCAATAAATTACTCGTTATGCTTTCAATAAATTCTCTATAAATTACATTGTAAGTTATCTGTAAATTATTTAATAAATTGTAAATAAATTACTCAGAAAATTTTCAATAAATTCTAAGAAAATTCGGTATAAATTCCTTGTAAATTACTCGGTAAATTCTCGATAAATTCTCTGTAAATTACTCAGTTAATTATCCATAAGTTCTCAAAAAATTCTGAGTCAATTACTCAGAAAATTACTCAGTAAATTATTAGAAAATTACTCTGTAAATTCGAAGAAAATAACGCAGTAAATTATCTGTAAATTCTTAGAAAATTATTTAATAAATTCTAAATAAATTACTGAGTAAATTCTCAATAAATTACTCCCTAAATTCTCAGTAAATTACACGTAAATTAATGAGTGAGTTATTCAGTAATTTATCAGTAAATTACTCGAGAAATTCTCTGTAAATTACTCAGTAAATTATTGGTAAATTCTCTGTAAATTACTCAGTAAATTACGTCGTAAATTCCCACAAAATTACTCAGGAAATTTCTCATTAAATTACACGTACAGTTCTCTATAAATTATTCAGCAAATTCTTAGTAATTTGTCAGAAAATTGTGAGTAAATTCACAAAAAATTACAAGAATTTTTTTTGTGAATTAATCAGTAAATTATGAGTAAATTACTCAAAAAATTGTCAGAAAATTCTATATAAATTCAATGTAATTTCTTAGTAAATTATTCAGCAAATTACTTCATAAATTCGTAGTAAATTCTCAATAAATTACTCGTTATGCTTTCAATAATTTCTCTATAAATTACATTGTAAGTTATCTGTAAATTATTTAATAAATTGTAAATAAATTACACAGAAATTTTTTAATAAATTCTAAGAAAATTCGGTATAAATTCCTTGTAAATTAATCGGTAAATTCTCGATAAATTCTCTGTAAATTACTCAGTTAATTATCCATAAGTTCTCAAAAAATTCTGAGTCAATTACTCAGAAAATTACTCAGTAAATTATTAGAAAATTACTCTGTAAATTCGAAGAAAATAACGCAGTAAATTATCTGTAAATTCTTAGTAAATTATTTAATAAATTCTAAATAAATTACAGAGTAAATTCTCAATAAATTACTCTCTAAATTCTCAGTAAATTACACGTAAATTAATGAGTGAGTTATTCAGTAATTTATCAGTAAATTACTCGAGAAATTCTCTGTAAATTACTCAGTAAATTATTGGTAAATTCTCTGTAAATTACTCAGTAAATTACGTCGTAAATTCGCACTAAATTACTCAGGAAATTTCTCATGAAATTACACGTACAGTTCTCTATAAATTATTCAGCAAATTCTTAGTAATTTATCAGAAAATTGTGAGTAAATTCACAAAAAATTACAAGAATTTTTTTTGTGAATTAATCAGTAAATTATGAGTAAATTACTCAAAAAATTGTCAGAAAATTCTATATAAATTCAAAGTAATTTCTTAGTAAATTATTCAGCAAATTACTTCATAAATTCGTAGTAAATTCTCAATAAATTACTCGTTATGCTTTCAATAAATTCTCTATAAATTACATTGTAAGTTATCTGTAAATTATTTAATAAATTGTAAATAAATTACTCAGAAAATTTTCAATAAATTCTAAGAAAATTCGGTATAAATTCCTTGTAAATTACTCGGTAAATTCTCGATAAATTCTCTGTAAATTACTCAGTTAATTATCCATAAGTTCTCAAAAGATTCTGAGTCAATTACTCAGAAAATTACTCAGTAAATTATTAGAAAATTACTCTGTAAATTCGAAGAAAATAACGCAGTAAATTATCTGTAAATTCTTAGTAAATTATTTAATAAATTCTAAATAAATTACAGAGTAAATTCTCAATAAATTACTCTCTAAATTCTCAGTAAATTACACGTAAATTAATGAGTGAGTTATTCAGTAATTTATCAGTAAATTACTCGAGAAATTCTCTGTAAATTACTCAGTAAATTATTGGTAAATTCTCTGTAAATTACTCAGTAAATTACGTCGTAAATTCGCACTAAATTACTCAGGAAATTTCTCATGAAATTACACGTACAGTTCTCTATAAATTATTCAGCAAATTCTTAGTAATTTATCAGAAAATTGTGAGTAAATTCACAAAAAATTACAAGAATTTTTTTTGTGAATTAATCAGTAAATTATGAGTAAATTACTCAAAAAATTGTCAGAAAATTCTATATAAATTCAAAGTAATTTCTTAGTAAATTATTCAGCAAATTACTTCATAAATTCGTAGTAAATTCTCAATAAATTACTCGTTGTGCTTTCAATAAATTCTCTATAAATTACATTGTAAGTTATCTGTAAATTATTTAATAAATTGTAAATAAATTACTCAGAAAAGTTTCAATAAATTCTAAGAAAATTCGGTATAAATTCCTTGTAAATTACTCGGTAAATTCTCTGTAAATTACTCAGTTAATTATCCATAAGTTCTCAAAAAATTCTGAGTCAATTACTTAGTAAATTACTCAGTAAATTATTAGAAAATTACTCTGTAAATTCGAAGAAAATAACGCAGTAAATTATCTGTAAATTCTTAGTAAATTATTTAATAAATTCTAAATAAATTACTGGGTAAATTCTCAATAAATTACTCCCTAAATTCTCAGTAAATTACACGTAAATTAATGAGTGAATTATTCAGTAATTTATCAGTAAATTACTCGAGAAATTCTCTGTAAATTACTCAGTAAATTATTGGTAAATTCTCTGTAAATTACTCAGTAAATTACGTCGTAAATTCGCACTAAATTACTCAGGAAATTTCTCATTAAATTACACGTACAATTCTCTATAAATTATTCAGCAAATTCTTAGTAATTTATCAGAAAATTGTGAGTAAATTCACAAAAAATTACAAGAATTTTTTTTGTGAATTAATCAGTAAATTATGAGTAAATTACTCAAAAAATTGTCAGAAAATTCTATATAAATTCAAAGTAATTTCTTAGTAAATTATTCAGCAAATTACTTCATAAATTCGTAGTAAATTCTCAATAAATTACTCGTTATGCTTTCAATAAATTCTCTATAAATTACATTGTAAGTTATCTGTAAATTATTTAATAAATTGTAAATAAATTACTCAGAAAATTTTCAATAAATTCTAAGAAAATTCGGTATAAATTCCTTGTAAATTACTCGGTAAATTCTCGATAAATTCTCTGTAAATTACTCAGTTAATTATCCATAAGTTCTCAAAAAATTCTGAGTCAATTACTCAGAAAATTACTCAGTAAATTATTTGAAAATTACTCTGTAAATTCGAAGAAAATAACGCAGTAAATTATCTGTAAATTCTTAGTATATTATTTAATAAATTCTAAATAAATTACTGAGTAAATTCTCAATAAATTACTCCCTAAATTCTCAGTAAATTACACGTAAATTAATGAGTGAGTTATTCAGTAATTTATCAGTAAATTACTCGAGAAATTCTCTGTAAATTACTCAGTAAATTATTGGTAAATTCTCTGTAAATTACTCAGTAAATTACGTCGTAAATTCGCACTAAATTACTCAGGAAATTTCTCATGAAATTACACGTACAGTTCTCTATAAATTATTCAGCAAATTCTTAGTAATTTATCAGAAAATTGTGAGTAAATTCACAAAAAATTACAAGAATTTTTTTTGTGAATTAATCAGTAAATTATGAGTAAAGTACTCAAAACATTGTCAGAAAATTCTATATAAATTCAAAGTAATTTCTTAGTAAATTATTCAGCAAATTACTTCATAAATTCGTAGTAAATTCTCAATAAATTACTCGTTGTGCTTTCAATAAATTCTCTATAAATTACATTGTAAGTTATCTGTAAATTATTTAATAAATTGTAAATAAATTACTCAGAAAATTTTCAATAAATTCTAAGAAAATTCGGTATAAATTCCTTGTAAATTACTCGGTAAATTCTCTGTAAATTACTCAGTAAATTATTAGAAAATTACTCTGTAAATTCGAAGAAAATAACGCAGTAAATTATCTGTAAATTCTTAGAAAATTATTTAATAAATTCTAAATAAATTACTGGGTAAATTCTCAATAAATTACTCCCTAAATTCTCAGTAAATTACACGTAAATTAATGAGTGAATTATTCAGTAATTTATCAGTAAATTACTCGAGAAATTCTCTGTAATTTACTCAGTAAATTATTGGTAAATTCTCTGTAAATTACTCAGTAAATTACGTCGTAAATTCCCACTAAATTACTCAGGAAATTTCTCATTAAATTACACGTACAGTTCTCTATAAATTATTCAGCAAATTCTTAGTAATTTATCAGAAAATTGTGAGTAAATTCACAAAAAATTACAAGAATTTTTTTTGTGAATTAATCAGTAAATTATGAGTAAATTTCTCAAAAAATATTCAGAAAATTCTATATAAATTCAAAGTAATTTCTTAGTAAATTATTCAGCAAATTACTTCATAAATTCGTAGTAAATTCACAATAAATTACTCGTTATGCTTTCAATAAATTCTCTATAAATTACATTGTAAGTTATCTGGAAATTATTTAATAAATTGTAAATAAATTACTCAGAAAATTTTCAATAAATTCTAAGAAAATTCGGTATAAATTCCTTGTAAATTACTCGGTAAATTCTCGATAAATTCTCTGTAAATTACTCAGTTAATTATCCATAAGTTCTCAAAAAATTCTGAGTCAATTACTCAGAAAATTACTCAGTAAATTATTAGAAAATTACTCTGTAAATTCGAAGAAAATAACGCAGTAAATTATCTGTAAATTCTTAGTATATTATTTAATAAATTCTAAATAAATTACTGAGTAAATTCTCAATAAATTACTCCCTAAATTCTTAGTAAATTACACGTAAATTAATGAGTGAGTTATTCAGTAATTTATCAGTAAATTAGTCGAGAAATTCTCTGTAAATTACTCAGTAAATTATTGGTAAATTCTCTGTAAATTACTCAGTAAATTACGTCGTAAATTCGCACTAAATTACTCAGGAAATTTCTCATGAAATTACACGTACAGTTCTCTATAAATTATTCAGCAAATTCTTAGTAATTTATCAGAAAATTGTGAGTAAATTCACAAAAAATTACAAGAATTTTTTTTGTGAATTAATCAGTAAATTATGAGTAAAGTACTCAAAACATTGTCAGAAAATTCTATATAAATTCAAAGTAATTTCTTAGTAAATTATTCAGCAAATTACTTCATAAATTCGTAGTAAATTCTCAATAAATTACTCGTTGTGCTTTCAATAAATTCTCTATAAATTACATTGTAAGTTATCTGTAAATTATTTAATAAATTGTAAATAAATTACTCAGAAAATTTTCAATAAATTCTAAGAAAATTCGGTATAAATTCCTTGTAAATTACTCGGTAAATTCTCTGTAAATTACTCAGTTAATTATCCATAAGTTCTCAAAAAATTCTGAGTCAATTACTTAGTAAATTACTCAGTAAATTATTAGAAAATTACTCTGTAAATTCGAAGAAAATAACGCAGTAAATTATCTGTAAATTCTTAGTAAATTATTTAATAAATTCTAAATAAATTACTGGGTAAATTCTCAATAAATTACTCCCTAAATTCTCAGTAAATTACACGTAAATTAATGAGTGAATTATTCAGTAATTTATCAGTAAATTACTCGAGAAATTCTCTGTAATTTACTCAGTAAATTATTGGTAAATTCTCTGTAAATTACTCAGTAAATTACGTCGTAAATTCCCACTAAATTACTCAGGAAATTTCTCATTAAATTACACGTACAGTTCTCTATAAATTATTCAGCAAATTCTTAGTAATTTATCAGAAAATTGTGAGTAAATTCACAAAAAATTACAAGAATTTTTTTTGTGAATTAATCAGTAAATTATGAGTAAATTTCTCAAAAAATATTCAGAAAATTCTATATAAATTCAAAGTAATTTCTTAGTAAATTATTCAGCAAATTACTTCATAAATTCGTAGTAAATTCACAATAAATTACTCGTTATGCTTTCAATAAATTCTCTATAAATTACATTGTAAGTTATCTGGAAATTATTTAATAAATTGTAAATAAATTACTCAGAAAATTTTCAATAAATTCTAAGAAAATTCGGTATAAATTCCTTGTAAATTACTCGGTAAATTCTCGATAAATTCTCTGTAAATTACTCAGTTAATTATCCATAAGTTCTCAAAAAATTCTGAGTCAATTACTCAGAAAATTACTCAGTAAATTATTAGAAAATTACTCTGTAAATTCGAAGAAAATAACGCAGTAAATTATCTGTAAATTCTTAGTATATTATTTAATAAATTCTAAATAAATTACTGAGTAAATTCTCAATAAATTACTCCCTAAATTCTCAGTAAATTACACGTAAATTAATGAGTGAGTTATTCAGTAATTTATCAGTAAATTACTCGAGAAATTCTCTGTAAATTACTCAGTAAATTATTGGTAAATTCTCTGTAAATTACTCAGTAAATTACGTCGTAAATTCGCACTAAATTACTCAGGAAATTTCTCATGAAATTACACGTACAGTTCTCTATAAATTATTCAGCAAATTCTTAGTAATTTATCAGAAAATTGTGAGTAAATTCACAAAAAATTACAAGAATTTTTTTTGTGAATTAATCAGTAAATTATGAGTAAATTACTCAAAACATTGTCAGAAAATTCTATATAAATTCAAAGTAATTTCTTAGTAAATTATTCAGCAAATTACTTCATAAATTCGTAGTAAATTCTCAATAAATTACTCGTTGTGCTTTCAATAAATTCTCTATAAATTACATTGTAAGTTATCTGTAAATTATTTAATAAATTGTAAATAAATTACTCAGAAAATTTTCAATAAATTCTAAGAAAATTCGGTATAAATTCCTTGTAAATTACTCGGTAAATTCTCTGTAAATTACTCAGTTAATTATCCATAAGTTCTCAAAAAATTCTGAGTCAATTACTTAGTAAATTACTCAGTAAATTATTAGAAAATTACTCTGTAAATTCGAAGAAAATAACGCAGTAAATTATCTGTAAATTCTTAGTAAATTATTTAATAAATTCTAAATAAATTACTGGGTAAATTCTCAATAAATTACTCCCTAAATTCTCAGTAAATTACACGTAAATTAATGAGTGAATTATTCAGTAATTTATCAGTAAATTACTCGAGAAATTCTCTGTAATTTACTCAGTAAATTATTGGTAAATTCTCTGTAAATTACTCAGTAAATTACGTCGTAAATTCCCACTAAATTACTCAGGAAATTTCTCATTAAATTACACGTACAGTTCTCTATAAATTATTCAGCAAATTCTTAGTAATTTATCAGAAAATTGTGAGTAAATTCGCAAAAAATTACAAGAATTTTTTTTGTGAATTAATCAGTAAATTATGAGTAAATTTCTCAAAAAATATTCAGAAAATTCTATATAAATTCAAAGTAATTTCTTAGTAAATTATTCAGCAAATTACTTCATAAATTCGTAGTAAATTCACAATAAATTACTCGTTATGCTTTCAATAAATTCTCTATAAATTACATTGTAAGTTATCTGGAAATTATTTAATAAATTGTAAATAAATTACTCAGAAAATTTTCAATAAATTCTAAGAAAATTCGGTATAAATTCCTTGTAAATTACTCGGTAAATTCTCGATAAATTCTCTGTAAATTACTCAGTTAATTATCCATAAGTTCTCAAAAAATTCTGAGTCAATTACTCAGAAAATTACTCAGTAAATTATTAGAAAATTACTCTGTAAATTCGAAGAAAATAACGCAGTAAATTATCTGTAAATTCTTAGTATATTATTTAATAAATTCTAAATAAATTACTGAGTAAATTCTCAATAAATTACTCCCTAAATTCTCAGTAAATTACACGTAAATTAATGAGTGAGTTATTCAGTAATTTATCAGTAAATTACTCGAGAAATTCTCTGTAAATTACTCAGTAAATTATTGGTAAATTCTCTGTAAATTACTCAGTAAATTACGTCGTAAATTCGCACTAAATTACTCAGGAAATTTCTCATGAAATTACACGTACAGTTCTCTATAAATTATTCAGCAAATTCTTAGTAATTTATCAGAAAATTGTGAGTAAATTCACAAAAAATTACAAGAATTTTTTTTGTGAATTAATCAGTAAATTATGAGTAAATTACTCAAAACATTGTCAGAAAATTCTATATAAATTCAAAGTAATTTCTTAGTAAATTATTCAGCAAATTACTTCATAAATTCGTAGTAAATTCTCAATAAATTACTCGTTGTGCTTTCAATAAATTCTCTATAAATTACATTGTAAGTTATCTGTAAATTATTTAATAAATTGTAAATAAATTACTCAGAAAATTTTCAATAAATTCTAAGAAAATTCGGTATAAATTCCTTGTAAATTACTCGGTAAATTCTCTGTAAATTACTCAGTTAATTATCCATAAGTTCTCAAAAAATTCTGAGTCAATTACTTAGTAAATTACTCAGTAAATTATTAGAAAATTACTCTGTAAATTCGAAGAAAATAACGCAGTAAATTATCTGTAAATTCTTAGTAAATTATTTAATAAATTCTAAATAAATTACTGGGTAAATTCTCAATAAATTACTCCCTAAATTCTCAGTAAATTACACGTAAATTAATGAGTGAATTATTCAGTAATTTATCAGTAAATTACTCGAGAAATTCTCTGTAATTTACTCAGTAAATTATTGGTAAATTCTCTGTAAATTACTCAGTAAATTACGTCGTAAATTCCCACTAAATTACTCAGGAAATTTCTCATTAAATTACACGTACAGTTCTCTATAAATTATTCAGCAAATTCTTAGTAATTTATCAGAAAATTGTGAGTAAATTCACAAAAAATTACAAGAATTTTTTTTGTGAATTAATCAGTAAATTATGAGTAAATTTCTTAAAAAATATTCAGAAAATTCTATATAAATTCAAAGTAATTTCTTAGTAAATTATTCAGCAAATTACTTCATAAATTCGTAGTAAATTCACAATAAATTACTCGTTATGCTTTCAATAAATTCTCTATAAATTACATTGTAAGTTATCTGGAAATTATTTAATAAATTGTAAATAAATTACTCAGAAAATTTTCAATAAATTCTAAGAAAATTCGGTATAAATTCCTTGTAAATTACTCGGTAAATTCTCGATAAATTCTCTGTAAATTACTCAGTTAATTATCCATAAGTTCTCAAAAAATTCTGAGTCAATTACTCAGAAAATTACTCAGTAAATTATTAGAAAATTACTCTGTAAATTCGAAGAAAATAACGCAGTAAATTATCTGTAAATTCTTAGTATATTATTTAATAAATTCTAAATAAATTACTGAGTAAATTCTCAATAAATTACTCCCTAAATTCTCAGTAAATTACACGTAAATTAATGAGTGAGTTATTCAGTAATTTATCAGTAAATTACTCGAGAAATTCTCTGTAAATTACTCAGTAAATTATTGGTAAATTCTCTGTAAATTACTCAGTAAATTACGTCGTAAATTCCCACAAAATTACTCAGGAAATTTCTCATTAAATTACACGTACAGTTCTCTATAAATTATTCAGCAAATTCTTAGTAATTTGTCAGAAAATTGTGAGTAAATTCACAAAAAATTACAAGAATTTTTTTTGTGAATTAATCAGTAAATTATGAGTAAATTTCTCAAAAAATATTCAGAAAATTCTATATAAATTCAAAGTAATTTCTTAGTAAATTATTCAGCAAATTACTTCATAAATTCGTAGTAAATTCTCAATAAATTACTCGTTATGCTTTCAATAATTTCTCTATAAATTACATTGTAAGTTATCTGTAAATTATTTAATAAATTCTAAGAAAATTCGGTATAAATTCCTTGTAAATTAATCGGTAAATTCTCGATAAATTCTCTGTAAATTACTCAGTTAATTATCCATAAGTTCTCAAAAAATTCTGAGTCAATTACTCAGAAAATTACTCAGTAAATTATTAGAAAATTACTCTGTAAATTCGAAGAAAATAACGCAGTAAATTATCTGTAAATTCTTAGTAAATTATTTAATAAATTCTAAATAAATTACAGAGTAAATTCTCAATAAATTACTCCCTAAATTCTCAGTAAATTACACGTAAATTAATGAGTGAGTTATTCAGTAATTTATCAGTAAATTACTCGAGAAATTCTCTGTAAATTACTCAGTAAATTATTGGTAAATTCTCTGTAAATTACTCAGTAAATTACGTCGTAAATTCCCACAAAATTACTCAGGAAATTTCTCATTAAATTACACGTACAGTTCTCTATAAATTATTCAGCAAATTCTTAGTAATTTGTCAGAAAATTGTGAGTAAATTCACAAAAAATTACAAGAATTTTTTTTGTGAATTAATCAGTAAATTATGAGTAAATTTCTCAAAAAATATTCAGAAAATTCTATATAAATTCAAAGTAATTTCTTAGTAAATTATTCAGCAAATTACTTCATAAATTCGTAGTAAATTCTCAATAAATTACTCGTTATGCTTTCAATAATTTCTCTATAAATTACATTGTAAGTTATCTGTAAATTATTTAATAAATTGTAAATAAATTACACAGAAATTTTTTAATAAATTCTAAGAAAATTCGGTATAAATTCCTTGTAAATTAATCGGTAAATTCTCGATAAATTCTCTGTAAATTACTCAGTTAATTATCCATAAGTTCTCAAAAAATTCTGAGTCAATTACTCAGAAAATTACTCAGTAAATTATTAGAAAATTACTCTGTAAATTCGAAGAAAATAACGCAGTAAATTATCTGTAAATTCTTAGTAAATTATTTAATAAATTCTAAATAAATTACAGAGTAAATTCTCAATAAATTACTCCCTAAATTCTCAGTAAATTACACGTAAATTAATGAGTGAGTTATTCAGTAATTTATCAGTAAATTACTCGAGAAATTCTCTGTAAATTACTCAGTAAATTATTGGTAAATTCTCTGTAAATTACTCAGTAAATTACGTCGTAAATTCGCACTAAATTACTCAGGAAATTTCTCATGAAATTACACGTACAGTTCTCTATAAATTATTCAGCAAATTCTTAGTAATTTATCAGAAAATTGTGAGTAAATTCACAAAAAATTACAAGAATTTTTTTTGTGAATTAATCAGTAAATTATGAGTAAATTACTCAAAAAATTGTCAGAAAATTCTATATAAATTCAAAGTAATTTCTTAGTAAATTATTCAGCAAATTACTTCATAAATTCGTAGTAAATTCTCAATAAATTACTCGTTGTGCTTTCAATAAATTCTCTATAAATTACATTGTAAGTTATCTGTAAATTATTTAATAAATTGTAAATAAATTACTCAGAAAATTTTCAATAAATTCTAAGAAAATTCGGTATAAATTCCTTGTAAATTACTCGGTAAATTCTCTGTAAATTACTCAGTTAATTATCCATAAGTTCTCAAAAAATTCTGAGTCAATTACTCAGAAAATTACTTAGTAAATTATTAGAAAATTACTCTGTAAATTCGAAGAAAATAACGCAGTAAATTATCTGTAAATTCTTAGTAAATTATTTAATAAATTCTAAATAAATTACTGGGTAAATTCTCAATAAATTACTCCCTAAATTCTCAGTAAATTACACGTAAATTAATGAGTGAATTATTCAGTAATTTATCAGTAAATTACTCGAGAAATTCTCTGTAAATTACTCAGTAAATTATTGGTAAATTCTCTGTAAATTACTCAGTAAATTACGTCGTAAATTCGCACTAAATTACTCAGGAAATTTCTCATTAAATTACACGTACAATTCTCTATAAATTATTCAGCAAATTCTTAGTAATTTATCAGAAAATTGTGAGTAAATTCACAAAAAATTACAAGAATTTTTTTTGTGAATTAATCAGTAAATTATGAGTAAATTACTCAAAAAATTGTCAGAAAATTCTATATAAATTCAAAGTAATTTCTTAGTAAATTATTCAGCAAATTACTTCATAAATTCGTAGTAAATTCTCAATAAATTACTCGTTATGCTTTCAATAAATTCTCTATAAATTACATTGTAAGTTATCTGTAAATTATTTAATAAATTGTAAATAAATTACTCAGAAAATTTTCAATAAATTCTAAGAAAATTCGGTATAAATTCCTTGTAAATTACTCGGCAAATTCTCGATAAATTCTCTGTAAATTACTCAGTTAATTATCCATAAGTTCTCAAAAAATTCTGAGTCAATTACTCAGAAAATTACTCAGTAAATTATTAGAAAATTACTCTGTAAATTCGAAGAAAATAACGCAGTAAATTATCTGTAAATTCTTAGCATATTATTTAATAAATTCTAAATAAATTACTGAGTAAATTCTCAATCAATTACTCCCTAAATTCTCAGTAAATTACACGTAAATTAATGAGTGAGTTATTCAGTAATTTATCAGTAAATTACTCGAGAAATTCTCTGTAAATTACTCAGTAAATTATTGGTAAATTCTCTGTAAATTACTCAGTAAATTACGTCGTAAATTCCCACAAAATTACTCAGGAAATTTCTCATTAAATTACACGTACAGTTCTCTATAAATTATTCAGCAAATTCTTAGTAATTTGTCAGAAAATTGTGAGTAAATTCACAAAAAATTACAAGAATTTTTTTTGTGAATTAATCAGTAAATTATGAGTAAATTACTCAAAAAATTGTCAGAAAATTCTATATAAATTCAAAGTAATTTCTTAGTAAATTATTCAGCAAATTACTTCATAAATTCGTAGTAAATTCTCAATGAATTACTCGTTATGCTTTCAATAAATTCTCTATAAATTACATTGTAAGTTATCTGTAAATTATTTAATAAATTGTAAATAAATTACTCAGAAAATTTTCAATAAATTCTAAGAAAATTCGGTATAAATTCCTTGTAAATTACTCTGTAAATTCTCGATAAATTCTCTGTAAATTACCCAGTTAATTATCCATAAGTTCTCAAAAAATTCTGAGTCAATTACTTAGTAAATTACTCAGTAAATTATTAGAAAATTACTCTGTAAATTCGAAGAAAATAACGCAGTAAATTATCTGTAAATTCTTAGAAAATTATTTAATAAATTCTAAATAAATTACTATGTAAATTCTCAATAAATTACTCCCTAAATTCTCAGTAAATTACACGTAAATTAATGAGTGAATTATTCAGTAATTTATCAGTAAATTACTCGAGAAATTCTCTGTAAATTACTCAGTAAATTATTGGTAAATTCTCTGTAAATTACTCAGTAAATTCCGTCGTAAATTCGCACTAAATTACTCAGGAAATTTCTCATTAAATTACACGTACAATTCTCTATAAATTATTCAGCAAATTCTTAGTAATTTATCAGAAAATTGTGAGTAAATTCACAAAAAATTACAAGAATTTTTTTTGTGAATTAATCAGTAAATTATGAGTAAATTACTCAAAAAATTGTCAGAAAATTCTATATAAATTCAAAGTAATTTCTTAGTAAATTATTCAGCAAATTACTTCATAAATTCGTAGTAAATTCTCAATAAATTACTCGTTATGCTTTCAATAAATTCTCTATAAATTACATTGTAAGTTATCTGTAAATTATTTAATAAATTGTAAATAAATTACTCAGAAAATTTTCAATAAATTCTAAGAAAATTCGGTATAAATTCCTTGTAAATTACTCGGTAAATTCTCGATAAATTCTCTGTAAATTACTCAGTTAATTATCCATAAGTTCTCAAAAAATTCTGAGTCAATTACTCAGAAAATTACTCAGTAAATTATTTGAAAATTACTCTGTAAATTCGAAGAAAATAACGCAGTAAATTATCTGTAAATTCTTAGTATATTATTTAATAAATTCTAAATAAATTACTGAGTAAATTCTCAATAAATTACTCCCTAAATTCTCAGTAAATTGCACGTAAATTAATGAGTGAGTTATTCAGTAATTTATCAGTAAATTACTCGAGAAATTCTCTGTAAATTACTCAGTAAATTATTGGTAAATTCTCTGTAAATTACTCAGTAAATTACGTCGTAAATTCGCACTAAATTACTCAGGAAATTTCTCATGAAATTACACGTACAGTTCTCTATAAATTATTCAGCAAATTCTTAGTAATTTATCAGAAAATTGTGAGTAAATTCACAAAAAATTACACGAATTTTTTTTGTGAATTAATCAGTAAATTATGAGTAAATTACTCAAAAAATTGTCAGAAAATTCTATATAAATTCAAAGTAATTTCTTAGTAAATTATTCAGCAAATTACTTCATAAATTCGTAGTAAATTCTCAATAAATTACTCGTTGTGCTTTCAATAAATTCTCTATAAATTACATTGTAAGTTATCTGTAAATTATTTAATAAATTGTAAATAAATTACTCAGAAAATTTTCAATAAATTCTAAGAAAATTCGGTATAAATTCCTTGTAAATTACTCGGTAAATTCTCTGTAAATTACCCAGTTAATTATCCATAAGTTCTCAAAAAATTCTGAGTCAATTACTTAGTAAATTACTCAGTAAATTATTAGAAAATTACTCTGTAAATTCGAAGAAAATAACGCAGTAAATTATCTGTAAATTCTTAGTAAATTATTTAATAAATTCTAAATAAATTACTGGGTAAATTCTCAATAAATTACTCCCTAAATTCTCAGTAAATTACACGTAAATTAATGAGTGAATTATTCAGTAATTTATCAGAAAATTACTCGAGAAATTCTCTGTAATTTACTCAGTAAATTATTGGTAAATTCTCTGTAAATTACTCAGTAAATTACGTCGTAAATTCCCACTAAATTACTCAGGAAATTTCTCATTAAATTACACGTACAGTTCTCTATAAATTATTCAGCAAATTCTTAGTAATTTATCAGAAAATTGTGAGTAAATTCACAAAAAATTACAAGAATTTTTTTTGTGAATTAATCAGTAAATTATGAGTAAATTTCTCAAAAAATATTCAGAAAATTCTATATAAATTCAAAGTAATTTCTTAGTAAATTATTCAGCAAATTACTTCATAAATTCGTAGTAAATTCACAATAAATTACTCGTTATGCTTTTAATAAATTCTCTATAAATTACATTGTAAGTTATCTGGAAATTATTTAATAAATTGTAAATAAATTACTCAGAAAATTTTCAATAAATTCTAAGAAAATTCGGTATAAATTCCTTGTAAATTACTCGGTAAATTCTCGATAAATTCTCTGTAAATTACTCAGTTAATTATCCATAAGTTCTCAAAAAATTCTGAGTCAATTACTCAGAAAATTACTCAGTAAATTATTAGAAAATTACTCTGTAAATTCGAAGAAAATAACGCAGTAAATTATCTGTAAATTCTTAGTAAATTATTTAATAAATTCTAAATAAATTACTGAGTAAATTCTCAATAAATTACTCCCTAAATTCTCAGTAAATTACACGTAAATTAATGAGTGAGTTATTCAGTAATTTATCAGTAAATTACTCGAGAAATTCTCTGTAAATTACTCAGTAAATTATTGGTAAATTCTCTGTAAATTACTCAGTAAATTACGTCGTAAATTCCCACTAAATTACTCAGGAAATTTCTCATTATATTACACGTACAGTTCTCTATAAATTATTCAGCAAATTCTTAGTAATTTATCAGAAAATTGTGAGTAAATTCACAAAAAATTACAAGAATTTTTTTTGTGAATTAATCAGTAAATTATGAGTAAATTACTCAAAAAATTGTCAGAAAATTCTATATAAATTCAAAGTAATTTCTTAGTAAATTATTCAGCAAATTACTTCATAAATTCGTAGTAAATTCTCAATAAATTACTCGTTATGCTTTCAATAAATTCTCTATAAATTACATTGTAAGTTATCTGTAAATTATTTAACAAATTGTAAATAAATTACACAGAAAATTTTCAATAAATTCTAAGCAAATTCGGTATAAATTCCTTGTAAATTACTCGGTAAATTCTCGATAAATTCTCTGTAAATTACCCAGTTAATTATCCATAAGTTCTCAAAAAATTCTGAGTCAATTACTTAGTAAATTACTCAGTATATTATTAGAAAATTACTCTGTAAATTCCAAGAAAATAACGCAGTAAATTATCTGTAAATTCTTAGGAAATTATTTAATAAATTCTAAATAAATTACTGAGTAAATTCTCAATAAATTACTCCCTCAATTCTCAGTAAATTACAAGTAAATTAATGAGTGAATTATTCAGTAATTTATCAGTAAATTACTCGATAAATTCTCTGTAAATTACTCAGTAAATTATTTGTAAATTCTCTGTAAATTACTCAGTAAATTACTTCGTAAATTCCCACTAAATTACTCAGGAAATTTCTCATTAAATTACACGGAAAATTCTCTATAAATTATTCAGCAAATTCTTAGTAATTTATCAGAAAATTGTGAGTAAATTCCCAAAAAATTAGAAGAATTTTTTTTGTGAATTAATCAGTAAATTATGAGTAAATTACTCAAAAAATTGTCAGAAAATTCTATATAAATTCAAAGTAATTTCTTAGTAAATTATTCAGCAAATTACTTCATAAATTCGTAGTAAATTCTCAATAAATTACTCGTTATGCTTTCAATAAATTCTCTATAAATTACATTGTAAGTTATCTGTAAATTATTTAATAAATTGTAAATAAATTACTCAGAAAATTTTCAATAAATTCTAAGAAAATTCGGTATAAATTCCTTGTAAATTACAAGGTAAATTCTCTGTAAATTACTCAGTTAATTATCCATAAGTTCTCAAAAAATTCTGAGTCAATTACTTAGTAAATTACTCAGTAAATTATTAGAAAATTACTCTGTAAATTCGAAGAAAATAACGCAGTAAATTATCTGTAAATTCTTAGTAAATTATTTAATAAATTCTAAATAAATTACTGGGTAAATTCTCAATAAATTACTCCCTAAATTCTCAGTAAATTACACGTAAATTAATGAGTGAATTATTCAGTAATTTATCAGTAAATTACTCGAGAAATTCTCTGTAATTTACTCAGTAAATTATTGGTAAATTCTCTGTAAATTACTCAGAAAATTACGTCGTAAATTCCCACTAAATTACTCAGGAAATTTCTCATTAAATTACACGTACAGTTCTCTATAAATTATTCAGCAAATTCTTAGTAATTTATCAGAAAATTGTGAGTAAATTCACAAAAAATTACAAGAATTTTTTTTGTGAATTAATCAGTAAATTATGAGTAAATTTGTCAAAGAATATTCAGAAAATTCTATATAAATTCAAAGTAATTTCTTAGTAAATTATTCAGCAAATTACTTCATAAATTCGTTGTAAATTCTCAATAAATTACTCGTTATGCTTTCAATAAATTCTCTATAAATTACATTGTAAGTTATCTGTAAATTATTTAATAAATTGTAAATAAATTACTCAGAAAATTTTCAATAAATTCTAAGAAAATTCGGTATAAATTCCTTGTAAATTACTCAGTTAATTATCCATAAGTTCTCAAAAAATTCTGAGTCAATTACTCAGAAAATTACTCAGTAAATTATTAGAAAATTACTCTGTAAATTCGAAGAAAATAACGCAGTAAATTATCTGTAAATTCTTAGTAAATTATTTAATAAATTCTAAATAAATTACTGAGTAAATTCTCAATAAATTACTCCCTAAATTCTCAGTAAATTACACGTAAATTAATGAGTGGGTTATTCAGTAATTTATCAGTAAATTACTCGAGAAATTCTCTGTAAATTACTCAGTAAATTATTGGTAAATTCTCTGTAAATTACTCAGTAAATTACGTCGTAAATTCCCACTAAATTACTCAGGAAATTTCGCATTAAATTACACGTACAGTTCTCTATAAATTATTCAGCAAATTCTTAGTAATTTATCAGAAAATTGTGAGTAAATTCACAAAAAATTACAAGAATTTTTTTTGTGAATTAATCAGTAAATTATGAGTAAATTACTCAAAAAATTGTCAGAAAATTCTATATAAATTCAAAGTAATTTCTTAGTAAATTATTCAGCAAATTACTTCATAAATTCGTAGTAAATTCTCAATAAATTACTCGTTATGCTTTCAATAAATTCTCTATAAATTACATTGTAAGTTATCTGTAAATTATTTAATAAATTGTAAATAAATTACTCAGAAAATTTTCAATGAATTCGAAGAAAATTCTGTATAAATTCCTTGTAAATTACTCGGTAAATTTTCGATAAATTCTCTGTAAATTACTCAGTTAATTATCCATAAGTTCTCAAAAAATTCTGAGTCAATTACTTAGTAAATTACTCAGTATATTATTAGAAAATTACTCTGTAAATTCGAAGAAAATAACGCAGTAAATTATCTGTAAATTCTTAGTAAATTATTTAATAAATTCTAAATAAATTACTGAGTAAATTCTCAATAAATTACTCCCTAAATTCTCAGTAAATTACACGTAAATTAATGAGTGAATTATTCAGTAATTTATCAGTAAATTACTCGAGAAATTCTCTGTAAATTACTCAGTAAATTATTGGTAAATTCTCTGTAAATTACTCAGTAAATTACGTCGTAAATTCGCACTAAATTACTCGGGAAATTTCTCATTAAATTACACGTACAGTTCTCTATAAATTATTTAGCAAATTCTTAGTAATTTATCAGAAAATTGTGAGTAAATTCACAAAAAATTACAAGAATTTTTTTTTGTGAATTAATCAGTAAATTATGAGTAAATTACTCAAAAAATTGTCAGAAAATTCTATATAAATTCAAAGTAATTTCTTAGTAAATTATTCAGCAAATTACTTCATAAATTCGTAGTAAATTCTCAATAAATTACTCGTTATGCTTTCAATAAATTCTCTATAAATTACATTGTAAGTTATCTGTAAATTATTTAATAAATTGTAAATAAATTACTCAGAAAATTTTCAATAAATTCTAAGAAAATTCGGTATAAATTCCTTGTAAATTACTCGGTAAATTCTCGATAAATTCTCTGTAAATTACTCAGTTAATTATCCATAAGTTCTCAAAAAATTCTGAGCCAATTACTTAGTAAATTACTCAGTAAATTCGAAGAAAATTACGCAGTAAATTATCTGTAAATTCTTAGTAAATTATTTAATAAATTCTAAATAAATTACTGAGTAAATTCTCAATAAATTACTCCCTAAATTCTCAGTAAATTACACGTAAATTAATGAGTGAATTATTCAGTAATTTATCAGTAAATTACTCGAGAAATTCTCTGTAAATTACTCAGTAAATTATTGGTAAATTCTCTGTAAATTACTCAGTAAATTACGTCGTAAATTCCCACTAAATTACTCAGGAAATTTCTCATTAAATTACACGTACAGTTCTCTATAAATTATTCAGCAAATTCTTAGTAATTTATCAGAAAATTGTGAGTAAATTCACAAAAAATTACAAGAATTTTTTTTGTGAATTAATCAGTAAATTATGAGTAAATTACTCAAAAAATTGTCAGAAAATTCTATATAAATTCAAAGTAATTTCTTAGTAAATTATTCAGCAAATTACTTCATAAATTCGTAGTAAATTCTCAATAAATTTCTCGTTATGCTTTCAATAAATTCTCTATAAATTACATTGTAAGTTATCTGTAAATTATTTAATAAATTGTAAATAAATTACTCAGAAAATTTTGAATAAATTCTAAGAAAATTCGGTATAAATTCCTTCTAAATTACTCGGTAAATTCTCGATAAATTCCCTGTAAATTACTCAGTTAATTATCCATAAGTTCTCAAAAAATTCTGAGTCAATTACTTAGTAAATTACTCATTAAATTGTTAGAAAATTACTCTGTAAATTCGAAGAAAATAACGCAGTAAATTATCTGTAAATTCTTAGTAAATTATTTAATAAATTCTAAATAAATTACTGGGTAAATTCTCAATAAATTACTCCCTAAATTCTCAGTAAATTACACGTAAATTAATGAGTGAATTATTCAGTAATTTATCAGTAAATTACTCGAGAAATTCTCTGTAAATTACTCAGTAAATTATTGGTAAATTCTCTGTAAATTACTTAGTAAATTACGTCGTAAATTCGCACTAAATTACTCAGGAAATTTCTCATTAAATTACACGTACAGTTCTCTATAAATTATTCAGCAAATTCTTAGTAATTTATCAGAAAATTGTGAGTAAATTCACAAAAAATTACAAGAATTTTTTTTGTGAATTAATCAGTAAATTATGAGTAAATTACTCAAAAAATTGTCAGAAAATTCTATATAAATTCAAAGTAATTTCTTAGTAAATTATTCAGCAAATTACTTCATAAATTCGTAGTAAATTCTCAATAAATTACTCGTTATGCTTTCAATAAATTCTCTATAAATTACATTGTAAGTTATCTGTAAATTATTTAATAAATTGTAAATAAATTACTCAGAAAATTTTCAATGAATTCTAAGAAAATTCTGTATAAATTCCTTGTAAATTACTCAGTAAATTCTCGATAAATTCTCTGTAAATTACTCAGTTAATTATCCATAAGTTCTCAAAAAATTCTGAGTCAATTACTTAGTAAATTACTCAGTATATTACTAGAAAATTACTCTGTAAATTCGAAGAAAATAACGCAGTAAATTATCTGTAAATTCTTAGTAAATTATTTAATAAATTCTAAATAAATTACTGAGTAAATTCTCAATAAATTACTCCCTAAATTCTCAGTAAATTACAAGTAAATTAATGAGTGAATTATTCAGTAATTTATCAGTAAATTACTCGATAAATTCTCTGTAAATTACTCAGTAAATTACTTCGTAAATTCCCACTAAATTACTCAGGAAATTTCTCATTAAATTACACGGAAAATTCTCTATAAATTATTCAGCAAATTCTTAGTAATTTATCAGAAAATTGTGAGTAAATTCACAAAAAATTACAAGAATTTTTTTTGTGAATTAATCAGTAAATTATGAGTAAATTACTCAAAAAATTGTCAGAAAATTCTATATAAATTCAAAGTAATTTCTTAGTAAATTATTCAGCAAATTACTTCATAAATTCGTAGTAAATTCTCAATAAATTACTCGTTATGCTTTCAATAAATTCTCTATAAATTACATTGTAAGTTATCTGTAAATTATTAAATAAATTGTAAATAAATTACTCAGAAAATTTTCAATAAATTCTAAGAAAATTCTGTATAAATTCCTTGTAAATTACTCGGTAAATTCTCGATAAATTCTCTGTAAATTACTCAGTTAATTATCCATAAGTTCTCAAAAAATTCTGAGTCAATTACTTAGTAAATTACTCAGTAAATTATTAGAAAATTACTCTGTAAATTCGAAGAAAATAACGCAGTAAATTATCTGTAAATTCTTAGTAAATTATTTAATAAATTCTAAATAAATTACTGAGTAAATTCTCAATAAATTACTCCCTAAATTCTCAGTAAATTACACGTAAATTAATGAGTGAATTATTCAGTAATTTATCAGTAAATTACTCAGTAAATTACTCAGTAAATTACGTCGTAAATTCCCACTAAATTACTCAGGAAATTTCTCATTAAATTACACGTACAGTTCTCTATAAATTATTCAGCAAATTCTTAGTAATTTATCAGAAAATTGTGAGTAAATTCACAAAAAATTACAAGAATTTTTTTTGTGAATTAATCAGTAAATTATGAGTAAATTACTCAAAAAATTGTCAGAAAATTCTATATAAATTCAAAGTAATTTCCTAGTAAATTATTCAGCAAATTACTTCATAAATTCGTAGTAAATTCTCAATAAATTACTCGTTATGCTTTCAATAAATTCTCTATAAATTACATTGTAAGTTATCTGTAAATTATTTAATAAATTGTAAATAAATTACTCAGAAAATTTTCAATAAATTCTAAGAAAATTCGGTATAAATTCCATGTAAATTACTCGGTAAATTCTCGATAAATTCTCTGTAAATTACTCAGTTAATTATCCATAAGTTCTCAAAAAATTCTGAGTCAATTACTTAGTAAATTACTCTGTAAATTATTAGAAAATTACTCTGTAAATTCGAAGAAAATAACGCAGTAAATTATCTGTAAATTCTTAGTAAATTATTTAATAAATTCTAAATAAATTACTGGGTAAATTCTCAATAAATTACTCCCTAAATTCTCAGTAAATTACACGTAAATTAATGAGTGAATTATTCAGTAATTTATCAGTAAATTACTCGAGAAATTCTCTGTAAATTACTCAGTAAATTATTGGTAAATTCTCTGTAAATTACTCAGTAAATTACGTCGTAAATTCCCACTAAATTACTCAGGAAATTTCTCATTAAATTACACGTACAGTTCTCTATAAATTATTCAGCAAATTCTTAGTAACTTATCAGAAAATTGTGAGTAAATTCACAAAAAATTACAAGATTTATTTTTGTGAATTAATCAGGGAATTATGAGTAAATTACTCAAAAAATTGTCAGAAAATTCTATATAAATTCAAAGTAATTTCTTAGCAAATTATTCAGCAAATTACTTCATAAATTCGTAGTAAATTCTCAATAAATTACTCGTTATGCTTTCAATAAATTCTCTATAAATTACATTGTAAGTTATCTGAAAATTATATAATAAATTGTAAATAAATTACTCAGAAAATTTTCAATAAATTCTAAGAAAATTCGGTATAAATTCCTTGTAAATTACTCGGTAAATTCTCGATAAATTCTCTGTAAATTACTCGGTTAATTATCCACAAGTTCTCAAAAAATTCCGAGTCAATTACTTAGTAAATTACTCAGTAAATTATTAGAAAATTACTCTGTAAATTCGAAGAAAATAACGCAGTAAATTATCTGTAAATTCTTAGTAAATTATTTAATAAATTCTAAATAAATTACTGGGTAAATTCTCAATAAATTACTCCCTAAATTCTCAGTAAATTACACGTAAATTAATGAGTGAATTATTCAGTAATTTGTCAGTAAATTACTTAGTAAATTATTGGTAAATTCTCTGTAAATTACTCAGTAAATTACGTCGTAAATTCCCACTAAATTACTCAGGAAATTTCTCATTAAATTACACGTACAGTTCTCTATAAATTATTCAGCAAATTCTTAGTAATTTATCAGAAAATTGTGAGTAAATTCACAAAAAATTACAAGAATTTTTTTCGTGAATTAATCAGTAAATTATGAGTAAATTACTCAAAAAATTGTCAGAAAATTCTATATAAATTCAAAGTAATTTCTTAGTAAATTATTCAGCAAATTACTTCATAAATTCGTAGTAAATTCTCAATAAATTACTCGTTATGCTTTCAATAAATTCTCTATAAATTACATTGTAAGTTATCTGTAAATTATTTAATAAATTGTAAATAAATTACTCAGAAAATTTTCAATAAATTGTAAGAAAATTCTGTATAAATTCCTTGTAAATTACTCTGTAAATTCTCGATAAATTCTCTGTAAATTACTCAGTTAATTATCCATAAGTTCTCAAAAAATTCTGAGTCAATTACTTAGTAAATTACTCAGTAAATTATTAGAAAATTACTCTGTAAATTCGAAGAAAATAACGCAGTAAATTATCTGTAAATTCTTAGTAAATTATTTAATAAATTCTAAATAAATTACTGAGTAAATTCTCAATAAATTACTCCGTAAATTCTCAGTAAATTACACGTAAATTAATGAGTGAATTATTCAGTAATTTATCAGTAAATTACTCGAGAAATTCTCTGTAAATTACTCAGTAAATTAATGGTAAATTCTCTGTAAATTACTCAGTAAATTACGTCGTAAATTCCCACTAAATTACTCAGGAAATTTCTCATTAACTTACACGTACAGTTCTCTATAAATTATTCAGCAAATTCTTAGTAATTTATCAGAAAATTGTGAGTAAATTCACAAAAAATTACAAGAATTTTTTTTTTGAATTAATCAGTAAATTATGAGTAAATTACACAAAAAATTGTCAGAAAATTCTATATAAATTCAAAGTAATTTCTTAGTAAATTATTCAGCAAATTACTTCATAAATTCGTAGTAAATTCTCAATAAATTACTCGTTATGCTTTCAATAAATTCTCTATAAATTACATTGTAAGTTATCTGTAAATTATTTAATAAATTGTAAATAAATTACTCAGAAAATTTTCAATAAATTCTAAGAAAATTCGGTATAAATTCCTTGTAAATTACTCGGTAAATTCTCGATAAATTCTCTATAAATTACTCAGTTAATTATCCATAAGTTCTCAAAAAATTCCGAGTCAATTACTTAGTAAATTACTCAGTAAATTATTAGAAAATTACTCTGTAAATTCGAAGAAAATAACGCAGTAAATTATCTGTAAATTCTTAGTAAATTATTTAATAAATTCTAAATAAATTACTGGGTAAATTCTCAATAAATTACTCCCTAAATTCTCAGTAAATTACACGTAAATTAATGAGTGAATTATTCAGTAATTTATCAGTAAGTTACTCAGTAAATTATTGGTAAATTCTCTGTAAATTACTCAGTAAATTACGTCGTAAATTCCCACTAAATTACTCAGGAAATTTCTCATTAAATTACACGTACAGTTCTCCAGAAATTATTCAGCAAATTCTTAGTAATTTATCAGAAAATTGTGAGTAAATTCACAAAAAATTACAAGAATTTTTTTTGTGAATTAATCAGTAAATTATGAGTAAATTACTCAAAAAATTGTCAGAAAATTCTATATAAATTCAAAGTAATTTCTTAGTAAATTATTCAGCAAATTACTTCATAAATTCGTAGTAAATTCTCAATAAATTACTCGTTATGCTTTCAATAAATTCTCTATAAATTACATTGTAAGTTATCTGTAAATTATTTAATAAATTGTAAATAAATTACTCAGAAAATTTTCAATAAATTCTAAGAAAATTCGGTATAAATTCCTTGTAAATTACTCGGTAAATTCTCGATAAATTCTCTATAAATTACTCAGTTAATTATCCATAAGTTCTAAAAAAATTCCGAGTCAATTACTTAGTAAATTACTCAGTAAATTATTAGAAAATTACTCTGTAAATTCGAAGAAAATAACGCAGTAAATTATCTGTAAATTCTTAGTAAATTATTTAATAAATTCTAAATAAATTACTGGGTAAATTCTCAATAAATTACTCCCTAAATTCTCAGTAAATTACACGTAAATTAATGAGTGAATTATTCAGTAATTTATCAGTAAATTACTCAGTAAATTATTGGTAAATTCTCTGTAAATTACTCAGTAAATTACGTCGTAAATTCCCACTAAATTACTCAGGAAATTTCTCATTAAATTACACGTACAGTTCTCTATAAATTATTCAGCAAATTCTTAGTAATTTATCAGAAAATTGTGAGTAAATTCACAAAAAATTACAAGAATTTTTTTTGTGAATTAATCAGTAAATTATGAGTAAATTACTCAAAAAATTGTCAGAAAATTCTATATAAATTCAAAGTAATTTCTTAGTAAATTATTCAGCAAATTACTTCATAAATTCGTAGTAAATTCTCAATAAATTACTCGTTATGCTTTCAATAAATTCTCTATAAATTACATTGTAAGTTATCTGTAAATTATTTAATAAATTGTAAATAAATTACTCAGAAAATTTTCAATAAATTCTAAGAAAATTCTGAGTCAATTACTTAGTAAATTACTCAATAAATTATTAGAAAATTACTCTGTAAATTCGAAGAAAATAACGTCGTAAATTATCTGTAAATTCTTAGTAAATTATTTAATAAATTCTAAATAAATTACTGGGGAAATTCTCAATAAATTACTCCCTAAATTCTCAGTAAATTACACGTAAATTAATGAGTGAATTATTCAGTAATTTATCAGTAAATTACTTAGTAAATTATTGGTAAATTCTCTGTAAATTACTCAGTAAATTACGTCGTAAATTCCCACTAAATTACTCAGGAAATTTCTCATTAAATTACGCGTACAGTTCTCTATAAATTATTCAGCAAATTCTTAGTAATTTATCAGAAAATTGTGAGTAAATTCACAAAAAATTACAAGAATTTTTTTTGTGAATTAATCAGTAAATTATGAGTAAATTACACAAAAAATTGTCAGAAAATTCTATATAAATTCAAAGTAATTTCTTAGTAAATTATTCAGCAAATTACTTCAATAAATTCTAAGAAAATTTTGTATAAATTCCTTGTAAATTACTCGGTAAATTCTCGATAAATTCTCTGTAAATTACTCAGTTAATTATCCATAAGTTCTCAAAAAATTCTGAGTCAATTACTTAGTAAATTACTCAGTATATTATTAGAAAATTACTCTGTAAATTCCAAGAAAATAACGCAGTAAATTATCTGTAAATTCTTAGGAAATTATTTAATAAATTCTAAATAAATTACTGAGTAAATTCTCAATAAATTACTCCCTCAATTCTCAGTAAATTACAAGTAAATTAATGAGTGAATTATTCAGTAATTTATCAGTAAATTACTCGATAAATTCTCTGTAAATTACTCACTAAATTATTTGTAAATTCCCTGTAAATTACTCAGTAAATTACTTCGTAAATTCCCACTAAATTACTCAGGAAATTTCTCATTAAATTACACGGAAAATTCTCTATAAATTATTCAGCAAATTCTTAGTAATTTATCAGAAAATTGTGAGTAAATTCACAAAAAATTACAAGAATTTTTTTTGTGAATTAATCAGTAAATTATGAGTAAATTACTCAAAAAATTGTCCGAAAATTCTATATAAATTCAAAGTAATTTCTTAGTAAATTATTCAGCAAATTACTTCATAAATTCGTAGTAAATTCTCAATAAATTACCCGTTATGCTTTCAATAAATTCTCTATAAATTACATTGTAAGTTATCTGTAAATTATTTAATAAATTGTAAATAAATTACTCAGAAAATTTTCAATAAATTCTAAGAAAATTCTGAGTCAATTACTTAGTAAATTACTCAATAAATTATTAGAAAATTACTCTGTAAATTCGAAGAAAATAACGCCGTAAATTATCTGTAAATTCTTAGTAAATTATTTAATAAATTCTAAATAAATTACTGGGTAAATTCTCAATAAATTACTCCCTAAATTCTCAGTAAATTACACGTAAATTTATGAGTGAATTATTCAGTAATTTATCAGTAAATTACTTAGTAAATTATTGGTAAATTCTCTGTAAATTACTCAGTAAATTACGTCGTAAATTCCCACTAAATTACTCAGGAAATTTCTCATTAAATTACGCGTACAGTTCTCTAAAAATTATTCAGCAAATTCTTAGTAATTTATCAGAAAATTGTGAGTAAATTCACAAAAAATTACAAGAATTTTTTTTGTGAATTAATCAGTAAATTATGAGTAAATTACACAAAAAATTGTCAGAAAATTCTATATAAATTCAAAGTAATTTCTTAGTAAATTATTCAGCAAATTACTTCAATAAATTCTAAGAAAATTTTGTATAAATTCCTTGTAAATTACTCGGTAAATTCTCGATAAATTCTCTGTTAATTACTCAGTTAATTATCCATAAGTTCTCAAAAAATTCTGAGTCAATTACTTAGTAAATTACTCAGTATATTATTAGAAAATTACTCTGTAAATTCCAAGAAAATAACGCAGTAAATTATCTGTAAATTCTTAGGAAATTATTTAATAAATTCTAAATAAATTACTGAGTAAATTCTCAATAAATTACTCCCTCAATTCTCAGTAAATTACAAGTAAATTAATGAGTGAATTATTCAGTAATTTATCAGTAAATTACTCGATAAATTCTCTGTAAATTACTCAGTAAATTATTTGTAAATTCTCTGTAAATTACTCAGTAAATTACTTCGTAAATTCCCACTAAATTACTCAGGAAATTTCTCATTAAATTACACGGAAAATTCTCTATAAATTATTCAGCAAATTCTTAGTAATTTATCAGAAAATTGTGAGTAAATTCACAAAAAATTACAAGAATTTTTTTTGTGAATTAATCAGTAAATTATGAGTAAATTACTCAAAAAATTGTCAGAAAATTCTATATAAATTCAAAGTAATTTCTTAGTAAATTATTCAGCAAATTACTTCATAAATTCGTAGTAAATTCTCAATAAATTACTCGTTATGCTTTCAATAAATTCTCTATAAATTACATTGTAAGTTATCTGTAAATTATTTAATAAATTGTAAATAAATTACTCAGAAAATTTTCAATAAATTCTAAGAAAATTCTGTATAAATTCCTTGTAAATTACTCGGTAAATTCTTGATAAATTCTCTGTAAATTACTCAGTTAATTATCCATAATTCTCAAAAAATTCTGAGTCAATTACTTAGTAAATTACTCAGTAAATTATTAGAAAATTACTCTGTAAATTCCAAGAAAATAACGCAGTAAATTATCTGTAAATTCTTAGTAAATTATTTAATAAATTCTAAATAAATTACTGAGTAAATTCTCAATAAATTACTTCCTAAAGTCTCAGTAAATTACACGTAAATTAATGAGTTAATTATTCAGTAATTTATCAGTAAATTACTCGAGAAATTCTCTGTAAATTACTCAGTAAATTATTGGTAAATTCTCTGTAAATTACTCAGTAAATTACGTCGTAAATTCCCACTAAATTACTCAGGAAATTTCTCATTAAATTACACGTACAGTTCTCTATAAATTATTCAGCAAATTCTTAGTAATTTATCAGAAAATTGTGAGTAAATTCACAAAAAATTACAAGAATTTTTTTTGTGAATTAATCAGTAAATTATGAGTAAATTACTCAAAAAATTGTCAGAAAATTCTATATAAATTCAAAGTAATTTCTTAGTAAATTATTCAGCAAATTACTTCATAAATTCGTAGTAAATTCTCAATAAATTACTCGTTATGCTTTCAATAAATTCTCTATGAATTACATTGTAAGTTATCTGTAAATTATTTAATAAATTGTAAATAAATTACTCAGAAAATTTTCAATAAATTCTAAGAAAATTCGGTATAAATTCCTTGTAAATTACTCGGTAAATTCTCGATAAATTCTCTGTAAATTACTTAGTTAATTATCCATAAGTTCTCAAAAAATTCCGAGTCAATTACTTAGTAAATTACTCAGTAAATTATTAGAAAATTACTCTGTAAATTCGAAGAAAATAACGCAGTAAATTATCTGTAAATTCTTAGTAAATTATTTAATAAATTCTAAATAAATTACTGGGTAAATTCTCAATAAATTACTCCCTAAATTCTCAGTAAATTACACGTAAATTAATGAGTGAATTATTCAGTAATTTATCAGTAAATTACTCAGTAAATTATTGGTAAATTTTCTGTAAATTACTCAGTAAATTACGTCGTAAATTCCCACTAAATTACTCAGGAAATTTCTCATTAAATTACGCGTACAATTCTCTATAAATTATTCAGCAAATTCTTAGTAATTTATCAGAAAATTGTGAGTAAATTCACAAAAAAATTACAAGAATATTTTTTGTGAATTAATCAGTAAATTATGAGTAAATTACACAAAAAATTGTCAAAAAATTCTATATAAATTCAAAGTAATTTCTTAGTAAATTATTCAGCAAATTACTTCAATAAATTCTAAGAAAATTTTGTATAAATTCCTTGTAAATTACTCTGTAAATTCTCGATAAATTCTCTGTAAATTACTCAGTTAATTATCCATAAGTTCTCAAAAAATTCTGAGTCAATTACTTAGTAAATTACTCAGTATATTATTAGAAAATTACTCTGTAAATTCCAAGAAAATAACGCAGTAAATTATCTGTAAATTCTTAGTAAATTATTTAATAAATTATAAATAAATTACTGAGTAAATTCTCAATAAATTACTCCCTCAATTCTCAGTAAATTACAAGTAAATTAATGAGTGAATTATTCAGTAATTTATCAGTAAATTACTCGATAAATTCTCTGTAAATTACTCAGTAAATTACTTCGTAAATTCCCACTAAATTACTCAGGAAATTTCTCATTAAATTACACGGAAAATTCTCTATAAATTATTCAGCAAATTCTTAGTAACTTATCAGAAAATTGTGAGTAAATTCACAAAAAAGTACAAGAATTTTTTTTGTGAATTAATCAGTAAATTATGAGTAAATTACTCAAAAAATTGTCAGAAAATTCTATATAAATTCAAAGTAATTTCTTAGTAAATTATTCAGCAAATTACTTCATAAATTCGTAGTAAATTCTCAATAAATTACTCGTTATGCTTTCAATAAATTCTCTATAAATTACATTGTAAGTTATCTGTAAATTATTTAATAAATTGTAAATAAATTACTCAGAAAATTTTCAATAAATTCTAAGAATATTCTGTATAAATTCCTTGTAAATTACTCGGTAAATTCTCGATAAATTCTCTGTAAATTACTCAGTTAATTATCCATAAGTTCTCAAAAAATTATGAGTCAATTACTTAGTAAATTACTCAGTAAATTATTAGAAAATTACTCTGTAAATTCCAAGAAAATAACGCAGTAAATTATCTGTAAATTCTTAGTAAATTATTTAATAAATTCTAAATAAATTACTGAGTAAATTCTCAATAAATTACTCCCTAAATTCTCAGTAAATTACACGTAAATTAATGAGTGAATTATTCAGTAATTTATCAGTAAATTACTCGAGAAATTCTATGTAAATTACTCAGTAAATTATTGGTAAATTCTCTGTAAATTACTCAGTAAATTACGTCGTAAATTCCCACTAAATTACTCAGGAAATTTCTCATTAAATTACACGTACAGTTCTCTATAAATTATTCAGCAAATTCTTAGTAATTTATCAGAAAATTGTGAGTAAATTCACAAAAAATTACAAGAATTTTTTTTGTGAATTAATCAGTAAATTATGAGTAAATTACTCAAAAAATTGTCAGAAAATTCTATATAAATTCAAAGTAATTTCTTAGTATATTATTCAGCAAATTACTTCATAAATTCGTAGTAAATTCTCAATAAATTACTCGTTATGCTTTCAATAAATTCTCTATAAATTACATTGTAAGTTATCTGTAAATTATTTAATAAATTGTAAATAAATTACTCAGAAAATTTTCAATAAATTCTAAGAAAATTCGGTATAAATTCCTTGTAAATTACTCGGTAAATTCTCGATAAATTCTCTGTAAATTACTCGGTTAATTATCCACAAGTTCTCAAAAAATTCCGAGTCAATTACTTAGTAAATTACTCAGTAAATTATTAGAAAATTACTCTGTAAATTCGAAGAAAATAACGCAGTAAATTATCTGTAAATTCTTAGTAAACTATTTAATAAATTCTAAATAAATTACTGAGTAAATTCTCAATAAATTACTCCCTAAATTCTCAGTAAATTACATGTAAATTAATGAGTGAATTATTCAGTAATTTATCAGTAAATTACTCAGTAAATTATTGGTAAATTCTCTATAAATTACTCAGTAAATTACGTCGTAAATTCCCACTAAATTACTCAGGAAATTTCTCATTAAATTACGCGTACAGTTCTCTATAAATTATTCAGCAAATTCTTAGTAATTTATCAGAAAATTGTGAGTAAATTCACAAAAAAATTACAAGAATTTGTTTTGTGAATTAATCAGTAAATTATGAGTAAATTACACAAAAAATTGTCAGAAAATTCTATATAAATTCAAAGTAATTTCTTAGTAAATTATTCAGCAAATTACTTCAATAAATTCTAAGAAAATTTTGTATAAATTCCTTGTAAATTACTCGGTAAATTCTCGATAAATTCTCTGTAAATTACTCAGTTAATTATCCATAAGTTCTCAAAAAATTCTGAGTCAATTACTTAGTAAATTACTCAGTATATTATTAGAAAATTACTATGTAAATTCCAAGAAAATAACGCAGTAAATTATCTGTAAATTCTTAGTAAATTATTTAATAAATTATAAATAAATTACTGAGTAAATTCTCAATAAATTACTCCCTCAATTCTCAGTAAATTACAAGTAAATTAATGAGTGAATTATTCAGTAATTTATCAGTAAATTACTCGATAAATTCTCTGTAAATTACTCAGTAAATTATTGGTAAATTCTCTGTAAATTACTCAGTAAATTACCACTAAATTACTCAGGAAATTTCTCATTAAATTACACGGAAAATTCTCTATAAATTATTCAGCAAATTCTTAGTAACTTATCAGAAAATTGTGAGTAAATTCACAAAAAAGTACAAGAATTTTTTTTGTGAATTAATCAGTAAATTATGAGTAAATTACTCAAAAAATTGTCAGAAAATTCTATATAAATTCAAAGTAATTTCTTAGTAAATTATTCAGCAAATTACTTCATAAATTCGTAGTAAATTCTCAATAAATTACTCGTTATGCTTTCAATAAATTCTCTATAAATTACATTGTAAGTTATCTGTAAATTATTTAATAAATTGTAAATAAATTACTCAGAAAATTTTCAATAAATTCTAAGAAAATTCTGTATAAATTCCTTGTAAATTACTCGGTAAATTCTCGATAAATTCTCTGTAAATTACTCAGTTAATTATCCATAAGTTCTCAAAAAAATTATGAGTCAATTACTTAGTAAATTACTCAGTAAATTATTAGAAAATTACTCTGTAAATTCCAAGAAAATAACGCAGTAAATTATCTGTAAATTCTTAGTAAATTATTTAATAAATTCTAAATAAATTACTGAGTAAATTCTCAATAAATTACTCCCTAAATTCTCAGTAAATTACACGTAAATTAATGAGTGAATTATTCAGTAATTTATCAGTAAATTACTCGAGAAATTCTCTGTAAATTACTCAGTAAATTATTGGTAAATTCTCTGTAAATTACTTAGTAAATTACGTCGTAAATTCCCACTAAATTACTCAGGAAATTTCTCATTAAATTACACATACAGTTCTCTATAAATTATTCAGCAAATTCTTAGTAATTTATCAGAAAATTGTGAGTAAATTCACAAAAAATTACAAGAATTTTTTTTGTGAATTAATCAGTAAATTATGAGTAAATTACTCAAAAAATTGTCAGAAAATTCTATATAAATTCAAAGTAATTTCTTAGTATATTATTCAGCAAATTACTTCATAAATTCGTAGTAAATTCTCAATAAATTACTCGTTATGCTTTCAATAAATTCTCTATAAATTACATTGTAAGTTATCTGTAAATTATTTAATAAATTGTAAATAAATTACTCAGAAAATTTTCAATAAATTCTAAGAAAATTCGGTATAAATTCCTTGTAAATTACTCGGTAAATTCTCGATAAATTCTCTGTAAATTACTCAGTTAATTATCCATAAGTTCTCAAAAAATTCCGAGTCAATTATTGTCACGCCCCCAAACCGCCCCTAGTAGTTTGGTGCCGTGATGGCCAGTAACCCGAGGTTACCGAAGGCCGTCTTACAAAAATCACACACAATCAGAGTATAAAATATGGGGCTTACAAGTGCGGAAGCAATATATATATATACATATACAAAATCTAAATAGTCCATGAGAGTCGTGCATAAGTCCAATGGAATGTCATACATCAAACATCTTTACAAGTCTTACAATTTAGGTACAGCAAGAATGAGATACAAAACACATCCTGACTAAAAGGCTTCTCAAGCCGACATATGCCAAAACAAACAAAGAACATAAGCCGAGAAGCATAATCTTCAAGACGATGCAAAACGCAAATCCAAAACATGTCGGCTATACGCCCAAAACACATCGGCAATCAAAACACATCGGCAATCACGTCTAGGCCTCAATGCCTTCTTGTTCATCACCTACATATATATATAGAGAGGGTGAGCTTGGATACTCAGTGAATGATATTAGAAATAAAGGTTTGCATGATTGATATCCAAGATTTCTTTCAAAACAATACAAAGTATACTTTACAATCAAGAAAAAGTCAAGTTCATTGCCGGCCTTTCAAGTTCTTTGGATGTTATTACATCTACTTAATACAAGAGGGTGATGACATTCCCAAAACAAGAGTGCAGTTGCATTATAGTCCCCTGCAACTAAGGACCTTCAAGACAAGCTGTGCTGCGAAAGTTTAGAGTCCTCTAGCACTAAGGACTGTCAAGACAAGCTGTGCTGCGAAAGTTTAGAGTCCTCTAGCACTAAGGACTGTCAAGACAAGCTGTGCTGCGAAAGTTTAGAGTCCTCTAGCACTAAGGACTGTCAAGACAAGAGTGCAGTTGCATTATAGTCCCCTGCAACTAAGGACTTTCAAGACGAGTCATCAAAACAAGATAGCATTTGATATACAAAATAGGGATAGTCATTCATGCTAGATCAAGTACTTTTCAAAACAAGGCAAAACAAGATTTATCAAAACAAGTGTAACATAGCTTTATTAGAAATACCACTCACCTCGTTTCTTCACACGTCGGGGTCGAGACAAGCCCAAGTCCTACAACACATGGCAAAGCCTATTGAATGCGCTTTCAAACGAGTCTCTCATGTACACAAATGTTTTCGGAAAACATGCTGGGCACCAACCAGGTCTAGGCCGAGGTTCCACACCTCCTTGCCGAGGTGTGTTCCCGAGGGCCACATGCAAGGAAAAGAGGTCGGGAAACTCTGGGTTTCCCTCTGCTGATAAACATGAAGAACATGAGTGTGAAAACATGAAAAATACGAATGTTTGATCATAATCTGCCATCACAAATCTGGGATTTTCGTGCTATGAGTTTGAAAACATGGACCTGGGTACCCGTACTTGAAATCCTTGCGGAAACAAACACAAAATCATGATTCTTTATGCAAGCTTTCGGATCAAACAAGACTTTTCTTGAAGAACACATGAATGTCATTTTCTCTTTCTAAAATCGAGCTTCAAAACGATGCATGGCTTACAAATCATTTTCAATCATGCAATGAAATAACATAAACATAAGGAACATCATGAGCAGATCAAGAATCTAACCTTAGAACGCGGATCTAACGGTTCGATCTCTAGGAATCAAGCTTGAAGATCTACTTCTCTCTCAAGAACTCTTCTCCCTCTTCTAGAGCTTCTCTCTCTCTACAAGGCAAGTTTATGATACCAAATGATAGTTTGCTATACCCGGTTCTGGGGTTAACCCTCTGCTGAGACACGTGGCGGCGACTGGTTGGGTTCATCCTGAAAAGGTGGCTGACAGGCCAGACAAAGCATGGTGGAAGGGTGTTCAACAAGCAAAGCGGTATGGGCTCTCTGACAGACTATGACATCGGCTAACAACAAGGCATATCTAACAAGCTACACGGAATGGCACTCCGGTAAGGGGGTGACATCGGCTAATCATAAGACTTTGGCAACTAAGGTGACAATGACCTCGGCTAGGAAGGACAACACTTGACTAAGCTGTGCCACATCTTGGCCTAGATGCGCCACACCTCGGCCTAGGTCATACCACTTCCAGGACGAGATCACTTGGGTGCAAGGTAACATCTCGGCTAATGTGGTCAAGGCAAGGACTGAGGTCAACAAGGGGTTTCAAGATACTAATACTGTCACCACCCGAACCCGCCCCCGTGGGTTAAGGACGTAACCGGCCAGTAATCATGAGATTACCTACGGCCTCAAACTGTTCTAAACGTATTTTAACAGAGTTAATGGGGGCCAAACGGAAGCAAAATTAAAAACTTTGTCCATAGAGCCGTGCTTATATGCACATCAAACAAACCATACTCAGATACGTTAATAACTCACATCAAAAGTACAGCTTCACAAAATTCATTACAGACAGGATCGTCCAAAACGAGTCAACCTATAACAGACTATGTACAGACATGCACTGGGTCCTTGCCAACAAGACAAAACATAGGTACATAGTAAAAGGGGCAAGGATGGTCTCATGCGCGAGGCACAAGGCTGACTCTCCCAAAACTCCTGTTGTTCCTAGCAGACTTCACTGGGGCTGGGTTTGGACTTCCCTTGGCTCACCTACAAATACATGAATGAGCGTGAGCGATAGCCCAGTGAATAATATCAAATATAACAGTTACATAACAATATGTAGATCAACATGCTCCAAACGGCCTTGGGCCCAATTCATACTTCTGTTTAACAGCAAAATATATATAACTATACGAAATGCAAGTCAAGTAACTGTAGTTCCAAACATTCTGGCCTTTGGCCCATCCGGGTTTCCATTCATGGCAAAACGGCCTTCGGCCCATTCATTCATGTCAAACGGCCTTTGGCCCATTCATTCATGTCAAACGGCCTTTGGCCCATTCATTCATGTCAAACGGCCTTTGGCCCATTCATTCATGTCAAACGGCCTTTGGCCCATTCGTTCATGTCAAACGGCCTTTGGCCCATTTCATTCATGTCAAACGGCCTTTGGCCCATTCATTCATGTCAAACGGCCTTTGGCCCATTCGTTCATGTCAAACGGCCTTTGGCCCATTCGTTCATGTCAAACGGCCTTTGGCCCATTCATTCATGTCAAACGGCCTTTGGCCCATTCATTCATGTCAAACGGCCTTTGGCCCATTCGTTCATGTCAAACGGCCTTTGGCCCATTCATTCATGTCAAACGGCCTTTGGCCCATTCATTCATTTATTCTTGTCAGACTTTTGTCCACAATCCCAATTAACAACTCATAATATTTATAGGGGAATAGCAATTGGACATTGACAAGTTTTCAAATATTGATATTACTCACAGTGATCGGCTTGTGGATGCGCCCTGGAGCTTGACCCTACACATTTCATGAATACAAAAGGGTCACTAACAGTTCAATCCGTTCTTTAATTCACATATTCCTCTTTAGGCTTTGTTCTTATTTCATTATTTCATTTACAATGCTCAACACATGCCTAAGAGTGCTTACAAGTGAAAGAGAATGGAAAACGAATCACAGAATGCATGAACAAAATTCCAGGAAACAGGGTCCCCGCTCGAGCGTAAGATTCTCCGCTCGAGCGGACCCTTAAGGCTTGCAAGGTACTGGTTGCACAAAAGATGCGCTCGAGCTGAAGGTCCGTCTACAAAAATCCACGCTCGAGCGTGAAATGTCCCGCTCGAGCGGGCATCCAACTCTGCAAAAATGCTGGGAGCACGATTTTCCCGCTCGAGCGGCCATTACCCCGCTCGAGCGGACCTCAAAAATCTGGGTTTCCCAGATCGTGTTCTTGAGCTCCAAATCAGTTTTCCATCTACATTTCTTGCATGCAATGGTTCAAATTACACATTTACACATGCTAACATGCTACTAATGCAGATTACAACATTAGGAAGCTCAATTACATGAATTATCTACATGCATGTCCCAAATTGTCTCAAACCCATCATCAACATGCTCAAATTCAACATTCAAGACTTATACTCCCATGATTTGTACATGCATGTGGGAGATGCTCATCATTCTCAACTTAGATGGTACAAATGGTGACTACAATATGAGCTTTACCCAAAACTCCACATGAATCATGTGTTTCAAGCTCAAACATGCAAATTCAAAGTAATTTCTTACATGCATGAGTTCTAAGACTTCAATCTCAACAAAAATCAACTCATTACATGTTCTTGATCACAAACAACCCTTGAACTTACAAATTACAAGTAAGAGTTCATGAAATCACTTACCTAAGAGCTTCAACACTCAAGCTCTAGCCAAATCTTGAGCTAGATCTTCAAATTCCCAAGTCTTGAGCCCAAATTACACAAATCTCTCCCTTTTTCTCTCCATGGCCGGCCTCTCTCTCACTCTCAATTGTCTAACTCAGATTTTGAGTTTTAAGAGAGCTAAAGGGGAGTGCAATACAAATATACAACAAGCCCCACTAACAAATATTTTAATATAAAATAATGGGGTACTTAATTTCTCAATTTAATCAGTTTAAATTGACCAGAATCAAATTTCAATTAAATTTCACCGTAGGCCCTAAAAATTATGCCAACCACAATGGCGTAATCAATTTCGGGTTCCGTGGCCGATAAGGCCCTCAATTAAATTTCCAAAACAGACTACTCAAACAGATATTCCTACGATGAACAGATAAAATTTCAAACCACATATTTTCACATAGTGGAACACAAAATCATATCAAAATACATAATCACATCATGTTAAGGACCAATTAACATACTACGGAACAGGGGTGTCACAGTCTTCCCCCCTTTAGGAAGTTTGGTCCCCCAAACTTAACTTACCTTCGTTGGGAAACAAATGTGGATAGCGTAGACGCATTTCCTCCTCTTTTTCCCATGTAGCATCTGTCCCATAGTGTTCCTTCCATTCCACTTTCACCATTGGAATGGATTTGTTTCTCAATTCTTTCACTTGTCGGTCAACAATTCTTTCCGGCCATTCAGCATATTCCATATTTTCATCAATAGCAATCCGGTGATAATCAATCACATGCAACGGGTCTCGGAGGTAACCCCTCAACATTGACACATGAAACACATTGTGGATTTGCTCAAATCCCGGTGGCAAAGCAACTCTATAAGCAACTGGACCAAGTTTCTCCAAAATTTGAAACGGCCCAATATAACGGGGCGTCAACTTGCCCTTTTTCCCAAACCTGACTTGGCCTTTCATTGGAGAAACACGGATGAACACATGGTCGCCGACCTCATACTCAAGAGGTCTTCTCCGGACATCTGCATAACTCTTCTGTCGGTCTTGAGCTGTTTTGAGCCTTTGCCGAATAGTTTTGATCTTTTCAGAGGTGTCTTGTACAATTTCAGGCCCGAGCAAAGCTCTGTCCCCGACCTCTGTCCAACAAATAGGTGATCTACACCTCCTACCATACAAAGCCTCGTATGGTGCCATACCGATGCTGGAGTGGAAGCTATTATTATAGGCAAATTCTGCAAGTGGCAGGTAATCTTCCCAACTCCCCTGAAAATCCAAAGCACACATGCGAAGCATATCTTCCAAAGTCTGTATTGTTCGTTCTGACTGCCCATCTGTCTGTGGGTGGAATGCAGTGCTGAACCTTAGTTCTGTTCCCATAGCTTCCTGCAAACTCTTCCACAATCTAGATACAAACTTCGGATCTCTATCCGACACGATGGATACTGGAACTCCATGTAAACGGACAATTTCATCAACATAAATAGTAGCCAACCTGTAAGCAGTAAATGTAGTTTTGACAGGCAGAAAATGTGCAGATTTAGTCAGTCTATCAACTACAACCCAAACAGAATCCATACCGCGGGAAGTCCGAGGTAGGCCAACAACGAAATCCATGGTCACATGTTCCCACTTCCACTCAGGAATGGGGAGAGGTTGAAGTAGACCGCCTGGTTTCTGATGTTCAGCCTTAACTTGCTGACACTGAAGGCACTTGGACACATGTTCTGCAATCTCTTTCTTCATTTTAGGCCACCAATAGGTTTGTTTCAAATCCCGATACATTTTATTGTTACCCGGATGCATAGCAAATACGGATCTGTGGGCTTCATCTAAGACCCTCTTCTTTAGCTCCGGAATAACTGGAACACATATTCGGTTTCGAAATTTCAACATTCCATTCTCGATACTGAACTCTGCTTTTGGGCTGACTTCGAATTCATCAATTACCTTTCTGAGGAACTCATCCTCTTTCTGTTTTTGCTTGATTTCATCAACAATTGCCGGCTCGGCTGTAATAGCGGCTATCAATCCGCCCTGTTCGCACACTACCACTTCAATTTCAGACTTTTCAAAGTCTTGCAAAATCTCCCTTTGTTCAGTAAGCAAGCAAGCCATACTCCCTGTTGATTTCCTGCTCAAGGCATCAGCCACTGTATTAGCTTTTCCGGGGTGATACTGAATTTCTAGGTCGTAATCTTTTATCAATTCCAGCCATCTTCTCTGACGCATATTCAACTCTTTCTGCGTGAAGAAGTATTTTAGGCTTTTATGATCTGTGTAGACTTCACACTTTGCCCCATACAAATAATGCCGCCAGATTTTCAAAGCAAAAACAACTGCGGCCAATTCTAGGTCATGTGTTGGATAATTCTTCTCATGTGGCCTCAACTGTCGGGAGGCGTAAGCAATAACCTTTCCGTTCTGCATTAACACACAACCCAAACCCTTATAAGATGCGTCACTGAAAATCACAAAATTTTCCGTACCTGAAGGTAGTGTCAAAATTGGTGCAGTGGTCAATCTTGTCTTCAATTCATGAAAGGTTGATTCTCTTTCACTATTCCACTCAAATGGTTGTCCTTTACGTGTCAATTGGGTAAGAGGCACAGCTAATTTCGAAAAGTCCTTTACAAACCTTCTGTAGTACCCAGCTAAGCCCATGAAACTGCGAACTTCTGTCACATTAGTTGGTGTAGGCCAATTCACAATTGCTTCTATTTTCTGCGGGTCCACTGAAATTCCTTCCTTGTTGACCACGTGCCCTAAGAAAATAACCTCATCCAACCAAAACTCACATTTCTTTAACTTAGCAAATAGTTTTCTTTCCCGAAGTATTTGTAAAACAGTCCTCAAATGATGTTCGTGTTCAAGTCTATCTTTAGAGTATATTAAAATATCATCGATGAAGACAACAACAAACTCATCAAGGTAGGTTTTAAAAATTCTATTCATTAAGTCCATAAATGCTGCCGGAGCATTAGTCACTCCAAATGGCATAACAAGAAACTCAAAATGACCATACCTCGTTCTGAATGCGGTTTTCTCAACATCTTCTGCCTTAACCTTCAGCTGATGATACCCGGATCTCAAATCAATCTTAGAAAACACCTGTGATCCCTGCAACTGGTCAAATAAGTCATCAATACGGGGTAAGGGATATTTATTCTTTATCGTTACCTTGTTCAATTCCCGGTAATCAATACATAGGCGTAAGGTACCATCCTTTTTCTTTACAAATAACACTGGTGCGCCCCAAGGCGAAGTACTGGGCCGGATAAACCCTTTATCAAGAAGGTCTTGCAACTGTTCTTTTAATTCTTTCATTTCGGCTGTAGCCATCCTGTAGGGAGTTTTAGAAATAGGTTGGGTGCCTGGCACAGTTTCAATAGTAAACTCTATCTCCCTGTCTACCAATTCCCTTGGTAATTCATTTGGAAACACATCTGGGAATTCTCTAACGATGGGAATATCATTCAATTCAACATTCACGGATTGTTCAGTCAATACATAACACAAATAACCCTGGCATCCCTTCCTGATCAATTTACATGCTTTCATTGCAGATATCAAATATGGTGGAGGTACTACCCCATTTCCCACAAACACAATTTCTTTCTGTTCTGGTGGTTTAAATACAACCCTCTTTGTCACACAATCTATAGTGGCACAGTATTTGGTCAACCAATCCATGCCCAAAATTACATCAAAGTGTCTAAAGTTTAAGGGCAACAAATCTACATACAGGGTAGCATCCTCAATATGCATGTCACAAAACCGATATATATAGTCACATAACACAGATTCCCCCGATGGAGCAGACACACATAACAAATATGGCAACAATTCTAGGGGTCTTTTCAGTCTAGATGCAAATGCATATGTCACAAATGAATGCGTTGATCCAGAATCAATTAACACAAAAGCATCCTGATTACATATCGAGATAGTACCTGAGACAACGGCATTGGCATTCCGTGTATCACCCGGAACGAGTGCAAAGACTCTCCCTTGTCTCACTGTATCCCCAGTAGTAGCAGATCTCAAAGTGTTTCCCGGCTTCGGGATCGATGCAGTGGAGCTAGCAGCTATCTTCCCACTATTCTGATTACAATCTCGGGCTATATGCCCTTGTTTCCCACACTTAAAACAGGCTCCCGATGCACGGTAACAAACTCCACGGTGCCTTTTGCTACAAGTGTTGCACATGGGAGTCGTGTCTCGGGAAGAACTTGAGGTAGTTGAGGAGCCCGTGTTTTGCTTTTTCAGAAATTTCTTCTTCAAAAAGAAGCCTTGTCTTTTGTTGCCTCTCCATTCGGTTGTTGGCTTAGCTTGTCTAGCTATATTAGCCTCTGATATGATGGCCCGGTCAAGCACCCCAATGTAGGTCTCCAATTTCAGGACATTCACCCGCTCTAGGATGTCACTTCGGAGCCCACCTTCAAAATGCCTTGCCTTTTTATAATCAGTGTCAATTACGTGTGGTGCAAACCTGGCCAACTCAGTAAATTTGGCCTCATACTCAGCTACAGTCATACTGTCTTGTTTGAGTTCCATGAATTCTGCCACTTTCCTGTCCCGGACACACTGCGGGAAGTACTTGTCATAGAAGATTTCCAAAAATTTCGCCCAATCAATATCTCTGTGGTTTTCCCTCATCAACATCCACCATCTTCTCGCTTCATCTTCTAGCATAAAGGTGGCTAGAAGCACTTTCTGTGTATCCGAGCACGGAAACACCTCAAACAGTTTTTCAATCCCAAGTACCCAAGCTTCGGCTTTTAAGGGATCTAGTCCACCATGGAACTGTGGTGGTTTCATTTTCTTGAATTCCTTGGTGAGAGCGATTATCCGATCATCGTTTTGATTATCTGGCACAGGTGGTGCCGGAGGTGGAGGTGGCGGATGTGGTTGCTGCCACTGTTGTTGCCACTCCTGTTGCTGTCTCAAAGCTTCTGCCATTTCCTGAATCAGTCTTTCCATTCTGTCCAGTCTGGCAGCAGAGGATTCCTCTAACTCATCACCTCTGGTTCTCACCATCTGATTAAACTTGCATTATATTCCATACCAAAGGTACACAAGTACACATACACTAAGGAGCACATATTTCCAGATAATTCGTAATGCAAGTAGTTCACAACTTACACATATAATTATTCATAACAAAACATTTAAGTATATAATCAATGCTTCCAAACTCGTATTTATCACATGAATGCATCCTAGATCTCATCTAGACGCTTATTGCTCTTTTTGGACAAGTGTGTGAGTTATTAACTCGTGCTCTGATACCACTCTGTCACCACCCGAACCCGCCCCCGTGGGTTAAGGACGTAACCGGCCAGTAATCATGAGATTACCTACGGCCTCAAACTGTTCTAAACGTATTTTAACAGAGTTAATGGGGGCCAAACGGAAGCAAAATTAAAAACTTTGTCCATAGAGCCGTGCTTATATGCACATCAAACAAACCATACTCAGATACGTTAATAACTCACATCAAAAGTACAGCTTCACAAAATTCATTACAGACAGGATCGTCCAAAACGAGTCAACCTATAACAGACTATGTACAGACATGCACTGGGTCCTTGCCAACAAGACAAAACATAGGTACATAGTAAAAGGGGCAAGGATGGTCTCATGCGCGAGGCACAAGGCTGACTCTCCCAAAACTCCTGTTGTTCCTAGCAGACTTCACTGGGGCTGGGTTTGGACTTCCCTTGGCTCACCTACAAATACATGAATGAGCGTGAGCGATAGCCCAGTGAATAATATCAAATATAACAGTTACATAACAATATGTAGATCAACATGCTCCAAACGGCCTTGGGCCCAATTCATACTTCTGTTTAACAGCAAAATATATATAACTATACGAAATGCAAGTCAAGTAACTGTAGTTCCAAACATTCTGGCCTTTGGCCCATCCGGGTTTCCATTCATGGAAAAACGGCCTTCGGCCCATTCATTCATGTCAAACGGCCTTTGGCCTATTCATTCATGTCAAACGGCCTTTGGCCCATTCATTCATGTCAAACGGCCTTTGGCCCATTCATTCATGTCAAACGGCCTTTGGCCCATTCGTTCATGTCAAACGGCCTTTGGCCCATTTCATTCATGTCAAACGGCCTTTGGCCCATTCGTTCATGTCAAACGGCCTTTGGCCCATTCGTTCATGTCAAACGGCCTTTGGCCCATTCATTCATGTCAAACGGCCTTTGGCCCATTCATTCATGTCAAACGGCCTTTGGCCCATTCATTCATGTCAAACGGCCTTTGGCCCATTCGTTCATGTCAAACGGCCTTTGGCCCATTCATTCATGTCAAACGGCCTTTGGCCCATTCATTCATTTATTCTTGTCAGACTTTTGTCCACAATCCCAATTAACAACTCATAATATTTATAGGGGAATAGCAATTGGACATTGACAAGTTTTCAAATATTGATATTACTCACAGGGATCGGCTTGTGGATGCGCCCTGGAGCTTGACCCTACACATTTCATGAATACAAAAGGGTCACTAACAGTTCAATCCGTTCTTTAATTCACATATTCCTCTTTAGGCTTTGTTCTTATTTCATTATTTCATTTACAATGCTCAACACATGCCTAAGAGTGCTTACAAGTGAAAGAGAATGGAAAACGAATCACAGAATGCATGAACAAAATTCCAGGAAACAGGGTCCCCGCTCGAGCGTAAGATTCTCCGCTCGAGCGGACCCTTAAGGCTTGCAAGGTACTGGTTGCACAAAAGATGCGCTCGAGCTGAAGGTCCGTCTACAAAAATCCACGCTCGAGCGTGAAATGTCCCGCTCGAGCGGGCATCCAACTCTGCAAAAATGCTGGGAGCACGATTTTCCCGCTCGAGCGGCCATTACCCCGCTCGAGCGGACCTCAAAAATCTGGGTTTCCCAGATCGTGTTCTTGAGCTCCAAATCAGTTTTCCATCTACATTTCTTGCATGCAATGGTTCAAATTACACATTTACACATGCTAACATGCTACTAATGCAGATTACAACATTAGGAAGCTCAATTACATGAATTATCTACATGCATGTCCCAAATTGTCTCAAACCCATCATCAACATGCTCAAATTCAACATTCAAGACTTATACTCCCATGATTTGTACATGCATGTGGGAGATGCTCATCATTCTCAACTTAGATGGTACAAATGGTGACTACAATATGAGCTTTACCCAAAACTCCACATGAATCATGTGTTTCAAGCTCAAACATGCAAATTCAAAGTAATTTCTTACATGCATGAGTTCTAAGACTTCAATCTCAACAAAAATCAACTCATTACATGTTCTTGATCACAAACAACCCTTGAACTTACAAATTACAAGTAAGAGTTCATGAAATCACTTACCTAAGAGCTTCAACACTCAAGCTCTAGCCAAATCTTGAGCTAGATCTTCAAATTCCCAAGTCTTGAGCCCAAATTACACAAATCTCTCCCTTTTTCTCTCCATGGCCGGCCTCTCTCTCACTCTCAATTGTCTAACTCAGATTTTGAGTTTTAAGAGAGCTAAAGGGGAGTGCAATACAAATATACAACAAGCCCCACTAACAAATATTTTAATATAAAATAATGGGGTACTTAATTTCTCAATTTAATCAGTTTAAATTGACCAGAATCAAATTTCAATTAAATTTCACCGTAGGCCCTAAAAATTATGCCAACCACAATGGCGTAATCAATTTCGGGTTCCGTGGCCGATAAGGCCCTCAATTAAATTTCCAAAACAGACTACTCAAACAGATATTCCTACGATGAACAGATAAAATTTCAAACCACATATTTTCACATAGTGGAACACAAAATCATATCAAAATACATAATCACATCATGTTAAGGACCAATTAACATACTACGGAACAGGGGTGTCACAAATACTAGACTAAGGATGACCTCGGCATTGGAATAACATCGGCTAGTATAACTCAAGCAAGGCGTAACATAGGTTTCGCATTAAGGGAGAAACAAGACAAGCACACTACACTTAGACAAATCACAAGGCTTCAAATCAAGACATGGATCGCATTAGCTCAAGCGAAACAAATCACAACATACACATGCAAGCTAAACAAGTCATAATCTTACCGATGCTCATGAACATGATGAGGACATAAAGTGTGGGTTCCTACAGTCTACCCTCCTTAAAGAAGTTTGGTCCCCAAACTTAAGTTACCTTGTCCTACGAATAACTCCGGGTAACGGATTTTCATCTCTTCTTCTTTTTCCCATGTGGCCTCCTCGCCATAATGCTTCTCCCATTCGATTTTCACCATTGATATCGACTTGTTTCTCAACTGCCTCACTTGTCTGTCGATAATTCTCATCGGCTTCTCTTCGTAGCCCAAGTCTTCATTAACTACAACCCCGGAGTAATCTATTACATGCAGTGGGTCTCGGATATATTTTCTCAGCATTGAAACATGGAACACACTGTGGACTTGGCTCAAATCTGGCGGCAAAGCGAGTCTGTAAGCAACGGTGTTAACTTTCTCAAGAATTTCAAACGGCCCAATATATCGGGGTGCAAGTTTACCCTTCTTCCCAAATCTCGAAACTCCTGTCATCGGCGAGACCTTCAAAAATACATGATCCCCAATTTCAAATTCTAACTCCCTCCTTCTTTGGTCGGCATAACACTTCTGTCGACTCTGTGCAGTTTTAATCCTCTGCTGAATGAGTTTGATCTTTTCAGTTGTCATATGAACCAACTCGGGGCCAATTAGGGCTTTGTCTCCTACTTCAGTCCAACATATCGGCGATCTACACTCCCTTCCATACAAAGCTTCATACGGCGCCATGCCTATGCTGGCTTGATAACTGTTGTTGTATGCGAATTCTACTAATGGCAAATGCGATTCCCAACTTCCCTGGAAGTCCAACACGCACAGTCTGAGCATGTCTTCGAGTGTCTGAATCGTCCTTTCTGTCTGTCCGTCGGTCTGGGGGTGAAAGGCTGTGCTAAATCTCAATTCTGTTCCCAAGGCTCCTTGTAGACTCTGCCAAAATCTAGAAACGAACTTCGGGTCTCGGTCTGACACAATGGACATCGGCACACCATGAAGCCTAACGATCTCATTCATGTACAATTCGGCAAGTCGGTTGGCATTGAATGTAGTCTTGACCGGCAAAAAGTGAGCTGACTTAGTAAACCTGTCGACTATAGCCCAAATGGAATCCATACCTCTTTGTGTCCTCGGCAATCCCACTACGAAATCCATGGAGATGTGCTCCCATTTCCACTCAGGAATTGACAAGGGTTGAAGAAGTCCTGCTGGTCTCTGGTGTTCTGCCTTCACTCGCTGACAACACAGACACTGAGATACAAATTCGGCTATCTCTCTTTTCATGTTTGGCCACCAAAAGGTCCGCTTTACGTCCTGATACATCTTGGTGCTCCCTGGATGGATGGCAAACTTGGAACTATGGGCCGCTTGTAAAATCTTCCTTTTTAACTCTGGTACGTCGGCCACGCACAATCTTTCTTCGAACCTAAGCACCTGATTCTCCACTGTGTAACCTGGCCTCGGCTTCGAGACGAATTCATCAATTACCTTCTTGAGGAATTTATCCTCCCTCTGTCTGGTCTTCACTTCCTCAATAATGGTTGGTTCCACCGAAACCGCTGTCAGGCACGCCAAACTTCCAACTAACTTCCTGCTCAATGCGTCGGCTACGGAATTTGCCTTACCTGGGTGGTACTGAATCTGCATGTCATAATCCTTCAGTAGCTCGAGCCATCTTCTCTGCCTCATATTTAACTCTTTCTGGGTGAACAAGTATTTCAGACTCTTGTGATCGGTGAAAACTTGGCAAGATGTTCCGTACAGGTAATGACGCCATATCTTCAAGGCAAAAACCACGGCAGCTAGCTCCAAATCATGGGTAGGATAATTCTTTTCATTGGGCTTCAACTGACGAGACGCGTATGCTATGACTTTACCTTCTTGCATTAACACGCAACCCAAACCTTTACGTGAAGCATCACTGTAAATCTGAAATTCCTCATTAGTTGATGGTAGTACTAGAACTGGTGCTGTGACTAACCTCGTCTTCAGTTCCTGGAAAGCTGATTCCCTTTCATTGGTCCATTCATAAGCTGCTCCTTTCTTGGTTAGTTGTGTCAATGGCACTGCGATCCTCGAGAAGTCCTTCACAAACTTTCTGTAATAACCTGCCAAACCCAGAAAACTACGAACCTCGGACACGTTGGTCGGCGTCGGCCAGTTCACAATGGCTTCAATCTTACTGGGGTCAACTGATATACCATCTTCATTGATCACATGCCCTAGAAATGAAATGCTGGAAAGCCAAAACTCGCATTTACTTAACTTGGCGTACAACTTCTTATCTCTCAAGGTCTGTAGGGCAAGTCTCAGATGATTCTCGTGCTCGCTCGCACTCCCGGAATAGATCAATATGTCGTCGATAAAAATAATGACGAACTCATCTAGGTACGGCTTAAAGACTCTGTTCATCAGGTCCATGAATGCTGCTGGGGCATTGGTTACTCCGAAGGGCATTACCAAAAATTCGTAGTGACCATATCTTGTCCGAAAAGCAGTTTTCTCAATGTCCTCGGCTTTAACCTTCAACTGGTGGTAGCCTGACCTAAGGTCAATCTTGGAAAAGACTCGTGCTCCTCGTAGTTGATCAAGCAAATCATCGATTCTTGGCAATGGGTATTTGTTCTTAATGGTCACCTTATTAAGTTCTCTGTAGTCAATGCAAAGACGAAGGGTGCCGTCCTTTTTCTTAACAAATAGAACGGGTGCTCTCCACGGTGAAGTGCTCGGCCTGACGAATCCCTTATCCAACAATTCCTGTAATTGCGATTTCAGTTCTCTAAGTTCGGCTGGAGCCATTCTGTAGGGTGTTTTGGAGATAGGTTGCGTTCCTGGCAGGACGTCCACAGTAAACTCTATTTCTCTATCGACAAGGTGGCCAGGCAACTCATCCGGAAAGACGTCGGGGAATTCCTCAACAACGGGTATGTCGGCTAACTCAACATTTCCATTCAGATCACTTAGTATACTGCATAAATAACTCTTACATCCTTTTTGGATCAACTTGTAGGCCTTCATGGATGAGATTAAGTAAGGTGGGGGTACTACTCCTTTACCCTGGAAAATGACCTCGGCTTGACTTGGGGTCTTCAATGTGACGTTCTTAGTAACACAATTAATGGATGCATGGTTCGCCACTAACCAATCCATTCCCAATATAACATCGAAGTGAGTCATGTTTAATGGCATCAAATCAACTAACAATTCTACACTCTCAATCATAGCAATACACGCCCTATAAATGGATGTAACAATCATATTTCTCCCAGATGGAGTAGACACAGATAATACATAATCAAGGGGTTCTAATTCTCTATCCAACTTCTCGGCGAATATAGTGGACACAAATGAATGCGTAGAACCCGAATCAATCAATACGTATGCATCTTGAGAACAAATTGAAATGGTACCTGACACCACTGTTTCAGCATTCTGGGCGTCTCCTGGCACCAATGCGAAAGCTCTGCCCTGCCTCGCCTGTACTCCCCCGATGTTATTCTTCTGCGCAGAGCCCGAGGTGCTTCCAGTCCTCTTCCCATCATTGGTCCTTGCTTTCGGGCAGTCCTTCACGCGATGGCCTATCTCGCCGCACTCATAACAAGCTCCTGTTGCCCAACGACAAACCCCGAAATGTAGCTTTCCACAACTCGCGCACATCGGCTTAACGTTACCTTCCTGATTTGAGTTGCTGGAACTGTCTGTGCTTATCTTCTTCTTGGCATTGAACGGAACTCGGCGATTGTCATAACTCTGTCTCTTCCTCTGACCCTCACCTGAACTCTGGTACCGGTTCAAGTTAGCTTCAGCCAGGATGGCCTTGTCCAGTACTCCGGCGTACGTCGGCATATTGAGCATATTGACCCGATCTTGTATCGGTCCACGCAACCCACTTTCGAACTTCCTCGCCTTTCGGTACTCGTCGTCAACCATATGAGGCGCATATCTCGCTAGTTCAGTAAAGGCACGATCATACTCTGCCACTGTCTTGTTCCCCTGTGTCAGATTCTGAAACTCCGTGGTCTTTCGGTCTCGGACGCTAAGGGGAAAATGCTTGTTGTAGAACAACTCCAAAAATTTTGCCCAAGTCAAACCCGGATTGCTTTCTCGGACCATCATCCACCACCTACGAGCATCGTCGTCTAATGTGAATGCCGCCAGAGATACCTTCTGGGCGTCTGTACTGGGGAAAACTTCAAACAACTTCTCCATCTCTAAAACCCATGCCTCGGCTTTCATTGGTTCTATGCCTCCCTGAAATCTCGGCGGTTTCATCTTCTTGAACTCTCTGATTAGAGTTATCGTGTCGTTCCCATACAAAGCTTGCTGCATAGGCACTTGTGGCACTGGAGGGGGTGGAGCTGCATATCGGCCATTCGTCTGTTCGGCATGCATAGAAGTGGTACCAGTATCCTGCGGCCTAGGTTGTCTCTGCTCACGAACCAAGCCTTCGACTAACCTTTCCAATCTCTCCAACCTGTCTTCTGATCGATCTCGGCCAACCGGGGGTCTACCTCTCCTCATGATGCTAGGGGGAATGCAAGATGAGACTTTAAAACAACTAAACAAATAACACATACGCAAGTAACGAGCGTCTAGGCCAAAATGATGCACACATAGTCAAGTAGCAAGCAATATGATGCAATTCCTAACATCATTCTAGGGGAAATCCTAGGCTCTCTAGGACTCAAGGTGTGTGATTAACGTACTACAAGGATCTTGTGCTCTGATACCAATCTGTCACGCCCCCAAACCGCCCCTAGTAGTTTGGTGCCGTGATGGCCAGTAACCCGAGGTTACCGAAGGCCGTCTTACAAAAATCACACACAATCAGAGTATAAAATATGGGGCTTACAAGTGCGGAAGCAATATATATATATACATATACAAAATCTAAATAGTCCATGAGAGCCGTGCATAAGTCCAATGGAATGTCATACATCAAACATCTTTACAAGTCTTACAATTTAGGTACAGCAAGAATGAGATACAAAACACATCCTGACTAAAAGGCTTCTCAAGCCGACATATGCCAAAACAAACAAAGAACATAAGCCGAGAAGCATAATCTTCAAGACGATGCAAAACGCAAATCCAAAACATGTCGGCTATACGCCCAAAACACATCGGCAATCAAAACACATCGGCAATCACGTCTAGGCCTCAATGCCTTCTTGTTCATCACCTACATATATATATAGAGAGGGTGAGCTTGGATACTCAGTGAATGCTATTAGAAATAAAGGTTTGCATGATTGATATCCAAGATTTCTTTCAAAACAATACAAAGTATACTTTACAATCAAGAAAAAGTCAAGTTCATTGCCGGCCTTTCAAGTTCTTTGGATGTTATTACATCTACTTAATACAAGAGGGTGATGACATTCCCAAAACAAGAGTGCAGTTGCATTATAGTCCCCTGCAACTAAGGACCTTCAAGACAAGCTGTGCTGCGAAAGTTTAGAGTCCTCTAGCACTAAGGACTGTCAAGACAAGCTGTGCTGCGAAAGTTTAGAGTCCTCTAGCACTAAGGACTGTCAAGACAAGCTGTGCTGCGAAAGTTTAGAGTCCTCTAGCACTAAGGACTGTCAAGACAAGCTGTGCTGCGAAAGTTTAGAGTCCTCTAGCACTAAGGACTGTCAAGACAAGAGTGCAGTTGCATTATAGTCCCCTGCAACTAAGGACTTTCAAGACGAGTCATCAAAACAAGATAGCATTTGATATACAAAATAGGGATAGTCATTCATGCTAGATCAAGTACTTTTCAAAACAAGGCAAAACAAGATTTATCAAAACAAGTGTAACATAGCTTTATTAGAAATACCACTCACCTCGTTTCTTCACACGTCGGGGTCGAGACAAGCCCAAGTCCTACAACACATGGCAAAGCCTATTGAATGCGCTTTCAAACGAGTCTCTCATGTACACAAATGTTTTCGGAAAACATGCTGGGCACCAACCAGGTCTAGGCCGAGGTTCCACACCTCCTTGCCGAGGTGTGTTCCCGAGGGCCACATGCAAGGAAAAGAGGTCGGGAAACTCTGGGTTTCCCTCTGCTGATAAACATGAAGAACATGAGTGTGAAAACATGAAAAATACGAATGTTTGATCATAATCTGCCATCACAAATCTGGGATTTTCGTGCTATGAGTTTGAAAACATGGACCTGGGTACCCGTACTTGAAATCCTTGCGGAAACAAACACAAAATCATGATTCTTTATGCAAGCTTTCGGATCAAACAAGACTTTTCTTGAAGAACACATGAATGTCATTTTCTCTTTCTAAAATCGAGCTTCAAAACGATGCATGGCTTACAAATCATTTTCAATCATGCAATGAAATAACATAAACATAAGGAACATCATGAGCAGATCAAGAATCTAACCTTAGAACGCGGATCTAACGGTTCGATCTCTAGGAATCAAGCTTGAAGATCTACTTCTCTCTCAAGAACTCTTCTCCCTCTTCTAGAGCTTCTCTCTCTCTCTACAAGGCAAGTTTATGATACCAAATGATAGTTTGCTATACCCGGTTCTGGGGTTAACCCTCTGCTGAGACACGTGGCGGCGACTGGTTGGGTTCATCCTGAAAAGGTGGCTGACAGGCCAGACAAAGCATGGTGGAAGGGTGTTCAACAAGCAAAGCGGTATGGGCTCTCTGACAGACTATGACATCGGCTAACAACAAGGCATATCTAACAAGCTACACGGAATGGCACTCCGGTAAGGGGGTGACATCGGCTAATCATAAGACTTTGGCAACTAAGGTGACAATGACCTCGGCTAGGAAGGACAACACTTGACTAAGCTGTGCCACATCTTGGCCTAGATGCGCCACACCTCGGCCTAGGTCATACCACTTCCAGGACGAGATCACTTGGGTGCAAGGTAACATCTCGGCTAATGTGGTCAAGGCAAGGACTGAGGTCAACAAGGGGTTTCAAGATACTAATACTAGACTAAGGATGACCTCGGCATTGGAATAACATCGGCTAGTATAACTCAAGCAAGGCGTAACCTAGGTTTCGCATTAAGGGAGAAACAAGACAAGCACACTACACTTAGACAAATCACAAGGCTTCAAATCAAGACATGGATCGCATTAGCTCAAGCGAAACAAATCACAACATACACATGCAAGCTAAACAAGTCATAATCTTATCGATGCTCATGAACATGATGAGGACATAAAGTGTGGGTTCCTACAATTACTTAGTAAATTACTCAGTAAATTATTAGAAAATTACTCTGTAAATTCGAAGAAAATAACGTAGTAAATTATCTGTAAATTCTTAGTAAATTATTTAATAAATTCTAAATAAATTACTAGGTAAATTCCCAATAAATTACTCCCCAAATTCTCAGTAAATTACACCTAAATTAATGAGTGAATTATTCAGTAATTTATCAGTAAATTACTCAGTAAATTATTGGTAAATTCTCTGTAAATTACTCAGTAAATTACGTCGTAAATTCCCACTAAATTACTCAGGAAATTTCTCATTAAATTACACGTACAGTTCTCTATAAATTATTCAGCAAATTCTTAGTAATTTATCAGAAAATTGTGAGTAAATTCACAAAAAATTACAAGAATTTTTTTTGTGAATTAATCAGTAAATTATGAGTAAATTACTCAAAAAATTGTCAGAAAATTCTATATAAATTCAAAGTAATTTCTTAGTAAATTATTCAGCAAATTACTTCATAAATTCGTAGTAAATTCTCAATAAATTACTCGTTATGCTTTCAATAAATTCTCTATAAATTACATTGTAAGTTATCTGTAAATTATTTAATAAATTGTAAATAAATTACTCAGAAAAGTTTCAATAAATTCTAAGAAAATTCGGTATAAATTCCTTGTAAATTACTCGGTAAATTCTCGATAAATTCTGTGTAAATTACTCAGTTAATTATCCATAAGTTCTCAAAAAATTCCGAGTCAATTACTTAGTAAATTACTCAGTAAATTATTAGAAAATTACTCTGTAAATTCCAAGAAAATAACGCAGTAAATTATCTGTAAATTCTTAGTAAATTATTTCATAAATTCTAAATAAATTACTAGGTAAATTCCCAATAAATTACTCCCTAAATTCTCAGTAAATTACACGTAAATTAATGAGTGAATTATTCAGTAATTTATCAGTAAATTACTCAGTAAATTATTGGTAAATTCTCTGTAAATTACACAGCAAATTACGTCGTAAATTCCCACTAAATTACTCAAGAAATTTCTCATTAAATTACACGTACAGTTCTCTATAAATTATTCAGCAAATTCTTAATAATTTATTAGAAAATTGTGAGTAAATTCACAAAAAATTACAAGAATTTTTTTTGTGAATTAATCAGTAAATTATGAGTAAATTACTCAAAAAATTGTCAGAAAATTCTATATAAATTCAAAGTAATTTCTTAGTAAATTATTCAGCAAATTACTTCATAAATTCGTAGTAAATTCTCAATAAATTACTCGTTATGCTTTCAATAAATTCTCTATAAATTACATTGTAAGTTATCTGTAAATTATTTAATAAATTGTAAATAAATTACTCAGAAAATTTTCAATAAATTCCAAGAAAATTCGGTATAAATTCCTTGTAAATTACTCGGTAAATTCTCGATAAATTCTCTGTAAATTACTCAGTTAATTATCCATAAGTTCTCAAAAAATTCTGAGTCAATTACTTAGTAAATTACTCAGTAAATTATTAGAAAATTACTCTGTAAATTCGAAGAAAATAACGCAGTAAATTATCTGTAAATTCTTAGTAAATTATTTAATAAATTCTAAATAAATTACTGAGTAAATTCTCAATAAATTACTCCCTAAATTCTCAGTAAATTACACGTAAATTAATGAGTGAATTATTCAGTAATTTATCAGTAAATTACTCGAGAAATTCTCTGTAAATTACTCAGTAAATTATTGGTAAATTCTCTGTAAATTACTCAGTAAATTACGTCGTAAATTCCCACTAAATTACTCAGGAAATTTCTCATTAAATTACACGAACAGTTCTCTAAAAATTATTCAACAAATTCTTAGTAATTTATCAGAAAATTGTGAGTAAATTCACAAAAAATTACAAGAATTTTTTTTGTGAATTAATCAGTAAATTATGAGTAAATTACTCAAAAAATTGTCAGAAAATTCTAAATAAATTCAATGTAATTTCTTAGTAAATTATTCAGCAAATTACTTCATAAATTCGTAGTAAATTCTCAATAAATTACTCGTTATGCTTTCAATAAATTCTCTATAAATTACATTGTAAGTTATCTGTAAATTATTTAATAAATTGTAAATAAATTACTCAGAAAATTTTCAATAAATTCTAAGAAAATTCTGTATAAATTCCTTGTAAATTACTCGGTAAATTCTCGATAAATTCTCTGTAAATTACTCAGTTAATTATCCATAAGTTCTCAAAAAATTCTGAGTCAATTACTTAGTAAATTACTCAGTATATTATTAGAAAATTACTCTGTAAATTCCAAGAAAATAACGCAGTAAATTATCTGTAAATTCTTAGGAAATTATTTAATAAATTCTAAATAAATTACTGAGTAAATTCTCAATAAATTACTCCCTCAATTCTCAGTAAATTACAAGTAAATTAATGAGTGAATTATTCAGTAATTTATCAGTAAATTACTCGATAAATTCTCTGTAAATTACTCAGTAAATTATTTGTAAATTCTCTGTAAATTACTCAGTAAATTACTTCGTAAATTCCCACTAAATTACTCAGGAAATTTCTCATTAAATTACACGGAAAATTCTCTATAAATTATTCAGCAAATTCTTAGTAATTTATCAGAAAATTGTGAGTAAATTCACAAAGAATTACAAGAATTTTTTTTGTGAATTAATCAGTAAATTATGAGTAAATTACTCAAAAAATTGTCAGAAAATTCTATATAAATTCAAAGTAATTTCTTAGTAAATTATTCAGGAAATTACTTCATAAATTCGTAGTAAATTCTCAATAAATTACTCGTTATGCTTTCAATAAATTCTCTATAAATTACATTGTAAGTTATCTGTAAATTATTTAATAAATTGTAAATAAATTACTCAGAAAATTTTCAATAAATTATAAGAAAATTCGGTATAAATTCCTTGTAAATTACTCGGTAAATTCTCGATAAATTATCTGTAAATTACTCAGTTAATTACTCAGTATATTATTAGAAAATTACTCTGTAAATTCCAAGAAAATAACGCAGTAAATTATCTGTAAATTCTTAGGAAATTATTTAATAAATTCTAAATAAATTACTGAGTAAATTCTCAATAAATTACTCCCTCAATTCTCAGTAAATTACAAGTAAATTAAAGAGTGAATTATTCAGTAATTTATCAGTAAATTACTCGATAAATTCTCTGTAAATTACTCAGTAAATTATTTGTAAATTCTCTGTAAATTACTCAGTAAATTACTTCGTAAATTCCCACTAAATTACTCAGGAAATTTCTCATTAAATTACACGGAAAATTCTCTATAAATTATTCAGCAAATTCTTAGTAATTTATCAGAAAATTGTGAGTAAATTCACAAAAAATTACAAGAATTTTTTTTGTGAATTAATCAGTAAATTATGAGTAAATTACTCAAAAAATTGTCAGAAAATTCAATATAAATTCAAAGTAATTTCTTAGTAAAATATTCAGCAAATTACTTCATAAATTCGTAGTAAATTCTCAATAAATTACTCGTTATGCTTTCAATAAATTCTCTATAAATTACATTGTAAGTTATCTGTAAATTATTTAATAAATTGTAAATAAATTACTCAGAAAATTTTCAATAAATTCTAAGAAAATTCTGTATAAATTCCTTGTAAATTACTCGGTAAATTCTCGATAAATTCTCTGTAAATTACTCAGTTAATTATCCATAAGTTCTCGAAAAATTCTGAGTCAATTACTTAGTAAATTACTCAGTAAATTATTAGAAAATTACTCTGTAAATTCCAAGAAAATAACGCAGTAAATTATCTGTAAATTCTTAATAAATTATTTAATAAATTCTAAATAAATTACTGAGTAAATTCTCAATAAATTACTCCCTAAATTCTCAGTAAATGTCACGTAAATTAATGAGTGTATTATTCAGTAATTTATCAGTAAATTACTCGAGAAATTCTCTGTAAATTACTCAGTAAATTACGTCGTAAATTCCCACTAAATTACTCAGGAAATTTCTCATTAAATTACACGTACAATTCTCTATAAATTATTCAGCAAATTCTTAGTAATTTATCAGAAAATTGTGAGTAAATTCACAAAAAATTACAAGAATTTTTTTTGTGAATTAATCAGTAAATTATGAGTAAATTACTCAAAAAATTGTCAAAAAATTCTATATAAATTCAAAGTAATTTCTTAGTAAATTATTCAGCAAATTACTTCATAAATTCGTAGTAAATTCTCAATAAATTACTCGTTATGCTTTCAATAAATTCTCTATAAATTACATTGTAAGTTATCTGTAAATTATTTAATAAATTGTAAATAAATTACTCAGAAAATTTTCAATAAATTCTAAGAAAATTCGGTATAAATTCCTTGTAAATTACTCGGTAAATTCTCGATAAATTCTCTGTAAATTACTCAGTTAATTATCCATAAGTTCTCAAAAAATTCTGAGTCAATTACTTAGTAAATTACTCAGTATATTATTAGAAAATTACTCTGTAAATTCCAAGAAAATAACGCAGTAAATTATCTGTAAATTCTTAGGAAATTATTTAATAAATTCTAAATAAATTACTGAGTAAATTCTCAATAAATTACTCCCTCAATTCTCAGTAAATTACAAGTAAATTAATGAGTGAATTATTCAGTAATTTATCAGTAAATTACTCGATAAATTCTCTGTAAATTACTCAGTAAATTATTTGTAAATTCTCTGTAAATTACTCAGTAAATTACGTCGTAAATTCCCACTAAATTACTCAGGAAATTTCTCATTAAATTACACGGAAAATTCTCTATAAATTATTCAGCAAATTCTTAGTAATTTATCAGAAAATTGTGAGTAAATTCACAAAGAATTACAAGAATTTTTTTTGTGAATTAATCAGTAAATTATGAGTAAATTACTCAAAAAATTGTCAGAAAATTCTATATAAATTCAAAGTAATTTCTTAGTAAATTATTCAGCAAATTACTTCATAAATTCGTAGTAAATTCTCAATAAATTACTCGTTATGCTTTCAATAAATTCTCTATAAATTACATTGTAAGTTATCTGTAAATTATTTAATAAATTGCAAATAAATTACTCAGAAAATTTTCAATAAATTATAAGAAAATTCGGTATAAATTCCTTGTAAATTACTCGGTAAATTCTCGATAAATTCTCTGTAAATTACTCAGTTAATTATCCATAAGTTCTCGAAAAATTCTGAGTCAATTACTTAGTAAATTACTCAGTAAATTATTAGAAAATTACTCTGTAAATTCCAAGAAAATAACGCAGTAAATTATCTGTAAATTCTTAGTAAATTATTTAATAAATTCTAAATAAATTACTGAGTAAATTCTCAATAAATTACTCCCTAAATTCTCAGTAAATGTCACGTAAATTAATGAGTGTATTATTCAGTAATTTATCAGTAAATTACTCGAGAAATTCTCTGTAAATTACTCAGTAAATTACGTCGTAAATTCCCACTAAATTACTCAGGAAATTTCTCATTAAATTACACGTACAATTCTCTATAAATTATTCAGCAAATTCTTAGTAATTTATCAGAAAATTGTGAGTAAATTCACAAAAAATTACAAGAATTTTTTTTGTGAATTAATCAGTAAATTATGAGTAAATTACTCAAAAAATTGTCAAAAAATTCTATATAAATTCAAAGTAATTTCTTAGTAAATTATTCAGCAAATTACTTCATAAATTCGTAGTAAATTCTCAATAAATTACTCGTTATGCTTTCAATAAATTCTCTATAAATTACATTGTAAGTTATCTGTAAATTATTTAATAAATTGTAAATAAATTACTCAGAAAATTTTCAATAAATTCTAAGAAAATTCGGTATAAATTCCTTGTAAATTACTCGGTAAATTCTCGATAAATTCTCTGTAAATTACTCAGTTAATTATCCATAAGTTCTCAAAAAATTCTGAGTCAATTACTTAGTAAATTACTCAGTAAATTATTAGAAAATTACTCTGTAAATTCCAAGAAAATAACGCAGTAAATTATCTGTAAATTCTTAGTAAATTATTTAATAAATTCTAAATAAATTACTGAGTAAATTCTCAATAAATTACTCCCTAAATTCTCAGTAAATTACACGTAAATTAATGAGTGAATTATTCAGTAATTTATCAGTAAATTACTCGAGAAATTCTCTGTAAATTACTCAGTAAATTATTGGTAAATTCTCTGTAAATTACACAGTAAATTACGTCCTAAATTCCCACTAAATTACTCAGGAAATTTCTCATTAAATTACACGTACAGTTCTCTATAAATTATTCAGCAAATTCTTAGTAATTTATCAGAAAATTGTGAATAAATTCACAAAAAATTACAAGAATTTTTTTTGTGAATTAATCAGTAAATTATGAGTAAATTACTCAAAAAATTGTCAGAAAATTCTATATAAATTCAAAGTAATTTCTTAGTAAATTATTCAGCAAATTACTTCATAAATTCGTAGTAAATTCTCAATAAATTACTCGTTATGCTTTCAATAAATTCTCTATAAATTACATTGTAAGTTATCTGTAAATTATTTAATAAATTGTAAATAAATTACTCAGAAAATTTTCAATAAATTTTAAGAAAATTCTGCATAAATTCCTTGTAAATTACTCGGTAAATTCTCGATAAATTCTCTGTAAATTACTCAGTTAATTATCCATAAGTTCTCAAAAAATTCTGAGTCAATTACTTAGTAAATTACTCAGTATATTATTAGAAAATTACTCTGTAAATTCCAAGAAAATAACGCAGTAAATTATCTGTAAATTCTTAGTAAATTATTTAATAAATTCTAAATAAATTACTCCCTCAATTCTCAGTAAATTACAAGTAAATTAATGACTGAATTATTCAGTAATTTATCAGTAAATTACTCGATAAATTCTCTGTAAATTACTCTGTAAATTATTGGTAAATTCTCTGTAAATTACTCAGTAAATTACTTCGTAAATTCCCACTAAATTACTCAGGAAATTGCTCATTAAATTACATGGAAAATTCTCTATAAATTATTCAGCAAATTCTTAGTAATTTATCAGAAAATTGTGAGTAAATTCACAAAAAATTACAAGAATTTTTTTTGTGAATTAATCAGTAAATTATGAGTAAATTACTCAAAAAATTGTCAGAAAATTCTATATAAATTCAAAGTAATTTCTTAGTAAATTATTCAGCAAATTACTTCATAAATTCGTAGTAAATTCTCAATAAATTACTCGTTATGCTTTCAATAAATTCTCTATAAATTACATTGTAAGTTATCTGTAAATTATTTAATAAATTGTAAATAAATTACTCAGAAAATTTTCAATAAATTCTAAGAAAATTCGGTATAAATTCCTTGTAAATTACTCGGTAAATTCTCGATAAATTATGTGTAAATTACTCAGTTAATTATCCATAAGTTCTCAAAAAATTCCGAGTCAATTACTTAGTAAATTACTCAGTAAATTATTAGAAAATTACTCTGTAAATTCCAAGAAAATAACGCAGTAAATTATCTGTAAATTCTTAGTAAATTATTTAATAAATTCTAAATAAATTACTGAGTAAATTCTCAATAAATTACTCCCTCAATTCTCAGTAAATTACAAGTAAATTAATGAGTGAATTATTCAGTAATTTATCAGTAAATTACACGATAAATTCTCTGTAAATTACTCAGTAAATTATTTGTAAATTCTCTGTAAATTACTCAGTAAATTACTTCGTAATTCCCACTAAATTACTCAGGAAATTTCTTATTAAATTACATGGAAAATTCTCTATAAATTATTCAGCAAATTCTTAGTAATTTATCAGAAAATTGTGAGTAAATTCACAAAAAATTACAAGAATTTTTTTTGTTAATTAATCAGTAAATTATGAGTAAATTACTCAAAAAATTGTCAGAAAATTCTATATAAATTCAAAGTAATTTCTTAGTAAATTATTCAGCAAATTACTTCATAAATTCGTAGTAAATTCTCAATAAATTACTCGTTATGCTTTCAATAAATTCTCTATAAATTACATTGTAAGTTATCTGTAAATTATTTAATAAATTGTAAATAAATTACTCTAGAAATTTTCAATAAATTATAAGAAAATTCGGTATAAATTCCTTGTAAATTACTCGGTAAATTCTCGATAAATTCTCTGTAAATTACTCAGTTAATTATCCATAAGTTCTCAAAAAATTCTGAGTCAATTACTTAGTAAATTACTCAGTAAATTATTAGAAAATTACTCTGTAAATTCGAAGAAAATAACGCAGTAAATTATCTGTAAATTCTTAGTAAACTATTTAATAAATTCTAAATAAATTACTGAGTAAATTCTCAATAAATTACTCCCAAATTCTCAGTAAATTACACGTAAATTAATGAGTGAATTATTCAGTATTTTATCAGTAAATTACTCGAGAAATTCTCTGTAAATTACTCAGTAAATTACGTCGTAAATTCCCACTAAATTACTCAGGAAATTTCTCATTAAATTACACGTACAGTTCTCTATAAATTATTCAGCAAATTCTTAGTAATTTATCAGAAAATTGTGGGTAAATTCACAAAAAATTACAAGAATTTTTTTTGTGAATTAATCAGTAAATTATGAGTAAATTACTCAAAAAATTGTCAAAAAATTCTATATAAATTCAAAGTAATTTCTTAGTAAATTATTCAGCAAATTACTTCATAAATTCGTAGTAAATTCTCAATAAATTACTCGTTATGCTTTCAATAAATTCTCTATAAATTACATTGTAAGTTATCTGTAAATTATTTAATAAATTGTAAATAAATTACTCAGAAAATTTTCAATAAATTCTAAGAAAATTCTGCATAAATTCCTTGTAAATTTCTCGGTAAATTCTCGATAAATTCTCTGTAAATTACTCAGTTAATTATCCATAAGTTCTCAAAAAATTCTGTGTCAATTACTTAGTAAATTACTCAGTATATTATTAGAAAATTACTCTGTAAATTCCAAGAAAATAACGCAGTAAATTATCTGTAAATTCTTAGTAAATTATTTAATAAATTCTAAATAAATTACTCCCTCAATTCTCAGTAAATTACAAGTAAATTAATGAGTGAATTATTCAGTAATTTATCAGTAAATTACTCGATAAATTCTCTGTAAATTACTCAGTAAATTATTTGTAAATTCTCTGTAAATTACTCAGTAAATTACTTCGTAAATTCCCACTAAATTACTCAGGAAATTGCTCATTAAATTACATGGAAAATTCTCTATAAATTATTCAGCAAATTCTTAGTAATTTATCAGAAAATTGTGAGTAAATTGACAAAAAATTACAAGAATTTTTTTTGTGAATTAATCAGTAAATTATGAGTAAATTACTCAAAAAATTGTCAGAAAATTCTATATAAATTCAAAGTAATTTCTTAGTAAATTATTCAGCAAATTACTTCATAAATTCGTAGTAAATTCTCAATAAATTACTCGTTATGCTTTCAATAAATTCTCTATAAATTACATTGTAAGTTATCTGTAAATTATTTAATAAATTGTAAATAAATTACTCAGAAAATTTTCAATAAATTCTAAGAAAATTCTGCATAAATTCCTTGTAAATTATTCGGTAAATTCTCGATAAATTCTCTGTAAATTACTCAGTTAATTATCCATAAGTTCTCAAAAAATTCTGAGTCAATTACTTAGTAAATTACTCAGTATATTATTAGAAAATTACTCTGTAAATTCCAAGAAAATAACGCAATAAATTATCTGTAAATTCTTAGTAAATTATTTAATAAATTCTAAATAAATTACTCCCTCAATTCTCAGTAAATTACAAGTAAATTAATGAGTGAATTATTCAGTAATTTATCAGTAAATTACTCGATAAATTCTCTGTAAATTACTCAGTAAATTATTTGTAAATTCTCTGTAAATTACTCAGTAAATTACTTCGTAATTCCCACTAAATTACTCAGGAAATTTCTCATTAAATTACATGGAAAATTCTCTATAAATTATTCAGCAAATTCTTAGTAATTTATCAGAAAATTGTGAGTAAATTCACAAAAAATTACAAGAATTTTTTTTGTGAATTAATCAGTAAATTATGAGTAAATTACTCAAAAAATTGTCAGAAAATTCTATATAAATTCAAAGTAATTTCTTAGTAAATTATTCAGCAAATTACTTCATAAATTCGTAGTAAATTCTCAATAAATTACTCGTTATGCTTTCAATAAATTCTCTATAAATTACATTGTAAGTTATCTGTAAATTATTTAATAAATTGTAAATAAATTACTGAGAAAATTTTCAATAAATTATAAGAAAATTCGGTATAAATTCCTTGTAAATTACTCGGTAAATTCTCGATAAATTCTCTGTAAATTACTCAGTTAATTATCCATAAGTTCTCAAAAAATTCTGAGTCAATTACTTAGTAAATTACTCAGTAAATTATTAGAAAATTACTCTGTAAATTCGAAGAAAATAACGCAGTAAATTATCTGTAAATTCTTAGTAAACTATTTAATAAATTCTAAATAAATTACTGAGTAAATTCTCAATAAATTACTCCCTAAATTCTCAGTAAATTACACGTAAATTAATGAGTGAATTATTCAGTAATTTATCAGTAAATTACTCGAGAAATTCTCTGTAAATTACTCAGTAAATTATTGGTAAATTCTCTGTAAATTACTCAGTAAATTACGTCGTAAATTCCCACTAAATTACTCAGGAAATTTCTCATTAAATTACACGTACAGTTCTCTATAAATTATTCAGCAAATTCTTAGTAATTTATCAGAAAATTGTGAGTAAATTCACAAAAAATTACAAGAATTTTTTTTGTGAATTAATCAGTAAATTATGAGTAAATTACTCAAAAAATTGTCAAAAAATTCTATATAAATTCAAAGTAATTTCTTAGTAAATTATTCAGCAAATTACTTCATAAATTCGTAGTAAATTCTCAATAAATTACTCGTTATGCTTTCAATAAATTCTCTATAAATTACATTGTAAGTTATCTGTAAATTATTTAATAAATTGTAAATAAATTACTCAGAAAATTTTCAATAAATTCTAAGAAAATTCGGTATAAATTCCTTGTAAATTACTCGGTAAATTCTCGATAAATTCTCTGTAAATTACTCAGTTAATTATCTATAAGTTCTCAAAAAATTCTAAGTCAATTACTTAGTAAATTACTCAGTAAATTATTAGAAAATTACTCTGTAAATTCCAAGAAAATAACGCAGTAAATTATCTGTAAATTCTTAGTAAATTATTTAATAAATTCTAAATAAATTACTAAGTAAATTCTCAATAAATTACTCCCTAAATTCTCAGTAAATTACACGTAAATTAATGAGTGAATTATTCAGTAATTTATCAGTAAATTACTCGAGAAATTCTCTGTAAATTACTCAGTAAATTATTGGTAAATTCTCTGTAAATTACACAGTAAATTACGTCCTAAATTCCCACTAAATTACTCAGGAAATTTCTCATTAAATTACACGTACAGTTCTCTATAAATTATTCAGCAAATTCTTAGTAATTTATCAGAAAATTGTGAATAAATTCACAAAAAATTACAAGAATTTTTTTTGTGAATTAATCAGTAAATTATGAGTAAATTACTCAAAAAATTGTCAGAAAATTCTATATAAATTCAAAGTAATTTCTTAGTAAATTATTCAGCAAATTACTTCATAAATTCGTAGTAAATTCTCAATAAATTACTCGTTATGCTTTCAATAAATTCTCTATAAATTACATTGTAAGTTATCTGTAAATTATTTAATAAATTGTAAATAAATTACTCAGAAAATTTTCAATAAATTTTAAGAAAATTCTGCATAAATTCCTTGTAAATTACTCGGTAAATTCTCGATAAATTCTCTGTAAATTACTCAGTTAATTATCCATAAGTTCTCAAAAAATTCTGAGTCAATTACTTAGTAAATTACTCAGTATATTATTAGAAAATTACTCTGTAAATTCCAAGAAAATAACGCAGTAAATTATCTGTAAATTCTTAGTAAATTATTTAATAAATTCTAAATAAATTACTCCCTCAATTCTCAGTAAATTACAAGTAAATTAATGACTGAATTATTCAGTAATTTATCAGTAAATTACTCGATAAATTCTCTGTAAATTACTCTGTAAATTATTGGTAAATTCTCTGTAAATTACTCAGTAAATTACTTCGTAAATTCCCACTAAATTACTCAGGAAATTGCTCATTAAATTACATGGAAAATTCTCTATAAATTATTCAGCAAATTCTTAGTAATTTATCAGAAAATTGTGAGTAAATTCACAAAAAATTACAAGAATTTTTTTTGTGAATTAATCAGTAAATTATGAGTAAATTACTCAAAAAATTGTCAGAAAATTCTATATAAATTCAAAGTAATTTCTTAGTAAATTATTCAGCAAATTACTTCATAAATTCGTAGTAAATTCTCAATAAATTACTCGTTATGCTTTCAATAAATTCTCTATAAATTACATTGTAAGTTATCTGTAAATTATTTAATAAATTGTAAATAAATTACTCAGAAAATTTTCAATAAATTCTAAGAAAATTCGGTATAAATTCCTTGTAAATTACTCGGTAAATTCTCGATAAATTCTCTGTAAATTACTCAGTTAATTATCCATAAGTTCTCAAAAAATTCTGAGTCAATTACTTAGTAAATTACTCAGTAAATTATTAGAAAATTACTCTGTAAATTCGAAGAAAATAACGCAGTAAATTATCTGTAAATTCTTAGTAAACTATTTAATAAATTCTAAATAAATTACTGAGTAAATTCTCAATAAATTACTCCCTAAATTCTCAGTAAATTACACGTAAATTAATGAGTGAATTATTCAGTAATTTATCAGTAAATTACTCGAGAAATTCTCTGTAAATTACTCAGTAAATTATTGGTAAATTCTCTGTAAATTACTCAGTAAATTACGTCGTAAATTCCCACTAAATTACTCAGGAAATTTCTCATTAAATTACACGTACAGTTCTCTATAAATTATTCAGCAAATTCTTAGTAATTTATCAGAAAATTGTGAGTAAATTCACAAAAAATTACAAGAATTTTTTTTGTGAATTAATCAGTAAATTATGAGTAAATTACTCAAAAAATTGTCAAAAAATTCTATATAAATTCAAAGTAATTTCTTAGTAAATTATTCAGCAAATTACTTCATAAATTCGTAGTAAATTCTCAATAAATTACTCGTTATGCTTTCAATAAATTCTCTATAAATTACATTGTAAGTTATCTGTAAATTATTTAATAAATTGTAAATAAATTACTCAGAAAATTTTCAATAAATTCTAAGAAAATTCTGCATAAATTCCTTGTAAATTACTCGGTAAATTCTCTGTAAATTACTCAGTTAATTATCCATAAGTTCTCAAAAAATTCTGAGTCAATTACTTAGTAAATTACTCAGTATATTATTAGAAAATTACTCTGTAAATTCCAAGAAAATAACGCAGTAAATTATCTGTAAATTCTTAGTAAATTATTTAATAAATTCTAAATAAATTACTCCCTCAATTCTCAGTAAATTACAAGTAAATTAATGAGTGAATTATTCAGTAATTTATCAGTAAATTACACGATAAATTCTCTGTAAATTACTCAGTAAATTATTTGTAAATTCTCTGTAAATTACTCAGTAAATTACTTCGTAAATTCCCACTAAATTACTCAGGAAATTGCTCATTAAATTACATGGAAAATTCTCTATAAATTATTCCGCAAATTCTTAGTAATTTATCAGAAAATTGTGAGTAAATTCACAAAAAATTACAAGAATTTTTTTTGTGAATTAATCAGTAAATTATGAGTAAATTACTCAAAAAATTGTCAGAAAATTCTATATAAATTCAAATTAATTTCTTAGTAAATTATTCAGCAAATTACTTCATAAATTCGTAGTAAATTCTCAATAAATTACTCGTTATGCTTTCAATAAATTCTCTATAAATTACATTGTAAGTTATCTGTAAATTATTTAATAAATTGTAAATAAATTACTCTGGAAATTTTCAATAAATTATAAGAAAATTCGGTATAAATTCCTTGTAAATTACTCGGTAAATTCTCGATAAATTCTCTGTAAATTACTCAGTTAATTATCCATAAGTTCTCAAAAAATTCTGAGTCAATTACTTAGTAAATTACTCAGTAAATTATTAGAAAATTACTCTGTAAATTCGAAGAAAATAACGCAGTAAATTATCTGTAAATTCTTAGTAAACTATTTAATAAATTCTAAATAAATTACTGAGTAAATTCTCAATAAATTACTCCCAAATTCTCAGTAAATTACACGTAAATTAATGAGTGAATTATTCAGTATTTTATCAGTAAATTACTCGAGAAATTCTCTGTAAATTACTCAGTAAATTACGTCGTAAATTCCCACTAAATTACTCAGGAAATTTCTCATTAAATTACACGTACAGTTCTCTATAAATTATTCAGCAAATTCTTAGTAATTTATCAGAAAATTGTGGGTAAATTCACAAAAAATTACAAGAATTTTTTTTGTGAATTAATCAGTAAATTATGAGTAAATTACTCAAAAAATTGTCAAAAAATTCTATATAAATTCAAAGTAATTTCTTAGTAAATTATTCAGCAAATTACTTCATAAATTCGTAGTAAATTCTCAATAAATTACTCGTTATGCTTTCAATAAATTCTCTATAAATTACATTGTAAGTTATCTGTAAATTATTTAATAAATTGTAAATAAATTACTCAGAAAATTTTCAATAAATTCTAAGAAAATTCTGCATAAATTCCTTGTAAATTTCTCGGTAAATTCTCGATAAATTCTCTGTAAATTACTCAGTTAATTATCCATAAGTTCTCAAAAAATTCTGTGTCAATTACTTAGTAAATTACTCAGTATATTATTAGAAAATTACTCTGTAAATTCCAAGAAAATAACGCAGTAAATTATCTGTAAATTCTTAGTAAATTATTTAATAAATTCTAAATAAATTACTCCCTCAATTCTCAGTAAATTACAAGTAAATTAATGAGTGAATTATTCAGTAATTTATCAGTAAATTACTCGATAAATTCTCTGTAAATTACTCAGTAAATTATTTGTAAATTCTCTGTAAATTACTCAGTAAATTACTTCGTAAATTCCCACTAAATTACTCAGGAAATTGCTCATTAAATTACATGGAAAATTCTCTATAAATTATTCAGCAAATTCTTAGTAATTTATCAGAAAATTGTGAGTAAATTGACAAAAAATTACAAGAATTTTTTTTGTGAATTAATCAGTAAATTATGAGTAAATTACTCAAAAAATTGTCAGAAAATTCTATATAAATTCAAAGTAATTTCTTAGTAAATTATTCAGCAAATTACTTCATAAATTCGTAGTAAATTCTCAATAAATTACTCGTTATGCTTTCAATAAATTCTCTATAAATTACATTGTAAGTTATCTGTAAATTATTTAATAAATTGTAAATAAATTACTCAGAAAATTTTCAATAAATTCTAAGAAAATTCTGCATAAATTCCTTGTAAATTATTCGGTAAATTCTCGATAAATTCTCTGTAAATTACTCAGTTAATTATCCATAAGTTCTCAAAAAATTCTGAGTCAATTACTTAGTAAATTACTCAGTATATTATTAGAAAATTACTCTGTAAATTCCAAGAAAATAACGCAATAAATTATCTGTAAATTCTTAGTAAATTATTTAATAAATTCTAAATAAATTACTCCCTCAATTCTCAGTAAATTACAAGTAAATTAATGAGTGAATTATTCAGTAATTTATCAGTAAATTACTCGATAAATTCTCTGTAAATTACTCAGTAAATTATTTGTAAATTCTCTGTAAATTACTCAGTAAATTACTTCGTAATTCCCACTAAATTACTCAGGAAATTTCTCATTAAATTACATGGAAAATTCTCTATAAATTATTCAGCAAATTCTTAGTAATTTATCAGAAAATTGTGAGTAAATTCACAAAAAATTACAAGAATTTTTTTTGTGAATTAATCAGTAAATTATGAGTAAATTACTCAAAAAATTGTCAGAAAATTCTATATAAATTCAAAGTAATTTCTTAGTAAATTATTCAGCAAATTACTTCATAAATTCGTAGTAAATTCTCAATAAATTACTCGTTATGCTTTCAATAAATTCTCTATAAATTACATTGTAAGTTATCTGTAAATTATTTAATAAATTGTAAATAAATTACTGAGAAAATTTTCAATAAATTATAAGAAAATTCGGTATAAATTCCTTGTAAATTACTCGGTAAATTCTCGATAAATTCTCTGTAAATTACTCAGTTAATTATCCATAAGTTCTCAAAAAATTCTGAGTCAATTACTTAGTAAATTACTCAGTAAATTATTAGAAAATTACTCTGTAAATTCGAAGAAAATAACGCAGTAAATTATCTGTAAATTCTTAGTAAACTATTTAATAAATTCTAAATAAATTACTGAGTAAATTCTCAATAAATTACTCCCTAAATTCTCAGTAAATTACACGTAAATTAATGAGTGAATTATTCAGTAATTTATCAGTAAATTACTCGAGAAATTCTCTGTAAATTACTCAGTAAATTATTGGTAAATTCTCTGTAAATTACTCAGTAAATTACGTCGTAAATTCCCACTAAATTACTCAGGAAATTTCTCATTAAATTACACGTACAGTTCTCTATAAATTATTCAGCAAATTCTTAGTAATTTATCAGAAAATTGTGAGTAAATTCACAAAAAATTACAAGAATTTTTTTTGTGAATTAATCAGTAAATTATGAGTAAATTACTCAAAAAATTGTCAAAAAATTCTATATAAATTCAAAGTAATTTCTTAGTAAATTATTCAGCAAATTACTTCATAAATTCGTAGTAAATTCTCAATAAATTACTCGTTATGCTTTCAATAAATTCTCTATAAATTACATTGTAAGTTATCTGTAAATTATTTAATAAATTGTAAATAAATTACTCAGAAAATTTTCAATAAATTCTAAGAAAATTCGGTATAAATTCCTTGTAAATTACTCGGTAAATTCTCGATAAATTCTCTGTAAATTACTCAGTTAATTATCTATAAGTTCTCAAAAAATTCTAAGTCAATTACTTAGTAAATTACTCAGTAAATTATTAGAAAATTACTCTGTAAATTCCAAGAAAATAACGCAGTAAATTATCTGTAAATTCTTAGTAAATTATTTAATAAATTCTAAATAAATTACTAAGTAAATTCTCAATAAATTACTCCCTAAATTCTCAGTAAATTACACGTAAATTAATGAGTGAATTATTCAGTAATTTATCAGTAAATTACTCGAGAAATTCTCTGTAAATTACTCAGTAAATTATTGGTAAATTCTCTGTAAATTACACAGTAAATTACGTCCTAAATTCCCACTAAATTACTCAGGAAATTTCTCATTAAATTACACGTACAGTTCTCTATAAATTATTCAGCAAATTCTTAGTAATTTATCAGAAAATTGTGAATAAATTCACAAAAAATTACAAGAATTTTTTTTGTGAATTAATCAGTAAATTATGAGTAAATTACTCAAAAAATTGTCAGAAAATTCTATATAAATTCAAAGTAATTTCTTAGTAAATTATTCAGCAAATTACTTCATAAATTCGTAGTAAATTCTCAATAAATTACTCGTTATGCTTTCAATAAATTCTCTATAAATTACATTGTAAGTTATCTGTAAATTATTTAATAAATTGTAAATAAATTACTCAGAAAATTTTCAATAAATTTTAAGAAAATTCTGCATAAATTCCTTGTAAATTACTCGGTAAATTCTCGATAAATTCTCTGTAAATTACTCAGTTAATTATCCATAAGTTCTCAAAAAATTCTGAGTCAATTACTTAGTAAATTACTCAGTATATTATTAGAAAATTACTCTGTAAATTCCAAGAAAATAACGCAGTAAATTATCTGTAAATTCTTAGTAAATTATTTAATAAATTCTAAATAAATTACTCCCTCAATTCTCAGTAAATTACAAGTAAATTAATGACTGAATTATTCAGTAATTTATCAGTAAATTACTCGATAAATTCTCTGTAAATTACTCTGTAAATTATTGGTAAATTCTCTGTAAATTACTCAGTAAATTACTTCGTAAATTCCCACTAAATTACTCAGGAAATTGCTCATTAAATTACATGGAAAATTCTCTATAAATTATTCAGCAAATTCTTAGTAATTTATCAGAAAATTGTGAGTAAATTCACAAAAAATTACAAGAATTTTTTTTGTGAATTAATCAGTAAATTATGAGTAAATTACTCAAAAAATTGTCAGAAAATTCTATATAAATTCAAAGTAATTTCTTAGTAAATTATTCAGCAAATTACTTCATAAATTCGTAGTAAATTCTCAATAAATTACTCGTTATGCTTTCAATAAATTCTCTATAAATTACATTGTAAGTTATCTGTAAATTATTTAATAAATTGTAAATAAATTACTCAGAAAATTTTCAATAAATTCTAAGAAAATTCGGTATAAATTCCTTGTAAATTACTCGGTAAATTCTCGATAAATTCTCTGTAAATTACTCAGTTAATTATCCATAAGTTCTCAAAAAATTCTGAGTCAATTACTTAGTAAATTACTCAGTAAATTATTAGAAAATTACTCTGTAAATTCGAAGAAAATAACGCAGTAAATTATCTGTAAATTCTTAGTAAACTATTTAATAAATTCTAAATAAATTACTGAGTAAATTCTCAATAAATTACTCCCTAAATTCTCAGTAAATTACACGTAAATTAATGAGTGAATTATTCAGTAATTTATCAGTAAATTACTCGAGAAATTCTCTGTAAATTACTCAGTAAATTATTGGTAAATTCTCTGTAAATTACTCAGTAAATTACGTCGTAAATTCCCACTAAATTACTCAGGAAATTTCTCATTAAATTACACGTACAGTTCTCTATAAATTATTCAGCAAATTCTTAGTAATTTATCAGAAAATTGTGAGTAAATTCACAAAAAATTACAAGAATTTTTTTTGTGAATTAATCAGTAAATTATGAGTAAATTACTCAAAAAATTGTCAAAAAATTCTATATAAATTCAAAGTAATTTCTTAGTAAATTATTCAGCAAATTACTTCATAAATTCGTAGTAAATTCTCAATAAATTACTCGTTATGCTTTCAATAAATTCTCTATAAATTACATTGTAAGTTATCTGTAAATTATTTAATAAATTGTAAATAAATTACTCAGAAAATTTTCAATAAATTCTAAGAAAATTCTGCATAAATTCCTTGTAAATTACTCGGTAAATTCTCTGTAAATTACTCAGTTAATTATCCATAAGTTCTCAAAAAATTCTGAGTCAATTACTTAGTAAATTACTCAGTATATTATTAGAAAATTACTCTGTAAATTCCAAGAAAATAACGCAGTAAATTATCTGTAAATTCTTAGTAAATTATTTAATAAATTCTAAATAAATTACTCCCTCAATTCTCAGTAAATTACAAGTAAATTAATGAGTGAATTATTCAGTAATTTATCAGTAAATTACACGATAAATTCTCTGTAAATTACTCAGTAAATTATTTGTAAATTCTCTGTAAATTACTCAGTAAATTACTTCGTAAATTCCCACTAAATTACTCAGGAAATTGCTCATTAAATTACATGGAAAATTCTCTATAAATTATTCCGCAAATTCTTAGTAATTTATCAGAAAATTGTGAGTAAATTCACAAAAAATTACAAGAATTTTTTTTGTGAATTAATCAGTAAATTATGAGTAAATTACTCAAAAAATTGTCAGAAAATTCTATATAAATTCAAATTAATTTCTTAGTAAATTATTCAGCAAATTACTTCATAAATTCGTAGTAAATTCTCAATAAATTACTCGTTATGCTTTCAATAAATTCTCTATAAATTACATTGTAAGTTATCTGTAAATTATTTAATAAATTGTAAATAAATTACTCTGGAAATTTTCAATAAATTATAAGAAAATTCGGTATAAATTCCTTGTAAATTACTCGGTAAATTCTCGATAAATTCTCTGTAAATTACTCAGTTAATTATCCATAAGTTCTCAAAAAATTCTGAGTCAATTACTTAGTAAATTACTCAGTAAATTATTAGAAAATTACTCTGTAAATTCGAAGAAAATAACGCAGTAAATTATCTGTAAATTCTTAGTAAACTATTTAATAAATTCTAAATAAATTACTGAGTAAATTCTCAATAAATTACTCCCAAATTCTCAGTAAATTACACGTAAATTAATGAGTGAATTATTCAGTATTTTATCAGTAAATTACTCGAGAAATTCTCTGTAAATTACTCAGTAAATTACGTCGTAAATTCCCACTAAATTACTCAGGAAATTTCTCATTAAATTACACGTACAGTTCTCTATAAATTATTCAGCAAATTCTTAGTAATTTATCAGAAAATTGTGGGTAAATTCACAAAAAATTACAAGAATTTTTTTTGTGAATTAATCAGTAAATTATGAGTAAATTACTCAAAAAATTGTCAAAAAATTCTATATAAATTCAAAGTAATTTCTTAGTAAATTATTCAGCAAATTACTTCATAAATTCGTAGTAAATTCTCAATAAATTACTCGTTATGCTTTCAATAAATTCTCTATAAATTACATTGTAAGTTATCTGTAAATTATTTAATAAATTGTAAATAAATTACTCAGAAAATTTTCAATAAATTCTAAGAAAATTCTGCATAAATTCCTTGTAAATTTCTCGGTAAATTCTCGATAAATTCTCTGTAAATTACTCAGTTAATTATCCATAAGTTCTCAAAAAATTCTGTGTCAATTACTTAGTAAATTACTCAGTATATTATTAGAAAATTACTCTGTAAATTCCAAGAAAATAACGCAGTAAATTATCTGTAAATTCTTAGTAAATTATTTAATAAATTCTAAATAAATTACTCCCTCAATTCTCAGTAAATTACAAGTAAATTAATGAGTGAATTATTCAGTAATTTATCAGTAAATTACTCGATAAATTCTCTGTAAATTACTCAGTAAATTATTTGTAAATTCTCTGTAAATTACTCAGTAAATTACTTCGTAAATTCCCACTAAATTACTCAGGAAATTGCTCATTAAATTACATGGAAAATTCTCTATAAATTATTCAGCAAATTCTTAGTAATTTATCAGAAAATTGTGAGTAAATTGACAAAAAATTACAAGAATTTTTTTTGTGAATTAATCAGTAAATTATGAGTAAATTACTCAAAAAATTGTCAGAAAATTCTATATAAATTCAAAGTAATTTCTTAGTAAATTATTCAGCAAATTACTTCATAAATTCGTAGTAAATTCTCAATAAATTACTCGTTATGCTTTCAATAAATTCTCTATAAATTACATTGTAAGTTATCTGTAAATTATTTAATAAATTGTAAATAAATTACTCAGAAAATTTTCAATAAATTCTAAGAAAATTCTGCATAAATTCCTTGTAAATTATTCGGTAAATTCTCGATAAATTCTCTGTAAATTACTCAGTTAATTATCCATAAGTTCTCAAAAAATTCTGAGTCAATTACTTAGTAAATTACTCAGTATATTATTAGAAAATTACTCTGTAAATTCCAAGAAAATAACGCAATAAATTATCTGTAAATTCTTAGTAAATTATTTAATAAATTCTAAATAAATTACTCCCTCAATTCTCAGTAAATTACAAGTAAATTAATGAGTGAATTATTCAGTAATTTATCAGTAAATTACTCGATAAATTCTCTGTAAATTACTCAGTAAATTATTTGTAAATTCTCTGTAAATTACTCAGTAAATTACTTCGTAATTCCCACTAAATTACTCAGGAAATTTCTCATTAAATTACATGGAAAATTCTCTATAAATTATTCAGCAAATTCTTAGTAATTTATCAGAAAATTGTGAGTAAATTCACAAAAAATTACAAGAATTTTTTTTGTGAATTAATCAGTAAATTATGAGTAAATTACTCAAAAAATTGTCAGAAAATTCTATATAAATTCAAAGTAATTTCTTAGTAAATTATTCAGCAAATTACTTCATAAATTCGTAGTAAATTCTCAATAAATTACTCGTTATGCTTTCAATAAATTCTCTATAAATTACATTGTAAGTTATCTGTAAATTATTTAATAAATTGTAAATAAATTACTCAGAAAATTTTCAATAAATTCTAAGAAAATTCGGTATAAATTCCTTGTAAATTACTCGGTAAATTCTCGATAAATTCTCTGTAAATTACTCAGTTAATTATCCATAAGTTCTCAAAAAATTCTGAGTCAATTACTTAGTAAATTACTCAGTAAATTATTAGAAAATTACTCTGTAAATTCGAAGAAAATAACGCAGTAAATTATCTGTAAATTCTTAGTAAACTATTTAATAAATTCTAAATAAATTACTGAGTAAATTCTCAATAAATTACTCCCTAAATTCTCAGTAAATTACACGTAAATTAATGAGTGAATTATTCAGTAATTTATCAGTAAATTACTCGAGAAATTCTCTGTAAATTACTCAGTAAATTATTGGTAAATTCTCTGTAAATTACTCAGTAAATTACGTCGTAAATTCCCACTAAATTACTCAGGAAATTTCTCATTAAATTACACGTACAGTTCTCTATAAATTATTCAGCAAATTCTTAGTAATTTATCAGAAAATTGTGAGTAAATTCACAAAAAATTACAAGAATTTTTTTTGTGAATTAATCAGTAAATTATGAGTAAATTACTCAAAAAATTGTCAAAAAATTCTATATAAATTCAAAGTAATTTCTTAGTAAATTATTCAGCAAATTACTTCATAAATTCGTAGTAAATTCTCAATAAATTACTCGTTATGCTTTCAATAAATTCTCTATAAATTACATTGTAAGTTATCTGTAAATTATTTAATAAATTGTAAATAAATTACTCAGAAAATTTTCAATAAATTCTAAGAAAATTCTGCATAAATTCCTTGTAAATTACTCGGTAAATTCTCTGTAAATTACTCAGTTAATTATCCATAAGTTCTCAAAAAATTCTGAGTCAATTACTTAGTAAATTACTCAGTATATTATTAGAAAATTACTCTGTAAATTCCAAGAAAATAACGCAGTAAATTATCTGTAAATTCTTAGTAAATTATTTAATAAATTCTAAATAAATTACTCCCTCAATTCTCAGTAAATTACAAGTAAATTAATGAGTGAATTATTCAGTAATTTATCAGTAAATTACTCGATAAATTCTCTGTAAATTACTCAGTAAATTATTTGTAAATTCTCTGTAAATTACTCAGTAAATTACTTCGTAAATTCCCACTAAATTACTCAGGAAATTGCTCATTAAATTACATGGAAAATTCTCTATAAATTATTCCGCAAATTCTTAGTAATTTATCAGAAAATTGTGAGTAAATTCACAAAAAATTACAAGAATTTTTTTTGTGAATTAATCAGTAAATTATGAGTAAATTACTCAAAAAATTGTCAGAAAATTCTATATAAATTCAAATTAATTTCTTAGTAAATTATTCAGCAAATTACTTCATAAATTCGTAGTAAATTCTCAATAAATTACTCGTTATGCTTTCAATAAATTCTCTATAAATTACATTGTAAGTTATCTGTAAATTATTTAATAAATTGTAAATAAATTACTCAGAAAATTTTCAATAAATTCTAAGAAAATTCTGCATAAATTCCTTGTAAATTACTCGGTAAATTCTCGATAAATTCTCTGTAAATTACTCAGTTAATTATCCATAAGTTCTCAAAAAATTCTGAGTCAATTACTTAGTAAATTACTCAGTATATTATTAGAAAATTACTCTGTAAATTCCAAGAAAATAACGCAGTAAATTATCTGTAAATTCTTAGTAAATTATTTAATAAATTCTAAATAAATTACTCCCTCAATTCTCAGTAAATTACAAGTAAATTAATGAGTGAATTATTCAGTAATTTATCAGTAAATTACTCGATAAATTCTCTATAAATTACTCAGTAAATTATTTGTAAATTCTCTGTAAATTACTCAGTAAATTACTTCGTAAATTCCCACTAAATTACTCAGGAAATTGCTCATTAAATTACATGGAAAATTCTCTATAAATTATTCCGCAAATTCTTAGTAATTTATCAGAAAATTGTGAGTAAATTCACAAAAAATTACAAGAATTTTTTTTGTGAATTAATCAGTAAATTATGAGTAAATTACTCAAAAAATTGTCAGAAAATTCTATATAAATTCAAAGTAATTTCTTAGTAAATTATTCAGCAAATTACTTCATAAATTCGTAGTAAATTCTCAATAAATTACTCGTTATGCTTTCAATAAATTCTCTATAAATTACATTGTAAGTTATCTGTAAATTATTTAATAAATTGTAAATAAATTACTCAGAAAATTTTCAATAAATTCTAAGAAAATTCTGCATAAATTCCTTGTAAATTACTCGGTAAATTCTCGATAAATTCTCTGTAAATTACTCAGTTAATTATCCATAAGTTCTCAAAAAATTCTGAGTCAATTTCTTAGTAAATTACTCAGTATATTATTAGAAAATTACTCTGTAAATTCCAAGAAAATAACGCAGTAAATTATCTGTAAATTCTTAGTAAATTATTTAATAAATTCTAAATAAATTACTTCCTCAATTCTCAGTAAATTACAAGTAAATTAATGAGTGAATTATTCAGTAATTTATCAGTAAATTACTCGATAAATTCTCTGTAAATTACTCAGTAAATAATTTGTAAATTCTCTGTAAATTACTCAGTAAATTACTTCGTAAATTCCCACTAAATTACTCAGGAAATTGCTCGTTAAATTACATGGAAAATTCTCTATAAATTATTCAGCAAATTCTTAGTAATTTATCAGAAAATTGTGAGTAAATTCACAAAAAATTACAAGAATTTTTTTTGTGAATTAATCAGTAAATTATGAGTAAATTACTCAAAAAATTGTCAGAAAATTCTATATAAATTCAAAGTAATTTCTTAGTAAATTATTCAGCAAATTACTTCATAAATTCGTAGTAAATTCTCAATAAATTACTCGTTATGCTTTCAATAAATTCTCTATAAATTACATTGTAAGTTATCTGTAAATTATTTAATAAATTGTAAATAAATTACTCAGAAAATTTTCAATAAATTCTAAGAAAATTCTGCATAAATTCCTTGTAAATTACTCGGTAAATTACTCGGTAAATTCTCTGTAAATTACTCAGTTAATTATCCATAAGTTCTCAAAAAATTCTGAGTCAATTACTTAGTAAATTACTCAGTATATTATTAGAAAATTACTCTGTAAATTCCAAGAAAATAACGCAGTAAATTATCTGTAAATTCTTAGTAAATTATTTAATAAATTCTAAATAAATTACTCCCTCAATTCTCAGTAAATTACAAGTAAATTAATGAGTGAATTATTCAATAATTTATCAGTAAATTACTCGATAAATTCTCTGTAAATTACTCAGTAAATTATTGGTAAATTCTCTGTAAATTACTCAGTAAATTACTTCGTAAATTCCCACTAAATTACTCAGGAAATTGCTCATTAAATTGCATGGAAAATTCTCTATAAATTATTCAGAAAATTCTTAGTAATTTATCAGAAAATTGTGAGTAAATTCACAAAAAATTACAAGAATTTTTTTTGTGAATTAATCAGTAAATTATGAGTAAATTACTCAAAAAATTGTCAGAAAATTCTATATAAATTCAAAGTAATTTCTTAGTAAATTATTCAGCAAATTACTTCATAAATTCGTAGTAAATTCTCAATAAATTACTCGTTATGCTTTCAATAAATTCTCTATAAATTACATTGTAAGTTATCTGTAAATTATTTAATAAATTGTAAATAAATTACTCAGAAAATTTTCAATAAATTCTAAGAAAATTCTGCATTAATTCCTTGTAAATTACTCGATAAATTCTCTGTAAATTACTCAGTTAATTATCCATAAGTTCTCAAAAAATTCTGAGTCAATTACTTAGTAAATTACTCAGTATATTATTAGAAAATTACTCTGTAAATTCCAAGAAAATAACGCAGTAAATTATCTGTAAATTCTTAGTAAATTATTTAATAAATTCTAAATAAATTACTCCCTCAATTCTCAGTAAATTACAAGTAAATTAATGAGTGAATTATTTAGTAATTTATCAGTAAATTACTCGATAAATTCTCTGTAAATTACTCAGTAAATTATTTGTAAATTCTCTGTAAATTACTCAGTAAATTACTTCGTAAATTCCCACTAAATTACTCAGGAAATTGCTCATTAAATTACATGGAAAATTCTCTATAAATTATTCCGCAAATTCTTAGTAATTTATCAGAAAATTGTGAGTAAATTCACAAAAAATTACAAGAATTTTTTTTGTGAATTAATCAGTAAATTATGAGTAAATTACTCAAAAAATTGTCAGAAAATTCTATATAAATTCAAATTAATTTCTTAGTAAATTATTCAGCAAATTACTTCATAAATTCGTAGTAAATTCTCAATAAATTACTCGTTATGCTTTCAATAAATTCTCTATAAATTACATTGTAAGTTATCTGTAAATTATTTAATAAATTGTAAATAAATTACTCAGAAAATTTTCAATAAATTCTAAGAAAATTCTGCATAAATTCCTTGTAAATTACTCGGTAAATTCTCGATAAATTCTCTGTAAATTACTCAGTTAATTATCCATAAGTTCTCAAAAAATTCTGAGTCAATTACTTAGTAAATTACTCAGTATATTATTAGAAAATTACTCTGTAAATTCCAAGAAAATAACGCAGTAAATTATCTGTAAATTCTTAGTAAATTATTTAATAAATTCTAAATAAATTACTCCCTCAATTCTCAGTAAATTACAAGTAAATTAATGAGTGAATTATTCAGTAATTTATCAGTAAATTACTCGATAAATTCTCTGTAAATTACTCAGTAAATTATTTGTAAATTCTCTGTAAATTACTCAGTAAATTACTTCGTAAATTCCCACTAAATTACTCAGGAAATTGCTCATTAAATTACATGGAAAATTCTCTATAAATTATTCCGCAAATTCTTAGTAATTTATCAGAAAATTGTGAGTAAATTCACAAAAAATTACAAGAATTTTTTTTGTGAATTAATCAGTAAATTATGAGTAAATTACTCAAAAAATTGTCAGAAAATTCTATATAAATTCAAAGTAATTTCTTAGTAAATTATTCAGCAAATTACTTCATAAATTCGTAGTAAATTCTCAATAAATTACTTGTTATGCTTTCAATAAATTCTTTATAAATTACATTGTAAGTTATCTGTAAATTATTTAATAAATTGTAAATAAATTACTCAGAAAATTTTCAATAAATTATAAGAAAATTCGGTATAAATTCCTTGTAAATTACTCGGTAAATTCTCGATAAATTCTCTGTAAATTACTCAGTTAATTATCCATAAGTTCTCAAAAAATTCTGAGTCAATTACTTAGTAAATTACTCAGTAAATTATTAGAAAATTACTCTGTAAATTCGAAGAAAATAACGCAGTAAATTATCTGTAAATTCTTAGTAAACTATTTAATAAATTCTAAATAAATTACTGAGTAAATTCTCAATAAATTACTCCCTAAATTCTCAGTAAATTACACGTAAATTAATGAGTGAATTATTCAGTAATTTATCAGTAAATTACTCGAGAAATTCTCTGTAAATTACTCAGTAAATTATTGGTAAATTCTCTGTAAATTACTCAGTAAATTACGTCGTAAATTCCCACTAAATTACTCAGGAAATTTCTCATTAAATTACACGTACAGTTCTCTATAAATTATTCAGCAAATTCTTAGTAATTTATCAGAAAATTGTGAGTAAATTCACAAAAAATTACAAGAATTTTTTTTGTGAATTAATCAGTAAATTATGAGTAAATTACTCAAAAAATTGTCAAAAAATTCTATATAAATTCAAAGTAATTTCTTAGTAAATTATTCAGCAAATTACTTCATAAATTCGTAGTAAATTCTCAATAAATTACTCGTTATGCTTTCAATAAATTCTCTATAAATTACATTGTAAGTTATCTGTAAATTATTTAATAAATTGTAAATAAATTACTCAGAAAATTTTCAATAAATTCTAAGAAAATTCTGCATAAATTCCTTGTAAATTACTCGGTAAATTCTCTGTAAATTACTCAGTTAATTATCCATAAGTTCTCAAAAAATTCTGAGTCAATTACTTAGTAAATTACTCAGTATATTATTAGAAAATTACTCTGTAAATTCCAAGAAAATAACGCAGTAAATTATCTGTAAATTCTTAGTAAATTATTTAATAAATTCTAAATAAATTACTCCCTCAATTCTCAGTAAATTACAAGTAAATTAATGAGTGAATTATTTAGTAATTTATCAGTAAATTACTCGATAAATTCTCTGTAAATTACTCAGTAAATTATTTGTAAATTCTCTGTAAATTACTCAGTAAATTACTTCGTAAATTCCCACTAAATTACTCAGGAAATTGCTCATTAAATTACATGGAAAATTCTCTATAAATTATTCAGCAAATTCTTAGTAATTTATCAGAAAATTGTGAGTAAATTCACAAAAAATTACAAGAATTTTTTTTGTGAATTAATCAGTAAATTATGAGTAAATTACTCAAAAAATTGTCAGAAAATTCTATATAAATTCAAAGTAATTTCTTAGTAAATTATTCATCAAATTACTTCATAAATTCGTAGTAAATTCTCAATAAATTACTCGTTATGCTTTCAATAAATTCTCTATAAATTACATTGTAAGTTATCTGTAAATTATTTAATAAATTGTAAATAAATTACTCAGAAAATTTTCAATAAATTCTAAGAAAATTCTGCATAAATTCCTTGTAAATTACTCGGTAAATTCTCGATAAATTCTCTGTAAATTACTCAGTTAATTATCCATAAGTTCTCAAAAAATTCTGAGTCAATTACTTAGTAAATTACTCAGTATATTATTAGAAAATTACTCTGTAAATTCCAAGAAAATAACGCAGTAAATTATCTGTAAATTCTTAGTAAATTATTTAATAAATTCTAAATAAATTACTCCCTCAATTCTCAGTAAATTACAAGTAAATTAATGAGTGAATTATTCAATAATTTATCAGTAAATTACTCGATAAATTCTCTGTAAATTACTCAGTAAATTATTGGTAAATTCTCTGTAAATTACTCAGTAAATTACTTCGTAAATTCCCACTAAATTACTCAGGAAATTGCTCATTAAATTACATGGAAAATTCTCTATAAATTATTCAGAAAATTCTTAGTAATTTATCAGAAAATTGTGAGTAAATTCACAAAAAATTACAAGAATTTTTTTTGTGAATTAATCAGTAAATTATGAGTAAATTACTCAAAAAATTGTCAGAAAATTCTATATAAATTCAAAGTAATTTCTTAGTAAATTATTCAGCAAATTACTTCATAAATTCGTAGTAAATTCTCAATAAATTACTCGTTATGCTTTCAATAAATTCTCTATAAATTACATTGTAAGTTATCTGTAAATTATTTAATAAATTGTAAATAAATTACTCAGAAAATTTTCAATAAATTATAAGAAAATTCGGTATAAATTCCTCGGTAAATTCTCGATAAATTCTCTGTAAATTACTCAGTTAATTATCCATAAGTTCTCAAAAAATTCGGAGTCAATTACTTAGTAAATTACTCAGTAAATTATTAGAAAATTACTCTGTAAATTCGAAGAAAATAACGCAGTAAATTATCTGTAAATTCTTAGTAAACTATTTAATAAATTCTAAATAAATTACTGAGTAAATTCTCAATAAATTGCTCCCTAAATTCTCAGTAAATTACTCGAGAAATTCTCTGTAAATTACTCAGTAAATTATTGGTAAATTCTCTGTAAATTACTCAGTAAATTACGTCGTAAATTCCCACTAAATTACTCAGGAAATTTCTCATTAAATTACACGTACAGTTCTCTATAAATTATTCAGCAAATTCTTAGTAATTTATCAGAAAATTGTGAGTAAATTCACAAAAAATTACAAGAATTTTTTTTGTGAATTAATCAGTAAATTATGAGTAAATTACTCAAAAAATTGTCAGAAAATTCTATATAAATTCAAAGTAATTTCTTAGTAAATTATTCAGCAAATTACTTCATAAATTCGTAGTAAATTCTCAATAAATTACTCGTTATGCTTTCAATAAATTCTCTATAAATTACATTGTAAGTTATCTGTAAATTATTTAATAAATTGTAAATAAATTACTCAGAAAATTTTCAATAAATTCTAAGAAAATTCTGCATTAATTCCTTGTAAATTACTCGATAAATTCTCTGTAAATTACTCAGTTAATTATCCATAAGTTCTCAAAAAATTCTGAGTCAATTACTTAGTAAATTACTCAGTATATTATTAGAAAATTACTCTGTAAATTCCAAGAAAATAACGCAGTAAATTATCTGTAAATTCTTAGTAAATTATTTAATAAATTCTAAATAAATTACTCCCTCAATTCTCAGTAAATTACAAGTAAATTAATGAGTGAATTATTCAGTAATTTATCAGTAAATTACTCGATAAATTCTCTGTAAATTACTCAGTAAATTATTTGTAAATTCTCTGTAAATTACTCAGTAAATTACTTCGTAAATTCCCACTAAATTACTCAGGAAATTGCTCATTAAATTACATGGAAAATTCTCTATAAATTATTCCGCAAATTCTTAGTAATTTATCAGAAAATTGTGAGTAAATTCACAAAAAATTACAAGAATTTTTTTTGTGAATTAATCAGTAAATTATGAGTAAATTACTCAAAAAATTGTCAGAAAATTCTATATAAATTCAAATTAATTTCTTAGTAAATTATTCAGCAAATTACTTCATAAATTCGTAGTAAATTCTCAATAAATTACTCGTTATGCTTTCAATAAATTCTCTATAAATTACATTGTAAGTTATCTGTAAATTATTTAATAAATTGTAAATAAATTACTCAGAAAATTTTCAATAAATTCTAAGAAAATTCTGCATAAATTCCTTGTAAATTACTCGGTAAATTCTCGATAAATTCTCTGTAAATTACTCAGTTAATTATCCATAAGTTCTCAAAAAATTCTGAGTCAATTACTTAGTAAATTACTCAGTATATTATTAGAAAATTACTCTGTAAATTCCAAGAAAATAACGCAGTAAATTATCTGTAAATTCTTAGTAAATTATTTAATAAATTCTAAATAAATTACTCCCTCAATTCTCAGTAAATTACAAGTAAATTAATGAGTGAATTATTCAGTAATTTATCAGTAAATTACTCGATAAATTCTCTGTAAATTACTCAGTAAATTATTTGTAAATTCTCTGTAAATTACTCAGTAAATTACTTCGTAAATTCCCACTAAATTACTCAGGAAATTGCTCATTAAATTACATGGAAAATTCTCTATAAATTATTCCGCAAATTCTTAGTAATTTATCAGAAAATTGTGAGTAAATTCACAAAAAATTACAAGAATTTTTTTTGTGAATTAATCAGTAAATTATGAGTAAATTACTCAAAAAATTGTCAGAAAATTCTATATAAATTCAAAGTAATTTCTTAGTAAATTATTCAGCAAATTACTTCATAAATTCGTAGTAAATTCTCAATAAATTACTTGTTATGCTTTCAATAAATTCTTTATAAATTACATTGTAAGTTATCTGTAAATTATTTAATAAATTGTAAATAAATTACTCAGAAAATTTTCAATAAATTATAAGAAAATTCGGTATAAATTCCTTGTAAATTACTCGGTAAATTCTCGATAAATTCTCTGTAAATTACTCAGTTAATTATCCATAAGTTCTCAAAAAATTCTGAGTCAATTACTTAGTAAATTACTCAGTAAATTATTAGAAAATTACTCTGTAAATTCGAAGAAAATAACGCAGTAAATTATCTGTAAATTCTTAGTAAACTATTTAATAAATTCTAAATAAATTACTGAGTAAATTCTCAATAAATTACTCCCTAAATTCTCAGTAAATTACACGTAAATTAATGAGTGAATTATTCAGTAATTTATCAGTAAATTACTCGAGAAATTCTCTGTAAATTACTCAGTAAATTATTGGTAAATTCTCTGTAAATTACTCAGTAAATTACGTCGTAAATTCCCACTAAATTACTCAGGAAATTTCTCATTAAATTACACGTACAGTTCTCTATAAATTATTCAGCAAATTCTTAGTAATTTATCAGAAAATTGTGAGTAAATTCACAAAAAATTACAAGAATTTTTTTTGTGAATTAATCAGTAAATTATGAGTAAATTACTCAAAAAATTGTCAAAAAATTCTATATAAATTCAAAGTAATTTCTTAGTAAATTATTCAGCAAATTACTTCATAAATTCGTAGTAAATTCTCAATAAATTACTCGTTATGCTTTCAATAAATTCTCTATAAATTACATTGTAAGTTATCTGTAAATTATTTAATAAATTGTAAATAAATTACTCAGAAAATTTTCAATAAATTCTAAGAAAATTCTGCATAAATTCCTTGTAAATTACTCGGTAAATTCTCTGTAAATTACTCAGTTAATTATCCATAAGTTCTCAAAAAATTCTGAGTCAATTACTTAGTAAATTACTCAGTATATTATTAGAAAATTACTCTGTAAATTCCAAGAAAATAACGCAGTAAATTATCTGTAAATTCTTAGTAAATTATTTAATAAATTCTAAATAAATTACTCCCTCAATTCTCAGTAAATTACAAGTAAATTAATGAGTGAATTATTTAGTAATTTATCAGTAAATTACTCGATAAATTCTCTGTAAATTACTCAGTAAATTATTTGTAAATTCTCTGTAAATTACTCAGTAAATTACTTCGTAAATTCCCACTAAATTACTCAGGAAATTGCTCATTAAATTACATGGAAAATTCTCTATAAATTATTCAGCAAATTCTTAGTAATTTATCAGAAAATTGTGAGTAAATTCACAAAAAATTACAAGAATTTTTTTTGTGAATTAATCAGTAAATTATGAGTAAATTACTCAAAAAATTGTCAGAAAATTCTATATAAATTCAAAGTAATTTCTTAGTAAATTATTCATCAAATTACTTCATAAATTCGTAGTAAATTCTCAATAAATTACTCGTTATGCTTTCAATAAATTCTCTATAAATTACATTGTAAGTTATCTGTAAATTATTTAATAAATTGTAAATAAATTACTCAGAAAATTTTCAATAAATTCTAAGAAAATTCTGCATAAATTCCTTGTAAATTACTCGGTAAATTCTCGATAAATTCTCTGTAAATTACTCAGTTAATTATCCATAAGTTCTCAAAAAATTCTGAGTCAATTACTTAGTAAATTACTCAGTATATTATTAGAAAATTACTCTGTAAATTCCAAGAAAATAACGCAGTAAATTATCTGTAAATTCTTAGTAAATTATTTAATAAATTCTAAATAAATTACTCCCTCAATTCTCAGTAAATTACAAGTAAATTAATGAGTGAATTATTCAATAATTTATCAGTAAATTACTCGATAAATTCTCTGTAAATTACTCAGTAAATTACTTCGTAAATTCCCACTAAATTACTCAGGAAATTGCTCATTAAATTACATGGAAAATTCTCTATAAATTATTCAGAAAATTCTTAGTAATTTATCAGAAAATTGTGAGTAAATTCACAAAAAATTACAAGAATTTTTTTTGTGAATTAATCAGTAAATTATGAGTAAATTACTCAAAAAATTGTCAGAAAATTCTATATAAATTCAAAGTAATTTCTTAGTAAATTATTCAGCAAATTACTTCATAAATTCGTAGTAAATTCTCAATAAATTACTCGTTATGCTTTCAATAAATTCTCTATAAATTACATTGTAAGTTATCTGTAAATTATTTAATAAATTGTAAATAAATTACTCAGAAAATTTTCAATAAATTATAAGAAAATTCGGTATAAATTCCTCGGTAAATTCTCGATAAATTCTCTGTAAATTACTCAGTTAATTATCCATAAGTTCTCAAAAAATTCGGAGTCAATTACTTAGTAAATTACTCAGTAAATTATTAGAAAATTACTCTGTAAATTCGAAGAAAATAACGCAGTAAATTATCTGTAAATTCTTAGTAAACTATTTAATAAATTCTAAATAAATTACTGAGTAAATTCTCAATAAATTGCTCCCTAAATTCTCAGTAAATTACTCGAGAAATTCTCTGTAAATTACTCAGTAAATTATTGGTAAATTCTCTGTAAATTACTCAGTAAATTACGTCGTAAATTCCCACTAAATTACTCAGGAAATTTCTCATTAAATTACACGTACAGTTCTCTATAAATTATTCAGCAAATTCTTAGTAATTTATCAGAAAATTGTGAGTAAATTCACAAAAAATTACAAGAATTTTTTTTGTGAATTAATCAGTAAATTATGAGTAAATTACTCAAAAAATTGTCAGAAAATTCTATATAAATTCAAAGTAATTTCTTAGTAAATTATTCAGCAAATTACTTCATAAATTCGTAGTAAATTCTCAATAAATTACTCGTTATGCTTTCAATAAATTCTCTATAAATTACATTGTAAGTTATCTGTAAATTATTTAATAAATTGTAAATAAATTACTCAGAAAATTTTCAATAAATTCTAAGAAAATTCTGCATTAATTCCTTGTAAATTACTCGATAAATTCTCTGTAAATTACTCAGTTAATTATCCATAAGTTCTCAAAAAATTCTGAGTCAATTACTTAGTAAATTACTCAGTATATTATTAGAAAATTACTCTGTAAATTCCAAGAAAATAACGCAGTAAATTATCTGTAAATTCTTAGTAAATTATTTAATAAATTCTAAATAAATTACTCCCTCAATTCTCAGTAAATTACAAGTAAATTAATGAGTGAATTATTCAGTAATTTATCAGTAAATTACTCGATAAATTCTCTGTAAATTACTCAGTAAATTATTTGTAAATTCTCTGTAAATTACTCAGTAAATTACTTCGTAAATTCCCACTAAATTACTCAGGAAATTGCTCATTAAATTACATGGAAAATTCTCTATAAATTATTCCGCAAATTCTTAGTAATTTATCAGAAAATTGTGAGTAAATTCACAAAAAATTACAAGAATTTTTTTTGTGAATTAATCAGTAAATTATGAGTAAATTACTCAAAAAATTGTCAGAAAATTCTATATAAATTCAAATTAATTTCTTAGTAAATTATTCAGCAAATTACTTCATAAATTCGTAGTAAATTCTCAATAAATTACTCGTTATGCTTTCAATAAATTCTCTATAAATTACATTGTAAGTTATCTGTAAATTATTTAATAAATTGTAAATAAATTACTCAGAAAATTTTCAATAAATTCTAAGAAAATTCTGCATAAATTCCTTGTAAATTACTCGGTAAATTCTCGATAAATTCTCTGTAAATTACTCAGTTAATTATCCATAAGTTCTCAAAAAATTCTGAGTCAATTACTTAGTAAATTACTCAGTATATTATTAGAAAATTACTCTGTAAATTCCAAGAAAATAACGCAGTAAATTATCTGTAAATTCTTAGTAAATTATTTAATAAATTCTAAATAAATTACTCCCTCAATTCTCAGTAAATTACAAGTAAATTAATGAGTGAATTATTCAGTAATTTATCAGTAAATTACTCGATAAATTCTCTGTAAATTACTCAGTAAATTATTTGTAAATTCTCTGTAAATTACTCAGTAAATTACTTCGTAAATTCCCACTAAATTACTCAGGAAATTGCTCATTAAATTACATGGAAAATTCTCTATAAATTATTCCGCAAATTCTTAGTAATTTATCAGAAAATTGTGAGTAAATTCACAAAAAATTACAAGAATTTTTTTTGTGAATTAATCAGTAAATTATGAGTAAATTACTCAAAAAATTGTCAGAAAATTCTATATAAATTCAAAGTAATTTCTTAGTAAATTATTCAGCAAATTACTTCATAAATTCGTAGTAAATTCTCAATAAATTACTTGTTATGCTTTCAATAAATTCTTTATAAATTACATTGTAAGTTATCTGTAAATTATTTAATAAATTGTAAATAAATTACTCAGAAAATTTTCAATAAATTATAAGAAAATTCGGTATAAATTCCTTGTAAATTACTCGGTAAATTCTCGATAAATTCTCTGTAAATTACTCAGTTAATTATCCATAAGTTCTCAAAAAATTCTGAGTCAATTACTTAGTAAATTACTCAGTAAATTATTAGAAAATTACTCTGTAAATTCGAAGAAAATAACGCAGTAAATTATCTGTAAATTCTTAGTAAACTATTTAATAAATTCTAAATAAATTACTGAGTAAATTCTCAATAAATTACTCCCTAAATTCTCAGTAAATTACACGTAAATTAATGAGTGAATTATTCAGTAATTTATCAGTAAATTACTCGAGAAATTCTCTGTAAATTACTCAGTAAATTATTGGTAAATTCTCTGTAAATTACTCAGTAAATTACGTCGTAAATTCCCACTAAATTACTCAGGAAATTTCTCATTAAATTACACGTACAGTTCTCTATAAATTATTCAGCAAATTCTTAGTAATTTATCAGAAAATTGTGAGTAAATTCACAAAAAATTACAAGAATTTTTTTTGTGAATTAATCAGTAAATTATGAGTAAATTACTCAAAAAATTGTCAAAAAATTCTATATAAATTCAAAGTAATTTCTTAGTAAATTATTCAGCAAATTACTTCATAAATTCGTAGTAAATTCTCAATAAATTACTCGTTATGCTTTCAATAAATTCTCTATAAATTACATTGTAAGTTATCTGTAAATTATTTAATAAATTGTAAATAAATTACTCAGAAAATTTTCAATAAATTCTAAGAAAATTCTGCATAAATTCCTTGTAAATTACTCGGTAAATTCTCTGTAAATTACTCAGTTAATTATCCATAAGTTCTCAAAAAATTCTGAGTCAATTACTTAGTAAATTACTCAGTATATTATTAGAAAATTACTCTGTAAATTCCAAGAAAATAACGCAGTAAATTATCTGTAAATTCTTAGTAAATTATTTAATAAATTCTAAATAAATTACTCCCTCAATTCTCAGTAAATTACAAGTAAATTAATGAGTGAATTATTTAGTAATTTATCAGTAAATTACTCGATAAATTCTCTGTAAATTACTCAGTAAATTATTTGTAAATTCTCTGTAAATTACTCAGTAAATTACTTCGTAAATTCCCACTAAATTACTCAGGAAATTGCTCATTAAATTACATGGAAAATTCTCTATAAATTATTCAGCAAATTCTTAGTAATTTATCAGAAAATTGTGAGTAAATTCACAAAAAATTACAAGAATTTTTTTTGTGAATTAATCAGTAAATTATGAGTAAATTACTCAAAAAATTGTCAGAAAATTCTATATAAATTCAAAGTAATTTCTTAGTAAATTATTCATCAAATTACTTCATAAATTCGTAGTAAATTCTCAATAAATTACTCGTTATGCTTTCAATAAATTCTCTATAAATTACATTGTAAGTTATCTGTAAATTATTTAATAAATTGTAAATAAATTACTCAGAAAATTTTCAATAAATTCTAAGAAAATTCTGCATAAATTCCTTGTAAATTACTCGGTAAATTCTCGATAAATTCTCTGTAAATTACTCAGTTAATTATCCATAAGTTCTCAAAAAATTCTGAGTCAATTACTTAGTAAATTACTCAGTATATTATTAGAAAATTACTCTGTAAATTCCAAGAAAATAACGCAGTAAATTATCTGTAAATTCTTAGTAAATTATTTAATAAATTCTAAATAAATTACTCCCTCAATTCTCAGTAAATTACAAGTAAATTAATGAGTGAATTATTCAATAATTTATCAGTAAATTACTCGATAAATTCTCTGTAAATTACTCAGTAAATTATTGGTAAATTCTCTGTAAATTACTCAGTAAATTACTTCGTAAATTCCCACTAAATTACTCAGGAAATTGCTCATTAAATTACATGGAAAATTCTCTATAAATTATTCAGAAAATTCTTAGTAATTTATCAGAAAATTGTGAGTAAATTCACAAAAAATTACAAGAATTTTTTTTGTGAATTAATCAGTAAATTATGAGTAAATTACTCAAAAAATTGTCAGAAAATTCTATATAAATTCAAAGTAATTTCTTAGTAAATTATTCAGCAAATTACTTCATAAATTCGTAGTAAATTCTCAATAAATTACTCGTTATGCTTTCAATAAATTCTCTATAAATTACATTGTAAGTTATCTGTAAATTATTTAATAAATTGTAAATAAATTACTCAGAAAATTTTCAATAAATTATAAGAAAATTCGGTATAAATTCCTCGGTAAATTCTCGATAAATTCTCTGTAAATTACTCAGTTAATTATCCATAAGTTCTCAAAAAATTCGGAGTCAATTACTTAGTAAATTACTCAGTAAATTATTAGAAAATTACTCTGTAAATTCGAAGAAAATAACGCAGTAAATTATCTGTAAATTCTTAGTAAACTATTTAATAATTTCTAAATAAATTACTGAGTAAATTCTCAATAAATTGCTCCCTAAATTCTCAGTAAATTACTCGAGAAATTCTCTGTAAATTACTCAGTAAATTATTGGTAAATTCTCTGTAAATTACTCAGTAAATTACGTCGTAAATTCCCACTAAATTACTCAGGAAATTTCTCATTAAATTACACGTACAGTTCTCTATAAATTATTCAGCAAATTCTTAGTAATTTATCAGAAAATTGTGAGTAAATTCACAAAAAATTACAAGAATTTTTTTTGTGAATTAATCAGTAAATTATGAGTAAATTACTCAAAAAATTGTCAAAAAATTCTATATAAATTCAAAGTAATTTCTTAGTAAATTATTCAGCAAATTACTTCATAAATTCGTAGTAAATTCTCAATAAATTACTCGTTATGCTTTCAATAAATTCTCTATAAATTACATTGTAAGTTATCTGTAAATTATTTAATAAATTGTAAATAAATTACTCAGAAAATTTTCAATAAATTCTAAGAAAATTCTGCATAAATTCCTTGTAAATTACTCGGTAAATTCTCTGTAAATTACTCAGTTAATTATCCATAAGTTCTCAAAAAATTCTGAGTCAATTACTTAGTAAATTACTCAGTATATTATTAGAAAATTACTCTGTAAATTCCAAGAAAATAACGCAGTAAATTATCTGTAAATTCTTAGTAAATTATTTAATAAATTCTAAATAAATTACTCCCTCAATTCTCAGTAAATTACAAGTAAATTAATGAGTGAATTATTCAGTAATTTATCAGTAAATTACTCGATAAATTCTCTGTAAATTACTCAGTAAATTATTTGTAAATTCTCTGTAAATTACTCAGTAAATTACTTCGTAAATTCCCACTAAATTACTCAGGATATTGCTCATTAAATTACATGGAAAATTCTCTATAAATTATTCAGCAAATTCTTAGTAATTTATCAGAAAAATTGTGAGTAAATTCACAAAAAATTACAAGAATTTTTTTTGTGAATTAATCAGTAAATTATGAGTAAATTACTCAAAAAATTGTCAGAAAATTCTATATAAATTCAAATTAATTTCTTAGTAAATTATTCAGCAAATTACTTCATAAATTCGTAGTAAATTCTCAATAAATTACTCGTTATGCTTTCAATAAATTCTCTATAAATTACATTGTAAGTTATCTGTAAATTATTTAATAAATTGTAAATAAATTACTCAGAAAATTTTCAATAAATTCTAAGAAAATTCTGCATAAATTCCTTGTAAATTACTCGGTAAATTCTCTGTAAATTACTCAGTTAATTATCCATAAGTTCTCAAAAAATTCTGAGTCAATTACTTAGTAAATTACTCAGTATATTATTAGAAAATTACTCTGTAAATTCCAAGAAAATAACGCAGTAAATTATCTGTAAATTCTTAGTAAATTATTTAATAAATTCTAAATAAATTACTCCCTCAATTCTCAGTAAATTACAAGTAAATTAATGAGTGAATTATTCAATAATTTATCAGTAAATTACTCGATAAATTCTCTGTAAATTACTCAGTAAATTATTGGTAAATTCTCTGTAAATTACTCAGTAAATTACTTCGTAAATTCCCACTAAATTACTCAGGAAATTGCTCATTAAATTACATGGAAAATTCTCTATAAATTATTCAGAAAATTCTTAGTAATTTATCAGAAAATTGTGAGTAAATTCACAAAAAATTACAAGAATTTTTTTTGTGAATTAATCAGTAAATTATGAGTAAATTACTCAAAAAATTGTCAGAAAATTCTATATAAATTCAAAGTAATTTCTTAGTAAATTATTCAGCAAATTACTTCATAAATTCGTAGTAAATTCTCAATAAATTACTCGTTATGCTTTCAATAAATTCTCTATAAATTACATTGTAAGTTATCTGTAAATTATTTAATAAATTGTAAATAAATTACTCAGAAAATTTTCAATAAATTATAAGAAAATTCGGTATAAATTCCTCGGTAAATTCTCGATAAATTCTCTGTAAATTACTCAGTTAATTATCCATAAGTTCTCAAAAAATTCGGAGTCAATTACTTAGTAAATTACTCAGTAAATTATTAGAAAATTACTCTGTAAATTCGAAGAAAATAACGCAGTAAATTATCTGTAAATTCTTAGTAAACTATTTAATAATTTCTAAATAAATTACTGAGTAAATTCTCAATAAATTGCTCCCTAAATTCTCAGTAAATTACTCGAGAAATTCTCTGTAAATTACTCAGTAAATTATTGGTAAATTCTCTGTAAATTACTCAGTAAATTACGTCGTAAATTCCCACTAAATTACTCAGGAAATTTCTCATTAAATTACACGTACAGTTCTCTATAAATTATTCAGCAAATTCTTAGTAATTTATCAGAAAATTGTGAGTAAATTCACAAAAAATTACAAGAATTTTTTTTGTGAATTAATCAGTAAATTATGAGTAAATTACTCAAAAAATTGTCAAAAAATTCTATATAAATTCAAAGTAATTTCTTAGTAAATTATTCAGCAAATTACTTCATAAATTCGTAGTAAATTCTCAATAAATTACTCGTTATGCTTTCAATAAATTCTCTATAAATTACATTGTAAGTTATCTGTAAATTATTTAATAAATTGTAAATAAATTACTCAGAAAATTTTCAATAAATTCTAAGAAAATTCTGCATAAATTCCTTGTAAATTACTCGGTAAATTCTCTGTAAATTACTCAGTTAATTATCCATAAGTTCTCAAAAAATTCTGAGTCAATTACTTAGTAAATTACTCAGTATATTATTAGAAAATTACTCTGTAAATTCCAAGAAAATAACGCAGTAAATTATCTGTAAATTCTTAGTAAATTATTTAATAAATTCTAAATAAATTACTCCCTCAATTCTCAGTAAATTACAAGTAAATTAATGAGTGAATTATTCAGTAATTTATCAGTAAATTACTCGATAAATTCTCTGTAAATTACTCAGTAAATTATTTGTAAATTCTCTGTAAATTACTCAGTAAATTACTTCGTAAATTCCCACTAAATTACTCAGGATATTGCTCATTAAATTACATGGAAAATTCTCTATAAATTATTCAGCAAATTCTTAGTAATTTATCAGAAAATTGTGAGTAAATTCACAAAAAATTACAAGAATTTTTTTTGTGAATTAATCAGTAAATTATGAGTAAATTACTCAAAAAATTGTCAGAAAATTCTATATAAATTCAAATTAATTTCTTAGTAAATTATTCAGCAAATTACTTCATAAATTCGTAGTAAATTCTCAATAAATTACTCGTTATGCTTTCAATAAATTCTCTATAAATTACATTGTAAGTTATCTGTAAATTATTTAATAAATTGTAAATAAATTACTCAGAAAATTTTCAATAAATTCTAAGAAAATTCTGCATAAATTCCTTGTAAATTACTCGGTAAATTCTCTGTAAATTACTCAGTTAATTATCCATAAGTTCTCAAAAAATTCTGAGTCAATTACTTAGTAAATTACTCAGTATATTATTAGAAAATTACTCTGTAAATTCCAAGAAAATAACGCAGTAAATTATCTGTAAATTCTTAGTAAATTATTTAATAAATTCTAAATAAATTACTCCCTCAATTCTCAGTAAATTACAAGTAAATTAATGAGTGAATTATTCAATAATTTATCAGTAAATTACTCGATAAATTCTCTGTAAATTACTCAGTAAATTATTGGTAAATTCTCTGTAAATTACTCAGTAAATTACTTCGTAAATTCTCACTAAATTACTCAGGAAATTGCTCATTAAATTACATGGAAAATTCTCTATAAATTATTCAGAAAATTCTTAGTAATTTATCAGAAAATTGTGAGTAAATTCACAAAAAATTACAAGAATTTTTTTTGTGAATTAATCAGTAAATTATGAGTAAATTACTCAAAAAATTGTCAAAAAATTCTATATAAATTCAAAGTAATTTCTTAGTAAATTATTCAGCAAATTACTTCATAAATTCTCAATAAATTACTCGTTATGCTTTCAATAAATTCTCTATAAATTACATTGTAAGTTATCTGTAAATTATTTAATAAATTGTAAATAAATTACTCAGAAAATTTTCAATAAATTCTAAGAAAATTCTGCATAAATTCCTTGTAAATTACTCGGTAAATTCTCGATAAATTCTCTGTAAATTACTCAGTTAATTATCCATAAGTTCTCAAAAAATTCTGAGTCAATTACTTAGTAAATTACTCAGTATATTATTAGAAAATTACACTGTAAATTCCAAGAAAATAACGCAGTAAATTATCTGTAAATTCTTAGTAAATTATTTAATAAATTCTAAATAAATTACTGAGTAAATTCTCAATAAATTACTCCCTCAATTCTCAGTAAATTACACGTATATTAATGAGTGAATTATTCAGTAATTTATCAGTAAATTACACGATAAATTCTCTGTAAATTACTCAGTAAATTATTTGTATATTCTCTGTAAATTACTCAGTAAATTACTTCGTAATTCCCACTAAATTACTCAGGAAATTGCTCATTAAATTACATGGAAAATTCTCTATAAATTATTCCGCAAATTCTTAGTAATTTATCAGAAAATTGTGAGTAAATTCACAAAAAATTACAAGAATTTTTTTGTGAATTAATCAGTAAATTATGAGTAAATTACTCAAAAAATTGTCAGAAAATTCTATATAAATTCAAAGTAATTTCTTAGTAAATTATTCAGCAAATTACTTCATAAATTCGTTGTAAATTCTCAATAAATTACTCGTTATGCTTTCAATAAATTCTCTATAAATTACATTGTAAGTTATCTGTAAATTATTTAATAAATTGTAAATAAATTACTCAGAAAATTTTCAATAAATTCTAAGAAAATTCTGCATAAATTCCTTGTAAATTACTCGGTAAATTCTCGATAAATTCTCTGTAAATTCCTCAGTTAATTATCCATAAGTTATCAAAAAATTCTGAGTGAATTACTTAGTAAATTACTCAGTATATTATTAGAAAATTACTCTGTAAATTTGATGAAAATAACGCAGTAAATTATCTGTAAATTCTTAGTAAATTATTTAATAAATTCTAAATAAATTACTGAGTAAATTCTCAATAAATTACTCCTCAATTCTCAGTAAATTACAAGTAAATTAATGAGTGAATTATTCAGTAATTTATCAGTAAATTACTCGATAAATTCTCTGTAAATTACTCAGTAAATTATTGGAAATTCTCTGTAAATTACTCAGTAAATTACTTTGTAAATTCCCACTAAATTACTCAGGAAATTTCTCATTAAATTACACGGAAAATTCTCTATAAATTATTCAGCAAATTCTTAGTAATTTATCAAAAAATTGTGAGTAAATTCACAAAAAATTACAAGAATTTTTTTTGTGAATTAATCAGTAAATTATGAGTAAATTACTCAAAAAATTGTTAGAAAATTCTATATAAATTCAAAGTAATTTCTTAGTAAATTATTCAGCAAATTACTTCATAAATTCGTAGTAAATTCTCAATAAATTACTCGTTATGCTTTCAATAAATTTTCTATAAATTACATTGTAAGTTATCTGTAAATTATTTAATAAATTCTAAGAAAATTCTGTATAAATTCCTTGTAAATTACTCGGTAAATTCTCGATAAATTCTCGGTAAATTACTCAGTTAATTATCCATAAGTTCTCAAAAAATTCTGAGTCAATTACTTAGTAAATTACTCAGTATATTATTAGAAAATTACTCTGTAAATTCGAAGAAAATAACGCAGTAAATTATCTGTAAATTCTTAGTAAATTATTTAATAAATTCTAAATAAATTACTGAGTAAATTCTCCATAAATTACTCCCTCAATTCTCAGTAAATTACAAGTAAATTAATGAGTGAGTTATTCAGTAATTTATCAGTAAATCACTCGATAAATTCATCGTAAAGCACTCAGTAAATTTTTGGTAAATTCTCTGTAAATTACTCAGTAAATTACTTCGTAAATTCCCACTAAATTACTCAGGAAATTTCTCATTAAATTACACGTAAAATTCTCTATAAATTATTCAGCAAATTCTTAGTAATTTATCAGAAAATTCTGAATAAATTCACAAAAAAATACTAGAATTTTTTTTGTGAATTAATCAGTAAGTTATGAGTAAATTACTCAAAAAACTGTCAGAAAATTCTATATAAATTCAAAGTAATTTCTTAGTAAATTATTCAGCAAATTACTTCATAAATTCGTAGTAAATTCTCAATAAATTACTCGTTAAGCTTTCAATAAATTCTCTATAAATTACATTGTAAATTATTTGTAAGTTATTTAATAAATTGTAAATAAATTGCTCAGAAAATTTTCAATAAATTCTAAGAAAATTCTGTATAAATTCCGAGTAAATTACTCTGTAATTCTCAATAAATTCTCTGTAAATTACTCAGTTAATTATCCATAAGTTCTCAAAAAAATCTGAGTCAATTACTTAGTAAATTACTCAGTAAATTATTAGAAAATTACCCTGCAAATTCGAAGAAAATAACGTAGTAAATTATCTGTAAATTCTTAGTAAATTATTTAATAAATTCTAAATAAATTACTGAGTACATTCTCAATAAATTACTCCCTCAATTCTCAGTAAATTACAAGTAAATTAATGAGTGAGTTATTCAGTAATGTATCAGTAAATTACTCGATAATTTCTCTGTAAATTACTCAGTAAATTATTGGTAAATTGTCGGTAAATTACTCAGTAAATTACGTCGTAAATTCCCACTAAATTACTCAGGAAATTTCTCATTAAATTACACGTAAAATTCTCTATAAATTATTCAGCAAATTCTTAGTAATTTATCAGAAAATTCTGAGTAAATTCACAAAAAATTACAAGAATTTTTTTTGTGAATTAATTAGTAAGTTATGAGGAAATTACTCAAAAAAATGTCAGAAAATTCTATATAAATTCAAAGTAATTTCTTAGTAAATTATTCAGCAAATTACTTCATAAATTCATAGTAAATTCTCAATAAATTACTCGTTAAGCTTTCAATAAATTCTCTATAAATTACATTGTAAATTATTTGTAAATTATTTAATAAATTGTAAATAAATTGCTCAGAAAATTTTCAATAAATTCTTAGAAAATTCTGTATAAATTCCAAGAAATTACTCGGTAAATTCTCAATAAATTCTCTGTAAATTACTCAGTTAATTATCCATAAGTTCTCAAAAAATTCTGAGTCAATTACTTAGTAAATTACTCAGAAATTATTAGAAAATTACTCTGTAAATTCTTAGTAAATTATTTAATAAATTTTAAATAAATTACTGAATAAATTATCAATAAATTACTCCCTGAATTCTCAGTAAATTACAAGTGAATTAATTAGTGAGTTATTCAGTAATTTATCAGTAAATTACCCGATAAATTCTCTGTAAATTACTCAGTAAATTACTTCGTAAATTCCCACTAAATTACTCAGGAAATTTCTCATTAAATTACAGGTATAATTCTCTATAAATTATTCAGCAAATTCTTAGTAATTTATCAGAAAATTCTGAGTAAATTCACAAAAAATTACAAGAACTTTTTTTGTGAATTAATCAGTAAGTTATGAGTAAATTACTCAAAAAATTGTCAGAAAATTCTATATAAATTCAAAGTAATTTCTTAGTAAATTATTCAGCAAATTACTTCATAAATTCGTAGTAAATTCTCAATAAATTACTCGTTAAGCATTCAATAAATTCTCTATAAATTACATTGTATATTATCTGTAAATTATTTAATAAATTGTAAATAAATTGCTCAGAAAATTTTCAATAAATTCTAAGAAAATTCTGTATAAATTCCGAGTAAATTAGTCAGTAAATTCTCAATAAATTCTCTGTAAATTACTCAGTTAATTATCCATAAGTTCTCAAAAATTTCTGAGTCAATTACTTAGTAAATTACTCAGAAATTATTAGAAAATTACTCTGTAAATTCTTAGTAAATTATTTAATAAATTCTAAATAAATTACTCCCTGAATTCTCAGTAAATTACAAGTAAATTAATGAGTGAGTTATTTATTAATTTATCAGTAAATTACTCGATAAATTCATCGTAAATCACTCAGTAAATTATTGGTAAATTCTCTCTAAATTACTCAGTAAATTACTTCGTAAATTCCCACTAAATTACTTTGGAAATTTCTCATTAAATTACACGTAAAATTCTCTATAAATTATTCAGCAAATTCTTAGTAATTTATCAGAAAATTCTGAGTAAATTCACAAAAAATTACAAGAATTTTTTTTGTGAATTAATCAGTAAGTTATGAGGAAATTACTCAAAAAATTGTCAGAAATTTCTATATAAATGCAAAGTAATTTCTTAGTAAATTATTCAGCAAATTACTTCATAAATTCGTAGTAAATACTCAATAAATTACTCGTTAATCTTTCAATAAATTCTCTATAAATTACATTGCAAATTATCTGTAAATTATTTAATAAATTGTAAATAAATTGCTCAGAAAATTTTCAATAAATTCTAAGAAAATTCTGTATAAATTGCGAGTAAATTACTCGTTAAATTCTCAATAAATTCTCTGTAAATTACTCAGTTAATTATCCATAAGTTCTAAAAAAATTCTGAGTCAATTACTTAGTAAATTACTCAGAAATTATTAGAAAATTACTCTGTAAATTCTTAGTAAATTATTTAATAAATTCTAAATAAATTACTGAGTAAATTCTCAGGAAATTACTCCCTAAATTCTCAGTAAATTACAAGTGAATTAATGAGTGAGTTATTCAGTAATTTATCAGTAAATTAGTCGATATATTCTCTGTAAATTACTCAGTAAATTATTGGTAAATTCTCTGTAAATTACTCAGTAAATTACTTCATAAATTCCCACTAAATTACTCAGGAAATTTCTCATTAAATTACACGTATAATTCTCTATAAATTATTCAGCAAATTCTTAGTAATTTATCAGAAAATTCTGAGTAAATTCACAAAAAAATTACAAGAATTTTTTTTGTGAATTAATCAGTAAGTTATGAGGAAATTACTCAAAAAATTGTCAGAAAATTCTATATAAATTCAAAGTAATTTCTTAGTAAATTATTCAGCAAATTACTTCATAAATTCGTAGTAAATTCTCAATAAATTTCTCGTTAATCTTTCAATAAATTCTCCATAAATTACATTGCAAATTATCTGTAAATTATTTAATAAATTGTAAATAAATTGCTCAGAAAATTTTCAATAAATTCTAAGAAAATTCTGTATAAATTGCGAGTAAATTACTCGGTAAATTCTCAATAAATTCTCTGTAAATTACTCAGTTAATTATCCATAAGTTCTCAAAAAATTCTGAGTCAATTACTTAGTAAATTACTCAGAAATTATTAGAAAATTACTATGTAAATTCTTAGTAAATTATTTAATAAATTCTAAATAAATTACTGAGTAAATTCTCAGGAAATTACTCCATAAATTCTCAGTAAATTACAAGTGAATTAATGAGTGAGTTATTCAGTAATTTATCAGTAAATTAGTCGATATATTCTCTGTAAATTACTCAGTAAATTATTGGTAAATTCTCTGTAAATTACTCAGTAAATTACTTCGTAAATTCCCACTAAATTAATCAGGAAATTTCTCATTAAATTACACGTAAAATTCTCTATAAATTATTCAGCAAATTCTTAGTAATTTATCAGAAAATTCTGAGTAAATTCACAAAAAATTACAAGAATTGTTTTTGTGAATTAATCAGTAAGTTATGAGGAAATTACTCAAAAAATTGTCAAAAAATTCTAAATAAATTCAAAGTAATTTCTTAGTAAATTATTCAGCAAATTACTTCTTAAATTCGTAGTAAATTCTCAATAAATTACTCGTTAAACCTTCAATAAATTCTCTATAAATTACATTGTAAATTATGTGTAAATTATTTAATAAATTGTAAATAAATTGCTCAGAAAATTTTCAATAAATTCTAAGAAAATTCTGTATAAATGCCGAGTAAATTACTCGGTAAATTCTCTGTAAATTACTCAGTTAATTATCCATAAGTTCTCAAAAAATTCTGAGTCAATTACTTAGTAAATTACTCAGTAAATTATTACAAAATTACTCTGTAAATTCTTAGTAAATTATTTAATAAATTCGAAATAAATTACTGAGTAAATTCTCAATAAATTACTCCCTAAATTCTCAATAAATTACAAGTAAATTAATGAGTGAGTTATTCAGTAATTTATCAGTAAATTACTCGATAAATTCTCGGTAAATTACTCAGTAAATTATTGGTAAATTCTCTGTAAATTACTCAGTAAATTACTTCGTAAATTCCCACTAAATTACTCAGGAAATTTCTCATTAAATTACACGTAAAATTCTCTATAAATTATTCAGCAAATTCTTAGTAATTTATTAGAAAATTCTGAGTAAATTCACAAAAAATTACAAGAACTTTTTTTGTGAATTAATCAGAAAGTTATGAGTAAATTACTCAAAAAATTGTCAGAAAATTCTATATAAATTCAAAGTAATTTCTTAGTAAATTATTCAGCAAATTACTTCATAAATTCGTAGTAAATTCTCAATGAATTACTCGTTAAGCATTCAATAAATTCTCTATAAATTACATTGTAAATTATCTGTAAATTATTTAATAAATTGTAAATAAATTGCTCAGAAAATTTTCAATAAATTCTAAGAAAATTCTGTTTAAATGCCGAGTAAATTACTCGGTAAATTCTCTGTAAATTACTCAGTTAATTATCCATAAGTTCTCAAAAAATTCTGAGTCAATTACTTAGTAAATTACTCAGTAAATTATTACAAAATTACTCTGTAAATTCTTAGTAAATTATTTAATAAATTCGAAATAAATTACTGAGTAAATTCTCAATAAATTACTCCCTAAATTCTCAGTAAATTACAAGTAAATTAATGAGTGAGTTATTCAGTAATTTATCAGTAAATTACTCGATAAATTCTCTGTAAATTACTCAGTAAATTATTGGTAAATTCTCCGTAAATTACTCAGTAAATTACTTCGTAAATTCCCACTAAATTACTCAGGAAATTTCTTATTAAATTACACGTAAAATTCTCTATAAATTATTTAGCAAATTCTTAGTAATTTATCAGAAAATTCTGAGTAAATTCCCAAAAAATTACAAGAACTTTTTTTGTGAATTAATCAGTAAGTTATGAGTAAATTACTCAAAAAATTGTCAGAAAATTCTATATAAATTCAAAGTAATTTCTTAGTAAATTATTCAACAAATTACTTCATAAATTCGTAGTAAATTCTCAATAAATTACTCGTTAAGCATTCAATAAATTCTCTATAAATTACATTGTAAATTATCTGTTAATTATTTAATAAATTGTAAATAAATTGCTCAGAAAATTTTCAATAAATTCTAAGAAAATTCTGTATAAATTCCGAGTAAATTACTCGGTAAATTCTCAATAAATTCTATGTAAATTACTCAGTTAATTATCCATAAGTTCTCAAAAATTTCTGAGCCAATTACTTAGTAAATTACTCAGTATGTTATTACAAAATTGCTCTGTAAATTCTTAGTAAATTATTTAATAAATTCTAAATAAATTACTCCCTGAATTCTCAGTAAATTACAAGTAAATTAATGAGTGAGTTATTTATTAATTTATCAGTAAATTACTCGATAAATTCATCGTAAATCACTCAGTAAATTATTGGTAAATTCTCTTTAAATTACTCAGTAAATTACATCGTAAATTCCCACTAAATTACTCAGGAAATTTCTCATTAAATTACAGGTAAAATTCTCTATAAATTATTCCGCAAATTCTTAGTAATTTATCAGAAAATTCTGAGTAAATTCACAAAAAATTACAAGAATTTTTTTTGTGAATTAATCAGTAAATTATGAGTAAATTACTCAAAAAATTGTCAGAAAATTCTATATAAATTCAAAGTAATTTCTTAGTAAATTATTCAGCAAATTACTTCATAAATTCGTAGTAAATTCTCAATAAATTACTCGTTAAGCTTTCAATAAATTCTCTATAAATTACATTGTAAATTATCTGTAAATTATTTAATAAATTGTAAATAAATTGCACAGAAAATTTTCAATAAATTCTAAGAAAATTCTGTATAAATTCCGAGTAAATTACTTGGTAAATTCTCAATAAATTCTCTGTAAATTACTCAGTTAATTATCCATAAGTTCTCAAAAAGTTCTGAGTCAATTACTTAGTAAATTATTTGAAAATTACTCTGTAAATTCTTAGTAAATTATTTAATAAATTCTAAATAAATTACTGAGTAAATTCTCAATAAATTACTCCCTGAATTCTCAGTAAAATACAAGTAAATTAATGAGTGAGTTATTCAGTAATTTATCAGTAAATTACTCGATAAATTCATCGTAAATCACTCAGTAAATTTTTGGTAAATTCTCTGTAAATTACTCAGTAAATTACTTCGTAAATTCCCACTAAATTACTCAGGAAATTTCTCATTAAATTACACGGAAAATTCTCTATAAATTATTCAGCAAATTCTTAGTAATTTATCAGAAAATTCTGAATAAATTCACAAAAAATTACAAGAATTTTTTTTGTGAATTAATCAGTAAGTTATGAGTAAATTACTCAAAAAATTGTCAGAAAATTCTATATAAATTCAAAGTAATTTCTTAGTAAATTATTCAGCCAATTACTTCATAAATTCGTAGTAAATTCTCAATAAATTACTCGTTAAGCTTTCAATAAATTCTCTATAAATTACATTGTAAATTATTTGTAAGTTATTTAATAAATTGTAAATAAATTGCTCAGAAAATTTTCAATAAATTCTAAGAAAATTCTGTATAAATTCCGAGTAAATTACTCTGTAAATTCTCAATAAATTCTCTGTAAATTACTCAGTTAATTATCCATAAGTTCTCAAAAAATTCTGAGTCAATTACTTAGTAAATTACTCAGTAAATTATTACAAAATTACTCTGTAAATTCTTAGTAAATTATTTAATAAATTCGAAATAAATTACTGAGTAAATTCTCAACAAATTACTGCCTAAATTCTCAGTAAATTACAAGTAAATTAATGAGTGAGTTATTCAGTACTTTATCAATAAATTACTCGATAAATTCTCTGTAAATTACTCAGTAAATTATTGGTAAATTCTCTGTAAATTACTCAGTAAATTACTTCGTAAATTCCCACTAAATTACTCAGGAAATTTCTCATTAAGTTACACGTAAAATTCTCTATAAATTATTCAGCAAATTCTTAGTAATTTATCAGAAAATTCTGAGTAAATTCACAAAAAATTACAAGAATTTTTTTTGTGAATTAATCAATAAGTTATGAGTAAATTACTCAAAAAATTGTCAGAAAATTCTATATAAATTCAAAGTAATTTCTTAGTAAATTATTCAGCAAATTACTTCATAAATTCGTAGTAAATTCTCAATAAATTACTCGTTAAGCTTTCAATAAATTCTCTATAAATTACATTGTAAATTATCTGTAAATTATTTAATAAATTGTAAATAAATTGCTCAGAAAATTTACAATAAATTCTAAGAAAATTCTGTATAAATTCCGAGTAAATTACTCGGTAAATTCTCAATAAATTCTCTGTAAATTACTCAGTTAATTATCCATAAGTTCTCAAAAAATTCTCAGTCAATTACTTAGTAAATTACTGAGTAAATTATTAGAAAATTGCACTGTAAATTCCAAGAAAATAACGCAGTAAATTATTTAATAAATTCTAAACAAATTACTGAGTAAATTCTCCATAAATTACTCCCTAAATTCTCAGTAAATTACAAGTAAATTAATGAGTGAGTTATTCAGTAATTTATCATTAAATTACTCGATAAATTCTCTGTAAATTACTCAGTAAATTACTTCGTAAATCCCCACTAAATTACTCAGGAAATTTCTCATTAAATTACACATAAAATTCTCTATAAATTATTCAGCAAATTTTTAGTAATTTATCAGAAAATTCTGAGTAAATTCACAAAAAATTACAAGAATTTTTTTTGTGAATTAATTAGTAAGTTATGAGTAAATTACTCAAAAAATTGTCAGAAAATTCTATATAAATTCAAAGTAATTTCTTAGCAAATTATTCAGCAAATTACTTCATAAATTCGTAGTAAATTCTCAATAAATTACTCGTTAAGCTTTCAATAAATTCTCTATAAATTACATTGTAAATTATCTATAAATTATTTAATAAATTGTAAATAAATCGCTCAGAAAATTTTCAATAAATTCTAAGAAAATTCTCAATAAATTCTCTGTAAATTACTCAGTTAATTATCCATAAGTTCTCAAAAAATTCTGACTCAATTACTTATTAAATTACTCAGTAAATTATTAGAAAATTACTCTGTAAATTCCAAGAAAATAACGCAGTAAATTATCTGTAAATTCTTAGTAAATTATTTAATAAATTCTAAATAAATTACTGAGTAAATTCTCAAAAAATTACTCCCTAAATTCTCAGTAAATTACAAGTAAATTAATGAGTGAGTTATTCAGTAATTTATCCGTAAATTACTCGATAAATTCTCTGTAAATTACTCAGTAAATTATTGGTAAATTCTCTTTAAATTACTCAGTAAATTACTTCGTATATTCCCACTAAATTACTCAGGAAATTTCTCATTAAATTACACGTAAAATTCTCTATAAATTATTCAGCAAATTCTTAGTAATTTATCAGAAAATTCTGAGTAAATTCACAAAAAATTACAAGAATTTTTTTTGTGAATTAATCAGTAAGTTATGAGTAAATTACTCAAAAAATTGTCAGAAAATTCTATATAAATTCAAAGTAATTTCTTAGTAAATTATTCAGCAAATTACATCATAAATTCGTAGTAAATTCTCAATAAATTACTCGTTAAGCTTTCAATAAATTCTCTATAAATTACATTGTAAATTATCTGTAAATTATTTAATAAATTGTAAATAAATTGCTCAGAAAATTTACAATAAATTGTAAGAAAATTCTGTATAAATTCCGAGTAAATTACTCGGTAAATTCTCAATAAATTCTCTGTAAATTACTCAGTTAATTATCCATAAGTTCTAAAAAAATTCTGAGTCAATTACTTAGTAAATTATTAGAAAATTACTCTGTAAATTCCAAGAAAATAACGCAGTAAATTATCTGTAATTCTTAGTAAATTATTTAATAAATTCTAAATAAATTACGGAGTGCATTCTCAATAAATTACTCCCTAAATTCTTAGTAAATTACAAGTAAATTAATGAGTGAGTTAATCAGTAATTTATCCGTAAATTACTTGATAAATTCTCTGTAAATTACTCAGTAAATTATTGGTAAATTCTCTTTAAATTACTCAGCAAATTACTTCGTAAATTCCGACTAAATTACTCAGGAAATTTCTCATTAAATTACACGTAAAATTCTCTATAAATTATTCAGCAAATTCTTAGTAATTTATCAGAAAATTCTAAGTAAATTCACAAAAAATTACAAGAATTTTTTTTGTGAATTAATCAGTAAGGTATGAGTAAATTACTCAAAAAATTGTCAGAAAATTCTATATAAATTCAAAGTAATTTCTTAGTAAATTATTCAGCAAATTACTTCATAAATTCGTAGTAAATTCTCAATAAATTACTCGTTAAGCTTTCAATAAATTCTCTATAAATTACATTGTAAATTATCTGTAAATTATTTAATAAATTGTAAATAAATTGCTCAGAAAATTTACAATAAATTCTAAGAAAATTCTGTATAAATTCCGAGTAAATTACTCGGTAAATTCTCAATAAATTCTCTGTAAATTACTCAGTTAATTATCCATAAGTTCTCAAAAAATTCTCAGTCAATTACTTAGTAAATTACTGAGTAAATTATTAGAAAATTACACTGTAAATTCCAAGAAAATAACGCAGTAAATTATTTAATAAATTCTAAATAAATTACTGAGTAAATTCTCCATAAATTACTCCCTAAATTCTCAGTAAATTACAAGTAAATTAATGAGTGAGTTATTCAGTAATTTATCCGTAAATTACTCGATAAATTCTCTGTAAATTACTCAGTAAATTATTGGTAAATTCTCTTTAAATTACTCAGTAAATTACTTCGTATATTCCCACTAAATTACTCAGGAAATTTCTCATTAAATTACACGTAAAATTCTCTATAAATTATTCAGCAAATTCTTAGTAATTTATCAGAAAATTCTGAGTAAATTCACAAAAAATTACAAGAATTTTTTTTGTGAATTAATCAGTAAGTTATGAGTAAATTACTCAAAAAATTGTCAGAAAATTCTATATAAATTCAAAGTAATTTCTTAGTAAATTATTCAGCAAATTACATCATAAATTCGTAGTAAATTCTCAATAAATTACTCGTTAAGCTTTCAATAAATTCTCTATAAATTACATTGTAAATTATCTGTAAATTATTTAATAAATTGTAAATAAATTGCTCAGAAAATTTACAATAAATTGTAAGAAAATTCTGTATAAATTCCGAGTAAATTACTCGGTAAATTCTCAATAAATTCTCTGTAAATTACTCAGTTAATTATCCATAAGTTCTAAAAAAATTCTGAGTCAATTACTTAGTAAATTATTAGAAAATTACTCTGTAAATTCCAAGAAAATAACGCAGTAAATTATCTGTAATTCTTAGTAAATTATTTAATAAATTCTAAATAAATTACGGAGTGCATTCTCAATAAATTACTCCCTAAATTCTTAGTAAATTACAAGTAAATTAATGAGTGAGTTAATCAGTAATTTATCCGTAAATTACTTGATAAATTCTCTGTAAATTACTCAGTAAATTATTGGTAAATTCTCTTTAAATTACTCAGCAAATTACTTCGTAAATTCCGACTAAATTACTCAGGAAATTTCTCATTAAATTACACGTAAAATTCTCTATAAATTATTCAGCAAATTCTTAGTAATTTATCAGAAAATTCTAAGTAAATTCACAAAAAATTACAAGAATTTTTTTTGTGAATTAATCAGTAAGGTATGAGTAAATTACTCAAAAAATTGTCAGAAAATTCTATATAAATTCAAAGTAATTTCTTAGTAAATTATTCAGCAAATTACTTCATAAATTCGTAGTAAATTCTCAATAAATTACTCGTTAAGCTTTCAATAAATTCTCTATAAATTACATTGTAAATTATCTGTAAATTATTTAATAAATTGTAAATAAATTGCTCAGAAAATTTACAATAAATTCTAAGAAAATTCTGTATAAATTCCGAGTAAATTACTCGGTAAATTCTCAATAAATTCTCTGTAAATTACTCAGTTAATTATCCATAAGTTCTCAAAAAATTCTCAGTCAATTACTTAGTAAATTACTGAGTAAATTATTAGAAAATTACACTGTAAATTCCAAGAAAATAACGCAGTAAATTATTTAATAAATTCTAAATAAATTACTGAGTAAATTCTCCATAAATTACTCCCTAAATTCTCAGTAAATTACAAGTAAATTAATGAGTGAGTTATTCAGTAATTTATCATTAAATTACTCGATAAATTCTCTGTAAATTACTCAGTAAATTACTTCGTAAATCCCCACTAAATTACTCAGGAAATTTCTCATTAAATTACACATAAAATTCTCTATAAATTATTCAGCAAATTTTTAGTAATTTATCAGAAAATTCTGAGTAAATTCACAAAAAATTACAAGAATTTTTTTTGTGAATTAATTAGTAAGTTATGAGTAAATTACTCAAAAAATTGTCAGAAAATTCTATATAAATTCAAAGTAATTTCTTAGCAAATTATTCAGCAAATTACTTCATAAATTCGTAGTAAATTCTCAATAAATTACTCGTTAAGCTTTCAATAAATTCTCTATAAATTACATTGTAAATTATCTGTAAATTATTTAATAAATTGTAAATAAATTGCTCAGAAAATTTTCAATAAATTCTAAGAAAATTCTCAATAAATTCTCTGTAAATTACTCAGTTAATTATCCATAAGTTCTCAAAAAATTCTGACTCAATTACTTATTAAATTACTCAGTAAATTATTAGAAAATTACTCTGTAAATTCCAAGAAAATAACGCAGTAAATTATCTGTAAATTCTTAGTAAATTATTTAATAAATTCTAAATAAATTACTGAGTAAATTCTCAAAAAATTACTCCCTAAATTCTCAGTAAATTACAAGTAAATTAATGAGTGAGTTATTCAGTAATTTATCCGTAAATTACTCGATAAATTCTCTGTAAATTACTCAGTAAATTATTGGTAAATTCTCTTTAAATTACTCAGTAAATTACTTCGTATATTCCCACTAAATTACTCAGGAAATTTCTCATTAAATTACACGTAAAATTCTCTATAAATTATTCAGCAAATTCTTAGTAATTTATCAGAAAATTCTGAGTAAATTCACAAAAAATTACAAGAATTTTTTTTGTGAATTAATCAGTAAGTTATGACTAAATTACTCAAAAAATTGTCAGAAAATTCTATATAAATTCAAAGTAATTTCTTAGTAAATTATTCAGCAAATTACAACATAAATTCGTAGTAAATTCTCAATAAATTACTCGTTAAGCTTTCAATAAATTCTCTATAAATTACATTGTAAATTATCTGTAAATTATTTAATAAATTGTAAATAAATTGCTCAGAAAATTTACAATAAATTGTAAGAAAATTCTGTATAAATTCCGAGTAAATTACTCGGTAAATTCTCAATAAATTCTCTGTAAATTACTCAGTTAATTATCCATAAGTTCTAAAAAAATTCTGAGTCAATTACTTAGTAAATTATTAGAAAATTACTCTGTAAATTCCAAGAAAATAACGCAGTAAATTATCTGTAATTCTTAGTAAATTATTTAATAAATTCTAAATAAATTACGGAGTGCATTCTCAATAAATTACTCCCTAAATTCTTAGTAAATTACAAGTAAATTAATGAGTGAGTTAATCAGTAATTTATCCGTAAATTACTTGATAAATTCTCTGTAAATTACTCAGTAAATTATTGGTAAATTCTCTTTAAATTACTCAGTAAATTACTTCGTAAATTCCGACTAAATTACTCAGGAAATTTCTCATTAAATTACACGTAAAATTCTCTATAAATTATTCAGCAAATTCTTAGTAATTTATCAGAAAATTCTGAGTAAATTCACAAAAAATTACAAGAATTTTTTTTGTGAATTAATCAGTAAGTTATGAGTAAATTACTCAAAAAATTGTCAGAAAATTCTATATAAATTCAAAGTAATTTCTTAGAAAATTATTCAGCAAATTACTTCATAAATTCGTAGTAAATTCTCAATAAATTACATTGTAAATTATCTGTAAATTATTTAATAAATTGTAAATAAATTGCTCAAAAAATTTACAATAAATTCTAAGAAAATTCTGTATAAATTCCGAGTAAATTGCTCGGTAAATTCGCAAAAAATTCTCTGTAAATTACTCAGTTAATTATCCATAAGTTCTCAAAAAATTCTGAGTCAATTACTTTGTAAATTACTCAGTAAATTATTACAAAGTTACTCTGTAAATTCTTAGTAAATTATTTAATAAATTCGAAAGAAATTACTCCCTAAATTCTCAATAAATTACTCCCTAAATTCTCAGTAAATTACAAGTAAATTAATGAGTGAGTTATTCAGTAATTTATCAGTAAATTACTCGATAAATTCTCTGTAAATTACTCAGTAAATTACTTCGTAAATTCCCACTAAATTACTCAGGAAATTTCTCATTAAATTACACGTAAAATTCTCTATAAATCATTCAGCAAATTCTTAGTAATTTATCAGAAAATTCTGAGTAAATTCACAAAAAATTACAAGAATTTTTTTTGTGAATTAATCAGTAAGTTATGAGTAAATTACTCAAAAAATTGTCAGAAAATTCTATATAAATTCAAAGTAATTTCTTAGTAAATTATTCAGCAAATTACTTCATAAATTCGTAGTAAATTCTCAATAAATTACTCGTTAAGCTTTCAATAAATTCTCTATAAATTACATTGTAAATTATCTGTAAATTATTTAATAAATTGTAAATAAATTGCTCAGAAAATTTTCAATAAATTCCAAGAAAATTCTGTATAAATTCCGAGTAAATTACTCGGTAAATTCTCAAAAAATTCTCTGTAAATTACTCAGTTAATTATCCATAAGTTCTCAAAAAATTCTGAGTCAATTACTTAGTAAATTACTCCGTAAATTATTAGAAAATTACTCTGTAAATTCCAAGAAAATAACGCAGTAAATTATCTGTAAATTCTTAGTAAATTATTTAATAAATTCTAAATAAATTACTGAGTGCATTCTCAATAAATTACTCCCTAAATTCTCAGTAAATTACAAGTAAATTAATGAGTGAGTTATTCAGTAATTTATCAGTAAATTACTCGATAAATTCTCTGTAAATTACTCAGTAAATTATTGGTAAATTCTCTGTAAATTACTGAGTAAATTACTTTTGGTAAATTCTCTGTAAATTACTCAGTAAATTACTTTGTAAATTCCAACGAAATTACTCAGGAAATTTCTCATTAAATTACACGTAAAATTCTCTATAAATTATTCAGCAAATTTTTAGTAATTTATCAGAAAATTCTGAGTAAATTCACAAAAAATTACAAGAATTTTTTTTGTGAATTAATCAGTAAGTTATGAGTAAATTACTCAAAAAATTGTCAGAAAATTCTATATAAATTCAAAGTAATTTCCTAGTAAATTATTCAGCAAATTACTTCATAAATTCGTAGTAAATTCTCAATAAATTACTCGTTAAACTTTCAATAAATTCTCTATAAATTACATAGTAAATTATCTGTAAATTATTTAATAAATTGTAAATAAATTGCTCAGAAAATTTTCAATAAATTCTAAGAAAATTCTGTATAAATTCCCTGTAAATTACTCGGTAATTTCTCAATAAATTCTCCGTAAATTACTCAGTTAATTATCCATAAGTTCTCAAAAAATTTTGAGTCAATTACTTATTAAATTACTCAGTAAATTATTAGAAAATTACTCTGTAAATTCCAAGAAAATAACGCAGTAAATTATCTGTAAATTCTTCGTAAATTATTTAATAAATTCTAAATAAATTACTGAGTAAATTCTCAATAAATTACTCCCTAAATTCTCAGTAAATTACAAGTAAATTAATGAGTGAGTTATTCAGTAATTTATCAGTAAATTACTCGATAAATTCTCTGTAAATTACTCAGTAAATTACTTCGTAAATTCCCACTAAATTACTCAGGAAATTTCTCATTAAATTACACGTAAAATTCTCAATAAATTAATCAGCAAATTCTTAGTAATTTATTAGAAAATTCTGAGTAAATTCACAAAAAATTACAAGAATTTTTTTTGTGAATTAATCAGTAAGTTATGAGTAAATTACTCAAAAAATTGTCAGAAAATTCTATATAAATTCACAGTAATTTCTTAGTAAATTATTCAGCAAATTACTTCATAAATTCGTAGTAAATTCTCAATAAATTACTCGTTAAGCTTTCAATAAATTTTCTATAAATTACATTGTAAATTATCTGTATATTATTTAATAAATTGTAAATAAATTGCTCAGAAAATTTTCAATAAATTCTAAGAAAATTCTGTATAAATTCACTGTAAATTACTCGGTAAATTCTCTGTAAATTACTCAGTTAATTATCCATAAGTTCTCAAAAAATTCTGAGTCAATTACTTATTAAATTACTCAGTAAATTATTAGAAAATTACTCTGTAAATTCCAAGAAAATAACGCAGTAAATTATCTGAAAATTCTTAGCAAATTATTTAATAAATTCTAAATAAATTACTGAGTAAATTCTCAATAAATTACTCCCTAAATTCTCAGTAAATTACAAGTAAATTAATGAGTGAGTTATTAAGTAATTTATCAGTAAATTACTTGATAAATTCTCTGTAAATTACTCAGTAAATTACTTCGTAAATTTCCACTAAATTACTTAGGAAATTTCTCATTAAATTACACGTCAAGTTCTCTATAAATTATTCAGCAAATTCTTAGTAATTTATCAGAAAATTCTGAGTAAATTCACAAAAAATTACATGATTTTTTTTTGTGAATTAATCAGTAAGTTATGAGTAAATTACTCAAAAAATTGTCAGAAAATTATTTATAAATTCAAAGTAATTTCTTAGTAAATTATTCAGCAAATTACTTCATAAATTCGTAGTAAATTCTCAATAAATTACTCGTTACGCTTTCAATAAATTCTCTATAAATTACATTGTAAATTATCTGTAAATTATTTAATAAATTGTAAATAAATTGCTCAGAAAATTTTCAATAAATTCTAAGAAAATTCTGTATAAATTCCGAGTAAATTACTCGGTAAATTCACAATAAATTCTCCGTAAATTACTCAGTTAATTATCCATAAGTTGTCAAAAAATTTTGACTCAATTACTTATTAAATTACTCAGTAAATTATTAGAAAATTACTCTGGAAATTACAAGAAAATAACGCAGAAAATTATCTGTAAATTCTTAGTAAATTATTTAATAAATTCTAAATAAATTACTGAGTGAATTCTCAATAAATTACTCCCTAAATTCTCAGTAAATTACAAGTAAATTAATGTGTGAGTTATTCAGTAATTTATCAGTAAATTACCCGATAAATTCTCTTTAAATTACTCAGTAAATTACTTCGTAAATTCCCACTAAATTACTCAGGAAATTTCTCATTAAATTACACGTAAAATTCTCAATAAATTATTCAACAAATTCTTAGTAATTTATCAGAAAATTCTGAGTAAATTCACAAAAAATTACAAGAATTTTTTTTGGGAATTAATCTGTAAGTTATGAGTAAATTACTCAAAAAATTGTCAGAAAATTCTTTATAAATTCGAAGTAATTTCTTATTAATTATTCAGCAAATTACTTCATAAATTCGTAGTAAATTCTCAATAAATTACTCGTTAAGCTTTCAATAAATTCTCTATAAATTACATTGTAAATTATCTGTAAATTATTTAATAAATTGTAAATAAATTGCTCAGAAAATTTTCAATAAATTCAAAGAAAATTCCGTATAAATTCCCAGCAAATTACTCGGTAAATTATCAATAAATTCTCAGTAAATTACTCAGTTAATTATCCATAAGTTCTCAAAAAATTCTGAGTCAATTACTTATTAAATTACTCAGTAAATTATTTGAAAATTACTCTATAAATTCCAAGAAAATAACGCAGTAAATTATCTGTAAATTGTAAGTAAATTATTTAATAAATTCTAAATAAATTACTGAGTAAATTCTCAATAAATTACTCCCTAAATTCTCAGTAAATTACAAGTAAATTAATGAGTGAGTTATTCGGTAATTTATCCGTAAATTACTCGATAAATTCTCTGTAAATTACTCAGTGAATTACTTCGTAAATTCCCACTAAATTACTCAAGAAATTTCTCATTAAATTACACGTAAAATTCTCTATAAATTAATCAGCAAATTCTTAGTAATTTATTAGAAAATTATGAGTAAATTCACAAAAAATTACAAGAATTTTTTTTGTGAATTAATCAGTAAGTTATGAGTAAATTACTCAAAAAATTGTCAGAAAATTCTATATAAATTCAAAGTAATTTCTTAGTAAATTATTCAGCAAATTACTTCATAAATTCGTAGTAAATTCTCAATAAATTACTCGTTAAGCTTTCAATAAATTCTCGATAAAATACATTGTAAATTATCTGTAAATTATTTAATAAATTGTAAATAAATTGTTCAGAAAATTTTCAATAAATTCTAAGAAAATTATATATAAATTCCGAGTAAATTACTCGGTAAATTCTCAAAAAATTCTCTGTAAATTACTCAGTTAATTATCCATAAGTTCTCAAAAAATTCTGAGTCAATTACTTAGTAAATTACTCAGTAAATTATTACAAAATTACTCTGTAAATTCTTAGTAAATTATTCAATAAATTCGAAAGAAATTACTCCCTAATTTCTCAATAAATTACTCCCTAAATTCTCAGTAAATTACAAGTAAATTAATGAGTGAGTTATTCAGTAATTTATTAGTAAATTACTCGATAAATTCTCTGTAAATTACTCAGTAAATTATTGGTAAATTCTCTGTAAATTACTCAGTAAATTACTTTTGGTAAATTCTCTGTAAATTACTCAGTAAATTACTTTGTAAATTCCCACGAAATTACTCAGGAAATTTCTCATTAAATTACACGTAAAATTCTCTATAAATTATTCAGTAAATTCTTAGTAATTTATCAGAAAATTCTGAGTAAATTCACAAAAAATTACAAGAATTTTTTTTGTGAATTAATCAGTAAGTTATGAGTAAATTACTCAAAAAATTGTCAGAAAATTCTATATAAATTCAAAGTAATTTCCTAGTAAATTATTCAGCAAATTACTTCATAAATTCGTAGTAAATTCTCAATAAATTACTCGTTAAACTTTCAATAAATTCTCTATAAATTACATTGTAAATTATCTGTAAATTATTTAATAAATTGTAAATAAATTGCTCAGAAAATTTTCAATAAATTCTAAGAAAATTCTGTATAAATTCCCTGTAAATTACTCGGTAATTTCTCAATAAATTCTCCGTAAATTACTCAGTTAATTATCCATAAGTTCTCAAAAAAATCTGAGTCAATTACTTATTAAATTACTCAGTAAATTATTAGAAAATTACTCTGTAAATTCCAAGAAAATAACGCAGTAAATTATCTGTAAATTCAAAGTAAATTATTTAATAAATTCTAAATAAATTGCTGAGTAAATTCTCAATAAATTACTCCCTAAATTCTCAGTAAATTACAAGTAAATTAATGAGTGAGTTATTCAGTAATTTATCAGTAAATTACTCGATAAATTCTCTGTAAATTACTCAGTAAATTACTTCGTAAATTCCCACTAAATTACTCAGGAAATTTCTCATTAAATTACACGTAAAATTCTCTATAAATTAATCAGCAAATTCTTAGTAATTTATTAGAAAATTCTGAGTAAATTCACAAAAAATTACAAGAATTTTTTTTGTGAATTAATCAGTAAGTTATGAGTAAATTACTCAAAAAATTGTCAGAAAATTCTATATAAATTCAAAGTAATTTCTTAGTAAATTATTCCGCAAATTACTTCATAAATTCGTAGTAAATTCTCAATAAATTACTCGTTAAGCTTTCAATAAATTCTCTATAAAATACATTGTAAATTATCTGTAAATTATTTAATAAATTGTAAATAAATTGCTCAGAAAATTTTAAATAAATTCTATGAAAATTCTGTATAAATTCCGAGTAAATTACTCGGTAAATTCTCAAAAAATTCTCTGTAAATTACTCAGTTAATTATCCATAAGTTCTCAAAAAAATCTGAGTCAATTACTTAGTAAATTACTCAGTAAATTATTACAAAATTACTCTGTAAATTCTTAGTAAATTATTTAATAAATTCGAAAGAAATTACTCCCTAAATTCTCAATAAATTACTCCCTAAATTCTCAGTAAATTACAAGTAAATTAATGAGTGAGTTATTCTGTAATTTATCAGTAAATTACTCGATAAATTCTCTGTAAATTACTCCGTAAATTATTTGTAAATTCTCTGTAAATTACTCAGTAAATTACTTCGTAAATTCCCACTAAATTACTCAGGAAATTTCTCATTAAATTACACGTAAAATTCTCTATAAATTATTCAGCAAATTCTTAGTAATTTATCAGAAAATTCTGAGTAAATTCACAAAAAATTACAAGAATTTTTTTTGTGAATTAATCAGTAAGTTATGAGTAAATTACTCAAAAAATTGTCAGAAAATTCTATATAAATTCAAAGTAATTTCTTAGTAAATTATTCAGCAAATTACTTCATAAATTCGTAGCAAATTCTCAATAAATTACTCGTTAAGCTTTCAATAAATTCTCTATAAATTACATTGTAAATTATCTGTAAATTATTTAATAAATTGTAAATAAATTGCTCAGAAAATTTTCAATAAATTCTAAGAAAATTCTGTATAAATTCCCTGTAAATTACTCGGTAATTTCTCAATAAATTCTCCGTAAATTACTCAGTTAATTATCCATAAGTTCTCAAAAAAATCTGAGTCAATTACTTATTAAATTACTCAGTAAATTATTAGAAAATTACTCTGTAAATTCCAAGAAAATAACGCAGTAAATTATCTGTAAATTCAAAGTAAATTATTTAATAAATTCTAAATAAATTGCTGAGTAAATTCTCAATAAATTACTCCCTAAATTCTCAGTAAATTACAAGTAAATTAATGAGTGAGTTATTCAGTAATTTATCAGTAAATTACTCGATAAATTCTCTGTAAATTACTCAGTAAATTACTTCGTAAATTCCCACTAAATTACTCAGGAAATTTCTCATTAAATTACACGTAAAATTCTCTATAAATTAATCAGCAAATTCTTAGTAATTTATTAGAAAATTCTGAGTAAATTCACAAAAAATTACAAGAATTTTTTTTGTGAATTAATCAGTAAGTTATGAGTAAATTACTCAAAAAATTGTCAGAAAATTCTATATAAATTCAAAGTAATTTCTTAGTAAATTATTCCGCAAATTACTTCATAAATTCGTAGTAAATTCTCAATAAATTACTCGTTAAGCTTTCAATAAATTCTCTATAAAATACATTGCAAATTATCTGTAAATTATTTAATAAATTGTAAATAAATTGCTCAGAAAATTTTAAATAAATTCTATGAAAATTCTGTATAAATTCCGAGTAAATTACTCGGTAAATTCTCAAAAAATTCTCTGTAAATTACTCAGTTAATTATCCATAAGTTCTCAAAAAAATCTGAGTCAATTACTTAGTAAATTACTCAGTAAATTATTACAAAATTACTCTGTAAATTCTTAGTAAATTATTTAATAAATTCGAAAGAAATTACTCCCTAAATTCTCAATAAATTACTCCCTAAATTCTCAGTAAATTACAAGTAAATTAATGAGTGAGTTATTCAGTAATTTATCAGTAAATTACTCGATAAATTCTCTGTAAATTACTCCGTAAATTATTTGTAAATTCTCTGTAAATTACTCAGTAAATTACTTCGTAAATTCCCACTAAATTACTCAGGAAATTTCTCATTAAATTACACGTAAAATTCTCTATAAATTATTCAGCAAATTCTTAGTAATTTATCAGAAAATTCTGAGTAAATTCACAAAAAATTACAAGAATTTTTTTTGTGAATTAATCAGTAAGTTATGAGTAAATTACTCAAAAAATTGTCAGAAAATTCTATATAAATTCAAAGTAATTTCTTAGTAAATTATTCAGCAAATTACTTCATAAATTCGTAGCAAATTCTCAATAAATTACTCGTTAAGCTTTCAATAAATTCTCTATAAATTACATTGTAAATTATCTGTAAATTATTTAATAAATTGTAAATAAATTGCTCAGAAAATTTTCAATAAATTCTAAGAAAATTCTGTATAAATTCCCTGTAAATTACTCGGTAATTTCTCAATAAATTCTCCGTAAATTACTCAGTTAATTATCCATAAGTTCTCAAAAAAATCTGAGTCAATTACTTATTAAATTACTCAGTAAATTATTAGAAAATTACTCTGTAAATTCCAAGAAAATAACGCAGTAAATTATCTGTAAATTCAAAGTAAATTATTTAATAAATTCTAAATAAATTGCTGAGTAAATTCTCAATAAATTACTCCCTAAATTCTCAGTAAATTACAAGTAAATTAATGAGTGAGTTATTCAGTAATTTATCAGTAAATTACTCGATAAATTCTCTGTAAATTACTCAGTAAATTACTTCGTAAATTCCCACTAAATTACTCAGGAAATTTCTCATTAAATTACACGTAAAATTCTCTATAAATTAATCAGCAAATTCTTAGTAATTTATTAGAAAATTCTGAGTAAATTCACAAAAAATTACAAGAATTTTTTTTGTGAATTAATCAGTAAGTTATGAGTAAATTACTCAAAAAATTGTCAGAAAATTCTATATAAATTCAAAGTAATTTCTTAGTAAATTATTCCGCAAATTACTTCATAAATTCGTAGTAAATTCTCAATAAATTACTCGTTAAGCTTTCAATAAATTCTCTATAAAATACATTGCAAATTATCTGTAAATTATTTAATAAATTGTAAATAAATTGCTCAGAAAATTTTAAATAAATTCTATGAAAATTCTGTATAAATTCCGAGTAAATTACTCGGTAAATTCTCAAAAAATTCTCTGTAAATTACTCAGTTAATTATCCATAAGTTCTCAAAAAAATCTGAGTCAATTACTTAGTAAATTACTCAGTAAATTATTACAAAATTACTCTGTAAATTCTTAGTAAATTATTTAATAAATTCGAAAGAAATTACTCCCTAAATTCTCAATAAATTACTCCCTAAATTCTCAGTAAATTACAAGTAAATTAATGAGTGAGTTATTCAGTAATTTATCAGTAAATTACTCGATAAATTCTCTGTAAATTACTCCGTAAATTATTTGTAAATTCTCTGTAAATTACTCAGTAAATTACTTCGTAAATTCCCACTAAATTACTCAGGAAATTTCTCATTAAATTACACGTAAAATTCTCTATAAATTATTCAGCAAATTCTTAGTAATTTATCAGAAAATTCTGAGTAAATTCACAAAAAATTACAAGAATTTTTTTTGTGAATTAATCAGTAAGTTATGAGTAAATTACTCAAAAAATTGTCAGAAAATTCTATATAAATTCAAAGTAATTTCTTAGTAAATTATTCAGCAAATTACTTCATAAATTCGTAGCAAATTCTCAATAAATTACTCGTTAAGCTTTCAATAAATTCTCTATAAATTACATTGTAAATTATCTGTAAATTATTTAATAAATTGTAAATAAATTGCTCAGAAAATTTTCAATAAATTCTAAGAAAATTCTGTATAAATTCCGAATAAATTACTCGGTAAATTCTCAAAAAATTCTCTGTAAATTGATCAGTTAATTATCCATAAGTTCTCAAAAAATTCTGAGTCAATTACTTAGTAAATTACTCAGTAAATTATTAGAAAATTACTCTGTAAATTCCAAGAAAATAACGCAGTAAATTATCTGTAAATTCTTCGTAAATTATTTAATAAATTCTAAATAAATTACTGAGTAAATTCTCAATAAATTACTCCCTAAATTCTCAGTAAATTACAAGTAAATTAATGAGTGAGTTATTCAGTAATTTATCATTAAATTACTCGATAAATTCTCTGTAAATTACTCAGTAAATTACTTCGTAAATTCCCACTAAATTACTCAGGAAATTTCTCATTAAATTACACGTAAAATTCTCTATAAATTAATCAGCAAATTCTTAGTAATTTATTAGAAAATTCTGAGTAAATTCACAAAAAATTACAAGAATTTTTTTTGTGAATTAATCAGTAAGTTATGAGTAAATTACTCAAAAAATTGTCAGAAAATTCTATATAAATTCAAAGTAATTTCTTAGTAAATTATTCAGCAAATTACTTCATAAATTCGTAGTAAATTCTCAATAAATTACTCGTTAAGCTTTCAATAAATTCTCTATAAAATACATTGCAAATTATCTGTAAATTATTTAATAAATTGTAAATAAATTGCTCAGAAAATTTTAAATAAATTCTATGAAAATTCTGTATAAATTCCGAGTAAATTACTCGGTAAATTCTCAAAAAATTCTCTGTAAATTACTCAGTTAATTATCCATAAGTTCTCAAAAAAATCTGAGTCAATTACTTAGTAAATTACTCAGTAAATTATTACAAAATTACTCTGTAAATTCTTAGTAAATTATTTAATAAATTCGAAAGAAATTACTCCCTAAATTCTCAATAAATTACTCCCTAAATTCTCAGTAAATTACAAGTAAATTAATGAGTGAGTTATTCAGTAATTTATCAGTAAATTACTCGATAAATTCTCTGTAAATTACTCCGTAAATTATTTGTAAATTCTCTGTAAATTACTCAGTAAATTACTTCGTAAATTCCCACTAAATTACTCAGGAAATTTCTCATTAAATTACACGTAAAATTCTCTATAAATTATTCAGCAAATTCTTAGTAATTTATCAGAAAATTCTGAGTAAATTCACAAAAAATTACAAGAATTTTTTTTGTGAATTAATCAGTAAGTTATGAGTAAATTACTCAAAAAATTGTCAGAAAATTCTATATAAATTCAAAGTAATTTCTTAGTAAATTATTCAGCAAATTACTTCATAAATTCGTAGCAAATTCTCAATAAATTACTCGTTAAGCTTTCAATAAATTCTCTATAAATTACATTGTAAATTATCTGTAAATTATTTAATAAATTGTAAATAAATTGCTCAGAAAATTTTCAATAAATTCTAAGAAAATTCTGTATAAATTCCGAATAAATTACTCGGTAAATTCTCAAAAAATTCTCTGTAAATTGATCAGTTAATTATCCATAAGTTCTCAAAAAATTCTGAGTCAATTACTTAGTAAATTACTCAGTAAATTATTAGAAAATTACTCTGTAAATTCCAAGAAAATAACGCAGTAAATTATCTGTAAATTCTTCGTAAATTATTTAATAAATTCTAAATAAATTACTGAGTAAATTCTCAATAAATTACTCCCTAAATTCTCAGTAAATTACAAGTAAATTAATGAGTGAGTTATTCAGTAATTTATCATTAAATTACTCGATAAATTCTCTGTAAATTACTCAGTAAATTACTTCGTAAATTCCCACTAAATTACTCAGGAAATTTCTCATTAAATTACACATAAAATTCTCTATAAATTATTCAACAAATTCTTAGTAATTTATCAGAAAATTCTGAGTAAATTCACAAAAAATTACAAGAATTTTTTTTGTGAATTAATTAGTAAGTTATGAGTAAAGTACTCAAAAAATTGTCAGAAAATTCTATATAAATTCAAAGTAATTTCTTAGCAAATTATTCAGCAAATTACTTCATAAATTCGTAGTAAATTCTCAATAAATTACTCGTTAAGCTTTCAATAAATTCTCTATAAAATACATTGTAAATTATCTGTAAATTATTTAATAAATTGTAAATAAATTGCTCAGAAAATTTTCAATAAATTCTAAGAAAATTCTCAATAAATTCTCTGTAAATTACTCAGTTAATTATCCATAAGTTCTCAAAAAATTATGACTCAATTACTTATTAAATTACTCAGTAAATTATTAGAAAATTACACTGTAAATTCCAAGAAAATAACGCAGTAAATTATTTGTAAATTCTTCGTAAATTATTTAATAAATTCTAAATAAATTACTAAGTAAATTCTCAATAAATTACTCCCTAAATTCTCAGCAAATTACAAGTAAATTAATGAGTGAGTTATTCAGTAATTTATCAGTAAATTACTCGATAAATTCCCTGTAAATTACTCAGTAAATTATTGGTAAATTACTCAGTAAATTACTTCGTAAATTCCCACTAAATTACTCAGGAAATTTCTCATTAAATTACACGTAAAATTCTCTATAAATTATTCAGCAAATTCTTAGTAATTTATCAGAAAATTCTAAGTAAATTCACAAAAAAGTACAAGAATTTTTTTTGTGAGTTAATCTGTAAGTTATGAGTAAATTACTCAAAAAATTTTCAGAAAATTCTATATAAATTCAAAGTAATTTTCTAGTAAATTATTCAGCAAATTACTTCATAAATTTGTAGTAAATTCTCAATAAATTACTCGTTAAGCTTTCAATAAATTCTCTATAAATTACATTGTAAATTATCTGTAAATAATTTAATAAATTGTAAATAAATTGCTCAGAAAATTTACAATAAATTCTAAAAAAATTTTGTATAAATTCCGAGTAAATTACTCGGTAAATTCTCAAAAAATTCTCGGTAAATTACTCAGTTAATTATCCATAAGTTCTCAAAAAATTCTGAGTCAATTACTCAGTAAATTACTCAGTAAATTATTTGAAAATTACTCTGTAAATTCCAAGAAAATAACGCAGTAAATTATCTGTAAATACTTAATAAATTATTTTATCAATTCTAAATAAATTACTGAGTAAATTCTCAATAAATTACTCCCTAAATTCTCAGTAAATTACAAGTAAATTAATGAGTGAGTTATTCAGTAATTTATCAGTAAATTACTCGATAAATTCTCTGTAAATTACTCAGTAAATTACTTCGTAAATTCCCACTAAATTACTCAGGAAATTTCTCATTAAATTACACGTAAAATTCTCTATAAATTATTCAGCAAATTCTTAGTAATTTATCAGAAAATTCTGAGTAAATTCAGAAAAAATTAGAAGAATTTTTTTGTGAATTAATCAGTAAGTTATGAGTAAATTACTCAAAAAATTGTCCGAAAATTCTATATAAATTCAAAGTAATTTCTTAGTAAATTACTCAGCAAATTACTTCATAAATTCGTAGTAAATTCTCAATAAATTACTCGTTAAGCTTTCAATAAATTCTCTATAAATTACATTGCAAATTATCTGTAAATTATTTAATAAATTGTAAATAAATTGCTCAGAAAATTTACAATAAATTCTAAGAAAATTCTGTATAAATTCTGAGTAAATTACTCGGTAAATTCTCAATAAATTCTCTGTAAATTACTCAGTAAATTATTGGTAAATTCTCTTTAAATTACTCAGTAAATTACTTCGTAAATTCCCACTAAATTACTCAGGAAATTTCTCATTAAATTACACGTAAAATTCTCTATAAATTATTCAGCAAATTCTTAGTAATTTATCAGAAAATTCTGAGCAAATTCACAAAAAATTACAAGAATTTTTTTTGTGAATTAATCAGTAAGTATTGAGTAAATTACTCAAAAAATTGTCCGAAAATTCTATATAAATTCAAAGTAATTTCTTAGTAAATTATTCAGCAAATTACTTCGTAAATTCGTAGTAAATTCTCAATAAATTACTCGTTAAGCTTTCAATAAATTTTCTATAAATTACATTGTAAATTATCTGTAAATTATTTAATAAATTGTAAATAAATTGCTCAGAAAATTTTCAATAAATTCTAAGAAAATTCTGTATAAATTCACTGTAAATTACTCGGTAAATTCTCTGTAAATTACTCAGTTAATTATCCATAAGTTCTCAAAAAATTCTGAGTCAATTACTTATTAAATTACTCAGTAAATTATTAGAAAATTACTCTGTAAATTCCAAGAAAATAACGCAGTAAATTATCTGTAAATTCTTAGCAAATTATTTAATAAATTCTAAATAAATTACTGAGTAAATTCTCAATAAATTACTCCCTAAATTCTCAGTAAATTACAAGTAAATTAATGAGTGAGTTATTCAGTAATTTATCAGTAAATTACTTGATAAATTCTCTGTAAATTACTCAGTAAATTACTTCGTAAATTTCCACTAAATTACTTAGGAAATTTCTCATTAAATTACACGTCAAGTTCTCTATAAATTATTCAGCAAATTCTTAGTAATTTATCAGAAAATTCTGAGTAAATTGACAAAAAATTACATGATTTTTTTTTGTGAATTAATCAGTAAGTTATGAGTAAATTACTCAAAAAATTGTCAGAAAATTATTTATAAATTCAAAGTAATTTCTTAGTAAATTATTCAGCAAATTATTTCATAAATTCGTAGTAAATTCTCAATAAATTACTCGTTACGCTTTCAATAAATTCTCTATATATTACATTGTAAATTATCTGTAAATTATTTAATAAATTGTAAATAAATTGCTCAGAAAATTTTCAATAAATTCTAAGAAAATTCTGTATAAATTCCGAGTAAATTACTCGGTAAATTCACAATAAATTCTCCGTAAATTACTCAGTTAATTATCCATAAGTTGTCAAAAAATTTTGACTCAATTACTTATTAAATTACTCAGTAAATTATTAGAAAATTACTCTGTAAATTACAAGAAAATAACGCAGTAAATTATCTGTAAATTCTTAGTAAATTATTTAATAAATTCTAAATAAATTACTGAGTGAATTCTCAATAAATTACTCCCTAAATTCTCAGTAAATTACAAGTAAATTAATGTGTGAGTTATTCAGTAATTTATCAGTAAATTACCCGATAAATTCTCTTTAAATTACTCAGTAAATTACTTCGTAAATTCCCACTAAATTACTCAGGAAATTTCTCATTAAATTACACGTAAAATTCTCAATAAATTATTCAACAAATTCTTAGTAATTTATCAGAAAATTCTGAGTAAATTCACAAAAAATTACAAGAATTTTTTTTGGGAATTAATCAGTAAGTTATGAGTAAATTACTCAAAAAATTGTCAGAAAATTCTTTATAAATTCGAAGTAATTTCTTATTAATTATTCAGCAAATTACTTCATAAATTCGTAGTAAATTCTCAATAAATTACTCGTTAAGCTTTCAATAAATTCTCTATAAATTACATTGTAAATTATCTGTAAATTATTTAATAAATTGTAAATAAATTGCTCAGAAAATTTTCAATAAATTCAAAGAAAATTCCGTATAAATTCCCAGCAAATTACTCGGTAAATTATCAATAAATTCTCAGTAAATTACTCAGTTAATTATCCATAAGTTCTCAAAAAATTCTGAGTGAATTACTTATTAAATTACTCAGTAAATTATTTGAAAATTACTCTGTAAATTCCAAGAAAATAACGCAGTAAATTATTTGTAAATTGTAAGTAAATTATTTAATAAATTCTAAATAAATTACTGAGTAAATTCTCAATAAATTACTCCCTAAATTCTCAGTAAATTACAAGTAAATTAATGAGTGAGTTATTCAGTAATTTATCAGTAAATTACTCGATAAATTCTCTGTAAATTACTCAGTAAATTACTTCGTAAATTCCCACTAAATTACTCAAGAAATTTCTCATTAAATTACACGTAAAATTCTCTATAAATTAATCAGCAAATTCTTAGTAATTTATTAGAAAATTATGAGTAAATTCACAAAAAATTACAAGAATTTTTTTTGTGAATTAATCAGTAAGTTATGAGTAAATTACTCAAAAAATTGTCAGAAAATTCTATATAAATTCAAAGTAATTTCTTAGTAAATTATTCAGCAAATTACTTCATAAATTCGTAGTAAATTCTCAATAAATTACTCGTTAAGCTTTCAATAAATTCTCGATAAAATACATTGTAAATTATCTGTAAATTATTTAATAAATTGTAAATAAATTGCTCAGAAAATTTTCAATAAATTCTAAGAAAATTCTGTATAAATTCCGAGTAAATTACTCGGTAAATTCTCAAAAAATTCTCTGTAAATTACTCAGTTAATTATCCATAAGTTCTCAAAAAAATCTGAGTCAATTACTTAGTAAATTACTCAGTAAATTATTACAAAATTACTCTGTAAATTCTTAGTAAATTATTTAATAAATTCGAAAGAAATTACTCCCTAAATTCTCAATAAATTACTCCCTAAATTCTCAGTAAATTACAAGTAAATTAATGAGTGAGTTATTCAGTAATTTATCAGTAAATTACTCGATAAATTCTCTGTAAATTACTCAGTAAATTATTGGTAAATTCTCTGTAAATTACTCAGTAAATTACTTTTGGTAAATTCTCTGTAAATTACTCAGTAAATTACTTTGTAAATTCCCACGAAATTACTCAGGAAATTTCTCATTAAATTACACGTAAAATTCTCTATAAATTATTCAGTAAATTCTTAGTAATTTATCAGAAAATTCTGAGTAAATTCAAAAAAAATTACAAGAATTTTTTTTGTGAATTAATCAGTAAGTTATGAGTAAATTACTCAAAAAATTGTCAGAAAATTCTTTATAAATTTGAAGTAATTTCTTATTAATTATTCAGCAAATTACTTCATAAATTCGTAGTAAATTCTCAATAAATTACTCGTTAAGCTTTCAATAAATTCTCTATAAATTACATTGTAAATTATCTGTAAATTATTTAATAAATTGTAAATAAATTGCTCAGAAAATTTTCAATAAATTCAAAGAAAATTCCGTATAAATTCCCAGCAAATTACTCGGTAAATTATCAATAAATTCTCAGTAAATTACTCAGTTAATTATCCATAAGTTCTCAAAAAATTCTGAGTCAATTACTTATTAAATTACTCAGTAAATTATTTGAAAATTACTCTGTAAATTCCAAGAAAATAACGCAGTAAATTATCTGTTAATTGTAAGTAAATTATTTAATAAATTCTAAATAAATTACTGAGTAAATTCTCAATAAATTACTCCCTAAATTCTCAGTAAATTACAAGTAAATTAATGAGTGAGTTATTCGGTAATTTATCAGTAAATTACTCGATAAATTCTCTGTAAATTACTCAGTAAATTACTTCGTAAATTCCCACTAAATTACTCAAGAAATTTCTCATTAAATTACACGTAAAATTCTCTATAAATTAATCAGCAAATTCTTAGTAATTTATTAGAAAATTATGAGTAAATTCACAAAAAATTACAAGAATTTTTTTTGTGAATTAATCAGTAAGTTATGAGTAAATTACTCAAAAAATTGTCAGAAAATTCTATATAAATTCAAAGTAATTTCTTAGTAAATTATTCAGCAAATTACTTCATAAATTCGTAGTAAATTCTCAATAAATTACTCGTTAAGCTTTCAATAAATTCTCGATAAAATACATTGTAAATTATCTGTAAATTATTTAATAAATTGTAAATAAATTGCTCAGAAAATTTTCAATAAATTCTAAGAAAATTCTGTATAAATTCCGAGTAAATTACTCGGTAAATTCTCAAAAAATTCTCTGTAAATTACTCAGTTAATTATCCATAAGTTCTCAAAAAATTCTGAGTCAATTACTTAGTAAATTACTCAGTAAATTATTACAAAATTACTCTGTAAATTCTTAGTAAATTATTTAATAAATTCGAAAGAAATTACTCCCTAAATTCTCAATAAATTACTCCCTAAATTCTCAGTAAATTACAAGTAAATTAATGAGTGAGTTATTCAGTAATTTATCAGTAAATTACTCGATAAATTCTCTGTAAATTACTCAGTAAATTATTGGTAAATTCTCTGTAAATTACTCAGTAAATTACTTTTGGTAAATTCTCTGTAAATTACTCAGTAAATTACTTTGTAAATTCCCACGAAATTACTCAGGAAATTTCTCATTAAATTACACGTAAAATTCTCTATAAATTATTCAGTAAATTCTTAGTAATTTATCAGAAAATTCTGAGTAAATTCACAAAAAATTACAAGAATTTTTTTTGTGAATTAATCAGTAAGTTATGAGTAAATTACTCAAAAAATTGTCAGAAAATTCTTTATAAATTCGAAGTAATTTCTTATTAATTATTCAGCAAATTACTTCATTAATTCGTAGTAAATTCTCAATAAATTACTCGTTAAGCTTTCAATAAATTCTCTATAAATTACATTGTAAATTATCTGTAAATTATTTAATAAATTGTAAATAAATTGCTCAGAAAATTTTCAATAAATTCAAAGAAAATTCCGTATAAATTCCCAGCAAATTACTCGGTAAATTATCAATAAATTCTCTGTAAATTACTCAGTTAATTATCCATAAGTTCTCAAAAAATTCTGAGTCAATTACTTATTAAATTACTCAGTAAATTATTTGAAAATTACTCTGTAAATTCCAAGAAAATAACGCAGTAAATTATCTGTAAATTGTAAGTAAATTATTTAATAAATTCTAAATAAATTACTGAGTAAATTCTCAATAAATTACTCCCTATATTCTCAGTAAATTACAAGTAAATTAATGAGTGAGTTATTCAGTAATTTATCAGTAAATTACTCGATAAATTCTCTGTAAATTACTCAGTAAATTACTTCGTAAATTCCCACTAAATTACTCAGGAAATTTCTCATTAAATTACACGTAAAATTCTCTATAAATTAATCAGCAAATTCTTAGTAATTTATTAGAAAATTATGAGTAAATTCACAAAAAATTACAAGAATGTTTTTTGTGAATTAATCAGTAACTTACGAGTAAATTACTCAAAAAATTGTCAGAAAATTCTATATAAATTCAAAGTAATTTCTTAGTAAATTATTCAGCAAATTACTTCATAAATTCGTAGTAAATTCTCAATAAATTACTCGTTAAGCTTTCAATAAATTCTCTATAAAATACATTGTAAATTATCTGTAAATTATTTAATAAATTGTAAATAAATTGCTCAGAAAATTTTCAATAAATTCTAAGAAAATTCTGTATAAATTCCGAGTAAATTACTCGGTAAATTCTCAAAAAATTCTCTGTAAATTACTCAGTTAATTATCCATAAGTTCTCAAAAAATTCTAAGTCAATTACTTAGTAAATTACTCAGTAAATTATTACAAAATTACTCTGTAAATTCTTAGTAAATTATTCAATAAATTCGAAAGAAATTACTCCCTAAATTCTCAATAAATTACTCCCTAAATTCTCAGTAAATTACAAGTAAATTAATGAGTGAGTTATTCAGTAATTTATCAGTAAATTACTCGATAAATTCTCTGTAAATTACTCAGTAAATTATTGGTAAATTCTCTGTAAATTACTCAGAAAATTACTTTTGGTAAATTCTCTGTAAATTACTCAGTAAATTACTTTGTAAATTCCCACGAAATTACTCAGGAAATTTCTCATTAAATTACACGTAAAATTCTCTATAAATTATTCAGTAAATTCTTAGTAATTTATCAGAAAATTCTGAGTAAATTCACAAAAAATTACAAGAATTTGTTTTGTGAATTAATCAGTAAGTTATGAGTAAATTACTCAAAAAATTGTCAGAAAATTCTATATAAATTCAAAGTAATTTCCTAGTAAATTATTCAGCAAATTACTTCATAAATTCGTAGTAAATTCTCAATAAATTACTCGTTAAACTTTCAATAAATTCTCTATAAATTACATTGTAAATTATCTGTAAATTATTTAATAAATTGTAAATAAATTGCTCAGAAAATTTTCAATAAATTCTAAGAAAATTCTGTATAAATTCCCTGTAAATTACTCGGTAATTTCTCAATAAATTCTCCGTAAATTACTCAGTTAATTATCCATAAGTTCTCAAAAAAATCTGAGTCAATTACTTATTAAATTACTCAGTAAATTATTAGAAAATTACTCTGTAAATTCCAAGAAAATAACGTAGTAAATTATCTGTAAATTCAAAGTAAATTATTTAATAAATTCTAAATAAATTACTGAGTAAATTCTCAGTAAATTACTCCCTAAATTCTCAGTAAATTACAAGTAAATTAATGAGTGAGTTATTCAGTAATTTATCAGTAAATTACTCGATAAATTCTCTGTAAATTACTCAGTAAATTACTTCGTAAATTCCCACTAAATTACTCAGGAAATTTCTCATTAAATTACACGTAAAATTCTCTATAAATTAATCAGCAAATTCTTAGTAATTTATTAGAAAATTCTGAGTAAATTCACAAAAAATTACAAGAATTTTTTTTGTGAATTAATCAGTAAGTTATGAGTAAATTACTCAAAAAATTGTCAGAAAATTCTATATAAATTCAAAGTAATTTCTTAGTAAATTATTCAGCAAATTACTTCGTAAATTCGTAGTAAATTCTCAATAAATTACTCGTTAAGCTTTCAATAAATTTTCTATAAATTACATTGTAAATTATCTGTATATTATTTAATAAATTGTAAATAAATTGCTCAGAAAATTTTCAATAAATTCTAAGAAAATTCTGTATAAATTCACTGTAAATTACTCAGTAAATTCTCTGTAAATTACTCAGTTAATTATCCATAAGTTCTCAAAAAATTCTGAGTCAATTACTTATTAAATTACTCAGTAAATTATTAGAAAATTACTCTGTAAATTCCAAGAAAATAACGCAGTAAATTATTTGTAAATTCTTAGCAAATTATTTAATAAATTCTAAATAAATTACTGAGTAAATTCTCAATAAATTACTCCCTAAATTCTCAGAAAATTACAAGTAAATTAATGAGTGAGTTATTCAGTAATTTATCAGTAAATTACTCGATAAATTCTCTGTAAATTACTCAGTAAATTACTTCGTAAATTTCCACTAAATTTCTCAGGAAATTTCTCATTAAATTACACGTAAAATTCTCTATAAATTATTCAGCAAATTCTTAGTAATTTTTCAGAAAATTCGAAGTAAATTCACAAAATATTACAAGAATTTTTTTTTGTGAATTAATCAGTAAGTTATGAGTAAATTACTCAAAAAATTGTCAGAAAATTCTATATAAATTCAAAGTAATTTCTTAGTAAATTATTCAGCAAATTACTTCATAAATTCGTAGCAAATTCTCAATAAATTACTCGTTAAGCTTTCAATAAATTCTCTATAAATTACATTGTAAATTATCTGTAAATTATTTAATAAATTGTAAATAAATTGCTCAGAAAATTTTCAATAAATTCTAAGAAAAATCTGTATAAATTCCGAATAAATTACTCGGTAAATTCTCAAAAAATTCTCTGTAAATTGATCAGTTAATTATCCATAAGTTCTCAAAAAATTCTGAGTCAATTACTTAGTAAATTACTCAGTAAATTATTAGAAAATTACTCTGTAAATTCCAAGAAAATAACGCAGTAAATTATCTGTAAATTCTTCGTAAATTATTTAATAAATTCTAAATAAATTACTGAGTAAATTCTCAATAAATTACTCCCTAAATTCTCAGTAAATTACAAGTAAATTAATGAGTGAGTTATTCAGTAATTTATCATTAAATTACTCGATAAATTCTCTGTAAATTACTCAGTAAATTACTTCGTAAATTCCCACTAAATTACTCAGGAAATTTCTCATTAAATTACACATAAAATTCTCTATAAATTATTCAGCAAATTCTTAGTAATTTATCAGAAAATTCTGAGTAAATTCACAAAAAATTACAAGAATTTTTTTTGTGAATTAATTAGTAAGTTATGAGTAAATTACTCAAAAAATTGTCAGAAAATTCTATATAAATTCAAAGTAATTTCTTAGCAAATTATTCAGCAAATTACTTCATAAATTCGTAGTAAATTCTCACTAAATTACTCGTTAAGCTTTCAATAAATTCTCTATAAAATACATTGTAAATTATCTGTAAATTATTTAATAAATTGTAAATAAATTGCTCAGAAAATTTTCAATAAATTCTAAGAAAATTCTCAATAAATTCTCTGTAAATTACTCAGTTAATTATCCATAAGTTCTCAAAAAATTATGACTCAATTACTTATTAAATTACTCAGTAAATTATTAGAAAATTACACTGTAAATTCCAAGAAAATAACGCAGTAAATTATTTGTAAATTCTTCGTAAATTATTTAATAAATTCTAAATAAATTACTAAGTAAATTCTCAATAAATTACTCCCTAAATTCTCAGCAAATTACAAGTAAATTAATGAGTGAGTTATTCAGTAATTTATCAGTAAATTACTCGATAAATTCCCTGTAAATTACTCAGTAAATTATTGGTAAATTACTCAGTAAATTACTTCGTAAATTCCCACTAAATTACTCAGGAAATTTCTCATTAAATTACACGTAAAATTCTCTATAAATTATTCAGCAAATTCTTAGTAATTTATCAGAAAATTCTGAGTAAATTCACAAAAAAGTACAAGAATTTTTTTTGTGAGTTAATCTGTAAGTTATGAGTAAATTACTCAAAAAATTTTCAGAAAATTCTATATAAATTCAAAGTAATTTTCTAGTAAATTATTCAGCAAATTACTTCATAAATTTGTAGTAAATTCTCAATAAATTACTCGTTAAGGTTTCAATAAATTCTCTATAAATTACATTGTAAATTATCTGTAAATAATTTAATAAATTGTAAATAAATTGCTCAGAAAATTTACAATAAATTCTAAAAAAATTTTGTATAAATTCCGAGTAAATTACTCGGTAAATTCTCAAAAAATTCTCGGTAAATTACTCAGTTAATTATCCATAAGTTCTCAAAAAATTCTGAGTCAATTACTCAGTAAATTACTCAGTAAATTATTTGAAAATTACTCTGTAAATTCCAAGAAAATAACGCAGTAAATTATCTGTAAATACTTAATAAATTATTTTATCAATTCTAAATAAATTACTGAGTAAATTCTCAATAAATTACTCCCTAAATTAATGAGTGAGTTATTCAGTAATTTATCAGTAAATTACTCGATAAATTCTCTGTAAATTACTCAGTAAATTACTTCGTAAATTCCCACTAAATTACTCAGGAAATTTCTCATTAAATTACACGTAAAATTCTCTATAAATTATTCAGCAAATTCTTAGTAATTTATCAGAAAATTCTGAGTAAATTCAGAAAAAATTAGAAGAATTTTTTTGTGAATTAATCAGTAAGTTATGAGTAAATTACTCAAAAAATTGTCCGAAAATTCTATATAAATTCAAAGTAATTTCTTAGTAAATTACTCAGCAAATTACTTCATAAATTCGTAGTAAATTCTCAATAAATTACTCGTTAAGCTTTCAATAAATTCTCTATAAATTACATTGCAAATTATCTGTAAATTATTTAATAAATTGTAAATAAATTGCTCAGAAAATTTACAATAAATTCTAAGAAAATTCTGTATAAATTCTGAGTAAATTACTCGGTAAATTCTCAATAAATTCTCTGTAAATTACTCAGTAAATTATTGGTAAATTCTCTTTAAATTACTCAGTAAATTACTTCGTAAATTCCCACTAAATTACTCAGGAAATTTCTCATTAAATTACACGTAAAATTCTCTATAAATTATTCAGCAAATTCTTAGTAATTTATCAGAAAATTCTGAGTAAATTCACAAAAAATTACAAGAATTTTTTTTGTGAATTAATCAGTAAGTATTGAGTAAATTACTCAAAAAATTGTCCGAAAATTCTATATAAATTCAAAGTAATTTCTTAGTAAATTACTCAGCAAATTACTTCATAAATTCGTAGTAAATTCTCAATAAATTACTCGTTAAGCTTTCAATAAATTCTCTATAAATTACATTGTAAATTATCTGTAAATTATTTAATAAATTGTAAATAAATTGCTCAGAAAATTTTCAATAAATTCTAAGAAAATTCTGTATAAATTCCGAGTAAATTACTCGGTAAATTCTCAAAAAATTCTCTGTAAATTACTCAGTTAATTATCCATAAGTTCTCAAAAAATTCTGAGTCAATTACTGTAACAACCCTCACCTTATTCTTGTCATACTTGCATACATTCTTGCATGGTCTTGCTTTGATATGTTAATTTGAACGTGTTGTCTTGCCTTGATTTGCTTAAAGTTGTTTGCATGATTTTGATCTTTGCTTGGTGCGTGTGCGTAGCCGAGGTCATCTTGAGCTTAGTCCGCCTGTGACCCTTGTACTTAGAACTATCTTGAGATCTTGTTCAACCCCATCTTCACCTCGGGCATTCATTGCCGAGATGTTTTGCACTTGAATCTTGTCCGCAGGAAGGTATGGCCTAGGCCGAGATGTGGCACACCCCGGCCAAGGTGTGGCACAGCTTAGTCAAGTGTCGTCCTCCCTAGCCGATGTTTTTCTATCCTGTTGCTGGATCCTTGATTTGAGCCGATGTCATCTTGTTGCCGATGTGTCTTACCCGGGCTTGCTGCATAAGCTTTGTCAGAGACTTGTCTTGTCCATCAATCACCTTTTTGGAGCTGAACCAACCCGATAACGCCACGTGTCCGAGCTGATTGTTGAGGCAGCCGGCAGACCCTGAAACAAATCATTTTCTTGTCTCAAATCCTTGTTTTAGAGAGAGAAGCTCTAGAGAGGAGGAAGAAGAGTTCTTGAGTGAGAGTGGTCTTCCAAGCTTGATCTTCGTGGTTTAAACCGTTGGATCCGAGTTTTGAGGTCAGAATCTTGATCTCCTTTGGTTGTTCTTGCTGATCATCTAGCTGCATTGCATGATCGGATTTGTGTTGCATGTCATGCATCATTTTAAAGTTGGTTTTGGAAAAAGAAAATGGTTCTTCCATGTGTTCTTGAAGAAAGTCTCATTTTGATCGAAAAGTTTGGAACGAAAATCATGTTTTGTGTTTGTTCTTGCATAACTTTCTTGAATGGGTACCCAGGTCCCTATTTTGAACTCTTGGCATGAAAACTCAGATTTTTGTAACAAGTTGTGAGCTTGCATCCATCTTTCAATGATCATGTTCTTCATATTCTTCAAAGGAAAACCCAGGTTTTTCCTGACTTTGTTTAACGGGACCTCGGCTTAGTCCTGGACGGTACCTAGTGTGTTTTCGAGAAACGGGAGCAGTGGTTAAGCTTCCAGATTGTTTTGCTTTGTCTTTGACTTGGATCTGGCAAGAATGCCGAGATCATTTGCATGTATATAGAACTTGCTTTGAGAATGTGACTTGCCATGTGATTATAGGTCCTTGATATTTGCTTTGAGTCTGCACCTGAAGAACTAGGTGAGTGGTATTTCTAATAAAGCTATGTTACACTTGCTTTTGATAAATCTTGTTTTGTTTGTTTTGACGTGGTATTTGCTAAGCATGAATAAATAGCCTTGTTTGATTGTTATCCTCGGAAAGTCCCTTGTGCTGGAGGACTCTAAACTTTCGCAGTACTATGTGTAAAAGGATACGGTCCTTGTTAAATCGGGCTACGGGCCTAAGTAACACAAGTCCCTTGTACTGGAGGACTCTAAACTTTCGCGGTACCAAGTGCACAAGTCCCTTGTATTGGAGGACTCTAAACTTTCGCAGTACTTTTGACCAAACGATTACGGATCGTACAGCCTTTGAATGATGAATACGGTTCATCCCTTGCTTCGCCGATGTTATGATACTTGAATGATGAATACGGTTCATCCCTTGCTTCGCCGATGTTATGATACTTGAATGATGAATACGGTTCATCCCTTGCTTCGCCGATGTTATGATACTTGAATGATGAATACGGTTCATCCCTTGTTTTGCCTATGTCAGTAAACATCTTTGGATACTTGTAATATTTGATTGATGAATACGGTTCATCCCTCGTCTTGCTAAAGTTTGATGTGTTTCGTTTTGAAGGACCTCGGCTGTATTCATGCAAAACCTTTATTATTAGTACCATTCACTGAGTATTTGTACTCACCCCTCTATATATATGTAGGTGATGAGCAGGACGGCGGCGACGCCTAGATCGTTTTGGATGCTTGTTTTGGATTCGTACTTATGTCGGCTTTGCTTTTGTATTTACGTCGGCGGCGCCCTGCTTTGCATGTCGGCAAATCTTGAAAATCATGCTTCTTGACTTGTATTAGCTGTACTTTTGTTTACGTCGGCTCGAGAAGCCTTTTGATCAAGATGTAACATGTATTTTACCTTATTGTACTCAAGTTGTAAAGTTAATTGGAATGTTTGGCATTGCTTTGATCTACGCACAGCTCTTATGGACCACTTGTATTTGATTAATTGCTTCCGCATTTGTGAGCCCCCTATATCCATACTCTGATTGTGTTAAGTTTTGAAACGTTGGCCTTCGGTAATTACGGATTACTGGCCATCACGGCACCAAACTACTAGGGGCGGTTTGGGGTCGTGACAATTACTTAGTAAATTACTCAGTAAATTATTAGAAAATTACTCTGTAAATTCCAAGAAAATAACGCAGTAAATTATCTGTAAATTCTTAGCAAATTATTTAATAAATTCTAAATAAATTACTGAGTAAATTCTCAATAAATTACTCCCTAAATTCTCAGTAAATTACAAGTAAATTAATGAGTGAGTTATTCAGTAATTTATCATTAAATTACTCGATAAATTCTCTGTAAATTACTCAGTAAATTACTTCGTAAATCCCCACTAAATTACTCAGGAAATTTCTCATTAAATTACACATAAAATTCTCTATAAATTATTCAGCAAATTCTTAGTAATTTATTAGAAAATTCTGAGTAAATTCACAAAAAATTACAAGAATTTTTTTTGTGAATTAATTAGTAAGTTATGAGTAAATTACTCAAAAAATTGTCAGAAAATTCTATATAAATTCAAAGTAATTTCTTAGCAAATTATTTAGCAAATTACTTCATAAATTCGTAGTAAATTCTCAATAAATTACTCGTTAAGCTTTCAATAAATTCTCTATAAATTACATTGTAAATTATCTGTAAATTATTTAATAAATTGTAAATAAATTGCTCAGAAAATTTTCAATAAATTCTAAGAAAATTCTCAATAAATTCTCTGTAAATTACTTAGTTAATTATCCATAAGTTCTCAAAAAATCCTGACTCAATTACTTATTAAATTACTCAGTAAATTATTAGAAAATTACTCTGTAAATTCCAAGAAAATAACGCAGTAAATTATCTGTAAATTCTTAGTAAATTATTTAATAAATTCTAAATAAATTACTGAGTAAATTCTCAAAAAATTACTCCCTAAATTCTCAGTAAATTACAAGTAAATTAATGAGCGAGTTATTCAGTAATTTATCCGTAAATTACTCGATAAATTCTCTGTAAATTACTCAGTAAATTACTTCGTATATTCCCACTAAATTACTCAGGAAATTTCTCATTAAATTACACGTAAAATTCTCTATAAATTATTCAGCAAATTCTTAGTAATTTATCAGAAAATTCTGAGTAAATTCACAAAAAATTACAAGATTTTTTTTTGTGAATTAATCAGTAAGTTATGAGTAAATTACTCAAAAAATTGTCAGAAAATTCCATATAAATTCAAAGTAATTTCTTAGTAAATTATTCAGCAAATTACATCATAAATTCGTAGTAAATTCTCAATAAATTACTCGTTAAGCTTTCAATAAATTCTCTATAAATTACATTGTAAATTATCTGTAAATTATTTAATAAATTGTAAATAAATTGCTCAGAAAATTTACAATAAATTGTAAGAAAATTCTGTATAAATTCCGAGTAAATTACTCGGTAAATTCTCAATAAATTCTCTGTAAATTACTCAGTTAATTATCCATAAGTTCTAAAAAAATTCTGAGTCAATTACTTAGTAAATTATTAGAAAATTACTCTGTAAATTCCAAGAAAATAACGCAGTAAATTATCTGTAAATTCTTAGTAAATTATTTAATAAATTCTAAATAAATTACTGAGGGCATTCTCAATAAATTACTCCCTAAATTCTTAGTAAATTACAAGTAAATTAATGAGTGAGTTAATCAGTAATTTATCCGTAAATTACTTGGTAAATTCTCTGTAAATTACTCAGTAAATTACTTCGTAAATTCCGACTAAATTACTCAGGAAATTTCTCATTAAATTACACGGAAAATTCTCTATAAATTATTCAACAAATTCTTAGTAATTTATCAGAAAATTTTGAGTAAATTCACAAAAAATTACAAGAATTTTTTTTGTGAATTAATCAGTAAGTTATGAGTAAATTACTCAAAAAATTGTCAGAAAATTCTATATAAATTCAAAGTAATTTCTTAGTAAATTATTCAGCAAATTACATCATAAATTCGTAGTAAATTCTCAATAAATTACTCGTTAAGCTTTCAATAAATTCTCTATAAATTACATTGTAAATTATCTGTAAATTATTTAATAAATTGTAAATAAATTGCTCAGAAAATTTACAATAAATTCTAAGAAAATTCTGTATAAATTCCGAGTAAATTACTCGGTAAATTCTCAAAAAATTCTCTGTAAATTACTCAGTTAATTATCCATAAGTTCTCAAAAAATTCTGAGTCAATTACTTAGTAAATTACTCAGTAAATTATTACAAAGTTACTCTGTAAATTCTTAGTAAATTATTTAATAAATTCGAAAGAAATTACTCCCTAAATTCTCAGTAAATTACAAGTAAATTAATGAGTGAGTTATTCAGTAATTTATCAGTAAATTACTCGATAAATTCTCTGTAAATTACTCAGTAAATTATTGGTAAATTCTCTGTAAATTACTCAGTAAATTACTTCGTAAATTCCCACTAAATTACTCAGGAAATTTCTCATTAAATTACATGTAAAATTCTCTATAAATTATTCAGCAAATTCTTAGTAATTTATCAGAAAATTCTGAGTAAATTCACAAAAAATTACAAGAATTTTTTTTGTGAATTAATCAGTAAGTTATGAGTAAATTACTCAAAAAATTGTCAGAAAATTCTATATAAATTCAAAGTAATTTCTTAGTAAATTATTCAGCAAATTACTTCATAAATTCGTAGTAAATTCTCAATAAATTACTCGTTAAGCTTTCAATAAATTCTCTATAAATTACATTGTAAATTATCTGTAAATTATTTAATAAATTGTAAATAAATTGCTCAGAAAATTTACAATAAATTCTAAGAAAATTCTGTATAAATTCCGAGTAAATTACTCGGTAAATTCTCAAAAAATTCTCTGTAAATTACTCAGTTAATTATCCATAAGTTCTCAAAAAATTCTGAGTCAATTACTTAGTAAATTACTCCGTAAATTATTAGAAAATTACTCTGTAAATTCCAAGAAAATAACGCAGTAAATTATCTGTAAATTCTTAGTAAATTATTTAATAAATTCTAAATAAATTACTGAGTGCATTCTCAACAAATTACTCCCTAAATTCTCAGTAAATTACAAGTAAATTAATGAGTGAGTTATTCAGTAATTTATCAGTAAATTACTCGATAAATTCTCTGTAAATTACTCAGTAAATTATTGGTAAATTCTCTGTAAATTACTCAGTAAATTACTTTGTAAATTCCCACGAAATTACTCAGGAAATTTCTCATTAAATTACACGTAAAATTCTCTATAAATTATTCAGTAAATTCTTAGTAATTTATCAGAAAATTCTGAGTAAATTCACAAAAAATTACAAGAATTTTTTTTGTGAATTAATCAGTAAGTTATGAGTAAATTACTCAAAAAATTGTCAGAAAATTCTATATAAATTCAAAGTAATTTCCTAGTAAATTATTCAGCAAATTACTTCATAAATTCGTAGTAAATTCTCAATAAATTACTCGTTAAACTTTCAATAAATTCTCTATAAATTACATTGTAAATTATCTGTAAATTATTTAATAAATTGTAAATAAATTGCTCAGAAAATTTTCAATAAATTCTAAGAAAATTCTGTATAAATTCCCTGTAAATTACTCGGTAATTTCTCAATAAATTCTCCGTAAATTACTCAGTTAATTATCCATAAGTTCTCAAAAAATTCTGAGTCAATTACTTAGTAAATTACTCAGTAAATTATTAGAAAATTACTCTGTAAATTCCAAGAAAATAACGCAGTAAATTATCTGTAAATTCAAAGTAAATTATTTAATAAATTCTAAATAAATTACTGAGTAAATTCTCAATAAATTACAAGTAAATTAATGAGTGAGTTATTCAGTAATTTATCAGTAAATTACTCGATAAATTCTCTGTAAATTACTCAGTAAATTACTTCGTAAATTCCGACTAAATTACTCAGGAAATTTCTCATTAAATTACACGTAAAATTCTCTATAAATTAATCAGCAAATTCTTAGTAATTTATTAGAAAATTCTGAGTAAATTCACAAAAAATTACAAGAATTTTTTTTTGTGAATTAATCAGTAAGTTATGAGTAAATTACTCAAAAAATTGTCAGAAAATTCTATATAAATTCAAAGTAATTTCTTAGTAAATTATTCAGCAAATTACTTCATAAATTCGTAGTAAATTCTCAATAAATTACTCGTTAAGCTTTCAATAAATTTTCTATAAATTACATTGTATATTATCTGTATATTATTTAATAAATTGTAAATAAATTGCTCAGAAAATTTTCAATAAATTCTAAGAAAATTCTGTATAAATTCACTGTAAATTACTCGGTAAATTCTCTGTAAATTACTCAGTTAATTATCCATAAGTTCTCAAAAAATTCTGAGTCAATTACTTATTAAATTACTCAGTAAATTATTAGAAAATTACTCTGTAAATTCCAAGAAAATAACGCAGTAAATTATCTGTAAATTCTTAGTAAATTATTTAATAAATTCTAAATAAATTACTGAGTAAATTCTCAAAAAATTACTCCCTAAATTCTCAGTAAATTACAAGTAAATTAATGAGCGAGTTATTCAGTAATTTATCCGTAAATTACTCGATAAATTCTCTGTAAATTACTCAGTAAATTACTTCGTATATTCCCACTAAATTACTCAGGAAATTTCTCATTAAATTACACGTAAAATTCTCTATAAATTATTCAGCAAATTCTTAGTAATTTATCAGAAAATTCTGAGTAAATTCACAAAAAATTACATGATTTTTTTTTGTGAATTAATCAGTAAGTTATGAGTAAATTACTCAAAAAATTGTCAGAAAATTATTTATAAATTCAAAGTAATTTCTTAGTAAATTATTCAGCAAATTACTTCATAAATTCGTAGTAAATTCTCAATAAATTACTCGTTAAGCTTTCAATAAATTGTCTATAAATTACATTGTAAATTATCTGTAAATTATTTAATAAATTGTAAATAAATTGCTCAGAAAATTTTTAATAAATTCAAATAAAATTCCGTATAAATTCCCAGCAAATTACTCGGTAAATTATCAATAAATTCTCTGTAAATTACTCAGTTAATTATCCATAAGTTCTCAAAAAATTTTGACTCAATTACTTATTAAATTACTCAGTAAATTATTTGAAAATTACTCTGTAAATTCCAAGAAAATAATGCAGTAAATTATCTGTAAATTCTAAGTAAATTATTTAATAAATTCTAAATAAATTACTGAGTAAATTCTCAATAAATTACTCCCTAAATTCTCAGTAAATTACAAGTAAATTAATGAGTGAGTTATTCAGTAATTTATCAGTAAATTACTCGATAAATTCTCTGTAAATTACTCAGTAAATTACTTCGTAAATTCCCACTAAATTACTCAGGAAATTTCTCATTAAATTACACGTAAAATTCTCTATAAATTAATCAGCAAATTCTTAGTAATTTATTAGAAAATTCTGAGTAAATTCACAAAAAATTACAAGAATTTTTTTTGTGAATTAATCAGTAAGTTATGAATAAATTACTCAAAAAATTGTCAGAAAATTCTATATAAATTCAAAGTAATTTCTTAGTAAATTATTCAGCAAATTACTTCATAAATTCGTAGTAAATTCTCAATAAATTACTCGTTAAGCTTTCAATAAATTCTCTATAAAATACATTGTAAATTATCTGTAAATTATTTAATAAATTGTAAATAAATTGCTCAGAAAATTTTCAATAAATTCTAAGAAAATTCTGTATAAATTCCGAGTAAATTACTCGGTAAATTCTCAAAAAATTCTCTGTAAATTACTCAGTTAATTATCCATAAGTTCTCCAAAAATTCTGAGTCAATTACTTAGTAAATTACTCAGTAAATTATTACAAAATTACTCTGTAAATTCTTAGTAAATTATTTAATAAATTCGAAAGAAATTACTCCCTAAATTCTCAATAAATTACTCCCTAAATTCTCAGTAAATTACAAGTAAATTAATGAGTGAGTTATTCAGTAATTGATCAGTAAATTACTCGATAAATTCTCTGTAAATTACTCAGTAAATTATTGGTAAATTCTCTGTAAATTACTCAGTAAATTACTTCGTAAATTCCCACTAAATTACTCAGGAAATTTCTCATTAAATTACACGTAAAATTCTCTATAAATTATTCAGCAAATTCTTAGTAATTTATCATAAAATTCTGAGTAAATTCACAAAAAATTACAAGAATTTTTTTTGTGAATTAATCAGTAAGTTATGAGTAAATTACTCAAAAAATTGTCAGAAAATTCTATATAAATTCAAAGTAATTTTCTAGTAAATTATTCAGCAAATTACTTCATAAATTCGTAGTAAATTCTCAATAAATTACTCGTTAAACTTTCGATAAATTCTTTATAAATTACATTGTAAATTATCTGTAAATTATTTAACAAATTGTAAATAAATTGCTCAGAAAATTTATAATAAATTCTAAGAAAATTCTGTATAAATTCCGAGTAAATTACTCGGTAAATTCTCAAAAAATTCTCGGTAAATTACTCAGTTAATTGTCCATAAGTTCTCAAAAAATTCTGAGTCAATTACTTAGTAAATTACTCAGTAAATTATTAGAAAATTACTCTGTAAATTCCAAGAAAATAACGTAGTAAATTATTTAATAAATTCTAAATAAATTACTAAGTAAATTCTCAATAAATTACTCCCTAAATTCTCAGTAAATTACAAGTAAATTAATGAGTGAGTTATTCAGTAATTTATCAGTAAATTACTCGATAAATTCTCTGTAAATTACTCAGTAAATTACTTCATAAATTTCCACTAAATTTCTCAGGAAATTTCTCATTAAATTACACGTAAAATTCTCTATAAATTATTCAGCAAATTCTTAGTAATTTATTAGAAAATTCTGAGTAAATTCACAAAATATTACAAGAATTTTTTTTGTGAATTAATTAGTAAGTTATGAGTTAATTACTCAAAAAATTGTCAGAAAATTCTATATAAATTCAAAGTAATTTCTTAGTAAATTATTCAGCAAATTACTTCATAAATTCGTAGCAAATTCTAAATAAATTACTCGTTAAGCTTTCAATAAATTCTCTATAAATTACATTGTAAATTATCTGTAAATTATTTAATAAATTGTAAATAAATTGCTCAGAAAATTTTCAATAAATTCTAAGAAAATTCTGTATAAATTCCGAATAAATTACTCGGTAAATTCTCAAAAAATTCTCTGTAAATTGATCAGTTAATTATCCATAAGTTCTCAAAAAATTCTGAGTCAATTACTTAGTAAATTACTCAGTAAATTATTAGAAAATTTCTCTGTAAATTCCAAGAAAATAACACAGTAAATTATCTGTAAATTCTTCGTAAATTATTTAATAAATTCTAAATAAATTACGGAGTAAATTCTCAATAAATTACTCCCTAAATTCTCAGTAAATTACAAGTAAATTAATGAGTGAGTTATTCAGTAATTTATCATTAAATTACTCGATAAATTCTCTGTAAATTACTCAGTAAATTACTTCGTAAATTCCCACTAAATTACTCAGGAAATTTCTCATTAAATTACACATAAAATTCTCTATAAATTATTCAGCAAATTCTTAGTAATTTATCAGAAAATTCTGAGTAAATTCACAAAAAATTACAAGAATTTTTTTTGTGAATTAATTAGTAAGTTATGAGTAAATTACTCAAAAAATTGTCAGAAAATTCTATATAAATTCAAAGTAATTTCTTAGCAAATTATTCAGCAAATTACTTCATAAATTCGTAGTAAATTCTTAATAAATTACTCGTTAAGCTTTCAATAAATTCTCTATAAAATACATTGTAAATTATCTGTAAATTATTTAATAAATTGTAAATAAATTGCTCAGAAAATTTTCAACAAATTCTAAGAAAATTCTCAATAAATTCTCTGTAAATTACTCAGTTAATTATCCATAAGTTCTCAAAAAATTATGACTCAATTACTTATTAAATTACTCAGTTAATTATTAGAAAATTACATTGTAAATTCCAAGAAAATAACGCAGTAAATTATTTGTAAATTCTTCGTAAATTATTTAATAAATTCTAAATAAATTACTAAGTAAATTCTCAATAAATTACTCCCTAAATTCTCAGTAAATTACAAGTAAATTAATGAGTGAGTTATTCAGTAATTTATTAGTAAATTACTCGATAAATTCCCTGTAAATTACTCAGTAAATTATTGGTAAATTACTCAGTAAATTACTTCGTAAATTCCCACTAAATTACTCAGGAAATTTCTCATTAAATTACACGTAAAATTCTCTATAAATTATTCAGCAAATTCTTAGTAATTTATCAGAAAATTCTGAGTAAATTCACAAAAAAGTACAAGAATTTTTTTTGTGAGTTAATCTGTAAGTTATGAGTAAATTACTCAAAAAATTTTCAAAAAATTCTATATAAATTCAAAGTAATTTTCTAGTGAATTATTCAGCAAATTACTTCATAAATTTGTAGTAAATTCTCAATAAATTACTCGTTAAGCTTTCAATAAATTCTCTATAAATTACATTGTAAATTATCTGTAAATAATTTAATAAATTGTAAATAAATTGCTCAGAAAATTTACAATAAATTCTAAGAAAATTTTGTATAAATTCCGAGTAAATTACTCGGTAAATTCTCAAAAAATTCTCGGTAAATTACTCAGTTAATTATCCATAAGTTCTCAAAAAATTCTGAGTCAATTACTCAGTAAATTACTCAGTAAATTATTAGAAAATTACTCTGTAAATTCCAAGAAAATAACGCAGTAAATTATCTGTAAATACTTAATAAATTATTTTATCAATTCTAAATAAATTACTGAGTAAATTCTCAATAAATTACTCCCTAAATTCTCAGTAAATTACAAGTAAATTAATGAGTGAGTTATTCAGTAATTTATCAGTAAATTACTCGATAAATTCTCTGTAAATTACTCAGTAAATTATTGGTAAATTCTCTGTAAATTACTCAGTAAATTACTTCGTAAATTCCCACTAAATTACTCAGGAAATTTCTCATTAAATTACACGTAAAATTCTCTATAAATTATTCAGCAAATTCTTAGTAATTTATCAGAAAATTCTGAGTAAATTCAGAAAAAATTAGAAGAATTTTTTTGTGAATTAATCAGTAAATTATGAGTAAATTACTCAAAAAATTGTCCGAAAATTCTATATAAATTCAAAGTAATTTCTTAGTAAATTACTCAGCAAATTACTTCATAAATTCGTAGTAAATTCTCAATAAATTACTCGTTAAGCTTTCAATAAATTCTCTATAAATTACATTGTAAATTATCTGTAAATTATTTAATAAATTGTAAATAAATTGCTAAGAAAATTTACAATAAATTCTAAGAAAATTCTGTATAAATTCCGAGTAAATTACTCGGTAAATTCTCAATAAATTCTCTGTAAATTACTCAGTAAATTATTGGTAAATTCTCTTTAAATTACTCAGTAAATTACTTCGTAAATTCCCACTAAATTACTCAGGAAATTTCTCATTAAATTACACGTAAAATTCTCTATAAATTATTCAGCAAATTCTTAGTAATTTATCAGAAAATTCTGAGTAAATTCACAAAAAATTACAAGAATTTTTTTTGTGAATTAATCAGTAAGTATTGAGTAAATTACTCAAAAAATTGTCCGAAAATTCCATATAAATTCAAAGTAATTTCTTAGTAAATTACTCAGCAAATTACTTCATAAATTCGTAGTAAATTCTCAATAAATTACTCGTTAAGCTTTCAATAAATTCTCTATAAATTACATTGTAAATTATCTGTAAATTATTTAATAAATTGTAAATAAATTGCTCAGAAAATTTACAATAAATTCTAAGAAAATTCTGTATATATTCCGAGTAAATTACTCGGTAAATTCTCAATAAATTCTCTGTAAATTACTCAGTTAATTATCCATAAGTTCTCAAAAAATTCTGAGTCAATTACTTAGTAAATTACCCAGTAAATTATTAGAAAATTACTCTTTAAATTCCAAGAAAATAACGCAGTAATTTATCTGTAAATTCTTAGTAAATTATTTAATAAATTCTAAATAAATTACTGAGTGCATTCTTAATAAATTACTCCCTAAATTCTCAGTAAATTACAAGTAAATTAATGAGTGAGTTAATCAGTAATTTATCCGTAAATTACTCGATAAATTCTCTGTAAATTACTCAGTAAATTATTGGTAAATTCTCTTTAAATTACTAAGTAAATTACTTCGTAAATTCCCACTAAATTACTCAGGAAATTTCTCATTAAATTACACGTAAAATTCTCTATAAATTATTCGGCAAATTCTTAGTAATTTATTAGAAAATTCTGAGTAAATTCACAAAAAATTACAAGAATTTCTTTTGTGAATTAATCAGTAAGTTATGAGTAAATTACTCAAAAAATTGTCCGAAAATTCTATATAAATTCAAAGTAATTTCTTAGTAAATTATTCAGCAAATTACTTCATAAATTCGTAGTAAATTCTCAATTAATTACTCGTTAAGCTTTCAATAAATTCTCTATAAATTACATTGTAAATTATCTGTAAATTATTTAATAAATTGTAAATAAATTGCTCAGAAAATTTACAATAAATTCTAAGAAAATTCTGTATAAATTCCGAGTAAATTACTCGGTAAATTCTCAATAAATTCTCTGTAAATTACTCAGTTAATTGGCCATAAGTTCTCAAAAAATTCTGAGTCAATTACTTAGTAACTTACTCAGTAAATTATTAGAAAATTACCCTATAAATTCCAAGAAAATAACGCAGTAAATTATCTGTAAATTCTTAGTAAATTATTTAATAAATTCTAAATAAATTACTGAGTGCATTCTCAATAAATTACTCCCTAAATTCTCAGTAAATTACAAGTAAATTAATGAGTGAGTTAATCAGTAATTTATCCGTAAATTACTCGATAAATTCTCTGTAAATTACTCAGTAAATTATTGGTAAATTCTCTTTAAATTACTCAGTAAATTACTTCGTAAATTCCCACTAAATTACTCAGGAAATTTCTCATTAAATTACACGTAAAATTCTCTATAAATTATTCAGCAAATTCTTAGTAATTTATCAGAAAATTCTGAGTAAATTCACAAAAAATTACAAGAATTTTTTTTGTGAATTAATCAGTAAGTATTGAGTAAATTACTCAAAAAATTGTCCGAAAATTCTATATAAATTCAAAGTAATTTCTTAGTAAATTATTCAGCAAATTACTTCATAAATTCGTAGTAAATTCTCAATAAATTACTCGTTAAGCTTTCAATAAATTCTCTATAAATTACAATGTAAATTATCTGTAAATAATTTAATAAATTGTAAATAAATTGCTCAGAAAATTTACAATAAATTCTAAGAAAATTCGGTATATATTCCGAGTAAATTACTCGGTAATTCTCAATAAATTCTCTGTAAATTACTCAGTTAATTATCCATAAGTTCTCAAAAAATTCTGAGTCAATTACTCAGTAAATTACTCAGTAAATTATTAGAAAATTACTCTTTAAATTCCAAGAAAATAACGCAGTAATTTATCTGTAAATTCTTAGTAAATTATTTAATAAATTCTAAATAAATTACTGAGTGCATTCTTAATAAATTACTCCCTAAATTCTCAGTAAATTACAAGTAAATTAATGAGTGAGTTAATCAGTAATTTATCCGTAAATTACTCGATAAATTCTCTGTAAATTACTCAGTAAATTATTGGTAAATTCTCTTTAAATTACTAAGTAAATTACTTCGTAAATTCCCACTAAATTACTAAGGAAATTTCTCATTAAATTACACGTAAAATTCTCTATAAATTATTCAGCAAATTCTTAGTAATTTATCAGAAAATTCTGAGTAAATTCACAAAAAATTAGAAGAATTTTTTTTGTGAATTAATCAGTAAGTTATGAGTAAATTACTCAAAAAATTGTCAAAAAATTCTATATAAATTCAAAGTAATTTCTTAGTAAATTATTCAGCAAATTACTTCATAAATTCGTAGTAAATTCTTAATAAATTACTCATTAAGCTTTCAATAAATTCTCTATAAATTACATTGTAAATTATCTGTAAATTATTTAATAAATTGTAAATAAATTGCTCAGAAAATTTACAATAAATTCTAAGAAAATTCTGTATAAATTCCGAGTAAATTACTCGGTAAATTCTCAAAAAATTCTCTGTAAATTACTCAGTTAATTATCCATAAGTTCTCAAAAAATTCTGAGTCAATTACTTAGTAGATTACTCAGTAAATTATTAGAAAATTACTCTGTAAATTCCAAGAAAATAACGCAGTAAATTATCTGTAAATTCTTAGTTAATTATTTAATAAATTCTAAATAAATTACTGAGTGCATTCTCAATAAATTACTCCCTAAATTCTCAGTAAATTACAAGTAAATTAATGAGTGAGTTAATCAGTAATTTATCCGTAAATTACTCGATAAATTCTCTGTAAATTACTCAGTAAATTATTGGTAAATTCTCTTTAAATTACTCAGTAAATTACTTCGTAAATTCCCACTAAATTACTCAGGAAATTTCTCATTAAATTACACCTAAAATTCTCTATAAATTATTCAGCAAATTCTTAGTAATTTATCAGAAAATTCTGAGTAAAATCACAAAAAATTACAAAATTTTTTTTTTGTGAATTAATCAGTAAGTTATGAGTAAATTACTCAAAAAATTGCCAGAAAATTCTATATAAATTCAAAGTAATTTCTTAGTAAATTATTCAGCAAATTACTTCATAAATTCGTAGTAAATTCTCAATAAATTACTCGTTAAGCTTTCAATAAATTCTCTATAAATTACATTGTAAATTATCTGTAAATTATTTAATAAATTGTAAATAAATTGCTCATAAAATTTACAATAAATTCTAAGAAAATTCTGTATAAATTCTGAGTAAATTACTCGGTAAATTCTCTGTAAATTACTCAGTTAATTATCCATAAGTTCTCAAAAAATTCTGAGTCAATTACTACTTTGTAGATTACTCATTAAATTATTAGAAAATTACTCTGTAAATTCCAAGAAAATAACGCAGTAAATTATCTGTAAATTCTTAGTAAATTATTTGATAAATTCTAAATAAATTACTGAGTGCAATCTCAATAATTACTCCCTAAATTCTCAGTAAATTACAGGTAAATTAATGAGTGAGTTATTCAGTAATTTATCAGTAAATTACTCAATAAATTCTCTGTAAATTACTCAGTAAATTATTGGTAAATTCTCTGTAAATTACTCAGTAAATTACTTCGTAAATTCCCACTAAATTACTCAGGAAATTTCTCATTAAATTACACGTAAAATTCTCTATAAATTATTCAGCAAATTCTTAGTAATTTATCAGAAAATTCTGAGTAAATTCACAAAAAATTACAAGAATTTTTTTTTGAATTAATCAGTAAGTTATGAGTAAATTACTCAAAAAATTGTCAGAAAATTATATATAAATTCAAAGTAATTTCTTAGTAAATTACTCAGGAAATTACTTCATAAATTCGTAGTAAATTCTCAATAAATTACTCGTTAAGCTTTCAATAAATTCTCTATAAATTACATTGTAAATTATCTGTAAATTATTTAATAAATTGTAAATAAATTGCTCATAAAATTTACAATAAATTCTAAGAAAATTCTGTCTAAATTTCGAGTAAATTACTCTGTAAATTCTCAATAAATTCTCTGTAAATTACTCAGTTAATTATCCATAAGTTCTCAAAAAATTCTGAGTCAATTACTTAGTAAATTACTCAGTAAATTATTAGAAAATTACTCTGTAAATTCCAAGAAAATAACGCAGTAAATTATCTGTAAATTCTTAGTAAATTATTTAATAAATTCTAAATAAATTACTGAGTGCATTCTCAATAAATTACTCCCTAAATTCTCAGTAAATTACAAGTAAATTAATGAGTGAGTTAATCAGTAATTTATCCGTAAATTACTCGATAAATTCTCTGTAAATTACTCAGTAAATTATTGGTAAATTCTCTTTAAATTACTCAGTAAATTACTTCGTAAATTCCCACTAAATTACTAAGGAAATTTCTCATTAAATTACACGTAAAATTCTCTATAAATTATTCAGCAAATTCTTAGTAATTTATCAGAAAATTCTGAGTAAATTCACAAAAAATTACAAGAATTTTTTTTGTGAATTAATCAGTAAGTTATGAGTAAATTACTCAAAAAATTGTCAGAAAATTCTATATAAATTCAAAGTAATTTCTTAGTAAATTATTCAGCAAATTACTTCATAAATTCGTAGTAAATTCTTAATAAATTACTCATTAAGCTTTCAATAAATTCTCTATAAATTACATTGTAAATTATCTGTAAATTATTTAATAAATTGTAAATAAATTGCTCAGAAAATTTACAATAAATTCTAAGAAAATTCTGTATAAATTCCGAGTAAATTACTCGGTAAATTCTCAAAAAATTCTCTGTAAATTACTCAGTTAATTATCCATAAGTTCTCAAAAAATTCTGAGTCAATTACTTACTAGATTACCCAGTAAATTATTAGAAAATTACTCTGTAAATTCCAAGAAAATAACGCAGTAAATTATCTGTAAATTCTTAGTTAATTATTTAATAAATTCTAAATAAATTACTGAGTGCATTCTCAATAAATTACTCCCTAAATTCTCAGTAAATTACAAGTAAATTAATGAGTGAGTTAATCAGTAATTTATCCGTAAATTACTCGATAAATTCTCTGTAAATTACTCAGTAAATTATTGGTAAATTCTCTTTAAATTACTCAGTAAATTACTTCGTAAATTCCCACTAAATTACTCAGGAAATTTCTCATTAAATTACACCTAAAATTCTCTATAAATTATTCAGCAAATTCTTAGTAATTTATCAGAAAATTCTGAGTAAAATCACAAAAAATTACAAGAATTTTTTTTTGTGAATTAATCAGTAAGTTATGAGTAAATTACTCAAAAAATTGCCAGAAATTTCTATATAAATTCAAAGTAATTTCTTAGTAAATTATTCAGCAAATTACTTCATAAATTCGTAGTAAATTCTCAATAAATTACTCGTTAAGCTTTCAATAAATTCTCTATAAATTACATTGTAAATTATCTGTAAATTATTTAATAAATTGGAAATAAATTGCTCATAAAATTTACAATAAATTCTAAGAAAATTCTGTATAAATTCCGAGTAAATTACTCGGTAAATTCTCTGTAAATTACTCAGTTAATTATCCATAAGTTCTCAAAAAATTCTGAGTCAATTACTACTTTGTAGATTACTCATTAAATTATTAGAAAATTACTCTGTAAATTCCAAGAAAATAACGCAGTAAATTATCTGTAAATTCTTAGTAAATTATTTGATAAATTCTAAATAAATTACTGAGTGCAATCTCAATAATTACTCCCTAAATTCTCAGTAAATTACAGGTAAATTAATGAGTGAGTTATTCAGTAATTTATCAGTAAATTACTCAATAAATTCTCTGTAAATTACTCAGTAAATTATTGGTAAATTCTCTGTAAATTACTCAGTAAATTACTTCGTAAATTCCCACTAAATTACTCAGGAAATTTCTCATTAAATTACACGTAAAATTCTCTATAAATTATTCAGCAAATTCTTAGTAATTTATCAGAAAATTCTGAGTAAATTCACAAAAAATTACAAGAATTTTTTTTTGAATTAATCAGTAAGTTATGAGTAAATTACTCAAAAAATTGTCAGAAAATTATATATAAATTCAAAGTAATTTCTTAGTAAATTACTCAGGAAATTACTTCATAAATTCGTAGTAAATTCTCAATAAATTACTCGTTAAGCTTTCAATAAATTCTCTATAAATTACATTGTAAATTATCTGTAAATTATTTAATAAATTGTAAATAAATTGCTCATAAAATTTACAATAAATTCTAAGAAAATTCTGTCTAAATTTCGAGTAAATTACTCTGTAAATTCTCAATAAATTCTCTGTAAATTACTCAGTTAATTATCCATAAGTTCTCAAAAAATTCTGAGTCAATTACTTAGTAAATTACTCAGTAAATTATTAGAAAATTACTCTGTAAATTCCAAGAAAATAACGCAGTAAATTATCTGTAAATTCTTAGTAAATTATTTAATAAATTCTAAATAAATTACTGAGTGCATTCTCAATAAATTACTCCCTAAATTCTCAGTAAATTACAAGTAAATTAATGAGTGAGTTAATCAGTAATTTATCCGTAAATTACTCGATAAATTCTCTGTAAATTACTCAGTAAATTATTGGTAAATTCTCTTTAAATTACTCAGTAAATTACTTCGTAAATTCCCACTAAATTACTAAGGAAATTTCTCATTAAATTACACGTAAAATTCTCTATAAATTATTCAGCAAATTCTTAGTAATTTATCAGAAAATTCTGAGTAAATTCACAAAAAATTACAAGAATTTTTTTTGTGAATTAATCAGTAAGTTATGAGTAAATTACTCAAAAAATTGTCAGAAAATTCTATATAAATTCAAAGTAATTTCTTAGTAAATTATTCAGCAAATTACTTCATAAATTCGTAGTAAATTCTTAATAAATTACTCATTAAGCTTTCAATAAATTCTCTATAAATTACATTGTAAATTATCTGTAAATTATTTAATAAATTGTAAATAAATTGCTCAGAAAATTTACAATAAATTCTAAGAAAATTCTGTATAAATTCCGAGTAAATTACTCGGTAAATTCTCAAAAAATTCTCTGTAAATTACTCAGTTAATTATCCATAAGTTCTCAAAAAATTCTGAGTCAATTACTTACTAGATTACCCAGTAAATTATTAGAAAATTACTCTGTAAATTCCAAGAAAATAACGCAGTAAATTATCTGTAAATTCTTAGTTAATTATTTAATAAATTCTAAATAAATTACTGAGTGCATTCTCAATAAATTACTCCCTAAATTCTCAGTAAATTACAAGTAAATTAATGAGTGAGTTAATCAGTAATTTATCCGTAAATTACTCGATAAATTCTCTGTAAATTACTCAGTAAATTATTGGTAAATTCTCTTTAAATTACTCAGTAAATTACTTCGTAAATTCCCACTAAATTACTCAGGAAATTTCTCATTAAATTACACCTAAAATTCTCTATAAATTATTCAGCAAATTCTTAGTAATTTATCAGAAAATTCTGAGTAAAATCACAAAAAATTACAAGAATTTTTTTTTGTGAATTAATCAGTAAGTTATGAGTAAATTACTCAAAAAATTGCCAGAAATTTCTATATAAATTCAAAGTAATTTCTTAGTAAATTATTCAGCAAATTACTTCATAAATTCGTAGTAAATTCTCAATAAATTACTCGTTAAGCTTTCAATAAATTCTCTATAAATTACATTGTAAATTATCTGTAAATTATTTAATAAATTGGAAATAAATTGCTCATAAAATTTACAATAAATTCTAAGAAAATTCTGTATAAATTCCGAGTAAATTACTCGGTAAATTCTCTGTAAATTACTCAGTTAATTATCCATAAGTTCTCAAAAAATTCTGAGTCAATTACTACTTTGTAGATTACTCATTAAATTATTAGAAAATTACTCTGTAAATTCCAAGAAAATAACGCAGTAAATTATCTGTAAATTCTTAGTAAATTATTTGATAAATTCTAAATAAATTACTGAGTGCAATCTCAATAATTACTCCCTAAATTCTCAGTAAATTACAGGTAAATTAATGAGTGAGTTATTCAGTAATTTATCAGTAAATTACTCAATAAATTCTCTGTAAATTACTCAGTAAATTATTGGTAAATTCTCTGTAAATTACTCAGTAAATTACTTCGTAAATTCCCACTAAATTACTCAGGAAATTTCTCATTAAATTACACGTAAAATTCTCTATAAATTATTCAGCAAATTCTTAGTAATTTATCAGAAAATTCTGAGTAAATTCACAAAAAATTACAAGAATTTTTTTTTGAATTAATCAGTAAGTTATGAGTAAATTACTCAAAAAATTGTCAGAAAATTATATATAAATTCAAAGTAATTTCTTAGTAAATTACTCAGGAAATTACTTCATAAATTCGTAGTAAATTCTCAATAAATTACTCGTTAAGCTTTCAATAAATTCTCTATAAATTACATTGTAAATTATCTGTAAATTATTTAATAAATTGTAAATAAATTGCTCATAAAATTTACAATAAATTCTAAGAAAATTCTGTCTAAATTTCGAGTAAATTACTCTGTAAATTCTCAATAAATTCTCTGTAAATTACTCAGTTAATTATCCATAAGTTCTCAAAAAATTCTGAGTCAATTACTTAGTAAATTACTCAGTAAATTATTAGAAAATTACTCTGTAAATTCCAAGAAAATAACGCAGTAAATTATCTGTAAATTCTTAGTAAATTATTTAATAAATTCTAAATAAATTACTGAGTGCATTCTCAATAAATTACTCCCTAAATTCTCAGTAAATTACAAGTAAATTAATGAGTGAGTTAATCAGTAATTTATCCGTAAATTACTCGATAAATTCTCTGTAAATTACTCAGTAAATTATTGGTAAATTCTCTTTAAATTACTCAGTAAATTACTTCGTAAATTCCCACTAAATTACTAAGGAAATTTCTCATTAAATTACACGTAAAATTCTCTATAAATTATTCAGCAAATTCTTAGTAATTTATCAGAAAATTCTGAGTAAATTCACAAAAAATTACAAGAATTTTTTTTGTGAATTAATCAGTAAGTTATGAGTAAATTACTCAAAAAATTGTCAGAAAATTCTATATAAATTCAAAGTAATTTCTTAGTAAATTATTCAGCAAATTACTTCATAAATTCGTAGTAAATTCTTAATAAATTACTCATTAAGCTTTCAATAAATTCTCTATAAATTACATTGTAAATTATCTGTAAATTATTTAATAAATTGTAAATAAATTGCTCAGAAAATTTACAATAAATTCTAAGAAAATTCTGTATAAATTCCGAGTAAATTACTCGGTAAATTCTCAAAAAATTCTCTGTAAATTACTCAGTTAATTATCCATAAGTTCTCAAAAAATTCTGAGTCAATTACTTACTAGATTACCCAGTAAATTATTAGAAAATTACTCTGTAAATTCCAAGAAAATAACGCAGTAAATTATCTGTAAATTCTTAGTTAATTATTTAATAAATTCTAAATAAATTACTGAGTGCATTCTCAATAAATTACTCCCTAAATTCTCAGTAAATTACAAGTAAATTAATGAGTGAGTTAATCAGTAATTTATCCGTAAATTACTCGATAAATTCTCTGTAAATTACTCAGTAAATTATTGGTAAATTCTCTTTAAATTACTCAGTAAATTACTTCGTAAATTCCCACTAAATTACTCAGGAAATTTCTCATTAAATTACACCTAAAATTCTCTATAAATTATTCAGCAAATTCTTAGTAATTTATCAGAAAATTCTGAGTAAAATCACAAAAAATTACAAGAATTTTTTTTTGTGAATTAATCAGTAAGTTATGAGTAAATTACTCAAAAAATTGCCAGAAATTTCTATATAAATTCAAAGTAATTTCTTAGTAAATTATTCAGCAAATTACTTCATAAATTCGTAGTAAATTCTCAATAAATTACTCGTTAAGCTTTCAATAAATTCTCTATAAATTACATTGTAAATTATCTGTAAATTATTTAATAAATTGGAAATAAATTGCTCATAAAATTTACAATAAATTCTAAGAAAATTCTGTATAAATTCCGAGTAAATTACTCGGTAAATTCTCTGTAAATTACTCAGTTAATTATCCATAAGTTCTCAAAAAATTCTGAGTCAATTACTACTTTGTAGATTACTCATTAAATTATTAGAAAATTACTCTGTAAATTCCAAGAAAATAACGCAGTAAATTATCTGTAAATTCTTAGTAAATTATTTGATAAATTCTAAATAAATTACTGAGTGCAATCTCAATAATTACTCCCTAAATTCTCAGTAAATTACAGGTAAATTAATGAGTGAGTTATTCAGTAATTTATCAGTAAATTACTCGATAAATTCTCTGTAAATTACTCAGTAAATTATTGGTAAATTCTCTGTAAATTACTCAGTAAATTACTTCATAAATTCCCACTAAATTACTCAGGAAATTTCTCATTAAATTACACGTAAAATTCTCTATAAATTATTCAGCAAATTCTTAGTAATTTATCAGAAAATTCTGAGTAAATTCACAAAAAATTACAAGAATTTTTTTTTGAATTAATCAGTAAGTTATGAGTAAATTACTCAAAAAATTGTCAGAAAATTATATATAAATTCAAAGTAATTTCTTAGTAAATTACTCAGGAAATTACTTCATAAATTCGTAGTAAATTCTCAATAAATTACTCGTTAAGCTTTCAATAAATTCTCTATAAATTACATTGTAAATTATCTGTAAATTATTTAATAAATTGTAAATAAATTGCTCATAAAATTTACAATAAATTCTAAGAAAATTCTGTATAAATTCCGAGTAAATTACTCTGTAAATTCTCAATAAATTCTCTGTAAATTACTCAGTTAATTATCCATAAGTTCTCAAAAAATTCTGAGTCAATTACTTAGTAAATTACTCAGTAAATTATTAGAAAATTACTCTGTAAATTCCAAGAAAATAACGCAGTAAATTATCTGTAAATTCTTAGTAAATTATTTAATAAATTCTAAATAAATTACTGAGTGCATTCTCAATAAATTACTCCCTAAATTCTCAGTAAATTACAAGTAAATTAATGAGTGAGTTAATCAGTAATTTATCCGTAAATTACTCGATAAATTCTCTGTAAATTACTCAGTAAATTATTGGTAAATTCTCTTTAAATTACTCAGTAAATTACTTCGTAAATTCCCACTAAATTACTAAGGAAATTTCTCATTAAATTACACGTAAAATTCTCTATAAATTATTCAGCAAATTCTTAGTAATTTATCAGAAAATTCTGAGTAAATTCACAAAAAATTACAAGAATTTTTTTTGTGAATTAATCAGTAAGTTATGAGTAAATTACTCAAAAAATTGTCAGAAAATTCTATATAAATTCAAAGTAATTTCTTAGTAAATTATTCAGCAAATTACTTCATAAATTTGTAGTAAATTCTTAATAAATTACTCATTAAGCTTTCAATAAATTCTCTATAAATTACATTGTAAATTATCTGTAAATTATTTAATAAATTGTAAATAAATTGCTCAGAAAATTTACAATAAATTCTAAGAAAATTCTGTATAAATTCCGAGTAAATTACTCGGTAAATTCTCAAAAAATTCTCTGTAAATTACTCAGTTAATTATCCATAAGTTCTCAAAAAATTCTGAGTCAATTACTTAGTAGATTACTCAGTAAATTATTAGAAAATTACTCTATAAATTCCAAGAAAATAACGCAGTAAATTATCTGTAAATTCTTAGTTAATTTGTTAATAAATTCTAAATAAATTACTGAGTGCATTCTCAATAAATTACTCCCTAAATTCTCAGTAAATTACAAGTACATTAATGAGTGAGTTAATCAGTAATTTATCCGTAAATTACTCGATAAATTCTCTGTAAATTACTCAGTAAATTATTGGTAAATTCTCTTTAAATTACTCAGTAAATTACTTCGTAAATTCCCACTAAATTACTCAGGAAATTTCTCATTAAATTAAACCTAAAATTCTCTATAAATTATTCAGCAAATTCTTAGTAATTTATCAGAAAATTCTGAGTAAAATCACAAAAAATTACAAGAATTTTTTTTTGTGAATTAATCAGTAAGTTATGAGTAAATTACTCAAAAAATTGCCAGAAAATTCTATATAAATTCAAAGTAATTTCTTAGTAAATTATTCAACAAATTACTTCATAAATTCGTAGTAAATTCTCAATAAATTACTCGTTAAGCTTTCAATAAATTCTCTATAAATTACATTGTAAATTATCTGTAAATTATTTAATAAATTGTAAATAAATTGCTCATAAAATTTACAATAAATTCTAAGAAAATTCTGTATAAATTCTGAGTAAATTACTCGGTAAATTCTCTGTAAATTACTCAGTTAATTATCCATAAGTTCTCAAAAAATTCTGAGTCAATTACTACTTTGTAGATTACTCAGTAAATTATTAGAAAATTACTCTGTAAATTCCAAGAAAATAACGCAGTAAATTATCTGTAAATTCTTAGTAAATTATTTGATAAATTCTAAATAAATTACTGAGTGCAATCTCAATAATTACTCCCTAAATTCTCAGTAAATTACAGGTAAATTAATGAGTGTGTTATTCAGTAATTTATCAGTAAATTACTCGATAAATTCTCTGTAAATTACTCAGTAAATTATTGGTAAATTCTCTGTAAATTACTCAGTAAATTACTTCGTAAATTCCCACTAAATTACTCAGGAAATTTCTCATTAAATTACACGTAAAATTCTCTATAAATTATTCAGCAAATTCTTAGTAATTTATCAGAAAATTCTGAGTAAATTCACAAAAAATTACAAGAATTTTTTTTTGAATTAATCAGTAAGTTATGAGTAAATTACTCAAAAAATTGTCAGAAAATTCTATATAAATTCAAAGTAATTTCTTAGTAAATTACTCAGGAAATTACTTCATAAATTCGTAGTAAATTCTCAATAAATTACTCGTTAAGCTTTCAATAAATTCTCTATAAATTACATTGTAAATTATCTGTAAATTATTTAATAAATTGTAAATAAATTGCTCATAAAATTTACAATAAATTCTAAGAAAATTCTGTATAAATTCCGAGTAAATTACTCTGTAAATTCTCAATAAATTCTCTGTAAATTACTCAGTTAATTATCCATAAGTTCTCAAAAAATTCTGAGTCAATTACTTAGTAAATTACTCAGTAAATTATTAGAAAATTACTCTGTAAATTCCAAGAAAATAACGCAGTAAATTATCTGTAAATTCTTAGTAAATTATTTAATAAATTCTAAATAAATTACTGAGTGCATTCTCAATAAATTACTCCCTAAATTCTCAGTAAATTACAGGTAAATTAATGAGTGAGTTATTCAGTAATTTATCAGTAAATTACTCGATAAATTCTCTGTAAATTACTCAGTAAATTATTGGTAAATTCTCTGTAAATTACTCAGTAAATTACTTCGTAAATTCCCACTAAATTACTATGGAAATTTCTCATTAAATTACACGTAAAATTCTCTATAAATTATTCAGCAAATTCTTAGTAATTTATCAGAAAATTCTGAGTAAATTCACAAAAAATTACAAGAATTTTTTTTGTGAATTAATCAGTAAGTTATGAGTAAATTACTCAAAAAATTGTCAGAAAATTCTATATAAATTCAAAGTAATTTCTTAGTAAATTATTCAGCAAATTACTTCATAAATTCGTAGTAAATTCTTAATAAATTACTCATTAAGCTTTCAATAAATTCTCTATAAATTACATTGTAAATTATCTGTAAATTATTTAATAAATTGTAAATAAATTGCTCAGAAAATTTACAATAAATTCTAAGAAAATTCTGTATAAATTCCGAGTAAATTACTCGGTAAATTCTCAAAAAATTCTCTGTAAATTACTCAGTTAATTATCCATAAGTTCTCAAAAAATTCTGAGTCAATTACTTACTAGATTACCCAGTAAATTATTAGAAAATTACTCTGTAAATTCCAAGAAAATAACGCAGTAAATTATCTGTAAATTCTTAGTTAATTATTTAATAAATTCTAAATAAATTACTGAGTGCATTCTCAATAAATTACTCCCTAAATTCTCAGTAAATTACAAGTAAATTAATGAGTGAGTTAATCAGTAATTTATCCGTAAATTACTCGATAAATTCTCTGTAAATTACTCAGTAAATTATTGGTAAATTCTCTTTAAATTACTCAGTAAATTACTTCGTAAATTCCCACTAAATTACTCAGGAAATTTCTCATTAAATTAAACCTAAAATTCTCTATAAATTATTCAGCAAATTCTTAGTAATTTATCAGAAAATTCTGAGTAAAATCACAAAAAATTACAAGAATTTTTTTTTGTGAATTAATCAGTAAGTTATGAGTAAATTACTCAAAAAATTGCCAGAAAATTCTATATAAATTCAAAGTAATTTCTTAGTAAATTATTCAACAAATTACTTCATAAATTCGTAGTAAATTCTCAATAAATTACTCGTTAAGCTTTCAATAAATTCTCTATAAATTACATTGTAAATTATCTGTAAATTATTTAATAAATTGTAAATAAATTGCTCATAAAATTTACAATAAATTCTAAGAAAATTCTGTATAAATTCTGAGTAAATTACTCGGTAAATTCTCTGTAAATTACTCAGTTAATTATCCATAAGTTCTCAAAAAATTCTGAGTCAATTACTACTTTGTAGATTACTCAGTAAATTATTAGAAAATTACTCTGTAAATTCCAAGAAAATAACGCAGTAAATTATCTGTAAATTCTTAGTAAATTATTTGATAAATTCTAAATAAATTACTGAGTGCAATCTCAATAATTACTCCCTAAATTCTCAGTAAATTACAGGTAAATTAATGAGTGTGTTATTCAGTAATTTATCAGTAAATTACTCGATAAATTCTCTGTAAATTACTCAGTAAATTATTGGTAAATTCTCTGTAAATTACTCAGTAAATTACTTCGTAAATTCCCACTAAATTACTCAGGAAATTTCTCATTAAATTACACGTAAAATTCTCTATAAATTATTCAGCAAATTCTTAGTAATTTATCAGAAAATTCTGAGTAAATTCACAAAAAATTACAAGAATTTTTTTTTGAATTAATCAGTAAGTTATGAGTAAATTACTCAAAAAATTGTCAGAAAATTCTATATAAATTCAAAGTAATTTCTTAGTAAATTACTCAGGAAATTACTTCATAAATTCGTAGTAAATTCTCAATAAATTACTCGTTAAGCTTTCAATAAATTCTCTATAAATTACATTGTAAATTATCTGTAAATTATTTAATAAATTGTAAATAAATTGCTCATAAAATTTACAATAAATTCTAAGAAAATTCTGTATAAATTCCGAGTAAATTACTCTGTAAATTCTCAATAAATTCTCTGTAAATTACTCAGTTAATTATCCATAAGTTCTCAAAAAATTCTGAGTCAATTACTTAGTAAATTACTCAGTAAATTATTAGAAAATTACTCTGTAAATTCCAAGAAAATAACGCAGTAAATTATCTGTAAATTCTTAGTAAATTATTTAATAAATTCTAAATAAATTACTGAGTGCATTCTCAATAAATTACTCCCTAAATTCTCAGTAAATTACAGGTAAATTAATGAGTGAGTTATTCAGTAATTTATCAGTAAATTACTCGATAAATTCTCTGTAAATTACTCAGTAAATTATTGGTAAATTCTCTGTAAATTACTCAGTAAATTACTTCGTAAATTCCCACTAAATTACTATGGAAATTTCTCATTAAATTACACGTAAAATTCTCTATAAATTATTCAGCAAATTCTTAGTAATTTATCAGAAAATTCTGAGTAAATTCACAAAAAATTACAAGAATTTTTTTTGTGAATTAATCAGTAAGTTATGAGTAAATTACTCAAAAAATTGTCAGAAAATTCTATATAAATTCAAAGTAATTTCTTAGTAAATTATTCAGCAAATTACTTCATAAATTCGTAGTAAATTCTTAATAAATTACTCATTAAGCTTTCAATAAATTCTCTATAAATTACATTGTAAATTATCTGTAAATTATTTAATAAATTGTAAATAAATTGCTCAGAAAATTTACAATAAATTCTAAGAAAATTCTGTATAAATTCCGAGTAAATTACTCGGTAAATTCTCAAAAAATTCTCTGTAAATTACTCAGTTAATTATCCATAAGTTCTCAAAAAATTCTGAGTCAATTACTTAGTAGATTACTCAGTAAATTATTAGAAAATTACTCTGTAAATTCCAAGAAAATAACGCAGTAAATTATTTGTAAATTCTTAGTTAATTATTTAATAAATTCTAAATAAATTACTGAGTGCATAAATTGCTCAGAAAATTTACAATAAATTCTAAGAAAATTCTGTATAAATTCCGAGTAAATTACTCGGTAAATTCTCAATAAATTCTCTGTAAATTACTCTGTTAATTGTCCATAAGTTCTCAAAAAATTCTGAGTCAATTACTCAGTAAATTATTAGAAAATTACTCTGTAAATCCAAAGAAAATAACGCAATAAATTATCTGTAAATTCTTAGTAAATTATTTAATAAATTCTAAATAAATTACTGAGTGCATTCTCAATAAATTACTCCCTAAATTCTCAGTAAATTACAAGTAAATTAATGAGTGAGTTAATCAGTAATTTATCCGTAAATTACTCGATAAATTCTCTGTAAATTACGCAGTAAATTATTGGTAAATTCTCTTTAAATTACTCAGTAAATTACTTCGTAAATTCCCACTAAATTACTCAGGAAATTTCTCATTAAATTACACGTAAAATTCTCTATATATTATTCAGCAAATTCTTAGTAATTTATCAGAAAATTCTGAGTAAATTCACAAAAAATTACAAGAATTTTTTTTGTGAATTAATCAGTAAGTTATGAGTAAATTACTCAAAAAATTGTCAGAAAATTCTATATAAATTCAAAGTAATTTCTTAGTAAATTATTCAGCAAATTACTTCATAAATTCGTAGTAAATTCTCAATAAATTACTCGTTAAGCTTTCAATAAATTCTCTATAAATTACATTGTAAATTATCTGTAAATTCTTTAAGAAATTGTAAATAAATTGCTCAGAAAATTTACAATAAATTCTAAGAAAATTCTGTATAAATTCCGAGTAAATTACTCGGTAAATTCTCAATAAATTCCCTGTAAATTACTCAGTTAATTATCCATAAGTTCTCCAAAAATTCTGAGTCATTTACTTAGTAAATTACTCAGTAAATTATTAGAAAATTACTCTGTAAATTCCAAGAAAATAACGCCGTAAATTATCTGTAAATTATTTAATAAATTCTAAATAAATTACTGAGTGCATTCTCAATAAATTACTTCCTAAATTCTCAGTAAATTACAAGTAAATTAATGAGTGAGTTAATCAGTAATTTATCCGTAAATTACTCGATAAATTCTCTGTAAATTACTCAGTAAATTATTGGTAAATTCTCTTTAAATTACTCAGTAAATTACTTCGTAAATTCCCACTAAATTACTATGGAAATTTCTCATTAAATTACACGTAAAATTCTCTATAAATTATTCAGCAAATTCTTAGTAATTTATCAGAAAATTCTGAGTAAATTCACAAAAAATTACAAGAATTTTTTTTGTGAATTAATCAGTAAGTTATGAGTAAATTACTCAAAAAATTGTCAGAAAATTCTATATAAATTCAAAGTAATTTCTTAGTAAATTATTCAGCAAATTACTTCATAAATTCGTAGTAAATTCTTAATAAATTACTCATTAAGCTTTCAATAAATTCTCTATAAATTACATTGTAAATTATCTGTAAATTATTTAATAAATTGTAAATAAATTGCTCAGAAAATTTACAATAAATTCTAAGAAAATTCTGTATAAATTCCGAGTAAATTACTCGGTAAATTCTCAAAAAATTCTCTGTAAATTACTCAGTTAATTATCCATAAGTTCTCAAAAAATTCTGAGTCAATTACTTACTAGATTACCCAGTAAATTATTAGAAAATTACTCTGTAAATTCCAAGAAAATAACGCAGTAAATTATCTGTAAATTCTTAGTTAATTATTTAATAAATTCTAAATAAATTACTGAGTGCATTCTCAATAAATTACTCCCTAAATTCTCAGTAAATTACAAGTAAATTAATGAGTGAGTTAATCAGTAATTTATCCGTAAATTACTCGATAAATTCTCTGTAAATTACTCAGTAAATTATTGGTAAATTCTCTTTAAATTACTCAGTAAATTACTTCGTAAATTCCCACTAAATTACTCAGGAAATTTCTCATTAAATTAAACCTAAAATTCTCTATAAATTATTCAGCAAATTCTTAGTAATTTATCAGAAAATTCTGAGTAAAATCACAAAAAATTACAAGAATTTTTTTTTGTGAATTAATCAGTAAGTTATGAGTAAATTACTCAAAAAATTGCCAGAAAATTCTATATAAATTCAAAGTAATTTCTTAGTAAATTATTCAACAAATTACTTCATAAATTCGTAGTAAATTCTCAATAAATTACTCGTTAAGATTTCAATAAATTCTCTATAAATTACATTGTAAATTATCTGTAAATTATTTAATAAATTGTAAATAAATTTCTCATAAAATTTACAATAAATTCTAAGAAAATTCTGTATAAATTCTGAGTAAATTACTCGGTAAATTCTCTGTAAATTACTCAGTTAATTATCCATAAGTTCTCAAAAAATTCTGAGTCAATTACTACTTTGTAGATTACTCAGTAAATTATTAGAAAATTACTCTGTAAATTCCAAGAAAATAACGCAGTAAATTATCTGTAAATTCTTAGTAAATTATTTGATAAATTCTAAATAAATTACTGAGTGCAATCTCAATAATTACTCCCTAAATTCTCAGTAAATTACAGGTAAATTAATGAGTGTGTTATTCAGTAATTTATCAGTAAATTACTCGATAAATTCTCTGTAAATTACTCAGTAAATTATTGGTAAATTCTCTGTAAATTACTCAGTAAATTACTTCGTAAATTCCCACTAAATTACTCAGGAAATTTCTCATTAAATTACACGTAAAATTCTCTATAAATTATTCAGCAAATTCTTAGTAATTTATCAGAAAATTCTGAGTAAATTCACAAAAAATTACAAGAATTTTTTTTTGAATTAATCAGTAAGTTATGAGTAAATTACTCAAAAAATTGTCAGAAAATTCTATATAAATTCAAAGTAATTTCTTAGTAAATTACTCAGGAAATTACTTCATAAATTCGTAGTAAATTCTCAATAAATTACTCGTTAAGCTTTCAATAAATTCTCTATAAATTACATTGTAAATTATCTGTAAATTATTTAATAAATTGTAAATAAATTGCTCATAAAATTTACAATAAATTCTAAGAAAATTCTGTATAAATTCCGAGTAAATTACTCTGTAAATTCTCAATAAATTCTCTGTAAATTACTCAGTTAATTATCCATAAGTTCTCAAAAAATTCTGAGTCAATTACTTAGTAAATTACTCAGTAAATTATTAGAAAATTACTCTGTAAATTCCAAGAAAATAACGCAGTAAATTATCTGTAAATTCTTAGTAAATTATTTAATAAATTCTAAATAAATTACTGAGTGCATTCTCAATAAATTACTCCCTAAATTCTCAGTAAATTACAGGTAAATTAATGAGTGAGTTATTCAGTAATTTATCAGTAAATTACTCGATAAATTCTCTGTAAATTACTCAGTAAATTATTGGTAAATTCTCTGTAAATTACTCAGTAAATTACTTCGTAAATTCCCACTAAATTACTATGGAAATTTCTCATTAAATTACACGTAAAATTCTCTATAAATTATTCAGCAAATTCTTAGTAATTTATCAGAAAATTCTGAGTAAATTCACAAAAAATTACAAGAATTTTTTTTGTGAATTAATCAGTAAGTTATGAGTAAATTACTCAAAAAATTGTCAGAAAATTCTATATAAATTCAAAGTAATTTCTTAGTAAATTATTCAGCAAATTACTTCATAAATTCGTAGTAAATTCTTAATAAATTACTCATTAAGCTTTCAATAAATTCTCTATAAATTACATTGTAAATTATCTGTAAATTATTTAATAAATTGTAAATAAATTGCTCAGAAAATTTACAATAAATTCTAAGAAAATTCTGTATAAATTCCGAGTAAATTACTCGGTAAATTCTCAAAAAATTCTCTGTAAATTACTCAGTTAATTATCCATAAGTTCTCAAAAAATTCTGAGTCAATTACTTAGTAGATTACTCAGTAAATTATTAGAAAATTACTCTGTAAATTCCAAGAAAATAACGCAGTAAATTATTTGTAAATTCTTAGTTAATTATTTAATAAATTCTAAATAAATTACTGAGTGCATAAATTGCTCAGAAAATTTACAATAAATTCTAAGAAAATTCTGTATAAATTCCGAGTAAATTACTCGGTAAATTCTCAATAAATTCTCTGTAAATTACTCTGTTAATTGTCCATAAGTTCTCAAAAAATTCTGAGTCAATTACTCAGTAAATTATTAGAAAATTACTCTGTAAATTCCAAGAAAATAACGCAATAAATTATCTGTAAATTCTTAGTAAATTATTTAATAAATTCTAAATAAATTACTGAGTGCATTCTCAATAAATTACTCCCTAAATTCTCAGTAAATTACAAGTAAATTAATGAGTGAGTTAATCAGTAATTTATCCGTAAATTACTCGATAAATTCTCTGTAAATTACGCAGTAAATTATTGGTAAATTCTCTTTAAATTACTCAGTAAATTACTTCGTAAATTCCCACTAAATTACTCAGGAAATTTCTCATTAAATTACACGTAAAATTCTCTATATATTATTCAGCAAATTCTTAGTAATTTATCAGAAAATTCTGAGTAAATTCACAAAAAATTACAAGAATTTTTTTTGTGAATTAATCAGTAAGTTATGAGTAAATTACTCAAAAAATTGTCAGAAAATTCTATATAAATTCAAAGTAATTTCTTAGTAAATTATTCAGCATATTACTTCATAAATTCGTAGTAAATTCTCAATAAATTACTCGTTAAGCTTTCAATAAATTCTCTATAAATTACATTGTAAATTATCTGTAAATTCTTTAAGAAATTGTAAATAAATTGCTCAGAAAATTTACAATAAATTCTAAGAAAATTCTGTATAAATTCCGAGTAAATTACTCGGTAAATTCTCAATAAATTCTCTGTAAATTACTCAGTTAATTATCCATAAGTTCTCCAAAAATTCTGAGTCATTTACTTAGTAAATTACTCAGTAAATTATTAGAAAATTACTCTGTAAATTCCAAGAAAATAACGCCGTAAATTATCTGTAAATTATTTAATAAATTCTAAATAAATTACTGAGTGCATTCTCAATAAATTACTTCCTAAATTCTCAGTAAATTACAAGTAAATTAATGAGTGAGTTAATCAGTAATTTATCCGTAAATTACTCGATAAATTCTCTGTAAATTACTCAGTAAATTATTGGTAAATTCTCTTTAAATTACTCAGTAAATTACTTCGTCAATTCCCACTAAATTACTCAGGAAATTTCTCATCAAATTACACGTAAAATTCTCTATAAATTATTCAGCAAATTCTTAGTAATTTATCAGAAAATTCTGAGTAAATTCAAAAAAAATTTCAAGAATTTTTTTTGTGAATTAATCAGTAAGTTATGAGTAAATTACTCAAAAAATTGTCAGAAAATTCTATATAAATTCAAAGTAATTTCTTAGTAAATTATTCTGCAAATTACTTCATAAATTCGTAGTAAATTCTCAATAAATTACTCGTTAAGCTTTCAATAAATTCTCTATAAATTACATTTTAAATTATCTGTAAATTATTTAATAAATTGTAAATAAATTGCTCAAAAAATTTTCAATAAATTCTAAGAAAATTCTGTATAAATTCCGAGTAAATTACTCGGTAAATTCTCAATAAATTCTCTGTAAATTACTCAGTTAATTATCCATAAGTTCTCAAAAAATTCTGAGTCAATTACTTAATAAATTTATCAGTAAATTATTAGAAAATTACTCTGTAAATTCCAAGAAAATAACGCAGTAAATTATCTGTAAATTCTTAGTAAATTATTTAATAAATTCTAAATAAATTACTGAGTGCATTCTCAATAAATTACTCCCTAAATTCTCAGTAAATTACAGGTAAATTAATGAGTGAGTTATTCAGTAATTTATCAGTAAATTACTCGATAAATTCTCTGTAAATTACTCAGTAAATTATTGGTAAATTCTCTGTAAATTACTCAGTAAATTACATCGTAAATTCCCACTAAATTACTCAGGAAATTTCTCATTAAATTACACGTAAAATTCTCTATAAATTATTCAGCAAATTCTTAGTAATCTATCAGAAAATTCTGAGTAAATTCACAAAAAATAACAAGAATTTTTTTTGTGAATTAATCAGTAAGTTATGAGTAAATTACTCAAAAAATTTTCAGAAAATTCTATATAAATTCAAAGTAATTTCTTAGTAAATTACTCAGCAAATTACTTCATAAATTCGTAGTAAATTCTCAATAAATTACTCGTTAAGCTTTCAATAAATTCTCTATAAATTACATTGTAAATTATCTGTAAATTATTTAATAAATTGTAAATAAATTGCTCATAAAATTTACAATAAATTCTAAGAAAATTCTGTATAAATTCCGAGTATATTACTCGGTAAATTCCCAATAAATTCTCTGTAAATTACTCAGTTATTTATCCATAAGTTCTCAAAAAATTCTTAGTCAATTACTTAGTAAATTACTCAGTAAATTATTAGAAAATTACTCTGTAAATTCCAAGAAAATAACGCAGTAAATTATCTGTAAATTCTTAGTAAATTATTTAATAAATTCTAAATAAATTACTGAGTGCATTATCAATAAATTTCTCCCTAAATTCTCAGTAAATTACAAGTAAATTAATGAGCGAGTTAATCAGTAATTTATCCGTAAATTACTCGATAAATTTTCTGTAAATTACTCAGTAAATTATTGGTAAATTCTCTTTAAATTACTAAGTAAATTACTTCGTAAATTCCCACTAAATTACTCAGGAAATTTCTCATTAAATTGCACGTAAAATTCTCTACAAATTATTCTGCAAATTCTTAGTAATTTATCAGAAAATTCTGAGTAAATTCACAAAAAATTACAAGAATTTTTTTTGTGAATTAATCAGTAAATTATGAGTGAATTACTCAAAAATTTGTCAGAAAATTCTATATAAATTCAAAGTAATTTCTTAGTAAATTATTCAGCAAATTACTTCATAAATTCGTAGTAAATTCTCAATAAATTACTCGTTAAGCTTTCAATAAATTCTCTATAAATTACATTGTAAATTATCTGTAAATTATTTAATAAATTGTAAATAAATTGCTCAGAAAATTTACAATAAATTCTAAGAAAATTCTGTATAAATTCCGAGTAAATTACTCGGTAAATTCTCAATAAATTCTCTGTAAATTACTCAGTTAATTATCCATAAGTTCTCAAAAAATTCTTAGTCAATTACTTAGTAAATTACTCAGTAAATTATTAGAAAATTACTCTGTAAATTCCAAGAAAATAACGCAGTAAATTATCTGTAAATTCTTAGTAAATTATTTAATAAATTCTAAATAAATTACTGAGTGAATTCTCAATAAATTACTCCCTAAATTCTCATTAAATTACAAGTAAATTAATGAGTGAGTTAATAAGTAATTTATCCGTAAATTACTCGATAAATTCTCTGTAAATTACTCAGTAAATTATTGGTAAATTCTCTTTAAATTACTCAGTAAATTACTTCGTAAATTCCCACTAAATTACTCAGGAAATTTCTCATTAAATTACACTTAAAATTCTCTATAAATTATTCAGCAAATTCTTAGTAATTTATCAGAAAATTCTGAGTAAATTCACAAAAAATTACAAGAATTTTTTTTGTGAATTAATCAGTAAGTTATGAGTAGATTACTCAAAAAATTGTCAGAAAATTCTATATAAATTCAAAGTAATTTCTTAGTAAATTATTCAGCAAATTATTTCATAAATTCGTAGTAAATTCTCAATAAATTACTCGTTAAGCTTTCAATAAATTCTCTATAAATTACATTGTAAATTATCTGTAAATTATTTAATAAATTGTAAATAAATTACTCAGAAAATTTACAATAAATTCTAAGAAAATTCTGTATAAATTCCGAGTAAATTACTCGGTAAATTCTCAATGAATTCTCTGTAAATTACTCAGTTAATTATCCATTAGTTCTCAAAAAATTCTGAGTCAATTACTCATTAAATTACTCAGTAAAGTATTAGAAAATTACTCTGTAAATTCCAAGAAAATAACGCAGTAAATTATCTGTAAATTCTTAATAAATTATTTAATAAATTCTAAATAAATTACTGAGTAAATTCTCAATAAATTACTCCCTAAATTCTCAGTAAATTACAAGTAAATTAATGAGTGAGTTATTCAGTAATTTATCAGTAAATTACTCGATAAATTCTCTGTAAATTATCTGTAAATTATTGGTAAATTCTCTGTAAATTACTCAGTAAATTACTTCGTAAATTCCCACTAAATTACTCAGGAAATTTCTCATTAAATTAGTCGTAAAATTCTCTATAAATTATTCAGCAAATTCTTAGTAATTTATCAGAAAATTCTGAGTAAATTCACAAAAAATTACAAGAATTTTTTTTGTGAATTAATCAGTAAATTATGAGGAAATTACTCATAAAATTGTCAGAAAATTCTATATAAATTCAAAGTAATTTCTTGGTAAATTATTCAGCAAATTACTTCATAAATTCGTATTAAATTCTCAATAAATTACTCGTTAAGCTTTCAATAAATTCTCTATAAATTACATTGTAAATTATCTGTAAATTATTTAATAAATTGTAAATAAATTGCTCAGAAAATTTACAATAAATTCTAAGAAAATTCTGTATAAATTCCGAGTAAATTACTCGGTAAATTCTTTGTAAATTACTCAGTTAATTATCCATAATTTCTCAAAAAATTATGAGTCAATTACTTAGTAAATTACTCAGTAAATTGTTAGAAAATTACTCTGTAAATTCCAAGAAAATAACGCAGTAAATTATCTGTAAATTCTTAGTAAGTTATTTAATAAATTCTAAATAAATTACTGGGTAATTTCTCAATAAATTACTCCCTAAATTCTCAGTAAATTACAAGTAAATTAATGAGTGAGTTATTCAGTAATTTATCAGTAAATTACTCGATAAATTCTCTGTAAATTACTCAGTAAATTATTGGTAAATTCTCTATAAATTACTCAGTAAATTACTTCGTAAATTCCCACTAAATTACTCAGGAAATTTCTCATTAAATTACACATAAAATTCTCTATAAATTATTCAGCAAATTCTTAGTAATTTATAAGAAAATTCTGAGTAAATTCACAAAAAATTACAAGAATTTTTTTTGTGAATTAATCAGTAAATTATGAGGAAATTACTCAAAAAATTGTCAGAAAATTCTATATAAATTCAAAGTAATTTCTTAGTAAATAATTCAGCAAATTACTTCATAAATTCGTAGTAAATTCTCAATAAATTACTCGTTAAGCTTTTAATAAATTCTCTATCAATTACATTGTAAATTATCTGTAAATTATTTAATAAATTGTAAATAAATTACTCAGAAAATTTACAATAAATTCTAAGAAAATTCTGTATAAATTCCGAGTAAATTACTTGGTAAATTCTCAATAAATTCTCTGTAAATTACTCAGTTAATTATCCATAAGTTCTCAAAAAATTCTGAGTCAATTACTCAGTAAATTACTCTGTAAAGTATTAGAAAATTACTCTGTAAATTCCAAGAAAATAACGCAGTAAATTATCTGTAAATTCTTAGTAAATTATTTAATAAATTCTAAATAAATTACTGAGTAAATTCTCAATAAATTACTCCCTAAATTCTCAGTAAATTACAAGTAAATTAATGAGTGAGTTATTCAGTAATTTATCAGTAAATTACTCGATAAATTCTCTGTAAATTACTCAGTCAATTACTTCGTAAATTCCCACTAAATTACTCAGGAAATTTCTCATTAAATTACACATAAAATTCTCTATAAATTATTCAGCAAATTCTTAGTAATTTATCAAAAAATTTTGAGTAAATTCACAAAAAATTACATGAATTTTTTTTTGTGAATTAATCAGTAAGTTATGAGGAAATTACTCAAAAAATTGTCAGAAAATTCTATATAAATTCAAAGTAATTTCTTAGTATATTATTCTGCAAATTACTTCATAAATTCGTCGTAAATTCTCAATAAATTACTCGTTAAGCTTTCAATAAATTCTCTATAAATTACATTGTAAATTATCTATAAATTATTTAATAAATTGTAAATAAATTACTCAGAAAATTTTCAATAAATTCTAAGAAAATTCTGTATAAATTCCGAGTAAATTACTTGGTAAATTCTCAATAAATTCTCTGTAAATTACTCAGTAAAGTATTAGAAAATTACTCTGTAAATTCCCAGAAAATAACGCAGTAAATTATCTGTAAATTCTTAGTAAATTATTTAATAAATTCTAAATAAATTACTGAGTAAATTCTCAATAAATTACTCCCTAAATTCTTAGTAAATTACAAGTAAATTAATGAGTAAGTTATTCAGTAATTTATCAGTAAATTACTCTATAAATTCTCTGTAAATTACTCAGTAAATTATTGGTAAATTCTCTGTAAATTTCTGAGTAAATTACTTCGTAAATTCCCACTAAATTACTCAGGAAATTTCTCATTAAATTACACGTAAAATTCTCTATAAATTATTCAGCAAATTCTTAGTAATTTATCAGAAAATTCTGAGTAAATTCACAAAAAATTACAAGAATTTTTTTTGTGAATTAATCAGTAAGTTATGAGTAAATTACTCAAAAAATTGTCAGAAAATTCTATATAAATTCAAAGTAATTTCTTAGTAAATTATTCAGCAAATTACTTCATAAATTTGTAGTAAATTCTCAATAAATTACTCGTTAAGCTTTCAATAAATTCTCTATAAATTACATTGTAAATTATCTGTAAATTATTTAATAAATTGTAAATAAATTACTCAGAAAATTTACAATAAATTCTAAGAAAATTCTGTATAAATTCCGAGTAAATTACTCAGTAAATTCTCAAAAAATTCTCTGTAAATTACTCAGTTAATTATCCATAAGTTCTGAAAAAATTCTGAGTCAATTACTTAGTAAATTACTCAGTAAATTGTTAGAAAATTACTCTGTAAATTCCAAGAAAATAACGCAGTAAATTATCTATAAATTCTTAGTAAATTATTTAATAAATTCTAAATAAATTACTGAGTAAATTCTCAATAAATTACTCCCTAAATTCTCAGTAAATTACAAGTAAATTAATGAGTGAGTTATTCAGTAATTTATCAGTAAATTACTCGATAAATTCTCTGTAAATTACTCAGTAAATTATTGGTAAATTCTTTGTAAATTACTCAGTAAATTACTTCGTAAATTCCCACGAAATTACTCAGGAAATTTCTCATTAAATTACACGTAAAATTCTCTATAAATTATTCAGCAAATAATTAGTAATTTATCAGAAAATTCTGAGTAAATTCACAAAAAATTACATGAACTTTTTTTCTGAATTAATCAGTAAGTTATGAGTAAATTACTCAAAAAATTGTCAGAAAATTTTATATAAATTCAAAGTAATTTCTTAGTAAATTATTCAGCAAATTACTTCATAAATTCGTAGTAAATTCTCAATAAATTACTCGTTAAGCTTTCAATAAATTCTCTATAAATTACATTGTAAATTATCTGTAAATTATTTAATAAATTGTAAATAAATTGCTCAGAAAATTTACAATAAATTCTAAGAAAATTCTGTAACGCCCTCAAAATAAACCCATCATATGTATATCATCAACATGCATTACTTAAAGAAAACAATTTATTAATTCATTCATCAGAGTATTACTTAAATAAAAACATTACATGTAACGTCAAATTAATTGCCCTATGGGCTTACATCTTTCCAAGCCAACACTTGGATACAAAATATGAGTCCTAACTCAAATACAAATAAAGCCCTAGGCTTGATTATTTATCAAATAAAAACAAACAACTAAAGATAGTCTTCAAATTTTTCCAAGCTAAGTCCTGGGAGGTAGCTTATCACCTGGACCTGAAAATGATGTTCCCATAAAGGGTGAGCCACAGCCCAGTAGAAATATACTAAACCAAAAATAAGCATTGAATAAAGCAATAGCATTCAATAGATGGTTAACCAGGATAATCAATTACATCATTTTGCAGTTTCATGACACTAATGCCTAAGACATGTTTTACTTTCCAACATTATCAATATGGCTCAGAACCTGGCCAATCTTACAACAGCGAACCATACATAATATATTCGCATTCATCCAGTGTCAACAAACAGATGAGACTCAAGCTCAAATCAAAACACTTCATACTTCCAGTTTGATACACATTTTAGTGCTGTATCAATAAAACACTTCAATATAAATAAGCACACATAAAAGTGATGCTAATGGAGTCCATCCCCTATCTCCTCCCAAACAAAATCCGGTTTAGAGGTCCATCCCCTATCTTCCCCTAAACCGTGGAGTACATCCCCTATCTCCTCCCACACAAATCAATGTATGCAAACACATAACATATACACATAATGCCTGTACTAATTCAGCAGTCAAAATTGATGACTTAATCAATGTTTAGTTTCAGTTATCCCTAATCCACATGCAGTGTCTACAACAAGCACGACTATCCTCCACCGATAGCCCAAAACAGTTATTTCTAGACTTGGAAATAAATATACCAACAATTCAATAGACGAGTGGTTTAAATTAACCCACTACGCCATTTAATCAATAAATTCCCCAATTCCATGAATTAATTATACAAATTAATTTAATAATACAACTAGGGTTTTTCCCAAAATTACCGAAGTATCCCCAACATATCAAAATACCAAAACTTAGAACAAAACTTATAGAATGGAGTAGGAAATCCCTACCTCAAAGAAATAGCCCCAAAAGAGAAGATGGAGATGAAAAATGACCCAGAAAGTCGGATCTCGAATTTTTATACCAGTCGCCCCGCTCAAGCGTGGAAACCCCCGCTCGAGCGCCACTCACAGACTCCCGCTCGAGCGGCCAAACTCCCGCTCGAGCGGCGAATGCACACTCCCAGAAGTTTTTGCAGACAGGTCCCCGCTCGAGCGCCCAACTCCCCGCTCGAGCGTAACTCACGACTTCCCGCTCGAGCGTCCAATCCCCCGCTCGAGAGGCCAACACAACACAGGACAAACTGGATGGGTGTATTCCTCGCTCGAGCGTCCAAACCCCCGCTCGAGCGGACAAGCCAAAAATCTGGGCAAATAGACTTGATTCCTAAGCTCAACCAACCTGCTCCAAATCTTCCCAACACAACCCAAGACTCAAAATAAGGATTAAAGGGTGCAAACAACAAACTCTCAACAACCAGCTCCACGGAACCCAAGTCTGTATATAACAAGTAAAGAAAAGGGAAACCGGGATCGCTATAATTCTGTATAAACTCCGAGTAAATTACTCGGTAAATTCTCAAAAAATTCTCTGTAAATTACTCAGTTAATTATCCATAAGTTCTCAAAAAATTCTGAGTCAATTACTTAGTAAATTACTCAGAAAATTATTAGAAAATTACTCTGTAAATTCCAAGAAAATAACGCAGTAAATTATCTGTAAATTCTTAGTAAATTATTTAATAAATTCTAAATAAATTACTGAGTGCATTCTCAATAAATTACTCCCTAAATTCTCAGTAAATTACAAGTAAATTAATGAGTGAGTTAATCAGTAATTTATCCGTAAATTACTCGATAAATTCTCTGTAAATTACTCAGTAAATTATTGGTAAATTCTCTTTAAATTACTCAGTAAATTACTTCGTAAATTCCCACTAAATTACTCAGGAAATTTCTCATTAAATTACACGTAAAATTCTCTATAAATTATTCAGCAAATTCTTAGTAATTTATCAGAAAATTCTGAGTAAATTCACAAAAAATTACAAGAATTTTTTTTGTGAATTAATCAGTAAGTTATGAGTACATTACTCAAAAAATTGTTAGAAAATTCTATATAAATTCAAAGTAATTTCTTAGTAAATTAATCAGCAAATTACTTCATAAATTCGTAGCAAATTCTCAATAAATTACTCGTTAAGCTTTCAATAAATTCTCTATAAATTACATTGTAAATTATCTGTAAATTATTTAATAAATTGTAAATAAATTGCTCAAAAAATTTACAATAAATTCTAAGAAAATTCTATATAAATTCCGAGTAAATTACTCGGTAAATTCTCAATAAATTCTCTGTAAATTACTCAGTTAATTATCCATAAGTTCTCAAAAAATCCTGAGTCAATTACTTAGTAAATTACTCAGTAAATTATTAGAAAATTACTCTGTAAATTCCAAGAAAATAACGCGGTAAATTATCTGTAAATTCTAAGAAAATTATTTAATAAATTCTAAATAAATTACTGAGTGCATTCTCAATAAATTACTCCCTAAATTCTCAGTAAATTACAAGTAAATTAATGAGTGAGTTAATCAGTAATTTATCCGTAAATTACTCGATAAATTCTCTGTAAATTACTCAGTAAATTACTTCGTAAATTCCCACTAAATTACTCAGGAAATTTCTAATTAAATTACACGAAAAATTCTCTATAAATTATTCAGCAAATTCTTAGTAATTTATCAGAAAATTCTGAGTAAATTCACAAAAAATTACAAGATTTTTTTTGTGAATTAATCAGTAAGTTATGAGTAAATTACTCAAAAAATTGTCAAAACAATCTATATAAATTCAAAGTAATTTCTTAGTAAATTATTCAGCAAATTACTTCATAAATTTGTAGTAAATTCTCAATAAATTACTCGTTAAGCTTTCAATAAATTCTCTATAAATTACATTGTAAATTATCTGTAAATTATTTAATAAATTGTAAATAAATTGCTCAGAAAATTTACAATAAATTCTAAGAAAATTCTGTATAAATTCCGAGTAAATTACTCGGTAAATTCTCAATAAATTCTCTGTAAATTACTCAGTTAATTATCCACAAGTTCTCAAAAAATTCTGAGTCAATTACTTAGTAAATTACTCAGTAAATTATTAGAAAATTACTCTGTAAATTCCAAGAAAATAATGCAGTAAATTATCTGTAAATTCTTAGTAAATTATTTAATAAATTCTAAATAAATTACTGAGTGCATTCTCAATAAATTACTCCCTAAATTCTCAGTAAATTACAAGTAAAATAATGAGTGAGTTATTCAGTAATTTATCAGTAAATTACTCGATAAATTCTCTGTAAATTACTCAGTAAATTATTGGTAAATTCTCTGTAAATTACTCAGTAAATTACTTCGTAAATTCCCACTAAATTACTCAGGAAATTTCTCATTAAATTACACGTAAAATTCTCTAAAAATTATTCAGCAAATTCTTAGTAATTTATCAGAAAATTCTGAGTAAATTCACAAAAAATTAGAAGAATTGTTTTTGTGAATTAATTAGTAAGTTATGAATAAATTACTCAAAAAATTGTCAGAAAATTCTATATAAATTCAAAGTAATTTTGTAGTAAATTATTCAGCAAATTACTTCATAAATTCGTAGTAAATTCTCAATAAATTACTCGTTAAGCTTTCCATAAATTCTCTATAAATTGCAATGTAAATTATCCGTAAATTATTTAATAAATTGTAAATAAATTGCTCAGAAAATTTACAATAAATTCTAGGAATATTTTGTATAAATTCCGAGTAAATTCTCAAAAAATTCTCTGTAAATTACTCAGTTAATTATCCATAAGTTCTCAAAAAATTCTGAGTCAATTACTTAGTAAATTACTCAGTAAATTATTAGAAAATTACTCTGTAAATTCCAAGAAAATAACGCAGTAAATTATCTGTAAATTCTTAGTAAATTATTTAATAAATTCTAAATAAATTACTGAGTGCATTCTCAATAAATTACTCCCTAAATTCTCAGTAAATTACAAGTAAATTAATGAGTGAGTTATTCAGTAATTTATCAGTAAATTACTCGATAAATTCTCTGTAAATTACTCAGTAAATTATTGGTAAATTCTCTGTAAATTACTCAGTAAATTACTTCGTAAATTCCCACTAAATTACTCAGGAAATTTCTCATTAAATTAAACGTAAAATTCTCTATAAATTATTAAGCAAATTCTTAGTAATTTATCTGAAAATTCTGAGTAAATTCACAAAAAATTACAAGAATTTTTTTTTGTGAATTAATCAGTAAGTTATGAGTAAATTACTCAAAAAATTGTCAGAAAATTCTATATAAATTCAAAGTAATTTCTTAGTAAATTATTTAGCAAATTACTTCATAAATTCGTAGTAAATTCTCAATAAATTACTCGTTAAACTTTCAATAAATTCTCTATAAATTACATTGTAAATTATCTGTAAATTATTTAATAAATTGTAAATAAATTGCTCAGAAAATTTACAATAAATTCTAAGAAAATTCTGTATAAATTCCGAGTAAATTACTCGGTAAATTCTCAATAAATTCTCTGTAAATTACTCAGTTAATTATCCATAAGTTCTCAAAAAATTCTGAGTCAATTACTTAGTAAATTACTCAGTAAATTATTAGAAAATTACTCTGTAAATTCCAAGAAAATAACGCAGTAAAATATCTGTAAATTCTTAGTAAATTATTTAATAAATTCTAAATAAATTACGGAGTAAATTCTCAATAAATTACTCCCTAAATTCTCAGTAAATTACAAGTAAATTAATGAGTGAGTTATTCAGTAATTTATCAGTAAATTACTCGATAAATTCTCTGTAAATTACTCAGTAAATTCTCTGTAAATTACTCAGTAAATTACTTCGTAAATTCCCATGAAATTACTCAGGAAATTTCTCATTAAATTACACGTAAAAGTCTCTATAAATTATTCAGCAAATTCTTAGTAATTTATCAGAAAATTCTGTGTAAATTCACAAAAAATTACAAGAATTTTTTTTGTGAATTAATCAGTAAGTTATGAGTAAATTACTCAAAAAATTGTCAGAAAATTCTGTACAAATTCAAAGTAATTTCTTAGTAAATTATTTAGCAAATTACTTCATAAATTCGTAGTAAATTCTCAATAAATTACTCGTTAAGCTTTCAATAAATTCTCTATAAATTACATTGTAAATTATCTGTAAATTATTTAATAAATTGTAAATAAATTGCTCCGAAAATTTACAATAAATTCTAAGAAAATTCTGTATAAATTCTGAGTAAATTACTCGGTAAATTCTCAAAAAATTCTCTGTAAATTACTCAGTTAATTATCCATAAGTTCTCAAAAAATTCCGAGTCAATTACTTAGTAAATTATTAGAAAATTACTCTGTAAATTGCAAGAAAATAACGCAATAAATTATTTGTAAATTCTTAGTAATTATTTAATAAATTCTAAATAAATTACTGAGTAAATTCTCAATAAATTACTCCCTAAATTCTCAGTAAATTACAAGTAAATTAATGAGTGAGTTATTCAGTAATTTATCAGTAAATTACTCGATAAATTCTCTGTAAATTACTCAGTAAACTATTGGTGTAACAACCCTCACCTTACTCTTGCCATATTTGTGTACATTCTTGCATGGTCTTGCTTGTTATGTTAATTTGAAGGTTTTATCTTGCCTTGGTTCGCTTAAGTTGTTTACACGATTTTGTTCCTTGCTTAGTGTGTGTGCATAGCCGAGGTCACCTTGAGCTTAGTCCGCCTTTGACCCTTTGTACTTAGAACTATCTTGAGGTCTTGTTTAACCCCATCTTCACCTCGGGCATTTTTTTTTGCCGAGATGTTTCGCACTTGAACCTTGTCCGCAGGCAGGTATGGCCTAGGCCGAGATGTGGCGCACCCCGGCCAAGGTGTGGCACAGCTTAGTCAAGTGTCGTCCTCCCTAGCCGATGTTTTTCTATCCCGTTGCTGGATCCTTGTTTTGAGCCGATGTCATCTCTTTGCCGATGTGTCTTACCCGAGCTTGCTGCATACGTTTTGTCAGAGGCTGTCTTGTCTATCAATCACCTTTTTGGAGCTGAACCAACCCGTTAATGCCACGTGTCCGAGCTGTTTGTTAAGGCAGCCGACAGACCTTGAAACAAATCATTTCTTGTCTCAAATCTTCGTTTTAGAGAGAGAAGCTCTAGAAAGGAGGAAGAAGAGTTCTTGAGTGAGAGTTGTCTTCCAAGCTTGATCTTTGTGGCTTGAACCATTAGATCCGAGTTTTGAGGTTAGAATCTTGATCCCCTTTGATTGTTCTTGCTGAATACCTAGCTGCATTACATGATCGGATTTGTTTTGCATGTCATGCATCGTTTTGAAGTTGGCTTTGGAAAGAGAAAACGGTTTTCTGTGTTCTTGAAGAAAGTCTCATTTTGATCGAAAAGTTTAGAACGAAAACCATGTTTTGTGTTTGTTCTTGCTTGACTTTCTTTAATGGGTACCCAAGTCCATATGTTTTGAACTCTTGGCATGAAAACTCAGGTTTTTGCAACAAGTTGTAAAACTTGCATCCACCTTTCAAATGATCATGTTCTTCATATTCTTCAAAGGAAAACCCAGATTTTTCCTGACCTTGTTTAGCGGGACCTCGGCTTAGCCCTGGACTGTACCCAGTGTGTTTTCAAGAAACGGGAGCAGTGTGTAAGCTCCCAGCTTGTTTTGTTTTGTCCTTGACTTAGATCTGGCATGAATGCCGAGATCATTTGCATGTATATATAGAGCTTGCTTTGAGAATGTGACTTGCCATGTGATTGTAGGTCCTTGATATTGCTTTGAGTCTGCACCTGAAGAACTAGGTGAGTGGTATTTCTAATAAAGCTATGTTACACTTGTTCTTGATAAATCTTGTTTTGTTTGTTTTGACGTGGTATTTGCTAAGCATGAATAAATGGCCTTGTTTGATTCTTAACCTCGGAAGGTCCCTTGTACTGGAGGACTCTAAACTTTCGCAGTACTAAGTATAAAAGGATACGGTCCTTGTTAAATCGGGCTACAGGCCTAAGTAACACAAGTCCCTTGTACTGGAGGACTCTAAACTTTCGCGGTACCAAGTGCACAAGTCCCTTGTATTGGAGGACTCTAAACTTTCGCAATACTTTTGACCAAACGATTACGGATCGTACAGCCCTTGATAATTGAATGATGAATACGGTTCATCCCTTGCTTCGCCGATGTTTTGATACTTGAATGATGAATACGGTTCATCCCTTGCTCCGCCGATGTTTTGATACTTGAATGATGAATACGGTTCATCCCTTGCTTCGCCGATGTTTTGATACTTGAATGATGAATACGGTTCATCCCTTGCTTCGCCGATGTTATGATACTTGACTGATGAATACGGTTCATCCCTTGCTTCGCCGATGTTTGATACTTGTATGATGAATACGGTTCATCCCTTGTTTTGCCTATGTCAGTAAACACCTTTGGATACTTGTAATGTTTGATTGATGAATACGGTTCATCCCTTACCTTGCTAAGTTTGATGTGTTTCGTTTTGAAGGACCTCGGCTTTATTCATGTAAAACCTTTATTTTTAGTACCATTCACTGAGTTTTATACTCACCCCTCTATATATATGTAGGTGATGAGCAGGACGGCGGCGACGCCTAGATCGTTTGGATGCTTGTTTTGGATTTGTACTTATGTCGGCTTGCTTTTGCATTTACGTCGGCGATGCCTACCTTGCATATCGGCAAATCTTGAAAATCATGCTTCTTGACTTGTATTAGCTGTATTTTGTATATGTCGGCTCGAGAAGCCTTTTGATCAAGATGTAACATGTAATTTTACCTTGTTGTATTTAAGTTGTGAAGTTAATTGGGATGTTTGGCATTGCTTTGATCTACGCACAGCTCTTATGGACCACTTGTATTTGATTTATTGCTTCCGCATTTGTGAGCCCCCTATATTCATACTCTGATTGTGTTAAGTTTTGAAAAGTTGGCCTTCGGTAATTACGGATTACTGGCCATCACGGCACCAAACTACTAGGGGCGGTTTGGGGTCGTGACAATTGGCAAATTCTCTGTAAATTACTCAGTAAATTACTTCGTAAATTCCCACGAAATTACTCAGGAAATTTCTCATTAAATTACACGTAAAATTCTCTATAAATTATTCAGCAAATTCTTAGTAATTTATCAGAAAATTCTGAGTGAATTCACAAAAAATTAGAAGAATTTTTTTTGTGAATTAATCAGTATGTTATGAGTAAATTACACAAAAAATTGTCAGAAAATTCTATATAAATTCAAAGTAATTTCTTAGTAAATTATTCAGCAAATTACTTCATAAATTCGTAGTAAATTCTCAATAAATTACTCGTTAAGCTTTCAATAAATTCTCTATAAATTACATTGTAAATTATCTGTAAATTATTTAATAAATTGTAAATAAATTGCTCAGAAAATTTACAATAAATTCTAAGAAAATTCTGTATAAATTCCGAGTAAATTACTCGGTAAATTCTCAATAAATTCTCTGTAAATTACTCAGTTAATTATCCATAAGTTCTCAAAAAATTCTGAGTCAATTACATTGTAAATTACTCAGTAAATTATTAGAAAATTACTCTGTAAATTCCAAGAAAATAACGCAGTAAATTATCTGTAAATTCTTAGTAAATTATTTAATAAATTCTACATAAATTACTGAGTGCATTCTCAATAAATTACTCCCTAAATTCTCAGTAAATTACAAGTAAATTAAAGAGTGAGTTAATTAGTAATTTATCCGTAAATTACTCGATAAATTCTCTGTAAATTACTCAGTAAATTACTTCGTAAATACCCACTAAATTACTCAGGAAATTTCTCATTAAATTACACGTAAAATTCTCTATAAATTATTCAGCAAATTCTTAGTAATTTATCAAAAAATTCTGAGTTAATTCATAAAAAATTAGAAGAATTTTTTTTGTGAATTAATCAGTAAGTTATGAGTAAATTACTCAAAAAATTGTCAGAAAATTCTATATAAATTCAAAGTAATTTCTTAGTAAATTATTCAGCAAATTACTTCATAAATTCGTAGTAAATTCTCAATAAATTACTCGTTAAGCTTTCAATAAATTCTCTATAAATTACATTGTAAATTATCTGTAAATTATTTAATAAATTGTAAATAAATTACTCAGAAAATTTTCAATAAATTCTAAGAAAATTCGGTATAAATTCCGAGTAAATTACTCGGTAAATTCTCAATAAATTCTCTGTAAATTACTCAGTTAATTATCCATAAGTTCTCAGAAAATTCTGAGTCAATTACTTAGTAAATTACTCAGTAAAGTATTAGAAAATTACTCTGTAAATTCCAAGAAAATAACGCAGTAAATTATCTGTAAATTCTTAGTAAATTATTTAATAAATTCTAAATAAATTACTGAGTAAATTCTCAGTAAATTACTCCCTAAATTCTCAGTAAATTACAAGTAAATTAATGAGTGAGTTATTCAGTAATTTATCAGTAAATAACTCGATAAATTCTCTGTAAATTACTCAGTAAATTATTGGTAAATTCTCTGTAAATTACTCAGTAAATTACTTCGTAAATTCTCACTAAATTACTCAGGAAATTTCTCATTAAATTACACGTAAAATTCTCCATAAATTATTCCGCAAATTCTTAGTAATTTATCAGAAAATTCTGAGTAAATTCACAGAAAATTACAAGAATTTTTTTTTGTGAATTAATCAGTAAATTATGAGTAAATTACTCAAAAAATTGTCAGAAAATTCTATATAAATTCAAAGTAATTTCTTAATAAATTATTCAGCAAATTACTTCATAAATTCGTAGTAAATTCTCTATAAATTACATTGTAAATTATCTGTAAATTATTTAATAAATTGTAAATAAATTACTCAGAAAATTTTCAATAAATTGTAAGAAAATTCTGTATAAATTCCGAGTAAATTACTCGGTAAATTCTCAATAAATTCTCTGTAAATTACTCAGTTAATTATCCGTAAGTTCTCAAAAAATTCTGAGTCAATTACTTAGTAAATTACTCAGTAAATTATTAGAAAATTACTCTGTAAATTCCAAGAAAATAACGCAGTAAATTATCTGTAAATTCTAAGTAAATTATTTAATAAAGTCTAAATAAATTATTGAGTAAATTCTCAATAAATTACTCCCTAAATTCTCAGTAAATTACAAGTAAATTAATGAGTGAGTTATTCAGTAATTTCTCAGTAAATTACTCGGTAAATTCTCTATAAATTACTCAGTAAATTATTGGTAAATTCTCAGTAAATTACTCAGTAAATTACTTCGTAAATTCCCACTAAATTACTCAGGAAATTTCTCATTAAATTACACGTAAAGTTCTCTAATAATTATTCAGCAAATTCTTAGTAATTTATCAGAAAATTTTGAGTAAATTCACAAAAAATTACAAGAATTTTTTTTGTGAATTAATCAGTAAGTTATAAGTAAATTACTCAAAAAATTGTCAGAGAATTCTATATAAATTGCAAGTAATTTCTTAGTAAATTATTCAGCAAATTACTTCATAAATTCGTAGTAAATTCTCAATAAATTACTTGTTAAGCTTTTAATAAATTCTTTATAAATTACATTGTAAATTATCTGTAAATTATTTAATAAATTGTAAATAAATTACTCCGAAAATTTTCAATAAATTCTAAGAAAATTCGGTATAAATTCCGAGTAAATTACTCGGTAAATTCTCAATAAATTCTCTGTAAATTACTCAGTTAATTATCCATAAGTTCTCAAAAAATTCTGAGTCAATTAGTTAGTAAATTACTCAGTAAAGTATTGGAAAATTACTCTGTAAATTCCAAGAAAATAACGCAGTAAATTATCTGTAAATTCTTAGTAAATTATTTAATAAATTGTCACGACCCCAAACCGCCCCTAGTAGTTTGGTGCCGTGATGGCCAGTAATCCGTAATTATCGAAGGCCAACTTTTCAAAACTTAACACAATCAGAGTATGGATATAGGGGGCTCACAAATGCGGAAGCAATAGATCAATTACAAGTGGTCCATAAGAGTTGTGCGTAGATCAAAGCAATGCCAAACATTCCAATTAACTTTACAACTTGAATACAATAAGGTAAAATACATGTTACATCTTGATCAAAAGGCTTCTCGAGCCGACATATACAAAATACAGCGAATACAAGTCAAGAAGCATGATTTTCAAGATTTGCCGACATGCAAAGCAGGGCACCGCCGACGTAAATACAAAAGCAAAGCCGACATAAGTACGAATCCAAAACAAGCATCCAAAACGATCTAGGCGTCGCCGCCGTCTTGCTCATCACCTACATATATATAGAGGGGTGAGTACAAATACTCAGTGAATGGTACTAATAATAAAGGTTTTGCATGAATACAGCCGAGGTCCTTCAAACGAAACACATCAAACTTTAGCAAGACGAGGGATGAACCGTATTCATCAATCAAATATTACAAGTATCCAACGATATTTACTGACATAGGCAAAACAAGGGATGAACCGTATTCATCATTCAAGTATCGTAACATCGGCGAAGCAAGGGATGAACCGTATTCATCATTCAAGTATCATAACATCGGCGAAGCAAGGGATGAACCGTATTCATCATTCAAGTATCATAACATCGGCGAAGCAAGGGATGAACCGTATTCATCATTCAAGTACTGTACGATCCGTAATCGTTTGGTCAAAAGTATTGCGAAAGTTTAGAGTCCTCTAACACAAGGGACTTGTGCACTTGGTACCGCGAAAGTTTAGAGTCCTCCAGTACAAGGGACTTGTGTTACTTAGGCCCGTAGCCCGATTTAACAAGGACCGTATCCTTTTATACTTAGTACTGCGAAAGTTTAGAGTCCTCCAGCACAAGGGACTTGTGTTACTTAGGCCCGTAGCCCGATTTAACAAGGACCGTATCCTTTTCAAAGATGGCATCAACAAGGAGTATACTTGACACATCAAAACAAGAGCTATTTATTCATGCTAACAAAATACTTTTGTCAAAACAAGGCAAGCAAGATTTATCCAAAACAAGTATAACATAGCTTTATCAATAATACCACTCACCTAGTTCTTCAGGTGCAGACTCAAAGCAAATATCAAGGACCTACAATCACATGGCAAGTCACATTCTCAAAGCAAGCTCTATATACATGCAAATGATCTCGGCATTCTTGCCAGATCCAAGTCAAAGACAAAGCAAAACAAGCTGGAAGCTTAATCACTGCTCCCGTTTCATAAAAACACACTGGGTACTGTCCAGGACTATGCCGAGGTCCCGCTAAACAAGGTCAGGAAAAACCTGGGTTTTCCTTTGAAGAATATGAAGAACATGATCATTTGAAAGATGGATGCAAGCTCACAACTTGTTACAAAAATCTGAGTTTTCATGCCAAGAGTTTAAAATAGGGACCTGGGTACCCGTTCAAGAAAGTCATGCAAGAATAAACACAAAAACATGGTTTCCGTTCCAACTTTCGGATCAAAACGAGATTTTCTTCAAGAACACATGAAAAACCATTTTCTCTTTCCAAAACCAACTTCAAAACAATGCATGACATGCAAAACAGATCCGATCATGCAATGCAGCTAGATATTCAGCAAGAACAACCAAAGGAGATCAAGATTCTAACCTCAAAACTCGGATCCAACGGTTCAAACCACGAAGATCAAGCTTGGGAGACTTACTGTAACGCCCTCAAAATAATAACATTAAACCCATCAGATAAGACATGCATTTACATATAAACTAACCACATTCCTTTATTTCATTGAGTTTCATTACATAAGTATTACATGTTAACATCAAAACAAAATGCCCTACGGGCTTACAGCTTTCCAAGTTAACACTTGGTTTCAACAAAAGAGTACTAACTCGTTTACACATTAAGCCCTTGGCTTGAAGTTACATGTAATACATCAAAAGTAAAACAACTACATTATGTCCGCCTCTAGCCTCCCAAGCTATGTCCTTGGAGGTGGCATGCTTCCTGCACCTGAAAATGATATTCCCATATAGGGTGAGCCACAGCCCAGTAGAAATACACTAAACCAACCATGGACAATGACTAAAACATTAGCAATTGATAGTTGGTCAACACTGATACAATCACATAAATCACATAGTTATGTCTTTCAACTTATGAGTCCAAGTTACCTTTCATTTTTCCCTTTTTCAACAGATAAGCATGCTAGCTCTATCATCATTTCCACAGATATGTATAAAAACTATATCTCACATTCAGATAAGCATAAAAGCTATATCCACATTCTCAACAGATATGTATAACAACAATATCCCACATTCACAGATAAGCATATAAGCTGTATCCACACTTCACAAAGATAAGCATATGAGCTCTATCTTCACTTCTCTAGACAAGCATATGAGCTGTGTCTACGGAGTTCATCCCCTATCTCCTCCCAATACCTATCCGGTTTAGAGGTACATCCCCTATCTTCCCCTAAACCGCGGAGTACATCCCCTATCTCCTCCTCTACACATAACGTATACAAACACAATGGTTCTATATACAATCACCCAATACATACAATTAATGTATTCTATCAACCGTCAAGTTCCATGACACATTTCATTGATTAGTTTTAGTTTACCTAATCATCATGCATTGTCTACAACAATCACGACTATCCTCCACCGATAGCCCAAAGCAGTTATTTCTAAAACAGAAAATAAATGCACAAATGGATATTCAATCAACATTTCATTTCCTCATTTCTCACCAATTAATTATCCCAATTAATTAAACAATGTAATTAGGCCATTTTCCATAATTACTATTTCAACCCTTAGGTCCCATTTTCATCAATGATTCAACAATCATTCCATTTTTTTTCTATGCCAAACATGCATCTAGGTTTATTATGAATAAAACCCCAACTTTTGTAAAATTACACAAAAGTCCCAAACTTTCACAAAATTACCAAACCAAGCCCAACATCTCAAAATACCAAAATTTAAAGACAAAACCCATAGAGAGGAGTAGGATATCCCTACCTTGAAGTTTTAGCCCAAAAGGAGATGAAGACTCCAAGATCAACTTGCTCTAAATCCAAACTTTTTCAGATTAAATCGAAGCTCTCAACACCCTCTACCTTTTTAACAAAGGCCCTAGGCTAGATTCACACCCTAGGGAGATCAAACCTTAGAGAGAGTGCAAGTTTAGAGAGAGAGAGTGTCGGATTAAGGGTTTGCTCAAAGAAAAGAAGTGAAAAAGTGATGTTTTAGACGCTGCTGTGCGCTGATATAAAACACGCTCGCTCGAGCGAAGGATTGGTCGCTCGAGCGACCAGACACAGAAAACTCTCGCTCGAGCCAATAAGTTCTCGATCGAGCGAAGAAAAACCCAGACCGCTCGAGCCACGAGAAGCTCGCTCGAGCTAGGAAATGCAACTCTCAGGTCCAGAACCAGACGCAACACCACTCTCGCTCGAGCGACATACTCCTCGCTCGAGCGAAGGACCAAAAATCTGGGCAGCAACACTAGGCTCCCAAACGCAACTAACCTGTAACAAACCTGCCCAACGCATCTTATAACTCAATATACAAAGTAAAGAGGATGCGAACTAGAAAATAAACAACTACCAACATCCACGGACACATGTCCGGATCACTGTACAACAAGGGTAAACCCGGGATCGCTATAACCTCCCCCCCTTAAAGAATTTCGTCCCCGAAATTAAGCACAAGTTTTCAAAAACAAGTTTTTCTTCATTTTAAACAATGTTACACTTGAACATTCAACAATTCGACCCATTACCGGTCATCCCATCCCTTTAACAAGAGACATATCACAATATGTAAACAACATATGTATTATTAACATGCACCAACATTATGCACTAACTTTCCAATGTCAACAATATATTCAACATATATAGTGTTACATCCAACTACCATATGAGGCAAGTTCCAAAACATGCTTCCAATAATCAAAACATTCTCAATGTTTCACAACTTAGGACATATATAAAAGCTCTTAAGTTCAACATAATGTAAAATTTAAATACAAGATCACATATCAACAAACAAGTCCGGATATTTCTCACGGACTTCCAACTCACGTTCCCAAGTGGCTTCCTCCACTCCGTGATGTTTCCACAAGACTTTCACCAAAGGAATGGTCTTGCCACGCAGGACCTGATCCCGCCTATCCAAGACCCGAACTGGTCTCTCCTCATACGAGGCATCCTCATCTACCTCTAAATCAGTCCAATCCAACACATGTGATGGATCTGGCTCATACTTCCGAAGCATACTCACATGAAACACATCGTGCACTCCGGACAACTGCGGCGGTAAGGCTAACCGATAAGCAACCTCACCTATCTTTTCAAGGATCTCAAAAGGACCAATAAACCGAGGGGATAACTTCCCACTCTTCCCAAACCTCATCAGGCCTCGCCTAGGTGATATTTTCAGAAAGACATGATCACCTACCTCAAACGCCAAAGGCCTCCTCCTACGGTCGGCATAACTCTTTTGTCGACTCTGGGCTGTAACAAGCCTCCTACGGATAAGCTCAACTTTCTCCGTCGTCTCCCTAACCAACTCCGGACCCAACAAAGGCGCATCACCCACCTCGGCCCAACAAACTGGAGACCTACACGGTCGGCCATACAAGGCCTCAAACGGTGCCATACCGATGCTAGACTGAAAACTGTTGTTGTAGGCAAACTCTACCAATGGCAAGTGCCTCTCCCACGTCCCACTGAAATCCAGGACACAACCCCGAAGCATATCCTCGAGGATCTGAATAGTACGCTCGGACTGCCCGTCAGTCTGAGGATGATAAGCCGTACTAAAGGTCAACTTAGTGCCCAGTGCACTCTGCAAACTCTGCCACAACCTAGCAGTAAAACGAGAATCTCTATCTGAGACGATCGTCACTGGGACCCCGTGCAATCTCACTACGTCCCGAATATACAAGTCGGCAAGATGATCCACCGAATCTTTCACGCGCATAGGAATAAAGTGCGCCGACTTAGTCAACCGGTCTACAACCACCCAAATAGCATCACTACCCCGCTGAGTCCTCGGAAGACCTACAACGAAGTCCATAGTGACATGCTCCCACTTCCACTGGGCAATAGGCAAGGGTTGCAAAAAACCCGCTGGCCTCTGATGCTCGGCCTTCACTTGCTGGCAAGTAAGGCACTTCGATACGAAAACAGCCACATCTCTTTTCATACCCCGCCACCAAAACTGGCGACCCAAATCCTGATACATCTTAGTACCTCCCGGATGCACCGCAAGGCGCGAATGGTGAAACTCTCGGAGTACCTCCTCTCGGCAAGCCTCCGGTACAAACAAACGGTCTCGGTATCTCACACTCAGGTCGGGATACACCGTCAAACCCTTCTCAACTTTCCCACTGGAGATCTTCTCTCGGAGGGATTCTACCTCAAGGTCACCTCTCTGTGCCTCTAACACTCTAATCACAAGTGTAGGCTGCGCTACAACAGAAAACAAGGCCGCAGCCTCGACAGATTCGCCCAGTAGCAAATCAAACTCGCCCAGTGCTCCCAACATCTCCCATTCCCGGATGGCTATACAAGCTACATCACTAATGGTTTTCCTACTAAGGGCATCGGCCACAACATTGGCCTTTCCCGGATGATAATGCAACTCAAAATCATAATCCTCGATGAACTCCATCCATCTCCTCTGCCTCAAATTCAAGTCTCTCTGTGTAAACAGATACTTCAAACTCTTATGATCCGAGAATACCTCGAACCTCTCACCATAAAGGTAGTGCCTCCAGATTTTCAAGGCAAAGATCACAGCTGCTAACTCTAGGTCGTGTGTGGGGTAATTCTTCTCGTGTATTTTCAACTGACGTGAGCCATAAGCTACCACTTTCCCCTCTTGCATCAACACACAGCCCAAACCCTCTCGTGAGGCATCACAATAAACCGCATAACCCAACCCTCTCTCCGGAATAATCAACACCGGAGCGGTGGTCAATCTAACTTTCAACTCTTGGAACGACTTTTCACAAGTCTCACTCCACACAAACTTGACTCCCTTCCGAGTCAGTCTAGTCAACGGTGACGCTAACCTGGAGAAATCTTTCACAAACCGACGGTAATACCCAGCCAATCCCAGAAAACTGCGGATCTCAAACACCCTCTTAGGCTGTGCCTAATCTTGCACTGCCTCAACCTTGGATGTATCAACAGACACCCCTTCCCCGGATACCACGTGGCCTAAGAATTTGACTTCCCTCAGCCAGAACTCACACTTCCCAAACTTGGCATACAGCCTATGGGCTCTAAGTAACTCAAGCACCACTCTCAAGTGTGCCTCGTGCTCCTCCTCAGAAGACGAATAGATAAGGATGTCGTCCACGAAAACAACCACAAATCGGTCTAAGAACTCCTGGAAAATCCGGTTCATCAAGTCCATAAAGACTGCCGGTGCATTGGTAAGCCCGAATGGCATCACCAAAAACTCATAATGGCCATACCGCGTACGGAATGCCGTCTTAGGAATATCTTCCTCCCTGACCCTCAACTGATGGTAACCCGATCTCAAGTCTATCTTAGAGAAACAACGGGAACCCTTCAACTGGTCAAACAAATCATCTATACGGGGCATAGGGTACTTATTTTTAACCGTAGCCCGATTCAACTTCCGGTAGTCTATACACAATCTCAAGGCACCATCTTTCTTTTTAACAAAGAGGGCCGGTGCTGTAGGAACCCACACTTCATGTCCTCATCATGTTCGTGAGCATCGGTATGATTATGACTCGTTTAGCTTGCATGTGTATGTTGTGATTTGTTTCGCTTGAGCTAATGCGATCCGTGTCTTGATTTGGAAGCCTTGTGATTTGTCTAAGTGTAGTATGCTTGTCTTATTCCTTCCTTGATGTGAAACTTAGGTTACGCCTTGCCTGAGTTATGCTAGCCGACGTTATTCCAATGCCGAGGTCATCTTTAGTCTAGCATTAGTATCTTGAAACCCCTTGTCGACCTCAGTCCTTGCCTTGACCACATTAGCCGAGATATTACCTTGCAACCAAGTGATCTCGTCCTGGAAGTGGTATGACCTAGGCCGAGGTGTGGCGCATCTAGGCCAAGATGTGGCACAGCTTAGTCAAGTGTTGTCCTTCCTAGCCGAGGTCATTGTCACCTTAGTTGTCGAAGTCTTTGTTAGCCGATGTCACCCCTTGCCGGAGTGCCACTCCGTGTAGCTTGTTAGATATGCCTTGCTGTTGGCCGATGTCATAGTCTGTCAGAAAGCCCATACCGCTTTGCTTGTTGAACACCCTTCCACCATGCTTTGTCTGGCCTGTCAGCCACCTTTTCAGGATGAACCCAACCAGTCGCCGCCACGTGTCTCAGCAGAGGGTTAACCCCAGAACCGGGTATAGAAAACTATCATTTTAGTATCATAAACTTGCCTTGTAGAGAGAGAAGCTCTAGGAGGAAGAAAGAGTTTTAGAGTGAGGAAGTAGATCTTCAAGCTTGATTCCTAGAGATCCAACCGTTAGATCCGCGTTCCAAGGTTAGATTCTTGATCTGCTCATGATGTTCTTTATGTTTATGTTATTGCATTGCATGATTGGAAATGATTTGTAAGCCATGCATCGTTTTGAAGCTCGATTCTAGAAAGAGAAAATGACATTCATGTGTTCTTCAAGAAAGTCTTGTTTTGATCCGAAAGCTTTTCGCCTAGACTCAAGTTTTGTGTTTGTTCTTGCATGATTTTCAACTACGGGTACCCAGGTCCATGTTTTCAAACTCATAGCACGAAAATCCCAGATTTGTGATGGCAGATTATGATCAAACATTCGTATTTTTCATGTTTTCACACTCATGTTCTTCATGTTCATCAACAGAGGGAAACCCAGAGTTCCCGACCTCTTTTCCTTGCATGTGGCCCTCGGGAACACACCTCGGCAGGGAGGTGTGGAACCTCGGCCTAGACCTGATTGGTGCCCAGCATGTTTTCCGAAAACATTTGTGTACATGAGAGACTTGTTTGAAAGCGCATTCAATAGGCTTTGCCATGTGTTGTAGGACTTGGGCTTGTCTCGACCCCGACGTGTGAAGAAACGATGTGAGTGGTATTTCTAATAAAGCTATGTTACACTTGTTTTGATAAATCTTGTTTTGCCTTGTTTTGAAAAGTACTTGATCTAGCATGAATGACTATCCCTATTTTGTATATCAAATGCTATCTTGTTTTGATGACTCGTCTTGAAAGTCCTTAGTTGCAGGGGACTATAATGCAACTGCACTCTTGTCTTGACAGTCCTTAGTGCTAGAGGACTCTAAACTTTCGCAGCACAGCTTGTCTTGACAGTCCTTAGTGCTAGAGGACTCTAAACTTTCGCAGCACAGCTTGTCTTGACAGTCCTTAGTGCTAGAGGACTCTAAACTTTCGCAGCACAGCTTGTCTTGACAGTCCTTAGTGCTAGAGGACTATAAACTTTCGCAGCACAGCTTGTCTTGAAAGTCCTTAGTTGCAGGGGACTATAATGCAACTGCACTCTTGTCTTGATATGTCATCACCCCTTGAAATAAGTAGATGTTATTAACATCCAAAGAACTTGAAAGGCCGGCAATGAACTTGATTTCCCTCTTGATTGTAAAGTATGCTATGTATTGTTTTGAAAGAAATCTTGGATATCAATCATGCAAACCTTTATTTCTAATATCATTCACTGACTATCCAAGCTCACCCTCTCTATATATATATGTAGGTGATGAACAAGAAGGCATTGAGGCCTAGACGTGATAGCCGATGTGTTTGATTGCCGATGTGTTTTGGGCGTATAGCCGACATGTTTTGGATTTGCGTTTTGCATCGTCTTGAAGATTATGCTTCTCGGCTTATGTTCTTTGTTTGTTTTGGCATATGTCGGCTTGAGAAGCCTTTTAGTCAGGATGTGTTTTGTATCTCATTCTTGCTGTACCTAAATTGTAAGACTTGTAAAGATGTTTGATGTATGACATTCCATTGGACTTATGCACGGCTCTCATGGACTATTTAGATTTTGTATATGTATATATATTGCTTCCGTACTTGTAAGCCCCATATTTTATACTCTGATTGTGTGTGATTTTTGTAAGACGGCCTTCGGTAACCTCGGGTTACTGGCCATCACGGCACCAAACTACTAGGGGCGGTTTGGGGGCGTGACAGGTGCTCCCCACGGTGAAACACTAGGGCGAACAAAGCCCTTATCGAGCAATTCCTGGAGCTGAACTTTCAACTCAACCAACTCTGCCGGAGCAAAACGGTAAGGTGCCATAGAAATCGGCGCCGTACCAGGCACTAAATCAATAGAGAACTCTATCTCTCGGTGAGGTGGCAAACTAACAAGATCTTCGGGAAAGACATCCGAATACTCACAAACCACCCTCGGTAACACAACCTGGGTCTCACCACTCTCACCACTCTCAAAGCTGGCAAGTAGACTACTAAGCTCACTTCGCCCTCGCGAATCATACCCCGGTGGCAAAACACTACCAACCCGGTCTCCCAAGAAATGGAACCACTCCCCGCTCAAGGTACATAATGTAACCCTCTGGCGGTAGCAATCAATAACAGCCCGGTATGACGATAACCAGTCCATACCCAAAATAACATCAAAACCCTTCATGGGTATGACAACAAACGGAAAAGGAAGCCTATAGTCGGCGACCTCTATATCACAACCTCTAACACCCTGTTTCAGAATCAACTCACCACCCAAAGGCGATACCACACAAATAGGAGATGCTAACTGTGCTAACTCCAATTCCAAAACAAATGCAAATGCAGCAGATACAAAAGAATGAGATGCACCCGTGTCTATCAACACATTAGCAACTGAGTTGCAAAACAGAAAAGTACCTCTCACTACTGATGGAGCCGGTACTAAATCCTGTGCGGTAACAGCATACACGCGCCCCGTAGGCCCCTGGTCTACCTGCTCACCTCTCGGAGCAAAAGACTGCTGCACAGACTGGGATGACGAAGCTCCCGGATTGGCCCTCGAGGCCTGCACAGACTGAGCTGGCTGAAAACCCTGCGTCTGCCTAGAACCAGACGCTCCCGAAGTGGCACTCAACTGTGGGCAAAACCTCTTCATGTGCCCAGGTTGTCCACACTGATAACAAGTCAAGAGCTGCCCCCTGCCCAAACTCTGACTCTGCGGTCTAGCTGAAGAAGAAGCAGCTTTCTGACCCCCACCCTTCTGCGGGCAAACAGATACCTTGTGACCCAGCTGGCCACACTTGTAACAAGTGAATTCCCCCTGACTGCCTCTCCCCGAGCCTACACTCGGCACTGGAAAGGTCGATCTAGAGACTGCACCCTGAGACTACTGAGGGTTATAACCCTTCTGTCTCCTGCCATCACCCTGACTATCCTGGCTCCTCTTGGAGCCTCTCTGACCCTCATCCTCCTCCTGCATCATAAGCTCCATATGAGCTGCAGCGTCCACTAGGTGTCTATACTCTCGAATATAAGACCCACCAATTCTCAACTTGAGGCCCCGCCTCAACTTCCGCTCAAACTCATAGCAACGGCGTTCCTCAGATGCCACCAGTTCAGGTGCAAACCTAGACAGACTGGTAAAAGTAGCCTCAAACTCGGCCACTGACAAGCCCTGCTAATTAAGCCGGCTAAACTGATCCCTCAGCTTCTCCCTAGCTGCTGCTGATAAAAACCTCTCCTGAAAAGCATTCACAAACGCCTCCCAAGTACCACCAACACGAGCTTTCTCGTACTTCCACCATTGACCCGCATCTCCCTTCAGTTGGAAGGATGCCAAGCATCTCAAACGTCTTCGTTGTCTGTTCGAGCCATTCATCTGCCTTAAGCGGCTCTTTAGGATCCCCGATAAACTCGTCCGGATTACACCGGAAGAACTCCCTTTTCAAGAAGGAAGGCCCTGTCTCAGCTGCCTGATTCCCAGCTCTAAGAATACCCAAAGCTCCGGCTATCTCTCTGGCCAAGGCACCCATAGCCTGCTGACCTACTGGCTCGGCCACATTGGCCTGCCCAACTCCCTCCTGAACTACCGGAATCTCTTCTGGCACAGGCACCTCCTGCCTACCCGGCCTACCACGCCTACCGCGTCCTCGTCCCCGTCCTGACATCCTAATAAAGGAAACAAAGCCATTAGCACATTAATACATGTGCCGAAGCTAAACACTCGTGTCCTAATGCAATGGACAACAATAATTCACTCCACATAAGCACATAAACACATAAGCACTTACGAATTTCATTTCCGGATAATGATAGTCCCAAGGCGTTACTAGAGTTCCGGTTAGAAATAGCATTGATCAAGTGCTTTTCCAACAAGACTCCCAGAAACTCAAGGATCCACTCAACATCCTAGAAATTAAATCCCATACCCACATAGTCACATAAGCATGTTATCAATTAAGCACATAGCATATGATACTACATCTAAGTCTCTATCAAGGGAGACAAACCCATTGTGATCCTAATCACTTCCCACGTACCCAAAGTATTCGAACCCGGTAGGCTCTGATACCAAGTTGTAACGCCCTCAAAATAATAACATTAAACCCATCAGATAAGACATGCATTTACATATAAACTAACCACATTCCTTTATTTCATTGAGTTTCATTACATAAGTATTACATGTTAACATCAAAACAAAATGCCCTACGGGCTTACAGCTTTCCAAGTTAACACTTGGTTTCAACAAAAGAGTACTAACTCGTTTACACATTAAGCCCTTGGCTTGAAGTTACATGTAATACATCAAAAGTAAAACAACTACATTATGTCCGCCTCTAGCCTCCCAAGCTATGTCCTTGGAGGTGGCATGCTTCCTGCACCTGAAAATGATATTCCCATATAGGGTGAGCCACAGCCCAGTAGAAATACACTAAACCAACCATGGACAATGACTAAAACATTAACAATTGATAGTTGGTCAACACTGATACAATCACATAAATCACATAGTTATGTCTTTCAACTTATGAGTCCAAGTTACCTTTCATTTTTCCTTTTTTCAACAGATAAGCATGCTAGCTCTATCATCATTTCCACAGATATGTATAAAAACTATATCTCACATTCAGATAAGCATAAAAGCTATATCCACATTCTCAACAGATATGTATAACAACAATATCCCACATTCACAGATAAGCATATAAGCTGTATCCACACTTCACAAAGATAAGCATATGAGCTCTATCTTCACTTCTCTAGACAAGCATATGAGCTGTGTCTACGGAGTTCATCCCCTATCTCCTCCCAATACCTATCCGGTTTAGAGGTACATCCCCTATCTTCCCCTAAACCGCGGAGTACATCCCCTATCTCCTCCTCTACACATAACGTATACAAACACAATGGTTCTATATACAATCACCCAATACATACAATTAATGTATTCTATCAACCGTCAAGTTCCATGACACATTTCATTGATTAGTTTTAGTTTACCTAATCATCATGCATTGTCTACAACAATCACGACTATCCTCCACCGATAGCCCAAAGCAGTTATTTCTAAAACAGAAAATAAATGCACAAATGGATATTCAATCAACATTTCATTTCCTCATTTCTCACCAATTAATTATCCCAATTAATTAAACAATGTAATTAGGCCATTTTCCATAATTACTATTTCAACCCTTAGGTCCCATTTTCATCAATGATTCAACAATCATTCCATTTTTTTTCTATGCCAAACATGCATCTAGGTTTATTATGAATAAAACCCCAACTTTTGTAAAATTACACAAAAGTCCCAAACTTTCACAAAATTACCAAACCAAGCCCAACATCTCAAAATACCAAAATTTAAAGACAAAACCCATAGAGAGGAGTAGGATATCCCTACCTTGAAGTTTTAGCCCAAAAGGAGATGAAGACTCCAAGATCAACTTGCTCCAAATCCAAACTTTTTCAGATTAAATCGAAGCTCTCAACACCCTCTACCTTTTTAACAAAGGCCCTAGGCTAGATTCACACCCTAGGGAGATCAAACCTTAGAGAGAGTGCAAGTTTAGAGAGAGAGAGTGTCGGATTAAGGGTTTGCTCAAAGAAAAGAAGTGAAAAAGTGATGTTTTAGACGCTGCTGTGCGCTGATATAAAACACGCTCGCTCGAGCGAAGGATTGGTCGCTCGAGCGACCAGACACAGAAAACTCTCGCTCGAGCCAATAAGTTCTCGATCGAGCGAAGAAAAACCCAGACCGCTCGAGCCACGAGAAGCTCGCTCGAGCCAGGAAATGCAACTCTCAGGTCCAGAACCAGACGCAACACCACTCTCGCTCGAGCGACATACTCCTCGCTCGAGCGAAGGACCAAAAATCTGGGCAGCAACACTAGGCTCCCAAACGCAACTAACCTGTAACAAACCTGCCCAACGCATCTTATAACTCAATATACAAAGTAAAGAGGATGCGAACTAGAAAATAAACAACTACCAACATCCACGGACACATGTCCGGATCACTGTACAACAAGGGTAAACCCGGGATCGCTATACTTACTCTCACTCAAGAATTTCTCTAGAGCTTCTCTCTCTAAAACAAGGATTTGAGACAAGGAAATGATTTGTTTTAGGGTCTGCCGGCTGCCTTAACAATCAGCTCGGACACGTGGCGTTATCGGGTTGGTTCAGCTCCAAAAAGGTGATTGATAGACAAGACAAGTCTCTGACAAAGCGTATGCAGCAAGCTCGGGTAAGACACATCGGCAACAAGATGACATCGGCTCAAATCAAGGATCCAGCAACAGGATAGAAAAACATCGGCTAGGGAGGACGACACTTGACTAAGCTGTGCCACACCTTGGCCGGGGTGTGCCACATCTCGGCCTAGGCCATACCTTCCTGCGGGCAAGGTTCAAGTGCAAAACATCTCGGCAATGAATGCCCGAGGTGAAGATGGGGTTGAACAGGATCTCAAGATAGTTCTAAGTACAAGGGTCAAAGGCGGACTAAGCTCAAGATGACCTCGGCTACGCACACACATACACTAAGCAAAGAACGAAATCATGCAAGCAACTTCAAGCAGATCAAGACAAGGCAAATCCTTCAAAACAAAATAACAAGGCAGGTTCATGCAGGAATGTATGCAAGTATGACAAGAATAAGGTGAGGGTTGTTACATAAATTCTAAATAAATTACTGAGTAAATTCTCAATAAATTACTCCCTAAATTCTCAGTAAATTACAAGTAAATTAATGAGTGAGTTATTCAGTAATTTCTCAGTAAATTACTCGATAAATTCTCTGTAAATTACTCAGTAAATTATTGGTAAATTCTCGGTAAATTACTCAGTAAATTACTTCGTAAATTCCCACTAAATTACTCAGGAAATTTCTCATTAAATTACACATGAAATTCTCTATAAATTATTCAGCAAATTCTTAGTAATTTATCAGAAAATTCTGAGTAAATTCACAAAAAATTACAAGAATTTTTTTTGTGAATTAATCAGAAAATTATGAGTAAATTACTCAAAAAATGGTCAGAAAATTCTATATATATTCAAAGTAATTTCTTAGTAAATTATTCAGCAAATTACTTCATAAATTCGTAGTAAATTCTCAATAAATTACATTGTAAATTATCTGTAAATTATTTAATAAATTATAAATAAATTACTCAGAAAATTTTCAATAAATTCTAAGAAAATTCTGTATAAATTCTGAGTAAATTACTCAGTTAATTATCCATAAGTTCTCAAAAAATTCTGAGTCAATTACTTGGTAAATTACTCAGTAAAGTATTAGAAAATTACTCTGTAAATTCCAAGAAAATAACGTAGTAAATTATCTGTAAATTCTTAGTAAATTATTTAATAAATTCTAAATAAATTACTAAGTAAATTCTCAATAAATTACTCCCTAAATTCTCAGTAAATTACAAGTAAATTAATGAGTGAGTTATTCAGTAATTTCTCAGTAAATTACTCGATAAATTCTCTGTAAATTACTCAGTAAATTATTGGTAAATTCTCGGTAAATTACTCAGTAAATTACTTCGTAAATTCCCACTAAATTACTCAGGAAATTTCTCATTAAATTACACGTGAAATTCTCTATAAATTATTCAGCAAATTCTTAGTAATTTATCAGAAAATTCTGAGTAAATTCACAAAAAATTACAAGAATTTTTTTTGTGAATTAATCAGTAAATTATGAGTAAATTACTCAAAAAATGGTCAGAAAATTCTATATATATTCAAAGTAATTTCTTAGTAAATTATTCAACAAATTACTTCATAAATTCGTAGTAAATTCTCAATAAATTACTCGTTAAGCTTTCAATAAATTCTCTATAAATTACATTGTAAATTATCTGTAAATTATTTAATAAATTGTAAATAAATTACTCCGAAAATTTTCAATAAATTCTAAGAAAATTCTGTATAAATTCTGAGTAAATTACTCAGTTAATTATCCATAAGTTCTCAAAAAATTCTGAGTCAATTACTTGGTAAATTACTCAGTAAAGTATTAGAAAATTACTCTGTAAATTCCAAGAAAATAACGCAGTAAATTATCTGTAAATTCTTAGTAAATTATTTAATAAATTCTAAATAAATTACTGAGTAAATTCTCAATAAATTACTCCCTAAATTCTCAGTAAATTACAAGTAAATTAATGAGTGAGTTATTCAGTAATTTATCAGTAAATTACTCGATAAATTATCTGTAAATTGCTCAGTAAACTATTGGTAAATTCTTTGTAAATTACTCAGTAAATTACTTCGTAAATTCTCACTAAATTACTCAGGAAATTTCTCATTAAATTACACGTAAAATTCTCTATAAATTATTCTGCAAATTCCTAGTAATTCATCAAAAAATTCTGAGTAAATTCACAAAAAATTACAAAAAAAAATTTTGGTGAATTAATCAGTAAGTTATGAGTAAATTACTCAAAAAATTGTCAGAAAATTCTATATAAATTCAAAGTAATTTCTTAGTAAATTATTCAGCAAATTACTTCATAAATTCGTAGTAAATTCTCAATAAATTACTCGTTAAGTTTTCAATAAATTCTCTATAAATTACATTGTAAATTATCTATAAATTATTTAATAAATTGTAAATAAATCACTCAGAAAATTTTCAATAAATTCTAAGAAAATTCGGTATAAATTCCGAGTAAATTACTCGGTAAATTCTCAATAAATTCTCTGTAAATTACTCAGTTAATTATCCATAAGTTCTCAGAAAATTCTGAGTCAATTACTTAGTAAATTACTCAGTAAAGTATTAGAAAATTACTCTGTAAATTCCAAGAAAATAACGCAGTAAATTATCTGTAAATTCTTAGTAAATTATTTAATAAATTCTAAATAAATTACTGAGTAAATTCTCAATAAATTACTCCCTAAATTCTCAGTAAATTAATGAGTGAGTTATTCAGTAATTTATCAGTAAATTACTCGATAAATTCTCTGTAAATTACTCAGTAAATTACTTCGTAAATTCCCACTAAATTACTCAGGAAATTTCTCATTAAATTACACATAAAATTCTCTATAAATTATTCAGCAAATTCTTAGTAATTTATCAGAAAATTCTGAGTAAATTCACAAAAAATTACCAGAATTTTTTTTGTGAATTAATCAGTAAATTATGAGTAAATTACTCAAAAATTGGTCAGAAAATTCTATATAAATTCAAAGTAATTTCTTAGTAAATTATTCGGCAAATTACTTCATAAATTCTCAATAAATTACTCGTTAAGCATTCAATAAATTCTCTATAAATTACATTGTAAATTATCTGTAAATTATTTAATAAATTGTAAATAAATTACTCAGAAAATTTTCAATAAATTCTAAGAAAATTATGTATAAATTCTGAGTAAATTACTCGGTAAATTCTCAATAAATTTTCTTTAAATTACTCAGTTAATTATCCATAAGTTCTCAAAAAATTCTGAGTCAATTACATGGTAAATTACTCAGTAAAGTATTAGAAAATTACTCTGTAAATTCCAAGAAAATAATGCGGTAAATTATCTGTAAATTCTTAGTAAATTATTTAATAAATTCTAAATAAATTACTGAGTAAATTCTCAATAAATTACTCCCTAAATTCTCAGTAAATTACAAGTAAATTAATGAGTGAGTTATTCAGTAATTTATCAGTAAATTACTCGATAAATTCTCTGTAAATTACTCAGTAAATTACTTCGTAAATTCCCAGTAAATTACTCAGGAAATTTCTCATTAAATTACACATAAAATTCTCTATAAATTATTCAGCAAATTCTTAGTAATTTATCAGAAAATTCTGTGTAAATTCACAAAAAATTACAAGAATTTTTTTTCTGAATTAATCAGTAAATTATGAGTAAATTACTCAAAAATTGGTCAGAAAATTCTATATAAATTCAAAGTAATTTCTTAGTAAATTATTCGGCAAATTACTTCATAAATTCTCAATAAATTACTCGTTAAGCATTCAATAAATTCTCTACAAATTACATTGTAAATTATCTGTAAATTATTTAATAAATTGTAAATAAATTACTCAGAAAATTTTCAATAAATTCTAAGAAAATTATGTATAAATTCCGAGTAAATTACTCGGTAAATTCTCAATAAATTCTCTGTAAATTACTCAGTTAATTATCCATAAGTTCTCAAAAAATTCTGAGTCAATTACTTAGTAAATTACTTAGTAAAGTATTAGAAAATTACTCTGTAAATTCCAGGAAAATAACACAGTAAATTATCTGTAAATTCTTAGTAAATTATTTAATAAATTCTAAATAAATTACTGAGTAAATTCTCAATAAATTACTCCCTAAATTCTCAGTAAATTACAAGTAAATTAATGAGTGAGTTATTCAGTAATTTATCAGTAAATTACCCGATAAATTACTCAGTAAATTATTGGTAAATTCTCTGTAAATTACTCAGTAAATTACATCGTAAATTCTCACTAAATTACTCAGGAAATTTCTCATTAAATTACACGTAAAATTCTCTAATAATTATTCCGCAAATTCTTAGTAATTTATCAAAAAATTCTGAGTAAATTCACAAAAAATTACAAGAATTTCTTTTATGAATTAATTAGTAAGTTATGAGTAAATTACTCAAAAAATTGTCAGAAAATTTTATATAAATTCAAAGTAATTTCTTAGTAAATTATTTAGCAAATTACTTCATAAATTCGTAGTAAATTCTCAATAAATTAATCGTTAAGCTTTCAATAAATTCTCTATAAATTACATTGTAAATTATCTGTAAATTATTTAATAAATTGTAAATAAATTACTCAGAAAATTTTCAATAAATTCTAAGAAAATTCTGTATAAATTCCGAGTAAATTACTCGGTAAATTCTCAATAAATTTTCTGTAAATTACTCAGTAAAGTATTTGAAAATTACTCTATAAATTCCAAGAAAATAAAGCAGTAAATTATCTGTAAATTCTTAGTAAATTATTTAATAAATTCTAAATAAATTGCTGAGTAAATTCTCAATAAATTACTCCCTAAATTCTCAGTAAATTACAAGTAAATTAATGAGTGAGTTATTCAGTAATTTCTCAGTAAATTACTCGATAAATTCTCTGTAAATTACTCAGTAAATTATTGGTAAATTCTCGGTAAATTACTCAGTAAATTACTTCGTAAATTCCCACTAAATTACTCAGGAAATTTCTCATTAAATTACATGTAAAATTCTCTAATAATTATTCAGCAAATTCTTAGTAATTTATCAGAAAATTCTGAGTAAATTCACAAAAAATTACAAGAATTTTTTTTGTGAATTAATCAGTAAGTTATGAGTAAATTACTCAAAAAATTGTCTGAAAATTCTATATAAATTGAAAGTAATTTCTTAGTAAATTATTCAGCAAATTGCTTCATAAATTCGTAGTAAATTCTCAATAAATTACTCGTTAAGCTTTCAGTAAATTCTCTATAAATTAAATTGTAAATTACCTGCAAATTATTTAATAAATTGTAAATAAATTACTCAGAAAATTTTGAATAAATTCTAAGAAAATTCGGTATAAATTTCGAGTAAATTACTCGGTAAATTCTAAATAAATTCTCTGTAAATTACTCAGTTAATTATCCTTAAGTTCTCAAAAAATTCTGAGTCAATTACTTAGTAAATTACTCGGTAAATTCCAAGAAAATAACGCGGTTAATTATCTGTAAATTCTTAGTAAATTATTTAATAAATTCTAAATAAATTACTGAATAAATTCTCAATAAATTACTCCCTAAATTCTCAGTAAATTACAAGTAAATTAATGAGTGAATTATTCAGTAATTTATCAGTAAATTACTCGATAAATTCTCTGTAAATTACTCAGTAAATTATTGGTAAATTCTCAGTAAATTACTCAGTAAATTACTTCGTAAATTCCCACTAAATTACTCAGGAAATTTCTCATTAAATTACACGTGAAATTCTCTATAAATTATTCAGCAAATTCTTAGTAATTTATCAGAAAATTCTGAGTAAATTCACAAAAAATTACAAGAATTTTTTTTGTGAATTAATCAGTAAATTATGAGTAAATTACTCAAAAAATGGTCAGAAAATTCTATATATATTCAAAGTAATTTCTTAGTAAATTATTCAGCAAATTACTTCATACATTCGTAGTAAATTCTCAATAAATTACTCGTTAAGCTTTCAATAAATTCTCTATAAATTACATTGTAAATTATCTGTAAATTATTTAATAAATTGTAAATAAATTACTCAGAAAATTTTCAATAAATTCTAAGAAAATTCGGTATAAATTCCGAGTAAATTACTCGGTAAATTCTAAATAAATTCTCTGGAAATTACTCAGTTAATTATCCATAAGTTCTCAAAAAATTCTGAGTCAATTACTTAGTAAATTACTCAGTAAAGTATTAGAAAATTACTCTGTAAATTCCAAGAAAATAACGCAGTAAATTATTTGTAAATTCTTAGTAAATTATTTAATAAATTCTAAATAAATTACTGAGTAAATTCTCAATAAATTACTCCCTAAATTCTCAGTAAATTACAAGTAAATTAATGAGTGAGTTATTCAGTAATTTATCAGTAAATTACTCCATAAATTCTCTGTAAATTACTCAGTAAATTATTGGTAAATGCTCTGTAAATTACTAAGTAAATTACTTCGTAAATTCCCACTAAATTACTCAGGAAATTTCTGACTACATTACATGTAAAATTCTCTATAAATTATTCAGCAAATTCTTACTAATTTTTCGAAAAATTCTGAGTAAATTCACAAAAAATTGCAAGAATTTTTTTTGTGAATTAATCAGTAAATTATGAGTAAATTACTAAAAAAATTGTCAGAAAATTCTATATAAATTCAAAGTAATTTCTTAGTAAATTATTCAGCAAATTACATCATAAATTCGTAGTAAATTCTCTATAAATTACATTGTAAATTATCTGTAAATTATTTAATAAATTGTAAATAAATTACACAGAACATTTTCAATAAATTCTAAGAAAATTCTGTATAAATTCCGCGTAAATTACTCGGTAAATTCTCAATAAATTTTCTGTAAATTACTCAGTTAATTATCCATAAGTTCTCAAAAAATTCTGAGTCAATTACTTAGTAAATTACTCAGTAAAGTATTAGAAAATTACTCAGTAAAGTATTTGAAAATTACTCTATAAATTCCAAGAAAATAAAGTAGTAAATTATCTGTAAATTCTTAGTAAATTATTTAATAAATTCTAAATAAATTACTGTGTAAATTCTCAATAAATTACTCCCTAAATTCTCAGTAAATTACAAGTAAATTAATGAGTGAGTTATTCAGCAATTTCTCATTAAATTACTCGATAAATTCTCTGTAAATTACTCAGTAAATTATTGGTAAATTCTCGGTAAATTACTCAGTAAATTACTTCGTAAATTCCCACTAAATTACTCAGGAAATTTCTCATTAAATTACATGTAAAATTCTCTAATAATTATTCAGCAAATTCTTAGTAATTAATCAGAAAATTCTGAGTAAATTCACAAAAAATTACAAGAATTTTTTTTGTGAATTAATCAGTAAGTTATGAGTAAATTACTCAAAAAATTGTCTGAAAATTCTATATAAATTCAAAGTAATTTCTTAGTAAATTATTCAGCAAATTACTTCATAAATTCGTAGTAAATTCTCAATAAATTACTCGTTAAGCTTTCAGTAAATTCTCTATAAATTAAATTGTAAATTACCTGCAAATTATTTAATAAATTGTAAATAAATTACTCAGAAAATTTTCAATAAATTCTAAGAAAATTCGGTATAAATTTCGAGTAAATTACTCGGTAAATTCTAAATAAATTCTCTGTAAATTACTCAGTTAATTATCCTTAAGTTCTCAAAAAATTCTGAGTCAATTACTTAGTAAATTACTCGGTAAATTCCAAGAAAATAACGCGGTTAATTATCTGTAAATTCTTAGTAAATTATTTAATAAATTCTAAATAAATTACTGAATAAATTCTCAATAAATTACTCCCTAAATTCTCAGTAAATTACAAGTAAATTAATGAGTGAATTATTCAGTAATTTATCAGTAAATTACTCGATAAATTCTCTGTAAATTACTCAGTAAATTATTGGTAAATTCTCAGTAAATTACTCAGTAAATTACTTCGTAAATTCCCACTAAATTACTCAGGAAATTTCTCATTAAATTACACGTGAAATTCCCTATAAATTATTCAGCAAATTCTTAGTAATTTATCAGAAAATTCTGAGTAAATTCACAAAAAATTACAAGAATTTTTTTTGTGAATTAATCAGTAAATTATGAGTAAATTACTCAAAAAATGGTCAGAAAATTCTATATATATTCAAAGTAATTTCTTAGTAAATTATTCAGCAAATTACTTCATAAATTCGTAGTAAATTCTCAATAAATTACTCGTTAAGCTTTCAATAAATTCTCTATAAATTACATTGTAAATTATCTGTAAATTATTTAATAAATTGTAAATAAATTACTCAGAAAATTTTCAATAAATTCTAAGAAAATTCGGTATAAATTCCGAGTAAATTACTCTGTAAATTCTAAATAAATTCTCTGGAAATTACTCAGTTAATTATCCATAAGTTCTCAAAAAATTCTGAGTCAATTACTTAGTAAATTACTCAGTAAAGTATTAGAAAATTACTCTGTAAATTCCAAGAAAATAAAGCAGTAAATTATTTGTAAATTCTTAGTAAATTATTTAATAAATTCTAAATAAATTACTGAGTAAATTCTCAATAAATTACTCCCTAAATTCTCAGTAAATTACAAGTAAATTAATGAGTGAGTTATTCAGTAATTTATCAGTAAATTACTCCATAAATTCTCTGTAAATTACCCAGTAAATTATTGGTAAATGCTCTGTAAATTACTAAGTAAATTACTTCGTAAATTCCCACTAAATTACTCTGGAAATTTCTGACTACATTACATGTAAAATTCTCTATAAATTATTCAGCAAATTCTTACTAATTTTTCGAAAAATTCTGAGTAAATTCACAAAAAATTGAAAGAATTTTTTTTGTGAATTAATCAGTAAATTATGAGTAAATTACTAAAAAAATTGTCAGAAAATTCTTTATAAATTCAAAGTAATTTCTTAGTAAATTATTCAGCAAATTACATCATAAATTCGTAGTAAATTCTCAATAAATTACTCGTTAAGCTTTCAATAAATTCTCTATAAATTACATTGTAAATTATCTGTAAATTATTTAATAAATTGTAAATAAATTACTCAGAAAATTTTCAATAAATTCTAAGAAAATTCGGTATAAATTCCGAGTAAATTACTCGGTAAATTCTAAATAAATTCCCTGTAAATTACTCAGTTAATTATCCATAAGTTCTCAAAAAATTCTGAGTCAATTACTTAGTAAATTACTCAGTAAAGTATTAGAAAATTACTTTGTAAATTCCAAGAAAATAAAGCAGTAAATTATCTGTAAATTCTTAGTAAATTATTTAATAAATTCTAAATAAATTACTGAGTAAATTCTCAATAAATTACACCCTAAATTCTCAGTAAATTACAAGTAAATTAGTGGGTGAGTTATTCAGTAATTTATCAGTAAATTACTCGATAAATTCTCTATAAATTACTCAGTAAATTATTGGTAAATGCTCTGTAAATTACTCAGTAAATTACTTCGTAAATTCCCACTAAATTACTCAGGAAATTTCTGACTAAATTACACGTAAAATTCTCTATAAATTATTCAGCAAATTCTTACTAATTTATCAAAAAATTCTGAGTAAATTCACAAAAAATTGCAAGAATTTTTTTTGTGAATTAATCATTAAATTATGAGTAAATTACTAAAAAAATTGTCAGAAAATTCTATATAAATTCAAAGTAATTTCTTAGTAAATTATTCAGCAAATTACATCATAAATTCGTAGTAAATTCTCAATAAATTACTCGTTAAGCTTTCAATAAATTCTCTATAAATTACATTGTAAATTATCTGTAAATTATTTAATAAATTGTAAATAAATTACACAGAACATTTTCAATAAATTCTAAGAAAATTCTGTATAAATTCCGAGTAAATTACTCGGTAAATTCTCAATAAATTTTCTGTAAATTACTCAGCTAATTATCCGTAAGTTCTCAAAAAATTCTGAGTCAATTACTTAGTAAATTACTCAGTAAAGTATTAGAAAATTACTCAGTAAAGTATTTGAAAATTACTCTATAAATTCCAAGAAAATAAAGCAGTAAATTATCTGTAAATTCTTAGTAAATTATTTAATAAATTCTAAATAAATTACTGTGTAAATTCTCAATAAATTACTCCCTAAATTCTCAGTAAATTACAAGTAAATTAATGAGTGAGTTATTCAGCAATTTCTCATTAAATTACTCGATAAATTCTCTGTAAATTACTCAGTAAATTATTGGTAAATTCTCGGTAAATTACTCAGTAAATTACTTCGTAAATTCCCACTTAATTACTCAGGAAATTTCTCATTAAATTACATGTAAAATTCTCTAATAATTATTCAGCAAATTCTTAGTAATTTATCAGAAAATTCTGAGTAAATTCACAAAAAATTACAAGAATTTTTTTTGTGAATTAATCAGTAAGTTATGAGTAAATTACTCAAAAAATTGTCTGAAAATTCTATATAAATTCAAAGTAATTTCTTAGTAAATTATTCAGCAAATTACTTCATAAATTCGTAGTAAATTCTCCATAAATTACTCGTTAAGCTTTCAGTAAATTCTCTATAAATTAAATTGTAAATTACATGCAAATTATTTAATAAATTGTAAATAAATTACTCAGAAAATTTTCAATAAATTCTAAGAAAATTCGGTATAAATTCCGAGTAAATTACTCGGTAAATTCTAAATAAATTCTCTGTAAATTACTCAGTTAATTATCCTTAAGTTCTCAAAAAATTCTGAGTCAATTACTTAGTAAATTACTCAGTAAATTCCAAGAAAATAACGCGGTTAATTATCTGTAAATTCTTAGTAAATTATTTAATAAATTCTGAATAAATTACTGAATAAATTCTCAATAAATTACTCCCTAAATTCTCAGTAAATTATAAGTAAATTAATGAGTGAATTATTCAGTAATTTATCAGTAAATTACTCGATAAATTCTCTGTAAATTACTCAGTAAATTATTGGTAAATTCTCGGTAAATTACTCAGTAAATTACTTCGTAAATTCCCACTAAATTACTCAGGAAATTTCTCATTAAATTACACGTGAAATTCTCTATAAATTATTCAGCAAATTCTTAGTAATTTATCAGAAAATTCTGAGTAAATTCACAAAAAATTACAAGAATTTTTTTTGTGAATTAATCAGTAAATTATGAGTAAATTACTCAAAAAATGGTCAGAAAATTCTATATATATTCAAAGTAATTTCTTAGTAAATTATTCAGCAAATTACTTCATACATTCGTAGTAAATTCTCAATAAATTACTCGTTAAGCTTTCAATAAATTCTCTATAAATTACATTGTAAATTATCTGTAAATTATTTAATAAATTGTAAATAAATTACTCAGAAAATTTTCAATAAATTCTAAGAAAATTCGGTATAAATTCTGAGTAAATTACTCGGTAAATTCTAAATAAATTCTCTGGAAATTACACAGTTAATTATCCATAAGTTCTCAAAAAATTCTGAGTCAATTACTTAGTAAATTACTCAGTAAAGTATTAGAAAATTACTCTGTAAATTCCAAGAAAATAAAGCAGTAAATTATCTGTAAATTCTTAGTAAATTATTTAATAAATTCTAAATAAATTACTGAGTAAATTCTCAATAAATTACTCCCTAAATTCTCAATAAATTACAAGTAAATTAATGAGTGAGTTATTCAGTAATTTATCAGTAAATTACTCCATAAATTCTCTGTAAATTACTTAGTAAATTATTGGTAAATGCTCTGTAAATTACTAAGTAAATTACTTCGTAAATTCCCACTAAATTACTCAGGAAATTTCTGACTACATTACACGTAAAATTCTCTATAAATTATTCAGCAAATTCTTACTAATTTATCGAAAAATTCTGAGTAAATTCACAAAAAATTGCAAGAATTTTTTTTGTGAATTAATCAGTAAATTATGAGTAAATTACTAAAAAAATTGTCAGAAAATTCTATATAAATTCAAAGTAATTTCTTAGTAAATTATTCAGCAAATTACATCATAAATTCGTAGTAACTTCTCAATAAATTACTCGTTAAGCTTTCAATAAATTCTCTATAAATTACATTGTAAATTATCTGTAAATTATTTAATAAATTGTAAATAAATTACTCAGAAAATTTTCAATAAATTCTAAGAAAATTGGGTATAAATTCCGAGTAAATTACTCGGTAAATTCTAAATAAATTCTCTGTAAATTACTCAGTTAATTATCCATAAGTTCTCAAAAAATTCTGAGTCAATTACTTAGTAAATTACTCAGTAAAGTATTAGAAAATTACTTTGTAAATTCCAAGAAAATAAAGCAGTAAATTATCTGTAAATTCTTAGTAAATTATTTAATAAATTCTAAATAAATTACTGAGTAAATTCTCAATAAATTACACCCTAAATTCTCAGTAAATTACAAGTAAATTAGTGGGTGAGTTATTCAGTAATTTATCAGTAAATTACTCGATAAATTCTCTATAAATTACTCAGTAAATTATTGGTAAATGCTCTGTAAATTACTCAGTAAATTACTTCGTAAATTCCCACTAAATTACTCAGGAAATTTCTGACTAAATTACACGTAAAATTCTCTATAAATTATTCAGCAAATTCTTACTAATTTATCAAAAAATTCTGAGTAAATTCACAAAAAATTGCAAGAATTTTTTTTGTGAATTAATCATTAAATTATGAGTAAATTACTAAAAAAATTGTCAGAAAATTCTATATAAATTCAAAGTAATTTCTTAGTAAATTATTCAGCAAATTACATCATAAATTCGTAGTAAATTCTCAATAAATTACTCGTTAAGCTTTCAATAAATTCTCTATAAATTACATTGTAAATTATCTGTAAATTATTTAATAAATTGTAAATAAATTACTCAGAAAATTTTCAATAAATTCTAAGAAAATTCTGTATAAATTCCGAGTAAATTACTCGGTAAATTCTCAATAAATTTTCTGTAAATTACTCAGTTAATTATCCATAAGTTCTCAAAAAATTCTGAGTCAATTACTTAGTAAATTACTTAGTAAAGTATTAGAAAATTACTCAGTAAAGTATTTGAAAATTACTCTATAAATTCCAAGAAAATAAAGAAGTAAATTATCTGTAAATTCTTAGTAAATTATTTAATAAATTCTAAATAAATTACTGTGTAAATTCTCAATAAATTACTCCCTAAATTCTCAGTAAATTACAAGTAAATTAATGAGTGAGTTATTCAGCAATTTCTCAGTAAATTACTCGATAAATTCACTGTAAATTACTCAGTAAATTATTGGTAAATTCTCGGTAAATTACTCAGTAAATTACTTCGTAAATTCCCACTAAATTACTCAGGAAATTTCTCATTAAATTACATGTAAAATTCTCTAATAATTATTCAGCAAATTCTTAGTAATTTATCAGAAAATTCTGAGTAAATTCACAAAAAATTACAAGAATTTTTTTTGTGAATTAATCAGTAAGTTATGAGTAAATTACTCAAAAAATTGTCTGAAAATTCTATATAAATTCAAAGTAATTTCTTAGTAAATTATTCAGCAAATTACTTCATAAATTCGTAGTAAATTCTCAATAAATTACTCGTTAAGCTTTCAGTAAATTCTCTATAAATTAAATTGTAAATTACCTGCAAATTATTTAATAAATTTTAAATAAATTACTCAGAAAATTTTCAATAAATTCTAAGAAAATTCGGTATAAATTCCGAGTAAATTACTCGGTAAATTCTAAAAAAATTCTCTGTAAATTACTCAGTTAATTATCCCTAAGTTCTCAAAAAATTCTGAGTCAATTACTCAGTAAATTACTCAGTAAAGTATTAGAAAATTACTCAGTAAAGTATTAGAAAATTACTCTGTAAATTCCAAGAAAATAACGCAGTAAATTACCTGTAAATTCTTAGTAAATTATTTAATAAATTCTAAATAAATTACTGAGTAAATTCTCAATAAATTACTCCCTAAATTCTCAGTAAATTAAAAGTAAATTAATGAGTGAGTTATTCAGTAATTTATCAGTAAATTACTCGATAAATTACTCAGTAAATTACGTCGTAAATTCTCACTAAATTTCTCAGGAAATTTCTCATTAAATTACACGTAAAATTCTCTATAAATTATTCCGCAAATTCTTAGTAATTTATCAGAAAATTCTGAGTAAATTCACAAAAAATTGTCAGAAAATTCTATATAAATTCAAAGTAATTTCTTAGTAAATTATTCAGCAAATTACTTCATAAATTCGTATTAAATTCTCAATAAATTACTCTTTAAGCTTTCAATAAATTCTCTATAAATTACATTGTAAATTATCTGTAAATTATTTAATAAATTGTAAATAAATTACTCAGAAAATTTTCAATAAATTCTAAGAAAATTCGGTATAAATTCCGAGTAAATTACTCGGTAAATTCTCAATAAATTCTCTGTAAATTACTCAGTTAATTATCCATAAGTTCTCAAAAAATTCTGAGTCAATTACTCAGTAAATTACTCAGTAAAGTATTAGAAAATTACTCAGTAAAGTATTTGAAAATTACTCTGTAAATTCCAAGAAAATAACGCAGTAAATTATCTGTAAATTCTTAGTAAATTATTTATTAAATTCTAAATAAATTACTGAGTAAATTCTCAATAAATTACTCCCTAAACTCTCAGTAAATTACAAGTAAATTAATGAGTGAGTTATTCAGTAATTTATCAGTAAATTAATCGATAAATTCTCTGTAAATTACTTAGTAAATTATTGGTAACTTCTCGGTAAATTACTCAGGAAATTTCTCATTAAATTATATGTAAAATTCTCTAATAATTATTCAGCAAATTCTTAGTAATTTATCAGAAAATTCTGAGTAAATTCACAAAAAATTACAAGAATTTTTTTTGTGAATTAATCAGTAAGTTATGAGTAAATTACTCAAAAAATTGTCCGAAAATTCTATATAAATTCAAAGTAATTTCTTAGTAAATTATTCAGCAAATTACTTCATAAATTCGTAGTAAATTCTCAATAAATTACTCGTTAAGCTTTCAATAAATTCTCTATAAATTACATTGTAAGTTACCTGCAAATTATTTAATAAACTGTAAATAAATTACTCAGAAAAATTTCAATAAATTCTAAGAAAATTCTGTATAAATTCCGAGTAAATTACTCGGTATATTCTCAATAAATTCTCGGTAAATTACTCAGTTAATTATCCTTAAGTTCTCAAAAAATTCTGAGTCAATTACTTAGTAAATTACTCAGTAAATTATCTGTAAAGTCTTCGTAAATTATTTAATAAATTCTAAATAAATTACTGGGTAAAATTCTCAATAAATTACACCCTAAATTCTCAGTAAATTACAAGTAAATTAATGAGTGAATTATTCAGTAATTTATCAGTAAATTACTCGATAAATTCTCTGTAAATTACTCAGTAAATTATTGGTAAATTCTCTGTAAATTACTCAGTAAATTACTAAGTAAATTCCCACTAAATTACTCAGGAAATTTCTCATTAAATTATACGTAAAATTCTCTATAAATTATTCAGCAAATTCTTAGTAATTTATCAGAAAATTCTGAGTAAATTCACAAAAAATTACAAGAATTTTTTTTGTGAATTAATCAGTAAATTATGAGTAAATTACTCAAAAAATGGTCAGAAAATTCTATATATATTCAAAGTAATTTCTTAGTAAATTATTCAGCAAATTACTTCATAAATTCGTAGTAAATTCTTAATAAATTACTCGTTAAGCTTTCAATAAATTCTCTATAAATTACATTGTAAATTATCTGTAAATTATTTAATAAATTGTAAATAAATTACTCAGAAAATTTTCAATAAATTCTAAGAAAATTCGGTATAAATTCCGAGTAAATTACTCGGTAAATTCTAAATAAATTCTTTGGAAATTACTCAGTTAATTATCCATAAGTTCTCAAACAATTCTGAGTCAATTACTTAGTAAATTACTCAGTAAAGTATTAGAAAATTACTCTGTAAATTCCAAGAAAATAAAGCAGTAAATTATCTGTAAATTCTTAGTAAATTATTTAATAAATTCTAAATAAATTACTGAGTAAATTCTCAATAAATTACTCCCTAAATTCTCAGTAAATTACAAGTAAATTAATGAGTGAGTTATTCAGTAATTTATCAGTAAATTGTTGGTAAATTCTCTGTAAATTACTCGGTAAATTACTTCGTAAATTCCGACTAAATTACTCAGGAAATTTCTCATTAAATTACACGTAAAATTCTCTATAAATTATTCAACAAATTCTTAGTAATTTATCAAAAAATTCTGAGTAAATTCACAAAAAATTATAAGAATTTTTTTTGTGAATTAATTAGTAAATTATGAGTAAATTACTCAAAAAATTGTCAGAAAATTCTATATAAATTCAAAGGTATTTCTTAGTAAATTATTCAGCAAATTACTTCATAAATTCGTAGTAAATTCTCAATAAATTACTCGTTAAGCTTTCAATAAATTCTCTATAAATTACATTGTAAATTATTTGTAAATTATTTAATAAATTGTAAATAAATTACTCAGAAAATTTTTAATAAATTCTAAGAAAATTCTGTATAAATTCCGAGTAAATTACTCGGTAAATTCTCAATAAATTCTCTATAAATTACTCAGTTAATAATCAGTAAGTTCTCAAAAAATTCTGAGTCAATTACATTGTAGATTACTCAGTAAAGTATTAGAAAATTACTCTGTAAATTCCAAGAAAATAACGCAGTAAATTATCTGTAAATTCTTAGTAAATTATTTAATAAATTCTAAATAAATTACTCAGTAAATTCTCAATAAATTACTCCCTAAATTCTCAGTAAATTACAAGTAAATTAATGAGTGAATTATTCAGTAATTTATCAGTAAATTACTCGATAAATTCTCTGTAAATTATTATCAAATTCATAGCAATTTATCAGAAAATTCTGAGTAAATTCGCAAAAAATTACAAGAATTTTTTTTGTGAATTAATGAGTAAATTACTCAAAAAATTGGCAGAAAATTCTATATAAATTCAAAGTAATTTCTTAGTAAATTATTCAGCAAATTACGTCATAAATTCGTAGTAAATTCTCAATAAATTACTCGTTAAGTTTTCAATAAATTCCCTATAAATTACATTGTAAATTATCTGTAAATTATTTAATAATTGTAAATAAATTACTTAGAAAATTTTCAATAAATTCTAAGAAAATTCTGTATAAATTCCGAGTAAATTACTCCGTAAATTCTCAATAAATTCTCTGTAAATTACTCAGTAAAGTATTAGAAAATTACTCTGTAAATTCCAAGAAAATAACGCAGTAAATTATCTGTAAATTCTTAGTAAATTATTTAATAAATTCTAAATAAATTACTGAGTAAATTCTCAATAAATTACTCCCCAAATTCTCAGTAAATTACAAGTAAATTAATGAGTGAGTTATTCAGTAATTTCTCAATAAATTACTCGATAAATTCTCCGTAAATTACTCAGAAAATTATTGGTAAATTCTCGGTAAATTACTCAGTAAATTACTTCGTAAATTCCCACTAAATTACTCAGGAAATTTCTCATTAAATTACACGTAAAGTTCTCTAATAATTATTCAGCAAATTCTTAGTAATTTATCAGAAAATTTTTAGTAAATTACTCAAAAAATTGTCAAAAAATTCTATATAAATTCAAAGTAATTTCTTAGTAAATTATTCTGCAAATTACTTCATAAATTCGTAGTAAATTCTCAATAAATTACTTGTTAAACTTTCAATAAATTATCTATAAATTACATTGTAAATTATCTGTAAATTATTTAATAAATTGTAAATAAATTACTCAGAAAATTTTCAATAAATTCTAAGAAAATTCGGTATAAATTCTGAGTAAATTACTCGGTAAATTCTCATTAAATTCTCTGTAAATTACTCAGTTAATTATCCATAAGTTATCAAAAAATTCTGAGTCAATTACTTAGTAGATTACTCAGTAAATTATTAGAAAATTACTCTGTCAATTCCAAGTAAATAATGCAGTAAATTATCTGTAAATTCTTAGTAAATTATTTAATAAATTCTAACTGAGTAAATTCTCAATAAATTACTCCCTAAATTCTCAGTAAATTACAAGTAAATTAATGAGTGAATTATTCAATAATTTATCAGTAAATTACTCGATAAATTCTCTGTAAATTACTCAGTAAATTACTTCCTAAATTCCAACTAAATTACTCAAGAAAGTTCTCATTAAATTACATGTAAAATTCTTAGTAATTTATCAGAAAATTCTGAGTAAATTCACAAAAAATTACAAGAATTTTTTTTGTGAATTAATCAGTAAGTTATGAGTAAATTACTCAAAAAATTGTCAGAAAATTCTATATAAATTCAAAGTAATTTCTTAGTAAATTTTTCAGAAATTACTTCATAAATTCGTAGTAAATTCTCAATAAATTACTCGTTAAGCTTTCAATAAATTCTTTATAAATTACATTGTAAATTATCTGTAAATTATTTAATAAATTGTAAATAAATTACTCAGAAAATTTTCAATAAATTCTAAGAAAATTCTGTATAAATTCCGAGTAAATTACTCGGTAAATTCTCAATAAATTGCCAGTAAATTACTCAGCTAATTATCCGTAAGTTCTCAAAAAATTCTGAGTCAATCACTTAGTAAATTACTCAGTAAATTATTAGAAAATTACACTGTAAATTCCAAGAAAATAACGCAGTAAATTATCTGTAAATTCTTAGTAAATTATTTAATAAATTCTAAATAAATTACTGAGTAAATTCTCAATAAATTACTCCCTAAATTCTCAGTAAATTACAAGTAAATTAATGAGTGAGTTATTTAGTAATTTCTCAGTAAATTACTCGATAAATTCTCTGTAAATTACTCAGTAAATTACTTCATAAATTCCCACTAAATTACTCAGGAAATTTCTCATTAAATTACACGTAAAGTTCTCTAATAATGATTCAACAAATTCTTAGTAATTTATCAGAAAATTTTGAGTAAATTACTCAAAAAATTGTCAGAAAATTCTATATAAATTCAAAGTAATTTCTTAGTAAATTATTCAGCAAATTACTTCATAAATTCGTAGTAAATTCTCAATAAATTACTCGTTAAACTTTCAATAAATTCTCTATAAATTACATTGTAAATTATCCGTAAATTATTTAATAAATTGTAAATAAATTACTCAGAAAATTTTTAATAAATTCTAAGAAAGTTCTGTATAAATTCCGAGTAAATTACTCGGTAAATTCTCAATAAATTCTTTGTAAATTACTCAGTTAATTATCCATAAGTTCTCAAAAAATTATGAGTCAATTACTATGTAAAGTATTAGAAAATTACTCTGTAAATTCCAAGAAAATAACGCAGTAAATTATCTGTAAATTCTTAGTAAATTATTTAATAAATTCTAAATAAATTACTGAGTAAATTCTCAATAAATTACTCCATAAATTCTCAGTAAATTAATGAGTGAGTTATTCAGTAATTTATCAGTAAATTACTCGATCAATTATTGGTAAATTCTTTGTAAATTACTCAGTAAATTACGTCGTAAATTCTCACTAAATTACTCAAGAAATTTCTCATTAAATTACACGTAAAATTCTCTATAAATTATTCAGCAAATTCTTAGTAATTTATCAGAAAATTCTGAGTAAATTCACAAAAAATTACAAGAATTTTTTTTGTGAATTAATCAGTAAATTATGAGTAAATTACTCAAAAAATTATCAGAAAATTCTATATAAATTCAAAGTAATTTCTTAGTAAATTATTCAGCAAATTACTTCATAAATTCGTAGTAAATTCTCTATAAATTACATTGTAAATTATCTGTAAATTATTTAATAAATTGTAAATAAATTACTCAAAAAATTTTCAATAAATTCTAAGAAAGTTCTGTATAAATTCTGAGTAAATTACTCGGTAAATTCTCAATAAATTCTCCGTAAATTACTCAGTTAATTATCCATAAGTTCTCAAAAAATTCTGATTCAATTACTATGTAAAGTATTAGAAAATTACTATGTAAATTCCAAGAAAATAACGCAGTAAATTATCTGTAAATTCTTAGTAAATTATTTAAGAAATTCTAAATAAATTACTGAGTAAATTCTCAATAAGTTACTCCCTAAATTCTCAGTAAATTAATGAGTGAGTTATTCAGTAATTTATCAGTAAATTACTCGATAAATTCTCTGTAAATTACTCAGTAAATTATTGGTAAATTCACTGTAAATTACTCAGTAAATTACTTCGTAAATTCTCACTAAATTACTCAGGAAATTTCTCATTAAATTACACGTAAAATTCTCTATAAATTATTCAGCAAATTCTTAGTAATTTATCAGAAAATTCTGAGTAAATTCACAAAAAATTACAAAATTTTTTTTTGTGAATTAATCAGTAAATTATGAGTAAATTACTCAAAAAATTATCAGAAAATTCTATATAAATTCAAAGTAATTTCTTAGTAAATTATTCAGCAAATTACTTCATAAATTCGTAGTAAATTCTCTATAAATTACATTGTAAATTATCTGTAAATTATTTAATAAATTGTAAATAAATTACTCAAAAAATTTTCAATAAATTCTAAGAAAGTTCTGTATAAATTCTGAGTAAATTACTCGGTAAATTCTCAATAAATTCTCCGTAAATTACTCAGTTAATTATCCATAAGTTCTCAAAAAATTCTGATTCAATTACTATGTAAAGTATTAGAAAATTACTATGTAAATTCCAAGAAAATAACGCAGTAAATTATCTGTAAATTCTTAGTAAATTATTTAAGAAATTCTAAATAAATTACTGAGTAAATTCTCAATAAGTTACTCCCTAAATTCTCAGTAAATTAATGAGTGAGTTATTCAGTAATTTATCAGTAAATTACTCGATAAATTCTCTGTAAATTACTCAGTAAATTATTGGTAAATTCACTGTAAATTACTCAGTAAATTACTTCGTAAATTCTCACTAAATTACTCAGGAAATTTCTCATTAAATTACACGTAAAATTCTCTATAAATTATTCAGCAAATTCTTAGTAATTTATCAGAAAATTCTGAGTAAATTCACAAAAAATTACAAAATTTTTTTTTGTGAATTAATCAGTAAATTATGAGTAAATTACTCAAAAAATTGTCAGAAAATTCTATATAAATTCAAAATAATTTCTTAGTAAATTATTCAGCAAATTACTTCATAAATTCGTAGTAAATTCTCTATAAATTACATTGTAAATTATCTGTAAATTATTTAATAAATTGTAAATAAATTACTCAGAAAATTTTTAATAAATTCTAAGAAAGTTATGTATAAATTCCGAGTAAATTACTCGTTAAATTCTCAATAAATTCTCTGTAAATTACTCAGTTAATTATCCATAAGTTCTCAAAAAATTCTGAGTCAATTACTATGTAAAGTATTAGAAAATTACTCTGTAAATTCCAAGAAAATAACGCAGTAAATTATCTGTAAATTCTTAGTAAATTATTTAATAAAATCTAAATAAATTACTGGGTAAATTCTCAATAAATCACTCCCTAAATTCTCAGTAAATTAATGAGTGAGTTATTCAGTAATTTATCAGTAAATTACTCGATAAATTCTCTGTAAATTACTCAGTAAATTATTGGTAAATTCTCTGTAAATTACTCAGTAAATTACTTCGTAAATTCTCACTAAATTACTCAGGAAATTTCTCATTAAATTACACGTAAAATTCTCTAATAATTATTCAGCAAATTCTTAGTAATTTATCAGAAAATTCTGAGTAAATTCACAAAAAATTACAAGAATTTTTTGTGTTAATTAATCAGTAAATTATGAGTAAATTACTCAAAAACTTGTCAGAAAATTCTATATAAATTCAAAGTAATTTCTTAGTAAATTATTCAGCAAATTACTTCATAAATTCGTAGTAAATTCTCAATAAATTACTCCTTAAGCTTTCAATAAATTCTCTATAAATTACATTGTAAATTATCTGTAAATCATTTAATAAATTGTAAATAAATTACTCAGAAAATTTTTAATAAATTCGAAGAAAATTCTGTATAAATTTCGAGTAAATTACTTGGTAAATTCACAATAAATTCCTCAGTTAATTATCCATAAGTTCTCAAAAAATTCTGAGTCAATTACTTAGTAAATTACTCTGTAAATTCCAAGAAAATAACACAGTAAATTATCTGTAAATTCTTAGTAAACTATTTAATAAATTCTAAATAAATTACTGAGTAAATTCACAAAAAATTACTCCCTAAATTCTCAGTAAATTACAAGTAAATTAATGAGTGAGTTATTCAGTAATTTATCAGTAAATTACTCCATAAATTTTCTGTAAATTACTTAGTAAATTATTGGTAAATTCTCTATAAATTACTCAGTAAATTACTTCGTAAATTCCCACTAAATTACTCAGAAAATTTCTCATTAAATTACACGTAAAATTCTCTATAAATTATTCAGCAAATTCTTAGTAATTTATCAGAAAATTCTGAGTAAATTCACAAAAAATTACAAGAATTTTTTTTGTGAATTAATCAGTAAATTGTGAGAAAATTACTCAAAAAATTGTCAGAAAATTCTATATAAATTCAAAGTAATTTCTTAGTAAGTTATTCAGCAAATTACTTCATAAATTCGTATTAAATTCTCAATATATTACTCGTTAAGCTTTCAATAAATTCTCTATAAATTACTTTGTAAATTATCTATAAATTATTTAATAAATTGTAAATAAATTAATCAGAAAATTTTCAATAAATTCTAAGAAAGTTCTGTATAAATTCTGAGTAAATTTCTCGGTAAATTCTCAATAAATTTTCCGTAAATTACTCAGTTAATTATCCATAAGTTCTCAAAAAATTCTGAGTCAATTGCTGTGTAAAGTATTAGAAAATTACTATGTAAATTCCAAGAAAATAATGCAGTAAATTATCTGTAAATTCTTAGTAAATTATTTAATAATTTCTAAATAATTTACTGAGTAAATTCTCAATAAATTCTCTGTAAATTACTCGATAAATTCTCTGTAAATTACTCAGTAAATTCCTTTGTAAATTCTCACTAAATTACTCAGGAAATTTCTCATTAAATTACACGTAAAATTCTCTATAAATTATTCAGCAAATTCTTAGTAATTTATCAGAAAATTCTGAGTAAATTCACAAAAAATTACAAGAATTTTTTTTGTGAATTAATCAGTAAATTATGAGTAAATTACTCAAAAAATTGTCAGAAAATTCTATATAAATTCAAAGTAATTTCTTACTAAATTATTCAGCAAATTACTTCATAAATTCGTAGTAAATTCTCTATAAATTACATTGTAAATTATCTGTAAATTATTTAATAAATTGTAAATAAATTACTCAGAAAATTTTTAATAAATTCTAAGAAAGTTCTGTATAAATTCCGAGTAAATTACTCGGTAAATTCTCAATAAATTCTCTGTAAATTACTCAGTTAATTATCCATAAGTTCTCAAAAAATTCTGAGTCAATTACTTAGTAAATTACTCTGTAAATTCCAAGAAAATAACGCAGTAAATTATCTGTAAATTCTTAGTAAATTATTTAATAAATTCTAAATAAATTACTGAGTAAATTCCCAATAAATTACTCCCTAAATTCTCAGTAAATTAATGAGTGAGTTATTCAGTAATTTATCAGTAAATTACTCGATAAATTCTCTGTAAATTACTCAGTAAATTATTGGTAAATTCTCTGTAAATTACTCAGTAAATTATTTCGTAAATTCTCACTAAATTACTCAGGAAATTTCTCATTAAATTACACGTAAAATTCTCAACAAATTATTCAGCAAATTTTTAGTAATTTATCAGAAAATTCTGAGTAAATTCACAAAAAATTACAAGAATTTTTTTTATGAATTAATCAGTAAATTATGAGTAAATTACTTAAAAAATAGAAGAAAATTCTATATAAATTCAAAGTAATTTCTTAGTAAATTATTCAGCAAATTACTTCATAAATTCGTAGTAAATTCTCAATAAATTACTCGTTAAGCTTTCAATAAATTCTCTATAAATTAGATTGTAAATTATCTGTAAATTATTTAATAAATTGTAAAGAAATTACTCAGAAAATTTTCAATAAATTCTAAGAAAATTCTGTATAAATTCCGAGTAAATTACTCGGTAAATTCTCAATAAATTCTCTGTAAATTACTCAGTTAATTATCCATAAGTTCTCAAAAAATTCTGAGTCAGTTACTTAGTAAATTACTCAGTAAATTATTAGAAAATTACTCTGTAAATTCCAAGAAAATAACGCAGTAAATTATCTGTAAATTCTTCATAAATTATTTAATAAATTCTAAATAAATTACTGAGTAAATTCTCAATAAATTACTCCCTAAATTCTAAGTAAATTACAAGTAAATTAGTGAGTGAGTTATTCAGTAAATTACTCGATAAATTCTCTGTAAATTACTTCGTAAATTCTCACTAAATTACTCAGGAAATTTCTCATTAAATTACACGTAAAATTCTCTATAAATTATTCAGCAAATACTTAGTAATTTATCAGAAAAGTCTGAGTAAATTCACAAAAAATTACAAGAATTTTTTTTGTGAATTAATCAGTAAATTATGAGTAAATTACTTCATAAATTCGTAGTAAATTCTCAGTAAATTACTCGTTAAGCTTTCAATAAATTCTCTATAAATTACACTGTAAATTATCTGTAAATTATTTAATAAATTGTAAATAAATTACTCAGAAAATTTTCAATAAATTCTAAGAAAATTCTGTATAAATTCCGAGTAAATTACTCGGTAAATTCTCAATAAATTCCCTGTAAATTACTCAGTTAATTATCCATAAGTTCTCAAAAAATTCTGAGTCAATCACTTAGTAAATTACTCAGTAAATTATTAGAAAATTACTCTGTAAATTCCCAGAAAATAACGCAGTAAATTATCTGTAAAATCTTAGTAAATTATTTAATAAATTCTAACTGAGTAAATTCTCAATAAATTACTCCCTAAATTCTCAGTAAATTACAAGTAAATTAATGAGTGAGTTATTCAGTAATTTCTTAGTAAATTACTAGATAAATTCTCTGTAAGTTACTCAGTAAATTATTGGTAAATTCTCGGTAAATTACTCAGTAAATTACTTATTAAATTCCCACTAAATTACTCAGGAAATTTCTCATTGAATTACACGTAAAGTTCTCTAATAATTATTCAGCAAATTCTTAGTAATTTATCAGAAAATTTTGAGTAGATTACTCAAAAAATTGTCAGAAAATTCTATTTAAATTCAAAGTAATTTCTTAGTAAATTATTCAGCAAATTACTTCATAAATTCGTAGTAAATTCTCAATAAATTACTCGTTAAACTTTCAATAAATTCTCTTTAAATTACATTGTAAATTATCTGTAAATTATTTAATAAATTGTAAATAAATTACTTAGAAAATTCGGTATAAATTCTGAGTAAATTACTCGGTAAATTCTCATTAAATTCTCTGTAAATTACTCAGTTAATTATCCATAAGTTCTCAAAAAATTCTGAGTCAATTACTTAGTAGATTACTCAGTAAATTATTAGAAAATTACTCTGTAAATTCCAAGAAAATAACGCAGTAAATTATCTGTAAATTCTTAGTAAATTATTTAATAAATTCTAACTGAGTAAATTCTCAATAAATTACTCCCTAAATTCTCCGTAAATTACAAGTAAATTAATGAGTGAATTATTCAATAATTTATCAGAAAATTACTCGATAAATTCTCTGTAAATTACTAAGTAAATTATTGGTAAATTCTCTGTAAATTACTCAGTAAATTACTTCCTAAATTCCAACTAAATTACTCAGGAAATTTCTCATTAAATTACATGTAAAATTCTTAGTAATTTATCAGAAAATTCTGAGTAAATTCACAAAAAATTACAAGAATTTTTTTTGTGAATTAATCAGTAAGTCATGAGTAAATTACTCAAAAAATTGTCAGAAAATTCTATATAAATTCAAAGTAATTTCTTTGTAAATTTTTCAGCAAATTACTTCATAAATTCGTAGTAAATTCTCAATAAATTACTCGTTAATCTTTCAATAAATTCTTTATCAATTACATTGTAAATTATCTGTAAATTATTTAATAAATTGTAAACAAATTACTCAGAAAATTTTCAATAAATTCTAAGAAAATTTTGTATAAATTCCGATTAAATTACTCGGTAAATTCTCAATAAATTCCCTGTAAATTACTCAGTTAATTATCCATAAGTTCTCAAAAAATTCTGAGTCAATCACTTAGTAAATTAGTCAGTAAATTATTAGAAAATTACTCTGTAAATTCCAAGAAAATAACGCAGTAAATTATCTGTAAATTCTTAGTAAATTATTTAATAAATTCTAACTGAGTAAATTCTCAATAAATTACTCCCTAAATTCTCAGTAAATTACAAGTAAATTAATGAGTGAATTATTCAATAATTTATCAGCAAATTACTCGATAAATTCTCTTTAAATTACTAAGTAAATTATTGGTAAATTCTCTGTAAATTACTCAGAAAATTATTTCCTAAATTCCAACTAAATTACTCAGGAAATTTCTCATTAAATTACACGTAAAATTCTCTATAAATTATTCAGCAAATTCTTACTAATTTACCAGAAAATTCTGAGAAAATTCACAAAAAATTACAAGAATTTTTTTTGCGAATTAATCAGTAAATTATGAGTAAATTATTCAAAAAATTGTCAGAAAATTCTATATAAATTCAAAGTAATTTCCTTGTAAATTATTCAGCAAATCACTTCATAAATTCGTAGTAAATTCTCAATAAATTACTCATTAAACTTTAAATAAATTCTCTATAAATTACATTGTAAATTATCAGTAAATTATTTAATAAATTGTAAATGAATTATTCAGAAAATTTTCAATAAATTCTAAGAAAATTATGTATAAATTCCGAGTAAATTACTCGGTAAATTCTCAATAAATTCTCTTAAATTACTCAGTTAATTATCCATAAGTTCTAAAAAAATTCTGAGTCAATTACTCAGTAAAGTATTAGAAAATTACTCAGTAAATCCCAAGAAAATAACGCAGCAAATTATCTGTAAATTCTTAGATAAATTCTAAATAAATTACTGAGTAAATTCTCAATAAATTACTCCCCAAATTCTCAGTAAATTACAAGTAAATTAATGAGTGAATTATTCAGTAATTTATCAGTAAATTGCTCGATAAATTCTCTGTAAATTACTCAGTAAATTATAGGTAAATTCTCTGTAAATTACTCAGCAAATTGCTTCGTAAATTCTCACTAAATTACTCAGGAAATTTCCCATTAAATTACACGTAAAATTCTCTATAAATTATTCAGCAAATTCTTAGTAATTTATAAGAAAATTCTGAGTAAATTCACAAAAAATTACAAGAATTTTTTTTGTGAATTAATCAGAAAATTATGAGTAAATTACTCAAAAAATTGTAAGAAAATTCTATATAAATTCAAAGTAATTTCTTAGTAAATTATTTAGCAAATTACTTCATAAATTCGTAGTAAATTCTCAATAAATTACTCGTTAAGCTTTCAATAAATTCTCTATAAATTACATTGTAAATTATCTGTAAATTATTTAATAAATTGTAAATAAATTACTCAGAAAATTTTCAATAAATTCTAAGAAAATTCTGTATAAATTCCGAGTAAATTACTTGGAAAATTCTCTGTAAATTACTCAGTTAATTATCCATAAGTTCTCAAAAAATTCTGAGTCAATTACTTAGTAAATTACTCAGTAAATTATTAGAAAATTACTCTGTAAATTCCAAGAAAATGACGCAGTAAATTATCTTTAAATTCTTAGTAAATTATTTAATAAATTCTAAATAAATTACTGAGTAAATTCTCAATAAACTACTCCCTAAATTCTCAGTAAATTAATGAGTGAGTTATTCAGTAATTTATCAGTAAATTACTCGATAAATTCTCCGTAAATTACTCAGTAAATTATTGGTAAATTCTCTGTAAATTACTCAGTAAATTACTTCGTAAATTCTCACTAAATTACTCAGGAAATTTCTCATTAAATTACACGTAAAATTCTCTATAAATTATTCAGCAAATTCTTAGAAATTTATCAGAAAATTCAGAGTAAATTCACAAAAAATTACAAGAATTTTTGTGTGAATTAATCAGTAAATTATGAGTAAATTACTCAAAAAATTGTCAGAAAATTCTATATAAATTCAAAGTAATTTCTTAGTAAATTATTCAGCAAATTACTTCATAAATTCGTAGTAAATTCTCAATAAATTACTCCTTAGGCTTTCAATAAATTCTCTATAAATTACAATGTAAATTATCTGTAAATTATTTAATAAATTGTAAATAAATTACTCAAAAATTTTTTAATAAATTCTAAGAAAATTCTGTATAAATTCCGAGTAACTTACTTGGTAAATTCTCAATAAATTCTCTGTAAATTACTCAGTTAATTATCCATATGTTCTCAAAAAATTCTGAGTCAATTACTTAGTAAATTACTCAGTAAATTCCAAGAAAATAACACAGTAAATTATCTGTAAATTCTCTGTAAATTATTTAATAAATTCTAAATAAATTACTGAGTAAATTCTCAATAAATTACTCCCTAAATTCTCAGTAAATTAATGAGTGAGTTATTCAGTAATTTATCAGTAAATTACTCGATAAATTCTCTGTAACTTACTCAGTAAATTATTGGTAAATTCTCTGTAAATTACTCAGTAAATTACTTCGTAAATTCCCACTAAATTACTCAGAAAATTTCTCATTAAATTACACGTAAAATTCTTTATAAATTATTCAGCAAATTCTTAGTAATTTATCAGAAAATTCTGAGTAAATTCACAAAAAATTACAAGAATTTTTTTTGTGAATTAATCAGTAAATTATGAGTAAATTACTCAAAAAATTGTCAGAAAATTCTATATAAATTCAAAGTAATTTCTTAGTAAATTATTCAGCAAATTACTTCATAAATTCGTAGTAAATTCTCAATAAATTACTCCTTAAGCTTTCAATAAATTCTCTATAAATTACATTGTAAATTATCTGTAAATTATTTAATAAATTGTAAATAAATTTCTCAGAAAATTTTCAATAAATTCTAAGAAAGTTCTGTATAAATTCTGAGTAAATTACTCGGTAAATTCTCAATAAATTCTCCGTAAATTACTCAGTTAATTATCCATAAGTTCTCAAAAAATTCTGAGTCAATTACTATGTGAAGTACTAGAAAATTACTATGTAAATTCCAAGAAAATAACGCAGTAAATTATCTGTAAATTCTTAGTAAATTATTTAATAATTTCTAAATAATTTACTGAGTAAATTCTCAATAAATTACTCCCTAAATTCTCAATAAATTAATGAGTGAGTTATTCAGTAATTTATCAGTAAATTACTCGATAAATTCTCTGTAAATTACTCAGTAAATTGCTTCGTAAATTCTCACTAAATTACTCAGGAAATTTCTCATTAAATTACACGTAAAATTCTCTATAAATTATTCAGCAAATTCTTTGTAATTTATCAGAAAATTCTGAGTAAATTCACAAAAAATTACAAGAATTTTTTTTGTGAATTAATCAGTAAATTATGAGTAAATTACTCAAAAAATTGTCAGAAAATTCTATATAAATTCAAAGTAATTTCTTAGTAAATTATTCAGCAAATTACTTCATAAATTCGTAGTAAATTCTCTATAAATTACATTGTAAATTATCTGTAAATTATTTAATAAATTGTAAATAAATTACTCAGAAAATTTTTAATAAATTCTAAGAAAGTTCTGTATAAATTCCGAGTAAATTACTCGGTAAATTCTCAATAAATTCTCTGTAAATTAATCAGTTAATTATCCATAAGTTCTCAAAAAATTCTGAGTCAATTACTTAGTAAATTACTCTGTAAATTCCAAGAAAATAACGCAGTAAATTATCTGTAAATTCTTAGTAAATTATTTAATAAATTCTAAATAAATTACTGAGTAAATTCTCAATAAATTACTCCCTAAATTCTCAGTAAATTAATGAGTGAGTTATTCAGTAATTTATCAGTAAATTACTCGATAAATTCTCTGTAAATTACTCAGTAAATTATTGGTAAATTCTCTGTAAATTACTCAGCAAATTACTTCGTAAATTCTCACTAAATTACTAAGGAAATTTCTCATTAAATTACACGTAAAATTCTCTATAAATTATTCAGCAAATTCTTAGTAATTTATCAGAAAATTCTGAGTAAATTCACAAAAAATTACAAGAATTTTTTTTGTGAATTAATCAGTAAATTATGAGTAAATTACTCAAAAAATTGTCAGAAAATTTTATATAAATTCAAAGTAATTTCTTAGTAAATTATTCAGCAAATCACTTCATAAATTCGTAGTAAATTCTCAATAAATTACTCCTTAAGCTTTGAATAAATTCTCTATAAATTACATTGTAAATTATCTGTAAATTATTTAATAAATTGTAAATAAATTACTTAGAAAATTTTTAATAAATTCTAAGAAAATTCGGTATAAATTCTTTGTAAATTACTCGGTAAATTCTGATTAAATTCTCTGTAAATTACTCAGTTAATTATCCATAAGTTCTCAAAAAATTCTAAGCCAATTACTTAGTAAATTACTCTGTAAATTCCAAGAAAATAACACAGTAAATTATCTGTAAATTCTTAGTAAATTATTTAAGAAATTCTAAATAAATTACTGAGTAAATTCACAAAAAATTACTCCCTAAATTCTCAGTAAATTACAAGTAAATTAATGAGTGAGTTATTCAGTAATTTATCAGTAAATTACTCGATAAATTCTCTGTAAATTACTCAGTAAATTATTGGTAAATTCTCTGTAAATTATTTCATAAGTTCCCACTAAATTACTCAGAAAATTTCTCATTAAATTACACGTAAAATTCTCTATAAATTATTCAGCAAATTCTTAGTAATTTATCAGAAAATTCTGAGTAAATTCACAAAAAATTACAAGAATTTTTGTTGTGAATTAATCAGAAAATTGTGAGTAAATTACTCAAAAAATTGTCAGAAAATTCTATATAAATTCAAAGTAATTTCTTAGTAAATTATTCAGCAAATTACTTCATAAATTCGTAGTAAATTCTCAATAAATTACTCCTTAAGCTTTCAATAAATTCTCTATAAATTACATTGTAAATTATCTGTAAATTATTTAATAAATTGTAAATAAATTACTCAGAAAATTTTTAACAAATTCTAAGAAAATTCTGTATAAATTCCGAGTAAATTACTTGGTAAATTCTCAATAAATTCTCTGTAAATTACTCAGTTAATTATCCATAAGTTCTCAAAAAATTCTGAGTCAATTACTTAGTAAATTACTCTGTAAATTCCAAGAAAATAACACAGTAAATTATCTGTAAATTCTTAGTAAATTATTTAAGAAATTCTAAATAAATTACTGAGTAAATTCACAAAAAATTACTCCCTAAATTCTCAGTAAATTACAAGTAAATTAATGAGTGAGTTATTCATTAATTTATCAGTAAATTACTCGATAAATTCTCTGTAAATTACTCAGTAAATTACTTCGTAAGTTCCCACTAAATTACTCAGAAAATTTCTCATTAAATTACACGTAAAATTCTCTATAAATTATTTAGCAAATTCTTAGTAATTTATCAGAAAATTCTGAGTAAATTCACAAAAAATTACAAGAATTTTTTTTGTGAATTAATCAGTAAATTGTGAGTAAATTACTCAAAAAATTGTCAGGAAATTCTATATAAATTCAAAGTAATTTCTTAGTAAGTTATTCAGCAAATTACTTTATAAATTCGTAGTAAATTCTCAATAAATTACTCGTTAAGCTTTCAATAAATTCTCTATAAATTACTTTGTAAATTATCTGTAAATTATTTACTAAATTGTAAATAAATTACTCAGAAAATTTTCAATAAATTCTAAGAAAGTTCTGTATAAATTCTGAGTAAATTACTCGGTAAATTCTCAATAAATTCTCCGTAAATTACTCAGTTAATTATCCATAAGTTCTCAAAAAATTCTGAGTCAATTACTTTGTAAAGTATTAGAAAATTACTATGTAAATTCCAAGAAAATAACGCAGTAAATTATTTGTAAATTCTTAGTAAATTATTTAATAATTTCTAAATAATTTACTGAGTAAATTCTCAATAAATTACTCCCTAAATTCTCAGTAAATTAATGAGTTAGTTATTCAGTAATTTATCAGTAAATTACTCGATAAATTCTCTGTAAATTACTCAGTAAATTACTTCGTAAATTCTCACTAAATTACTCAGGAAATTTCTCATTAAATTACACGTAAAATTCTTTATAAATTATTCAGCAAATTCTTAGTAATTTATCAGAAAATTCTGAGTAAATACACAAAAAATTACAAGAATTTTTTTTGTGAATTAATCAGTAAATTATGAGTAAATTACTCAAAAAATTGTCAGAAAATTCTATATAAATTCAAAGTAATTTCTTAGTAAATTATTCAGCAAATTACTTCATAAATTCGTAGGAAATTCTCTATAAATTACATTGTAAATTATCTGTAAATTATTTAATAAATTGTAAATAAATTACTCAGAAAATTTTTAATAAATTCTAAGAAAGTTCTGTATAAATTCCGAGTAAATTACTCGGTAAATTCTCAATAAATTCTCTGTAAATTACTCAGTTAATTATCCATAAGCTCTCAAAAAATTCTGAGTCAATTACTTAGTAAATTACTCAGTAAATTATTAGAAAATTACTCTGTAAATTCCAAGAAAATAACGCAGTAAATTATCTGTAAATTCTTAGTAAATTATTTAACAAATTCTAAATAAATTACTGAGTAAATTCTCAATAAATTACTCCCTAAATTCTAAGTAAATTACAAGTAAATTAGTGAGTGAGTTATTCAGTAAATTACTCGATAAATTCTCTGTAAATTACTCAGTAAATTACTTCGTAAATTCTCACTAAATTACTCAGGAAATTTCTCATTAAATTACACGTAAAATTCTCTATAAATTATTCAGCAAATTCTTAGTAATTTATCAGAAAATTCTGAGTAAATTCACAAAAAATTACAAGAATTTTTTTTGTGAATTAATCAGTAAATTATGAGTAAATTACTTAAAAAATAGAAGAAAATTCTATATAAATTCAAAGTAATTTCTTAGTAAATTATTCAGCAAATTACTTTATAAATTCGTAGTAAATTCTCAATAAATTAGTCGTTAAGCTTTCAATAAATTCTCTATAAATTACATTGTAAATTATCTGTAAATTATTTAATAAATTGTAAAGAAATTACTCAGAAAATTTTCAATAAATTCTAAGAAAATTCTGTATAAATTCTGAGTAAATTACTCGGTAAATTCTCAATAAATTCTCTGTAAATTACTCAGTTAATTATCCATAAGTTCTCAAAAAATTCTGAGTCAATTACTTAGTAAATTACTCAGTAAATTATTAGAAAATTACTCTGTAAATTCCAAGAAAATAACGCAGTAAATTATCTGTAAATTCTTAGTAAATTATTTAACAAATTCTAAATAAATTACTGAGTAAATTCTCAATAAATTACTCCCTAAATTCTAAGTAAATTACAAGTAAATTAGTGAGTGAGTTATTCAGTAAATTACTCGATAAATTCTCTGTAAATTACTCAGTAAATTACTTCGTAAATTCTCACTAAATTACTCAGGAAATTTCTCATTAAATTACACGTAAAATTCTCTATAAATTATTCAGCAAATTCTTAGTAATTTATCAGAAAATTCTGAGTAAATTCACAAAAAATTACAAGAATTTTTTTTGTGAATTAATCAGTAAATTATGAGTAAATTACTTCATAAATTCGTAGTAAATTCTCAATAAATTACTCGTTAAGCTTTCAATAAATTCTCTATAAATTACATTGTAAATTATCTGTAAATTATTTAATAAATTGTAAATAAATTACTCAGAAAATTTTCAATAAATTCTAAGAAAGTTCTGTATAAATTCCGAGTAAATTACTCGGTAAATTCTCTATAAATTACTCAGTTAATTATCCATAAGTTCTCAAAAAATTCTGAGTCAATTACTTAGTAAATTACTCAGTAAATTATTAGAAAATTACTCTGTAAATTCCAAGAAAATAACGCAGTAAATTATCTGTAAATTCTTAGTAAATTATTAAATAAATTCTAAATAAATTACTGAGTAAATTCTCAATAAATTACTCCCTAAATTCTCAGTAAATTACAAGTAAATTAATGAGTGAGTTATTCAGTAATTTATCAGTAAATTACTCGATAAATTCTCTGTAAATTACTCAATAAATTATTGGTAAATTCTCTGTAAATTACTCAGTAAATTACTTCGTAAATTCTCACTAAATTACTAAGGAAATTTCCCGTTAAATTACACGTAAAATTCTCTATAAATTATTCAACAAATTCTTAGTAATTTATCAGAAAATTCTGAGTAAATTCACAAAAAATTACAAGAATTTTTTTTGTGAATTAATCAGTAAATTATGAGTAAATTACTTCATAAATTCGTAGTAAATTCTCAATAAATTACTCGTTAAGCTTTCAATAAATTCTCAATAAATTACATTGTAAATTATCTGTAAATTATTTAATAAATTGTAAATAAATTACTCAGAAAATTTTCAATAAATTCTAAGAAAATTCGGTATAAATTCCCAGTAAATTACTCGGTAAATTCTCATTAAATTCTCTGTAAATTACTCAGTTAATTATCCATAAGTTCTCAAAAAATTCTGAGTCAATTACTTAGTAGATTTGTCACGCCCCCAAACCGCCCCTAGTAGTTTGGTGCCGTGATGGCCAGTAATCCGAGATTACCGAAGGTCGACTTACAAGAATCACACACAAACAGAGTATAAAATATGGGGCTTACAAGTGCGGAAGCAACCTATATACATACAGAATCTAAATAGTCCATGAGAGCCGTGCTTAAGTCCAATGAAATGACATACATTTTTACAAAGTCTTACAACTTAGATACAATAAGGGAATGAGATACAAAATACATCTTGACCAAAAGGCTTCTCAAGCCGACATATACAAGTACACATGAAATATAAGCTAAGAAGCATAATCTTCAAGATGGTACAAAATGCTAATCCAAAACACGTCAGCAATGCACCCAAAAAACACATCGGCTACACGTCTAGGCCTCATTGCCTTCTTGCTCATCACCTACATATATATAGAGAGGGTGAGCTTGGATACTCAGTGAATGATATTAGAAATAAAGGTTTTTGCATGATTGACATCCAAGATTTCTTTCAAAACAATACATAGCATACTTTACAATCAAGAGGGAAATCAAGTTCATTGCCGGCCTTTCAAGTTCTTTGGATGTTATTACATCTACATATTACAAGTGCGATGACATATCAAGACAAGAGTGCAGTTGCATTATAGTCCCCTGCAACTAAGGACTTTCAAGACAAGAGTGCAGTTGCATTATAGTCCCCTGCAGCTAAGGACTTTCAAGACAAGAGTGCAGTTGCATTATAGTCCCCTGCAGCTAAGGACTTTCAAGACAAGAGTGCAGTTGCATTATAGTCCCCTGCAGCTAAGGACTTTCAAGACATGTCATCAAAACAAGATAGTGTTTAATATACGAGTAGGGATAGCCATTCATGCTAGATCAAGTACTTTTCAAACAAGGCAAGACGAGATTTATGAAAGCAAGTGTAACATAGCTTTATTAAAAATACCACTCACATAGTTCTTCACACGTCGGGGTCAAGACAAGCCCAAGTCCTACAAACACATGGCAAAGCCTATTGAATGCACCTTCAACAAGTTTCGTATGTACACAAATGATTTTCGGAAAACATGCTGGGCACCAACCAGGTCTAGGCCGAGGTTCCACACCTCCTCGCCGAGGTGTGTTCCCGAGGGCCGCATGCAAGGAAAAGAGATCGGGAAACTCTGGGTTTCCCTCTGCTAATGAATATGAAGAACATGAGTATGAAAGCATGGAAAATATGAATGTTCGATCACAATCTGTTATCACAAATCTGGGATTTTCATGTTACGGGTTTGAAAACATGGACCTGGGTACCCATAGTTAAAAATCATGCAAGAACAAACACAAAACATGAGTCTAGGCAAAAAGCTTTCGGATCAAAACATGACTTTTCTTGAAGAACACATGAATGTCATTTTCTCTTTCAAAAAAATCGAATTTCAAGACGATGCATGGCTTACAAATCATATCCGATCATGCAATGCGATATCATGAACATAAGGAACATCATGAGCAGATCAAGAATCTAACCTTAGAACACGAATCTAGCGGTTTGATCTTAAGGAATCAAGCTTGAAGACTTACTTTCTCACTCTAGAACTCCTTCTTCCTCCTAGAGTTTCTCTCTCTACAAGGCAAGGTTATGACACTAAAATGATAAGTGCTCTCACTCGGTTCTGTGCTTAATCCCTCTGCTGGGACACGTGGCGGCGACTGGTTGGGTTCACCCTGAAAAGGTGGCTGACAGACTGGACAAAGCATGGTGGAAGGGTGTTCAACAAGCAAAACGGTATGGGCTTCCTGACAAGGCAATGACATCGGCTAATAACAAGGCGTATTTAACAAGCTACACGGAAAGGCACTCCGGCAAGGGGTGACATCGGCTAACAAAAGGACTTCGGCACTAAGGTGACAATGACCCCGGCTAGGAAGGACAACACTTGACTAAGCTGTGCCACATCTTGGCCTAGATGCGCCACACCTCGGCCTAGGTCGTACCACTCCAGGACGAGATCGCTTGGGTGCAAGGTAACATCTCGGCTAACGTGTCAAGGCAAGGACGGAGGTCAACAAGGGGTTCCAAGATACTTCTAGACTGAGGATGACCTCGGCTTGGGATAACATCGGCTAGCGTAACTCAGGCAAGGCGTGACCTAAGTTCCACATCAAGGAAGGAACAAGACAAGCATACTACACTTAGACAAATCACAAGGCTTCAAAACAAGGCACTGATCACATCCGCTCAAGCGAAACAAGTCACAAACATACACGTGCAAGCTTAACAAGTCATAATTATGCAGATGCTCATGAACATGATGAGAACATGAAATGTGGGTTCTTACAGTCTACCCTCCTTAAAGAAGTTTGGTCCCCAAACTTAAGTTACCTTGTCTTACGAATAACTCCGGGTAACGGATTTTCATCTCCTCTTCCTTTTCCCATGTGGCCTCCTTGCCATAATGCTTCTCCCATTCGATTTTCACCATTGATATCGACTTGTTTCTCAACTGTCTCACTTGTCTGTCGATAATTCTCATCGGCTTCTCTTCGTAGCCCAGGTCTTCATTAACTACAACCCCGGAGTAATCTATTACATGCAGTGGGTCTCGGATATATTTTCTCAGCATTGAAACATGGAATACGCCGTGGACTTGGCTCAATTCTGGCGGCAAAGCGAGTCTGTAAGCAACGGTGTTAACTTTCTCAAGAATTTCAAACGGCCCAATATATCGGGGTGCAAGTTTACCCTTCTTCCCAAATCTCGAAACTCCTGTCATCAGTGAGACCTTCAGAAATACATGATCCCCAATTTCAAATTCTAACTCCCTCCTTCTTTGGTCGGCATAACACTTCTGTCGACTCTGTGCGGTTTTAATCCTCTGCTGAATGAGTTTGATCTTTTCAGTTGTCACCTGAATCAACTCGGGGCCAATTAGAGCTTTGTCTCCTACCTCGGTCCAACATATCGGCGATCTGCACTTTCTTCCATACAAAGCTTCATACGGCGCCATGCCTACGCTGGCTTGATAACTGTTGTTGTACGCGAATTCCACTAATGGCAAATGCGATTCCCAGCTTCCCTGGAAATCCAATACGCATAGTCTGAGCATGTCTTCGAGTGTTTGGATCGTCCTCTCCGTTTGCCCGTCGATCTGGGGGTGAAAGGCTGTGCTAAATCTCAACTCTGTTCCCAAGGCTCCTTGTAAACTCTGCCAGAATCTAGAAACGAACTTCGGATCTCGGTCTGACACAATGGACATTGGCACGCCATGAAGCCTAACGATCTCATTCATGTACAATTCGGCAAGTCGGTCGGCATTGAATGTAGTCTTGACAGGCAAGAAGTGAGCTGACTTAGTAAACCTGTCGACTATAACCCAAATGGAATCCATACCTCTTTGCGTCCTCGGCAAACCCACTACGAAATCCATGGAGATGTGCTCCCATTTCCATTCAGGAATTGACAAGGGTTGAAGAAGTCCTGCCGGTCTCTGGTGTTCTGCCTTCACTTGCTGACAACTCAGACACTGAAATACAAACTCGGCTATCTCTCTTTTCATGTTTGGCCACCAAAAGGTCCGCTTTACGTCCTGATACATCTTGGTGCTCCCTGGATGAATGGCAAACTTAGAACTATGGGCCTCTTGCAAAATCTTCCTTTTCAACTCTGGTACGTCGGCTACACACAATCTCCCTTCAAACTTAAGCACTTAATTCTCCATGGTGTATCCTGGCCTCGGCTTGGTGACGAATTCATCAATTACCTTCTTGAGGAATTTATCCTCCCTCTGTCTGGTTTTCACTTCCTCAATAATGGTCGGTTCCACCGAAACCGCTGTCAGGCACGCCAAACTTCCAACTAACTTCCTGCTCAATGTGTCGGCTACGGGATTTGCCTTACCTGGGTGGTACTGAATCTGCATGTCATAATCCTTCAGTAGCTCGAGCCATCTTCTCTGCCTCATATTTAACTCTTTCTGAGTGAACAAGTACTTCAGACTCTTGTGGTCGGTGAAAACTTGGCAAGATGTTCCATACAAGTAATGACGCCATATCTTCAAAGCAAAAACCACGGCAGCTAGCTCCAGATCATGGGTAGGATAATTCTTTTCATTGGGCTTCAATTGACGAGACGCGTACGCTATGACTTTACCTTCTTGCATTAACACGCAACCCAGACCCTTATGTGAAACATCACTATAAATCTGAAATTCCTCATTAGCCGATGGTAGTACGAGAACTGGTGCTGTAACTAACCTCGTCTTCAGCTCCTGGAAAGCTGATTCTCTTTCATGGGTCCATTCATAAGCTGCTCCCTTCTTAGTTAGTTGTGTCAATGGCACTGCAATCCTCGAGAAATCCTTCACAAACTTTCTGTAATAACCTGCCAAACCCAGAAAACTACGAACCTCGGACACGTTGGTCGGCGTCGGCCAATTCACAACGGCTTCGATCTTACTGGGGTCAACTGATATACCGTCTTCATTAATCACATGCCCTAGAAATGAAATGCTGGAAAGCCAAAACTCGCATTTACTTAACTTGGCGTACAACTTTTTATCCCTCAAGGTCTGCAGGGCAAATCTCAGATGATTCTCGTGCTCGCTCGTACTCCCGGAATAGATCAATATGTTGTCGATAAATATAATGACAAACTCATCTAGGTATGGCTTAAAGACTCTGTTCATTAAGTCCATGAATGCTGCTGGGGCGTTGGTTACTCCGAAGGGCATTACCAAAAATTCGTAGTGGCCATATCTTGTCCGAAAAGCAGTTTTCTCGATGTCCTCGACTTTAACCTTCAACTGGTGGTAGCCTGACCTAAGGTCGATCTTGGAAAAGACTCGTGCTCCTCGTAGTTGATCAAGCAAATCATCAATCCTTGGCAATGGATACTTATTCTTAATGGTCACCTTATTAAGCTCTCTGTAGTCGATGCAAAGGCGAAGTGTGCCATCCTTTTTCTTAACAAACAGAACGGGTGCCCCCCATGGTGAAGTGCTCGGCCTGATAAATCCCTTTTCCAACAATTCTTGTAGTTGCAATTTTAGTTCTCTAAGTTCGGCTGGGGCCATTCTGTAGGGTGTTTTGGAGATAGGTTGTGTTCCTGACAAGACGTCCACAGTAAACTCTATTTCTCTATCGACAAGGTGGCCAGGCAACTCATTCGGAAAGACATCGGGGAATTCCTCAACCACGGGTATGTCGGCTAACTCAACACTTCCATTCGAATCACTTAGTATACTGCACAAATAACCCTGACATCCCTTTTGGATCAACTTGTAGGCCTTCATGGATGAGATTAAGTAAGGTGGGGGTACTACTCCTTTACCTTGGAAAATGACCTCGGCTTGGCTTGGGGTCTTCAATGTGACGCTCTTAGTAGCACAATTTATGGATGCATGGTTCGCTACTAACCAATCCATCCCCAATATGACATCGAAGTGGGTCATGCTTAATGGCATCAAATCAACTAACAACTCTACCCTCTCAATCATAACAATACACGCCCTATAAATGGATGTGACAATCATATTTCTCCCATATGGAGTAGACACAGATAATATGTAGTCAAGGGGTTCTAATTCTCTACTCAACTTCTCGGCAAATATAGTGGACACAAATGAATGCGTAGAACCCGAATCAATCAATACGTATGCATCTTGAGAACAAATTGAAATGGTACCTGACACCACTGCTTCAATATTCTGGGCGTCTCCTGGCACTAATGCGAAAACTCTGCCCTGCCTCGCCTGTATCCTCCCGACGTTGTTGTTCTGTGCAGAGCCCGAGGTGCTTCTATTCTTCTTTCCACTGTCGGTCCCTGCCTTCGGGCAGTCCTTCACACGATGACCTATCTCGCCGCACTCATAGCAAGCCCCTGTTGCCCAACGACAAACCCCGAAATGTAGCTTTCCACAACTCGTGCACACCGGCTTGGCGTTACCTTCCTGATTTGAGTTGCTGGAACTGTCTGTGCTCATTCTCTTCTTGGCATTGAACGGAACTCGACGGTTATCATAATTCTATCTCTTCCTCTGACCCTCACCTGAACCCTGGTATCGGTTTAAATTAGCTTCGGCCAAGATGGCCCTGTCCAGTACTCCAGCGTATGTCGGCATATTGAGCATATTGACCCGATCTTGTATCGGTCCACGTAACCCACTTTCGAACTTTCTCGCTTTTCGGTATTCGTCGTCAACCATATGAGGCGCATATCTCGCCAGTTCAGTAAAGGCACGATCGTATTCTGCGACTGTCTTGTTCCCTTGCATCAGATTCTGAAACTCCGTGGTTTTTCGGTCTCGGATTGTTGTAGAATAACTCCAAAAATTTTGCCCAAGTTAAACCCGGATTGCTTTCTCGGACCATCATCCACCACCTACGAGCATCGTCGTCTAATGTGAATGCTGCCAGGGATACCTTCTGAGCGTCTGTACTGGGGAAGATCTCAAACAACTTCTCCATCTCTAAGACCCACGCCTCGGCTTTCATTGGTTCTATGCCCCCTTGGAATCTTGGCGGTTTCATCTTCTTGAACTCTCTGATCAGAGTTATCGTGTCGTTCCCATACAAAGCTTGTGGTAGAGGCACTTGCGGTACTGGAGGGGGTGGAGCTGTATAACGGCCATTCGTCTGTTCGGCCTGCGTGGAAGTCGTACCAGTATCCTGTGGCCTAGGTTGTCTCTGCTCACGAACCAAGCCTTCGACTAACCTTTCCAATCTCTCCAATCTATCTTCTGAGCGGTCTCGGCCAACTGGAGGTCTACCTCTCCTCATGATGCTAGGAGAATGTAAGATGAGACTTTAAAAATAACTGAACAGGTAATACGTATACAAGTAACAAATGTCTATGCCGAAATGATGCACACGTAGTCAAGTAGCAAGTAATATGATGCAATCCTAACATCATTCTAAGGAAAATCCTAGGCTCTTTAGGACTCAAGGTGTGTGATTAACGTACTATAAGGAACGCGTGCTCTGATACCATTCTGTCATGCCCCCAAACCGCCCCTAGTAGTTTGGTGCCGTGATGGCCAGTAATCCGAGATTACCGAAGGCCGACTTACAAGAATCACACACAAACAGAGTATAAAATATGGGGCTTACAAGTGCGGAAGCAACCTATATACATACAGAATCTAAATAGTCCATGAGAGCCGTGCTTAAGTCCAATGAAATGACATACATTTTTACAAAGTCTTACAACTTAGATACAATAAGGGAATGAGATACAAAATACATCTTGACCAAAAGGCTTCTCAAGCCGACATATACAAGTACACATGAAATATAAGCTAAGAAGCATAATCTTCAAGATGGTACAAAATGCTAATCCAAAACACGTCGACAATGCACCCAAAAAACACATCGGCTACACGTCTAGGCCTCATTGCCTTCTTGCTCATCACCTACATATATATAGAGAGGGTGAGCTTGGATACTCAGTGAATGATATTAGAAATAAAGGTTTTTGCATGATTGACATCCAAGATTTCTTTCAAAACAATACATAGCATACTTTACAATCAAGAGGGAAATCAAGTTCATTGCCAGCCTTTCAAGTTCTTTGGATGTTATTACATCTACATATTACAAGTGCGATGACATATCAAGACAAGAGTGCAGTTGTATTATAGTCCCCTGCAACTAAGGACTTTCAAGACAAGAGTGCAGTTGCATTATAGTCCCCTGCAGCTAAGGACTTTCAAGACAAGAGTGCAGTTGCATTATAGTCCCCTGCAGCTAAGGACTTTCAAGACAAGAGTGCAGTTGCATTATAGTCCCCTGCAGCTAAGGACTTTCAAGACATGTCATCAAAACAAGATAGTGTTTAATATACGAGTAGGGATAGCCATTCATGCTAGATCAAGTACTTTTCAAACAAGGCAAGACGAGATTTATGAAAGCAAGTGTAACATAGCTTTATTAAAAATACCACTCACATAGTTCTTCACACGTCGGGGTCGAGACAAGCCCAAGTCCTACAAACACATGGCAAAGCCTATTGAATGCACCTTCAACAAGTTTCGTATGTACACAAATGATTTTCGGAAAACATGCTGGGCACCAACCAGGTCTAGGCCGAGGTTCCACACCTCCTCGCCGAGGTGTGTTCCCGAGGGCCGCATGCAAGGAAAAGAGATCGGGAAACTCTGGGTTTCCCTCTGCTGATGAATATGAAGAACATGAGTATGAAAGCATGGAAAATATGAATGTTCGATCACAATCTGTTATCACAAATCTGGGATTTTCATGTTACGGGTTTGAAAACATGGACCTGGGTACCCATAGTTAAAAATCATGCAAGAACAAACACAAAACATGAGTCTAGGCAAAAAGCTTTCGGATCAAAACATGACTTTTCTTGAAGAACACATGAATGTCATTTTCTCTTTCAAAAAAACCGAATTTCAAGACGATGCATGGCTTACAAATCATATCCGATCATGCAATGCGATATCATGAACATAAGGAACATCATGAGCAGATCAAGAATCTAACCTTAGAACACGAATCTAGCGGTTTGATCTTAAGGAATCAAGCTTGAAGACTTACTTTCTCACTCTAGAACTCCTTCTTCCTCCTAGAGTTTCTCTCTCTACAAGGCAAGGTTATGACACTAAAATGATAAGTGCTCTCACTCGGTTCTGTGCTTAATCCCTCTGCTGGGACACGTGGCGGCGACTGGTTGGGTTCACCCTGAAAAGGTGGCTGACAGACTGGACAAAGCATGGTGGAAGGGTGTTCAACAAGCAAAACGGTATGGGCTTCCTGACAAGGCAATGACATCGGCTAATAACAAGGCGTATTTAACAAGCTACACGGAAAGGCACTCCGGCAAGGGGTGACATCGGCTAACAAAAGGACTTCGGCACTAAGGTGACAATGACCCCGGCTAGGAAGGACAACACTTGACTAAGCTGTGCCACATCTTGGCCTAGATGCGCCACACCTCGGCCTAGGTCGTACCACTCCAGGACGAGATCGCTTGGGTGCAAGGTAACATCTCGGCTAACGTGTCAAGGCAAGGACGGAGGTCAACAAGGGGTTCCAAGATACTTCTAGACTGAGGATGACCTCGGCTTGGGATAACATCGGCTAGCGTAACTCAGGCAAGGCGTGACCTAAGTTCCACATCAAGGAAGGAACAAGACAAGCATACTACACTTAGACAAATCACAAGGCTTCAAAACAAGGCACTGATCACATCCGCTCAAGCGAAACAAGTCACAAACATACACGTGCAAGCTTAACAAGTCATAATTATGCAGATGCTCATGAACATGATGAGAACATGAAATGTGGGTTCTTACAAGATTACTCAGTAAATTATTAGAAAATTACTCTATAAATTCCAAGAAAATAACGCAATAAATTATCTGTAAATTCTTAGTAAATTATTTAATAAATTCTAACTGAGTAAATTCTCAATAAATTACTCCCTAAATTCTCAGTAAATTACAAGTAAATTAATGAGTGAATTATTCAATAATTTATCAGTAAATTACTCGATAAATTCTCTGTAAATTACTCAGTAAATTACTTCCTAAATTCCAACTAAATTACTCAGGAAATTTCTCATTAAATTACATGTAAAATTCTTAGTAATTTATCAGAAAATTCTGAGTAAATTCACAAAAAATTACAAGAATTTTTTTTGTGAATTAATCAGAAAGTTATGAGTAAATTACTCAAAAAATTGTCAAAAAATTCTATATAAATTCAAAGTAATTTCTTAGTAAATTTTTCAGCAAATTACTTCATAAATTCGTAGTAAATTCTCAATAAATTACTCGTTAAGCTTTCAATAAATTCTTTATAAATTACATTGTAAATTATCTGTAAATTATTTAATAAATTGTAAATAAATTACTCAGAAAATTTTCAATAAATTCTAAGAAAATTCTGTATAAATTTCGAGTAAAATACTCGGTAAATTCTCAATAAATTCCCTGTAAATTACTCAGTTAATTATCCATAAGTTCTCAAAAAATTCTGAGTCAATCACTTAGTAAATTACTCAGTAAATTATTAGAAAATTACTCTGTAAATTCCAAGAAAATAACGCAGTAAATTATCTGTAAATTCTTAGTAAATTATTTAATAAATTCTAACTGAGTAAATTCTCAATAAATTACTCCCTAAATTCTCATTAAATTACAAGTAAATTAATGAGTGAGTTATTCAGTAATTTCTCAGTAAATTACTCGATAAATTCTCTGTAAGTTATTCAGTAAATTATTGGTAAATTCTCGGTAAATTACTCAGTAAATTACTTCGTAAATTCCCACTAAATTACTCAGGAAATTTCTCATTAAATTACACGTAAAGTTCTCTAATAATTATTCAGCAAATTCTTAGTAATTTATCAGAAAATTTTGAGTAGATTACTCAAAAAATTGTCAGAAAATTCTATATAAATTCAAAGTAATTTCTTAGTAAATTATTCAGCAAATTACTTCATAAATTCATAGTAAATTCTCAATAAATTACTCGTTAAACTTTCAATAAATTCTCTATAAATTACATTGTAAATTATCTGTAAATTATTTAATAAATTGTAAATAAATTACTTAGAAAATTTTTAATAAATTCTAAGAAAATTCGGTATAAATTCTGAGTAAATTACTCGGTAAATTCTCATTAAATTCTCTGCAAATTACTCAGTTAATTATCCATAAGTTCTCAAAAAATTCTGAGTCAATTACTTAGTAGATTACTCAGTAAATTATTAGAAAATTACTCTGTAAATTCCAAGAAAATAACGCAGTAAATTATCTATAAATTCTTAGTAAATTATTTAATAAATTCTAACTCAGTAAATTCTCAATAAATTACTCCCTAAATTCTCCGTAAATTACAAGTAAATTAATGAGTTAATTATTCAATAATTTATCAGTAAATTACTCGATAAATTCTCTGTAAATTACTAAGTAAATTATTGGTAAATTGTAGGAACCCACACTTCATGTCCTCATCATGTTCATGAGCATCGGTATGATTATGACTTGTTTAGCTTGCATGTGTATGTTGTGATTTGTTTCGCTTGAGCTAATGCGATCCGTGTCTTGATTTGGAAGCCTTGTGATTTGTCTAAGTGTAGTATGCTTGTCTTATTCCTTCCTTGATGTGAAACTTAGGTTATGCCTTGCCTGAGTTATGCTAGCCGACGTTATTCCAATGCCGAGGTCATCTTTAGTCTAGCATTAGTATCTTGAAACCCCTTGTCGACCTCAGTCCTTGCCTTGACCACATTAGCCGAGATATTACCTTGCAACCAAGTGATCTCGTCCTGGAAGTGGTATGACCTAGGCCGAGGTGTGGCGCATCTAGGCCAAGATGTGGCACAGCTTAGTCAAGTGTTGTCCTTCCTAGCCGAGGTCATTGTCACCTTAGTTGTCGAAGTCTTTGTTAGCCGATGTCACCCCTTGCCGGAGTACCACTCCGTGTAGCTTGTTAGATATGCCTTGCTGTTGGCCGATGTCATAGTCTGTCAGAAAGCCCATACCGCTTTGCTTGTTGAACACCCTTCCACCATGCTTTGTCTGGCCTGTCAGCCACCTTTTCAGGATGAACCCAACCAGTCGCCGCCACGTGTCTCAGCAGAGGGTTAACCCCAGAACCGGGTATAGAAAACTATCATTTTAGTATCATAAACTTGCCTTGTAGAGAGAGAAGCTCTAGGAGGAAGAAAGAGTTTTAGAGTGAGGAAGTAGATCTTCAAGCTTGATTCCTAGAGATCCAACCGTTAGATCCGCGTTCCAAGGTTAGATTCTTGATCTGCTCATGATGTTCTTTATGTTTATGTTATTGCATTGCATGATTGGAAATGATTTGTAAGCCATGCATCGTTTTGAAGCTCGATTCTAGAAAGAGAAAATGACATTCATGTGTTCTTCAAGAAAGTCTTGTTTTGATCCGAAAGCTTTTCGCCTAGACTCAAGTTTTGTGTTTGTTCTTGCATGATTTTCAACTACGAGTACCCAGGTCCACGTTTTCAAACTCATAGCACGAAAATCCCAGATTGTGATGGCAGATTATGATCAAACATTCGTATTTTTCATGTTTTCACACTCATGTTCTTCATGTTCATCAACAGAGGGAAACCCAGAGTTTCCCGACCTCTTTTCCTTGCATGTGGCCCTCGGGAACACACCTCGGCAAGGAGGTGTGGAACCTTGGCCTAGACCTGGTTGGTGCCCAGCATGTTTTCCGAAAACATTTGTGTACATGAGAGACTTGTTTGAAAGCGCATTCAATAGGCTTTGCCATGTGTTGTAGGACTTGGGCTTGTCTCGACCCCGACGTGTGAAGAAACGATGTGAGTGGTATTTCTAATAAAGCTATGTTACACTTGTTTTGATAAATCTTGTTTTGCCTTGTTTTGAAAAGTACTTGATCTAGCATGAATGACTATCCCTATTTTGTATATCAAATGCTATCTTGTTTTGATGACTCGTCTTGAAAGTCCTTAGTTGCAGGGGACTATAATGCAACTGCACTCTTGTCTTGACAGTCCTTAGTGCTAGAGGACTCTAAACTTTCGCAGCACAGCTTGTCTTGACAGTCCTTAGTGCTAGAGGACTCTAAACTTTCGCAGCACAGCTTGTCTTGACAGTCCTTAGTGCTAGAGGACTATAAACTTTCGCAGCACAGCTTGTCTTGAAAGTCCTTAGTTGCAGGGGACTCTAATGCAACTGCACTCTTGTCTTGGGAATGTCATCACCCTCTTGTATTAAGTAGATGTAATAACATCCAAAGAACTTGAAAGGCCGGCAATGAACTTGATTTCCCTCTTGATTGTAGAGTATGCTATGTATTGTTTTGAAAGAAATCTTGGATATCAATCATGCAAACCTTTATTTCTAATATCATTCACTGAGTATCCAAGCTCACCCTCTCTATATATATATGTAGGTGATGAACAAGAAGGCATTGAGGCCTAGACGTGATTGCCGATGTGTTTTGGGCGCATAGCCGACATGTTTTGGATTTGTGTTTTGCATCGTCTTGAAGATCATGCTTCTCGGCTTATTTTTTCATTTGCACTTGTATATGTCGGCTTGAGAAGCCTTTTGGTCAAGATGTGTTTTGTGTTTCATTTCATTCTTGCTGTACCTAAATTGTAAGACTTGTAAAGATGTTTGATGTATGACATTCCATTGGACTTATGCACGGCTCTCATGGACTATTTAGATTTTGTATATGTATATATATTGCTTCCGTACTTGTAAGCCCCATATTTTATACTCTGATTGTGTGTGATTTTTGTAAGACGGCCTTCGGTAACCTCGGGTTACTGGCCATCACGGCACCAAACTACTAGGGGCGGTTTGGGGGCGTGACATAAATTCTCTGTAAATTACTCAGTAAATTACTTCCTAAATTCCAACTAAATTACTCAGGAAATTTCTCATTAAATTACATGTAAAATTCTTAGTAATTTATCAGAAAATTCTGAGTAAATTCACAAAAAATTACAAGAATTTTTTTTGTGAATTAATCAGTAAGTCATGAGTAAATTACTCAAAAAATTGTCAGAAAATTCTATACAAATTCAAAGTAATTTCTTTGTAAATTTTTCAGCAAATTACTTCATAAATTCGTAGTAAATTCTCTATAAATTACTCGTTAATCTTTCAATAAATACTTTATAAATTACATTGTAAATTATCTGTAAATTATTTAATAAATTGTAAACAAATTACTCAGAAAATTTTCAACACATTCTAAGAAAATTCTGTATAAATTCTGATTAAATTACTCGGTAAATTCTCAATAAATTCCCTGTAAATTACTCAGTTAATTATCCATAAGTTCTCAAAAAATTCTGAGTCAATCACTTAGTAAATTACTCAGTAAATTATTAGAAAATTACTCTGCAAATTCTAAGAAAATAACGCAGTAAATTATCTGTAAATTCTTAGTAAATTATTTAATAAATTCTAACTTAGTAAATTCTCAATAAATTGCTCCCCAAATTCTCAGTAAATTAATGAGTGAATTATTCAATAATTTATCAGCAAATTACTCGATAAATTCTCTGTAAATTACTAAGTAAATTATTGGTAAATTCTCTGTAAATTACTCAGAAAATTACTTCCTAAATTCCAACTAAATTACTCAGGAAATTTCTCATTAAATTACACGTAAAATTCTCTATAAATTATTCAGCAAATTCTTACTAATTTATCAGAAAATTCTGAGTAAATTCACAAAAAATTACAAGAATTTTTTTTTGCGAATTAATCAGTAAATTATGAGTAAATTATTCAAAATTTTGTCAGAAAATTCTATATAAATTCAAAGTAATTTCTTTGTAAATTATTCAGCAAATCACTTCATAAATTCGAAGTAAATTCTCAATAAATTACTCGTTAAACTTTAAATAAATTCTCTATAAATTACATTGTAAATTATCAGTAAATTATTTAATAAATTGTAAATAAATTATTCAGAAAATTTTCAATAAATTCTAAGAAAATTCTGTATAAATTCCGAGTAAATTACTCGGTAAATTCTCAATAAATTCTCTGTAAATTACTCAGTTAATTATCCATAAGCTCTAAAACTATTCTTAGTCAATTATTCAGTAAAGTATTAGAAAATTACTCTGTAAATCCCAAGAAAATAACGCAGCAAATTATCTGTAAATTCTTAGATAAATTCTAAATAAATTACTCCCCAAATTCTCAGTAAATTACAAGTAAATTAATGAGTGAATTATTCAGTAATTTATCAGTAAATTGCTCGATAAATTCTCTGTAAATTACTCAGTAAATTATTGGTAAATTCTCTGTAAATTACTCAGGAAATTTCCCATTAAATTACACGTAAAATTCTCTATAAATTATTCAGCAAATTCTTAGTAATTTATCAGAAAATTCTGAGTAAATTCACAAAAAATTACAAGAATTTTTTTTGTGAATTAATCAGTAAATTATGAGTAAATTACTTAAAAAATTGTCAGAAAATTCTATATAAATTCAAAGTAATTTCTTAGTAAATTATTCAGCAAATTACTTCATAAATTCGTAGTAAATTCTCTATAAATTACATTGTAAATTATCTGTAAATTATTTAATAAATTGTAAATAAATTACTCAAAAAAATTTTAATAAATTCTAAGAAAGTTCTGTATAAATTCCGAGTAAATTACTTGGTAAATTCTCAATAAATTCTCTGTAAATTACTCAGTTAATTATCCATAAGTTCTCAAAAAATTCTCAGTCAATTACTTAGTAAATTACTCTGTAAATTCCAAGAAAATAACGCAGTAAATTATCTGTAAATTCTTAGTAAATTATTTAAGAAATTCTAAATAAATTACTGAGTAAATTCACAAAAAATTACTCCCTAAATTCTCAGTAATTAATGAGTGAGTTATTCAGTAATTTATCAGTAAATTACTCGATAAATTCTCTGTAAATTACTCAGTAAATTATTGGTAAATTCTCTGTAAATTACTCAGTAAATTACTTCGTAAGTTTCCACTAAATTACTCAGAAAATTTCTCATTAAATTACACGTAAAATTCTCTATAAATTATTCAGCAAATTCTTAGTAATTTATCAGAAAATTCTGAGTAAATTCACAAAAAATTACAAGAATTTTTTTTGTGAATTAATCAGTAAATTGTGAGTAAATTACTCAAAAAATTGTCAGAAAATTCTATATAAATTCAAAGTAATTTCTTAGTAAGTTATTCAGCAAATTACTTCATAAATTCGTAGTAAATTCTCAATAAATTACTCGTTAAGCTTTCAATAAATTCTCTATAAATTACTTTGTAAATTATCTGTAAATTATTTACTAAATTGTAAATAAATTACTCAGAAAATTTTCAATAAATTCTAAGAAAGTTCTGTATAAATTCTGAGTAAATTACTCGGTAAATTCTCAATAAATTCTCCGTAAATTACTCAGTTAATTATCCATAAGTTCTTAAAAAATTCTGAGTCAATTACTATGTAAAGTATTAGAAAATTACTATGTAAATTCCAAGAAAATAACGCAGTAAATTATCTGTAAATTCTTAGTAAATTATTTAATAATTTCTAAATAATTTACTGAGTAAATTCTCAATAAATTACTCCCTAAATTCTCAGTAAATTCATGAGTTAGTTATTCAGTAATTTATCAGTAAATTACTCGATAAATTCTCTGTAAATTACTCAGTAATTTACTTCGTAAATTCTCACTAAATTACTCAGGAAATTTCTCATTAAATTACACATAAAATTCTCTATAAATTATTCAGCAAATTCTTAGTAATTTATCTGAAAATTCTGAGTAAATACACAAAAAATTACAAGAATTTTTTTTGTGAATTAATCAGTAAATTATGAGTAAATTACTCAAAAAATTGTCAGAAAATTCTATATAAATTCAAAGTAATTTCTTAGTAAATTATTCAGCAAATTACTTCATAAATTCGTAGTAAATTCTCTATAAATTACATTGTAAATTATCTGTAAATTATTTAATAAATTGTAAATAAATTACTCAGAAAATTTTTAATAAATTCTAAGAAAGTTCTGTATAAATTCCGAGTAAATTACTCGGTAAATTCTCAATAAATTCTCTGTAATTACTCAGTTAATTATCCATAAGTTCTCAAAAAATTCTGAGTCAATTACTTAGTAAATTACTCTGTAAATTCCAAGAAAATAACGCAGTAAATTATCTGTAAATTCTTAGTAAATTATTTAATAAATTCTAAATAAATTACTGAGTAAATTCTCAATAAATTACTCCCTAAATTCTCAGTAAATTAATGAGTGAGTTATTCAGTAATTTATCAGTAAATTACTCGATAAATTCTCTGTAAATTACTCAGTAAATTATTGGTAAATTCTCTGTAAATTACTCAGTAAATTACTTCGTAAATTCTCACTAAATTACTCAGGAAATTTCTCATTAAATTACACGTAAAATTCTCTATAAATTATTCAGCAAATTCTTAGTAATTTATCAGAAAATTCTGAGTAAATTCACAAAAAATTACAAGAATTCTTTTTGTGAATTAATCAGTAAATTATGAGTAAATTACTAAAAAAATAGAAGAAAATTCTATATAAATTCAAAGTAATTTCTTAATAAATTATTCAGCAAATTACTTCATAAATTCGTAGTAAATTCTCAATAAATTACTCGTTAAGCTTTCAATAAATTCTCTATAAATTACATTGTAAATTATCTGTAAATTATTTAATAAATTGTAAAGAAATTACTCAGAAAATTTTCAATAAATTCTAAGAAAATTCTGTATAAATTCCGAGTAAATTACTCGGTAAATTCTCAATAAATTCTCTGTAAATTACTCAGTTAATTATCCATAAGTTCTCAAAAAATTCTGAGTCAATTACATAGTAAATTACTCAGTAAATTATTAGAAAATTACTCTGTAAATTCCAAGAAAATAACGCAGTAAATTATCTGTAAATTCTTAGTAAATTATTTAATAAATTCTAAATAAATTACTGAGTAAATTCTCAATAAATTACTCCCTAAATTCTAAGTAAATTACAAGTAAATTAGTGAGTGAGTTATTCAGTAAATTACTCGATAAATTCTCTGTAAATTAGTCAGTAAATTACTTCGTAAATTCTCACTAAATTACTCAGGAAATTTCTCATTAAATTACACGTAAAATTCTCTATAAATTATTCAGCAAATTCTTAGTAATTTATCAGAAAATTCTGAGTAAATTCACAAAAAATTACAAGAATTTTTTTTGTGAATTAATCAGTAAATTATGAGTAAATTATTTCATAAATTCGTAGTAAATTCTCAATAAATTACTCGTTAAGCTTTCAATAAATTCTCTATAAATTACATTGTAAATTATCTGTAAATTATTTAATAAATTGTAAATAAATTACTCAGAAAATTTTTAATAAATTCTTAGAAAGTTCTGTATAAATTCCGAGTAAATTACTCGGTAAATTCTCTATAAATTACTCAGTTAATTATCCATAAGTTCTCAAAAAATTCTGAGTCAATTACTTAATAAATTACTCAGTAAATTATTAGAAAATTACTCTGTAAATTACAAGAATATAACGCAGTAAATTATCTGTAAATTCTTAGTAAATTATTTAATAAATTCTAAATAAATTACTGAGTAAATTCTCAATAAATTACTCCCTAAGTTCTCAGTAAATTACAAGTAAATTAATGAGTGAGTTATTCAGTAATTTATCAGTAAATTACTCAATAAATTATTGGTAAATTCTCTGTAAATTACTTCTTAAATTCTCACTAAATTACTCAGGAAATTTCCCGTTAAATTACACGTAAAATTCTCTATAAATTATTCAGCAAATTCTTAGTAATTTATCAGAAAATTCTGAGTAAATTCACAAAAAATTACAAGAATTTTTTTTGTGAATTAATCAGTAAATTATGAGTAAATTACTTCATAAATTCGTAGTAATTCTCAATAAATTACTCGTTAAGCTTTCAATAAATTCTCAATAAATTACATTGTAAATTATCTGTAAATTATTTAATAAATATTAAATAAATTACTCATAAAATTTTCAATAAATTCTAAGAAAATTCGGTATAAATTCCCAGTAAATTACTCGGTAAATTCTCATTAAATTCTCTATAAATTACTCAGTTAATTATCCATAAGTTCTCAAAAAATTCTGAGTCAATTACTTAGTAGATTACTCAGTAAATTATTAGAAAATTACTCTGTAAATTCCAAGAAAATAACGCAGTAAATTATCTGTAAATTCTTAGTAAATTATTTAATAAATTCTAACTGAGTAAATTCTCAATAAATTACTCCCTAAATTCTCAGTAAATTACAAGTAAATTAATGAGTGAGTTATTCAGTAATTTCTCAGTAAATTACTCGATAAATTCTCTGTAAGTTACCCAGTAAATTATTGGTAAATTCTCGGTAAATTACTCAGTAAATTACTTCGTAAATTCCCACTAAATTACTCAGGAAATTTCTCATTAAATTACACGTAAAGTTCTCTAATAATTATTCAGCAAATTCTTAGTAATTTATCAGAAAATTTTGAGTAGATTACTCAAAAAATTGTCAGAAAATTCTATATAAATTCAAAGTAATTTCTTAGTAAATTATTCAGCAAATTACTTCATAAATTCGTAGTAAATTCTCAATAAATTACTCGTTAAACTTTCAATAAATTCTCTATAAATTACATTGTAAATTATCTGTAAATTATTTAATAAATTGTAAATAAATTACTTAGAAAATTTTTAATAAATTCTAAGAAAATTCGGTATAAATTCTGAGTAAATTACTCGGTAAATTCTCATTAAATTCTCTGTAAATTACTCAGTTAATTATCCATAAGTTCTCAAAAAATTCTGAGTCAATTACTTAGTAGATTACTCAGTAAATTATTAGAAAATTACTCTGTGAATTCCAAGAAAATAACGCAGTAAATTATCTATATATTCTTAGTAAATTATTTAATAAATTCTAACTGAGTAAATTCTCAATAAATTACACCCTAAATTCTCCGTAAATTACAAGTAAATTAATGAGTGAATTATTCAATAATTTATCAGTAAATTACTCGATAAATTCTCTGTAAATTACTAAGTAAATTATTGGTAAATTCTCTGTAAATTACTCCGGAAATTTCTCATTAAATTACATGTAAAATTCTTAGTAATTTATCAGAAAATTCTGAGTAAATTCACAAAAAATTACAAGAATTTTTTTTGTGAATTAATCAGTAAGTCATGAGTAAATTACTCAAAATTGTCAGAAAATTCTATATAAATTCAAAGTAATTTCTTTGTAAATTTTTCAGCAAATTACTTCATAAATTCGTAGTAAATTCTCAATAAATTACTCGTTAATCTTTCAATAAATACATTATAAATTACATTGTAAATTATCTGTAAATTATTTAATAAATTGTAAACAAATTACTCAGAAAATTTTCAACAAATTCTAAGAGAATTCTGTATAAATTCCGATTAAATTACTCGGTAAATTCTCAATAAATTCCCTGTAAATTACTCAGTTAATTATCCATAAGTTCTCAAAAAATTCTGAGTCAATCACTTAGTAAATTACTCAGTAAATTATTAGAAAATTACTCTGCAAATTCCAAGAAAATAACGCAGTAAATTATCTGTAAATTCTTAGTAAATTATTTAATAAATTCTAACTGAGTAAATTCTCAATAAATTACTCCCCAAATTCTCAGTAAATTAATGAGTGAATTATTCAATAATTTATCAACAAATTACTCGATAAATTCTCTGTAAATTACTAAGTAAATTATTGGTAAATTCTCTGTAAATTACTCAGAAAATTACTTCCTAAATTCCAACTAAATTACTCAGGAAATTTCTCATTAAATTACACGTAAAATTCTCTATAAATTATTCAGCAAATTCTTACTAATTTATCAGAAAATTCTGAGTAAATTCACAAAAAATTACAAGAATTTTTTTTTGCGAATTAATCAGTAAATTATGAGTAAATTATTCAAAAAATTGTCAGAAAATTCTATATAAATTCAAAGTAATTTCTTTGTAAATTATTCAGCAAATCACTTCATAAATTCGTAGTAAATTCTCAATAAATTACTCGTTAAACTTTAAATAAATTCTCTATAAATTACATTGTAAATTATCAGCAAATTATTTAATAAATTGTAAATAAATTATTCAGAAAATTTTCAATAAATTCTAAGAAAATTCTGTATAAATTCCGAGTAAATTACTCAGTAAATTCTCAATAAATTCTCTGTAAATTACTCAGTTAATTATCCATAAGTTCTAAAACAATTCTGAGTCAATTACTCAGTAAAGTATTAGAAAATTACTCTGTAAATCCCAAGAAAATAACGCAGCAAATTATCTGTAAATTCTTAGATAAATTCTAAATAAATTACTCCCCAAATTCTCAGTAAATTACAAGTAAATTAATGAGTGAATTATTCAGTAATTTATCAGTAAATTGCTCGATAAATTCTCTGTAAATTACTCAGTAAATTATTGGTAAATTCTCTGTAAATTACTCAGTAAATTACTTCGTAAATTCCCACTAAATTACTCAGAAAATTTCTCATTAAATTACACGTAAAATTCTCTATAAATTATTCAGCAAATTCTTAGTAATTTATCAGAAAATTCTGAGTAAATTCACAAAAAATTACAAGAATTTTTTTTGTGCATTAATCAGTAAATTGTGAGTAAATTACTCAAAAAATTGTCAGAAAATTCTATATAATTCAAAGTAATTTCTTAGTAAGTTATTCAGCAAATTACTTCATAAATTCGTAGTAAATTCCCAATGAATTACTCGTTAAGCTTTCAATAAATTCTCTATAAATTACTTTGTAAATTATCTGTAAATTATTTACAAAATTGTAAATAAATTACTAAGAAAATTTTCAATAAATTCTAAGAAAGTTCTGTATAAATTCTGAGTAAATTACTCGGTAAATTCTCAATAAATTCTCCGTAAATTACTCAGTTAATTATCCATAACTTCTCAAAAAATTCTGAGTCAATTACTATGTAAAGTATTAGAAAATTACTATGTAAATTCCAAGAAAATAACGCAGTAAATTATCTGTAAATTCTTAGTAAATTATTTAATAATTTCTAAATAATTTACTGAGTAAATTCTCAATAAATTACTCCCTAAATTCTCAGTAAATTAATGAGTTAGTTATTCAGTAATTTATCAGTAAATTACTCGATAAATTCTCTGTAAATTACTCAGTAAATTACTTCGTAAATTCTCACTAAATTACTCAGGAAATTTCTCATTAAATTACACGTAAAATTCTCTATAAATTATTCAGCAAATTCTTAGTAATTTATTAGAAAATTTTGAGTAAATTCACAAAAAATTACATGAATTTTTTTTGTGAATTAATCAGTAAATTATGAGTAAATTACTCAAAAAATTGTCAGAAAATTCTATATAAATTCAAAGTAATTTCTTAGTAAATTATTCAGCAAATTACTTCATAAATTCGTAGTAAATTCTCTATAAATTACATTGTAAATTATCTGTAAATTATTTAATAAATTGTAAATAAATTACTCAGAAAATTTTTAATAAATTCTAAGAAAGTTCGGTATAAATTCCGAGTAAATTACTCGGTAAATTCTCAATAAATTCTCTGTAAATTACTCAGTTAATTATCCATAAGTTCTCAAAAAATTCTGTGTCAATTACTTAGTAAATTACTCTGTAAATTCCAAGAAAATAACGCAGTAAATTATCTGTAAATTCTTAGTAAATTATATAATAAATTCTAAATAAATTACTGAGTAAATTCTCAATAAATTACTCCCTAAATTCTCAGTAAATTAATGAGTGAGTTATTCAGTAATTTATCAGTAAATTACTCGATAAATTCTCTGTAAATTACTCAGTAAATTATTGGTAAATTCTCTGTAAATTACTCAGTAAATTACTTCGTAAATTCTCACTAAATTACTCAGGAAATTGCTCATTAAATTACACGTAAAATTCTCTATAAATTATTCAGCAAATTCTTAGTAATTTATCAGAAAATTCTGAGTAAATTCCCAAAAAATTACAAGAATTTTTTGTGTGAATTAATCAGTAAATTATGAGTAAACTACTCAAAAAATTGTCAGAAAATTTTATATAAATTCAAAGTAATTTCTTAGTAAATTATTCAGCAAGTTACTTCATAAATTCGTAGTAAATTCTCAATAAATTACTCCTTAAGCTTTCAATAAATTCTCTATAAATTACATTGTAAATTATCTGTAAATTATTTAATAAATTGTAAATAAATTACTCAGAAAATTTTTAATAAATTCTAAGAAAATTCTGTATAAATTTCGAGTAAATTACTTGGTAAATTCTCAATAAATTCTCTGTAAATTACTCAGTTAATTATCCATAAGTTCTCAAAAAATTCTGAGTCAATTACTTAGTAAATTACTCTGTAAATTCCAAGAAAATAACACAGTAAATTATCTGTAAATTCATAGTAAATTATTTAATAAATTCTAAATAAATTACTGAGTAAATTCGTCAAAAAATTACTCCCTAAATTCTCAGTAAATTAATGAGTGAGTTATTCAGTAATTTATCAGTAAATTACTCGATAAATTCTCTGTAAATTACTCAGTAAATTATTGGTAAATTCTCTGTAAATTACTCAGTAAATTACTTCGTAAATTCCTACTAAATTACACAGAAAATTTCTCATTAAATTACACGTAAAATTCTCTATAAATTATTCAGCAAATTCTTAGTAATTTATCAGAAAATTCTGAGTAAATTCACCAAAAATTACAAGAATTTTTTTTGTGCATTAATCAGTAAATTGTGATTAAATTACTCAAAAAATTGTCAGAAAATTCTATATAAATTCAAAGTAATTTCTTAGTAAGTTATTCAGCAAATTACTTCATAAATTCGTAGTAAATTCTCGATAAATTACTCGTTAAGCTTTCAATAAATTCTCTATAAATTACTTTGTAAATTATCTGTAAATTATTTACTAAATTGTAAATAAATTACTAAGAAAATTTTCAATAAATTCTAAGAAAGTTCTGTATAAATTCTGAGTAAATTACTCGGTAAATTCTCAATAAATTCTCCGTAAATTACTCAGTTAATTATCCATAAGTTCTCAAAAAATTCTGAGTCAATTACTATGTAAAGTATTAGAAAATTACTATGTAAATTCCAAGAAAATAACGCAGTAAATTATCTGTAAATTCTTAGTTAATTATTTAATAATTTCTAAATAATTTACTGAGTAAATTCTCAATAAATTACTCCCAAAATTCTCAGTAAATTAATGAGTTAGTTATTCAGTAATTTATCAGTAAATTACTCGATAAATTCTCTGTAAATTACTCAGTAAATTACTTCGTAAATTCTCACTAAATTACTCAGGAAATTTCTCATTAAATTACACGTAAAATTCTCTATAAATTATTCAGCAAATTCTTAGTAATTTATTAGGAAATTCTGAGTAAATTCACAAAAAATTACATGAATTTTTTTTTGTGAATTAATCAGTAAATTATGAGTAAATTACTCAAAAAATTGTCAGAAAATTCTATATAAATTCAAAGTAATTTCTTAGTAAATTATTCAGCAAATTACTTCATAAATTCGTAGTAAATTCTCTATAAATTACATTGTAAATTATCTGTAAATTATTTAATAAATTGTAAATAAATTACTCAGAAAATTTTTAATAAATTCTAAGAAAGTTCTGTATAAATTCCGAGTAAATTACTCGGTAAATTCTCAATAAATTCTCTGTAAATTACTCAGTTAATTATCCCTAAGTTCTCAAAAAATTCTGTGTCAATTACTTAGTAAATTACTCTGTAAATTCCAAGAAAATAACGCAGTAAATTATCTATAAATTCTTAGTAAATTATATAATAAATTCTAAATAAATTACTGAGTAAATTCTCAATAAATTACTCCCTAAATTCTCTGTAAATTACTCAGTAAATTATTGGTAAATTCTCTGTAAATTACTCAGTAAATTACTTCGTAAATTCTCACTAAATTACTCAGGAAATTGCTCATTAAATTACACGTAAAATTCTCTATAAATTATTCAGCAAATTCTTAGTAATTTATCAGAAAATTCTGAGTAAATTCACAAAAAATTACAAGAATTTTTTGTGTGAATTAATCAGTAAATTATGAGTAAATTACTCAAAAAATTGTCAGAAAATTCTATATAAATTCAAAGTAATTTCTTAGTAAATTATTCAGCAAGTTACTTCATAAATTCGTAGTAAATTCTCAATAAATTACTCCTTAAGCTTTCAATAAATTCTCTATAAATTACATTGTAAATTATCTGTAAATTATTTAATAAATTGTAAATAAATTACTCAGAAAATTTTTAATAAATTCTAAGAAAATTCTGTATAAATTCCGAGTAAATTACTTGGTAAATTCTCAATAAATTCTCTGTAAATTACTCAGTTAATTATCCATAATATAGCGATCCCAGGTTTACCCTTGTTGTATAGTGATCCGGACATGTGTCCGTGGATGTTGGTAGTTGTTTATTATCTTGTTTACATCCTTTCTTACTTTGTATTTGAGTTATAGGATGTGTTGAGCGGGTTTGTTACAGGTTAGTTGAGTTTAGAAACCAAAACTAGTTGCCCAGATTTTTTGGCCTGTACGCTCGAGCGGAGGTGTTGGCGCTCGAGCGTAGATTACATCCATCCAGTATCTTGTTGTGCAGTGTTGTGAGCTCGAGCGTAGGGTTGGGAGCTCGAGCGGAGGCCTGGTTCTGCAAAAGTGCTGGGCGAGTGCATTCTGCGCTCGAGCGGGAGGTTGGCCGCTCGAGCGGAAGTCTGTGAGTGGACGCTCGAGCGGGGTGTTTTACGCTCGAGCGGAGACCTGGGTTAAAGTTCCGAAATTGTGACTTTTCAAATCACTTTTTCACTTTCTCTTCTCTCTCTTACTTTTCCAAAATCACCATTGTTGAGCCTCTCACTCTAGACTCTACCTTCTCTCTAGGTTTTGATCTAGTAGGAGTGATTTACTCACCTTTGGCCTTTACAAAAAGGTTGTTGATCGTCGAGGGCTTCATTTTAATCTGAAAATCTCGGATTTTGGAGCACGTTGGGTTTTGTCGTCTTCTCCTTTGGGACTCCGAATTTGAGGTAGGGATAACCTACTCCTCTCTATGGGTTTTGTCTTTAAATTTTGGTATTTTGAGATGTTGGGCTTGGTTTGGTAATTTTGTGAAAGTTTGGGGTTTTATTCATAATAAACCTAGATGCATGTTTGGCATAGAAAAGTGGAATGATTGTTGAATCATTGATGAAAATGGGACCTAAGGGTTGAAATGGTAATTATGGAAAATGGCCTAATTACATTGTTTAATTAATTGAGATAATTAATTGGTGAGAAATGAGGAAATGAAATGTTGATTGAATATCCATTTGTGCATTTATTTTCTGTTTTAGAAATAACTGCTTTGGGCTATCGGTGAAGGATAGTCGAGATTGTTGTAGACAATGCATGATGATTAGGTAAACAGAAACTAATCAATGGAATGTGTCATGGAACCTGACGGTTGATAGAATACATTAATTGTGTGTATTGTGTGATTGTATATAGAACCAATGTGTTTATATACGTTATGTGTAGAGGAGGAGATAGGGGATGTACTCCGCGGTTTAGGGGAAGATAGGGGATGTACCTCTAAACCGGATAGGTATTGGGAGGAGATAGGGGATGAACTCCGTAGACAGAGCTCATATGCTTGTCTAGAGAAGTGAAGATAGAGCTCATATGCTTATCTTTGTGAAGTGTGGATACAGCTTGTATGCTTATCTGTGGATATTGTTGATATACATATCTGTTGTAGAGTGTGGATACAGCTTGTGTGCTTATCTGTGGATATTGTTGATATACATATCTGTTGAGAATGTGGATATAGCTTTTATGCTTATCTGAATGTGAGATATAGTTTTTATACATATCTGTGGAAATGATGATAGAGCTAGCATGCTTATCTGTTGAAAAAGGGAAAATGAAAAGTAATTGGGACTTGTAAGTCGTTGACATAAATATGTAATTTATGTGATTGTATCAGTGTTGACCAACTATCAATTGCTAATGTTTTAGTCATTGTCCATGGTTGGTTTAGTGTATTTCTACTGGGCTGTGGCTCACCCTATATGGGAATATCATTTTCAGGTACAGGAAGCATGCCACCTCCAAGGACATAGTTCGGGAGGCTTGAGGCGGGCATAGTGTAGTTGTTTTACTTTTGATGTATTACATGTAACTTCAAGCCAAGGGCTTAATGTGTAAACGAGTTAGAACTCTTTGTTGTAACCAAGTGTTAACTTGGAAAGCTGTAAGCCCGTAGGGCATTTTGTTATGAGGTTAACATGTAATACTTATGTAATGGAATTCTAATGATTGTTAAAGGGATGCGGTTAGTTTAAATGTAAATGCATGTCTTATCTGATGGGTTTATTGTTATTATTTTGAGGGCGTTACACAGTAAATTATCTGTAAATTCTTAGTAAATTATTTAATAAATTCTAAATAAATTACTGAGTAAATTCGTCAAAAAATTACTCCCTAAATTCTCAGTAAATTACAAGTAAATTAATGAGTGAGTTATTCAGTAATTTATCAGTAAATTACTCGATAAATTCTCTGTAAATTACTCAGTAAATTATTGGTAAATTCTCTGTAAATTACTCAGTAAATTACTTCGTAAATTCCCACTAAATTACACAGAAAATTTCTCATTAAATTACACGTAAAATTCTCTATAAATTATTCAGCAAATTCTTAGTAATTTATAAGAAAATTCTGAGTAAATTCACAAAAAATTACAAGAATTTTTTTTGTGCATTAATCAGTAAATTGTGAGTAAATTACTCAAAAAATTGTCAGAAAATTCTATATAAATTCAAAGTAATTTCTTAGTTAGTTATTCAGCAAATTACTTCATAAATTCGTAGTAAATTCTCAATAAATTACTCGTTAAGCTTTCAATAAATTCTCTATAAATTACTTTGTAAATTATCTGTAAATTATTTACTAAATTGTAAATACATTACTAAGAAAATTTTCAATAAATTCTAAGAAAGTTCTGTATAAATTCTGAGTAAATTACTCGGTAAATTCTCAATAAACTCTCCGTAAATTACTCAGTTAATTATCCATAAGTTCTCAAAAAATTCTGAGTCAATTACTATGTAAAGTATTAGAAAATTACTATGTAAATTCCAAGAAAATAACGCAGTAAATTATCTGTAAATTCTTAGTAAATTATTTAATAATTTCTAAATAATTTACTGAGTAAATTCTCAATAAATTACTCCCTAAATTCTCAGTAAATTAATGAGTTAGTTATTCAGTAATTTATCAGTAAATTACTCGATAAATTCTCTGTAAATTACTCAGTAAATTACTTCGTTAATTCTCACTAAATTACTCAGGAAACTTCTCATTAAATTACACGTAAAATTCTCTATAAATTATTCAGCAAATTCTTAGTAATTTATCCGAAAATTCTGAGTAAATTCACAAAAAATTACATGAATTTTTTTTGTGAATTAATCAGTAAATTATGAGTAAATTACTCAAAAAATTGTCAGAAAATTCTATATAAATTCAAAGTAATTTCTTAGTAAATTATTCAGCAAATTACTTCATAAATTCGTAGTAAATTCTCTATAAATTACATTGTAAATTATCTGTAAATTATTTAATAAATTGTAAATAAATTACTCAGAAATTTTTTAATAAATTCTAAGAAAGTTCTGTATAAATTCCGAGTAAATTACTCGGTAAATTCTCAATAAATTCTCCGTAAATTACTCAGTTAATTATCCATAAGTTCTCAAAAAATTCTGAGTCAATTACTTAGTAAATTACTCTGTAAATTCTAAGAAAATAACGCAGTAAATTATCTGTAAATTCTTAGTAAATTATTTAATAAATTCTAAATAAATTACTGAGTAAATTCTCAATAAATTACTCCCTAAATTCTCAGTAAATTAATGAGTGAGTTATTCAGTAATTTATCAGTAAACTACTCGATAAATTCTCTGTAAATTACTCAATAAATTCTCTGTAAATTCTCTGTAAATTACTCAGTAAATTACTTCGTAAATTCCCACTAAATTACTCAAGAAATTTCTCATTAAATTACACGTAAAATTCTCTATAAATTATTCAGCAAATTCTTAGTAATTTATCAGAAAATTCTGAGTAAATTCACAAAAAATTACAAGAATTTTTTGTGTGCATTAATCAGTAAATTATGAGTAAATTACTCAAAAAATTGTCAGAAAATTCTACATAAATTCAAAGTAATTTCTTAGTAAATTATTCAGCAAATTACTTCATAAATTCGTAGTAAATTCTCAATAAATTACTCCTTAAGCTTTCAATAAATTCTCTATAAATTACATTGTAAATTATCTGTAAATTATTTAATAAATTGTAAATAAATTACTCAAAAAAATTTTAATAAATTCTAAGAAAATTCTGTATAAATTCCGAGTAAATTACTTGGTAAATTCTCAATAAATTCTCTGTAAATTACTCAGTTAATTATCCATAAGTTCTCAAAAAATTCTGAGTCAATTACTTAGTAAATTACTCTGTAAATTCCAAGAAAATAACACAGTAAATTATCTGTAAATTCTTAGTAAATTATTTAATAAATTCTAAATAAATTACTGAGTAAATTCGTCAAAAAATTACTCCCTAAATTCTCAGTAAATTACAAGTAAATTAATGAGTGAGTTATTCAGTAATTTATCAGTAAATTACTCGATAAATTCTCTGTAAATTACTCAGTAAATTATTGGTAAATTCTCTGTAAATTACTCAGTAAATTACTTCGTAAATTCCCACTAAATTACACAGAAAATTTCTCATTAAATTACACGTAAAATTCTCTATAAATTATTCAGCAAATTCTTAGTAATTTATAAGAAAATTCTGAGTAAATTCACAAAAAATTACAAGAATTTTTTTTGTGCATTAATCAGTAAATTGTGAGTAAATTACTCAAAAAATTGTCAGAAAATTCTATATAAATTCAAAGTAATTTCTTAGTTAGTTATTCAGCAAATTACTTCATAAATTCGTAGTAAATTCTCAATAAATTACTCGTTAAGCTTTCAATAAATTCTCTATAAATTACTTTGTAAATTATCTGTAAATTATTTACTAAATTGTAAATACATTACTAAGAAAATTTTCAATAAATTCTAAGAAAGTTCTGTATAAATTCTGAGTAAATTACTCGGTAAATTCTCAATAAACTCTCCGTAAATTACTCAGTTAATTATCCATAAGTTCTCAAAAAATTCTGAGTCAATTACTATGTAAAGTATTAGAAAATTACTATGTAAATTCCAAGAAAATAACGCAGTAAATTATCTGTAAATTCTTAGTAAATTATTTAATAATTTCTAAATAATTTACTGAGTAAATTCTCAATAAATTACTCCCTAAATTCTCAGTAAATTAATGAGTTAGTTATTCAGTAATTTATCAGTAAATTACTCGATAAATTCTCTGTAAATTACTCAGTAAATTCTCACTAAATTACTCAGGAAACTTCTCATTAAATTACACGTAAAATTCTCTATAAATTATTCAGCAAATTCTTAGTAATTTATCCGAAAATTCTGAGTAAATTCACAAAAAATTACATGAATTTTTTTTGTGAATTAATCAGTAAATTATGAGTAAATTACTCAAAAAATTGTCAGAAAATTCTATATAAATTCAAAGTAATTTCTTAGTAAATTATTCAGCAAATTACTTCATAAATTCGTAGTAAATTCTCTATAAATTACATTGTAAATTATCTGTAAATTATTTAATAAATTGTAAATAAATTACTCAGAAAATTTTTAATAAATTCTAAGAAAGTTCTGTATAAATTCCGAGTAAATTACTCGGTAAATTCTCAATAAATTCTCCGTAAATTACTCAGTTAATTATCCATAAGTTCTCAAAAAATTCTGAGTCAATTACTTAGTAAATTACTCTGTAAATTCTAAGAAAATAACGCAGTAAATTATCTGTAAATTCTTAGTAAATTATTTAATAAATTCTAAATAAATTACTGAGTAAATTCTCAATAAATTACTCCCTAAATTCTCAGTAAATTAATGAGTGAGTTATTCAGTAATTTATCAGTAAACTACTCGATAAATTCTCTGTAAATTACTCAATAAATTCTCTGTAAATTCTCTGTAAATTACTCAGTAAATTACTTCGTAAATTCCCACTAAATTACTCAAGAAATTTCTCATTAAATTACACGTAAAATTCTCTATAAATTATTCAGCAAATTCTTAGTAATTTATCAGAAAATTCTGAGTAAATTCACAAAAAATTACAAGAATTTTTTGTGTGCATTAATCAGTAAATTATGAGTAAATTACTCAAAAAATTGTCAGAAAATTCTACATAAATTCAAAGTAATTTCTTAGTAAATTATTCAGCAAATTACTTCATAAATTCGTAGTAAATTCTCAATAAATTACTCCTTAAGCTTTCAATAAATTCTCTATAAATTACATTGTAAATTATCTGTAAATTATTTAATAAATTGTAAATAAATTACTCAAAAAAATTTTAATAAATTCTAAGAAAATTCTGTATAAATTCCGAGTAAATTACTTGGTAAATTCTCAATAAATTCTCTGTAAATTACTCAGTTAATTATCCATAAGTTCTCAAAAAATTCTGAGTCAATTACTTAGTAAATTACTCTGTAAATTCCAAGAAAATAACACAGTAAATTATCTGTAAATTCTTAGTAAATTATTTAATAAATTCTAAATAAATTACTGAGTAAATTCGTCAAAAAATTACTCCCTAAATTCTCAGTAAATTACAAGTAAATTAATGAGTGAGTTATTCAGTAATTTATCAGTAAATTACTCGATAAATTCTCTGTAAATTACTCAGTAAATTATTGGTAAATTCTCTGTAAATTACTCAGTAAATTACTTCGTAAATTCCCACTAAATTACACAGAAAATTTCTCATTAAATTACACGTAAAATTCTCTATAAATTATTCAGCAAATTCTTAGTAATTTATAAGAAAATTCTGAGTAAATTCACAAAAAATTACAAGAATTTTTTTTGTGCATTAATCAGTAAATTGTGAGTAAATTACTCAAAAAATTGTCAGAAAATTCTATATAAATTCAAAGTAATTTCTTAGTTAGTTATTCAGCAAATTACTTCATAAATTCGTAGTAAATTCTCAATAAATTACTCGTTAAGCTTTCAATAAATTCTCTATAAATTACTTTGTAAATTATCTGTAAATTATTTACTAAATTGTAAATACATTACTAAGAAAATTTTCAATAAATTCTAAGAAAGTTCTGTATAAATTCTGAGTAAATTACTCGGTAAATTCTCAATAAACTCTCCGTAAATTACTCAGTTAATTATCCATAAGTTCTCAAAAAATTCTGAGTCAATTACTATGTAAAGTATTAGAAAATTACTATGTAAATTCCAAGAAAATAACGCAGTAAATTATCTGTAAATTCTTAGTAAATTATTTAATAATTTCTAAATAATTTACTGAGTAAATTCTCAATAAATTACTCCCTAAATTCTCAGTAAATTAATGAGTTAGTTATTCAGTAATTTATCAGTAAATTACTCGATAAATTCTCTGTAAATTACTCAGTAAATTCTCACTAAATTACTCAGGAAACTTCTCATTAAATTACACGTAAAATTCTCTATAAATTATTCAGCAAATTCTTAGTAATTTATCCGAAAATTCTGAGTAAATTCACAAAAAATTACATGAATTTTTTTTGTGAATTAATCAGTAAATTATGAGTAAATTACTCAAAAAATTGTCAGAAAATTCTATATAAATTCAAAGTAATTTCTTAGTAAATTATTCAGCAAATTACTTCATAAATTCGTAGTAAATTCTCTATAAATTACATTGTAAATTATCTGTAAATTATTTATTAAATTGTAAATAAATTACTCAGAAAATTTTTAATAAATTCTAAGAAAGTTCTGTATAAATTCCGAGTAAATTACTCGGTAAATTCTCAATAAATTCTCCGTAAATTACTCAGTTAATTATCCATAAGTTCTCAAAAAATTCTGAGTCAATTACTTAGTAAATTACTCTGTAAATTCTAAGAAAATAACGCAGTAAATTATCTGTAAATTCTTAGTAAATTATTTAATAAATTCTAAATAAATTACTGAGTAAATTCTCAATAAATTACTCCCTAAATTCTCAGTAAATTAATGAGTGAGTTATTCAGTAATTTATCAGTAAACTACTCGATAAATTCTCTGTAAATTACTCAATAAATTCTCTGTAAATTACTCAGTAAATTACTTCGTAAATTCCCACTAAATTACTCAAGAAATTTCTCATTAAATTACACGTAAAATTCTCTATAAATTATTCAGCAAATTCTTAGTAATTTATCAGAAAATTCTGAGTAAATTCACAAAAAATTACAAGAATTTTTTGTGTGCATTAATCAGTAAATTATGAGTAAATTACTCAAAAAATTGTCAGAAAATTCTATATAAATTCAAAGTAATTTCTTAGTAAATTATTCAGCAAATTACTTCATAAATTCGTAGTAAATTCTCAATAAATTACTCCTTAAGCTTTCAATAAATTCTCTATAAATTACATTGTAAATTATCTGTATATTATTTAATAAATTGTAAATAAATTACTAAAAAAAAATTTAATAAATTCTAAGAAAATTCTGTATAAATTCCGAGTAAATTACTTGGTAAATTCTCAATAAATTCTCTGTAAATTACTCAGTTAATTATCCATAAGTTCTCAAAAAATTCTGAGTCAATTACTTAGTAAATTACTCTGTAAATTCCAAGAAAATAACACAGTAAATTATCTGTAAATTCTTAGTAAATTATTTAATAAATTCTAAATAAATTACTGAGTAAATTCGTCAAAAAATTACTCCCTAAATTCTCAGTAAATTACAAGTAAATTAATGAGTGAGTTATTCAGTAATTTATCAGTAAATTACTCGATAAATTCTCTGTAAATTACTCAGTAAATTATTGGTAAATTCTCTGTAAATTACTCAGTAAATTACTTCGTAAATTCCCACTAAATTACACAGAAAATTTCTCATTAAATTACACGTAAAATTCTCTATAAATTATTCAGCAAATTCTTAGTAATTTATAAGAAAATTCTGAGTAAATTCACAAAAAATTACAAGAATTTTTTTTGTGCATTAATCAGTAAATTGTGAGTAAATTACTCAAAAAATTGTCAGAAAATTCTATATAAATTCAAAGTAATTTCTTAGTTAGTTATTCAGCAAATTACTTCATAAATTCGTAGTAAATTCTCAATAAATTACTCGTTAAGCTTTCAATAAATTCTCTATAAATTACTTTGTAAATTATCTGTAAATTATTTACTAAATTGTAAATACATTACTAAGAAAATTTTCAATAAATTCTAAGAAAGTTCTGTATAAATTCTGAGTAAATTACTCGGTAAATTCTCAATAAACTCTCCGTAAATTACTCAGTTAATTACCCTTAAGTTCTCAAAAAATTCTGAGTCAATTACTATGTAAAGTATTAGAAAATTACTATGTAAATTCCAAGAAAATAACGCAGTAAATTATCTGTAAATTCTTAGTAAATTATTTAATAATTTCTAAATAATTTACTGAGTAAATTCTCAATAAATTACTCCCTAAATTCTCAGTAAATTAATGAGTTAGTTATTCAGTAATTTATCAGTAAATTACTTGATAAATTCTCTGTAAATTACTCAGTAAATTACTTCGTTAATTCTCACTAAATTACTCAGGAAATTTCTCATTAAATTACACGTAAAATTCTCTATAAATTATTCAGCAAATTCTTAGTAATTTATCCGAAAATTCTGAGTGAATTCACAAAAAATTACATGAATTTTTTTTGTGAATTAATCAGTAAATTATGAGTAAATTACTCAAAAAATTGTCAGAAAATTCTATATAAATTCAAAGTAATTTCTTAGTAAATTATTCAGCAAATTACTTCATAAATTCGTAGTAAATTCTCTATAAATTACATTGTAAATTATCTGTAAATTATTTAATAAATTGTAAATAAATTACTCAGAAAATTTTTAATAAATTCTAAGAAAGTTCTGTATAAATTCCGAGTAAATTACTCGGTAAATTCTCAATAAATACTCCGTAAATTACTCAGTTAATTATCCATATGTTCTCAAAAAATTCTGAGTCAATTACTTAGTAAATTACTCTGTAAATTCTAAGAAAATAACGCAGTAAATTATCTGTAAATTCTTAGTAAATTATTTAATAAATTCTAAATAAATTACTGAGTAAATTCTCAATAAATTACTCCCTAAATTCTCAGTAAATTAATGAGTGAGTTATTCAGTAATTTATCAGTAAACTACTCGATAAATTCTCTGTAAATTACTCAATAAATTATTGGTAAATTCTCTGTAAATTACTCAGTAAATTACCACTAAATTACTCAAGAAATTTCTCATTAAATTACACGTAAAATTCTCTATAAATTATTCAGCAAATTCTTAGTAATTTATCAGAAAATTCTGAGTAAATTCACAAAAAATTACAAGAATTTTTTGTGTGCATTAATCAGTAAATTATGAGTAAATTACTCAAAAAATTGTCAGAAAATTCTATATAAATTCAAAGTAATTTCTTAGTAAATTATTCAGCAAATTACTTCATAAATTCGTAGTAAATTCTTAATAAATTACTCCTTAAGCTTTCAATAAATTCTCTATAAATTACATTGTAAATTATCTGTAAATTATTTAATAAATTGTAAATAAATTACTCAAAAAAATTTTAATAAATTCTAAGAAAATTCTGTATAAATTCCGAGTAAATTACTTGGTAAATTCTCAATAAATTCTCTGTAAATTACTCAGTTAATTATCCATAAGTTCTCAAAAAATTCTGAGTCAATTACTTAGTAAATTACTCTGTAAATTCCAAGAAAATAACACAGTAAATTATCTGTAAATTCTTAGTAAATTATTTAATAAATTCTAAATAAATTACTGAGTAAATTCGTCAAAACATTACTCCCTAAATTCTCAGTAAATTACAAGTAAATTAATGAGTGAGTTATTCAGTAATTTATCAGTAAATTACTCGATAAATTCTCTGTAAATTACTCAGTAAATTATTGGTAAATTCTCTGTAAATTACTCAGTAAATTACTTCGTAAATTCCCACTAAATTACACAGAAAATTTCTCATTAAATTACACGTAAAATTCTCTATAAATTATTCAGCAAATTCTTAGTAATTTATAAGAAAATTCTGAGTAAATTCACAAAAAATTACAAGAATTTTTTTTGTGCATTAATCAGTAAATTGTGAGTAAATTACTCAAAAAATTGTCAGAAAATTCTATATAAATTCAAAGTAATTTCTTAGTTAGTTATTCAGCAAATTACTTCATAAATTCGTAGTAAATTCTCAATAAATTACTCGTTAAGCTTTCAATAAATTCTCTATAAATTACTTTGTAAATTATCTGTAAATTATTTACTAAATTGTAAATACATTACTAAGAAAATTTTCAATAAATTCTAAGAAAGTTCTGTATAAATTCTGAGTAAATTACTCGGTAAATTCTCAATAAACTCTCCGTAAATTACTCAGTTAATTATCCATAAGTTCTCAAAAAATTCTGAGTCAATTACTATGCAAAGTATTAGAAAATTACTATGTAAATTCCAAGAAAATAACGCAGTAAATTATCTGTAAATTCTTAGTAAATTATTTAATAATTTCTAAATAATTTACTGAGTAAATTCTCAATAAATTACTCCCTAAATTCTCAGTAAATTAATGAGTTAGTTATTCAGTAATTTATCAGTAAATTACTCGATAAATTCTCTGTAAATTACTTCGTTAATTCTCACTAAATTACTCAGGAAACTTCTCATTAAATTACACGTAAAACTCTCTATAAATTATTCAGCAAATTCTTAGTAATTTATCCGAAAATTCTGAGTAAATTCACAAAAAATTACATGAATTTTTTTTGTGAATTAATCAGTAAATTATGAGTAAATTACTCAAAAAATTGTCAGAAAATTCTATATAAATTCAAAGTAATTTCTTAGTAAATTATTCAGCAAATTACTTCATAAATTCGTAGTAAATTCTCTATAAATTACATTGTAAATTATCTGTAAATTATTTAATAAATTGTAAATAAATTACTCAGAAAATTTTTAATAAATTCTAAGAAAGTTCTGTATAAATTCCGAGTAAATTACTCGGTAAATTCTCAATAAATTCTCCGTAAATTACTCAGTTAATTATCCATAAGTTCTCAAAAAATTCTGAGTCAACTACTTAGTAAATTACTCTGTAAATTCCAAGAAAATAACGCAGTAAATTATCTGTAAATTCTTAGTAAATTATTTAATAAATTCTAAATAAATTACTGAGTAAATTCTCAATAAATTACTCCCTAAATTCTCAGTAAATTAATGAGTGAGTTATTCAGTAATTTATCAGTAAACTACTCGATAAATTCTCTGTAAATTACTCAGTAAATTATTGGTAAATTCTCTGTAAATTACTCAGTAAATTACTTCGTAAATTCCCACTAAATTACTCAAGCAATTTCTCATTAAATTACACGTAAAATTCTCTATAAATTATTCAGCAAATTCTTAGTAATTTATCAGAAAATTCTGAGGAAATTCACAAAAAATTACAAGAAATTTTTTGTGTGAATTAATCAGTAAATTATGAGTAAATTACTCAAAAAATTGTCAGAAAATTCTATATAAATTCAAAGTAATTTCTTAGTAAATTATTCAGCAAATTACTTCATAAATTCGTAGTAAATTCTCAATAAATTACTCCTTAAGCTTTCAATAAATTCTCTATAAATTACATTGTAAATTATCTGTAAATTATTTAATAAATTGTAAATAAATTACTCAAAAAAATTTTAATAAATTCTAAGAAAATTCTGTATAAATTCTGAGTAAATTACTTGGTAAATTCTCAATAAATTCTCTGTAAATTACTCAGTTAATTGTCCATAAGTTCTCAAAAAATTCTGAGTCAATTACTTAGTAAATTACTCTGTAAATTCCAAGAAAATAACACAGTAAATTATCTGTAAATTCTTAGTAAATTATTTAATAAATTCTAAATAAGTTACTGAGTAAATTAACAAAAAATTACTCCCTAAATTCTCAGTAAAGTACAAGTAAATTAATGAGTGAGTTATTCAGTAATTTATCAGTAAATTACTCAATAAATTCTCTATAAATTACTCAGTAAATTACTTCGTAAATTCCCACTAAATTACTCAGAAAATTTCTCATTAAATTACACGTAAAATTCTCTATAAATTATTCAGCAAATTCTAAGTAATTTATCAGAAAATTCTGAGTAAATTTACAAAAAATTACAAGAATTTGTTTTGTGAATTAATCAGTAAATTGTGAGTAAATTACTCAAAAAATTGTCAGAAAATTCTATATAAATTCAAAGTAATTTCTTAGTAAGTTATTCAGCAAATTACTTCATAAATTCGTAGTAAATTCTCAATAAATTACTCGTTAAGCTTTCAATAAATTCTCTATAAATTACTTTGTAAATTATCTGTAAATTATTTAATTAATTGTAAATAAATTACTCAGAAAATTTTCAATAAATTCTAAGAAAGTTCTGTATAAATTCTGAGTAAATTACTCGGTAAATTCTCAATAAATTCTTCGTAAATTACTCAGTTAATTATCCATAAGTTCTCAAAAAATTCTGAGTCAATTACTATGTAAAGTATTAGAAAATTACTATGTAAATTCCAAGAAAATAACGCAGTAAATTATTTGTAAATTCTTAGTAAATTATTTAATAATTTCTAAATAATTTACTGAGGAAATTCTCAAAAAATTACTCCCTAAATTCTCAGTAAATTAATGAGTTAGTTATTCAGTAATTTATCAGTAAATTACTCGATAAATTCTCTGTAAATTACTCAGTAAATTACTTCGTAAATTCTCACTAAATTACTCAGGAAATTTCTCATTAAATTACACATAAAATTCTCTATAAATTATTCAGCAAATTCTTAGTAATTTATATGAAAATTCTGAGTAAATTAAAAAAAAATTACAAGAATTTTTTTTGTGAATTAATCAGTAAATTATGAGTAAATTACTCAAAAAATTGTCAGAAAATTCTATATAAATTCAAATTAATTTCTTAGTAAATTATTCAGCAAATTACTTCATAAATTCGTAGTAAATTCTCTATAAATTACATTGTAAATTATCTGTAAATTATTTAATAAATTGTAAATAAATTACTCAGAAAATTTTTAATAAATTCTAAGAAAGTTCTGTATAAATTCCGAGTAAATTACTCGGTAAATTCTCAATAAATTCTCTGTAAATTACTCAGTTAATTATCCATAAGTTCTCAAAAAATTCTGAGTCAATTACTTAGTAAATTACTCTGTAAATTCCAAGAAAATAACGCAGTAAATTATCTGTAAATTCTTAGTAAATTATTTAATAAATTCTAAATAAATTACTGAATAAATTCTCAATAAATTACTCCCTAAATTCTCAGTAAATTAATGAGTGAGTTATTCAGTAATTTTTCAGTAAATTACTCTATAAATTCTCTGTAAATTACTCAGTAAATTATTGGTAAATTCTCTGTAAATTACTCAGTAAATTACTTCGTAAATTCCCACTAAATTACTCAAGAAATTTCTCATTAAATTACACGTAAAATTCTCTATAAATTATTCAGCAAATTCTTAGTAATTTATCAGAAAATTCTGAGTAAATTCACAAAAAATTACAAGAATTTTTTGTGTGAATTAATTAGTAAATTATGAGTAAATTACTCAAAAAATTGTCAGAAAATTCTATATAAATTCAAAGTAATTTCTTAGTAAATTATTCAGCAAGTTACTTCATAAATTCGTAGTAAATTCTCAATAAATTACTCCTTAAGCTTTCAATAAATTCTCTATAAATTACATTGTAAATTATCTGTAAATTATTTAATAAATTGTAAATAAATTACTCAGAAAATTTTTAATAAATTCTAAGAAAATTCTGTATAAATTCCGAGTAAATTACTTGGTCAATTCTCAATAAATTCTCTGTAAATTACTCAGTTAATTATCCATAAGTTCTCAAAAAATTCTGAGTCATTTACTTAGTAAATTACTCTGTAAATTCCAAGAAAATAACACAGTAAATTATCTGTAAATTCTTAGTAAATTATTTAATAAATTCTAAATAAATTACTGAGTAAATTCTCAAAAAATTACTCCCTAAATTCTCAGTAAATTACTCGATAAATTCTCTGTAAATTACTCAGTAAATTATTGGTAAATTCTCTGTAAATTACTCAGTAAATTACTTCGTAAATTCTCACTAAATTACGCAGGAAATTGCTCATTAAATTACACGTAAAATTCTCTATAAATTATTCAGCAAATTCTTAGTAATTTATCAGAAAATTCTGAGTAAATTCACAAAAAATTACAAGAATTTTTTTTGTGAATTAATCAGTAAATTGTGAGTAAATTACTCAAAAAATTGTCAGAAAATTCTATATAAATTCAAAGTAATTTCTTAGCAAGTTATTCAGCAAATTACTTCATAAATTCGTAGTAAATTCTCAATAAATTACTCGTTAAGCTTTCAATAAATTCTCTATAAATTACTTTGTAAATTATCTGTAAATTATTTAATAAATTGTAAATAAATTACTCAGAAAATTTTCAATAAATTCTAAGAAAGTTCTGTATAAATTCTGAGTAAATTACTCGGTAAATTCTCAATAAATTCTCCGTAAATTACTCAGTTAATTATCCATAAGTTCTCAAAAAATTCTGAGTCAATTACTATGTAAAGTGTTAGAAAATTACTATGTAAATTCCAAGAAAATAATGCAGTAAATTATCTGTAAATTCTTAGTAAATTATTTAATAATTTCTAAATAATTTACTGAATAAATTCTCAATAAATTACTCCCTAAATTCTCAGTAAAATAATGAGTTAGTTATTCTGTAATTTATCAGTAAATTACTCGATAAATTCTCTATAAATTACTCAGTAAATTACTTCGTAAATTCTCACTAAATTACTCAGGAAATTTCTCCTTAAATTACACGTAAAATTCTCTATAAATTATTCAGCAAATTCTTAGTAATTTATATGAAAATTCTGAGTAAATTCACAAAAAATTACAAGAATTTTTTTTGTGAATTAATCAGTAAATTATGAGTAAATTACTCAAAAAATTGTCAGAAAATTCTATATAAATTCAAATTAATTTCTTAGTAAATTATTCAGCAAATTACTTCATAAATTCGTAGTAAATTCTCTATAAATTACATTGTAAATTATCTGTAAATTATTTAATAAATTGTAAATAAATTACTCAGAAAATTTTTAATAAATTCTAAGAAAGTTCTGTATAAATTCCGAGTAAATTACTCGGTAAATTCTCAATAAATTCTCTGTAAATTACTCAGTTAATTATCCATAAGTTCTCAAAAAATTCTGAGTCAATTACTTAGTAAATTACTCTGTAAATTCCAAGAAAATAACGCAGTAAATTATCTGTAAATTCTTAGTAAATTATTTAATAAATTCTAAATAAATTACTGAATAAATTCTCAATAAATTACTCCCTAAATTCTCAGTAAATTAATGAGTGAGTTATTCAGTAATTTTTCAGTAAATTACTCTATAAATTCTCTGTAAATTACTCAGTAAATTATTGGTAAATTCTCTGTAAATTACTCAGTAAATTACTTCGTAAATTCCCACTAAATTACTCAAGAAATTTCTCATTAAATTACACGTAAAATTCTCTATAAATTATTCAGCAAATTCTTAGTAATTTATCAGAAAATTCTGAGTAAATTCACAAAAAATTACAAGAATTTTTTGTGTGAATTAATTAGTAAATTATGAGTAAATTACTCAAAAAATTGTCAGAAAATTCTATATAAATTCAAAGTAATTTCTTAGTAAATTATTCAGCAAGTTACTTCATAAATTCGTAGTAAATTCTCAATAAATTACTCCTTAAGCTTTCAATAAATTCTCTATAAATTACATTGTAAATTATCTGTAAATTATTTAATAAATTGTAAATAAATTACTCAGAAAATTTTTAATAAATTCTAAGAAAATTCTGTATAAATTCCGAGTAAATTACTTGGTCAATTCTCAATAAATTCTCTGTAAATTACTCAGTTAATTATCCATAAGTTCTCAAAAAATTCTGAGTCATTTACTTAGTAAATTACTCTGTAAATTCCAAGAAAATAACACAGTAAATTATCTGTAAATTCTTAGTAAATTATTTAATAAATTCTAAATAAATTACTGAGTAAATTCTCAAAAAATTACTCCCTAAATTCTCAGTAAATTACTCGATAAATTCTCTGTAAATTACTCAGTAAATTATTGGTAAATTCTCTGTAAATTACTCAGTAAATTACTTCGTAAATTCTCACTAAATTACGCAGGAAATTGCTCATTAAATTACACGTAAAATTCTCTATAAATTATTCAGCAAATTCTTAGTAATTTATCAGAAAATTCTGAGTAAATTCACAAAAAATTACAAGAATTTTTTTTGTGAATTAATCAGTAAATTGTGAGTAAATTACTCAAAAAATTGTCAGAAAATTCTATATAAATTCAAAGTAATTTCTTAGCAAGTTATTCAGCAAATTACTTCATAAATTCGTAGTAAATTCTCAATAAATTACTCGTTAAGCTTTCAATAAATTCTCTATAAATTACTTTGTAAATTATCTGTAAATTATTTAATAAATTGTAAATAAATTACTCAGAAAATTTTCAATAAATTCTAAGAAAGTTCTGTATAAATTCTGAGTAAATTACTCGGTAAATTCTCAATAAATTCTCCGTAAATTACTCAGTTAATTATCCATAAGTTCTCAAAAAATTCTGAGTCAATTACTATGTAAAGTGTTAGAAAATTACTATGTAAATTCCAAGAAAATAATGCAGTAAATTATCTGTAAATTCTTAGTAAATTATTTAATAATTTCTAAATAATTTACTGAATAAATTCTCAATAAATTACTCCCTAAATTCTCAGTAAAATAATGAGTTAGTTATTCTGTAATTTATCAGTAAATTACTCGATAAATTCTCTATAAATTACTCAGTAAATTACTTCGTAAATTCTCACTAAATTACTCAGGAAATTTCTCCTTAAATTACACGTAAAATTCTCTATAAATTATTCAGCAAATTCTTAGTAATTTATATGAAAATTCTGAGTAAATTCACAAAAAATTACAAGAATTTTTTTTGTGAATTAATCAGTAAATTATGAGTAAATTACTCAAAAAATTGTCAGAAAATTCTATATAAATTCAAATTAATTTCTTAGTAAATTATTCAGCAAATTACTTCATAAATTCGTAGTAAATTCTCTATAAATTACATTGTAAATTATCTGTAAATTATTTAATAAATTGTAAATAAATTACTCAGAAAATTTTTAATAAATTCTAAGAAAGTTCTGTATAAATTCCGAGTAAATTACTCGGTAAATTCTCAATAAATTCTCTGTAAATTACTCAGTTAATTATCCATAAGTTCTCAAAAAATTCTGAGTCAATTACTTAGTAAATTACTCTGTAAATTCCAAGAAAATAACGCAGTAAATTATCTGTAAATTCTTAGTAAATTATTTAATAAATTCTAAATAAATTACTGAATAAATTCTCAATAAATTACTCCCTAAATTCTCAGTAAATTAATGAGTGAGTTATTCAGTAATTTTTCAGTAAATTACTCTATAAATTCTCTGTAAATTACTCAGTAAATTATTGGTAAATTCTCTGTAAATTACTCAGTAAATTACTTCGTAAATTCCCACTAAATTACTCAAGAAATTTCTCATTAAATTACACGTAAAATTCTCTATAAATTATTCAGCAAATTCTTAGTAATTTATCAGAAAATTCTGAGTAAATTCACAAAAAATTACAAGAATTTTTTGTGTGAATTAATTAGTAAATTATGAGTAAATTACTCAAAAAATTGTCAGAAAATTCTATATAAATTCAAAGTAATTTCTTAGTAAATTATTCAGCAAGTTACTTCATAAATTCGTAGTAAATTCTCAATAAATTACTCCTTAAGCTTTCAATAAATTCTCTATAAATTACATTGTAAATTATCTGTAAATTATTTAATAAATTGTAAATAAATTACTCAGAAAATTTTTAATAAATTCTAAGAAAATTCTGTATAAATTCCGAGTAAATTACTTGGTCAATTCTCAATAAATTCTCTGTAAATTACTCAGTTAATTATCCATAAGTTCTCAAAAAATTCTGAGTCATTTACTTAGTAAATTACTCTGTAAATTCCAAGAAAATAACACAGTAAATTATCTGTAAATTCTTAGTAAATTATTTAATAAATTCTAAATAAATTACTGAGTAAATTCTCAAAAAATTACTCCCTAAATTCTCAGTAAATTACTCGATAAATTCTCTGTAAATTACTCAGTAAATTATTGGTAAATTCTCTGTAAATTACTCAGTAAATTACTTCGTAAATTCTCACTAAATTACGCAGGAAATTGCTCATTAAATTACACGTAAAATTCTCTATAAATTATTCAGCAAATTCTTAGTAATTTATCAGAAAATTCTGAGTAAATTCACAAAAAATTACAAGAATTTTTTTTGTGAATTAATCAGTAAATTGTGAGTAAATTACTCAAAAAATTGTCAGAAAATTCTATATAAATTCAAAGTAATTTCTTAGCAAGTTATTCAGCAAATTACTTCATAAATTCGTAGTAAATTCTCAATAAATTACTCGTTAAGCTTTCAATAAATTCTCTATAAATTACTTTGTAAATTATCTGTAAATTATTTAATAAATTGTAAATAAATTACTCAGAAAATTTTCAATAAATTCTAAGAAAGTTCTGTATAAATTCTGAGTAAATTACTCGGTAAATTCTCAATAAATTCTCCGTAAATTACTCAGTTAATTATCCATAAGTTCTCAAAAAATTCTGAGTCAATTACTATGTAAAGTGTTAGAAAATTACTATGTAAATTCCAAGAAAATAATGCAGTAAATTATCTGTAAATTCTTAGTAAATTATTTAATAATTTCTAAATAATTTACTGAATAAATTCTCAATAAATTACTCCCTAAATTCTCAGTAAAATAATGAGTTAGTTATTCTGTAATTTATCAGTAAATTACTCGATAAATTCTCTATAAATTACTCAGTAAATTACTTCGTAAATTCTCACTAAATTACTCAGGAAATTTCTCCTTAAATTACACGTAAAATTCTCTATAAATTATTCAGCAAATTCTTAGTAATTTATCAGAAAATTGTGAGTAAATTCACAAAAAATTACAAGAATTTTTTCTGTGAATTAATCAGTAAATTATGAGTAAATTACTCAAAAAATTGTCAGAAAATTCTATATAAATTCAAAGTAATTTCTTAGTAAATTATTCAGCAAATTACTTCATAAATTCTCTATAAATTACTCATTAAGCTTTCAATAAATTCTCTAAAAATTACATTGTAAATTATCTGTAAATTATTTAATAAATTCTAAATAAATTACCCAGAAAATTTTCCACAAATTCTAGGAAAACTCTTCATAAATTCCGAGTAAATTACTCGGTAAATTCTCAATAAATTCTCTGTAAATTACTTAGTTAATTATCCATAAGTTCTGAAAAAATTCTGAGTCAATTACTATGTAAAGTATTAGAAAATTACTCTGTAAATTCCAAGAAAATAACGCAGTAAATTATCTGTAAATTCTTAGTAAATTATTTAATAAATTCTAAATAAATTACTGAGTAAATTCTCAATAAATTACTCCCTAAATTCTCAGTAAATTAATGAGTGAGTTATTCAGTAATTTATCAGTAAATTACTCGATAAATTCTCTGTAAATTACTTAGTAAATTATTGGTAAATTCTCTGTAAATTACTCAGTAAATTACTTCATAAATTCTCACTAAATTACTCAGGAAATTTCTCATTAAATTACACGTAAAATTCTCTATAAATTATTCAGCAAATTCTTAGTAATTTATCAAAAAATTCTGAGTAAATTCACAAAAAATTACAGGAATTTTTTTTGTGAATTAATTAGTAAATTAGGTGTAAATTACTCAAAAAATTGTCAGAAAATTCTATATAAATTCAAAGTAATTTCTTAGTAAATTATTCAGCTAATTACTTTATAAATTCGTAGTAAATTCTCAATAAATTACTCGTTAAGCTTTCAGTAAATTCTCTATAAATTACATTGTAAATTATCTGTAAATTATTTAATAAATTGTAAATAAATTACTCAGAAAATTTTCAATAAATTCTAAGAAAGTTCTGTATAAATTCTGTGTAAATTACTCGGTAAATTCTCAATAAATTCTCCGTAAATTACTCAGTTAATTATCCATAAGTTCTCAAAAAATTCCGATTCAATTACTATGTAAAGTATTAGAAAATTACTATGTAAATTCCAAGAAAATGACGCAGTAAATTATCTGTAAATTCTTAGTAAATTATTTAATAAATTCTAAATAAATTACTGAGTAAATTCTCAATAAATTACTCCCTAAATTCTCAGTAAATTAATGAGTGAGTTATTCACTAATTTATCAGTAAATTACTCGATAAATTCTCTGTAAATTACTCAGTAAATTACTTCGTAAATTCTCACTAAATTACTCAGGAAATTGCTCATTAAATTACACGTAAAATTCTCTATAAATTATTCAGCAAATTCTTAGTAATTTATCAGAAAATTCTGAGTAAATTCACAAAAAATTACAAGAATTTTTTTTGTGAATTAATCAGTAAATTATGAGTAAATCACTCAAAAAATTGTCAGGAAATTCTATATAAATTCAAATTAATTTCTTAGTAAATTATTCAGCAAATTACTTCATAAATTCGTAGTAAATTCTCTATAAATTACATTGTAAATTATCTGTAAATTATTTAATAAATTGTAAATAAATTACTCAGAAAATTTTTAATAAATTCTAAGAAAGTTCTGTATAAATTCCGAGTAAATTACTCGGTAAATTCTCAATAAATTCTCTGTAAATTACTCCGTTAATTATCCATAAGTTCTCAAAAAATTCTGAGTCAATTACTTAGTAAATTACTCTGTAAATTCCAAGAAAATAACGCAGTAAATTATCTGTAAATTCTTAGTAAATTATTTAATAAATTCTAAATAAATTACTGAATAAATTCTCAATAAATTACTCCCTAAATTCTCAGTAAATTAATGAGTGAGTTATTCAGTAATTTTTCAGTAAATTACTCTATAAATTCTCTGTAAATTACTCAGTAAATTATTGGTAAATTCTCTGTAAATTACTCAGTAAATTACTTCGTAAATTCCCACTAAATTACTCAAGAAATTTCTCATTAAATTACACGTAAAATTCTCTATAAATTATTCAGCAAATTCTTAGTAATTTATCAGAAAATTCTGAGTAAATTCACAAAAAATTACAAGAATTTTTTGTGTGAATTAATTAGTAAATTATGAGTAAATTACTCAAAAAATTGTCAGAAAATTCTATATAAATTCAAAGTAATTTCTTAGTAAATTATTCAGCAAGTTACTTCATAAATTCGTAGTAAATTCTCAATAAATTACTCCTTAAGCTTTCAATAAATTCTCTATAAATTACATTGTAAATTATCTGTAAATTATTTAATAAATTGTAAATAAATTACTCAGAAAATTTTTAATAAATTCTAAGAAAATTCTGTATAAATTCCGAGTAAATTACTTGGTCAATTCTCAATAAATTCTCTGTAAATTACTCAGTTAATTATCCATAAGTTCTCAAAAAATTCTGAGTCATTTACTTAGTAAATTACTCTGTAAATTCCAAGAAAATAACACAGTAAATTATCTGTAAATTCTTAGTAAATTATTTAATAAATTTTAAATAAATTACTGAGTAAATTCTCAACAAATTACTCCCTAAATTCTCAGTAAATTACTCGATAAATTCTCTGTAAATTACTCAGTAAATTATTGGTAAATTCTCTGTAAATTACTCAGTAAATTACTTCGTAAATTCTCACTAAATTACGCAGGAAATTGCTCATTAAATTACACGTAAAATTCTCTATAAATTATTCAGCAAATTCTTAGTAATTTATCAGAAAATTCTGAGTAAATTCACAAAAAATTACAAGAATTTTTTGTGTGAATTAATTAGTAAATTATGAGTAAATTACTCAAAAAATTGTCAGAAAATTCTATATAAATTCAAAGTAATTTCTTAGTAAATTATTCAGCAAGTTACTTCATAAATTCGTAGTAAATTCTCAATAAATTACTCCTTAAGCTTTCAATAAATTCTCTATAAATTACATTGTAAATTATCTGTAAATTATTTAATAAATTGTAAATAAATTACACAGAAAATTTTTAATAAATTCTAAGAAAATTCTGTATAAATTCCGAGTAAATTACTTGGTCAATTCTCAATAAATTCTCTGTAAATTACTCAGTTAATTATCCATAAGTTCTCAAAAAATTCTGAGTCATTTACTTAGTAAATTACTCTGTAAATTCCAAGAAAATAACACAGTAAATTATCTGTAAATTCTTAGTAAATTATTTAATAAATTCTAAATAAATTACTGAGTAAATTCTCAAAAAATTACTCCCTAAATTCTCAGTAAATTACTCGATAAATTCTCTGTAAATTACTCAGTAAATTATTGGTAAATTCTCTGTAAATTACTCAGTAAATTACTTCGTAAATTCTCACTAAATTACGCAGGAAATTGCTCATTAAATTACACGTAAAATTCTCTATAAATTATTCAGCAAATTCTTAGTAATTTATCAGAAAATTCTGAGTAAATTCACAAAAAATTACAAGAATTTTTTTTGTGAATTAATCAGTAAATTGTGAGTAAATTACTCAAAAAATTGTCAGAAAATTCTATATAAATTCAAAGTAATTTCTTAGCAAGTTATTCAGCAAATTACTTCATAAATTCGTAGTAAATTCTCAATAAATTACTCGTTAAGCTTTCAATAAATTCTCTATAAATTACTTTGTAAATTATTTGTAAATTATTTAATAAATTGTAAATAAATTACTCAGAAAATTTTCAATAAATTCTAAGAAAGTTCTGTATAAATTCTGAGTAAATTACTCGGTAAATTCTCAATAAATTCTCCGTAAATTACTCAGTTAATTATCCATAAGTTCTCAAAAAATTCTGAGTCAATTACTATGTAAAGTGTTAGAAAATTACTATGTAAATTCCAAGAAAATAACGCAGTAAATTATCTGTAAATTCTTAGTAAATTATTTAATAATTTCTAAATAATTTACTGAATAAATTCTCAATAAATTACTCCCTAAATTCTCAGTAAAATAATGAGTTAGTTATTCTGTAATTTATCAGTAAATTACTCGATAAATTCTCTATAAATTACTCAGTAAATTACTTCGTAAATTCTCACTAAATTACTCAGGAAATTTCTCCTTAAATTACACGTAAAATTCTCTATAAATTATTCAGCAAATTCTTAGTAATTTATCAGAAAATTCTGAGTAAATTCACAAAAAATTACAAGAATTTTTTCTGTGAATTAATCAGTAAATTATGAGTAAATTACTCAAAAAATTGTCAGAAAATTCTATATAAATTCAAAGTAATTTCTTAGTAAATTATTCAGCAAATTACTTCATAAATTCGTAGTTAATTCTCTATAAATTACTCATTAAGCTTTCAATAAATTCTCTAAAAATTACATTGTAAATTATCTGTAAATTATTTAATAAATTCTAAATAAATTACCCAGAAAATTTTCCACAAATTCTAGGAAAACTCTTCATAAATTCCGAGTAAATTACTCGGTAAATTCTCAATAAATTCTCTGTAAATTACTTAGTTAATTATCCATAAGTTCTAAAAAAATTCTGAGTCAATTACTATGTAAAGTATTAGAAAATTACTCTGTAAATTCCAAGAAAATAACGCAGTAAATTATCTGTAAATTCTTAGTAAATTATTTAATAAATTCTAAATAAATTACTGAGTAAATTCTCAATAAATTACTCCCTAAATTCTCAGTAAATTAATGAGTGAGTTATTCAGTAATTTATCAGTAAATTACTCGATAAATTCTCTGTAAATTACTTAGTAAATTATTGGTAAATTCTCTGTAAATTACTCAGTAAATTACTTCATAAATTCTCACTAAATTACTCAGGAAATTTCTCATTAAATTACACGTAAAATTCTCTATAAATTATTCAGCAAATTCTTAGTAATTTATCAAAAAATTCTGAGTAAATTCACAAAAAATTACAGGAATTTTTTTTGTGAATTAATTAGTAAATTAGGTGTAAATTACTCAAAAAATTGTCAGAAAATTCTATATAAATTCAAAGTAATTTCTTAGTAAATTATTCAGCTAATTACTTTATAAATTCGTAGTAAATTCTCAATAAATTACTCGTTAAGCTTTCAGTAAATTCTCTATAAATTACATTGTAAATTATCTGTAAATTATTTAATAAATTGTAAATAAATTACTCAGAAAATTTTCAATAAATTCTAAGAAAGTTCTGTATAAATTCTGTGTAAATTACTCGGTAAATTCTCAATAAATTCTCCGTAAATTACTCAGTTAATTATCCATAAGTTCTCAAAAAATTCCGATTCAATTACTATGTAAAGTATTAGAAAATTACTATGTAAATTCCAAGAAAATGACGCAGTAAATTATCTGTAAATTCTTAGTAAATTATTTAATAAATTCTAAATAAATTACTGAGTAAATTCTCAATAAATTACTCCCTAAATTCTCAGTAAATTAATGAGTGAGTTATTCACTAATTTATCAGTAAATTACTCGATAAATTCTCTGTAAATTACTCAGTAAATTACTTCGTAAATTCTCACTAAATTACTCAGGAAATTGCTCATTAAATTACACGTAAAATTCTCTATAAATTATTCAGCAAATTCTTAGTAATTTATCAGAAAATTCTGAGTAAATTCACAAAAAATTACAAGAATTTTTTTTGTGAATTAATCAGTAAATTATGAGTAAATCACTCAAAAAATTGTCAGGAAATTCTATATAAATTCAAATTAATTTCTTAGTAAATTATTCAGCAAATTACTTCATAAATTCGTAGTAAATTCTCTATAAATTACATTGTAAATTATCTGTAAATTATTTAATAAATTGTAAATAAATTACTCAGAAAATTTTTAATAAATTCTAAGAAAGTTCTGTATAAATTCCGAGTAAATTACTCGGTAAATTCTCAATAAATTCTCTGTAAATTACTCCGTTAATTATCCATAAGTTCTCAAAAAATTCTGAGTCAATTACTTAGTAAATTACTCTGTAAATTCCAAGAAAATAACGCAGTAAATTATCTGTAAATTCTTAGTAAATTATTTAATAAATTCTAAATAAATTACTGAATAAATTCTCAATAAATTACTCCCTAAATTCTCAGTAAATTAATGAGTGAGTTATTCAGTAATTTTTCAGTAAATTACTCTATAAATTCTCTGTAAATTACTCAGTAAATTATTGGTAAATTCTCTGTAAATTACTCAGTAAATTACTTCGTAAATTCCCACTAAATTACTCAAGAAATTTCTCATTAAATTACACGTAAAATTCTCTATAAATTATTCAGCAAATTCTTAGTAATTTATCAGAAAATTCTGAGTAAATTCACAAAAAATTACAAGAATTTTTTGTGTGAATTAATTAGTAAATTATGAGTAAATTACTCAAAAAATTGTCAGAAAATTCTATATAAATTCAAAGTAATTTCTTAGTAAATTATTCAGCAAGTTACTTCATAAATTCGTAGTAAATTCTCAATAAATTACTCCTTAAGCTTTCAATAAATTCTCTATAAATTACATTGTAAATTATCTGTAAATTATTTAATAAATTGTAAATAAATTACTCAGAAAATTTTTAATAAATTCTAAGAAAATTCTGTATAAATTCCGAGTAAATTACTTGGTCAATTCTCAATAAATTCTCTGTAAATTACTCAGTTAATTATCCATAAGTTCTCAAAAAATTCTGAGTCATTTACTTAGTAAATTACTCTGTAAATTCCAAGAAAATAACACAGTAAATTATCTGTAAATTCTTAGTAAATTATTTAATAAATTTTAAATAAATTACTGAGTAAATTCTCAACAAATTACTCCCTAAATTCTCAGTAAATTACTCGATAAATTCTCTGTAAATTACTCAGTAAATTATTGGTAAATTCTCTGTAAATTACTCAGTAAATTACTTCGTAAATTCTCACTAAATTACGCAGGAAATTGCTCATTAAATTACACGTAAAATTCTCTATAAATTATTCAGCAAATTCTTAGTAATTTATCAGAAAATTCTGAGTAAATTCACAAAAAATTACAAGAATTTTTTGTGTGAATTAATTAGTAAATTATGAGTAAATTACTCAAAAAATTGTCAGAAAATTCTATATAAATTCAAAGTAATTTCTTAGTAAATTATTCAGCAAGTTACTTCATAAATTCGTAGTAAATTCTCAATAAATTACTCCTTAAGCTTTCAACAAATTCTCTATAAATTACATTGTAAATTATCTGTAAATTATTTAATAAATTGTAAATAAATTACACAGAAAATTTTTAATAAATTCTAAGAAAATTCTGTATAAATTCCGAGTAAATTACTTGGTCAATTCTCAATAAATTCTCTGTAAATTACTCAGTTAATTATCCATAAGTTCTCAAAAAATTCTGAGTCATTTACTTAGTAAATTACTCTGTAAATTCCAAGAAAATAACACAGTAAATTATCTGTAAATTCTTAGTAAATTATTTAATAAATTCTAAATAAATTACTGAGTAAATTCTCAAAAAATTACTCCCTAAATTCTCAGTAAATTACTCGATAAATTCTCTGTAAATTACTCAGTAAATTATTGGTAAATTCTCTGTAAATTACTCAGTAAATTACTTCGTAAATTCTCACTAAATTACGCAGGAAATTGCTCATTAAATTACACGTAAAATTCTCTATAAATTATTCAGCAAATTCTTAGTAATTTATCAGAAAATTCTGAGTAAATTCACAAAAAATTACAAGAATTTTTTTTGTGAATTAATCAGTAAATTGTGAGTAAATTACTCAAAAAATTGTCAGAAAATTCTATATAAATTCAAAGTAATTTCTTAGCAAGTTATTCAGCAAATTACTTCATAAATTCGTAGTAAATTCTCAATAAATTACTCGTTAAGCTTTCAATAAATTCTCTATAAATTACTTTGTAAATTATCTGTAAATTATTTAATAAATTGTAAATAAATTACTCAGAAAATTTTCAATAAATTCTAAGAAAGTTCTGTATAAATTCTGAGTAAATTACTCGGTAAATTCTCAATAAATTCTCCGTAAATTACTCAGTTAATTATCCATAAGTTCTCAAAAAATTCTGAGTCAATTACTATGTAAAGTGTTAGAAAATTACTATGTAAATTCCAAGAAAATAACGCAGTAAATTATCTGTAAATTCTTAGTAAATTATTTAATAATTTCTAAATAATTTACTGAATAAATTCTCAATAAATTACTCCCTAAATTCTCAGTAAAATAATGAGTTAGTTATTCTGTAATTTATCAGTAAATTACTCGATAAATTCTCTATAAATTACTCAGTAAATTACTTCGTAAATTCTCACTAAATTACTCAGGAAATTTCTCCTTAAATTACACGTAAAATTCTCTATAAATTATTCAGCAAATTCTTAGTAATTTATCAGAAAATTCTGAGTAAATTCACAAAAAATTACAAGAATTTTTTCTGTGAATTAATCAGTAAATTATGAGTAAATTACTCAAAAAATTGTCAGAAAATTCTATATAAATTCAAAGTAATTTCTTAGTAAATTATTCAGCAAATTACTTCATAAATTCGTAGTTAATTCTCTATAAATTACTCATTAAGCTTTCAATAAATTCTCTAAAAATTACATTGTAAATTATCTGTAAATTATTTAATAAATTCTAAATAAATTACCCAGAAAATTTTCCACAAATTCTAGGAAAACTCTTCATAAATTCCGAGTAAATTACTCGGTAAATTCTCAATAAATTCTCTGTAAATTACTTAGTTAATTATCCATAAGTTCTAAAAAAATTCTGAGTCAATTACTATGTAAAGTATTAGAAAATTACTCTGTAAATTCCAAGAAAATAACGCAGTAAATTATCTGTAAATTCTTAGTAAATTATTTAATAAATTCTAAATAAATTACTGAGTAAATTCTCAATAAATTACTCCCTAAATTCTCAGTAAATTAATGAGTGAGTTATTCAGTAATTTATCAGTAAATTACTCGATAAATTCTCTGTAAATTACTTAGTAAATTATTGGTAAATTCTCTGTAAATTACTCAGTAAATTACTTCATAAATTCTCACTAAATTACTCAGGAAATTTCTCATTAAATTACACGTAAAATTCTCTATAAATTATTCAGCAAATTCTTAGTAATTTATCAAAAAATTCTGAGTAAATTCACAAAAAATTACAGGAATTTTTTTTTGTGAATTAATTAGTAAATTAGGTGTAAATTACTCAAAAAATTGTCAGAAAATTCTATATAAATTCAAAGTAATTTCTTAGTAAATTATTCAGCTAATTACTTTATAAATTCGTAGTAAATTCTCAATAAATTACTCGTTAAGCTTTCAGTAAATTCTCTATAAATTACATTGTAAATTATCTGTAAATTATTTAATAAATTGTAAATAAATTACTCAGAAAATTTTCAATAAATTCTAAGAAAGTTCTGTATAAATTCTGTGTAAATTACTCGGTAAATTCTCAATAAATTCTCCGTAAATTACTCAGTTAATTATCCATAAGTTCTCAAAAAATTCCGATTCAATTACTATGTAAAGTATTAGAAAATTACTATGTAAATTCCAAGAAAATGACGCAGTAAATTATCTGTAAATTCTTAGTAAATTATTTAATAAATTCTAAATAAATTACTGAGTAAATTCTCAATAAATTACTCCCTAAATTCTCAATAAATTAATGAGTGAGTTATTCACTAATTTATCAGTAAATTACTCGATAAATTCTCTGTAAATTACTCAGTAAATTACTTCGTAAATTCTCACTAAATTACTCAGGAAATTGCTCATTAAATTACACGTAAAATTCTCTATAAATTATTCAGCAAATTCTTAGTAATTTATCAGAAAATTCTGAGTAAATTCACAAAAAATTACAAGAATTTTTTTTGTGAATTAATCAGTAAATTATGAGTAAATCACTCAAAAAATTGTCAGAAAATTCTATATAAATTCAAATTAATTTCTTAGTAAATTATTCAGCAAATTACTTCATAAATTCGTAGTAAATTCTCTATAAATTACATTGTAAATTATCTGTAAATTATTTAATAAATTGTAAATAAATTACTCAGAAAATTTTTAATAAATTCTAAGAAAGTTCTGTATAAATTCCGAGTAAATTACTCGGTAAATTCTCAATAAATTCTCTGTAAATTACTCCGTTAATTATCCATAAGTTCTCAAAAAATTCTGAGTCAATTACTTAGTAAATTACTCTGTAAATTCCAAGAAAATAACGCAGTAAATTATCTGTAAATTCTTAGTAAATTATTTAATAAATTCTAAATAAATTACTGAATAAATTCTCAATAAATTACTCCCTAAATTCTCAGTAAATTAATGAGTGAGTTATTCAGTAATTTTTCAGTAAATTACTCTATAAATTCTCTGTAAATTACTCAGTAAATTATTTGTAAATTCTCTGTAAATTACTCAGTAAATTACTTCGTAAATTCCCACTAAATTACTCAAGAAATTTCTCATTAAATTACACGTAAAATTCTCTATAAATTATTCAGCAAATTCTTAGTAATTTATCAGAAAATTCTGAGTAAATTCACAAAAAATTACAAGAATTTTTTGTGTGAATTAATTAGTAAATTATGAGTAAATTACTCAAAAAATTGTCAGAAAATTCTATATAAATTCAAAGTAATTTCTTAGTAAATTATTCAGCAAGTTACTTCATAAATTCGTAGTAAATTCTCAATAAATTACTCCTTAAGCTTTCAATAAATTCTCTATAAATTACATTGTAAATTATCTGTAAATTATTTAATAAATTGTAAATAAATTACTCATAAAATTTTTAATAAATTCTAAGAAAATTCTGTATAAATTCCGAGTAAATTACTTGGTCAATTCTCAATAAATTCTCTGTAAATTACTCAGTTAATTATCCATAAGTTCTCAAAAAATTCTGAGTCATTTACTTAGTAAATTACTCTGTAAATTCCAAGAAAATAACACAGTAAATTATCTGTAAATTCTTAGTAAATTATTTAATAAATTCTAAATAAATTACTGAGTAAATTCTCAAAAAATTACTCCCTAAATTCTCAGTAAATTACTCGATAAATTCTCTGTAAATTACTCAGTAAATTATTGGTAAATTCTCTGTAAATTACTCAGTAAATTACTTCGTAAATTCTCACTAAATTACGCAGGAAATTGCTCATTAAATTACACGTAAAATTCTCTATAAATTATTCAGCAAATTCTTAGTAATTTATCAGAAAATTCTGAGTAAATTCACAAAAAATTACAAGAATTTTTTTTGTGAATTAATCAGTAAATTGTGAGTAAATTACTCAAAAAATTGTCAGAAAATTCTATATAAATTCAAAGTAATTTCTTAGCAAGTTATTCAGCAAATTACTTCATAAATTCGTAGTAAATTCTCAATAAATTACTCGTTAAGCTTTCAATAAATTCTCTATAAATTACTTTGTAAATTATCTGTAAATTATTTAATAAATTGTAAATAAATTACTCAGAAAATTTTCAATAAATTCTAAGAAAGTTCTGTATAAATTCTGAGTAAATTACTCGGTAAATTCTCAATAAATTCTCCGTAAATTACTCAGTTAATTATCCATAAGTTCTCAAAAAATTCTGAGTCAATTACTATGTAAAGTGTTAGAAAATTACTATGTAAATTCCAAGAAAATAACGCAGTAAATTATCTGTAAATTCTTAGTAAATTATTTAATAATTTCTAAATAATTTACTGAATAAATTCTCAATAAATTACTCCCTAAATTCTCAGTAAAATAATGAGTTAGTTATTCTGTAATTTATCAGTAAATTACTCGATAAATTCTCTATAAATTACTCAGTAAATTACTTCGTAAATTCTCACTAAATTACTCAGGAAATTTCTCCTTAAATTACACGTAAAATTCTCTATAAATTATTCAGCAAATTCTTAGTAATTTATCAGAAAATTCTGAGTAAATTCACAAAAAATTACAAGAATTTTTTCTGTGAATTAATCAGTAAATTATGAGTAAATTACTCAAAAAATTGTCAGAAAATTCTATATAAATTCAAAGTAATTTCTTAGTAAATTATTCAGCAAATTACTTCATAAATTCGTAGTTAATTCTCTATAAATTACTCATTAAGCTTTCAATAAATTCTCTAAAAATTACATTGTAAATTATCTGTAAATTATTTAATAAATTCTAAATAAATTACCCAGAAAATTTTCCACAAATTCTAGGAAAACTCTTCATAAATTCCGAGTAAATTACTCGGTAAATTCTCAATAAATTCTCTGTAAATTACTTAGTTAATTATCCATAACTTCTAAAAAAATTCTGAGTCAATTACTATGTAAAGTATTAGAAAATTACTCTGTAAATTCCAAGAAAATAACGCAGTAAATTATCTGTAAATTCTTAGTAAATTATTTAATAAATTCTAAATAAATTACTGAGTAAATTCTCAATAAATTACTCCCTAAATTCTCAGTAAATTAATGAGTGAGTTATTCAGTAATTTATCAGTAAATTACTCGATAAATTCTCTGTAAATTACTTAGTAAATTATTGGTAAATTCTCTGTAAATTACTCAGTAAATTACTTCATAAATTCTCACTAAATTACTCAGGAAATTTCTCATTAAATTACACGTAAAATTCTCTATAAATTATTCAGCAAATTCTTAGTAATTTATCAAAAAATTCTGAGTAAATTCACAAAAAATTACAGGAATTTTTTTTGTGAATTAATTAGTAAATTAGGTGTAAATTACTCAAAAAATTGTCAGAAAATTCTATATAAATTCAAAGTAATTTCTTAGTAAATTATTCAGCTAATTACTTTATAAATTCGTAGTAAATTCTCAATAAATTACTCGTTAAGCTTTCAGTAAATTCTCTATAAATTACATTGTAAATTATCTGTAAATTGTTTAATAAATTGTAAATAAATTACTCAGAAAATTTTCAATAAATTCTAAGAAAGTTCTGTATAAATTCTGTGTAAATTACTCGGTAAATTCTCAATAAATTCTCCGTAAATTACTCAGTTAATTATCCATAAGTTCTCAAAAAATTCCGATTCAATTACTATGTAAAGTATTAGAAAATTACTATGTAAATTCCAAGAAAATGACGCAGTAAATTATCTGTAAATTCTTAGTAAATTATTTAATAAATTCTAAATAAATTACTGAGTAAATTCTCAATAAATTACTCCCTAAATTCTCAATAAATTAATGAGTGAGTTATTCACTAATTTATCAGTAAATTACTCGATAAATTCTCTGTAAATTACTCAGTAAATTACTTCGTAAATTCTCACTAAATTACTCAGGAAATTGCTCATTAAATTACACGTAAAATTCTCTATAAATTATTCAGCAAATTCTTAGTAATTTATCAGAAAATTCTGAGTAAATTCACAAAAAATTACAAGAATTTTTTTTGTGAATTAATCAGTAAATTATGAGTAAATCACTCAAAAAATTGTCAGAAAATTCTATATAAATTCAAATTAATTTCTTAGTAAATTATTCAGCAAATTACTTCATAAATTCGTAGTAAATTCTCTATAAATTACATTGTAAATTATCTGTAAATTATTTAATAAATTGTAAATAAATTACTCAGAAAATTTTTAATAAATTCTAAGAAAGTTCTGTATAAATTCCGAGTAAATTACTCGGTAAATTCTCAATAAATTCTCTGTAAATTACTCCGTTAATTATCCATAAGTTCTCAAAAAATTCTGAGTCAATTACTTAGTAAATTACTCTGTAAATTCCAAGAAAATAACGCAGTAAATTATCTGTAAATTCTTAGTAAATTATTTAATAAATTCTAAATAAATTACTGAATAAATTCTCAATAAATTACTCCCTAAATTCTCAGTAAATTAATGAGTGAGTTATTCAGTAATTTTTCAGTAAATTACTCTATAAATTCTCTGTAAATTACTCAGTAAATTATTGGTAAATTCTCTGTAAATTACTCAGTAAATTACTTCGTAAATTCCCACTAAATTACTCAAGAAATTTCTCATTAAATTACACGTAAAATTCTCTATAAATTATTCAGCAAATTCTTAGTAATTTATCAGAAAATTCTGAGTAAATTCACAAAAAATTACAAGAATTTTTTGTGTGAATTAATTAGTAAATTATGAGTAAATTACTCAAAAAATTGTCAGAAAATTCTATATAAATTCAAAGTAATTTCTTAGTAAATTATTCAGCAAGTTACTTCATAAATTCGTAGTAAATTCTCAATAAATTACTCCTTAAGCTTTCAATAAATTCTCTATAAATTACATTGTAAATTATCTGTAAATTATTTAATAAATTGTAAATAAATTACTCAGAAAATTTTTAATAAATTCTAAGAAAATTCTGTATAAATTCCGAGTAAATTACTTGGTAAATTCTCAATAAATTCTCTGTAAATTACTCAGTTAATTATCCATAAGTTCTCAAAAAATTCTGAGTCATTTACTTAGTAAATTACTCTGTAAATTCCAAGAAAATAACACAGTAAATTATCTGTAAATTCTTAGTAAATTATTTAATAAATTCTAAATAAATTACTGAGTAAATTCTCAAAAAATTACTCCCTAAATTCTCAGTAAATTACTCGATAAATTCTCTGTAAATTACTCAGTAAATTATTGGTAAATTCTCTGTAAATTACTCAGTAAATTACTTCGTAAATTCTCACTAAATTACGCAGGAAATTGCTCATTAAATTACACGTAAAATTCTCTACAAATTATTCAGCAAATTCTTAGTAATTTATCAGAAAATTCTGAGTAAATTCACAAAAAATTACAAGAATTTTTTTTGTGAATTAATCAGTAAATTGTGAGTAAATTACTCAAAAAATTGTCAGAAAATTCTATATAAATTCAAAGTAATTTCTTAGCAAGTTATTCAGCAAATTACTTCATAAATTCGTAGTAAATTCTCAATAAATTACTCGTTAAGCTTTCAATAAATTCTCTATAAATTACTTTGTAAATTATCTGTAAATTATTTAATAAATTGTAAATAAATTACTCAGAAAATTTTCAATAAATTCTAAGAAAGTTCTGTATAAATTCTGAGTAAATTACTCGGTAAATTCTCAATAAATTCTCCGTAAATTACTCAGTTAATTATCCATAAGTTCTCAAAAAATTCTGAGTCAATTACTATGTAAAGTGTTAGAAAATTACTATGTAAATTCCAAGAAAATAACGCAGTAAATTATCTGTAAATTCTTAGTAAATTATTTAATAATTTCTAAATAATTTACTGAATAAATTCTCAATAAATTACTCCCTAAATTCTCAGTAAAATAATGAGTTAGTTATTCTGTAATTTATCAGTAAATTACTCGATAAATTCTCTATAAATTACTCAGTAAATTACTTCGTAAATTCTCACTAAATTACTCAGGAAATTTCTCCTTAAATTACACGTAAAATTCTCTATAAATTATTCAGCAAATTCTTAGTAATTTATCAGAAAATTCTGAGTAAATTCACAAAAAATTACAAGAATTTTTTCTGTGAATTAATCAGTAAATTATGAGTAAATTACTCAAAAAATTGTCAGAAAATTCTATATAAATTCAAAGTAATTTCTTAGTAAATTATTCAGCAAATTACTTCATAAATTCTCTATAAATTACTCATTAAGCTTTCAATAAATTCTCTAAAAATTACATTGTAAATTATCTGTAAATTATTTAATAAATTCTAAATAAATTACCCAGAAAATTTTCCACAAATTCTAGGAAAACTCTTCATAAATTCCGAGTAAATTACTCGGTAAATTCTCAATAAATTCTCTGTAAATTACTTAGTTAATTATCCATAAGTTCTAAAAAAATTCTGAGTCAATTACTATGTAAAGTATTAGAAAATTACTCTGTAAATTCCAAGAAAATAACGCAGTAAATTATCTGTAAATTCTTAGTAAATTATTTAATAAATTCTAAATAAATTACTGAGTAAATTCTCAATAAATTACTCCCTAAATTCTCAGTAAATTAATGAGTGAGTTATTCAGTAATTTATCAGTAAATTACTCGATAAATTCTCTGTAAATTACTTAGTAAATTATTGGTAAATTCTCTGTAAATTACTCAGTAAATTACTTCATAAATTCTCACTAAATTACTCAGGAAATTTCTCATTAAATTACACGTAAAATTCTCTATAAATTATTCAGCAAATTCTTAGTAATTTATCAAAAAATTCTGAGTAAATTCACAAAAAATTACAGGAATTTTTTTTGTGAATTAATTAGTAAATTAGGTGTAAATTACTCAAAAAATTGTCAGAAAATTCTATATAAATTCAAAGTAATTTCTTAGTAAATTATTCAGCTAATTACTTTATAAATTCGTAGTAAATTCTCAATAAATTACTCGTTAAGCTTTCAGTAAATTCTCTATAAATTACATTGTAAATTATCTGTAAATTATTTAATAAATTGTAAATAAATTACTCAGAAAATTTTCAATAAATTCTAAGAAAGTTCTGTATAAATTCTGTGTAAATTACTCGGTAAATTCTCAATAAATTCTCCGTAAATTACTCAGTTAATTATCCATAAGTTCTCAAAAAATTCCGATTCAATTACTATGTAAAGTATTAGAAAATTACTATGTAAATTCCAAGAAAATGACGCAGTAAATTATCTGTAAATTCTTAGTAAATTATTTAATAAATTCTAAATAAATTACTGAGTAAATTCTCAATAAATTACTCCCTAAATTCTCAATAAATTAATGAGTGAGTTATTCACTAATTTATCAGTAAATTACTCGATAAATTCTCTGTAAATTACTCAGTAAATTACTTCGTAAATTCTCACTAAATTACTCAGGAAATTGCTCATTAAATTACACGTAAAATTCTCTATAAATTATTCAGCAAATTCTTAGTAATTTATCAGAAAATTCTGAGTAAATTCACAAAAAATTACAAGAATTTTTTTTGTGAATTAATCAGTAAATTATGAGTAAATCACTCAAAAAATTGTCAGAAAATTCTATATAAATTCAAATTAATTTCTTAGTAAATTATTCAGCAAATTACTTCATAAATTCGTAGTAAATTCTCTATAAATTACATTGTAAATTATCTGTAAATTATTTAATAAATTGTAAATAAATTACTCAGAAAATTTTTAATAAATTCTAAGAAAGTTCTGTATAAATTCCGAGTAAATTACTCGGTAAATTCTCAATAAATTCTCTGTAAATTACTCCGTTAATTATCCATAAGTTCTCAAAAAATTCTGAGTCAATTACTTAGTAAATTACTCTGTAAATTCCAAGAAAATAACGCAGTAAATTATCTGTAAATTCTTAGTAAATTATTTAATAAATTCTAAATAAATTACTGAATAAATTCTAAATAAATTACTCCCTAAATTCTCAGTAAATTAATGAGTGAGTTATTCAGTAATTTTTCAGTAAATTACTCTATAAATTCTCTGTAAATTACTCAGTAAATTATTGGTAAATTCTCTGTAAATTACTCAGTAAATTACTTCGTAAATTCCCACTAAATTACTCAAGAAATTTCTCATTAAATTACACGTAAAATTCTCTATAAATTATTCAGCAAATTCTTAGTAATTTATCAGAAAATTCTGAGTAAATTCACAAAAAATTACAAGAATTTTTTGTGTGAATTAATTAGTAAATTATGAGTAAATTACTCAAAAAATTGTCAGAAAATTCTATATAAATTCAAAGTAATTTCTTAGTAAATTATTCAGCAAGTTACTTCATAAATTCGTAGTAAATTCTCAATAAATTACTCCTTAAGCTTTCAATAAATTCTCTATAAATTACATTGTAAATTATCTGTAAATTATTTAATAAATTGTAAATAAATTACTCAGAAAATTTTTAATAAATTCTAAGAAAATTCTGTATAAATTCCGAGTAAATTACTTGGTCAATTCTCAATACATTCTCTGTAAATTACTCAGTTAATTATCCATAAGTTCTCAAAAAATTTTGAGTCAATTACTTAGTAAATTACTCTGTAAATTCCAAGAAAATAACACAGTAAATTATCTGTAAATTCTTAGTAAATTATTTAATAAATTCTAAATATTTTACTGAGTAAATTCTCAATAAATTACTCCCTACATTCTCAGTAAATTAATGAGTGAGTTATTCAGTAATTTATCAGTAAATTCTCGATAAATTCTCTGTAAATTACTAAGTAAATTATTGGTAAATTTTCAGAAAATTACTTCGTAAATTCCCACTAAATTACTCAGGAAATTTCTCATTAAATTACACGTAAAATTCTCTATAAATTATTCAGCAAATTCTTAGTAATTTATTAGAAAATTCTGAGTAAATTCACAAAAAATTACAACAATTTTTTTGTGTGAATTAATCAGTAAATTATGAGTAAATTACTCAAAAAATTGTCAGAAAATTCTATATAAATTCAAAGTAATTTCTTAGTAAATTACTCAGCAAATTACTTCAGAAATTCGTAGTAACGTCTCAATAAATTACTCGTTAAGCTTTCAATAAATTCTCTATAAATTACATTGTAAATTATATGTAAATTATTTAATAAATTGTAAATAAATTACTCAGAAAATTTTCAATTAATTCTAAGAAAGTTCTGTATAAATTTCGAGTAAATTACTCGATAAATTCTCTGTAAATTACTCAGTTAATTATCCATAGGTTCTCAAAAAATTGTAAGTCAATTACTTAGTAAATTACTCTGTAAATTCCAACAAAATAACGCAGTAAATTATCTATAAATTCTTAGTAAATTATTTAATATATTCTAAATAAATTACTGAGTAAATTCTCAATAAATTACTGCCTAAATTCTCAGTAAATTACAAGTAAATTAATGAGTGAATTATTCAGTAATTTATCAGTAAATTACTTGATAAATTCTCTGTAAATTACTCAGTAAATTATTGGTAAATTCTGTGTAAATTACTCAGTAAATTACTTCGTAAATTCTCACTAAATTACTCAGGAAATTTCTCTTTAAATTACACGTAAAATTCTCTACAAATTATTCAGCAAATTCTTAGTAATTTATCAGAAAATTCTGAGTAAATTCACAAAAAATTACAAGAATTTTTTTTGTGAATTAATCAGAAAATTGTGAGTAAATTACTCAAAAATATTAAGAAAATTCTATATAAATTCAAAGTAATTTCTTAGTAAATTATTCAGCAAATTACTTCATAAATTCGTAGTAAATTCTCAATAAATTACTCGTTAAGCTTTCAATAAATTCTCTATAAATTACATTGTAAATTATCTGTAAATTATTTAATAAATTGTAAATAAATTACTCAGAAAATTTTCAATAAATTCTAAGAAAATTCTGTATAAATTCCGAGTAACTTACTCGGTAAATTCTCAATAAAATCTCTGTAAATTACTCAGTTAATTATCCATAAGTTCTCAAAAAATTCTGAGTCAATTACTTAGTAAATTACTCTGTAAATTCCAAGAAAATAACGCAGTAAATTATCTGTAAATTCTTAGTAAATTATTTAATAAATTCTAAATAAATTACTGAGTAAATTCTCAATAAATTACTCCCTAAATTCTCAGTAAATTAATGAGTGAGTTATTCAGTAATTTATCAGTAAATTACTCGATAAATTCTCTGTAAATTACTCAGGAAAGTATTGGTAAATTCTATGTAAATTACTCAGTAAATTACTTCGTAAATTCCCACTAAATTACTCAGGAAATTTCTCATTAAATTACACGTAAAATTCTCTATAAATTATTCAGCAAATTCTTAGTAATTTATCAGAAAATCCCGAGTAAATTCACAAAAAATTACAAGAATTTCTTTTTGTGAATTAATCAGTAAATTATGAGTAAATTACTCAAAAAATTGTCAGAAAATTCTATATAAATTGAAAGTAATTTCTTAGTAAGTTACTCAGCAAATTACTTCATAAATTCTCAATAAATTACTCGTTAAGCTTTCAATAAATTTTCTATAAATTACATTGTAAATTATCCTTAAATTATTTAATAAATTGTAAATAAATTACTCAGAAAATTTTCAATAAATTCTAAGAAAGTTCTGTATAAATTCCGAGTAAATTACTCGGTAAATTCTCTGTAAATTACTCATTTAATTATCCATAAGTTCTCAAATAATTCTGAGTCAATTACTTAGTAAATTACTCTGTAAATTCCAAGAAAATAACACCGTAAATTATCGGTAAATTCTTAGTAAAATTATTTAATAAATTCTAAATAAATTACTGAGTAAATTCCCAATAAATAACTCCCTAAATTCTCAGTAAATTAATGAGTGAATTATTCAGTAATTTATCAGTAAATTACTCGATAAATTCTCTGTAAATTACTCAGTAAATTACTTCGTAAATTCTCACTAAATTACTCAGGAAATTTCTCATTAAATTACACGTAAAATTTTCTATAAATTATTCAGCAAATTCTTAGTAATTTATCAGAAAATTCTGAGTAAATTCACAAAAAATTACAAGAATTTTTTGTGTGAATTAATCAGTAAATTATGAGTAAATTACTCAAAAAATTGTCAGAAAATTCTATATAAATTCAAAGTGATTTCTTAGTAAATTATTCAGAAAATTACTTCATAAATTCGTAGTAAATTCTCAATAAATTATTCGTTAAGCTTTCAATAAATTCTCTATAAATTACATTGTAAATTATCTGTAAATTATTTAATAAATTGTAAATAAATTACTCAGAAAATTTTCAATAAATTCTAAGAAAGTTCTATATAAATTCTGAGTAAATTACTCGGTAAATTCTCAATAAATTCTCCGTAAATTACTCAGTTAATTATCCATAAGTTCTCAAAAAATTCTGAGTCAATTACTATGTAAAGTACTAGAAAATTACTATGTAAATTCCAAGAAAATAACGCAGTAAATTATCTGTAAATTCTTAGTAAATTATTTCATAAATTCTAAATAAATTACTGAGTAAATTCTCAATAAATTACTCCCTAAATTCTCAGTAAATTAATGAGTGAGTTATTCAGTAATTTATCAGTAAATTACTCGATAAATTCTCTGTAAATTACTCAGTAAATTATTGGTAAATTCTCTGTAAATTACTCAGTAAATTACTTCGTAAATTCTCACTAAATTACTCAGGAAATTTCTCATTAAATTACAAGTAAAAATCTCTATAAATTATTCAGCAAATTCTTAGTAATTTATCAGAAAATTCTGAGTAAATTATCAAAAAATTACAAGAATTTTTTTTGTGAATTAATTAGTAAATTATGAGTAAATTACTCAAAAAATTGTAAGAAAATTCTATATAAATTCAAAGTAATTTCTTAGTAAATTATTCAGCAAATTACTTCATAAATTCGTAGTAAATTCTCTATAAATTACTTTGTAAATTATCTGTAAATTATTTAATAAATTGTAAATAAATTACTCAGAAAATTTTTAATAAATTCTAAGAAAGTTCTGTATAAATTCCGAGTAAATTACTCGGTAAATTCTCAATAAATTCTCTGTAAATTACTCAGTTAATTATCCATAAGTTCTCAAAAAATTCTGAGTCAATTACTTAGTAAATTACTCTGTAAATTCCAAGAAAATAACGCAGTAAATTATCTGTAAATTCTTAGTAAATTATTTAATAAATTCTAAATAAATTACTGAGTAAATTCTCAATAAATTAATGAGTGAGTTATTCAGTAATTTATCAGTAAATTACTCGATAAATTCTCTGTAAATTACTCAGTAAATTACTTCGTAAATTCTCACTAAATTACTCAGGAAATTTCTCATTAAATTACACGTAAAATTCTCTATAAATTATTCAACAAATTCTTAGTAATTTATCAGAAAATTCTGAGTAAATTCACAAAAAATTACAAGAATTTTTTGTGTGAATTAATCAGTAAATTATGAGTAAATTACTCAAAAAATTGTCAGAAAATTCTATATAAATTCAAAGTAATTTCTTAGTAAATTATTCAGCCAATTACTTCATAAATTCGTAGTAAATTCTCAATAAATTACTCGTTAAGCTTTCAATAAATTCTCTATAGATTACATTGTAAATTATCTGTAAATTATTTAATAAATTGTAAATAAATTACTCAGAAAATTTTCAATAAATTCTAAGAAAGTTCTGTATAAATTCTGAGTAAATTACTCGGTAAATTCTCAATAAATTCTCCGTAAATTACTCAGTTAATTATCCACAAGTTCTCAAAAAATTCTGAGTCAATTACTATGTAAAGTACTAGAAAATTACTATGTAAATTCCAAGAAAATAACGCAGTAAATTATCTGTAAATTCTTAGTAAATTATTTAATAAATTCTAAATAAATTACTGAGTAAATTCTCAATAAATTACTCCCTAAATTCTCAGTAAATTAATGAGTGAGTTATTCAGTAATTTATCAGTAAATTACTCGATAAATTCTCTGTAAATTACTCAGTAAATTATTGCTAAATTCTCTGTAAATTACTCAGTAAATTACTTCGTAAATTCTCACTAAATTACTCAGGAAATTTCTCATTAAATTACACGTAAAATTCTCTATAAATTATTCAACAAATTCTTAATAATTTATCAGAAAATTCTGAGTAAATTCACAAAAAATTACAAGAATTTTTTTTGTGAATTAATCAGTAAATTATGAGTAAATTACTCAAAAAATTGTCAGAAAATTCTATATAAGTTCAAAGTAATTTCTTAGTAAATTATTCAGCAAATTACTTCATAAATTCGTAGTAAATTCTCTATTAATTACTTTGTAAATTATCTGTAAATTATTTAATAAATTGAAAATAAATTACTCAGAAAATTTTTAATAAATTCTAAGAAAGTTCTGTATAAATTCCGAGTAAATTACTCGGTAAATTCTCAATAAATTCTCTGTAAATTACTCAGTTAATTATCCATAAGTTCTCAAAAAATTCTGAGTCAATTACTTAGTAAATTACTCTGTAAATTCCAAGAAAATAACGCAGTAAATTATCTGTAAATTCTTAGTAAATTATTTAATAAATTCTAAATAAATTACTGAGTAAATTCTCAATAAATTACTCCCTAAATTCTTAGTAAATTAATGAGTGAGTTATTCAGTAATTTATCAGTAAATTACTCGATAAATTCTCTGTAAATTACTCAGTAAATTACTTCGTAAATTCTCACTAAATTACTCAGGAAATTTCTCATTAAATTACACGTAAAATTCTATATAAATTATTCAGCAAATTCTTAGTAATTTATCAGAAAATTCTGAGTAAATTCACAAAAAATTACAAGAATTTTTTGTGTGAATTAATCAGTAAATTATGAGTAAATTACTCTAAAAATTGTCAGAAAATTCTATATAAATTCAAAGTAATTTCTTAGTAAATTATTCAGCAAATTACTTCATAAATTCGTAGTAAATTCTCAATAAATTACTCGTTAAGCTTTCAATAAATTCTCTATAAATTACATTGTAAATTATCTGTAAATTATTTAATAAATTGTAAATAAATTACTCAGAAAATTTTCAATAAATTCTAAGAAAGTTCTGTATAAATTCTGAGTAAATTACTCGGTAAATTCTCAATAAATTCTCCGTAAATTACTCAGTTAATTATCCATAAGTTCTCAAAAAATTCTGAGTCAATTACTATGTAAAGTATTAGAAAATTACTATGTAAATTCCAAGAAAATAATGCAGTAAATTATCTGTAAATTCTTAGTAAATTATTTAATAAATTCTAAATAAATTACTGAGTAAATTCTCAATAAATTACTCCCTAAATTCTCAGTAAATTAATGAGTGAGTTATTCAGTAATTTATCAGTAAATTACTCGATAAATTCTCTGTAAATTACTCAGTAAATTATTGCTAAATTCTCTGTAAATTACTCAGTAAATTACTTCGTAAATTCTCACTAAATTACTCAAGAAATTTCTCATTAAATTACACGTAAAAATCTCTATAAATTATTCAGCAAATTCTTAATAATTTATCAGAAAATTCTGAGTAAATTCACAAAAAATTACAAGAATTTTTTTTGTGAATTAATCAGTAAATTATGAGTAAATTACTCAAAAAATTGTCAGAAAATTCTATATAAATTCAAAGTAATTTCTTAGTAAATTATTCAGCAAATTACTTCATAAATTCGTAGTAAATTCTCTATAAATTACTTTGTAAATTATCTGTAAATTATTTAATAAATTGTAAATAAATTACTCAGAAAATTTTTAATAAATTCTAAGAAAGTTCTGTATAAATTCCGAGTAAATTACTCGGTAAATTCTCAATAAATTCTCTGTAAATTACTCAGTTAATTATCCATAAGTTCTCAAAAAATTCTGAGTCAATTACTTGATAAATTACTCTGTAAATTCCCAGAAAATAACGCAGTAAATTATCTGTAAATTCTTAGTAAATTATTTAATAAATTCTAAATAAATTACTGAGTAAATTCTCAATAAATTACTCCCTAAATTCTCAGTAAATTAATGAGTGAGTTATTCAGTAATTTATCAGTAAATTACTCGATAAATTCTCTGTAAATTACTCAGTAAATTACTTCGTAAATTGTCACTAAATTACTCAGGAAATTTCTCATTAAATTACACGTAAAATTCTCTATAAATTATTCAGCAAATTCTTAGTAATTTATCAGAAAATTCTGTGTAAATTCACAAAAAATTACAAGAATTTTTTTTGTGAATTAATCAGTAAATTATGAGTAAATTACTCAAAAAATTGTCAGAAAATTCTATATAAATTCAAAGTAATTTCTTAGTAAATTATTCAGCAAATTACTTCATAAATTCTATATAAATTACATTGTAAATTATCTGTAAATTATTTAATAAATTGAAAATAAATTACTCAGAAAATTTTTAATAAATTCTAAGAAAGTTCTGTATAAATTCTGAGTAAATTACTCGGTAAATTCTCAATAAATTCTCTGTAAATTACTCAGTTAATTATCCATAAGTTCTCAAAAAATTTTGAGTCAATTACTTAGTAAATTACTCTGTAAATTCCAAGAAAATAACGCAGTAAATTATCTGTAAATTCTTAGTAAATTATTTAATAAATTCTAAATAAATTACTGAGTAAATTCTCAATAAATTACTCCTAACATTCTCAGTAAATTAATGAGTGAGTTATTCAGTAATTTATCAATAAATCACTCGATAAATTCTCTGTATATTACTCAGTAAATTATTGGTAAATTCTCTGTAAATTACTCAGTAAATTACTTCGTATATTCCCACTAAATTACTCAGGAAATTTCTCATTAAATTACACGTAAAATTCTCTATAAATTATTCAGCAAATTCTTAGTAATTTCTCAGAAAAGTCTAAGTAAATTCACAAAAAATTACAAGAATTTTTTTTGTGAATTAATCATAAAATTATGAGTAAATTACTCAAAAAATTATAAGAAAATTCTATATAAATTCAAAGTAATTTCTTAGTAAATTATTCAACAAATTACTTCATAAATTCGTAGTAAATTCTCAATAAATTACTCGTGAAGCTTTCAATAAATTCTCTATAAATTACATTGTAAATTATCTGTAAATTATTTAATAAATTGTAAATAAATTACTCAGAAAATTTTCAATAAATTCTAAGAAAATTCTGTATAAATTCCGAGTAAATTACTCGGTAAATTCTCAATAAATTCTCTGTAAATTACTCAGTTAATTATCCATAAGTTCTCAAAAAATTCTGAGTCAATTACTTAGTAAATTACTCTGTAAATTCCAAGAAAATAACGCAGTAAATTATCTGTAAATACTTAGTAAATTATTTAATAAATTCTAAATAAATTACTGAGTAAATTCTCAATAAATTACTCCCTAAATTCTCAGTAAATTAATGAGTGAGTTATTCAGTAATTTATCAGTAAATTACTCGATAAATTCTCTGTAAATTACTAAGTAAATTTTTGGTAAATTCTCTGTAAATTACTCAGTAAATTACTTCATAAATTCCCACTAAATTACTCAGGAAATTTCTCATTAAATTACACGTAAAATTCTCTATAAATTATTCAGCAAATTCTTAGTAATTTATCAGAAAATCCCGAGTAAATTCACAAAAAATTACAAGAATTTTTTTTGTGAATTAATCAATAAATTATGTGTAAATTACTCAAAAAATTGTCAGAAAATTCTATACAAATTCAAAGTAATTTCTTAGTAAATTACTCAGCAAATTACTTCATAAATTCTCAATAAATTACTCGTTAAGCTTTCAATAAATTCTCTATTAATTACATTGTAAATTATCTTTAAATTATTTAATAAATTGTAAATAAATTACTCAGAAAATTTTCAATAAATTCTAAGAAAGTTCTGTATAAATTCTGAGTAAATTACTCGGTAAATTCTCTGTAAATTACTCAGTTAATTATCCATAAGTTCTCAATAAATTCTGAGTCAATTACTTAGTAAATTACTCTGTAAATTCCAAGAAAATAATGCAGTAAATTAACTGTAAATTCTTAGTAAATTATTTAATAAATTCTAAATAAATTACAGAGTAAAATCTCAGTAAATTACTCCCTAAATTCTCAGTAAATTACAAGTAAATTAATGAGTGAGTTTTTCAGTAATTTATCAGTAAATTACTCGATAAATTCTCTGTAAATTACTCAGTAAATTATTTGTAAATTCTCTGTAAATTACTCAGTAAATTACTTCGTAAATTCCCACAAAATTACTCAAAAAATTTCTCATTAAATTACACGTAAAATTCTCTATAAATTATTCAGCAAATTCTTAGTAATTTATCAGAAAAATCTGAGTAAATTCACAAAAAATTACAAGAATTTTTTTTTGTGAATTAATCAGTAAATTACTAGTAAATTACTCAAAAAATAGTCAGAAAATTCTATATAAATTCAAAGTAATTTTTTGTAAATTATTCAGCAAATTACTTCATAAATTCGTAGTAAATTCTCAATAAATTACTCGTTAAGCTTTCAATAAATTTTCTATAAATTACATTGTAAATTATCTGTAAATTATTTAATAAATTGTAGATAAATTACTCAGAAAATTTTCAATAAATTCTAAGAAATTTCTGTATAAATTCCGAGTAAATTACTCGGTAAATTCTCAATAAATTCTCTGTAAATTACTCAGTTAATTATCCATAAGATCTCAAAAAATTCTGAGTCAATTACTTAGTAAATTACTCTGTAAATTCCAAGAAAATAACGCAGTAAATTATCTGTAAATTCTTAGTAAATTATTTAATAAATTCTAAATAAATTACTAAGTAAATTCTCAATAAATTACTCCCAAAATTCTCAGTAAATTACAAGTAAATTAATGAGTGAGTTATTCAGTAATTTATCAGTAAATTACTCGATAAATACTCTGTAAATTACTCAGTAAATTACTTCGTAAATTCTCACTAAATTACTCAGGAAATTTCTCATTAAATTACACGTAAAATTCTCTATAAATTATTCACCAAATATCTTAGTAATTTATCAGAAAATTCTGAGTAAATTCAAAAAAAATTACAAGAATTTTTTTTTGTGAATTAATCAGTAAATTACGAGTAAATTACTCAAAAAATTGTCAGAAAATTCTATATAAATTCAAAGTAATTTCTTTGTAAATTATTCTGCAAATTACTTCATAAATTCGAAGTAAATTCTCAATAAATTACTCGTTAAGCTTTCAATAAATTCTCTATAAATTACATTGTAAATTATCTGTGAATTATTTAATAAATTGTAAATAAATTACTCAGAAAATTTTCAATAAATTCTAAGAAATTTCTGTATAAATTCCGAGTAAATTACTCGGTAAATTCTCAAAAAATTCTCCGTAAATTACTCAGTTAATTATCCATAAGTTCTCAAAAAATTCTGAGTCAATTACTTAGTAAATTACTCAGTAAATTATTAGAAAATTACTCTGTAAATTCCAAGAAAATAATGCCGTAAATTATCTGTAAATTCTTAGGAAATTATTTAATAAATTCTAAATAAATTACTGAGTAAATTCTCAATAAATTACTCCCTAAATTACAAGTAAATTAATGAGTGAGTTATTCAGTAATTTATCAGTAAATTACTCGATAAATTCTTTGTAAATTACTCAGTAAATTATTGGTAAATTCTCTGTAAATTACTTCGTAAATTCTCACTAAATTACTCAGGAAATTTCTCATTAAATTACACGTAAAATTCTCTATAAATTATTCAGCAAATATCTCAGTAATTTATCAGAAAATTCTGAGTAAATGCACAAAAAATTACAAGAATTCTTTTTGTGAATTAATCCGTAAATTATGAATAAATTACTCAAAAAATTGTCAGAAAATTTTATATAAATTCAAAGTAATTTCTTAGTAAATTATTCAGCAAATTACTTCATAAATTCGTCGTAAATTCTCAATAAATTACTCGTTAAGCTTTCAATAAATTCTCTATAAATTACATTGTAAATTATCTGTAAATTATTTAATAAATTGTAAATAAATTACTCAGAAAATTTTCAATAAATTCTAAGAAAGTTCTGTATAAATTTCGAGTAAATTACTCGGTAAATTCTCTATAAATTACTCAGTTAATTATCCATAAGTTCTCAAAAAATTCTGAGTCAATTACTTAGTAAATTACTCAGTAAATTATTAGAAAATTACTCTGTAAATTCCAAGAAAATAACGCAGTAAATTATCTGTAAATTCTTAGTAAATTATTTAATAAATTCTAAATAAATTACTGAGTAAATTCTCAATAAATTACTCCCTAAATTCTCAGTAAATTACAGTAAATTAATGAGTGAGTTTTTCAGAAATTTATCAGTAAATTACTCGATAAATTCTTTGTAAATTACTCGGTAAATTATTGGTAAATTCTCTGTAAATTACTTCGTAAATTCTCACTAAATTACTCAGGAAATTTCTCATTAAATTACACGTAAAATTCTCTATAAATTATTCAGCAAATATCTTAGTAATTTATCAGAAAATTCTGAGTAAATGCACAAAAAATTACAAGAATTTTTTTTGTGAATTAATCAGTAAATTATGAATAAATTACTCAAAAAATTGTCAGAAAATTCTATATAAATTCAAAGTAATTTCTTAGTAAATTATTCAGCAAATTACCTCATAAATTCGTAGTAAATTCTCAATAAATTACTCGTTAAACTTTCAATAAATTCTTTATAAATTACATTGTAAATTATCTGTAAATTATTTAATAAATTGTAAATAAATTACTCAAAAAATTTTCAATAAATTCTAAGAAAATTCTATATAAATTCCGAGTAAATTACTCGGTAAATTCTCTGTAAATTACTCAGTTAATTATCCATAAGTTCTCAAAAAATTCTGAGTCAATTACTTAGTAAATTACTCTGTAAATTCCAAGAAAATAACACAGTAAATTATATGTAAATTCTTAGTAAACTATTTAATAAATTCTAAATAAATTACTGAGTAAATTCTCAATAAATTACTCCCTAAATTCTCAGTAAATTACAAGTAAATTAATGAGTGAGTTATTCAGTAATTTATCAGTAAATTACTCGATAAATTCTATGTAAATTACTCAGTAAATTATTGGTAAATTCTCTGTAAATTACTCAGTAAATTACTTCGTAAATTCTCACTAAATTACTCAGGAAATTTCTCATTAAATTACACGTAAAATTCTCTTTAAATTATTCAGCAAATTCTTAGTAATTTATCCGAAAATTCTGAGTATATTCACAAAAAATTACAGGAATTTTTTTTGTTAATTAATCAGTAAATTATGAGTAAATTACTCAAAAAATTGTCAGAAAATTCTATATAAATTTAAAGTAATTTCTTAGTAAATTATTCAGCAAATTACTTCATAAATTCGTAGTAAAATCTCAATAAATTACTCGTTAAGCTTTCAATAAATTCTCTATAAATTACATTGTAAATTATCTGTAAATTATTTAATAAATTGTAAATAAATTACTCAGAAAATTTTCAATAAATTCTAAGAAATTTCTGTATAAATTCCGAGTAAATTACTCGGTAAATTCTCAATAAATTCTCTGTAAATTACTCAGTTAATTATCCATAAGTTCTCAAAAAATTCTGAGTCAATTACTTAGTAAATTACTCAGTAAATTATTAGAAAATTACTCTGTAAATTCCAAGAAAATAACGCAGTAAATTATCTGTAAATTCTTAGTAAATTATTTAATAAATTCTAAATAAATTACTGAGTAAATTCTCAATAAATTACTTCCTAAATTCTCAGTAAATTACAAGTAAATTAATGAGTGAGTTATTCAGTAATTTATCAGTAAACTACTCGATAAATTCTCTGTAAATTACTCTGTAAACTATTGGTAAATTCTCTATAAATTACATTGTAAATTATCTGTATATTATTTAATAAATTGTAAATAAATTACTCAGAAAATTTTCAATAAATTCTAAGAAAGTTCTGTATAAATTCCGAGTAAATTACTCGGTAAATTCCCTGTAAATTACTCAGTTAATTATCCGTAAGTTCTCAAAAAATTCTGAGTCAATTACTTAGTAAATTACTCTGTAAATTCAAAGAAAATAACGCAGTAAATTATCTATAAATTCTTAGTAAATTATTTAATAAATTCTAAATAAATTACTGAGTAAATTCTCAATAAATTACTCCCTAAATTCTCAGTAAATTACAAGTAAATTAATGAGTGAGTTATTCAGTAATTTATCAGTAAATTACTCGATAAATTCTCTGTAAATTACTCAGTAAATTATTGGTAAATTCTTTGTAAATTACTCAGTAAATTACTTCGTAAATTCCCACTAAATTACACAGGAAATTTCTCATTAAATTACACGTAAAATTCTCTGTAAATTATTCAGCAAATATCTTTGTAATTTATCCGAAAATTCTGAGTAAATTCACAAAAAATTACAAGAATTTTTTTTGTGAATTAATCAGTAAATTATGAGTAAATTACTCAAAAAATTGTCAGAAAATTCTATATAAATTCAAAGTAATTTCTTAGTAAATTATTCAGCAAATTACTTCATAAATTCGTAGTAAATTCTCAACAAATTACTCGTTAAGCTTTCAATAAATTCTCTATAAATTACATTGTAAATTATCTGTAAATTATTTAATAAATTGTAAATAAATTACTCAGAAAATTTTCAATAAATTCTAAGAAAGTTCTGTATAAATTCTGAGTAAATTACTCGGTAAATTCTCAATAAATTCTCTGTAAATTACTCAGTTAATTATCCATAAGTTCTCAAAAAATTCTGAGTCAATTACTTAGTAAATTACTCTATAAATTCCAAGAAAATAAAGCATTAAATTATCTGTAAATTCTTAGTAAATTATTTAAAAAATTCTAAATAAATTACTTAGTAAATTCTCAATAAATTACTCCCTAAATTCTCAGTAAATTACAAGTAAATTAATGAGTGAGTTATTCAGTAATTTATCAGTAAATTACTCGATAAATTCTCTGTAAATTACTCAGTAAATTATTGGTAAATTCTCAGTAAATTACTTCGTAAATTCTCACTAAATTACTCAGGAAATTTCTCATTAAATTACACGTAAAATTCTCTATAAATTATTCAGCAAATATCTTAGTAATTTATCTGAAAATTCTGAGTAAATTCACCAAAAACTACAAGAATTTTTTTTGTAAATTAATCAGTAAATTATGAGTAAATTACTCAAAAAATTGTCAGAAAATTCTTTATAAATTCATAGTAATTTCTTAGTAAATTATTCAGCAAATTACTTCATAAATTCGTAGTAAATTCTCAATAAATTACTCGTTAAGCTTTCAATAAATTCTCTATAAATTACATTGTAAATTATCTGTAAATTATTTAATAAATTGTAAATAAATTACTCAGAAAAATTTCAATAAATTCTAAGAAAGTTCTGTATAAATTCCGAGTAAATTACTCGGTAAATTCTCAATAAATTCTCTGTCAATTACACAGTTAATTATCCATAAGTTCTCAAAAAATTCTGAGTCAATTACTTAGTAAATTACTCAATAAATTCTTAGAAAATTACTCTGTAAATTCCAAGAAAATAACGCAGTAAATTATCTGTAAATTCTTAGAAAATTATTTAATAAATTCTAAATATATTACTGAGTAAATTCTCAATAAATTACTCCCTAAATTCTCAGTAAATTACAAGTAAATTAATGAGTGAGTTATTCAGTAATTTATCAGTAAATTACTCGATAAATTCTCTGTAAATTACACAGTAAATTATTGGTAAATCCTCTGTAAATTACTCAGTAAATTACTTCGTAAATTCTCACTAAATTACTCAGGAAAATTCTCATTAAATTACACGTAAAATTCTCTATAAATTATTCAGCAAATATCTTAGTAATTTATCAGAAAATTCTGAGTAAATTCACAAAAAATTACAAGAATTTTTTTTTGTGAATTAATCAGTAAATTATGAGTAAATTACTCAAAAAATTGTCAGAAAATTCTATATAAATTCAAAGTAATTTCTTAGTAAATTATTCAGCAAATTACTTCATAAATTCGTAGTAAATTCTCAATAAATTACTCGTTAAGCTTTCAATAAATTCTCTATAAATTACATTGTAAATTATCTGTAAATTATTGAATAAATTGTAAATAAATTACTCAGAAAATTTTCAATAAATTCTAAGAAAGTTCTGTATAAATACCGAGTAAATTACTCTGTAAATTCTCAATAAATTCTCTGTAAATTACTCACTTAATTATCCATAAGTTCTCAAAAAATTCTGAATCAATTACTTAGTAAATTACTCTGTAAATTCCAAGAACATAACGCAGTAAATTATCTGTAAATTCTTAGTAAATTATTTAATAAATTCTAAATAAATTACTGAGTAAATTCTCAATAAATTACAAGTAAATTAATGAGTGAGTTATTCAGTAATTTATCAGTAAATTACTCGATAAATTCTCTGTAAATTACTCAGTAAATTATTGGTAAATTCTCTATAAATTACATTGTAAATTATATGTATATTATTTAATAAATTGTAAATAAATTACTCAGAAAATTTTCAATAAATTCTAAGAAAGTTCTGTATTAATTCCGAGTAAATTACTCGGTAAATTCTCTGTAAATTACTCAGTTAATTATCCATAAGTTCTCAAAAAATTCTGAGTCAATTACTTAGTAAATTCAAAGAAAATAACGCAGTAAATTATCTATAAATTCTTAGTAAATTATTTAATAAATTCTAAATAAATTACTGAGTAAATTCTCAATAAATTACTCCCTAAATTCTAAGTAAATTACAAGTAAATTAATGAGTGAGTTATTCAGTAATTTTTCAGTAAATTACTCGATAAATTCTCTGTAAATTACTCAGTAAATTATTGATAAATTCTTTGTAAATTACTCAGCAAATTACTTCGTAAATTCCCACTAAATTACTCAGGAAATTTCTCATTAAATTACACGTAAAATTCTCTATAAATTATTCAGCAAATATCTTAGTAATTTATCCGAAAATTCTGAGTAAATTCAGAAAAAATTACAAGAATTTTTTTTGTGAATTAATCAGTAAATTATGAGTAAATTACTCAAAAAATTGTCAGAAAATTCTATATAAATTCAAACTAATTTCTTAGTAAATTATTCAGCAAATTACTTCATAAATTCGTAGTAAATTCTCAATAATTTACTCGTTAAGCTTTCAATAAATTCCCTATAAATTACATTGTAAATTATCTTTAAATTATTTAATAAATTGTAAATAAATTACTTAGAAAATTTTCAATAAATTCTAAGAAATTTCTGTATAAATTCCGAGTAAATTACTCGGTAAATTCTCAATAAATTCTCTGTAAATTACTCAGTTAATTATCCATAAGTTCTCAAAAAATTCTGAGTCAATTACTTAGTAAATTACTCTGTAAATTCCAAGAACATAACGCAGTAAATTATTTGTAAATTCTTAGTAAATTATTTAATAAATTCTAAATAAATTACTGAGTAAATTCTCAATAAATTACAAGTAAATTAATGAGTGAGTTATTCAGTAATTTATCAGTAAATTACTCGATAAATTCTCTGTAAATTACTCAATAAGTTATTGGTAAATTCTCTGTAAATTACTCAGTAAATTACTTCGTAAATTCCCACTAAATTACTCAGGAAATTTCTCATTAAATTACAGGTAAAATTCTCTATAAATTATTCAGCAAATTCTTAGTAATTTATCAGAAAATTCTGAGTAAATTCACAAAAAATTACAAGAATTTTTTTTTTGTGAATTAATCAGTAAATTATGAGTAAATTACTCAAAAAATTGTCAGAAAATTCTATATAAATTCAAAGTAATTTCTTAGTAAATTATTCAGCAAATTACTTCATAAATTCGTAGTAAATTCTCAACAAATTACTCGTTAAGCTTTCAATAAATTCTCTATAAATTACATTGTAAATTATCTGTAAATTATTTAATAAATTGTAAATAAATTACTCAGAAAATTTTCAATAAATTCTAAGAAAGTTCTGTATAAATTCCGAGTAAATTACTCGGTAAATTCTCAATAAATTCTCCGTAAATTACTCAGTTAATTATCCATAAGTTCTCAAAAAATTCTGAGTCAATTACTTAGTAAATTACTCTGTAAATTCCAAGAAAATAACGAAGTAAATTATCTTTAAATTCTTAGTAAATTATTTAATAAATTCTAAATAAATTACTGAGTAAATACTCAATAAATTACTCCCTAAATTCTAAGTAAATTACAAGTAAATTAATGAGTGAGTTATTCAGTAATTTATCAGTAAATTACTCGATAAATTCTCTGTAAATTACTCAGTAAATTATTGGTAAATTCTCTGTAAATTACCCAGTAAATAACTTCGTAAATTCTCACTAAATTACTCTGGAAATTTCTCATTAAATTATACGCAAAATTCTCTATAAATTATTCAGCAAATATCTTAGTAATTTATCCGAAAATTCTGAGTAAATTCACCAAAAACTACAAGAATTTTTTTTGTAAATTAATCAGTAAATTATGAGTAAATTACTCAAAAAATTGTCAGAAAATTCTATATAAATTCAAAGTAATTTCTTAGTAAATTATTCAGCAAATTACTTCATAAATTCGTAGTAAATTCTCAACAAATTACTCGTTAAGCTTTCAATAAATTCTCTATAAATTACATTGTAAATTATCTGTAAATTATTTAATAAATTGTAAATAAATTACTCAGAAAATTTTCAATAAATTCTAAGAAAGTTCTGTATAAATTCCGAGTAAATTACTCGGTAAATTCTCAATAAATTCTCCGTAAATTACTCAGTTAATTATCCATAAGTTCTCAAAAAATTCTGAGTCAATTACTTAGTAAATTACTCTGTAAATTCCAAGAAAATAACGAAGTAAATTATCTGTAAATTCTTAGTAAATTATTTAATAAATTCTAAATAAATTACTGAGTAAATTCTCAATAAATTACTCCCTAAATTCTCAGTAAATTAATGAGTGAGTTATTCAGTAATTTATCAGTAAATTACTCGATAAATTCTCTGTAAATTACTCAGTAAATTATTGGTAAATTCTCTGTAAATTACTCAGTAAATTACTTCGTAAATTCTCACTAAATTACTCAGGAAATTTCTCATTAAATTACACGTAAAATTCTCTATAAATTATTCAGCAAATATCTTAGTAATTTATCAGAAAATTCTGAGTAAATTCACCAAAAACTACAAGAATTTTTTTGTGAATTAATCAGTAAATTATGAGTAAATTACTCAAAAAAATTGTCCGAAAATTCTATATAAATTCAAAGTAATTTCTTAGTAAATTATTCAGCAAATTACTTCATAAATTCGTTGTAAATTCTCAATAAATTACTCGTTAAGCTTTCAATAAATTCTCTATAAATTACATTGTAAATTATCTGTAAATTATTGAATAAATTGTAAATAAATTACTCAGAAAATTTTCAATAAATTCTAAGAAAGTTCTTTATAAATTCTGAGTAAATTACTCGGTAAATTTTCAATAAATTCTCCGTAAATTACTCAGTTAATTATCCATAAGTTCTCAAAAAATTCTGAGTCAATTACTTAGTAAATTACTTTGTAAATTCCAAAAAAATAACGCAGTAAATTATCTGTAAATTATTAGTAAATTATTTAATAAATTCTAAATAAATTACTGAGGAAATACTCAATAAATTACTCCCCAAATTCTCAGAAAATTACAAGTAAATTAAAGAGTGAGTTATTCAGTAATTTATCAGTAAATTACTCGATAAATTCTCTGTAAATTACTCAGTAAATTATTGGTAAATTCTCTGTAAATTACTCAGTAAATTACTTCGTAAATTCTAACTAAATTACTCTGGAAATTTCTCATTAAATTACACGTAAAATTCTCTATAAATTATTCAGCAAATATCTTAGTAATTTGTCCTAAAATTCTGAGTAAATTCACCAAAAACTACAAGAATTTTTTTTGTGAATTAATCAGTAAATTATGAGTAAATTACTCAAAAAATTGTCAGAAAATTCTATATAAATTCAAAGTAATTTCTTAGTAAATTATTCAGCAAATTACTTCAAAAATTCGTAGTAAATTCTCAATAAATTACTCGTTAAGCTTTCAATAAATTCTCTATAAATTACATTGTAAATTATCTGTAAATTATTTAATAAATTGAAAATAAATTACTCAAAAAATTTTCAATAAATTCTAAGAAAGTTCTGTATAAATTCCGAGTAAATTACTCGGTAAGTTCTCAATAAATTCTCTGTAAATTACTCAGCTAATTATCCATAAGTTCTCAAAAAATTCTGAGTCAATTACTTAGTAAATTACTCAGTAAATTATTAGAAAATTACTCTGTAAATTCCAAGAAAATAACGCAGAAATTTATCTGTAAATTCTTAGTAAATTATTTAATAAATTTTAAATAAATTACAGAGTAAATTCTCAATAAATTACTCCCTAAATTCTCAGTAAATCACTCGATAAATTCTCTGTAAATTACTCAGTAAATTATTGGTAAATCCTCTGTAAATTACTCAGTAAATTACTTCGTAAATTCTCACTAAATTACTCAGGAAAATTCTCATTAAATTACACGTAAAATTCTCTATAAATTATTCAGCAAATATCTTAGTAATTTATCAGAAAATTCTGAGTAAATTCACAAAAAATTACAAGAATTTTTTTTTGTGAATTAATCAGTAAATTATGAGTAAATTACTCAAAAAATTGTTAGAAAATTCTATATAAATTCAAAGTAATTTCTTAGTAAATTATTCAGCAAATTACTTCATAAATTTGTAGTAAATATTCAATAAATTACTCGTTAAGCTTTCAATAAATTCCCTATAAATTACATTGTAAATTATCTGTAAATTATTGAATAAATTGTAAATAAATTACTCAGAAAATTTTCAATAAATTCTAAGAAAGTTCTGTATAAATTCAGAGTAAATTACTCGGTAAATTCTCAATAAATTCTCTGTAAATTACTCAGTTAATTATCCATAAGTTCTCAAAAGATTCTGAGTCAATTACTTAGTAAATTACTCTGTAAATTCCAAGAAAATAACGCCGTAAATTATCTGTAAATTCTTAGTAAATTATTTAATAAATTCTGAATAAATTACTGAGTAAATTCTCAATAAATTACACCCTAAATTCTCAGTAAATTACAAGTAAATTAATGAGTTAGTTATTCAGCAATTTATCAGTAAATTACTCGATAAATTGTCTATAAATTACTCAGTAAATTACTTCGTAAATTCTCACTAAATTACTCAGGAAATTTCTCATTAAATTACACGTAAAATTCTCTATAAATTATTCAGCAAATATCTTAGTAATTTACCAAAACATTCTGAGTAAATTCACAAAAAATTACAAGAATTTTTTTTCGTGAATAAATCAGTAAATTATGAGTAATTTACTCAAAAAATTGTCAGAAAATTCTATATAAATTCAAAGTAATTTCTTAGTAAATTATTCAGCAAATTACTTCATAAATTCGTAGTAAATTCTCAATAAATTATTCGTTAAGCTTTCAATAAATTCTCTATAAATTACATTGTAAATTATCTCTAAATTATTTAATAAATTGTAAATAAATTACTCAGAAAATTTTCAATAAATTCTAAGAAAATTCTATATAAATTCCGAGTAAATTACTCGGTAAATTCTCAATAAATTCTCTGTAAATTACTCAGTTAATTATCCATAAGTTCTCAAAAAATTCTGAGTCAATTACTTAGTAAATTACTCTGTAAATTCCAAGAAAATAACACAGTAAATTATCTGTAAATTATTTAATAAATTCTAAATAAATTACTGAGTAAATTCTCAATAAATTACTCCCTAAATTCTCAGTAAATTACAAGTAAATTAATGAGTGAGTTATTCAGTAATTTATCAGTAAATTACTCGATAAATTCTCTGTAAATTACTTAGTAAATTATTGGTAAATTCTCTGTAAATTACTCAGTAAATTACTTCGTAAATTCCCACTAAATTACTCCGGAAATTTCTCATTAAATTACACGTAAAATTCTCTATAAATTATTTAGCAAATTCTTAGTAATTTATCAGAAAATTCTGAGTAAATTCACAAAAAATTACAAAAAAAATTTTTTGTGAATTAATCTGTAAATTCTGAGTAAATTACTCAAAAAATTGTAAGAAAATTCTATATAAATTCAAAGTAGTTTCTTAGTAAATTATTCAGCTAATTACTTCATAAATTCGTAGTAAATTCTCAATAAATTACTCGTTAAGCTTTCAATAAATTCTCTATAAATTACATTGTAAATTATCTGTAAATTATTTAACAAATTGTAAATAAATTACTCAGAAAATTTTCAATAAATTCTAAGAAAGTTCTGTATAAATTCCGAGTAAATTACTCGGTAAATTCTCAATAAATTACTCAGTTGATTATCCATAAGTTCTCAAAAAATTCTGAGCCAATTACTATGTAAAGTATTAGAAAATTACTCTGTAAATTCCAAGAAAATAACGCAGTAAATTATCTGTAAATTCTTAGTAAATTATTTAATAAATTCTAAATAAATTACTGAGTAAATTCTCAATAAATTACTCCCCAAATTCTCAGAAAATTACAAGTAAATTAATGAGTGAGTTATTCAGTAATTTATCAGTAAATTACTCGATAAATTCTCTGTAAATTACTCAGTAAATTATTGGTAAATTCTCTGTAAATTACTCAGTAAATTACTTCGTAAATTCTAACTAAATTACTCTGGAAATTTCTCATTAAATTACACGTAAAATTCTCTATAAATTATTCAGCAAATATCTTAGTAATTTGTCCTAAAATTCTGAGTAAATTCACCAAAAACTACAAGAATTTTTTTTGTGAATTAATCAGTAAATTATGAGTAAATTACTCAAAAAATTGTCAGAAAATTCTATATAAATTCAAAGTAATTTCTTAGTAAATTATTCAGCAAATTACTTCAAAAATTCGTAGTAAATTCTCAATAAATTACTCGTTAAGCTTTCAATAAATTCTCTATAAATTACATTGTAAATTATCTGTAAATTATTTAATAAATTGAAAATAAATTACTCAAAAAATTTTCAATAAATTCTAAGAAAGTTCTGTATAAATTCCGAGTAAATTACTCGGTAAGTTCTCAATAAACTCTCTGTAAATTACTCAGCTAATTATCCATAAGTTCTCAAAAAATTCTGAGTCAATTACTTAGTAAATTACTCAGTAAATTATTAGAAAATTACTCTGTAAATTCCAAGAAAATAACGCAGAAATTTATCTGTAAATTCTTAGTAAATTATTTAATAAATTTTAAATAAATTACAGAGTAAATTCTCAATAAATTACTCCCTAAATTCTCAGTAAATTACAAGTAAATTAATGAGTGAGTTATTCAGTAATTTATCAGTAAATCACTCGATAAATTCTCTGTAAATTACTTAGTAAATTATTGGTAAATCCTCTGTAAATTACTCAGTAAATTACTTCGTAAATTCTCACTAAATTACTCAGGAAAATTCTCATTAAATTACACGTAAAATTCTCTATAAATTATTCAGCAAATATCTTAGTAATTTATCAGAAAATTCTGAGTAAATTCACAAAAAATTACAAGAATTTTTTTTTGTGAATTAATCAGTAAATTATGAGTAAATTACTCAAAAAATTGTTAGAAAATTCTATATAAATTCAAAGTAATTTCTTAGTAAATTATTCAGCAAATTACTTCATAAATTCGTAGTAAATATTCAATAAATTACTCGTTAAGCTTTCAATAAATTCCCTATAAATTACATTGTAAATTATCTGTAAATTATTGAATAAATTGTAAATAAATTACTCAGAAAATTTTCAATAAATTCTAAGAAAGTTCTGTATAAATTCAGAGTAAATTACTCGGTAAATTCTCAATAAATTCTCTGTAAATTACTCAGTTAATTATCCATAAGTTCTCAAAAGATTCTGAGTCAATTACTTAGTAAATTACTCTGTAAATTCCAAGAAAATAACGCCGTAAATTATCTGTAAATTCTTAGTAAATTATTTAATAAATTCTGAATAAATTACTGAGTAAATTCTCAATAAATTACATCCTAAATTCTCAGTAAATTACAAGTAAATTAATGAGTTAGTTATTCAGCAATTTATCAGTAAATTACTCGATAAATTGTCTATAAATTACTCAGTAAATTACTTCGTAAATTCTCACTAAATTACTCAGGAAATTTCTCATTAAATTACACGTAAAATTCTCTATAAATTATTCAGCAAATATCTTAGTAATTTACCAAAACATTCTGAGTAAATTCACAAAAAATTACAAGAATTTTTTTTCGTGAATAAATCAGTAAATTATGAGTAATTTACTCAAAAAATTGTCAGAAAATTCTATATAAATTCAAAGTAATTTCTTAGTAAATTATTCAGCAAATTACTTCATAAATTCGTAGTAAATTCTCAATAAATTATTCGTTAAGCTTTCAATAAATTCTCTATAAATTACATTGTAAATTATCTCTAAATTATTTAATAAATTGTAAATAAATTACTCAGAAAATTTTCAATAAATTCTAAGAAAATTCTATATAAATTCCGAGTAAATTACTCGGTAAATTCTCAATAAATTCTCTGTAAATTACTCAGTTAATTATCCATAAGTTCTCAAAAAATTCTGAGTCAATTACTTAGTAAATTACTCTGTAAATTCCAAGAAAATAACACAGTAAATTATCTGTAAATTATTTAATAAATTCTAAATAAATTACTGAGTAAATTCTCAATAAATTACTCCCTAAATTCTCAGTAAATTACAAGTAAATTAATGAGTGAGTTATTCAGTAATTTATCAGTAAATTACTCGATAAATTCTCTGTAAATTACTCAGTAAATTACTTCGTAAATTCCCACTAAATTACTCCGGAAATTTCTCATTAAATTACACGTAAAATTCTCTATAAATTATTTAGCAAATTCTTAGTAATTTATCAGAAAATTCTGAGTAAATTCACAAAAAATTACAAAAAAATTTTTTTGTGAATTAATCTGTAAATTCTGAGTAAATTACTCAAAAAATTGTAAGAAAATTCTATATAAATTCAAAGTAGTTTCTTAGTAAATTATTCAGCTAATTACTTCATAATTTCGTAGTAAATTCTCAATAAATTACTCGTTAAGCTTTCAATAAATTCTCTATAAATTACATTGTAAATTATCTGTAAATTATTTAACAAATTGTAAATAAATTACTCAGAAAATTTTCAATAAATTCTAAGAAAGTTCTGTATAAATTCCGAGTAAATTACCCGGTAAATTCTCAATAAATTACTCAGTTGATTAACCATAAGTTCTCAAAAAATTCTGAGCCAATTACTATGTAAAGTATTAGAAAATTACTCTGTAAATTCCAAGAAAATAACGCAGTAAATTATCTGTAAATTCTTAGTAAATTATTTAATAAATTCTAAATAAATTACTAAGTAAATTCTCAATAAATTACTCCCTAAATTCTCAGTAAATTACAAGTAAATTAATGAGTGAGTTATTTAGTTATTTATTAGTAAATTACTCGATAAATTCTCTGTAAATTACTCAGTAAATTATTGGTAAATTCTCTGTAAATTACTCAGTAAATTACTTCGTAAATTCTCACTAAATTACTCAGGAAATTTCTCATTAAATTACACGTAAAATTCTATATAAATTATTCAGCAAATTCTTAGTAATTTATCAGAAAATTCTGAGTAAATTCACAAAAAATTACAAGAATTTTTTTTGTGAATTAATCAGTAAATTATGGGTAAATTACTCAAAAAATTGTAATAAAATTCTATATAAATTCAAAGTAATTTCTTAGTAAATTATTCAGCAAATTACTTCATAAATTTGCAGTAAATTCTCAATAAATTACTCGTTAAACTTTCAATAAATTCTTTATAAATTACATTGTAAATTATCTGTAAATTATTTAATAAATTGTAAATAAATTACTCAGAAAATTTTCGATAAATTCTAAGAAAGTTCTGTATAAATTCCGAGTAAATTACTCGGTAAATTCTCAATAAATTCTCTGTAAATTACTCAGTTAATTATCCATAAGTTCTCAAAAAATTCTGAGTCAATTACTTAGTAAATTACTCAGTAAATTATTAGAAAATTACTCTGTAAATCCCAAGAAAATAACGCAGTAAATTATCTGTAAATTCTTAGTAAATTATTTAATAAACTCAAAATAAATTACTGAGTAAATTCTCAATAAATTACTCCCTAAATTCTCAGAAAATTACAAGTAAACTAATTAGTGAGTTATTCAGTAATTTATCAGTAAATTACTCGATAAATTCTCTGTATATTACTCAGTAAATTACTTCGTAAATTCTCACTAAATTACTCAGGAAATTTCTCATTAAATTACACGTAAAATTCTCTATAAATTATTCAGCAAATATCTTAGTAATTTATTAGAAAATTCTGAGTAAATTCACAAAAAATTACAAGAATTTTTTTTTGTGAATTAATCAGTAAATTATGAGTAAATTACTCAAAAAATTGTCAGAAAATTCTATATAAATTCAAAGTAATTTCTTTGTAAATTATTTAGCAAATTACTTTATAAATTCGTAGTAAATTCTCAATAAATTACTCGTTATGCTTTCAATAAATTCTCTATAAATTACATTGTAAATTATCTGTAAATTATTTAATAAATTGTAAATAAATTACTTAGAAAATTTTCAATAAATTCTAAGAAAATTCTGTATAAATTCTGAGTAAATTACTCGGTAAATTCTCAATAAATTCAATGCAAATTACTCAGTTAATTATCCATAAGTTCTCAAAATATTCTGAGTCAATTACTTAGTAAATTACTCTGTAAATTCCAAGAAAATAACGCAGTAAATTATCTATAAATTCTTAGTAAATTATTTAATAAATTCTCAATAAATTACTGAGTAAATTCTCAATAAATTACTCCCTAAATTCTGAGTAAATTACAAGTAAATTAATGAGTGAGTTATTCAGTAATTTATCAGTAAATTACTCGATAAATTCGCTGTAAATTATTGGTAAATTCTCTGTAAATTACTCTGTAAATTACTTCGTAAATTCTCACTAAATTACTCAGTAAATTTCTCATTAAATTACACGTAAAATTCTCTATAAATTACTCATCAAATTCTTAGTAATTTATCAGAAAATTCTGAGTAAATTTACAAAAAATTACAAGAATTTTTTTTGTGAATTAATCAGTAAATTATGAGTAAATTACTCAAAAAATTGTCAGAACATTCTATATAAATTCAAAGTAATTTCTTAGTAAATTATTCAGCAAATTACTTCATAAATTCGTAGTAATTTCTCAATAAATTACTCGTTAAGCTTTCAATAAATTCTCTATAAATTACATTGTAAATTATCTGTAAATTATTTAATAAATTGTAAATAAATTACTCAGAAATTTTCAATAAATTCTAAGAAAGTTCTGTATAAATTCCGAGTAAATTACTCGGTAAATTCTCAATAAATTCTCTGTAAATTACTCAGTTAATTATCCATAAGTTCTCAAAAAATTCTGAGTCAATTACTTAGTAAATTACTCAGTAAATTATTAGAAAATTACTCTGTAAATTCCAAGAAAATAACGCAGTAAATTATCTGTAAATTCTTAGTAAATTATTTAATAAACTCAAAATAAATTACTGAGTAAATTCTCAATAAATTACTCCCTAAATTCTCAGTAAATTACAAGTAAATTAATGAGTGAGTTATTCAGTAATTTATCAGTAAATTACTCGATAAATTCTCTGTAAATTACTCAGTAATTACTTCGTAAATTCTCACTAAATTACTCAGGAAATTTCTCATTAAATTACACGTAAAATTCTCTATAAATTATTCAGCAAATATCTTAGTAATTTATCAGAAAATTCTGAGTAAATTCACAAAAAATTACAAGAATTTTTTTTTGTGAATTAATCAGTAAATTATGAGTAAATTACTCAAAAAATTGTCAGAAAATTCTATATAAATTCAAAGTAATTTCTTTGTAAATTATTCAGCAAATTAATTCATAAATTCGTAGTAAATTCTCAATAAATTACTCGTTAAGCTTTCAATAAATTCTCTATAAATTACATTGTAAATTATCTGTAAATTATTTAATAAATTGTAAATAAATTACTCAGAAAATTTTCAATAAATTCTAAGAAAATTCTGTATAAATTCTGAGTAAATTACTCGGTAAATTCTCAATAAATTCAATGTAAATTACTCAGTTAATTATCCATAAGTTCTCAAAATATTCTGAGTCAATTACTTAGTAAATTACTCTGTAAATTCCAAGAAAATAACGAAGTAAATTATCTATAAATTCTTAGTAAATTATTTAATAAATTCTAAATAAATTACTGAGTAAATTCTCAATAAATTACTCCCTAAATTCTGAGTAAATTACAAGTAAATTAATGAGTGAGTTATTCAGTAATTTATCAGTAAATTACTCGATAAATTCTCTGTAAATTATTGGTAAATTCTCTGTGAATTACTCTGTAAATTACTTCGTAAATTCTCACTAAATTACTCAGGAAATTTCTCATTAAATTACACGTAAAATTCTCTATAAATTACTCAGCAAATTCTTAGTAATTTATCAGAAAATTCTGAGTAAATTCACAAAAAATTACAAGAATTTTTTTTGGGAATTAATGAGTAAATTTTGAGTAAATTACTCAAAAAATTGTCCGAACATTCTATATAAATTCAAAGTAATTTCTTAGTAAATTATTCAGCAAATTACTTCATAAATTCGTAGTAAATTCTCAATAAATTACTCGTTAAGTTTTCAATAAATTCTCTATAAATTACATTGTAAATTATCTGTAAATTATTTAATAAATTGAAAATAAATTACTCAGAAAATTTTCAATAAATTCTAAGAAAGTTCTGTATAAATTCCGAGTAAATTACTCGGTAAGTTCTCAATAAATTCTCTGTAAATTACTCAGTTAATTATCCATAAGTTCTCAAAAAATTCTGAGTCAATTACTTAGTAAATTACTCTGTAAATTCCAAGAAAATAACGCAGTAAATTATCTGTAAATTCTTAGTAAATTATTTAATAAATTCTAAATAAATTACTGAGTAAATTCTTAATAAATTACTCCCTAAATTCTCAGTAAATTACAAGTAAATTAATGAGTGAGTTATTCAGTAATTTATCAGTAAATTACTCGATAAATTCTCTGTAAATTACTCAGTAAATTATTGGTAAATTCTCTGTAAATTACTCAGTAAATTACTTCGTAAATTCCCACTAAATTACTCAGGAAATTTCTCATTAAATTACACGTAAAATTCTCTATAAATTATTCAGCAAATTCTTAGTAATTTATCAGAAAATTCTGAGTAAATTCACAACAAATTACAGGAATTTTTTTTGTTAATTAATCAGTAAATTATGAGTAAATTACTCAAAAAATTGTCAGAAAATTCTATATAAATTCAAAGTAATTTCTTAGTAAATTATTCAGCAAATTACTTCATAAATTCGTAGTAAATTCTCAATAAATTACTCGTTAAGCTTTCAATAAATTCTCTATAAATTACATTGTAAATTATCTGTAAATTATTTAATAAATTGTAAATAAATTACTCAGAAAATTTTCAATAAATTCTAAGAAATTTCTGTATAAATTCCGAGTAAATTACTCGGTAAATTCTCAATAAATTCTCTGTAAATTACTCAGTTAATTATCCATAAGTTCTCAAAAAATTCTGAGTCAATTACTTAGTAAATTACTCAGTAAATTATTAGAAAATTACTCTGTAAATTCCAAGAAAATAACGCAGTAAATTATCAGTAAATTCTTAGTAAATTATTTAATAAATTCTAAATAAATTACTGAGTAAATTCTCAATAAATTACTCCCTAAATTCTTAGTAAATTACAAGTAAATTAATGAGTGAGTTATTCAGTAATTTATCAGTAAATTACTCGATAAATTCTCTGTAAATTACTCAGTAAATTATTGGTAAATCCTCTGTAAATTACTCAGTAAATTACTTCGTAAATTCTCACTAAATTACTCAGGAAATTTCTCATTAAATTACACGTAAAATTCTCTATAAATTATTCAGCAAATATCTTAGTAATTTATCAGAAGATTCTGAGTAAATTCACAAAAAATTACAAGAATTTTTTTTGTGAATTAATCAGTAAATTATGAGTAAATTACTCAAAAAATGGTCAGAAAATTCTATATAAATTCAAAGTAATTTCTTAGTTAATTATTCAGCAAATTACTTCATAAATTCGTAGTAAATTCTCAATAAATTACTCGTTAATCTTTCAATAAATTCTCTATAAATTACATTGTAAATTATCTTTAAATTATTTAATAAATTGTAAATAAATTACTCAGAAAATTTTCAATAAATTCTAAGAAAGTTCTGTATAAATTTCGAGTAAATTACTCGGTAAATTCTCTGTAAATTACTCAATTAATTTTCCATAAGTTCTCAAAAAATTCTGAGTCAATTACTTAGTAAATTACTCTGTAAATTCCAAGAAAATAATGTAGTAAATTATCTGTCAATTCTTAGTAAATTATTTAATAAATTCTAAATAAATGACTGAGTAAATTCTCAATAAATTACTCCCTAAATTCTCAGTAAATTAATGAGTGAGTTATTCAGTAATATAGCGACCCCGGTCTTTTCCCATTTGATTATTGTATCCGGACTTAGGTTCCGTAGATTCTGTCATTGTATTATTGTTGTTGTTGTCCTTATTTTATCATTTGGAATTATAGGATGTGTTGGGCAGGTTTGTTTCAGGTTGGTTGGGTTTAGAAATCAAGTGTTGCTGTCCAGTATTTTGGATCTTCGCTCGAGCGAGGAGTTTGTCGCTCGAGCGAGCTGTTGTTTTTGGTTCTTCGCTCGAGCCGGGGTTTGGTAGCTCGAGCGAGAGTTTGTGTCTGGTTTGGACCTGTAGCTTTGCATTCTTGGCTCGAGCGAGCTTTTCTTCGCTCGAGCGAGTTAGTTCGTCCTTCGCTCGAGCAATAGTTCCTTCGCTCGAGCGTGTGTCTTGTTGCAGACCTGAGGGTTTGAGTTCTTCGCTCGATCGAGCTTTCTTTCGCTCGAGCGAGCTTTTGAGTTGTTGGCTCGAGCAAGGCTTCCTTGGCTCGAGCGTAGTTTCTCTGTGTCTGGTCGCTCGAGCGACCAAGTCTTCGCTCGAGCGAGCCTGTCCAGTTTATATACGCAGCAGCGGGTTTTGATCAGTCTTTTCTTATTCTTTTTGGTTCTAAACCCTAGGTCCGACTTCTCTCCCTCAAAACTCATCTGCTCTTTAGGTGTTCATCTACTTCTAGTGTGAATCCATCTTAAGTTCTTTGTAAGAAAGATAGAGGACGGCTTGGGCTTCATTCTAATCTGAACATTTGGTGATTTGGAGCACATTGGAATTTGGGCATTTATCTCTATCTTCTCCATTCGGGTTATTTTCTTTGAGGTAGGGATTTCCTACTCCATTTTATAGGTTTTGTTCTAAGCTTTGGTAATTTGATATGTTGGGGATACTTTGTTAATTTTGGGAAAAACCCTAGTTGTATTATTGAATTAATTTGTATAAGTAATTCATGGAATTGGGAAAAGATGGTTAAATTCATGGAATTGGGGAATTCATTGGTTAAATAGCGTAATTGGGTAATTGGAATCATTTGTTTATTGAATTGATGACATAGTTATTTTCAGTTTAGAAATAACTGTTTTGGGCTATCGGTGGAGGATAGTCGTGATTGTTGTAGACATTGCATGTGGATTAGGAATAACTAAAACTAATCACATTGGTTAAGTCATTAATTTGACTATTGCATTGATACAGAAAATATGTGTATTGATTGAGCATTGCATTTGCATACATTGTTTTGTGTGTGGGAGGAGATAGGGGATGTACTCCACGGTTTAGGGGAAGATAGGGGATGGACCTCTAAACCGGATTTTGTTTGGGAGGAGATAGGGGATGGACTCCATTAGCATCACTTTTATGTGTGCTTATTTATATAGAAGTGTTTTATTGATACAGCACTAAAATGTGTATCAATTTGGAAGTATGAAGTGTTTGATTTGAGCTTGAGTCTCATTTGTTTGTTGATATTGGAAGGATGTGAATATGATATATGTGATTCACTGTTATAAGTTTGGCCAGGTTCTGAGCCATGTTGATAAAATTGGAAAGTAAAACGTATCTTTGGCAATAGTGTCATGAGACTGTAAAATGAAGTAATTGATTATTTGGTTAACCATCTGTTGAATGCTATTGCTTTATTCATTGCTTATTTGTGGTTTAGTATATTTGTACTGGGCTGTGGCTCACCCTTTATGGGAACATCATTTTCAGGTTCATGTGATAAACTACCTCCAAGGACTTAGCTTGGGAGGGTTTGGCTTCTGGATTGAAGAAGACTACCTTTAGTTGATAGTTTTTATTTATTAGTACATGTAAACATTCAAGCCTAGGGCTTTTCTTGTATTGAGATTAGAACTCATATTTTGAATCCAAGTGTTCGCTTGGAAAGATGTAAGCCTGTAGGGCATTTTATTCGATGTTACATGTAATGAATTATTTAGTTATACTCTGATGAATGAATTAATAAATTGTCTTCTTTAAATAATGCATGTCAATGTTATATAATGGGTTAATTTTGAGGGCGTTACAAGTAATTTATCAGTAAATTACTCGATAAATTCTCTGTAAATTACTCAGTAAATTATTGGTAAATTCCCTGTAAATTACACAGTAAATTACTTCGTAAATTCTCACTAAATTACTCAGGAAATTTCTCATTAAATTACACGTAAAATTCTCTATAAATTTTTCAGCAAATTCTTAGTAATTTATCCGAAAATTCTGAGTAAATTCACAAAAAATTACAAGAATTTTTTTTTTGAATTAATCAGTAAATTATGAGTAAATTACTCAAAAAATTGTCAGAAAATTCTATATAAATTCAAAGTAATTTCTTAGTAAATTATTCAGCAAATTACTTAATAAATTCGTAGTAAATTCTCAATAAATTACTCGTTAAGCTTTCAATAAATTCTCTATAAATTACATTGTAAATTATCTGTAAATTATTTAATAAATTGTAAATAAGTTACTCAGAAAATTTTCAATAAATTCTAAGAAAGTTCTGTATAAATTCCGAGTAAATTACTCGGTAAATTCTCAATAAATTCTCTGTAAATTACTCAGTTAATTATCCATAAGTTCTCAAAAAATTCTGAGTCAATTACTTAGTAAATTACTCAGTAAATTATTAGAAAATTACTCTGTAAATTCCAAGAAAATAACACAGTAAATTATCTGTAAATTCTTAGTAAATTATTTAATAAATTCTAAATAAATTACTAAGTAAATTCTCAATAAATTACTCCCTAAATTCTCAGTAAATTACAAGTAAATTAATGAGTGAGTTATTCAGTAATTTATCAGTAAATTACTCGAGAAATTCCCTGTAAATTACTCAATAAATTATTGGTAAATTCTCTGTAAATTACTCAGTAAATTACTTCGTAAATTCTCACTAAATTACTCAGGAAATTTCTCATTAAATTACACGTAAAATTCTCTATAAATTATTCAGCAAATATCTTAGTAATTTATCAGAAAATTCTGAGTAAATTCACAAAAAATTACAAGAATTTTTTTTGTGAATTAATCAGTAAATTATGAGTAAATTACTCAAAAAATTGTCAGAAAATTCTATATAAATTCAAAGTAATTTCTTAGTAAATTATTCAGCAAATTACTTCATAAATTCGTAGTAAATTCTCAATAAATTACTCGTTAAGCTTTCAATAAATTCTCTATAAATTACATTGTAAATTATCTGTAAATTATTTAATAAATTGTAAATAAATTACTCAGAAAATTTTCAATAAATTCTAAGAAAGTTCTGTATAAATTCCGAGTAAATTACCCGGTAAATTCTCAATAAATTCTCTGTAAATTACTCAGTTAATTATCCATAAGTTCTCAAAAAATTCTGAGTCAATTACTTAGTAAATTACTCAGTAAATTATTAGAAAATTACTCTGTAAATTCCAAGAAAATAACACAGTAAATTATCTGTAAATTCTTAGTAAATTATTTAATAAACTCTAAATAAATTACTGAGTAAATTCTCAATAAATTACTCCCTAAATTCTCAGTAAATTACAAGTAAATTAATGAGTGAGTTATTCAGTAATTTATCAGTAAATTACTCGATAAATTCTCTGTAAATTACTCAGTAAATTACTTCGTAAATTCTCACTAAATTACTCAGGAAATTTCTCATTAAATTACACGTAAAATTCTCTATAAATTATTCAGCAAATATCTTAGTAATTTATCAGAAAATTCTGAGTAAATTCACAAAAAATTACAAGAATTTTTTTTGTGAATTAATCAGTAAATTATGAGTAAATTACTCAAAAAATTGTCAGAAAATTCTATATAAATTCAAAGTAATTTCTTAGTAAATTATTCAGCAAATTACTTCATAAATTCGTAGTAAATTCTCAATAAATTACTCGTTAAGCTTTCAATAAATTCTCTATAAATTACATTGTAAATTATCTGTAAATTATTTAATAAATTGTAAATAAATTACTCAGAAAATTTTCAATAAATTCTAAGAAAGTTCTGTATAAATTCCGAGTAAATTACCCGGTAAATTCTCAATAAATTCTCTGTAAATTACTCAGTTAATTATCCATAAGTTCTCAAAAAATTCTGAGTCAATTACTTAGTAAATTACTCAGTAAATTATTAGAAAATTACTCTGTAAATTCCAAGAAAATAACACAGTAAATTATCTGTAAATTCTTAGTAAATTATTTAATAAACTCTAAATAAATTACTGAGTAAATTCTCAATAAATTACTCCCTAAATTCTCAGTAAATTACAAGTAAATTAATGAGTGAGTTATTCAGTAATTTATCAGTAAATTACTCGATAAATTCTCTGTAAATTACTCAGTAAATTACTTCGTAAATTCTCACTAAATTACTCAGGAAATTTCTCATTAAATTACACGTAAAATTCTCTATAAATTTTTCAGCAAATATCTTAGTAATTTATCAGAAAATTCTGAGTAAATTCACAAAAAATTACAAGAATTTTTTTTGTGAATTAATCAGTAAATTATGAGTAAATTACTCAAAAAATTGTCAGAAAATTCTATATAAATTCAAAGTAATTTCTTAGTAAATTATTCAGCAAATTACTTCATAAATTCGTAGTAAATTCTCAATAAATTACTCGTTAAGCTTTCAATAAATTCTCTATAAATTACATTGTAAATTATCTGTAAATTATTTAATAAATTGTAAATAAATTACTCAGAAAATTTTCAATAAATTCTAAGAAAGTTCTGTATAAATTCCGAGTAAATTACCCGGTAAATTCTCAATAAATTCTCTGTAAATTACTCAGTTAATTATCCATAAGTTCTCAAAATATTCTGAGTCAATTACTTAGTAAATTACTCAGTAAATTATTAGAAAATTACTCTGTAAATTCCAAGAAAATAACACAGTAAATTATCTGTAAATTCTTAGTAAATTATTTAATAAACTCTAAATAAATTACTGAGTAAATTCTCAATAAATTACTCCCTAAATTCTCAGTAAATTACAAGTAAATTAATGAGTGAGTTATTCAGTAATTTATCAGTAAATTACTCGATAAATTCTCTGTAAATTACTCAGTAAATTACTTCGTAAATTCTCACTAAATTACTCAGGAAATTTCTCATTAAATTACACGTAAAATTCTCTATAAATTTTTCAGCAAATATCTTAGTAATTTATCAGAAAATTCTGAGTAAATTCACAAAAAATTACAAGAATTTTTTTTGTGAATTAATCAGTAAATTATGAGTAAATTACTCAAAAAATTGTCAGAAAATTCTATATAAATTCAAAGTAATTTCTTAGTAAATTATTCAGCAAATTACTTCATAAATTCGTAGTAAATTCTCAATAAATTACTCGTTAAGCTTTCAATAAATTCTCTATAAATTGCATTGTAAATTATCTGTAAATTATTTAATAAATTGTAAATAAATTACTCAGAAAATTTTCAATAAATTCTAAGAAAGTTCTGTATAAATTCCGAGTAAATTACCCGGTAAATTCTCAATAAATTCTCTGTAAATTACTCAGTTAATTATCCATAAGTTCTCAAAAAATTCTGAGTCAATTACTTAGTAAATTACTCAGTAAATTATTAGAAAATTACTCTGTAAATTCCAAGAAAATAACACAGTAAATTATCTGTAAATTCTTAGTAAATTATTTAATAAACTCTAAATAAATTACTGAGTAAATTCTCAATAAATTACTCCCTAAATTCTCAGTAAATTACAAGTAAATTAATGAGTGAGTTATTCAGTAATTTATCAGTAAATTACTCGATAAATTCTCTGTAAATTACTCAGTAAATTACTTCGTAAATTCTCACTAAATTACTCAGGAAATTTCTCATTAAATTACACGTAAAATTCTCTATAAATTTTTCAGCAAATATCTTAGTAATTTATCAGAAAATTCTGAGTAAATTCACAAAAAATTACAAGAATTTTTTTTGTGAATTAATCAGTAAATTATGAGTAAATTACTCAAAAAATTGTCAGAAAATTCTATATAAATTCAAAGTAATTTCTTAGTAAATTATTCAGCAAATTACTTCATAAATTCGTAGTAAATTCTCAATAAATTACTCGTTAAGCTTTCAATAAATTCTCTATAAATTGCATTGTAAATTATCTGTAAATTATTTAATAAATTGTAAATAAATTACTCAGAAAATTTTCAATAAATTCTAAGAAAGTTCTGTATAAATTCCGAGTAAATTACCCGGTAAATTCTCAATAAATTCTCTGTAAATTACTCAGTTAATTATCCATAAGTTCTCAAAAAATTCTGAGTCAATTACTTAGTAAATTACTCAGTAAATTATTAGAAAATTACTCTGTAAATTCCAAGAAAATAACACAGTAAATTATCTGTAAATTCTTAGTAAATTATTTAATAAACTCTAAATAAATTACTGAGTAAATTCTCAATAAATTACTCCCTAAATTCTCAGTAAATTACAAGTAAATTAATGAGTGAGTTATTCAGTAATTTATCAGTAAATTACTCGATAAATTCTCTGTAAATTACTCAGTAAATTATTGGTAAATTCTCTGTAAATTACTCAGTAAATTACTTCGTAAATTCTCACTAAATTACTCAGGAAATTTCTCATTAAATTACACGTAAAATTCTCTATAAATTTTTCAGCAAATATCTTAGTAATTTATCAGAAAATTCTGAGTAAATTCACAAAAAATTACAAGAATTTTTTTTGTGAATTAATCAGTAAATTATGAGTAAATTACTCAAAAAATTGTCAGAAAATTCTATATAAATTCAAAGTAATTTCTTAGTAAATTATTCAGCAAATTACTTCATAAATTCGTAGTAAATTCTCAATAAATTACTCGTTAAGCTTTCAATAAATTCTCTATAAATTACATTGTAAATTATCTGTAAATTATTTAATAAATTGTAAATAAATTACACAGAAAATTTTCAATAAATTCTAAGAAAGTTCTGTATAAATTCCGAGTAAATTACTCGGTAAATTCTCAATAAACTCTCTGTAAATTACTCAGTTAATTATCCATAAATTCTCAAAAAATTCTGAGTCAATTACTTAGTAAATTACTCAGTAAATTATTACAAAATTACTCTGTAAATTCCAAGAAAATAACACAGTAAATTATCTGTAAATTCTTAGTAAATTATTTAATAAATTCTAAATAAATTCTCAATAAATTACTCCCTAAATTCTCAGTAAATTACAAGTAAATTAATGAGTGAGTTATTCAGTAATTTATCAGTAAATTACTCGAGAAATTCCCTGTAAATTACTCAATAAATTATTGGTAAATTCTCTGTAAATTACTCAGTAAATTACTTCGTAAATTCTCACAAAATTACTCAGGAAATTTCTCATTAAATTACACGTAAAATTCTCTATAAATTTTTCAGCAAATATCCTAGTAATTTATCAGAAAATTCTGAGTAAATTCACAAAAAATTACAAGAATTTTTTTTGTGAATTAATCAGTAAATTATGAGTAAATTACTCAAAAAATTGTCAGAAAATTCTATATAAATTCAAAGTAATTTCTTAGTAAATTATTCAGCAAATTACTTCATAAATTCGTAGTAAATTCTCAATAAATTACTCGTTAAGCTTTCAATAAATTCTCTATAAATTACATTGTAAATTATCTGTAAATTATTTAATAAATTGTAAATAAATTACTCAAAGAATTTTCAATAAATTCTAAGAAAGTTCTGTATAAATTCCGAGTAAATTACTCGGTAAATTCTCAATAAATTCTCTGTAAATTACTCAGTTAATTATCCATTAGTTCTCAAAAAATTCTGAGTCAACTACTTAGTAAATTACTCAGTAAATTATTAGAAAATTACTCTGTAAATTCCAAGAAAATAACACAGTAAATTATCTATAAATTCTTAGTAAATTATTTAATAAACTCTAAATAAATTACTGAGTAAATTCTCAATAAATTACTCCCTAAATTCTCAGTAAATTACAAGTAAATTAATGAGTGAGTTATTCAGTAATTTATCAGTAAATTACTCGATAAATTCTCTGTAAATTACTCAGTAAATTATTGGTAAATTCTCTGTAAATTACTCAGTAAATTACTTCGTAAATTCTCACTAAATTACTCAGGAAATTTCTCATTAAATTACACGTAAAATTCTCTATAAATTTTTCAGCAAATATCTTAGTAATTTATCAGAAAATTCTGAGTAAATTCACAAAAAATTACAAGAATTTTTTTTGTGAATTAATCAGTAAATTATGAGTAAATTACTCAAAAAATTGTCAGAAAATTCTATATAAATTCAAAGTAATTTCTTAGTAAATTATTCAGCAAATTACTTCATAAATTCGTAGTAAATTCTCAATAAATTACTCGTTAAGCTTTCAATAAATTCTCTATAAATTGCATTGTAAATTATCTGTAAATTATTTAATAAATTGTAAATAAATTACTCAGAAAATTTTCAATAAATTCTAAGAAAGTTCTGTATAAATTCCGAGTAAATTACCCGGTAAATTCTCAATAAATTCTCTGTAAATTACTCAGTTAATTATCCATAAGTTCTCAAAAAATTCTGAGTCAATTACTTAGTAAATTACTCAGTAAATTATTAGAAAATTACTCTGTAAATTCCAAGAAAATAACACAGTAAATTATCTGTAAATTCTTAGTAAATTATTTAATAAACTCTAAATAAATTACTGAGTAAATTCTCAATAAATTACTCCCTAAATTCTCAGTAAATTACAAGTAAATTAATGAGTGAGTTATTCAGTAATTTATCAGTAAATTACTCGATAAATTCTCTGTAAATTACTCAGTAAATTATTGGTAAATTCTCTGTAAATTACTCAGTAAATTACTTCGTAAATTCTCACTAAATTACTCAGGAAATTTCTCATTAAATTACACGTAAAATTCTCTATAAATTTTTCAGCAAATATCTTAGTAATTTATCAGAAAATTCTGAGTAAATTCACAAAAAATTACAAGAATTTTTTTTGTGAATTAATCAGTAAATTATGAGTAAATTACTCAAAAAATTGTCAGAAAATTCTATATAAATTCAAAGTAATTTCTTAGTAAATTATTCAGCAAATTACTTCATAAATTCATAGTAAATTCTCAATAAATTACTCGTTAAGCTTTCAATAAATTCTCTATAAATTACATTGTAAATTATCTGTAAATTATTTAATAAATTGTTAATAAATTACACAGAAAATTTTCAATAAATTCTAAGAAAGTTCTGTATAAATTCCGAGTAAATTACTCGGTAAATTCTCAATAAACTCTCTGTAAATTACTCAGTTAATTATCCATAAGTTCTCAAAAAATTCTGAGTCAATTACTTAGTAAATTACTCAGTAAATTATTACAAAATTACTCTGTAAATTCCAAGAAAATAACACAGTAAATTATCTGTAAATTCTTAGTAAATTATTTAATAAATTCTAAATAAATTCTCAATAAATTACTCCCTAAATTCTCAGTAAATTACAAGTAAATTAATGAGTGAGTTATTCAGTAATTTATCAGTAAATTACTCGAGAAATTCCCTGTAAATTACTCAATAAATTATTGGTAAATTCTCTGTAAATTACTCAGTAAATTACTTCGTAAATTCTCACTAAATTACTCAGGAAATTTCTCATTAAATTACACGTAAGATTCTCTATAAATTTTTCAGCAAATATCCTAGTAATTTATCAGAAAATTCTGAGTAAATTCACAAAAAATTACAAGAATTTTTTTTGTGAATTAATCAGTAAATTATGAGTAAATTACTCAAAAAATTGTCAGAAAATTCTATATAAATTCAAAGTAATTTCTTAGTAAATTATTCAGCAAATTACTTCATAAATTCGTAGTAAATTCTCAATAAATTACTCGTTAAGCTTTCAATAAATTCTCTATAAATTGCATTGTAAATTATCTGTAAATTATTTAATAAATTGTAAATAAATTACTCAGAAAATTTTCAATAAATTCTAAGAAAGTTCTGTATAAATTCCGAGTAAATTACCCGGTAAATTCTCAATAAATTCTCTGTAAATTACTCAGTTAATTATCCATAAGTTCTCAAAAAATTCTGAGTCAATTACTTAGTAAATTACTCAGTAAATTATTAGAAAATTACTCTGTAAATTCCAAGAAAATAACACAGTAAATTATCTGTAAATTCTTAGTAAATTATTTAATAAACTCTAAATAAATTACTGAGTAAATTCTCAATAAATTACTCCCTAAATTCTCAGTAAATTACAAGTAAATTAATGAGTGAGTTATTCAGTAATTTATCAGTAAATTACTCGATAAATTCTCTGTAAATTACTCAGTAAATTATTGGTAAATTCTCTGTAAATTACTCAGTAAATTACTTCGTAAATTCTCACTAAATTACTCAGGAAATTTCTCATTAAATTACACGTAAAATTCTCTATAAATTTTTCAGCAAATATCTTAGTAATTTATCAGAAAATTCTGAGTAAATTCACAAAAAATTACAAGAATTTTTTTTGTGAATTAATCAGTAAATTATGAGTAAATTACTCAAAAAATTGTCAGAAAATTCTATATAAATTCAATATAATTTCTTAGTAAATTATTCAGCAAATTACTTCATAAATTCGTAGTAAATTCTCAATAAATTACTCGTTAAGATTTCAATAAATTCTCTATAAATTACATTGTAAATTATCTGTAAATTATTTAATAAATTGTAAATAAATTACTCAGAAAATTTTCAATAAATTCTAAGAAAGTTCTGTATAAATTCCGAGTAAATTACTCGGTAAATTCTCAATAAATTCTCTGTAAATTACTCAGTTAATTATCCATTAGTTCTCAAAAAATTCTGAGTCAATTACTTAATAAATTACTCAGTAAATTATTACAAAATTACTCTGTAAATTCCAAGAAAATAACACAGTAAATTATCAGTAAATTCTTAGTAAATTATTTAATAAACTCTAAATAAATTACTGAGTAAATTCTCAATAAATTACTCCCTAAATTCTCAGTAAATTACAAGTAAATTAATGAGTGAGTTATTCAGTAATTTATCAGTAAATTACTTGAGAAATTCCCTGTAAATTACTCAATAAATTATTGGTAAATTCTCTGTAAATTACTCAGTAAATTACTTCGTAAATTCTCACTAAATTACTCAGGAAATTTCTCATTAAATTACACGTAAAATTCTCTATAAATTTTTCAGCAAATATCCTAGTAATTTATCAGAAAATTCTGAGTAAATTCACAAAAAATTACAAGAATTTTTTTTGTGAATTAATCAGTAAATTATGAGTAAATTACTCAAAAAATTGTCAGAAAATTCTATATAAATTCAAAGTAATTTCTTAGTAAATTATTCAGCAAATTACTTCATAAATTCGTAGTAAATTCTCAATAAATTACTCGTTAAGCTTTCAATAAATTCTCTATAAATTACATTGTAAATTATCTGTAAATTATTTAATAAATTGTAAATAAATTACTCAAAGAATTTTCAATAAATTCTAAGAAAGTTCTGTATAAATTCCGAGTAAATTACTCGGTAAATTCTCAATAAATTCTCTGTAAATTACTCAGTTAATTATCCATTAGTTCTCAAAAAATTCTGAGTCAACTACTTAGTAAATTACTCAGTAAATTATTAGAAAATTACTCTGTAAATTCCAAGAAAATAACACAGTAAATTATCAGTAAATTCTTAGTAAATTATTTAATAAACTCTAAATAAATTACTGAGTAAATTCTCAATAAATTACTCCCTAAATTCTCAGTAAATTACAAGTAAATTAATGAGTGAGTTATTCAGTAATTTATCAGTAAATTACTCGATAAATTCTCTGTAAATTACTCAGTAAATTATTGGTAAATTCTCTATAAATTACTCCGTAAATTACTTCGTAAATTCTCACTAAATTACTCAGGAAATTTCTCATTAAATTACACGTAAAATTCTCTATAAATTTTTCAGCAAATATCTTAGTAATTTATCAGAAAATTCTGAGTAAATTCACAAAAAATTACAAGAATTTTTTTTGTGAATTAATCAGTAAATTATGAGTAAATTACTCAAAAAATTGTCAGAAAATTCTATATAAATTCAAAATAATTTCTTAGTAAATTATTCAGCAAATTACTTCATAAATTCGTAGTAAATTCTCAATAAATTACTCGTTAAGATTTCAATAAATTCTCTATAAATTACATTGTAAATTATCTGTAAATTATTTAATAAATTGTAAATAAATTACTCAGAAAATTTTCAATAAATTCTAAGAAAGTTCTGTATAAATTCCGAGTAAATTACTCGGTAAATTCTCAATAAATTCTCTGTAAATTACTCAGTTAATTATCCATTAGTTCTCAAAAAATTCTGAGTCAATTACTTAGTAAATTACTCAGTAAATTATTACAAAATTACTCTGTAAATTCCAAGAAAATAACACAGTAAATTATCAGTAAATTCTTAGTAAATTATTTAATAAACTCTAAATAAATTACTGAGTAAATTCTCAATAAATTACTCCCTAAATTCTCAGTAAATTACAAGTAAATTAATGAGTGAGTTATTCAGTAATTTATCAGTAAATTACTCGATAAATTCTCTGTAAATTACTCAGTAAATTATTGGTAAATTCTCTGTAAATTACTCAGTAAATTACTTCGTAAATTCTCACTAAATTACTCAGGAAATTTCTCATTAAATTACACGTAAAATTCTCTATAAATTTTTCAGCAAATATCTTAGTAATTTATCAGAAAATTCTGAGTAAATTCACAAAAAATTACAAGAATTTTTTTTGTGAATTAATCAGTAAATTATGAGTAAATTACTCAAAAAATTGTCAGAAAATTCTATATAAATTCAAAGTAATTTCTTAGTAAATTATTCAGCAAATTACTTCATAAATTCGTAGTAAATTCTCAATAAATTACTCGTTAAGCTTTCAATAAATTCTCTATAAATTACATTGTAAATTATCTGTAAATTATTTAATAAATTGTAAATAAATTACTCAGAAAATTTTCAATAAATTCTAAGAAAGTTCTGTATAAATTCCGAGTAAATTACTCGGTAAATTCTCAATAAATTCTCTGTAAATTACTCAGTTAATTATCCATAAGTTCTCAAAAAATTCTGAGTAAATTACTCAGTAAATTATTACAAAATTACTCTGTAAATTCCAAGAAAATAACACAGTAAATTATCTGTAAATTCTTAGTAAATTATTTAATAAACTCTAAATAAATTACTGAGTAAATTCTCAATAAATTACTCCCTAAATTCTCAATAAATTTCAAGTAAATTAATGAGTGAGTTATTCAGTAATTTATCAGTAAATTACTCGATAAATTCTCTGTAAATTACTCAGTAAATTATTGGTAAATTCTCTGTAAATTACTCAGTAAATTACTTCGTAAATTCTCACTAAATTACTCAGGAAATTTCTCATTAAATTACACGTAAAATTCTCTATAAATTATTCAGCAAATATCTTAGTAATTTATCAGAAAATTCTGAGTAAATTCACAAAAAATTACAAGAATTTTTTTTGTGAATTAATTAGTAAATTATGAGTAAATTACTCAAAAAGTTGTCAGAAAATTCTATATAAATTCAAAGTAATTTCCTAGTAAATTATTCAGCAAATTACTTCATAAATTCGTAGTAAATTCTCAATAAATTACTCGTTAAGCTTTCAATAAATTCTCTATGAATTACATTGTAAATTATCGGTAAATTATTTAATAACTTGTAAATAAATTACTCTGAAAATTTTCAATAAATTCTAAGAAAGTTCTGTATAAATTCCGAGTAAATTACTCGGTAAATTCTCAATAAATTCTCTGTAAATTACTCAGTTAATTATCCATAAGTTCTCAAAAAATTCTGAGTCAATTACTTAGTAAATTACTCTGTAAATTCCAAGAAAATAACGCAGTAAATTATCTGTAAATTCTTAGTAAATTATTTAATAAATTCTAAATAAATTACTGAGTAAATTCTCAATAAATTACTCCCTAAATTCTCAATAAATTACAAGTAAATTAATGAGTGAGTTATTCACTAATTTATCAGTAAATTACTCGATAAATTCTCTGTAAATTACTCAATAAATTATTGGTAAATTCTCTGTAAAGTACTCAGTAAATTACTTCGTAAATTCCCACTAAATTAGTCAGGAAAGTTCTCATTAAATTACACCTAAAATTCTCTATAAATTATTCAGCAAATATCTTAGTAATTTATCAGAAAATTCTGAGTAAATTCACAAAAAATTACAAGAATTTTTTTTGTGAATTAATCAGTAAATTATGAGTAAATTACTCAAAAAATTGTCAGAAAATTCTATATAAATTCAAAATAATTTCTTAGTAAATTATTCAGCAAATTACTTCCTAAATTCGTAGTAAATTCTCAATAAATTACTCGTTAAGCTTTCAATAAATTCTCTACAAATTACATTGTAAATTATCTGTAAATTATTTAACAAATTGTAAATAAATTACTCAGAAAATTTTCAATAAATTCTAAGAAAGTTCTGTACAAATTTCGAGTAAATTACTCGGTAAATTCTCAATAAATTCTCTGTAAATTACTCAGTTGATTATCCATAAGTTCTCAAAAAATTCTGAGTCAATTACTATGTAAATTATTAGAAAATTACTCTGTAAATTCCAAGAAAATAACGCAGTAAATTATCTGTAAATTCTTAGTAAATTATTTAATAAATTCTAAATAAATTACTGAGTAAATTCTCAATAAATTACTCCCTAAATTCTCAGTAAATTACAAGTAAATTAATGAGTCAGTTATTCAGTAATTTATCAATAAATTACTCGATAAATTCTCTGTAAATTACTCAGTAAATTATTGGTAAATTCTCTGTAAATTACTCAGTAAATTACTTCGTAAATTCTCACTAAATTACTCAGGAAATTTCTCATTAAATTACACGTAAAATTCTCTATAAATTATTTAGCAAAAATCTTAGTAATTTATCAGAAAATTCTGAGTAAATTCACAAAAAATTACAAGAATTTTTTTTTGTGAATTAATCAGTAAATTATGAGTAAATTACTCAAAAAATTGTCAGAAAATTCTATATAAATTCAAAGTAATTTCCTCGTAAATTATTCAGCAAATTACTTCATAAATTCGTAGTAAATTCTCAATAAATTACTCGTTAAGCTTTCAATAAATTCTCTATAAATTACAATGTAAATTATCTGTAAATTATTTAATAAATTGTAAATGAATTACTTAGAAAATTTTCAATAAATTCTAAGAAAATACTATATAAATTCCGAGTAAATTACTCGGTAAATTCTCAATAAATTCTCTGTAAATTACTCAGTTAATTATCCATAAGTTCTCAAAAAATTCTGAGTCAATTACTTTATAAATTACTCTGTAAATTCCAAGAAAATAACGCAGTAAATTATCTATAAATTCTTAGTAAATTATTTAATAAATTCTAAATAAATTACTGAGTAAATTCTCAATAAATTACTCCCTAAATTCTCAGTAAATTACAAAGAAATTAATGAGTGAGTTATTCAGTAATTTATCAGTAAATTACTCGATAAATTCTCTGTAAATTACTCAGTAAATTACTTTGTAAATTCCCACTAAATTACTCAGGTTATTTCTCATTAAATTACACGTAAAATTCTCTATAAATAATTCAGCAAATTCTTAGTAATTTATCAGAAAATTCTGAGTAAATTCACAAAAAAATTACAAGAATTTTTTTTGTGAATTAATCAGTAAATTATGAGTAAATTACTCAAAAAACTGTAAGAAAATTCTATATAAATTCAAAGTAGTTTCTTAGTAAATAATTCAGCAAATTACTTCATAAATTCGTAGTAAATTCTCAATAAATTACTCGTTAAGCTTTCAATAAACTCTCTATAAATTACGTTGTAAATTATCTGTAAATTATTTAACAAATTGTAAATAAGTTACTCAGAAAATTTTCAATAAATTCTAAGAAAGTTCTGTATAAATTTCGAGTAAATTACTCGGTAAATTCTCAATAAATTCTCTGTAAATTACTCAGTTGATTATCCATAAGTTCTCAAAAAATTCTGAGTCAATTACTATGTAAATTATTAGAAAATTACTCTGTAAATTCCAAGAAAATAACGCAGTAAATTATCTGTAAATTCTTAGTAAATTATTTAATAAATTCTAAATAAATTACTAAGTAAATTCTTAATAAATTACTCCCTAAATTCTCAGTAAATTACAAGTAAATTAATGAGTCAGTTATTCAGTAATTTATCAGTAAATTACTCGATAAATTCTCTATAAATTACTCAGTAAATTATTGGTAAATTCTCTGTAAATTACTCAGTAAATTACTTCGTAAATTCTCACTAAATTACTCAGGAAATTTCTAATTAAATTACACGTAAAATTCTCTATAAATTATTTAGCAAATATCTTAGTAATTTATCAGAAAATTCTGAGTAAATTCACAAAAAATTACAAGAATTTTTTTTTGTGAATTAATCAGTAAATTATGAGTAAATTACTCAAAAAATTGTCAGAAAATTCTATATAAATTCAAAGTAATTTCCTAGTAAATTATTCAGCAAATTACTTCATAAATTCGTAGTAAATTCTCAATAAATTACTCGTTAAGCTTTCAATAAATTCTCTATAAATTACAATGTAAATTATCTGTAAATATTTAATAAATTGTAAATGAATTACTTAGAAAATTTTCAATAAATTCTAAGAAAGTTCTGTATAAATTTCGAGTAAATTACTCGGTAAATTCTCAATAAATTCTCTGTAAATTACTCAGTTGATTATCCATAAGTTCTCAAAAAATTCTGAGTCAATTACTATGTAAATTGTTAGAAAATTACTCTGTAAATTCCAAGAAAATAACGCAGTAAATTATCTGTAAATTCTTAGTAAATTATTTAATAAATTCTAAATAAATTACTAAGTAAATTCTCAATAAATTACTCCCTAAATTCTCAGTAAATTACAAGTAAATTAATGAGTCAGTTATTCAGTAATTTATCAGTAAATTACTCGATAAATTCTCTATAAATTACTCAGTAAATTATTGGTAAATTCTCTGTAAATTACTCAGTAAATTACTTCGTAAATTCTCACTAAATTACTCAGGAAATTTCTAATTAAATTACACGTAAAATTCTCTATAAATTATTTAGCAAATATCTTAGTAATTTATCAGAAAATTCTGAGCAAATTCACAAAAAATTACAAGAATTTTTTTTTGTGAATTAATCAGTAAATTATGAGTAAATTACTCAAAAAATTGTCAGAAAATTCTATATAAATTCAAAGTAATTTCCTAGTAAATTATTCAGCAAATTACTTCATAAATTCGTAGTAAATTCTCAATAAATTACTCGTTAAGCTTTCAGTAAATTCTCTATAAATTACAATGTAAATTATCTGTAAATTATTTAATAAATTGTAAATGAATTACTTAGAAAATTTTCAATAAATTCTAAGAAAATACTATATAAATTCCGAGTAAATTACTCGGTAAATTCTCAATAAATTCTCTGTAAATTACTCAGTTAATTATCCATAAGTTCTCAAAAAATTCTGAGTCAATTACTTTGTAAATTACTCTGTAAATTCCAAGAAAATAACGCAGTAAATTATCTATAAATTCTTAGTAAATTATTTAATAAATTCTAAATAAATTACTGAGTAAATTCTCAGTAAATTACTCCCTAAATTCTCAGTAAATTACAAAGAAATTAATGAGTGAGTTATTCAGTAATTTATCAGTAAATTACTCGATAAATTCTCTGTAAATTACTCAGTAAATTACTTTGTAAATTCCCACTAAATTACTCAGGATATTTCTCATTAAATTACACGTAAAATTCTCTATAAATTATTCAGCAAATTCTTAGTAATTTATCAGAAAATTCTGAGTAAATTCACAAAAAAATTACAAGAATTTTTTTTGTGAATTAATCAGTAAATTATGAGTAAATTACTCAAAAAACTGTAAGAAAATTCTATATAAATTCAAAATAGTTTCTTAGTAAATTATTCAGCAAATTACTTCATAAATTCGTAGTAAATTCTCAATAAATTACTCGTTAAGCTTTCAATAAACTCTCTATAAATTACATTGTAAATTATCTGTAAATTATTTAACAAATTGTAAATAAATTACTCAGAAAATTTTCAATAAATTCTAAGAAAGTTCTGTATAAATTTCGAGTAAATTACTCGGTAAATTCTCAATAAATTCTCTGTAAATTACTCAGTTGATTATCCATAAGTTCTCAAAAAATTCTGAGTCAATTACTATGTAAATTATTAGAAAATTACTCTGTAAATTCCAAGAAAATAACGCAGTAAATTATCTGTAAATTCTTAGTAAATTATTTAATAAATTCTAAATAAATTACTGAGTAAATTCTCAATAAATTACTCCCTAAATTCTCATTAAATTACAAGTAAATTAATGAGTCAGTTATTCAGTAATTTATCAGTAAATTACTCGATAAATTCTCTGTAAATTACTCAGTAAATTATTGGTAAATTCTCTGTAAATTACTCAGTAAATTACTTCGTAAATTCTCACTAAATTACTCAGGAAATTTCTCATTAAATTATACGTAAAATTCTCTATAAATTATTTAGCAAAAATCTTAGTAATTTATCAGAAAATTCTGAGTAAATTCACAAAAAATTACAAGAATTTTTTTTTGTGAATTAATCAGTAAATTATGAGTAAATTACTCAAAAAATTGTCAGAAAATTCTATATAAATTCAAAGTAATTTCCTAGTAAATTATTCAGCAAATTACTTCTTAAATTCGTAGTAAATTCTCAATAAATTACTCGTTAAGCTTTCAATAAATTCTCTATAAATTACATTGTAAATTGTCTATAAATTATTTAATAAATTGTAAATGAATTACTTAGAAAATTTTCAATAAATTCTAAGAAAATACTAAATAAATTCCGAGTAAATTACTCGGTAAATTCTCAATAAATTCTCTGTAAATTACTCAGTTAATTATCCATAAGTTCTCAAAAAATTCTGAGTCAATTACTTTGTAAATTACTCTGTAAATTCCAAGAAAATAACGCAGTAAATTATCTATAAATTCTTAGTAAATTATTTAATAAATTCTAAATAAAATACTGAGTAAATTCTCAATAAATTACTCCCTAAATTCTCAGTAAATTACAAAGAAATTAATGAGTGAGTTATTCAGTAATTTATCAGTAAATTACTCGATAAATTCTCTGTAAATTACTCAGTAAATTATTGGTAAATTCTCTGTAAATTACTCAGTAAATTACTTTGTAAATTCCCACTAAATTACTCAGGATATTTCTCATTAAATTACACATAAAATTCTCTATAAATTATTCAGCAAATTCTTAGTAATTTATCAGAAAATTCTAAGTAAATTCACAAAAAAATTACATGAATTTTTTTTGTGAATTAATCAGTAAATTATGAGTAAATTACTCAAAAAACTGTAAGAAAATTCTATATAAATTCAAAGTAGTTTCTTAGTAAATTATTCAGCAAATTACTTCATAAATTCGTAGTAAATTCTCAATAAATTACTCGTTAAGCTTTCAATAAATTCTCTATAAATTACATTGTAAATTATCTGTAAATTATTTAACAAATTGTAAATAAATTACTCAGAAAATTTTAAATAAATTATAAGAAAGTTCTGTATAAATTTCGAGTAAATTACTCGGTAAATTCTCAATAAATTCTCTGTAAATTACTCAGTTTATTATCCATAAGTTCTCAAAAAATTCTGAGTCAATTACTATGTAAATTATTAGAAAATTACTCTGTAAATTCCAAGAAAATAACGCAGTAAATTATCTGTAAATTCTTAGTAAATTATTTAATAAATTCTAAATAAATTACTGAGTAAATTCTCAATAAATTACTCCCTAAATTCTCAGTAAATTACAAGTAAATTAATGAGTCAGTTATTCAGTAATTTATCAGTAAACTACTCGATAAATTCTCTGTAAATTACTCAGTAAATTATTGGTAAATTCTCTGTAAATTACTCAGTAAATTACTTCGTAAATTCTCACTAAATTACTCAGGAAATTTCTCATTAAATTACACGTAAAATTCTCTATAAATTATTTAGCAAATATCTTAGTAATTTATCAGAAAATTCTGAGTAAATTCACAAAAAATTACAAGAATTTTTTTTTGTGAATTAATCAGTAAATTATGAGTAAATTACTCAAAAAATTGTCAGAAAATTCTATATAAATTCAAAGTAATTTCCTAGTAAATTATTCAGCAAATTACTTCATAAATTCGTAGTAAATTCTCAATAAATTACTCGTTAAGCTTTCAATAAATTCTCTATAAATTATCTGTAAATTATTTAATAAATTGTAAATGAATTGCTTAGAAAATTTTCAATAAATTCTAAGAAAATACTAAATAAATTCCGAGTAAATTACTCGGTAAATTCTCAATAAATTCTCTGTAAATTACTCAGTTGATTATCCATAAGTTCTCAAAAAATTCTGAGTCAATTACTTTGTAAATTACTCTGTAAATTCCAAGAAAATAACGCAGTAAATTATCTATAAATTCTTAGTAAATTATTTAATAAATTCTAAATAAATTACTGAGTAAATTCTCAATAAATTACTCCCTAAATTCTCAGTAAACTACAAGTAAAAATTAATGAGTGAGTTATTCAGTAATTTATCAGTAAATTACTCGATAAATTCTCTGTAAATTACTCAGTAAATTGTTGGTAAATTCTCTGTAAATTACTCAGTAAATTACTTTGTAAATTCCCACTAAATTACTCAGGATATTTCTCATTAAATTACACGTAAAATTCTCTATAAATTATTCAGCAAATTCTTAGTAATTTATCAGAAAATTCTGAGTAAATTCACAAAAAAATTACAAGAATTTTTTTTGTGAATTAATCAGTAAATTATGAGTAAATTACTCAAAAAACTGTAAGAAAATTCTATATAAATTCAAAGTAGTTTCTTAGTAAATTATTCAGCAAATTACTTCATAAATTCGTAGTAAATTCTCAATAAATTACTCGTTAAGCTTTCAATAAACTCTCTATAAATTACATTGTAAATTATCTGTAAATTATTTAACAAATTGTAAATAAATTACTCAGAAAATTTTCAATAAATTCTAAGAAAGTTCTGTATAAATTTCGAGTAAATTACTCGGTAAATTCTCAATAAATTCTCTGTAAATTACTCAGTTGATTATCCATAAGTTCTCAAAAAATTCTGAGTCAATTACTATGTAAATTATTAGAAAATTACTCTGTAAATTCCAAGAAAATAACGCAGTAAATTATCTGTAAGTTCTTAGTAAATTATTTAATAAATTCTAAATAAATTACTGAATAAATTCTCAATAAATTACTCCCTAAATTCTCAGTAAATTACAAGTAAATTAATGAGTCAGTTATTCAGTAATTTATCAGTAAATTACTCGATAAATTCTCTGTAAATTACTCAGTAAATTATTGGTAAATTCTCTGTAAATTACTCAGTAAATTACTTCGTAAATTCTCACTAAATTACTCAGGAAATTTCTCATTAAATTACACGTAAAATTCTCTATAAATTATTTAGCAAAAATCTTAGTAATTTATCAGAAAATTCTGAGTAAATTCACAAAAAATTACAAGAATTTTTTTTTGTGAATTAATCAGTAAATTATGAGTAAATTACTCAAAAAATTGTCAGAAAATTCTATATAAATTCAAAGTAATTTCCTAGTAAATTATTCAGCAAATTACTTCTTAAATTCGTAGTAAATTCTCAATAAATTACTCGTTAAGCTTTCAATAAATTCTCTATAAATTACATTGTAAATTATCTGTAAATTATTTAATAAATTGTAAATGAATTACTTAGAAAATTTTCAATAAATTCTAAGAAAATACTAAATAAATTCCGAGTAAATTACTCGGTAAATTCTCAATAAATTCTCTGTAAATTACTCAGTTAATTATCCATAAGTTCTCAAAAAATTCTGAGTCAATTACTTTGTAAATTACTCTGTAAATTCCAAGAAAATAACGCAGTAAATTATCTATAAATTCTTAGTAAATTATTTAATAAATTCTAAATAAATTACTGAGTAAATTCTCAATAAATTACTCCCTAAATTCTCAGTAAATTACAAAGAAATTAATGAGTGAGTTATTCAGTAATTTATCAGTAAATTACTCGATAAATTCTCTGTAAATTACTCAGTAAATTATTGGTAAATTCTCTGTAAATTACTCAGTAAATTACTTTGTAAATTCCCACTAAATTACTCAGGATATTTCTCATTAAATTACACATAAAATTCTCTATAAATTATTCAGCAAATTCTTAGTAATTTATCAGAAAATTCTAAGTAAATTCACAAAAAAATTACATGAATTTTTTTTGTGAATTAATCAGTAAATTATGAGTAAATTACTCAAAAAACTGTAAGAAAATTCTATATAAATTCAAAGTAGTTTCTTAGTAAATTATTCAGCAAATTACTTCATAAATTCGTAGTAAATTCTCAATAAATTACTCGTTAAGCTTTCAATAAATTCTCTATAAATTACATTGTAAATTATCTGTAAATTATTTAACAAATTGTAAATAAATTACTCAGAAAATTTTCAATAAATTATAAGAAAGTTCTGTATAAATTTCGAGTAAATTACTCGGTAAATTCTCAATAAATTCTCTGTAAATTACTCAGTTTATTATCCATAAGTTCTCAAAAAATTCTGAGTCAATTACTATGTAAATTATTAGAAAATTACTCTGTAAATTCCAAGAAAATAACGCAGTAAATTATCTGTAAATTCTTAGTAAATTATTTAATAAATTCTAAATAAATTACTGAGTAAATTCTCAATAAATTACTCCCTAAATTCTCAGTAAATTACAAGTAAATTAATGAGTCAGTTATTCAGTAATTTATCAGTAAACTACTCGATAAATTCTCTATAAATTACTCAGTAAATTATTGGTAAATTCTCTGTAAATTACTCAGTAAATTACTTCGTAAATTCTCACTAAATTACTCAGCAAAATTTCTCATTAAATTACACGTAAAATTCTCTATAAATTATTTAGCAAATATCTTAGTAATTTATCAGAAAATTCTGAGTAAATTCACAAAAAATTACAAGAATTTTTTTTTGTGAATTAATCAGTAAATTATGAGTAAATTACTCAAAAAATTGTCAGAAAATTCTATATAAATTCAAAGTAATTTCCTAGTAAATTATTCAGCAAATTACTTCATAAATTCGTAGTAAATTCTCAATAAATTACTCGTTAAGCTTTCAATAAATTCTCTATAAATTATCTGTAAATTATTTAATAAATTGTAAATGAATTGCTTAGAAAATTTTCAATAAATTCTAAGAAAATACTAAATAAATTCCGAGTAAATTACTCGGTAAATTCTCAATAAATTCTCTGTAAATTACTCAGTTGATTATCCATAAGTTCTCAAAAAATTCTGAGTCAATTACTTTGTAACGCCCTCAAAATAATAACTTTAAACCCATTAAATAAGACATGCATTGGTATTCAAAAGCTTCACATTCTTTCATTTATCAGAGTTTCATTACAAAAAGTATTACATGTTAACAACAAAAGCAAATGCCCTATGGGCTTACAGCTTTCCAAGTTAACACTTGGTTACAACAAAAGAGTACTAACTCAAACACGTTAAGCCCTTGGCTTGAATTTACATGTAATACATCAAAAGTAAAACAACAAAAAGTCCGCCTCTGGCCTCCCAAGCTACGTCCTTGGAGGTGGCATGCTACCTGTACCTGAAAATGATATTCCCATATAGGGTGAGCCACAGCCCAGTAGAAATACACTAAACCAACCATGAACAATGACTAAAAGATTAGCAACTGATAGATGGTCAACACTGACACTTCCATTTACATCTCCCTACGTTACCATGACAGCCAAGTCTATATTACAATTCACTTTTCATTTTTGTTCAACTTTGAGTTTGAAAACAAGGCTCAGTACTCTGGCCAGAACGTTTGATGACATTATAGTTCATCACTAGAACACTTTCGAAATCCAAGGTGGATACACAATATTTTGTTGTATCAATAACACATAAACTACTCCCATACTTCGCAAATTACCAAAATTTAAAGACAAAATCCATAGAGAGGAGTAGGATATCCCTACCTCAAATTCAGAGCTCCAAGGGAGAAGATGAGTAAAACTCAGAAGTGCTCCAAATCCCAAATTTCTCAGATCTCAACAAAGCCCTCGACGATCAACACACTTCTTACAAAGGCCCAAGGTGAGGAAAACACTCTAGGTAGATCAATCCTAAGAGAGAAGTTCGGTTTTAGAGTGAGGTGCTCTCCAATGGAGGTTTTGAAAAAGTAAGAGAGAGAAAGGAAATCAAAAAGTGATCAAAAAGGTGGTTTCACGAACTGATATAAAAGCAGGTCCGCTCGAGCGTACAACACCCCGCTCGAGCGTACAGACACAAGTTCACGCTCGAGCGTACAAAGATCCGCTCGAGCGCCGGGTGCACTCTCCCAGAATTTTCTGCAGACGACCAAAATGCTGAGAGAAGGAAATTCACGCTCGAGCGTCCAAACTGCCGCTCGAGCGTAAAGGCAGCAACAAAAGCTCGCTCGAGCACAAAACCGCCGCTCGAGCGGAGAGACCAAAACCTGGGCACAATTTCAAAGCTTTAAAACACAACCAACTAATTCCCAACTTGCCCAACACAACCCAAAACTCTAAAACAAAGAGTAAGGGATAGAAATGAGGATAAGACAACAACGAATCTACGAAACTGAGTCCAGATTATAGTTATACAACAACAGGGAATACCGGGATCGCTATATACTTTGTAAATTACTCTGTAAATTCCAAGAAAATAACGCAGTAAATTATCTATAAATTCTTAGTAAATTATTTAATAAATTCTAAATAAATTACTGAGTAAATTCTCAATAAATTACTCCCTAAATTCTCAGTAAATTACAAGTAAATTAATGAGTGAGTTATTCAGTAATTTATCAGTAAATTACTCGATAAATTCTCTGTAAATTACTCAGTAAATTGTTGGTAAATTCTCTGTAAATTACTCAGTAAATTACTTTGTAAATTCCCACTAAATTACTCAGGATATTTCTCATTAAATTACACGTAAAATTCTCTATAAATTATTCAGCAAATTCTTAGTAATTTATCAGAAAATTCTGAGTAAATTCACAAAAAAATTACAAGAATTTTTTTTGTGAATTAATCAGTAAATTATGAGTAAATTACTCAAAAAACTGTAAGAAAATTCTATATAAATTCAAAGTAGTTTCTTAGTAAATTATTCAGCAAATTACTTCATAAATTCGTAGTAAATTCTCAATAAATTACTCGTTAAGCTTTCAATAAACTCTCTATAAATTACATTGTAAATTATCTGTAAATTATTTAACAAATTGTAAATAAATTACTCAGAAAATTTTCAATAAATTCTAAGAAAGTTCTGTATAAATTTCGAGTAAATTACTCGGTAAATTCTCAATAAATTCTCTGTAAATTACTCAGTTGATTATCCATAAGTTCTCAAAAAATTCTGAGTCAATTACTATGTAAATTATTAGAAAATTACTCTGTAAATTCCAAGAAAATAACGCAGTAAATTATCTGTAAATTCTTAGTAAATTATTTAATAAATTCTAAATAAATTACTGAGTAAATTCTCAATAAATTACTCCCTAAATTCTCAGTAAATTACAAGTAAATTAATGAGTCAGTTATTCAGTAATTTATCAGTAAATTACTCGATAAATTTTCTGTAAATTACTCAGTAAATTATTGGTAAATTCTCTGTAAATTACTCAGTAAATTACTTCGTAAATTCTCACTAAATTACTCAGGAAATTTCTCATTAAATTACACGTAAAATTCTCTATAAATTATTTAGCAAATATCTTAGTAATTTATCAGAAAATTCTGAGTAAATTCACAAAAAATTACAAGATTTTTTTTTGTGAATTAATTAGTAAATTATGAGTAAATTACTCAAAAAATTGTCAGAAAATTCTATATAAATTCAAAGTAATTTCCTAGTAAATTATTCAGCAAATTACTTCATAAATTCGTAGTAAATTCTCAATAAATTACTCGTTAAGCTTTCAACAAATTCTCTATAAATTACATTGCAAATTATCTGTAAATTATTTAACAAATTGTAAATAAATTACTCAGAAAATTTTCAATAAATTCTAAGAAAGTTCTGTATAAATTTCGAGTAAATTACTCGGTAAATTCTCAATAAATTCTCTGTAAATTACTCAGTTGATTATCCATAAGTTCTCAAAAAATTCTGAGTCAATTACTATGTAAATTATTAGAAAATTACTCTGTAAATTCCAAGAAAATAACGCAGTAAATTATCTGTAAATTCTTAGTAAATTATTTAATAAATTCTAAATAAATTACTGAGTAAATTCTCAATAAATTACTCCCTAAATTCTCAGTAAATTACAAGTAAATTAATGAGTCAGTTATTCAGTAATTTATCAGTAAATTACTCGATAAATTCTCTGTAAATTATTGGTAAATTCTCTGTAAATTACTCAGTAAATTACTTTGTAAATTCCCACTAAATTACTCAGGATATTTCTCATTAAATTACACGTAAAATTCTCTATAAATTATTCAGCAAATTCTTAGTAATTTATCAGAAAATTCTGAGTAAATTCACAAAAAAATTACAAGAATTTTTTTTGTGAATTAATCAGTAAATTATGAGTAAATTACTCAAAAAACTGTAAGAAAATTCTATATAAATTCAAAGTAGTTTCTTAGTAAATTATTCAGCAAATTACTTCATAAATTCGTAGTAAATTCTCAATAAATTACTAGTTAAGCTTTCAATAAATTCTCTATAAATTACATTGTAAATTATCTGTAAATTATTAAACAAATTGTAAATAAATTACTCAGAAAATTTTCAATAAATTCTAAGAAAGTTCTGTATAAATTTCGAGTAAATTACTCGGTAAATTCTCAATAAATTCTCTGTAAATTACTCAGTTGATTATCCATAAGTTCTCAAAAAATTCTGAGTCAATTACTATGTAAATTATTAGAAAATTACTCTGTAAATTCCAAGAAAATAACGCAGTAAATTATCTGTAAATTCTTAGTAAATTATTTAATAAATTCTAAATAAATTACTGAGTAAATTCTCAATAAATTACTCCCTAAATTCTCAGTAAATTACAAGTAAATTAATGAGTCAGTTATTCAGTAATTTATCAGTAAATTACTCGATAAATTTTCTGTAAAGTACTCAGTAAATTATTGGTAAATTCTCTGCAAATTACTCAGTAAATTACTTCGTAAATTCTCACTAAATTACTCAGGAAATTTCTCATTAAATTACACGTAAAATTCTCTATAAATTATTTAGCAAATATCTTAGTAATTTATCAGAAAATTCTGAGTAAATTCACAAAAAATTACAAGAATTTTTTTTTGTGAATTAATCAGTAAATTACACAAAAAATTGTCAGAAAATTCTATATAAATTCAAAGTAATTTCCTAGTAAATTATTCAGCAAATTACTTCATAAATTCGTAGTAAATTCTCAATAAATTACTCGTTAAGCTTTCAATAAATTCTCTAAAAATTATCTGTAAATTATTTAATAAATTGTAAATGAATTACTTAGAAAATTTTCAATAAATTCTAAGAAAATACTATATAAATTCCGAGTAAATTACTCGGTAAATTCTCAATAAATTCTCTGTAAATTACTCAGTTAATTATCCATAAGTTCTCAAAAAATTCTGAGTCAATTACTTTGTAAATTACTCTGTAAATTCCAAGAAAATAACGCAGTAAATTATCTATAAATTCTTAGTAAATTATTTAATAAATTCTAAATAAATTACTGAGTAAATTCTCAATAAATTACTCCCTAAATTCTCAGTAAATTACAAGTAAATTAATGAGTGAGTTATTCAGTAGTTTATCAGTAAATTACTCGATAAATTCTCTGTAAATTACTCAGTAAATTACTTTGTAAATTCCCACTAAATTACTCAGGATATTTCTCATTAAATTACACGTAAAATTCTCTATAAATTATTCAGCAAATTCTTAGTAATTTATCAGAAAATTCTGAGTAAATTCACAAAAAAATTACAAGAATTTTTTTTGTGAATTAATCAGTAAATTATGAGTAAATTACTCAAAAAACTGTAAGAAAATTCTATATAAATTCAAAGTAGTTTCTTAGTAAATTATTCAGCAAATTACTTCATAAATTCGTAGTAAATTCTCAATAAATTACTCGTTAAGCTTTCAATAAACTCTCTATAAATTACATTGTAAATTATCTGTAAATTATTTAACAAATTGTAAATAAATTACTCAGAAAATTTTCAATAAATTCTAAGAAAGTTCTGTATAAATTTCGAGTAAATTACTCGGTAAATTCTCAATAAATTCTCTGTAAATTACTCAGTTGATTATCCATAAGTTCTCAAAAAATTCTGAGTCAATTACTATGTAAATTATTAGAAAATTACTCTGTAAATTCCAAGAAAATAACGCAGTAAATTATCTGTAAATTCTTAGTAAATTATTTAATAAATTCTAAATAAATTACTGAGTAAATTCTCAATAAATTACTCCCTAAATTCTCAGTAAATTACAAGTAAATTAATGAGTCAGTTATTCAGTAATTTATCAGTAAATTACTCGATAAATTCTCTGTAAATTACTCAGTAAATTATTGGTAAATTCTCTGTAAATTACTCAGTAAATTACTTCGTAAATTCTCACTAAATTACTCAGGAAATTTCTCATTAAATTACACGTAAAATTCTCTATAAATTATTTAGCAAATATCTTAGTAATTTATCAGAAAATTCTGAGTAAATTCACAAAAAATTACAAGATTTTTTTTTGTGAATTAATTAGTAAATTATGAGTAAATTACTCAAAAAATTGTCAGAAAATTCTATATAAATTCAAAGTAATTTCCTAGTAAATTATTCAGCAAATTACTTCATAAATTCGTAGTAAATTCTCAATAAATTACTCGTTAAGCTTTCAACAAATTCTCTATAAATTACATTGCAAATTATCTGTAAATTATTTAACAAATTGTAAATAAATTACTCAGAAAATTTTCAATAAATTCTAAGAAAGTTCTGTATAAATTTCGAGTAAATTACTCGGTAAATTCTCAATAAATTCTCTGTAAATTACTCAGTTGATTATCCATAAGTTCTCAAAAAATTCTGAGTCAATTACTATGTAAATTATTAGAAAATTACTCTGTAAATTCCAAGAAAATAACGCAGTAAATTATCTGTAAATTCTTAGTAAATTATTTAATAAATTCTAAATAAATTACTGAGTAAATTCTCAATAAATTACTCCCTAAATTCTCAGTAAATTACAAGTAAATTAATGAGTCAGTTATTCAGTAATTTATCAGTAAATTACTCGATAAATTCTCTGTAAATTATTGGTAAATTCTCTGTAAATTACTCAGTAAATTACTTTGTAAATTCCCACTAAATTACTCAGGATATTTCTTATTAAATTACACGTAAAATTCTCTATAAATTATTCAGCAAATTCTTAGTAATTTATCAGAAAATTCTGAGTAAATTCACAAAAAAATTACAAGAATTTTTTTTGTGAATTAATCAGTAAATTATGAGTAAATTACTCAAAAAACTGTAAGAAAATTCTATATAAATTCAAAGTAGTTTCTTAGTAAATTATTCAGCAAATTACTTCATAAATTCGTAGTAAATTCTCAATAAATTACTAGTTAAGCTTTCAATAAATTCTCTATAAATTACATTGTAAATTATCTGTAAATTATTTAACAAATTGTAAATAAATTACTCAGAAAATTTTCAATAAATTCTAAGAAAGTTCTGTATAAATTTCGAGTAAATTACTCGGTAAATTCTCAATAAATTCTCTGTAAATTACTCAGTTGATTATCCATAAGTTCTCAAAAAATTCTGAGTCAATTACTATGTAAATTATTAGAAAATTACTCTGTAAATTCCAAGAAAATAACGCAGTAAATTATCTGTAAATTCTTAGTAAATTATTTAATTAATTCTAAATAAATTACTGAGTAAATTCTCAATAAATTACTCCCTAAATTCTCAGTAAATTACAAGTAAATTAATGAGTCAGTTATTCAGTAATTTATCAGTAAATTACTCGATAAATTCTCTGTAAATTACTCAGTAAATTATTGGTAAATTCTCTGCAAATTACTCAGTAAATTACTTCGTAAATTCTCACTAAATTACTCAGGAAATTTCTCATTAAATTACACGTAAAATTCTCTATAAATTATTTAGCAAATATCTTAGTAATTTATCAGAAAATTCTGAGTAAATTCACAAAAAATTACAAGAATTTTTTTTTGTGAATTAATCAGTAAATTACACAAAAAATTGTCAGAAAATTCTATATAAATTCAAAGTAATTTCCTAGTAAATTATTCAGCAAATTACTTCATAAATTCGTAGTAAATTCTCAATAAATTACTCGTTAAGCTTTCAATAAATTCTCTAAAAATTATCTGTAAATTATTTAATAAATTGTAAATGAATTACTTAGAAAATTTTCAATAAATTCTAAGAAAATACTATATAAATTCCGAGTAAATTACTCGGTAAATTCTCAATAAATTCTCTGTAAATTACTCAGTTAATTATCCATAAGTTCTCAAAAAATTCTGAGTCAATTACTTTGTAAATTACTCTGTAAATTCCAAGAAAATAACGCAGTAAATTATCTATAAATTCTTAGTAAATTATTTAATAAATTCTAAATAAATTACTGAGTAAATTCTCAATAAATTACTCCCTAAATTCTCAGTAAATTACAAGTAAATTAATGAGTGAGTTATTCAGTAGTTTATCAGTAAATTACTCGATAAATTCTCTGTAAATTACTCAGTAAATTACTTTGTAAATTCCCACTAAATTACTCAGGATATTTCTCATTAAATTACACGTAAAATTCTCTATAAATTATTCAGCAAATTCTTAGTAATTTATCAGAAAATTCTGAGTAAATTCACAAAAAAATTACAAGAATTTTTTTTGTGAATTAATCAGTAAATTATGAGTAAATTACTCAAAAAACTGTAAGAAAATTCTATATAAATTCAAAGTAGTTTCTTAGTAAATTATTCAGCAAATTACTTCATAAATTCGTAGTAAATTCTCAATAAATTACTCGTTAAGCTTTCAATAAACTCTCTATAAATTACATTGTAAATTATCTGTAAATTATTTAACAAATTGTAAATAAATTACTCATAAAATTTTCAATAAATTCTAAGAAAATTCTGTATAAATTTCGAGTAAATTACTCGGTAAATTCTCAATAAATTCTCTGTAAATTACTCAGTTGATTATCCATAAGTTCTCAAAAAATTCTGAGTCAATTACTATGTAAATTATTAGAAAATTACTCTGTAAATTCCAAGAAAATAACGCAGTAAATTATCTGTAAATTCTTAGTAAATTATTTAATAAATTCTAAATAAATTACTGAGTAAATTCTCAATAAATTACTCCCTAAATTCTCAGTAAATTACAAGTAAATTAATGAGTGAGTTATTCAGTAATTTATCAGTAAATTACTCGATAAATTCTCTGTAAATTACTCAGTAAATTACTTTGTAAATTCCCACTAAATTACTCAGGATATTTCTCATTAAATTACACGTAAAATTCTCTATAAATTATTCAGCAAATTCTTAGTAATTTATCAGAAAATTCTGAGTAAATTCACAAAAAAATTACAAGAATTTTTTTTGTGAATTAATCAGTAAATTATGAGTAAATTACTCAAAAAACTATAAGAAAATTCTATATAAATTCAAAGTAGTTTCTTAGTAAATTATTCAGCAAATTACTTCATAAATTCGTAGTAAATTCTCAATAAATTACTCGTTAAGCTTTCAATAAACTCTCTATAAATTACATTGTAAATTATCTGTAAATTATTTAACAAATTGTAAATAAATTACTCAGAAAATTTTCAATAAATTCTAAGAAAGTTCTGTATAAATTTCGAGTAAATTACTCGGTAAATTCTCAATAAATTCTCTGTAAATTACTCAGTTGATTATCCATAAGTTCTCAAAAAATTCTGAGTCAATTACTATGTAAATTATAAGAAAATTACTCTGTAAATTCCAAGAAAATAACGCAGTAAATTATCTGTAAATTCTTAGTAAATTATTTAATAAATTCTAAATAAATTACTGAGTAAATTCTCAATAAATTACTCCCTAAATTCTCAGTAAATTACAAGTAAATTAATGAGTCAGTTATTCAGTAATTTATCAGTAAATTACTCGATAAATTCTCTGTAAATTACTCAGTAAATTACTTTGTAAATTCCCACTAAATTACTCAAGATATTTCTCATTAAATTACACGTAAAATTCTCTATAAATTATTCAGCAAATTCTTAGTAATTTATCAGAAAATTCTGAGTAAATTCACAAAAAAATTACAAGAATTTTTTTTGTGAATTAATCAGTAAATTATGAGTAAATTACTCAAAAAACTGTAAGAAAATTCTATATAAATTCAAAGTAGTTTCTTAGTAAATTATTCAGCAAATTACTTCATAAATTCGTAGTAAATTCTCAATAAATTACTCGTTAAGCTTTCAATAAACTCTCTATAAATTACATTGTAAATTATCTGTAAATTATTTAACAAATTGTAAATAAATTACTCAGAAAATTTTCAATAAATTCTAAGAAAGTTCTGTATAAATTTCGAGTAAATTACTCGGTAAATTCTCAATAAATTCTCTGTAAATTACTCAGTTGATTATCCATAAGTTCTCAAAAAATTCTGAGTCAATTACTATGTAAATTATTAGAAAATTACTCTGTAAATTCTTAGTAAATTATTTAATAAATTCTTAATAAATTACTGAGTAAATTCTCAATAAATTACTCCCTAAATTCTCAGTAAATTACAAGTAAATTAATGAGTCAGTTATTCAGTAATTTATCAGTAAATTACTCGATAAATTCTCTGTAAATTACTCAGTAAATTATTGGTAAATTCTCTGTAAATTACTCAGTAAATTACTTCGTAAATTCTCACTAAATTACTCAGGAAATTTCTCATTAAATTACACGTAAAATTCTCTATAAATTATTTAGCAAATATCTTAGTAATTTATCAGAAAATTCTGAGTAAATTCACAAAAAATTACAAGAATTTTTTTTTGTGAATTAATCAGTAAATTATGAGTAAATTACTCAAAAAATTGTCAGAAAATTCTATATAAATTCAAAGTAATTTCCTAGTAAATTATTCAGCAAATTACTTCATAAATTCGTAGTAAATTCTCAATAAATTACTCGTTAAGCTTTCAATAAATTCTCTATAAATTATCTGTAAATTATTTAATAAATTGTAAATGAATTACTTAGAAAATTTTCAATAAATTCTAAGAAAATACTATATAAATTCCGAGTAAATTACTCGGTAAATTCTCAATAAAATCTCTGTAAATTACTCAGTTGATTATCCATAAGTTCTCAAAAAATTCTGAGTCAATTACTACGTAAATTATTAGAAAATTACTCTGTAAATTCCAAGAAAATAACGCAGTAAATTATCTGTAAATTCTTAGTAAATTATTTAATAAATTCTAAATAAATTACTGAGTAAATTCTCAATAAATTACTCCCTAAATTCTCAGTAAATTACAAGTAAATTAATGAGTCAGCTATTCAGTAATTTATCAGTAAATTACTCGATAAATTCTCTGTAAATTACTCAGTAAATTATTGGTAAATTCTCTGTAAATTACTCAGTAAATTACTTCATAAATTCTCACTAAATTACTCAGGAAATTTCTCATTAAATTACACGTAAAATTCTATATAAATTTTTCAGCAAATTCTCAGTAATTTATCAGAAAATTCTGAGTAAATTCAAAAAAAATTACAATAATTTTTTTTGTGAATTAATCAGTAAATTATGAGTAAATTACTCAAAAAATTGTCCGAAAATTCTATATAAATTCAAAGTAATTTCTTAGTAAATTATTCAGCAAATTACTTCATAAATTCGTAGTAAATTCTCAATAAATTACTCGTTAAGCTTTCAATAAATTCTCTATAAATTACATTGCAAATTATCTTTAAATTATTTACTAAATTGTTAGTAAATTACTGAGAAAATTTTCAATAAATTCTATGAAAATACTATATAAATTCCGAGTAAATTACTCGGTAAATTCTCAATAAATTCTCTGTAAATTACTCAGTTAATTATCCATAAGTTCTCAAAAAATTCTGAGTCAATTACTTTGTAAATTACTCTGTAAATTCCAAGAAAATAACGCAGTAAATTATCGGTAAATTCTTAGTAAATTATTTAATAAATTCTAAATAAATTACTGAGTAAATTCTCAATAAATTACTCCCTAAATTCTCAGTAAATTAATGAGTGAGTTATTCAGTAATTTATCAGTAAATTACTCGATAAATTCTCTGTAAATTACTCAGTAAATTGTTGGTAAATTCTCTGTAAATTACTCAGTAAATTACTTCGTAAATTCTCACTAAATTACTCAGGAAATTTCTCATTAAATTACACGTAAAATTCTCTATAAATTATTTAGCAAATATCTTAGTAATTTATCAGAAAATTCTGAGTAAATTCACAAAAAATTACAAGAATTTTTTTTTGTGAATTAATCAGTAAATTATGAGTAAATTACTCAAAAAATTGTCAGAAAATTCTATATAAATTCAAAGTAATTTCCTAGTAAATTATTCAGCAAATTACTTCATAAATTCGTAGTAAATTCTCAATAAATTACTCGTTAAGCTTTCAATAAATTCTCTATAAATTATCTGTAAATTATTTAATAAATTGTAAATGAATTACTTAGAAAATTTTCAATAAATTCTAAGAAAATACTATATAAATTCCGAGTAAATTACTCGGTAAATTCTCAATAAAATCTCTGTAAATTACTCAGTTGATTATCCATAAGTTCTCAAAAAATTCTGAGTCAATTACTACGTAAATTATTAGAAAATTACTCTGTAAATTCCAAGAAAATAACGCAGTAAATTATCTGTAAATTCTTAGTAAATTATTTAATAAATTCTAAATAAATTACTGAGTAAATTCTCAATAAATTACTCCCTAAATTCTCAGTAAATTACAAGTAAATTAATGAGTCAGCTATTCAGTAATTTATCAGTAAATTACTCGATAAATTCTCTGTAAATTACTCAGTAAATTATTGGTAAATTCTCTGTAAATTACTCAGTAAATTACTTCATAAATTCTCACTAAATTACTCAGGAAATTTCTCATTAAATTACACGTAAAATTCTATATAAATTTTTCAGCAAATTCTCAGTAATTTATCAGAAAATTCTGAGTAAATTCAAAAAAAATTACAATAATTTTTTTTTGTGAATTAATCAGTAAATTATGAGTAAATGACTCAAAAAATTGTCAGAAAATTCTATATAAATTCAAAGTAATTTCTTAGTAAATTATTCAGCAAATTACTTCATAAATTCGTAGTAAATTCTCAATAAATTACTCGTTAAGCTTTCAATAAATTCTCTATAAATTACATTGCAAATTATCTTTAAATTATTTACTAAATTGTAAATAAATTACACAAAAAATTTTCAAGAAATTCTAAGAAAGTTCTGTATAAATTTCGAGTAAATTACTCAGTAAATTCTCAATAAATTCTCTGTAAATTACTCAGTTAATTATCCATAAGTTCTCAAAAAATTCTGAGTCAATTACTTAGTAAATTACTCTGTAAATTCCAAGAAAATAACGCAGTAAATTATCGGTAAATTCTTAGTAAATTATTTAATAAATTCTAAATAAATTACTGAGTAAATTCTCAATAAATTACTCCCTAAATTCTCAGTAAATTAATGAGTGAGTTATTCAGTAATTTATCAGTAAATTACTCGATAAATTCTCTGTAAATTACTCAGTAAATTGTTGGTAAATTCTCTGTAAATTACTCAGTAAATTACTTCGTAAATTCTCACTAAATTACTCAGGAAATTTCTCATTAAATTACACGTAAAATTCTCTATAAATTATTTAGCAAATATCTTAGTAATTTATCAGAAAATTCTGAGTAAATTCACAAAAAATTACAAGAATTTTTTTTTGTGAATTAATCAGTAAATTATGAGTAAATTACTCAAAAAATTGTCAGAAAATTCTATATAAATTCAAAGTAATTTCCTAGTAAATTATTCAGCAAATTACTTCATAAATTCGTAGTAAATTCTCAATAAATTACTCGTTAAGCTTTCAATAAATTCTCTATAAATTATCTGTAAATTATTTAATAAATTGTAAATGAATTACTTAGAAAATTTTCAATAAATTCTAAGAAAATACTATTTAAATTCCGAGTAAATTACTCGGTAAATTCTCAATAAAATCTCTGTAAATTACTCAGTTGATTATCCATAAGTTCTCAAAAAATTCTGAGTCAATTACTACGTAAATTATTAGAAAATTACTCTGTAAATTCCAAGAAAATAACGCAGTAAATTATCTGTAAATTCTTAGTAAATTATTTAATAAATTCTAAATAAATTACTGAGTAAATTCTCAATAAATTACTCCCTAAATTCTCAGTAAATTACAAGTAAATTAATGAGTCAGCTATTCAGTAATTTATCAGTAAATTACTCGATAAATTCTCTGTAAATTACTCAGTAAATTATTGGTAAATTCTCTGTAAATTACTCAGTAAATTACTTCATAAATTCTCACTAAATTACTCAGGAAATTTCTCATTAAATTACACGTAAAATTCTATATAAATTTTTCAGCAAATTCTCAGTAATTTATCAGAAAATTCTGAGTAAATTCAAAAAAAATTACAATAATTTTTTTTGTGAATTAATCAGTAAATTATGAGTAAATTACTCAAAAAATTGTCAGAAAATTCTATATAAATTCAAAGTAATTTCTTAGTAAATTATTCAGCAAATTACTTCATAAATTCGTAGTAAATTCTCAATAAATTACTCGTTAAGCTTTCAATAAATTCTCTATAAATTACATTGCAAATTATCTTTAAATTATTTACTAAATTGTTAGTAAATTACTGAGAAAATTTTCAATAAATTCTATGAAAATACTATATAAATTCCGAGTAAATTACTCGGTAAATTCTCAATAAATTCTCTGTAAATTACTCAGTTAATTATCCATAAGTTCTCAAAAAATTCTGAGTCAATTACTTTGTAAATTACTCTGTAAATTCCAAAAAAATAACGCAGTAAATTATCTATAAATTCTTAGTAAATTATTTAATAAATTCTAAATAAATTACTGAGTAAATTCTCAATAAATTACTCCCTAAATTCTCAGTAAATTAATGAGTGAGTTATTCAGTAATTTATCAGTAAATTACTCGATAAATTCTCTGTAAATTACTCAGTAAATTGTTGGTAAATTCTCTGTAAATTACTCAGTAAATTACTTCGTAAATTCTCACTAAATTACTCAGGAAATTTCTCATTAAATTACACGTAAAATTCTCTATAAATTATTCAGCAAATTCCTAGTAATTTATCAGAAAATTTTGAGTAAATTCAAAAAAAATTACAAGAATTTTTTTTGTGAATTAATCAGTAAATTATGAGTAAAATACTCAAAAAATTGTAAGAAAATTCTATATAAATTCAAAGTAATTTCTTAGTTAATTATTCAGCAAATTACTTCATAAATTCGTAGTAAATTCTCTATAAATTACATTGCAAATTATCTGTAAATTATTAAACAAATTGTAAATAAATTACTCAAAAAATTTTCAATAAATTCTAAGAAAGTTCTGTATAAATTTCGAGTAAATTACTCGGTAAATTCTCAATAAATTCTCTGTAAATTACTCAGTTGATTATCCATAAGTTCTCCAAAAATTCTGAGTCAATTACTATGTAAAGTATTAGAAAATTACTCTGTAAATTCCAAGAAAATGACGCAGTAAATTATCTGTAAATTCTTACTAAATTATTTAATAAATTCTAAATAAATTACTGAGTAAATTCTCAATAAATTACTCCCTAAATTCTCAGTAAATTACAAGTAAATTAATGAGGGAGTTATTCAGTAATTTATCAGTAAATTACTCGATAAATTCTCTGTAAATTACTCAGTAAATTATTGGTAAATTCTCTGTAAATTACTCAGTAAATTACTTCGTAAATTCTCACTAAATTACTCAGGAAATTTCTCATTAAATTACACGTAAAATTCTATATAAATTTTTCAGCAAATTCTCAGTAATTTATCAGAAAATTCTGAGTAAATTCAAAAAAAATTGCAATAATTTTTTTTGCGAATTAATCAGTAAATTATGAGTAAATTACTCAAAAAATTGTCAGAAAATTCTATATAAATTCAAAGTAATTTCTTAGTAAATTATTCAGCAAATTACTTCATAAATTCGTAGTAAATTCTCAATAAATTACTCGTTAAGCTTTCAATAAATTCTCTATAAATTACATTGTAAATTATCTTTAAATTATTTACTAAATTGTAAATAAATTACTCAGAAAATTTTAAATAAATTCTAAGAAAGTTATGTATAAATTCCGAGTAAATTACTCGGTAAATTCTCTGTAAATTAATCAGTTAATTATCCATAAGTTCTCAAAACATTCTGAGTCAATTACTTAGTAAATTACTCTGTAAATTCCAAGAAAATAACGCAGTAAATTATCTATAAATTATTTAATAAATTCTAAATAAATTACTGAGTAAATTCTAAATAAATTACTCCCTAAATTCTCAGTAAATTACAAGTAAATTAATGAGTGAGTTATTCTGTAATTTATCAGTAAATTACTCGATAAATTCTCTGTAAATTACTCGGTAAATTCTCTGTAAATTACTTCGTAAATTCCCATTAAATTACCCAGGAAATTTCTCATTAAATTATACGTAAAATTCTCTATAAATTATTCAGCGAATTCTTAGTAATTTATCAGAAAATTCTGAGTAAATTCACAAAAAATTACAAGAATTTTTTTTGTGAATTAATCAGTAAATTATGAGTAAAATACTCAAAAAATTGTAAGAAAATTCTATATAAATTCAAAGTAATTTCTTAGTAAATTATTCAGCAAATTACTTCAAATATTCGTAGTAAATTCTCAATAAATTCTCTATAAATTACATTGCAAATTATCTGTAAATTATTTAACAAATTGTAAATAAATTACTCAAAAAATTTTCAATAAATTCTAAGAAAGTTCTGTATAAATTTCGAGTAAATTACTCGGTAAATTCTCAATAAATTCTCTGTAAATTACTCAGTTGTTTATCCATAAGTTCTCAAAAAATTCTGAGTCAATTACTATGTAAAGTATTAGAAAATTACTTTGTAAGTTCCAAGAAAATAACGCTGTAAATTATCTGTAAATTCTTAGTAAATTATTTAATAAATTCTAAATAAATTACTGAGTAAATTCTCAATAAATTACTCCCTAAATTCTCAGTAAATTACAAGTAAATTAAGGAGTGAGTTATTCAGTAATTTATCAGTAAATTACTCGATAAATTCTCTGTAAATTACTCAGTAAATTATTGGTAAATTCTCTGTAAATTACTCAGTAAATTCCTTCGTAAATTCTCACTAAATTGCTCAGGAAATTTCTCATTAAATTACACGTAAAATTCTATATAAATTTTTCAGCAAATTCTTAGTAATTTATCAGAAAATTCTTAGTAAATTCACAAAAAATTACAATAATTTTTTTTGTGAATTAATCAGTAAATTATGAGTAAATTACTCAAAAAATTGTCAGAAAATTCTATATAAATTCAAAGTAATTTCTTGGTAAATTATTCAGCAAATTACTTCATAAATTCGTAGTAAATTCTCAATAAATTACTCGTTAAGCTTTCAATAAATTCTCTATAAATTACATTGTAAATTATCTTTAAATTATTTACTAAATTGTAAATAAATTACCCAGAAAATTTTAAATAAATTCTAAGAAAGTTCTGTATAAATTCCGAGTAAATTACTCGGTAAATTCTCTGTAAATTACTCAGTTAATTATCCATAAGTTCTCAAAAAATTCTGAGTCAATTACTTTGTAAATTACTCTGTAAATTCCAAGAAAACAACGTAGTAAATTATCTATAAATTCTTAGTAAATTATTTAATAAATTCTAAATAAATTACTGAGTAAATTCTAAATAAATTACTCCCTAAATTCTCAGAAAATTACAAGTAAATTAATGAGTGAGTTATTCTGTAATTTATCAGTAAATTACTCGATAAATTCTCTGTAAATTACTCGGTAAATTATTGGTAAATTCTCTGTAAATTACTTCGTAAATTCCCACTAAATTACCCAGGAAATTTCTCATTAAATTACACGTAAAATTCTCTATAAATTATTCAGCAAATTCTTAGTAATTTATCAGAAAATTTTGAGTAAATTAACAAAAAATTACAAGAATTTTTTTTGTGAATTAATCAGTAAATTATGAGTAAATTACTCAAAAAATTGTCAGAAAATTCTATATAAATTCAAAGTAATTTCTTAGTAAATTATTCAGCAAATTACTTTATAAATTCGTAGTAAATTCTCAATAAATTACTCGTTAAGCTTTCAATAAATTCTCTATAAATTACATTGTAAATTATCTGTAAATTACATAATGAATTGTAAATAAATTACTCAGAAAATTTTCAATAAATTCTAAGAAAGTTCTGTATAAATTCTGAGTAAATTACTCGGTAAATTCTCAATAAATTCTCCGTAAATTACTCAGTTAATTATCCATAAGTTCTCAAAAAATTCAGAGTCAATTACTTAGTAAATTACTCTGTAAATTCCAAGAAAATAACGCAGTAAATTATCTATAAATTCTTAGTTAATTATTTAATAAATTCTAAATAAATTACTGAGTAAATTCTCAATAAATTACTCCCTAAATTCTCAGTAAATTAAAAGTAAATTATTGAGTGAGTTATTCAGTAATTTATCAGTAAATTACTCGAAAAATTCTCTGTAAATTACTCAGTAAATTATTGGTAAATTCTCTGTAAATTACTCAGTAAATTACTTTGTAAATTCCCACTAAATTACTCAGGATATTTCTCATTAAATTACACGTAAAATTCTCTATAAATTACATTGTAAATTATCTGTAAATTATTTAATAAATTGAAAATAAATTACTCAGAAAATTTTCAATAAATTCTAAGAAAGTTCTGTATAAATTTCGAGTAAATTACTCGGTAAATTCTCAATAAATTCTCTGTAAATTACTCAGTTAATTATCCATAAGTTCTCAAAAAATTCTGAGTCAATTACTTAGTTAATTACTAAGTAAATTATTAGAAAATTACTCTGTAAATTCCAAGAAAATAATGCAGTAAATTATCTGTAAATTCTTAGTAAATTATTTAATAAATTCTAAATAAATTACTCAGTAAATTCTCAATAAATTACTTCCTAAATTCTTAGTAAATTACAAGTAAATTAATGAGTGAGTTATTCAGTAATTTATCAGTAAATTACTCGATAAATTCGCACTAAATTACTCAGGAAATTTCTCATTAAATTATACGTAAAATTCTCTATAAATTATTCATCAAATATCTTAGTAATTTATCAGAAAATTCTGAGTAAATTCACAAAAAATACAAGAATTTTTTTTTGTGAATTAATTAGTAAATTATGAGTAAATTAGTCAAAAAATTGTCAGAAAATTCTATATAAATTCATAGTAATTTCTTAGTAAATTATTCAGCAAATTACTTCATAAATTCGTAGTAAATTCTCAATAAATTACTCGTTAAGCTTTCAATAAATTCTCTATAAATTACATTGTAAATTATCTGTAAATTATTTAATAAATTTTAAATAAATTACGCAGAAAATTTTCAATAAATTCTAACAAAATTCTATATAAATTACTCGGTAAATTCTCAATAAATTACTCAGTTAGTTATCCACAAGTTCTCAAAAAATTCTGAGTCAATTACTTAGTAAATTACTCTGTAAATTCCAAGAAAACAACGCAGTAAATTATCTGTAAATTCTTAGTAAATTATTTAATAACTTCTAAATAAATTACTGAGTAAATTCTCAAGAAATTACTCCCTAAATTCTCAGAAAATTACAAGTAAATTAATGAGTGAGTTATCCAGTAATTTATCAGTAAATTACTCGATAAATTCTCTGTAAATTACTCAGTAAATTACTTCGTAAATTCTCACTAAATTACTCAGGAAATTTCTCATTAAAGTACACGTAAAATTCTCTATAAATTTTTCAGCAAAGTCTTAGTAATTTATCAGAAAATTCTGAGTAAATTCACAAAAAATTACAAGAATTTTTTTTTGTGAATTAATCAGTAAATTATGAGTAAATTACTCAAAAAATTGTCAGAAAATTCTATATAAATTCAAAGTAATTTCTTAGTAAATTATTCAGCAAATTACTTCATAAATTCGTAGTAAATTCTCAATAAATTTCTCGATAAGCTTTCAATAAATTCTCTATAAATTACATTGTAAATTATCTGTAAATTATTTAATAAATTGTAAATAAATTACTCAGAAAATTTTCAATAAATTCTAAGAAAGTTCTGTATAAATTCTGAGTAAATTACTCGATAAATTCTCAATAAAATCTCTGTAAATTACTCAGTAAGTTATCCATAAGTTCTCAAAAAATTCTGAGTCAATTACTATGTAAAGTACTAGAAAATTACTCTGTAAATTCCAAGAAAATAACGCAGTAAATTATCTGTAAATTCATAGTAAATTATTTAATAAATTCTAAATAAATTACTGAGTAAATTCTCAATAAATTACTTCCTAAATTCTCAGTAAATTACAGGTAAATTAATGAGTGACTTATTCAGTAAATTACTCGATAAATTCTCTGTAAATTACTCAGTAAATTATTGGTAAATTCTCCATAAATTACATTGTAAATTATCTGTAAATTATTTAATAAATTGTAAATAAATTACTCAGAAAATTTTCAAGGAATTCTAAGAAAGTTCTGTATAAATTCCGAGTAAATTACTCGGTAAATTCTCTTTAAATTACTCAGTTAATTATCCATAAGTTCTCAAAAAATTTTGGGTCAATTACTTAGTAAATTACTCTGTAAATTCCAAGAAAATAACACAGTAAATTATCTATAAATTCTTAGTAAATTAATTAATAAATTCTAAATAAATTACTGAGTAAATTCTCAATAAATTACTCCCTAAATTCTCAGTAAATTACAAGTAAATTAATGAGTGAGTTATTCAGTAATTTATTAGTAAATTACCTGATAAATTCTCTGTAAATTACTCTGTAAATTATTGGTAAATTCTCTGTAAATTACTCAGTACATTACTTCGTAAATTCTCACTAAATTACTCAGGAAATTTCTCATTAAATTACACGTAAAATTCTCTATAAATTACTCAGCAAATTCTTAGTAATTTATCTGAAAATTCTGAGTAAATTCACAAAAAATTACAAGAATTTTTTTTGTGAATTAATCAGTAAATTATGAGTAAATCACTGAAAAAATTTTCAGAAGATTCTATATAAATTCAAAGTAATTTCTTAGTAAATTATTCAGCAAATTACTTCATAAATTCGTAGTAAATTCTCAATAAATTACTCGTTAAGCTTTCAATAAATTCTCTATAAATTACATTGTAAATTATCTGTAAATTATTTAATAAATTGTAAATAAATTACTCAGAAAATTTTCAATAAATTCTAAGAAAGTTCTGTATAAATTCCGAGTAAATTACTCGGTAAATTCTCAATAAATTCTCTGTAAATTACTCAGTTAATTATCCATAAGTTCTCAAAAAATTCTGAGTCAATTACTTAGTAAATTACTCAGTAAATTATTAGAAAATTACTCTGTAAATTCCAAGAAAATAACGGAGTAAATTATCTGTAAATTCTTAGTAAATTATTTAATAAATTCTAAATAAATTACTGAGTAAATTCTCAATAAATTATTCCCTAAATTCTCAGTAAATTACAAGTAAATTAATGAGTGAGTTATTCAGTAATTTATCAGTAAATTACTCGATAAATTCTCTGTAAATTACTCAGTAAATTATTGGTAAATTCTCTGTAAATTACTCAGTAAATTACTTCGTAAATTCTCACTAAATTACTCAGGAAATTTCTCATTAAATTACACGTAAAATTCTCTATAAATTATTGCGCAAATATCTTAGTAATTTATCAGAAAATTCTGAGTAAATTCACAAAAAATTACAAGAATTTTTTTTTTGTGAATTAATCAGTAAATTATGAGTAAATTATTCAAAAAATTGTCAGAAAATTCTATATAAACTCAAAGTAATTTCTTAGTTAATTATTCCGCAAATTACTTCATAAATTCGTAGTAAATTCTCAATAAATTACTCGTTAAGCTTTTAATAAATTCTCTATAAATTACATTGTAAATTATCTGTAAATTATTTAATAAATTGTAAATAAATTACTCAGAAAATTTTCAATAAATTCTAAGAAAGTTCTGTATAAATTCCGAGTAAATTACTCGGTAAATTCTCAATAAATTCTCTGTAAATTACTCAGTTAATTATCCATAAGTTCTCAAAAAATTCTGAGTCAATTACTTAGTAAATTACTCCGGAAATTATTAGAAAATTACTCTGTAAATTCCAAGAAAATAACGCAGTAAATTATCTGTAAATTCTAAGTGAATTATTTAATAAACTCTGAATAAATTTCTGAGTAAATTCTCAATAAATTACTCCCTAAATTCTCAGTAAATTACAAGTAAATTAATGAGTGAGTTATTCAGTAATTTATCAGTAAATTACTCGATAAATTCTCTGTAAATTACTCAGTAAATTATTGGTAAATTCTCTGTAAATTACTCAGTAAATTACTTCGTAAATTCTCACTAAATTACTCAGGAAATTTCTCATTAAATTACACATAAAATTCTCTATAAATTATTCAGCAAATTCTTAGTAATTTATCAGAAAATTCTGAGTAAATTCACAAAAAATTTCAAGAATTTTTTTTGTGAATTAATCAGTACATTATGAGTAAATTACTCAAAAAATTGTCAGAAAATTCTATATAAATTCAAAGTAATTTCCTAGTAAATTATTTAGCAAATTACTTCATAAATTCGTAGTAAATTCTCAATAAATTACTCGTTAAGCTTTCAATAAATTCTCTATAAATTACATTGTAAATTATCTGTAAATTATTTAATAAATTGAAAATAAATTACTCAGAAAATTTTCAATAAATTCTAAGAAAGTTCTGCATAAATTCCGAGTAAATTACTCGGTAAATTCTCAATAAATTCTCTGTAAATTACTCAGTTAATTATCCATAAGTTCTCAAAAAATTCTGAGTCAATTACTTAGTAAATTACTCAGTAAATTCCAAGAAAATAACGCAGTAAATTATCTGTAAATTCTTAGTAAATTATTTGATAAATCCTAAATAAATTACTGAGTAAATTCTCAATAAATTACAAGTAAATTGATGAGTGAGTTATTCTGTAAATTACTCGATAAATTCTCTGTAAATTACTTCGTAAATTCCCACTAAATTACTCAGGAAATTTCTCATTAAATTACACGTAAAATTCTCTATAAATTATTCAGCAAATATCTTAGTAATTTATCAGAAAATTCTGAGTAAATTCACAAAAAATTACAAGAATTTTTTTTGTGAATTAATCAATAAATTATGAGTAAATTACTCAAAAAATTGTCAGAAAATTCTATATAAATTCAAATAATTTCTTAGTAAATTATTCAGCAAATTCCTTCATAAATTCGTAGTAAATTCTCAATAAATTACTCGTTAAGCTTTCAATAAATTCTCTATAAATTACATTGTAAATTATCCGTAAATTATATAACAAATTGTAAATAAATTACTCAGAAAATTTTCAATAAATTCTAAGAAAGTTCTGTATAAATTCCGAGTAAATTACTCGGTAAATTCTCAATAAATTCTCTGCAAATTACTCAGTTAATTATCCATAAGTTCTCAAAAAATTCTGATTCAATTACTTAGTAAATTACTCTGTAAATTTCAAGAAAATAACGCAGTAAATTATCTATAAATTCTTAGTAAATTATTTAATAAATTCTAAATAAATTACTGAGTAAATTCTCAATAAATTACTCCCTAAATTCTCAGTAAATTACAAGTAAATTAATGAGTGAGTTATTCAGCAATTTATTAGAAAATTACCCGATAAATTCTCTGTAAATTACTCAGTAAATTATTGGTAAATTCTCTGTAAATTACTCAGTAAATTACTTCGTAAATTCTCACTAAATTACTCAGGAAATTTCTCATTAAATTACACGTAAAATTCTCTATAAATTATTGCGCAAATATCTTAGTAATTTATCAGAAAATTCTGAGTAAATTCACAAAAAATTACAAGAATTTTTTTTTGTGAATTAATCAGTAAATTATGAGTAAATTATTCAAAAAATTGTCAGAAAATTCTATATAAACTCAAAGAAATTTCTTAGTTAATTATTCCGCAAATTACTTCATAAATTCGTAGTAAATTCTCAATAAATTACTCGTTAAGCTTTTAATAAATTCTCTATAAATTACATTGTAAATTATCTGTAAATTATTTACTAAATTGTAAATAAATTACTCAGAAAATTTTCAATAAATTCTAAGAAAGTTCTGTATAAATTCCGAGTAAATTTCTCGGTAAATTCTCAATAAATTCTCTGTAAATTACTCAGTTAATTATCCATAAGTTCTCAAAAAATTCTGAGTCAATTACTTAGTAAATTACTCAGTAAATTCCAAGAAAATAACGCAGTAAATTATCTGTAAATTCTTAGTAAATTATTTGATAAATCCTAAATAAATTACTGAGTAAATTCTCAATAAATTACAAGTAAATTGATGAGTGAGTTATTCTGTAAATTACTCGATAAATTCTCTGTAAATTACTTCGTAAATTCCCACTAAATTACTCAGGAAATTTCTCATTAAATTACACGTAAAATTCTCTATAAATTATTCAGCAAATATCTTAGTAATTTATCAGAAAATTCTGAGTAAATTCACAAAAAATTACAAGAATTTTTTTTGTTAATTAATCAGTAAATTATGAGTAAATTACTCAAAAAATTGTCAGAAAATTCTATATAAATTCAAATAATTTCTTAGTAAATTATTCAGCAAATTACTTCATAAATTCGTAGTAAATTCTCAATAAATTACTCGTTAAGCTTTCAATAAATTCTCTATAAATTACATTGTAAATTATCTGTAAATTATTTAATAAATTGAAAATAAATTACTCAGAAAATTTTCAAAAAATTCTAAGATGTTCTGCAAAAATTCCGAGTAAATTACTCGGTAAATTCTCAATAAATTCTCTGCAAATTACTCAGTTAATTATCCATAAGTTCTCAAAAAATTCTGATTCAATTACTTAGTAAATTACTCAGTAAATTCCAAGAAAATAACGCAGTAAATTATCTGTAAATTCTTAGTAAATTATTTAATAAATCCTAAATAAATTACTAAGTAAATTCTCAATAAATTACTCCCTAAATTCTCAGTAAATTACAAGTAAATTAATGAGTGAGTTATTCAGCAATTTATTAGAAAATTACTCGATAAATTCTCTGTAAATTACTCAGTAAATTATTGGTAAATTCTCTGTAAATTACTCAGTAAATTACTTCGTAAATTCTCACTAAATTACTCAGGAAATTTCTCATTAAATTACACGTAAAATTCTCTATAAATTATTGCGCAAATATCTTAGTAATTTATCAGAAAATTCTGAGTAAATTCACAAAAAATTACAAGAATTTTTTTTTGTGAATTAATCAGTAAATTATGAGTAAATTATTCAAAAAATTGTCAGAAAATTCTATATAAACTCAAAGAAATTTCTTAGTTAATTATTCCGCAAATTACTTCATAAATTCGTAGTAAATTCTCAATAAATTACTCGTTAAGCTTTTAATAAATTCTCTATAAATTACATTGTAAATTATCTGTAAATTATTTACTAAATTGTAAATAAATTACTCAGAAAATTTTCAATAAATTCTAAGAAAGTTCTGTATAAATTCCGAGTAAATTTCTCGGTAAATTCTCAATAAATTCTCTGTAAATTACTCAGTTAATTATCCATAAGTTCTCAAAAAATTCTGAGTCAATTACTTAGTAAATTACTCCGAAAATTATTAGAAAATTACTCAGTAAATTCCAAGAAAATAACGCAGTAAATTATCTGTAAATTCTAAGTAAATTATTTAATAAACTCTGAATAAATTACTGAGTAAATTCTCAATAAATTACTCCCTAAATTCTCAGTAAATTACAAGTAAATTAATGAGTGAGTTATTCAGTAATTTATCAGTAAATTACTCGATAAATTCTCTGTAAATTACTCAGTAAATTATTGGTAAATTCTCTGTAAATTACTCAGTAAATTACTTCGTAAATTCTCACTAAATTACTCAGGAAATTTCTCATTAAATTACACGTAAAATTCTCAATAAATTATTCAGCAAATTCTTAGTAATTTATCAGAAAATTATGAGTAAATTCACAAAAAATTTCAAGAATTTTTTTTGTGTATTAATCAGTAAATTATGAGTAAATTACTCATAAAATTGTCAGAAAATTCTATATAAATTCAAAGTAATTTCCTAGTAAATTATTCAGCAAATTACTTCATAAATTCGTAGTAAATTCTCAATAAATTACTCGTTAAGCTTTCAATAAATTCTCTATAAATTACATTGTAAATTATCTGTAAATTATTTAATAAATTGAAAATAAATTACTCAGAAAATTTTCAATAAATTCTAAGATGTTCTGCATAAATTCCGAGTAAATTACTCGGTAAATTCTCAATAAATTCTCTGTAAATTACTCAGTTAATTATCCATAAGTTCTCAAAAAATTTTGAGTCAATTACTTAGTAAATTACTCAGTAAATTCCAAGAAAATAACGCAGTAAATTATCTGTAAATTCTTAGTAAATTATTTGATAAATCCTAAATAAATTACTGAGTAAATTCTCAATAAATTACAAGTAAATTGATGAGTGAGTTATTCTGTAAATTACTCGATAAATTCTCTGTAAATTTCTCAGTAAATTATTGGTAAATTCTCTGTGAATTACTCAGTAAATTACTTCGTAAATTCCCACTAAATTACTCAGGAAATTTCTCATTAAATTACACATAAAATTCTCTATAAATTATTCAGCAAATATCTTAGTAATTTATCAGAAAATTCTGAGTAAATTCACAAAAAATTACAAGAATTTTTTTTGTTAATTAATCAGTAAATTATGAGTATATTACTCAAAAAATTGTCAGAAAATTCTATATAAATTCAAATAATTTCTTAGTAAATTATTCAGCAAATTACTTCATAAATTCGTAGTAAATTCTCAATAAATTACTCGTTAAGCTTTCAATAAATTCTCTATAAATTACATTGTAAATTATCTGTAAATTATTTAATAAATTGAAAATAAATTACTCAGAAAATTTTCAATAAATTCTAAGATGTTCTGCATAAATTCCGAGTAAATTACTCGGTAAATTCTCAATAAATTCTCTGTAAATTACTCAGTTAATTATCCATAAGTTCTCAAAAAATTCTGAGTCAATTACTTAGTAAATTACTCAGTAAATTCCAAGAAAATAACGCAGTAAATTATCTGTAAATTCTTAGTAAATTATTTGATAAATCCTAAATAAATTACTGAGTAAATTCTCAATAAATTACAAGTAAATTGATGAGTGAGTTATTCTGTAAATTACTCGATAAATTCTCTGTAAATTTCTCAGTAAATTATTGGTAAATTCTCTGTGAATTACTCAGTAAATTACTTCGTAAATTCCCACTAAATTACTCAGGAAATTTCTCATTAAATTACACATAAAATTCTCTATAAATTATTCAGCAAATATCTTAGTAATTTATCAGAAAATTCTGAGTAAATTCACAAAAAATTACAAGAATTTTTTTTGTTAATTAATCAGTAAATTATGAGTAAATTACTCAAAAAATTGTTAGAAAATTCTATATAAATTCAAATAATTTCTTAGTAAATTATTCAGCAAATTACTTCATAAATTCGTAGTAAATTCTCAATAAATTACTCGTTAAGCTTTCAATAAATTCTCTATAAATTACATTGTAAATTATCTGTAAATTATTTAATAAATTGAAAATAAATTACTCAGAAAATTTTCAAAAAATTCTAAGATGTTCTGCAAAAATTCCGAGTAAATTACTCGGTAAATTCTCAATAAATTCTCTGCAAATTACTCAGTTAATTATCCATAAGTTCTCAAAAAATTCTGATTCAATTACTTAGTAAATTACTCAGTAAATTCCAAGAAAATAACGAAGTAAATTATCTGTAAATTCTTAGTAAATTATTTAATAAATCCTAAATAAATTACTGAGTAAATTCTCAATAAATTACTCCCTAAATTCTCAGTAAATTACAAGTAAATTAATGAGTGAGTTATTCAGCAATTTATTAGAAAATTACCCGATAAATTCTCTGTAAATTACTCAGTAAATTACTTCGTAAATTCTCACTAAATTACTCAGGAAATTTCTCATTAAATTACACGTAAAATTCTCTATAAATTATTGCGCAAATATCTTAGTAATTTATCAGAAAATTCTGAGTAAATTCACAAAAAATTACAAGAATTTTTTTTTGTGAATTAATCAGTAAATTATGAGTAAATTATTCAAAAAATTGTCAGAAAATTCTATATAAACTCAAAGAAATTTCTTAGTTAATTATTCCGCAAATTACTTCATAAATTCGTAGTAAATTCTCAATAAATTACTCGTTAAGCTTTTAATAAATTCTCTATAAATTACATTGTAAATTATCTGTAAATTATTTACTAAATTGTAAATAAATTACTCAGAAAATTTTCAATAAATTCTAAGAAAGTTCTGTATAAATTCCGAGTAAATTTCTCGGTAAATTCTCAATAAATTCTCTGTAAATTACTCAGTTAATTATCCATAAGTTCTCAAAAAATTCTGAGTCAATTACTTAGTAAATTACTCCGAAAATTATTAGAAAATTACTCTGTAAATTCCAAGAAAATAACGCAGTAAATTATCTGTAAATTCTAAGTAAATTATTTAATAAACTCTGAATAAATTACTGAGTAAATTCTCAATAAATTACTCCCTAAATTCTCAGTAAATTACAAGTAAATAAATGAGTGAGTTATTCAGTAATTTATCAGTAAATTACTCGATAAATTCTCTGTAAATTACTCAGTAAATTATTGGTAAATTCTCTGTAAATTACTCAGTAAATTACTTCGTAAATTCTCACTAAATTACTCAGGAAATTTCTCATTAAATTACACGTAAAATTCTCAATAAATTATTCAGCAAATTCTTAGTAATTTATCAGAAAATTCTGAGTAAATTCACAAAAAATTTCAAGAATTTTTTTTGTGAATTAATCAGTAAATTATGAGTAAATTACTCATAAAATTCTATATAAATTCAAAGTAATTTCCTAGTAAATTATTCAGCAAATTACTTCATAAATTCGTAGTAAATTCTCAATAAATTACTCGTTAAGCTTTCAATAAATTCTCTATAAATTACATTGTAAATTATCTGTAAATTATTTAATAAATTGAAAATAAATTACTCAGAAAATTTTCAATAAATTCTAAGATGTTCTGCATAAATTCCGAGTAAATTACTCGGTAAATTCTCAATAAATTCTCTGTAAATTACTCAGTTAATTATCCATAAGTTCTCAAAAAATTCTGAGTCAATTACTTAGTAAATTACTCAGTAAATTCCAAGAAAATAACGCAGTAAATTATCTGTAAATTCTTAGTAAATTATTTGATAAATCCTAAATAAATTACTGAGTAAATTCTCAATAAATTACAAGTAAATTGATGAGTGAGTTATTCTGTAAATTACTCGATAAATTCTCTGTAAATTTCTCAGTAAATTATTGGTAAATTCTCTGTGAATTACTCAGTAAATTACTTCGTAAATTCCCACTAAATTACTCAGGAAATTTCTCATTAAATTACACATAAAATTCTCTATAAATTATTCAGCAAATATCTTAGTAATTTATCAGAAAATTCTGAGTAAATTCACAAAAAATTACAAGAATTTTTTTTGTTAATTAATCAGTAAATTATGAGTAAATTACTCAAAAAATTGTCAGAAAATTCTATATAAATTCAAATAATTTCTTAGTAAATTATTCAGCAAATTACTTCATAAATTCGTAGTAAATTCTCAATAAATTACTCGTTAAGCTTTCAATAAATTCTCTATAAATTACATTGTAAATTATCTGTAAATTATTTAATAAATTGAAAATAAATTACTCAGAAAATTTTCAATAAATTCTAAGATGTTCTGCATAAATTCCGAGTAAATTACTCGGTAAATTCTCAATAAATTCTCTGTAAATTACTCAGTTAATTATCCATAAGTTCTCAAAAAATTCTGAGTCAATTACTTAGTAAATTACTCAGTAAATTCCAAGAAAATAACGCAGTAAATTATCTGTAAATTCTTAGTGAATTATTTGATAAATCCTAAATAAATTACTGAGTAAATTCTCAATAAATTACAAGTAAATTGATGAGTGAGTTATTCTGTAAATTACTCGATAAATTCTCTATAAATTTCTCAGTAAATTATTGGTAAATTCTCTGTGAATTACTCAGTAAATTACTTCGTAAATTCCCACTAAATTACTCAGGAAATTTCTCATTAAATTACACATAAAATTCTCTATAAATTATTCAGCAAATATCTTAGTAATTTATCAGAAAATTCTGAGTAAATTCACAAAAAATTACAAGAATTTTTTTTGTTAATTAATCAGTAAATTATGAGTAAATTACTCAAAAAATTGTCAGAAAATTCTATATAAATTCAAATAATTTCTTAGTAAATTATTCAGCAAATTACTTCATAAATTCGTAGTAAATTCTCAATAAATTACTCGTTAAGCTTTCAATAAATTCTCTATAAATTACATTGTAAATTATCTGTAAATTATTTAATAAATTGAAAATAAATTACTCAGAAAATTTTCAATAAATTCTAAGATGTTCTGCATAAATTCCGAGTAAATTACTCGGTAAATTCTCAATAAATTCTCTGTAAATTACTCAGTTAATTATCCATAAGTTCTCAAAAAATTCTGAGTCAATTACTTAGTAAATTACTCAGTAAATTCCAAGAAAATAACGCAGTAAATTATCTGTAAATTCTTAGTAAATTATTTGATAAATCCTAAATAAATTACTGAGTAAATTCTCAATAAATTACAAGTAAATTGATGAGTGAGTTATTCTGTAAATTACTCGATAAATTCTCTGTAAATTTCTCAGTAAATTATTGGTAAATTCTCTGTGAATTACTCAGTAAATTACTTCGTAAATTCCCACTAAATTACTCAGGAAATTTCTCATTAAATTACACATAAAATTCTCTATAAATTATTCAGCAAATATCTTAGTAATTTATCAGAAAATTCTGAGTAAATTCACAAAAAATTACAAGAATTTTTTTTGTTAATTAATCAGTAAATTATGAGTAAATTACTCAAAAAATTGTCAGAAAATTCTATATAAATTCAAATAATTTCTTAGTAAATTATTCAGCAAATTACTTCATAAATTCGTAGTAAATTCTCAATAAATTACTCGTTAAGCTTTCAATAAATTCTCTATAAATTACATTATAAATTATCTGTAAATTATTTAATAAATTGAAAATAAATTACTCAGAAAATTTTCAAAAAATTCTAAGATGTTCTGCATAAATTCCGAGTAAATTACTCGGTAAATTCTCAATAAATTCTCTGTAAATTACTGAGTTAATTATCCATAAGTTCTCAAAAAATTCTAAGTCAATTACTTAGTAAATTACTCAGTAAATTCCAAGAAAATAACGCAGTAAATTATCTGTAAATTCTTAGTAAATTATTTGATAAATCCTAAATAAATTACTGAGTAAATTCTCAATAAATTACAAGTAAATTGATGAGTGAGTTATTCTGTAAATTACTCGATAAATTCTCTGTAAATTTCTCAGTAAATTATTGGTAAATTCTCTGTGAATTACTCAGTAAATTACTTCGTAAATTCCCACTAAATTACTCAGGAAATTTCTCATTAAATTACACATAAAATTCTCTATAAATTATTCAGCAAATATCTTAGTAATTTATCAGAAAATTCTGAGTAAATTCACAAAAAATTACAAGAATTTTTTTTGTTAATTAATCAGTAAATTATGAGTAAATTACTCAAAAAATTGTCAGAAAATTCTATATAAATTCAAATAATTTCTTAGTAAATTATTCAGCAAATTACTTCATAAATTCGTAGTAAATTCTCAATAAATTACTCGTTAAGCTTTCAATAAATTCTCTATAAATTACATTGTAAATTATCTGTAAATTATTTAATAAATTGTAAATAAATTACTCAGAAAATTTTCAATAAATTCTAAGAAAGTTCTGTATAAATTTCGAGTAAATTACCCCGTAAATTCTCAATAAATTCTCTGTAAATTACTGAGTTAATTATCCATAAGTTCTCAAAAAATTCTGAGTCAATTACTTAGTAAATTACTCTGTAAATTCCAAGAAAATAACGCAGTAAATTATCTGTAAATTCTTAGTAAATTATTTAATAAATTCTAAATAAATTACTGAGTAAATTCTCAATAAATTACTCCCTAAATTCTCAGTAAATTATAAGTAAATTAATGAGTGAGTTATTCAGTAATTTTTCAGTAAATTACTCGATAAATTCTCTGTAAATTACTCAGTAAATTATTGGTAAATTCTCTGTAAATTACTCAGTAAATTACTTCGTAAATTCTCACTAAATTACTCAGGAAATTTCTCATTAAATTACACGTACAATTCTCTATAAATTATTCAGCAAATATCTTAGTAATTTATCAGAAAATTCTGAGTAAATTCACAAAAAATTACAAGAATTTTTTTTTGTGAATTAATCAGTAAATTACTCAAAAAATTGTCAGAAAATTGTGTATAAATTCAAAGTAATTTCTTAGTAAATTATTCAGCAAATTACTTCATAAATTCGTAGTAAATTCTCAATAAATTACTCGTTAAGCTTTCAATAAATTCTCTATAAATTACATTGTAAATTATCTGTAAATTATTTAATAAATTGTAAATAAATTACTCAGAAAATTTTCAATAAATTCTAAGAAAGTTCTGTATAAATTTCGAGTAAATTACCCCGTAAATTCTCAATAAATTCTCTGTAAATTACTGAGTTAATTATCCATAAGTTCTCAAAAAATTCTGAGTCAATTACTTAGTAAATTACTCAGTAAATTCCAAGAAAATAACGCAGTAAATTATCTGTAAATTCTTAGTAAATTATTTAATAAATTCTAAATAAATTACTGAGTAAATTCTCAATAAATTACTCCCTAAATTCTCAGTAAATTATAAGTAAATTAATGAGTGAGTTATTCAGTAATTTTTCAGTAAATTACTCGATAAATTCTCTGTAAATTACTCAGTAAATTATTGGTAAATTCTCTGTAAATTACTCAGTAAATTACTTCGTAAATTCTCACTAAATTACTCAGGAAATTTCTCATTAAATTACACGTACAATTCTCTATAAATTATTCAGCAAATATCTTAGTAATTTATCAGAAAATTCTGAGTAAATTCACAAAAAATTACAAGAATTTTTTTTGTGAATTAATCAGTAAATTACTCAAAAAATTGTCAGAAAATTGTATATAAATTCAAAGTAATTTCTTAGTAAATTATTCAGCAAATTACTTCATAAATTCGTAGTAAATTCTCAATAAATTACTCGTTAAGCTTTCAATAAATTCTCTATAAATTACATTGTAAATTATCTGTAAATTATTTAATAAATTGTAAATAAATTACACAGAAAATTTTCAATAAATTCTAAGAAATTTCTGTATAAATTTCGAGTAAATTACTCGGTAAATTGTCAATAAATTCTCTGTAAATTACTAGTTAATTATCCATAAGTTCTCAAAAAATTCTGAGTCAATTACTTAGTAAATTACTCTGTAAATTCCAAGAAAATAACGCAGTAAATTATCTGTAAATTCTTAGGAAATTATTTTATAAATTCTAAATAAATTACTGAGTAAATTCTCAATAAATTACAAGTAAATTAGTGAGTGAGTTATTCCGTAATTTAACTGTGAATTACTCGATAAATTCTCTGTAAATTACCCAGTAAATTATTGGTAAATTCTCTGTAAATTGCTCAGTAAATTACTTCGTAAATTCCCACTAAATTACTCAGGAAATTTCTCATTAAATTACACGTAAAATTCTCTATAAATTATTCAGCAAATATCTTAGTAATTTATCAGAAAATTCTGGGTAAATTCACAAAAAATTACAATAATTTTTTTTGTGAATTAATCAGTAAATTATGAGTAAATTACTCAAAAAATTGTCAGAAAATTCTATATAAATTCAAAGTAATTTCTTAGTAAATTATTCAGAAAATTCCTTCATAAATTCGTAGTAAATTTTCAATAAATTACTCGTTAAGCTTTCAATAAATTCTCTATAAATTACGTTCTAAATTATCTGTAAATTATATAATAAATTGTAAATAAATTACTCAGAAAATTTTCAATAAATTCTAAGAAAGTTCTGTATAAATTTCGAGTAAATTACTCGGTAAATTCTCAATAAATTCTCTGTAAATTACTGAGTTAATTATCCATAAGTTCTCAAAAAATTCTGAGTCAATTACTTAGTAAATTACTCTGTAAATTCCAATAAAATAACGCAGTAAATTATCTATAAATTCTTAGTAAATTATTCAATAAATTCTAAATAAATTACTGAGTAAATTCTCAATAAATTACTCCCTAAATTCTCAGTAAATTACAAGTAAATTAATGAGTGAGTTATTCAGTAATTTTTCAGTAAATTACTCGATAAATTCTCTGTAAATTACTCAGTAAATTATTGGTAAATTCTCTGTAAATTACTCAGTAAATTACTTCGTAAATTCTCACTAAATTACTCAGGAAAATTCTCATTAAATTACACGTACAATTCTCTATAAATTATTCAGCAAATATCTTAGTAATTTATCAGAAAATTCTGAGTAAATTCACAAACAATTACAAGAATTTTTTTTGTGAATTAATCAGTAAATTACTCAAAAAATTGTCAGAAAATTGTATATAAATTCAAAGTAATTTCTTAGTAAATTATTCAACAAATTACTTCATAAATTTGTAGTAAATTCTCAATAAATTACTCGTTAAGCTTTCAATAAATTCTCTATAAATTACATTGTAAATTATCTGTAAATTATTTAATAAAATGTAAATAAATTGCACAGAAAATTTTCAATAAATTCTAAGAAAGTTCTGTATAAATTTCGAGTAAATTACTCGGTAAATTCTCAATAAATTCTCTGTAAATTACTGAGTTAATTATCCATAAGTTCTCAAAAAATTCTGAGTCAATTACTTAGTAAATTACTCTGTAAATTCCTAGAAAATAACGCAGTAAATTATCTGTAAATTCTTAGTAAATTATTTAATAAATTCTAATTAAATTACTGAGTAAGTTCTCAATAAATTACTCCCTAAATTCTCAGTAAATTACAAGTAAATTAATGAGTGAGTTATTCAGTAATTTTTCAGCAAATTACTCGATAAATTCTCTGTAAATTACTCAGTAAATTATTTGTAAATTCTCAGTAAATTACTTAGTAAATTACTTCGTAAATTCTCACTAAATTACTCAGGAAATTTCTCATTAAATTACACGTACAATTCTCTATAAATTATTCAGCAAATATCTTAGTAATTTATCAGAAAATTCTGAGTAAATTCACAAAAAATTACAAGAATTTTTTTTGTGAATTAATCAGTAAATTACTCAAAAAATTGTCAGAAAATTGTATATAAATTCAAAGTAATTTCTTAGTAAATTATTCAGCAAATTACTTCATAAATTCGTAGTAAATTCTCAATAAATTACTCGTTAAGCTTTCAATAAATTCTCTATAAATTACATTGTAAATTATCTGTAAATTATTTAATAAATTGTAAATAAATTACACAGAAAATTTTCAATAAATTCTAAGAAAGTTCTGTATAAATTTCGAGTAAATTACTCGGTAAATTCTCAATAAATTCTCTGTAAATTACTCAGTTAATTATCCATAAGTTCTCAAAAAATTCTGAGTCAATTACTTAGTAAATTACTCTGTAAATTCCAAGAAAATAACGCAGTAAATTATCTGTAAATTCTTAGGAAATTATTTTATAAATTCTAAATAAATTACTGAGTAATTCTCAATAAATTACAAGTAAATTAATGAGTGAGTTATTCCGTAATTTATCTGTGAATTACTCGATAAATTCTCTGTAAATTACCAAGTAAATTATTGGTAAATTCTCTGTAAATTGCTCAGTAAATTACTTCGTAAATTCCCACTAAATTACTCAGGAAATTTCTCATTAAATTACACGTAAAATTCTCTATAAATTATTCAGCAAATATCTTAGTAATTTATCAGAAAATTCTGAGTAAATTCACAAAAAATTACAATAATTTTTTTTGTGAATTAATCAGTAAATTATGAGTAAATTACTCAAAAAATTGTCAGAAAATTCTATATAAATTCAAAGTAATTTCTTAGTAAATTATTCAGAAAATTCCTTCATAAATTCGTAGTAAATTTTCAATAAATTACTCGTTAAGCTTTCAATAAATTCTCTATAAATTACATTCTAAATTATCTGTAAATTATATAATAAATTGTAAATAAATTACTCAGAAAATTTTCAATAAATTCTAAGAAAGTTCTGTATAAATTTCGAGTAAATTACTCGGTAAATTCTCAATAAATTCTCTGTAAATTACTGAGTTAATTATCCATAAGTTCTCAAAAAATTCTGAGTCAATTACTTAGTAAATTACTCTGTAAATTCCAAGAAAATAACGCAGTAAATTATCTATAAATTCTTAGTAAATTATTTAATAAATTCTAAATAAATTACTGAGTAAATTCTCAATAAATTACTCCCTAAATTCTCAGTAAATTACAAGTAAATTAATGAGTGAGTTATTCAGTAATTTTTCAGTAAATTACTCGATAAATTCTCTGTAAATTACTCAGTAAATTACTTCGTAAATTCTCACTAAATTACTCAGGAAATTTCTCATTAAATTACACGTAAAATTCTCTATAAATTATTCAGCAAATATCTTAGTAATTTATCAGAAAATTCTGAGTAAATTCACAAAAAATTACAAGAATTTTTTTTGTGAATTAATCAGTAAATTATGAGTAAATTACTCAAAAAATTGTCAGAAAATTCAATATAAATTCAAAGTAATTTCTTAGTAAATTATTCAGCAAATTACTTCATAAATTCGTAGTAAATTCTCAATAAATTACTCGTTAAGCTTTCAATAAATTCTCTATAAATTACATTGTAAATTATCTGTAAATTATTTAATAAATTGTAAATAAATTACACAGAAAATTTTCAATAAATTCTAAGAAAGTTCTGTATAAATTTCGAGTAAATTACTCGGTAAATTCTCAATAAATTCTCGGTAAATTACTCAGTTAATTATCCATAAGTTCTCAAAAAATTCTGAGTCAATTACTTAGTAAATTACTCTGTAAATTCCAAGAAAATAACGCAGTAAATTATCTGTAAATTCTTAGTAAATTATTTAATAAATTCTAAATAAATTACTGAGTAAATTCTCAATAAATTACCCCCTAAATTCTCAGTAAATTACAAGTAAATTAATGAGTGAGTTATTCAGTAATTTTTCAGTAAATTACTCTATAAATTCTCTGTATATTGCTCAGTAAATTATTGGTAAATTCTCTGTAAATTACTCAGTAAATTACTCCGTAAATTCTCACTAAATTACTCAGGAAATTTCTCATTAAATTACACGTAAAATTCTCTATAAATTATTCAGAAAATTCTGAGTAAATTCGCAAAAAATTACAAGAATTTTTTTTGTGAATTAATCAGTAAATTACTCAAAAAATTGTTAGAAAATTGTATATAAATTCAAAGTAATTTCTTAGTAAATTATTCAGCAAATTACTTCATAAATTCGTAGTAAATTCTCAATAAATTACTCGTTAAGCTTTCAATAAATTCTCTATAAATTACATTGTAAATTATCTGTAAATTATTTAATAAATTGTAAATAAATTACACAGAAAATTTTCAATAAATTCTAAGAAAGTTCTGTATAAATTTTGAGTAAATTACTCGGTAAATTCTCAATAAATTCTCTGTAAATTACTCAGTTAATTATCCATAAGTTCTCAAAAAATTCTGAGTCAATTACTTAGTAAATTACTCTGTAAATTCCAAGAAAATAACGCAGTAAATTATCTGTAAATTCTTAGAAAATTATTTTATAAATTCTAAATAAATTACTGAGTAAATTCTCAATAAATTACAAGTAAATTAATGAGTGAGTTATTCAGTAATTTATCAGTAAATTACTCGATAAATTCTCTGTAAATTACCCAGTAAATTATTGGTAAATTCTCTGTAAATTGCTCAGTAAATTACTTCGTAAATTCCCACTAAATTACTCAGGAAATTTCTCATTAAATTACACGTAAAATTCTCTATAAATTATTCAGCAAATATCTTAGTAATTTATCAGAAAATTCTGAGTAAATTCACAAAAATTTCCAAGAATTTTTTTTGTGAATTAATCAGTAAATTATGAGTAAATTACTCAAAAAATTGTCAGAAAATTCTATATAAATTCAAAGTAATTTCTTAGTAAATTATTCAGCAAATTCCTTCATAAATTCGTAGTAAATTTTCAATAAATTACTCGTTAAGCTTTCAATAAATTCTCAATAAATTACATTCTAAATTATCTGTAAATTATATAATAAATTGTAAATAAATTACTCAGAAAATTTTCAATAAATTCTAAGGAAGTTCTGTATAAATTTCGAGTAAATTACTCGGTAAATTCTCAATAAATTCTCTGTAAATTACTGAGTTAATTATCCATAAGTTCTCCAAAAATTCTGAGTCAGTTACTTAGTAAATTACTCTGTAAATTCAAAGAAAAAAACGCAGTAAATTATCTTTAAATTCTTAGTAAATTATTTAATAAATTCTAAATAAATTACTGAGTAAATTCTCAATAAATTACTCCCTAAATTCTCAGTAAATTACAAGTAAATTAATGAGTGAGTTATTCAGTAATTTATCAGTAAATTACTCGATAAATTCTCTGTAAATTACTCAGTAAATTATTGGTAAATTCTCTGTAAATTACTCAGTAAATTACTTCGTAAATTCTCACTAAATTACTCAGGAAATTTCTCATTAAATTACACGTAAAATTCTCTGTAAATTATTCAGCAAATTCTTAGTAATTTATCAGAAAATTCTGAGTAAATTCACAAAAAATTACAAGATTTTTTTTGTGAATTAATCAGTAAATTATGAGTAAATTACTCAAAAAATTGTCAGAAAATTCTATATAAATTCAAAGTAATTTCTTAGTAAATTATTCAGCAAATTACTTCATAAATTCGTAGTAAATTCTCAATAAATTACTCGTTAAGCTTTCAATAAATTCTCTATAAATTACATTGTAAATTATCTGTAAATTATTTAATAAATTGTAAATAAATTACTCAGAAAATTTTCAATAAATTCTAAGAAAGTTCTGTATAAATTCTGAGTAAATTACTCGGTAAATTCTCAATAAATTCTCTGTAAATTACTCAGTTAATTATCCATAAGTTCTCAAAATATTCTGAGTCAATTACTTAGTAAATTACTCTGTAAATTCTAAGAAAATAACGCAGTAAATTATCTGTAAATTCTTAGTAAATTATTTAATAAATTCTAAATAAATTACTGAGTAAATTCTCAATAAATTACTCCCTAAATTCTCAGTAAATTACAAGTAAATTAGTGAGTGAGTTATTCAGTAATTTATCAGTAAATTACTCGATAAATTCTCTGTAAATTACACAGTAAATTATTGGTAAATTCTCGGTAAATTACACGTAAAATTCTATATAAATTATTCAGCAAATATCTTAGTAATTTATCAGAAAATTCTGAGTAAATTCACAAAAAATTACAAGATTTTTTTTGTGAATTAATCTGTAAATTATGAGTAAATTACTCAAAAAATTGTCAGAAAATTCTATATAAATTCAAAGTAATTTCTTAGTAAATTATTCAGCAAATTCCTTCATAAATTCGTAGTAAATTCTCAATAAATTACTTGTTAAGCTTTCAATAAATTCTCTACAAATTACATTGTAAATTATCTTTAAATTATATAATAAATTGCAAATAAATTACTCAAAAAAATTTAAATAAAATCTAAGAAAGTTCTGTATAAATTCCAAGTAAATTACTCGGTAAATTCTCTGTAAATTACTCTGTAAATTACTAAGTTAATTATCGATAAGTTCTCAAAAAATTCTGAGTCAATTACTTAGTAAATTACTCTGTAAATTCCAAGAAAATAACGCAGTAAATTATCGATAAATTCTTAGTAAATTATTTAATAAATTCTAAATAAATTACTGAGTAAATTCTCAATAAATTACTCCCTAAATTCTCAGTAAATTACAAGTAAATTAATGAGTGAGTTATTCAGTATTTTTTCAGTAAATTACTCGATAAATTCTCTGTAAATTACTCAGTAAATTATTGGTAAATTCTCTGTAAATTACTCAGTAAATTATTTCGTAAATTCCCACTAAATTACTCAGGAAATTTCTCATTAAATTACACGTAAAATTCTCAATAAATTATTCAGCAAATTCTTAGTAATTTATCAGAAAATTCTGAGTAAATTCACAAAAAATTACAAGAATTTTTTTTGTGAATTAATCAGTAAATTATGAGTAAATTACTCAAAAAATTGTCAGGAAATTCTATATAAATTCAAAGTAATTTCTTAGTAAATTATTCAGCAAATTACTTCATAAATTCGTAGTAAATTCTCAATAAATTACTCGTTAAGCTTTCAATAAATTCTCTATAAATTACATTGTAAATTATCCGTAAATTATTTAATAAATTGTAAATAAATTACACAGAAAATTTTCAATACATTCTAAGAAAGTTCTGTATAAATAAATTCTCTGTAAATTACTCAGTTAATTATCCATAAGTTCTCAAAAAATTCTGAGTCAATTACTTAGTAAATTACTCAGTAAATTATTAGAAAATTACTCTGTAAATTCCAAGAAAATAACGCAGAAATTTTCTGTAAATTCTTAGTAAATTATTTAATAAATTCTAAATACATTACTGAGTAAATTCTCAATAAATTACTCCCTAAATTCTCAGTAAATTACAAGTAAATTAATGAGTGAGTTATTCAGTAATTTATCAGTAAATTACTCGATAAATTCTCTATAAATTACTCAGCAAATTATTGGCAAATTCTCTGTAAATTACTCAGTAAATTACTTCGTAAATTCTCACTAAATTACTCAGGAAATTCTAATTAAATTACACGTAAAATTCTCTATAAATTATTCAGCAAATATCTTAGTAATTTATCAGAAAATTCTGAGTAAATTCACAGAAAAATTACAAGAATTTTTTTTTGTGAATTAATCAGTAAATTATGAGTAAATTACTCAAAAAATTGTCAGAAAATTCTATATAAATTCAAAGTAATTTCTTAGTAAATTATTCAGCAAATTACTTCATAAATTCGTAGTAAATTCTCAATAAATTACTCGTTAAGCTTTTAATAAATTCTCTATAAATTACATTGTAAATTATCTGTAAATTATTTAATAAATTGTAAATAAATTACTCAGAAAATTTTCAATAAATTCTAAGAAAGTTCTGTATAAATTCCGAGTAAATTACTCGGTAAATTCTCAATAAATTCTCTGTAAATTACTCAGTTAATTATCCATAAGTTCTCAAAAAATTCTGAGTCAATTACTTAGTAAATTACTCTGTAAATTCCAAGAAAATAACGCAGTAAATTATCTATAAATTCTAAGTAAATTATTTAATAAATTCTAAATAAATTACTGAGTAAATTCTCATTAAATTACTCCCTAAATTCTCAGTAAATTACAAGTAAATTAATGAGTGAGTTATTCAGTAATTTATCAGTAAATTACTCGATAAATTCTCTGTAAATTACTCAGTAAATTATTGGTAAATTCTTTGTAAATTACTTCGTAAATTCCCACTAAATTACTCAGGAAATTTCTCATTAAATTACACATAAAATTCTCTATAAATTATTCAGCAAATTCTTAGTAATTTATCAGAAAATTCTGAGTAAATTCACAAAAAATTACAAGAATTTTTTTTGTGAATTAATCAGTAAATTATAAGTAAATTACTCAAAAAATTGTCAGAAAATTCTATATAAATTCAAAGTAATTTATTAGTAAATTATTCAGCAAATTACTTCATAAATTCGTAGTAAATTCTCAATAAATTACATTGTAAATTATCTGAAAATTATTTAATAAATTGTAAATAAATTACTCAGAAAATTTTCAATAAATTCTAAGAAAGTTCTGTATAAATTCCGAGTAAATTACTCGGTAAATTCTCAATAAATTCTCTGTAAATTACTGTGTTAATTGTCCATCAGTTCTCAAAAAATTCTAAGTCAATTACTTAGTAAATTACTCAGTAAATTATTAGAAAATTACTCTGTAAATTCCAAGAAAATAACGCTGTACATTATCTGTAAATTTTTAGTAAATTATGTAATAAATTCTAAATAAATTACTGAGTAAATTCTCAAAAAATTACTCCCTAAATTCTCAGTAAATTACAAGTAAATTAATGAGTGAGTTATTCAGTAATTTATCAGTAAATTACTCGATAAATTCTCTGTAAATTACTCAGTAAATTATTGGTAAATTCACTGTAAATTACTCAGAAATTACTTTGTAAATTCTCACTAAATTACTCAGGAAATTTCTCATTAAATTACACGTAAAATTCTCTGTAAATTATTCAGCAAATTCTTAGTAATTTATCAGAAAATTCTGAGTAAATTCAGAAAAAATTACAAGAATTTTTTTTGTGAATTAATCAGTAAATTATGAGTAAATTACTCAAAAAATTGTCAGAAAATTCTATATAAATTCAAAGTAATTTCTTAGTAAATTATTCAGCAAATTACTTCATAAATTCGTAGTAAATTCTCAATAAATTCTCTATAAATTACATTGTAAATTATCTGTAAATTATTTAATAAATTGTAAATAAATTACACAGAAAATTTTCAATAAATTCTAAGAAAGTTCTGTATAAATTTCGAGTAAATTACTCGGTAAATTCTCTGTAAATTACTCAGTTAATTATCAACAAGTTCTCAAAAAATTCTGAGTCAATTACTTAGTAAATTACTCTGTAAATTCGAAGAAAATAACGCAGTAAATTATCTGTAAATTCTTATTAAATTATTTAATAAATTCTAAATAAATTACTGAGTAAATTCTAAGTAAATTACTCCCTAAATTCTCAGTAAATTACAAGTAAATTAATGAGTGAGTTATTCAGTAAGTTATCAGTAAATTACTCGATAAATTCTCTGTAAATTACTCAGTAAATTATTGGTAAATTCTCTGTAAATTACTCAGTAAATTACTTCGTAAATTCTCACTAAATTACTCAGGAAATTTCTCATTAAATTACACGTAAAATTCTCTATAAATTATTCAGCAAATATCTTATTAATTTATCAGAAAATTCTGAGTAAATTCACAAAAAATTACAAGAATTTTTTTTGTGAATTAATCAGTAAATTATGAGTAAATTACTCAAAAAATTGTCAGAAAATTGTATATAAATTCAAAGTAATTTCTTAGTAAATTATTCAGCAAATTACTTCATAAATTCGTAGTAAATTCTCAATAAATTACTCGTTAAGCTTTCAATAAATTCTCTATAAATTACATTGTAAATTATCTGTAAATTATTTAATAAATTGTAAATAAATTACTCAGAAAATTTTCAATAAATTCTAAGAAAGTTCTGTATAAATTTCGAGTAAATTACTCGGTAAATTCTCAATAAATTCTCTGTAAATTACTCAGTTAATTATCCATAAGTTCTCAAAAAATTCTGAGTCAATTACTTAGTAAATTACTCAGTAAATTCCAAGAAAATAACGCAGTAAATTATCTGTAAATTCTTAGTAAATTATTTTATAAATTCTAAATAAATTACTGAGTAAATTCTAAATAAATTACAAGTAAATTAATGAGTGAGTTATTCAGTAATTTATCAGTAAATTACACGAAAAATTCTCTGTAAATTACTCAGTAAATTATTGTTAAATTCTCTGTAAATTGCTCAGTAAATTACTTCGTAAATCCCCACTAAATTACTCAAGAAATTTCTCATTAAATTACACGTAAAATTCTCTATAAATTATTCAGCAAATATCTTAGTAATTTATCAGAAAATTCTGAGTAAATTCACAAAAAATTACAAGAATTTTTTTTGTGAATTAATCAGTAAATTATGAGTAAATTACTCAAAAAATTGTCAGAAAATTCTATATAAATTCAAAGTAATTTCTTAGTAAATTATTTAGCAAATTCCTTCATAAATTCGTAGTAAATTCTCAATAAATTACTCGTTAAGCTTTCAATAAATTCTCTATAAATTACATTGTAAATTATCTGTAAATTATATAGTAAATTGTAAATAAATTACTCAGAAAATTTTCAATAAATTCTAAGAAAGTTCTGTATAAATTTCGAGTAAATTACTCGGTAAATTCTCAATAAATTCTCTGTAAATTACTCAGTTAATTATCCATAAGTTCTCAAAAAATTCTGAGTCAATTACTTAGTAAATTACTCTGTAAATTCCAAGAAAATAACGCAGTAAATTATCTATAAATTCTTAGTAAATTATTTAATAAATTCTAAATAAATTACTGAGTAAATTCTCAATAAATTACTCCCTAAATTCTCAGTAAATTACAAGTAAATTAATGAGTGAGTTATTCAGTAATTTATCAGTAAATTACTCGATAAATTCTCTGTAAATTACTCAGTAAATTATTGGTAAATTCACTGTAAATTACTCAGAAATTACTTTGTAAATTCTCACTAAATTACTCAGGAAATTTCTCATTAAATTACACGTAAAATTCTCTATAAATTATTCAGCAAATTCTTAGTAATTTATCAGAAAATTCTGAGTAAATTCAGAAAAAATTACAAGAATTTTTTTTGTGAATTAATCAGTAAATTATGAGTAAATTACTCAAAAAATTGTCAGAAAATTCTATATAAATTCAAAGTAATTTCTTAGTAAATTATTCAGCAAATTACTTCATAAATTCGTAGTAAATTCTCAATAAATTACTCGTTAAGCTTTCAATAAATTCTCTATAAATTACATTGTAAATTATCTGAAAATTATTTAATAAATTGTAAATAAATTACTCAGAAAATTTTCAATAAATTCTAAGAAAGTTCTGTATAAATTCCGAGTAAATTACTCGGTAAATTCTCAATAAATTCTCTGTAAATTACTGAGTTAATTATCCATAAGTTCTCAAAAAATTCTGAGTCAATTACTTAGTAAATTACTCTGTAAATTCCAAGAAAATAACGCAGTAAATTATCTATAAATTCTTAGTAAATTATTTAATAAATTCTAAATAAATTACTGAGTAAATTCTCAGTAAATTACAAGTAAATTAATGAGTGAGTTATTCAGTAATTTATCAGTAAATTACACGAAAAATTCTCTGTAAATTACTCAGTAAATTACTTCGTAATTTCCCACTAAATTACTCAGGAAATTTCTCATTAAATTACACGTAAAATTCTCTATAAATTATTCAGCAAATATCTTAGTAATTTATCAGAAAATTCTGAGTAAATTCACAAAAAATTACTAGAATTTTTTTTGTGAATTAATCTGTAAATTATGAGTAAATTACTCAAAAAATTGTCAGAAAATTCTATATAAATTCAAAGTAATTTCTTAGTAAATTATTCAGCAAATTACTTCATAAATTCGTAGTAAATTCTCAATAAATTACTCGTTAAGCTTTAAATAAATTCTCTATAAATTACATTGTTAATTATCTGTAATTATATAATAAATTGTAAATAAATTACTTAGAAAATTTTCAAGAAATTTTAAGAAAGTTCTGTATAAATTCCAAGTAAATTACTCGGTAAATTCTCAATAAATTCTCTGTAAATTACTGAGTTAATTATCCATAAGTTCTCAAAAAATTCTGAGTCAATTACTGTCACGCCCCCAAACCGCCCCTAGTAGTTTGGTGCCGTGATGGCCAGTAATCCGAGATTACCGAAGGCCGACTTACAAGAATCACACCCAATCAGAGTATAAAATACGGGGCTTACAAGTGCGGAAGCAATATGTATTCATATACAGAATTTAAATAGTCCATGAGAGCCGTGCTTAAGTCCAATGAAATGACATACATTCTTACAAAGTCTTACAACTTAGATACAATAAGGAAATGAGATACAAAAATACATCTTGACCAAAAGGCTTCTCAAGCCGACATATACAAGTACACATGAAACATAAGCTAAGAAGCATAATCTTCAAGATGGTACAAAATGCTAATCCAAAACACGTCGGCAATGCACCCAAAAACACATCGGCTACACGTCTAGGCCTCAATGCCTTCTTGCTCATCACCTACATATATATATATAGAGAGGGTGAGCTTGGATACTCAGTGAATGATATTAGAAATAAAGGTTTTGCATGATTGATATCCAAGATTTCTTTCAAAACAATACATAGCATACTTTACAATCAAGGGGAAAAATCAAGTTCATTGCCGGCCTTTCAAGTTCCTTGGATGTTATTACATCTACTTAATACAAGGGGGTGATGACAATTCCAAGACAAGAGTGCAGTTGCATTATAGTCCCCTGCAGCTAAGGATTTTCAAGACAAGAGTGCAGTTGCATTATAGTCCCCTGCAACTAAGGACTTTCAAGACAAGAGTGCAGTTGCATTATAGTCCCCTGCAACTAAGGACTTTCAAGACAAGAGTGCAGTTGCATTATAGTCCCCTGCAACTAAGGACTTTCAAGACAAGAGTGCAGTTGCATTATAGTCCCCTGCAGCTAAGGACTTTCAAGACATGTCATCAAAACAAGATAGAGCTTAATATACAAGTAGGGATAGTCATTCATGCTAGATCAAGTACTTTTCAAAACAAGGCAAGACGAGATTTATGAAAGCAAGTGTAACATAGCTTTATTAAAAATACCACTCACATAGTTCTTCAAACGTCGGGGTCGAGACAAGCCCAAGTCCTACAAACACATGGCAAAGCCTATTGAATGCACCTTCAACAAGTTTCGTATGTACACAAATGACTTCGGAAAACATGCTGGGCACCAACCAGGTCTAGGCCGAGGTTCCACACCTCCTCGCCGAGGTATGTTCCCGAGGGCCACATGCAAGGAAAAGAGGTCGGGAAACTCTGGGTTTCCCTCTGCTGATGAATATGAAGAACATGAGTGTGAAAACATGAAAAATATGAATGTTCAATCATAATCTGTCATCACAAATCTGGGATTTTCGTGCTATGAGTTTGAAAACATGGACCTGGGTACCTATAGTTGAAAATCATGCAAGAACAAACACAAAACATGAGTCTAGGCAAAAAAGCTTTCGGATCAAAACATGACTTTTCTTGAAGAACACATGAATGTCATTTTCTCTTTCTAAAACCGAATTTCAAGACGATGCATGGCTTACAAATCATATCCGATCATGCAATGCAATAACATGAACATAAAGAACATCATGAGTAGGTCAAGAATCTAACCTTAGAACACGAATATAACGGTTTGATCTCAAGGAATCAAGCTTGAAGACTTACTTTCTCACTCTAAAACTCTTTCTTCTTCCTAGAGCTTCTCTCTCTACAAGGCAAGTTTATGATTCCAAATGATAGTTTTCTTTACCCGGTTCTGGGGTTAACCCTCTACTGAGACACGTGGCGGCGACTGGTTGGGTTTTTCTGAAAAGGTGGCTGACAGACCAGACAAAGCATGGTGGAAGGGTGTTCAACAAGTAAAGCGGTATGGGCTCTCTGACAGGGCAATGACATCGGCTAAAAACAAGGCGTATCTAACAAGCTACACGGAATGGCACTCCGGCAAGGGGTGACATCGGCTAACAAAGGACTTCGGCAACTAAGGTGACAATGACCTCGGCTAGGTAGGACAACACTTGACTAAGCTGTGCCACATCTTGGCCTAGATGCGCCACACCTCGGCCTAGGTCATACCGCTCCAGAACGAGATCACTGGGGTGCAAGGTAACATCTCGGCTAATGTGTCAAGGCAAGGACGGAGATCAACAAGGGGTTCCAAGATACTTCTAGACTGAGGATGACCTCGGCTTGGAATGATCTAAGCGTAACGTAACCTAGTCTCGGAATAACATCGGCTAGTATAACTCAGGCAAGGCGTGACCTAAGTTTCACATCAAGGAAGGAACAGGACAAGCACACTACACTTAGACAAATCACAAGGCTTCAAAACAAGGCATGGATCACATTCGCTCAAGCGAAACAAGTCACAAACATACACATGCAAGCTTAACAAGTCATAATCATACCGATGCTCATGAACATGATGAGGACATAAAATGTGGGTTCCTACAATTACTTAGTAAATTACTCTGTAAATTCCAAGAAAATAACGCAGTAAATTATCTATAAATTCTTAGTAAATTATTTAATAAATTCTAAATAAATTACTGAGTAAATTCTCAATAAATTACTCCCTAAATTCTCAGTAAATTACAAGTAAATTAATGAGTGAGTTATTCTGTAATGTATCAGTAAAATACTCGATAAATTCTCTGTAAATTACTCAGTAAATTATTGGTAAATTCTCTGTAAATTACTTCGTAAATTCTCACTAAATTACTCAGGAAATTTCTCATTAAATTACACGTAAAATTCTCTATAAATTATTCAGCAAATTCTTAGTAATTTATCAGAAAATTCTGAGTAAATTCACAAAAAATTACAAGAATTTTTTTTGTGAATTAATCAGTAAATTATGAGTAAATTACTCAAACAATTGTCAGAAAATTCTATATAAATTCAAAGTAATTTCTTAGTAAATTATTCAGCAAATTACTTCATAAATTCGTAGTAAATTCTCAATAAATTACTCGTTAAGCTTTCAATAAATTCTCTATAAATTACATTGTAAATTATCTGAAAATTATTTAATAAATTGTAAATAAATTACTCAGAAAATTTTCAATAAATTCTAAGAAATTTCTGTATAAATTTCGAGTAAATTACACGGTAAATTATCAATAAATTCTCTGTAAATTACTCAGTTAATTATCCATAAGTTCTCAAAAAATTCTGAGTCAATTACTTAGTAAATTACTCTGTAAATTCCAAGAAAATAACGCAGTAAATTATCCGTAAATTCTTAGTAAATTATTTAATAAATTCTAAATAAATTACTGAGTAAATTCTCAATAAATTACTCCCTAAATTCTAAGTAAATTACAAGTAAATTAATGAGTGAGTTATTCAGTAATTTATCAGTAAATTACTCAAAAAATTCTCTGTAAATTACTCAGTAAATTATTGGTAAATTCTCTGTAAATTACTCAGTAAATTACTTCGTAAATTCCCACTAAATTACTCAGGAAATTTCTCATTAAATTACACGTAAAATTCTCTATAAATTATTCAGCAAATATCTTAGTAATTTATCAGAAAGTCAGAGTAAATTCACAAAAAATTACAAGAATTTTTTTTGTGAATTATTCAGTAAATTATGAGTAAATTACTTAAAAAGTTGTCAGAAACTTCTATATAAATTCAAAGTAATTTCTTAGTAAATTATTCAGCAAATTACTTCATAAATTCGTAGTAAATTCTCAATAAATTACTCGTTAAGCTTTCAATAAATTATCTATAAATTACATTGTAAATTATCTGTAAATTATATAATAAATTGTAAATAAATTACTCAGAAAATTTTCAATAAATTTTAAGAAAGTTCTGTATAAATTCCGAGTAAATTACTCGGTAAATTCTCAATAAATTCTCTGTAAATTACTCAGTTAATTATCCATAAGTTCTCAAAAAATTCTGAGTCAATTACTTAGTAAATTACTCTGTAAATTCCAAGAAAATAACGCAGTAAATTATCTATAAATTCTTAGTAAATTATTTAATAAATTCTAAATAAATTACTGAGTAAATTCTCAATAAATTACTCCCTAAATTCTCAGTAAATTACAAGTAAATTAATGAGTGAGTTATTCTGTAATGTATCAGTAAAATACTCGATAAATTCTCTGTAAATTACTCAGTAAATTATTGGTAAATTCTCTGTAAATTACTTCGTAAATTCTCACTAAATTACTCAGGAAATTTCTCATTAAATTACACGTAAAATTCTCTATAAATTATTCAGCAAATTCTTAGTAATTTATCAAAAAATTCTTAGTAAATTCACAAAAAATTACAAGAATTTTTTTTGTGAATTAATCAGTAAATTATGAGTAAATTACTCAAAAAATTGTCAGAAAATTGTATATAAATTCAAAGTAATTTCTTAGTAAATTATTCAGCAAATTACTTCATAAATTCGTAGTAAATTCTCAATAAATTACTCATTAAGCTTTCAATAAATTCTCTATAAATTACATTGTAAATTATCTGTAAATTATTTAATAAATTTTAAATAAATTACTCAGAAAATTTTAAATAAATTCTAAGAAAATTCTGTATAAATTCCGAGTAAATTACTCGGTAAATTCTCAATAAATTCTCTGTAAATTACTCAGTTAATTATCCATAAGTTCTCAAAAAATTCTGAGTCAATTACTTAGTAAATTACTCTGTAAATTCCAATAAAATAACGCAGTAAATTATCTATAAATTCTTTGTAAATTATTTAATAAATTCTATATAAATTACTGAGTAAATTCTCAATAAATTACTCACTAAATTCTAAGTAAATTACAAGTAAATTAATGAGTGAGTTATTCAGTAATTTATCAGTAAATTACTCGATAAATTCTCTGTAAATTACTCAGTAAATTATTGGTAAATTCTCTGTAAATTACTTCGTAAATTCTCACTAAATTACTCAGGAAATTTCTCATTAAATTACACGTAAAATTCTCTATAAATTATTCAACAAAATTCTTAGTAATTTATCAGAAAATTCTGAGTAAATTCACAAAAAATTACAAGAATTTTTTTTTGTGAATTAATAAGTAAATTATGAGTAAATTACTCAAAAAATTGTTAGAAAATTCTATATAATTTCAAAGTAGTTTCTTAGTAAATTATTCAGCAAATTACTTCATAAATTCGTAGTAAATTCTTAATAAATTACTCGTTAAGCTTTCAATAAATTCTCTATAAATTACATTGTAAATTATCTGAAAATTATTTAATAAATTGTAAATAAATTACTCAGAAAATTTTCAATAAATTCTAAGAAAGTTCTGTATAAATTCCGAGTAAATGACTCGGTAAATTCTCAATAAATTCTCTGTAAATAACTGAGTTAATTATCAATTAGTTCTCAAAAAATTCTGAGTCAATTACTTAGTAAATTACTCTGTAAATTCCAAGAAAATAACGCAGTAAATTATCTATAAATTCTTAGTAAATTATTTAATAAATTCTAAATAAATTACTGAGTAAATTCGTAATAAATTACTCCCTAAATTATCAGTAAATTACAAGTAAATTAATGGGTGAGTTATTCAGTAATGTATCAGTAAATTGCTCGAAAAATTCTCTGTAAATTACTCAGTAAATTATTGGTAAATTCTCTGTAAATTACTTCGTAAATTCTCACTAAATTACTCAGGAAATTTCTCATTAAATTACACGTAAAATTCTCTATAAATTATTCAGCAAATTCTTAGTAATTTATCAGAAAATTCTGAGTAAATTCACAAAAAATTGCAAGAATTTTTTTTGTGAATTAATCAGTAAATTATGAGTAAATAACTCAAAAAATTGTCAGAAAATTCTATATAAATTCAAAGTAATTTCTTAGTAAATTATTCAGCAAATTACTTCATAAATTCTTAGTAAATTCTCAATAAATTACTCGTTAAGCTTTCAATAAATTCTCTATAAATTACATTGTAAATTATCTGTAAATTATTTAATAAATTGTAAATAAATTACTCAGAAAATTTTCAATAAATTCTAAGAAAATTCTGTATAAATTCTGAGTAAATTACTCGGTAAATTCTAAATAAATTCTCTGTAAATTACTCAGTTAATTATTCATAAGTTCTCAAAAAATTATGAGTCAATTACTTAGTAAATTACTCTGTAAATTCCAAGAAAATAACGCAGTAAATTATCTTTAAATTCTTAGTAAATTATTTAATAAATTCTAAATAAATTACTGAGTAAATTCTCAACAAATTACTCCCTAAATTCTCAGTAAATTACAAGTAAATTAATGAGTGAGTTATTCAGTAATTTATCAGTAAATTACTCGATAAATTCTCTGTAAATTACTCAGTAAATTATTGGTAAATTCTCTGTAAATTACTCAGTAAATTACTTCGTAAATTCTCACTAAATTACTCAGGAAATTTCTCATTAAATTATACGTAAAATTCTCTATAAATTATTCAGCAAATATCTTAGTAATTTATCAAAACATTCTGAGTAAATTCACAAAAAATTACAAGAATTTTTTTTGTGAATTAATCAGTAAATTATGAGTAAATTACTCAAAAAATTGTCAGAAAATTCTATATAAATTCAAAGTAATTTCTTAGTAAATTATTCAGCAAATTACTTCATAAATTCGTAGTAAATTCTCAATAAATTACTCGTTCAGCTTTCAATAAATTCTCTATAAATTACATTGTAAATTTTCTATAAATTATTTAATAAATTGTAAATAAATTACTCAGAAAATTTTCAATAAATTCTAAGAAAATTCTGTATAAATTCCGAGTAAATTACTCGGTAAATTCTCAATAAATTCTCTGTAAATTACTCAGTTAATTATCCATAAGTTCTCAAAAAATTCTGAGTCAATTACTTAGTAAATTACTCTGTAAATTCCAAGAAAATAATGCAGTAAATTATCTGTAAATTCTTAGTAAATTATTTAATAAATTCTATATAAATTACTGAGTAAATTCTCAATAAATTACAACCTAAATTCTAAGTAAATTACAAGTAAATTAATGAGTGACTTATTCAGTAATTTATCAGTAAATTACTCGATAAATTCTCTGTAAATTACTCAGTAAATTATTGGTAAATTCTTTGTAAATTACTCAGTAAATTACTTCGTAAATTCTCACTAAATTACTCAGGAAATTTCTCATTAAATTACACGTAAAATTCTCTATAAATTATTCAGTAAATTCTTAGTAATTTATCAGAAAATTCTGAGTAAATTCACAAAAAATTACAAGAATTTTTTTTGTGAATTAATCAGTAAATTATGAGTAAATTACACAAAAAAATTGTCAGAAAATTCTATATAAATTCAAAGTAATTTCTTAGTAAATTATTCAGCAAATTACTTCATAAATTCGTAGTAAATTCTCAATAAATTACTCGTTAAGCTTTCAATAAATTCTCTATAAATTACATTGTAAATTATCTGTAAATTATTTAATAAATTGTAAATAAATTACTCAGAAAATTTTCAATAAATTCTAAGAAAATTCTGTATAAATTCTGAGTAAATTACTCGGTAAATTCTAAATAAATTCTCTGTAAATTACTCAGTTAATTATTCATAAGTTCTCAAAAAATTATGAGTCAATTACTTAGTAAATTACTCTGTAAATTCCAAGAAAATAACGCAGTAAATTATCTATAATTTCTTAGTAAATTATTTAATAAATTCTAAATAAATTACTGAGTAAATTCCTAATAAATTACTCCCTAAATTCTCAGTAAATTACAAGTAAATTAATGAGTGTGTTATTCAGTAATGTATCAGTAAAATACTCGATAAATTCTTTGTAAATTACTTCGTAAATTCTCACTAAGTTACTCAGGAAATTTCTCATTAAATTACACGTAAAATTCTCTATAAATTATTCAGCAAATTCTTAGTAATTTATCAAAAAATTCAAGTGTAAATTCACAAAAAATTACAAGAATTTTTTTTGTGAGTTAATCAGTAAATTATGAGTAAATTACTCAAAAAATTGTCAGAAAATTCTATATAAATTCAAAGTAATTTCTTAGTAAATTATTCAGCAAATTACTTCATAAATTCGTAGTAAATTCTCAATAAATTACTCGTTAAGCTTTCAATAAATTCTATATAAATTACATTGTAAATTATCTGTAAATTATTTAATAAATTGTAAATAAATTACTCAGAAAATTTTCAATAAATTCTAAGAAAATTATGTATAAATTCCGAGTAAATTACTCGGTAAATTCTCAATAAATTCTCTGTAAATTACTCAGTTAATTATCCATAACTTCTCAAAATATTCTGAGTCAATTACTTAGTAAATTACTCTGTAAATTCCAAGAAAATAACGCAGTAAATTATCTTTAAATTCTTAGTAAATTATTTAATAAATTCTAAATAAATGACTGAGTAAATTCCTAATAAATTACTCCCTAAATTATCAGTAAATTATAAGTAAATTAATGAGTGAGTTATTCAGTAATGTATCAGTAAATTACTCGAAAAATTCTCTGTAAATTACTCAGTAAATTATTGGTAAATTCTCTGTAAATTACTTCGTAAATTCTCACTAAATTACTCAGGAAATTTCTCATTAAATTACACGTAAAATTCTCTATAAATTATTCAGCAAATTCTTAGTAATTTATCAGAAAATTCTGAGTAAATTCACAAAAAATTACAAGAATTTTTTTTGTGAATTAATCAGTAAATTATGAGTAAATTACTCAAAAAATTGTCAGAAAATTCTATATAAATTCAAAGTAATTTCATAGTAAATTATTCAGCAAATTACTTCATAAATTCGTAGTAAATTCTCAATAAATTACTCGTTAAGCTTTCAATAAATTCTATACAAATTACATTGTAAATTATCTGTAAATTATTTAATAAATTGTAAATAACTTACTCAGGAAATTTTCAATAAATTCTAAGAAAATTCTGTATAAATTCCGAGTAAATTACTCGGTAAATTCTCAATAAATTCTCTGTAAATTACTCAGTTAATTATCCATAAGTTCTCAAAAAATTCTGAGTCAATTACTTAGTAAATTACTCTGTAAATTCCAAGAAAATAACGCAGTAAATTATCTATAAATTCTTAGTAAATTATTTAATAAATTCTAAATAAATTACTGAGTAAATTCATAATAAATTACTCCCTAAATTATCAGTAAATTACAAGTAAATTAATGAGTGAGTTATTCAGTAATGTATCAGTAAATTACTCGAAAAATTCTATGTAAATTACTCAGTAAATTATTGGTAAATTCTCTGTAAATTACTTCGTAAATTCTCACTAAATTACTCAGGAAATTTCTCATTAAATTACACGTAAAATTCTCTATAAATTATTCAGCAAATTCTTAGTAATTTATCAGAAAATTCTGAGTAAATTCACAAAAAATTACAAGAATTTTTTTTGTGAATTAATCAGTAAATTATGAGTAAATTACTCAAAAAATTGTCAGAAAATTCTATATAAATTCAAAGTAATTTCTTAGTAAATTATTCAGCAAATTACTTCATAAATTCGTAGTAAATTCTCAATAAATTACTCGTTAAGCTTTCAAAAAATTCTCTATAAATTACATTGTAAATTATCTGAAAATTATTTAATAAATTGCAAATAAATTACTCAGAAAATTTTCAATAAATTCTAAGAAAATTCTGTATAAATTCCGAGTAAATTACTCGGTAAATTCTCAATAAACTCTCTGTAAATTACTCAGTTAATTATCCATAAGTTCTCAAAAAATTCTGAGTCAATTACTTAGTAAATTACTCTGTAAATTCCAAGAAAATATCGCAGTAAATTATCTGTAAATTCTTAGTAAATTATTTAATAAATTCTAAATAAATTACTGAGTAAATTCTCAATAAATTACTCCGTAAATTCTCAGTAAATTACAAGTAAATTAATGAGTGAGTTATTCAGTAAATTACTCGATAAATTCTCTGTAAATTACTCAGTAAATTATTGGCAAATTCTCTGTAAATTACTCAGTAAATTACTTCATAAATTCTCACTAAATTAGTCAGGAAATTTCTCATTAAATTACACGTAAAATTCTCTATAAATTATTCAGCAAATATCTTAGTAATTTATCAGAAAATTCTGAGTAAATTCACAAAAAATTACAAGAATTTTTTTTGTGAATTAATCAGTAAATTATGAGTAAATTACTCAAAAAATTGTCAGAAAATTCTATATAAATTCAAAGTAATTTCTTAGTAAATTATTCCGCAAATTACTTCATAAATTCGTAGTAAATTCTCAATAAATTCTCTATAAATTACATTGTAAATTGTCTATAAATTATTTAACAAATTGTAAATAAATTACTCAGAAAATTTTCAATAAATTCTAAGAAAGTTCTGTATAAATTTCGAGTAAATTACTCGGTAAATTCTCAATAAATTCTCTGTAAATTACTCAGTTGCTTATCCATAAGTTCTCAAAAAATTCTGAGTCAATTACTATGTAAAGTATTAGAAAATTGCTCTGTAAATTCCAAGAAAATAACGCAGTAAATTATCTATAAATTCTTAGTAAATTATTTAATAAATTCTATATAAATTACTGAGTAAATTCTCAATAAAATAATCCCTAAATTCTCAGTAAATTACAAGTAAATTAATGAGTGAGTTATTCAGTAATTTATCAGTAAATTACTCGAAAAATTCTCTGTAAATTACTCAGTAAATTATTGGTAAATTCTCTGTAAATTACTCAGTAAATTATATCGTAAATTCTCACTAAATTACTCAGGAAATTTCTCCTTAAATTACACGTAAAATTCTCTATAAATTATTCAGCAAATTCTTAGTAATTTATCAGAAAATTCTGAGTAAATTCACAAAAAAATTACAAGAATTTTTTTTGTGAATTAATCAGTAAATTATGAGTAAATTACACAAAAAATTGTCAGAAAATTCTATATAAATTCAAAGTAATTTCTTAGTAAATTATTCAGCAAATTACTTCATAAATTCATAGTAAATTCTCAATAAATTACTCGTTAAGCTTTCAATAAATTCTCTATAAATTACATTGTAAATTATCTGAAAATTATTTAATAAATTGTAAATAAATTACTCAGAAAATTTTCAATAAATTCTAAGAAAGTTCTGTATAAATTCCGAGTAAATGACTTGGTAAATTCTCAATAAATTCTTTGTAAATTACTGAGTTAATTATCCATAAGTTCTCAAAAAATTCTTTGTCAATTACTTAGTAAATTACTCTGTAAATTCCAACAAAATAACGCAGTAAATTATCTATAAATTCTTAGTAAATTATTTAATAAATTCTAAATAAATTACTGAGTAAATTCCTAATAAATTACTCCCTAAATTATCAGAAAATTACAAGTAAATTAATGAGTGAGTTATTCAGTAATGTATCAGTAAATTACTTGAAAAATTCTCTGCAAATTACTTCGTAAATTCTCACCAAATTACTCAGGAAATTTCTCATTAAATTACACGTAAAATTCTCTATAAATTATTCAGCAAATTCTTAGTAATTTATCAGAAAATTCTGAGTAAATTCACAAAAAATTACAAGAATTTTTTTTGTGAATTAATCAGTAAATTATGAGTAAATTACTCAAAAAATTGTCAGAAAATTCTATATAAATTCAAAGTAATTTCTTAGTAAATTATTCAGCAAATTACTTCATAAATTCGTAGTAAATTCTCAATAAACTACTCGTTAAGCTTTCAATAAATTCTCTATAAATTACATTGTAAATTATCTGAAAATTATTTAATAAATTGTAAATAAATTACTCAGAAAATTTTCAATAACTTCTAAGAAAATTCTGTATAAATTCCGAGTAAATTACTCGGTAAATTCTCAAAAAATTCTCTGTAAATTACTCAGTTAATTATCCATAAGTTCTCAAAAAATTCTGAGTCAATTACTTAGTAAATTACTCAGTAAATTCCAAGAAAATAACGCAGTAAATTATCTGTAAATTCTTAGTAAATTATTTAATAAATTCTAAATAAATTACTAAGTAAATTCTCAATAAATTACTCCCTAAATTCTCAGTAAATTACAAGTAAATTAATGAGTGAGTTGTTCAGTAATTTATCAGTAAATTACTCGATAAATTCTCTGTAAATTACTCAGTAAATTACTTCGTAAATTCTCACTAAATTACTCAGGAAATTTCTCATTAAATTACACGTAAAATTCTCTATAAATTATTCAGCAAATTCTTAGTAATTTATCAGAAAATTCTGAGTAAATTCACAAAAAATTACAAGAATTTTTTTTGTGAATTAATCAGTAAATTATGAGTAAATTACTCAAAAAATTGTCAGAAAATTCTATATAAATTCAAAGTAATTTCTTAGTAAATTATTCAGCAAATTACTTCATAAATTCGTAGTAAATTCTCAATAAATTACTCGTTAAGCTTTCAGTAAATTCTCTATAAATTACATTGTAAATTATCTGTAAATTATTTAATAAATTGTAAATAAATTACTCAGAAAATTTTCAATAAATTCTAAGAAAATTCTGTATAAATTCCGAGTAAATTACTCGGTAAATTCTCAATAAATTCTCTGTAAATTACTCAGTTAATTATCCATAAGTTCTCAAAAAATTCTGAGTCAATTACTTAGTAAATTACTCTGTAAATTCCAATAAAATAACGCAGTAAATTATCTATAAATTCTTTGTAAATTATTTAATAAATTCTATATAAATTACTGAGTAAATTCTCAAAAAATTACTCCCTAAATTCTAAGTAAATTACAAGTAAATTAATGAGTGAGTTATTCAGTAATTTATCAGTAAATTACTCGATAAATTACTCAGTAAATTATTGGTAAATTCTCTGTAAATTACTCAGTAAATTACTTCGTAAATTCTCACTAAATTACTCAGGAAATTTCTCATTAAATTACACGTAAAATTCTCTATAAATTATTCAGCAAATTCTTAGTAATTTATCAGAAAATTCTGAGTAAATTCACAAAAAATTACAAGAATTTTTTTTGTGAATTAATCAGTAAATTATGAGTAAATTACACAAAAAATTGTCAGAAAATTCTATATAAATTCAAAGTAATTTCTTAGTAAATTATTCAGCAAATTACTTCATAAATTCGTAGTAAATTCTCAATAAATTACTCGTTAAGCTTTCAATAAATTCTCTATAAATTACATTGTAAATTATCTGAAAATTATTTAATAAATTGTAAATAAATTACTCAGAAAATTTTCAATAAATTCTAAGAAAGTTCTGTATAAATTCCGAGTAAATGACTTGGTAAATTCTCAATAAATTCTTTGTAAATTACTGAGTTAATTATCCATAAGTTCTCAAAAAATTCTGAGTCAATTACTTAGTAAATTACTCTGTAAATTCCAAAGTTAATCACTAAATTCGCAGTAAATTCTCATTAAGTTAATCAGTAAATTTCCAGTAAATTCTTATTAACTTACTAAGCAAAGTCGCAGTAGATTACAAAGTAAATTACGAGTAAATTATTCAGCAAATTCCCAGTAAATTCTCACTAAATTACTCAGTAAATTTCCAAAAAATTCTCATTAAATTAATCGGTAAATTCGCATTAAATTACTCAGTAAATTCACAGTAAATACTCACTAAATTCCCAGTAAATACTTAGTAAATTCTCAGTAAATTACTCAGTAAATTCCCATTAAATTCTCAGTAAGTTTCCAGTAAATACTCACTAAATTCCCAGTAAATTCTCAAAAAATTACTCAGTAAATTCCCATTAAATTCCCAATAAATTCCCAGTGAATTATAAGAAAATTACTTAGTAAATTCCAAGTAACTTCTCAGTAAATTACTCATTAAATTACTCAGTAAATTTCCAGTGAATTCTCATTAAGTTAATCAATAAATTCCCAGTAAATTCTTATTCAAATTACTCAGTAAATTCCCAATAAATTCTCAATAAATTTCGAGTAAATTCTCAGTAAATTACTCAGTAAATTCCCATTAAATTTTCTATAAATTATCGAGTAAATTCCTAGTAAATTCTCAGTAAATTACTGAGTAAATTGCCAGTGAACTCTCAATAAATTCCCAGTAAATTCTGAGTAAATTCTCAGTAAATTATTGAGTAAATTCCCAGTAAACTACTTTGTAAATTCCCAGTAAATTCTTACTAAATTACTGAGTAAATTCTCATTAAATTACTTAGCAAAATTCCTAGTAAATTCTCAATAAATTACTCAGTAAATTCCCAGTAAATATGCATTAAATTCTCAATAAATTCTCAATAAATTTCAAGTAAATTCTCAGTAAATTACTGAGTAGATTCCCAATAAATTCTTATTAAATTGCTCAGTAAATTCCTAGTAAATTCTCAGAAAATTACTAAGTAAATTCCCAATAAATTCTCAGTAAATTATGTAGTAAATTCCCAAAAAATTCTCAGTAAATTACTCAGTAACTTCTAAGTAAATTACGGAGTAAATTCTTAATAAATTCTCATTAAATTACTTAGTAAATTACTCAGTAAATTCCCAGTAAATTTTCATTAAATTACGGAGTAAATTTTCTGTAAATTCTTAGTAAATTCCAAGTAAATTCGCAGTAAATTTCTAGTAAATTCTCAGTAAATTACTGATTAAATTCCCAGTAAATTCTCAATAAATACTTAGTAAATTCCCAGTAAATTCTTAGTAAATTACGCAGTAAATTTTTCGTAAATTCCCAGCAAATTCTCATTAAATTAAGTAGTACATTCCAAGTAAATTCTTATTCAATTACTCAGTAAATTCTCAGTAAGTTACTGACAAAATTCCTAGTAAATTCTTATTAAATTTCCAGTTCATTCTCAGTAAATTATTCAGTAAATTCCCAGTAAATTACTCAGTATATTCCTAGTAAATTGCCAGTATATTCCCAGTAAATTCTCATTAAATTATGTAGTAAATTCCAAGTAAATTCTAAGTAAATTCCCCGTAAATTACTCGGTAAATTCTCCGTAAATTCCTTGTAAATTCTCAGTAAATTACTCAGTAAATTCCAAGTAATTCTCAGTAAATTACCAAGTAAATTCCCAGTAAATTACTCAGTAAATTCCTAGTAAAATCCTATAAAATTCAGTTAAATTACTCAGTAAATTCTTAGTAAATTACTGAGTAAACTATAGATTAAATTCTTAGAAAATTTCTAGTAAATTACTCAGTAAATTCTGAGTAAATTCTCAGTAAATTCCAAGTAAATTCACTGTAAATTACTAAGTAAATTATTAGTAAATTTCCAGTAAACTCTCAGTAAATTTGTAGCGACCCTCACTTTACTCTAGTCATGCTTGTATGTCTTTTACATGATCTTGTTTTGTTAAGTTGCATTTACAAACCTTGATTTGTTTCGCATAAGTGATGCTTGCCTGCTTTGTTCCTTACTTGGTGTGAGTTTAGCCGAGGTCATCTTAAGCCTAGGTTGCGCCTTTGAACTCCCTACGCCTAGGACCGTCTTAGAACCACTTTGGTTGACCTCCACCCTCACCCTGACATGTTGATCGAGATGTCACTATCTGGACCGAGGTGTTCATCACCAAGGCCGAGAGGTGTATTATCTAGGCCGAGATGTTGTACCAAAGTGATCTTGTCCCTGGATTGGTATGACCTAGACCGAGGTGTGGCACATCTAGGCTGAGGTGTGGCACAGCTAGGCCAAGTGTTGTCCTTCCTAGTCGAGATCATTACCGCCGAAGTGCCCCCGTCACCTTAAGCACATTTTGTCATACTCTTGTCTTATCAATCTATCACCTTTTTGAGGAGATCCAATCAGCCGTTGCCACGTGTCCCAGCAGAGGGTTAAGTCAGTGAGCTATTGAGAAACACATCATTTTGTTTCATATCCTTGTCTTTTAGAAAGAGAGGCTCTAGGAAGAAGAAGGAGGAGTCCTTAGAGAGGGAATAGATTTCCAAACTTGATCTTCACACCTTGAGCCGTTAGATTCGTGTATTGAGGTTAGAATCTTGTTCTACTCTTGTTGTTCTTATTGTTCATCTAGCTGCATTGCATGATCGAGCATAATTTGTAAGCCATGCATTGATTTAAAGTTTGGTTTTAGAAAGAGAAAGTGATATTCATGTGTTCTTGAATAAAAGCCTTGTTTTGATCCGAAAGTTTGTATCAAGATTCATGTTTTCGTGTTTGTCTTCATAAGATCTTCAAGTATGGGTACCCAGGTCCACGTTTTCGAACTCATCTCATGAAATCTCAGATTTTGAATAAAGAAGTTATGATTTGAGCATTCATGTTTTTCATGTTCTCCATGTTCATGTCCTTTATGTTCTTCAGCAGACAGAAACCCAGATTTTCCCAATTTCATTTCCTTGAATGTGGCCATCGGGACCACACCTCGGCAAGGAGGTGTGGGACCTCGGCCAAGACCTGGTTGGTGCCCATTATGTTTTCCCGAGATGAGAAACAGTGTTTTGTTTTGGTCCGACTTAGTTTTGAAGGAATGCCGATATCATTTGCATTCATGTGAAGCTTGTTTGAGAGTGCATTCAATAGACTTTGCCATGTGTTTGTAGGACTTGGACTCTTGCTTTGAGCCCGATGCTCGAAGAACTAAGTGAGTGGTATTTTTAATAAAGCTATGCTATAAAGTTTTGATAAAGCTTTGCTTCGTTTTGAAAAGTATTTGTTAAGCATGAATGATTATCCCTATTTTGTATATCAAGTATGAGCCTTGTTTTGGATGACATTCTTGGAAAGTCCTTACGTGCTAGAGGACTCTAAGCCTTTGTAGCACAAGTCCTTACGTGCTAGAGGACTCTAAGCTTTTGTAGCACCTTTGTTTAATGTCATCCCTTGTATTATTGATGCTAGTAAGCATCCCTTGAAGCTTTGAAAGACTTGATTGATGGACTTGATTCATCCTTTAATTTTGTACTAGTTACGCTAAATATTGTTTTGATGGAAATCTTGTATATCATTCATGCAAAACCTTTATTACTAGTATCATTCACTGAGTATCCAAGCTCACCCTCTCTTATATATATATGTAAGTGATGAGCAGGAAGGCGGCGACGCCTAGCTGATTATTTGCACTTTGTTTTGGATTCGCATTTTGTAGCATCTTGAAGATTATGCTTCTTGGCTTGTAGTTATTTCTTTTGTATATGTCGGCTTGAGAAGCCTTTTGATCAAGATGTATTTGGTACTTTATTTTATTGTATCCAAGTTGTAAGCTATATTAAGATGTATGCCATCTCATTTGATCTACGCATAGCTCTTATGGACTAAGTAGATTTAAATATATTGCTTCTGTACATGTAAGCCCCATATGTATACTCTGATTGTGTGTGCATCTTGTAAGATGGCCTTTGGTAATCTCGAATTACTGGCCATCACGGCACCATTCTATTAGGGGCGGAATGGGGTCGTGACAAAATTACTCAGTAAATTCCTAGTAAATTCTCAATAAATTACTCAGAAAATTCCTAGTAAATTCTCATTAAATTACTGTGTAAAGTCCCAATAAATTCTAAGTAAATTACTCAGCAAATTCCTAGTAAATTCTAAGTAAATTACTCAATAAATTTCCAGTAAATTCTCAGTAAATTACTGATGAAATTCCGTGTAAATTCTCTACAAATTACTCAATAAATTAATCAATAAATTACCAATAAATTACTTAGTAAATTCCCATTAAATTCTCAGTAAATTACGTAGTAAATTCTTAGTAAATTATTAGTAAATTCCCAGTAAATTCTGAGTAAATTCTCAGTAAATTCGCAGTAAATTTCCATATAATTCCTAGTAAATTTTCAGTAAATTCCAAGTAAATTCTCATTAAATTACTTAGTAAAATCGTAATAAATTCAAAGTAAATTCTCATTAAATTCCTAATAAATTCTCAGTAAATTACTTAGTAAATTGCCAGTAAATTTTCAGTAAATTACTTAGTACATTCCTATTAAATTAATCAGTAAATTTCCATTAAATTCCCAGTAAATTCTCCGTAAATTTCCCAGTAAATTCTCATTAAATTACTCAGTAAATTCCCAGTCAATTCTCAGTAAATTTATGAGGAAATTCCTTGTAAATTCTTAGTAAATTCTCAGTAAATTCTCATTAAATTAATTAGTAAATTTCCAGTAAATTCTTATTAAATTAACCAATAAATTCTCATTAAATTACTCAATAAATTACTTTTAAATTCTCAATAAATTACTTAGTAAATTCCTATTCAATTCTCAATAAATTTCTCAGCACATTCCGAGTAAATTCTCAGTAAATTCCCCATAAATTCCCAGTAAATTCTTATTAAATTACTCAGTAAATTCCCATTAAACTCACAGTAAATACCCAGTAAATTCTAATTAAATTATGCCGTTAATTCCAAGTAAATTCTTTGTAAATTACTCAGTAAATTCCCAGAAAATTTGCCAGTAAATTACTTGTAAATTACTCAGTAAAATCCCAATAAATTCTCATAAAATTACTCAGTAAATTCCCAGTAAATTCTCAGTAGATTACGTAGTAAATTCCAACTAAATTCTCAGTAAATTACCGAGTAAATTCCCAGTAAATTACTTATTAAATTCCTAGTAAATTCTAAGTAAATTCGCGGTAAATTCTCATTAAATTACTCATTAAATTCTAAGTAAATTACTCAGTAAATTCCTAGTAAATTACTGAGTAAATTCTCAGTAAATTCCAAGTAAATTCTCAGTAACTTTCTGAGTAAATTCCCAGTAAATTCTCAGTAAAATACTCAGTAAATTTCCATTAGATTACTGCGTAAATTCGCTGTAAATTCTCAGTAAATAACTCAGTAAATTCCCAGAAAATTCTCTGTAAATTACTGAGTAAATTCCCCGTAAATTCTAAGTAAATTATTCAATAAATTCCCATTAAATTAATCAGTAAATTCCCATAAAATCTTATTAAATTTCTCAGTAAATTCTTAGTAAATTCCCAATAAATTTTCAGTAAATTCCCTGTAAATTCTAATTAAATTACTCAGTAAATTCCAAGTAAATTCTGGGTAAATCACTAAGTAAATTCCTCGTAAATACTCAGTAAATTCTCAGTAAATTCCCAGTCAATTCGTAGTAAATTACTCAGTAAATTCTCAGCAAATTACTTAGTAAATTCCAAGTAAATTCTCATTAATCTACTTAGTAAATTCCCAATAATTAGTCAGTAAATTTTCAGTAAATTTCTTAGTAAATTCCCAGTAAATTTTCAGTAAATTATTTAGTAAATTCCCTGTAAATTCCTATTAAATTACTTAGTAAATTCTCAGTAAATTACTCTGTAAATTTAAAGCAAATTTTCAGTAAATTACTCATTAAATTCCCAGTAAATTACTGACTAAATTTCCCGTAAATTCTCTGTAAATTACTCATTAAATTCCCAGTAAATTCTCAATAAATTACTCAGTAAATTTCCAGAAAATTCTCAATAAATTACTCAGTAAATTCCTAGAAAATTCTGGGTAAATTACTGTGGAAATTCTCAGTAAATACATAGTAAATTCCCAGTAAATTACTTAGTAAATTTCAGTAAATTCTAATTAAATTACTTAGTAAATTCTCAGTAAATTACTTAGTAAATTCTCAATAAATTACTCAGTAAGTTCCCAGTAAAAAGTTACTAAATTCCCATTAAATTCCCAATAAATTCTCAGCAAATTATTCAGTAAATTTTCAGTAAATTTTCAGTAAATTCTGAGTAAATTCTCATTAAATTATTCAGTAAATTCTCATCAAATTAATAAGTAAATTCCCAGTAAATTCTTATTAAATACTCAGTAAATTCCCAATAAATTCTCAGTAAATTACTAAGTAAATTCCCCGTAAATTAATGATTAAATTTTCAGTAAATTACCGAATAAATTCCAAGTAAATTCTCAGTGAATTACTCATTAAATTCCCAATAAATTCACAGTAAATTCTAATTAAATTACTCAGTAAATTCACAGCAAATACCCAGTAAATTCTAATTAAATTATGCAGTTAATTCCAAGTAAATTCTCAGTAAATTACTAGTAAATTACTCAGTAAAATCCCTGTAAATTCTCATAAAATTGCTCAGTAAATTCCCAATAAATTCTCAGTAGATTACGCAGTAAATTCAAAGTAAATTCCCAGTAAATTACTTTTTAAATTCCTAGTAAATTTAAAGTAAATTCACTGTAAATTCCCATTAAATTACTCATTAAATTCTCAGTAAATTACTCTGTAAATTCCCAGTAAATTACTGAGTAAATTCTCAGTAAATTCCCCGTAAATTCGAAGTAAATTACTCAGTACATTCTCAGTAAATTACTCAGTAAATTTCCAGTAAATTCCCTGTAAATTCTAATTAAATTACTGAGCAAATTCCTCGAAAATGTCAGTAAATTCCCAGTAAATTCTCCGTAAATTCCCAGTCAATTAGTAGTAAATTACTCGGTAAATTCCCAGTGAATTCTTAGTAAATTACTTAGTAAATTCCCAGTAAATTCTCATTAAATTACTTAGTAAATTTCAGTAAATTCTCAGTAAATTACTGAGTAAATTCCTAGTAAATTCTCCATAAATTACTCAGTAAATTCCCAGTAATTAGTCAGTAAATTTTCAGTAAATTCTTAGTAAATTTCTTTGTAAATTTCTAGTAAATTATTCAGTAAATTCCCCGTAAATTCTTATTAAATTGCTCAGTAAATTCTCAATAAATTACTCTGTCAATTCAAAGCAAATTTGCAGTAAATTACTCATTAAATTTTCAGTAAATTACTGACTAAATTCCTAGTAAATTCCCTGTAAAGTACTCATTAAATTCCCAGTAAATTCTCAATAAATTACTTAGTAAATTTCAGGAAAATTCTCAATAAATTACTCAGTAAATTCTCAAAAAAATCTGGGTAAATTACTGTGGAAATTCCCAATAAATTACTCAGAAAATTCCCAGTAAATACTCAGTAAATTCCCAATAAATTCTTAGTAAATTCCTAGTAGATTACTCAGTAAATTCTAGTAAATTCTAATTAAATTACTCAGTAAATTACTTAGTAAATTCTCAGTAAATTACTTAGTAAGTTCCCAGTAAATAATTAGTAAATTCCCACTAAATTCCCAATAAATTCTCAGCAAATTATTCAGTTAATTTTCAGTAAATTCTGACTAAATTCTTAGTAAATTGTTCAGTAAATTCCCAGTAAATTCCTAATAAATTTTTCCGTAAATTACTAAGTAAACTCCCCGTAAATTAATGATTAAATTCCTAGTAAATTCTTAGTAAATTATTGACTAAATTCCCAGTAAATTACTTATTAAATTCTCAGTAAATTCACAGTAAATTCCCAGTAAATTCTAATTAAATTACTCAGTAAATTTCCAGTAAATTCTCAATAAATTACTGAGTAAATTCCTAGTAAATTCTCATTAAATTACTTAGTAAGTTTATAGTAATTTTTCATTAAATTACTGAGTAAATTCCCAGTAAATTCTCATTAAATTATGCAGTAAATTCCAAATAAATTCTCAGTAAATTACTCGATAAATTCCAAGAAAATTTCTGTAAATTACTCAGTAAATTCCCAGTAAATTATAATTAAATTTCTTAGTAAAATCCCAATAAATTCTCAATAAATTACTGAGTAAATTACCAGTAAATTCTCAATAAATTACTTTCTAAATTCCCAATAAATTACTCCGTAAATTCCCAGTAAATTCCTATTAAATTGCTAAGTAAAGTCGCAGAAAATTCTCAGTAAATTACTCAGTAAATTTCGAGTAAATTACTCAGTAAATTTCCATTAAATTCTCTGTAAATTACCCAGTAAATTCTCAGTAAATTACTAAGTAAATTCCCAGTAAATTCTCACTAAATTACTTAGTAAATTCCCAGTAAATTCTCAGTAAATTCCCAGAAATTTCTCATTAAATTACTCAGTAAATTGCTAGTAATTCTCAGTAAATTAGTTAGTAAATTCCCAGTAAATACTCACTAAATTTCCGATAAATTATCAGTAAATTCTGAATAAATCCTCAGTAAATTCTCAGTAAATTACTGAGTAAATTCCTAGTAAATTCTCAGTGAAATCCCAGTAAATTCTCATTAAATTATCAGCAAAATTCTTAATAAATTACTCAGTAAATTCTCAGTAAATTATCAGTAAATTGCAAGTAAATTCTCTATAAATTACTGAGTAAATTTACAGTATATTCTCATTAAATTAATCAATAAATTTCAAGTAAATTCTTATTAAATTACTCAGTAAATTCTTAGAAAATTCTTAGTAAATTACTCAGTAAATTCCTCGTAACTTACTAAGTAAATTCCCAATAAATTCTCAGTAAATTATTCAAAAAATTTCTCGTAAATTCTTAGTAAATTCTCATTAAATTACTCAGTAAATTCTCAATAAATTACGCAATAAATTTCCAAACAATTCTGAGTAAATTACTCAGTAACTTCTAAGTAAATTACAGAGTTAATTCTCAGTAAATTCTCAATAAATTCTCATTAAATTACTCAGTAAATTCCCAGTAAATTCTCATTAAATTACTCAGTAAATTCCCAGTAAATTCTCACTAAATTACTCAGTAAATTCCCATATAATACTCAGTAAATTCCCAGTAACTTCTCATTAAATTACGGAGTAAATTCACAGTAAATTCTTAGTAAATTACTGATTAAATTCCCAATAAATTATCAGTAAATTTCCAGTATATTCTCAGTAAATACTTAGTAAATTCCCAGTAAATTAATCAGTAAATTCCAAGTAAATTCTTATTAAATTACTAAGTAAATTACTGACAAAATTCCCAGTAAATTTGTAACACCCGCATCTTTTAATCCATTGGAGAGTGTATCTAATTCCCTTATTTCCATTTTTTTTGGGAGTCCTTGGTGTTGTTGAATTTTGGTTTCGAAGGAGTATGATCCGATTTAAACTCGTTGGGTTTGTTCGTTCGTGTTTGTTCTTGTCAAAAGTTCCTTGGAAACTTAGAAATTTTGCCTTGGGGTCGACACTAGCATTCCTAAGGGTCGACCCTTGCATGTTGTAATGTTGCTGGAAAATAGGGTCGACACCGGCCTTGGTGGGGTTGACATCGGCCTTGGTGGTGTCGATACCTGGCTCTTGTTGCTGTCCACAAGGGTTGACACCAATCTGGGAAGGGTCAACCCTTATATATTGCAAAATCTGTGTTGGTGGTTGTTGGAAAATAGGGTCGACCCTTCCTATCAAAGGGTTGACACCTTGCCTGTTGCACATATAGCTTTTCTTCCTTGAGGGTCGACACCTTTGTCCAAAAGGGTCGACCCCTGCGTGTTTTTTTTCAAATTTTTGAGCTGGTTTGGGCCCTAGTTTTGACGGGTTTTGGGCCCATTATTTTATTGACTTTAGGGCCACTTTTCTACCACTATAAATAGGCTCCAAACATGTTTGATTTCACTTTTTCTCTTCTTTCCTCTCTCTCAAACCGTGAGCTCTCCTCCCTCTCTCTCTAAACTCAAGCTTTTGGCACTAAGATCTCTAGATCTACTCACCTAGAGTGTTCGTTTCACCATGGTCCTTTGAGAAAAAGTGTAGATCTCATCAAAAACTTCCTTTTGGTCCGATTGGTTCGTTGTTTCGTCGTCATTGGCGTATGGGTCGTCATCTCTTGGCTTCAAAAGGTAGGGGTTTCTAGTTCTCTTTCAATATCTTCGTCTATGGATAGATTTGTGGTATTTTCTTTGTCTAAACACAAAAGTTTATATTTTTATGCATATTGTGATGAATCACGAGATTGGGGGTTGGGGTTTGAAGAGAGTTGGGATCATTTGTTGGGTTATTATCTTGGGTCATGAGTTTGGGTGTAAAAGTAATAGAAGGGTTGGAATAAAATGTGTTTTGTGAAAAGGTTTGATTTCTCTTAAAAACCCTAAATTGATTCATGATGATAATTAATGGTTTTGCCCAAATTGAAAGTAAAATCATGAAATTGAGGTATTGAATTATATATATATACAAGTTTAATTGAACTTTGGAAGTGTTTGAAGATTACGTTAAAAATTAGAAATGAACCCTTATTATGGACATTGTAAATTTATTATAAAGTGAAATAAAGATTAGGGAAATGATTTATCAATGATATGGAAGACATGAGCCTTGGGGTGAAATGATGAAATGAAAGTTTAAGAGTTCACCTTGAATATGTTGAATTGTGTTGAGTTATGTAGAATTGTGTTGATTATGTTAAAGTGAGTTGATTATGTTGAATTGTGTTAAATCATGGTGTGTTTTTTTTTTTTTTTTTTGGGTGAGTAAAATCATGGTGTGTTGTGTTGAATTGTGTTGCGTTGGGTTGTGTTGAGTTTGGGTTGAGTTGTGTTGGGTGTGTGGAGTTTGGGTTGAGTTGTGTTGGGTGGTGTTGTGTTGGTACCCAAGTGGGGAGTTGAAAAATGGTTTTTCGGTGCCCACAACTGTCCGTATCATAGCCGGTAAATGTGGGGGATTGTTTTTTAAAAAATTGAAAAATGGTTTTTTCTCGGTGTCCACAATCGTCCGTATAATAGCCGGTAAATGTGGGGGTGGTTTGAATTCAAGGTGCCCAATTGCCCTATCTAGGCTTATCACTGGACGAATGTGGGAAAAGTGTTTTTGGGTGTCCACACAGTCCTGCCGTATTGTAGCCGGCGAAAGTGAAAAAATGATTTTTGGGTGTCCACACAGTCCTGCTGTATTGTAGCTGGCAAAAGTGGAAAAACGGATGGTTTTCAAAAATGTTTTGGGTGCCCACGTCCTGCCGTATAATAGTCGGCAAATGTGGGGGATGATTTTTAAAGGATGAAAACGGTTTTCAGAAAAGACATGGTTTTTGAGAAAATGATTTTTAGGAGTTCACTTCCCGCCGTATAATAGCCGGCAAAAGGTGGAATGTGCTATGAATTGGGTGCCCGCTATCCCTCCATATCAAGCTAGCAAAAGGTGGAGTGTGTTGTGACGTGTGTTGAGGTCAGTGATGATATATGTGACTTGTGATGAACTTGTGAAATTACTATTTGATGTGTAAATAGGTATGGAATGGAAATGCTTATGGAAATTATTTGAAATGAGTGGATAATGAAATGGTAATTGGATACGGGATTGGTGATAAAGAACTTCCGGGTTGTTTGTATCTATGAGGAAAGATTAAGAGTTTTGTTTTGTGATTAATTGAGAAATTGAATTAAAAAGGATTTATCATCCTTGTGATATGTTGAATTATGATTAATAACACACATATGGATATGACGTAGTTGTGGTATGTTAAATTATGATTGATAACACGCAAGTGTTGATGTGATGTAGTGGTTAGATAAGTAGGAGTTGAGTGTAGGATCACAATTATTAACTATAAAAGAAATTTGGATTTTTACATTAAGAAGTTACAGCAAAAATGAATGGATTGATGAGAATAGTGCGTATGTGGGATGTTTGGAGTGTTAAAGGAACTTGAACTTGAGGTTATGGCATTATAATAAATGTAACTAGAAAAAGGAGAGAATGGGAATAAAAGAGAAATGTTAAGATGGACATTAAATGTGGGATATTTTGGAATGGGTTAATAAAATTAAAATGATGTTGTTCCTTAAATATATTTGTTTTCAAAAAGGATTTTATATTTTTCTGATAAAAAGGGAAAGTCTTGATGGTTGAAGGTTTTCTTTACAATGTTTCAAATAAATTTTGAGAAAAAGGTACTCTACATATGATATTTTGAAATTATAAAACATCACCTACTATATGGTATCACCCTGCATGCATGATCATTTTTATCTGTGTGTTGGCTATTGATTCAGAACTAGGAGATTCCTATTGGGCATTAGTGCTCACCCATGTTGTTTTTATCTTTTTACAGGAAGAAAGTGTGGACTCTTTGATTGAAGAGTTACGAAATCCATGTGCCTTTTATATGTAATTTCATTGTAGATGTGATGGATCTTGTATTTGTATTTTCTTTATTTGTAGCTTCTCAGTAGGGGATTGGCATGCATCATAGTTATTATTGTATTCATTGAGAGAGAGAGAGAGAGAGAGAGAACATGTATCATTGTATTTCTGTTACTCAAGGGTAATGGACGTTTTGTAAAAAAAAAAAATGGACCTAAATTACAGGCTTTTGTAATGTTTTCGAGTAATAAAAAAATTGGGGCGTGACAAAATTCTTATTAAATTACTCAGTAAATTCCTAGTAAATTACTCAGTATATTCCCAGTAAATTGCCAGTATATTCCAAGTACATTCTCAGTAAATTCCTAGTAAATTTTTAGTAAATTACTCAGTAAATTTTCAGTAAATTCTGATTAAATTATGTAGTAAATTCCCCGTAAATTACTCGGTAAATTCCCAGTAAATTCTGTTTAAATTCTAAGTAAATTCTGAGTAAATTGCCAGTAAATTACCAAGTAAATTCCCAGAAAATTACTCAATAAATTTCTGTTAAATTATCTTTAAATTACTCAGTAAATTACCACTAAATTCCAAGTAAATTCTCAGTAAATTCCCGGTAAATTCCTAGTAAATTACTCAGTAAATTACTAAGTAAATTCCGAGTAGTAAATTACTCAGTAAATTCTCAGTAAATTCCCAATAAATTTTCGGTAAACTCTTTGTAAAATACTTAGTAAATTTTCAGTAAATTACTCGATAAATTCTTAGTAAATTCTCAGTACATAAGAAAGTAAATTCCCAGTAAATTCCAAGCAAATTAATGTGTAAAATTTCAATAAATTCTCATTAAATTACTCAGTAAATTACTGTGTAAATTCCCAGTAAATTCTCAGTAAACTACTCAGTAAATTCCTAGTAAATTCTAATTAAATTACTGTGTAAATTTTCCGTAAATTCTCAGTAAGTTACTTAGTAAATTCCCAGTAAATTCTAAGTAAATTACTCAGTAAATTCCCAGGAAATTTTGAGTAAATTGCGGAGGAAATTCAATGTAAATTCTCAGTAAATTGCTTAATAAATTACTCAGTAAATTCTGAGAAAACTACTCAGTAAATTTTCATTAAATTCTCAGTAAATTCCCAGTAAATTCTGAGTAAATTACTCAGAAAATTCTCAGTAAATTCCCAGTAAATTCTCAGTAAATTTGAAGTAAATTCTCAGTAAATTACTCAGTAAATTCCCTATAAATTCTCACTAAATTCTCAGTAAATTACTTAGTAAATTTCTAATAAATTCTCAGTAAATTCTAATTAAATTCCCAGTAAATTCTTAGTAAATTACTCAGTTAATTCCCATTAAATTAATCAGTAAATTCTCATTAAATTCTCAGTAAATTACGCAGGAAATTCCCATAAAATTCTCAGTAAATTTCTGAGTAAATTCCCAATAAATTCTTATTAAATTACTTAGTAAACTCGCAGTAAATACTCAGTAAATTCCCAATCAATTCTAAGTAAATTACTGTGGAAATTCCCTATAAATTCTTAGTAAATTACTCAGTAAATTCCCAGTATTTTCTCAGTAAATTTCCAGTAAATTCTCATTAAATGAATTAGTAAATTTCCAGTAAATTCTTATAAAATTACTCAGTAAATTCCTAATAAAGTTTTAGTAAATTACTCAGTAAATTCCTAGTAAATTACTCAGTAAATTTCTAGTAAATTCTTAGCAAATTACTACGTAAATTCTCAGTAAATTCTCAGTAAATTACTCAGTAAATTCATTTTAAATTCTCAGTAAATTTCGCAATAAATTCTCAGTAAATTTTTATTAAATTACTCATTAAATTCCCAAAAAATTCTCATAAAATTATGCAGTTAATTCCAAGTAAATTCTCTGTAAATTACGCAGAAAATTCCCAAAAAATTCTCAATAAATTACTAGTAAATTCCCAAAAAATGCTGCCAACGTCACTTTCTGAGCGTCGGTGCTAGGGAAGATCTCGAACAACTTCTCCATTTCTAAAACCCATGCCTCAGCCTTCATCGGCTCTATACCCCCAGAGAATCTCGATGGTCTCATTTTCTTGAACTCCCTGATCAAAGCTATCGTGCCATCCCCATATAAGGCTGGTTGCGGGGGAACCTGCGGCACTGGAGGAGGTGGAGGTGGAACTACATTTCGGCCATTGGTCTGCTCGGCCTGAGTCGACGTAGCACTAGCGAACTGCTGTCTGGTTTGCCTCAACTCGCGGGCCAAACCTTCAACCAATCTTTCCAGTCTATTCATTCTGTCTTCGGGCTGATCCCGACCAATTGGAGATCTCCCTCTCCTCATAATGCTAAGAGTGTGCAAAGTATGACTTTAAAACAAATAAACAGATAACCCCGTAGGCAAGCAACAAATAAGCATATCAAGACAATGCACATCTCGTTCAAATAACAAATACCCTGATGCGACCCTAACATCTTTCTAAGGGAAATCCTATGCTCTTTAGGACTCAAGTGTGTGAATAACGTATATCGAGGAACTTGTGCTCTGATATCATTCTGTCACGACCCCAAACCGCCCCTAGTAGTTTGGTGCCGTGATGGCCAGTAATCCGTAATTACCGAAGGCCAACTTTCAAAAAACTTAACACAATCAGAGTATAATAATCGGGGCTAACAAATGCGGAAGCAATAATCTAAAATACGAGCAGTCCATAAGAGCTGTGCGTAGATCAAATGCAATGCCAAACATTTCCAATTAACTTTACAACTTGAATACAACAAAGTAAAATACATGTTACATTTTGATCAAAAGGCTTCTCGAGCCGACATATACAAAACACAATAAAATACAAGTCAAGAAGCATGATTTTCAAGATTTGCCAACATGCAATGAAGGGCATCGCCGACGTAAATACAAAAGCAAAGCCGTCATAAGCACGAATCCAAAACAAGCTTCCAAAACAATCTAGGCGTCGCCGCCGTCCTGCTCATCACCTACATATATATAGAGGGGTGAGTACAAATACTCAGTGAATGGTACTAATAATAAAGGTTTGCATGAATAAAGCCGGAGTCCTTTCAAAAAAACACAAGTCAAAACTTTGTCGAACAGGGGATGAACCGTATTCATCAATCAAATATCATAACATCGGCGAAGCAAGGGATGAACCGTATTCATCGATCAAATATCATAACATCGGCGAAGCAAGGGATGAACCGTATTCATCGATCGAATATCATAACATCGGCGAAGCAAGGGATGAACCGTATTCATCGATCGAATATCATAACATCGGCGAAGCAAGGGATGAACCGTATTCATCGATCAAATATCATAACATCGGCGAAGCAAGGGATGAACCGTATTCATCGATCGAATATCATAACATCGGCGAAGCAAGGGATGAACCGTATTCATCGATCAAATATGACAAGTCTCAAGGGTTACTTAGGCCCGTAGCCCGATTTAACAAGGACCGTATCCTTTTATACTTGGCACTGCGAAAGTTTAGAGTCCTCCAGCACAAGGGACTTATGTTACTTAGGCCCGTAGCCCGATTTAACAAGGACCGTATCCTTTTATACTTGGCACTGCGAAAGTTTAGAGTCCTCCAGCACAAGGGACTTATGTTACTTAGGCCCGTAGCCCGATTTAACAAGGACCGTATCCTTTTATACTTGGCACTGCGAACGTTTAGAGTTCTCTAGCACAAGGGACTTTCCGAGGATAACAATCAAAACAAGGCTATTTATTCATGCTTAGCAAATACCCACGTCAAAACAAACAAAACAAGATTTATCAAAAACAAGTGTAACATAGCTTTATTAGAAATACCACTCACCTAGTTCTTCAGGTGTAGACTCAAAGCAAATATCAAGGACCTACAATCACATGGCAAGTCACATTCTCAAAGCAAGCTCTATATACATGCAAATGATCTCGGCATTCTTGCCAGATCCAAGTCAAAGACAAAGCAAAATAAGCTGGAAGCTTAATCACTGCTCCCGTTTCATGAAAACACACTGGGTACCGTCCAGGGCTATGCCGAGGTCCCGTTAAACAAAGTCAGGAAAAACCTGGGTTTTCCTTTGAAGAATATGAAGAACACGATCATTTGAGAGATGGATGCAAGTTCACAACTCGTTACAAAAATCTGAGTTTTCATGCCAAGAGTTCAAAACATGGACCTGGGTACCCATTCAAGAAAGTCATGCAAGAACAAACACAAAAACATGGTTTTCGTTCCAACTTTCGGATCAAAACGAGACTTTCTTCAAGAACACATGAAAACCATTTTCTCTTTTCAAAACCAACTCCAAATCGATGCACGACATGCAAAACAGATCCGATCATGCAATGCAGCTAGATAATCAATGACAACAATCAAGGTAGGTCAAGATTCTAACCTCAAAACTCGAATCCAACGGATCAAACCACGAAGATCAAGCTTGGAAGACTTGCTCTCACTCAAGAACTTCTCTTCCTCCTCTCTAGAGCTTCTCTCTCTAAAACAAAGATTTGAGGCAAAATGATTTGTTTCTAAGTCTGTCGGCTGTCTTAACAACCAGCTCGGACACGTGGCGCTGCCGGGTTGGTTCAACTCGAAAAGGTGATTGATAGACAAGACAAGTCTCTGACAAAGCGTATGCAACAAGCTCGGTAAAACACATCGGCAAGAATTGACATCGGCTCAAATCAAGGATCCGACAACAGGATAACAAAACGTCGGCTAGGGAGGACGACACTTGACTAAGCTGTGCCACACCTTGGCCGGGGTGCGCCACATCTCGGCCTAGGCCATACCTGCCTGCGGACAAGGTTCACTAAGTGCAAAACATCTCGGCAATGAATGCCCGAGGTGAAGATGGGGTTGAACAAGATCTCAAAACAAATCTAAGTACAAGGTTCAAAGGCGGACTAAGCTCAAGATGACCTCGGCTTCGCACACACCGAACAAGGGACAAGATCACGCAAGTAATACTAACAAAACAAGGCAAACAAATCCTTCCAATTATTAAAACAAGGCAAGATCATGCAGGAATGTATGCAAGTAAGACAAGGGTAAGGCGAGGGTTGTTACAAAACTCCCAGTAAATTACTCCGTAAATTCGTCTTAAATTCCCATTAATTACTCATTGAATTCCTAGTAAATTCTCAGTAAATTATCGAGTAAATTCTCAATAAATTCAAAGTAAATTACTGAGTAAATTTCCTGTAATTTCTAAGTAAATTACTTAGTAAATTCTCATTATATTACTGTGTAAATTCGCAGTAAATTCACAATAAATTACTCAGTAAATTCCCAGAAAATTCTCTGTAAATTACTGAGCAAATTCCCTGTAAATTCTCAGTAAATTACTTAGTAAATTCTCATTAAATTAATAAGTAAATTCCCATAAAATCTTATTAAATTTCTCAGTAAATTCCCAGTAAATTCTCAGGAAATTACTGACTAAATTCCCAGTAAATTCTCAGTAAATTACTCAACAAATTCCCAGTAAATTCTCAGTAAATTACTCAATAAATTCCCAGTAAATTCTCATTAAATTACTTGGTAAATTCTCAGTAAATTACTATAATATCCTTGTTCTGTAGTATGCTAATTGGTCCTTAACATGAATATGATTATGTGTTTGACATGATTTTGTGTGCTATTATGTGAAAATATGTGGTTTTGAATTTCTATCTGTTCATTGTAGGAATATCTGTTTGATTGTCTGCTTTGGAAATTACATTGAAAGCCCTATCGGCCACCGAAACCGAAATTGGTCACGCCATTGTGATTGGCATAATTTTTAGAGCCTACGGTGAAGTTTAATTGAAAATTTGATTCGGACCAGATTAAATTGATGAATTAGTGCCCAATTATTTATTATTATTAAATTGGAATTAGTGGGGCTTTATATAAAGGGCCATATACACTCTTATGGTTTCTTTTGAGCTCAAAATCTGAGATATACATTTGAGAGGGTGAGAAGGCCGGCTATAGAAAGAGAGAGGGGAGAATTGTGCAATTTTGGCCTTGAAGCTTGATAACTTTGAAGCTATACTAAAAAATTTGCTATTGATTGGAGAAATTGAGCCTCTAGGTAGGTAATTGATCTTGAATTCAAGTTTGAATAATGGTCAAGAACATGGATTAAATTCATTATAAGGAAATTGAATTGATTTTGTTGTGTTTGAAGTCATGGAATGCATGCATGTGCATAATAGCCATGAATTTGTATAGTTGAGCATGAAAAATATGATCCATGTAGAATTGTGGCTAGAATCCATGCTTGTGACCACCATTTGTACAATTTGAGTTGAAATGGAAGTTATATCTCACATACATGTACCATTCATAAGAAGTATGAGCTTGAATGCATGAAATTGTTATGTTGAAAGTGAATTTGGTGTAGATTGGGACATGCATGTGATTAATTTGTGAAATTGAGCTCTATTGTGTTGTAATTTGGTGTTGGTACCATGTTAGTATATGATTATGTGAAGTTTGAGCCAAAAGCATGCATCTAGAACCATTGAATGTCGAATTAGAGCTCAAGAACATGTTCTGGAAAACCCAGAAAATTTGATGTCTGCTCGAGCGGGGAAACCGCCGCTCAAGTGTGACTTTCGTGCTCCCAGTATTTTTGCAGACTTGGATGTCCGCTCGAGCGGGGAGCTATGTAGAGAAACCTTCAGCTCAAGCACCAGATTTCACGCTCGAGCGTAATTTTGATGCATCCAGCACTTTTGTAGACCTCATGGGTCTGCTCGAGTGGGGAAGTCCACGCTCGAGCGGGAACCCTGTTTTCTGAAATTTTGAAAAGGCATTCTGAGTTTCGTTTTCCGTCCTCTTTTATTTCTAAGTACTCTTAGGCATGCATTAAGCATTGTAATTGAGTTAAAGAGATATATAAATTCAAAGTAATTTCTTAGTAAATTATTCAGCAAATTACTTCATAAATTCGTAGTAATTCTCAATAAATTACTCGTTAAGCTTTCAATAAATTATCTATAAATTACATTATAAATTATCTGTAAATTATTTAATAAATTGTAAATAAATTACTCAGAAAATTTTCAAAAAATTCTAAGAAAATTCTGTATAAATTCCGAGTAAATTACTCGGTAAATTCTCAATAAATTCTCTGTAAATTACTCAGTTAATTATCCATAAGTTCTCAAAAAATTCTGAGTCAATTACTTAGTAAATTACTATGCAAATTCCAAGAAAATAACGCAGTAAATTATCTATAAATTCTTAGTAAATTATTTAATAAATTCTAAATAAATTACTGAGTAAATTCTCAATAAATTACTCCCTAAATTCTCAGTAAATTACAAGTAAATTAATGAGTGAGTTATTCAGTAATTTATCAGTAAATTACTCGATAAATTCTCTGTAAATTACTCAGTAAATTATTGGCAAATTCTCTATAAATTACTCAGTAAATTACTTCGTAAATTCTCACTAAATTACTCGGGAAATTTCTCATTAAATTACACGTAAAATTCTCTATAAATTATTCAGCAAATATCTTAGTAATTTATCATAAAATTCTGAGTAAATTCACAAAAAATTACAAATTTTTTTTTTTTGTGAATTAATCAGTAAATTTTGAGTAAATTACTCAAAAAATTGTCAGAAAATTCTATATAAATTCAAAGTAATTTCTTAGTAAATTATTCAGCAAATTACTTCATAAATTCGTAGTAAATTCTCAATAAATTACTCGTTAAGCTTTCAGTAAATTCTCTATAAATTACATTGTAAATTATCTGTAAATTACTCAGAAAATTTTCAATAAATTCTAAGAAAATTCTGTATAAATTCTGAGTAAATTACTCGGTAAATTCTCAATAAATTCTCTGTAAATTACTCAGTTAATTATCCATAAGTTCTCAAAAAATTCTGAGTCAATTACTTAGTAAATTACTCTGTAAATTCTAATAAAATAACGCAGTAAATTATCTATAAATTCTTTGTAAATTATTTAATAAATTCTATATAAATTACTGAGTAAATTCTCAAAAAATTACTCCCTAAATTCTAAAAAAATTACAAGTAAATTAGTGAGTGAGTTATTCAGTAATTTATCAGTAAATTACTCGATAAATTCTCTGTAAATTACTCAGTAAATTATTGGTAAATTCTCTGTAAGTTACCCAGTAAATTACTTCGTAAATTCTCACTAAATTACTCAGGAAATTTCTCATTAAATTACACGTAAAATTCTCTATAAATTATTCAGCAAATTCTTAGTAATTTATCAGAAAATTCTGAGTAAATTCACAAAAAATAACAAGAATTTTTTTTGTGAATTAATCAGTAAATTATGAGTAAATTACACAAAAAATTGTCAGAAAATTCTATATAAATTCAAAGTAATTTCTTAGTAAATTATTATGCAAATTACTTCATAAATTCGTAGTAAATTCTCATTAAAATACTCGTTAAGCTTTCAATAAATTCTCTATAAATTACATTGTAAATTATCTGAAAATTATTTAATAAATTGTAAATAAATTACTCAGAAAATTTTCAATAAATTCTAAGAAAGTTCTGTATAAATTCCGAGTAAATTACTCGGTAAATTCTCAAAAAATTCTCTGTAAATTACTGAGTTAATTATCCATAAGTTCTCAAAAAATTCTGAGTCAATTACTTAGTAAATTACTCTGTAAATTCCAAGAAAATAACGCAGTAAATTATCTATAAATTCTTAGTAAATTATTTAATAAATTTTAAATAAATTACTGAGTAAATTCCTAATAAATTACTCCCTAAATTCTCAGTAAATTACAAGTAAATTAATGAGTGAGTTATTCAGTAATGTATCAGTAAAATACTCGATAAATTCTCTGTAAATTACTCAGTAAATTATTGGTAAATTCTCTGTAAATTACTTCGTAAATTCTCACTAAATTACTCAGGAAATTTCTTATTAAATTACACGTAAAATTCTCTATAAATTATTCAGCAAATTCTTAGTAATTTATCAGAAAATTCTGAGTAAATTCACAAAAAATTACAAGAATTTTTTGTGTGAATTAATCAGTAAATTATGAGTAAATTACTAAAAAAATTGTTAGAAAATTCTATATAAATTCAAAGTAATTTCTTAGTAAATTATTCAGCAAATTACTTCATAAATTCGTAGTAATTTCTCAATAAATTACTCGTTAAGCTTTCAGTAAATTCTCTATAAATTACATTGTAAATTATCTATAAATTATTTAATAAATTTTCAATAAATTCTAAGAAAATTCTGTATAAATTCCGAGTAAATTACTCGGTAAATTCTCAATAAATTCTCTGTAAATTACTCAGTTAATTATCCATAAGTTCTCAAAAAATTCAGAGTCAATTACTTAGTAAATTACTCTGTAAATTCCAAGAAAATAACGCAGTAAATTATCTATAAATTCTTAGTAAATTATTTAATAAATTCTAAATAAATTACTGAGTAAATTCTCAAAAAATTACTCCCTAAATTCTCAGTAAATTACAAGTAAATTAATGAGTGAGTTATTCAGTAATTTATCAGTAAATTACTCGATAAATTCTCTGTAAATTACTCAGTAAATTACTTCGTAAATTCTCACTAAATTACTCAGGAAATTTGTCATTAAATTACACGTAAAATTCTCTATAAATTATTCAGTAAATTCTAAGTAATTTAACAGAAAATTCTGAGTAAATTCACAAAAAATTACAAGAATTTATTTTGTGAATTAATCAGTAAATTATGAGTAAAATTACACAAAAAATTGTCAGAAAATTCTATATAAATTCAAAGTAATTTCTTAGTAAATTATTCAGCAAATTACTTCATAAATTCGTAGTAAATTCTCAATAAATTACTCGTTAAGCTTTCAATAAATTCTCTATAAATTACATTGTAAATTATCTGTAAATTATTTAATAAATTGTAAATAAATTACTCAGGAAATTTTCAATAAATTCTAAGAGAGTTCTGTATAAATTCCGAGTAAATTACTCGGTAAATTCTCAAAAAATTCTGTGTAAATTACTGAGTTAATTATCCATAAGTTCTCAAAAAATTCTGAATCATTTACTTAGTAAATTACTCTGTAAATTCCAAGAAAATAACGCAGTAAATTATGTATAAATTCTTAGTAAATTATTTAATAAATTCAAAATAAATTACGTAGTAAATTCCTAATAAATTACTCCCTAAATTCTCAGTAAATTACAAGTAAATTAATGAGTGAGTTATTCAGTAATGTATCAGTAAAATACTCGATAAATTCTCTGTAAATTACTCAGTAAATTATTGGTAAATTCTCTGTAAATTACTTCGTAAATTCTCACTAAATTACTCAAGAAATTTCTCATTAAATTACACGTAAAATTCTCTATAAATTATTCAGCAAATTCTTAGTAATTTATCAGAAAATTCTGAGTAAATTCACAAAAAATTACAAGAATTTTTTTTGTGAATTAATCAGTAAATTATGAGTAAATTACTAAAAAAATTGTCAGAAAATTCTATATAAATTCAAAGTAATTTCTTAGTAAATTATTCAGCAAATTACTTCATAAATTCGTAGTAAATTCTCAATAAATTACTCGTTAAGCTTTCAGTAAATTCTCTATAAATTACATTGTAAATTATCTATAAATTATTTAATAAATTGTAAATAAATTACTCAGAAAATTTTCAATAAATTCTAAGAAAATTCTGTATAAATTCTGAGTAAATTACTCGGTAAATTCTCAATAAATTCTCTGTAAATTACTCAGTTAATTATCCATAAGTTCTCAAAAAATTCTGAGTCAATTACATAGTAAATTACTCTGTAAATTCCAATAAAATAACGCAGTAAATTATCTATAAATTCTTTGTAAATTATTTAATAAATTCTATATAAATTACTGAGTAAATTCTCAATAAATTACTCCCTAAATTCTCAGTAAATTACAAGTAAATTAATGAGTGAGTTATTCAGTAATTTATCAGTAAATTACTCGATAAATTCTCTGTAAATTACTCAGCAAATTATTGGTAAATTCTCTGTAAATTACTCAGTAAATTACTTCGTAAATTCTCACTAAATTACTCGGAAAATTTCTCATTAAATTACACGTAAAATTCTCTATAAATTATTCAGCAAATTCTTAGTAATTTATCAAAAAATTCATAGTAAATTCACAAAAAATTACAAGAATTTTTTTTTGTGAATTAATCAGTAAATTACTCAAAAAATTGTAAGAAAATTCTATATAAATTCAAAGTAATTTCTTAGTAAATTATTCAGCAAATTACTTCATAAATTCGTAGTAAATTCTCAATAAATTACTCGTTAAGCTTTCAAAAAATTCTCTACAAATTACATTGTAAATTATCTGTAAATTATTTAATAAATTGTAAATAAATTACTCAGAAAATTTTCAATAAATTCTAAGAAATTTCTGTATAAATTTCGAGTAAATTACTCGGTATATTCTCAATAAATCCTCTGTAAATTACTCAGTTAATTATCCATAAGTTCTCAAAAAATTCTGAGTCAATTACTTAGTAAATTACTCTGTAAATTCCAAGAAAATAACGCAGTAAGTTATCTGTAAATTCTTAGTAAATTATTTAATAAATTCTAAATAAATTACTGAGTAAATTCTCAATAAATTACTCCCTAAATTCTCAGAAAATTACAAGTAAATTAATGAGTGAGTTATTCAGTAATTTATCAGTAAATTACTCGATAAATTCTCTGTAAATTTCTCAGTAAATTATTGGTAAATTCACTTTAAATTACACATTAAATTACTTCGTAAATTCTCGCTAAATTACTCAGGAAATTTCTCATTAAAATACACGTAAAACTCTCTATAAATTATTCAGCAAATATCTTAGTAATTTATCAGAAAATTCTGAGTAAATTCACAAAAAATTACAAGAATTTTTTTTGTGAATTAATCAGTAAATTATGAGTAAATTACTCAAAAAATTGTAAGTAAATTCTATATAAATTCAAAGTAATTTCTTAGTAAATTATTCAGCAAATTACTTCATAAATTCGTAGTAAATTCTCAATAAATTACTCGTTAAGCTTTCAAAAAATTCTCTATAAATTACATTGTAAATTATCTGTAAATTATTTAATAAATTGTAAATAAATTACTCAGAAAATTTTCAATAAATTCTAAGAAATTTCTGTATAAATTCCGAGTAAATTACTCGGTAAATTCTCAATAAATTCTCTGTAAATTACTCAGTTAATTATCCATAAGTTCTCAAAAAATTCTGAGTCAATTACTTAGTAAATTACTCTGTAAATTCCAAGAAAATAACGCTGTAAATTATCTGTAAATTCTTAGTAAATTATTTAATAAATTCTAAATAAATTACTGAGTAAATTCTCAATAAATTACTCCCTAAATTCTCAGTAAATTACAAGTAAATTAATGAGTGAGTTATTCAATAATTTATCAGTAAATTACTCGATAAATTCTCTGTAAATTTTTCAGTAAGTTATTGGTAAATTCTCTGTAAATTACTCAGTAAATTACTTCGTAAATTCTAACTAAATTACTCAGGAAATTTCTTATTAAATTACACGTAAAATTCTCTATAAATTATTCAGCAAATATCTTAGTAATTTATCAGAAAATTCTGAGTAAATTCACAAAAAATTACAATAATTTTTTTTGTGAATTAATCAGTAAATTATGAGTAAATTACTCAAAAAATTGTAAGAAAATTCTATATAAATTCAAAGTAATTTCTTAGTAAATTATTCAGCAAATTACTTCATAAATTCGTAGTAAATTCTCAATAAATTACTCGTTAAGCTTTCAATAAATTCTCTATAAACTAAATTGTAAATTATCTGTAAATTATTTAATAAATTGTAAATAAAGTACTCAGAAAATTTTCAATAAATTCTAAGAAATTTCTGTATAAATTTCGAGTAAATTACTCGGTAAATTCTCAATAAATTCTCTGTAAATTACTCAGTTAATTATCCATAAGTTCTCAAAAAATTCAGAGTCAATTACTTAGTAAATTACTCTGTAAATTCCAAGAAAATAACGCAGTAAATTATCTGTAAATTCTTAGTAAATTATTTAATAAATTCTAAATAAATTACTGAGTAAATTCTCAATAAATTACTCCCTAAATTCTCAGTAAATTACAAGTAAATTAATGAGTGAGTTATTCAGTAATTTATCAGTAAATTATTGGTGAATTCTCTGTAAATTACTCAGTAAATTACTTCGTAAATTCTCACTAAATTACTCTGGAAATTTCTCATTAAATTACACGTAAAATTCTCTATAAATTATATAGCAAATATCTTAGTAATTTCTCAGAAAATTCTGAGTAAATTCACAAAGAATTACAAGAATATTTTTTGTGAATTAATCAGTAAATTATGAGTAGATTACTCAAAAAATTGTCAGAAAATTCTATATAAATTCAAAGTAATATCTTAGTAAATTTTTCAGCAAATTACTTCAAAAATTCGTAGTAAATTCTCAATAAATTACTCGTTAAGCTTTCAATAAATTCTCTATAAATTAAATTGTAAATTATCTGTAAATTATTTAATAAATTGTAAATAAATTACTCAGAAAATTTTCAATAAATTCTAAGAAATTTCTGTATAAATTTTGAGTAAATTACTCGGTAAATTCTCAATAAATTCTCTGTAAATTACTCAGTTAATTATCCATAAGTTCTCAAAAAATTCTGAGTCAATTACTTAGTAAATTACTCTGTAAATTCCAAGAAAATAACGCAGTAAATTATCTATAAATTCTTAGTAAATTATTTAATAAATTCTAAATAAATTACTAAGTAAATTCTCAATAAATTACTCCCTAAATTCTCAGTAAATTACAAGTAAATTAATGAGTGAGTTATTCAGTAATTTATCAGTAAATTACTCGATAAATTCTCTGTAAATTTCTCAGTAAATTATTGGTAAATTCTCTGTAAATTACTCAGTAAATTACTTCGTAAATTCTCACTAAATTAGTCAGGAAATTTCTCATTAAATTACATGTAAAATTCTCTATAAATTATTCAGCAAATATCTTAGTAATTTATCAGAAAATTCTGAGTAAATTCACAAAAAATTACAAGAATTTTTTTTGTGAATTAATCAGTAAATTATGAGTAAATTACTCAAAAAATTGTCAGAAAATTCTATATAAATTCAAAGTAATATCTTAGTAAATTTTTCAGCAAATTACTTCATAAATTCGTAGTAAATTCTCAATAAATTACTCGTTAAGCTTTCAATAAATTCTCTATATATTACATTGTAAAATATCTGTAAATTATTTGATAAATTGTAAGTAAATTACTCAGAAAATTTTCAATAAATTCTAAGAAATTTCTGTATAAATTTCGAGTAAATTACCCGGTAAATTCTCAATAAATTCTCTGTAAATTACTCAGTTAATTATCCATAAGTTCTCAAAAAATTCTGAGTCAATTACTTAGTAAATTACTCTGTAAATTCCAAGAAAATAACGCAGTAAATTATCTCTAAATTCTTAGTAAATTATTTAATAAATTCTAAATAAATTACTGAGTAAATTCTCAATAAATTACTCCCTAAATTCTCAGTAAATTACAAGTAAATTAATGAGTGAGTTATTCAGTAATTTATCAGTAAATTACTCGATAAATTCTCTGTAAATTTCTCAGTAAATTATTGGTAAATTCTCTGTAAATTACTCAGTAAATTACTTCGTAAATTCTCACTAAATTACTCAGGAAATTTCTCATTAAATTACACGTAAAATTCTCTATAAATTATTCAGCAAATATCTTAGTAATTTATCAGAAAATTCTGAGTAAATTCACAAAAAATTACAAGAATTTTTTGTGTGAATTAATCAATAAATTATGAGTAAATTACTCAAAAAATTGTCAGAAAATTCTATATAAATTCAAAGTAATATCTTAGTAAATTTTTCAGCAAATTACTTCATAAATTCGTAGTAAATTCTCAATAAATTACTCGTTAAGCTTTCAATAAATTCTCTATAAATTACATTGCAAATTATATGTAAATTATTTAATAAATTGTAAATAAATTACTCAGAAAATTTTCAATAAATTCTAAGAAAGTTCTGTATAAATTCCGAGTAAATTACTCGGTAAATTCTCAATAAATTCTCTGTAAATTACTCAGTTTATTATCCATAAGTTCTCAAAAAATTCTGAGTCAATTACTTAGTAAATTACTCAGTAAATTATTAGAAAATTACTCTGTAAATTCTTAGTAAATTATTTAATAAATTCTAAATAAAATACTGAGTAAATTCTCAATAAATTACTCCCTAAATTCTCAGTAAATTACAAGTAAATAAATGAGTGAGTTATTCAGTAATTTATCAGTAAATTACTCGATAAATTCTCTGTAAATTACTCAGTAAATTATTGGTAAATTCTCTGTAAATTACTCAGAAAATTACTTCGTAAATTCTCACTAAATTACTCAGGAAATTTCTCATAAAATTACATGTAAAATTCTCTATAAATTATTCAGCAAATTCTTAGTAATTTATCAGAAAATTCACAGTAAATTCAAAAACAATTACAAGAATTTTTTTTGTGAATTAATCAGTAAATTATGAGTAAATTACTCAAAAAATTGTCAGAAAATTCTATATAAATTCAAAGTAATTTCTTAGTAAATTATTCAGCAAATTACTTCATAAATTCGTAGTAAATTCTCAATAAATTACTCGTTAAGCTTTCAATAAATTCTCTATAAATTACATTGTAAATTATCTGTAAATTATTTAATAAGTTGTAAATAATTACTCAGAAAATTTTCAATAAATTCTAAGAAAATTCTGTATAAATTCCGTGTAAATTACTCGGTAAATTCTCAATAAATTCTCTGTAAATTACTCAGTTAATTATCCATAAGTTCTCAAAAAATTCTGAGTCAATTACTTAGTAAATTACTCTGTAAATTCCAAGAAAATAACGCAATAAATTATCTGTAAATTCTTAGTAAATTATTTAATAAATTCTAAATAAATTACTGAGTAAATTCTCAATAAATTACTCCCTAAATTCTCAGTAAATTAATGAGTGAGTTATTCAGTAATTTATCAGTAAATTACTCGATAAATTCTCTATAAATTACTCAGTAAATTATTGGTAAATTCTCTGTAAATTACTCAGTAAATTACTTCGTAAATTCCCACTAAATTACTCAGGAAATTTCTCATTAAATTACACGTAAAATTCTCTATAAATTTTTCAGTAAATTCTTAGTAATTTATCAGAAAATTCTGAGTAAATTCACAAAAAAATACAAGAATTTTTTTTGGGAATTAATTTGTAAATTATGAGTAAATTACTCAAAAAATTGTCAGAAAATTCAATATAAATTCAAAGTAATTTCTTAGTAAATTATTCAGCAAATTACTTCATAAATTCGTAGTAAATTCTCAATAAATTACTCGTTAAGCTTTCAATAAATTCTCTATAAATTACATTGTAAATTATCTGTAAATTATTTAATAAATTGTAAATAAAATACTCAGAAAATTTTCAATAAATTCTAAGAAAGTTCTGTATAAATTCCGAGTAAATTGCTCGGTAAATTCTCAATAAATTCTCTGTAAATTACTCAGTTAATTATCCATAAGTTCTCAAAAAATTCTGAGTCAATTACTTAGTAAATTACTCAGTAAATTATTAGAAAATTACTCGGTAAATTCCCAGAAAATAACGCAATAAATTATCTGTAAATTCTTAGTAAATTATTTAATAAATTCTAAATAAATTACTCCCTAAATTCTCAGTAAATTACAAGTAAATTAATGAGTGAGTTATTTAGTAATTTATCAGTAAATTACTCGATAAATTCTCTGTAAATTACTCAGTAAATTATTGGTAAATTCTCTGTGAATTACTCAGTAAATTACTTCGTAAATTCTCACTAAATTACTCTGGAAATTTCTCATTAAATTACACGTAAAATTCCCTATAAATTATTCAGCAAATTCTTAGTAATTTATCTGAAACTTCTGAGTAAATTCACAGAAAATTACAAGAATTTTTTTTTGTGAATTAATCAGTAAATTATGAGTAAATTACTCAAAAAATTGTCAGAAAATTCTATATAAATTCAAAGTAATTTCTTAGTAAATTATTCAGCAAATTACTTCATAAATTCGTAGTAAATTCTCAATAAATTACTCGTTAAGCTTTCAATAAATTCTTTATAAATTACATTGTAAATTATCTGTAAATTATTTAATAAATTGTAAATAAATTACTCAGAAAATTTTCAATAAATTCTAAGAAAATTCTGTATAAATTCAGAGTAAATTACTTGGTAAATTCTCAATTAATTCTCTGTAAATTACTCTGTTAAATATCCATAAGTTCTCAAAAAATTCTGAGTCAATTACTTAGGAAATTACTCAGTAAAGTATTAGAAAATTACTCTGTAAATTCCAAGAAAATAACGCTGTAAATTATCTGTAAATTCTTAGTAAATTATTTAATAAATTCTAAATAAATTACTGAGTAAATTCTCAATAAATTACAAGTAAATTAATGAGTGAATTATTCAGTAATTTATCAGTAAATTACTCGATAAATTCTCTGTAAATTACTCAGTAAATTATTGGTAAATTCTCTGTAAATTACTCCGTAAATTACTTCGTAAATTCCCACTAAATTACTCAGGAAATTTCTCATTAAATTACACGTAAAATTCTCTATAAGTTATTAAGCAAATTCTTAGTAATTTATCAGAAAATTCTGAGTAAATTCACAAAAAATTACAAGAATTTTTTTTGTGAATTAATCAGTAAATTATGAGTAAATTACTCAAAAAATTGTCAGAAAATTCTATATTAATTCAAAGTAATTTCTTAGTAAATTATTCAGCAAATTACTTCATAAATTCGTAGTAAATTCTCAATAAATTACTCGTTAAGCTTTCAATAAATTCTCTATAAATTACATTGTAAATTACCTGTAAATTATTTAATAAATTGTAAATAAATTACTCAGAAAATTTTCAATAAATTCTAAGAAAATTCTGTATAAATTCTGAGTAAATTACTCGGTAAATTCTCAATAAATTCTCTGTAAATTACTCAGTTAATTATCCATAAGTTCTCAAAAAATTCTGAGTCAATTACTTAGTAAATTACTCAGTAAATTATTAGAAAATTACTCTGTAAATTCCTAGAAAATAACGCAGTAAATTATCTGTAAATTCTTAGTAAATTATTTAATAAATTCTAAATAAATTACTGAGTAAATTCTCAATAAATTACTCCCTAAATTCTCAGTAAATTACAAGTAAATTAATGAGTGAGTTATTCAGTAATTTATCGATAAATTACTCGATAAATTCTCTGTAAATTACTCAGTAAATTACTCTGGAAATTTCACATTAAATTACACGTAAAATTCTCTATAAATTATTCAGCAAATTCTTAGTAATTTATCAGAGAATTCTGAGCAAATTCACAAAAAATTACAAGAATTTTTTTTGTGAATTAATCAGTAAATTATGAGTAAATTACTCAAAAAATTGTCAGAAAATTCTATATAAATTCAAAGTAATTTCTTAGTAAATTATTCAGCAAATTACTTCATAAATTCGTAGTAAATTCTCAATAAATTACTCGTTAAGCTTTCAATAAATTCTCTATAAATTACATTGGAAATTACCTGTAAATTATTTAATAAATTGTAAATAAATTACTCAGAAAATTTTCAATAAATTGTACGAAAATTCTGTATAAATTCCGAGTAAATTACTCGGTAAATTCTCAATAAATTCTCTGTAAATTACTCAGTTAATTATCCATAAGTTCTCAAAAAATTCTGAGTCAATTACTTAGTAAATTACTCAGTAAATTATTAGAAAATTACTCTGTAAATTCACAGAAAATAACGCAGTAAATTATATGTAAATTCTTAGTAAATTATTTAATAAATTCTAAATAAATTACTGAGTAAATTCTCAATAAATTACTCCCTAAATTCTCAGTAAATTACAAGTAAATTAATGAGTGAGTTATTCAGTAATTTATCAGTAAATTATTGGTAAATTCTCTGTAAATTACTCAGTAAATTACTTCGTAAATTCTCACTAAATTACTCAGGAAATTTCTCATTAAATTACTCGTAAAATTCTCTATAAATTATTCAGCAAATTCTTAGTAATTTATCAGAAAATTCTGAGTAAATTCACAAAAAATTACAAGAATTTTTTTTGTGAATTAATCAGTAAATTATGAGTAAATTACTCAAAAAATTGTCAGAAAATTCTATATAAATTCAAAGTAATTTCTTAGTAAATTATTCAGCAAATTACTTCATAAATTCGTAGTAAATTCTCAATAAACTACTCGTTAAGCTTTCAATAAATTCTCTATAAATTACATTGTAAATTATCTGTAAATTATTTAATAAATTCTAAATAAATTACTCAAAAAAATTTCAATAAATTTTAAGAAAATTCTGTATAAATTCTGAGCAAATTACTCGGTAAATTCTCAATAAATTCTCTGTAAATTACTCAGTTAATTATCCATAAGTTCTCAAAAAATTCTGAGTCAATTACTTAGTAAATTACTCAGTAAATTATTAGAAAATTACACTGTAAATTCTAAGAAAATAACGCAGTAAATTATCCGTAAATTCTTAGTAAATTATTTAATAAATTCTAAATAAATTACTGAGTAAATTCTCAATAACTTACTCCCTAAATTCTCAGTAAATTACAAATAAATTAATGAGTGAGTTATTCAGTAATTTATCAGCAAATTACTCGATAAATTCTCTGCAAATTACTCAGTAAATTACTTCGTAAATTCTCACTAAATTACTCAGGAAATTTCTCATTAAATTACACGTAAAATTCTCTATAAATTATTCAGCAAATTCTTAGTACTTTATCAGAAAATTCTGAGTAAATTCACAAAAAATTACAAGAATTTTTTTTGTGAATTAATCAGTAAATTATGAGTAAATTACTCAAAAAATTGTCAGAAAATTCTATATAAATTCAAAGTAATTTCTTAGTAAATTATTCAGCAAATTACTTCATAAATTCGTAGTAAATTCTCAATAAATTACTCGTTAAATTATTCAGCAAATTACTCGTTAAATTATTCTGCAAATTACTCGATAAATTCTCTGTAAATTACTCAGTAAATTATTGGTAAATTCTCTGTAAATTACTTAGTAAATTACTTCGTAAATTCTCACTAAATTACTCAGGAAATTTCTCATTAAATTACACGTAAAATTCTCTATAAATTATTCAGCAAATTCTTAGTAATTTATCAAAAAATTCTGAGTAAATTCACAAAAAATTACAAGAAAGCAGTACATACAAGAAGGAGATGGATATAAACAGATGGATTAAATGCACTTGAAACAATTATATAAAAACTTAAACAGATGGATTAAATGCACTTGAAAACAATCATATTAAAACAATTATATTAAAAACTTACAATTACAGTAGCAACTGTAAGGATCTTAAATGGTTACAGAACAAGGTGTTGAGTTTCACTCAGAGCTCTTAGATATCAGTATTTTTCTAAGTCTGCCGAATGAATTCAACTTCATTACAATATATACAAAATTAAAGAAAGAAAACAATAATTAACTGGCGAAAGCAGCTGGCAAAGCATGGGGTAAAGCAGATGCTGTCGGTTGCTTTCGGCTGATTGATTGAATAGTTGAGCGGCTTTAAACAAAAGTTGACTGGGTGAATAGTGATGGTGAATAGTAAAAGTGAACAGTAACTTTTACTTTTCATCACTTTCGGTGGAACATGTGAATAATGGAATCAATATAAATACAAATTGGCAGCTTTTCTCAAAAGAGTATTGATTGAAGCCAATTTGTGTCTATATGGAATCCAATGTTGATTATACAAATGGATCCTGAGCATCTTGAAACTCGGGTCCTGAATACTGATTAGTTGATTCTTCAGAGGAATGGATCTGATTGGAACCGTCTTCTGAACCTTCTGAATTGGTGGAATGGGCTCTAGCTTGATCCAGAAGTTGATGGGCTAACTGGATCATGTCTTCCTTGGATGATTGGGCTTTACTCTTGGATTTGCTTTTGGATTGAGCAGGAGGTGGAATGGGCTTTGATTGGGCTGGCTGAGCAGCAACAGCTTTGGACTTGGATTTGGATGATTTAGGCTTGGAACCACTAGATAAGGGGCTTCCAAGGTTAACTGGAGGAAGACTGGACTGACTTCCTTGATTAACTGCAGCAGTTGGGTTCTGCTGTGCTTTAGCAAGAGCAGGAGTTGGAGCATGCTGATCAGGTGGGAATTCTTCTTGAACAATTTCAAGAATCCTGGGAACATTGAACTTGACCCACCATTTAACTATGTGTTGGCGGATGATGATATTATCATCAATCCCATATTGCCATTTGAATATCCATGGAATTTTGTATTTGGCAATAAATATGAGTAATAATGGAAATTGCCGTTGGTGAGTAGAGAATGGGTAAACAGAGGCAAAGTAATGAATTATGTGACTAAGATCATCAGGGAGGATATCTGAAATGGCGCCATAGTGAGTCCACTATCTCAGAAACCAAGTAGGTAATTCAGATTTAAATTTTTGATCAAATGAGATGAACCAAGAATGACTGAAAGTTTCATTTTGGTACAAGAAAATCTTGAACCAAGCATCAACGTAATCATGATAATTGTATTGAATAGAATGGCCGGGTAAATCTCGAAGCTGGTTAGGGTTTCCCCATTCAGCCATAGAAACAATGTTGTGAATATAAATGGAATGGTACAGGATCTTATAAGCATAAGTTCGATCCTGGATTGGTTTAATCAGAATGGAATGGTGGTGGAGTAAGATATCTTTGTAATAGGCGAGGGTTTTCTCTGGATGTGAAAGGGTGAAATGGCACCCAGAGCCAAAATGGAATTTAGCAATGTCATTGATGGTTTGATTTTTTGGGTGACTGGGTTCTTTGTAGAACAAGTTAGTAACATGTGAATTGGTGTACTCAAAGCGGGAAGGTTTAATAGGGTTAACTGGGAATGGAGTAACTGAAACTGTTTGGCTAGATGCAAAAGGATCAGAAGCCAATGCAGATGAATAATCAGGACGGGGAATGCTACCAAGAGTTTGGTAACGGTTAACCATTCCAAGTGAATAAGATGGGGTGACTGACTCCAAAGGAGGAGGGACAATAAGTTGATTTGGTTTACTGGAAGATGGGACCAAAGCCTTGGAAGGAGGCCTTGGGCGAGACATCTGTGGAATCAAGAAACAATGATTAGCAACCAGAAAGAAGATCTAAATAATTCTGGTAATAGTGCAAATGGTTAGTGTAATCAGCAAGTAAATTACGACGAGCTTGAATCTGGTGGTAATTGATGTACTGGGCTCTTTTAGTAGTTTTTTGGGCTAATTGGAGGCATTGGATTCGGAAAGTGACTTGGTGTATCAGGGTTTGGTAATGGGTAATTTGGGTTTTAATATAGGCAATTTGTGGAGTAGCACTCATCCCTTACCCCCCTGTAAAAATTCCCGGGTAAGAAAATCAAGCAGGGAATTTTGACAACCAGGTATATAGGTAATATCAAAATCAAAAACACTTAAAATAGCTTGCCAACGGGCAAAAATTTGTTTACTAGCAAGATTTTGAACATCTTTTTCTAAAATAAATTTAGCAGATTTACAATCAACACGAAGTAAAAAATTTTGATTTAAAATATCATCTTGAAATTTTTGAATACATAAGACAGTAGATAAAATTTCTTTTTTAATAGTACTATAATTTAATTGTGCTTTAGTCCAAACACCAGAATGATAGCGAACAATTTGTTCAGATGATTGAGGAGTAAGCTGTTGAAGAAGAATGCCACCATAACCAATATCGGAGGCATCAGTTTGAATAATTTTGAATGAATTTTCAGTAGGAATACCAAGACAAGGAAGAGACTTAACATATTGTTTGACTTGTTAAACAATAGAAGTGTGAACAGAAGACCAAGGAGGAGGATTGTCCTTTAACCGATCAAACAAGGGTTGACAAGTTTTCCTAAGGTCTTTATAGAACTCAGCAATGTAATTGAGGGATCCTAAGAACCTTTGTAATTGGGTTTTATCGAGAATTTCATCAAGGAATTTGGATGCAAAGTCAATGGATCGACTAATTGGTAAAATAGTATTTTGATGAATATCATATCCTAAGAATCTAACTTTAGTTTGGAATAGTTTAATTTTAGGAGCAGAAATGACAAGACCATGACTTTTAATTGTGTAAAAGAATGTAGTTAAATGTTTCCAATGTTCACTAATGGATTTGGAAAAAAATAATATGTCATCAATGTAAACAATTGAAAAATGGCTAAATGGGTTGAATATGTCATTCATGATATTTTGAAATTCACTAGGAGCATTTTTTAAACCAAATGGCATGACATTCCATTCATATTGACCAAAGGGTGTATTAAATGCGGTTTTATATCTATCTCGAGGATGAATTTGAATTTGCCAAAAACCACTTTTCAAATCAAATTTACTAAAAATAACAGCTTGACTAAGGCGTTTAATTAAATCTTTTTTATTAGGAATAGGATATCTAATCCATTCTAAAACAGCATTTAAAGGTTTGTAATTGATAACTAATCGGGGGACACCTCTTTCTAATTCAGCATTTTTATTAACATAAAAAGCAGGGCAAGACCAGGGTGATTTACTGGGACTAATAATGCCATTGTTTACTAATTCATTAATTTCTTTTTTACACATTTCAAGTAAGTCATGATTCATTTGAATTGGTCTAGATTTAGTAGGGATTTGTCGTTCATCAAAACTCTTAATATAAGGTAAGGTAACTACATGTTTTTTCCTATGCCAAAATACAGTAGGTAAGGTGGAACAAACTGTTGATTCAAGTTTTAATTTGAAATCATTGATTTGAGAAATAAGGACTGGATCAGTTAATTGTTGGTCAATACGTTTAAAATTAATTTCTTCTTTAAGAAAATTGATATGTCGAGTTAGACGATTAATTATATGGGAAATAGAGCAATCCTTTAATTGATTTAATGCTAACATTTCAGGAGGAGATATAAATTTAAATGTCACAGGTTGTCCTAAAACATGTGTAGTTATCCCTGTACTAGATGTAGTAAATGGATATAATAAATATATAAATGGGGAACCTAAGATAATTTTATCAGTCATATTTGTAACTAAAACAAAAGAGGTTTTAAAACATACATTATTTTGACAAACATGAACTTTAGGTAATTTATATTTGATATGCATTTTAGTACCATTAGCAGAAGTTAATTTTTCTTGACATTTTTCATAATATTTAGTAGGAAGTAAGCCTTCTTGAATACAATTTAAATCAGCGCCAGTATCAATTAATGCAATTAATTCTAATTCAAAGTCATGAATAATGATCTTAACCTTAGAATACCATTTTTGAATATAAAGCTTATTAATTAAATTTAACCTTTTTTCTTCAGGATCATGGGATTGAGCTTGGTGTGACCGGTTATCAAATATCAAATCATCAGGATTAGTAGGATCAGAATCATGTTCAGATTCATTTGGAGATTCTTGATTATTATTTTGGAAATTATCTAGACTTTTATTAAGTTTTAAAGTAATGATTTCATCTTCTAATTTTCTATCTTTTTGTTGTAGTTCTTTGATTGTTTGTTTAATGTGATTGATTTCTTGTTGTAAATCTTGTAAGGTAACTTCTTTGTGTTTATTTTTAAATCTTTCTAAAGTTTTGGTTAAACTAATTATGGGTTTGTCAAACTTTGGTTTGGAATCTGAATGAATTAATAAGGATTTTAACTTATCAGTATATTTTTGTTTTACTTTTGGATCATCTAATTTACTTATTAAGTCAATAAGGGCAGATTCTTCTTGTGTAGTTTTAGTAAGAACAGTAATTTGTTTAACTGGTTTACAACAAACATCATTACATCCTATATTAATATTGTTATCAGAATCGTCACTCGGTGATTGGTACTCAGATGATGTATCCGAATGAGTAGGAGAAGAGGAACTGCTATTAGAGTGATTTAGTTGAAAGATTTCATATAATTGAGTTTTGGAATTATCATCAATTTGAAGTTGATTAACTTTATCTTTTAATTTTTGTTTTTCTTTACATTTATTTGAATAGTGACCTTTTTTACCACAGTTGTAACAAGCAACATCTTTGGTTGATTTAGATTTTGGATGTGATTTGGATTTATAATATTTCTTTTTGGGTTTAGTATAAAATTTATCATTGGATTTAGAGGGTGAATAATTATTTTTATATTTATTAGAATATTTGTATGATGATTTATGTTTATGTTTGGAATATTTGTGTGATTTCCTACGAGAGGGTGCAACAGGAGGTAAACCATATTGTTCACAGAAATTGCCTAATTCATATTTGGCTTTATGTTTATCTTTATTAGCTTTTTGAGCAAGTTTGAAATCAATACACATTTTTAGACCTTCTTTTTGAATAGTGCTGATTATATCACCATATGTCAAATTATCATATTCAATTACACCAGTGGGTTTACTAAGAACATCTCTAATTTTGTAAGCAAATAGGCTGGGTAAGCCATTAATAAATTTTTCTTTCCAAAATGATTTAGTACAGTCTTCTCTTAACATAACTCTAGAAGTAAATACATCCTTATACCATCGAAAATCACTTAAAGTTGGACAGGTAAGATTACTAAGTTGATCATGGATGCGAGAATATATATTTGTAGGTGTACCAATAAAATGTCGAACTATGGTATAAATTAATTGATTGATGCCATCAGGGTGACAACATCCTATAGATTCATCAAAAATAGGGAGACCATTTTCATCAGTTTGATTCGCATAAATGATTAAGTCACGTTGTTCTTCAGTAAGGTATTTTTCCCACCAAGATTTGAGCATAGACAAATGATTTAATTTATGAAGGATTTGGTCTTCACTGAGACCATCAATATTCCACTCATATAATTTTTTAGCAGAAACAGAAAATTGATTATTAAAATTAGTTTCTTCAAATTGGAGATCAGGTGGAGTAGGTCGAGAATACCAGTTTTTTGTAGTGTGAGGATTAACTTTGGGATAATGAATTTTATTCAGATTAGAAGATTGAAATTGTTGGGTTAATTGATTTATTTCATTATCAGTAGTGTCAGTTTCAGATTGATCAGAAACAGTGTTGGGGAGAGGTTGTTGATTTAAAACAGTAATATCTTTATCTTTGGATGTAGAAGTATCATTGGGAGTTAATTTAGTAAATAAATGTTCAATAGCTTTGACAGTAGATTGATCATTGGTAACTAGGCTAGATCGTTTAGAACGATGAGTAGGGAGATTTAATAAAGGTTGATATAAGGTTTTAGTAGATTTGGTAGAATGTTCATCTAAAGTAGTTTCTAATTTATCTAATTGTTTACCAATAGTTTTTAGGCATTGATTAGTATAATTATTTTGTTCAATAACTTTTTTAATTTCAGGGTCGGATCCAGGTAATTTAAAGGGAGAGGCTGGAACTTCAGAACCTTGATGATCAATGATTATATTTTCTAATGGAGGGTGATTAGAACTGACAGAAGTATTTGGAGAAGTTTTCCATTTATGTTTTGTGATTGTATTAATCTTTTTGTAGTATTGTTCTAGATAATCAAAGAAAGATAGTTCAAAACCATATTGGACCATAAAATCATACCATTGTCTAGTTATTTTGGATTGTTGAGTCGAATCATATTTAGCACGTTAAGCATGTCTTTTAGTTCTATTTTCTTTGGATCTAAAATTAACAAGTAATTTGTCTAAATCAGGAGTAAAATCCTTTTTAATCGTCATTAGTTGAGGATTTACAGGAGGTATAAATTCTTCGAAATCAGTTTGAGTTGGAGAAGTATTTGAGGCTACATCTTCTTCTGATAGATGTGTAGGAGTAGTATAAACAGGTTTACTAATCTGGGAAGTGGTAGAATTATCAATTCCTTTTAATTTGTTTTGGGAAGATAGATTGGTTGGACCAAGATGGATTTGACTATTTTTCCGAAATAAAGGAGTATTAAATATTTCATCTTCAGTTGTAATTTCAGTAGGGACACTAGATGTACTATGCCTAGAGGATTGACTTCGATTAAATTTAATTCGAACAGAACCATCATTGTATTGTTGGATATCTTGGATATCTTGAATTGAAGATTGTTGTTGATTGTGTTTGTAATTTTCATTGACAGTAACCCATTGATCAGGTAAATCTACATTTTTCCATTCAATCATTTGGGGAATATTAATATTGGATTCACCACTACTACTGCTTTGAATTAATAGCGTTTTATCTTTGGGACTTTTGTGTAAAGCATGAACATTTAAATTAGTTTGCATACATTTATAATGAACACGGTAAATTAAAGCAATATCATGAACTTTGTCTAACATTTCAGTAAATGAACCATGTAATTGAATGTTTAATGTTAAAGCTTTAAGAATATGTGGATCACGTAAACTTAATGTAAAATCAGGAAAACAATTGAAATGTACGGGACCTTTACTCAAAAAATTGTAAGAAAATTCTATATAAATTCAAAGTAATTTCTTAGTAAATTATTCAGCAAATTACTTCATAAATTCGTAGTAAATTCTCAATAAATTACTCGTTAAGCTTTCAATATATTCTCTATAAATTACATTGTAAATTATCTGTAAATTATTTAATAAATTGTAAATAAATTACTCAGAAAATTTTCAATAAATTCTAAGAAAATTCTGTATAAATTCCGAGTAAATTACTCGGTAAATTCTCAATAAATTCTCTGTAAATTACTCAGTTAATTATCCATAAGTTCTCAAAAAATTCTGAGTCAATTACTTAGTAAATTACTCAGTAAATTATTAGAAAATTACTCTGTAAATTCCCAGAAAATAACGCAGTAAATTATCTGTAAATTCTTAGTAAATTATTTAATAAATTCTCAATAAATTACTCCCTAAATTCTCAGTAAATTACAAGTAAATTAATGAGTGAGTTATTTAGTAATTTATCAGTAAATTACTCGATAAATTCTCTGTAAATTACTCAGTAAATTATTGGTAAATTCTCTGTAAATTACTCAGTAAATTACTTCGTAAATTCTCACTAAATTACTCAGGAAATTTCTCATTAAATTACACATAAAATTCTCTATAAATTATTCAGCAAATTCTTAGTAATTTATCAGAAAATTCTAAGTAAATTCACAAAAAATTACAAGAATTTTTTTTGTGAATTAATCAGTAAATTATGAGTAAATTACTCAAAAAATTGTCAGAAAATTCTATATAAATTCAAAGTAATTTCTTAGTAAATTATTCAGCAAATTATTCATAAATTCGTAGTAAATTCTCAATAAACTACTCGTTAAGCTTTCAATAAATTCTCTATAAATTACATTGTAAATTATCTATAAATTATTTAATAAATTGTAAATAAATTACTCAGAAAATTTTCAATAAATTCTAAGAAAATTCTGTATAAATTGCGAGTAAATTACTCGGTAAATTCTCAATAAATTCTCTGTGAATTATTCAGTTAATTATCCATAAGTTCTCAAAAAATTCTGAGTCAATTAATTAGGAAATTACTCAATAAAGTATTAGAAAATTACTCTCTAAATTCCAAGAAAATAACGCAGTAAATTATCTGTAAATTCTTAGTAAATTATTTAATAAATTGTAAATAAATTATTGAGTAAATTCTCAATAAATTACAAGTAAATTAATGAGTGAATTATTCAGTAATTTATCAATAAATTACTCGATAAATTCTCTGTAAATTACTCAGTAAATTATTGGTAAATTCTCTGTAAATTACTTCGTAAATTCTCACTAAATTACTCAGGAAATTTCTCATTAAATTACACGTAAAATTCTCTATAAATTATTCAGCAAATTCTTAGTAATTTATCAGAAAATTCTAAGTAAATTCACAAAAAATTACAAGAATTTTTTTTTGAATTAATCAGTAAATTATGAGTAAATTACTCAAAAAATTGTCAGAAAATTCTATATAAATTCAAAATAATTTCTTAGTAAATTATTCAGCAAATTACTTCATAAATTCATAGTAAATTCTCAATAAATTACTCGTTAAGCTTTCAATAAATTCTCTATAAATTACATTGTAAATTATCTGTAAATTATTTAATAAATTGTAAATAAATTACTCAGAAAATTTTAAATAAATTCTAAGAAAATTCTGTATAAATTCCAAGTAAATTACTCGGTAAATTCTCAATAAACTCTCTGTAAATTACTCAGTTAATTATCCATAAGTTCTCAAAAAATTCTGAGTCAATTACTTAGTAAATTACTCAGTAAATTATTAGAAAATTACTCTGTAAATTCCCAGAAAATAACGCAGTAAATTATCTGTAAATTCTTAGTAAATTATTTAATAAATTCTAAATAAATTACTGAGTAAATTCTCAATAAATTACTCCCTAAATTCTCAGTAAATTACAAGTAAATTAATGAGTGAGTTATTTAGTAATTTATCAGTAAATTACTCGATAAATTCTCTGTAAATTACTCAGTAAATTATTGGTAAATTCTCTGTAAATTACTCAGTAAATTACTTCGTAAATTCTCACTAAATTACTCAGGAAATTTCTCATTAAATTACACGTAAAATTCTCTATAAATTATTCAGCAAATTCTTAGTAATTTATCAGAAAATTCTGAGTAAATTCACAAAAAATTACAAGAATTTTTTTTGTGAATTAATCAGTAAATTATGAGTAAATTACTCAAAAAATTGTAAGAAAATTCTATATAAATTCAAAGTAATTTCTTAGTAAATTATTCAGCAAATTACTTCATAAATTCGTAGTAAATTCTCAATAAATTACTCGTTAAGCTTTCAATAAATTCTCTATAAATTACATTGTAAATTATTTGTAAATTATTTAATAAATTGTAAATAAATTACTCAGAAAATTTTCAATAAATTCTAAGAAAATTCTGTATAAATTCCGAGTAAATTACTCGGTAAATTCTCAATAAATTCTCTGTAAATTACTCAGTTAATTATCCATAAGTTCTCAAAAAATTCTGAGTCAATTACTTAGTAAATTACTCAGTAAATTATTAGAAAATTACTCTGTAAATTCCCAGAAAATAACGCAGTAAATTATCTGTAAATTCTTAGTAAATTATTTAATAAATTCTAAATAAATTACTGAGTAAATTCTCAATAAATTACTCCCTAAATTCTCAGTAAATTACAAGTAAATTAATGAGTGAGTTATTTAGTAATTTATCAGTAAATTACTCGATAAATTCTCTGTAAATTACTCAGTAAATTATTGGTAAATTCTCTGTAAATTACTCAGTAAATTACTTCGTAAATTCTCACTAAATTACTCAGGAAATTTCTCATTAAATTACACGTAAAATTCTCTATAAATTATTCAGCAAATTCTTAGTAATTTATCAGAAAATTCTGAGTAAATTCACAAAAAATTACAAGAATTTTTTTTGTGAATTAATCAGTAAATTATGAGTAAATTACTCAAAAAATTGTAAGAAAATTCAATATAAATTCAAAGTAATTTCTTAGTAAATTATTCAGCAAATTACTTCATAAATTCGTAGTAAATTCTCAACAAATTACTCGTTAAGCTTTCAATAAATTCTCTATAAATTACAATGTAAATTATCTGTAAATTATTTAATAAATTGTAAATAAATTACTCAGAAAATTTTCAATAAATTCTAAGAAAATTCTGTATAAATTCTGAGTAAATTACTCGGTAAATTCTCAATAAATTCTCTGTAAATTACTCAGTTAATTATCCATAAGTTCTCAAAAAATTCTGAGTCAATTACTTAGTAAATTACTCTGTAAATTCCCAGAAAATAACGCAGTAAATTATCTGTAAATTCTTAGTAAATTATTTTAAAAATTCTAAATAAATTACTGAGTAAATTCTCAATAAATTACTCCCTAAATTCTCAGTAAATTAATGAGTGATTTATTTAGTAATTTATCAGTAAATTACTCGATAAATTCTCTGTAAATTACTCAGTAAATTATTGGTAAATTCTCTGTAAATTACTCAGTAAATTACTTCATAAATTCTCACTAAATTACTCAGGAAATTTCTCATTAAATTACACGTAAAATTCTCTATAAATTATTCAGCAAATTCTTAGTAATTTATCAGAAAATTCTGAGTAAATTAAAAAAAAATTACAAGAATTTTTTTTGTGAAATAATCAGTAAATTATGAGTAATTACTCAAAAAATTGTCAGAAAATTCTATATAAATTCAAAGTAATTTCTTAGTAAATTATTCAGCAAATTACTTCATAAATTCGTAGTAAATTCTCAATAAAATACTCGTTAAGCTTTCAATAAATTCTCTATAAGTTACATTGTAAATTATCTGTAAATTATTTAATAAATTGTAAATAAATTACTCAGAAAATTTTCAATAAATTCTAAGAAAATTCTGTATAAATTCCGAGAAAATTACTCCGTAAATTCTCAATAAATTCTCTGTAAATTACTCAGTTAATTATCCATAAGTTCTCAAAAAATTCTGAGTCAATTACTTAGTAAATTACTCAGTAAATTATTAGAAAATTACTCTGTAAATTCCCAGAAAATAACGCAATAAATTATCTGTAAATTCTTAGTAAATTATTTAATAAATTCTAAATAAATTACTGAGTAAATTCTCAATAAATTACACCCTGAATTCTCAGTAAATTACAAGTAAATTAATGAGTTAGTTATTTAGTAATTTATCAGTAAATTACTCGATAAATTCTCTGTAAATTACTCAGTAAATTACTTCGTAAATTCTCACTAAATTACTCAGGAAATTTCTCATTAAATTACACGTAAAATTCTCTATAAATTATTCAGCAAATTCTTAGTAATTTATCAGAAAATTCTGAGTAAATTCACAAAAAATTACAAGAATTTTTTTTGTGAATTGATCAGAAAATTATGAGTAAATTACTCAAAAAATTGTCAGAAAATTCTATATAAATTCAAAGTAATTTCTTAGTAAATTATTCAGCAAATTACTTCATAAATTCGTAGTAAATTCTCAATAAACTACTCGTTAAGCTTTCAATAAATTCTCTATAAATTACGTTGTAAATTATCTATAAATTATTTAATAAATTGTAAATAAATTACTCAGAAAATTTTCAATAAATTCTAAGAAAATTCTGTATAAATTCCGAGTAAATTACTCGGTAAATTCTCAATAAATTCTCTGTGAATTATTCAGTTAATTATCCATAATTTCTCAAAACATTCTGAGTCAATTACTTAGGAAATTACTCAATAAAGTATTAGAAAATTACTCTGTAAATTCCAAGAAAATAACGCAGTAAATTATCTGTAAATTCTAAGTAAATTATTTAATAAATTGTAAATAAATTATTGAGTAAATTCTCAATAAATTACAAGTAAATTAATGAGTGAATTATTCAGTAATTTATCAATAAATTACTCGATAAGTTCTCTGTAAATTACTCAGTAAATTATTGGTAAATTCTCTGTAAATTAATTCGTAAATTCTCACTAAATTACTCAGGAAAATTCTCATTAAATTACACGTAAAATTCTCTATAAATTATTCAGCAAATTCTTAGTAATTTATCAGAAAATTCTAAGTAAATTCACAAAAAATTACAAGAATTTTTTTTGTGAATTAATCAGTAAATTATGAGTAAATTACTCAAAAAATTGTAAGAAAATTCTATATAAATTCAAAGTAACTTCTTAGTAAATTATTCAGCAAATTACTTCATAAATTCGTAGTAAATTCTCAACAAATTACTCGTTAAGCTTTCAATAAATTCTCTATAAATTACATTGTAAATTATCTGTAAATTATTTAATAAATTGTAAATAAATTACTCAAAAAAATTTCAATAAATTCTAAGAAAATTCTGTATAAATTCCAAGTAAATTACTCGGTAAATTCTCAATAAATTCTCTGTAAATTACTCAGTTAATTATCCATAAGTTCTCAAAAAATTCTGAGTCAATTACTCAGTAAATTACTCCGTAAATTATTAGAAAATTACTCTGTAAATTCCCAGAAAATAACGCAGTAAATTATCTATAAATTCTTAGTAAATTATTTAATAAATTATAAATAAATTAATGAGTAAATTCTCAATAAATTACTCCCTAAATTCTCAGTAAATTACAAGTAAATTAATGAGTGAGTTATTTAGTAATTTATCAGTAAATTACTCGACAAATTCTTTGTAAATTACTCAGTAAATTATTGGTAAATTCTCTGTAAAGTACTCAGTAAATTACTTCGTAAATTCTCACTAAATTACTTAGGAAATTTCTCATTAAATTACACGTAAAATTCTCTATAAATTATTCAGCAAAGTCTTAGTAATTTATCAGAAAATTCTGAGTAAATTCACAAAAAATTACAAGAATTTTTTTTGTGAATTAATCAGTAAATTATGAGTAAATTACTCAAAAAATTGTAAGAAAATTCTATATAAATTCAAAGTAATTTCATAGTAAATTATTCAGCAAATTACTTCATAAATTCGTAGTAAATTCTCAACAAATTACTCGTTAAGCTTTCAATAAATTCTCTATAAGTTACATTGTAAATTATCTGTAAATTATTTAATAAATTGTAAATAAATTACTCAGAAAATTTTCAATAAATTCTAAGAAAATTCTGTATAAATTCCGAGTAAATTACTCGGTAAATTCTCAATAAATTCTCTGTAAATTACTCAGTTAATTATCCTTACGTTCTCAAAAAATTCTGAGTCAATTACTCAGTAAATTATTAGAAAATTACTCTGTAAATTCCCAGAAAATAACGCAGTAAATTATCTGTAAATTCTTAGTAAATTATTTAATAAATTCTAAATAAATTACTGAGTAAATTCTCAATAAATTACTCCCTAAATTCTCAGTAAATTACAAGTAAATTAATGAGTGAGTTATTTAGTAATTTATCAGTAAATTACTCGATAAATTATTGGTAAATTCTCTGTAAATTACTCAGTAAATTACTTCGTAAATTCTCACTAAATTACTCAGGAAATTTCTCATTAAATTACACGTAAAATTCTCTATAAATTATTCAGCAAATTCTTAGTAATTTATCAGAAAATTCTGAGTAAATTCACAAAAAATTACAAGAATTTTTTTTGTGAATTAATCAGTAAATTATGATTAAATTACTCAAAAAATTGTAAGAAAATTCAATATAAATTCAAAGTAATTTCTTAGTAAATTATTCAGCAAATTACTTCATAAATTCGTAGTAAATTCTCAACAAATTACTCGTTAAGCTTTCAATAAATTCTCTATAAATTACAATGTAAATTATCTGTAAATTATTTAATAAATTGTAAATAAATTACTCAGAAAATTTTCAATAAATTCTAAGAAAATTCTGTATAAATTCTGAGTAAATTACTCGGTAAATTCTCAATAAATTCTCTGTAAATTACTCAGTTAATTATCCATAAGTTCTCAAAAAATTCTGAGTCAATTACTTAGTAAATTACTCTGTAAATTCCCAGAAAATAACGCAGTAAATTATCTGTAAATTCTTAGTAAATTATTTAAAAAATTCTAAATAAATTACTGATTAAATTCTCAATAAATTACTCCCTAAATTCTCAGTAAATTAATGAGTGAGTTATTTAGTAATTTATCAGTAAATTACTCAGTAAATTATTGGTAAATTCTCTGTAAATTACTCAGTAAATTACTTCATAAATTCTCACTAAATTACTCAGGAAATTTCTCATTAAATTACACGTAAAATTCTCTATAAATTATTCAGCAAATTCTTAGTAATTTATCAGAAAATTCTGAGTAAATTCAAAAAAAATTACAAGAATTTTTTTTGTGAATTAATCTGTAAATTATGAGTAATTACTCAAAAAATTGTCAGAAAATTCTATATAAATTCAAAGTAATTTCTTAGTAAATTATTCAGCAAATTACTTCATAAATTCGTAGTAAATTCTCAATAAACTACTCGTTAAACTTTCAATAAATTCTCTATAAGTTACATTGTAAATTATCTGTAAATTATTTAATAAATTGTAAATAAATTACTCAGAAAATTTTCAATAAATTCTAAGAAAATTCTATATAAATTCCGAGAAAATTACTCGGTAAATTCTCAATAAACTCTCTGTAAATTACTCAGTTAATTATCCATAAGTTCTCAAAAAATTCTGAGTCAATTACTTAGTAAATTACTCAGTAAATTATTAGAAAATTACTCTGTAAATTCCCAGAAAATAACGCAGTAAATTATCTGTAAATTCTTAGTAAATTATTTAATAAATTCTAAATAAATTACTGAGTAAATTCTCAATAAATTACTCCCTGAATTCTCAGTAAATTACAAGTAAATTAATGAGTTAGTTATTTAGTAATTTATCAGTAAATTACTCGATAAATTCTCTGTAAATTACTCAGTAAATTACTTCGTAAATTCTCACTAAATTACTCAGGAAATTTCTCATTAAATTACACGTAAAATTCTCTATAAATTATTCAGCAAATTCTTAGTAATTTATCAGAAAATTCTGAGTAAATTCACAAAAAATTACAAGAATTTTTTTTGTGAATTAATCAGTAAATTATGAGTAAATTACTCAAAAAATTGTCAGAAAATTCTATATAAATTCAAAGTAATTTCTTAGTAAATTATTCAGCAAATTACTTCATAAATTCGTAGTAAATTCTCAATAAACTACTCGTTAAGCTTTCAATAAATTCTCTATAAGTTACATTGTAAATTATCTGTAAATTATTTAATAAATTGTAAATAAATTACTCAGAAAATTTTCAATAAATTCTAAGAAAATTTTGTATAAATTCTGAGTAAATTACTCGGTAAATTCTCAATAAATTCTCTGTGAATTACTCAGTTAATTATCCATAAGTTCTCAAAAAATTCTGAGTCAATTACTTAGTAAATTACTCAGTAAATTATTAGAAAATTACTCTGTAAATTCCCAGAAAATAACGCAATAAATTATCTGTAAATTCTTAGTAAATTATTTAATAAATTCTAAATAAATTACTGAGTAAATTCTCAATAAATTTGTCACGCCCCCAAACCGCCCCTAGTAGTTTGGTGCCGTGATGGCCAGTAATCCGAGATTACCGAAGGCCGACTTACAAGAATCACACACAATCAGAGTATAAAATATGGGGCTTACAAGTGCGGAAGCAACATATATATATATATATATATGCTGAATCTAAATAGCCCATGAGAGCCGTGCTTAAGTCCAATGAAATGACATACATTTTTACAAAGTCTTACAACTTAGATACAATAAGGAAATGAGATACAAAATACATCTTGACCAAAAGGCTTCTCAAGCCGACATATACAAGTGCACATGAAATATAAGCTAAGAAGCATAATCTTCAAGATGGTACAAAATGCTAATCCAAAACACGTCGGCAATGCACCCAAAAACACATCGGCTACACGTCTAGGCCTCATTGCCATCTTGCTCATCACCTACATATATATAGAGAGGGTGAGCTTGGATACTCAGTGAATGATATTAGAAATAAAGGTTTTGCATGATTGATATCCAAGATTTCTTTCAAAACAATACATAGCATACTTTTCAATCAAGGGGGAAAAATCGTGTTCATTGCCGGCCTTTCAAGTTCCTTGGATGTTAATAACATCTACACATTACCAGGGGTGATGGCATATCAAGACAGGAGTGCAGTTGCATTATAGTCCCCTACAACTAAGGACTTTCAAGACAAGAGTGCAGTTGCATTATAGTCCCCTGCAACTAAGGACTTTCAAGACAAGAGTGCAGTTGCATTATAGTCCCCTGCAACTAAGGACTTTCAAGACAAGAGTGCAGTTGCATTATAGTCCCCTGCAACTAAGGACTTTCAAGACATGCCATCAAAACAAGATAGTGTTTGATATACAAATAGGGATAGTCATTCATGCTAAAATCAAATACTTTCTGTCAAAACCAAGCAAAACGAGATTTATCGAAACAAGTATAACATAGCTTTATTAAAAATACCACTCACATAGTTCTTCACACGTCGGGGTCGAGACAAGCCCAAGTCCTACAAACACAGGGCAAAGCCTATTGAATGCACTTTCAAACAAGTCTCTTATGTATGCAAATGATCTCGGAAAAGCATGCTGGGCACTAACCAGGTCTAGGCCGAGGTTCCACACCTCCTTGCCGAGGTGTGTCCCCGAGGGCCACATGCAAGGAAAAGAGGTCGGGAACTCTGGGTTTCCCTCTGCTGATGAACATGAAGAACATGAGTGTGAAAACATGAAAAATATGAATGTTCAATCACAATCTGTTATCACAAATCTGGGATTTTCATGCTACGAGTTTGAAAACATGGACCTGGGTACCCGTACTTGAAGTTCTTGTGGAAATAAACACAAAAACATGATTCTTTATGCAAGCTTTCGGATCAAAACAAGACTTTTTCTTGAAGAACACATGAATGTCATTTTCTCTTTCTAAAACCGAACTCCAAAACAATGCATGGCTTACAAATCATATCCGATCATGCAATGCAATAACATGAACATAAAGAACATCATGAGCAGATCAAGAATCTAACCTTAGAACACGGATCAAACGGTTCGATCTCTAGGAATCAAGCTTGAAGATTTACTTTCTCACTCTAAAACTCCTTCTTCCTCCTAGAGTTTCTCTCTCTACAAGGCAAGGTTATGATTCCAAATGATAGTTTTCTTTACCCGGTTCTGGGGTTAACCCTCTGCTGAGACACGTGGCGGCGACTGGTTGGGTTTTCCCTGAAAAGGTGGCTGACAGACCAGACAAAGCATGGTGGAAGGGTGTTCAACAAGTAAAGCGGTATGGGCTCTCTGACGAGGCAATGACATCGGCTAATAACAAGGCGTATCTAACAAACTACACGGAATGGCACTCCGGCAAGGGGTGACATCGGCTAACAAAAGGACTTCGGCAACTAAGGTGACAATGACCTCGGCTAGGTAGGACAACACTTGACTAAGCTGTGCCACATCTTGGCCTAGATACGCCACACCTCGGTCTAGGTCATACCACTCCAGGACGAGATCACTTGGGTGCAAGGTAACATCTCGGCTAATGTGTCAAGGCAAGGACGGAGGTCAACAAGGGGTTCCAAGATACTTCTAGACTGAGGATGACCTCGGCTTGGAATGATCTAGGCATAACGTAACCTAGGCTTGGAATAACACCGGCTAAACATAACTCAGGCAAGGCGTGACCTAAGTTTCACATCAAGGAAGGAACAAGACAAGCACACAACACTTAGACAAATCACAAGGCTTCAAAACAAGGCATGGATCTCGCTCGCTTAAGCGAAACAAGTCACAAACATACACATGCAAGCTTAACAAGCCATAATCATACAGATGCTCATGAACATGACGAACACATAAAATGTGGGTTCCTAAAAAATTACTCCCTGAATTCTCAGTAAATTACAAGTAAATTAATGAGTGAGTTATTTAGTAATTTATCAGTAAATTACTCGATAAATTCTCTGTAAATTACTCAGTAAATTATTGGTAAATTCTCTGTAAATTACTCAGTAAATTACTTCGTAAATTCTCACTAAATTACTCAGGAAATTTCTCATTAAATTACACGTAAAATTCTCTATAAATTATTCAGCAAATTCTTAGTAATTTATCAGAAAATTCTGAGTAAATTCACAAAAAAATTACAAGAATTTTTTTTGTGAATTAATCAGTAAATTATGAGTAAATTACTCAAAAAATTGTCAGAAAATTCTATATAAATTCAAAGTAATTTCTTAGTAAATTATTCAGCAAATTACTTCATAAATTCGTAGTAAATTCTCAATAAACTACTCGTTAAGCTTTCAATAAATTCTCTATAAGTTACATTATAAATTATCTGTAAATTATTTAATAAATTGTAAATAAATTACTCAGAAAATTTTCAATAAATTCTAAGAAAATTCTGTATAAATTCCGAGTAAATTACTCGGTAAATTCTCAATAAATTCTCTGTAAATTACTCAGTTAATTATCCATAAGTTCTCAAAAAATTCTGAGTCAATTACTTAGTAAATTACTCAGTAAATTATTAGAAAATTACTCTGTAAATTCTCAGAAAATAACGCAATAAATTATCTGTATATTCTTAGTAAATTATTTAATAAATTGTAAATAAATTACTGAGTAAATTCTCAATAAATTACTCCCTGAATTCTCAGTAAATTACAAGTAAATTAATGAGTGAGTTATTTAGTAATTTATCAGTAAATTACTCGATAAATTCTCTGTAAATTACTCAGTAAATTATTGGTAAATTCTCTGTAAATTACTCAGTAAATTACTTCGTAAATTCTCACTAAATTACTCAGGAAATTTCTCATTAAATTACACGTAAAATTCTCTATAAATTATTCAGCAAATTCTTAGTAATTTATCAGAAAATTCTGAGTAAATTCACAAAAAATTACAAGAATTTTTTTTGTGAATTAATCAGTAAATTATGAGTAAATTACTTAAAAAATTGTCAGAAAATTCTATATAAATTCAAAGTAATTTCTTAGTAAATTATTCAGCAAATTACTTCATAAATTCGTAGTAAATTCTCAATAAACTACTCGTTAAGCTTTCAATAAATTCTCTATAAGTTACATTGTAAATTATCTGTAAATTATTTAATAAATTGTAAATAAATTACTCAGAAAATTTTCAAAAAATTCTAAGAAAATTCTGTATAAATTCCGAGTAAATTACTCGGTAAATTCTCAATAAATTCTCTGTAAATTACTCAGTTAATTATCCATAAGTTGTCAAAAAATTCTGAGTCAATTACTTAGTAAATTACTCAGTAAATTATTAGAAAATTACTCTGTAAATTCCCAGAAAATAACGCAGTAAATTATTTGTAAATTCTTAGTAAATTATTAAATAAATTCTAAATAAATTACTGAGTAAATTCTCAATAAATTACTCCCTGAATTCTCAGTAAATTACAAGTAAATTAATGAGTGAGTTATTCAGTAATTTATCAGTAAATTACTCGATAAATTCTCTGTAAATTACTCAGTAAATTATGGGTAAATTCTCTGTAAATTACTCAGCAAATTACTTCGTAAATTCTCACTAAATTACTCAGTAAATTTCTCATTAAATTACACGTAAAATTCTCTATAAATTATTCAGCAAATTGTTAGTAATTTATCAGAAAATTCTGAGTAAATTCACAAAAAATTACAAGAATTTTTTTTTGAATTAATCAGTAAATTATGAGTAATTACTCAAAAAATTGTCAGAAAATTCTATATAAATTCAAAGTAATTTCTTAGTAAATTATTCAGCAAATTACTTCATAAATTCGTAGTAAATTCTCAATAAACTACTCGTTAAGCTTTCAATAAATTCTCTATAAGTTACATTGTAAATTATCTGTAAATTATTTAATAAATTGTAAATAAATTACTCAGAAAATTTTCAAAAAATTCTAAGAAAATTCTGTATAAATTCCGAGTAAATTACTCGGTAAATTCTCAACAAATTCTCTGTGAATTACTCAGTTAATTATCCATAAGTTCTCAAAAAATTCTGAGTCAATTACTTAGTAAATTACTCAGTAAATTATTAGAAAATTACTCTGTAAATTCTCAGAAAATAACGCAATAAATTATCTGTATATTCTTAGTAAATTATTTAATAAATTCTAAATAAATTACTGAGTAAATTCTCAATAAATTACTCCCTGAATTCTCAATAAATTACAAGTAAATTAATGAGTGAGTTATTTAGTAATTTATCAGTAAATTACTCGATAAATTCTCTGTAAATTACTCAGTAAATTAGTGAAAAATTCTCTGTAAATTACTCAGTAAATTACTTCGTAAATTCTCACTAAATTACTCAGGAAATTTCTCATTAAATTACACGTAAAATTCTCTATAAATTATTCAGCAAATTCTTAGTAATTTACCAGAAAATTCTGAGTAAATTCACAATAAATTACAAGAATTTTTTTTGTGAATTAATCAGTAAATTATGAGTAAATTACTCAAAAAATTGTCAGAAAATTCTATATAAATTCATAGTAATTTCTTCGTAAATTATTCAGCAAATTACTTCATAAATTCACAGTAAATTCACAATAAACTACTCGTTAAGTTTTCAATAAATTCTCTATAAGTTACATTGTAAATTATCTGTAAATTATTTAATAAATTGTAAATAAATTACTCAGGAAATTTTCAATAAATTCTAAGAAAATTCTGTATAAATTCCGAGTAAATTACTCGGTAAATTCTCAATAAATTATCTGTAAATTACTCAGTTAATTATCCATAAGTTCTCAAAAAATTCTGAGTCAATTACTTAGTAAATTACTCAGTAAATTATTAGAAAATTACTCTGTAAATTCTCAGAAAATAACGCAATAGATTATCTGTATATTCTTAGTAAATTATTTAATAAATTGTAAATAAATTACTGAGTAAATTCTCAATAAATTACTCCCTGCATTCTCAGTAAATTACAAGTAAATTAATGAGTGAGTTATTTAGTAATTTATCAGTAAATTACTCGATAAATTCTCTGTAAATTACTCAGTAAATTAGTGGAAAATTCTCTGTAAATTACTCAGTAAATTACTTCGTAAATTCTCACTAAATTACTCAGGAAATTTCTCATTAAATTACACGTAAAATTCTCTATAAATTGTTCAGCAAATTCTTAGTAATTTATCAGAAAATTCTGAGTAAATTCACAAAAAATTACAAGAATTTTTTTTGTGAATTAATCAGTAAATTATGAGTAAATTACTCAAAAAATTGTCAGAAAATTCTATATAAATTCAAAGTAATTTCTTAGTAAATTATTCAGCAAATTACTTCATAAATTCGCAGTAAATTCTCAATAAACTACTCGTTAAGCTTTCAATAAATTCTCTATAAGTTACATTGTAAATTATCTGTAAATTATTTAATAAATTGTAAATAAATTACTCAGAAAATTTTCAATAAATTCTAAGAAAATTCTGTATAAATTCCGAGTAAATTACTCGGTAAATTCTCAATAAATTCTCTGTAAATTACTCAGTTAATTATCCATAAGTTCTCAAAAAATTCTGAGTCAATTACTTAGTAAATTACTCAGTAAATTATTAGAAAATTACTCTGTAAATTCTCAGAAAATAACGCAATAAATTATCTGTATATTCTTAGTAAATTATTTAATAAATTCTAAATAAATTACTGAGTAAATTCTCAATAAATTACTCCTTGAATTCTCAGTAAATTACAAGTAAATTAATGAGTGAGTTATTTAGTAATTTATCAGTAAATTACTCGATAAATTCTCTGTAAATTACTCAGTAAATTATTGGTAAATTCTCTGTAAATTACTCAGTAAATTACTTCGTAAATTCTCACTAAATTACTCAGGAAATTTCTCATTAAATTACACGTAAAATTCTCTATAAATTATTCAGCAAATTCTTAGTAATTTATCAGAAAATTCTGAGTAAATTCACAAAAAATTACAAGAATTTTTTTTGTGAATTAATCATTAAATTATGAGTAAATTACTCGAAAAATTGTCAGAAAATTCTATATAAATTCAAAGTAATTTCTTCGTAAATTATTCAGCAAATTACTTCATAAATTCGCAGTAAATTCTCAATAAACTACTCGTTAAGCTTTCAATAAATTCTCTATAAGTTACATTGTAAATTATCTGTAAATTATTTAATAAATTGTAAATAAATTACTCAGAAAATTTTCAATAAATTCTAAGAAAATTCTGTATAAATTCCGAGTAAATTACTCGGTAAATTCTCAATAAATTCTCTGTAAATTACTCAGTTAATTATCCATAAGTTCTCAAAAAATTCTGAGTCAATTACTTAGTAAATTACTCAGTAAATTATTAGAAAATTACTCTGTAAATTCTCAGAAAATAACGCAATAAATTATCTCTAAATTCTTAGTAAATTATTTAATAAATTCTAAATAAATTACTGAGTAAATTCTCAATAAATTACTCCCTGAATTCTCCGTAAATTACAAGTAAATTAATGAGTGAGTTATTTAGTAATTTATCAGTAAATTACTCGATAAATTCTCTGTAAATTACTCAGTAAATTATTGGTAAATTCTCTGTAAATTACTCAGTTAATTACTTCGTAAATTCTCACTAAATTACTCAGGAAATTTGTCATTAAATTACACGTAAAATTCTCTATAAATTATTCAGCAAATTCTTAGTAATTTATCAGAAAATTCTGAGTAAATTACTCGAAAAATTGTCAGAAAATTCTATATAAATTCAAAGTAATTTCTTAGTAAATTATTCAGCAAATTACTTCATAAATTCGTAGTAAATTCTCAACAAATTACTCGTTAAGCTTTCAATAAATTCTCTATAAATTACAATGTAAATTATCTGTAAATTATTTAATAAATTTTCAATAAATTACTCAAAAAAATTTCAATAAATTCTAAGAAAATTCTGTATAAATTCCGAGTAAATTACTCGATAAATTCTCAATAAATTCTCTGTAAATTACTCAGTTAATTATCCATAAGTTCTCAAAAAATTATGAGTCAATTACTTAGTAAATTACTCAGTAAATTATTAGAAAATTACTCTGTAAATTCCCAGAAAATAACGCAGTAAATTATCTGTAAATTCTTAGTAAATTATTTAATAAATTCTAAATAAATTATTGAGTAAATTCTCAATAAATTACAAGTAAATTGATGAGTGAATTATTCAGAAATTTATCAATAAATTACTCGATAAATTCTCTGTAAATTACTCAGTAAATTATTGGTAAATTCTCTGTAAATTACTTCGTAAATTCTCACTAAATTACTCAGGAAATTTCTAATTAAATTACACGTAAAATTCTGTATAAATTATTCAGCAAATTCTTAGTAATTTATCAGAAAATTCTGAGTAAATTCACAAAAAATTACAAGAATTTTTTTTGTGAATTAATCAGTAAATTACGAGTAAATTACTCAAAAAATTGTCAGAAAATTCTATATAAATTCCAAGTAATTTCTTAGTAAATTATTCAGCAAATTACTTCATAAATTCGTAGTAAATTCTCAACAAATTACTCGTTAAGCTTTCAATAAATTCTCTATAAATTACATTGTAAATTATCTGTAAATTATTTAATAAATTTTAAATAAATTACTCAAAAAAATTTCAATAAATTCTAAGAAAATTCTGTATAAATTCCGAGTAAATTACTCGGTAAATTCTCAATAAATTCTCTGTAAATTACTCAGTTAATTATCCATAAGTTCTCAAAAAATTCTGAGTCAATTACTTAGTAAATTACTCAGTAAATTATTAGAATATTAGTCTGTAAATTCCCAGAAAATAACGCAGTAAATTATCTATAAATTCTTAGTAAATTATTTAATAAATTCTAAATAAATTACTGAGTAAATACTCAATAAATTACTTCCTAAATTCTAAGTAAATTACAAGTAAATTAATGAGTGAGTTATTTAGTAATTTATCAGTAAATTACTCGATAAATTGTTTGTAAATTACTCAGTAAATTACTTCGTAAATTCTCACTAAATTACTCAGGAAATTTCTCATTAAATTACACATAAAATTCTCTATAAATTATTCAGCAAATTCTTAGTAATTTATCAAAAAATTCTGAGCAAATTCACAAAAAATTACAAGAATTTTTTTTGTGAATTAATCAGTAAAATATGAGTAAATTACTCAAAAAATTGTCAGAAATATCTATATAAATTCAAAGTAATTTCTTAGTAAATTATTCAGCAAATTACTTCATAAATTCGTAGTAAATTCTCAATAAACTACTCGTTAAGCTTTCAATAAATTCTCTATAAATTACATTGTAAATTATCTTTAAATTATTTAATAAATTGTAAATAAATTACTCTGAAAATTTTCAATAAATTCTAAGAAAATTCTGTATAAATTCCGAGTAAATTACTCGGTAAATTCTCAATAAATTCTCTGTAAATTACTCAGTTAATTATCCATAAGTTCTCAAAAAATTCTGAGTCAATTACTTAGTAAATTACTCAGTAAATTACTAGAAAATTACTCTGTAAATTACCAGAAAATAACGCAGTAAATTATCTGTAAATTCTTAGTAAATTATTTAATAAATTCTAAATAAATTAATGAGTAAATTCTCAATAAATTACTCCCAAAATTCTCAGTAAATTACAAATAAATTAATGAGTGAGTTATTCAGTAATTTATCAGCAAATTACTCGATAAATTCTCTGTAAATTACTCAGTAAATTGTTGGTAAATTATCTGTGAATTACTCAGTAAATTACTTCGTAAATTCTCACTAAATTACTCAGGAAATTTCTCATTAAATTACACGTAAAATTCTCTATAAATTATTCAGCAAATTCTTAGTAATTTATCATAAAATTCTGAGTAAATTCACAAAAAATTACAAGAATTTTTTTTGTGAATTAATCAGTAAATTATGAGTAAATTACTCAAAAAATTGTCAGAAAATTCTATATAAATTCAAAGTAATTTCTTAGTAAATTCTCAATAAACTACTCGTTAAGCTTTCAATAAATCTCTATAAATTACATTGTAAATTATCTATAAATTATTTAATAAATTGTAAATAAATTACTCCGAAAATTTTCAATAAATTCTAAGAAAATTCTGTATAAATTCTGAGTAAATTACTCGGTAAATTCTCAATAAATTCTCTGTGAATTACTCAGTTAATTATCCATAAGTTCTCAAAATATTCTGAGTCAATTACTTAGGAAATTACTTAATAAAGTATTAGAAAATTACTCTGTAAATTCCAAGAAAATAACGCAGTAAATTATCTGTAAATTCTTAGTGAATTATTTAATAAATTCTAAATAAATTATTGAGTAAATTCTCAATAAATTACAAGTAAATTAATGACTCAATTATTCAGTAATTTATCAATAAATTACTCGATAAATTCTCTGTAAATTACTCAGTAAATTATTGGTAAATTCTCTGTAAATTACTTCGTAAATTCTCACTAAATTACTCAGGAAATTTCTCATTAAATTACACGTAAAATTCTCTATAAATTATTCAGCAAATTCTTAGTAATTTATCATAAAATTCTGAGTAAATTCACAAAAAATTACAAGAATTTTTTTTGGGAATTAATCAGTAAATTATGAGTAAATTACTCAAAAAATTGTCAGAAATATCTATATAAATTCAAAGTAATTTCTTAGTAAATTATTCAGCAAATTGCTTCATAAATTCGTAGTAAATTCTCAAGAAACTACTCGTTAAGCTTTCAATAAATTCTCTATAAATTACATTGTAAATTATCTGTAAATTATTTAATAAATTGTAAATAAATTACTCAGAAAATTTTCAATAAATTCTAACAAAATTCTGTATAAATTCCGAGTAAATTACTCGGTAAATTCTCAATAAATTCTCTGTAAATTACTCAGTTAATTATCCATAAGTTCTCAAAAAATTCTGAGTCAATTACTTAGTAAATTACTCAGTAAATTATTAGAAAATTACTCTGTAAATTCCCAGAAAATAACGCAGTAAATTATCTGTAAATTCTTAGTAAATTATTTAATAAATTCTAAATAAATTACTGAGTAAATTCTCAATAAATTACTCCCTAAATTCTCAGTAAATTACAAGTAAATTAATGAGTGAGTTATTTTGTAATTTATCAGTAAATTACTCGATAAATTCTCTTTAAATTACTCAGTAAATTGTTGGTAAATTCTCTGTAAATTATTCAGTAAATTACTTCATAAATTGTCACTAAATTACTCAGGAAATTTCTCATTAAATTACACGTAAAATTCTCTATAAATTATTCAGCAAATTCTTAGTAATTCATCAGAAAATTCTGAGTAAATTCACAAAAAATTACAAGATTTTTTTTTGAGAATTAATCAGTAAATTATGAGTAAATTACTCAAAAAATTGTCAGAAAATTCTATATAAATTCAAAGTAATTTCTTAGTAAATTATTCAGCAAATTACTTCATAAATTCGTAGTAAATTCTCAATAAACTACTCGTTAAGCTTTCAATAAATTCTCTATAAGTTACATTGTAAATTATCTGTAAATTATTTAATAAATTGTAAATAAATTACTCAGAAAATTTTCAAAAAATTCTAAGAAAATTTTGTATAAATTCCGAGTAAATTACTCGGTAAATTCTCAATAAATTCTCTGTAAATTACTCAGTTAATTATCCATAAGTTCTCAAAAAATTTTGAGTCAATTACTTAGTAAATTACTCAGTAAATTATTAGAAAATTACTCTGTAAATTCCCAGAAAATAACGCAGTAAATTATCTGTAAATTCTTAGTAAATTATTTAATAAATTACTGAGTAAATTCTCAATAAATTACTCCCTAAATTCTCAGTAAATTACAAGTAAATTAATGAGTGAGTTATTTAGTAATTTATCAGTAAATTACTCGATAAATTCTCTGCAAATTACTCAATAAATTATTGGTAAATTCTCTGTAAATTACTCAGTAAATTACATCGTAAATTCTCACTAAATTACTAAGGAAATTTCTCATTAAATTACACGTAAAATTCTCTATAAATTATTCAGCAAATTCTTAGTAATTTATCAGAAAATTATGAGTAAATTCACAAAAAATTACAAGAATTTTTTTTGTGAATTAATCAGTAAAATATGAGTAAATTACTCAAAAAATTGTCAGAAATATCTATATAAATTCAAAGTAATTTCTTAGTAAATTATTCAGCAAATTACTTCATAAATTCGTAGTAAATTCTCAATAAACTACTCGTTAAGCTTTCAATAAATTCTCTATAAATTACATTGTAAATTATCTTTAAATTATTTAATAAATTGTAAATAAATTACTCTGAAAATTTTCAATAAATTCTAAGAAAATTCTGTATAAATTCCGAGTAAATTACTCGGTAAATTCTCAATAAATTCTCTGTAAATTACTCAGTTAATTATCCATAAGTTCTCAAAAAATTCTGAGTCAATTACTTAGTAAATTACTCAGTAAATTACTAGAAAATTACTCTGTAAATTCCCAGAAAATAACGCAGTAAATTATATGTAAATTCTTAGTAAATTATTTAATAAATTCTAAATAAATTAATGAGTAAATTCTCAATAAATTACTCCCAAAATTCTCAGTAAATTACAAATAAATTAATGAGTGAGTTATTCAGTAATTTATCAGCAAATTACTCGATAAATTCTCTGTAAATTACTCAGTAAATTGTTGGTAAATTATCTGTGAATTACTCAGTAAATTACTTCGTAAATTCTCACTAAATTACTCAGGAAATTTCTCATTAAATTACACGTAAAATTCTCTATAAATTATTCAGCAAATTCTTAGTAATTTATCATAAAATTTTGAGTAAATTCACAAAAAATTACAAGAATTTTTTTTGTGAATTAATCAGTAAATTATGAGTAAATTACTCAAAAAATTGTCAGAAAATTCTATATAAATTCAAAGTAATTTCTTAGTAAATTCTCAATAAACTACTCGTTAAGCTTTCAATAAATTCTCTATAAATTACATTGTAAATTATCTATAAATTATTTAATAAATTGTAAATAAATTACTCCGAAAATTTTCAATAAATTCTAAGAAAATTCTGTATAAATTCTGAGTAAATTACTCGGTAAATTCTCAATAAATTCTCTGTGAATTACTCAGTTAATTATCCATGAGTTCTCAAAATATTCTGAGTCAATTTGTAGGAACCCACACTTCATGTCCTCATCATGTTCGTGAGCATCGGTATGATTATGACTTGTTTAGCTTGCATGTGTATGTTGTGATTTGTTTCGCTTGAGCTAATGCGATCCGTGTCTTGATTTGGAAGCCTTGTGATTTGTCTAAGTGTAGTATGCTTGTCTTGTTCCTTCCTTGATGTGAAACTTAGGTTACGCCTTGCCTGAGTTATGCTAGCCGATGTTATTCCAAGCCGAGGTCATCCTTAGTCTAGCATTAGTATCTTGAAACCCCTTGTCGACCTCAGTCCTTGCCTTGACCACATTAGCCGAGATATTACCTTGCAACCAAGTGATCTCGTCCTGGAAGTGGTATGACCTAGGCCGAGGTGTGGCGCATCTAGGCCAAGATGTGGCACAGCTTAGTCAAGTGTTGTCCTTCCTAGCCGAGGTCATTGTCACCTTAGTTGTCGAAGTCTTTGTTAGCCGATGTCACCCCTTGCCGGAGTGCCACTCCGTGTAGCTTGTTAGATATGCCTTGTTGTTGGCCGATGTCATAGTCTGTCAGAAAGCCCATACCGCTTTGCTTGTTGAACACCCTTCCACCATGCTTTGTCTGGCCTGTCAGCCACCTTTTCAGGATGAACCCAACCAGTCGCCGCCACGTGTCTCAGCAGAGGGTTAACCCCAGAACCGGGTATAGAAAACTATCATTTTAGTATCATAAACTTGCCTTGTAGAGAGAGAAGCTCTAGGAGGAAGAAAGAGTTTTAGAGTGAGGAAGTAGATCTTCAAGCTTGATTCCTAGAGATCCAACCGTTAGATCCGCGTTCCAAGGTTAGATTCTTGATCTGCTCATGATGTTCTTTATGTTTATGTTATTGCATTGCATGATTGGAAATGATTTGTAAGCCATGCATCGTTTTGAAGCTCGATTCTAGAAAGAGAAAATGACATTCATGTGTTCTTCAAGAAAGTCTTGTTTTGATCCGAAAGCTTTTCGCCTAGACTCAAGTTTTGTGTTTGTTCTTGCATGATTTTCAACTACGGGTACCCAGGTCCATGTTTTCAAACTCATAGCACGAAAATCCCAGATTTGTGATGGCAGATTATGATCAAACATTCGTATTTTTCATGTTTTCACACTCATGTTCTTCATGTTCATCAACAGAGGGAAACCCAGAGTTCCCGACCTCTTTTCCTTGCATGTGGCCCTCGGGAACACACCTCGGCAGGGAGGTGTGGAACCTCGGCCTAGACCTGATTGGTGCCCAGCATGTTTTCCGAAAACATTTGTGTACATGAGAGACTTGTTTGAAAGCGCATTCAATAGGCTTTGCCATGTGTTGTAGGACTTGGGCTTGTCTCGACCCCGACGTGTGAAGAAACGATGTGAGTGGTATTTCTAATAAAGCTATGTTACACTTGTTTTGATAAATCTTGTTTTGCCTTGTTTTGAAAAGTACTTGATCTAGCATGAATGACTATCCCTATTTTGTATATCAAATGCTATCTTGTTTTGATGACTCGTCTTGAAAGTCCTTAGTTGCAGGGGACTATAATGCAACTGCACTCTTGTCTTGACAGTCCTTAGTGCTAGAGGACTCTAAACTTTCGCAGCACAGCTTGTCTTGACAGTCCTTAGTGCTAGGGGACTCTAAACTTTCGCAGCACAGCTTGTCTTGACAGTCCTTAGTGCTAGAGGACTCTAAACTTTCGCAGCACAGCTTGTCTTGACAGTCCTTAGTGCTAGAGGACTCTAAACTTTCGCAGCACAGCTTGTCTTGACAGTCCTTAGTGCTAGAGGACTATAAACTTTCGCAGCACAGCTTGTCTTGAAAGTCCATAGTTGCAGGGGACTATAATGCAACTGCACTCTTGCCTTGGGAATGTCATCACCCTCTTGTATTAAGTAGATGTAATAACATCCAAAGAACTTGAAAGGCCGGCAATGAACTTGATTTCCCTCTTGATTGTAAAGTATGCTATGTATTGTTTTGAAAGAAATCTTGGATATCAATCATGCAAACCTTTATTTCTAATATCATTCACTGAGTATCCAAGCTCACCCTCTCTATATATATATGTAGGTGATGAACAAGAAGGCATTGAGGCCTAGACGTGATAGCCGATGTGTTTTGATTGCCGATGTGTTTTGGGCGTATAGCCGACATGTTTTGGATTTGCGTTTTGCATCGTCTTGAAGATTATGCTTCTCGGCTTATGTTCTTTGTTTGTTTTGGCATATGTCGGCTTGAGAAGCCTTTTAGTCAGGATGTGTTTTGTATCTCATTCTTGCTGTACCTAAATTGTAAGACTTGTAAAGATGTTTGATGTATGACATTCCATTGGACTTATGCACGGCTCTCATGGACTATTCAGATTTTGTATATGTATATATATTGCTTCCGTACTTGTAAGCCCCATATTTTATACTCTGATTGTGTGTGATTTTTGTAAGACGGCCTTCGGTAACCTCGGGTTACTGGCCATCACGGCACCAAACTACTAGGGGCGGTTTGGGGGCGTGACAGATTGGTATCAGAGCACAAGATCCTTGTAGTACGTTAATCACACACCTTGAGTCCTAGAGAGCCTAGGATTTCCCTTAGAAGAATGTTAAGATTGCATCATATTGCTTGCTACTTGACTATGTGTACACCGTTTTGGCCTAGACGCTCGTTACTTGCATATGTGTTATCTGTTCAGCTGTTTTAAAGTCTCATCTTGCATCCCCCCCCCCTAGCACCATGAGGAGAGGTAGACCCCCGGTTGGCCGAGATCGATCGGAAGACAGGTTGGAGAGGTTGGAAAGGTTAGTCGAAGGCTTGGTTCGTGAGCAGAGACAACCTAGGCCGCAGGATACTGGTACCACTTCTATGCATGCCGAACAGACGAATGGCCGATATGCAGCTCCACCTCCTCCAGTGCCACAAGTACCTATGCAGCAAGCTTTGTATGGGAACGACACGATAACTCTAATCAGAGAGTTCAAGAAGATGAAACCGCCGAGATTTCAGGGAGGCATAGAACCAATGAAAGCCGAGGCATGGGTTTTAGAGATGGAGAAGTTGTTTGAAGTTTTCCCCAGTACAGACGCCCAGAAGGTATCTCTGGCAGCATTCACATTAGACGACGATGCTCGTAGGTGGTGGATGATGGTCCGAGAAAGCAATCCGGGTTTGACTTGGGCAAAATTTTTGGAGTTGTTCTACAACAAGCATTTTCCCCTTAGCGTCCGAGACCGAAAGACCACGGAGTTCCAGAATCTGACACAGGGGAACAAGACAGTGGCAGAGTATGATCGTGCCTTTACTGAACTAGCGAGATATGCGCCTCATATGGTTGACGACGAGTACCGAAAGGCGAGGAAGTTCGAAAGTGGGTTGCGTGGACCGATACAAGATCGGGTCAATATGCTCAATATGCCGACGTACGCCGGAGTACTGGACAAGGCCATCCTGGCTGAAGCTAATTTAAACCGATACCAGAGTTCAGGTGAGGGTCAGAGGAAGAGACAGAATTATGATAGTCGCCGAGTTCCGTTCAATGCCAAGAAGAAGATAAGCACAGACAGTTCCAGCAACTCAAATCAGGAAGGTAGCGCCAAGCCGATGTGCGCGAGTTGTGGAAAGCTACATTTCGGGGTTTGTCGTTGGGCAACAGGAGCTTGCTACGAGTGTGGCGAGATAGGCCATCGCGTGAAGGACTGCCCGAAAGCAAGGACCGATGATGGGAAGAGGACTGGAAGCACCTCGGGCTCTGCACAGAAGAATAACATCGGGGGAGTACAGGCGAGGCAGGGCAGAGTTTTCGCATTGGTGCCAGGAGACGCCTAGAATGCTGAAACAGTGGTGTCAGGTACCATTTCAATTTGTTCTCAAGATGCATACGTATTGATTGATTCGGGTTCTACGCATTCATTTGTGTCCACTATATTCGCCGAGAAGTTGGATAGAGAATTAGAACCCCTTGATTATGTATTATCTGTGTCTACTCCATCTGGGAGAAATATGATTGTTACATCCATTTATAGGGCGTGTATTGCTATGATTGAGAGTGTAGAATTGTTAGTTGATTTGATGCCATTAAACATGACTCACTTCGATGTTATATTGGGAATGGATTGGTTAGTGGCGAACCATGCATCCATTAATTGTGTTACTAAGAACGTCACATTGAAGACCCCAAGTCAAGCCGAGGTCATTTTCCAGGGTAAAGGAGTAGTACCCCCACCTTACTTAATCTCATCCATGAAGGCCTACAAGTTGATCCAAAAAGGATGTAAGGGTTATTTATGCAGTATACTAAGTGATTTGAATGGAAATGTTGAGTTAGCCGACATACCCGTTGTTGAGGAATTCCCCGACGTCTTTCCGGATGAGTTGCCTGGCCACCTTGTCGATAGAGAAATAGAGTTTACTGTGGACGTCTTGCCAGGAACACAACCTATCTCCAAAACACCCTACAGAATGGCTCCAGCCGAACTTAGAGAACTGAAATCGCAATTACAGGAATTGTTGGATAAGGGATTCGTCAGGCCGAGCACTTCACCGTGGGGAGCACCCGTTCTATTTGTTAAGAAAAAGGACGGCACCCTTCGTCTTTGCATTGACTACAGAGAACTTAATAAGGTGACCATTAAGAACAAATACCCATTGCCAAGAATCGATGATTTACTTGATCAACTACGAGGAGCACGAGTCTTTTCCAAGATTGACCTTAGGTCAGGCTACCACCAGTTGAAGGTTAAAGCCGAGGACATTGAGAAAACTGCTTTTCGGACAAGATATGGTCACTACGAATTTTTGGTAATGCCCTTCGGAGTAACCAATGCCCCAGCAGCATTCATGGACCTGATGAACAGAGTCTTTCAGCCGTACCTAGATGAGTTCGTCATTATTTTTATCGACGACATATTGATCTATTCTGGGAGTGCGAGCGAGCACGAGAATCATCTGAGACTCGCCCTGCAGACCTTGAGAGATAAGAAGTTGTACGCCAAGTTAAGTAAATGCGAGTTTTGGCTTTCCAGCATTTCATTTCTAGGGCATGTGATCAATGAAGATGGTATATCAGTTGACCCCAGTAAGATTGAAGCCATTGTGAATTGGCCGACGCCGACCAACGTGTCCGAGGTTCGTAGTTTTCTGGGTTTGGCAAGTTATTACAGAAAGTTTGTGAAGGATTTCTCGAGGATTGCAGTGCCTTTGACACAACTAACCAAGAAGGGAGCAGCTTATGAATGGACCAATGAAAGAGAATCAGCTTTCCAGGAACTGAAGACGAGGTTAGTCACAGCACCAGTTCTAGTACTACCATCAGCCAATGAGGAATTTCAGATTTACAGTGATGCTTCACATAAAGGTTTGGGTTGCGTGTTAATGCAAGAAGGTAAAGTCATAGCGTACGCGTCTCGTCAGTTGAAGCCCAATGAAAAGAATTATCCTACCCATGATTTGGAGCTAGCTGCCGTGGTTTTTGCTCTGAAGATCTGGCGTCATTACCTGTACGGAACATCTTGCCAAGTTTTCACCGACCACAAGAGTCTGAAATACTTGTTCACCCAGAAAGAGTTAAATATGAGGCAGAGAAGATGGCTCGAGCTGTTGAAGGACTACGACATGCAGATTCAGTATCACCCAGGTAAGGCAAACTCCGTAGCCGACGCATTAAGCAGGAAACTAGTCGGAAGTTTGGCGTGTCTGGCAACGGTCTCAGCGGAACCGACAATCGTTGAGGAAGTGAAGAACAGACAGATGGAAGATAAGTTCCTAAAAAGGGTAATTGATGAATTCGTCTCCAAGCCGAGGCCAGGTTACACAGTGGAAAATCAGGTGCTTAGGTTTGAAGGAAGATTGTGTGTAGCCGACGTACCAGAGTTAAAAAGGAAGATTTTACAAGAGGCCCATAGTTCCAAATTTGCCATTCATCCAGGGAGCACCAAGATGTATCGGGACGTAAAGCGGACCTTTTGGTGGCCAAACATGAAAAGAGAGATAGCCGAGTTTGTATCTCAGTGTCTGTGTTGTCAGCGAGTGAAGGCAGAACACCAGAGACCAGCAGGACTTCTTCAACCCTTGTCAATTCCTGAGTGGAAATGGGAGCACATCTCCATGGATTTCGTAGTGGGTTTGCCGAGGACGCAAAGAGGTATGGATTCCATTTGGGTTATAGTCGACAGGTTTACTAAGTCAGCTCACTTTTTGCCGGTCAAGACTACATTCAATGCCAACCGACTTGCCGAATTGTACATGAATGAGATCGTTAGGCTTCATGGTGTGCCGATGTCCATTGTGTCAGACCGAGACCCGAAGTTCGTTTCTAGATTTTGGCAGAGTCTACAAGGAGCCTTGGGAACAGAATTGAGATTTAGCACAGCCTTTCACCCCCAGACCGACGGACAGACAGAAAGAACGATTCAGACACTCGAAGACATGCTCAGACTGTGCGTGTTGGACTTCCAGGGAAGTTGGGAATCGCATTTGCCATTAGTAGAATTCGCATACAACAACAGTTATCAAGCCAGCATAGGCATGGCGCCGTATGAAGCTTTGTATGAAAGGGAGTGTAGATCGCCGATATGTTGGACTGAAGTAGGAGACAAAGCTCTAATTGGCCCCGAGTTGGTTCATATGACAACTGAAAAGATCAAACTCATTCAGCAGAGGATTAAAACTGCACAGAGTCGACAGAAGTGTTATGCCGACCAAAGAAGGAGGGAGTTAGAATTTGAAATTGGGGATCATGTATTTTTGAAGGTCTCGCCGACGACAGGAGTTTCGAGATTTGGGAAGAAGGGTAAACTTGCACCCCGATATATTGGGCCGTTTGAAATTCTTGAGAAAGTTAACACCGTTGCTTACAGACTCGCTTTGCCGCCAGATTTGAGCCAAGTCCACAGCGTGTTCCATGTTTCGATGCTGAGAAAATATATCCGAGACCCACTGCATGTAATAGACTACTCCGGGGTTGTAGTTAATGAAGACTTGGGCTACGAAGAGAAGCCGATGAGAATTATCGACAGACAAGTGAGGCAGTTGAGAAACAAGTCGATATCAATGGTGAAAATCGAATGGGAAAAACATTATGGCGAGGAGGCCACATGGGAAAAAGAAGAGGAGATGAAAATCCGTTACCCGGAGTTATTCGTAGGACAAGGTAACTTAAGTTTGGGGACCAAACTTCTTTAAGGAGGGTAGACTGTAGGAACCCACACTTCATGTCCTCATCATGTTCGTGAGCATCGGTATGATTATGACTTGTTTAGCTTGCATGTGTATGTTGTGATTTGTTTCGCTTGAGCTAATGCGATCCGTGTCTTGATTTGGAAGCCTTGTGATTTGTCTAAGTGTAGTATGCTTGTCTTGTTCCTTCCTTGATGTGAAACTTAGGTTACGCCTTGCCTGAGTTATGCTAGCCGATGTTATTCCAAGCCGAGGTCATCCTTAGTCTAGCATTAGTATCTTGAAACCCCTTGTCGACCTCAGTCCTTGCCTTGACCACATTAGCCGAGATATTACCTTGCAACCAAGTGATCTCGTCCTGGAAGTGGTATGACCTAGGCCGAGGTGTGGCGCATCTAGGCCAAGATGTGGGACAGCTTAGTCAAGTGTTGTCCTTCCTAGCCGAGGTCATTGTCACCTTAGTTGTCGAAGTCTTTGTTAGCCGATGTCACCCCTTGCCGGAGTGCCACTCCGTGTAGCTTGTTAGATATGCCTTGTTGTTGGCCGATGTCATAGTCTGTCAGAAAGCCCATACCGCTTTGCTTGTTGAACACCCTTCCACCATGCTTTGTCTGGCCTGTCAGCCACCTTTTCAGGATGAACCCAACCAGTCGCCGCCACGTGTCTCAGCAGAGGGTTAACCCCAGAACCGGGTATAGAAAACTATCATTTTAGTATCATAAACTTGCCTTGTAGAGAGAGAAGCTCTAGGAGGAAGAAAGAGTTTTAGAGTGAGGAAGTAGATCTTCAAGCTTGATTCCTAGAGATCCAACCGTTAGATCCGCGTTCCAAGGTTAGATTCTTGATCTGCTCATGATGTTCTTTATGTTTATGTTATTGCATTGCATGATTGGAAATGATTTGTAAGCCATGCATCGTTTTGAAGCTCGATTCTAGAAAGAGAAAATGACATTCATGTGTTCTTCAAGAAAGTCTTGTTTTGATCCGAAAGCTTTTCGCCTAGACTCAAGTTTTGTGTTTGTTCTTGCATGATTTTCAACTACGGGTACCCAGGTCCATGTTTTCAAACTCATAGCACGAAAATCCCAGATTTGTGATGGCAGATTATGATCAAACATTCGTATTTTTCATGTTTTCACACTCATGTTCTTCATGTTCATCAACAGAGGGAAACCCAGAGTTCCCGACCTCTTTTCCTTGCATGTGGCCCTCGGGAACACACCTCGGCAGGGAGGTGTGGAACCTCGGCCTAGACCTGATTGGTGCCCAGCATGTTTTCCGAAAACATTTGTGTACATGAGAGACTTGTTTGAAAGCGCATTCAATAGGCTTTGCCATGTGTTGTAGGACTTGGGCTTGTCTCGACCCCGACGTGTGAAGAAACGATGTGAGTGGTATTTCTAATAAAGCTATGTTACACTTGTTTTGATAAATCTTGTTTTGCCTTGTTTTGAAAAGTACTTGATCTAGCATGAATGACTATCCCTATTTTGTATATCAAATGCTATCTTGTTTTGATGACTCGTCTTGAAAGTCCTTAGTTGCAGGGGACTATAATGCAACTGCACTCTTGTCTTGACAGTCCTTAGTGCTAGAGGACTCTAAACTTTCGCAGCACAGCTTGTCTTGACAGTCCTTAGTGCTAGAGGACTCTAAACTTTCGCAGCACAGCTTGTCTTGACAGTCCTTAGTGCTAGAGGACTATAAACTTTCGCAGCACAGCTTGTCTTGAAAGTCCATAGTTGCAGGGGACTATAATGCAACTGCACTCTTGCCTTGGGAATGTCATCACCCTCTTGTATTAAGTAGATGTAATAACATCCAAAGAACTTGAAAGGCCGGCAATGAACTTGATTTCCCTCTTGATTGTAAAGTATGCTATGTATTGTTTTGAAAGAAATCTTGGATATCAATCATGCAAACCTTTATTTCTAATATCATTCACTGAGTATCCAAGCTCACCCTCTCTATATATATATGTAGGTGATGAACAAGAAGGCATTGAGGCCTAGACGTGATAGCCGATGTGTTTTGATTGCCGATGTGTTTTGGGCGTATAGCCGACATGTTTTGGATTTGCGTTTTGCATCGTCTTGAAGATTATGCTTCTCGGCTTATGTTCTTTGTTTGTTTTGGCATATGTCGGCTTGAGAAGCCTTTTAGTCAGGATGTGTTTTGTATCTCATTCTTGCTGTACCTAAATTGTAAGACTTGTAAAGATGTTTGATGTATGACATTCCATTGGACTTATGCACGGCTCTCATGGACTATTCAGATTTTGTATATGTATATATATTGCTTCCGTACTTGTAAGCCCCATATTTTATACTCTGATTGTGTGTGATTTTTGTAAGACGGCCTTCGGTAACCTCGGGTTACTGGCCATCACGGCACCAAACTACTAGGGGCGGTTTGGGGGCGTGACACAATTACTTAGGAAATTACTTAATAAAGTATTAGAAAATTACTCTGTAAATTCCAAGAAAATAACGCAGTAAATTATCTGTAAATTCTTAGTAAATTATTTAATAAATTCTAAATAAATTATTGAGTAAATTCTCAATAAATTACAAGTAAATTAATGACTCAATTATTCAGTAATTTATCAATAAATTACTCGATAAATTCTCTGTAAATTACTCAGTAAATTATTGGTAAATTCTCTGTAAATTACTTCGTAAATTCTCACTAAATTACTCAGGAAATTTCTCATTAAATTACACGTAAAATTCTCTATAAATTATTCAGCAAATTCTTAGTAATTTATCATAAAATTCTGAGTAAATTCACAAAAAATTACAAGAATTTTTTTTGGGAATTAATCAGTAAATTATGAGTAAATTACTCAAAAAATTGTCAGAAATATCTATATAAATTCAAAGTAATTTCTTAGTAAATTATTCAGCAAATTACTTCATAAATTCGTAGTAAATTCTCAAGAAACTACTCGTTAAGCTTTCAATAAATTCTCTATAAATTACATTGTAAATTATCTGTAAATTATTTAATAAATTGTAAATAAATTACTCAGAAAATTTTCAATAAATTCTAACAAAATTCTGTATAAATTTCGAGTAAATTACTCGGTAAATTCTCAATAAATTCTCTGTAAATTACTCAGTTAATTATCCATAAGTTCTCAAAAAATTCTGAGTCAATTACTTAGTAAATTACTCAGTAAATTATTAGAAAATTACTCTGTAAATTCCCAGAAAATAACGCAGTAAATTATCTGTAAATTCTTAGTAAATTATTTAATAAATTCTAAATAAATTACTGAGTAAATTCTCAATAAATTACTCCCTAAATTCTCAGTAAATTACAAGTAAATTAATGAGTGAGTTATTTTGTAATTTATCAGTAAATTACTCGATAAATTCTCTGTAAATTACTCAGTAAATTGTTGGTAAATTCTCTGTAAATTATTCAGTAAATTACTTCATAAATTGTCACTAAATTACTCAGGAAATTTCTCATTAAATTACACGTAAAATTCTCTATAAATTATTCAGCAAATTCTTAGTAATTCATCAGAAAATTCTGAGTAAATTCACAAAAAATTACAAGATTTTTTTTTGAGAATTAATCAGTAAATTATGAGTAAATTACTCAAAAAATTGTCAGAAAATTCTATATAAATTCAAAGTAATTTCTTAGTAAATTATTCAGCAAATTACTTCATAAATTCGTAGTAAATTCTCAATAAACTACTCGTTAAGCTTTCAATAAATTCTCTATAAGTTACATTGTAAATTATCTGTAAATTATTTAATAAATTGTAAATAAATTACTCAGAAAATTTTCAAAAAATTCTAAGAAAATTTTGTATAAATTCCGAGTAAATTACTCGGTAAATTCTCAATAAATTCTCTGTAAATTACTCAGTTAATTATCCATAAGTTCTCAAAAAATTTTGAGTCAATTACTTAGTAAATTACTCAGTAAATTATTAGAAAATTACTCTGTAAATTCCCAGAAAATAACGCAGTAAATTATCTGTAAATTCTTAGTAAATTATTTAATAAATTACTGAGTAAATTCTCAATAAATTACTCCCTAAATTCTCAGTAAATTACAAGTAAATTAATGAGTGAGTTATTTAGTAATTTATTAGTAAATTACTCGATAAATTCTCTGCAAATTACTCCATAAATTATTGGTAAATTCTCTGTAAATTACTCAGTAAATTACTTCGTAAATTCTCACTAAATTACTAAGGAAATTTCTCATTAAATTACACGTAAAATTCTCTATAAATTATTCAGCAAATTCTTAGTAATTTATCAGAAAATTATGAGTAAATTCACAAAAAATTACAAGAATTTTTTTTGTGAATTAATCAGTAAAATATGAGTAAATTACTCAAAAAATTGTCAGAAATATCTATATAAATTCAAAGTAATTTCTTAGTAAATTATTCAGCAAATTACTTCATAAATTCGTAGTAAATTCTCAATAAACTACTCGTTAAGCTTTCAATAAATTCTCTATAAATTACATTGTAAATTATCTTTAAATTATTTAATAAATTGTAAATAAATTACTCTGAAAATTTTCAATAAATTCTAAGAAAATTCTATATAAATTCCGAGTAAATTACTCGGTAAATTCTCAATAAATTCTCTGTAAATTACTCAGTTAATTATCCATAAGTTCTCAAAAAATTCTGAGTCAATTACTTAGTAAATTACTCAGTAAATTACTAGAAAATTACTCTGTAAATTCCCAGAAAATAACGCAGTAAATTATCTGTAAATTCTAAGTAAATTATTTAATAAATTCTAAATAAATTAATGAGTAAATTCTCAATAAATTACTCCCAAAATTCTCAGTAAATTACAAATAAATTAATGAGTGAGTTATTCAGTAATTTATCAGCAAATTACTCGATAAATTCTCTGTAAATTACTCAGTAAATTGTTGGTAAATTATCTGTGAATTACTCAGTAAATTACTTCGTAAATTCTCACTAAATTACTCAGCAAATTTCTCATTAAATTACACGTAAAATTCTCTATAAATTATTCAGCAAATTCTTAGTAATTTATCATAAAATTCTGAGTAAATTCACAAAAAATTACAAGAATTTTTTTTGTGAATTAATCAGTAAATTATGAGTAAATTACTCAAAAAATTGTCAGAAAATTCTATATAAATTCAAAGTAATTTCTTAGTAAATTCTCAATAAACTACTCGTTAAGCTTTCAATAAATTCTCTATAAATTACATTGTAAATTATCTATAAATTATTTAATAAATTGTAAATAAATTACTCCGAAAATTTTCAATAAATTCTAAGAAAATTCTGTATAAATTCTGAGTAAATTACTCGGTAAATTCTCAATAAATTCTCTGTGAATTACTCAGTTAATTATCCATAAGTTCTCAAAATATTCTGAGTCAATTACTTAGGAAATTACTTAATAAAGTATTAGAAAATTACTCTGTAAATTCCAAGAAAATAACGCAGTAAATTCTCTGTAAATTCTTAGTAAATTATTTAATAAATTCTAAATAAATTATTGAGTAAATTCTCAATAAATTACAAGTAAATTAATGACTCAATTATTCAGTAATTTATCAATAAATTACTCGATAAATTCTCTGTAAATTACTCAGTAAATTATTGGTAAATTCTCTGTAAATTACTTCGTAAATTCTCACTAAATCACTCAGGAAATTTCTCATTAAATTACACGTAAAATTCTCTATAAATTATTCAGCAAATTCTTAGTAATTTATCATAAAATTCTGAGTAAATTCACAAAAAATTACAAGAATTTTTTTTGGGAATTAATCAGTAAATTATGAGTAAATTACTCAAAAAATTGTCAGAAATATCTATATAAATTCAAAGTAATTTCTTAGTAAATTATTCAGCAAATTACTTCATAAATTCGTAGTAAATTCTCAAGAAACTACTCGTTAAGCTTTCAATAAATTCTCTATAAATTACATTGTAAATTATCTGTAAATTATTTAATAAATTGTAAATAAATTACTCAGAAAATTTTCAATAAATTCTAACAAAATTCTGTATAAATTTCGAGTAAATTACTCGGTAAATTCTCAATAAATTCTCTGTAAATTACTCAATTAATTATCCATAAGTTCTCAAAAAATTCTGAGTCAATTACTTAGTAAATTACTCAGTAAATTATTAGAAAATTACTCTGTAAATTCCCAGAAAATAACGCAGTAAATTATCTGTAAATTCTTAGTAAATTATTTAATAAATTCTAAATAAATTACTGAGTAAATTCTCAATAAATTACTCCCTAAATTCTCAGTAAATTACAAGTAAATTAATGAGTGAGTTATTTAGTAATTTATCAGTAAATTACTCGATAAATTCTCTGTAAATTACTCAGTAAATTGTTGGTAAATTCTCTGTAAATTATTCAGTAAATTACTTCATAAATTCTCACTAAATTACTCAGGAAATTTCTCATTAAATTACACGTAAAATTCTCTAAAAATTATTAAGGAAATTCTTAGTAATTCATCAGAAAATTCTGAGTAAATTCACAAAAAATTACAAGATTTTTTTTTGAGAATTAATCAGTAAATTATGAGTAAATTACTCAAAAAATTGTCAGAAAATTCTATATAAATTCAAAGTAATTTCTTAGTAAATTATTCAGCAAATTACTTCATAAATTCGTAGTAAATTCTCAATAAACTACTCGTTAAGCTTTCAATAAATTCTCTATAAGTTACATTGTAAATTATCTGTAAATTATTTAATAAATTGTAAATAAATTACTCAGAAAATTTTCAAAAAATTCTAAGAAAATTCTGTATAAATTCCGAGTAAATTACTCGGTAAATTCTCAATAAATTCTATGTAAATTACTCAGTTAATTATCCATAAGTTCTCAAAAAATTTTGAGTCAATTACTTAGTAAATTACTCAGTAAATTATTAGAAAATTACTCTGTAAATTCCCAGAAAATAACGCAGTAAATTATCTGTAAATTCTTAGTAAATTATTTAATAAATTACTGAGTAAATTCTCAATAAATTACTCCCTAAATTCTCAGTAAATTATAGGTAAATTAATGAGTGAGTTATTTAGTAATTTATCAGTAAATTACTCGATAAATTCTCTGCAAATTACTCAATAAATTATTGGTAAATTCTCTGTAAATTACTCAGTAAATTACTTCGTAAATTCTCACTAAATTACTAAGGAAATTTCTCATTAAATTACACGTAAAATTCTCTATAAATTATTCAGCAAATTCTTAGTAATTTATCAGAAAATTATGAGTAAATTCACAAAAAATTACAAGAATTTTTTTTGTGAATTAATCAGTAAAATATGAGTAAATTACTCAAAAAATTGTCAGAAATATCTATATAAATTCAAAGTAATTTCTTAGTAAATTATTCAGCAAATTACTTCATAAATTCGTAGTAAATTCTCAATAAACTACTCGTTAAGCTTTCAATAAATTCTCTATAAATTACATTGTAAATTATCTTTAAATTATTTAATAAATTGTAAATAAATTACTCTGAAAATTTTCAATAAATTCTAAGAAAATTCTGTATAAATTCCGAGTAAATTACTCGGTAAATTCTCAATAAATTCTCTGTAAATTACTCAGTTAATTATCCATAAGTTCTCAAAAAATTCTGAGTCAATTACTTAGTAAATTACTCAGTAAATTACTAGAAAATTACTCTGTAAATTCCCAGAAAATAACGCAGTAAATTATCTGTAAATTCTTAGTAAATTATTTAATAAATTCTAAATAAATTAATGAGTAAATTCTCAATAAATTACTCCCAAAATTCTCAGTAAATTACAAATAAATTAATGAGTGAGTTATTCAGTAATTTATCAGCAAATTACTCGATAAATTCTCTGTAAATTACTCAGCAAAATTGTTGGTAAATTATCTGTGAATTACTCAGTAAATTACTTCGTAAATTCTCACTAAATTACTCAGGAAATTTCTCATTAAATTACACGTAAAATTCTCTATAAATTATTCAGCAAATTCTTAGTAATTTATCATAAAATTCTGAGTAAATTCACAAAAAATTACAAGAATTTTTTTTGTGAATTAATCAGTAAATTATGAGTAAATTACTCAAAAAATTGTCAGAAAATTCTATATAAATTCAAAGTAATTTCTTAGTAAATTCTCAATAAACTACTCGTTAAGCTTTCAATAAATTCTCTATAAATTACATTGTAAATTATCTATAAATTATTTAATAAATTATAAATAAATTACTCCGAAAATTTTCAATAAATTCTAAGAAAATTCTGTATAAATTCTGAGTAAATTACTCGGTAAATTCTCAATAAATTCTCTGTGAATTACTCAGTTAATTATCCATAAGTTCTCAAAAAATTCTGAGTCAATTACTTAGGAAATTACTTAATAAAGTATTAGAAAATTACTCTGTAAATTCCAAGAAAATAACGCAGTAAATTCTCTGTAAATTCTTAGTAAATTATTTAATAAATTCTAAATAAATTATTGAGTAAATTCTCAATAAATTACAAGTAAATTAATGACTCAATTATTCAGTAATTTATCAATAAATTACTCGATAAATTCTCTGTAAATTACTCAGTAAATTATTGGTAAATTCTCTGTAAATTACTTCGTAAATTCTCACTAAATTACTCAGGAAATTTCTCATTAAATTACACGTAAAATTCTCTATAAATTATTCAGCAAATTCTTAGTAATTTATCAGAAAATTCTGAGTAAATTCACAAAAAATTACAAGAATTTTTTTTGGGAATTAATCAGTAAATTATGAGTAAATTACTCAAAAAATTGTCAGAAATATCTATATAAATTCAAAGTAATTTCTTAGTAAATTATTCAGCAAATTACTTCATAAATTCGTAGTAAATTCTCAAGAAACTACTCGTTAAGCTTTCAATAAATTCTCTATAAATTACATTGTAAATTATCTGTAAATTATTTAATAAATTGTAAATAAATTACTCAGAAAATTTTCAATAAATTCTAACAAAATTCTGTATAAATTCCGAGTAAATTACTCGATAAATTCTCAATAAATTCTCTGTAAATTACTCAGTTAATTATCCATAAGTTCTCAAAAAATTCTGAGTCAATTACTTAGTAAATTACTCAGTAAATTATTAGAAAATTACTCTGTAAATTCCCAGAAAATAACGCAGTAAATTATCTGTAAATTCTTAGTAAATTATTTAATAAATTCTAAATAAATTACTTAGTAAATTCTCAATAAATTACTCCCTAAATTCTCAGTAAATTACAAGTAAATTAATGAGTGAGTTATTTAGTAATTTATCAGTAAATTACTCGATAAATTCTCTGTAAATTACTCAGTAAATTGTTGGTAAATTCTCTGTAAATTATTCAGTAAATTACTTCATAAATTCTCACTAAATTACTCAGGAAATTTCTCATTAAATTACACGTAAAATTCTCTAAAAATTATTAAGGAAATTCTTAGTAATTCATCAGAAAATTCTGAGTAAATTCACAAAAAATTACAAGATTTTTTTTTGAGAATTAATCAGTAAATTATGAGTAAATTACTCAAAAAACTGTCAGAAAATTCTATATAAATTCAAAGTAATTTCTTAGTAAATTATTCAGCAAATTACTTCATAAATTCGTAGTAAATTCTCAATAAACTACTCGTTAAGCTTTCAATAAATTCTCTATAAGTTATATTGTAAATTATCTGTAAATTATTTAATAAATTGTAAATAAATTACTCAGAAAATTTTCAAAAATTTCTAAGAAAATTCTGTATAAATTCCAAGTAAATTACTCGGTAAATTCTCAATAAATTCTATGTAAATTACTCAGTTAATTATCCATAAGTTCTCAAAAAATTTTGAGTCAATTACTTAGTAAATTACTCAGTAAATTATTAGAAAATTACTCTGTAAATTCCCAGAAAATAACGCAGTAAATTATCTGTAAATTCTTAGTAAATTATTTAATAAATTACTGAGTAAATTCTCAATAAATTACTCCCTAAATTCTCAGTAAATTACAAGTAAATTAATGAGTGAGTTATTTAGTAAATTATCAGTAAATTACTCGATAAATTCTCTGCAAATTACTCAATAAATTATTGGTAAATTCTCTGTAAATTACTCAGTAAATTACTTCGTAAATTCTCACTAAATTACTAAGGAAATTTCTCATTAAATTACACGTAAAATTCTCTATAAATTATTCAGCAAATTCTTAGTAATTTATCAAAAAATTATGAGTAAATTCACAAAAAATTACAAGAATTTTTTTGTGAAGTAATCAGTAAAATATGGGTAAATTACTCAAAAAATTGTCAGAAATATCTATATAAATTCAAAGTAATTTCTTAGTAAATTATTCAGCAAATTACTTCATAAATTCGTAGTAAATTCTCAATAAACTACTCGTTAAGCTTTCAATAAATTCTCTATAAATTACATTGTAAATTATCTTTAAATTATTTAATAAATTGTAAATAAATTACTCAGAAAATTTTCAAAAAATTCTAAGAAAATTCTGTATAAATTCTGAGTAAATTACTCGGTAAATTCTCAACAAAATTCTCTGTAAATTACTCAGTTAATTATCCATAAGTTCTCAAAAAATTCTGAGTCAATTACTTAGTAAATTACTCAGTAAATTTCTGGAAAATTACTCTGTAAATTCCCAGAAAATAACGCAGTAAATTATCTGTAAATTCTTAGTAAATTATTTAATAAATTCTAAATAAATTACTGAGTAAATTCTAAATAAATTACTCCCAAAATTCTCAGTAAATTACAAGTAAATTAATGAGTGAGTTATTTAGTAATTTATCAATAAATTACTCGATAAATTCTCTGTAAATTACTCAGTAAATTTTCTGTAAATTCTCTGTAAATTACTCAGTAAATTACTTTGTAAATTCTCACTAAATTACTCAGGAAATTTCTCATTAAATCACACGTAAAATTCTCTATAAATTATTCAGCAAATTCTTAGTAATTTATCAGAAAATTCTGAGTAAATTCACAAAAAATTACAAGAATTTTTTTTGTGAATTAATCAGTAAATTATGAGTAAATTACTCAAAAAATTGTCAGAAAATTCTATATAAATTCAAAGTAATTTCTTAGTAAATTATTCAGCAAATTACTTCATAAATTCGTAGTAAATTCTCAATAAACTACTCGTTAAGCTTTCAATAAATTCTCTATAAATTACATTGTAAATTATCTGTAAATTATTTAATAAATTTTAAATAAATTACTCAGAAAATTTTCAATAAATTCTAACAAAATTCTGTATAAATTCCGAGTAAATTACTCGGTAAATTCTCAATAAATTCTCTGTAAATTACTCAGTTAATTATCCATAAGTTCTCAAAAAATTCTGAGTCAATTACTTAGTAAATTACTCAGTAAATTATTAGAAAATTACTCTGTAAATTCCCAGAAAATAACGCAGTAAATTATCTGTAAATTCTTAGTAAATTATTTAATAAATTCTAAATAAATTACTGAGTAAATTCTCAGTAAATTACAAGTAAATTAATGAGTGAGTTATTTAGTAATTTATCAGTAAATTAATCGATAAATTCTCTGTAAATTACTCAGTAAATTGTTGGTAAATTCTCTGTAAATTATTCAGTAAATTACTTCATAAATTCTCACTAAATTACTCAGGAAATTTCTCATTAAATTACACGTAAAATTCTCTAAAAATTATTAAGGAAATTCTTAGTAATTCATCAGAAAATTCTGAGTAAATTCACAAAAAATTACAAGATTTTTTTTTGAGAATTAATCAGTAAATTATGAGTAAATTACTCAAAAAATTGTCAGAAAATTCTATATAAATTCAAAGTAATTTCTTAGTAAATTATTCAGCAAATTACTTCATAAATTCGTAGTAAATTCTCAATAAACTACTCGTTAAGCTTTCAATAAATTCTCTATAAGTTACATTGTAAATTATCTGTAAATTATTTAATAAATTGTAAATAAATTACTCAGAAAATTTTCAAAAAATTCTAAGAAAATTCTGTATAAATTCCGAGTAAATTACTCGGTAAATTCTCAATAAATTCTATGTAAATTACTTAGTTAATTATCCATAAGTTCTCAAAAACTTTTGAGTCAATTACTTAGTAAATTACTCAGTAAATTATTAGAAAATTACTCTGTAAATTCACAGAAAATAACGCAGTAAATTATCTGTAAATTCTTAGTAAATTATTTAATAAATTACTGAGTAAATTCTCAATAAATTACTCCCTAAATTCTCAGTAAATTACAAGTAAATTAATGAGTGAGTTATTTAGTAATTTATCAGTAAATTACTCGATAAATTCTCTGCAAATTACTCAATAAATTATTGGTAAATTCTCTGTAAATTACTCAGTAAATTACTCCGTAAATTCTCACTAAATTACTAAGGAAATTTCTCATTAAATTACACGTAAAATTCTCTATAAATTATTCAGCAAATTCTTAGTAATTTATCAGAAAATTATGAGTAAATTCACAAAAAATTACAAGAATTTTTTTTGTGAATTAATCAGTAAAATATGAGTAAATTACTCAAAAAATTGTCAGAAATATCTATATAAATTCAAAGTAATTTCTTAGTAAATTATTCAGCAAATTACTTCATAAATTCGTAGTAAATTCTCAATAAACTACTCGTTAAGCTTTCAATAAATTCTCTATAAATTACATTGTAAATTATCTTTAAATTATTTAATAAATTGTAAATAAATTACTCAGAAAATTTTCAAAAAATTCTAAGAAAATTCTGTATAAATTCTGAGTAAATTACTCGGTAAATTCTCAACAAAATTCTCTGTAAATTACTCAGTTAATTATCCATAAGTTCTCAAAAAATTCTGAGTCAATTACTTAGTAAATTACTCAGTAAATTTCTGGAAAATTACTCTGTAAATTCCCAGTAAATAACGCAGTAAATTATCTGTAAATTCTTAGTAAATTATTTAATAAATTCTAAATAAATTAATGAGTAAATTCTCAATAAATTACTCCCAAAATTCTCAGTAAATTACAAGTAAATTAATGAGTGAGTTATTTAGTAATTTATCAATAAATTACTCTGTAAATTCTCTGTAAATTACTCAGTAAATTACTTTGTAAATTCTCACTAAATTACTCAGGAAATTTCTCATTAAATTACACGTAAAATTCTCTATAAATTATTCAGCAAATTCTTAGTAATTTATCAGAAAATTCTGAGTAAATTCACAAAAAATTACAAGAATTTTTTTTTTGAATTAATCAGTAAATTATGGGTAAATTACCCAAAAAATTGTCAGAAAATTCTATATAAATTCAAAGTAATTTCTTAGTAAATTATTCACCAAATTACTTCATAAATTCGTAGTAAATTCTCAATAAACTACTCGTTAAGCTTTCAATAAATTCTCTATAAATTACATTGTAAATTATCTGTAAATTATTTAATAAATTGTAAATAAATTACTCAGAAAAATTTCAATAAATTCTAAGAAAATTCTGTATAAATTTCGAGTAAATTTCACGGTAAATTCCCAATAAATTCTCTGTAAATTACTCAGTTAATTATCCATAAGTACTCAAAAAATTCTGAGTCAATTACTTAGTAAATTACTCAGTAAATTATTAGAAAATTACACTGTAAATTACTGAGTAAATTCTCAATAAATTACTCCCTAAATTCTCAGTAAATTACAAATAAATTAATGAGTGAGTTATTCAGTAATTTATCAGCAAATTACTCGATAAATTCTCTGTAAATTACTCAGTAAATTATTGGTAAATTCTCTGTAAATTACTCAGTAAATTACTTCGTAAATTCTCACTAAATTACTCAGGAAATTTCTCATTAAATTAGACGTAAAATTCTCGATAAATTATTCAGCAAATTCTTAGTAATTTATCAGAAAATTCTGAGTAAATTCACAAAAAATTACAAGAATGTTTTTTGTGAATTAATCCGTAAATTATGAGTAAATTACTCAAAAAATTGTCAGAAAATTCTATATAAATTCAAAGTAATTTCTTAGTAAATTCTCAATAAACTACTCGTTAAGCTTTCAATAAATTCTCTATAAATTACATTGTAAATTATCTATAAATTATTTAATAAATTGTAAATAAATTACTCCGAAAATTTTCAATAAATTCTAAGAAAATTTTGTATAAATTCTGAGTAAATTACTCGGTAAATTCTCAATAAATTCTCTGTGAATTACTCAGTTAATTATCCATAAGTTCTCAAAAAATTCTGAGTCAATTACTTAGGAAATTACTTAATAAAGTATTAGAAAATTACTCTCTAAATTCCAAGAAAATAACGCAGTAAATTATCTGTAAATTCTTAGTAAATTATTTAATAAATTCTAAATAAATTATTGAGTAAATTCTCAATAAATTACAAGTAAATTAATGACTCAATTATTCAGTAATTTATCAATAAATTACTCGATAAATTCTCTGTAAATTACTCAGTAAATTATTGGTAAATTCTATGTAAATTACTTCGTAAATTCTCACTAAATTACTCAGGAAATTTCTCATTAAATTACAGGTAAATTCTCTATAAATTATTCAGCAAATTCTTAGTAATTTATCAGAAAATTCTGAGTAAATTCACAAAAAATTACAAGAATTTTTTTTGGGAATTAATCAGTAAATTATGAGTAAATTACTCAAAAAATTGTCAGAAATATCTATATAAATTCAAAGTAATTTCTTAGTAAATTATTCAGCAAATTACTTCATAAATTCGTAGTAAATTCTCAAGAAACTACTCGTTAAGCTTTCAATAAATTCTCTATAAATTACATTGTAAATTATCTGTAAATTATTTAATAAATTGTAAATAAATTACTCAGAAAATTTTCAATAAATTCTAAGAAAATTCTGTATAAATTCCGAGTAAATTACTCGGTAAATTCTCAATAAATTCTCTGTAAATTACTCAGTTAATTATCCATAAGTTCTCAAAAAATTCTGAGTCAATTACTTAGTAAATTACTCAGTAAATTATTAGAAAATTACTCTGTAAATTCCCAAAAAATAACGCAGTATATTATCTGTAAATTCTTAGTAAATTATTTAATAAATTCTAAATAAATTACTGAGTAAATTCTCAATAAATTACTCCCTAAATTCTCAGTAAATTACAAGTAAATTAATGAGTGAGTTATTTAGTAATTTCTCAGTAAATTACTCGAAAAATTCTCTGTAAATTACTCAGTAAATTGTTGGTAAATTCTCTGTAAATTATTCAGTAAATTACTTCATAAATTCTCACTAAATTACTCAGGAAATTTCTCATTAAATTACATGTAAAATTCTCTAAAAATTATTAAGGAAATTCTAAGTAATTCATCAGAAAATTCTGAGTAAATTCACAAAAAATTACAAGAATTTTTTTTGTGAATTAATCAGTAAATTATGAGTAAATTACTCAAAAAATTGTCAGAAAATTCTATATAAATTCAAAGTAATTTCTTAGTAAATTATTCAACAAATTACTTCATAAATTCGTAGTAAATTCTCAATAAACTACTCGTTAAGCTTTCAATAAATTCTCTATAAGTTACATTGTAAATTATCTGTAAATTATTTAATAAATTGTAAATAAATTACTCAGAAAATTTTCAATAAATTCTAAGAAAATTCTGTATAAATTCCGAGTAAATTACTCGGTAAATTCTCAATAAATTCTCTTTAAATTACTCAGTTAATTATCCATAAGTTCTCAAAAAATTCTGAGTCAATTACTTAGTAAATTACTCAGTAAATTATTAGAAAATTACTCTGTAAATTCCCAGAAAATAACGCATTAAATTATCTGTAAATTCTTAGTAAATTATTTAATAAATTCTAAATAAATTACTGAGTAAATTCTCAATAAATTACTCCCTAAATTCTCAGTAAATTACAAGTAAATTAATGAGTGAGTTATTTAGTAATTTATCTGTAAATTACTCGATAAATTCTCTGCAAATTACTCAGTAAATTATTGGTAAATTCTCTGTAAATTACCCAGTAAATTACTTCGTAAATTCTCACTAAATTACTCAGGAAATTTCTCATTAAATTACACGTAAAATTCTCTATAAATTATTCAGCAAATTCTTAGTAATTTATTAGAAAATTCTGAGTAAATTCACAAAAAATTACAAGAATTTTTTTTGTGAATTAATCATTAAAATATGAGTAAATTACTCAAAAAATTGTCAGAAATATCTATATAAATTCAAAGTAATTTCTTAGTAAATTATTCAGCAAATTACTTCATAAATTCGTAGTAAATTCTCAATAAACTACTCGTTAAGCTTTCAATAAATTCTCTATAAATTACATTGTAAATTATCTGTAAATTATTTAATAAATTGTAAATAAATTACTCAGAAAATTTTCAATAAATTCTAAGAAAATTCTGTATAAATTATGAGTAAATTACTCTTAAATTCTCAATAAATTCTCTGTAAATTACTCAGTTAATTATCCATAAGTTCTCAAAAAATTCTGAGTCAATTACTTAGTAAATTACTCAGTAAATTATTAGAAAATTACTCTGTAAATTCCCAGAAAATAACGCAGTAAATTATCTGTAAATTCTTAGTAAATTATTTCATAAATTCTAAATAAATTACTGAGTAAATTCTCAATAAATTACAACCTAAATTCTCAGTAAATTACAAGTAAATTAATTAGTAATTTATTAGTAAATTACTCGATAAATTCCCTGTAATTACTCAGTAAATTACTTCGTAAATTCTCAATAAATTACTCAGGAAATTTCTCATTAAATTACCCGTAAAATTCTCTATAAATTATTCAGCAAATTCTTAGTAATTTATCAGAAAATTCTGAGTAAATTCACAAAAAATTACAAGAATTTTTTTTTGTGAATTAATCAGTAAATTACGAGTAAATAACTCAAAAAATTGTCAGAAAATTCTATATAAATTCAAAGTAATTTCTTAGTAAATTATTCAGCAAATTACTTCATAAAATCGTAGTAAATTCTCAATAAACTACTCGTTAAGCTTTCAATAAATTCTCTATAAATTACATTGTAAATTATCCATAAATTATTTAATAAATTGTAAATAAATTACTCAGAAAATTTTCAATAAATTCTAAGAAAATTCTGTATAAATTCCGAGTAAATTACTCGGTAAATTCTCAATAAATTCTCTGTGAATTATTCAGTTAATTATCCAGAATTTCTCAAAAAATTCTGAGTCAATTACTTAGGAAATTACTCAATAAAGTATTAGAAAATCACTCTGTAAATTCCAAGAAAATAACGCAGTAAATTATTTGTAAATTCTAAGTAAATTATTTAATAAATTCTAAATAAATTATTGAGTACATTCTCAATAAATTACAAGTAAATTAATGAGTGAATTATTCAGTAATTTATCAATAAATTACTCGATAAATTCTCAGTAAATTACTCAATAAATTATTGGTAAATTCTCTGTAAATTACTTCGTAAATTCTCACTAAATTACTCCGGAAATTTCTCATTAAATTACACGTAAAATTCTCTATAAATTATTCAGCAAATTCTTAGTAATTTATCAGAAAATTCTGAGTAAATTCACAAAAAATTACAAGAATTTTTTTTGTGAATTAATCAGTAAATTATGAGTAAATTACTCAAAAAATTGTAAGAAAATTCTATATAAATTCAAAGTAATTTCTTAGTAAATTATTCAGCAAATTACTTCATAAATTCGTAGTAAATTCTCAACAAATTACTTGTTAAGCTTTCAATAAATTCTCTATAAATTACATTGTAAATTATCTTTAAATTATTTAATAAATTGTAAATAAATTACTCAAAAAATTTTCAATAAATTCTAAGAAAATTCTGTATAAATTCCAAGTAAATTACTCGGTAAATTCTCAATAAATTCTCTGTAAATTACTCAGTTAATTATCCATAAGTTCTCAAAAAATTCTGAGTCAATTACTTAGTAAATTACTCAGTAAATTATTAGAAAATTACTCTGTAAATTCCCAGAAAATAACGCAGTAAATTATCTATAAATTCTTAGTAAATTATTTAATAAATTCTAAATAAATTACTGAGTAAATTCTCAATAAATTACTCCCTAAATTCTCAGTAAATTACAAGTAAATTAATGAGTGAGTTATTTAGTAATTTATCAGTAAATTACTCGACAAATTCTTTGTAAATTACTCAGTAAATTATTGGTAAATTCTCTGTAAATTACTCAGTAAATTACTTCGTAAATTCTCACTAAATTACTCAGGAAATTTCTCATTAAATTACACGTAAAATTCTCTATAAATTATTCAGCAAATTCTTAGTAATTTATCAGAAAATTCTGAGTAAATTCACAAAAAATTACAAGAATTTTTTTTGGGAATTAATCAGTAAATTATGAGTAAATTACTCAAAAAATTTTCAGAAATATCTATATAAATTCAAAGTAATTTCTTAGTAAATTATTCAGCAAATTACTTCATAAATTCGTAGTAAATTCTCAAGAAACTACTCGTTAAGCTTTCAATAAATTCTCTATAAATTACATTGTAAATTATCTGTAAATTATTTAATAAATTGTAAATAAATTACTCAGAAAATTTTCAATAAATTCTAAGAAAATTCTGTATAAATTCTGAGTAAATTACTCGGTAAATTCTCAATAAATTCTCTGTAAATTACTCAGTTAATTATCCTTACGTTCTCAAGAAATTCTGAGTCAATTACTCAGTAAATTACTCAGTAAATTATTAGAAAATTACTCTGTAAATTCCCAGAAAATAACGCAGTAAATTATCTGTAAATTCTTAGTAAATTATTTAATAAATTCTAAATAAATTACTGAGTAAATTCTCAATAAATTACTCCCTAAATTCTCAGTAAATTACAAGTAAATTAATGAGTGAGTTATTTAGTAATTTATCAGTAAATTACTCGATAAATTTCTGTAAATTACTCAGTAAATTATTGGTAAATTCTCTGTAAATTACTTAGTAAATTACTTTATAAATTCTCACTAAATTACTCAGGAAATTTCTCATTAAATTACACGTAAAATTCTCTTTAAATTATTCAGCAAATTCTTAATAATTTATCAGAAAATTTTGAGTAAATTCACAAAAAATTACAAGAATTTTTTTTGTGAATTAATCAGTAAATTATGAGTAAATTACTCAAAAAATTGTCAGAAAATTCTATATAAATTCAAAGTAATTTCTTAGTAAAGTATTCAGCAAATTACTTCATAAATTCGTAGTAAATTCTCAATAAACTACTTGTTAAGCTTTCAATAAATTCTCTATATGTTACATTGTAAATTATCTGTAAATTATTTAATAAATTGTAAATAAATTACTCAGAAAATTTTCAATAAATTCTAAGAAAATTTTGTATAAATTCCGAGTAAATTACTCGGTAAATTCTCAATAAATTCTCTGTGAATTACTCAGTTAATTATCCATAAGTTCTCAAAAAATTATGAGTCAATTACTTAGTAAATTACTCAGTAAATTATTAGAAAATTACTCTGTAAATTCCCAGAAAATAACGCAATAAATTATCTGTAAATTCTTAGTAAATTATTTAATAAATTCTAAATAAATTACTGAGTAAATTCTCAATAAATTTGTCACGCCCCCAAACCGCCCCTAGTAGTTTGGTGCCGTGATGGCCAGTAATCCGAGATTACCGAAGGCCGACTTACAAGAATCACACACAATCAGAGTATAAAATATGGGGCTTACAAGTGCGGAAGCAACATATATATATATATATATATATATGCTGAATCTAAATAGCCCATGAGAGCCGTGCTTAAGTCCAATGAAATGACATACATTTTTACAAAGTCTTACAACTTAGATACAATAAGGAAATGAGATACAAAATACATCTTGACCAAAAGGCTTCTCAAGCCGACATATACAAGTGCACATGAAATATAAGCTAAGAAGCATAATCTTCAAGATGGTACAAAATGCTAATCCAAAACACGTCGGCAATGCACCCAAAAACACATCGGCTACACGTCTAGGCCTCATTGCCATCTTGCTCATCACCTACATATATATAGAGAGGGTGAGCTTGGATACTCAGTGAATGATATTAGAAATAAAGGTTTTGCATGATTGATATCCAAGATTTCTTTCAAAACAATACATAGCATACTTTTCAATCAAGGGGGAAAAATCGTGTTCATTGCCGGCCTTTCAAGTTCCTTGGATGTTAATAACATCTACACATTACCAGGGGTGATGGCATATCAAGACAGGAGTGCAGTTGCATTATAGTCCCCTGCAACTAAGGACTTTCAAGACAAGAGTGCAGTTGCATTATAGTCCCCTGCAACTAAGGACTTTCAAGACAAGAGTGCAGTTGCATTATAGTCCCCTGCAACTAAGGACTTTCAAGACATGCCATCAAAACAAGATAGTGTTTGATATACAAATAGGGATAGTCATTCATGCTAAAATCAAATACTTTCTGTCAAAACCAAGCAAAACGAGATTTATCAAAACAAGTATAACATAGCTTTATTAAAAATACCACTCACATAGTTCTTCACACGTCGGGGTCGAGACAAGCCCAAGTCCTACAAACACAGGGCAAAGCCTATTGAATGCACTTTCAAACAAGTCTCTTATGTATGCAAATGATCTCGGAAAAGCATGCTGGGCACTAACCAGGTCTAGGCCGAGGTTCCACACCTCCTTGCCGAGGTGTGTCCCCGAGGGCCACATGCAAGGAAAAGAGGTTGGGAACTCTGGGTTTCCCTCTGCTGATGAACATGAAGAACATGAGTGTGAAAACATGAATGTTCAATCACAATCTGTTATCACAAATCTGGGATTTTCATGCTACGAGTTTGAAAACATGGACCTGGGTACCCGTACTTGAAGTTCTTGTGGAAATAAACACAAAAACATGATTCTTTATGCAAGCTTTCGGATCAAAACAAGACTTTTTCTTGAAGAACACATAAATGTCATTTTCTCTTTCTAAAACCGAACTCCAAAACAATGCATGGCTTACAAATCATATCCGATCATGCAATGCAATAACATGAACATAAAGAACATCATGAGCAGATCAAGAATCTAACCTTAGAACACGGATCAAACGGTTCGATCTCTAGGAATCAAGCTTGAAGATTTACTTTCTCACTCTAAAACTCCTTCTTCCTCCTAGAGTTTCTCTCTCTACAAGGCAAGGTTATGATTCCAAATGATAGTTTTCTTTACCCGGTTCTGGGGTTAACCCTCTGCTGAGACACGTGGCGGCGACTGGTTGGGTTTTCCCTGAAAAGGTGGCTGACAGACCAGACAAAGCATGGTGGAAGGGTGTTCAACAAGTAAAGCGGTATGGGCTCTCTGACGAGGCAATGACATCGGCTAATAACAAGGCGTATCTAACAAACTACACGGAATGGCACTCCGGCAAGGGGTGACATCGGCTAACAAAAGGACTTCGGCAACTAAGGTGACAATGACCTCGGCTAGGTAGGACAACACTTGACTAAGCTGTGCCACATCTTGGCCTAGATGCGCCACACCTCGGTCTAGGTCATACCACTCCAGGACGAGATCACTTGGGCGCAAGGTAACATCTCGGCTAATGTGTCAAGGCAAGGACGGAGGTCAACAAGAGGTTCCAAGATACTTCTAGACTGAGGATGACCTCGGCTTGGAATGATCTAGGCATAACGTAACCTAGGCTTGGAATAACACCGGCTAACATAACTTAGGCAAGGTGTGACCTAAGTTTCACATCAAGGAAGGAACAAGACAAGCACACAACACTTAGACAAATCACAAGGTTTCAAAACAAGGCATGGATCTCGCTCGCTTAAGCGAAACAAGTCACAAACATACACATGCAAGCTTAACAAGCCATAATCATACAGATGCTCATGAACATGACGAAGACATAAAATGTGGGTTCCTACAAAATTACTCCCTGAATTCTCAGTAAATTACAAGTAAATTAATGAGTGAGTTATTTAGTAATTTATCAGTAAATTACTCGATAAATTCTCTGTAAATTACTCAATAAATTATTGGTAAATTCTCTGTAAATTACTCAGTAAATTACTTCGTAAATTCTCACTAAATTACTCAGGAAATTTCTCATTAAATTACACGTAAAATTCTCTATAAATTATTCAGCAAATTCTTAGTAATTTATCAGAAAATTCTGAGTAAATTCACAAAAAATTACAAGAATTTTTTTTGTGAATTAATCAGTAAATTATGAGTAAATTACTCGAAAAATTGTCAGAAAATTCTATATAAATTCAACGTAATTTCTTCGTAAATTATTCAGCAAATTACTTCATAAATTCGCAGTAAATTCTCAATAAACTACTCGTTAAGCTTTCAATAAATTCTCTATAAGTTACATTGTAAATTATCTGTAAATTATTTAATAAATTGTAAATAAATTACTCAGAAAATTTTCAATAAATTCTAAGAAAATTCTGTATAAATTCTGAGTAAATTACTCGGTAAATTCTCAATAAATTCTCTGTAAATTACTCAGTTAATTATCCATAAGTTCTCAAAAAATTCTGAGTCAATTACTTAGTAAATTACTCAGTAAATTATTAGAAAATTACTCTGTAAATTCTCAGAAAATAACGCAATAAATTATCTGTAAATTCTTAGTAAATTATTTAATAAATTCTAAATAAATTACTGAGTAAATTCTCAATAAATTACTGCCTGAATTCTCAGTAAATTACAAGTTAATTAATGAGTGAGTTATTTAGTAATTTATCAGTAAATTACTCGATAAATTCTCTGTAAATTACTCAGTAAATTATTGGTAAATTCTCTGTAAATTACTCAGTAAATTACTTCGTAAATTCTCACTAAATTACTCAGGAAATTTCTCATTAAATTACACGTAAAATTCTCTATAAATTATTCAACAAATTCTTAGTAATTTATCAGAAAATTCTGAGTAAATTCACAAAAAATTACAAGAATTTTTTTTGTGAATTAATCAGTAAATTATGAGTAAATTACTCGAAAAATTGTCAGAAAATTCTATATAAATTCAAAGTAATTTCTTAGTAAATTATTCAGCAAATTACTTCATAAATTCGTAGTAAATTCTCAAGAAACTACTCGTTAAGCTTTCAATAAATTCTCTACAAATTACATTGTAAATTATCTGTAAATTATTTAATAAATTTTCAATAAATTACTCAAAAAATTTTCAATAAATTCTAAGAAAATTCTGTATAAATTCCGAGTAAATTACTCGATAAATTCTCAATAAATTCTCTGTAAATTACTCAGTTAATTATCCATAAGTTCTCAAAAAATTCTGAGTCAATTACTTAGTAAATTACTCAGTAAATTATTAGAAAATTACTCTGTAAATTCCCAGAAAATAACGCAGTAAATTATCTGTAAATTCTTAGTAAATTATTTAATAAATTCTAAATAAATTATTGAGTAAATTCTCAATAAATTACAAGTAAATTGATGAGTGAATTATTCAGAAATTTATCAATAAATTACTCGATAAATTCTCTGTAAATTACTCAGTAAATTATTGGTAAATTCTCTGTAAATTACTTCGTAAATTCTCACTAAATTACTCAGGAAATTTCTCATTAAATTACATGTAAAATTCTGTATAAATTATTTAGCAAATTCTTAGTAATTTATCTGAAAATTCTGAGTAAATTCACAAAAAATTACAAGAATTTTTTTTGTGAATTAATCAGTAAATTACGAGTAAATTACTCAAAAAATTGTCAGAAAATTCTATATAAATTCAAAGTAATTTCTTAGTAAATTATTCAGCAAATTAATTCATAAATTCGTAGTAAATTCTCAACAAATTACTTATTAAGCTTTCAATAAATTCTCTATAAATTACATTGTAGATTATCTGTAAATTATTTAATAAATTTTAAATAAATTACTCAAAAAAATTTCAATAAATTCTAAGAAAATTCTGTATAAATTTCGAGTAAATTACTCGGTAAATTCTCAATAAATTCTCTGTAAATTACTCAGTTAATTATCCATAAGTTCTCAAAAAATTTTGAGTCAAGTACTTAGTAAATTACTCAGTAAATTATTAGAATATTACTCTGTAAATTCCCAGAAAATAACGCAGTAAATTATCTATAAATTCTTAGTAAATTATTTAATAAATTCTAAATAAATTACTGAGTAAATTCTCAATAAATTACTCCCTAAATTCTAAGTAAATTACAAGTAAATTAATGAGTGAGTTATTTAGTAATTTATCAGTAAATTACTCGATAAATTCTTTGTAAATTACTCAGTAAATTACTTCGTAAATTCTCACTAAATTACTCAGGAAATTTCTCATTAAATTACACATAAAATTCTCTATAAATTATTCAGCAAATTCTTAGTAATTTATCAGAAAATTCTGAGTAAATTCACAAAAAATTACAAGAATTTTTTTTGTGAATTAATCAGTAAAATATGAGTAAATTACTCAAAAAATTGTCAGAAATATCTATATAAATTCAAAGTAATTTCTTAGTAAATTATTCAGCAAATTACTTCATAAATTCGTAGTAAATTCTCAATAAACTACTCGTTAAGCTTTCAATAAATTCTCTATAAATTACATTGTAAATTATCTTTAAATTATTTAATAAATTATAAATAAATTACTCAGAAAATTTTCAATAAATTCTAAGAAAATTCTGTATAAATTCCGAGTAAATTACTCGGTAAATTCTCAATAAATTCTCTGTAAATTACTCAGTTAATTATCCATAAGTTCTCAAAAAATTCTGAGTCAATTACTTAGTAAATTTCTCAGTAAATTACAAGAAAATTACTCTGTAAATTCCCAGAAAATAACACAGTAAATTATCTGTAAATTCTTAGTAAATTATTTAATAAATTCTAAATAAATTAATGAGTAAATTCTCAATAAATTACTCCCACAATTCTCAGTAAATTACAAGTAAATTAATGAGTGAGTTATTTAGTAATTTATCAATAAATTACTCGATAAATTCTCTGTAAATTACTCAGTAAATTATCGGTAAATTCTCTGTAAATTACTCAGTAAATTACTTTGTAAATTCTCACTAAATTACTCAGGAAATTTCTCATTAAATTACACGTAAAATTCTCTATAAATTATTCAGCAAATTCTTAGTAATTTATCAGAAAATTCTGAGTAAATTCAAAAAAAATTACAAGAATTTTTTTGGTGAATTAATCAGTAAATTATGAGTAAATTACTCAAAAAATTGTCAGAAAATTCTATATAAATTCAAAGTAATTTCTTAGTAAATTATTCAGCAAATTACTTCATAAATTCGTAGTAAATACTCAATAAACTACTCGTTAAGCTTTCAATAAATTCTCTATAAATTACATTGTAAATTATCTGTAAATTATTTAATAAATTGTAAATAAATTACTCAGAAAATTTTCAATAAATTCTAAGAAAATTCTGTATAAATTTCGAGTAAATTACTCGGTAAATTCCCAATAAATTCTCTGTAAATTACTCAGTTAATTATCCATAAGTACTCAAAAAATTCTGAGTCAATTACTTAGTAAATTACTCAGTAAATTATTAGAAAATTACACTGTAAATTGCTGAGTAAATTCTCAATAAATTACTCCCTAAATTCTCAGTAAATTACAAATAAATTAATGAGTGAGTTATTCAGTAATTTATCAGCAAATTACTCGATAAATTCTCTGTAAATTACTCAGTAAATTATTGGTAAATTCTCTGTAAATTACTCAGTAAATTACTTCGTAAATTCTCACTAAATTACTCAGGAAATTTCTCGTTAAATTATACGTAAAATTCCATATAAATTATTCAGCAAATTCTTAGTAATTTATCAGAAAATTCTGAGTATATTCACAAAAAATTACAAGAATTTTTTTTGTGAATTAATCAGTAAATTATGAGTAAATTACTCAAAAAATTGTCAGAAAATTCTATATAAATTCAAAGTAATTTCTTAGTAAATTCTCAATAAACTACTCGTTAAGCTTTCAATAAATTCTCTATAAATTACATTGTAAATTATCTATAAATTATTTAATAAATTGTAAATAAATTACTCCGAAAATTTTCAATAAATTATAAGAAAATTCTGTATAAATTCTGAGTAAATTACTCGGTAAATTCTCAATAAATTCTCTGTGAATTACTCAGTTAATTATCCATAAGTTCTCAAAAAATTCTGAGTCAATTACTTAGGAAATTACTCAAGAAAGTATTAGAAAATTACTCTGTAAATTCCAAGAAAATAACGCAGTAAATTATCTGTAAATTCCTAGTAAATTATTTAATAAATTCTAAATAAATTATTGAGTAAATTCTCAATAAATTACAAGTAAATTAATGGCTCAATTATTCAGAAATTTATAAATAAATTACTCGATAAATTTTCTATAAATTACTCAGTAAATTATTGGTAAATTCTCTGTAAATTACTTCGTAAATTCTCACTAAATTACCCAGGAAATTTCTCATTAAATTACACGTAAAATTCTCTATAAATTATTCAGCAAATTCTTAGTAATTTATCAGAAAATTCCGAGTAAATTCACAAAAAATTACAAGAATTTTTTTTGGGAATTAATCAGTAAATTATGAGTAAATTACTCAAAAAATTGTCAGAAATATCTATATAAATTCAAAGTAATTTCTTAGTAAATTATTCAGCAAATTACTTCATAAATTCGTAGTAAATTCTCAAGAAACTACTCGTTAAGCTTTCAATAAATTCTCTATAAATTACAATGTAAATTATCTGTAAATTATTTAATAAATTGTAAATATATTACTCAGAAAATTTTCAATAAATTCTAACAAAATTCTGTATAAATTCCGAGTAAATTACTCGGTAAATTCTCAATAAATTCTCTGTAAATTACTCAGTTAATTATCCATAAGTTCTCAAAAAATTCTGGGTCAATTACTTAGGAAATTACTCAGTAAAGTATTAGAAAATTACTCTGTAAATTCCAAGAAAGTAACGCAGTAAATTATCTGTAAATTATTAGTAAATTATTTAATAAATTCTAAATAAATTACTGAGTAAATTCTCAATAAATTACTCCCTAAATTCTCAGAAAATTACAAGTAAATTAATGAGTGAGTTATTCAGTAATTTATCAGCAAATTACTCGATAAATTCTCTGTAAATTACTCAGTAAATTATTGGTAAATTCTCTGTAAATTACTCAGCAAATTACTTCATAAATTCTCACTAAATTACTCAGGAAATTTCTCATTAAATTACACGTTAAATTCTCTATAAATTATTAAGCAAATTCTTAGTAATTCATCAAAAAATTCTGAGTAAATTCACAAAAAATTACAAGAATTTTTTTTGTGAATTAATCAGTAAATTATGAATAAATTACTCAAAAAATTGTCAGAAAATTCTATATAAATTCAAAGTAATTTCTTAGTAAATTATTCAGCAAATTACTTCATAAATTCGTAGTAAATTCTCAATAAACTACTCGTTAAGCTTTCAATAAATTCTCTATAAGTTACATTGTAAATTTTCTGTAAATTATTTAATAAATTGTAAATAAATTACTCAGAAAATTTTCAATAAATTCTAAGAAAATTCTGTATAAATTCCGAGTAAATTACTCGGTAAATTCTCAATAAATTCTCTGTAAATTACTCAGTTAATTATCCATAAGTTCTCAAAAAATTCTGAGTCAATTACTTAGTAAATTACTCAGTAAATTATTAGAAAATTACTCTGTAAATTCCAAGAAAATAATGCAGTAAATTATCTGTAAATTCTTAGTAAATTATCTATTAAATTCTAAATAAATTACTGTGTAAATTCTCAATAAATTACTCCCTAAATTCTTAGTATATTACAAGTAAATTAATGAGTGAGTTATTTAGTAATTTATCTGTAAATTACTCGATAAATTCTCTGTAAATTACTATGTAAATTATTGGTAAATTCTCTGTAAATTACTCAGTAAATTACTTGGTAAATTCTCACTAAATTACTCAGGAAATTTCTCATTAAATTACACGTTAAATTCTCTATCAATTATTCAGCAAATTCTTAGTAATTTATCAGAAAATTTTGAGTAAATTCACAAAAAATTACAAGAATTTTTTTTGTGAATTAATCAGTAAATTATGAGTAAATTACTCAAAAAATTGTCAGAAATATCTATATAAATTCAAAGTAATTTCTTAGTAAATTATTCAGCAAATTACTTCATAAATTCGTAGTAAATTCTCAATAAATTACTCGTTAGGCTTTCAATAAATTCTCTATAAATTACATTGTAAATTATCAGTAAATTATTTAATAAATTGTAAATAAATTACTCAGAAATTTATCAATAAACTCTAAGAAAATTCTGTATAAATTCTGAGTAAATTACTGGGTAAATTCTCAATAAATTCTCTGTAAATTACTCGGTTAATTATCCATAAGTTCTCAAAAAATTCTGAGTCAATTACTTAGTAAATTACTCTTTAAATTCCAAGAAAATAACGCAGTAAATTATAGGTAAATTCTTAGTAAATTATTTAATAAATTCTAAATAAATTACTGAGTAAATTCTCAATAAATTACTCCCTAAATTCTCAGTAAATTACAAGTAAATTAATGAGTGAGTTATTCAGTAATTTGTCAGTAAATTACTTGATAAATTCTCTATAAATTACTCAGTAAATTATTGGTAAATTCTCTGTAAATTACTCAGGAAATTTCTCATTAAATTACACGTAAAATTCTCTATAAATTATTCAGCAAATTCTTAGTAATTTATCGAAAAATTTTGAGTAAATTCACAAAAAATTACAAGAATTTTTTTTGTGAATTAATCAGTAAATTAAGAGTAAATTACTCAAAAAATTGTCAGAAAATTCTATATAAATTCAAAGTAATTTCTTAGTAAATTATTCAGCAAATTACTTCATAAATTCGTAGTAAATTCTCAATAAATTACTCGTTATGCTTTCAATAAATTCTCTATAAATTACATTGTAAATTATCTGTAAATTATTTAATAAATTGTAAATAAATTACTCAGAAAATTTTCACTAAATTCTAAGAAAATTCTGTATAAATTCTGAGTAAATTACTCGTTAAATTCTCAATAAATTCTCCGTAAATTACTCAGTTAATTATCCATAAGTTCTCAAAAAATTCTGGGTCAATTACTTAGTAAATTACTCCGTAAATTATTAGAAAATTACTCCGTAAATTCCAAGAAAATAACGCAGTAAATTATCTGTAAATTCTTAGTAAATTATTTAAGAAATTCTAAATAAATTACTGAGTAAATTCTCAATAAATTACTCCCTAAATTCTCAGTAAATTACAAGTAAATTAATGAGTGAGTTATTCAGTAATTTATCAGTAAATTACTCGATAAATTCTCTGTAAATTACTCAGTAAATTATTGGTAAATTCTCTGTAAATTACTCAGGAAATTTCTCATTAAATTACACGTAAAATTCTCTATAAATTATTCAGCAAATTCTTTGTAATTTATCGGAAAATTCTGAGTAAATTCACAAAAAATTACAAGAATTTTTTTTGTGAATTAATCAGTAAATTATGAGTAAATTACTCAAAAAATTGTCAGAAAATTCTATATAAATTCAAAGTAATTTCTTAGTAAATTATTCAGCAAATTACTTCATAAATTCGTAGTAAATTCTCAATAAACTACTCGTTAAGCTTTCAATAAATTCTCTATAAATTACATTGTAAATTATCAGTAAATTATTTAATAAATTGTAAATAAATTACTCAGAAAATTTTCAATAAATTCTAAGAAAATTCTGTATAAATTCTAAGTAAATTACTGGGTAAATTCTCAATAAATTCTCTGTAAATTACTCGGTTAATTATCCATAAGTTCTCAAAAACTTCTGAGTCAATTACTTAGTAAATTACTCTGTAAATTCCAAGAAAATAACGCAGTAAATTATAGGTAAATTCTTAGTAAATTATTTAATAAATTCTGAATAAATTACTGAGTAAATTCTCAATAAATTACTCCCTAAATTCTCAGTAAATTACAAGTAAATTAATGAGTGAGTTATTCAGTAATTTACCAGTAAATTACTCAATAAATTCTCTATAAATTACTCAGTAAATTATTGGTAAATTCTCTGTAAATTACTCAGGAAATTTCTCATTAAATTACACGTAAAATTCTCTATAAATTATTCAGCAAATTCTTAGTAATTTATCGAAAAATTTTGAGTAAATTCACAAAAAATTACAAGAATTTTTTTTGTGAATTAATCAGTAAATTAAGAGTAAATTACTCAAAAAATTGTCAGAAAATTCTATATAAATTCAAAGTAATTTCTTGGTAAATTATTCAGCAAATTACTTCATAAATTCGTAGTAAATTCTCAATAAATTACTCGTTATGCTTTCAATAAATTCTCTATAAATTACATTGTAAATTATCTGTAAATTATTTAATAAATTGTAAATAAATTACTCAGAAAATTTTCCATAAATTCTAAGAAAATTCTGTATAAATTCTGAGTAAATTACTGGGTAAATTCTCAATAAATTCTCTGTAAATTACTCAGTTAATTATCCATAAGTTCTCAAAAAATTCTGAGACAATTACTTAGTAAATTACTCCATAAATTATTAGAAAATTACTCAGTAAATTCCAAGAAAGTAACGCAGTAAATTATCTGTAAATTCTTAGTAAATTATTTAAGAAATTCTAAATAAATTACTGAGTAAATTCTCAATAAATTACTCCCTAAATTCTAAGTAAATTAATGAGTGAGTTATTCAGTAATTTATCAGTAAATTACTCGATAAATTCTCTGTAAATTACTCAGTAAATTTCTCATTAAATTACACGTAAAATTCTCTATAAATTATTCAGCAAATTCTTTGTAATTTATCGGAAAATTCTGAGTAAATTCACAAAAAATTACAAGAATTTTTTTTGTGAATTAATCAGTAAATTATGAGTAAATTACTCAAAAAATTGTCAGAAAATTCTATATAAATTCAAAGTAATTTCTTTGTAAATTATTCAGCAAATTACTTCATAAATTCGTAGTAAATTCTCAATAAATTACTCGTTAGGCTTTCACTAAATTCTCTATAAATTACATTGTAAATTATCAATAAATTATTTAATAAATTGTAAATAAATTACTCAGAAAATTTTCAATAAATTCTAAGAAAATTCTGTATAAATTCTGAGTAAATTACTGGGTAAATTCTCAATAAATTCTCTGTAAATTACTCGGTTAATTATCCATAAGTTCCCAAAAAATTCTGAGTCAATTACTTAGTAAATTACTCTGTAAATTCCAAGAAAATAACGCAGTAAATTATAGGTAAATTCTTAGTAAGTTATTTAATAAATTCTAAACAAATTACTGAGTAAATTCTAAATAAATTACTCCCTAAATTCTCAGTAAATTACAAGTAAATTAATGAGTGAGTTATTCAGTAATTTATCAGTAAATTACTCGATAAATTCTCTATAAATTACTCAGTAAATTATTGGTAAATTCTCTGTAAATTACTCAGGAAATTTCTCATTAAATTACACGTAAAATTCTCTATAAATTATTCAGCAAATTCTTAGTAATTTATCGAAAAATTTTGAGTAAATTCACAAAAAATTACAAGAATTTTTTTTGTGAATTAATCAGTAAATTAAGAGTAAATTACTCAAAAAATTGTCAGAAAATTCTATATAAATTCAAAGTAATTTCTTGGTAAATTATTCAGCAAATTACTTCATAAATTCGTAGTAAATTCTCAATAAATTACTCGTTATGCTTTCAATAAATTCTCTATAAATTACATTGTAAATTATCTGTAAATTATTTAATAAATTGTAAATAAATTACTCAGAAAATTTTCCATAAATTCTAAGAAAATTCTGTATAAATTCTGAGTAAATTACTGGGTAAATTCTCAATAAATTCTCTGTAAATTACTCAGTTAATTATCCATAAGTTCTCAAAAAATTCTGAGACAATTACTTAGTAAATTACTCCATAAATTATTAGAAAATTACTCAGTAAATTCCAAGAAAGTAACGCAGTAAATTATCTGTAAATTCTTAGTAAATTATTTAAGAAATTCTAAATAAATTACTGAGTAAATTCTCAATAAATTACTCCCTAAATTCTAAGTAAATTAATGAGTGAGTTATTCAGTAATTTATCAGTAAATTACTCGATAAATTCTCTGTAAATTACTCAGTAAATTTCTCATTAAATTACACGTAAAATTCTCTATAAATTATTCAGCAAATTCTTTGTAATTTATCGGAAAATTCTGAGTAAATTCACAAAAAATTACAAGAATTTTTTTTGTGAATTAATCAGTAAATTATGAGTAAATTACTCAAAAAATTGTCAGAAAATTCTATATAAATTCAAAGTAATTTCTTTGTAAATTATTCAGCAAATTACTTCATAAATTCGTAGTAAATTCTCAATAAATTACTCGTTAGGCTTTCACTAAATTCTCTATAAATTACATTGTAAATTATCAATAAATTATTTAATAAATTGTAAATAAATTACTCAGAAAATTTTCAATAAATTCTAAGAAAATTCTGTATAAATTCTGAGTAAATTACTGGGTAAATTCTCAATAAATTCTCTGTAAATTACTCGGTTAATTATCCATAAGTTCCCAAAAAATTCTGAGTCAATTACTTAGTAAATTACTCTGTAAATTCCAAGAAAATAACGCAGTAAATTATAGGTAAATTCTTAGTAAATTATTTAATAAATTCTAAACAAATTACTGAGTAAATTCTCAATAAATTACTCCCTAAATTCTCAGTAAATTACAAGTAAATTAATGAGTGAGTTATTCAGTAATTTATCAGTAAATTACTCGATAAATTCTCTATAAATTACTCAGTAAATTATTGGTAAATTCTCTGTAAATTACTCAAGAAATTTCTCATTAAATTACACGTAAAATTCTCTATAAATTATTCAGCAAATTCTTAGTAATTTATCGAAAAATTTTGAGTAAATTCACAAAAAATTACAAGAATTTTTTTTGTGAATTAATCAGTAAATTAAGAGTAAATTACTCAAAAATTTGTCAGAAAATTCTATATAAATTCAAAGTAATTTCTTAGTAAATTATTCAGCAAATTACTTCATAAATTCGTAGTAAATTCTCAATAAATTACTCATTATGGTTTCAATAAATTCTCTATAAATTACATTGTAAATTATCTGTAAATTATTTAATAAATTGTAAATAAATTACTCAGAAAATTTTCAATAAATTCTAAGAAAATTCTGTATAAATTCTGAGTAAATTACTCGGTAAATTATCAATAAATTCTCCGTAAATTACTCAGTTAATTATCCATAAGTTCTCAAAAAATTCTGAGTCAGTTACTTAGGAAATTACTCAGTAAAGTATTAGAAAATTACTCTGTAAATTCCAAGAAAATAACGCAGTAAATTATCTGTAAATTCTTAGTAAATTATTTAATAAATTCAAAAGAAATTACTGCGTAAATTCTCGACAAATTACTCCCTAAATTCTCAGTAAATTACAAGTAAATTAATGAGAGTGTTATTCAGTAATTTATCAGTAAATTACTCGATAAATTCTCTGTAAATTACACAGTAAATTACTTCGTAAATTCTCACTAAATTACTCATGAAATTTCTCATTAAATTACACGTAAAATTCTCTACAAATTATTCAGCAAATTCTTAGTAATTTATCAGAAAATTCTGAGTAAATTTCCAAAAAATTATAAGAATTTTTTTTGTGAATCAATCAGTAAATTATGAGTAAATTACTCAAAAAATTGTCAGAAAATTCTATATAAATTCAAAGTAATTTCTTAGTAAATTATTCAGCAAATTACTTCATAAATTCGTAGTAAATTCTCAATAAGTTAGTCGTTAAGCTTTCAATAAATTCTCTATAAATTACATTGTAAATTATCTGTAAATTATTTAAAAAATTGTAAATGAATTACTCAGAAAATTTTCAATAAATTCTAAGAAAATTTTGTATAAATTCCGAGTAAATTACTCGGAAAATTCTCAATAAATTCTCTGTAAATTACTCAGTTAATTATCCATAAGTTCTCAAAAAATTCTGAGTCAATTACTTAGTAAATTACTATGTAAATTCCAAGTAAATAATGCAGTAAATTGTCTGTAAATTCTTAGTAAATTATTTAATAAATTCTAAATAAATTACTGAGTAAATTCTCAATAATTTACTCCCAAAATTCTCAGTAAATTAGAAGTAAATTAATGAGTGAGCTATTCAGTAATTTATCAGTAAATTACTCGATAAATTCTCCGTAAATTACTCAGTAAATTATTGGTAAATTCTCTGTAAATTACTCAGTAAATTACTCCGTAAATTCTCACTAAATTACTCAGGAAATTTCTCATTAAATTACACGTAAAATTCTCTATAAATTATTCAGCAAATTCTTAGTAATTTATCAGAAAATTATGAGTAAATTCACAAAAAATTACAAGAATTTTTTTTGTGAATTAATCAGTAAATTATGAGTAAATTACTCAAAAAATTGTCAGAAAATTCTATATAAATTCAAAGTAATTTGTTAGTAAATTATTCAGCAAATTACTTCATAAATTCGCAGTAAATTCTCAATAAATTACTCGTTAAGTTTTCAATAAATTCTCTATAAATTACATTGTAAATTATCTTTAAATTATTTAATAAATTGTAAATGAATTACTCAGAAAATTTAAAAATAAATTCTAAGAAAATTCTGTATAAATTCCGAGTAAATTACTCGGTAAATTCTCAATAAATTCTCTGTAAATTACTCAGTTAATTATCCATAAGTTCTCAAAAAATTCTGAGTCAATTACTTAGTAAATTACTCTTTAAATTCCAAGAAAATAACGGAGTAAATTGTCTCTAAATTCTTAGTAAATTATTTAATAAATTCTAAATAAATTACTGAGTAAATTCTCAATAAATTACTCCCTAAATTCTCAGTAAATTACAAGTAAATTAATGAGTGAGTTATTCAGTAATTTATCAGTAAATTACTCGATAAATTCTCTGTAAATTACTCAGTAAATTATTGGTAAATTTTCTACAAATTACTCAGTAAATTACTTCGTAAATTCTCACTAAATTACTCACGAAATTTCTCTATAAATTATTCAAAAATTCTTAGTAATTTATCAGAAAATTCTGAGTAAATTCCCAAAAAATTATAAGAATTTTTTTTGTGAATCAATCAGTAAATTATGAGTAAATTACTCAAAAACTTGTCAGAAAATTCTATATAAATTCAAAGTAATTTCTTAGTAAATTATTCAGCAAATTACTTCATAAATTCGTAGTAAATTCTCAATAAATTACTCGTTAAGCTTTCAATAAATTCTCTATAAATTACAATGTAAATTATCTGTAAATTATTTAATAAATTGTAAATGAATTACTCAGAAAATTTTCAATAAATTCTAAGAAAATTCTGTATAAATTCCGAGTAAATTACTCGGTAAATTCTCAATAAATTCTCTGTAAATTACTCAGTTAATTATCCATAAGTTCTCAAAAAATTCTGAGTCAATTACTTAGTAAATTACTCTGTAAATTCCAAAAAAATAACGCAATAAATTGTCTGTAAATTCTTAGTAAATTATTTAATAAATTCTAAATAAATTACTGAGTAAATTCTCAATAAATTACTCCCTAAATTCTAAGTAAATTACAAGTAAATTAATGAGTGAGCTATTCAGTAATTTATTAGTAAATTACTCGATAAATTCTCTGTAAATTACTCAGTAAATTACTTCGTAAATTCTCACTAAATTACTTAGGAAATTTCTCATTAAATTACACGTAAAATTCTCTATAAATTATTCAGCAAATTCTTAGTAATTTATCAAAAAATTCTGAGCAAATTCACAAAAAATTACTAGAATTTTTTTTGTGAATTAATCAGTAAATTATGAGTAAATTACTCAAAAAATTGTCAGAAAATTCTATATAAATTCAAAGTAATTTCTTAGTAAATTATTCAGCAAATTACTTCATAAATTCGTAGTAAGTTCTCAATAAATTACACGTTAAGCTTTCAATAAATTCTCTATAAATTACATTGTAAATTATCTGTAAATTATTTAATAAATTGTAAATAAATTAATCAGAAAATTTTCAATAAATTCTAAGAAAATTTTGTATAAATTTCGAGTAAATTACTCGGTAAATTCTCAATAAATTCTCTGTAAATTACTCAGTTAATTATCCATAAGTTCTCAAAAAATTCTGAGTCAATTACTTTGTAAATTACTCTGTAAATTCCAAGAAAATAACGCAGTAAATTGTCTGTAAATTCTTAGTAAATTATTTAATAAATTCTAAATAAATTACTTAGTAAATTCTCAATAAATTACTCCCTAAATTCTCAGTAAATTACAAGTAAATTAATGAGTGAGCTATTCAGTAATTTATCAGTAAATTACTCGATAAGTTCTCTGTAAATTACTCAGTAAATTACTTCGTAAATTCTCAGTAAATTACTCAGGAAATTTCTCATTAAATTACACGTAATATTCTCTATAAATTATTCAGCAAATTCTTAGTAATTTATCAAAAAATTCTGAGTAAATTCACAAAAAATTACCAGAATGTTTTTTGTGAATTAATCAGTAAATTATGAGTAAATTACTCAAAAAATTGTCAAAAAATTCTATATAAATTCAAAGTAATTTGTTAGTAAATTATTCAGCAAATTACTTCATAAATTCGTAGTAAATTCTCAATAAATTACTCGTTAAGCTTTCAATAAATTCTCTATAAATTACATTGTAAATTATCTGTAAATTATTTAATAAATTGTAAATAAATTACTCAGAAAATTTTTAATAAATTCTAAGAAAATTCTGTATAAATTCCGAGTAAATTACTCGGTAAATTCTCAATAAATTCTCTGTAAATTACTCAGTTAATTATCCATAAGTTCTCAAAAAATTCTGAGTCAATTACTTAGTAAATTACTCTGTAAATTCCAAGAAAACAACGCAGTAAATTGCCTGTAAATTCTTAATAAATTATTTAATAAATTCGAAATAAATTACTGAGTAAATTCTCAATAAATTACTCCCTAAATTCTCAGTAAATTACAAGTAAATTAATGAGTGAGCTATTCAGTAATTTATCAGTAAATTACTCGATAAATTCTCTGTAAATTGCTCAGTAAATTATTGGTAAATTCTCTGTAAATTACTCAGTAAATTACTCCGTAAATTCTCACTAAATTACTCAGGAAATTTCTCATTAAATTACACGTAAAATTCTCTATAAATTATTCAGCAAATTCTTAGTAATTTATCATAAAATTCTGAGTAAATTTCCAAAAAATTACAAGAATTTTTTTTGTGAATTAATCAGTAAATTATGAGTAAAATACTCAAAAAATTGTCAGAAAATTCTATATAAATTCAAAGTAATTTCTTAGTAAATAATTCAGCAAATTACTTCATAAATTCGTAGTAAATTCTCAATAAATTACTCGTTAAGCTTTCAATAAATTCTCTATAAATTACATTGTAAATTATCTTTAAATTATTTAATATATTGTAAATGAATTACTCAGAAAATTTTCAATAAATTCTAAGAAAATTCTGTATAAATTCCGAGTAAATTACTCGGTAAATTCTCAATAAATTCCCTGTAAATTACTCAGTTAATTATCCATAAGTTCTCAAAAAATTCTGAGTCAATTACTTAGTAAATTACTCTAAAAATTCCAAGAAAATAACGCAGTAAATTGTCTGTAAATTCTTAGTAAATTATTTAATAAATTCTAAATAAATTACTGAGTAAATTCTCAATAAATTACTCCCTAAATTCTCAGTAAATTACAAGTAAATTAATGAGTGAGTTATTCAGTAATTTATCAGTAAATTACTCGATAAATTCTCTGTAAATTACTCAGTAAATTATTGGTAAATTCTCTGTAAATTACTCAGTAAATTACTTCGTAAATTCTCACTAAATTACTCACGAAATTTCTCATTAAATTACACGTAAAATTCCCTATAAATTATTCAGCAAATTCTTAGTAATTTATCAGAAAATTCTGAGTAAATTCCCAAAAAATTATAAGAATTTTTTTTGTGAATCAATCAGTAAATTATGAGTAAATTACTCAAAAAATTGTCAGAAAATTCTATATAAATTCAATGTAATTTCTTAGTAAATTATTCAGCAAATTACTTCATAAATTCGTAGTAAATTCTCAATAAATTACTCGTTAAGCTTTCAATAAATTCTCTATAAATTACATTGTAAATTATCTGTAAATTATTTAATAAATTGTAAATGAATTACTCAGAAAATTTTCAATAAATTCTAAGAAAATTCTGTATAAATTCCGAGTAAATTACTCGGTAAATTCTCAATAAATTCTCTATAAATTACTCAGTTAATTATCCATAAGTTCTCAAAAAATTCTGAGTCAATTACTTAGTAAATTACTCTGTAAATTCCAAGAAAATAACGCAGTAAATTGTCTGTAAATTCTTAGTAAATGATTTAATAAATTCTAAATAAATTACTGAGTAAATTCTCAATAAATTACTCCGTAAATTCTCAATAAATTACTCCCTAAATTCTCAGTAAATTACAAGTAAATTAATGAGTGAGCTATTCAATAATTTATTAGTAAATTACTCGATAAATTCTCTGTAAATTACTCAGTAAATTATTGGTAAATTCTCTGTAAATTACTCCGTAAATTCTCACTAAATTACTCAGGAAATTTCTCATTAAATTACACGTAAAATTCTCTATAAATTATTCAGCAAATTCTTAGTAATTTATCAGAAAATTCTGAGTAAATTCACAAAAAATTACAAGAATTTTTTTTGTGAATTAATCAGTAAATTTTGAGTAAATTACTCAAAAAATTGTCATAAAATTCTATATAAATTCAAAGTAATTTCTTAGTAAATTATTCAGCAAATTACTTCATAAATTCGTAGTAAATTCTCAATAAATTACTCGTTAAGCTTTCAATAAATTCTCTATAAATTACATTGTAAATTATCTTTAAATTATTTAATAAATTGTAAATGAATTACTCAGAAAATTTTCAATAAATTCTAAGAAAATTCTGTATAAATTCTGAGTAAATTACTCTGTAAATTCTCAATAAATTCCCTGTAAATTACTCAGTTAATTATCCATAAGTTCTCAAAAAATTCTGAGTCAATTAGTTAGTAAATTACTCTGTAAATTCCAAGAAAATAACGCAGTAAATTGTCTGTAAATTCTTAGTAAATTATTTAATAAATTCTAAATAAATTTCTGAGTAAATTCTCAATAAATTACTCCCTAAATTCTCAGTAAATTACAAGTAAATTAATGAGTGAGTTATTCAGTAATTTATCAGTAAATTACTCGATAAATTCTCTGTAAATTACTCAGTAAATTATTGGTAAATTCTCTGTAAATTACTTAGTAAATTACTCCGTAAATTCTCACTGAATTACTCACGAAATTTCTCATTAAATTACACGTAAAATTCTCTATAAATTATTCAACAAATTCTTAGTAATTTATCAGAAAATTCTGAGTAAATTCCCAAAAAATTATAAGAATTTTTTTTTGTGAATCAATTAGTAAATTATGAGTAAATTACTCAAAAAATTGTCATAAAATTCTATATAAATTCAAAGTAATTTCTTAGTAAATTATTCAGCAAATTACTTCATAAATTCGTAGTAAATTCTCAATAAATTACTCGTTAAGCTTTCAATAAATTCTCTATAAATTACATTGTAAATTATCTATAAATTATTTAATAAATTGTAAATGAATTACTCAGAAAATTTTCAATAAATTCAAAGAAAATTCTGTATAAATTCCGAGTAAATTACTCGGTAAATTCTCAATAAATTCTCTGTAAATTACTCAGTTAATTATCCATAAGTTCTCAAAAAATTCTGAGTCAATTACTTAGTAAATTACTCTGTAAATTCCAAGAAAATAACGCAGTAAATTGTCTGTAAATTCTTAGTAAATTATTTAATAAATTCTAAATAAATTACTTAGTAAATTCTCAATAAATTACTCCCTAAATTCTCAATAAATTACAAGTAAATTAACGAGTGAGCTATTCAGTAATTTATCAATAAATTACTCGATAAATTCTCTGTAAATTACTCAGTAAATTATTGGTAAATTCTCTGTAAATTACTCAGTAAATTTCTTCGTAAATTGTCACTAAATTACTCAGGAAATTTCTCATTAAATTACACGTAATATTCTCTATAAATTATTCAGCAAATTCTTAGTAATTTATCAAAAAATTCTGAGTAAATTCACAAAAAATTACAAGAATTTTTTTTGTGAATTAATCCGTAAATTATGAATAAATTACTCAAAAAATTGTCAGAAAATTCTATAAAAATTCAAAGTAATTTCTTAGTAAATTATTCAGCAAATTACTTCATAAATTCGTAGTAAATTCTCAATACATTACTCGTTAAACTTTCAATAAATTCTCTATAAATTACATTGTAAATTATCTGTAAATTATTTAATAAATTGTAAATGAATTACTCAGAAAATTTTCAATAAATTCTAAGAAAATTCTGTATAAATTCCGAGTAAATTACTCGGTAAATTCTCAATAAATTCTCTGTAAATTACTCAGTTAATTATCCATAAGTTCTCAAAAAATTCTGAGTCAATTACTTAGTAAATTACTCTGTAAATTCTAAGAAAATAACGCAGTAAATTGTCTGTAAATTCTCAGTAAATTATTTAATAAATTCTAAATAAATTACTGAGTAAATTCTCAATAAATTACTCCCTAAATTCTGAATAAATTACAAGTAAATTAATGAGTGAGCTATTCAGTAATTTATCTGTCACGACCCCAAACCGCCCTTAGTAGTTTGGTGCCGTGATGGCCAGTAATCCGTAATTACCGAAGGCCAACTTTTCGAAACTTAACACAATCAGAGTATAGATATAGGGGGCTCACAAATGCGGAAGCAATAAATCAAACACAAGTGGTCCATAAGAGCTGTGCGTAAATCAAAGCAATGCCAAACATTTCCAATTAACTTTACAGCTTGAATACAACAAGGTAAAAAAATACATGTTACATCTTGATCAAAAGGCTTCTCGAGCCGACATAAACAAAAGTACAGCTAATACAAGTCAAGAAGCATGATTTTCAAGAATTGCCGACATAAATACAAAACAAGCCGACATAAGCGTGAGTCCAAAACAAGCTTTCAAAATAGTCTAGGCGTCGCCGACGTCCTGCTCATCACCTACATATATATAGAGGGGTGAGTACAAATACTCAGTGAATGGTACTAATAATAAAGGTTTTGCATGAACATAGCTGAGGTCCTTCAACACAAAACTCATCAAACTTTAGCAAGACGAGGGATGAACCGTATTCATCAATCAAATATTACAAGTATCCAAAGATGTTTACTGACATAGGCAAAGCAAGGGATGAACCGTATTCATCATTCAAGTATCATAACATCGGCAAAGCAAGGGATGAACCGTATTCATCATTCAAGTATCATAACATCGGCAAAGCAAGGGATGAACCGTATTCATCATTCAAGTATCATAACATCGGCAAAGCAAGGGATGAACCGTATTCATCATTCAAGTATCAAGGCTGTACGATCCGTAATCGTTTGGTCAAAAGTATTGCGAAAGTTTAGAGTCCTCCAATACAAGGGACTTGTGCACTTGGTACCGCGAAAGTTTAGAGTCCTCCAGTACAAGGGACTTGTGTTACTTAGGCCCGTAGCCCGATTTAACAAGGACCGTATCCTTTTATACTTAGTACTGCGAAAGTTTAGAGTCCTTCAGTACAAGGGACTTTCCAAGAGAGGACCGTATCCCTTTTAAAGATGGCATCAAAATAAGGATTATACTTGACACATCAAAACAAGAGCTATTTATTCATGCTAACAAAATACTTTTATCAAAACAAGGCAAGCAAGATTTATCAAAACAAGTATAACATAGCTTTATTAGGAATACCACTCACCTAGTTCTTCAGGTGTAGACTCAAAGCAAATATCAAGGACCTGCAATCACATGGCAAGTCACATTCTCAAAGCAAGCTCTATATACATGCAAATGATCTCGGCATTCTTGCCAGATCCAAGTCAATAGACAAAGCAAAACAAGCTGGGAGCTTAATCACTGCTCCCGTTTCATGAAATCGCACTGGGTACCGTCCAGGACTAAGCTGAGGTCCCGCTAAACAAGGTCAGGAAAAACCTGGTTTTCCTTTGAAGAGTATGAAGAACATGATCATTTGAAAGATGGATGCAAGCTCACAACTTGTTACAAAAATCTGAGTTTTCATGCCAAGAGTTCAAAATAGGGACCTGGGTACCCGTTCAAGAAAGTCATGCAAGAACAAACACAAAACATGGTTTTCGTTCCAACTTTCGGATCAAAACGAGATTTCCTTCAAGAACACATGAAAACCATTTTCTCTTTCCAAAACCAACTTCAAAACAATGCATGATATGCAACACAAATCCGATCATGCAATGCAGCTAGATAATCAGCAAGAACAACCAAAGGAGATCAAGATTCTAACCTCAAGACTCGGATCCAACGGTTCAAACCACGAAGATCAAGCTTGGGAGGCTTACTCTCACTCAAGAACTTCTCTAGAGCTTCTCTCTCTAAAACAAAGATTGAGACAAGAAAATGATTTGTTTCAGGGTCTGCCGGCTGCCTTAACAATCAGCTAGGACACGTGGCGTTAACGGGTTGGTTCAGCTCCAAAAAGGTGATTGATAGACAAGACAAGTCTCTGACAAAGCTTATGCAGCAAGCTCGGGTAAGACACATCGGCAATAAGATGACATCGGCTCAAATCAATGGATCCAGCAACAGGATAACAAAACATCGGCTAGGGAGGACGACACTTGACTAAGCTGTGCCACACCTTAGCCGGGGTGTGCCACATCTCGGCCTAGGCCATACCTGCCTGCGGACAAGGTCCAGGTGCAAAACATCTCGGCAATGAATGCCCGAGGTGAAGATGGGGTTGAACAAGATCTCAAGATAGTTCTAAGTACAAGGGTCAAAGGCGGACTAAGCTCAAGATGACCTCGGCTACGCACACACATACACTAAGCGAAGAACAAAATCATGCAAGCAACTTTAAGCAAATCAAGGCAAGACAAAACCTTCAAATTAACATAACAAGCAAGATCATGCAAGAATGTATGCAAGTATGACAGGAGTAAGGTGAGGGTTGTTACATCCTACCCCCCTTAAAGAAGTTTGGTCCCCAAACTTAGATTACCTTGCTCCTTGAACAACTCCAGATAACGGATTCTCACATCCTCTTCCTTTTCCCACGTGGCTTCTGTGCCATAATGTTCCTTCCATTCGACCTTTACCATTGGTATCGATTTGTTTCTCAACTGTCTCACTTGTCTGTCAATAATCCTCATTGGCTTCTCCTCGTAGCCCAAATCCTTATTAACCGTGATCTCGGAATGATTAATTACATGTAGTGGATCTCGGATGTACTTCCTCAACATCGAAACATGAAACACATTGTGGACTTGGCTCAAATCCGGCGGCAAAGCAAGTCTGTAGGCAACGGGGTTAATTCTCTCAAGGATTTCAAATGGTCCAATATACCGAGGTGCTAATTTACCTTTCCTTCCAAATCTTAAAACTCCTTTCACTGGTGAAACCTTCAGGAATACATGATTCCCAACTTCGAACTCTAACTCATTCCTTCTCTGGTCGGTGTAGCTCTTTTGTCGGCTCTGGGCAGTTTTAATCCTCTGTTGGATAAGTTTAATCTTTTCTGTTGTCACTTGAATCAATTCGGGACCAAGCAGAGTCCTGTCCCCGACTTCGGTCCAACATATCGGCGACCTACATTTTCTTCCGTACAAGGCTACATACGGCGCCATGCCAATGCTAGCTTGATAACTGTTATTGTAAGCGAATTCCACTAAGGGCAAATGTGTTCCCCAACTTCCTTGGAAGTCCAATACACAAAGTCTAAGCATATCTTCAAGCGTCTGAATTGTTCTCTCTGTCTGCCCATCTGTCTGGGGGTGAAAAGCTGTACTAAATCTCAGCTCGGCTCCAAAAGCTCTCTGTAAACTCTGCCAGAATCTAGAAACAAATTTAGGATCTCGGTCTGAAACAATTGACATCGGCACTCCATGAAGTCTGACAATCTCGTTCACATATAGCAAGGCAAGTTGATCGGCGTTGAAGGTAGTCTTAACAGGTAGAAAGTGTGCTGACTTAGTTAACCTATCAACAACAACCCAAATTGAATCCATACCCTTAGGTGTTTTCGGCAAACCAACCACAAAATCCATGGAGATGTGCTCCCATTTCCACTCAGGAATCGACAAAGGTTGAAGAAGTCCTGCTGGTCTTTGATGTTCTGCTTTCACTTGTTGACAATGTAAACACTGGGACACGAATTCGGCTATCTCTCTCTTCATATTTGGCCACCAGAAGGTCCGCTTCACATCTTGATACATTTTGGTGTTCCCTGGATGGACGGCAAACTTAGAACCGTGAGTCATGACCCAAACCCGCCCCTATGGGTTAAGGACATAACCGGCCAGTAATCCTGAGATTACCTACGGCCTCAGACCAAAACAGACATAACCTGTCAGAGTTAAGGGGCCAAACGGAAGCAATAAATAAAAACTTTGTCCATAGAGCCGTGCTTATATGCACATCAACAGACTATATTCAGTTACGTTAATAACCCACAGTTCAAAAGTACAGTTTCACAAAATTCATTATAGACAGGATCATCCAAAACAAGTCAACCTATGACAGACTATTTACATATTTACATAAAGTCCCTGTCGGCACGACAAAATATAATTACATAGCAAAAGGCAAGGGTAGGTCTCAAGAGTGAGACGCAAGGCTGACTTCCTCAAAACTCGGGTTTTTCCTAGCAGACTTCACTGGGGCTGGGTTTGGACTTCTCTTGGCTCACCTACAAACACATGAATGAGCATGAGCGATAGCCCAGTGAATAATATCAAACATGACAGTTACATAACAATATGTAGAACAACATGCTCCAAACGGCCTTGGGCCCAATTCATACTTTTATTTAACGAATATACAACTATACAAAAATTTAAATCAAGTAACTGTAGTTCTAAACATTCTGGCCTTTGGCCCACTCGGGTTTCCGTTCATGGCAAAACGGCCTTCGGCCCATTCACTTATGTCGAAACGGCCTTCGGCCCATTCATTTCTGTCCAAATGGCCTTCGGCCCGTTCATTCATGTCAAAACGGCCTTTGGCCCACTCTTTCATGTCGAAACGGCCTTCGGCCCACTCATTCATTCATGTCAAAACGACCTTTGGTCCATTCATTTACATCAAACGACCTTTGGTCCATTCATCCTTATCAAAACGACCTTTGGTCCATTCATGTACATCAAAACGACCTTCGGTCCATTCATGTACATCAAAACGACCTTCGGTCCATTCATTTACATCAAAACGACCTTCGGTCCATTCATTCTTATCAAAACGACCTTCGGTCCATTCATTCTTATCAAAACGAACTTTGGTCCATTCATTTATTCCTGTCAGACTTTTGCCCACAATCCCAATTAACAACTCATAAAGTTTATAAGGGAATAACAATTGGACATTGACAAGCTTTCAAATATTGATATTACTCACAGTGATCGGCTTGTGGATGCGCCCTGGAGCTTGACCCTACACATTTCATGAGTACAAAAGGGTCACTAACAGTTCAATCCGTTCTTTAATTCACAAATTCCTCTTTAGGCTTTATTTTTATCTCAATAACTCGTTTACAATGTTTAACATATGCCTAAGAGTGCTTACAAGTGAAAGGGAACGGAAAACGAAACACAGACCGCATAAACAAAATTCCAGGAAACAGGGTCCCCGCTCGAGCGTCAACTTATCCGCTTGAGCGGACCCTTAAGGCCTGCAAAAGTACTGGTTGCATGAAAATTACGCTCGAGCGTTAAATAGGGCGCTCGAGTGGAAGGCCTGTCTACAAAATTCCACGCTCGAGCGTGATATGTCCCGCTCGAGCGGACATCCAACTCTGCAAAAATGCTGGGAGCACGATTTTCCCGCTCGAGCGGCCATTACCCCGCTCGAGCGGACATCAAAATTCTGGAAAACCCAGAACTGTGTTCTTGAGTTCCAACATCGAATTCAAGGGCCCCAAATGCATGATTTCGGCTCAAACTTCATATATATGTGTACTAACATGATATAGACACCAAATTACCGCATATTGAAACTCAATTCCCATGAATCAATCACATGCAAACCCAAACTATACCAAACTTACTTCCAATACATTAAATTCATGCATTTAAGTTTCATATCTTCATCAATCATGCATGCATGTCAATTCTTGACTCCATTTCTATTCCAATCAATGCAAATGGTGTTCATTCTCATGGAACACAACAAAAACATGCTTGCATGTAGGATTTAACACTCATATTTCTATATTCATCCCAATACATGCTTGATTATGCAAAACCATGGTGATTCTATACATGCATGTGCATTTTAACTTCAATTCCATCAACTAGAGTACAACTCTTGTTCTTGATCACCAATTAACCTTTAATTCACAAAATCACAAGTTCAAACTCATGAATTCATAAACAAGCACTTACCTAGAAGCTCAATCTATGGTCAGTTCTTGAGTTGGACTTCAAATTCGTAACCTTGGACCAAAAATTACACAACTTTCTCCCTCACTCTCTCTAGCAGCCGACCTCTCCCCTTTCTTAGAGTTTGATCAGCCAAAAATGAAGGTATATGAGAGAATGAGAAGTGTAGTGCTCAAACACAAGAAGTCCCACTAGCCACAATTAAGATATTAAACAATTTGAGCACAATGCCATTAAATAATTCAATTTAATCTGGCCCCGAATCAATTTTTCAATTAAATTTCACCGTAGGCTCTAAAAATTATGCCAATCACAATGGCGTAATCAATTCCGGGTTCTGTGGCCGATAAGGCCCTCAATTAAATTTCCAAAGCTGATTATTCAAACAGATATTCCTACGGTGAACAGATAAAACTTCAAAATCACATATATTCACATAACGACACATAATATCATGGTAAACACGTAATCATACTCAATTTAAGGACCAATTGGCATACTACGGAACAGGGGTATTACAGTCTTCCCCCCTTTAGGAAGTTTGGTCCTCCAAACTTAATTTACCTTCGTCGGGAAACAAGTGTGGATAGCGTAGACGCATTTCCTCCTCTTTTTCCCGTGTAGCATCTGTCCCATAGTGTTCCTTCCATTCCACTTTCACCATTGGAATGGATTTGTTTCTCAATTCTTTCACTTGTTGGTCAACAACTCTTTCCGACCATTCGGCATATTCCATGTTTTCATCTATAGCAACCCGGTGATAATCAATCACATGCAACGGGTCTCGGAGGTAACCCCTCAACATTGACACATGAAACACATTGTGGATTTGCTCAAATCCCGGTGGCAAAGCAACCCTGTAGGCAACTGGACCAAGCCTTTCCAAAATCTGGAACGGCCCAATATAGCGGGGCGACAACTTGCCCTTTTTCCCAAACCTGACTTGGCCTTTCATTGGAGAAACACGGATGAACACATGGTCGCCGACCTCATACTCAAGAGGTCTTCTCCGGACATCTGCGTAACTTTTCTGTCGGTCTTGAGCTGTTTTGAGCCTTTGCCGAATAGTTTTGATCTTTTCAGAGGTGTCTTGTACCATCTCAGGCCCAAGTAAAGCTCTGTCCCCGACCTCTGTCCAACAAATAGGTGATCTACACCTCCTACCATACAAAGCCTCGTATGGTGCCATACCGATGCTGGAGTGGAAGCTGTTATTATAAGCAAACTCTGCAAGCGGCAAATAGTCTTCCCAACTCCCCTGAAAATCCAAAGCACACATGCGAAGCATATCTTCCAAGGTCCGTATCGTTCGTTCTGACTGCCCATCTGTCTGTGGGTGGAATGCAGTACTGAACCTTAGTTCTGTTCCCATAGCTTCCTGCAAACTCTTCCACAATCTAGATACAAATTTCGGGTCCCTATCTGACACAATGGACACCGGAACTCCGTGTAACCGGACAATTTCATCAACATAAATAGTAGCCAATCTATAAGCAGTAAATGTAGTTTTGACAGGCAGAAAATGTGCAGATTTGGTCAGTCTGTCAACTACAACCCAAACAGAGTCCATACCTCGGGAAGTCCGAGGTAGGCCAACAACGAAATCCATAGTCACATGTTCCCACTTCCATTCAGGAATAGGGAGAGGTTGAAGTAGACTGCCTGGTTTCTGATGTTCAGCCTTAACTTGCTGACACTGGAGGCACTTGGACACATATTCTGCAATCTCTTTCTTCATTTTAGGCCACCAGTAGGTTTGTTTCAAATCCCGATACATTTTATTATTACCCGGATGCATAGCAAATACAGATCTGTGGGCTTCATCTAAAACCCTCTTCCTTAGCTCCGGGATATCTGGGACACATATTCGGTTTCGAAATTTCAACATTCCATTCTCGACACTGAACTCTGCCTTTGGGCTTACTTCAAATTCATCAATCACCTTTCTGAGGAACTCATCTTCTTTCTGTTTCTGCTTGATCTCATCAACAATTGCCGGTTCGGCTGTAATAGCGGCTATCAATCCGCCCTGTTCACATACCACCACTTCAATTTCAGACTTTTCAAAGTCTTGCAAAATCTCCCTTTGTTCAGTAAGCAAACAAGCCATACTCCCTGTTGATTTTCTGCTCAAGGCATCAGCCACTGTATTAGCTTTCCCGGGATGGTACTGAATCTCTAGGTCGTAGTCTTTTATCAGCTCTAGCCATCTTCTCTGACGCATATTCAACTCTTTCTGCGTGAAGAAGTATTTCAGGCTCTTATGATCCGTGTAGACTTCACACTTTGCCCCGTACAAGTAATGCCGCCAGATTTTCAAAGCAAAAACAACTGCGGCCAATTCTAGGTCATGTGTTGGATAATTCTTCTCATGTGGTCTCAACTGTCGGGAGGCGTAAGCAATAACCTTTCCGTTCTGCATTAACACACAACCCAAACCCTTATAAGATGCATCACTGAAAATCACAAAATTTTCCGTACCTGAAGGTAGTGTCAAAATTGGTGCAGTGGTCAATCTTGTCTTCAATTCATGAAAGGCTGATTCTCTTTCACTATTCCACTCAAATGGTTGTCCTTTACGTGTCAATTGGGTAAGAGGCACAGCTAATTTCAAAAAGTCCTTTACAAACCTCCTGTAGTACACGGCCAAGCCCATGAAACTGCGAACTTCTGTCACATTAGTTGGTGTAGGCCAATTCACAATTGCTTCTATTTTCTGCGGGTCCACTGAAATTCCTTCCTTGTTGATCACATGCCCTAAGAAAACAACCTCATCCAACCAAAATTCACATTTCTTTAGTTTAGCAAATAATTTCCTTTCCCGAAGTATTTGTAAAACAGTCCTCAAATGACGTTCATGTTCAAGTCTATCTTTAGAGTATATCAAAATATCATCGATGAAGACTACAACAAACTCATCAAGGTAGGTTTTAAAAATTCTATTCATTAAGTCCATAAATGCTGCCGGAGCATTAGTCACTCCAAATGGCATAACAAGAAACTCAAAATGACCATACCTCGTTCTGAAAGCTGTTTTCTCAACATCCTCTGCTTTAACCTTTAGCTGATGATACCCGGATCTCAAATCAATCTTAGAAAACACCTGTGATCCCTGCAACTGGTCAAATAAGTCATCAATACGGGGTAAGGGATATTTGTTCTTTATCGTTACCTTGTTCAGTTCCCGGTAATCAATGCACAGGCGCAGAGTACCATCCTTCTTCTTTACAAATAACACTGGTGCACCCCAAGGCGAAGCGCTAGGCCGGATAAACCCTTTATCAAGAAGGTCTTGCAACTGTTCCTTTAATTCTTTCATTTCGGCAGTAGCCATTCTGTAGGGAGTTTTAGAAATGGGCTGGGTGCCCGGCATAGTTTCAATGGTAAACTCGATCTCCCTGTCTACCAATTCCCCTGGTAATTCATTCGGAAACACATCCGCGAATTCTCTAACAATAGGAATATTATTCAATTCAACATTCACGGATTGTTCAGTCAATACATAACACAAATAACCTTGGCACCCCTTCTTGATCAATTTACATGCTTTCATTGCAGATATCAAATATGGTGGAGGCACTACCCCATTTCCCACAAACACAATCTCTTTCTGTTCTGGGGGTTTAAACATAACCCTCTTTGTCACACAATCTATAGTGGCACAATATTTGGTTAACCAATCCATGCCCAAAATTATATCGAAGTGTCTAAAGTTTAAGGGCAACAAATCTACATACAGGGTAGCATCCTCAATATGCATGTCACAAAACCGATATATATAGTCACATAACACAGATTCCCCCGATGGAGCAGACACACATAACAAATATGGCAACAATTCTAGGGGTCTTTTCAGTCTAGATGCAAATGCATATGTCACAAATGAGTGCGTCGATCCAGAATCAATTAATACAAAAGCATCCTGATTACATATTGAAATAGTACTTGAGACAACGGCGTTGGCATTCCGTGTATCACCCGGAACGAGTGCAAAAACTCTCCCTTGTCTCACTGTATCCCCAGTAGTAGCAGATCTCAAAGTGTTTCCCGACTTCGGGACCGATGCAGTGGAGCTAGCAGCTATCTTCCCACTATTCTGATTACAATCTCGGGCTATATGCCCTTGTTTCCCACACTTAAAATAGGCTCCCGATGCACGGTAACAGACTCCACGGTGCCTTTTGCTACAAGTGTTGCACATGGGAGCTGTGTCTCTGGAAGAACTTGAAGTAGTTGAGGAGCCCGTGTTTTGCTTTTTCAGAAATTTCTTCTTCGAAAAGAAACCTTGTCTTTTGTTGCCTCTCCATTCGGTTGTTGGCTTAGCTTGTCTAGCTATATTAGCCTCTGATATGATGGCCCGGTCAAGCACCCCGATGTAGGTCTCCAACTTCAGGACATTCACTCGCTCTAGGATGTCACTTCGGAGCCCACCTTCAAAATGCCTTGCCTTCTTATAATCAGTGTCAATTACATGTGGTGCAAACCTGGCCAACTCAGTAAATTTGGCCTCATACTCAGCTACAGTCATACTGTCTTGTTTGAGTTCCATGAGCTCTGCCACTTTCCTATCCCGGACACACTGCGGGAAGTACTTGTCATAGAAGATTTCCAAAAATTTTGCCCAATCAATATCTCTGTGGTTTTCCCTCATCAACATCCACCATCTTCTCGCTTCATCTTCTAGCATAAAAGTGGCTAGAAGCACTTTCTGTGTATCCGAGCACGGAAATACTTCAAACAGTTTTTCGATCCCAAGAACCCAAGCTTCCGCTTTCAAAGGATCCAGTCCACCATGAAACTGTGGTGGTTTCATTTTCTTAAACTCCTTGGTGAGAGCGATTATCCGATCATCATTTTGATTATCTGGCACGGGTGGTGCCGGAGGTGGAGGTGGCGGGTGTGGTTGCTGCCACTGTTGTTGCCACTCCTGTTGCTGTCTCAAAGCTTCTGCCATTTCCTGAATCAGTCTTTCCATTCTGTCCAGTCTGGCAGTAGAGGATTCCTCTAACTCATCTCCTCTGGTTCTCACCATCTGATTAAACTTGCATTATATTCCATACCAAAGGTACACAAGTACACATACACTATGGAGCACATATTTCCAGATAATTTGTAATGCAAGTAGTTCACAACTTACACATATAATTATTCATAACAAAACATTTAAGCATATAATCAATGCTTCCAAACTCGTACTTATCACATGAATGCATCCTAGATCTTATCTAGACGCTTATTGCTCTTTTAGGACAAGTGTGTGAATTATTAACTCGTGCTCTGATACCACTCTGTCATGACCCAAACCCGCCCCTATGGGTTAAGGACATAACCGGCCAGTAATCCTGAGATTACCTACGGCCTCAGACCAAAACAGACATAACCTGTCAGAGTTAAGGGGCCAAACGGAAGCAATAAATAAAAACTTTGTCCATAGAGCCGTGCTTATATGCACATCAACAGACTATATTCAGTTACGTTAATAACCCACAGTTCAAAAGTACAGTTTCACAAAATTCATTACAGACAGGATCATCCAAAACAAGTCAACCTATGACAGACTATTTACATATTTACATAAAGTCCCTGTCGGCACGACAAAATATAATTACATAGCAAAAGGCAAGGGTAGGTCTCAAGAGTGAGACGCAAGGCTGACTTCCTCAAAACTCGAGTTTTTCCTAGCAGACTTCACTGGGGCTGGGTTTGGACTTCTCTTGGCTCACCTACAAACACATGAATGAGCGTGAGCGATAGCCCAGTGAATAATATCAAACATGACAGTTACATAACAATATGTAGAACAACATGCTCCAAACGGCCTTGGGCCCAATTCATACTTTTATTTAACGAATATACAACTATACAAAAATTTAAATCAAGTAACTGTAGTTCTAAACATTCTGGCCTTTGGCCCACTCGGGTTTCCGTTCATGGCAAAACGGCCTTCGGCCCATTCACTTATGTCGAAACGGCCTTCGGCCCATTCATTTCTGTCCAAATGGCCTTCGGCCCGTTCATTCATGTCAAAACGGCCTTTGGCCCACTCTTTCATGTCGAAACGGCCTTCGGCCCACTCATTCATTCATGTCAAAACGACCTTTGGCCCATTCATTTACATCAAACGACCTTTGGTCCATTCATCCTTATCAAAACGACCTTTGGTCCATTCATGTACATCAAAACGACCTTCGGTCCATTCATTTACATCAAAACGACCTTCGGTCCATTCATTTACATCAAAACGACCTTCGGTCCATTCATTCTTATCAAAACGACCTTCGGTCCATTCATTCTTATCAAAACGACCTTCGGTCCATTCATTCTTATCAAAACGACCTTTGGTCCATTCATTTATTCCTGTCAGACTTTTGCCCACAATCCCAATTAACAACTCATAAAGTTTATAAGGGAATAACAATTGGACATTGACAAGCTTTCAAATATTGATATTACTCACAGTGATCGGCTTGTGGATGCGCCCTGGAGCTTGACCCTACACATTTCATGAGTACAAAAGGGTCACTAACAGTTCAATCCGTTCTTTAATTCACAAATTCCTCTTTAGGCTTTATTTTTATCTCAATAACTCGTTTACAATGTTTAACATATGCCTAAGAGTGCTTACAAGTGAAAGGGAACGGAAAACGAAACACAGACCGCATAAACAAAATTCCCGGAAACAGGGTCCCCGCTCGAGCGTCAACTTATTCGCTCGAGCGGACCCTTAAGGCCTGCAAAAGTACTGGTTGCATGAAAATTACGCTCGAGCGTTAAATAGGGCGCTCGAGCGGAAGGCCTGTCTACAAAATTCCACGCTCGAGCGTGATATGTCCCGCTCGAGCGGACATCCAACTCTGCAAAAATGCTGGGAGCACGATTTTCCCGCTCGAGCGGACATCAAAATTCTGGAAAACCCAGAACTGTGTTCTTGAGTTCCAACATCGAATTCAAGGGCCCCAAATGCATGATTTCGGCTCAAACTTCATATATATGTGTACTAACATGATATAGACACCAAATTACCGCATATTGAAACTCAATTCCCATGAATCAATCACATGCAAACCCAAACTATACCAAACTTACTTCCAATACATTAAATTCATGCATTTAAGTTTCATATCTTCATCAATCATGCATGCATGTCAATTCTTGACTCCATTTCTATTCCAATCAATGCAAATGGTGTTCATTCTCATGGAACACAACAAAAACATGCTTGCATGTAGGATTTAACACTCATATTTCTATATTCATCCCAATACATGCTTGATTATGCAAAACCATGGTGATTCTATACATGCATGTGCATTTTAACTTCAATTCCATCAACTAGAGTACAACTCTTGTTCTTGATCACCAATTAACCGTTAATTCACAAAATCACAAGTTCAAACTCATGAATTCATAAACAATCACTTACCTAGAAGCTCAATCTATGGTCAGTTCTTGAGTTGGACTTCAAATTCGTAACCTTGGGCCAAAAATTACACAACTTTCTCCCTCACTCTCTCTAGCAGCCGACCTCTCCCCTTTCTTAGAGTTTGATCAGCCAAAAATGAAGGTATATGAGAGAATGAGAAGTGTAGTGCTCAAACACAAGAAGTCCCACTAGCCACAATTAAGATATTAAACAATTTGAGCACAATGCCATTAAATAATTCAATTTAATCTGGCCCGAATCAAATTTTCAATTAAATTTCACCGTAGGCTCTAAAAATTATGCCAATCACAATGGCGTAATCAATTCCGGGTTCTGTGGCCGATAAGGCCCTCAATTAAATTTCCAAAGCTGATTATTCAAACAGATATTCCTACGGTGAACAGGTAAAACTTCAAAATCACATATATTCACATAACGATACATAATATCATGGTAAACACGTAATCATACTCAATTTAAGGACCAATTGGCATACTACGGAACAGGGGTATTACAGTGAGCTTCCTGCAAAATTTTCCTCTTTAACTCTGGGATATCGGCCACACATAATCTTCCTTCAAACTTGAGTACTTGGTTTCCGATGGTATACCCTGGTCTCGGCTTTGTGCCAATTTCCTCGGCTATTTTCTTGAGGAAGTTATCCTCCATCTGTCTTGTCTTTACCTCATCAACAATAGTCGGCTCCGCTGATATCACGGTTAAACATGCCAAATTCCCATCTGACTTCCTGCTTAAAGCGTCGGCTACACTGTTAGCTTTCCCGGGGTGATATTGAATTTGCATATCATAGTCTTTCAACAACTCAAGCCACCGTCTCTGTCTCAAATTCAATTCCTTCTGAGTGAATAGATACTTTAAGCTCTTATGATCTGTAAAAACCTGACATGTAGCTCCATACAAATAGTGACGCCAAATCTTTAAAGCAAATACCACGGCCGCCAATTCTAAGTCATGGGTAGGATAGTTTTTCTCATGAGGTTTCAACTGACGAGATGCATAAGCTATAACCTTACCCTTTTGCATTAATACACAACCCAAACCCTTATGCGATGCATCACTATAGACATGAAACTCTTCGTTACCTGATGGTAGTACAAGTACTGGTGCTGTAATTAACCTCGTCTTCAGTTCCTGGAAGGCTGACTCCCGATCTTTAGTCCATTCATACAGTGTTCCCTTCTTAGTCAGTTGCGTTAATGGAATTGCAATCCTTGAGAAATCTTTCACAAACTTTCTGTAATAACCTGCCAAACCCAGAAAACTACGAATCTCGGACACATTAGTCAGCCTCGGCCAATTTACTACGGCTTCAACTTTGCTAGGATCTACTGAAATACCCTCTTCATTAATCATATGACCCAAAAATGAGATGGTAGAAAGCCAAAATTCACACTTGTTAAACTTCGCATATAATTTCCGTTCTCTCAAAATCTGTAAGGCAAGTCTCAAATGGTTTTCATGTTCAACATCACTCTTGGAATAGATCAATATATAATCAATGAAAACAACTACAAATTCATCTAAATATGGTTTGAAGATTCGGTTCATTAAGTCCATAAATGCAGCAGGGGCATTGGTCACTCCAAAAGGCATTACTAAAAACTCGTAGTGGCCATATCTTGTTCGAAAAGCAGTCTTCTCAACATCCTCGGCTTTAACTTTAAGCTGATGGTAACCAGACCGAAGGTCGATCTTAGAAAAGACTCGTGCTCCTTGTAACTGATCAAGCAAATCATCAATTCTAGGTAACGGGTATTTGTTCTTAATGGTGACTTGTTGAGTTCTCTATAGTCAATACAAAGACGGAGTGTGCCATCATTCTTCTTAACAAATAAAACAGGTGCTCCCCATGGTGAAGTGCTCGACCTAATAAATCCCTTATCTAACAACTCTTGCAATTGCAGTTTCAATTCTCTAAGTTCAGCGGGGGCCATCCTATAAGGTGGTTTGGAAATCGGTTGTGTTCCCGACATGATGTCAACAGTAAACTCTATTTCTCTATCGGTTAGGTGGCCAGGCAATTCGTCTGGAAAGACGTCGGGGAAATCATTAACAATCGGGATGTCGGCTAAGTTAACATTTCCATTCTGATCACTCAGTATACTACACAAGTAACCTCGACACCCCTTCTGAATTAACTTACAGGCCTTAATGGACGAAATCAAGTACGGTGGGGGCACTATCCCTTTACCCTGGAAAATAACCTCGGCTAGGTTTGGGGGTCTCAGTGTGACACTTTTCGAAACACAATTAATAGATGCATCATTTGCAACTAACCAGTCCATTCCCAGTATGATATCAAAATGAGCTAGGTCTAGAGGCATTAGATCTACTAGCAATTCAACATTCTCAATCACAACAACACATGCTCTGTAAATGGATACAACAAACATAGATCTCCCAGATGGAGTAGATACAGACAACACATAATCAAGGGGCTCTAGTTCTCTATTAATTTTCTCAGCAAACTTAGTAGATATAAACGAATGAGTAGAACCCGAGTCAATCAACACATAAGCGTCTTGGGAGCAAATTAGAAGTATACCTGACACTACTGCCTCAGCATTCTGGGTGTCTCCTGGTACTAATGCAAACACTCTGCCCTGTCTCATCTGCCCTTTTCCGGCATTTCCCTTCTGAACGGAACCCGAGGTATTCTCACCTTTCTTGTTGTTATCGACCTTTGTCTTGGGGCAATCTCTCACATAATGGCCCATCTCGCCACATTCATAACAGGCTCCAGACGTTCGTCGACAGATCCCGAAATGCTGTTTCCCACAGTCCGAACACATCGGTTTAACACTCCATTCCTGCCTTAGGTTGCTAGTACTGCCCATGTTTGTTCTCTTCTTGGTGCCCAGCTGTCCTCGGCGATTGTCATAGTTCTGCCTCTTTCGCTGGTTTTCTCCCGGGCTCTGGTATCGGTTCAAATTAGCTTCGGCCTGAATGGCTTTGTCCAATACTTCGGCATAAGTCGGCATATCAAGCAAGTTGACTCGGTCTTGAATCGGTCCACGAAGCCCACACTCGAACTTCCTGGCCTTCATATATTCATCGTTGGTCATGTGAGGTACAAACCTTACCAATTCAGTAAAAGCGCGGTCGTATTCGTCCATTGTTCTGTTGCCTTGCGTCAGAGTATGAAATTCGGTAGCCTTGCGGTTTCGAACACTTAGGGGAAAATGCTTCTTGTAGAACAACTCTAAGAATCAGGTCCAGGTCAGATCTGGATTGCTTCCTCTAACCATCATCCACCATCTGCGAGCGTCATCATCTAATGTGAATGCTGCCAACGTCACTTTCTGAGCGTCGGTGCTAGGGAAGATTTCGAACAGCTTCTCCATTTCTAAAACCCATGCCTCAGCCTTCATCGGCTCTATACCCCCAGAGAATCTCGGTGGTCTCATTTTCTTGAACTCCCTAATCAAAGCTATCGTGCCATCCCCATATAAGGCAGGCTGCGGGGGAACTTGCGGCACTGGCGGAGGCGGAGCTACATTTCGGCCGTTGGTCTGCTCGGCCTGAGTCGACGTAGCACTAGCGAACTGCTGCCTGGTTTGCCTCAACTCGCGGGCCAAACCTTCAACTAATCTTTCCAATCTGTCCATTCTATCTTCGGGCTGATCTCGGCCAAGTGGGGGTCTACCTCTCCTCATGATACTATGAGTATGCAAGGTATGACTTTAAAACAATTAAGCAAATAACCACATAGGCAAATAGCAAATAAGTATATCAAAACAATGCACACCTTGTTCGAATAGCAAACACCATGATGCAACCCTAACAACTTTCTAAGGGAAATCCTATGCTCTTCAGGACTCAAAGTGTGTGAATAGCGTATACCGAGGAACTTGTGCTCTGATACCATTCTGTCACGACCCCAAACCGCCCCTAGTAGTTTGGTGCCGTGATGGCCAGTAATCCGTAATTACCGAAGGCCAACTTTTCGAAACTTAACACAATCAGAGTATAGATATAGGGGGCTCACAAATGCGGAAGCAATAAATCAAACACAAGTGGTCCATAAGAGCTGTGCGTAAATCAAAGCAATGCCAAACATTTCCAATTAACTTTACAGCTTGAATACAACAAGGTAAAAAAATACATGTTACATCTTGATCAAAAGGCTTCTCGAGCCGACATAAACAAAAGTACAGCTAATACAAGTCAAGAAGCATGATTTTCAAGAATTGCCGACATAAATACAAAACAAGCCGACATAAGCGTGAGTCCAAAACAAGCTTTCAAAATAGTCTAGGCGTCGCCGACGTCCTGCTCATCACCTACATATATATAGAGGGGTGAGTACAAATACTCAGTGAATGGTACTAATAATAAAGGTTTTGCATGAACATAGCTGAGGTCCTTCAACACAAAACTCATCAAACTTTAGCAAGACGAGGGATGAACCGTATTCATCAATCAAATATTACAAGTATCCAAAGATGTTTACTGACATAGGCAAAGCAAGGGATGAACCGTATTCATCATTCAAGTATCATAACATCGGCAAAGCAAGGGATGAACCGTATTCATCGTTCAAGTATCATAACATCGGCAAAGCAAGGGATGAACCGTATTCATCATTCAAGTATCAAGGTTGTACGATCCGTAATCGTTTGGTCAAAAGTATTGCAAAAGTTTAGAGTCCTCCAATACAAGGGACTTGTGCACTTGGTACCGCGAAAGTTTAGAGTCCTCCAGTACAAGGGACTTGTGTTACTTAGGCCCGTAGCCCGATTTACCAAGGACCGTATCCTTTTATACTTAGTACTGCGAAAGTTTAGAGTCCTTCAGTACAAGGGACTTTCCAAGAGAGGACCGTATCCCTTTTAAAGATGGCATCAAAATAAGGATTATACTTGACACATCAAAACAAGAGCTATTTATTCATGCTAACAAAATACTTTTATCAAAACAAGGCAAGCAAGATTTATCAAAACAAGTATAACATAGCTTTATTAGGAATACCACTCGCCTAGTTCTTCAGGTGTAGACTCAAAGCAAATATCAAGGACCTACAATCACATGGCAAGTCACATTCTCAAAGCAAGCTCTATATACATGCAAATTGTCACGACCCCAAACCGCCCCTAGTAGTTTGGTGCCGTGATGGCCAGTAATCCGTAATTACCGAAGGCCAACTTTTCAAAACTTAACACAATCAGAGTATGGATATAGGGGGCTCACAAATGCGGAAGCAATAAATCAAATACAAGTGGTCCATAAGAGCTGTGCGTAGATCAAAGCAATGCTATACATTCCAATTAACTTCACAACTTAAATACAACAAGGTAAAATTACATGTTACATCTTGATCAAAAGGCTTCTCGAGCCGACATATACAAAATACAGCTAATACAAGTCAAGAAGCATGATTTTCAAGATTTGCCGACATGCAAGGTAGGCATCGCCGACGTAAATGCAAAAGCAAGCCGACATAAGTACAAATCCAAAACAAGCATCCAAACGATCTAGGCGTCGCCGCCGTCCTGCTCATCACCTACATATATATAGAGGGGTGAGTATAAAACTCAGTGAATGGTACCAAAAATAAAGGTTTGCATGAATAAAGCCGAGGTCCTTCAAAACGAAACTCATCAAACTTAGCAAGGTAAGGGATGAACCGTATTCATCAATCAAACGTTACAAGTATCCAAAGGTGTTTACTGACATAGGCAAAACAAGGGATGAACCGTATTCATCAGTCAAGTATCAAAACATCGGCGAAGCAAGGGATGAACCGTATTCATCAGTCAAGTATCAAAACATCGGCGAAGCAAGGGATGAACCGTATTCATCAGTCAAGTATCAAAACATCGGCGAAGCAAGGGATGAACCGTATTCATCAGTCAAGTATCAAAAGCTGTACGATCCGTAATCGTTTGGTCAAAAGTATTGCGAAAGTTTAAAGTCCTCCAATACAAGGGACTTGTGTTACTTAGGCCCGTAGCCCGGTTTAACAAGGACCGTATCCTTTTATACTTAGTACTGCGAAAGTTTAGAGTCCTCCAGCACAAGGGACTTGTGTTACTTAGGCCCGTAGCCCGATTTAACAAGGACCGTATCCTTTTATACTTAGTACTGCGAAAGTTTAGAGTCCTCCAGCACAAGGGACTTGTGTTACTTAGGCCCGTAGCCCGATTTAACAAGGACCGTATCCTTTTATACTTAGTACTGCGAAAGTTTAGAGTCCTCCAGCACAAGGGACTTGTGTTACTTAGGCCCGTAGCCCGATTTAACAAGGACCGTATCCTTTCCAAAGGTGGCATCAAAACAGGGAGTATACTTGGCACATCAAACAAGAGCTATTTATTCATGCTATCAAATACTTTTGTCAAAACAAGCAAGCAAGATTTATCAAAACAAGTATAACATAGCTTTATCAATAATACCACTCACCTAGTTCTTCAGGTGTAGACTCAAGCAAATATCAAGGACCTACAATCACATGGCAAGTCACATTCTCAAAGCAAGCTCTATATATACATGCAAATGATCTCGGCATTCTTGCCAGATCCAAGTCAAAGACAAAGCAAAACAAGCTGGGAGTTTAATCACTGCTCCCGCTCATAAAAACACACCGGGTACTGACCAGGACTAAGCCGAGGTCCCGTTAAACAAAGTCAGGAAAAACCTGGGTTTCCTTTGAAGAATATGAAGAACATGATCATTTGAAAGATGGATGCAAGTTCACAACTTGTTACAAAAATCTGAGTTTTCATGCCAAGAGTTCAAAATATATGGACCTGGGTACCTATCAAAGAAAGGCATGCAAGAACAAACACAAAACATGGTTTTCGTTCCAAACTCCTCGATCAAAAGAGACCTTTTTTTTTTCAAGAACACATGGAAAACCATTTTCTCTTTCCAAACCAACTTCAAAACGATGCATGACATGCAAAACAAATCCGATCATGCAATGCAGCTGGATATTAAGCAAGAACAACCAAAGGAGATCAAGATTCTAACCTCAAAACTCGGATCTAACGGTTCAAGCCACAAAGATCAAGCTTGGAAGACTACTCTCACTCAAGAACTCTTCTTCCTCCTCTCTAGAGCTTCTCTCTCTAAAACAAAGATTTGAGACAAGAAATGATTTGTTTCAAGGTCTGTCGGCTGCCTTAACAAACAGCTCGGACACGTGGCATTAACGGGTTGGTTCAGCTCCAAAAAGGTGATTGATAGACAAGACAAGTCTTTGACAAATCGTATGCAGCAAGTTCGGGTAAGACACATCGGCAACAAGATGACATCGGCTCAAAACAAGGATCCAGCAACAGGATAACAGAACATCGGCTAGGGAGGACGACACTTGACTAAGCTGTGCCACACCTTGGCCGGGGTGTGCCACATCTCGGCCTAGGCCATACCTGCCTGCGGACAAGGTTCAAGTGCGAAACATCTCGGCAAGGAATGCCCGAGGTGAAGATGGGGTTAAACAAGACCTCAAGATAGTTCTATGTACAAAGGGTCAAAGGCGGACTAAGCTCAAGATGACCTCGACCACACACACTAAGCAAAGAACAAACTCATGCAAGCAACTTTAAGCAAATCAAGGCAAGACAAAACTTTCAAATTAACATAAGCAGCAAGACCATGCAAGAGTGTATGCAAGTATGGCAAGAGTAAGGTGAGGGTTGTTACACAAATGATCTCGGCATTCTTGCCAGATCCAAGTCAATAGACAAAGCAAAACAAGCTGGGAGCTTAATCACTGCTCCCGTTTCATGAAATCACACTGGGTACCGTCCAGGACTAAGCCGAGGTCCCGCTAAACAAGGTCAGGAAAAACCTGGTTTTCCTTTGAAGAGTATGAAGAACATGATCATTTGAAAGATGGATGCAAGCTCACAACTTGTTACAAAAATCTGAGTTTTCATGCCAAGAGTTCAAAATAAGGACCTGGGTACCCGTTCAAGAAAGTCATGCAAGAACAAACACAAAACATGGTTTTCATTCCAACTTTCAGATCAAAACGAGATTTCCTTCAAGAACACATGAAAACCATTTTCTCTTTCCAAAACCAACTTCAAAACAATGCATGATATGCAACACAAATCCGATCATGCAATGCAGCTAGATAATCAGCAAGAACAACCAAAGGAGATCAAGATTCTAACCTCAAGACTCGGATCCAACGGTTCAAACCACGAAGATCAAGCTTGGGAGGCTTACTCTCACTCAAGAACTTCTCTAGAGCTTCTCTCTCTAAAACAAAGATTGAGACAAGAAAATGATTTGTTTCAGGGTCTGCCGGCTGCCTTAACAATCAGCTCGGACACGTGGCGTTAACGGGTTGGTTCAGCTCCAAAAAGGTGATTGATAGACAAGACAAGTCTCTGACAAAGCTTATGCAGCAAGCTCGGGTAAGACACATCGGCAATAAGATGACATTGGCTCAAATCAATGGATCCAGCAACAGGATAACAAAACATCGGCTAGGGAGGACGACACTTGACTAAGCTGTGCCACACCTTGGCCGGGGTGTGCCACATCTCAGCCTAGGCCATACCTGCCTGCGGACAAGGTCCAGGTGCAAAACATCTCGGCAATGAATGCCCGAGGTGAAGATGGGGTTGAACAAGATCTCAAGATAGTTCTAAGTACAAGGGTCAAAGGCGGACTAAGCTCAAGATGACCTCGGCTACGCACACACATACACTAAGCGAAGAACAAAATCATGCAAGCAACTTTAAGCAAATCAAGGCAAGACAAAACCTTCAAATTAACATAACAAGCAAGATCATGCAAGAATGTATGCAAGTATGACAGGAGTAAGGTGAGGGTTGTTACATTATCAATAAATTACTCGATAAATTCTCTGTAAATTACTCAGTAAATTATTGGTAAATTCTCTGTAAATTACTCAGTAAATTACTTCGTAAATTCTCACTAAATTACTCAGGAAATTTCTCATTAAATTACACGTAATATTCTCTATAAATTATTCAGCAAATTCTTAGTAATTTATCAAAAAATTATGAGTAAATTCACAAAAAATTACAATAATTTTTTTGGTGAATTAATCAGTAAATTATGAGTAAATTACTCAAAAAATTGACAGAAAATTCTATATAAATTCAAAGTAATTTCTTAGTAAATTATTCAGCAAATTACTTCATAAATTCGTAGTAAGTTCTCAATAAATCACACGTTAAGCTTTCAATAAATTCTCTATAAATTACATTGTAAATTATCTGTAAATTATTTAATAAATTGTAAATAAATTACTCAGAAAATTTTCAATAAATTCTAAGAAAATTCTGTATAAATTCCGAGTAAATTACTCGGTAAATTCTTAATAAATTCTCTGTAAATTACTCAGTTAATTATCCATAAGTTCTCAAAAAATTATGAGTCAATTACTTAGTAAATTACTCTGTAAATTCCAAGAAAATAACGCAGTAAATTGTCTGTAAATTCTTAGTAAATTATTTAATAAATTCTAAATAAATTACTGAGTAAATTCTCAATATATTATGTCACGACCCCAAACCGCCCCTAGTAGTTTGGTGCCGTGATGGCCAGTAATCCGTCATTACCGAAGGCCAACTTTTCAAAACTTAACACAATCAGAGTATGAATATAGGGGGCTCACAAATGCGGAAGCAATAAATCAAATGCAAGTGGTCCATAAGAGCTGTGCGTAGATCAAAGCAATGCCAAACATTCCAATTAACTTTACAACTTAAATACAACAAGGTAAAAAGATACATGTTACATCTTGATCAAAAGGCTTCTCGAGCCGACATATACAAAATGCAGCTAATACAAGTCAAGAAGCATGGTTTTCAAGATTTGCCGACATGCAAAACAGGGCATCGCCGACGTAAATACAAAAGTAAAGCCGACATAAGCACGAATCCAAAACAAGCATCCAAACGATCTAGGCGTCGCCGCCGTCCTGCTCATCACCTACATATATATAGAGGGGTGAGTACAAAACTCAGTGAATGGTACTAAAGATAAAGGTTTTGCATGAATATAGCCGGAGTCCTACAAAACGAAACACATCAAACTTAGCAAGGCAAGGGATGAACCGTATTCATCGATCAAATATTACAAGTACCCAAAGGTGTTTACTGACATAGGCGAAACAAGGGATGAACCGTATCCATCATACAAGTATCATAACATCGGCGAAACAAGGGATGAACCGTATTCATCATCAAATATCAAAACATTGGCGAAACAAGGGATGAACCGTATTCATCAGTCAAGTATCATAACATCGGCCAAACAAGGGATGAACCGTATTCATCAGTCAAATATCATAAGCTGTACGATCCGTAATCGTTTGGTCAAGAGTATTGCGAAAGTTTAGAGTCCTCCAATACAAGGGACTTGTGCACTTAGTACCGCGAAAGTTTAGAGTCCTCCAGTACAAGGGACTTGTGTTACTTAGGCCCGTAGCCCGATTTAACAAGGACCGTGTCCTTTTATACTTGGTACTGGGAAAGTTTAGAGTCCTCCAGCACAAGGGACTTGTGTTAATTAGGCCCGTAGCCCGATTTAACAAGGACCGTATCCTTTCCAAAGATGGCATCAAAACGAGGAGTATACTTGGCACATCAAAACAAGAGCTATTTATTCATGCTAACAAAATACTTTGTCAAACAAGGCAACAAGATTTATCAAACAAGTATAACATAGCTTTATCAATAATACCACTCACCTAGTTCTTCAGGTGTAGACTCAAAGCAAATATCAAGGACCTACAATCACATGGCAAGTCACATTCTCAAAGCAAGCTCTATACACATGCAAATGATCTCGGCATTCATGCCAGATCTAAGTCAAAGACAAAACAAAACAAGCTGGGAGCTTAACCACTGCTCCCGTTTTCTCGAAAACACACTGGGTACCGTCCAGGGCTAAGCCGAGGTCCCGTTAAACAAAGTCAGGAAAGACCTGGGTTTTCCTTTGAAGAATATGAAGAACATGATCATTTGAAAGATGGATGCAAGTTCACAACTTGTTACAAAAATCTGAGTCTTCAAGCCAAGAGTTCAAAATATGGACCTAAGTACCCATTCAAGAAGGTCATGCAAGAACAAACACAAAAACATGGTTTTCGTTCCAAACTCTACGATCAAAATGAGACTTTGTTCAAGAACACATGAAAAACCATTTTCTCTTTCTAAAACCAACTTCAAAACGATGCATGACATGCAAAACAAAACCGATCATGCAATGCAGCTAGGTATTCAGTAAGAACAATCAAAGGAGATCAAGATTCTAACCTCAAAACTCGGATCTAACGGTTCAAGCCACAAGGATCAAGCTTGGAAGACAACTCTCACTCAAGAACTCTTCTTCCTCCTTTCTAGAGCTTCTCTCTCTAAAACAAAGATTTGAGACAAGAAATGATTTGTTTCAAGGTCTGTCGGCTGCCTTAACAAACAGCTCGGACACGTGGCATTATCGGGTTGGTTCAGCTCCAAAAAGGTGATTGATAGACAAGACAAGTCTCTGACAAATCGTATGCAGCAAGCTCGGGCAAGACACATCGGCAAAGAGATGACATCGGCTCTAAACAAGGATCCAGCAACAGGATAGAAAAACATCGGCTAGGGAGGACGACACTTGACTAAGCTGTGCCACACCTTGGCCGGGGTGCGCCACATCTCGGCCTAGGCCATACCTGCCTGCGGACAAGGTTCAAGTGCGGAACATCTCGGCAAAGAATGCCCGAGGTGAAAATGGGGTTGAACAAGACCTCAAGATGGTTCTAAGTACAAGGGTCAAAGGCGGACTAAGCTCAAGATGATCTCGGCTATGCACACGCACTAAGCAAGGAACAAAATCGTGCAAGCAACTTAAGCAAATCAAGCCAAGATAAAACCTTTAAATTAACATAAGCAGCAAGACCATGCAAGAGTGTATGCAAGTATGGCAAGAGTAAGGTGAGGGTTGTTACATCCTACCCCCCTTAAAGAAGTTTGGTCCCCAAACTTAGATTACCTTGCTCTATGAACAGCTCTGGATAGCGGATTCTCACATCCTCTTCCTTTTCCCACGTGGCTTCTGTGCCATAATGTTCCTTCCATTCGACCTTTACCATCGGTATCGATCTGTTCCTCAATTGCCTCACTTGTCGGTCAACAATCCTCATTGGCTTCTCCTCGTAGCCCAAATCTTCATTAACTGTGATCTCGGAATGATCAATTACATGTAGTGGATCTCGGATGTACTTCCTCAACATCGAAACATGAAACACATTGTGGACTTGGCTCAAATCTGGCGGCAAAGCAAGTCTGTAGGCAACAGGATTAATTCTCTCAAGAATTTCAAATGGCCCAATATAGCGAGGTGCTAACTTACCTTTCCTTCCAAATCTGGAAACTCCTTTCATCGGTGAGATCTTCAGGAATACGTGATTCCCAACTTCGAACTCTAACTCATTCCTTCTCTGGTCGGCGTAGCTCTTTTGTCGGCTTTGGGCAGCCCTAATCCTCTGTTGGATAAGTTTAATCTTCTCTGTTGTCACTTGAATCAATTCGGGACCAAGCAGGGCTCTGTCTCCGACTTCGGTCCAACATGTCGGCGATCTACATTTCCTTCCATACAAGGCTTCATACGGCGCCATGCCAATGCTAGCTTGATAACTGTTATTGTAAGCGAATTCCACTAAGGGTAGATGTGTTCCCCAACTTCCTTGGAGGTCCAATACACAAAGTCTAAGCATATCTTCAAGCGTCTGAATTGTCCTCTCAGTCTGCCCATCTGTCTGGGGATGAAAGGCTGTACTAAATCTCAGCACGGCTCCAAAAGCCCTCTGTAGACTCTGCCAAAATCTAGAAACAAATTTAGGATCTCGGTCTGAAACAATTGACATCGGCACTCCATGAAGTCTGACAATCTCGTTCACATATAGCAAGGCAAGTTGATTGGCGTTGAAGGTAGTCTTAACGGGTAGAAAGTGTGCTGACTTAGTTAACCTATCCACAACAACCCAAATTGAATCCATACCCTTTGGTGTCTTCGGCAACCCGATCACAAAATCCATGGAGATGTGCTCCCATTTCCACTCAGGAATCGGCAGAGGTTGAAGAAGTCCTGCTGGTCTTTGATGTTCGGCTTTCACTTGCTGACAATGTAAACACTGGGACACGAATTCGGCTATTTCTCTCTTCATATTTGGCCACCAGAAGGTCTGCTTCACATCTTGATACATTTTGGTGTTCCCTGGATGGACAGCAAACTTGGAACCATGAGCTTCCTGCAAAATCTTTTTCTTCAGCTCTGGAATGCCGGCCACGCATAATCTTCCCTCAAACCTGAGTACTCTGTCTTCGATGGTGTACCCTGGTCTCGGCTTCGTGTCAATCTCCTCGGCTATTTTCTTGAGGAAGTTATCCTCCATCTGTCTTGTCTTTACTTCATTAACGATAGTCGGCTCTGCTGACATCACGGTTAAACACGCCAAATTTCCATCTGACTTCCTGCTCAAAGCGTCGGCTACACTGTTGGCTTTCCCGGGGTGATATTGAATCTGCATATCGTAGTCTTTCAACAACTCAAGCCACCGTCTCTGTCTCAAATTCAATTCTTTCTGAGTGAATAGATACTTTAAACTCTTATGATCTGTAAAAACCTGACAAGTAGCTCCATACAAATAGTGACGCCAAATCTTTAAAGCAAATACTACGGCCGCCAATTCTAAGTCATGGGTAGGATAGTTTTTCTCATGAGGTTTCAATTGACGAGATGCATAAGCTATAACTTTACCCTTTTGCATTAATACACAACCCAAACCTTTATGTGATGCATCACTATAGACGTGAAACTCTTCGTTACCTGATGGTAGTACTAGTACTGGTGCTGTAATTAACCTCGTCTTCAGTTCCTGGAAGGCTGACTCCCGATCTTTAGTCCATTCATACAGTGTTCCCTTCTTAGTCAGTTGCGTCAATGGAATTGCAATCCTGGAGAAATCTTTCACAAACTTTCTGTAATAACCTGCCAAACCCAGAAAACTACGAATCTCGGACACATTAGTCGGCCTCGGCCAATTTACTACGGCTTCAACTTTGCTAGGATCTACTGCAATACCTTCTTCATTAATCACATGACCCAAAAATGAGATGGTAGAAAGCCAAAACTCACACTTGTTAAACTTCGCATACAATTTCCGTTCTCTCAAAATCTGTAAGGCAAGTCTCAAATGGTTTTCATGTTCAACATTACTCTTGGAATAGATCAATATATCATCAATGAAAACAACTACAAATTCATCTAAATATGGTTTGAAGATTCGGTTCATTAAATCCATAAATGCAGCAGGGGCATTGGTCACTCCAAAAGGCATTACTAAAAACTCGTAGTGGCCATATCTTGTTCGAAAAGCAGTCTTCTCAACATCTTCGGCTTTAACTTTAAGCTGATGGTAACCAGACCGAAGGTCGATCTTAGAAAAGACTCGTGCTCCTTGTAACTGATCAAGCAAATCATCAATTCTAGGTAACGGGTACTTGTTCTTAATGGTGACTTTATTGAGTTCTCTATAATCAATACAAAGACGGAGTGTGCCATCCTTCTTCTTAACAAATAAAACAGGTGCTCCCCATGGTGAAGTGCTCGGCCTAATAAATCCCTTATCTAACAACTCTTGCAATTGCAGTTTCAATTCTCTAAGTTCAGCGGGGGCCATTCTATAAGGTGGTTTGGAGATCGGCTGCGTTCCCGATATAATATCGACCGTAAACTCTATTTCTCTATCGGTCAAGTGGCCAGGCAATTCATCCGGAAAGACGTCGGGGAAATCACTAACAATCGGGATGTCGGCTAAGTTAACATTTCCATTCTGATCACTCAGTATACTACACAAGTAACCTCGACACCCTTTCTGAATTAACTTACAGGCCTTAATGGACGAAATCAAGTATGGTGGGGGCACTACCCCTTTACCCTGGAAAGTAACCTCGGCTAGGTTTGGGGGTCTCAGTGTGACACTTTTCGAAACGCAATTAATAGATGCATCGTTTGCAACTAACCAGTCCATTCCCAGTATAATATCAAAATGAGCTAGGTCTAGAGGCATTAAATCTACTAGCAATTCAACATTCTCAATCACAACAACACATGCTCTGTAAATGGATGCAACAATCATAGATCTCCCAGACGGAGTAGACACAGATAACACATAATCAAGGGGCTCTAGTTCTCTATTAATTTTCTCGGCAAACTTAGCAGATATAAACGAATGAGTAGAACCCGAATCAATCAATACATAGGCATCTTGGGAGCAAATTAGTAAAATACCTGACACCACTGCCTCAGCATTCTGAGTGTCTCCTGGTACTAATGCAAACACTCTGCCCTGTCTCATCTGTCCTTTCCCAGCATTTCCCTTCTGAACGGAACCCGAGGTATTCTCACTTTTCTTCTTGTTATCAGTCTTTGTTTTGGGGCAATCCCTCACATAATGGCCCATCTCGCCACATTCATAACAGGCTCCAGACGTTCGTCGGCATATCCCGAAATGCTGTTTCCCACAATCCGAACACGTCGGTTTAACACTCCCTTCCTGCCTTAGGTTACCAGTACTGTCCATGTTCGTTCTCTTCTTGGTGTTCAGCTGTCCTCGGCGATTGTCATAGTTCTGCCTCTTTCGCTGGTTTTCTCCCGAGCTCTGGTATCGGTTCAAATTAGCTTCGGCGTGAATGGCTTTATCCAATACTTCGGCATAAGTCGGCATATCGAGTAAACTCACCCGGTCTTGAATCGGTCCACGAAGCCCACACTCGAACTTCCTGGCCTTCATATATTCATCGTTGGTCATGTGAGGTACAAACCTTACTAATTCAGTAAAAGCGCGGTCATATTCCGCCACTGTCTTGTTGCCTTGCGTCAGAGTATGAAACTCGGTAGCCTTGCGGTTTCGAACACTTAGGGGAAAATGTTTCTTGTAAAACAACTCTAAGAATCGGGTCCAAGTCAAATCTGGATTGCTCCCTCTAACCGTCATCCACCACCTGCGGGCGTCATCATCCAATGTGAATGCTGCCAACGTCACTTTCTGTGCGTCGGTGCTAGGGAAGATCTCGAATAACTTTTCCATTTCCAACACCCATGCTTCAGCCTTCATCGGCTCTATACCCCCGGAGAACCTTGGTGGTCTCATTTTCTTGAATTCCCTGATCAAAGCTATCGTCCCATCCCCATACAAGGCTGGTTGCGGGGGAACCTGCGGCACTGGAGGGGGTGGGGGTGGAGCTACATTTCGGCCGTTGGTCTGCTCGGCCTGAGTCGTCGTAGCACTAGCAAACTGCTGTCTGGTTTGCCTCAGCTCGCGGGCCAAACCTTCAACTAACCTTTCCAATCTATCCATTCTGTCTTCGGGCTGATCTCGGCCAAGCGGTGGTCTACCTCTCCTCATGATGCTATGAGTATGCAAGGTATGACTTTAAAACAATTAAGCAAATAACCACATAGGCAAGCAACAAATAAACACATCAAGACAATGCACATTTCGTTCAAATAACAAATACCATGATGCAACTCTAACATCTTTCCAAGGGAAATCCTATGCTCTTTAGGACTCAAAGTGTGTGAACAGCGTATACCGAGGAACTTGTGCTCTGATACCATTCTGTCACGACCCCAAACCGCCCCTAGTAGTTTGGTGCCGTGATGGCCAGTAATCCGTCATTACCGAAGGCCAACTTTTCAAAACTTAACACAATCAGAGTATGAATATAGGGGGCTCACAAATGCGGAAGCAATAAATCAAATGCAAGTGGTCCATAAGAGCTGTGCGTAGATCAAAGCAATGCCAAACATTCCAATTAACTTTACAACTTAAATACAACAAGGTAAAAAGATACATGTTACATCTTGATCAAAAGGCTTCTCGAGCCGACATATACAAAATGCAGCTAATACAAGTCAAGAAGCATGGTTTTCAAGATTTGCCGACATGCAAAACAGGACATCGCCGACGTAAATACAAAAGTAAAGCCGACATAAGCACGAATCCAAAACAAGCATCCAAACGATCTAGGCGTCGCCGCCGTCCTGCTCATCACCTACATATATATAGAGGGGTGAGTACAAAACTCAGTGAATGGTACTAAAGATAAAGGTTTTGCATGAATATAGCCGGAGTCCTACAAAACGAAACACATCAAACTTAGCAAGGCAAGGGATGAACCGTATTCATCGATCAAATATTACAAGTACCCAAAGGTGTTTACTGACATAGGCGAAACAAGGGATGAACCGTATCCATCATACAAGTATCATAACATCGGCGAAACAAGGGATGAACCGTATTCATCATCAAATATCAAAACATTGGCGAAACAAGGGATGAACCGTATTCATCAGTCAAGTATCATAACATCGGCCAAACAAGGGATGAACCGTATTCATCAGTCAAATATCATAAGCTGTACGATCCGTAATCGTTTGGTCAAGAGTATTGCGAAAGTTTAGAGTCCTCCAATACAAGGGACTTGTGCACTTAGTACCGCGAAAGTTTAGAGTCCTCCAGTACAAGGGACTTGTGTTACTTAGGCCCGTAGCCCGATTTAACAAGGACCGTGTCCTTTTATACTTGGTACTGGGAAAGTTTAGAGTCCTCCAGCACAAGGGACTTGTGTTAATTAGGCCCGTAGCCCGATTTAACAAGGACCGTATCCTTTCCAAAGATGGCATCAAAACGAGGAGTATACTTGGCACATCAAAACAAGAGCTATTTATTCATGCTAACAAAATACTTTGTCAAACAAGGCAACAAGATTTATCAAACAAGTATAACATAGCTTTATCAATAATACCACTCACCTAGTTCTTCAGGTGTAGACTCAAAGCAAATATCAAGGACCTACAATCACATGGCAAGTCACATTCTCAAAGCAAGCTCTATACACATGCAAATGATCTCGGCATTCATGCCAGATCTAAGTCAAAGACAAAACAAAACAAGCTGGGAGCTTAACCACTGCTCCCGTTTTCTCGAAAACACACTGGGTACCGTCCAGGGCTAAGCCGAGGTCCCGTTAAACAAAGTCAGGAAAGACCTGGGTTTTCCTTTGAAGAATATGAAGAACATGATCATTTGAAAGATGGATGCAAGTTCACAACTTGTTACAAAAATCTGAGTCTTCAAGCCAAGAGTTCAAAATATGGACCTAAGTACCCATTCAAGAAGGTCATGCAAGAACAAACACAAAAACATGGTTTTCGTTCCAAACTCTACGATCAAAATGAGACTTTGTTCAAGAACACATGAAAAACCATTTTCTCTTTCTAAAACCAACTTCAAAACGATGCATGACATGCAAAACAAAACCGATCATGCAATGCAGCTAGGTATTCAGTAAGAACAATCAAAGGAGATCAAGATTCTAACCTCAAAACTCGGATCTAACGGTTCAAGCCACAAGGATCAAGCTTGGAAGACAACTCTCACTCAAGAACTCTTCTTCCTCCTTTCTAGAGCTTCTCTCTCTAAAACAAAGATTTGAGACAAGAAATGATTTGTTTCAAGGTCTGTCGGCTGCCTTAACAAACAGCTCGGACACGTGGCATTATCGGGTTGGTTCAGCTCCAAAAAGGTGATTGATAGACAAGACAAGTCTCTGACAAATCGTATGCAGCAAGCTCGGGCAAGACACATCGGCAAAGAGATGACATCGGCTCTAAACAAGGATCCAGCAACAGGATAGAAAAACATCGGCTAGGGAGGACGACACTTGACTAAGCTGTGCCACACCTTGGCCGGGGTGCGCCACATCTCGGCCTAGGCCATACCTGCCTGCGGACAAGGTTCAAGTGCGGAACATCTCGGCAAAGAATGCCCGAGGTGAAAATGGGGTTGAACAAGACCTCAAGATGGTTCTAAGTACAAGGGTCAAAGGCGGACTAAGCTCAAGATGATCTCGGCTATGCACACGCACTAAGCAAGGAACAAAATCGTGCAAGCAACTTAAGCAAATCAAGCCAAGATAAAACCTTTAAATTAACATAAGCAGCAAGACCATGCAAGAGTGTATGCAAGTATGGCAAGAGTAAGGTGAGGGTTGTTACATCCTACCCCCCTTAAAGAAGTTTGGTCCCCAAACTTAGATTACCTTGCTCTATGAACAGCTCTGGATAGCGGATTCTCACATCCTCTTCCTTTTCCCACGTGGCTTCTGTGCCATAATGTTCCTTTCATTCGACCTTTACCATCGGTATCGATCTGTTCCTCAATTGCCTCACTTGTCGGTCAACAATCCTCATTGGCTTCTCCTCGTAGCCCAAATCTTCATTAACTGTGATCTCGGAATGATCAATTACATGTAGTGGATCTCGGATGTACTTCCTCAACATCGAAACATGAAACACATTGTGGACTTGGCTCAAATCTGGCGGCAAAGCAAGTCTGTAGGCAACAGGATTAATTCTCTCAAGAATTTCAAATGGCCCAATATAGCGAGGTGCTAACTTACCTTTCCTTCCAAATCTGGAAACTCCTTTCATCGGTGAGATCTTCAGGAATACGTGATTCCCAACTTCGAACTCTAACTCATTCCTTCTCTGGTCGGCGTAGCTCTTTTGTCGGCTTTGGGCAGCCCTAATCCTCTGTTGGATAAGTTTAATCTTCTCTGTTGTCACTTGAATCAATTCGGGACCAAGCAGGGCTCTGTCTCCGACTTCGGTCCAACATGTCGGCGATCTACATTTCCTTCCATACAAGGCTTCATACGGCGCCATGCCAATGCTAGCTTGATAACTGTTATTGTAAGCGAATTCCACTAAGGGTAGATGTGTTCCCCAACTTCCTTGGAGGTCCAATACACAAAGTCTAAGCATATCTTCAAGCGTCTGAATTGTCCTCTCAGTCTGCCCATCTGTCTGGGGATGAAAGGCTGTACTAAATCTCAGCACGGCTCCAAAAGCCCTCTGTAGACTCTGCCAAAATCTAGAAACAAATTTAGGATCTCGGTCTGAAACAATTGACATCGGCACTCCATGAAGTCTGACAATCTCGTTCACATATAGCAAGGCAAGTTGATTGGCGTTGAAGGTAGTCTTAACGGGTAGAAAGTGTGCTGACTTAGTTAACCTATCCACAACAACCCAAATTGAATCCATACCCTTTGGTGTCTTCGGCAACCCGATCACAAAATCCATGGAGATGTGCTCCCATTTCCACTCAGGAATCGGCAGAGGTTGAAGAAGTCCTGCTGGTCTTTGATGTTCGGCTTTCACTTGCTGACAATGTAAACACTGGGACACGAATTCGGCTATTTCTCTCTTCATATTTGGCCACCAGAAGGTCTGCTTCACATCTTGATACATTTTGGTGTTCCCTGGATGGACAGCAAACTTGGAACCATGAGCTTCCTGCAAAATCTTTTTCTTCAGCTCTGGAATGCCGGCCACGCATAATCTTCCCTCAAACCTGAGTACTCTGTCTTCGATGGTGTACCCTGGTCTCGGCTTCGTGTCAATCTCCTCGGCTATTTTCTTGAGGAAGTTATCCTCCATCTGTCTTGTCTTTACTTCATTAACGATAGTCGGCTCTGCTGACATCACGGTTAAACACGCCAAATTTCCATCTGACTTCCTGCTCAAAGCGTCGGCTACACTGTTGGCTTTCCCGGGGTGATATTGAATCTGCATATCGTAGTCTTTCAACAACTCAAGCCACCGTCTCTGTCTCAAATTCAATTCTTTCTGAGTGAATAGATACTTTAAACTCTTATGATCTGTAAAAACCTGACAAGTAGCTCCATACAAATAGTGACGCCAAATCTTTAAAGCAAATACTACGGCCGCCAATTCTAAGTCATGGGTAGGATAGTTTTTCTCATGAGGTTTCAATTGACGAGATGCATAAGCTATAACTTTACCCTTTTGCATTAATACACAACCCAAACCTTTATGTGATGCATCACTATAGACGTGAAACTCTTCGTTACCTGATGGTAGTACTAGTACTGGTGCTGTAATTAACCTCGTCTTCAGTTCCTGGAAGGCTGACTCCCGATCTTTAGTCCATTCATACAGTGTTCCCTTCTTAGTCAGTTGCGTCAATGGAATTGCAATCCTGGAGAAATCTTTCACAAACTTTCTGTAATAACCTGCCAAACCCAGAAAACTACGAATCTCGGACATATTAGTCGGCCTCGGCCAATTTACTACGGCTTCAACTTTGCTAGGATCTACTGCAATACCTGCTTCATTAATCACATGACCCAAAAATGAGATGGTAGAAAGCCAAAACTCACACTTGTTAAACTTCGCATACAATTTCCGTTCTCTCAAAATCTGTAAGGCAAGTCTCAAATGGTTTTCATGTTCAACATTACTCTTGGAATAGATCAATATATCATCAATGAAAACAACTACAAATTCATCTAAATATGGTTTGAAGATTCGGTTCATTAAATCCATAAATGCAGCAGGGGCATTGGTCACTCCAAAAGGCATTACTAAAAACTCGTAGTGGCCATATCTTGTTCGAAAAGCAGTCTTCTCAACATCTTCGGCTTTAACTTTAAGCTGATGGTAACCAGACCGAAGGTCGATCTTAGAAAAGACTCGTGCTCCTTGTAACTGATCAAGCAAATCATCAATTCTAGGTAACGGGTACTTGTTCTTAATGGTGACTTTATTGAGTTCTCTATAATCAATACAAAGACGGAGTGTGCCATCCTTCTTCTTAACAAATAAAACAGGTGCTCCCCATGGTGAAGTGCTCGAATGGAAGGAGCATTATGGCACAGAAGCCACGTGGGAAAAGGAAGAGGACATGAGAGTCCGTTATCCGGAGTTGTTCTGGGAACAAGGTAATCTAAGTTTGGGGACCAAACTTCTTTAAGGGGGGTAGGATGTAACAACCCTCACCTTACTCTTGCCATATTTGTGTACATTCTTGCATGGTCTTGCTTGTTATGTTAATTTGAAGGTTTTATCTTGCCTTGGTTCGCTTAAGTTGTTTACACGATTTTGTTCCTTGCTTAGTGTGTGTGCATAGCCGAGGTCACCTTGAGCTTAGTCCGCCTTTGACCCTTTGTACTTAGAACTATCTTGAGGTCTTGTTTAACCCCATCTTCACCTCGGGCATTTTTTTTGCCGAGATGTTTCGCACTTGAACCTTGTCCGCAGGCAGGTATGGCCTAGGCCGAGATGTGGCGCACCCCGGCCAAGGTGTGGCACAGCTTAGTCAAGTGTCGTCCTCCCTAGCCGATGTTTTTCTATCCCGTTGCTGGATCCTTGTTTTGAGCCGATGTCATCTCTTTGCCGATGTGTCTTACCCGAGCTTGCTGCATACGTTTTGTCAGAGGCTGTCTTGTCTATCAATCACCTTTTTGGAGCTGAACCAACCCGTTAATGCCACGTGTCCGAGCTGTTTGTTAAGGCAGCCGACAGACCTTGAAACAAATCATTTCTTGTCTCAAATCTTCGTTTTAGAGAGAGAAGCTCTAGAAAGGAGGAAGAAGAGTTCTTGAGTGAGAGTTGTCTTCCAAGCTTGATCTTTGTGGCTTGAACCATTAGATCCGAGTTTTGAGGTTAGAATCTTGATCCCCTTTGATTGTTCTTGCTGAATACCTAGCTGCATTGCATGATCGGATTTGTTTTGCATGTCATGCATCGTTTTGAAGTTGGCTTTGGAAAGAGAAAACGGTTTTCTGTGTTCTTGAAGAAAGTCTCATTTTGATCGAAAAGTTTAGAACGAAAACCATGTTTTGTGTTTGTTCTTGCTTGACTTTCTTTAATGGGTACCCAAGTCCATATGTTTTGAACTCTTGGCATGAAAACTCAGGTTTTTGCAACAAGTTGTAAAACTTGCATCCACCTTTCAAATGATCATGTTCTTCATATTCTTCAAAGGAAAACCCAGATTTTTCCTGACCTTGTTTAGCGGGACCTCGGCTTAGCCCTGGACTGTACCCAGTGTGTTTTCAAGAAACGGGAGCAGTGTGTAAGCTCCCAGCTTGTTTTGTTTTGTCCTTGACATAGATCTGGCATGAATGCCGAGATCATTTGCATGTATATATAGAGCTTGCTTTGAGAATGTGACTTGCCATGTGATTGTAGGTCCTTGATATTGCTTTGAGTCTGCACCTGAAGAACTAGGTGAGTGGTATTTCTAATAAAGCTATGTTACACTTGTTCTTGATAAATCTTGTTTTGTTTGTTTTGACGTGGTATTTGCTAAGCATGAATAAATGGCCTTGTTTGATTCTTAACCTCGGAAGGTCCCTTGTACTGGAGGACTCTAAACTTTCGCAGTACTAAGTATAAAAGGATACGGTCCTTGTTAAATCGGGCTACGGGCCTAAGTAACACAAGTCCCTTGTACTGGAGGACTCTAAACTTTCGCGGTACCAAGTGCACAAGTCCCTTGTATTGGAGGACTCTAAACTTTCGCAATACTTTTGACCAAACGATTACGGATCGTACAGCCCTTGATAATTGAATGATGAATACGGTTCATCCCTTGCTTCGCCGATGTTTTGATACTTGAATGATGAATACGGTTCATCCCTTGCTTCGCCGATGTTTTGATACTTGAATGATGAATACGGTTCATCCCTTGCTTCGCCGATGTTATGATACTTGACTGATGAATGCGGTTCATCCCTTGCTTCGCCGATGTTTGATACTTGTATGATGAATACGGTTCATCCCTTGTTTTGCCTATGTCAGTAAACACCTTTGGATACTTGTAATGTTTGATTGATGAATACGGTTCATCCCTTACCTTGCTAAGTTTGATGTGTTTCGTTTTGAAGGACCTCGGCTTTATTCATGTAAAACCTTTATTTTTAGTACCATTCACTGAGTTTTATACTCACCCCTCTATATATATGTAGGTGATGAGCAGGACGGCGGCGACGCCTAGATCGTTTGGATGCTTGTTTTGGATTTGTACTTATGTCGGCTTGCTTTTGCATTTACGTCGGCGATGCCTACCTTGCATATCGGCAAATCTTGAAAATCATGCTTCTTGACTTGTATTAGCTGTATTTTGTATATGTCGGCTCGAGAAGCCTTTTGATCAAGATGTAACATGTAATTTTACCTTGTTGTATTTAAGTTGTGAAGTTAATTGGGATGTTTGGCATTGCTTTGATCTACGCACAGCTCTTATGGACCACTTGTATTTGATTTATTGCTTCCGCATTTGTGAGCCCCCTATATTCATACTCTGATTGTGTTAAGTTTTGAAAAGTTGGCCTTCGGTAATTACGGATTACTGGCCATCACGGCACCAAACTACTAGGGGCGGTTTGGGGTCGTGACAGAATGGTATCAGAGCACAAGTTCCTCGGTATACATTATTCACACACTTTGAGTCCTGAAGAGCATAGGATTTCCCTTAGAAAAATGTTAGGGTTGCATCATGGTATTTGTTGTTTGAGTGAAGTGTGCATTGTCTTGATATGCTTATTTGCTATTTGCCTATGTGGTTATTTGCTTAATTGTTTTAAAGTCATACTTTGCACGCTCATAGCATCATGAGGAGAGGTAGACCACCGCTTGGCCGAGATCAGCCCGAAGACAGAATGGACAGATTGGAAAGATTAGTTGAGGGTTTGGCCCGCGAGTTGAGGCAAACCAGGCAGCAGTTCGCTAGTGCTACGTCGACTCAGGCCGAGCAGACCAACGGCCGAAATGTAGCTCCACCTCCACCTCCTCCCGTGCCGCAGGTTCCCCCGCAACCAGCCTTATATGGGGATGGCACGATAGCTTTGATCAGGGAGTTCAAGAAAATGAGACCGCCAAGGTTCTCTGGGGGTATAGAGCCGATGAAGGCTGAAGCATGGGTGTTGGAAATGGAAAAGTTATTCGAGATCTTCCCTAGCACCGACGCACAGAAAGTGACGTTGGCAGCATTCACATTAGATGATGACGCCCGTAGGTGGTGGATGATGGTTAGGGGGAGCAATCCGGATTTGACCTGGACCCGATTCTTAGAGTTGTTCTACAAGAAACATTTTCCCCTAAGTGTTCGAAACCGCAAGGCTACCGAATTTCATACTCTGACGCAAGGCGACAGAACAGTGGCGGAATATGACCGCGCTTTCACTGAATTGGTAAGATTTGTACCTCACATGACCAACGATGAATATATGAAGGCCAGGAAGTTCGAGTGTGGGCTTCGTGGACCGATTCAGGACCGGGTCAACTTGCTTGATATGCCGACCTATGCCGAGGTATTGGACAAAGCCATTCAGGCCGAAGCTAATTTGAACCGATACTAGAGCTCGGGAGAAAATCAGCGAAAGAGGCAGAACTATGACAATCACCGAGGACAGCCGAGCACCAAGAAGAGAACGAACATGGGCAGTACTAGTAATGTAAGGCAAGAAGGGGGTGCTAAACTGATGTGTTCGGATTGTGGGAAACAGCATTTCGGGATCTGCCGACGAACGTCTGGAGCCTGTTATGAATGTGGTGAGATGGGCCATTATGTGAGGGATTGTCCCAAAACAAAGGCTGATAACAACAAGAAAGGAGAAAATACCTCGGGTTCCGTTCGGAAGGGAAATGCTGGGAGAGGACAGATGAGACAGGGCAGAGTGTTTGCATTAGTACCAGGAGACACTCAGAATGCTGAGGCAGTGGTGTCAGGTATTTTACTAATTTGCTCCCAAGATGCCTATGTATTGATTGATTCGGGTTCTACTCATTCGTTTATATCTACTAAGTTTGCCGAGAAAATTAATAGAGAACTAGAGCCCCTTGACTATGTGTTGTTTGTATCTACTCCATCTGGGAAATCTATGATTGTTGCATCCATTTACAGAGCATGTATTATTGTGATTGAAAATGTTGAACTGTTAGTAGATCTGATGCCTCTAGACATAGCTCATTTTGATATTATACTGGGAATGGATTGGTTAGTCGCGAACAATGCATCTATTAATTGTGTTTCGAAAAGTGTCACCTTGAGACCCCCAAACCTAGCCGAGGTTATTTTCCAGGGAAAAGGGATAGTGCCCCCACCATACTTGATTTCGTCCATTAAGGCCTGTAAGTTAATTCAGAAAGGGTGTCGAGGTTACTTGTGTAGTATACTGAGTGATCAGAATGGAAATGTTAACTTAGCCGACATCCCGATTGTTAGTAATTTTCCCGACGTCTTTCCGGATGAATTGCCTGGCCACTTGACCGATAGAGAAATAGAGTTTACGGTCGATATTATATCGGGAACGCAGCCGATCTCCAAACCACCTTATAGAATGGCCCCCGCTGAACTTAGAGAATTGAAACTGCAATTGCAAGAGTTGTTAGATAAGGGATTTATTAGGCCGAGCACTTCACCGTGGGGAGCACCTGTTTTATTTGTTAAGAAGAAGGATGGCACACTCCGTCTTTGTATTGATTATAGAGAACTCAATAAAATCACCATTAAGAACAAGTACCCGTTACCTAGAATTGATGATTTGCTTGATCAGTTACAAGGAGCACGAGTCTTTTCTAAGATCGACCTTCGGTCTGGTTACCATCAGCTTAAAGTTAAAGCCGAAGATGTTGAGAAGACTGCTTTTCGAACAAGATATGGCCACTACGAGTTTTTAGTAATGCCTTTTGGAGTGACCAATGCCCCTGCTGCATTCATGGATTTAATGAACCGAATCTTCAAACCATACTTAGATGAATTTGTAGTTGTTTTCATTGATGATATATTGATCTATTCCAAGAGTAATGTTGAACATGAAAACCATTTGAGACTTGCCTTACAGATTTTGAGAGAACGGAAATTGTATGCGAAGTTTAACAAGTGTGAGTTTTGGCTTTCTACCATCTCATTTTTGGGTCATGTGATTAATGAAGAAGGTATTGCAGTAGATCCTAGCAAAGTTGAAGCCGTAGTAAATTGGCCGAGGCCGACTAATGTGTCCGAGATTCGTAGTTTTCTGGGTCTGGCAGGTTATTACAGAAAGTTTGTGAAAGATTTCTCCAGGATTGCAATTCCATTGACGCAACTGACTAAGAAGGGAACACTGTATGAATGGACTAAAGATCGGGAGTCAGCCTTCCAGGAACTGAAGACGAGATCATAAGAGCTTAAAGTATCTATTCACCCAGAAGGAATTGAATCTGAGACAGAGACGGTGGCTTGAATTGTTGAAGGACTATGATATGCAAATTCAATATCACCCCGGGAAAGCTAACAGTGTAGCCGACGCTTTGAGCAGGAAGTCAGATGGAAATTTGGCGTGTTTAACCGTGATGTCAGTGGAGCCGACTATCGTTAATGAAGTAAAGACAAGACAAATGGAGGATAACTTCCTCAAGAAAATAGCCGAGGAAATTGGCACAAGGCCGAGACCAGGGTATACCATCGAAAACCAAGTACTCAAGTTTGAAGGAAGGTTATGTGTGGCCGACATCCCAGAGCTGAAGAAAAAGATTTTGCAGGAAGCTCATAGCACTAAGTTTGCTGTCCATCCAGGGAACACCAAGATGTATCAAGATGTGAAGCAGACCTTCTGGTGGCCAAATATGAAGAGAGAAATAGCCGAATTCGTGTCCTAGTGTTTACATTGTCAGCAAGTGAAAGCAGAACATCAAAGACCAGCAGGACTTCTTCAACCTTTGCCGATTCCTGAGTGGAAATGGGAGCACATCTCCATGGATTTTGTGATTGGGTTGCCGAAGACACCGAAGGGTATGGATTCAGTTTGGGTTGTTGTGGATAGGTTAACTAAGTCAGCACACTTTCTACCCGTTAAGACTACCTTCAACGCCAATCAACTTGCCTTGCTATATGTGAACGAGATTGTCAGACTTCATGGAGTGCCGATGTCAATTGTTTCGGACTGAGATCCTAAATTTGTTTCTAGATTTTGGCAGAGTCTACAGAGGGCTTTTGGAGCCGAGCTGAGATTTAGTACAGCCTTTCATCCCCAGACAGATGGGCAGACTGAGAGGACAATTCAGACGCTTGAAGATATGCTTAGACTTTGTGTGTTGGACTTCCAAGGAAGTTGGGGAACACATCTACCCTTAGTGGAATTCGCTTACAATAACAGTTATCAAGCTAGCATTGGCATGGCGCCGTATGAAGCCTTGTACGGAAGGAAATATAGATCGCCGATATGTTGGACCGAAGTCGGAGACAGAGCTCTGCTTGGTCCCGAATTGATTCAGGTGACAACAGAAAAGATTAAACTTGTCCAACAGAGGATTAGAACTGCCCAGAGCCGACAAAAGAGCTACGCCGATCAGAGGAGAAATGAGTTAGAGTTCGAAGTTGGGAATCATGTATTCCTGAAGGTTTCACCAATGAAAGGAGTTTCCAGATTTGGAAAGAAAGGTAAGTTAGCACCTCGTTATATTGGGCCATTTGAAATTCTTGAGAGAATTAACCCCGTTGCCTACAGACTTGCTTTGCCGCCAGATTTGAGCCAAGTCCACAATGTGTTTCATGTTTCGATGTTGAGGAAGTACATCCGAGATCCACTACATGTAATTGATCATTCCGAGATCACAGTTAATGAAGATTTGGGCTACGAGGAGAAGCCAATGAGGATTGTTGATCGGCAAGTGAGGCAATTGAGGAACAGGTCGATACCGATGGTAAAGGTCGAATGGAAGGAGCATTATGGCACAGAAGCCACGTGGGAAAAGGAAGAGGACATGAGAGTCCGTTATCCGGAGTTGTTCTGGGAACAAGGTAATCTAAGTTTGGGGACCAAACTTCTTTAAGGGGGGTAGGATGTAACAACCCTCACCTTACTCTTGCCATATTTGTGTACATTCTTGCATGGTCTTGCTTGTTATGTTAATTTGAAGGTTTTATCTTGCCTTGGTTCGCTTAAGTTGTTTACACGATTTTGTTCCTTGCTTAGTGTGTGTGCATAGCCGAGGTCACCTTGAGCTTAGTCCGCCTTTGACCCTTTGTACTTAGAACTATCTTGAGGTCTTGTTTAACCCCATCTTCACCTCGGGCATTTTTTTTGCCGAGATGTTTCGCACTTGAACCTTGTCCGCAGGCAGGTATGGCCTAGGCCGAGATGTGGCGCACCCCGGCCAAGGTGTGGCACAGCTTAGTCAAGTGTCGTCCTCCCTAGCCGATGTTTTTCTATCCCGTTGCTGGATCCTTGTTTTGAGCCGATGTCATCTCTTTGCCGATGTGTCTTACCCGAGCTTGCTGCATACGTTTTGTCAGAGGCTGTCTTGTCTATCAATCACCTTTTTGGAGCTGAACCAACCCGTTAATGCCACGTGTCCGAGCTGTTTGTTAAGGCAGCCGACAGACCTTGAAACAAATCATTTCTTGTCTCAAATCTTCGTTTTAGAGAGAGAAGCTCTAGAAAGGAGGAAGAAGAGTTCTTGAGTGAGAGTTGTCTTCCAAGCTTGATCTTTGTGGCTTGAACCATTAGATCCGAGTTTTGAGGTTAGAATCTTGATCCCCTTTGATTGTTCTTGCTGAATACCTAGCTGCATTGCATGATCGGATTTGTTTTGCATGTCATGCATCGTTTTGAAGTTGGCTTTGGAAAGAGAAAACGGTTTTCTGTGTTCTTGAAGAAAGTCTCATTTTGATCGAAAAGTTTAGAACGAAAACCATGTTTTGTGTTTGTTCTTGCTTGACTTTCTTTAATGGGTACCCAAGTCCATATGTTTTGAACTCTTGGCATGAAAACTCAGGTTTTTGCAACAAGTTGTAAAACTTGCATCCACCTTTCAAATGATCATGTTCTTCATATTCTTCAAAGGAAAACCCAGATTTTTCCTGACCTTGTTTAGCGGGACCTCGGCTTAGCCCTGGACTGTACCCAGTGTGTTTTCAAGAAACGGGAGCAGTGTGTAAGCTCCCAGCTTGTTTTGTTTTGTCCTTGACTTAGATCTGGCATGAATGCCGAGATCATTTGCATGTATATATAGAGCTTGCTTTGAGAATGTGACTTGCCATGTGATTGTAGGTCCTTGATATTGCTTTGAGTCTGCACCTGAAGAACTAGGTGAGTGGTATTTCTAATAAAGCTATGTTACACTTGTTCTTGATAAATCTTGTTTTGTTTGTTTTGACGTGGTATTTGCTAAGCATGAATAAATGGCCTTGTTTGATTCTTAACCTCGGAAGGTCCCTTGTACTGGAGGACTCTAAACTTTCGCAGTACTAAGTATAAAAGGATACGGTCCTTGTTAAATCGGGCTACGGGCCTAAGTAACACAAGTCCCTTGTACTGGAGGACTCTAAACTTTCGCGGTACCAAGTGCACAAGTCCCTTGTATTGGAGGACTCTAAACTTTCGCAATACTTTTGACCAAACGATTACGGATCGTACAGCCCTTGATAATTGAATGATGAATACGGTTCATCCCTTGCTTCGCCGATGTTTTGATACTTGAATGATGAATACGGTTCATCCCTTGCTTCGCCGATGTTTTGATACTTGAATGATGAATACGGTTCATCCCTTGCTTCGCCGATGTTTTGATACTTGAATGATGAATACGGTTCATCCCTTGCTTCGCCGATGTTATGATACTTGACTGATGAATACGGTTCATCCCTTGCTTCGCCGATGTTTGATACTTGTATGATGAATACGGTTCATCCCTTGTTTTGCCTATGTCAGTAAACACCTTTGGATACTTGTAATGTTTGATTGATGAATACGGTTCATCCCTTACCTTGCTAAGTTTGATGTGTTTCGTTTTGAAGGACCTCGGCTTTATTCATGTAAAACCTTTATTTTTAGTACCATTCACTGAGTTTTATACTCACCCCTCTATATATATGTAGGTGATGAGCAGGACGGCGGCGACGCCTAGATCGTTTGGATGCTTGTTTTGGATTTGTACTTATGTCGGCTTGCTTTTGCATTTACGTCGGCGATGCCTACCTTGCATATCGGCAAATCTTGAAAATCATGCTTCTTGACTTGTATTAGCTGTATTTTGTATATGTCGGCTCGAGAAGCCTTTTGATCAAGATGTAACATGTAATTTTACCTTGTTGTATTTAAGTTGTGAAGTTAATTGGGATGTTTGGCATTGCTTTGATCTACGCACAGCTCTTATGGACCACTTGTATTTGATTTATTGCTTCCGCATTTGTGAGCCCCCTATATTCATACTCTGATTGTGTTAAGTTTTGAAAAGTTGGCCTTCGGTAATTACGGATTACTGGCCATCACGGCACCAAACTACTAGGGGCGGTTTGGGGTCGTGACAGTAAATTATCTGTAAATTCTTAGTAAATTATTTAATAAATTCTAAATAAATTACTAAGTAAATTCTCAATAAATTACTCCCTAAATTACAAGTAAATTATTGAGTGAGTTAATCAGTAATTTATCAGTAAATTACTCGATAAATTCTCTGTGAATTACTCAGTAAATTATTGGTAAATTCTCTGTAAATTACTCAGTAAATTACTTCGTAAATTCCCACTAAATAACTCAGGAAATTTCTCTTTAAATTACACGTAAAATTCTCTATAAATTATTCAGCAAATTCTTAGTAATTTATCAGAAAATTCTGGGGAAATTCCAAAAAAATTACAAGAATTTTTTTTGTGAATTAATCAGTAAATTATGAGTAAATTATTCAAAAAATTGTCAGAAAATTCTATATAAATTCAAAGTAATTTCTTAGTAAATTATTCAGCAAATTACTTCATAAATTCGAAGTAAATTCTCTATAAATTACATTGTAAATTATCTGTAAATTATTTAATAAATTGTAAATAAATTACTCAGAAAATTTTCAAGAAATTCTAAGAAAATTCTGTATAAATTCCGAGTAAATTACTCGGTAAATTCTCAATAAATTCTCTGTAAATTACTCAGTTAATTATCCATAAGTTCTCAAAAAATTCTGAGTCAATTACCTCGAAAATTACTCTGTAAATTCCAAGAAAATAGCGCAGTACATTATATGTAAATTCTTAGTAAATTATTTAATAAATTCCAATCAAATTACTGAGTAAATTCTCAATAAATTACTCCCTAAATTACGAGTAAATTAATGAGTGAGCTATTCAGTAATTTATCAGTAAATTACTCGATAAATTCTCTGTAAATTACTCCGTAAATTATTGCTAAATTCTCTGTCAATTACTCAGTAAATTACTTCGTAAATTCTCACTAAATTACTCAGGAGATTTCTCATTAAATTACACGTAAAATTCTCTATAAATTATTCAGCAAATTCTTACTAATTCATCAGAAAATTTTGAGTAAATTCCCAAAAAATTACAAGAATTTTTTTTGTGAATTAATCAGTAAATTATGAGTAAATTACTCAAAAAATTGTCAGACAATTCTATATAAATTCAAAGTAATTTCTTAGTAAGTTATTCAGCAAATTACTTTATAAATTCGTAGTAAATTCTCAATAAATTACTCGTTAAGCTTTCAATAAATTCTCTATAAATTACATTGTAAATTATCTGTAGATTATTTAATAAATTGTAAATAAATTACTCAGAAAATTTTCAATAAATTCTAAGAAAATTCTGAGTAAATTACTCGGTAAATTCTCTGTAAATTACTCAGTTAATTATCCATAAGTTCTCAAAAAATTCTGAGCCAATTACTTAGTAAATTACTCTTTAAATTCCAAGAAAATAAAGCAGTAAATTATCCCTAAATTCTCAGTAAATTAATGAGTGAGTTATTCAGTAATTTATCAGCAAATTACTCGATAAATTCTCCGTAAATTACTCAGTAAATTATTGGTAAATTCTCTGTAAATTACTCAGGAAATTTCACATTAAATTACACGTAAAATTCTCTATAAATTATTCAGCAAATTCTTAGTAATTTATACGAAAATTCTGAGTAAATTCCCAAAAAATTACAAGAATTTTTTTTGTGAATTAATCAGTAAATTATGAGTAAATTACTCAAAAAATGGTTAGAAAATTCTATATAAATTCAAAGTAATTTCTTAGTAAATTATTCAGCAAATTACTTCATAAATTCGTAGTAAATTCTTAATAAATTACTCGTTAAGCTTTCAATAAATTCTCTATAAATTACATTGTAAATTATCTGTAAATTATTTAATAAATTGTAAATAAATTACTCAGAAAATTTTCAATAAATTCTAAGAAAATTCTGTATAAATTCCGAGTAAATTACTCGGTAAATTCTCAATAAATTCTCTGTAAATTACTCAGTTAATTATCCATAAGTTCTCAAAAAATTCTGAGTCAATTACTTAGTAAATTACTCTGCAAATTACAAGAAAATAACGTAGTAAATTATCTGTAAATTCTTAGTAAATTATTTAATAAATTCTAAATAAATTACTGAGTAAATTTTCAATAAATTACTCCCTAAATTACAGGTAAATTAATGAGTGAGCTATTCAGTAATTTATCAGTAAATTACTCGATAAATTCTCTGTAAATTACTCAGCAAATTACTTCGTAAATTCTCACTAAATTACTCAGGAGATTTCTCATTAAATTACACGTAAAATTCTCTATAAATTATTCAGCAAATTCTTAGTAATTTATCAGAAAATTCTGAGTAAATTCCCAAAAAATTTACAAGAATTTTTTTTGTGAATTAATCAGTAAATTATGAGTAAATTACTCAAAAAATTGTCAGAAAATTCTATATAAATTCAAAGTAATTTCTTAGTAAGTTATTCAGCAAATTACTTCATAAATTCGTAGTAAATTCTCAATAAATTACTCGTTAAGCTTTCAATAAATTCTCTTTAAATTACATTGTAAATTATCTGTAAATTATTTAAAAAATTGTAAATAAATTACTCAGAAAATTTTCAATAAATTCTAAGAAAGTTTTGTATAAATTCCGAGTAAATTACTCCGTAAATTCTCAATAAATTCTCTGTAAATTACTCAGTTAATTATCCATAAGTTCTCAAAAAATTCTGAGTCAATTACTTAGTAAATTACTGTATAAATTCCAAGAAAATAACGCAGTAAATTATCCCTAAATTCTCAGTAAATTAATGATTGAGTTATTCAGTAATTTATCAGTAAATTACTCGATAAATTCTCTGTAAATTACGCAGTAAATTATTGGTAAATTCTCTGTAAATTACTCAGTAAATTACTTCGTAAATTCTCACTAAATTACTCTGGAAATTTCTCATTAAATTACACGTAAAATTCTCTATAAATTATTCAGCAAATTCTTAGTAATTTATCAGAAAATTCTGAGTAAATTCCCAAAAAATTACAAGAATTTTTTTGGTGAATTAATCTGTAAATTATGAGTAAATTACTAAAAAAATTGTCAGAAAATTCTACACAAATTCAAAGTAATTTCTTAGTAAATTATTCAGCAAATTACTTCATAAATTCGTAGTAAATTCTCAATAAATTACTCGTTAAGCATTCAATAAATTCTCTATAAATTACATTGTAAATTATCTGTAAATTATTTAATAAATTGTAAATAAATTACTCAGAAAATTTTCAATAAATTCTAAGAAAATTCTGTATAAATTCCGAGTAAATTACTCGGTAAATTCTCAATAAATTCTCTGTAAATTACTCAGTTAATTATCCATAAGTTCTCAAAAAATTCTGAGTCAATTACTTAGTAAATTACTCTGTAAATTCCAAGAAAATAAAGCTGTAAATTGTCTGTAAAGTCTTAGTAAATTATTTAATAAATTCTAAATAAATTACTGAGTAAATTCTCAATAAATTACTCCCTAAATTCTCAGTAAATTAATGAGTGAGTTATTCAGTAATTTATCAGTAAATTACTCGATAAATTCTCTGTAAATTACTCACTAATTCTCTGTAAATTACTCAGTAAATTACTTCGTAAATTCTCACTAAATTACTCAGGAAATTTCTCATTAAATTACACGTAAAATTCTCTATAAATTATTCAGCAAATTCTTAGTAATTTATCAGAAAATTCTGAGTAAATTTCCAAAAAATTATAAGAATTTTTTTTGTGAATTAATCAGTAAATTATGAGTAAATTACTCAAAAAATTGTCAGAAAATTCTATATAAATTCAAAGTAATTTCTTAGAAAGTTATTCAGCAAATTACTTCATAAATTCGTAGTAAATTCTCAATAAATTACTCGTTAAGCTTTCAATAAATTCTCTATAAATTACATTGTAAATTATCTGTAGATTATTTAATAAATTGTAAATAAATTACTTAGAAAATTTTCAATAAATTCTAAGAAAATTCTGTATAAATTACGAGTAAATTACTCAGTAAATTCTCTGTAAATTACTCAGTTAATTATCCATAAGTTCTCAAAAAATTCTGAGTCAATTACTTAGTAAATTACTCTATAAATTCCAAGAAAATAACGCAGTAAATTATCCCTAAATTCTCAGTAAATTAATGAGTGAGTTACTCAGTAATTTATCAGTAAATTACTCGATAAATTCTCTGTAAATTACTCAGTAAATTATTGGTAAATTCTCTGTAAATTACTCAGAAAATTACTTCGTAAATTCTCACTAAATTACTCAGGAAATTTCACAATAAATTACACGTAAAATTCTCTATAAATTATTCAGCAAATTCTTAGTAATTTATCAGAAAATTCTGTGTAAATTCCCAAAAAATTACAAGAATTTTTTTTGTGAATTAATCAGTAAATTATGAGTAAATTACTCAAAAAATTGTTTGAAAATTCTATATAAATTCAAAGTAATTTCTTAGTAAATTATTCAGCAAACTACTTCATAAATTCGTAGTAAATTCTCAATAAATTACTCGTTAAGTTTTCAATAAATTCTCTATAAATTACGTTGTAAATTATCTGTAAATTATATAATAAATTGTAAATAAATTACTCAGAAAATTTTCAATAAATTCTAAGAAAATTCTATGTAAATTCCGAGTAAATTACTCGGTAAATTCTCAATAAATTCTCTGTAAATTACTCAGTTAATTATCCATAAGTTCTCAAAAAAATTCTGAGTCAATTACTTAGTAAATTACTCTGTAAATTCCAAGAAAATAACGTAGTAAATTATCTGTAAATTCTTACTAAATTATTTAATAAATTCTAAATAAATTACTGAGTAAATTCTCAATGAAATACTCCCTAAATTACAAGTAAATTAATGAGTGAGCTATTCAGTAATTTATCAGTAAATTACTCGATAAATTCTCTGTAAATTACTCAGTAAATTATTGGTAAATTATATGTAAATTACTCAGTAAATTACTTCGTAAATTCTCACTAAATTACTCAGGAGATTTCGCATTAAATTACACGTAAAATTCTCTATAAATTATTCAACAAATTCTTAGTAATTTATCAGAAAATTCTGAGTAAATTCCCAAAAAATTACAAGAATTTTTTTTGTGAATTAATCAGTAAATTATGAGTAAATTACTCAAAAAATTGTCAGAAAAGTCTATATAAATTCAAAGTAATTCTTAGTAAGTTATTCAGCAAATTACTTCATAAATTCGTACTAAATTCTCAATAAATTACTCGTTAAGCTTTCAATAAATTCTCTATAAATTACATTGTAAATTATCTGTAAATTATTTAATAAATTGTAAATAAATTACTCAGAAAATTTTCAATAAATTCTAAGAAAGTTCTGTATAAATTCCGAGTAAATTACTCGGTAAATTCTCAATAAATTCTCTGTAAATTACTCAGTTAATTATCCATAAGTTCTCAAAAAATTCTGAGTCAATTACTTAGTAAATTACTCTATAAATTCCAAGAAAATAACGCAGTAAATTATACCTAAATTCTCAGTAAATTACTCGATGAATTCTCTGTAAATTACTCAGTAAATTATTGGTAAATTCTCTGTAAATTACTCAGTAAATTACTTCGTAAATTCTCACTAAATTACTCAGGAAATTTCCCATTAAATTACACGTAAAATTCTCTATAAATTATTCAGCAAATTCTTAGTAATTTATCAGAAAATTCTGAGTAAATTCCCAAAAAATTACAAGAATTTTTTTTGTGAATTAATCTGTAAATTATGAGTAAATTACTCAAAAAATTGTCAGAAAATTCTATATAAATTCAAAGTAATTTCTTAGTAAATTATTCAGCAAATTACTTCATAAATTCGTTGTAAATTCTCAATAAATTACTCGTTAAGCATTCAATAAATTCTCTATAAATTACATTGTAAATTATCTGTAAATTATTTAATAAATTGTAAATAAATTACTCAGAAAATTTTCAATCAATTCTAAGAAAATTTTGTATAAATTCCGAGTAAATTACTCGGTAAATTCTCTGTAAATTACTCAGTTAATTATCCATAAGTTCTCAAAAAATTCTGAGCCAATTACTTAGTAAATTACTCCGTAAATTCCAAGAAAATAACGCTGTAAATTGTCTGTAAGTCTTAGTAAATTATTTAATAAATTCTAAATAAATTACTTCCTAAATTCTCAGTAAATTAATGAGTGAGTTATTCAGTAATTTATCCGTAAATTACTCGATAAATTCTCTGTAAATTACTCAGTAAATTATTGGTAAATTCTCTGTAAATTACTCAGTAAATTACTTCGTAAATTCTCACTAAATTACTCAGGAAATTTCTCATTAAATTACACGTAAAATTCTCTTTAAATTATTCAGCAAATTCTTAGTAATTTATCAGAAAATTCTGAGTAAATTCCCAAAAAATTACAAGAATGTTTTTTGTGAATTATTCACTAAATTATGAGTAAATTACTCAAAATATTGTCAGAAAATTCTATATAAATTCAAAGTAATTTCTTAGTAAGTTATTCAGCAAATTACTTCATAAATTCTTAGTAAATTATCAATAAATTACTCGTTAAGCTTTCAATAAATTCTCTATAAATTACATTGTAAATTATCTGTAAATTATTTAATAAATTGTAAATAAATTACTCAGAAAATTTTCAATAAATTCTAAGAAAATTCTGTATAAATTCCGAGTAAATTACTCGGTAAATTCTCAATAAATTCTCTGTAAATTACTCAGTTAATTATCCATAAGTTCTCAAAAAATTCTGAGTCAATTACTTAGTAAATTCCAAGAAAATAACGCAGTAAATTGTCTGCAAATTCTTAGTAAATTATTTAATAAATTCTAAATAAATTACTGAGTAAATTCTCAATAAATTACTCCCTAAATTCTCAGGAAATTAATGAGTGAGTTATTCAGTAATTTATCAGTAAATTACTCTATAAATTCTATGTAAATTACTCAGTAAAGTATTGGTAAATTCTCTGTAAATTACTCAGTAAATTACTTCGTAAATTCTCACTAAATTACTCAGGAAATTTCTCATTAAATTACACGTAAAATTCTCTATAAATTATTCAGCAAATTCTTAGTAATTTATCAGAAAATTCTGAGTAAATTCCCAAAAAATTACAAGAATTTTTTTTGTGAATTAATCAGTAAATTATGAGTAAATTACTCAAAAAATTGTCAGAAAATTCTATATAAATTCAAAGTAATTTCTTAGTAAGTTATTCAGCAAATTACTTCATAAATTCGTAGTAAATTCTCAATAAATTACTCGTTAAGCTTTCAATAAATTCTCTATAAATTACATTGTAAATTATCTGTAAATTATTTAATAAATTGTAAATAAATTACTCAGAAAATTTTCAATAAATTCTAAGAAAGTTCTGTATAAATTCTGAGTAAATTACTCAGTAAATTCTCAATAAATTCTCTGTAAATTACTCAGTTAATTATCCATAAGTTCTCAAAAAATTCTGAGTCAATTACTTATTAAATTACTCTGTAAATTCCAAGAAAATAACGCAGTAAATTATGCCTAAATTCTCAGTAAATTAATGAGTGAGTTATTCAGTAATTTATCAGTAAATTACTCGATAAATTCTCTGTAAATTACTCAGTAAATTATTGGTAAATTCTCTGTAAATTACTCAGTAAATTACTTCGTAAATTCTCACTAAATTACTCAGGAAATTTCTCATTAAATTACACGTAAAATTCTCTATAAATTATTCAGCAAATTCTTAGTAATTTATCAGAAAATTCTGAGTAAATTCCCAAAAAATTACAAGAATTTTTTTTGTGAATTAATCTGTAAATTATGAGTAAATTACTCAAAAAATTGTCAGAAAATTCTATATAAATTCAATGTAATTTCTTAGTAAATTATTCAGCAAATTACTTCATAAATTCGTAGTAAATTCTCAATAAATTACTCGTTAAGCATTCAATAAATTCTCTATAAATTACATTGTAAATTATCTGTAAATTATTTAATAAATTGTAAATAAATTACTCAGAAAATTTTCAATAAATTCTAAGAAAATTCTGTATAAATTCCGAGTAAATTACTCGGTAAGTTCTCAATAAATTCTATGTAAATTACTCAGTTAATTATCCATAAGTTCTCAAAAAATTTTGAGTCAATTACTTAGTAAATTACTCTGTAAATTCCAAGAAAATAACTCTGTAAATTGTTTGTAAAGTCTTAGTAAATTATTTAATAAATTCTAAATAAATTACTGAGTAGATTCTCAATAAATTACTCCCTAAATTCTCAGCAAATTAATGAGTGAGTTATTCAGTAATTTATCAGTAAATTACTCGATAAATTCTCTGTAAATTATTCAGTAAATTATTGGTAAATTCTCTGTAAATTACTCAGTAAATTACTTCGTAAATTCTCACTAAATTACTCAGGAAATTTCTCATTAAATTACACGTAAAATTCTCTATAAATTATTCAGCAAATTCTTAGTAATTTATCAGAAAATTCTGAGTAAATTCCCAAAAAATTATAAGAATTTTTTTTGTGAATTAATCAGTAAATTATGAGTAAATTACTCAAAAAATTGTCAGAAAATTCTATATAAATTCAAAGTAATTTCTTAGTAAGTTATTCAGCAAATTACTTCATAAATTCGTAGTAAATTCTCAATAAATTACTCGTTAAGCTTTCAATAAATTCTCTATAAATTACATTGTAAATTATCTTTAGATTATTTAATAAATTGTAAATAAATTACTCAGAAAATTTTCAATAAATTCTACGAAAATTCTGTATAAATTCCGAGTAAATTACTCGGTAAATTCTCTGTAAATTACTCAGTTAATCATCGATAAGTTCTCAAAAAATTCTGAGTCAATTACTTAGTAAATTACTCTTTAAATTCCAAGAAAATAAAGCAGTAAATTATCCCTAAATTCTCAGTAAATTAATGAGTGAGTTATTCCGTAATTTATCAGTAAATTACTCGATAAATTCTCTGTAAATTACTCTGTAAATTATTGGTAAATTCTCTGTAAATTACTCAGTAAATTACTTCATAAATTCTCACTAAATTACTCAGGAAATTTCACATTAAATTACACGTAAAATTCTCTATAAATTATTCAGCAAATTCTTAGTAATTTATCAGAAAATTCTGAGTAAATTCTCAAAAAATTACAAGAATTTTTTTTGTGAATTAATCAGTAAATTATGAGTAAATTACTCAAAAAATTGTCAGAAAATTCTATATAAATTCAAAGTAATTTCTTAGTAAGTTATTCAGCAAATTACTTCATAAATTCGTAATAAATTCTCAATAAATTACTCGTTAAGCTTTCAATAAATTCTCTATAAATTACATTGTAAATTATCTGTAAATTATTTAATAAATTGTAAATAAATTACTCAGAAAATTTTCAAGAAATTCTATGAAAATTCTGTATAAATTCCGAGTAAATTACTCGGTAAATTCTCAATAAATTCTCTGTAAATTACTCAGTTAATTATCCATAAGTTCTCAAAAAATTCTGAGTCAATTACTTAGTAAATTCCAAGAAAATAACGTTGTAAATTGTCTGTAAAGTCTTAGTAAATTATTTAATAAATTCTAAATAAATTACTGAGTAAATTCTCAATAAATTACTCCCTAAATTCTCAGTAAATTAATGAGTGAGTTATTCAGTAATTTATCAGTAAATTACTCGATAAATTCTTTGTAAATTACTTTGTAAATTCTCACTAAATTACTCAGGATGTAACACCCTCAAAATAATAACATTAAACCCATCAGATAAGATATGCATTTATATATAAACTAACCACATTCTTTTAAACATTAGAGTTCCACTACATAAGTATTACATGTTAACATCAAAACAAAATGCCCTACGGGCTTACAGCTTTCCAAGTTAACACTTGGTTACAACAAAAGAGTACTAACTCGTTTACACATTAAGCCCTTGGCTTGAAGTTACATGTAATACATCAAAAGTAAAACAACTACACTATGTCCGCCTCTAGCCTCCCAAGCTATGTCCTTGGAGGTGGCATGCTTCCTGTACCTGAAAATGATATTCCCATATAGGGTGAGCCACAGCCCAGTAGAAATACACTAAACCAACCATGAACAATGACTAAAATATTAGCAATTGATAGATGGCCAACACTGATACATTCACATAAATCACATATTTATGTCATACGACTTATGAGCCCAAGTTACCTTTCATTTTTCCCTTTTTCAACAAATAGGCATATAAACTCTATCCACATACTCAACAGATATGTATAACAACAATATCCACATTCACAGATAAGCATATAAGCTATATCCACATTCTACTACAGATATGTATAGCCACAATATCCACAGATAAGCATGTAAGCTATATCCACACGTCACAAAGATAAGCATATAAGCTCTATCTTCACTTCTTTAGACAAGCATATAAGCTGTATCTACGGAGTTCATCCCCTATCTTCTCCCAACACTATCCGGTTTAGAGGTACATCCCCTATCTTCCCCTAAACCGCGGAGTACATCCCCTATCTCCTCCTCTACATATAACGTATATAAACACATTGGTTCTATATACAATCACCCAATACATACAGTTAATGTATTCTATCAACCGTCAAGTTCCATGACACACTTCATTGATTAGTTTCAGTTTGCCTAATCAACATGCATTGTCTACAACAATCACGACTATCCTCCACCGATAGCCCAAAGCAGTTATTTCTAAACAGAAAATAAATGCACAATGGATATTCAATCAACATTTCATTTCCTCATTCCTCACAATTAATTATCCCAATTAATTCTACAATGTAATTAGGTCAAATCCCATAATTAACATTTCAACCCTTAGGTCCCATTTTCATCAATGATTTAACAGTTATTCCATTTCTCTATTCCAATCATGCAACTAGGTTTATTATGAATAAAACCCCAACTTTTGTAAAATTACACAAAAGCCCCCAAACTTTCACAAAATTACCAAACCAACCCCAACATCTCAAAATACCAAAATTTAAAGACAAAATCCATAGAGAGGAGTAGGATATCCCTACCTCAAATTCGGAGTCCCAAAGGAGAAGACGACAAAACCCAACGTGCTCCAAAACCCGAGATTTTCAAATTAAAATGTAGCCCTCGACGATCAACAACTTTTTTGTAAAGGCCAAAGGTGAGCAAATCACTCCTACTAGATCAAAACCTAGAGAGAAGGTAGAGTCTAGAGTGAGAGGCTCAACAATGGTGATTTTGGAAAAGTAAGAGAGAGAAGAGAAAGTAAAAAGTGATTTGAAAAGTCACAATTTCGGGACTTAAACCCAGTCGCCCGCTCGAGCGTAAAACACCCCGCTCGAGCGTCACTCACAGACTCCCGCTCGAGCGTCCGAACTTACGCTCGAGCGCCGGATGCACTCTCCCAGCATTTATACAGAACCAGGCCTCCGCTCGAGCTTCCAACTCTACGCTCGAGCGGCACTCAGACAACCCCGCTCGAGCGGCCAATACCACGCTCGAGCGTACAACGCTGCATAGGAAAATACTGAATGGGTGTAATCTCCGCTCGAGCTCCAAAACCCCCGCTCGAGCGTACAGGCCAAAACCTGGGCAACTAGTTTTGGTTTCTAAACTCAACCAACCTGTAACAAACCTGCCCAACACATCCTATAACTTAATTACGAAGTAAAAAGGATGTAAACAAGATAATAAACAACTACTAACATCCACGGACACATGTCCGGATCACGGTATAACAAGGGTAAACCCGGAATCGCTATAACCTCCCCCCCTTAAAGAATTTCGTCCCCGAAATTAAGCACAAGTTTTCAAAAACAAGTTTTTCTTTATTTTAAACAATGTTACACTTTAACATTCAACATTTCGACCCATTACCGGTCATCCCATCTCTCTAACAAGAGACATCTCACAATATGTAAATCACATATGTACTTTCAACATGCATCAACATTATGCACTATCTTTCCAATTTCAACAATATATTTAACATATATAATGTTACATTCAACTTCCATATGAGGCAAGTTCCCAAAACATATTTCCAATAAACCAAACATTTTCAATGTTTCACAACTTAAGGCATATATAAAAGCTCTTAAGTTCAACAAAACGCAAAATTTAAATACAAGATCACATATCAACCAACAAGTCCGGATATTTCTCTCGGACTTCCAACTCACGTTCCCAAGTGGCTTCCTCCACTCCGTGATGTTTCCACAAGACTTTCACCAAAGGAATGGTCTTGCCACGCAGGACCTGATCCCGTCTATCCAAGACCCGAACCGGTCTCTCCTCATACGAGGCATCCTCATCTACCTCTAAATCGGTCCAATCCAACACATGTGATGGATCTGGCTCATACTTCCGAAGCATACTCACATGAAACACGTCATGCACTCCAGACAACTGCGGCGGTAAGGCTAACCGATAAGCAACCTCGCCAATCCTCTCAAGGATCTCAAAAGGACCAATAAACCGAGGGGATAACTTCCCACTCTTCCCAAACCTCATCAGGCCTCGCCTAGGTGATATCTTCAGAAAGACATGATCACCTACCTCAAACGCCAAAGGCCTCCTCCTACGGTCAGCATAAGATTTCTGCCGACTCTGGGCTGTAACAAGCCTCCTACGGATAAGCTCAACTTTCTCCGTCGTCTCCCTAACCAACTCTGGACCCAACAAAGGTGCATCACCCACCTCGGCCCAACAAACTGGAGACCTACACGGTCGGCCATACAAGGCCTCAAACGGTGCCATACCGATACTAGACTGAAAACTGTTGTTGTAGGCAAACTCTACCAATGGCAAGTGCCTCTCCCACGTCCCACTGAAGTCCAGGACACAACCCCGAAGCATATCCTCGAGGATCTGAATAGTACGCTCGGACTGCCCGTCAGTCTGAGGATGATAGGCCGTACTAAAGGTCAACTTAGTGCCCAAGGCACTCTGCAAGCTCTGCCACAACCTAGCAGTAAAACGAGGATCTCTATCTGAGACGATCGTCACTGGGACCCCGTGCAATCGCACTACGTCCCGAACATACAAGTCGGCAAGATGATCTACCGAATCTCTCACGCGCATAGGAATAAAGTGCGCCGACTTAGTCAACCGGTCTACAACCACCCAAATAGCATCACTACCCCGCTGAGTCCTCGGAAGACCTACAACGAAGTCCATAGTGACATGCTCCCACTTCCACTCGGCAATTGGCAAGGGTTGCAACAAACCCGCTGGCCTCTGATGCTCGGCCTTCACTTGCTGGCAAGTAAGGCACTTTGATACGAAAACAGCTACATCTCTCTTCATACCCCGCCACCAAAACTGGCGACCCAAATCCTGGTACATCTTAGTACCTCCCGGATGCACCGCAAGGCGCGAATGGTGAAACTCTCGGAGTACTTCCTCTCGGCAAGACTCCGGTACAAACAAACGGTCTCGGTATCTCACACTCAGGTCGGGATACACCGTCAAACCCTTCTCAACTTTCCCACTGGAGATCTTCTCTCGGAAAGATTCTACCTCAAGGTCACCTCTCTGTGCCTCTAGCACTCTAATCACAAGTGTAGGCTGCGCAACGACAGAAAACAAGGCCGCAGCCTCAACAGATTCGCCCAATAGCAAATCAAACTCGCCAAGTGCTCTCAACATCTCCCATTCCCGGATGGCTATGCAAGCTACATCACTAATGGTCTTCCTACTAAGGGCATCGGCCACAACATTGGCCTTTCCCGGATGATAGTGCAACTCAAAATCATAATCCTCGATGAACTCCATCCACCTCCTCTGCCTCAAATTCAAGTCTCTCTGGGTAAACAGATACTTCAAACTCTTGTGGTCCGAGAATACCTCGAACCTCTCACCATAAAGGTAGTGCCTCCAGATTTTCAAGGCAAAGATCACTGCTGCTAACTCTAGGTCGTGTGTGGGGTAATTCTTCTCGTGTATTTTCAACTGACGTGAGCCATAAGCTATCACCTTCCCCTCTTGCATCAACACACAACCCAAACCCTCTCGTGAGGCATCACAATAAACCGCATAACCCAACCCTCTCTCCGGAATAATCAACACCGGAGCGGTGGTCAATCTAATTTTCAGCTCTTGGAACGACTTTTCACAAGTCTCACTCCACACAAACTTGACTCCCTTCCGAGTCAGTCTAGTCAACGGTGACGCTAACCTGGAGAAATCTTTCACAAACCGACGGTAATACCCAGCCAATCCCAGAAAACTGCGGATCTCAAACACACTCTTAGGTTGTGCCCAATCCTGCACTGCCTCAACCTTGGATGTATCAACAGACACCCCTTCCCCGGATACCACGTGGCCTAAGAATTTGACTTCCCTCAGCCAGAACTCACACTTCCCAAACTTGGCATACAGCCTATGGGCTCTAAGTAACTCAAGCACCACTCTCAAGTGTGCCTCATGCTCCTCCTCAGTAGGCGAATAAATAAGAATGTCGTCCACAAAAACGACCACAAATCGGTCTAAAAACTCCCGGAAAATCCGGTTCATCAAGTCCATAAAGACTGCCGGTGCATTGGTAAGCCCAAATGGCATCACCAGAAACTCATAATGGCCATACCGCATACGGAATGCCGTTTTCGGAATATCCTCTTCCCTGACCCTCAACTGGTGGTAACCCGATCTCAAGTCTATCTTAGAGAAACAACGGGAACCCTTCAACTGGTCAAACAAATCATCTATACGGGGCATAGGGTATTTATTCTTAACCGTAGCCCGATTCAACTTCCGATAGTCAATACACAATCTCAAGGCACCATCTTTCTTTTTAACAAAGAGGGCCGGTGCTCCCCACGGCGAAACACTAGGGCGAACAAAACCCTTATCTAACAATTCCTGGAGCTGAACTTTCAACTCAACCAACTCTGCTGGAGCAAAACGATAAGGTGCCATAGAAATCGGCGCCGTACCAGGCACTAAATCAATAAAGAACTCTATCTCTCGGTGAGGTGGCAAACTAACAAGATCTTCGGGAAAGACATCCGAATACTCACAAACCACCCTCGGTAACACAACCTGGGTCTCACCACTCTCACCACTCTCAAAGCTGGCAAGTAGACTACTAAGCTCACTTCGCCCTCGCGAATCATACCCCGGTGGCAAAACACTACCAACCCGGTCTCCCAAGAAATGGAACCACTCCCCGCTCAAGGTACATAATGTGACCCTCTGGCGGTAGCAATCGATAACAGCTCGGTATGACGATAACCAGTCCATACCCAAAATAACATCAAAACCCTTCATGGGCATGACAACAAACGGAAAAGGAAGCCTATAGTCGGCGACCTCTATATCACATCCTCTAACACCCTGTTTCAGGATCAACTCACCACCCAAAGGCGATACCACACAAATAGGAGATGCTAACTGTGCTAACTCCAATTCCAAAACAGATGCAAATGCAGCAGATACAAAAGAATGAGATGCACCCGTGTCTATCAACACATTAGCAACCAAGTTGCAAAACAGAAAAGTACCTCTCACTACTGATGGAGCCGGTACTAAATCCTGCGCGGTAACAACATACACGCGCCCCGTAGGCCCCTGGTCTACCTGCTCACCTCTCGGAGCAAAAGACTGCTGCACAGACTGGGATGACGAAGCTCCCGGATTGGCCCTCGAGGCCTGCACAGACTGAGCTGGCTGAAAACCCTGCGTCTGCCTAGAACCAGACGCTCCCGAAGTGGCACTCAACTGCGGGCAAAACCTCTTCAGGTGCCCAGGCTGTCCACACTGATAACAAGACAAGGGCTGCCCCCTGCCCAAACTCTGACTCTGCGGTCTAGCTGAAGAAGAAACAGCTCTCTGACCCCCACCCTTCTGCGGGCAAACAGAAACCTTGTGACCCAACTGGCCACACTTGTAACAGGTGAAATCCCCCTGACCACCTCTCCCGGAGCCTGCACTCGGCACTGGGAAGGTCGATCTAGCAACACCACCCTGCGACTGCTGAGGGTTAGAACCCCTCTGCCTCCTGCCATCACCCTGATTATCCTGGCTCCTCTTGGAGCCTCTCTGCCCCTCATCCTCCTCCTGCATCATGAGCTCCATATGAGCTGCAGCGTCCACTAGGTGTCTATACTCTCGAATATAAGACCCACCAACTCTCAACTTGAGGCCCCGCCTCAACTTCCGCTCAAACTCATAGCAACGGCGTTCCTCAGACGCCACCAGTTCAGGTGCGAACCTGGACAGACTAGTAAAAGTAGCCTCAAACTCGGCCACTGACAAGCCCTGCTGATTAAGCCGGCTGAACTGATCCCTCAGCTTCTCTCTAGCTGCTGCAGACAAAAACCTCTCCTGAAAAGCATTCACAAACACCTCCCAAGTACCACCAACACGAGCCTTCTCGTACTTCCACCACTGACCCGCATCTCCCTTCAGTTGGAAGGATGCCAAGGTCACTTTCAGTGCTCCGTCCTCGATGCCAAGCATCTCAAACGTCTTACTCATTTGCTCTAGCCACTCATCAGCCTTCAGTGGCTCCTTCGGATCCCCGATAAACTCGTCCGGATTACACCGGAAGAACTCCCTCTTCAAGAAGGAAGGCCCTGCCTTAGCTGCCTGATTCCCAGCTCTAAGAATACCCAAAGCTCCTGCTATCTCTCTGGCCAAGGCACCCATGGCTTGCTGACCCACTGGCTCGGCCACATTGGCCTGACCAACTCCCTCCTGTACTGCCGGAATCTCCCCCGGTAACGGTGCTTCCTGCCTCGCAGGTCTACCACGCCTAGCACCTCTTCCTCGTCCTGACATCCTAATAAAGGTAACACAGAACGTTAGCACATTCACAAATGTGCCGAAACTAAACACTCACGTCCTAATGCATGGACAACTGTAATTCACTCCACGTAAGCACATAAACACATAAGCACTTACGAATTTCATTTCCGGATAATGATAGTCCCAAGGCGTTACTAGAGTTCCGGTTAGAAATAGCATTGATCAAGTGCTTTTCCAACAAGACTCCCAGAAACTCAAGGATCCAATCAACATCCCAGAAATTAAATCCCATACCCACATAAACATGTTATCAATTAAGCACATAACATATGATACTACATCTAAGTCTCTATCAAGCGAGACAAACCCATTGTGATACTGATCACTTCCCACGTACCCAAAGTATTCGAACCCGGTACGCTCTGATACCAAGTTGTAACACCCTCAAAATAATAACATTAAACCCATCAGATAAGATATGCATTTATATATAAACTAACCACATTCTTTTAAACATTAGAGTTCCACTACATAAGTATTACATGTTAACATCAAAACAAAATGCCCTACGGGCTTACAGCTTTCCAAGTTAACACTTGGTTACAACAAAAGAGTACTAACTCGTTTACACATTAAGCCCTTGGCTTGAAGTTACATGTAATACATCAAAAGTAAAACAACTACACTATGTCCGCCTCTAGCCTCCCAAGCTATGTCCTTGGAGGTGGCATGCTTCCTGTACCTGAAAATGATATTCCCATATAGGGTGAGCCACAGCCCAGTAGAAATACACTAAACCAACCATGAACAATGACTAAAATATTAGCAATTGATAGATGGCCAACACTGATACATTCACATAAATCACATATTTATGTCATACGACTTATGAGCCCAAGTTACCTTTCATTTTTCCCTTTTTCAACAAATAGGCATATAAACTCTATCCACATACTCAACAGATATGTATAACAACAATATCCACATTCACAGATAAGCATATAAGCTGTATCCACATTCTACTACAGATATGTATAGCCACAATATCCACAGATAAGCATGTAAGCTATATCCACACGTCACAAAGATAAGCATATAAGCTCTATCTTCACTTCTTTAGACAAGCATATAAGCTGTATCTACGGAGTTCATCACCTATCTTCTCCCAACACTATCCGGTTTAGAGGTACATCCCCTATCTTCCCCTAAACCGCGGAGTACATCCCCTATCTCCTCCTCTACATATAACGTATATAAACACATTGGTTCTATATACAATCACCCAATACATACAGTTAATGTATTCTATCAACCGTCAAGTTCCATGACACACTTCATTGATTAGTTTCAGTTTGCCTAATCAACATGCATTGTCTACAACAATCACGACTATCCTCCACCGATAGCCCAAAGCAGTTATTTCTAAACAGAAAATAAATGCACAATGGATATTCAATCAACATTTCATTTCCTCATTCCTCACAATTAATTATCCCAATTAATTCTACAATGTAATTAGGTCAAATCCCATAATTAACATTTCAACCCTTAGGTCCCATTTTCATCAATGATTTAACAGCTATTCCATTTCTCTATTCCAATCATGCAACTAGGTTTATTATGAATAAAACCCCAACTTTTGTAAAATTACACAAAAGCCCCCAAACTTTCACAAAATTACCAAACCAACCCCAACATCTCAAAATACCAAAATTTAAAGACAAAATCCATAGAGAGGAGTAGGATATCCCTACCTCAAATTCGGAGTCCCAAAGGAGAAGACGACAAAACCCAACGTGCTCCAAAACCCGAGATTTTCAGATTAAAATGTAGCCCTCGACGATCAACAACTTTTTTGTAAAGGCCAAAGGTGAGCAAATCACTCCTACTAGATCAAAACCTAGAGAAAATGTAGAGTCTAGAGTGAGAGGCTCAACAATGGTGATTTTGGAAAAGTAAGAGAGAGAAGAGAAAGTAAAAAGTGATTTGAAAAGTCACAATTTCGGGACTTAAACCCAGTCGCCCGCTCGAGCGTAAAACATCCCGCTCGAGCGTCACTCACAGACTCCCGCTCGAGCGTCCGAACTTACGCTCGAGCGCCGGATGCACTCTCCCAGCATTTATACAGAACCAGGCCTCCGCTCGAGCTTCCAACACTACGCTCGAGCGGCACTCAGACAACCCCGCTCGAGCGGCCAATACCACGCTCGAGCGTAAAACGCTGCATAGGAAAATACTGAATGGGTGTAATCTCCGCTCGAGCTCCAAAACCCCCGCTCGAGCGTACAAGCCAAAACCTGGGCAACTAGTTTTGGTTTCTAAACTCAACCAACCTGTAACAAACCTGCCCAACACATCCTATAACTTAATTACGAAGTAAAAAGGATGTAAACAAGATAATAAACAACTACTAACATCCACGGACACATGTCCGGATCACGGTATAACAAGGGTAAACCCGGAATCGCTATACAGGAAATTCCTCATTAAATTACACGTAAAATTCTCTATAAATTATTCAGCAAATTCTTAGTAATTTATCAGAAAATTCTGAGTAAATTCCCAAAAAATTACAAGAATTTTTTTTGTGAATTAATCAGTAAATTATGAGTAAATTACTCAAAAAATTGTCAGAAAATTCTATATAAATTCAAAGTAATTTCTTAGTAAGTTATTCAGCAAATTACTTCATAAATTCGTAGTAAATTCTCAATAAATTACTCGTTAAGCTTTCAATAAATTCTCTATAAATTACATTGTAAATTATCTGTAGATTATTTAATAAATGGTAAATAAATTACTCAGAAAATTTTCAATAAATTCTAAGAAAATTCTGTATAAATTCCGAGTAAATTACTCGGTAAATTCTCTGTAAATTACTCAGTTAATTATCCATAAGTTCTCAAAAAATTCTGTGTCAATTACTTAGTAAATTACTCTGTAAATTCCAAGAAAATAAAGCAGTAAATTATCCCTAAATTCTCAGTAAATTAATGAGTGAGTTATTCAGTAATTTATCAGTAAATTACTCGATAAATTCTCTGTAAATTACTCAGTAAATTATTGGTAAATTCTCTGTAAATTACTCAGTAAATTACTTCGTAAATTCTCACTAAATTACTCAGGAAATTTCTCATTAAATTACACGTAAAATCCTCTATAAATTATTCAGCAAATTCTTAGTAATTTATCAGAAAATTCTGAGTAAATTCCCAAAAAATTACAAGAATTTTTTTTGTGAATTAATCAGTAAATTATGAGTAAATTACTCAAAAAATTGTTAGAAAATTCTATATAAATTCAAAGTAATTTCTTAGTAAATTATTCAGCAAATTACTTCATAAATTCGTAGTAAATTCTCAATAAATTACTCGTTAAGCTTTCAATAAATTCTCTATAAATTACATTGTAAATTATCTGTAAATTATTTAATAAATTGTAAATAAATTACTCAGAAAATTTTCAATAAATTCTAAGAAAATTCTGTATAAATTCCGAGTAAATTACTCGGTAAATTCTCAATAAATTCTCTGTAAATTACTCAGTTAATTATCCATAAGTTCTCAAAAAATTCTGAGTCAATTACTTAGTAAATTACTCTGTAAATTCCAAGAAAATAACGCAGTTAATTATCTGTAAATTCTTAGTAAATTATTTAATAAATTCGAAATAAATTACTGAGTAAATTCTCAATAAATTACTCCCTAAATTACAAGTAAATTAATGAGTGAGTTATTCAGTAATTTATCAGTAAATTACTCGATAAATTCTCTGTAAATTACTCCGTAAATTATTGGTAAATTCTCTGTCAATTACTCAGTAAATTACTTCGTAAATTCTCACTAAATTACTCAGGAAATTTCTCATTAAATTACACGTAAAATTCTCTATAAATTATTCAGCAAATTCTTAGTAATTTATCATAAAATTCTTAGTAAATTCCCAGAAAATTACAAGAATTTTTTTTGTGAATAAATCAGTAAATTATGAGTAAATTACTCAAAAAATTGTCAGAAAATTCTATATAAATTCAAAATAATTTCTTAGTAAATTATTCAGCAAATTACTTCATAAATTCGTAGAAAATTCTCAATAAATCACTCGTTAAACTTTCAATAAATTCTCTATAAATTACATTGTAAATTATCTGTAAATTATTTAATAAATTGTAAATAAATAACTCAGAAAATTTTCAATAAATTCTAAGAAAATTCTGTATAAATTCCGAGTAAATTACTCGGTAAATTCTCAATAAATTCTCTGTAAATTACTTAGTTAATTATCCATAAGTTCTCAAAAAATTCTGAGTCAATTACTTAGTAAATTACTCTGTAAATTCCAAGAAAATAACGCAGTAAATTGTCTGTAAATTCTTAGTAAATTATTTAATAAATTCTAAATAAATTACTGAGTAAATTCTCAATAAATTACTCCCTAAATTCTCAACAAATTAATGAGTGAGTTATTCAATAATTTATCAGTAAATTACTCGATAAATTCTCTGTAAATTACTCAGTAAAGTATTGGTAAATTCTCTGTAAATTACTCAGTAAATTACTTCGTAAATTCTCACTAAATTACTCAGGAAATTTCTCATTAAATTGCACGTAAAATTCTCTATAAATTATTCAGCAAATTCTTAGTAATTTACAGAAAATTCTGAGTAAATTCCCAAAAAATTACAAGAATTTTTTTTTGTGAATTAATCAGTAAATTATGAGTAAATTACTCAAAAAAATTGTCAGAAAATTCTATATAAATTCAAAGAAATTTCTTAGTAAGTTATTCAGCAAACTACTTCATAAATTCGTAGTAAATTCTCAATAAATTACTCGTTAAGCTTTCAATAAATTCTCAATAAATTACTTTGTAAATTATCTGTAAATTATTTAATAAATTGTAAATAAATTACTCAGAAAATTTTCAATAAATTCTAAGAAAATTCTGTATAAATTCCGAGTAAATTACTTGGTAAATTCTCTGTAAATTACTCAGTTAATTATCCATAAGTTCTCAAAAAATTCTGAGTCAATTACTTAGTAAATTACTCTGAAAATTCCTAGAAAATAACGCAGTAAATTGTCTGTAAAGTCTTAGTAAATTATTTAATAAATTCTAAATAAATTACTGAGTAAATTCTCAATAAATTACTCCCTAAATTCTCAGTAAATTAATTGGTGAGTTATTCAGTAATTTATCAGTAAATTACTCGATAAATTCTCTGTAAATTACTCAGTAAATTATTGGTAAATTCTTTGTAAATTACTCAGTAAATTACTTCGTAAATTCTCACTAAATTACTCAGGAAATTTTTCATTAAATTACATGTAAAATTCTCTATAAATTATTCAGCAAATTCTTAGTAATTTATCAGAAAATTCTGAGTAAATTCCCAAAAAATTACAAGAATTTTTTTGTGAATTAATCAGAAAATTATGAGTAAATTACTCAAAAAATTGTCAGAAAATTCTATATAAATTCAAAGTAATTTCTTAGTAAATTATTCAGCAAATTACTTCATAAATTCGTAGTAAATTCTCAATAAATCACTCGTTAAACTTTCAATAAATTCTCTATAAATTACATTGTAAATTATCTGTAAATTATTTAATAAATTGTAAATAAATAACTCAGAAAATTTTCAATAAATTCTAAGAAAATTCTGTATAAATTTCGAGTAAATTACTCGGTAAATTCTCAATAAATTCTTTGTAAATTACTCTGATAATTATCCATAAGTTCTCAAAAAATTCTGAGTCAATTACTTAGTAAAATTACTCTGTAAATTCCAAGAAAATAACGTAGTAAATTATCTGTAAATTCTTAGTAAATTATTTAATAAATTCTAAAAAAATTACTGAGTAAATTCTTAATAAATTACTCCCTAAATTCTCAGTAAAATAATGAGTCAGTTATTCAGTAATTTATCAGTAAATTATTGGTAAATTCTCCGTAAATTACTCAGTAAATTACTTCGTAAATTCTCACTAAATTACTTAGGAAATTTCTCATTAAATTACACGTAAAATTCTCTATAAATTATTCAGCAAATTCTTAGTAATTTATCAGAAAATTCTGAGTAAATTCCCAAAAAATTACAAAAAATTTTTTTGTGAATTAATCAGTAAATTATGAGTAAATTACTCAAAAAATTGTCAGAAAATTCTATATAAATTCAAAGTAATTTCTTAGTAAATTATTCAGCAAATTACTTCATAAATTCGTAGTAAATTCTATATAAATTACTCGTTAAGCTTTCAATAAATTCTCTATAAATTACATTGTAAATTATCTGTAAATTATTTAATAAATTGTAAATAAATTACTCAGAAAATTTTCAATAAATTCTAAGAAAATTCTGTATAAATTCCGAGTAAATTACTCGGTAAATTCTCAATAAATTCTCTGTAAATTACTCTGATAATTATCCATAAGTTCTCAAAAAATTCTGAGTCAATTACTTAGTAAATTACTCTGCAAATTCAAAGAAAATAACGCAGTAAATTGTCTGTAAAGTCTTAGAAAATTATTTAATAAATTCTAAATAAATTAATGAGTAAATTCTCAATAAATTACTCCCTAAATTCTCAGTAAATTAATGAGTGAGTTATTCGGTAATTTATCAGTAAATTACTCGATAAATTTTTTGTAAATTACTCAGTAAATTATTGGTAAATTCTCTGCAAATTACTCAGTAAATTACTTCGTAAATTCTCACTAAATTACTCAGGAAATTTCTCATTAAATTACACGTAAAATTCTCTATAAATTATTCAGCAAATTCTTAGTAATTTACCAGAAAATTCTGAGTAAATTCCCAAAAAATTACAAGAATTTTTTTTGTGAATTAATCAGTAAATTATGAGTAAATTACTCAAAAAAATTGTCAGAAAATTCTATATAAATTCAAAGTAATTTCTTAGTAAATTATTCAGCAAATTACTTCATAAATTTGTAGAAAATTCTCAATAAATTACTCGTTAAGCTTTCAATAAATTCTCTATAAATTACATTGTAAATTATCTGTAAATTATTTAATAAATTGTAAATAAATTACTCAGAAAATTTTCAATAAATTCTAAGAAAATTCTGTATAAATTTCGAGTAAATTACTCGGTAAATTCTCAATAAATTCTCTGTAAATTACTCTGATAATTATCCATAAGTTCTCAAAAAATTCTGAGTCAATTACTTAGTAAATTACTCTGTAAATTCAAAGAAAATAACGCAGTAAATTGTCTGTAAAGTCTTAGAAAATTATTTAATAAATTCTAAATAAATTAATGAGTAAATTCTCAATAAATCACTCCCTAAATTCTCAGTAAATTAATGAGTGAGTTATTCAGAAATTTATCAGTAAATTACTCGATAAATTTTTTGTAAATTACTCAGTAAATTATTGGTAAATTCTCTGTAAATTACTCAGTAAATTACTTCGTAAATTCTCACTAAATTACTCAGGAAATTTCTCATTAAATTACACGTAAAATTCTCTATAAATTATTCAGCAAATTCTTAGAAATTTACCAGAAAATTCTGAGTAAATTCCCAAAAAATTACAAGAATTTTTTTTTGTGAATTAATCTGTAAATTATGAGTAAATTACTCAAAAAAATTGTCAGAAAATTCTATATAAATTCAAAGTAATTTCTTAGTAAATTATTCAGCAAATTACTTCATAAATTCGTAGAAAATTCTCAATAAATTACTCGTTAAGCTTTCAATAAATTCTCTATAAATTACATTGTAAATTATCTGTAAATTATTTAATAAATTGTAAATAAATTACTCAGAAAATTTTCAATAAATTCTAAGAAAATTCTGTATAAATTCCGAGTAAATTACTCGGTAAATTCTCAATAAATTCTGTGTAAATTACTCAGTTAATTATCCATAAGTTCTCAAAAAATTCTGAGTCAATTACTTAGTAAATTACTCTATAAATTCCAAGAAAATAACGCCGTACATTGTCTGTAAATTCTTAGTAAATTATTTAATAAATTCTAAATAAATTACTGAGTAAATTCTCAATAAATTACTCCCTAAATTCTCTGTAAATTACTCACTAAATTACTTCGTAAATTCTCACTAAATTACTCAGGAAATTTCTCATTAAATTACACGTAAAATTCTCTATAAATTATTCAGCAAATTCTTAGTAATTTATCAGAAAATTCTGAGTAAATTCCCAAAAAATTACAAGAATTTTTTTTGTGAATTAATCAGTAAATTATGAGTAAATTACTCAAAAAAATGTCAGAAAATTCTATATAAATTCAAAGTAATTTCTTAGTAAGTTATTCAGCAAATTACTTCATAAATTCGTAGTAAATTCTCGATAAATTACTCGTTAAGCTTTCAATAAATTCTCTATATATTACATTGTAAATTATCTGTAAATTATTTAATAAATTGTAAATAAATTACTCAGAAAATTTTCGATAAATTCTAAGAAAATTCTGTATAAATTCCGAGTAAATTACTCGGTAAATTCTCAATAAATTCTCTGTAAATTACTTAGTTAATTATCCATAAGTTCTCAAAAAATTCTGAGTCAATTACTTAGTAAATTACTCTGTAAATTCCAAGAAAATAACGCAGTAAATTGTCTGTAAATTCTTAGTAAATTATTTAATAAATTCTAAATAAATTACTGAGTAAATGCTAAATAAATTACTCCCTAAATTCTCAGTAAATTAATGAGTGAGTTATTCAGTAATTTATCAGTAAATTATTGGTAAATTCTCTGTAAATTACTCACTAAATTACTTCGTAAATTCTCACTAAATTACTCAGGAAATTTCTCATTAAATTATACGTAAAATTCTCTATAAATTATTCAGCAAATTCTTAGTAATTTATCAGAAAATTCTGAGTAAATTCCCAAAAAATTACAAGAATTTTTTTTGTGAATTAATCAGTAAATTATGAGTAAATTACTCAAAAAATTGTCAGAAAATTCTATATAAATTCAAAGTAATTTCTTAGTAAGTAATTCAACAAATTACTTCATAAATTCATAGTAAATTCTCAATAAATTACTCGTTAAGCTTTCAATAAATTCTCTATATATTACATTGTAAATTATCTGTAAATTATTTAATATATTTTAAATAAATTACTCAGAAAATTTTCAATAAATTCTAAGAAAATTCTGTATAAATTCCGAGTAAATTACTCGGTAAATTCTCAATAAATTCTCTGTAAATTACTCAGTTAATTATCCATAAGTTCTCAACAAATTCTGAGTCAATTACTTAGTAAATTACTCTGAAAATTCCAAGAAAAAAATGCGCTAAATTATCTGTAAATTCTTAGTACATTATTCAATAAATTCTAAATAAATTACTGAGTAAATTCTCAATAAATTACTCCCTAAATTCTCAGTAAATTAATGAGTGAGTTATTCAGTAATTTATCAGTAAATTACTCGATAAATTCTCTATAAATTACTCCGTAAATTATTGCTAAATTCTCTGTCAATTACTCAGTAAATTACTTCGTAAATTCTCACTAAATTACTCAGGAAATTTCTCATTAAATTACACGTAAAATTCTCTATAAATTATTCAGCAAATTCTTAGTAATTTATCAGAAAATTCTGAGTAAATTCCCAAAAAATTACAAGAATTTTTTTTGTGAATTAATCCGTAAATTATGAGTAAATTACTAAAAAAATTGTCAGAAAATTCTATATAAATTCAAAGTAATTTTTTAGTAAGTTATTCAGCAAATTACTTCATAAATTCATAGTAAATTCTCAATAAAATACTCGTTAAGTTTTCAATAAATTCTCTATAAATTACATTGTAAATTATCTGTAAATTATTTAATAAATTGTAAATAAATTACTCATAAAATTTTCAATAAATTCTAAGAAAATTCTGTATAAATTTCGAGTAAATTACTCGGTAAATTCTCAATAAATTCTCTGTAAATTACTCAGTTAATTATCCATAAGTTCTCAAAAAATTCTGAGTCAATTACTTAGTAAATTACTCTGTAAATTCCAAGAAAACAACGCAGTAAATTATCTGTAATTTCTTAGTAAATTATTTAATAAATTCGAAATAAATTACTGAGTAAATTCGAAATAAATTACTCCCTAAATTACAAGTAAATTAATGAGTGAGTTATTCAGTAATTTATCAGTAAATTAACCGATAAATTCTCTGTAAATTACTCCGTAAATTGTTGGTAAATTCTCTGTAAATTACTCAGTAAATTATTTCGTAAATTCTCACTAAATTACTCAGGAAATTTCTCATTAAATTACACGTAAAATTCTCTATAAATTATTCAGCAAATTCTTAGTAATTTATAAGAAAATTCTGAGTAAATTCCCAAAAAATTACAAGAATTTTTTTTGTGAATTAATCAGAAAATTATGAGTAAATTACTCAAAAAATTGTCAGAAAATTCTATATAAATTCAAAGTAATTTCTTTGTAAATTATTCAGCAAATTACTTCATAAATTCGTAGTAAATTCTCAATAAATTACTCGTTAAACATTAAACAAATTCTCTATAAATTACATTGTAAATTATCTGTAAATTATTTAATAAATTGTAAATAAATAACTCAGAAAAGTTTCAATAAATTCTAAGAAAATTCTGTATAAATTCCGAGTAACTTACTCGGTAAATTCTCAATAAATTCTCTATAAATTACTCAGTTAATTATCCATAAGTTCTCAAAAAATTCTGAGTCAATTACTTAGTAAATTACTCTGTAAATTCCAAGAAAATAACGCAGTAAATTGTCTGTAAATTCTTAGTAAATTATTTAATAAATTCTAAATAAATTTCTGAGTAAATTCTCAATAAATTACTCCCTAAATTCTCAGTAAATTAATGAGTGAGTTATTCAATAATTTATCAGTAAATTACTCGATAAATTCTCTGTAAATTACTCAGTAAATTATTGGTAAATTCTCTGTAAATTACTCAGTAAATTATTTCGTAAATTCTCACTAAATTACTCAGGAAATTTCTCATTAAATTACACGTAAAATTCTCTATAAATTATTCAGCAAATTCTTAGTAATTTACCAGAAAATTCTGAGTAAATTCCCAAAAAATTACAAGAATTTTTTTTGTGAATTAATCAGTAAATTATGAGTAAATTACTCAAAAAAATTGTCAGAAAATTCTATATAAATTCAAAGTAATTTCTTAGTAAATTATTCAGCAAATTACTTCATAAATTCGTAGTAAATTCTCAATAAATTACTCGTTAAGCTTTCAATAAATTCTCTATAAATTACATTTTAAATTATCTGTAAATTATTTAATAAATTGTAAATAAATTACTTAGAAAATTTTCAATAAATTCTAAGAAAATTCTGTATAAATTTCGAGTAAATTACTCGGTAAATTCTCAATAAATTCTCTGTAAATTACTCAGTTAATTATCCATAAGTTCTCAAAAAATTCGGAGTCAATTACTTATTAAATTACTCTGTAAATTCCAAGAAAAAAACGCAGTAAATTATCGGTAAATTCTTAGTACATTATTTAATAAATTCTAAATAAATTGCTGAGTAAATTCTCAATAAATTACTCCCTAAATTCTCAGTAAATTAATGAATTCGTTATTCAGTAATTTATCAGTAAATTACTCGATAAATTCTCTGTAAATTACTCAGTAAATTATTGGAAAATTCTCTGTAAATTACTTCGTAAATTCTCACTAAATTACTCAGGAAATTTCTCATTAAATTACACGTAAAATTCTCTATAAATTATTCAGCAAATTCTTAGTAATTTATCAGAAAATTCTGAGTAAATTCCCAAAAAATTACAAGAATTTTTTTTGTGAATTAATCAGTAAATTATGAGTAAATTACTCAAAAAATTTGTCAGAAAATTCTACATAAATTCAAAGTAATTTCTTAATAAATTATTCAGCAAATTACTTCATAAATTCGTAGTAAATTCTCAATAAATTACTCGTTAAGCTTTCAATAAATTCTCTATAAATTACATTGTAAATTATCTGTAAATTATTTAATAAATTGTAAATAAATTACTCAGAAAATTTTCAATAAATTCTAAGAAAATTCTGTATAAATTCCGAGTAAATTACTCGGTAAATTCTCAATAAATTCTCTGTAAATTACACAGTTAATTATCCATAAGTTCTCAAAAAATTCTGAGTCAATTACTTAGTAAATTACTCTGTAAATTCCAAGAAAATAACGCAATAAATTGTCTGTAAATTCTTAGTAAATTATTTAATAAATTCTAAATAAATTTCTGAGTAAATTCTCAATAAATTACTCCCTAAATTCTCAGTAAATTAATGAGTGAGTTATTCAATAATTTATCAGTAAATTACTCGATAAATTCTCTGTAAATTACTCAGTAAATTATTGGTAAGTTCTCTGTAAATTACTCAGTAAATTATTTCGTAAATTCTCACTAAATTACTCAGGAAATTTCTCATTAAATTACACGTAAAATTCTCTATAAATTATTCAGCAAATTCTTAGTAATTTACCAGAAAATTCTGAGTAAATTCCCAAAAAATTACAAGAATTTTTTTTGTGAATTAATCAGTAAATTATGAGTAAATTACTCAAAAAAATTGTCAGAAAATTCTATATAAATTCAAAGTAATTTCTTAGTAAATTATTCAGCAAATTACTTCATAAATTCGTAGTAAATTCTCAATAAATTACTCGTTAAGCTTTCAATAAATTCTCTATAAATTACATTGTAAATTATCTGTAAATTATTTAATAAATTGTAAATAAATTACTCAGAAAATTTTCAATAAATTCTAAGAAAATTCTGTATAAATTTCGAGTAAATTACTCGGTAAATTCTCAATAAATTCTGTGTAAATTACTCAGTTAATTATCCATAAGTTCTCAAAACATTTTGAGTCAATTACTTCGTAAATTACTCTGTAAATTCCAAGAAAATAACGCAGTAAATTATCGGTAAATTCTTAGTACATTATTTAATAAATTCCAAATAAATTGCTGAGTAAATTCTCAATAAATTAATCCCTAAATTCTCAGAAAATTAATGAATTCGTTATTCAGTAATTTATCAGTAAATTACTCGATAAATTCTCTGTAAATTACTCAGTAAATTATTGGAAAATTCTCTGTAAATTACTCAGGAAATTACTTCGTAAATTCTCACTAAATTACTCAGGAAATTTCTCATTAAATTACATGTAAAATTCTCTATAAATTATTCAGCAAATTCTTAGTAATTTATCAGAAAATTCTGTGTAAATTTCCAAAAAATTACAAGAATTTTTTTTGTGAATTAATCAGTAAATTATGAGTAAATTACTCAAAAAAATTGTCAGAAAATTCTACATAAATTCAAAGTAATTTCTTAATAAATTATTCAGCAAATTACTTCATAAATTCGTAGTAAATTCTCAATAAATTACTCGTTAAGCTTTCAATAAATTCTCTATAAATTACATTGTAACTTATCTGTAAATTATTTAATAAATTGTAAATAAATTACTCAGAAAATTTTCAATAAATTCTAAGAAAATTCTGTATAAATTCCGAGTAAATTACTCGGTAAATTCTCAATAAATTCTCTGTAAATTACTCAGTTAATTATCCATAAGTTCTCAAAAAATTCTGAGTCAATTACTTAGTAAATTACTCTGTAAATTCCAAGAAAATAACGCAGTAAATTGTCTGTAAATTCTTAGTAAATTATTTAATAAATTCTAAATAAATTTCTGAGTAAATTCTCAATAAATTACTCCCTAAATTCTCAGTAAATTAATGAGTGAGTTATTCAATAATTTATCAGTAAATTACTCGATAAATTCTCTGTAAATTACTCAGTAAATTATTGGTAAGTTCTCTGTAAATTACTCAGTAAATTATTTCGTAAATTCTCACTAAATTACTCAGGAAATTTCTCATTAAATTACACGTAAAATTCTCTATAAATTATTCAGCAAATTCTTAGTAATTTACCAGAAAATTCTGAGTAAATTCCCAAAAAATTACAAGAATTTTTTTTGTGAATTAATCAGTAAATTATGAGTAAATTACTCAAAAAAATTGTCAGAAAATTCTATATAAATTCAAAGTAATTTCTTAGTAAATTATTCAGCAAATTACTTCATAAATTCGTAGTAAATTCTAAATAAATTACTCGTTAAGCTTTCAATAAATTCTCTATAAATTACATTGTAAATTATCTGTAAATTATTTAATAAATTGTAAATAAATTACTCAGAAAATTTTCAATAAATTCTAAGAAAATTCTGTATAAATTTCGAGTAAATTACTCGGTAAATTCTCAATAAATTCTGTGTAAATTACTCAGTTAATTATCCATAAGTTCTCAAAAAAGTTTGAGTCAATTACTTAGTAAATTACTCTGTAAATTCCAAGAAAATAACGCAGTAAATTATCGGTAAATTCTTAGTACATTATTTAATAAATTCCAAATAAATTGCTGAGTAAATTCTCAATAAATTAATCCCTAAATTCTCAGAAAATTAATGAATTCGTTATTCAGTAATTTATCAGTAAATTACTCGATAAATTCTCTGTAAATTACTCAGTAAATTATTGGAAAATTCTCTGTAAATTACTCAGGAAATTACTTCGTAAATTCTCACTAAATTACTCAGGAAATTTCTCATTAAATTACATGTAAAATTCTCTATAAATTATTCAGCAAATTCTTAGTAATTTATCAGAAAATTCTGTGTAAATTCCCAAAAAATTACAAGAATTTTTTTTTGTGAATTAATCAGTAAATTATGAGTAAATTACTCAAAAAAATTGTCAGAAAATTCTACATAAATTCAAAGTAATTTCTTAATAAATTATTCAGCAAATTACTTCATAAATTCGTAGTAAATTCTCAATAAATTACTCGTTAAGCTTTCAATAAATTCTCTATAAATTACATTGTAACTTATCTGTAAATTATTTAATAAATTGTAAATAAATTACTCAGAAAATTTTCAATAAATTCTAAGAAAATTCTGTATAAATTCCGAGTAAATTACTCGGTAAATTCTCAATAAATTCTCTGTAAATTACTCAGTTAATTATCCATAAGTTCTCAAAAAATTCTGAGTCAATTACTTAGTAAATTACTCTGTAAATTCCAAGAAAATAACGCAGTAAATTGTCTGTAAATTCTTAGTAAATTATTTAATAAATTCTAAATAAATTTCTGAGTAAATTCTCAATAAATTACTCCCTAAATTCTCAGTAACTTAATGAGTGAGTTATTCAATAATTTATCAGTAAATTACTCGATAAATTCTCTGTAAATTACTCAGTAAATTATTGGTAAGTTCTCTGTAAATTACTCAGTAAATTATTTCGTAAATTCTCACTAAATTACTCAGGAAATTTCTCATTAAATTACACGTAAAATTCTCTATAAATTATTCAGCAAATTCTTAGTAATTTACCAGAAAATTCTGAGTAAATTCCCAAAAAATTACAAGAATTTTTTTTGTGAATTAATCAGTAAATTATGAGTAAATTACTCAAAAAAATTGTCAGAAAATTCTATATAAATTCAAAGTAATTTCTTAGTAAATTATTCAGCAAATTACTTCATAAATTCGTAGTAAATTCTCAATAAATTACTCGTTAAACTTTGAATAAATTCTCTATAAATTACATTGTAAATTATCTGTAAATTATTTAATAAATTGTAAATAAATTACTCAGAAAATTTTCAATAAATTCTAAGAAAATTCTGTATAAATTTCGAGTAAATTACTCGGTAAATTCTCAATAAATTCTGTGTAAATTACTCAGTTAATTATCCATAAGTTCTCAAAAAATTTTGAGTCAATTACTTAGTAAATTACTCTGTAAATTCCAAGAAAATAACGCAGTAAATTATCGGTAAATTCTTTGTACATTATTTAATAAATTCTAAATAAATTGCTGAGTAAATTCTCAATAAATTACTCCCTAAATTCTCAGTAAATTAATGAATTCGTTATTCAGTAATTTATCAGTAAATTACTCGATAAATTCTCTGTAAATTACTCAGTAAATTATTGGAAAATTCTCTGTAAATTACTCAGGAAATTACTTCGTAAATTCTCACTAAATTACTCAGGAAATTTCTCATTAAATTACACGTAAAATTCTCTATAAATTATTCAGCAAATTCTTAGTAATTTATCAGAAAATTCTGAGTAAATTCCCAAAAAATTACAAGAATTTTTTTTGTGAATTAATCAGTAAATTATGAGTAAATTACTCAAAAAAATTGTCAGAAAATTCTACATAAATTCAAAGTAATTTCTTAATAAATTATTCAGCTAATTACTTCATAAATTCGTAGTAAATTCTCAATAAATTACTCGTTAAGCTTTCAATAAATTCTCTATAAATTACATTGTAACTTATCTGTAAATTATTTAGTAAATTGTAAATAAATTACTCAGAAAATTTTCAATAAATTCTAAGAAAATTCTGTATAAATTCCGAGTAAATTACTCGGTAAATTCTCAATAAATTCTCTGTAAATTACTCGGTTAATTATCCATAAGTTCTCAAAAAATTCTGAGTCAATTACTTAGTAAATTTGTCACGACCCGAACCCGCCCCCGTGGGTTAAGGACGTAACCGGCCAGTAATCATGAGATTACCTACGGCCTCAAACTGTTCTAAACGTATTTTAACAGAGTTAATGGGGGCCAAACGGAAGCAAAATTAAAAACTTTGTCCATAGAGCCGTGCTTATATGCACATCAAACAAACCATACTCAGATACGTTAATAACTCACATCAAAAGTACAGCTTCACAAAATTCATTACAGACAGGATCGTCCAAAACGAGTCAACCTATAACAGACTATGTACAGACATGCACTGGGTCCTTGCCAACAAGACAAAACATAGGTACATAGTAAAAGGGCAAGGATGGTCTCATGCGCGAGGCACAAGGCTGACTCTCCCAAAACTCCTGTTGTTCCTAGCAGACTTCACTGGGGCTGGGTTTGGACTTCCCTTGGCTCACCTACAAATACATGAATGAGCGTGAGCGATAGCCCGGTGAATAATATCAAATATAACAGTTACATAACAATATGTAGATCAACATGCTCCAAACGGCCTTGGGCCCAATTCATACTTCTGTTTAACAGCAAAATATATATATAACTATACGAAATGCAAGTCAAGTAACTGTAGTTCCAAACATTCTGGCCTTTGGCCCATCCGGGTTTCCATTCATGGCAAAACGGCCTTCGGCCCATTCGTTCATGTCAAACGGCCTTTGGCCCATTCATTCATGTCAAACGGCCTTTGGCCCATTCATTCATGTCAAACAGCCTTTGGCCCATTCATTCATGTCAAACGGCCTTTGGCCCATTCATTCATGTCAAACGGCCTTTGGCCCATTCATTCATGTCAAACGGCCTTTGGCCCATTCATTCATGTCAAACTTTTGTCCACAATCCCAATTAACAACTCATAATATTTATAGGGGAATAACAATTGGACATTGACAAGTTTTCAAATATTGATGTTACTCACAGTGATCGGCTTGTGGATGCGCCCTGGAGCTTGACCCTACACATTTCATGAATACAAAAGGGTCACTAACAGTTCAATCCGTTCTTTAATTCACATATTCCTCTTTAGGCTTTGTTCTTATCTCATTAACTCATTTACAATGCTTAACACATGCCTAGGAGTGCTTACAAGTGAAAGAGAACGGAAAACGAATCACAAAATGCATGAACAAAATTCCAGGAAACAGGGTCCCCGCTCGAGCGTAAGATTCTCCGCTCGAGCGGACCCTTAAGGCCTGCAAGGTACTGGTTGCACAAAAGATGCGCTCGAGCTGAAGGTCCGTCTACAAAAATCCACGCTCGAGCGTGAAATGTCCCGCTCGAGCGGGCATCCAACTCTGCAAAAATGCTGGGAGCACGATTTTCCCGCTCGAGCGGCCATTACCCCGCTCGAGCGGACCTCAAAGATCTGGGTTTCCCAGATCGTGTTCTTGAGCTCCAAATCAGTTTTCCATCTACATTTCTTGCATGCAATGGTTCAAATTACACATTTACACATGCTAACATGCTACTAATGCAGATTACAACATTAGGAAGCTCAATTACATGAATTATCTACATGCATGTCCCAAATTGTCTCAAACCCATCATCAACATGCTCAAATTCAACATTCAAGACTTATACTCCCATGATTCGTACATGCATGTGGGAGATGCTCATCATTCTCAACTTAGATGGTACAAATGGTGACTACAATATGAGCTTTACCCAAAACTCCACATGAATCATGTGTTTCAAGCTCAAACATGCAAATTCAAAGTAATTTCTTACATGCATGAGTTCTAAGACTTCAATCTCAACAAAAATCAACTCATTACATGTTCTTGATCACAAACAACCCTTGAACTTACAAATTACAAGTAAGATTTCATGAAATCACTTACCTAAGAGCTTCAACACTCAAGCCCTAGCCAAATCTTGAGCTAGATCTTCAAATTCCCAAGTCTTGAGCCCAAATTACACAAATCTCTCCCTTTTTCTCTCCATGGCCGGCCTCTCTCTCACTCTCAATTGTCTAACTCAGATTTTGAGTTTTAAGAGAGCTAAAGGAGAGTGCAATACAAATATACAACAAGCCCCACTAACAAATATTTTAATATAAAATAATGGGGTACTTAATTTCTCAATTTAATCAGTTTAAATTGACCAGAATCAAATTTCAATTAAATTTCACCGTAGGCCCTAAAAATTATGCCAACCACAATGGCGTAATCAATTTCGGGTTCCGTGGCCGATAAGGCCCTCAATTAAATTTCCAAAACAGACTACTCAAACAGATATTCCTACGATGAACAGATAAAATTTCAAACCACATATTTTCACATAGTGGAACACAAAATCATATCAAAATACATAATCACATCATGTTAAGGACTAATTAACATACTACGGAACAGGGGTGTCACAGTCTTCCCCCCTTTAGGAAGTTTGGTCCTCCAAACTTAACTTACCTTCGTCGGGAAACAAATGTGGATAGCGTAGACGCATTTCCTCCTCTTTTTCCCATGTAGCATCTGTCCCATAGTGTTCCTTCCATTCCACTTTCACCATTGGAATGGATTTGTTTCTCAATTCTTTCACTTGTCGGTCAACAATTCTTTCCGGCCATTCAGCATATTCCATATTTTCATCAATAGCAATCCGGTGATAATCAATCACATGCAACGGGTCTCGGAGGTAACCCCTCAACATTGACACATGAAACACATTGTGGATTTGCTCAAATCCCGGTGGCAAAGCAACTCTATAAGCAACTGGACCAAGTTTCTCCAAAATTTGAAACGGCCCAATATAACGGGGCGTCAACTTGCCCTTTTTCCCAAACCTGACTTGGCCTTTCATTGGAGAAACACGGATGAACACATGGTCGCCGACCTCATACTCAAGAGGTCTTCTCCGGACATCTGCATAACTCTTCTGTCGGTCTTGAGCTGTTTTGAGCCTTTGCCGAATAGTTTTGATCTTTTCAGAGGTGTCTTGTACAATTTCAGGCCCGAGCAAAGCTCTGTCCCCGACCTCTGTCCAACAAATAGGTGATCTACACCTCCTACCATACAAAGCCTCGTAGGGTGCCATACCGATGCTGGAGTGGAAGCTATTATTATAGGCAAATTCTGCAAGAGGCAGGTAATCTTCCCAACTCCCCTGAAAATCCAAAGCACACATGCGAAGCATATCTTCCAAAGTCTGTATTGTTCGTTCTGACTGCCCATCTGTCTGTGGGTGGAATGCAGTGCTGAACCTTAGTTCTGTTCCCATAGCTTCCTGCAAACTCTTCCACAATCTAGATACAAACTTCGGATCTCTATCCGACACAATGGATACTGGAACTCCATGTAAGCGGACAATTTCATCAACATAAATAGTAGCCAACCTGTAAGCAGTAAATGTAGTTTTGACAGGCAGAAAATGTGCAGATTTAGTCAGTCTATCAACTACAACCCAAACAGAATCCATACCGCGGGAAGTCCGAGGTAGGCCAACAACGAAATCCATGGTCACATGTTCCCACTTCCACTCAGGAATGGGGAGAGGTTGAAGTAGACCGCCTGGTTTCTGATGTTCAGCCTTAACTTGCTGACACTGAAGGCACTTGGACACATGTTCTGCAATCTCTTTCTTCATTTTAGGCCACCAATAGGTTTGTTTCAAATCCCGATACATTTTATTGTTACCCGGATGCATGGCAAATACGGATCTGTGGGCTTCATCTAAGACCCTCTTCTTTAGCTCCGGAATAACTGGAACACATATTCGGTTTCGAAATTTCAACATTCCATTCTCGATACTGAACTCTGCTTTTGGGCTGACTTCAAATTCATCAATTACCTTTCTGAGGAACTCATCCTCTTTCTGTTTTTGCTTGATTTCATCAACAATTGCCGGCTCGGCTGTAATAGCGGCTATCAATCCGCCCTGTTCGCACACTACCACTTCAATTTCAGACTTTTCAAAGTCTTGCAAAATCTCCCTTTGTTCAGTAAGCAAGCAAGCCACACTCCCTGTTGATTTCCTGCTCAAGGCATCAGCCACTGTATTAGCTTTTCCGGGGTGATACCGAATTTCTAGGTCGTAATCTTTTATCAATTCCAGCCATCTTCTCTGACGCATATTCAACTCTTTCTGCGTGAAGAAGTATTTTAGGCTTTTATGATCTGTGTAGACTTCACACTTTTCCCCATACAAATAATGCCGCCAGATTTTCAAAGCAAAAACAACTGCGGCCAATTCTAGGTCATGTGTTGGATAATTCTTCTCATGTGGCCTCAACTGTCGGGAGGCGTAAGCAATAACCTTTCCGTTCTGCATTAACACACAACCCAAACCCTTATAAGATGCGTCACTGAAAATCACAAAATTTTCCGTACCTGAAGGTAGTGTCAAAATTGGTGTAGTGGTCAATCTTGTCTTCAATTCATGAAAGGCCGATTCTCTTTCACTATTCCACTCAAATGGTTGTCCTTTACGTGTCAATTGGGTAAGAGGCACAGCTAATTTCGAAAAGTCCTTTACAAACCTTCTGTAGTACCCAGCTAAGCCCATGAAACTGCGAACTTCTGTCACATTAGTTGGTGTAGGCCAATTCACAATTGCTTCTATTTTCTGCGGGTCCACTGAAATTCCTTCCTTGTTGACCACGTGCCCTAAGAAAATAACCTCATCCAACCAAAACTCACATTTCTTTAACTTAGCAAATAGTTTTCTTTCCCGAAGTATTTGTAAAACAGTCCTCAAATGATGTTCGTGTTCAAGTCTATCTTTAGAGTATATTAAAATATCATCGATGAAGACAACAACAAACTCATCAAGGTAGGTTTTAAAAATTCTATTCATTAAGTCCATAAATGCTGCTGGAGCATTAGTCACTCCAAATGGCATAACAAGAAACTCAAAATGACCATACCTCGTTCTGAATGCGGTTTTCTCAACATCTTCTGCCTTAACCTTCAGCTGATGATACCCGGATCTCAAATCAATCTTAGAAAACACCTGTGATCCCTGCAACTGGTCAAATAAGTCATCAATACGGGGTAAGGGATATTTATTCTTTATCGTTACCTTGTTCAATTCCCGGTAATCAATACATAGGCGTAAGGTACCATCCTTTTTCTTTACAAATAACACTGGTGCGCCCCAAGGCGAAGTACTGGGCCGGATAAACCCTTTATCAAGAAGGTCTTGCAACTGTTCTTTTAATTCTTTCATTTCGGCTGTAGCCATCCTGTAGGGAGTTTTAGAAATAGGTTGGGTGCCTGGCACAGTTTCAATAGTAAACTCTATCTCCCTGTCTACCAATTCCCCTGGTAATTCATTTGGAAACACATCTGGGAATTCTCTAACGATGGGAATATCATTCAATTCAACATTCACGGATTGTTCAGTCAATACATAACACAAATAACCCTGGCATCCCTTCCTGATCAATTTACATGCTTTCATTGCAGATATCAAATATGGTGGAGGTACTACCCCATTTCCCACAAACACAATTTCTTTCTGTTCTGGTGGTTTAAATACAACCCTCTTTGTCACACAATCTATAGTGGCACAGTATTTGGTCAACCAAGCCATGCCCAAAATTACATCAAAGTGTCTAAAGTTTAAGGGCAACAAATCTACATACAGGGTAGCATCCTCAATATGCATGTCACAAAACCGATATATATAGTCACATAACACAGATTCCCCCGATGGAGCAGACACACATAACAAATATGGCAACAATTCTAGGGGTCTTTTCAGTCTAGATGCAAATGCATATGTCACAAATGAATGCGTTGATCCAGAATCAATTAACACAAAAGCATCCTGATTACATATCGAGATAGTACCTGAGACAACGGCATTGGCATTCCGTGTATCACCCGGAACGAGTGCAAAGACTCTCCCTTGTCTCACTGTATCCCCAGTAGTAGCAGATCTCAAAGTGTTTCCCGGCTTCGGGATCGATGCAGTGGAGCTAGCAGCTATCTTCCCACTATTCTGATTACAATCTCGGGCTATATGCCCTTGTTTCCCACACTTAAAACAGGCTCCCGATGCACGGTAACAAACTCCACGGTGCCTTTTGCTACAAGTGTTGCACATGGGAGTCGTGTCTCGGGAAGAACTTGAGGTAGTTGAGGAGCCCGTGTTTTGCTTTTTCAGAAATTTCTTCTTCAAAAAGAAGCCTTGTCTTTTGTTGCCTCTCCATTCGGTTGTTGGCTTAGCTTGTCTAGCTATATTAGCCTCTGATATGATGGCCCGGTCAAGCACCCCAATGTAGGTCTCCAATTTCAGGACATTCACCCGCTCTAGGATGTCACTTCGGAGCCCACCTTCAAAATGCCTTGCCTTCTTATAATCAGTGTCAATTACGTGTGGTGCAAACCTGGCCAACTCAGTAAATTTGGCCTCATACTCAGCTACAGTCATACTGTCTTGTTTGAGTTCCATGAACTCTGCCACTTTCCTGTCCCGGACACACTGCGGGAAGTACTTGTCATAGAAGATTTCCAAAAATTTCGCCCAATCAATATCTCTGTGGTTTTCCCTCATCAACATCCACCATCTTCTCGCTTCATCTTCTAGCATAAAGGTGGCTAGAAGCACTTTCTGTGTATCCGAGCACGGAAACACCTCAAACAGTTTTTCAATCCCAAGTACCCAAGCTTCGGCTTTTAAGGGGTCTAGTCCACCATGGAACTGTGGTGGTTTCATTTTCTTGAATTCCTTGGTGAGAGCGATTATCCGATCATCATTTTGATTATCTGGCACAGGTGGTGCCGGAGGTGGAGGTGGCGGATGTGGTTGCTGCCACTGTTGTTGCCACTCCTGTTGCTGTCTCAAAGCTTCTGCCATTTCCTGAATCAGTCTTTCCATTCTGTCCAGTCTGGCAGCAGAGGATTCCTCTAACTCATCACCTCTGGTTCTCACCATCTAATTAAACTTGCATTATATTCCATACCAAAGGTACACAAGTACACATACACTAAGGAGCACATATTTCCAGATAATTCGTAATGCAAGTAGTTCACAACTTACACATATAATTATTCATAACAAAACATTTAAGCATATAATCAATGCTTCCAAACTCGTATTTATCACATGAATGCATCCTAGATCTCATCTAGACGCTTATTGCTCTTTTTGGACAAGTGTGTGAGTTATTAACTCGTGCTCTGATACCACTCTGTCACGACCCGAACCCGCCCCCGTGGGTTAAGGACGTAACCGGCCAGTAATCATGAGATTACCTACGGCCTCAAACTGTTCTAAACGTATTTTAACAGAGTTAATGGGGGCCAAACGGAAGCAAAATTAAAAACTTTGTCCATAGAGCCGTGCTTATATGCACATCAAACAAACCATACTCAGATACGTTAATAACTCACATCAAAAGTACAGCTTCACAAAATTCATTACAGACAGGATCGTCCAAAACGAGTCAACCTATAACAGACTATGTACAGACATGCACTGGGTCCTTGCCAACAAGACAAAACATAGGTACATAGTAAAAGGGCAAGGATGGTCTCATGCGCGAGGCACAAGGCTGACTCTCCCAAAACTCCTGTTGTTCCTAGCAGACTTCACTGGGGCTGGGTTTGGACTTCCCTTGGCTCACCTACAAATACATGAATGAGCGTGAGCGATAGCCCAGTGAATAATATCAAATATAACAGTTACATAACAATATGTAGATCAACATGCTCCAAACGGCCTTGGGCCCAATTCATACTTCTGTTTAACAGCAAAATATATATATAACTATACGAAATGCAAGTCAAGTAACTGTAGTTCCAAACATTCTGGCCTTTGGCCCATCCGGGTTTCCATTCATGGCAAAACGGCCTTCGGCCCATTCGTTCATGTCAAACGGCCTTTGGCCCATTCATTCATGTCAAACGGCCTTTGGCCCATTCATTCATGTCAAACGGCCTTTGGCCCATTCATTCATGTCAAACTTTTGTCCACAATCCCAATTAACAACTCATAATATTTATAGGGGAATAACAATTGGACATTGACAAGTTTTCAAATATTGATGTTACTCACAGTGATCGGCTTGTGGATGCGCCCTGGAGCTTGACCCTACACATTTCATGAATACAAAAGGGTCACTAACAGTTCAATCCGTTCTTTAATTCACATATTCCTCTTTAGGCTTTGTTCTTATCTCATTAACTCATTTACAATGCTTAACACATGCCTAGGAGTGCTTACAAGTGAAAGAGAACGGAAAACGAATCACAAAATGCATGAACAAAATTCCAGGAAACAGGGTCCCCGCTCGAGCGTAAGATTCTCCGCTCGAGCGGACCCTTAAGGCCTGCAAGGTACTGGTTGCACAAAAGATGCGCTCGAGCTGAAGGTCCGTCTACAAAAATCCACGCTCGAGCGTGAAATGTCCCGCTCGAGCGGGCATCCAACTCTGCAAAAATGCTGGGAGCACGATTTTCCCGCTCGAGCGGCCATTACCCCGCTCGAGCGGACCTCAAAGATCTGGGTTTCCCAGATCGTGTTCTTGAGCTCCAAATCAGTTTTCCATCTACATTTCTTGCATGCAATGGTTCAAATTACACATTTACACATGCTAACATGCTACTAATGCAGATTACAACATTAGGAAGCTCAATTACATGAATTATCTACATGCATGTCCCAAATTGTCTCAAACCCATCATCAACATGCTCAAATTCAACATTCAAGACTTATACTCCCATGATTCGTACATGCATGTGGGAGATGCTCATCATTCTCAACTTAGATGGTACAAATGGTGACTACAATATGAGCTTTACCCAAAACTCCACATGAATCATGTGTTTCAAGCTCAAACATGCAAATTCAAAGTAATTTCTTACATGCATGAGTTCTAAGACTTCAATCTCAACAAAAATCAACTCATTACATGTTCTTGATCACAAACAACCCTTGAACTTACAAATTACAAGTAAGATTTCATGAAATCACTTACCTAAGAGCTTCAACACTCAAGCCCTAGCCAAATCTTGAGCTAGATCTTCAAATTCCCAAGTCTTGAGCCCAAATTACACAAATCTCTCCCTTTTTCTCTCCATGGCCGGCCTCTCTCTCACTCTCAATTGTCTAACTCAGATTTTGAGTTTTAAGAGAGCTAAAGGAGAGTGCAATACAAATATACAACAAGCCCCACTAACAAATATTTTAATATAAAATAATGGGGTACTTAATTTCTCAATTTAATCAGTTTAAATTGACCAGAATCAAATTTCAATTAAATTTCACCGTAGGCCCTAAAAATTATGCCAACCACAATGGCGTAATCAATTTCGGGTTCCGTGGCCGATAAGGCCCTCAATTAAATTTCCAAAACAGACTACTCAAACAGATATTCCTACGATGAACAGATAAAATTTCAAACCACATATTTTCACATAGTGGAACACAAAATCATATCAAAATACATAATCACATCATGTTAAGGACTAATTAACATACTACGGAACAGGGGTGTCACAAAATTACTCTGTAAATTCCAAGAAAATAACGCAGTAAATTGTCTGTAAATTCTTAATAAATTATTTAATAAATTCTAAATAAATTTCTGAGTAAATTCTCAATAAATTACTCCCTAAATTCTCAGTAAATTAATGAGTGAGTTATTCAATAATTTATCAGTAAATTACTCGATAAATTCTCTGTAAATTACTCAGTAAATTATTGGTAAGTTCTCTGTAAATTACTCAGTAAATTATTTCGTAAATTCTCACTAAATTACTCAGGAAATTTCTCATTAAATTACACGTAAAATTCTCTATAAATTATTCAGCAAATTCTTAGTAATTTACAGAAAATTCTGAGTAAATTCCCAAAAAATTACAAGAATTTTTTTTGTGAATTAATCAGTAAATTATAAGTAAATTACTCAAAAAAATTGTCAGAAAATTCTATATAAATTCAAAGTAATTTCTTAGTAAATTATTCAGCAAATTACTTCATAAATTCGTAGTAAATTCTCAATAAATTACTCGTTAAGCTTTCAATAAATTCTCTATAAATTACATTGTAAATTATCTGTAAATTATTTAATAAATTGTAAATAAATTACTCAGAAAATTTTCAATAAATTCTAAGAAAATTCTGTATAAATTTCGAGTAAATTACTCGGTAAATTCTCAATAAATTCTGTGTAAATTACTCAGTTAATTATCCATAAGTTCTCAAAAAATTTTGAGTCAATTACTTAGTAAATTACTCTGTAAATTCCAAGAAAATAACGCAGTAAATTATCGGTAAATTCTTTGTACATTATTTAATAAATTCTAAATAAATTGCTGAGTAAATTCTCAATAAATTACTCCCTAAATTCTCAGTAAATTAATGAATTCGTTATTCAGTAATTTATCAGTAAATTACTCGATAAATTCTCTTTAAATTACTCAGTAAATTATTGGAAAATTCTCTGTAAATTACTCAGGAAATTACTTCGTAAATTCTCACTAAATTACTCAGGAAATTTCTCATTAAATTACACGTAAAATTCTCTATAAATTATTCAGCAAATTCTTAGTAATTTATCAGAAAATTCTGTGTAAATTCCCAAAAAATTACAAGAATTTTTTTTGTGAATTAATCAGTAAATTATGAGTAAATTACTCAAAAAAATTGTCAGAAAATTCTACATAAATTCAAAGTAATTTCTTAATAAATTATTCAGCTAATTACTTCATAAATTCGTAGTAAATTCTCAATAAATTACTCGTTAAGCTTTCAATAAATTCTCTATAAATTACATTGTAACTTATCTGTAAATTATTTAATAAATTGTAAATAAATTACTCAGAAAATTTTCAATAAATTCTAAGAAAATTCTGTATAAATTCCGAGTAAATTACTCGGTAAATTCTCAATAAATTCTCTGTAAATTACTCGGTTAATTATCCATAAGTTCTCAAAAAATTCTGAGTCAATTACTTAGTAAATTACTCTGTAAATTCCAAGAAAATAACGCAGTAAATTGTCTGTAAATTCTTAGTAAATTATTTAATAAATTCTAAATAAATTTCTGAGTAAATTCTCAATAAATTACTCCCTAAATTCTCAGTAAATTAATGAGTGAGTTATTCAATAATTTATCAGTAAATTACTCGATAAATTCTCTGTAAATTACTCAGTAAATTACTTCTTAAATTCTCACTAAATTACTCAGGAAATTTCTCATTAAATTACACGTAAAATTCTCTATAAATTATTCAGCAAATTCTTAGTAATTTACCAGAAAATTCTGAGTAAATTCCCAAAAAATTACAAGAATTTTTTTTGTGAATTAATCAGTAAATTATGAGTAAATTACTCAAAAAAATTGTCAGAAAATTCTATATAAATTCAAAGTAATTTCTTAGTAAATTATTCAGCAAATTACTTCATAAATTCGTAGTAAATTCTCAATAAATTACTCGTTAAGCTTTCAATAAATTCTCTATAAATTACATTGTAAATTATCTGTAAATTATTTAATAAATTGTAAATAAATTACTCAGAAAATTTTCAATAAATTCTAAGAAAATTCTGTATAAATTTCGAGTAAATTACTCGGTAAATTCTCAATAAATTCTGTGTAAATTACTCAGTTAATTATCCATAAGTTCTCAAAAAATTCTGAGTCAATTACTTAGTAAATTACTCTGTAAATTCCAAGAAAAAAACGCAGTAAATTATCGGTAAATTCTTAGTACATTATTTAATAAATTCTAAATAAATTGCTGAGTAAATTCTCAATAAATTACTCCCTAAATTCTCAGTAAATTAATGAATTCGTTATTCAGTAATTTATCAGAAAATTACTCGATAAATTCTCTGTAAATTACTCAGTAAATTATTGGAAAATTCTCTGTAAATTACTCAGGAAATTACTTCGTAAATTCTCACTAAATTACTCAGGAAATTTCTCATTAAATTACACGTAAAATTCTCTATAAATTATTCAGCAAATTCTTAGTAATTTATCAGAAAATTCTGAGTAAATTCCCAAAAAATTACAAGAATTTTTTTTGTGAATTAATCAGTAAATTATGAGTAAATTACTCAAAAAAATTGTCAGAAAATTCTACATAAATTCAAAGTAATTTCTTAATAAATCATTCAGCAAATTACTTCATAAATTCGTAGTAAATTCTCAATAAATTACTCGTTAAGCTTTCAATAAATTTTCTATAAATTACATTGTAAATTATCTGTAAATTATTTAATAAATTGTAAATAAATTACTCAGAAAATTTTCAATAAATTCTAAGAAAATTTTGTATAAATTCCGAGTAAATTACCCGGTAAATTCTCTGTAAATTACTCAGTTAATTATCCATAAGTTCTCAAAAAATTCTGAGTCAATTACTTAGTACATTACTCTGTAAATTCCAAGAAAATAACGCAGTAAATTATCTGTAAATTCTTAGTAAATTATTTAATAAATTCAAAATAAATTACTGAGTAAATTCTCAATAAATTACTCCCTAAATTACAAGTAAATTAATGTGTGAGTTATTCAGTAATTTATCAGTAAGTTACTCGATAAATTCTCTGTAAATTACTCCGTAAATTATTGGTAAATTCTCTGCAAATTACTCAGTAAAATATTTCGTAAATTCTCACTAAATTACTCAGGAAATTTCTCATTAAATTACACGTAAAATTCTCTATAAATTATTCAGCAAATTCTTAGTAAATTCCCAAAAAATTACAAGAATTTTTTTTGTGAATTAATCAGTAAATTATGAGTTAATTACTCAAAAAAATTGTCAGAAAATTCTATATAAATTCAAAGTAATTTCTTAGTAAATTATTCAGCAAATTACTTCATAAATTCGTAGTAAATTCTCAATAAATTACTCGTTAAGCTTTCAATCAATTCTCTATAAATTACATTGTAAATTATCTGTAAAATTGTAAATAAATTACTCAAAAAATTTTCAATAAATTCTAAGAAAATTCTGTATAAATTTTGAGTAAATTACTCGGTAAATTCCCAATAAATTCTCTGTAAATTACTCAGTTAATTATCCATAAGTTCTCAAAAAATTCTGAGTCAATTACTTAGTAAATTACTCTGTAAATTCCAAGAAAAAAACGCAGTAAATTATCGGTAAATTCTTAGTACATTATTTAATAAATTCTAAATAAATTGCTGAGTAAATTCTCAATAAATTACTCCCTAAATTCTCAGTAAATTAATGAATTCGTTATTCAGTAATTTATCAGAAAATTACTCGATAAATTCTCTGTAAATTACTCAGTAAATTATTGGAAAATTCTCTGTAAATTACTCAGGAAATTACTTCGTAAATTCTCACTAAATTACTCAGGAAATTTCTCATTAAATTACACGTAAAATTCTCTATAAATTATTCAGCAAATTCTTAGTAATTTATCAGAAAATTCTGAGTAAATTCCCAAAAAATTACAAGAATTTTTTTTGTGAATTAATCAGTAAATTATGAGTAAATTACTCAAAAAAATTGTCAGAAAATTCTACATAAATTCAAAGTAATTTCTTAATAAATCATTCAGCAAATTACTTCATAAATTCGTAGTAAATTCTCAATAAATTACTCGTTAAGCTTTCAATAAATTCTCTATAAATTACATTGTAAATTATCTGTAAATTATTTAATAAATTATAAATAAATTACTCAGAAAATTTTCAATAAATTCTAAGAAAATTTTGTATAAATTCCGAGTAAATTACCCGGTAAATTCTCTGTAAATTACTCAGTTAATTATCCATAAGTTCTCAAAAAATTCTGAGTCAATTACATAGTACATTACTCTGTAAATTCCAAGAAAATAACGCAGTAAATTATCTGTAAATTCTTAGTAAATTATTTAATAAATTCAAAATAAATTACTGAGTAAATTCTCAATAAATTACTCCCTAAATTACAAGTAAATTAATGTGTGAGTTATTCAGTAATTTATCAGTAAGTTACTCGATAAATTCTCTGTAAATTACTCCGTAAATTATTGGTAAATTCTCTGCAAATTACTCAGTAAAATATTTCGTAAATTCTCACTAAATTACTCAGGAAATTTCTCATTAAATTACACGTAAAATTCTCTATAAATTATTCAGCAAATTCTGAGTAAATTCCCAAAAAATTCCACGAATGTTTTTTGTGAATTAATCAGAAAATTATGAGTAAATTACTCAAAAAATTGTCAGAAAATTCTATATAAATTCAAAGTAATTTCTTAGTAAATTATTCAGCAAATTACTTCATAAATTCGTAGTAAATTCTCAATAAATTACTCGTTAAGCTTTCAATAAATTCTCTATAAATTACATTGTAAATTATCTGTAAAATTGTAAATAAATTACTCAAAAAATTTTCAATAAATTCTAAGAAAATTCTGTATAAATTTTGAGTAAATTACTCGGTAAATTCCCAATAAATTCTCTGTAAATTACTCAGTTAATTATCCATAAGTTCTCAAAAAATTCTGAGTCAATTACTTAGTAAATTACTCTGTAAATTCCAAGAAAAAAACGCAGTAAATTATCGGTAAATTCTTAGTACATTATTTAATAAATTCTAAATAAATTGCTGAGTAAATTCTCAATAAATTACTCCCTAAATTCTCAGTAAATTAATGAATTCGTTATTCAGTAATTTATCAGAAAATTACTCGATAAATTCTCTGTAAATTATTCAGTAAATTATTGGAAAATTCTCTGTAAATTACTCAGGAAATTACTTCGTAAATTCTCACTAAATTACTCAGGAAATTTCTCATTAAATTACACGTAAAATTCTCTATAAATTATTCAGCAAATTCTTAGTAATTTATCAGAAAATTCTGAGTAAATTCCCAAAAAATTACAAGAATTTTTTTTGTGAATTAATCAGTAAATTATGAGTAAATTACTCAAAAAAATTGTCAGAAAATTCTACATAAATTCAAAGTAATTTCTTAATAAATTATTCAGCAAATTACTTCATAAATTCGTAGTAAATTCTCAATAAATTACTCGTTAAGCTTTCAATAAATTCTCTATAAATTACATTGTAAATTATCTGTAAATTATTTAATAAATTGTAAATAAATTACTCAGAAAATTTTCAATAAATTCTAAGAAAATTTTGTATAAATTCCGAGTAAATTACCCGGTAAATTCTCTGTAAATTACTCAGTTAATTATCCATAAGTTCTCAAAAAATTCTGAGTCAATTACTTAGTACATTACTCTGTAAATTCCAAGAAAATAACGCAGTAAATTATCTGTAAATTCTTAGTAAATTATTTAATAAATTCAAAATAAATTACTGAGTAAATTCTCAATAAATTACTCCCTAAATTACAAGTAAATTAATGTGTGAGTTATTCAGTAATTTATCAGTAAGTTACTCGATAAATTCTCTGTAAATTACTCCGTAAATTATTGGTAAATTCTCTGCAAATTACTCAGTAAAATATTTCGTAAATTCTCACTAAATTACTCAGGAAATTTCTCATTAAATTACACGTAAAATTCTCTATAAATTATTCAGCAAATTCTGAGTAAATTCCCCAAAAATTCCACGAATGTTTTTTGTGAATTAATCAGAAAATTATGAGTAAATTACTCAAAAAATTGTCAGAAAATTCTATATAAATTCAAAGTAATTTCTTAGTAAATTATTCAGCAAATTACTTCATAAATTCGTAGTAAATTCTCAATAAATTACTCGTTAAGCTTTCAATAAATTCTCTATAAATTACATTGTAAATTATCTGTAAAATTGTAAATAAATTACTCAAAAAATTTTCAATAAATTCTAAGAAAATTCTGTATAAATTTTGAGTAAATTACTCGGTAAATTCCCAATAAATTCTCTGTAAATTACTCAGTTAATTAGCCATAAGTTCTCAAAAAATTCTGAGTCAATTACTTAGTAAATTACTCTGTAAATTCCAAGAAAAAAACGCAGTAAATTATCGGTAAATTCTTAGTACATTATTTAATAAATTCTAAATAAATTGCTGAGTAAATTCTCAATAAATTACTCCCTAAATTCTCAGTAAATTAATGAATTCGTTATTCAGTAATTTATCAGAAAATTACTCGATAAATTCTCTGTAAATTATTCAGTAAATTATTGGAAAATTCTCTGTAAATTACTCAGGAAATTACTTCGTAAATTCTCACTAAATTACTCAGGAAATTTCTCATTAAATTACACGTAAAATTCTCTATAAATTATTCAGCAAATTCTTAGTAATTTATCAGAAAATTCTGAGTAAATTCCCAAAAAATTACAAGAATTTTTTTTGTGAATTAATCAGTAAATTATGAGTAAATTACTCAAAAAAATTGTCAGAAAATTCTACATAAATTCAAAGTAATTTCTTAATAAATTATTCAGCAAATTACTTCATAAATTCGTAGTAAATTCTCAATAAATTACTCGTTAAGCTTTCAATAAATTCTCTATAAATTACATTGTAAATTATCTGTAAATTATTTAATAAATTGTAAATAAATTACTCAGAAAATTTTCAATAAATTCTAAGAAAATTTTGTATAAATTCCGAGTAAATTACCCGGTAAATTCTCTGTAAATTACTCAGTTAATTATCCATAAGTTCTCAAAAAATTCTGAGTCAATTACTTAGTACATTACTCTGTAAATTCCAAGAAAATAACGCAGTAAATTATCTGTAAATTCTTAGTAAATTATTTAATAAATTCAAAATAAATTACTGAGTAAATTCTCAATAAATTACTCCCTAAATTACAAGTAAATTAATGTGTGAGTTATTCAGTAATTTATCAGTAAGTTACTCGATAAATTCTCTGTAAATTACTCCGTAAATTATTGGTAAATTCTCTGCAAATTACTCAGTAAAATATTTCGTAAATTCTCACTAAATTACTCAGGAAATTTCTCATTAAATTACACGTAAAATTCTCTATAAATTATTCAGCAAATTCTGAGTAAATTCCCAAAAAATTCCACGAATGTTTTTTGTGAATTAATCAGAAAATTATGAGTAAATTACTCAAAAAATTGTCAGAAAATTCTATATAAATTCAAAGTAATTTCTTAGTAAATTATTCAGCAAATTACTTCATAAATTCGTAGTAAATTCTCAATAAATTACTCGTTAAACATTAAATAAATTCTCTATAAATTACATTGTAAATTATCTGTAAATCATTTAATAAATTGTAAATAAATAACTCAAAAAATTTTCAATAAATTCTAAGAAAATTCTGTATAAATTCCGAATAAATTACTCGGTAAATTCTCAATAAATTCTCTGTAAATTACTCAGTTAATTATCCATAAGTTCTCAAAGAATTCTGAGTCAATTACTTAGTAAATTACTCTTTAAATTCCAAGAAAATAACGCAGTAAATTGTCTGTAAATTCTTAGTAAATTATTTAATACATTCTAAATAAATTTCTGAGTAAATTCTCAATAAATTACTCCCTAAATTCTCAGTAAATTAATGAGTGAGTTATTCAATAATTTATCAGTAAATTACTCAATAAATTCTCTGTAAATTAGTCAGTAAATTATTGGTAAATTCTCTGTAAATTACTCAGTAAATTATTTCATAAATTCTGACTAAATTACTCAGGAAATTTCTCATTAAATTACAGGTAAAATTCTCTATGAATTATTCAGCAAATTCTTAGTAATTTACCAGAAAATTCTGAGTAAATTCCCAAAAAATTACAAGAATTTTTTTTGTGAATTAATCAGTAAATTATGAGTAAATTACTCAAAAAAATTGTCAGAAAATTCTATATAAATTCAAAGTAATTTCTTAGTAAATTATTCAGCAAATTACTTCATAAATTCGTAGTAAATTCTCAATAAATTACTCGTTAAGCTTTCAATAAATTCTCTATAAATTACATTGTAAATTATCTGTAAATTATTTAATAAATTGTAAATAAATTACTCAGAAAATTTTCAATAAATGCTAGGAAAATTCTGTATAAATTTCGAGTAAATTACTCGGTAAATTCTCAGTAAATTCTCTGTAAATTACTTAGTTAATTATCCATAAGTTCTCAAAAAATTCTGAGTCAATTACTTAGTAAATTACTCTGTAAATTCCAACAAAAAAACGCAGTAAATTATCGGTAAATTCTTAGTACATTATTTAATAAATTCTAAATAAATTGCTGAGTAAATTCTCAATAAATTACTCCCTAAATTCTCAGTAAGTTAATGAGTTCGTTATTCAGTAATTTATCAGTAAATTACTCGATAAATTCGCTGTAAATTACTCAGTAAATTATTCGAAAATTCTCTGTAAATTACTCAGGAAATTACTTCGTAAATTCTCACTAAATTACTCAGGAAATTTGACATTAAATTACACGTAAAATTCTCTATAAATTATTCAGCAAATTCTTAGTAATTTATCAAAAAATTCTGTGTAAATTCCCAAAAAATTACAAGAATTTTTTTTGTGAATTAATCAGTAAATTCTGAGTAAATTACTCAAAAAAATTGTCAGAAAATTCTACATAAATTCAAAGTAATTTCTTAGTAAATTATTCAGCAAATTACTTCATAAATTCGTAGTAAATTCTCAGTAAATTACTCGTTAAGCTTTCAATAAATTCTCTATAAATTACATTGTAAACTATCTGTAAATTATTTAATAAATTGTAAATAAATTACTCAGAAAATTTTCAATAAATTCTAAGAAAATTCTGTTTAAATTCCGAGTAAATTACTTGGTAAATTCTCAATAAATTCTCTGTAAATTACTCAGTTAATTATCCGTAAGTTCTCAAAAAATTCTGAGTCAATTACTTAGTAAATTACTCTGTAAATTCCAAGAAAATAACGCAGTAAATTATCTGTAAATTCTTAGTAAATTATTTAATTAATTCGAAATAAATTACTGAGTGAATTCTCAATAAATTACTCCCTAAATTCTCAGTAAATTAATGAGTGAGTTATTCAGTAATTTATCAGTAAATTATTGGTAAATTCTCTGTAAATTACTCACTAAATTACTTCGTAAATTCTCACTAAATTACTCAGGAAATTTCTCATTAAATTACACATAAAATTCTCTATAAATTATTCAGCAAATTCTTAGTAATTTATCAGAAAATTCTGAGTAAATTCCCAAAAAAATACAAGAATTTTTTTTGTGAATTAATCAGTAAAGTATGAGTAAATTACTCAAAAAATTGTCAGAAAATTCTATATAAACTCAAAGTAATTTCTTAGTAAGTTATTCAGCAAATTACTTCATAAATTCGTAGTAAATTCTCAATAAATTACTCCTTAAGCTTTCAATAAATTCTCTATAAATTACATTGTAAACTATCTGTAAATTATTTAACAAATTGTAAATAAATTACTCAGAAAATTTTCAATAAATTCTAAGAAAAATTTTGTATAAATTCCGAGTAAATTACTCGGTAAATTCTCAATAAATTCACTGTAAATTACTCAGTTAATTATCCATAAGTTCTCAAAAAATTCTGAGTCAATTACTTAGTAAATTACTCTGTAAATTCCAAGAAAATAACGCAGTAAATTATCTGTAAATTCTTAGTAAATTATTTAATAAATTCGAAATAAATTACTGAGTAAATTCTCAATAAATTACTCCCTAAATTACAAGTAAATTAATGTGTGAGTTATTCAGTAATTTATCAGTAAGTTACTCGATAAATTCTCTGTAAATTATTTCGTAAATTATTGGTAAATTCTCTGTAAATTACTCAGTAAATTATTTCGTAAATTCTCACCAAATTACTCAGGAAATTTCTCATTAAATTACACGTAAAATTCTCTATAAATTATTCAGCAAATTCTTAGTAATTTATCAGAAAATTCTGAGTAAATTCCCAAAAAATTCCAAGAATTTTTTTTGTGAATTAATCAGAAAATTATGAGTAAATTACTCAAAAAATTGTCAGAAAATTCTATATAAATTCAAAGTAATTTCTTAGTAAATTATTCAGCAAATTACTTCATAAATTCGTAGTAAATTCTCAATAAATTACTCGTTAAACTTTCAATAAATTCTCTATAAATTACGTTGTAAACTATCTGTAAATTATTTAATAAATTGTAAATAAATTAGTCAGAAAATTTTCAATAAATTCTAAGAAAAATTTTGTATAAATTACTCGGTAAATTCTCAATAAATTCTCTGTAAATTACTCAGTTAATTATCCAAAAGTTCTCAAAAAATTCTGAGTCTATTACTTAGTAAATTACTCTGTAAATTCCAAGAAAATAATGCAGTAAATTATCAGTAAATTCTTAGTAAATTATTTAATAAATTCGAAATAAATTACTGAGTAAATTCTCAATAAATTACTCCCTAAATTACAAGTAAATTAATGTGTGAGTTATTCAGTAATTTATCAGTAAGTTACTCGATAAATTCTCTGTGAATTACTCCGTAAATTATTGGTAAATTCTCTGTAAATTACTCAGTAAATTATTTCGTAAATTCTCACTAAATTACTCAGGAAATTTCTCATTAAATTACACGTAAAATTATCTATAAATTATTCAGCAAATTCTTAGTAATTTATCAGAAAATTCTGAGTAAATTCCCAAAAAATTCCAAGAATTTTTTTTGTGAATTAATCAGAAAATTATGAGTAAATTACTCAAAAAATTGTCAGAAAATTCTATATAAATTCAAAGTAATTTCTTAGTAAATTATTCAGCAAATTACTTCATAAATTCGTAGTAAATTCTCAATAAATTACTCGTTAAGCTTTCAATAAATTCTCTATACATTACATTGTAAACTATCTGTAAATTATTTAATAAATTGCAAATAAATTACTCAGAAAATTTTCAATAAATTCTAAGAAAAATTTTGTATAAATTCCGAGTAAATTACTCGGTAAATTCTCAATAAATTCTCTGTAAATTACTCAGTTAATTATCCATAAGTTCTCAAAAAATTCTGAGTCAATTACTTAGTAAATTACTCTGTAAATTCCAAGAAAATAACGCAGTAAATTGTCTGTAAATTCTTAGTAAATTATTTAATAAATTCTAAATAAATTACTCCCTAAATTCTCAGTAAATTAATGAGTGAGTTATTCAATAATTTATCAGTAAATTACTCGATAAATTCTCTGTAAATTAGTCAGTAAATTATTGGTAAATTCTCTGTAAATTACTCACTAAATTACTTCGTAAATTCTCACTAAATTACTCAGGAAATTTCTCATTAAATTACACGTAAAATTCTCTATAAATTATTCAGCAAATTCTTAGTAATTTACCAGAAAATTCTGAGTAAATTCCAAAAAAAAATACAAGAATTTTTTTTGTGAATTAATCAGTAAATTATGAGTAAATTACTCAAAAAATTGTAAGAAAATTCTATATAAATTCAAAGTAATTTCTTAGTAAGTTATTCAGCAAATTACTTCATAAATTCGTAGTAAATTCTCAATAAATTACTCGTTAAGCTTTCAATAAATTCTCTATATATTACACTGTAAATTATCTGTAAATTATTTAATAAATTGTAAATAAATAACTCAGAAAATATTCAATAAATTCTAAGAAAATTCTGTACAAATTCCGAGTAAATTACTCGGCAAATTCTCAATAAATTCTCTGTAAATTACTCAGTTAATTATCCATAAGTTCTCAAAAAATTCTGAGTCAATTACTTAGTAAATTACTCTGTAAATTCCAAGAAAATAACGCAGTAAATTGTCTGTAAATTCTTAGTAAATTATTTAATAAATTCTAAATAAATTACTGAGTAAATTCTAAATAAATTACTCCCTAAATTCTCAGTAAATTAATGAGTGAGTTATTCAATAATTTATCAGTAAATTATTCGATAAATTCTCTGTAAATTACTCAGTAAATTATTGGTAAATTCTCTGTAAATTACTCAGTAAATTACTTCGTAAATTCTGACTAAATTTCTCAGGAAATTTCTCATTAAATTACACGTAAAATTCTCTATAAATTATTCAGCAAATTCTTAGTAATTTACCAGAAAATTCTGAGTAAATTCCCAAAAAAATACAAGAATTTTTTTTGTGAATTAATCAGTAAATTATGAGTAAATTACTCAAAAAAATTGTCAGAAAATTCTATATAAATTCAAAGTAATTTCTTAGTAAATTATTCAGCAAATTACTTCATAAATTCGTAGTAAATTCTCAATAAATTACTCGTTAAGCTTTCAATAAATTCTCTATAAATTACATTGTAAACTATCTGTAAATTATTTAATAAATTGTAAATAAATTAGTCAGAAAATTTTCAATAAATTCTAAGAAAAATTTTGTATAAATTCCGAGTAAATTACTCGGTAAATTCTCAATAAATTCTCTGTAAATTACTCAGTTAATTATCCATAAGTTCTCAAAAAATTCTGAGTCTATTACTTAGTAAATTACTCTGTAAATTCCAAGAAAATAACGCAGTAAATTATCTGTAAATTCTTAGTAAATTATTTAATAAATTCGAAATAAATTACTGAGTAAATTCTCAATAAATTACTCCCTAAATTACAAGTAAATTAATGTGTGAGTTATTCAATAATTTATCAGTAAGTTACTCAATAAATTCTCTGTAAATTACTCCGTAAATTATTGGTAAATTCTCTGTAAATTACTCAGTAAATTATTTTGTAAATTCTCACTAAATTACTCAGGAAATTTCTCATTAAATTACACGTAAAATTCTCTATAAATTATTCAGCAAATTCTTAGTAATTTATCAGAAAATTCTGAGTAAATTCCCAAAAAATTACAAGAATTTTTTTTGTGAATTAATCAAGAAATTATGAGTAAATTACTCAAAAAATTGTCAGAAAATTCTATATAAATTCAAAGTAATTTCTTAGTAAATTATTCAGCAAATTACTTAATAAATTCGTTGTAAATTCTCAAAAATTACTCGTTAAACTTTCAATAAATTCTCTATAAATTACATTGTAAATTATCTGTAAATTATTTAATAAATTGTAAATAAATAACTCAGAAAATTTTCAATAAATTCTAAGAAAATTCTGTATAAATTCCGAGCAAATTACTCGGTAAATTCTCTGTAAATTATTCAGTTAATTATCCATAAGTTCTCAAAAAATTCTGAGTCAATTACTTAGTAAATTACTCTGTAAATTCCAAGAAAATAACGCAGTAAATTGTCTGTAAATTCTTAGTAAATTATTTAATAAATTCTAAATAAATTACTGAGTAAATTCTCAATAAATTACTCCCTAAATTACAAGTAAATTAATGTGTGAGTTATTCAGTAATTTATCAGTAAATTACTCGATAAATTCTCTGTAAATTACACCGTAAATTATTGGTAAATTCTCTGTAAATTACTCAGTAAATTATTTTGTAAATTCTCACTGAATTACTCAGGAAATTTCTCATTAAATTACACGTAAAATTCGCTATAAATTATTCAGCAAATTCTTAGTAACTTATCAGAAAATTTTGAGTAAATTCCCAAAAAATTACAAGAATTTTTTTTTTTGAAGTAATCAGAAAATTATGAATAAATTTCTCAAAAAATTGTCAGAAAATTCTATATAAATTCAAAGTAATTTCTCAGTAAATTATTCAGCAAATTACTTCATAAATTCGTAGTAAATTCTCAATAAATTACTCGTTAAACTTTCGATAAATTCTCTATAAATTACATTGTAAATTATCTGTAAATTATTTAATAAATTGTAAATAAATTACTCAGAAAATTTTCAATAAATTCTAAGAAAATTCTGTATAAATTCCGAGTAAATTACTCGGTAAATTCTCAATAAATTCTCTGTAAATTACTCAGTAAATTATCCATAAGTTCTCAAAAAATTCTGAGTCAATTACTTAGTAAATTACTCTGTAAATTCCAAGAAAATAACGCAGTAAATTGTCTGTAAATTCTTAGTAAATTATTTAATAAATTCTAAATAAATTACTGAGTAAATTCTCAATAAATTACTCCCTAAATTCTCAGTAAATTAATGAGTGAGTTATTTAATAATTTATCAGTAAATTACTCGATAAATTCTCTGTAAATTACTCAGTAAATTATTGGTAAATTCTCTGTAAATTACTCAGTAAATTACTTCGTAAATTCTCACTAAATTACTCAGGAAATTTCTCATTAAATTACCCGTAAAATTCTCTATAAATTATTCAGCAAATTGTTAGTAATTTACCAGAAAATTCTGAGTAAATTCCCAAAAAATTACAAGAGTTTTTTTTGTGAATTAATCAGTAAATTATGAGTAAATTACTCAAAAAATTTGTCAGAAAATTCTATATAAATTCAAAGTAATTTCTTAGTAAATTATTCAGCAATTTACTCCATAAATTCGTAGTAAATTCTCAAAAATTGCTCGTTAAACTTTCAATAAATTCTCTATAAATTACATTGTAAATTATCTGTAAATTATTTAATAAATTGTAAATAAATAACTCATAAAATTTTCAATAAATTCTAAGAAAATTTTGTATAAATTCCGAGCAAATTACTCGGTAAATTCTCAATAAATTCTCTGTAAATTATTCATTTAATTATCCATAAGTTCTCAAAAAATTCTGAGTCAATTACTTAGTAAATTACTCTGTAAATTCCAAGAAAATAACGCAGTAAATTATCTGTAAATTCTTAGTAAATTATTTAATAAATTCGAAATAAATTACTGAGTAAATTCTCAATAAATTACTCCCTAAATTACAAGTAAATTAATGTGTGAGTTATTCAGTAATTTATCAGTAAGTTACTCGATAAATTCTCTGTAAATTACTCCGTAAATTATTGGCAAATTCTCTGTAAATTACTCAGTAAATTACTTCGTAAATTCTCACTAAATTACTCAGGAAATTTCTCATTAAATTACACGTAAAATTCTCTATAAATTATTCAACAAATTCTTAGTAATTTATCAGAAAATTCTGAGTAAATTCCCAAAAAATTCTAAGAATTTTTTTTGTGAATTAATCAGAAAATTATGAGTAAATTTCTCAAAAAATTGTCAGAAAATTCTATATAAATTCAAAGTAATTTCTTAGTAAATTATTCGGCAAATTACTTCATAAATTCGTAGTAAATTCTCAATAAATTACTCGTTAAGCTTTCAATAAATTCTCTATAAATTGCATTGTAAATTATCTGTAAATTGTTTAATAAATTGTAAATAAATAACTCAAAAAAATTTCAATAAATTCTAAGAAAATTCTGTATAAATTCTGAGTAAATTACTCGGTAAATTCTCAATAAATTCTCTGTAAATTACTCAGTAAATTATCCATAAGTTCTCAAAAAATTCTGAGTCAATTACTTAGTAAATTACTCTGTAAATTCCAAGAAAATAACGCAGTAAATTGTCTGTAAATTCTTAGTAAATTATTTAATAAATTCTAAATAAATTACTGAGTAAATTCTCAATAAATTACTCCCTAAATTCTCAGTAAATTAATGAGTGAGTTATTCAATAATTTATCAGTAAATTACTCGATAAATTCTCTGTAAATTACTCAGTAAATTATTGGTAAATTCTCTGTAAATTACTCAGTAAATTACTTCGTAAATTCTCACTAAATTACTCAGGAAATTTCTCATTAAATTACACGTAAAATTCTCTATAAATTATTCAGCAAATTCTTAGTAATTTATCAGAAAATTCTGAGTAAATTCCCAAAAAATTCTAAGAATTTTTTTTGTGAATTAATCAGAAAATTATGAGTAAATTTCTCAAAAAATTGTCAGAAAATTCTATATAAATTCAAAGTAATTTCTTAGTAAATTATTCGGCAAATTACTTCATAAATTCGTAGTAAATTCTCAATAAATTACTCGTTAAGCTTTCAATAAATTCTTTATAAATTGCATTGTAAATTATCTGTAAATTATTTAATAAATTGTAAATAAATAACTCAAAAAATTTTCAATAAATTCTAAGAAAATTCTGTATAAATTCCGAGTAAATTACTCGGTAAATTCTCAATAAATTCTCTATAAATTACTCAGTTAATTATCCATAAGTTCTCAAAAAATTCTGAGTCAATTACTTAGTAAATTACTCTGTAAATTCCAAGAAAATAACGCAGTAAATTGTCTGTAAATTCTTAGTAAATTATTTAATAAATTCTAAATAAATTACTTAGTAAATTCTCAATAAATTACTCCCTAAATTCTCAGTAAATTAATGAGTGAGTTATTCAATAATTTATCTGTAAATTACTCGATAAATTCTCTGTAAATTACTCAGTAAATTATTGGTAAATTCTCTGTAAATTACTCAGTAAATTACTTCGTAAATTCTCACTAAATTACTCAGGAAATTTCTCATTAAATTACACGTAAAATTCTCTATAAATTATTCAGCAAATTCTTAGTAATTTACCAGAAAATTCTGAGTAAATTCCCAAAAAATTACTAGAATTTTTTTTGTGAATTAATCAGTAAATTATGAGTAAATTACTCAAAAACATTGTCAGAAAATTCTATATAAATTCAAAGTAATTTCTTAGTAAATTATTCAGCAAATTACTTCATAAATTCGTAGTAAATTCTCAATAAATTACTCGTTAAGCTTTCAATAAATTCTCCATAAATTACATTGTAAATTATCTGTAAATTATTTAATAAATTGTAAATAAATAACTCAGAAAATTTTCAATAAATTCTAAGAAAAATTTTGTATAAATTCAGAGTAAATTACTCGGTAAATTCTCAATAAATTCTCTATAAATTACTCAGTTAATTATCCATAAGTTCTCAAAAAATTCTGAGTCAATTACTTAGTAAATTACTCTGTAAATTCCAAGAAAATAACGCAGTAAATTGTCTGTAAATTCTTAGTAAATTATTTAATAAATTCTAAATAAATTACTGAGTAAATTCTCAATAAATTACTCCCTAAATTCTCAGTAAATTAATGAGTGAGTTATTCAATAATTTATCAGTAAATTACTCGATAAATTCTCTGTAAATTAGTCAGTAAATTATTGGTAAATTCTCTGTAAATTACTCAGTAAATTACTTCGTAAATTCTCACTAAATTACTCAGGATATTTCTCATTAAATTACACGTAAAATTCTCTATAAATTATTCAGCAAATTCTTAGTAATTTACCAGAAAATTCTGAGTAAATTCCCAAAAAATTACTAGAATTTTTTTTGTGAATTAATCAGTAAATTATGAGTAAATTACTCAAAAACATTGTCAGAAAATTCTATATAAATTCAAAGTAATTTCTTAGTAAATTATTCAGCAAATTACTTCATAAATTCGTAGTAAATTCTCAATAAATTACTCGTTAAGCTTTCAATAAATTCTCTATAAATTACATTGTAAATTATCTGTAAATTATTTAATAAATTGTAAATAAATAACTCAGAAAATTTTCAATAAATTCTAAGAAAAATTTTGTATAAATTCTGAGTAAATTACTCGGTAAATTCTCAATAAATTCTCTATAAATTACTCAGTGAATTATCCATAAGTTCTCAAAAAATTCTGAGTCAATTACTTAGTAAATTACTCTGTAAATTCCAAGAAAATAACGCAGTAAATTGTCTGTAAATTCTTAGTAAATTATTTAATAAATTCTAAATAAATTACTGAGTAAATTCTCAATAAATTACTCCCTAAATTCTCAGTAAATTAATGAGTGAGTTATTCAATAATTTATCAGTAAATTACTCGATAAATTCTCTGTAAATTACTCCGTAAATTATTGGTAAATTCTCTATAAATTACTCAGTAAATTACTTCGTAAATTCTCACTAAATTACTCAGGATATTTCTCATTAAATTACACGTAAAATTCTCTTTAAATTATTCATCAAATTCTTAGTAATTTACCAGAAAATTCTGAGTAAATTCCCAAAAAATTACTAGAATTTTTTTTGTGAATTAATCAGTAAATTATGAGTAAATTACTCAAAAACATTGTCAGAAAATTCTATATAAATTCAAAGTAATTTCTTAGTAAATTATTCAGCAAATTACTTCATAAATTCGTAGTAAATTCTCAATAAATTACTCGTTAAGCTTTCAATAAATTCTCTATAAATTACATTGTAAATTATCTGTAAATTATTTAATAAATTGTAAATAAATAACTCAGAAAATTTTCAATAAATTCTAAGAAAAATTTTGTATAAATTCTGAGTAAATTACTCGGTAAATTCTCAATAAATTCTCTATAAATTACTCAGTTAATTATCCATAAGTTATCAAAAAATTCTGAGTCAATTACTTAGTAAATTACTCTGTAAATTCCAAGAAAATAACGCAGTAAATTATCTGTAAATTCTTAGTAAATTATTTAATAAATTCGAAATAAATTACTGAGTAAATTCTCAATAAATTACTCCCTAAATTACAAGTAAATTAATGTGTGAGTTATTCAGTAATTTATCAGTAAGTTACTCGATAAATTCTCTGTAAATTACTCCGTAAATTATTGGTAAATTCTCTGTAAATTACTCAGTAAATTATTTCGTAAATTCTCACTAAATTACTCAGGAAATTTCTCATTAAATTACACGTAAAATTCTCTATAAATTATTCAGCAAATTCTTAGTAATTTATCAGAAAATTCTGAGTAAATTCCCAAAAAATTCCAAGAATTTTTTTTGTGAATTAATCAGAAAATTATGAGTAAATTTCTCAAAAAATTGTCAGAAAATTCTATATAAATTCAAAGTAATTTCTTAGTAAATTATTCAGCAAATTACTTCATAAATTCGTAGTAAATTCTCAATAAATTACTCGTTAAGCTTTCAATAAATTCTCTATAAATTACATTGTAAATTATCTGTAAATTATTTAATAAATTGTAAATAAATAACTCAGAAAATTTTCAATAAATTCTAAGAAAAATTTTGTATAAATTCTGAGTAAATTACTCGGTAAATTCTCAATAAATTCTCTATAAATTACTCAGTTAATTATCCATAAGTTCTCAAAAAATTCTGAGTCAATTACTTAGTAAATTACTCTGTAAATTCCAAGAAAATAACGCAGTAAATTATCTGTAAATTCTTAGTAAATTATTTAATAAATTCTAAATAAATTACTGAGTAAATTCTCAATAAATTACTCCCTAAATTGCAAGTAAATTAATGTGTGAGTTATTCAGTAATTTATCAGTAAGTTATTCGATAAATTCTCTGTAAATTACTCCGTAAATTATTGGTAAATTCTCTGTAAATTACTCAGTAAATTATTTCGTAAATTCTCACTAAATTACTCAGGAAATTTCTCATTAAATTACACGTAAAATTCTCTATAAATTATTCAGCAAATTCTTAGTAATTTATCAGAAAATTCTGAGTAAATTCCCAAAAAATTCTAAGAATTTTTTTTGTGAATTAATCAGAAAATTATGAGTAAATTTCTCAAAAAATTGTCAGAAAATTCTATATAAATTCAAAGTAATTTCTTAGTAAATTATTCGGCAAATTACTTCATAAATTTGTAGTAAATTCTCAATAAATTACTCGTTAAGCTTTCAATAAATTCTCTATAAATTGCATTGTAAATTATCTGTAAATTATTTAATAAATTGTAAATAAATAACTCAAAAAAATTTCAATAAATTCTAAGAAAATTCTGTATAAATTCTGAGTAAATTACTCGGTAAATTCTCAATAAATTCTCTGTAAATTACTCAGTAAATTATCCATAAGTTCTCAAAAAATTCTGAGTCAATTACTTAGTAAATTACTCTGTAAATTCCAAGAAAATAACGCAGTAAATTATCTGTAAATTCTTAGTAAATTATTTAATAAATTCGAAATAAATTACTGAGTAAATTCTCAATAAATTACTCCCTAAATTACAAGTAAATTAATGTGTGAGTTATTCAGTAATTTATCAGTAAGTTATTCGATAAATTCTCTGTAAATTACTCCGTAAATTATTGGTAAATTCTCTGTAAATTACTCAGTAAATTATTTCGTAAATTCTCACTAAATTACTCAGGAAATTTCTCATTAAATTACACGTAAAATTCTCTATAAATTATTCAGCAAATTCTTAGTAATTTATCAGAAAATTCTGAGTAAATTCCCAAAAAATTCTAAGAATTTTTTTTGTGAATTAATCAGAAAATTATGAGTAAATTTCTCAAAAAATTGTCAGAAAATTCTATATAAATTCAAAGTAATTTCTTAGTAAATTATTCGGCAAATTACTTCATAAATTCGTAGTAAATTCTCAATAAATTCTCTATAAATTGTTGTCACGACCCCAAACCGCCCTAGTAGTTTGGTGCCGTGATGGCCAGTAATCCGTGATTACCGAAGGCCAACCTTTCAAAACTTAACACAATCAGAGTACGAATATAGGGGGCTCACAAATGCGGAAGCGATAAATCAATTACAAGCGGTCCATAAGAGCTGTGCGTAGATAAAAGCAGTGCCAAACATTTCCAATTAACTTCACAATTTAAATACAACAAGGTACAAAAATACATGTTACATCTTGATCAAAAGGCTTCTCGAGCCGACATATACAAAATACAGCTAATACAAGTCAAGAAGCATGATTTTCAAGAATTCGCCGACATGCAAAACAGGGCACCGCCGACGTAAATACAAAGTAAGGCCGACAAATACACGAATCCAAAACAAGTATCCCAACGAACTAGGCGTCGCCGCCGTCCTGCTCATCACCTACATATATATAGAGGGGTGAGTACAAAACTCAGTGAATGGTACTAAAAATAAAGGTTTTACATGAATAAAGCCGAGGTCCTTCAAAACGAAACACACCAAAACTTTAGCAAGGCAAGCGATGAACCGTATTCATCGTTAAATATCGTAACATCAGCGAGACAAGGGATGAACCGTATTCATCATCAAATATCGTAACATCGGCGAGACAAGGGATGAACCGTATTCATCATCAAATATCACGAGTATCATAACATCGGCGAAGCAAGGGATGAACCGTATTCATCATCAAATATCGTAACATCGGCAAAGCAAGGGATGAACCGTATTCATCATCAAATAACAAAAGCTGTACGATCCGTAATCGTTTGGTCAAAAGTATTGCGAAAGTTTAGAGTCCTCCAATACAAGGGACTTGTGCACTTGGTACCGCGAAAGTTTAGAGTCCTCCAGCACAAGGGACTTGTGTTACTTAGGCCCGTAGCCCGATTTAACAAGGACCGTATCCTTTACACATAGTACTGCGAAAGTTTAGAGTCCTCCAGCACAAGGGACTTGTGTTACTTAGGCCCGTAGCCCGATTTAACAAGGACCGTATCCTTTCCAAAGATGGCATCAAAACAAGGAGTATACTTGACTCATCAAACAAGAGCTATTTATTCATGCTATCAAATACTTTCGTCAAACAAGCAAGCAAGATTTATCAAAACGAGTATAACATAGCTTTATCAATAATACCACTCACCTAGTTCTTCAGGTGTAGACTCAAAGCAAATATCAAGGACCTACAATCACATGGCAAGTCACATTCTCAAAGCAAGCTCTATATACATGCAAATGATCTCGGCATTCTTGCCAGATCTAAGTCAAGGACAAAACAAAACAAGCTGGGAGCTTACACACTGCTCCCGTTTCTCGAAAACACACTGGGTACAGTCCCGGGCTAAGCCGAGGTCCCGCTAAACAAGATCAGGAAAAATCTGGGTTTTCCTTTTCCTTTGAAGAATATGAAGAACATGATCATTGAAAGATGGATGCAAGCTCACAACTTGTTACAAAAATCTGAGTTTCATGCCAAGAGTTCAAAATATATGGACCTGGGCACCCATCAAGGAAAGGCATGCAAGAACAAACACAAAACATGATTTTCGTTCCAAACTCTTCGATCAAAATGAGACTTCCTTCAAGAACACATGAAAAACCATTTTCTCTTTCTAAAACCAACTTCAAAACGATGCATGACATGCAAAACAGATCCGATCATGCAATGCAGCTAGATATTCAGCAAGAACAACCAAAGGAGATCAAGATTCTAACCTCAAAACTCGGATCTAACGGTTCAAGCCACAAAGATCAAGCTTGGAAGACTACTCTCACTCAAGAACTCTTCTTCCTCCTCTCTAGAGCTTCTCTCTCTAAAACAAAGATTTGAGACAAGAAATGATTTGTTTCAAGGTCTGTCGGCTGCCTTAACAAACAGCTCGGACACGTGGCATTACCGGGTTGGTTCAGCTCCAAAAAGGTGATTGATGGACAAGACAAGCCTCTGACAAAGCTTATGCAGCAAGCTCGGGTAAGACACATCGGCAACAAGATGACATCGGCTCAAAACAAGGATCCAACAACGGGATGGAAAAACATCGGCTAGGGAGGACGACGCTTGACTAAGCTGTGCCACACCTTGGCCGGGGTGCGCCACATCTCGGCCTAGGCCATACCTGCCTGCGGACAAGGTTCAAGTGCAAAACATCTCGGCAATGAATGCCCGAGGTGAAGATGGGGTCGAACAAGATCTCAAGATGGTTCTAAGTACAAAGGGTCAAAGGCGGACTAAGCTCAGGATGATCTCGGCTACACACACACACTAAGCAAGGAACAAAATCATGCAAGCAACTTAAGCAAATCAAGCCAAGATAAAACCTTTAAATTAACATAAGCGGCAAGACCATGCAAGAATGTACGCAAGTATGGCAAGAGTAAGGTGAGGGTTGTCACATCCTACCCCCCTTAAAGAAGTTTGGTCCCCAAACTTAGATTACCTTGTTCCCAGAACAACTCCGGATAACGGACTCTCATGTCCTCTTCCTTTTCCCACGTGGCTTCTGTGCCATAATGCTCCTTCCATTCGACCTTTACCATCGGTATCGATCTGTTCCTCAATTGCTTCACTTGTCGGTCGATAATTCTCATTGGCCTTTCTTCGTAGCCCAGATTCTCATTAACTGCGATTTCAGAATGATCAATTACATGCAGTGGATCTCGGATGTACTTTCTCAACATCGAAACATGAAACACATTGTGGACTTGGCTCAAATCTGGCGGCAAAGCAAGTCTGTAGGCAACGGAATTAATTCTCTCAAGAATTTCAAACGGCCCAATATAGCGGGGTGCTAACTTACCTTTCTTTCCAAATCTGGAAACTCCTTTCATTGGTGAGACTTTCAGGAATACATGATTCCCAACTTCGAACTCTACCTCATTCCTTCTCTGATCGGCGTAGCTCTTTTGTCGGCTCTGGGCAGTTTTAATCCTCTGTTGGATAAGTTTAATCTTTTCTGTTGTCACTTGAATCAATTCGGGACCAAGCAAAGTTCTGTCCCCGACTTCGGTCCAACATATCGGCGACCTACATTTTCTTCCATACAAGGCTTCATACGGCGCCATGCCAATGCTAGCTTGGTAACTGTTATTGTAAGCGAATTCCACTAAAGGCAAATGTGTTCCCCAACTTTCTTGGAAATCCAATACACAAAGTCTCAGCATATCTTCGAGTGTTTGAATTGTCCTCTCTGTCTGCCCATCTGTCTGGGGATGAAAGGCTGTACTAAACCTCAGCTCGGCTCCGAAAGCTCTCTGAAGACTCTGCCAAAATCTAGAAACAAATTTAGGATCTCGGTCTGAAACAATTGATATCGGCACTCCATGAAGTCTGATAATCTCGTTCACATATAGCAAGGCAAGTTGATTGGCGTTGAAGGTAGCCTTAACGGGTAGAAAGTGTGCTGACTTAGTTAACCTATCCACAACAACCCAAATTGAATCCATACTCTTTGGTGTTCTCGGCAACCCAATCACAAAATCCATGGAGATGTGCTCCCATTTCCACTCAGGAATCGGCAAAGGTTGAAGAAGTCCTGCTGGTCTTTGATGTTCTGCCTTCACTTGCTGACAATGTAAACACTGGGACACAAATTCGGCTATTTCTCTCTTCATATTTGGCCACCAGAAGGTCTGTTTCATATCTTGATACATCTTGGTGTTCCCTGGGTGGACAGCAAACTTGGAACCATGAGCTTCCTGCAAAATCTTTTTCTTCAGCTCTGGAATGTCGGCCACACATAACCTTCCTTCAAACTTGAGTACTTGGTTTTCGATGGTATACCCTGGTCTCGGCTTCGTGTCAATCTCCTCGGCAATTTTCTTGAGGAAGCTATCCTCCATCTGTCTTGTCTTTACTTCATTAACGATAGTCGGTTCTGCTGATATCACGGTTAAACACGCCAAATTTCCATCTGACTTCCTGCTCAAAGCGTCGGCTACACTGTTGGCTTTACCGGGGTGATATTGAATTTGCATATCGTAGTCTTTTAACAACTCAAGCCACCTTCTCTGCCTCAAATTCAGTTCCTTCTGAGTGAATAGATATTTTAAGCTCTTATGATCTGTGAAAACCTGACAAGTAGCTCCATACAAATAGTGACGCCAAATCTTTAAAGCAAATACCACGGCCGCCAATTCTAAGTCATGGGTAGGATAGTTTTTCTCATGAGGTTTCAACTGACGAGATGCATAAGCTATAACTTTACCCTTCTGCATTAATACACAACCCAAACCCTTATGCGATGCATCACTATAGACATGAAACTCTTCGTTACCTGTTGGGAGTACGAGCACTGGCGCTGTAACTAACCTCGTCTTCAGTTCCTGGAAGGCTGACTCCCGATCTTTAGTCCAGTCATACAGTGTTCCCTTCTGAGTCAGTTGCGTCAATGGAATTGCAATCCTAGAGAAATCTTTCACAAACTTTCTGTAATAACCTGCCAAACCCAGAAAACTACGAATCTCGGACACATTAGTCGGTCTCGGCCAATTCACTACGGCTTCGATTTTGCTAGGATCAACTGAGATACCCTCTTCACTAATCACATGACCTAAGAATGAGATAGTAGGAAGCCAAAACTCACACTTGTTAAACTTAGCATACAATCTCCGTTCTCTCAAAATCTGCAAGGCAAGTCTCAAGTGATTTTCGTGTTCAGTCTTACTCTTGGAATAGATCAAGATATCGTCAATGAAGACAACTACAAACTCATCTAAATACGGCTTGAAGACTCTGTTCATCAAATCCATAAATGCAGCAGGGGCATTAGTCACTCCAAAAGGCATTACTAAAAACTCGTAGTGGCCATATCTTGTTCGAAAGGCAGTCTTCTCGACATCTTCGGCTTTAACCTTGAGCTGATGGTAACCAGACCTAAGGTCGATCTTAGAAAAGACTCGCGCTCCTTGTAATTGGTCAAGCAGATCATCAATTCTAGGTAACGGGTACTTGTTCTTAATGGTGACCTTATTAAGTTCTCTATAGTCGATACACAAACGGAGTGTGCCATCCTTCTTTTTAACAAATAGAACAGGTGCTCCCCATGGTGAAGTGCTCGGCCTAATAAATCCCTTATCTAACAACTCTTGCAATTGCAGTTTCAATTCTCTAAGTTCAGCGGGGGCCATTCTATAAGGTGGTTTGGAGATCGGCTGCGTTCCCGATATAATATCGACCGTAAACTCTATTTCTCTATCGGTCAAGTGGCCAGGCAATTCATCCGGAAAGACGTCGGGGAAATCACTAACAATCGGGATGTCGGCTAAGTTAACATTTCCATTCTGATCACTCAGTATACTACACAAGTAACCTCGACACCCTTTCTGAATCAACTTACAGGCCTTAATGGACGAAATCAAGTATGGTGGGGGCACTACCCCTTTACCCTGGAAAGTAACCTCGGTTAGGTTTGGGGGTCTCAAGGTGACACCTTTCGAAACACAATTAATAGATGCATTGTTTGCAACTAACCAGTCCATTCCCAGTATAATATCAAAATGAGCTAGGTCTAGAGGCATCAGATCTACTAGCAATTCAACATTCTCAATCACAACAACACATGCTCTGTAAATGGATGCAACAAACATAGATCTCCCAGATGGAGTAGATACAGACAACACATAATCAAGGGGCTCTAGTTCTCTATTAATTTTCTCAGCAAACTTAGTAGATATAAACGAATGAGTAGAACCCGAATCAATTAACACATAAGCATCTTGGGAGCAAATTAGTAAAATACCTGACACCACTGCCTCAGCATTCTGAGTGTCTCCTGGTACTAATGCAAACACTCTGCCCTGTCTCATCTGTACTCTCCCAGCATTTCCTTTCTGAACGGAACCCGAGGTATTTTCTCCTTTCTTGTTGTTATCAGTCTTTGTTTTGGGGCAATCCCTTACATAATGGCCCATCTCGCCACATTCATAACAGGCTCCAGACGTTCGTCGGCAGATCCCGAAATGCTGTTTCCCACAATCCGAACACGTCGGTTTAACACTCCCTTCCTGCCTTAGGTTACCAGTACTGTCCATGTTCGTTCTCTTCTTGGTGTTCAGCTGTCCTCGGCGATTGTCATAGTTCTGTCTCTTTCGCTGGTTTTCTCCCGAGCTCTGGTATCGGTTCAAATTAGCTTCGGCGTGAATGGCTTTGTCCAATACTTCGGCGTAAGTCGGCATATCGAGTAAACTCACCCTGTCTTGAATCGGTCCACGAAGCCCACACTCGAACTTCCTGGCCTTCATATATTCGTCGTTGGTCATGTGAGGTACAAACCTTACCAGTTCAGTAAAAGCGCGGTCATATTCCGCCACTGTTCTGTTGCCTTGCGTCAGGGTATGAAATTCGGTAGCCTTGCGGTTTCGAACACTTAGGGGAAAATGTTTCTTGTAAAACAATTCTAAGAATCGGATCCAGGTCAAATCTGGATTGCTCCCTCTAACCATCATCCACCATCTGCGAGCATCATCATCCAATGTGAATGCTGCCAACGTCACTTTCTGAGCGTCGGTGCTAGGGAAGATCTCGAACAACTTTTCTATCTCCAAAACCCATGCCTCAGCCTTCATCGGCTCTATACCCCCAGAGAATCTCGGTGGTCTCATCTTCTTGAATTCCCTGATCAAAGCTATCGTCCCATCCCCATACAAGGCTGGTTGCGGGGGAATCTGCGGTACAGGAGGAGGTGGAGGTGGAGCTACATTTCGGCCGTTGGTCTGCTCGGCTTGAGTCGACGTAGCACTAGTGAACTGCTGTCTGGTTTGCCTCAACTCGCGGGCCAAACCTTCAACTAATCTTTCCAATCTGTCCATTCTATCTTCGGGCTGATCTCGGCCAAGTGGTGGTCTACCTCTCCTCATGATGCTATGAGTGTGCAAGGTATGACTTTAAAACAATTAAGCAAATAACCACATAGGCAAGCAACAAATAAACACATCAAGACAATGCACATTTCGTTCAAATAACAAATACCATGATGCAACTCTAACATCTTTCTAAGGGAAATCCTATGCTCTTCAGGACTCAAAGTGTGTGAACAGCGTATACCGAGGAACTTGTGCTCTGATACCACTCTGTCACGACCCCAAACCGCCCCTAGTAGTTTGGTGCCGTGATGGCCAGTAATCCGTGATTACCGAAGGCCAACCTTTCAAAACTTAACACAATCAGAGTACGAATATAGGGGGCTCACAAATGCGGAAGCGATAAATCAATTACAAGCGGTCCATAAGAGCTGTGCGTAGATAAAAGCAGTGCCAAACATTTCCAATTAACTTCACAATTTAAATACAACAAGGTACAAAAATACATGTTACATCTTGATCAAAAGGCTTCTCGAGCCGACATATACAAAATACAGCTAATACAAGTCAAGAAGCATGATTTTCAAGAATTCGCCGACATGCAAAACAGGGCACCGCCGACGTAAATACAAAGTAAGGCCGACAAATACACGAATCCAAAACAAGTATCCCAACGAACTAGGCGTCGCCGCCGTCCTGCTCATCACCTACATATATATAGAGGGGTGAGTACAAAACTCAGTGAATGGTACTAAAAATAAAGGTTTTACATGAATAAAGCCGAGGTCCTTCAAAACGAAACACACCAAAACTTTAGCAAGGCAAGCGATGAACCGTATTCATCGTTAAATATCGTAACATCAGCGAGACAAGGGATGAACCGTATTCATCATCAAATATCGTAACATCGGCGAGACAAGGGATGAACCGTATTCATCATTAAATATCACGAGTATCATAACATCGGCGAAGCAAGGGATGAACCGTATTCATCATCAAATATCGTAACATCGGCAAAGCAAGGGATGAACCGTATTCATCATCAAATAACAAAAGCTGTACGATCCGTAATCGTTTGGTCAAAAGTATTGCGAAAGTTTAGAGTCCTCCAATACAAGGGACTTGTGCACTTGGTACCGCGAAAGTTTAGAGTCCTCCAGCACAAGGGACTTGTGTTACTTAGGCCCGTAGCCCGATTTAACAAGGACCGTATCCTTTACACATAGTACTGCGAAAGTTTAGAGTCCTCCAGCACAAGGGACTTGTGTTACTTAGGCCCGTAGCCCGATTTAACAAGGACCGTATCCTTTCCAAAGATGGCATCAAAACAAGGAGTATACTTGACTCATCAAACAAGAGCTATTTATTCATGCTATCAAATACTTTCGTCAAACAAGCAAGCAAGATTTATCAAAACGAGTATAACATAGCTTTATCAATAATACCACTCACCTAGTTCTTCAGGTGTAGACTCAAAGCAAATATCAAGGACCTACAATCACATGGCAAGTCACATTCTCAAAGCAAGCTCTATATACATGCAAATGATCTCGGCATTCTTGCCAGATCTAAGTCAAGGACAAAACAAAACAAGCTGGGAGCTTACACACTGCTCCCGTTTCTCGAAAACACACTGGGTACAGTCCCGGGCTAAGCCGAGGTCCCGCTAAACAAGATCAGGAAAAATCTGGGTTTTCCTTTTCCTTTGAAGAATATGAAGAACATGATCATTGAAAGATGGATGCAAGCTCACAACTTGTTACAAAAATCTGAGTTTCATGCCAAGAGTTCAAAATATATGGACCTGGGCACCCATCAAGGAAAGGCATGCAAGAACAAACACAAAACATGATTTTCGTTCCAAACTCTTCGATCAAAATGAGACTTCCTTCAAGAACACATGAAAAACCATTTTCTCTTTCTAAAACCAACTTCAAAACGATGCATGACATGCAAAACAGATCCGATCATGCAATGCAGCTAGATATTCAGCAAGAACAACCAAAGGAGATCAAGATTCTAACCTCAAAACTCGGATCTAACGGTTCAAGCCACAAAGATCAAGCTTGGAAGACTACTCTCACTCAAGAACTCTTCTTCCTCCTCTCTAGAGCTTCTCTCTCTAAAACAAAGATTTGAGACAAGAAATGATTTGTTTCAAGGTCTGTCGGCTGCCTTAACAAACAGCTCGGACACGTGGCATTACCGGGTTGGTTCAGCTCCAAAAAGGTGATTGATGGACAAGACAAGCCTCTGACAAAGCTTATGCAGCAAGCTCGGGTAAGACACATCGGCAACAAGATGACATCGGCTCAAAACAAGGATCCAACAACGGGATGGAAAAACATCGGCTAGGGAGGACGACGCTTGACTAAGCTGTGCCACACCTTGGCCGGGGTGCGCCACATCTCGGCCTAGGCCATACCTGCCTGCGGACAAGGTTCAAGTGCAAAACATCTCGGCAATGAATGCCCGAGGTGAAGATGGGGTCGAACAAGATCTCAAGATGGTTCTAAGTACAAAGGGTCAAAGGCGGACTAAGCTCAGGATGATCTCGGCTACACACACACACTAAGCAAGGAACAAAATCATGCAAGCAACTTAAGCAAATCAAGCCAAGATAAAACCTTTAAATTAACATAAGCGGCAAGACCATGCAAGAATGTACGCAAGTATGGCAAGAGTAAGGTGAGGGTTGTCACAATTGCATTGTAAATTATCTGTAAATTATTTAATAAATTGTAAATAAATAACTCAAAAAATTTTCAATAAATTCTAAGAAAATTCTGTATAAATTTCGAGTAAATTACTCGGTAAATTCTCAATAAATTCTCTGTAAATTACTCAGTAAATTATCCATAAGTTCTCAAAAAATTCTGAGTCAATTACTTAGTAAATTACTCTGTAAATTCCAAGAAAATAACGCAGTAAATTGTCTGTAAATTCTTAGTAAATTATTTAATAAATTCTAAATAAATTACTGAGTAAATTCTCAATAAATTACTCCCTAAATTCTCAGTAAATTAATGAGTGAGTTATTCAATAATTTATCAGTAAATTACTCGATAAATTCTCTGTAAATTACTCAGTAAATTATTGGTAAATTCTCTGTAAATTACTCAGTAAATTACTTCGTAAATTCTCACTAAATTACTCAGGAAATTTCTCATTAAATTACACGTAAAATTCTCTATAAATTATTCAGCAAATTCTTAGTAATTTATCAGAAAATTCTGAGTAAATTCCCAAAAAATTCTAAGAATTTTTTTTGTGAATTAATCAGAAAATTATGAGTAAATTTCTCAAAAAATTGTCAGAAAATTCTATATAAATTCAAAGTAATTTCTTAGTAAATTATTCGGCAAATTACTTCATAAATTCGTAGTAAATTCTCAATAAATTACTCGTTAAGCTTTCAATAAATTCTTTATAAATTGCATTGTAAATTATCTGTAAATTATTTAATAAATTGTAAATAAATAACTCAAAAAATTTTCAATAAATTCTAAGAAAATTCTGTATAAATTTCGAGTAAATTACTCGGTAAATTCTCAATAAATTCTCTGTAAATTACTCAGTAAATTATCCATAAGTTCTCAAAAAATTCTGAGTCAATTACTTAGTAAATTACTCTGTAAATTCCAAGAAAATAACGCAGTAAATTGTCTGTAACTTCTTAGTAAATTATTTAATAAATTCTAAATAAATTACTGAGTAAATTCTCAATAAATTACTCCCTAAATTCTCAGTAAATTAATGAGTGAGTTATTCAATAATTTATCAGTAAATTACTCGATAAATTCTCTGTAAATTACTCAGTAAATTATTGGTAAATTCTCTGTAAATTACTCAGTAAATTACTTCGTAAATTCTCACTAAATTACTCAGGATATTTCTCATTAAATTACACGTAAAATTCTCTATAAATTATTCAGAAAATTCTTAGTAATTTACCAGAAAATTCTGAGTAAATTCCCAAAAAATTACTAGAATTTTTTTTGTGAATTAATCAGTAAATTATGAGTAAATTACTCAAAAACATTGTCAGAAAATTGTGTATAAATTCAAAGTAATTTCTTAGTAAATTATTCAGCAAATTACTTCATAAATTCGTAGTAAATTCTCAATAAATTACTCGTTAAGCTTTCAATAAATTCTCTATAAATTACATTGTAAATTATCTGTAAATTATTTAATAAATTGTAAATAAATAACTCAGAAAATTTTCAATAAATTCTAAGAAAAATTTTGTATAAATTCTGAGTAAATTACTCGGTAAATTCTCAATAAATTCTCTATAAATTACTCAGTTAATTATCCATAAGTTATCAAAAAATTCTGAGTCAATTACTTAGTAAATTACTCTGTAAATTCCAAGAAAATAACGCAGTAAATTATCTGTAAATTCTTAGTAAATTATTTAATAAATTCGAAATAAATTACTGAGTAAATTCTCAATAAATTACTCCCTAAATTACAAGTAAATTAATGTGTGAGTTATTCAGTAATTTATCAGTAAGTTACTCGATAAATTCTCTGTAAATTACTCCGTAAATTATTGGTAAATTCTCTGTAAATTACTTAGTAAATTATTTCGTAAATTCTCACTAAATTACTCAGGAAATTTCTCATTAAATTACACGTAAAATTCTCTATAAATTATTCAGCAAATTCTTAGTAATTTATCAGAAAATTCTGAGTAAATTCCCAAAAAATTCCAAGAATTTTTTTTGTGAATTAATCAGAAAATTATGAGTAAATTTCTCAAAAAATTGTCAGAAAATTCTATATAAATTCAAAGTAATTTCTTAGTAAATTATTCAGCAAATTACTTCATAAATTCGTAGTAAATTCTCAATAAATTACTCGTTAAGCTTTCAATAAATTCTCTATAAATTACATTGTAAATTATCTGTAAATTATTTAATAAATTGTAAATAAATAACTCAGAAAATTTTCAATAAATTCTAAGAAAAATTTTGTATAAATTCAGAGTAAATTACTCGGTAAATTCTCAATAAATTCTCTATAAATTACTCAGTTAATTATCCATAAGTTCTCAAAAAATTCTGAGTCAATTACTTAGTAAATTACTCTGTAAATTCCAAGAAAATAACGCAGTAAATTATCTGTAAATTCTTAGTAAATTATTTAATAAATTCTAAATAAATTACTGAGTAAATTCTCAATAAATTACTCCCTAAATTACAAGTAAATTAATGTGTGAGTTATTCAGTAATTTATCAGTAAGTTACTCGATAAATTCTCTGTAAATTACTCCGTAAATTATTGGTAAATTCTCTGTAAATTACTCAGTAAATTATTTCGTAAATTCTCACTAAATTACTCAGGAAATTTCTCATTAAATTACACGTAAAATTCTCTATAAATTATTCAGCAAATTCTTAGTAATTTATCAGAAAATTCTGAGTAAATTCCCAAAAAATTCTAAGAATTTTTTTTGTGAATTAATCAGAAAATTATGAGTAAATTTCTCAAAAAATTGTCAGAAAATTCTATATAAATTCAAAGTAATTTCTTAGTAAATTATTCAGCAAATTACTTCATAAATTCGTAGTAAATTCTCAATAAATTACTCGTTAAGCTTTCAATAAATTCTCTATAAATTGCATTGTAAATTATCTGTAAATTATTTAATAAATTGTAAATAAATAACTCAGAAAATTTTCAATAAATTCTAAGAAAATTCTGTATAAATTCTGAGTAAATTACTCAGTAAATTCTCCATAAATTCTCTGTAAATTACTCAGTTAATTATCCATAAGTTCTCAAAAAATTCTGAGTCAATTACTTAGTAAATTACTCTGTAAATTCCAAGAAAATAACGCAGTAAATTGTCTGTAAATTCTTAGTAAATTATTTAATAAATTCTAAATAAATTACTAAGTAAATTCTCAATAAATTACTCCCTAAATTCTCAGTAAATTAATGAGTGAGTTATTCAATAATTTATCAGTAAATTACTCGATAAATTCTCTGTAAATTAGTCAGTAAATTATTGGTAAATTCTCTGTAAATTACTCAGTAAATTACTTCGTAAATTCTCACTAAATTACTCAGGAAATTTCTCATTAAATTACACGTAAAATTCTCAATAAATTATTCAGCAAATTCTTAGTAATTTACCAGAAAATTCTGAGTAAATTCCCAAAAAATTACAAGAATTTTTTTTTGTGAATTAATCAGTAAATTATGAGTAAATTACTCAAAAAAATTGTCAGAAAATTCTATATAAATTCAAAGTAATTTCTTAGTAAATTATTCAGCAAATTACTTCATAAATTCGTAGTAAATTCTCAATAAATTACTCGTTAAGATTTCAATAAATTCTCTATAAATTACATTGTAAACTATCTGTAAATTATTTAATAAATTGTAAATAAATTACTCAGAAAATTTTCAATAAATTCTAAGAAAAATTTTGTATAAATTCCGAGTAAATTACTCGGTAAATTCTCAATAAATTCTCTGTAAATTACTCAGTTAATTATCCATAAGTTCTCAAAAAATTCTGAGTCAATTACTTAGTAAATTACTCTGTAAATTCGAAGAAAATAACGCAGTAAATTATCTGTAAATTCTTAGTAAATTATTTCAAAAATTCGAAATAAATTACTTAGTAAATTCTCAATAAATTATTCCCTAAATTACAAGTAAATTAATGTGTGAGTTATTCAGTAATTTATCAGTAAGTTACTCGATAAATTCTCTGTAAATTACTCCGTAAATTATTGGTAAATTCTCTGTAAATTACTCAGTAAATTATTTCGTAAATTCTCACTAAATTACTCAGGAAATTTCTCATTAAATTACACGTAAAATTCTCTATAAATTATTCAGCAAATTCTTAGTAATTTATCAGAAAATTCTGACTAAATTCCCAAAAAATTACAAAAAATTTTTTTGTAAATAAATCAGAAAATTATGAGTAAATTTCTCAAAAAATTGTAAGAAAATTCTATACAAATTCAAAGTAATTTCTTAGTAAATTATTCAGCAAATTACTTCATAAATTCGTAGTAAATTCTCAATATATTACTCGTTAAGCTTTATATAAATTCTCTATAAATTACATTGTAAACTATCTGTAAATTATTTAATAAATTGTAAATAAATTACTCAGAAAATTTTCAATAAATTCTAAGAAAATTCTGTATAAATTCCGAGTAAATTACTCGGTAAATTCTCAATAAATTCTCTGTAAATTACTCAGTTAATTATCCATAAGTTCTCAAAAAATTCTGAGTCAATTACTTAGTAAATTACTCTGTAAATTCCAACAAAATAACGCAGTAAAGTATTTGTAAATTCTTAGTACATTATTTAATAAATTCTAAATAAATTACTGAGTAAATTCTCAATAAATTTCTCCCGAAATTCTCAGTAAATTAATGAGTGCGTTATTCAGCAATTTATCAGTAAATTACTCGATAAATTCTCTGTAAATTACTCAGTAAATTAATTCGTAAATTCTCACTAAATTACTCAGGAAATTTCTCAGTAAATTACACGTAAAATTCTCTATAAATTATTCAGCAAATTCTAAGTAATTTACCAGAAAATTCTGAGTAAATTCCCAAAAAATTTCAAGAATTTTTTTTGTGAATTAATCAGTAAATTATGAGTAAATTACTCAAAAAAATTGTCAGAAAATTCTATATAAATTCAAAGTACTTTCTTAGTAAATTATTCAGCAAATTACATCATAAATTCGTAGTAAATTCTCAATAAATTACTCGTTAAGCTTTATATGAATTCTCTATAAATTACATTGTAAATTATCTGTAAATTATTTAATAAATTGTAAATAAATTACTCAGAAAATTTTCAATAAATTCTAAGAAAATTCTGTATAAATTCCGAGTAAATTACTCGGTAAATTCTCAATAAATTCTCTGTATATTACTCAGTTAATTATCCATAAGTTCTCAAAAAATTCTGAGTCAATTACTTAGTAAATTCCAAGAAAATAACGCAGTAAATTCTCTGTAAATTCTTAATACATTATTTAATAAATTCTAAATAAATTACTGAGTAAATTCTCAATAAATTACTCCCTAAATTCTCAGTAAATTAATGAGTGCGTTATTCAGTAATTTATCAGTAAATTACTCGATAAATTCTTCGTAAATTATTTGAAAATTCTCTGTAAATTACTCAGGAAATTACTTCGTAAATTCTCACTAAATTGCTCAGGAAATTTTTCATTAAATTACTCGTAAAATTCTCTATAAATTATTCAGCAAATTCTTAGTAATTTATCAGAAAATTCTGAGTAAATTCCCAAAAAATTACAAGAATTTTTTTTGTGAATTAATCAGTAAATTATGAGTAAATTACTCAAAAAATTGTCAGAAAATTCTATATAAATTCAAAGTAATTTCTTAGTAAATTATTCAGCAAATTACTTCATAAATTCGTAGTAAATTCTCAATAAATTACTCGTTAAGCTTTCAATAAATTCTCTATAAATTACATTGTAAATTATCTGTAAATTATATAATAAATTGTAAATAAATTACTCAAAAAATTTTCAATCAATTCTAAGAAAATTCTGTCTAAATTCCGAGTAAATTGCTCGGTAAATTCTCAATAAATTCTCTGTAAATTACTCAGTTAATTATCCATAAGTTCTCAAAAAATTCTGAGTCAATTACTTAGTAAATTACTCTATAAATTCCAAGAAAATAACGCAGTAAATTGTCTGTAAATTCTTAGTAAATTATTTAATAAATTCTAAATGAATTACTGGGTAAATTCTCAATAAATTACTCCCTAAATTCACAGTAAATTAATGAGTGAGTTATTCAATAATTTATCAGTAAATTACTCGATAAATTCTCTGTAAATTACTCAGTAAATTATTGGTAAATTCTCTGTAAATTACTCAGTAAATTACTTCGTAAATTCTCACTAAATTACTCAGGAAATTTCTCATTAAATTACACGTAAAATTCTCTATAAATTATTCGTCAAATTCTTAGTAATTTACCAGAAAATTCTGAGTAAATTCCCAAAAAATTACAAGAATTTTTTTGTGTGAATTAATCAGTAAATTATGAGTAAATTACTCAAAAAAATTGTCAGAAAATTCTATATAAATTCAATGTAATTTCTTAGTAAATTATTCAGCAAATTACTTCATAAATTCGTAGTAAATTCTCAATAAATTACTCGTTAAGCTTTCAATAAATTCTCTATAAATTACATTGTAAATTATCTGTAAATTATTTAATAAATTGTAAATAAATTACTCAGAAAACTTTCAATAAATTCTAAGAAAATTCTGTATAAATTCCGAGTAAATTACTCGGTAAATTCTCAACAAATTCTGTGTAAATTACTCAGTTAATTATCCATAAGTTCTCAAAAAATTCTGAGTCTATTACATAGTAAATTACTCTGTAAATTCCAAGAAAAGAACGCTGTAAATTGTCTGTAAATTCTTAGTAAATTATTTAATAAATTCTAAATAACTTACTGTGTAAATTCTCAATAAATTAATGAGTGAGTTATTCAATAATTTATCAGTAAATTACTCGATAAATTCTCTGTAAATTACTCAGTAAGTTATTGGTAAATTCTCGGTAAATTACTTCGTAAATTCTCACTAAATTGCTCAGGAAATTTCTCATTAAATTACACGTAAAATTCTCTGTAAATTATTCAGCAAATTCTTAGTAATTTACCAGAAAATTCTGAGTAAATTCCCAAAAAATTACAAGAATTTTTTTTGTGAATTAATCAGTAAATTATGAGTAAATTACTCAAAAAAATTGTCAGAAAATTCTATATAAATTCAAAGTAATTTCTTAGTAAATTATTCAGCAAATTACTTCATAAATTCGTAGTAAATTCTCAATAAATTACTCGTTAAGCTTTATATAAATTCTCTATAAATTACACTGTAAAATATCTGTAAATTATTTAATAAATTGTAAATAAATTACTCAGAAAATTTTCTATAAATTCTAAGAAAATTTTGTATAAATTCCGAGTAAATTACTCGGTAAATTCTCAATAAATTCTCTGTAAATTACTCAGTTAATTATCCATAAGTTCTCAAAAAATTCTGAGTCAATTACTTAGTAAATTACTCTGTAAATTCCAACAAAATAACGCAGTAAAGTATCTGTAAATTCTTAGTACATTATTTAATAAATTCTAAATAAATTACTGAGTAAATTCTCAATAAATTACTCCCCAAATTCTCAGTAAATTAATGAGTGCGTTATTCAGTAATTTATCAGTAAATTACTCGATAAATTCTCTGTAAATTACTCAGTAAATTATTGGAAAATTCTCTGTAAATTACTCAGGAAATTACTTCGTAAATTCTCACTACATTGCTCAGGAAATTTCTAATTAAATTACACGTAAAATTCTCTATAAATTATTCAGCAAATACTTAGTAATTTATCAGAAAATTCTGAGTAAATTCCCAAAAAATTACAAGATTTTTTTTTTGTGAATTTATCCGTAAATTATGAGTAAATTACTCAAAAAATTGTCAGAAAATTCTGTATAAATTCAAAGTAATTTCTTAGGAAATTATTCAGCAAATTACTTCATAAATTCGTAGTAAATTCTCAATAAATTACTCGTTAAGCTTTCAATAAATTCTCTATAAATTACATTGTAAATTATCTGTAAATTATTTAATAAATTGTAAATAAATTACTCAAAAAATTTTCAATAAATTCTAAGAAAATTCTGTATAAATTTCGAGTAAATTACTCGGTAAATTCTCAATAAATTCTCTGTAAATTACTCAGTTAATTATCCACAAGTTCTCAAAAAATTCTGAGTCAATTACTTAGTAAATTACTCTGTAAATTCCAAGAAAATAACGCAGCAAATTGTCTGTAAATTCTTAGTAAATTATTTAATAAATTCTAAATAAATGACTGAGTAAATTCTCAATAAATTACTCCCTAAATTCACAGTAAATTAATGAGTGAGTTATTCAATAATTTATCAGTCAGTAAATTATTGGTAAATTCTCTGTAAATTACACAGTAAATTACTTCGTAAATTCTCACTAAATTACTCAGGAAATTTCTCATTAAATTACACGTAAAATTCTCTATAAATTATTCATCAAATTCTTAGTAATTTACCAGAAAATTCTGAGTAAATTCCCAAAAAATTACAAGAATTTTTTTTGTGAATTAATTAGTAAATTATGAGTAAATTACTCAAAAAAATTGTCAGAAAATTCTATATAAACTCAAAGTAATTTCTTAATAAATTATTCAGCAAATTAGTTCATAAATTCGTAGTAAATTCTCAATAAATTACTCGTTAAGCTTTATATAAATTCTCTATAAATTACATTGTAAATTATCTGTAAATTATTTAATAAATTGTAAATAAATTACTCAGAAAATTTTCAATAAGTTCTAAGAAAATTCTGTATAAATTCCGAGTAAATTACTCGGTAAATTCTCAATAAATTCTCTGTAAATTACTCAGTTAATTATCCATAAGTTCTCAAAAAATTCTGAGTCAATTACTTAGTAAATTACTCTGTAAATTCCAAGAAAATAACGCAGTAAATTATCTGTAAATTCTTAGTACATTATTTAATAAATTCTAAATAAATTACTGAGTAAATTCTCAATAAATTACTCCCTAAATTCTCAATAAATTAATGAGTGCGTTATTCAGTAATTTATCAGTAAATTACTCGATAAATTCTCCGTAAATTACTCAGTAAATTATTGGAAAATTCTCTGTAAATTACTCAGGAAATTACTTCGTAAATTCTCACTAAATTACTCAGGAAATTTCTCATTAAATTACACGTAAAATTCTCTATAAATTATTCAGCAAATTCTTAGTAATTTATCAGAAAATTCTGGGTAAATTCCCAAAAAATTACAAGATTTTCTTTTGTGAATTTATTCGTAAATTATGAGTAAAGTACTCAAAAAATTGTCAGAAAATTCTATATAAATTCAAAGTAATTTCTTAGTAAATTATTCAGCAAATTACTTCATAAATTCGTAGTAAATTCTCAATAAATTACTCGTTAAGCTTTCAAAAAATTCTCTATAAATTACATTGTAAATTATCTGTAAATTATTTAATAAATTGTAAATAAATTACTCAGAAAATTTTTAATAAATTCTTAGAAAATTCTGTATAAATTCCGAGTAAATTACTCGGTAAATTCTCAATAAATTCTCTGTAAATTACTCAGTTAATTATCCATAAGTTCTCAAAAAATTCTAAGTCAATTACTTAGTAAATTACTCTGTAAATTCCAAGAAAATAACGCAGTAAATTGTCTGTAAATTCTTAGTAAATTATTTAATAAATTCTAAAAAAATTACTGAGTAAATTCTCAATAAATTACTCCCTAAATTCTAAGTAAATTAATGAGTGAGTTATTCAATAATTTATCAGTAAATTACTCGATAAATTCTCTATAAATTACTCAGTAAATTGTTGGTAAAGTCTCTGTAAATTACTCAGTAAATTAATTCGTAAATTCTCACTAAATTACTCAGGAAATTTCTCATTAAATTACACGTAAAATTCTCTATAAATTATTCATCAAATTCTTAGTAATTTACCAGAAAATTCTGAGTAAATTCCCAAAAAATTACAAGAATTTTTTTTGTGAATTAATTAGTAAATTATGAGTAAATTACTCAAAAAAATTGTCAAAAAATTCTATATAAATTCAAAGTAATTTCTTAGTAAATTATTCAGCAAATTACTTCATAAATTCGTAGTAAATTCTCAATAAATTACTCGTTAAGCTTTATATAAATTCTCTATAAATTACATTGTAAATTAACTGTAAATTATTTAATAAATTGTAAATAAATTACTCAGAAAATTTTCAATAAATTCTAAGAAAATTCTGTATAAATTCCGAGTAAATTACTCGGTAAATTCTCAATAAATTCTCTGTAAATTACTCAGTTAATTATCCATAAGTTCTCAAAAAATTTTGAGTCAATTACTTAGTAAATTACTCTGTAAATTCCAAGAAAATAACACAGTAAATTATCTGTAAATTTTTAGTACATTATTTAATAAATTCTAAATAAATTACTGAGTAAATTCTCAATAAATTACTCCCTATATTCTCAGTAAATTAATGAGTGCGTTATTCAGTAATTTATCAGTAAATTACTCGATAAATTCTCCGTAAATTACTCAGTAAATTATTGGAAAATTCTCTGTAAATTACTCAGGAAATTACTTCGTAAATTCTCACTAAATTACTCAGGAAATTTCTCATTAAATTACACGTAAAATTCTCTATAAATTATTCAGCAAATTCTTAGTAATTTATCAGAAAATTCTGAGTAAATTCCCAAAAAATTACAAGATTTTTTTTTTGTGAATTTATCCGTAAATTATGAGTAAATTACTCAAAAAATTGTCAGAAAATTCTATATAAATTCAAAGTAATTTCTTAGTAAATTATTCAGCAAATTACTTCATAAATTCGTAGTAAATTCTCAATAAATTACTCATTAAGCTTTCAAAAAATTCTCTATAAATTACATTGTAAATTATCTGTAAATTATTTAATAAATTGTAAATAAATTACTCAGAAAATTTTCAATAAATTCTAAGAAAATTCTGTATAAATTCTGAGTAAATTACTCGGTAAATTCTCAATAAATTCTCTGTAAATTACTCAGTTAATTATCCATAAGTTCTCAAAAAATTCTGAGTCAATTACTTAGTAAATTACTCTGTAAATTCCAAGAAAATAACGCAGTAAATTGTCGGTAAATTCTTAGTAAATTATTTAATAAATTCTCAATAAATTACTCCCTAAATTCTCAGTAAATTAATGAGTGAGTTATTCAATAATTTATCAGTAAATTACTCGATAAATTCTCTGTAAATTACTCAGTAAATTATTGGTAAATTCTCAGTAAATTACTTCGTAAATTATCACTAAATTACTCAGGAAATTTCTCATTAAATTACACGTAAAATTCTCTATAAATTATTCATCAAATTCTTAGTAATTTACTAGAAAATTCTGAGTAAATTCCCAAAAAATTACAAGAATTTTTTTTGTGAATTAATTAGTAAATTATTAGTAAATTACTCAAAAAAATTGTCAGAAAATTCTATATAAATTCAAAGTAATTTCTTAGTAAATTATTCAGCAAATTACTTCATAAATTCGTAGTAAATTCTCAATAAATTACTCGTTAAGCTTTATATAAATTCTCTATAAATTACATTGTAAATTATCTGTGAATTATTTAATAAATTGTAAATAAATTACTCAGAAAATTTTCAATAAATTCTAAGAAAATTCTATATAAATTCGGAGGAAATTACTCGGTAAATTCTCTGTAAATTACTCAGTTAATTATCCATAAGTTCTCAAAAAATTCTGAGTCAATTACTTAGTAAATTACTCTGTAAATTCCAAGAAAATAACGCAGTAAATTATCTGTAAATTCTTAGTACATTATTTAATAAATTCTAAATAAATTACTGAGTAAATTCTCAATAAATTACTCCCTAAATTCTCAGTAAATTAATGAGTGCGTTATTCAATAATTTATCAGTAAATTACTCGATAAATTCTCTGTAAATTATTGGAAAATTCTCTGTAAATTACTCAGGAAATTACTTCGTAAATTCTCACTAAATTACTCAGGAAATTTCTCATTAAATTACACGTAAAATTCTCTATAAATTATTCAGCAAATTCTTAGTAATTTATCAGAAAATTCTGAGTAAATTCCCAAAAAATTACAAGATTTTTTTTTGTGAATTTATCCGTAAATTATGAGTAAATTATTCAAAAAATTGTCAGAAAATTCTATATAAATTCAAAGTAATTTCTTAGTAAATTATTCAGCAAATTACTTCATAAATTCGTAGTAAATTCTCAATAAATTACTCGTTAAGCTTTCAAAAAATTCTCTATAAATTACATTGTAAATTATCTGTAAATTATTTAATAAATTGTAAATAAATTACTCAGAAAATTTTCAATAAATTCTAAGAAAATTCTGTATAAATTCTGAGTAAATTACTCGGTAAATTCTCAATAAATTCTCTGTAAATTACTCAGTTAATTGTCCATAAGTTCTCAAAAAATTCTGAGTCAATTACTTAGTAAATTACTCTGTAAATTCGAAGAAAATAACGCAGTAAATTGTCTGTAAATTCTTAGTAAATTATTTAATAAATTCTCATTAAATTACTCCCTAAATTCTCAGTAAATTAATGAGTGAGTTATTCAATAATTTATCAGTAAATTACTCGATAAATTCTCTGTAAATTACTCAGTAAATTATTGGTAAATTCTCTGTAAATTACTCAGTAAATTACTTCGTAAATTCTCACTAAATTACTCAGGAAATTTCTCATTAAATTACACGTAAAATTCTCTATAAATTATTCATCAAATTCTTAGTAATTTACCAGAAAATTCTGAGTAAATTCCCAAAAAATTACAAGAATTTTTTTTGTGAATTAATTAGTAAATTATGAGTAAATTACTCAAAAAAATTGTCAGAAAATTCTATATAAATTCAAAGTAATTTCTTAGTAAATTATTCAGCAAATTACTTCATAAATTCGTAGTAAATTCTCAATAAATTACTCGTTAAGCTTTATATAAATTCTCTATAAATTACATTGTAAATTATCTGTGAATTATTTAATAAATTGTAAATAAATTACTCAGAAAATTTTCAATAAATTCTAAGAAAATTCTGTATAAATTCGGAGGAAATTACTCGGTAAATTCTCTGTAAATTACTCAGTTAATTATCCATAAGTTCTCAAAAAATTCTGAGTCAATTACTTAGTAAATTACTCTGTAAATTCCAAGAAAATAACGCAGTAAATTATCTGTAAATTCTTAGTACATTATTTAATAAATTCTAAATAAATTACTGAGTAAATTCTCAATAAATTACTCCCTAAATTCTCAGTAAATTAATGAGTGCGTTATTCAGTAATTTATCAGTAAATTACTCGATAAATTCTCCGTAAATTATTGGAAAATTCTCTGTAAATTTCTCAGGAAATTACTTCGTAAATTCTCACTAAATTACTCAGGAAATTTCTCATTAAATTACACGTAAAATTCTCTATAAATTATTCAGCAAATTCTTAGTAATTTATCAGAAAATTCTGAGTAAATTCCCAAAAAATTACAAGATTTTTTTTTGTGAATTTATCCGTAAATTATGAGTAAATTACTCAAAAAATTGTCAGAAAATTCTATATAAATTCAAAGTAATTTCTTAGTAAATTATTCAGCAAATTACTTCATAAGTTCGTAGTAAATTCTCAATAAATTACTCGTTAAGCTTTCAAAAAATTCTCTATAAATTACATTGTAAATTATCTGTAAATTATTTAATAAATTGTAAATAAATTACTCAGAAAATTTTCAATAAATTCTAAGAAAATTCTGTATAAATTCTGAGTAAATTACTCGGTAAATTCTCAATAAATTCTCTGTAAATTACTCAGTTAATTGTCCATAAGTTCTCAAAAAATTCTGAGTCAATTACTTAGTAAATTACTCTGTAAATTCGAAGAAAATAACGCAGTAAATTGTCTGTAAATTCTTAGTAAATTATTTAATAAATTCTCAATAAATTACTCCCTAAATTCTCAGTAAATTAATGAGTGAGTTATTCAATAATTTATCAGTAAATTACTCGATAAATTCTCTGTAAATTACTCAGTAAATTATTGGTAAATTCTCTGTAAATTACTCAGTAAATTACTTCGTAAATTCTCACTAAATTACTCAGGAAATTTCTCATTAAATTACACGTAAAATTCTCTATAAATTATTCATCAAATTCTTAGTAATTTACCAGAAAATTCTGAGTAAATTCCCAAAAAATTACAAGAATTTTTTTTGTGAATTAATTAGTAAATTATGAGTAAATTACTCAAAAAAATTGTCAGAAAATTCTATATAAATTCAAAGTAATTTCTTAGTAAATTATTCAGCAAATTACTTCATAAATTCGTAGTAAATTCTCAATAAATTACTCGTTAAGCTTTATATAAATTCTCTATAAATTACATTGTAAATTATCTGTGAATTATTTAATAAATTGTAAATAAATTACTCAGAAAATTTTCAATAAATTCTAAGAAAATTCTGTATAAATTCGGAGGAAATTACTCGGTAAATTCTCTGTAAATTACTCAGTTAATTATCCATAAGTTCTCAAAAAATTCTGAGTCAATTACTTAGTAAATTACTCTGTAAATTCCAAGAAAATAACGCAGTAAATTATCTGTAAATTCTTAGTACATTATTTAATAAATTCTAAATAAATTACTGAGTAAATTCTCAATAAATTACTCCCTAAATTCTCAGTAAATTAATGAGTGCGTTATTCAGTAATTTATCAGTAAATTACTCGATAAATTCTCCGTAAATTATTGGAAAATTCTCTGTAAATTACTCAGGAAATTACTTCGTAAATTCTCACTAAATTACTCAGGAAATTTCTCATTAAATTACACGTAAAATTCTCTATAAATTATTCAGCAAATTCTTAGTAATTTATCAGAAAATTCTGAGTAAATTCCCAAAAAATTACAAGATTTTTTTTTGTGAATTTATCCGTAAATTATGAGTAAATTACTCAAAAAATTGTCAGAAAATTCTATATAAATTCAAAGTAATTTCTTAGTAAATTATTCAGCAAATTACTTCATAAGTTCGTAGTAAATTCTCAATAAATTACTCGTTAAGCTTTCAAAAAATTCTCTATAAATTACATTGTAAATTATCTGTAAATTATTTAATAAATTGTAAATAAATTACTCAGAAAATTTTCAATAAATTCTAAGAAAATTCTGTATAAATTCTGAGTAAATTACTCGGTAAATTCTCAATAAATTCTCTGTAAATTACTCAGTTAATTGTCCATAAGTTCTCAAAAAATTCTGAGTCAATTACTTAGTAAATTACTCTGTAAATTCGAAGAAAATAACGCAGTAAATTGTCTGTAAATTCTTAGTAAATTATTTAATAAATTCTCAATAAATTACTCCCTAAATTCTCAGTAAATTAATGAGTGAGTTATTCAATAATTTATCAGTAAATTACTCGATAAATTCTCTGTAAATTACTCAGTAAATTATTGGTAAATTCTCTGTAAATTACTTCGTAAATTCTCACTAAATTACTCAGGAAATTTCTCATTAAATTACACGTAAAATTCTCTATATATTATTCATCAAATTCTTAGTAATTTACCAGAAAATTCTGAGTAAATTCCCAAAAAATTACAAGAATTTTTTTTGTGAATTAATTAGTAAATTATGAGTAAATTACTCAAAAAAATTGTCAGAAAATTCTATATAAATTCAAAGTAATTTCTTAGTAAATTATTCAGCAAATTACTTCATAAATTCGTAGTAAATTCTCAATAAATTACTCGTTAAGCTTTATATAAATTCTCTATAAATTACATTGTAAATTATCTGTGAATTATTTAATAAATTGTAAATAAATTACTCAGAAAATTTTCAATAAATTCAAAGAAAATTCTGTATAAATTCGGAGGAAATTAATCGGTAAATTCTCTGTAAATTACTCAGTTAATTATCCATAAGTTCTCAAAAAATTCTGAGTCAATTACTCTGTAAATTCCAAGAAAATAACGCAGTAAATTATCTGTAAATTCTTAGTACATTATTTAATAAATTCTAAATAAATTACTGAGTAAATTCTCAATAAATTACTCCCTAAATTCTCAGTAAATTAATGAGTGCGTTATTCAGTAATTTATCAGTAAATTACTCGATAAATTCTCCGTAAATTATTGGAAAATTCTCTGTAAATTACTCAGGAAATTACTTCGTAAATTCTCACTAAATTACTCAGGAAATTTCTCATTAAATTACACGTAAAATTCTCTATAAATTATTCAGCAAATTCTTAGTAATTTATCAGAAAATTCTGAGTAAATTCCCAAAAAATTTCAAGATTTTTGTTTGTGAATTTATCCGTAAATTATGAGTAAATTACTCAAAAAATTGCCAGAAAATTCTATATAAATTCAAAGTAATTTCTTAGTAAATTATTCAGCAAATTACTTCATAAATTCGTAGTAAATTCTCAATAAATTACTCGTTAAGCTTTCAAAAAATTCTCTATAAATTACATTGTAAATTATCTGTAAATTATTTAATAAATTGTAAATAAATTACTCAGAAAATTTTCAATAAATTCTAAGAAAATTCTGTATAAATTCTGAGTAAATTACTCGGTAAATTCTCAATAAATTCTCTGTAAATTACTCAGTTAATTGTCCATAAGTTCTCAAAAAATTCTGAGTCAATTACTTAGTAAATTACTCTGTAAATTCGAAGAAAATAACGCAGTAAATTGTCTGTAAATTCTTAGTAAATTATTTAATAAATTCTCAATAAATTACTCCCTAAATTCTCAGTAAATTAATGAGTGAGTTATTCAATAATTTATCAGTAAATTACTCAGTAAATTATTGGTAAATTCTCTGTAAATTACTCAGTAAATTACTTCGTAAATTCTCACTAAATTACTCAGGAAATTTCTCATTAAATTACACGTAAAATTCTCTATAAATTATTCATCAAATTCTTAGTAATTTACCAGAAAATTCTGAGTAAATTCCCAAAAAATTACAAGAATTTTTTTTGTGAATTAATTAGTAAATTATGAGTAAATTACTCAAAAAAATTGTCAGAAAATTCTATATAAATTCAAAGTAATTTCTTAGTAAATTATTCAGCAAATTACTTCATAAATTCGTAGTAAATTCTCAATAAATTACTCGTTAAGCTTTATATAAATTCTCTATAAATTACATTGTAAATTATCTGTGAATTATTTAATAAATTGTAAATAAATTACTCAGAAAATTTTCAATAAATTCTAAGAAAATTCTGTATAAATTCGGAGGAAATTACTCGGTAAATTCTCTGTAAATTACTCAGTTAATTATCCATAAGTTCTCAAAAAATTCTGAGTCAATTACTTAGTAAATTACTCTGTAAATTCCAAGAAAATAACGCAGTAAATTATCTGTAAATTCTTAGTACATTATTTAATAAATTCTAAATAAATTACTGAGTAAATTCTCAATAAATTACTCCCTAAATTCTCAGTAAATTAATGAGTGCGTTATTCAGTAATTTATCAGTAAATTACTCGATAAATTCTCCGTAAATTACTCAGTAAATTATTGGAAAATTCTCTGTAAATTACTCAGGAAATTACTTCGTAAATTCTCACTAAATTACTCAGGAAATTTCTCATTAAATTACACGTAAAATTCTCTATAAATTATTCAGCAAATTCTTAGTAATTTATCAGAAAATTCTGAGTAAATTCCCAAAAAATTACAAGATTTTTTTTTGTGAATTTATCCGTAAATTATGAGTAAATTACTCAAAAAATTGTCAGAAAATTCTATATAAATTCAAAGTAATTTCTTAGTAAATTATTCAGCAAATTACTTCATAAATTCGTAGTAAATTCTCAATAAATTACTCGTTAAGCTTTCAATAAATTCTCTATAAATTACATTGTAAATTATCTGTAAATTATTTAATAAATTGTAAATAAATTACTCAGAAAATTTTCAATAAATTCTAAGAAAATTCTGTATAAATCCCGAGTAAATTACTCGGTAAATTCTCAATAAATTCTCTGTAAATTACTCAGTTAATTATCCATAAGTTCTCAAAAAATTCTGAGTCAATTACTTAGTAAATTACTCTGTAAATTCCAAGAAAATAACGCAGTAAATTGTCTGTAAATTCTTAGTAAATTATTTAATAAATTCTAAATAAATTACTGAGTAAATTCTCAATAAATTACTCCCTAAATTCTCAGTAAATTAATGAGTGAGTTATTCAATAATTTATTAGTAAATTACTCGATAAATTCTCTGTAAATTACTCAGTAAATTATTGGTAAATTCTCTGTAAATTACTCAGGAAATTACTTCGTAAATTCTCACAAAATTACTCAGGAAATTTCTCATTAAATTACACGTAAAATTCTCTATAAATTATTCATCAAATTCTTAGTAATTTACCAGAAAATTCTGAGTAAATTCCCAAAAAGTTACAAGAATTTTTTTTGTTAATTAATTAGTAAATTATGAGTAAATTACTCAAAAAAAATTGTCAGAAAATTCTATATATATAATCAAAGTAATTTCTTAGTAAATTATTCAGCAAATTACTTCATAAATTCGTAGTAAATTCTCAATAAATTACTCGTTAAGCTTTATATAAATTCTCTATAAATTACATTGTAAATTATCTGTAAATTATTTAATAAATTGTAAATAAATTACTCAGAAAATTTTCAATAAATTCTAAGAAAATTCTGTATAAATTCCGGGTAAATTACTCGGTAAATTCTCAATAAATTCTCTGTAAGTTACTCAGTTAATTATCCATAAGTTCTCAAAAAATTCTGAGTCAATTACTTAGTAAATTACTCTGTAAATTCCAAGAAAATAACGCAGTAAATTATCTGTAAATTCTTAGTACATTATTTAATAAATTCTAAATAAATTACTGAGTAAATTCTCAATAAATTACTCCCTAAATTCTCAGTAAATTAATGAGTGCGTTATTCAGTAATTTATCAGTAAATTACTCGATAAATTCTCCGTAAATTACTCAGTAAATTATTTGAAAATTCTCTGTAAATTACTCAGGAAATTTCTCATTAAATTACACGTAAAATTCTCTATAAATTATTCAGCAAATTCTTAGTAATTTATCAGAAAATTCTGAGTAAATTCCCAAAAAATTACAAGATTTTTTTTTTGTGAATTTATCAGAAAATTATGAGTAAATTACTCAAAAAATTGTCAGAAAATTCTATATAAATTCAAAGTAATTTCTTAGTAAATTATTCAGCAAATTACTTCATAAATTCGTAGTAAATTCTCAATAAATTACTCGTTAAGCTTTCAATAAATTCTCTATAAATTACATTGTAAATTATCTGTATATTATTTAACAAATTGTAAATAAATTACTCAAAAAATTTTCAATAAATTCTAAGAAAATTCTGTATAAATTCCGAGTAAATTACTCGGTAAATTCTCAATAAATTCTCTGTAAATTACTCAGTTAATTATCCATAAGTTCTCAAAAAATTCTGAGTCAATTACTTAGTAAATTACTCTGTAAATTCTTAGTAAATTATTTAATAAATTCTCAATAAATTACTCCCTAAATTCTCAGTAAATTAATGAGTGAGTTATTCAATAATTTATCAGTAAATTACTCGATAAATTCTCTGTAAATTACTCAGTAAATTATTGGTAAATTCTCTTTAAATTACTCAGTAAATTACTTCGTAAATTCTCACTAAATTACTCAGGAAATACTCATTAAATTACACGTAAAATTCTCTATAAATTATTCATCAAATTCTTAGTAATTTACCAGAAAATTCTGAGTAAATTCCCAAAAAATTACAAGAATTTTTTTTGTGAATTAATTAGTAAATTATGAGTAAATTACTCAAAAAAAATTGTCAGAAAATTCTATATAAATTCAAAGTAATTTCTTAGTAAATTATTCAGCAAATTACTTCATAAATTCGTAGTAAATTCTCAATAAATTACTCGTTAAGCTTTATATAAATTCTCTATAAATTACATTCTAAATTATCTGTAAATTATGTAATAAATTGTAAATAAATTACTCAGAAAATTTTCAATAAATTCTAAGAAAATTCTGTATAAATTCCGAGTAAATTACTCGGTAAATTCTCAATAAATTCTCTGTAAATTACTCAGTTAATTATCCATAAGTTCTCAAAAAATTCTGAGTCAATTACTTAGTAAATTACTCTGTAAATTCCAAGAAAATAACGCAGTAAATTATCTGTAAATTCTTAGTAAATTATTTAATAAATTCTGAATAAATTACTGAGTAAATTCTCAATAAATTACTCCCTAAATTCTCAGTAAATTAATGAGTGAGTTATTCAGTAATTTATCAGTAAATTATTGGTAAATTCTATGTAAATTACTTAGTAAATTACTTCGTAAATTCTCACTAAATTACTCAGGAAATTTCTCATTAAATTACACGTAAAATTCTCTATAAATTATTCTGCAAATTCTTAGTAATTTATTAGAAAATTCTGAGTAAATTCCTAAAAAATTAAAAGAATTTTTTTTTTTGAATTAATCAGTAAATTATGAGTAAATTACTCAAAAAATTGTCAGAAAATTCCATATAAATTCAAAGTAATTTCTTAGTAAATTATTCAGCAAATTACTTCATAAATTCGTAGTAAATTCTCAACAAATTACTCGTTAAGCTTTATATAAATTCTCTATAAATTACATTGTAAATTACCTGTAAATTATTTAATAAATTGTAAATAAATTACTCAGAAAATTTTCAATAAATTCTAATAAAATTCTGTATAAATTCCGAGTAAATTACTCGGTAAATTCTCAATAAATTCTCTGTAAATTACTCAGTTAATTATCCATAAGTTCTCAAAAAGTTCTGAGTCAATTACTTAGTAAATTACTCTGTAAATTCCAGGAAAATAATGTAGTAAATTATCAGTAAATTCTTAGTAAATTATTTAACAAATTCTAAATAAATTACTGAGTAAATTCTCAATAAATTACTCCCTAAATTCTCAGTAAATTAATGAGTGAGTTATTCTGTAATTTATCAGTAAATTACTCGATAAATTCTTTGTAAATTACTCAGTAAATTACTTCGTAAATTCTCACTAAATTACTCAGGAAATTTCTCATTAAATTACACGTGAAATTCTCTATAAATTATTCAGCAAATTCTTAGTAATTTATCAAAAAATTCTGAGTAAATTCCCAAAAAATTACAAGAATTTTTTTTGTGAATTAATCAGTAAATTATGAGTAAATTTCTCAAAAAAATTGTCGGAAAATTCTATATAAATTCAAAGTAATTTCATAGTAAATTCTTCCGAAATTACTTCATAACTTCGTAGTAAATTCTCAATAAATTACTCGTTAAATTTCAATAAATTATCTATAAATTACATTGTAAATTATCTGTAAATTATTTAATAAATTGTAAATAAATTACTCAGAAAATTTTCAATAAATTATAAGAAAATTCTGTATAAATTCCGAGTAAATTACTCGATAAATTACTCAGTTAATTATCCCTAAGTTCTTAAAAAATTCTGAGTCAATTACTTAGTAAATTACTATGTAAATTCCAAGAAAATAACGTAGTAAATTATCTGTAAATTCTTAGTAAATTATTTAATAAATTCTAAATAAATTACTGAGTAAATTCTCAATAAATTACTCCCTAAATTCTCAGAAAATTAATGAGTGCGTTATTCAGTAATTTATCAGTAAATTACTCGATAAATTCTCTGTAAATTACTCAGTAAATCATTGGAAAATTCTCTGTAAATTACTCAGTAAATTATTTCGTAAATTCTCACTAAATTACTCTAGAAATTTCTCATTAAATTACACGTAAAATTCTCTATAAATTATTCAGCAAATTCTTAGTAATTTATCAGAAAATTCTGAGTAAATTCCCAAAAAATTAAAAGAATTTTTTTTCTGAATTAATCAGTAAATTATGGGTAAATTACTCAAAAAAATTGTCACGCCCCCAAACCGCCCCTAGTAGTTTGGTGCCGTGATGGCCAGTAACCCGAGGTTACCGAAGGCCGTCTTACAAAAATCACACACAATCAGAGTATAAAATATGGGGCTTACAAGTACGGAAGCAATATATATACATATACAAAATCTAAATAGTCCATGAGAGCCGTGCATAAGTCCAATGGAATGTCATACATCAAACATCTTTACAAGTCTTACAATTTAGGTACAGCAAGAATGAGATACAAAACACATCCTGACTAAAAGGCTTCTCAAGCCGACATATGCCAAAACAAACAAAGAACATAAGCCGAGAAGCATAATCTTCAAGACGATGCAAAACGCAAATCCAAAACATGTCGGCTATACGCCAAAAACACATCGGCAATCAAACACATCGGCTATCACGTCTAGGCCTCAATGCCTTCTTGTTCATCACCTACATATATATATATAGAGAGGGTGAGCTTGGATACTCAGTGAATGATATTAGAAATAAAGGTTTGCATGATTGATATCCAAGATTTCTTTCAAAACAATACATAGCATACTTTACAATCAAGAGGGAAATCAAGTTCATTGCCGGCCTTTCAAGTTCTTTGGATGTTAATAACATCTACTTATTTCAAGGGGTGATGACATATCAAGACAAGAGTGCAGTTGCATTATAGTCCCCTGCAACTAAGGACTTTCAAGACAAGCTGTGCTACGAAAGTTTATAGTCCTCTAGCACTAAGGACTGTCAAGACAAGCTGTGCTGCGAAAGTTTAGAGTCCTCTAGCACTAAGGACTGTCAAGACAAGCTGTGCTGCGAAAGTTTAGAGTCCTCTAGCACTAAGGACTGTCAAGACAAGCTGTGCTGCGAAAGTTTAGAGTCCTCTAGCACTAAGGACTGTCAAGACAAGAGTGCAGTTGCATTATAGTCCCCTGCAACTAAGGACTTTCAAGACGAGTCATCAAAACAAGATAGCATTTGATATACAAAATAGGGATAGTCATTCATGCTAGATCAAGTACTTTTCAAAACAAGGCAAAACAAGATTTATCAAAACAAGTGTAACATAGCTTTATTAGAAATACCACTCACATCGTTTCTTCACACGTCGGGGTCGAGACAAGCCCAAGTCCTACAACACATGGCAAAGCCTATTGAATGCGCTTTCAAACAAGTCTCTCATGTACACAAATGTTTTCGGAAAACATGCTGGGCACCAATCAGGTCTAGGCCGAGGTTCCACACCTCCCTGCCGAGGTGTGTTCCCGAGGGCCACATGCAAGGAAAAGAGGTCGGGAACTCTGGGTTTCCCTCTGTTGATGAACATGAAGAACATGAGTGTGAAAACATGAAAAAAATACGAATGTTTGATCATAATCTGCCATCACAAATCTGGGATTTTCGTGCTATGAGTTTGAAAACGTGGACCTGGGTACCCGTAGTTGAAAATCATGCAAGAACAAACACAAAACTTGAGTCTAGGCGAAAAGCTTTCGGATCAAAACAAGACTTTCTTGAAGAACACATGAATGTCATTTTCTCTTTCTAGAATCGAGCTTCAAAACGATGCATGGCTTACAAATCATTTCCAATCATGCAATGCAATAACATAAACATAAAGAACATCATGAGCAGATCAAGAATCTAACCTTGGAACGCGGATCTAACGGTTGGATCTCTAGGAATCAAGCTTGAAGATCTACTTCCTCACTCTAAAACTCTTTCTTCCTCCTAGAGCTTCTCTCTCTACAAGGCAAGTTTATGATACTAAAATGATAGTTTTCTATACCCGATTTTGGGGTTAACCCTCTGCTGAGACACGTGGCGGCGACTGGTTGGGTTCATCCTGAAAAGGTGGCTGACAGGCCAGACAAAGCATGGTGGAAGGGTGTTCAACAAGCAAAGCGGTATGGGCTTTCTGACAGACTATGACATCGGCCAACAGCAAGGCATATCTAACAAGCTACACGGAGTGGCACTCCGGCAAGGGGTGACATCGGCTAACAAAGACTTCGACAACTAAGGTGACAATGACCTCGGCTAGGAAGGACAACACTTGACTAAGCTGTGCCACATCTTGGCCAAGATGCGCCACACCTCGGCCTAGGTCATACCACTTCCAGGACGAGATCACTTGGTTGCAAGGTAATATCTCGGCTAATGTGGTCAAGGCAAGGACTGAGGTCGACAAGGGGTTTCAAGATACTAATGCTAGACTAAAGATGACCTCGGCATTGGAATAACGTCGGCTAGCATAACTCAGGCAAGGCGTAACCTAAGTTTCACATCAAGGAAGGAATAAGACAAGCATACTACACTTAGACAAATCACAAGGCTTCCAAATCAAGACACGGATCGCATTAGCTCAAGCGAAACAAATCACAACATACACATGCAAGCTAAACAAGTCATAATCATTCCGATGCTCACGAACATGATGAGGACATGAAGTGTGGGTTCCTACAGTCTACCCTCCTTAAAGAAGTTTGGTCCCCAAACTTAAGTTACCTTGTCCTACGAATAACTCCGGGTAACGGATTTTCATCTCCTCTTCTTTTTCCCATGTGGCCTCCTCGCCATAATGTTTCTCCCATTCAATTTTCACCATTGATATCGACTTGTTTCTCAACTGCCTCACTTGTCTGTCGATAATTCTCATCGGCTTCTCTTCGTAGCCCAAGTCTTCATTAACTACAACCCCGGAGTAGTCTATTACATGCAGTGGGTCTCGGATATATTTTCTCAGCATCGAAACATGGAACACGCTGTGGACTTGGCTCAAATCTGGCGGCAAAGCGAGTCTGTAAGCAACGGTGTTAACTTTCTCAAGAATTTCAAACGGCCCAATATATCGGGGTGCAAGTTTACCCTTCTTCCCAAATCTCGAAACTCCTGTCGTCGGCGAGACCTTCAAAAATACATGATCCCCAATTTCAAATTCTAACTCCCTCCTTCTTTGGTCGGCATAACACTTCTGTCGACTCTGTGCAGTTTTAATCCTCTGCTAAATGAGTTTGATCTTTTCAGTTGTCATATGAACCAACTCGGGGCCAATTAGAGCTTTGTCTCCTACTTCAGTCCAACATATCGGCGATCTACACTCCCTTCCATACAAAGCTTCATACGGCGCCATGCCTATGCTGGCTTGATAACTGTTGTTGTATGCGAATTCTACTAATGGCAAATGCGATTCCCAACTTCCCTGGAAGTCCAACACGCACAGTCTGAGCATGTCTTCGAGTGTCTGAATCGTTCTTTCTGTCTGTCCGTCGGTCTGGGGGTGAAAGGTTGTGCTAAATCTCAATTCTGTTCCCAAGGCTCCTTGTAGACTCTGCCAAAATCTAGAAACGAACTTCGGGTCTCGGTCTGACACAATGGACATCGGCACACCATGAAGCCTAACGATCTCATTCATGTACAATTCGGCAAGTCGGTTGGCATTGAATGTAGTCTTGACCGGCAAAAAGTGAGCTGACTTAGTAAACCTGTCGACTATAACCCAAATGGAATCCATACCTCTTTGCGTCCTCGGCAAACCCACTACGAAATCCATGGAGATGTGCTCCCATTTCCACTCAGGAATTGACAAGGGTTGAAGAAGTCCTGCTGGTCTCTGGTGTTCTGCCTTCACTCGCTGACAACACAGACACTGAGATACAAACTCGGCTATCTCTCTTTTCATGTTTGGCCACCAAAAGGTCCGCTTTACGTCCCGATACATCTTGGTGCTCCTTGGATGAATGGCAAATTTGGAACTATGGGCCTCTTGCAAAATCTTCCTTTTTAACTCTGGTACGTCGGCTACACACAATCTTCCTTCGAACCTAAGCACCTGATTTTCCACTGTGTAACCTGGCCTCGGCTTGGAGACGAATTCATCAATTACCCTTTTTAGGAACTTATCTTCCATCTGTCTGTTCTTCACTTCCTCAACGATTGTCGGTTCCGCTGAGACCGTTGCCAGACACGCCAAACTTCCGACTAGTTTCCTGCTTAGTGCGTCGGCTACGGAGTTTGCCTTACCTGGGTGATACTGAATCTGCATGTCGTAGTCCTTCAACAGCTCGAGCCATCTTCTCTGCCTCATATTTAACTCTTTCTGGGTGAACAAGTATTTCAGACTCTTGTGGTCGGTGAAAACTTGGCAAGATGTTCCGTACAGGTAATGACGCCAGATCTTCAGAGCAAAAACCACGGCAGCTAGCTCCAAATCATGGGTAGGATAATTCTTTTCATTGGGCTTCAACTGACGAGACGCGTACGCTATGACTTTACCTTCTTGCATTAACACGCAACCCAAACCTTTATGTGAAGCATCACTGTAAATCTGAAATTCCTCATTGGCTGATGGTAGTACTAGAATTGGTGCTGTGACTAACCTCGTCTTCAGTTCCTGGAAAGCTGATTCTCTTTCATTGGTCCATTCATAAGCTGCTCCCTTCTTGGTTAGTTGTGTCAAAGGCACTGCAATCCTCGAGAAATCCTTCACAAACTTTCTGTAATAACCTGCCAAACCCAGAAAACTACGAACCTCGGACACGTTGGTCGGCGTCGGCCAATTCACAATGGCTTCAATCTTACTGGGGTCAACTGATATACCATCTTCATTGATCACATGCCCTAGAAATGAAATGCTGGAAAGCCAAAACTCGCATTTACTTAACTTGGCGTACAACTTCTTATCTCTCAAGGTCTGCAGGGCGAGTCTCAGATGATTCTCGTGCTCGCTCGCACTCCCAGAATAGATCAATATGTCGTCGATAAAAATAATGACGAACTCATCTAGGTACGGCTTAAAGACTCTGTTCATCAGGTCCATGAATGCTGCTGGGGCATTGGTTACTCCGAAGGGCATTACCAAAAATTCGTAGTGACCATATCTTGTCCGAAAAGCAGTTTTCTCAATGTCCTCGGCTTTAACCTTCAACTGGTGGTAGCCTGACCTAAGGTCAATCTTGGAAAAGACTCGTGCTCCTCGTAGTTGATCAAGCAAATCATCGATTCTTGGCAATGGGTATTTGTTCTTAATGGTCACCTTATTAAGTTCTCTGTAGTCAATGCAAAGACGAAGGGTGCCGTCCTTTTTCTTAACAAATAGAACGGGTGCTCCCCACGGTGAAGTGCTCGGCCTGACGAATCGCTTATCCAACAATTCCTGTAATTGCGATTTCAGTTCTCTAAGTTCGGCTGGAGCCATTCTGTAGGGTGTTTTGGAGATAGGTTGTGTTCCTGGCAAGACGTCCACAGTAAACTCTATTTCTCTATCGACAAGGTGGCCAGGCAACTCATCCGGAAAGACGTCGGGGAATTCCTCAACAACGGGTATGTCGGCTAACTCAACATTTCCATTCAGATCACTTAGTATACTGCATAAATAACCCTTACATCCTTTTTGGATCAACTTGTAGGCCTTCATGGATGAGATTAAGTAAGGTGGGGGTACTACTCCTTTACCCTGGAAAATGACCTCAGCTTGACTTGGGGTCTTCAATGTGACGTTCTTAGTAACACAATTAATGGATGCATGATTCGCCACTAACCAATCCATTCCCAATATAACATCGAAGTGAGTCATGTTTAATGGCATCAAATCAACTAACAATTCTACACTCTCAATCATAGCAACACACGCCCTATAAATGGATGTTACAATCATATTTCTCCCAGATGGAGTAGACACAGATAATACATAATCAAGGGGCTCTAATTCTCTATCCAACTTCTCGGCGAATATAGTGGACACAAATGAATGCGTAGAACCCGAATCAATCAATACGTATGCATCTTGAGAACAAATTGAGAGGGTACCTGACACTACCGCCTCGGCATTCTGGGCGTCTCCTGGTACTAATGCAAAAACTCTGCCTTGCCTTGCCTGTATTCTCCCGACGTTGTTGTTCTGTGCAGAGCCCGAGGTGTCTCCATCCCTCCTTCCATTGTCAGTCCTTGCTTTCGGGCAGTCCTTCACGCGATGGCCTATCTCGCCGCACTCATAACAAGCTCCTGTTGCCCAACGACAAACCCCGAAATGTAGCTTTCCACAACTCGCGCACATCGGCTTAACATTACCTTCCTGATTTGAGTTGCTGGAACTGTCTGTGCTTATCTTCTTCTTGGTATTGAACGGAACTCGGCGACTATCATAATTCTGTCTCTTCCTCTGACCCTCACCTGAACTCTGGTATCGGTTTAAATTAGCTTCAGCCAGGATGGCCTTGTCCAGTACCCCGGCGTACGTCGGCATATTGAGCATATTGACCCGATCTTGTATCGGTCCACGCAACCCACTTTCGAACTTCCTCGCCTTTCGGTACTCGTCGTCAACCATATGAGGCGCATATCTCGCTAGTTCAGTAAAGGCACGATCGTATTCTGCGACCGTCTTGTTCCCTTGGATCAGATTCTGAAACTCCGTGGTCTTTCGGTCTCGGACGCTGAGGGGAAAATGCTTGTTGTAGAACAACTCCAAAAATTTCGCCCAAGTCAAACCCGGATTGCTTTCTCGGACCATCATCTACCACCTACGAGCATCGTCGTCTAATGTGAATGCTGCCAGAGATACCTTCTGGGCGTCTGTACTGGGAAAAACTTCAAACAACTTCTCCATCTCTAAAACCCATGCCTCGGCTTTCATTGGTTCTATGCCTCCCTGAAATCTCGGCGGTTTCATCTTCTTGAACTCTCTGATTAGAGTTATCGTGTCGTTCCCATACAAAGCTTGCTGCGGAGGCACTTGTGGCACTGGAGGAGGTGGAGCTGCATATCGGCCATTCGTCTGTTCGGCATGCATAGAAGTGGTACCAGTATCCTGCGGCCTAGGTTGTCTCTGCTCACGAACCAAGCCTTCGACTAACCTTTCCAATCTCTCCAACCTGTCTTCCGATCGATCTCGGCCAACCGGGGGTCTACCTCTCCTCATGGTGCTAGGGGGGGGGGGAATGCAAGATGAGACTTTAAAACAGCTGAACAGATAACACATATGCAAGTAACGAGCGTCTAGGCCAAAACGGTGTACACATAGTCAAGTAGCAAGCAATATGATGCAATCTTAACATTCTTCTAAGGGCAATCCTAGGCTCTCTAGGACTCAAGGTGTGTGATTAACGTACTACAAGGATCTTGTGCTCTGATACCAATCTGTCACGCCCCCAAACCGCCCCTAGTAGTTTGGTGCCGTGATGGCCAGTAACCCGAGGTTACCGAAGGCCGTCTTACAAAAATCACACACAATCAGAGTATAAAATATGGGGCTTACAAGTACGGAAGCAATATATATACATATACAAAATCTAAATAGTCCATGAGAGCCGTGCATAAGTCCAATGGAATGTCATACATCAAACATCTTTACAAGTCTTACAATTTAGGTACAGCAAGAATGAGATACAAAACACATCCTGACTAAAAGGCTTCTCAAGCCGACATATGCCAAAACAAACAAAGAACATAAGCCGAGAAGCATAATCTTCAAGACGATGCAAAACGCAAATCCAAAACATGTCGGCTATACGCCCAAAACACATCGGCAATCAAACACATCGGCTATCACGTCTAGGCCTCAATGCCTTCTTGTTCATCACCTACATATATATATAGAGAGGGTGAGCTTGGATACTCAGTGAATGATATTAGAAATAAAGGTTTGCATGATTGATATCCAAGATTTCTTTCAAAACAATACATAGCATACTTTACAATCAAGAGGGAAATCAAGTTCATTGCCGGCCTTTCAAGTTCTTTGGATGTTAATAACATCTACTTATTTCAAGGGGTGATGACATATCAAGACAAGAGTGCAGTTGCATTATAGTCCCCTGCAACTAAGGACTTTCAAGACAAGCTGTGCTGCGAAAGTTTATAGTCCTCTAGCACTAAGGACTGTCAAGACAAGCTGTGCTGCGAAAGTTTAGAGTCCTCTAGCACTAAGGACTGTCAAGACAAGCTGTGCTGCGAAAGTTTAGAGTCCTCTAGCACTAAGGACTGTCAAGACAAGAGTGCAGTTGCATTATAGTCCCCTGCAACTAAGGACTTTCAAGACGAGTCATCAAAACAAGATAGCATTTGATATACAAAATAGGGATAGTCATTCATGCTAGATCAAGTACTTTTCAAAACAAGGCAAAACAAGATTTATCAAAACAAGTGTAACATAGCTTTATTAGAAATACCACTCACATCGTTTCTTCACACGTCGGGGTCGAGACAAGCCCAAGTCCTACAACACATGGCAAAGCCTATTGAATGCGCTTTCAAACAAGTCTCTCATGTACACAAATGTTTTCGGAAAACATGCTGGGCACCAATCAGGTCTAGGCCGAGGTTCCACACCTCCCTGCCGAGGTGTGTTCCCGAGGGCCACATGCAAGGAAAAGAGGTCGGGAACTCTGGGTTTCCCTCTGTTGATGAACATGAAGAACATGAGTGTGAAAACATGAAAAAAATACGAATGTTTGATCATAATCTGCCATCACAAATCTGGGATTTTCGTGCTATGAGTTTGAAAACGTGGACCTGGGTACCCGTAGTTGAAAATCATGCAAGAACAAACACAAAACTTGAGTCTAGGCGAAAAGCTTTCGGATCAAAACAAGACTTTCTTGAAGAACACATGAATGTCATTTTCTCTTTCTAGAATCGAGCTTCAAAACGATGCATGGCTTACAAATCATTTCCAATCATGCAATGCAATAACATAAACATAAAGAACATCATGAGCAGATCAAGAATCTAACCTTGGAACGCGGATCTAACGGTTGGATCTCTAGGAATCAAGCTTGAAGATCTACTTCCTCACTCTAAAACTCTTTCTTCCTCCTAGAGCTTCTCTCTCTACAAGGCAAGTTTATGATACTAAAATGATAGTTTTCTATACCCGGTTCTGGGGTTAACCCTCTGCTGAGACACGTGGCGGCGACTGGTTGGGTTCATCCTGAAAAGGTGGCTGACAGGCCAGACAAAGCATGGTGGAAGGGTGTTCAACAAGCAAAGCGGTATGGGCTTTCTGACAGACTATGACATCGGCCAACAGCAAGGCATATCTAACAAGCTACACGGAGTGGCACTCCGGCAAGGGGTGACATCGGCTAACAAAGACTTCGACAACTAAGGTGACAATGACCTCGGCTAGGAAGGACAACACTTGACTAAGCTGTGCCACATCTTGGCCAAGATGCGCCACACCTCGGCCTAGGTCATACCACTTCCAGGACGAGATCACTTGGTTGCAAGGTAATATCTCGGCTAATGTGGTCAAGGCAAGGACTGAGGTCGACAAGGGGTTTCAAGATACTAATGCTAGACTAAAGATGACCTCGGCATTGGAATAACGTCGGCTAGCATAACTCAGGCAAGGCGTAACCTAAGTTTCACATCAAGGAAGGAATAAGACAAGCATACTACACTTAGACAAATCACAAGGCTTCCAAATCAAGACACGGATCGCATTAGCTCAAGCGAAACAAATCACAACATACACATGCAAGCTAAACAAGTCATAATCATTCCGATGCTCACGAACATGATGAGGACATGAAGTGTGGGTTCCTACAAAAATTGTCAGAAAATTCTATATAAATTCAAAGTAATTTCTTAGTAAATTATTTAGCAAATTACTTTATAACTTCGTAATAAATTCTCAATAAATTACTCGTTAAGCTTTCAATAAATTCTCTATAAATTACATTGTAAATTATCTGTAAATTATGTAATAAATTGTAAATAAATTACTCAGAAAATTTTCAATAAATTCTAAGAAAATTCTGTATAAATTCTGAGTAAATTACTCGGTAAATTCTCAATAAATTCTCTGTAAATTACTCAGTTAATTATCCATAAGTTCTCAAAAAATTCTGAGCCATTTACTTAGTAAATTACTCTGTAAATTCCAAGAAAATAACGCAGTAAATTATCTGTAAATTCTTAGTAAATTATTTAATAAATTCTAAATAAATTACTGAGTAAATTCTCAATAAATTACTCCCTAAATTCTCAGTTAATTAATGAGTGCGTTATTCAGTAATTTATCAGAAAATTACCCGATAAATTCTCTGTAAATTACTCAGTAAATTATTGGTAAATTCTCTGTAAATTACTCAGCAAATTACTCCGTAAATTCTCACTAAATTACTCAGGAAATTTCTCATTAAATTACACGTAAAATTCTCTATAAATTATTCAGCAAATTCTTAGTAATTTATCAGAAAATTCTGAGTAAATTCCCAAAAAATTACAAGAATTTTTTTTGTGAATTAATCAGTAAATTATGAGTAAATTACTAAAAAAAATTGTCAGAAAATTCTATATAAATTCAAAGTAATTTCTTAGTAAATTATTCAGCAAATTACTTCATAAATTCGTAGTAAATTCTCAATAAATTACTCGTTAAGCTTTATATAAATTCTCTATAAATTACATTGTAAATTATCTGTAAATTATTTAATAAATTGTAAATAAATTACTCAGAAAATTTTCAATAAATTCTAAAAAAATTCTGTATAAATTCCGTGTAAATTACTCGGTAAATTCTCAATAAATTCTCTGTAAATTACTCAGTTAATTATCCATAAGTTCTCAAAAATTCTGAGTCAATTACTTAGTAAATTACTCTGTAAATTCCACGAAAATAACGCAGTAAATTATCTGTAAATTCCTAGTAAATTATTTAATAAATTCTAAATAAATTACTGAGTAAATTCTCAATAAATTACTCCCTAAATTGTCAGTAACTTAATGAGTGCGTTATTCAGTAATTTATCAGTAAATTACTCGATAAATTCTCTGTAAATTATTGGAAAATTCTCTGTAAACTACTCAGGAAATTTCTCATTAAATTACACGTAAAATTCTCTATAAATTATTCAGCAAATTCTTAGTAATTTATCAGAAAATTCTAAGTAAATTCCCAAAAAATTACTAGAATTTTTTTTGTGAATTAATCAGTAAATTATGAGTAAATTACCCAAAAAATTGTCAGAAAATTCTATATAAATTCAAAGTAATTTCTTAGTAAATTATTCAGCAAATTACTTCATAAATTCATAGTAAATTCTCAGTAAATTACTCGTTAAGCTTTCAATATATTCTCTATAAATTACATTGTAAATTATCTGTAAATTATTTAATAAATTGTAAATAAATTACTCAGAAAATTTTCAATAAATTCTAAGAAAATTCTGTATAAATTCTGAGTAAATTACTCGGTAAATTCTCAATAAATTCTCTGTAAATTACTCAGTTAATTATCCATAAGTTCTCAAAAAATTCTGAGTCAATTACTTAGTAAATTACTCTGTAAATTCCAAGAAAATAACGCAGTAAATTATTTAATAAATTCTAAATAAGTTACTGAGTAAATTCTCAATAAATTACTCCCTAAATTCTCAGTAAATTAATGAGTGAGTTATTCAGTAATTTATCAGTAAATTATTGGTAAATTCTCTGTAAATTACTCAGTAAATTACTTCATAAATTCTCACTAAATTACTCAGGAAATTTCTCATTGAATTACACATAAAATTCTCTATAAATTATTCAGCAAATTCTTAGTAATTTATTAGAAAATTCTGAGTAAATTCCCAAAAAACTACAAGAATTTTTTTTGTGAATTAATCAGTAAATTATGAGTAAATTACTCAAAAAAATTGTCAGAAAATTCTATATAAATTCAATGTAATTTCTTAGTAAATTATTCAGAAAATTACTTCATAAATTCGTAGTAAATTCTCAATAAATTACTCGTTAAGCTTTCAATAAATTCTCTATAAATTACATTGTAAATTATCTGTAAATTATTTAATAAATTGGAAATAAATTACTCAGAAAAGTTTCAATAAATTCTAAGAAAATTCTGTATAAATTCCGAGTAAATTACTCGGTAAATTCTCAATAAATTCTCTATAAATTACTCAGTTAATTATCCATAAGTTCTCAAAAAATTCTGAGTCAATTACATAGTAAATTACTCTCTAAATTACAAGAAAATAAAGCAGTAAATTATCTGTAAATTCTTAGTAAATTATTTAATAAATTCTAAATAAATTACTGAGTAAATTCTCAATAAATTACTCCCTAAATTCTCAGTAAATTAATGAGTGAGTTATTTAGTAATTTATCAGTAAATTACTCGATAAATTCCCTGTAAATTACTCAGTAAATTACTTCGTAAATTCTCACTAAATTACTCAGGAAATTTCTCATTAAATTACACGTAAAATTCTCTATAAATTATTCAGCAAATTCTTAGTAATTTATCAGAAAATTCTGAGTAAATTCCCAAAAAATTACAAGAATTTTTTTTTGTGAATTAATCAGTAAATTATGAGTAAATTTCTCAAAAAAATTGTCAGAAAATTCTATATAAATTCAAAGTAATTTCTTAGTAAATTATTCAGCAAATTACTTCATAAATTCGTAGTAATTTCTCAATAAATTAGTCGTTAAGCTTTCAATAAATTCTTTATAAATTACATTGTAAATTATCTGTAAATTATTTAATAAATTGTAAATAAATTACTTAAAAAATTTTCAATAAATTCTAAGAAAATTCTGTATAAATTCCGAGTAAATTACTCGGTAAATTCTCAATAAATTCTCTGTAAATTACTCAGTTAATTATCCATAAGTTCTCAAAAAATTTTGAGTCAATTACTTAGTAAATTACTCTGTAAATTCCAAGAAAATAACGCAGTAAATTATTTAATAAATTCTAAATAAGTTACTGAGTAAATTCTCAATAAATTAATCCCTAAATTCTCAGTAAATTAATGAGTGAGTTATTCAGTAATTTATCAGTAAATTATTGGTAAATTCTCTGTAAATTACTCAGTAAATTACTTCGTAAATTCTCACTAAATTAATCAGGAAATTTCTCATTAAATTACGCGTAAAATTCTCTATAATATATTCAACAAATTCTTAGTAATTTATTAGAAAATTCTGAGTAAATTCCCAAAAAACTACAAGAATTTTTTTTGTGAATTAATCAGTAAATTATGAGTAAATTACTCAAAAAAATTGTCAGAAAATTCTATATAAATTCAAAGTAATTTCTTAGTAAATTATTCAAAAAATTACCTCATAAATTCGTAGTAAATTCTCAATAAATTACTCGTTAAGCTTTCAATAAATTCTCTATAAATTACATTGTAAATTATCTGTAAATTACTTAATAAATTGTAAATAAAATTACTTAGAAAATTTTCAATAAATTCTAAGAAAATTCTGTATAAATTCCGAGTAAATTACTCGGTAAATTCTCAATAAATTCTTTGTAAATTACTCAGTTAATTATCCATAAGTTCTCAAAAAATTCTGAGTCAATTACTTAGTAAATTACTCTGTAAATTCGAAGAAAATAACGCAGTAAATTATCTGTAAATTCTTAGTAAATTATTTAATAAATTCTAAATAAATTACTGAGTAAATTCTCAATAAATTACTCCCTAAATTCTCAGTAAATTAATGAGTGAGTTATTCAGTAATTTATCAGTAAATTATTGGTAAATTCTCTGTAAATTACTCAGTAAATTACTTCGTAAATTCTCACTAAATTAATCAGGAAATTTCTCATTAAATTAGGCGTAAAATTCTCTATAAATTATTCAACAAATTCTTAGTAATTTGTTAGAAAATTCTGAGTAAATTCCCAAAAAACTACAAGAATTTTTTTTGTGAATTAATCAGTAAATTATGAGTAAATTACTCAAAAAAATTGTCAGAAAATTCTATATAAATTCAAAGTAATTTCTTAATAAATTATTCAAAAAATTACTTCATAAATTCGTAGTAAATTCTCAATAAATTACTCGTTAAGCTTTCAATAAATTCTCTATAAATTATATTGTAATTTATCTGTAAATTACTTAATAAATTGTAAATAAATTACTCAGAAAATTTTCAATAAATTCTAAGAAAATTCTGTATAAATTCCGAGTAAATTACTCGGTAAATTCTCAATAAATTCTTTGTAAATTACTCAGTTAATTATCCATAAGTTCTCAAAAAATTCTGAGTCAATTACTTAGTAAATTACTCTGTAAATTCCAAGAAAATAACGCAGTAAATTATCTGTAAATTCTTAGTAAATTAGTTAATAAATTCTAAATAAATTACTGAGTAAATTCTCAATAAATTACTCCCTAAATTCTCAGTAAATTAATAAGTGAGTTATTCAGTAATTTATCAGTAAATTACTCGATAAATTCTCTGTAAATTACTCAGTAAATTATTGGTAAATTCTCTGTAAATTACTCAGTAAATTACTTCGTAAATTCTCACTAAATTACTCAAGAAATTTCTCATTAAATTACACGTAAAATTCTCTATAAATTATTCAGCAAATTCTTAGTAATTTATCAGAAAATTCTGAGTAAATTCCCAAAAAATTACAAAATTTTTTTTTGTGAATTAATCAGTAAATTATGAGTAAATTACTCAAAAAATTGTCAGAAAATTCTATATAAATTCAAAGTAATTTCTTAGTAAATTATTCAGCAAATTACTTCATAAATTCGTAGTAAATTCTCAATAAATTACTCGTTAAGCTTTCAATAAATTCTCTATAAATTACATTGTAAATTATTTAATAAATTGTAAATAAATTACTCAGAAAATTTTCAATAAATTCGAAGAAAATTCTGTATAAATTCCGAGTAAATTACTCGGTAAATTCTCAATAAATTCTCTGTAAATTACTCATTTAACTATCCATAAGTTCTCAAAAAATTCTGAGTCAATTACTTAGTAAATTACTCTGTAAATTCGAAGAAAATAACGCAGTAAATTATCTGTAAATTCTTAGTAAATTATTTAATAAATTCTAAATAAATTACTGAGTAAATTCTCAATAAATTACACCCTAAATTCTCAGTAAATTAATGAGTGCGTTATTCAGTAATTTATTAGTAAATTACTCGATAAATTCTCTGTAAATTACTTAGTAAATTATTGGTAAATTCTCTATAAATTACTCTGGAAATTACTTCGTAAATTCTCACTAAATTACTCAGGAAATTTCTCATTAAATTACACGTAAGATTCTCTATAAATTATTCAGCAAATTCTTAGTAATTTATCAAAAAATTCTGAGTAAATTCCCAAAAAATTACAAGAATTTTTTTTGTGAATTAATCAGTAAATTATGAGTAAATTACTCAAAAAAATTGTCAGAAAATTCTATATAAATTCAAAGTAATTTCTTAGTAAATTATTCAGCAAATTACTTCATAAATTCGTAGTAAATTCTCAATAAACTACTCGTTAAGCTTTATATAAATTCTCTATAAATTACATTGTAAATTATCTGTAAATTATTTAATAAATTGTAAATAAATTACTCAGAAAATTTTCAACAAATTCTAAGAAAATTCTGTATAAATTCCGAGTAAATTACTCGGTAAATTCTCAATAAATTCTCTGTAAATTACTCAGTTAATTATCCATAAGTTCTCAAAAAATTCTGAGTCAATTACTTAGTAAATTACTCTATAAATTCCAAGAAAATAACGCAGTAAATTATCTGTAAATTCTTAGTAAATTATTTAATAAATTCTAAATAAATTACTGAGTAAATTCTCAATAAATTACTCCCTAAATTCTCAGTAAATTAATGAGTGAGTTATTCAGTAATTTATCAGTAAATTATTGGTAAATTCTCTGTAAATTACTCAGTAAATTACTTCGTAAATTCTCACTAAATTACTTAGGAAATTTCTCATTAAATTACACGTAAAATTCTCTATAAATTATTCAGCAAATTCTTAGTAATTTATCAGAAAATTCTGAGTAAATTCCCAAAAAATTACAAGAATTTTTTTTGTGAATTAATCAGTAAATTATGAGTAAATTACTCAAAAAATTGTCAGAAAATTCTATATAAATTCAAAGTAATTTCTTAGTAAATTATTCAACAAATTACTTCATAAATTCGTAGTAAATTCTCAATAAATTACTCGTTAAGCTTTCAATAAATTCTCTATAAATTACATTGTAAATTATTTAATAAATTGTAAATAAATTACTCAGAAAATTTTCAATAAATTCGAAGAAAATTCTGTATAAATTCCGAGTAAATTACTCGGTAAATTCTCAATAAATTCTCTGTAAATTACTCATTTAACTATCCATAAGTTCTCAAAAAATTCTGAGTCAATTACTTAGTAAATTACTCTGTAAATTCCAAGAAAATAACGCAGTAAATTATCTGTAAATTCTTAGTAAATTATTTAATAAATTCTAAATAAATTACTGAGTAAATTCTTAATAAATTACTCCCTAAATTCTCAGTAAATTAATGAGTGAGTTATTCAGTAATTTATCAGTAAATTACTCGATAAATTCTCTGTAAATTACTCAGTAAATTATTTGTAAATTCTCTGTAAATTACTCAGTAAATTACTTCGTAAATTCTCAGTAAATTACTCAGGAAATTTCTCATTAAATTACACGTAAAATTCTCTGTAAATTATTCAGCAAATTCTTAGTAATTTAACAAAAAATTCTGAGTAAATTTCCAAAAAATTACAAGAATTTTTTTTGTGAATTAATCAGTAAATTATGAGTAAATTACTCAAAAAATTGTCAGAAAATTTTATATAAATTCAAAGTAATTTCTTAGTAAATTATTCAGCAAATTACTTCATAAATTCGTAGTAAGTTCTCAATAAATTACTCGTTAAGCTTTCAATAAATTCTCTATAAATTACATTGTAAATTATCTGTAAATTATTTAGTAAATTGTAAATAAATTACTCAGAAAATTTTCAAAAAATTCTAAGAAAATTCTGTATAAATTCCGAGTAAATTACTCGGTAAATTCTCAATAAATTCTCTGTAAATTACTCAGTTAATTATCCATAAGTTCTCAAAAAATTCTGAGTGAGTTACTTAGTAAATTACTCTGTAAATTCCAAGAAAATAACACAGTAAATTATCTGTAAATTCTTAGTAAATTATTTAATAAATTCTAAATAAATTACTGAGTAAATTCTCAATAAATTACTCCCTAAATTCTCTGTAAACTAATGAGTGAGTTATTCAGTAATTTATCAGTAAATTACTCAATAAATTCTCTGTAAATTACCCAGTAAATTATTGGTAAATTCTCTGTAAATTACTCAGTAAATTACTTCGTAAATTCTCACTAAATTACTCAGGAAATTTCTCATTAAATTACACGTAAAATTCTCTATAAATTATTGTCACGACCCCAAACCGCCCCTAGTGGTTTGGTGCCGTGATGGCCAGTAATCCGTAATTACCGAATGCCAACTTTCAAAAGCTTAACATAATCAGAGTATAATGAACGGGGCTCACAAATGCGGAAGCAATAAATCAAATACAAGTGGTCCATAAGAGCTGTGCGTAGATCAAATGCAATGTCATTCATCTTACAACTTGAATACAACCAAACAAAATACGTATTACATCTTGATCAAAAGGCTTCTTGAGCCGACATATACAAAATACAACAATTACAAGCCAAGAAGCATGATTTTCAAGACTCGCCGACATGAATACAAAATAAAGCCAACATAAGCACGGATCCAAAACAAGCTTTCAAAACAGTCTAGGCGTCGCCGACGTCCTGCTCATCACCTACATATATATAGAGAGGGTGAGTCTGAATACTCAGTGAATGGTACTAATAATAAAGGTTTTGCATGAATATAGCCGAGGTCCTTCAAAACGAAACACATCAAACTTTATCAAGACGAGGGATGAACCGTATTCATCAATCAAATATTACAGGTATCCAAAGATGCTTACTGACATCGGCAAAACAAGGGATGAACCGTATTCATCATCCAAATATTACAACATCGGCGAAGCAAGGGATGAACCGTATTCATCAATCAAGTATTACAACATCGGCGAAGCAAGGGATGAACCGTATTCATCAATCAAGTACTACAACATCGACGAAGCAAGGGATGAACCGTATTCATCAATCAAGTACTACAACATCGGCGAAGCAAGGGATGAACCGTATTCATCAATCAAGTATCAAGGGCTGTACGATCCGTAATCGTTTAGTCAAAGGTACTGCGAAAGTTTATAGTCCTCCAGCACAAGGGACTGGTGTTACTTAGGCCCGTAGCCCGATTTAACATAGAAATCTTTTCAAGAAAGGACCGTATCCTTTTACACTTAGTACTGCGAAAGTTTAGAGTCCTTCAGTACAAGGGACTTGTGTTACTTAGGCCCGTAGCCCGATTTAACATAGAAATCTTTTCGAGAAAGGACCGTATCCTTTTACACTTAGTACTGCGAAAGTTTAGAGTCCTTCAGTACAAGGGACTGGTGTTACTTAGGCCCGTAGCCCGATTTAACATAGAAATCTTTTCAAGAAAGGACCGTATCCTTTTCAAGATGGCATCAAAACAAGGAGTATACTTGACACATCAAAACAAGAGCTATTCATTCATGCTTAACAAAATACTTTTGTCCAAACAAAGCAAGCAAGATTTATCAAAACAAGTATAACATAGCTTTATCAATAATACCACTCACCTAGTTCTTCAGGTGTAGACTCAAAGCAAGGATCAAGGTCCTATAATCACATGGCAAATCACATTCTCAAAACAAGCTATACCTATATACGAATGATATCGGCATTCTTAACAGATCCAAGTAAACATCAAAGCAAAACATGCTGGGAGTTTAAACACTGCTCTCGTCTCATGAAAACACACTTGGCACCGTCTAGGATTAGGCCGAGGTCCCACACATCCTTGCCGAGGTGTGGTCCCGTTGGCCTCAATCAAAAGCAAAGTCGGGAAAACCTGGGTTTCCCTTTGAATAACATGAAGAATATGACGAATATGATCATGAGAAAGATGAATGCAAGATCAAAACTTGTTACAAAATCTGAGATTTCGTGCCATGAGTTCAAAACATGGACCTGGGTACCCATGCGAGATGGTCATGCAAGAACAAACACAAAACATGATTTTCGTTCCAAACTTTTGATCAAAACGAGACTTTCTTCAAGAACACATGGAAAACCATTTTCTCTTTTCAAAACCAACTTCAAATCGATGCATGACATGCAAAACAGATTCGATCATGCAATGCAGCTAGATGATCAGTAACAACAACCAAAGTAGATCAAGATTCTAACCTCAACACTCGAATCCAACGGTTCAAACCACAAAGATCAAGCTTGGAAGACTTACTCTCACTCAAGAACTCCTCTTCCTTCTCTATAGAGCTTCTCTCTCTAAAGGCAAAGATTTGAGACAAGAAAATGATTTGTTTCAAGGTCTGCCGGCTGTCTTAACAATCAGCTCGGACACGTGGCGCTACCGAGTTGGTTCAACTCAAAAGGTGATTGATAGATAAGACAAGTCTCTGACAAAGCGTATGCAGCAAGCTCGGCAAGATACATCGGCTAAAATCAAGGATCCGGCAATAGGATAACAAAACATCGGCTAGGGAGGATGACACTTGACTAAGCTGTGCCACGCCTTGGCCGGGGTGTGCCACATCTCGGCCTAGGCCATACCTGCCTGCGGACAAGGTTCACTGGGTGCAAAACATCTCGGCAATAAATGCCCGAGGAGAAGATGGGGGTCGACCAAGGGGTTCCAAGACAGTTCTAAGCACAAGGGTTCAAAGGCGAACTAAGCTCAAGAGGACCTCGGCCACATACGCCAAGCAAAGATCAAAATCATGCAAGCAACTTTAAGCGAATCAAGACAAGACAAAACCTTCTAAACAATATAACAAGGCAAGATCATGCATGAATGTATGGAAGTATGACAAGAGTAAGGTGAGGGTTGTTACATCCTACCCCCCTTAAAGAAGTTTGGTCCCCAAACTTAGATTACCTTGTTCTATGAACAACTCTGGATAACGGATTCTCACATCCTCTTCCTTTTCCCACGTGGCTTTTGTGCCATAATGTTCCTTCCATTCGACTTTTACCATTGGTATCGATTTGTTTCTCAACTGCCTCACTTGTCTGTCAATAACCCTTATTGGTTTCTCCTCGTAGCCCAAATCCTCATCAATCGTAATCTCGGAATGATCAATTATATGCAGTGGATCTCGGATGTATTTTCTTAACATTGAAACATGAAACACATTGTGGACTTGGCTCAAATCTGGCGGCAAAGCAAGTCTGTAGGCAACGGGGTTAATTCTCTCAAGAATTTCAAATGACCCAATATAACGCGGTGCTAATTTACCTTTCTTTCCAAATCTGGATACTCCCTTCATCGGTGAAACTTTCAGGAATACATGATTCCCAACTTCGAATTCCAACTCATTCCTTCTCTGGTCGGCGTAGCTCTTTTGTCGGCTCTGGGCAGTTTTAATCCTCTGTTGGATAAGTTTAATCTTTTCTGTTGTCACTTGAATCAATTCGGGACCAAGCAGAGTTCTGTCTCCAACTTCGGTCCAACATATCGGTGACCTACATTTTCTTCCATACAAGGCTTCATACGGCGCCATGCCAATACTGGCTTGATAACTGTTATTGTAAGCGAATTCCACTAAGGGCAAATGTGTTCCCCAACTTCCTTGGAAGTCCAATACACAAAGTCTAAGCATATCTTCAAGCGTCTGAATTGTCCTCTCAGTCTGCCCATCTGTCTGGGGATGAAAAGCTGTACTAAATCTCAGCTCGGCTCCAAAAGCCCTCTGTAAACTCTGCCAAAATCTAGAAACAAATTTAGGATCTCGGTCTGACACGATTGATATCGGTACTCCATGAAGTCTGACTATCTCGTTCACATATAACAAGGCAAGTTGATTGGCGTTGAATGTAGTCTTAACTGGTAGAAAGTGTGCTGACTTAGTTAATCTGTCAATAACAACCCAAATCGAATCCATACCTTTCGGTGTCTTCGGTAAACCAACCACAAAATCCATGGAGATGCGTTCCCATTTCCACTCAGGAATCGGCAAAGGTTGAAGAAGTCCTGCTGGTCTTTGATGTTCTGCTTTCACTTGCTGACAGTGTAAACACTGGGACACGAATTCGGCTATCTCTCTTTTCATATTTGGCCACCAGAAGGTCCGCTTCACATCTTGATACATTTTGGTGTTCCCTGGATGAACAACAAACTTAGAACCGTGAGCTTCCTACAAAATTCTCCTTTTTAACTCTGGGATGTCGACCACACATAACCTTCCTTCAAACTTGAGCTCTTGATTTTCGATGGTATACCCTGGTCTCGGCCTTATGTCAATCTCCTCGGCTATTTTCTTGAGGAAGTTATCCTCCATCTGTCTTGTCTTTACCTCATCGACAATAGTTGGCTCCACTGTTATCACGGTCAAACACGCCAAACTTCCATCTGACTTTCTGCTCAAAGCGTCGGCTACACTGTTAGCTTTACCCGGGTGATATTGAATTTGCATATCATAGTCCTTCAACAACTCAAGCCACCTTCTCTGCCTCAAATTCAATTCCTTCTGTGTGAATAGGTACTTTAGACTCTTATGATCTGTAAAAACTTGACAAGTAGCTCCATACAAATAGTGACGCCAAATCTTTAAAGCAAATACCACGGCCGCCAATTCTAAGTCATGGGTAGGATAGTTTTTCTCATGAGGTTTCAACTGACGAGATGCATAAGCTATAACCTTACCCTTTTGCATTAATACACAACCCAAACCCTTATGCGATGCATCACTATAGATATGAAACTCTTCGTTACCTGATGGTAGCACAAGTACTGGTGCTGTAACTAACCTCGTCTTCAGTTCCTGGAAAGTTAACTCCCGATCTTTAGTCCATTCATACAGTGTTCCCTTCTTAGTCAGTTGCGTCAATGGAATTGCAATCCTTGAGAAATCTTTCACAAACTTTCTGTAATAACCTGCCAAACCCAGAAAACTATGAATCTCGGATACATTAGTCGGTCTCGGCCAATTTACTACGGCTTCAATTTTGCTAGGATCAACTGAGATACCCTCTTCGTTAATCACATGACCCAAAAATGAAATGGTAGAAAGCCAAAACTCACACTTGTTAAACTTCGCATACAATTTCCGTTCTCTCAAAATCTGTAAGGCAAGTCTCAAATGATTTTCATGTTCAGTTTCGCTCTTGGAATAGATCAATATATCATCAATGAAAACAACTACAAACTCATCTAAATACGGTTTGAAGATTCTGTTCATTAAATCCATAAATGTAGCAGGGGCATTGGTTACTCCAAAAGGCATTACTAAAAACTCGTAGTGGCCATATCTTGTTCGAAAAGCAGTCTTCTCAACATCCTCGGCTTTAACTTTAAGCTGATGGTAACCAGACCTAAGGTCGATCTTAGAAAAGACTCGTGCTCCCTGTAATTGGTCAAGCAGATCATCAATCCTAGGTAATGGGTACTTGTTCTTGATGGTAACCTTATTAAGTTCTCTATAGTCAATACAAAGACGGAGTGTGCCATCCTTCTTCTTAACAAATAAAACAGGTGCTCCCCATGGTGAAGTGCTCGGCCTAATAAATCCCTTATCTAACAACTCTTGCAATTGCAGTTTCAATTCTCTAAGTTCAGCTGGGGCCATCCTATAAGGTGTTTTGGAGATCGGCTGTGTTCCCGACATGATGTCAACAGTAAACTCTATTTCCCTATCGGTCAGGTGGCCAGGCAATTCATTTGGAAAGACGTCGGGGAAATTATTAACAACTGGGATGTCGGCTAAATTAACATTTCCATTCTGATCACTCAATATACTACACAAGTAGCCTCGGCACCCCTTCTGAATTAATTTACAGGCCTTAATGGACGAAATCAAGTAAGGTGGGGGCACTACCCCTTTACCCTGGAAAATAATCTCGGCTAGGTTTGGGGGTCTCAAAGTGACACTTTTCGAAACACAATTAATAGATGCATCGTTTGCGACTAACCAGTCCATTCCCAGTATAATATCAAAATGAGCTATGTCTAGAGGCATTAGATCTACTAACAATTTAACATTCTTAATCACAACAACACAAGCTCTGTAAATGGATGCAACAATCATAGGTCTCCCAGATGGAGTAGATACAGACAACACATAATCAAGGGGCTCTAGTTCTTTATTAATTTTCTCGGCAAACTTAGTAGATATAAACGAATGAGTAGAACCCGAATCAATCAACACATAAGCATCTTGGGAGCAAATTAGGAGTATACCTGACACTACTGCCTCAGCATTCTGAGTGTCTCCTGGTACTAACGCAAACACTCTGCCCTGTCTCATCTGTCCTTTTCCAGTATTTCCCTTCTGAACGGAACCCGAGGTATTCTCACCCTTCTTGTTGTTATCAGCTTTTGTCTTGGGGCAATCTCTTACATAATGGCCCATCTCGCCACATTCATAGCAGGCTCCAGACGTCCGTCGACAGATCCCGAAATGTTGCTTTCCACAGTCCGAACACGTCGGCTTAGCACTCCCTTCCTGCCTTAGGTTACTACTACTGCCCATGTTCGTTCTCTTCTTGGTGCCCGGCTGTCCTCGGCGATTGTCATAGTTCTGCCTTTTTCGGTGGTTCTCTCCCGAACTCTGGTATCGAGTCAAATTAGCTTCGGCCTGAATGGCTTTGTCCAATACTTCGGCATAAGTCGGCATATCGAGCAAACTAACCCGGTCTTGAATCGGTCCACGAAGCCCACACTCGAACTTCCTGGCCTTCATATATTCATCGTTGGCCATGTGAGGTACAAACCTCACCAATTCAGTGAAAGTGCGTTCATATTCCGCCACTGTTCTATTGCCTTGCGTCAGAGTATGAAATTCGGTAGCCTTGCGGTTTCGAACACTTAGGGGAAAATGTTTCTTGTAGAACAACTCTAAAAATCGGGTCCAGGTCAAATCTGGATTGCTCCCTCTAACCATCATCCACCACCTGCGGGCGTCATCGTCTAATGTGAATGCTGCCAACGTCACCTTCTGAGCGTCGGTGCTAGGGAAGATCTCGAACAACTTTTCCATTTCCAAAACCCATGCCTCAGCCTTCATCGGCTCTACACCCCCAGAGAATCTCGGTGGTCTCATTTTCTTGAACTCCCTGATCAAAGCTATCGTGCCATCCCCATATAAGGCTGGTTGTGGGGGAACCTGCGGCACTGGAGGAGGTGGAGGTGGAACTAAATTTCGGCCGTTGGTCTGCTCGGCCTGAGTCGACGTAGCACTAGCAAACTGCTGTCTGGTTTGCCTCAACTCGCGGGCCAAACCTTCAACTAATCTTTCCAATCTGTCCATTCTATCTTCGGGCTGATCTCGGCCAATTGGAGGTCTCCCTCTCCTCATGATGCTATGAGCGTGCAAAGTATGACTTTAAAACAATTAAGCAAATAACCCCGTAGGCAAGCAACAAATAAGCATATCAAGACAATGCACATCACACTCAAACAACAAATACCGTGATGCAACCCTAACATCTTCCTAAGGGGAAAACCTATGCTCTTTAGGACTCAAGTGTGTGAATAGCATATACCGAGGAACTTGTGCTCTGATACCATTCTGTCACGACCCCAAACCGCCCCTAGTGGTTTGGTGTCGTGATGGCCAGTAATCCGTAATTACCGAAGGCCAACTTTTAAAAGCTTAACATAATCAGAGTATAACGAACGGGGCTCACAAATGCGGAAGCAATAAATCAAATACAAGTGGTCCATAAGAGCTGTGCGTAGATCAAATGCAATGTCATTCATCTTACAACTTGAATACAACCAAACAAAATACGTATTACATCTTGATCAAAAGGCTTCTTGAGCCGACATATACAAAATACAACAATTACAAGCCAAGAAGCATGATTTTCAAGACTCGCCGACATGAATACAAAATAAAGCCGACATAAGCACGGATCCAAAACAAGATTTCAAAACAGTCTAGGCGTCGCCGACGTCCTGCTCATCACCTACATATATATAGAGAGGGTGAGTCTGAATACTCAGTGAATGGTACTAATAATAAAGGTTTTGCATGAATATAGCCGAGGTCCTTCAAAACGAAACACATCAAACTTTATCAAGACGAGGGATGAACCGTATTCATCAATCAAATATTACAGGTATCCAAAGATGCTTACTGACATCGGCAAAACAAGGGATGAACCGTATTCATCATCCAAATATTACAACATCGGCGAAGCAAGGGATGAACCGTATTCATCAATCAAGTATTACAACATCGGCGAAGCAAGGGATGAACCGTATTCATCAATCAAGTATTACAACATCGGCGAAGCAAGGGATGAACCGTATTCATCAATCAAGTACTACAACATCGGCGAAGCAAGGGATGAACCGTATTCATCAATCAAGTACTACAACATCGGCGAAGCAAGGGATGAACCGTATTCATCAATCAAGTATCAAGGGCTGTACGATCCGTAATCGTTTAGTCAAAGGTACTGCGAAAGTTTATAGTCCTCCAGCACAAGGGACTGGTGTTACTTAGGCTCGTAGCCCGATTTAACATAGAAATCTTTTCAAGAAAGGACCGTATCCTTTTACACTTAGTACTGCGAAAGTTTAGAGTCCTTCAGTACAAGGGACTTGTGTTACTTAGGCCCGTAGCCCGATTTAACATAGAAATCTTTTCGAGAAAGGACCGTATCCTTTTACACTTAGTACTGCGAAAGTTTAGAGTCCTTCAGTACAAGGGACTGGTGTTACTTAGGCCCGTAGCCCGATTTAACATAGAAATCTTTTCAAGAAAGGACCGTATCCTTTTCAAGATGGCATCAAAACAAGGAGTATACTTGACACATCAAAACAAGAGCTATTCATTCATGCTTAACAAAATACTTTTGTCCAAACAAAGCAAGCAAGATTTATCAAAACAAGTATAACATAGCTTTATCAATAATACCACTCACCTAGTTCTTCAGGTGTAGACTCAAAGCAAGGATCAAGGTTGTAAGAACCCACATTTTTCATCTTAATCATGTTCATGAGCATCTGTATGATTATGGTTTGTTAAGCTTGCATGTGTATGTTCGTGACTAGTCCTGCTTAAGTGAGTGAGATCCATGCCTTGATTTGATACCTTTGTGATTTGTCTAAGTGTTATGTGCTTGTCTAAGTTATGATTAGCCGATGTTATTCCAAGCCGAGGTCATCCTCAGTCTAGAAGTGTCTTGGAACCCCTTGTTGACCTCCGTCCTTGCCTTGACACATTAGCCGAGATGTTACCCTGCACCCAAGCGATCTCGTCCTGGAGTGGTACGACCTAGGCCGAGGTGTGGCGCATCTAGGCCAAGATGTGGCACAGCTTAGTCAAGTGTTGTCCTTCCTAGCCGGGGTCATTGTCCCCTTAGTGCCGAAGTCCTTTTGTTAGCCGATGTCACCCCTTGCCGGAGTGCCATTCCGTGTAGCTTGTTAAATACGACTTGTTATTAGCCGATGTCATTGCCTTGTCAGGAAGCCCATACCGTTTTGCTTGTTGAACACCCTTTCACCATGCTTTGTCCAGTCTGTCAGCCACCTTTTCAGGGTGAACCCAACCAGTCGCCGCCACGTGTCCCAGTAGAGGGATTGAGCACAGAACCGAGTGAGAACACTCGTCATTTTAGTGTCATAACCTTGCCTTGTAGAGAGAGAAGCTCTAGGAGGAAGAAGGAGTTCTAGAGTGAGAAAGTAAGTCTTCAAGCTTGATTCCTTGAGATCAAACCGTTAGATTCGTGTTCTAAGGTTAGATTCTTGATCTGCTCATAATGTTCTTTATGTTCATGATATTGCATTGCATGATCGGATATGATTTGTAAGCCATGCATCGTCTTGAAATTCGGGTTTAGAAAGAGAAAATGACATTCATGTGTTCTTCAAGAAAAGTCATGTTTTGATCCGAAAGCTTTTTGCCTAGACTCATGTTTTGTGTTTGTTCTTGCATGATTTTCAACTATGGGTACCCAGGTCCATGTTTTCAAACCCGTAACATGAAAATCCCAGATTTGTGATAACAGATTGTGATCGAACATTCATATTTTTCCATGTTTTCATACTCATGTTCTTCATATTCGTCAGCAGAGGGAAACCCAGAGTTTCCCGACCTCTTTTCCTTGCATGTGGCCCTCGGGAACACACCTCGGCGAGGAGGTGTGGAACCTCGGCCTAGACCTGGTTGGTGCCCAGCATGTTTTCCGAAAATCATCTGTGTACTTAAGAGACTTGTTTGAAGGTGCATTCAATAGGCTTTGCCATGTGTTTGTAGGACTTGGGCTTGTCTCGACCCCCGACGTGTGAAGAACTATGTGAGTGGTATTTTTAATAAAGCTATGTTATACTTGTTTTCATAAATCTCGTCTTGCCTTGTTTTGAAAAGTACTTGATCTAGCATGAATGACTGTCCCTACTTGTATATTAAGCACTATCTTGTTTTGATGACATGTCTTGAAAGTCCTTAGCTGTAGGGGACTATAATGCAACTGCACTCTTGTCTTGAAAGTCCTTAGCTGCAGGGGACTATAATGCAACTGCACTCTTGTCTTGAAAGTCCTTAGCTGCAGGGGACTATAATGCAACTGCACTCTTGTCTTGAAAGTCCTTAGCTGCAGGGGACTATAATGCAACTGCACTCTTGTCTTGATATGTCATCGCACTTGTAATATGTAGATGTAATAACATCCAAAGAACTTGAAAGGCCGGCAATGAGCTTGATTTCCCTCTTGATTGTAAAGTATGCTATGTATTGTTTTGAAAGAAATCTTGGATATCAATCATGCAAAACCTTTATTTCTAATATCATTCACTGAGTACCCAAGCTCACCCTCTCTATATATATGTAGGTGATGAGCAAGAAGGCATTGAGGCCTAGACGTGTAGCCGATGTGTTTTTGGGTGCTTTGCCGACGTGTTTTGGATTAGCATTTTACACCATCTTGAAGATCATGCTTCTTGGCTTATTTTTCATTTGTACTTGTATATGTCGGCTTGAGAAGCCTTTTGGTCAAGATGTGTTTTGTATCTCATTTCCTTATTGTATTTAAGTTGTAAGACTTTGTAAGAATGTATGCCATTTCACTGGACTTAAGCACGGCTCTCATGGACTATTTAGTTTCGGTATCTGTATATATGTTACTTCCGCACTTGTAAGCCCCATATTTTATACTCTGATTGTGTGTGATTCTTGTAAGTCGGCCTTCGGTAATCTCGGATTACTGGCCATCACGGCACCAAACTACTAGGGGCGGTTTGGGGGCGTGACAGAATGGTATCAGAGCATGAGATCCTTATAGTACGTTAATCACCCGCCTTGAGTCCTAAAGAGCCTAGGATTTTCCTTAGAATGACGTTAGGATTGCATCATATTACTTGCTACTTGACTACGTGTGCATCATTTCGGCATAGACGTTTGTTACTTGTATACGTATTATCTGTTCAGTTATTTTTAAAGTTCATCTTGCATCCTCCTAGCATCATGAGGAGAGGTAGACCTCCGGTTGGCCGAGATCGTTCAGAAGATAGATTGGAGAGATTGGAAAGGTTAGTCGAAGGCTTGGTTCGTGAGCAGAGACAACCTAGGCCACAGGATACTGGTACGACTTCCATGCAGGCCGAACAGACGAATGGCCGTTATACAGCTCCACCCCCTCCAGTACCGCAAGTGCCTCTACCACAAGCTTTTTATGGGAACGACACGATAACTCTGATCAGAGAGTTCAAGAAGATGAAACCGCCAAGATTCCAAGGGGGCATAGAACCAATGAAATCCGAGGCGTGGGTTTTAGAGATGGAGAAGTTGTTTGAGATCTTCCCCAGTACAGACGCTCAGAAGGTATCCCTGGCAGCATTCACATTAGACGACGATGCTCGTAGGTGGTGGATGATGGTCCGAGAAAGCAATCCGGGTTTAACTTGGGCAAAATTTTTAGAGTTATTCTACAACAAGCATTTCCCCCTTAGCGTCCGAGACCGAAAAACCACGGAGTTTCAGAATCTGATGCAAGGGAACAAGACAGTCGCAGAATACGATCGTGCCTTTACTGAACTGGCGAGATATGCGCCTCATATGGTTGACGACGAATACCGAAAGGCGAGGAAGTTCGAAAGTGGGTTACGTGGACCGATACAAGACCGGGTCAATATGCTCAATATGCCGACATACGCCGGAGTACTGGACAAGGCCATCTTGGCTGAAGCTAATTTAAATCGATACCAGAATTCAGGCGAGGGTCAGAGGAAGAGACAGAATTATGATAATCGCCGAGTTCCTTTCAACGCCAAGAAGAGAATGAGCACAGACAGTTCCAGCAACTCAAATCAGGAAGGTAACGCCAAGCCGGTGTGCGCGAGCTGTGGAAAGCTACATTTCGGGGTTTGTCGTTGGGCAACAGGAGCTTGCTATGAGTGTGGCGAGATAGGCCATCGCGTGAAGGACTGCCCGAAAGCAAGGACCGATGATGGGAAGAGGAGTGGAAGCACCTCGGGCTCTGCACAGAAGAATAACATTGGGGGAATACAGGCGAGGCAGGGCAGAGTTTTCGCATTAGTACCAGGAGACGCCCAGAATGCTGAAGCAGTGGTGTCAGGTACCATTTCAATTTGTTCTCAAGATGCATACGTATTGATTGATTCGGGTTCTACGCATTCATTTGTGTCCACTATATTTGCCGAGAAGTTGAGTAGAGAATTAGAACCCCTTGACTACATATTATCTGTGTCTACTCCATCTGGGAGAAATATGATTGTTACATCCATTTATAGGGCATGTATTGTTATAATTGAGGGTGTAGAGTTGTTAGTTGATTTGATGCCATTAAGCATGACCCACTTTGATGTCATATTGGGAATGGATTGGTTAGTAGCGAACCATGCATCCATTAACTGTGTTACTAAGAGCGTCACATTGAAGACCCCAAATCTAGCCGAGGTCATTTTCCAGGGTAAAGGAGTAGTACCCCCACCTTACTTAATCTCATCCATGAAGGCCTACAAGTTGATCCAAAAGGGATGTCAGGGTTATTTGTGCAGTATACTAAGTGATTCGAATGGAAGTGTTGAGTTAGCCGACATACCCGTGGTTGAGGAATTCCCCGATGTCTTTCCGAATGAGTTGCCTGGCCACCTTGTCGATAAGGAAATAGAGTTTACTGTGGACGTCTTGTCAGGAACACAACCTATCTCCAAAACACCCTACAGAATGGCCCCAGCCGAACTTAGAGAACTGAAATTGCAACTACAAGAATTGTTGGATAAGGGATTTATCAGGCCGAGCACTTCACCATGGGGGGCACCCGTTCTGTTTGTTAAGAAAAAGGATGGCACACTTCGCCTTTGCATCGACTACAGAGAGCTTAATAAGGTGACCATTAAGAATAAGTATCCATTGCCAAGGATTGATGATTTGCTTGATCAACTACGAGGGGCACGAGTCTTTTCCAAGATTGACCTTAGGTCAGGCTACCACTAGTTGAAGGTTAAAGCCGAGGACATCGAGAAAACTGCTTTTCGGACAAGATATGGCCACTACGAATTTTTGGTAATGCCCTTCGGAGTAACCAACGCCCCAGCAGCATTCATGGACTTAATGAACAGAGTCTTTAAGCCATACCTAGATGAGTTTGTCATTATTTTTATCGACGGCATATTGATCTATTCCGGGAGTACGAGCGAGCACGAGAACCATCTGAGACTTGCCCTGCAGACCTTAAGGGATAAAAAGTTGTACGCCAAGTTAAGTAAATGCGAGTTTTGGCTTTCCAGCATTTCATTTCTAGGGCATGTGATTAATGAAGACGGTATATCAGTTGACCCCAGTAAGATCGAAGCCATTGTGAATTGGCCGACGCCGACCAACGTGTCCGAGGTTCGTAGTTTTCTGGGTTTGGCAGGTTATTACAGAAAGTTTGTGAAGGATTTCTCGAGGATTGCAGTGCCATTGACACAACTAACTAAGAAGGGAGCAGCTTATGAATGGACCCATGAAAGAGAATCAGCCTTCCGGGAGCTGAAGACGAGGTTAGTTACAGCACCAGTTCTCATACTACCATCGGCTAATGAGGAATTTCAGATTTACAGTGATGCTTCACATAAGGGTTTGGGTTGCGTGTTAATGCAAGAAGGTAAAGTCATAGCGTACGCGTCTCGTCAGTTGAAGCCCAATGAAAAGAATTATCCTACCCATGATCTGGAGCTAGCTGCCGTGGTTTTTGCTTTGAAGATATGGCGTCATTACTTGTATGGAACATCTTGCCAAGTTTTCACCGACCACAAGAGTCTGAAGTACTTGTTCACTCAGAAAGAGTTAAATATGAGGCAGAGAAGATGGCTCGAGCTACTGAAGGATTATGACATGCAGATTCAGTACCACCCAGGTAAGGCAAATTCCGTAGCCGACGCATTGAGCAGGAAGTCAGTTGGAAGTTTGGCGTGCCTGACAGCGGTTTCGGTGGAACCGACCATTATTGAGGAAGCGAAGACCAGACAGAGGGAGGATAAATTCCTCAAGAAGGTAATTGATGAATTCGTCACCAAGCCGAGGCCGGGATACACTATGGAGAATCAAGTGCTTAAGTTTGAAGGGAGATTGTGTGTAGCTGACGTACCAGAGTTGAAAAGGAAGATTTTGCAGGAGGCCCATAGTTCCAAGTTTGCCATTCATCCAGGGAGCACCAAGATGTATCAAGACGTAAAGCGGACCTTTTGGTGGCCAAACATGAAAAGAGAGATAGCCGAGTTTGTATTTCAGTGCCTGAGTTGTCAGCAAGTGAAGGCAGAACACTAGAGACCGGCATGACTTCTTCAACCCTTGTCAATTCCTGAATGGAAATGGGAGCACATCTCCATGGATTTCGTAGTGGGTTTGCCGAGGACGCAAAGAGGTATGGATTCCATTTGGGTTATAGTCGACAGATTTACTAAGTCAGCTCACTTCCTGCCTGTCAAGACTACAATCAATGCCGACCGACTTGCCGAATTGTACATAAATGAGATCGTTAGGCTTCATGGTGTGCCAATGTCCATTGTGTCAGACCGAGATCTGAAGTTCGTTTCTAGATTTTGGTAGAGTCTACAAGGAGCCTTGGGAACAGAGTTGAGATTTAGCACAGCCTTTCACCCCCAGACCGACGGGCAAACGGAGAGGATGATCCAAACACTCGAAGACATGCTCAGACTATGCGTATTGGATTTCCAAGGAAGCTGGGAATCGCATTTGCCATTAGTGGAATTCGCGTACAACAACAGTTATCAAGCCAGCATAGGCATGGCGCCGTATGAAGCTTTGTATGGAAGGAAGTGCAGATCGCCGATTTGTTGGACCGAGGTAGGAGACAAAGCTCTAATTGGCCCCGAGTTGATTCAGGTGACAACTGAAAAGATCAAACTCATTCAGCAGAGGATTAAAACCGCACAGAGTCGACAGAAGTGTTATGCCGACCAAAGAAGGAGGGAGTTAGAATTTGAAATTGGGGATCATGTATTTCTGAAGGTCTCACCGATGACAGGAGTTTCGAGGTTTGGGAAGAAGGGTAAACTTGCACCCCGGTATATTGGGCCGTTTGAAATTCTTGAGAAAGTTAACACCGTTGCTTACAGACTCGCTTTGCCACCAGGTTTGAGCCAAGTCCACAGCGTGTTCCATGTTTCGATGCTGAGAAAATATATCCGAGACCCACTGCATGTAATAGATTACTCCGGGGTTGTAGTCAATGAAAACCTGGGCTACGAAGAGAAGCCGATGAGAATTATCGACAGACAAGTGAGACAGTTGAGAAACAAGTCGATATCAATGGTGAAAATCGAATGGGAGAAACATTATGGCAAGGAGGCCACGTGGGAAAAGGAGGAAGAAATGAAAATTTGTTATCCGGAGTTATTTGTAGGACAAGGTAACTTAAGTTTGGGGACCAAACTTCTTTAAGGAGGGTAGACTGTAAGAACCCACATTTTTCATCTTAATCATGTTCATGAGCATCTGTATGATTATAGTTTGTTAAGCTTGCATGTGTATGTTCGTGACTAGTCCTGCTTAAGTGAGTGAGATCCATGCCTTGATTTGATACCTTTGTGATTTGTCTAAGTGTTATGTGCTTGTCTAAGTTATGATTAGCCGATGTTATTCCAAGCCGAGGTCATCCTCAGTCTAGAAGTGTCTTGGAACCCCTTGTTGACCTCCGTCCTTGCCTTGACACATTAGCCGAGATGTTACCCTGCACCCAAGCGATCTCGTCCTGGAGTGGTACGACCTAGGCCGAGGTGTGGCGCATCTAGGCCAAGATGTGGCACAGCTTAGTCAAGTGTTGTCCTTCCTAGCCGGGGTCATTGTCCCCTTAGTGCCGAAGTCCTTTTGTTAGCCGATGTCACCCCTTGCCGGAGTGCCATTCCGTGTAGCTTGTTAAATACGACTTGTTATTAGCCGATGTCATTGCCTTGTCAGGAAGCCCATACCGTTTTGCTTGTTGAACACCCTTTCACCATGCTTTGTCCAGTCTGTCAGCCACCTTTTCAGGGTGAACCCAACCAGTCGCCGCCACGTGTCCCAGCAGAGGGATTGAGCACAGAACCGAGTGAGAACACTCGTCATTTTAGTGTCATAACCTTGCCTTGTAGAGAGAGAAGCTCTAGGAGGAAGAAGGAGTTCTAGAGTGAGAAAGTAAGTCTTCAAGCTTGATTCCTTGAGATCAAACCGTTAGATTCGTGTTCTAAGGTTAGATTCTTGATCTGCTCATAATGTTCTTTATGTTCATGATATTGCATTGCATGATCGGATATGATTTGTAAGCCATGCATCGTCTTGAAATTCGGTTTTAGAAAGAGAAAATGACATTCATGTGTTCTTCAAGAAAAGTCATGTTTTGATCCGAAAGCTTTTTGCCTAGACTCATGTTTTGTGTTTGTTCTTGCATGATTTTCAACTATGGGTACCCAGGTCCATGTTTTCAAACCCGTAACATGAAAATCCCAGATTTGTGATAACAGATTGTGATCGAACATTCATATTTTTCCATGTTTTCATACTCATGTTCTTCATATTCGTCAGCAGAGGGAAACCCAGAGTTTCCCGACCTCTTTTCCTTGCATGTGGCCCTCGGGAACACACCTCGGCGAGGAGGTGTGGAACCTCGGCCTAGACCTGGTTGGTGCCCAGCATGTTTTCCGAAAATCATCTGTGTACTTAAGAGACTTGTTTGAAGGTGCATTCAATAGGCTTTGCCATGTGTTTGTAGGACTTGGGCTTGTCTCGACCCCCGACGTGTGAAGAACTATGTGAGTGGTATTTTTAATAAAGCTATGTTATACTTGTTTTCATAAATCTCGTCTTGCCTTGTTTTGAAAAGTACTTGATCTAGCATGAATGACTGTCCCTACTTGTATATTAAGCACTATCTTGTTTTGATGACATGTCTTGAAAGTCCTTAGCTGCAGGGGACTATAATGCAACTGCACTCTTGTCTTGAAAGTCCTTAGCTGCAGGGGACTATAATGCAACTGCACTCTTGTCTTGATATGTCATCGCACTTGTAATATGTAGATGTAATAACATCCAAAGAACTTGAAAGGCCGGCAATGAGCTTGATTTCCCTCTTGATTGTAAAGTATGCTATGTATTGTTTTGAAAGAAATCTTGGATATCAATCATGCAAAACCTTTATTTCTAATATCATTCACTGAGTACCCAAGCTCACCCTCTCTATATATATGTAGGTGATGAGCAAGAAGGCATTGAGGCCTAGACGTGTAGCCGATGTGTTTTTGGGTGCTTTGCCGACGTGTTTTGGATTAGCATTTTACACCATCTTGAAGATCATGCTTCTTGGCTTATTTTTCATTTGTACTTGTATATGTCGGCTTGAGAAGCCTTTTGGTCAAGATGTGTTTTGTATCTCATTTCCTTATTGTATTTAAGTTGTAAGACTTTGTAAGAATGTATGCCATTTCACTGGACTTAAGCACGGCTCTCATGGACTATTTAGTTTCGGTATCTGTATATATGTTACTTCCGCACTTGTAAGCCCCATATTTTATACTCTGATTGTGTGTGATTCTTGTAAGTCGGCCTTCGGTAATCTCGGATTACTGGCCATCACGGCACCAAACTACTAGGGGCGGTTTGGGGGCGTGACAGAATGGTATCAGAGCATGAGATCCTTATAGTACGTTAATCACCCGCCTTGAGTCCTAAAGAGCCTAGGATTTTCCTTAGAATGACGTTAGGATTGCATCATATTACTTGCTACTTGACTACGTGTGCATCATTTCGGCATAGACGTTTGTTACTTGTATACGTATTATCTGTTCATTTATTTTTAAAGTTCATCTTGCATCCTCCTAGCATCATGAGGAGAGGTAGTTTCTGAGTAAATTCAAAAAAAATTAATTAATCAGTAAATTATGAGTAAATTACTCAAAAAATTGTCTAAAAATTCTATATAAATTCAAAGTAATTTCTTAGTAAATTATTCAGCACATTACTTCATAAATTCGTAGTAAATTCTCAATAAATTGCTCGTTAAGCTTTCAATAATTTCTCTATAAATTACATTGTAAATTGTCTGTAAATTATTTAATAAATTGTAAATAAATTACTCAGAAAATTTTCAATAAATTCTAAGAAAATTCTGTATAAATTTCGAGTAAATTACTCGGTAAATTCTCAATAAATTCTCTGTAAATTACTCAGTTAATTATCCATAAGTACTCAAAAAATTCTGAGTCAATTACTTAGGAAATTACTCAAAATTATTAGAAAATTACTCTGTAAATTGCATGAAAATAACGCAGTAAATTATCTGTAAATTCTTAGTAAATTATTTAATAAATTCTAAATAAATTACTGAGTAAATTCTCAATAAATTACTCCCTAAATTCTCAGTAAATTACAAGTAAATTAATGGGTGAGTTATTCAGTAATTTATCAGTAAATTACTCGATAAATTCTCTGTAAATTACTCAGTGAATTACTTCGTAAATTCTTACTAAATTACTCAGGAAATTTCTCATTAAATTACACGTAAAATTCTCTATAAATTATTCGGCTAATTCTTAGTAATTTATCAGAAAATTCTGAGTAAATTCACAAAAAATTACAAGAATTTTTTTTGTGAATTAATCAGTAAATTATGAGTAAATTACTCAAAAAATTGTCAGAAAATTCTATATAAATTCAAAGTAATTTCTTAGTAAATTATTCAGCAAATTACTTCATAAATTCGTAGTAAATTCTCAATAAATTACTCGTTAAGCTTTCCATAAATTCTCTATAAATTACATTGCAAATTATCTGTAAATTATTTAATAAATTGTAAATAAATTACTCAGAAAATTTTCAATAAATTCTAAGAAAATTCTGTATAAATTCCGAGTAAATTACTCGGTAAATTCTCAATAAATTCTCTGTAAATTACTCACTTAATTATCCATAAGTTCTCAAAAAATTCTGAGTCAATTACTTAGTAAATTACTCTGTAAATTCCAAGAAAATAATGCAGTAAATTATCTGTAAATTCTGAGTAAATTATTTAATAAATTCTAATTAAATTACTGAGTAAATTCTCAAAAAATTACTCCCTAAATTCTCAGTAAATTACAAGTAAATTAATGAGTGAGTTATTCAGTAATTTATCAGTAAATTACTCGATAAATTCTCTGTAAATTACTTAGTAAATTATTGGTAAATTCTCTGTAAATTACTCAGTAAATTACTTCGTAAATTCTCACTAAATTACTCAGGAAATTTCTCATTAAATTACACGTAAAATTCTCTATAAATTATTCAGCAAATTCTTAGTAATTTATCAGAAAATTCTGAGTAAATTCCCAAAAAATTACAAGAATTTTTTTTGTCAATTAATCAGTAAATTGTGAGTAAACTACTCAAAAAATTGTCAGAAAATTCTATATAAATTCAAAGTAATTTCTTAGTAAATTATTCAGCAAATTACTTCATAAATTCGTAGTAAATTCTCAATAAATTACTCGTTAAGCTTTCAAGAAATTCTCTATAAATTACATTGTAAATTATCTGTAAATTATTTAATAAATTACTCAGAAAATTTTCAATAAATTCTAAGAAAATTTTGTATAAATTCCGAGTAAATTACTCGGTAAATTCTCAATAAATTCTCTATAAATTATCCATAAGTTCTCAACAAATTCTGAGTCAATTACTTAGTAAATTACTCTGTAAATTCCAAGAAAATAACGCAGTAAATTATCTGTAAATTCTTAGTAAATTATTTAATAAATTCAAAATAAATTACTGAGTAAATTCTCAATAAATTACTCACTAAATTCTCAGTAAATTACAAGTAAATTAATGAGTGAGTTATTCAGTATTTTATCAGTAAATTACTCCATAAATTCTCTGTAAATTACTCAGTAAATTATTGGTAAATTCTCTGTAAATTACTCGGTAAATTACTTCGTAAATTCTCACTAAATTACTCAGGAAATTTCTCATTAAATTACACGTTAAATTCTCTATAAATTATTCACCAAATTCTTAGTAATTTATCAGAAAATTCTGAGTAAATTCCCAAAAAATTACAAGAATTTTTTTTGTGAATTAATCAGTAAATTATGAGTAAATTACTCAAAAAATTGTCAGAAAATTCTATATAAATTCAAAGTAATTTCTTAGTAAAATTTTTCAGCAAATTACTTCATAAATTCGTAGTAAATTCTCAATAAATTACTCGTTAAGCTTTCAATAAATTCTCTATAAATTACATTGTAAATTACCTGTAAATTATTTAATAAATTGTAAATAAATTACTCAAAAAAATTTCAATAAATTCTAAGAAAATTCTGTATAAATTCCGAGTAAATTACTCGGTAAATTCTCAATAAATTCTCTGTAAATTACTCAGTTAATTATCCATAAGTTCTCAAAAAATTCTGAGTCAATTACTTAGTAAATTACTCTGTAAATTCCAAGAAAATAACGCAGTGAATTGTCTGTAAATTCTTAGTAAATTATTTAATAAATTCTAATTAAATTACTGAGTAAATTCTCAACAAATTAGTCCCTAAATTCTCAGTAAATTACAAGTAAATTAATGAGTGGGTTATTCAGTAATTTATCAGTAAATTACTCGATAAATTCTCATTAAATTACTCAGTAAATTATTGGTAAATTCTCTGTAAATTACTCAGTGAATTACTTCGTAAATTCTCACTAAATTACTCAGGAAATTTCTCATTAAATTACACGTAAAATTCTCTACAAATTATTCAGCAAATTCTTAGTAATTTATCAGAAAATTCTGAGTAAATTACTCAAAAAATTGTCTAAAAATTCTATATAAATTCAAAGTAATTTCTTAGTAAATTATTCAGCAAATTACTTCATAAATTCGTAGTAAATTCTCAATAAATTGCTCGTTAAGCTTTCAATAATTTTTCTATAAATTACATTGTAAATTGTCTGTAAATTATTTAATAAATTGTAAATAAATTACTCAGAAAATTTTCAATAAATTCTAAGAAAATTCTGTATAAATTTCGAGTAAATTACTCGGTAAATTCTCTGTAAATTACTCAGTTAATTATCCATAAGTACTCAAAAAATTCTGAGTCAATTACTTAGGAAATTACTCAGTAAATTATTAGAAAATTACTCTGTAAATTGCATGAAAATAACGCAGTAAATTATCTGTAAATTCTTAGTAAATTATTTAATAAATTCTAAATAAATTACTGAGTAAATTCTCAATAAATTACTCCCTAAATTCTCAGTAAATTACAAGTAAATTAATGGGTGAGTTATTCAGTAATTTATCAGTAAATTACTCGATAAATTCTCTGTAAATTACTCAGTGAATTACTTCGTAAATTCTTACTAAATTACTCAGGAAATTTCTCATTAAATTACACGTAAAATTCTCTATAAATTATTCGGCTAATTCTTAGTAATTTATCAGAAAATTCTGAGTAAATTCACAAAAAATTACAAGAATTTTTTTTGTGAATTAATCAGTAAATTATGAGTAAATTACTCAAAAAATTGTCAGAAAATTCTATATAAATTCAAAGTAATTTCTTAGTAAATTATTCAGCAAATTACTTCATAAATTCGTAGTAAATTCTCAATAAATTACTCGTTAAGCTTTCCATAAATTCTCTATAAATTACATTGCAAATTATCTGTAAATTATTTAATAAATTGTAAATAAATTACTCAGAAAATTTTCAATAAATTCTAAGAAAATTCTGTATAAATTCCGAGTAAATTACTCGGTAAATTCTCAATAAATTCTCTGTAAATTACTCAGTTAATTATCCATAAGTTCTCAAAAAATTCTGAGTCAATTACTTAGTAAATTACTCTGTAAATTCCAAGAAAATAACGCAGTGAATTGTCTGTAAATTCTTAGTAAATTATTTAATAAATTCTAATTAAATTACTGAGTAAATTCTCAACAAATTAGTCCCTAAATTCTCAGTAAATTACAAGTAAATTAATGAGTGGGTTATTCAGTAATTTATCAGTAAATTACTCGATAAATTCTCATTAAATTACTCAGTAAATTATTGGTAAATTCTCTGTAAATTACTCAGTGAATTACTTCGTAAATTCTCACTAAATTACTCAGGAAATTTCTCATTAAATTACACGCAAAATTCTGTACAAATTATTCAGCAAATTCTTAGTAATTTATCAGAAAATTCTGAGTAAATTCAAAAAAAATTACAAGAATTTTTTTTGTGAATTAATCAGTAAATTATGAGTAAATTACTCAAAAAATTGTCTAAAAATTCTATATAAATTCAAAGTAATTTCTTAGTAAATTATTCAGCAAATTACTTCATAAATTCGTAGTAAATTCTCAATAAATTGCTCGTTAAGCTTTCAATAATTTCTCTATAAATTACATTGTAAATTGTCTGTAAATTATTTAATAAATTGTAAATAAATTACTCAGAAAATTTTCAATAAATTCTAAGAAAATTCTGTATAAATTTCGAGTAAATTACTCGGTAAATTCTCTGTAAATTACTCAGTTAATTATCCATAAGTACTCAAAAAATTCTGAGTCAATTACTTAGGAAATTACTCAGTAAATTATTAGAAAATTACTCTGTAAATTGCATGAAAATAACGCAGTAAATTATCTGTAAATTCTTAGTAAATTATTTAATAAATTCTAAATAAATTACTGAGTAAATTCTCAATAAATTACTCCCTAAATTCTCAGTAAATTACAAGTAAATTAATGGGTGAGTTATTCAGTAATTTATCAGTAAATTACTCGATAAATTCTCTGTAAATTACTCAGTGAATTACTTCGTAAATTCTTACTAAATTACTCAGGAAATTTCTCATTAAATTACACGTAAAATTCTCTATAAATTATTCGGCTAATTCTTAGTAATTTATCAGAAAATTCTGAGTAAATTCACAAAAAATTACAAGAATTTTTTTTGTGAATTAATCAGTAAATTATGAGTAAATTACTCAAAAAATTGTCAGAAAATTCTATATAAATTCAAAGTAATTTCTTAGTAAATTATTCAGCAAATTACTTCATAAATTCGTAGTAAATTCTCAATAAATTACTCGTTAAGCTTTCCATAAATTCTCTATAAATTACATTGCAAATTATCTGTAAATTATTTAATAAATTGTAAATAAATTACTCAGAAAATTTTCAATAAATTCTAAGAAAATTCTGTATAAATTCCGAGTAAATTACTCGGTAAATTCTCAATAAATTCTCTGTAAATTACTCAGTTAATTATCCATAAGTTCTCAAAAAATTCTGAGTCAATTACTTAGTAAATTACTCTGTAAATTCCAAGAAAATAACGCAGTAAATTATCTGTAAATTCTTAGTAAATTATTTAATAAATTCTAATTAAATTACTGAGTAAATTCTCAAAAAATTACTCCCTAAATTCTCAGTAAATTACAAGTAAATTAATGAGTGAGTTATTCAGTAATTTATCAGTAAATTACTCGATAAATTCTCTGTAAATTACTTAGTAAATTATTGGTAAATTCTCTGTAAATTACTCAGTAAATTACTTCGTAAATTCTCACTAAATTACTCAGGAAATTTCTCATTAAATTACACGTAAAATTCTCTATAAATTATTCAGCAAATTCTTAGTAATTTATCAAAAAATTCTGAGTAAATTCCCAAAAAATTACAAGAATTTTTTTTGTCAATTAATCAGTAAATTGTGAGTAAACTACTCAAAAAATAGTCAGAAAATTCTATATAAATTCAAAGTAATTTCTTAGTAAATTATTCAGCAAATTACTTCATAAATTCGTAGTAAATTCTCAATAAATTACTCGTTAAGCTTTCAAGAAATTCTCTATAAATTACATTGTAAATTATCTGTAAATTATTTAATAAATTACTCAAAAAATTTTCAATAAATTCTAAGAAAATTTTGTATAAATTCCGAGTAAATTACTCGGTAAATTCTCTATAAATTATCCATAAGTTCTCAACAAATTCTGAGTCAATTACTTAGTAAATTACTCTGTAAATTCCAAGAAAATAACGCAGTAAATTATCTGTAAATTCTTAGTAAATTATTTAATAAATTCAAAATAAATTACTGAGTAAATTCTCAATAAATTACTCCCTAAATTCTCAGTAAATTACAAGTAAATTAATGAGTGAGTTATTCAGTATTTTATCAGTAAATTACTCCATAAATTCTCTGTAAATTACTCAGTAAATTATTGGTAAATTCTCTGTAAATTACTCGGTAAATTACTTCGTAAATTCTCACTAAATTACTCAGGAAATTTCTCATTAAATTACACGTTAAATTCTCTATAAATTATTCACCAAATTCTTAGTAATTTATCAAAAAATTCTGAGTAAATTCCCAAAAAATTACAAGAATTTTTTTTGTGAATTAATCAGTAAATTATGAGTAAATTACTCAAAAAATTGTCAGAAAATTCTATATAAATTCAAAGTAATTTCTTAGTAAAATTTTTCAGCAAATTACTTCATAAATTCGTAGTAAATTCTCAATAAATTACTCGTTAAGCTTTCAATAAATTCTCTATAAATTACATTGTAAATTACCTGTAAATTATTTAATAAATTGTAAATAAATTACTCAAAAAAATTTCAATAAATTCTAAGAAAATTCTGTATAAATTCCGAGTAAATTACTCGGTAAATTCTCAATAAATTCTCTGTAAATTACTCAATTAATTATCCATAAGTTCTCAAAAAATTCTGAGTCAATTACTTAGTAAATTACTCTGTAAATTCCAAGAAAATAACGCAGTGAATTGTCTGTAAATTCTTAGTAAATTATTTAATAAATTCTAATTAAATTACTGAGTAAATTCTCAACAAATTAGTCCCTAAATTCTCAGTAAATTACAAGTAAATTAATGAGTGGGTTATTCAGTAATTTATCAGTAAATTACTCGATAAATTCTCATTAAATTACTCAGTAAATTATTGGTAAATTCTCTGTAAATTACTCAGTGAATTACTTCGTAAGTTCTCACTAAATTACTCAGGAAATTTCTCATTAAATTACACGTAAAATTCTCTACAAATTATTCAGCAAATTCTTAGTAATTTATCAGAAAATTCTGAGTAAATTACTCAAAAAATTGTCTAAAAATTCTATATAAATTCAAAGTAATTTCTTAGTAAATTATTCAGCAAATTACTTCATAAATTCGTAGTAAATTCTCAATAAATTGCTCGTTAAGCTTTCAATAATTTTTCTATAAATTACATTGTAAATTGTCTGTAAATTATTTAATAAATTGTAAATAAATTACTCAGAAAATTTTCAATAAATTCTAAGAAAATTCTGTATAAATTTCGAGTAAATTACTCGGTAAATTCTCAATAAATTCTCTGTAAATTACTCAGTTAATTATCCATAAGTACTCAAAAAATTCTGAGTCAATTACTTAGGAAATTACTCAGTAAATTATTAGAAAATTACTCTGTAAATTGCATGAAAATAATGCAGTAAATTATCTGTAAATTCTTAGTAAATTATTTAATAAATTCTAAATAAATTACTGAGTAAATTCTCAATAAATTACTCCCTAAATTCTCAGTAAATTACAAGTAAATTAATGGGTGAGTTATTCAGTAATTTATCAGTAAATTACTCGATAAATTCTCTGTAAATTACTCAGTGAATTACTTCGTAAATTCTTACTAAATTACTCAGGAAATTTCTCATTAAATTACACGTAAAATTCTCCATAAATTATTCGGCTAATTCTTAGTAATTTACCAGAAAATTCTGAGTAAATTCACAAAAAATTACAAGAATTTTTTTTGTGAATTAATCAGTAAATTATGAGTAAATTACTCAAAAAATAGTCAGAAAATTCTATATAAATTCAAAGTAATTTCTTAGTAAATTATTCAGCAAATTACTTCATAAATTCGTAGTAAATTCTCAATAAATTACTCGTTAAGCTTTCCATAAATTCTCTATAAATTACATTGCAAATTATCTGTAAATTATTTAATAAATTGTAAATAAATTACTCAGAAAATTTTCAATAAATTCTAAGAAAATTCTGTATAAATTCCGAGTAAATTACTCGGTAAATTCTCAATAAATTCTCTGTAAATTACTCAGTTAATTATCCATAAGTTCTCAAAAAATTCTGAGTCAATTACTTAGTAAATTACTCTGTAAATTCCAAGAAAATAACGCAGTAAATTATCTGTAAATTCTTAGTAAATTATTTAATAAATTCTAATTAAATTACTGAGTAAATTCTCAAAAAATTACTCCCTAAATTCTCAGTAAATTACAAGTAAATTAATGAGTGAGTTATTCAGTAATTTATCAGTAAATTACTCGATAAATTCTCTGTAAATTACTTAGTAAATTATTGGTAAATTCTCTGTAAATTACTCAGTAAATTACTTCGTAAATTCTCACTAAATTACTCAGGAAATTTCTCATTAAATTACACGTAAAATTCTCTATAAATTATACAGCAAATTCTTAGTAATTTATCAGAAAATTCTGAGTAAATTCCCAAAAAATTACAAGAATTTTTTTTGTGAATTAATCAGTAAATTATGAGTAAACTACTCAAAAAATTGTCAGAAAATTCTATATAAATTCAAAGTAATTTCTTAGTAAATTATTCAGCAAATTACTTCATAAATTCGTAGTAAATTCTCAATAAATTACTCGTTAAGCTTTCAATAAATTCTCTATAAATTACATTGTAAATTATCTGTAAATTATTTAATAAATTACTCAGAAAATTTTCAATAAATTCTAAGAAAATTTTGTATAAATTCCGAGTAAATTACTCTGTAAATTCTCAATAAATTCTCTATAAATTATCCATAAGTTCTCAACAAATTCTGAGTCAATTACTTAGTAAATTACTCTGTAAATTCCAAGAAAATAACGCAGTAAATTATCTGTAAATTCTTAGTAAATTATTTAATAAATTCAAAATAAATTACTGAGTAAATTCTCAATAAATTACTCCCTAAATTCTCAGTAAATTACAAGTAAATTAATGAGTGAGTTACTCAGTATTTTATCAGTAAATTACTCGATAAATTCTCTGTAAATTACTCAGTAAATTATTGGTAAATTCTCTATAAATTACTCGGTAAATTACTTCGTAAATTCTCACTAAATTACTCAGGAAATTTCTCATTAAATTACACGTTAAATTCTCTATAAATTATTCACCAAATTCTTAATAATTTATCAGAAAATTCTGAGTAAATTCCCAAAAAATTACAAGAATTTTTTTTGTGAATTAATCAGTAAATTATGATTAAATTACTCAAAAAATTGTCAGAAAATTCTATATAAATTCAAAGTAATTTCTGAGTAAATTATTCAGCAAATTACTTCATAAATTCGTAGTAAATTCTCAATAAATTACTCGTTAAGCTTTCCATAAATTCTCTACAAATTACATTGTAAATTATCTGTAAATTATTTAATAAATTGTAAATAAATTACTCAGAAAATTTTCAATAAATTCTAAGAAAATTCTGTATAAATTCCGAGTAAATTACTCGGTAAATTCTCAATAAATTCTCTATAAATTATCCGTAAGTTCTCAAAAAATTCCGAGTCAATTACATAGTAAATTACTCTGCAAATTCCAAGAAAATAACGCAGTAAATTATCTGTAAATTCTTAGTAAATTATTTAATAAATTCTAATTAAATTACTGAGTAAATTCTCAAAAAATTACTCCCTAAATTCTCCGTAAATTACAAGTAAATTAATGAGTGAGTTATTCAGTAATTTATCAGTAAATTACTCGATAAATTCTCTGTAAATTACTAAGTAAATTGTTGGTAAATTCTCTGTAAATTACTCAGTAAATTACTCGATAAATTATCTGTAAATTATTTAATAAATTACTTAGAAAATTTTCAATAAATTCTAAGAAAATTCTGTATAAATTCCGAGTAAATTACTCGGTAAATTCTCAATAAATTCTCTATAAATTATCCATAAGTTCTCAAAAAATTCTGAGTCAATTACTTAGTAAATTACTCTGTAAATTCCAAGAAAACAACGCAGTAAATTATCTGTAAATTCTTAGTAAATTATTTAATAAATTCTAAATAAATTACTGAGTAAATTCTAAAAAAATTACTCCGTAAATTCTCAGTAAATTACAAGTAAATTAATGAGTGAGTTATTCAATAATTTATCAGTAAATTACTCGAAAAATTTTCTGTAAATTACTCAGTAAATTACTGGTAAATTCTCTGTAAATTACTCGGTAAATTACTTCGTAAATTCTAACTAAATTACTCAGGAAATTTCTCATTAAATTACACGTAAAATTCTCTATAAATTATTCAGCAAATTCTTAGTAATTTATCAGAAAATTCTGAGTAAATTCCCAAAAAATTACAAGAATTTTTTTTTGTGAATTAATCAGTAAATTATGAGTAAATTACTCAAAAAATTGTCAGAAAATTCTATATAAATTCAAAGTAATTTCTTAGTAAATTATTCAGCAAATTACTTCATAAATTCGTAGTAAATTCTCAATAAATTACTCGTTAAGCTTTCAATAAATTCTCTATAAATTACATTGTAAATTACCTGTAAATTATTTAATAAATTGTAAATAAATTACTCAGAAAATTTTCTATAAATTCTAAGAAAATTCTGTACAAATTCCGAGTAAATTACTCGGTAAATTCTAAATAAATTCTCTGTAAATTACTCAGTTAATTATCCATAAGTTCTCAAAAAATTATGAGTCAATTACTTAGTAAATTACACAGTAAATTATTAGAAAATTACTCTGTAAATTCCAAGAAAATAACGCAGTAAATTATCTGTAAATTCTTAGTAAATTATTTAATAAATTCTAAATAAATTACTGAGTAAATTCTCAACAAATTACTCCATAAAATTTTCAATAAATTCTAAGAAAATTCTGTATAAATTCTGAGTAAATTACTCGGTAAATTCTCAATAAATTACTCAGTTAATTATCCATTAGTTCTCAAAAAATTCTGAGTCAATTACTTAGTAAATTACTCTGTAAATTCCAAGAAAATAACGTAGTAAATTATCCGTAAATTCTTAGTAAATTATTTAATAAATTCTAATTAAATTACTGAGTAAATTCTCAAAAAATTACTCCCTAAATTCTCAGTAAATTACAAGTAAATTAATGAGTGAGTTATTCAGTAATTTATCAGTAAATTACTCGATAAATTCTCTGTAAATTACTCAGTAAATTAATGGTAAATTCTCTGTAAATTACTCAGTGAATTACTTCGTAAATTCTCAATAAATTACTCAGGAAATTTCCCATTAAATTACACGTAAAATTATCTATAAATTATTCAGCAAATTCTTAGTAATTTATCAGAAAATTCTGAGTAAATTCCCAAAAAATTACAAGAATTTTTTTTGTGAATTAATCAGTAAATTATGAGTAAATTACTCAAAAAATTGTCAGAAAATTCTATATAAATTCAAAGTAATTTCTTAGTAAATAATTCAGCAAATTACTTCATAAATTCGTAGTAAATTCTCAATAAATTACTCGTCAAGCTTTCAATAAATTCTCTATAAATTACATTGTAAATTACTTGTAAATTATTTAATAAATGGTAAATAAATTACTCTGAAAATTTTAAATAAATGCTAAGAAAATTCTGTATAAATTCTGAGTAAATTACTCGGTAAATTCTCAATAAATTCTCTGTAAATTACTCAGTTAATTATCCATAAGTTCTCAAAAAATTCTGAGTCAATTACTTAGTAAATTACTCAGTAAATTATTAGAAAATTACTCTGTAAATTCTAAGAAAATAACGCAGTATATTATCTGTAAATTCTTATTAAATTATTTAATAAATTCTAAATAAATTGCTGAGTAAATTCTCAAAAAATTACTCCCTAAATTCTCAGTAAATTACAAGTAAATTAATGAGTGAGTTATTCAGTAATTTATCAGTAAATTACTCGATAAATTCTCTGTAAATTACTTAGTAAATTATTGGTAAATTCTCTGTAAATTACTCAGTAAATTACTTCGTAAATTCTCACTAAATTACTCAGGAAATTTCTAATTAAATTACACGTAAAATTCCCTATAAATTATTCATCAAATTCTTAGTAATTTATCAGAAAATTCTGAGTAAATTCCCAAAAAATTACAAGAATTTTTTTTGTGAATTAATCAGTAAATTATGAGTAAATTACTCAAAAAATTGTCAGAAAATTCTATATAAATTCAAAGTAATTTCTTAGTAAATTATTCAGCAAATTACTTCATAAATTCGTAGTAAATTCTCAATAAATTACTCGTTAAGCTTTCAATAAATTCTCTATAAATTACATTGTAAATTATCTGTAAATTATTTAATAAATTGTAAATAAATTACTCAGAAAATTTTCAATAAATTCTAAGAAAATTCTGTATAAATTCCGAGTAAATTACTCGGTAAATTCTCAATAAATTACTCAGTTAATTATCCATAAGTTCTCAAAAAATTCTGAGTCAATTACTTAGTAAATTATCTGTAAATTCCACGAAAATAACGCATTAAATTATCTGTAAATTCTTAGTAAATTATTTAATAAATTCTAATTAAATTACTGAGTAAATTCTTAAAAAATTACTCCCTAAATTCTCAGTAAATTACAAGTAAATTAATGAGTGAGTTATTCAGTAATTTATCAGTAAATTACTCGATAAATTCTCTGTAAATTACTCAGTAAATTATTGGTAAATTCTCTGTAAATTACTCAGTGAATTACTTCGTAAATTCTCAATAAATTACTCAGGAAATTTCCCATTAAATTACACGTAAAATTCCCTATAAATTATTCAGCAAATTCTTAGTAATTTATCAGAAAATTCAGAGTAAATTCACAAAAAATTACAAGAATTTTTTTTGTGAATTAATCAGTAAATTATGAGTAAATTACACTAAAAATTGTCAGAAAATTCTATATAAATTCAAAGTAATTTCTTAGTAAATTATTCAGCAAATTACTTCACAAATTCGAAGTAAATTCTCCATAAATTACCCGTTAAGCTTTCAATAAATTCTCTATAAATTACATTGTAAATTATCAGTAAATTATTTAATAAATTGTAAATAAATTACTCAGAAAATTTTCAATAAATTATAAGAAAATTCTGTATAAATTCTGAGTAAATTACTCGGTAAATTCTCATTAAATTCTCTGTAAATTACTCAGTTAATTATCCATAAGCTCTCAAAAAATTCTGAGTCAATTACTTAGTAAATTACTCAGTAAATTATTAGAAAATTACTCTGTAAATTGCAAGAAAATAACGCAGTAAATTATCTGTAAATTCTTAGTAAATTATTTAATAAATTCTAAATAAATTACTGAGTAAATTATCAATAAATTACTCCCTAAATTCTCAGTAAATTAATGAGTGAGTTATTCAGTAATTTATCAGTAAATTACTTGATAAATTCTCTGTAAATTATTGGGAAATTCTCTGTAAATTACTCAGTAAATTACTTCGTAAATTCTCACTAAATTACTCAGGAAATTTCTCATTAAATTACACGTAAAATTCTCTATAATTTATTCAGCAAATTCTTAGTAATTTATCAGAAAATTCTGAGTAAATTCCCAAAAAATTACAAGAATTTTTTTTGTGAATTAATCAGTAAATTATTAGTAAATTACTCAAAAAATTGTCAGAAAATTCTATATAAATTCAAAGTAATTTCTTAGTAAATTATTCAACAAATTACTTCATAAATTCGTAGTAAATTCTCAATAAATTACTCGTTAAGCTTTCAATAAATTCTCAATAAATTACACTGTAAATTATCTGTAAATTATTTAATAAATTGTAAATAAATTACTCAGAAAATTTTCAATAAATTCTAAGAAAATTCTGTATAAATTTCGAGTAAATTACTCGGTAAATTCTCTGTAAATTACTCAGTTAATTATCCATAAGTTCTCAAAAAATTCTGAGTCAATTACTTAGTAAATTACTCTGTAAATTCCAAGAAAATAACGCAGTAAATTATCTGTAAATTCTTAGTAAATTATTTAATAAATTCTCAATAAATTACTCCCTAAATTCTCAGTAAATTAATGAGTGAGTTATTCAGTAATTTATCAGTAAATTACTTGATAAATTCTCTGTAAATTATTGGGAAATTCTCTGTAAATTACTCAGTAAATTACTTCGTAAATTCTCACTAAATTACTCAGGAAATTTCTCATTAAATTACACGTAAAATTCTCTATAAATTATTCAGCAAATTCTTAGTAATTTATCAGAAAATTCTGAGTAAATTCCCAAAAAATTACAAGAATTTTTTTTGTGAATTAATCAGTAAATTATGAGTAAATTACTCAAAAAATTGTCAGAAAATTCTATATAAATTCAAAGTAATTTCTTAGTAAATTATTCAGCAAATTACTTCATAAATTCGTAGTAAATTCTCAATAAATTACTCGTTAAGCTTTCAATAAATTCTCAATAAATTACATTGTAAATTATTTGTAAATTATTTAATAAATTGTAAATAAATTACTCAGAAAATTTTCAATAAATTCTAAGAAAATTCTGTATAAATTCCCAGTAAATTACTCGGTAAATTCTCAATAAATTACTCAGTTAATTATCCATAAGTTCTCAAAAAATTCTGACTCAATTACTTAGTAAATTACTCTGTAAATTCCAAGAAAATAACGCAGTAAATTATCTGTAAATTTTTAGTAAATTATTTAATAAATTCTAAATAAATTACTGAGTAAATTCTCAATAAATTACTCTCTAAATTCTCAGTAAATTACAAGTAAATTAATGAGTGAGTTATTCAGTAATTTATCAGTAAATTACTCGATAAATTCTCTGTAAATTACTCAGTAAATTACTTTGTAAATTCTCACTAAATTACTCAGGAAATTTCTCATTAAATTACACGTAAAATTCTCTATAAATTATTCAGCAAATTCTTAGTAATTTATCAGAAAATTCTGAGTAAATTCACAAAAAATTACAAGAATTTTTTTTGTGAATTAATCAGTAAATTATGAGTAAATTACTCAAAAAATTGTCAAAAAATTCTATATAAATTCAAAGTAATTTCTTAGTAAATTATTCAGCAAATTACTTCACAAATTCGTAGTAAATTCTCAATAAATTACTCGTTAAGCTTTCAATAAATTCTCAATAAATTACATTGTAAATTATCTGTAAATTATTTAATAAATTTTAAATAAATTACTCAGAAAATTTTCAATAAATTCTAAGAAAATTCTGTATAAATTCCGAGTAAATTACTCGGTAAATTCTCAATAAATTACTCAGTTAATTATCCATAAGTTCTCAAAAAATTCTGAGTCAATTACTTAGTAAATTACTGTAACAACCCTCGCCTTACCCTTGTCTTACTTGCATACATTCCTGCATGATCTTGCCTTGTTTTAATAATTGGAAGGATTTGTTAGCCTTGTTTTGTTAGTATTACTTGCGTGATCTTGTCCCTTGTTCGGTGTGTGCGAAGCCGAGGTCATCTTGAGCTTAGTCCGCCTTTGAACCTTGTACTTAGATTTGTTTTGAGATCTTGTTCAACCCCATCTTCACCTCGGGCATTCATTGCCGAGATGTTTTGCACTTAGTGAACCTTGTTCGCAGGCAGGTATGGCCTAGGCCGAGATGTGGCGCACCCCAGCCAAGGTGTGGCACAGCTTAGTCAAGTGTCGTCCTCCCTAGCCGACGTTTTGTTATCCTGTTGTCGGATCCTTGATTTGAGCCGATGTCAATTCTTGCCGATGTGTTTTACCGAGCTTGCTGCATACGCTTTGTCAGAGACTTGTCTTGTCTATCAATCACCTTTTCGAGTTGAACCAACCCGGCAGCGCCACGTGTCCGAGCTGGTTGTTAAGACAGCCGACAGACTTAGAAACAAATCATTTTGCCTCAAATCTTTGTTTTAGAGAGAGAAGCTCTAGAGAGGAGGAAGAGAAGTTCTTGAGTGAGAGCAAGTCTTCCAAGCTTGATCTTCGTGGTTTGATCCGTTGGATTCGAGTTTTGAGGTTAGAATCTTGACCTACCTTGATTGTTGTCATTGATTATCTAGCTGTATTGCATGATCGGATCTGTTTTGCATGTCGTGCATCGATTTGGAGTTGGTTTTGAAAAGAGAAAATGGTTTTCATGTGTTCTTGAAGAAAGTCTCGTTTTGATCCGAAAGTTGTAACGAAAACCATGTTTTTGTGTTTGTTCTTGCATGACTTTCTTGAATGGGTACCCAGGTCCATGTTTTGAACTCTTGGCATGAAAACTCAGATTTTTGTAACGAGTTGTGAACTTGCATCCATCTCTCAAATGATCATGTTCTTCATATTCTTCAAAGGAAAACCCAGGTTTTTCCTGACTTTGTTTAACGGGACCTCGGCATAGCCCTGGACGGTACCCAGTGTGTTTTCATGAAACGGGAGCAGTGATTAAGCTTCCAGCTTGTTTTGCTTTGTCTTTGACTTGGATCTGGCAAGAATGCCGAGATCATTTGCATGTATATAGAGCTTGCTTTGAGAGTGTGACTTGCCATGTGATTGTAGGTCCTTGATATTTGCTTTGAGTCTACACCTGAAGAACTAGGTGAGTGGTATTTCTAATAAAGCTATGTTACACTTGTTTTTGATAAATCTTGTTTTGTTTGTTTTGACGTGGGTATTTGCTAAGCATGAATAAATAGCCTTGTTTTGATTGTTATCCTCGGAAAGTCCCTTGTGCTGGAGGACTCTAAACTTTCGCAGTGCCAAGTATAAAAGGATACGGTCCTTGTTAAATCGGGCTACGGGCCTAAGTAACATAAGTCCCTTGTGCTGGAGGACTCTAAACTTTCGCAGTGCCAAGTATAAAAGGATACGGTCCTTGTTAAATCGGGCTACGAGCCTAAGTAACCCTTGAGACTTGTAATATTTGATCGATGAATACGGTTCATCCCTTGCTTCGCCGATGTTATGATATTTGATCGATGAATACGGTTCATCCCTTGCTTCGCCGATGTTATGATATTCGATCGATGAATACGGTTCATCCCTTGCTTTGCCGATGTTATGATATTTGATCGATGAATACGGTTCATCCCTTGCTTCGCCGATGTTATGATATTCGATCGATGAATACGGTTCATCCCTTGCTTCGCCGATGTTATGATATTTGATCGATGAATACGGTTCATCCCTTGCTTCGCCGATGTTATGATATTCGATCGATGAATACGGTTCATCCCTTGCTTCGCCGATGTTATGATATTTGATCGATGAATACGGTTCATCCCTTGCTTCGCCGATGTTATGATATTTGATCGATGAATACTGTTCATCCCTTGCTTCGCCGATGTTATGATATTTGATTGATGAATACGGTTCATCCCCTGTTCGACAAAGTTTTGACTTGTGTTGTTTTGAAAGGACTCCGGCTTTATTCATGCAAACCTTTATTATTAGTACCATTCACTGAGTATTTGTACTCACCCCTCTATATATATGTAGGTGATGAGCAGGACGGCGGCGACGCCTAGATTGTTTTGGAAGCTTGTTTTGGATTCGTGCTTATGACGGCTTTGCTTTTGTATTTACGTCGGCGATGCCCTTCATTGCATGTCGGCAAATCTTGAAAATCATGCTTCTTGACTTGTATTTTATTGTGTTTTGTATATGTCGGCTCGAGAAGCCTTTTGATCAAGATGTAACATGTATTTTGCTTGGCTGTATTCAAGTTGTAAGATGAATGTCATTGCATTTGATCTATGCACAGCTCTTATGGACGACTTGTATTTTGATTTACTTCTTCCGCATTTGTGAGCCCCGTTCATTATTACTTTGATTGTGTTAAGTTTTTTGAAAGTTGGCCTTCGGTAATTACGGATTATTGGCCATCACGGCACCAAACTACTAGGGGCGGTTTGGGGTCGTGACAATTACTCTGTAAATTCCAAGAAAATAACGCAGTAAATTATCTGTAAATTCTTAGTAAATTATTTAATAAATTCTAAATAAATTACTGAGTAAATTCTCAATAAATTACTCCCTAAATTCTCAGTAAATTAATGAGTGAGTTATTCAGTAATTTATCAGTAAATTACTTGATAAATTCTCTGTAAATTACTCAGTAAATTACTTCGTAAATTCTCACTAAATTACTCAGGAAATTTCTCATTAAATTACACGTAAAATTCTCTATAAATTATTCAGCAAATTTGTAAGAACCCACATTTTTCATCTTAATCATGTTCATGAGCATCTGTATGATTATGGTTTGTTAAGCTTGCATGTGTATGTTCGTGACTTGTCCTGCTTAAGTGAGTGAGATCCATGCCTTGATTTGATACCTTTGTGATTTGTCTAAGTGTTATGTGCTTGCCTAAGTTATGATTAGCCGACGTTATGCCAAGCCTAGGTTACGTTGCGCCTAGACCATTCCGAGCCGAGGTCATCCTCAGCCTAGAAGTATCTTGGAAACCCCTTTTGTTGACCACCATCCTTGCTTTGGCGCATTAGCCGAGATGTCACCTATGCGCCCTAGTGATCTCGACCTGGAGTGGTACGACCTAGACCGAGGTGTGGCACATCTAGGCCAAGATGTGGCACAGCTTAGTCAAGTGTTGTCTTTCCTAGCCGAGGTCATTGTCACCTTAGTTGCCGAAGCCCTTTTGTTAGCCGATGTCACCCCTTGCCGGAGTACCGTTCCGTGTAGCTTGTTAGATACGCCTTGTTATTAGCCGATGTCGTTACCTTGTCAGGAAGCCCATACCGTTTTGCTTGTTGAACACCCTTTCACCATGCTTTGTCCAGTCTGTCAGCCACCTTTTCAGGGTGAACCCAACCAGTCGCCGCCACGTGTCCCAGCAGAGGGATTAAGCCCAAAACCGAGTGAGAACACTTATCATCTTGGTGTCATAACCTTGCCTTTTAGAGAGAGAAGCTCTAGGAGGAAGAAGAAGTTTTAGAGTGAGAAAGTAAGTCTTCAAGCTCGATTCCGAGAGATCGAAGCGTTAGATTCGTGTATTGAGGTTAGATCCTTGGCTTACTCTTTTTGTCTCTTGTGTTTATCTAGCTGCATTGCATGATCGAACCCATTCTGCATGACATGCATCGATTTGAAACCGATTTTAGAAAGAGAAAATAATGTTCATACGTTCTTGAAGAAAAGGTCTTGTTTTGATCCGAAAGCTTGCATAGAAAATCATGTTTTTGTGTTTGTTCTTGCGTGATTTTCAAGTACGGGTACCCAGGTCCATGTTTTCAAACTCGTAGCATGAAAATCCTAGATTTTGTCACTAGCAGGTTGTAAACGAACATTCATGCTCTTCATGATTTCGTACTCATGTTCTTCATGATCATCAACAGAGGGAAACCCAGAATTTCCCGACCCCTTTCTCTTGCATGTGGCCCTCGGGGACACACCTCGGCAGGGAGGTGTGGAACCTCGGCCTAGACCTGGTTAGTGCCCAGCATGTTTTTCCGAGATCATTTGTATACATGTGAAGCTTGTTTGAAAGTGCATTCAATAGGCCTTGCCATGTGCTTGTAGGGCTTGGACTTGTCTCGACCCCGACGTTCGAAGAGCTATGTGAGTGGTATTTTTAATAAAGCTATGTTACACTTACTTTCATAAATCTCGTCTTCCCTTGTTTTGAAAAGTACTTGATCTAGCATGAATGACTATCCCTACTTGTATATTAAACACTATCTTGTTTTGATGACATGTCTTGAAAGTCCTTAGTTGCAGGGGACTATAATGCAACTGCACTCTTGTCTTGAAAGTCCTTAGTTGCAGGGGACTATAATGCAACTGCACTCTTGTCTTGAAAGTCCTTAGTTGCAGGGGACTATAATACAACTGCACTCTTGTCTTGGAAGTCCTTAGTTGCAGGGGACTATAATGCAACTGCACTCTTGTCTTGAAATGTCATCGCACTCGTATTATGTAGATGTTATTAACATCCAAGGAATTTGAAAGACCGGCAACGAACTTGATTTTTCCCTTTGCTTGTGAAATATGCTATGTATGTTTTTGAAAGAATCTCGGATATCAATCATGCAAAAACCTTTATTTATAATATCATTCACTGAGTATCCAAGCTCACCCTCTCTATATATATGTAGGTGATGAGCAAGAAGGCATTGAGGCCTAGGTGTGTTGCCGATGTGTTTTGAGTGCTGTGCCGACGTGTTTTGGATTAGTATTTTGTAACGTCTTGAAGATCATGCTTCTTAGCTTATGTTCCATTTGTAATTTGTATATGTCGGCTTGAGAAGCCTTTTGGTCAAGATGTATTTTGTATTTCATTTCCTTATTGTATCTAAGTTGTAAGACTTGTAAAAATGTATGCCATTCCATTGGACTTATGCACGGCTCTCATGGACTACTCAGATTTTTATATATATATTGCTTCCGCACTAGTGAGCCCCCTTATTTCATACTCTGATTGTGTGATTTTTGTAAGTCGGCCTTCGGTAACCTCGGGTTACTGGCCATCACGGCACCAAACCACTAGGGGCGGTTTGGGGGCGTGACAGATTGGTATCAGAGCACGAGATCCTTATAGTACGTTAATCACCCACCTTGAGTCCTAAAGAGCCTAGGATTTTCCTTAGAATGATGTTAGGATTGCATCATATTACTTGCTACTTGACTACGTGTGCATCATTTCGGCATAGACATTTGTTACTTGTATACGTATTATCTGTTCAGTTATTTTTAAAGTCTCATCTTGCATCCTCCTAGCATCATGAGGAGAGGTAGACCTCCAGTTGGCCGAGATCGTTCAGAAGATAGATTGGAGAGATTGGAAAGGTTAGTCGAAGGCTTGGTTCGTGAACAGAGACAACCTAGGCCACAGGATACTGGTACGACTTCCACGTAGGCTGAGCAGACGAATGGCCGTTATACAGCTCCACCCCCTCCAGTGCCACAAGTACCTCTACAGCAGGCTTTGTATGGGAACGACACGATAACCCTAATCAGAGAGTTCAAGAAAATGAAACCGCCGAGATTTCAAGGAGGTATAGAACCAATGAAGGCCGAGGCATGGGTTTTAGAGATGGAGAAATTGTTTGAGATCTTCCCCAGTACAGACGCTCAGAAGGTATCTCTGGCAGCATTCACATTAGACGACGATGCTCGTAGGTGGTGGATGATGGTCCGAGAAAGCAATCCGGGTTTAACTTGGGCAAAATTTTTGGAGTTGTTCTACAACAAGCATTTCCCCCTTAGCGTCCGAGACCGAAAGACCACGGAGTTTCAGAATCTGATGCAAGGGAACAAGACAGTCGCAGAATACGATCGTGCCTTTACTGAACTGGCGAGATATGCGCCTCATATGGTTGACGACGAATACCGAAAGGCGAGGAAGTTCGAAAGTGGGTTGCGTGGACCGATACAAGATCGGGTCAATATGCTCAATATGCCGACATACGCCGGAGTACTGGACAAGGCCATCCTGGCTGAAGCTAATTTGAACCGATACCAGAGTTCGGGTGAGGGTCAGAGGAAGAGACAGAATTATGATAATCGCCGAGTTCCGTTCAATGCCAAGAAGAGAATGAGCACAGACAGTCCCAGCAACTCAAATCAGGAAGGTAACGCCAAGCCGGTGTGCACGAGTTGCGGAAAGCTACATTTCGGGGTTTGTCGTTGGGCAACATGAGCTTGCTATGAGTGTGGCGAGATAGGCCATCGCGTGAAGGACTGCCCGAAAGCAAGGACCGATGATGGGAAGAGGAATGGAAGCACCTCGGGCTCTGCACAGAAGAATAACATCGGGGGGATACAGGCGAGGCAGGGCAGAGTTTTCGCATTAGTGCCAGGAGACGCCCAGAATGCTGAAGTAGTGGTGTCAGGTACCCTTCCAATTTGCTCTCAAGATGCATACGTATTGATTGATTCGGGTTCTACGCATTAATTTGTATCTACTATGTTCGCCGAGAAGTTGAATAGGGAATTAGAACCCCTTGATTATGTTTTAGCTGTGTCTACTCCATCTGGGAGAAACATGATTATTACATCCATTTATAGGGCGTGTATTGTTATGATTGAGAGGGTAGAGTTGTTAGTTGATTTGATGCCATTAAGCATGACCCACTTCGATGTCATATTGGGAATGGATTGGTTAGTAACGAACCATGCATCCATTAATTGTGTTACTAAGAGCGTCGCATTGAAGACCCCAAGTCAAGCTGAGGTCATTTTCCAAGGTAAAGGAGTGGTACCCCCACCTTACTTAATCTCATCCATGAAGGCCTACAAGTTGATCCAAAAAGGATGTCAGGGTTATTTATGCAGTATACTAAGTGATTTGAATGGGAGTGTTGAGTTAGCCGACATACCCGTTGTTGAGGAATTCCCCGATGTCTTTCCGAATGAGTTGCCTGGCCACCTTGTCGATAGGGAAATAGAGTTTACCGTGGACATCCTGTCAGGAACACAACCCATATCCAAAACACCCTACAGAATGGCCCCAGCCGAACTTAGAGAAATGAAATCGCAATTACAAGAATTGTTGGATAAAGGATTTGTTAGGCCGAGCACTTCACCGTGGGGAGCACCCGTTCTATTTGTTAAGAAAAAGGATGGCACACTTCGTCTTTGCATTGACTACAGAGAACTTAATAAGGTGACCATTAAGAACAGGCACCCATTGCCTAGAATCGATGATTTGCTTGATCAACTACGAGGAGCACGGGTCTTTTCCAAGATTGACCTTAGGTCAGGCTACCACCAGTTGAAGGTTAAAGCCGAGGACATCGAGAAAACTGCTTTTCGGACAAGATATGGCCACTACGAATTTTTGGTAATGCCCTTCGGAGTAACCAACGCCCCAGCAGCATTCATGGACTTGATGAACAGAGTCTTTAAGCCGTACCTAGATGAGTTTGTCATTATTTTTATCGACGACATATTGATCTATTCCGGGAGTACGAGCGAGCACGAGAATCATCTGAGACTTGCCCTGCAGACCTTGAGAGATAAAAAGTTGTACGCCAAGTTAAGTAAATGCGAGTTTTGGCTTTCCAGCATTTCATTTCTAGGGCATGTGATTAATGAAGACGGTATATCAGTTGACCCCAGTAAGATTGAAGCCATTGTGAATTGGCCGACGCCGACCAACGTGTCCGAGGTTCGTAGTTTTCTGGGTTTGGCAGGTTATTACAGAAAGTTTGTGAAGGATTTCTCGAGGATTGCAGTGCCCTTGACACAACTAACTAAGAAGGGAGCAGCTTATGAATGGACCAATGAAAGAGAATCAGCCTTCCAGGAGCTGAAGACGAGGTTAGTTACAGCACCAGTTCTGGTACTACCATCGGCTGATGAGGAATTTCAGATTTACAGTGATGCTTCACATAAGGGTTTGGGTTACGTGCTAATGCAAGAAGGTAAAGTCATAGCGTACGCGTCTCGTCAGTTGAAGCCCAATGAAAGGAATTATCCTACCCATGATCTGGAGCTAGCTGCCGTGGTTTTTGCTTTGAAGATATGGCGTCATTACTTGTATGGAACATCTTGCCAAGTTTTCACCGACCACAAGAGTCTGAAGTACTTGTTCACTCAGAAAGAGTTAAATATGAGGCAGAGAAGATGGCTCGAGCTACTGAAGGATTATGACATGCAGATTCAGTATCACCCAGGTAAGGCAAATTCCGTAGCCGACGCATTGAGCAGGAAGTTAGTTGGAGGTTTGGCGTGCCTGACAGCGGTTTCGGTGGAACCGACCATTATTGAGGAAGTGAAGGCCAGACAGAGGGAGGATAAATTCCTCAAGAAGGTAATTGATGAATTCGTCATCAAGCCGAGGCCGGGATACACCATGGAGAATCAAGTGCTTAAGTTTGAAGGGAGATTGTGTGTAGCCGACGTACCAGAGTTGAAAAGGAAGATTTTGCAAGAGGCCCATAGTTCAAAGTTTGCCATTCATCCAGGGAGCACCAAGATGTATCAAGACGTAAAGCGGACCTTTTCGTGGCCAAACATGAAAAGAGAGATAGCCGAGTTTGTATTTCAGTGTCTGTGTTGTCAGCGAGTGAAGGCAGAACACCAGAGACCAGCAGGGCTTCTTCAACCCTTGTCAATTCCTGAGTGGAAATGGGAGCACATCTCCATGGATTTCGTAGTGGGCTTGCCGAGGACGCAAAGAGGTATGGATTCCATTTGGGTTATAGTCGACAGGTTTACTAAGTCAGCTCACTTCTTACCTGTCAAGACTACATTCAATACCGACCGACTTGCCGAATTGTACATGAATGAGATCGTTAGGCTTCATGGAGTGCCGATGTCCATTGTGTCAGACCGAGATCCGAAGTTCGTTTCTAGATTTTGGCAGAGTCTACAAGGAGCCTTGGGAACAGAGTTGAGATTTAGCACAGCCTTTCACCCCCAGACCGACGGGCAGACAGAAAGAACGATTCAGACACTCGAAGACATGCTCAGATTGTGCGTATTGGATTTCCAGGGAAGCTGGGAATCGCATTTGCCATTAGTGGAATTCGCGTACAACAACAGTTATCAAGCCAGCATAGGCATGGCGCCGTATGAAGCCTTGTATGGAAGAAAGTGTAGATCGCCGATATGTTGGACCGAGGTAGGAGACAAAGCTCTAATTGGCCCCGAGTTGATTCAAATGACGACTAAAAAGATTAAACTCATTCAGCAGAGGATTAAAACTGCACAGAGTCGACAGAAGAGTTATGCCGATCAGAGAAGGAGGGAGTTGGAATTTGAAATTGGGGATCATGTATTTTTGAAGGTCTCGCCGATGACAGGAGTTACGAGATTTGGGAAGAAGGGCAAACTTGCACCCCGATACGTTGGGCCATTTGAAGTTCTTGAGAGGGTTAACACCGTTGCTTACAGACTTGCTTTGCCACCAGATTTGAGTCAAGTCCACAGCGTATTCCATGTTTCGATGTTAAGGAAGTATATCCGAGACCCACTGCATGTAATAGATTATTCCGGGGTTGTGGTTAATGAAGATCTAGGCTACGAAGAGAAACCGATGAGGATTATTGACAGACAAGTGAGACAGTTGAGAAACAAGTCGATATCGATGGTAAAAATTGAATGGTTGGAGCATTATGGCAAGGAGGCCACGTCGGAAAAGGAAGAAGAAATGAAAATCTGTTATCCAGAGTTATTTGTAGGACAAGGTAACTTAAGTTTGGGGACCAAACTTCTTTAAGGAGGGTAGACTGTAAGAACCCACATTTTTCATCTTAATCATGTTCATGAGCATCTGTATGATTATGGTTTGTTAAGCTTGCATGTGTATGTTCGTGACTTGTCCTGCTTAAGTGAGTGAGATCCATGCCTTGATTTGATACCTTTGTGATTTGTCTAAGTGTTATGTGCTTGCCTAGGTTACGTTGCGCCTAGACCATTCCGAGCCGAGGTCATCCTCAGCCTAGAAGTATCTTGGAAACCCCTTTTGTTGACCACCATCCTTGCTTTGGCGCATTAGCCGAGATGTCACCTATGCGCCCTAGTGATCTCGACCTGGAGTGGTACGACCTAGACCGAGGTGTGGCACATCTAGGCCAAGATGTGGCACAGCTTAGTCAAGTGTTGTCTTTCCTAGCCGAGGTCATTGTCACCTTAGTTGCCGAAGCCCTTTTGTTAGCCGATGTCACCCCTTGCCGGAGTACCGTTCCGTGTAGCTTGTTAGATACGCCTTGTTATTAGCCGATGTCGTTACCTTGTCAGGAAGCCCATACCGTTTTGCTTGTTGAACACCTTTTCACCATGCTTTGTCCAGTCTGTCAGCCACCTTTTCAGGGTGAACCCAACCAGTCGCCGCCACGTGTCCCAGCAGAGGGATTAAGCCCAGAACCGAGTGAGAACACTTATCATCTTGGTGTCATAACCTTGCCTTTTAGAGAGAGAAGCTCTAGGAGGAAGAAGAAGTTTTAGAGTGAGAAAGTAAGTCTTCAAGCTCGATTCCGAGAGATCGAAGCGTTAGATTCGTGTATTGAGGTTAGATCCTTGGCTTACTCTTGTTGTCTCTTGTGTTTATCTAGCTGCATTGCATGATCGAACCCATTCTGCATGACATGCATCGATTTGAAACCGATTTTAGAAAGAGAAAATAATGTTCATACGTTCTTGAAGAAAAGGTCTTGTTTTGATCCGAAAGCTTGCATAGAAAATCATGTTTTTGTGTTTGTTCTTGCGTGATTTTCAAGTACGGGTACCCAGGTCCATGTTTTCAAACTCGTAGCATGAAAATCCCAGATTTTGTCACTAGCAGGTTGTAAATGAACATTCATGCTCTTCATGATTTCGTACTCATGTTCTTCATGATCATCAACAGAGGGAAACCCAGAATTTCCCGACCCCTTTCTCTTGCATGTGGCCCTCGGGGACACACCTCAGCAGGGAGGTGTGGAACCTTGGCCTAGACCTGGTTAGTGCCCAGCATGTTTTTCCGAGATCATTTGTATACATGTGAAGCTTGTTTGAAAGTGCATTCAATAGGCCTTGCCATGTGCTTGTAGGGCTTGGACTTGTCTCGACCCCGACGTTCGAAGAGCTATGTGAGTGGTATTTTTAATAAAGCTATGTTACACTTGCTTTCATAAATCTCGTCTTCCCTTGTTTTGAAAAGTACTTGATCTAGCATGAATGACTATCCCTACTTGTATATTAAACACTATCTTGTTTTGATGACATGTCTTGAAAGTCCTTAGTTGCAGGGGACTATAATGCAACTGCACTCTTGTCTTGAAAGTCCTTAGTTGCAGGGGACTATAATGCAACTGCACTCTTGTCTTGAAAGTCCTTAGTTGCAGGGGACTATAATGCAACTGCACTCTTGTCTTGAAAGTCCTTAGTTGCAGGGGACTATAATGCAACTGCACTCTTGTCTTGGAAGTCCTTAGTTGCAGGGGACTATAATGCAACTGCACTCTTGTTTTGAAATGTCATCGCACTCGTATTATGTAGATGTTATTAACATCCAAGGAATTTGAAAGACCGGCAACGAACTTGATTTTTCCCCTTGCTTGTGAAATATGCTATGTATGTTTTTGAAAGAATCTCGGATATCAATCATGAAAAAACCTTTATTTATAATATCATTCACTGAGTATCCAAGCTCACCCTCTCTATATATATGTAGGTGATGAGCAAGAAGGCATTGAGGCCTAGGTGTGTTGCCGATGTGTTTTGAGTGCTGTGCCGACGTGTTTTGGATTAGTATTTTGTAACGTCTTGAAGATCATGCTTCTTAGCTTATGTTCCATTTGTAATTTGTATATGTCGGCTTGAGAAGCCTTTTGGTCAAGATGTATTTTGTATTTCATTTCCTTATTGTATCTAAGTTGTAAGACTTGTAAAAATGTATGCCATTCCATTGGACTTATGCACGGCTCTCATGGACTACTCAGATTTTTATATATATATTGCTTCCGCACTAGTGAGCCCCCTTATTTCATACTCTGATTGTGTGATTTTTGTAAGTCGGCCTTCGGTAACCTCGGGTTACTGGCCATCACGGCACCAAACCACTAGGGGCGGTTTGGGGGCGTGACAAAATTCTTAGTAATTTATCAGAAAATTCTGAGTAAATTCCCAAAAAATTACAAGAATTTTTTTTGTGAATTAATCAGTCAATTATGAGTAAATTACTCAAAAAATTGTCAGAAAATTCTATATAAATTCAAAGTAATTTCTTAGTAAATTATTCAGCAAATTACTTCATAAATTCGTAGTAAATTCTCAATAAATTACTCGTTAAGCTTTCAATAAATTCTCTATAAATTACATTGTAAATTATCTGTAAATTATTTAATAAATTGTAAATAAATTACTCAGAAAATTTTCAATAAATTCTAAGAAAATTCTGTATAAATTCCGAGTAAATTACTCGGTAAATTCTCAATAAATTACTCAGTTAATTATCCATAAGTTCTCAAAAAATTCTGAGTCAATTACTTAGTAAATTACTCTGTAAATTCCAAGAAAATAACGCAGTAAATTATCTGTAAATTCTTAATAAATTATTTAATAAATTCTAAATAAATTACTGAGTAAATTCTCAATAAATTACTCCCCAAATTCTCAGAAAATTACAAGTAAATTAATGAGTGAGTTATTCAGTAATTTATCAGTAAATTACTCGATAAATTCTCGGTAAATTACTCAGTAAAATACTTCGTAAATTCTCTGTAAATTAGTCAGTAAATTACTTCGTAAATTCTCACTAAATTACTCAAGAAATTTCTCATTAAATTACACGTAAAATTCTCTATAAATTATTCAACAAATTCTTAGTAATTTATCAGAAAATTCTGAGTAAATTCCCAAAAAATTACAAGAATTTTTTTTGCGAATTAATCTGTAAATTATGAGTAAATTACTCAAAAAATGGTCAGAAAATTCTATATAAATTCAAAGTAATTTCTTAGTAAATTATTCAGCAAATTACTACATAAATTCGTAGTAAATTCTCAATAAATTACTCGTTAAGCTTTCAATAAATTCTCAATAAATTACTGTCACGACCCCAAACCGCCCCTAGTAGTTTGGTGTCGTGATGGCCAGTAATCCGTAATTACCGAAGGCCAACTTTTCAAAACTTAACACAATCAGAGTATGGATATAGGGGGCTCACAAATGCGGAAGCAATAGATCAAATACAAGTGGTCCATAAGAGCTGTGCGTAGATCAAAGCAATGCCAAACAAGCCAATTAACTTAACAACTTGAATACAATAAGGTAAATTACATGTTACATCTTGATCAAAGGCTTCTCGAGCCGACGTATACAAAATACAGCTAATACAAGTCAAGAAGCATGATTTTCAAGATTTGCCGACATGCAAAGCAGGGCACCGCCGACGTAAATACAAAAGCAAAGCCGACATAAGTACGAATCCAAACAAGCATCCAAAACGATCTAGGCGTCGCCGCCGTCCTGCTCATCACCTACATATATATAGAGGGGTGAGTACAAATACTCAGTGAATGGTACTAATAATAAAGGTTTTGCATGAATATAGCCGAGGTCCTTCAAACGAAACACATCAAAACTTTAGCAAGACGAGGGATGAACCGTATTCATCAATCAAGTATTATAAGTATCCAAAGATGTTTACTGACATAGGCAAAACAAGGGATGAACCGTATTCATCAATCAAGTATCGTAACATCGGCGAAGCAAGGGATGAGCCGTATTCATCAGTCAAGTATCATAACATCGGCGAAGCAAGGGATGAACCGTATTCATCATTCAAGTATCATAACATCGGCGAAGCAAGGGATGAACCGTATTCATCAGTCAAGTATCATAACATCGGCGAAGCAAGGGATGAACCGTATTCGTCAATCAAGTATCACAACATCGGCGAAGCAAGGGATGAACCGTATTCATCAATCAAGTATCATAACATCGGCGAAGCAAGGGATGAACCGTATTCGTCAATCAAGTATCACAACATCGGCGAAGCAAGGGATGAACCGTATTCATCAATCAAGTATCATAACATCGGCAAAGCAAGGGATGAACCGTATTCATCATTCAAGTACCAAGGGCTGTACGATCCGTAATCGTTTGGTCAAAAGTACTGCGAAAGTTTAGAGTCCTCCAATACAAGGGACTTGTGCACTTGGTACCGCGAAAGTTTAGAGTCCTCCAGTACAAGGGACTTGTGTTACTTAGGCCCGTAGCCCGATTTAACAAGGACCGTATCCTTTTATACTTAGTACTGCGAAAGTTTAGAGTCCTCCAGCACAAGGGACTTGTGTTACTTAGGCCCGTAGCCCGATTTAACAAGGACCGTATCCTTTTCAAAGATGGCATCAACAAGGAGTATACTTGACACATCAAAACAAGAGCTATTTATTCATGCTAACAAAATACTTTTGTCAAAACAAGGCAAGCAAGATTTATCCAAAACAAGTATAACATAGCTTTATCAATAATACCACTCACCTAGTTCTTCAGGTGTAGACTCAAGCAAATATCAAGGACCTACAATCACATGGCAAGTCACATTCTCAAAGCAAGCTCTATATACATGCAAATGATCTCGGCATTCTTGCCAGATCCAAGTCAAAGACAAAGCAAAACAAGCTGGAAGCTTAATCACTGCTCCCGTTTCATAAAAACACACTGGGTACTGTCCAGGACTATGCCGAGGTCCCGCTAAACAAGGTCAGGAAAAACCTGGGTTTTCCTTTGAAGAATATGAAGAACATGATCATTTGAAAGATGGATGCAAGCTCACAACTTGTTACAAAAATCTGAGTTTTCATGCCAAGAGTTTAAAATAGGGACCTGGGTACCCGTTCAAGAAAGTCATGCAAGAATAAACACAAAAACATGGTTTCCGTTCCAACTCTCGGATCAAAACGAGATTTTCTTCAAGAACACATGAAAAACCATTTTCTCTTTCCAAAACCAACTTCAAAACAATGCATGACATGCAAAACAGATCCGATCATGTAATGCAGCTAGATATTCAGCAAGAACAACCAAAGGAGATCAAGATTCTAACCTCAAAACTCGGATCCAACGGTTCAAACCACGAAGATCAAGCTTGGGAGACTTACTCTCACTCAAGAATTTCTCTAGAACTCCTCTCTCTAAAACAAAGATTTGAGACAAGGAAATGATTTGTTTCAGGGTCTGCCGGCTGCCTTAACAATCAGCTCGGACACGTGGCGTTATCGGGTTGGTTCAGCTCCAAAAAGGTGATTGATAGACAAGACAAGTCTCTGACAAAGCGTATGCAGCAAGCTCGGGTAAGACACATCGGCAACAAGATGACATCGGCCCAAATCAAGGATCCAGCAATAGGATAGAAAAACATCGGCTAGGGAGGACGACACTTGACTAAGCTGTGCCACACCTTGGCCGGGGTGTGCCACATCTCGGCCTAGGCCATACCTTCCTGCGGCAAGGTTCAAGTGCAAAACATCTCGGCAATGAATGCCCGAGGTGAAGATGGGGTTGAACAGGATCTCAAGATAGTTCTAAGTACAAGGGTCAAAGGCGGACTAAGCTCAAGATGACCTCGGCTACGCACACACGTACACTAAGCAAAGAACAAAATCATGCCAGCAACTTTAAGCAAATCAAGGCAAGACAAAACCTTCAAATTATTATAACAAGCAAGACCATGCAAGAATGTATGCAAGTATGACAAGAGTAAGGTGAGGGTTGTTACATCCTACCCCCCTTAAGGAAGTTTGGTCCCCAAACTCAGATTACCTTGTTCCCAGAACAACTCCGGATAACGGATTTTCATATCCTCTTCCTTTTCCCACGTGGCTTCTGTGCCATAATGCTCCTTCCATTCGACCTTTACCATCGGTATCGATCTGTTCCTCAATTGCCTCACTTGTCGGTCAATAATCTTCATTGGCTTCTCCTCGTAGCCCAAGTCCTCATTAACTGTGATCTCGGAATGATCAATTACATGTAGTGGATCTCGGATGTACCTCCTCAACATCGAAACATGAAACACATTGTGGACTTGGCTCAAATCTGGCGGCAAAGCAAGTCTGTAGGCAACGGAATTAATTCTTTCAAGAATTTCAAATGGCCCAATATAGCGAGGTGCTAACTTACCTTTCCTTCCAAATCTGGAAACCCCTTTCATTGGTGAGACCTTCAGGAATACATGATTCCCAACCTCGAACTCAATCTCATTCCTTCTCTGATCGGTGTAGCTCTTTTGTCGGCTCTGGGCAGTTCTAATCCTCTGTTGGATAAGTTTAATCTTTTCTGTTGTCACTTGAATCAATTCGGGACCAAGCAGAGTTCTGTCTCCAACTTCGGTCCAACATATCGGCGATCTACATTTTCTTCCATACAAGGCTTCATACGGCGCCATGCCAATGCTAGCTTGATAACTGTTGTTGTAAGCGAATTCCACTAAGGGCAAATGTGCTCCCCAACTTCCTTGGAAGTCCAACACACAAAGTCTAAGTATATCTTCAAGCGTCTGGATTGTCCTCTCAGTTTGCCCATCTATCTGGGGGTGAAAGGCTGTACTAAATCTCAGCTCGGCTCCAAAAGCCCTCTGTAAACTCTGCCAGAATCTAGAAACAAATTTAGGATCTCGGTCTGAGACAATTGACATTGGCACTCCATGAAGTCTGACAATTTCGTTCACATATAGCAAGGCAAGTTGATTGGCGTTGAAGGTAGTCTTAACAGGTAGAAAGTGTGCTGACTTAGTTAACCTATCAACAATAACCCAAACTGAATCCATACCCTTTGGTGTTTTCGGCAAACCAATCACAAAATCCATGGAGATGTGCTCCCATTTCCACTCAGGAATCGGCAAGGGTTGAAGAAGTCCTGCTGGTCTTTGATGTTCTGCTTTCACTTGCTGGCAATGTAAACACTGGGACACGAATTCGGCTATTTCTCTCTTCATATTTGGCCCACCAGAAGGTCTGCTTCACATCTTGATACATTTTGGTGTTCCCTGGATGGACGACAAACTTAGAACCGTGAGCTTCCTGCAAAATTTTCCTTTTTAACTCTGGGATATCGGCCACACATAGCCTTCCTTCAAACCTGAGTACTTGGTTCTCGATGGTATACCCTGGTCTCGGCCTTGTGTCAATCTCCTCGGCTATTTTCTTGAGGAAGTTATCCTCCATTTGTCTTGTCTTTACTTCATTAACAATAGTCGGCTCTGCTGACATCACGGTTAAACATGCCAAATTTCCACCTAACTTCCTGCTCAAAGCGTCGGCTACACTGTTGGCTTTCCCGGGGTGATATTGAATTTGCATATCATAGTCTTTCAACAATTCAAGCCAACGTCTCTGTCTCAAATTCAATTCCTTCTGAGTGAATAGGTACTTTAGGCTCTTGTGATCTGTAAAAACCTGACAAGTAGCTCCATACAAATAGTGACGCCAAATCTTTAAAGCAAATACCACGGCCGCCAATTCTAAGTCATGGGTAGGATAGTTTTTCTCATGAGGTTTCAACTGACGAGATGCATAAGCTATAACCTTACCCTTTTGCATTAATACACAACCCAAACCCTTATGCGATGCATCACTATAGACATGAAACTCTTCGTTACCTGATGGTAGTACAAGTACTGGTGCTGTAATTAACCTCGTCTTCAGTTCCTGGAAAGCTGACTCCCGATCTTTAGTCCATTCATACAGTGTTCCCTTCTTAGTCAGTTGCGTTAATGGAATTGCAATCCTTGAGAAATCTTTTACAAACTTTCTGTAATGACCTGCCAAACCCAGAAAACTACGAATCTCGGACACATTAGTCGGCCTCAGCCAATTTACTACGGCTTCAACTTTGCTAGGATCTACTGAGATACCCTCTTCATTAATCACATGACCCAAAAATGAGATGGTAGAAAGCCAAAACTCACACTTGTTAAATTTAGCATACAACTTCCGTTCTCTCAAAATCTGTAAGGCAAGTCTCAAATGGTTTTCATGTTCAACTTCACTCTTGGAATAGATCAATATGTCATCAATGAAAACAACTACAAATTCATCTAAATATGGTTTGAAGATTCTGTTCATTAAATCCATGAATGCAGCAGGGGCATTGGTTACTCCAAAAGGCATTACTAAAAACTCGTAGTGGCCATACCTTGTTCGAAAGGCAGTCTTCTCGACATCCTCGGCTTTAACTTTAAGCTGATGGTAACCAGACCGAAGGTCGATCTTAGAAAAGACTCGTTCTCCTTGTAACTGATCAAGCAAATCATCAATTCTAGGTAACGGGTATTTGTTCTTAATGGTGACTTTATTAAGTTCTCTATAGTCAATACAAAGACGGAGTGTGCCATCCTTCTTCTTAACAAATAAAACAGGTGCTCCCCATGGTGAAGTGCTCGGCCTAATAAATCCCTTATCTAACAACTCTTGCAATTGTAGTATCAATTCTCTAAGTTCAGCGGGGGCCATCCTATAAGGTGGTCTCGAGATCGGCTGCGTTCCCGATATAATGTCGACAGAAAACTCTATTTCTCTATCGGTCAAGTGGCCAGGCAATTCGTCCGGAAAGACGTCGGGGAAATCACTAACAATCGGGATGTCGGCTAAGTTAACATTTCCATTCTGATCACTCAGTATACTACACAAGTAACCTCGACACCCCTTCTGAATTAACTTACAGGCCTTAATGGACGAAATCAAGTAGGGTGGGGGCACTATCCCTTTACCCTGGAAAGTAATCTCGGCTAGGTTTGGGGGTCTCAGTGTGACACTTTTCGAAACACAATTAATAGATGCATCATTTACAACTAACCAGTCCATTCCCAGTATAATATCAAAATGAGCTAGGTCTAGAGGCATTAGATCTACTAACAACTCAACATTCTCAATCACAACAACACATGCTCTGTAAATGGATGCAACAGTCATAGATCTCCCAGATGGAGTAGATACAGACAACACATAATCAAGGGGCTCTAGTTCTCTATTAATTCTCTCGGCAAACTTAGTAGATATAAACGAATGAGTAGAACCCGAATCAATCAACACATAAGCATCTTGGGAGCAAATTAGTATCATACCTGACACCACTGCCTCAGCATTCTGAGTGTCTCCTAGCACTAACGCAAATACTCTGCCCTGTCTCATCTGTCCTTTCCCAGCATTTCCCTTCTGAACGGAACCCGAGGTATTCTCTCCTTTCTTGTTGTTATCGACCTTTGTCTTGGGGCAATCTCTCACATAATGGCCCATCTCGCCACATTCATAGCAGGCTCCAGACGTTCGTCGACAGATCCCGAAATGCTGTTTCCCACAATCCGAACACATCGGTTTAGCAGTCCCTTCCTGCCTTAGGTTACTAGTATTGCCCATGTTCGTTCTCTTCCTGGTGCCCAACTGTCCTCGGCGATTGTCATAGTTCTGCCTCTTTCGCTGGTTTTCTCCCGAGCTCTGGTATCGGTTCAAATTAGCTTCGGCCTGAATGGCTTTGTCCAATACTTCGGCATAAGTCGGCATATCGAGCAAGTTGACCCGGTCTTGAATCGGTCCACGAAGCCCACACTCGAACTTCCTGGCCTTCATATATTCATCGTTGGTCATGTGAGGTACAAACCTTACCAATTCAGTAAAAGCGCGGTCATATTCGGCCACTGTTCTGTTGCCTTGCGTCAGAGTATGAAATTCGGTAGCCTTGCGGTTTCGAACACTTAGGGGAAAATGTTTCTTGTAGAACAACTCTAAGAATCGGGTCCAGGTCAAATCTGGATTGCTCCCTCTAACCATCATCCACCACCTGCGGGCGTCATCATCTAATGTGAATGCTGCCAACGTCACTTTCTGTGCGTTGGTGCTAGGGAAGATCTCGAATAACTTTTCCATTTCCAAAACCCATGCTTCAGCCTTCATCGGCTCTATACCCCCAGAGAATCTCGGTGGTCTCATTTTCTTGAACTCCCTAATCAAAGCTATCGTGCCATCCCCATATAAGGCTGGTTGCGGGGGAACCTGCGGCACTGGCGGAGGTGGAGCTACATTTCGGCCGTTGGTCTGCTCGGCCTGAGTCGACGTGGTATTAGCGAACTGTTGCCTGGTTTGCCTCAACTCGCGGGCCAAACCTTCAACTAATCTTTCCAATCTGTCCATTCTATCTTCGGGCTGATCTCGGCCAAGCGGTGGTCTACCTCTCCTCATGATGCTAGGAGCATGCAAGGTATGACTTTAAAACAATCAAGCAAATAACCACATAGGCAAATAGCAAATAAGTATATCAAAACAATGCACACCTTGTTCGAATAGCAAACACCATGATGCAACCCTAACATCTTTCTAAGGGAAATCCTATGCTCTTCAGGACTCAAAGTGTGTGAATAGCGTATACCGAGGAACTTGTGCTCTGATACCATTCTGTCACGACCCCAAACCGCCCCTAGTAGTTTGGTGCCGTGATGGCCAGTAATCCGTAATTACCGAAGGCCAACTTTTCAAAACTTAACACAATCAGAGTATGGATATAGGGGGCTCACAAATGCGGAAGCAATAGATCAAATACAAGTGGTCCATAAGAGTTGTGCGTAGATCAAAGCAATGCCAAACAAGCCAATTAACTTTACAACTTGAATACAATAAGGTAAATTACATGTTACATCTTGATCAAAGGCTTCTCGAGCCGACGTATACAAAATACAGCTAATACAAGTCAAGAAGCATGATTTTCAAGATTTGCCGACATGCAAAGCAGGGCACCGCCGACGTAAATACAAAAGCAAAGCCGACATAAGTACGAATCCAAACAAGCATCCAAAACGATCTAGGCGTCACCACCGTCCTACTCATCACCTACATATATATAGAGGGGTGAGTACAAATACTCAGTGAATGGTACTAATAATAAAGGTTTTGCATGAATACAGCCGAGGTCCTTCAAACGAAACACATCAAAACTTTAGCAAGACGAGGGATGAACCGTATTCATCAATCAAGTATTATAAGTATCCAAAGATGTTTACTGACATAGGCAAAACAAGGGATGAACCGTATTCATCAATCAAGTATCGTAACATCGGCGAAGTAAGGGATGAGCCGTATTCATCAGTCAAGTATCATAACATCGGCGAAGCAAGGGATGAACCGTATTCATCATTCAAGTATCATAACATCGGCGAAGCAAGGGATGAACCGTATTCATCAGTCAAGTATCATAACATCGGCGAAGCAAGGGATGAACCGTATTCATCAGTCAAGTATCATAACATCGGTGAAGCAAGGGATGAACCGTATTCATCAGTCAAGTATCATAACATCGGCGAAGCAAGGGATGAACCGTATTCGTCAATCAAGTATCACAACATCGGCGAAGCAAGGGATGAACCGTATTCATCAATCAACTATCATAACATCGGCGAAGCAAGGGATGAACCGTATTCATCATTCAAGTACCAAGGGTTGTACGATCCGTAATCGTTTGGTCAAAAGTACTGCGAAAGTTTAGAGTCCTCCAATACAAGGGACTTGTGCACTTGGTACCGCGAAAGTTTAGAGTCCTCCAGTACAAGGGACTTGTGTTACTTAGGCCCGTAGCCCGATTTAACAAGGACCGTATCCTTTTATACTTAGTACTGCGAAAGTTTAGAGTCCTCCAGCACAAGGGACTTGTGTTACTTAGGCCCGTAGCCCGATTTAACAAGGACCGTATCCTTTTCAAAGATGGCATCAACAAGGAGTATACTTGACACATCAAAACAAGAGCTATTTATTCATGCTAACAAAATACTTTTGTCAAAACAAGGCAAGCAAGATTTATCCAAAACAAGTATAACATAGCTTTATCAATAATACCACTCACCTAGTTCTTCAGGTGTAGACTCAAGCAAATATCAAGGACCTACAATCACATGGCAAGTCACATTCTCAAAGCAAGCTCTATATACATGCAAATGATCTCGGCATTCTTGCCAGATCCAAGTCAAAGACAAAGCAAAACAAGCTGGAAGCTTAATCACTGCTCCCGTTTCATAAAAACACACTGGGTACTGTCCAGGACTATGCCGAGGTCCCGCTAAACAAGGTCAGGAAAAACCTGGGTTTTCCTTTGAAGAATATGAAGAACATGATCATTTGAAAGATGGATGCAAGCTCACAACTTGTTACAAAAATCTGAGTTTTCATGCCAAGAGTTTAAAATAGGGACCTGGGTACCCGTTCAAGAAAGTCATGCAAGAATAAACACAAAAACATGGTTTCCGTTCCAACTCTCGGATCAAAACGAGATTTTCTTCAAGAACACATGAAAAACCATTTTCTCTTTCCAAAACCAACTTCAAAACAATGCATGACATGCAAAACAGATCCGATCATGCAATGCAGCTAGATATTCAGCAAGAACAACCAAAGGAGATCAAGATTCTAACCTCAAAACTCGGATCCAACGGTTCAAACCACGAAGATCAAGCTTGGGAGACTTACTCTCACTCAAGAATTTCTCTAGAGCTCCTCTCTCTAAAACAAAGATTTGAGACAAGGAAATGATTTGTTTCAGGGTCTGCCGGCTGCCTTAACAATCAGCTCGGACACGTGGCGTTATCGGGTTGGTTCAGCTCCAAAAAGGTGATTGATAGACAAGACAAGTCTCTGACAAAGTGTATGCAGCAAGCTCGGGTAAGACACATCGGCAACAAGATGACATCGGCCCAAATCAAGGATCCAGCAATAGGATAGAAAAACATCGGCTAGGGAGGACGACACTTGACTAAGCTGTGCCACACCTTGGCCGGGGTGTGCCACATCTCGGCCTAGGCCATACCTTCCTACGGCAAGGTTCAAGTGCAAAACATCTCGGCAATGAATGCCCGAGGTGAAGATGGGGTTGAACCGGATCTCAAGATAGTTCTAAGTACAAGGGTCAAAGGCGGACTAAGCTCAAGATGACCTCGGCTACGCACACACGTACACTAAGCAAAGAACAAAATCATGCGAGCAACTTTAAGCAAATCAAGGCAAGACAAAACCTTCAAATTATTATAACAAGCAAGACCATGCAAGAATGTATGCAAGTATGACAAGAGTAAGGTGAGGGTTGTTACAATTACAGTGTAAATTATCTGTAAATTATTTAATAAATTGTAAATAAATTACTCAGAAAATTTTCAATAAATTCTAAGAAAATTCTGTATAAATTCCGAGTAAATTACTCGGTAAATTCTCAAAAAATTCTGAGTCAATTACTTAGTAAATTACTTTGTAAATTCCAAGAAAATAACGCAGTAAATTATCTGTAAATTCTTAGTAAATTATTTAATAAATTCTAAATAAATTACTGAGTAAATTCTCAATAAATTACTCCCCAAATTCTCAGTAAATTACAAGTAAATTAATGAGTGAGTTATTCAGTAATTTATCAGTAAATTACTCGATAAATTCTCGGTAAATTACTTCGTAAATTCTCTGTAAATTACTCAGTAAATTACTCCGTAAATTCTCACTAAATTACTCAAGAAATATCTCATTAAATTACACGTAAAATTCTCTATAAATTATTCAGCAAATTCTTAGTAATTTATCAGAAAATTCTGAGTAAATTCCCAAAAAATTACAAGAATTTTTTTTGTGAATTAATCAGTAAATTATGAGTAAATTACTCAAAAAATTGTCAGAAAATTCTATATAAATTCAAAGTAATTTCTTAGTAAAATATTCAGCAAATTACTTCATAAATTCGTAGTAAATTCTCAATAAATTACTCGTTAAGCTTTCAATAAATTCTCAATAAATTACAGTGTAAATTATCTGTAAATTATTTAATAAATTGTAAATAAATTACTCAGAAAATTTTCAATAAATTCTAAGAAAATTCTGCATAAATTCCGAGTAAATTACTCGGTAAATTCTCAATAAATTACTCAGTTAATTATCCATAAGTTCTCAAAAAATTCTGAGTCAATTACTTAGTAAATTACTCTGTAAATTCCAAGAAAATAACGCAGTAAATTATCTATAAATTCTTAGTAAATTATTTAATAAATTCTAAATAAATTACTGAGTAAATTCTCAATAAATTACTCCCCAAATTCTCAGTAAATTACAAGTAAATTAATGAGTGAGTTATTCAGTAATTTATCAGTAAATTACTCGATAAATTCTCGGTAAATTACTCAGTAAATTACACAGTAAATTACTCCGTAAATTACTCACTAAATTACTCAAGAAATTTCTCATTAAATTACACGTAAAATTCTCTATAAATTATTCAGCAAATTCTTAGTAATTTATCAGAAAATTCTGAGTAAATTCCCAAAAAATTACAAGAATTTTTTTTGTGAATTAATCAGTAAATTATGAGTAAATTACTCAAAAAATTGTCAGAAAATTCTATATAAATTCAAAGTAATTTCTTAGTAAAATTATTCAGCAAATTACTTCATAAATTCGTAGTAAATTCTCAATAAATTACTCGTTAAGCTTTCAATAAATTCTCTATAAATTACATTGTAAATTATCTGTAAATTATTTAATAAATTGTAAATAAATTACTCAGAAAATTTTCAATAAATTCTAAGAAAATTCTGCATAAATTCTGAGTAAATTACTCGGTAAATTCTCAATAAATTACTCAGTTAATTATCCATAAGTTCTCAAAAAATTCTGAGTCAATTACTTAGTAAATTACTCTGTAAATTCCAAGAAAATAACGCAGTAAATTATCTGTAAATTCTTAGTAAATTATTTAATAAATTCTAAATAAATTACTGAGTAAATTCTCAATAAATTACTCCCCAAATTCTCAGTAAATTACAAGTAAATTAATGAGTGAGTTATTCAGTAATTTATCAGTAAATTACTCGATAAATTCTCGGTAAATTACTCAGTAAATTACTTCGTAAATTCTCTGTAAATTACTCAGTAAATTACTCCGTAAATTCTCACTAAATTACTCAAGAAATTTCTCATTAAATTACACGTAAAATTCTCTATAAATTATTCAGCAAATTCTTAGTAATTTATCAAAAAATTCTGAGTAAATTCCCAAAAAATTACAAGAATTTTTTTTGTGAATTAATCAGTAAATTATGAGTAAATTACTCAAAAAAATGTCAGAAAATTCTATATAAATTCAAAGTAATTTCTTAGTAAATTATTCAGCAAATTACTTCATAAATTCGTAGTAAATTCTCAATAAATTACTCGTTAAGCTTTCAATAAATTCTCTATAAATTACATTGTAAATTATCTGTAAATTATTTAATAAATTGTAAATAAATTACTCAGAAAATTTTCAATAAATTCTAAGAAAATTCTGCATAAATTCCGAGTAAATTACTCGGTAAATTCTCAATAAATTACTCAGTTAATTATCCATAAGTTCTCAAAAAATTCTGAGTCAATTACTTAGTAAATTACTCTGTAAATTCCAAGAAAATAACGCAGTAAATTATCTGTAAATTCTTAGTAAATTATTTAATAAATTCTAAATAAATTACTGAGTAAATTCTCAATAAATTACTCCCCAAATTCTCAGTAAATTACAAGTAAATTAATGAGTGAGTTATTCAGTAATTTATCAGTAAATTACTCGATAAATTCTCGGTAAATTACTCAGTAAATTACTTCGTAAATTCTCCGTAAATTACTCAGTAAATTACTCAAGAAATTTCTCATTAAATTACACGTAAAATTCTCTATAAATTATTCAGCAAATTCTTAGTAATTTATCAGAAAATTCTGAGTAAATTCCCAAAAAATTACAAGAATTTTTTTTGTGAATTAATCAGTAAATTATGAGTAAATTACTCAAAAAATTGTCAGAAAATTCTATATAAATTCAAAGTAATTTCTTAGTAAAATTATTCAGCAAATTACTTCATAAATTCGTAGTAAATTCTCAATAAATTACTCGTTAAGCTTTCAAAAAATTCTCAATAAATTACAGTGTAAATTATCTGTAAATTATTTAATAAATTGTAAATAAATTACTCAGAAAATTTTTAATAAATTCTAAGAAAATTCTGTATAAATTCCGAGTAAATTACTCGGTAAATTCTCAATAAATTACTCAGTTAATTATCCATAAGTTCTCAAAATATTCTGAGTCAATTACTTAGTAAATTACTCTGTAAATTCCAAGAAAATAACGCAGTAAATTATCTGTAAATTCTTAGTAAATTATTTAATAAATTCTAAATAAATTACTGAGTAAATTCTCAATAAATTACTCCCCAAATTCTCAGTAAATTACAAGTAAATTAATGAGTGAGTTATTCAGTAATTTATCAGTAAATTACTCGATAAATTCTCGGTAAATTACTCAGTAAATTACACAGTAAATTACTCCGTAAATTACTCACTAAATTACTCAAGAAATTTCTCATTAAATTACACGTAAAATTCTCTATAAATTATTCAGCAAATTCTTAGTAATTTATCAGAAAATTCTGAGTAAATTCCCAAAAAATTACAAGAATTTTTTTTGTGAATTAATCAGTAAATTATGAGTAAATTACTCAAAAAATTGTCAGAAAATTCTATATAAATTCAAAGTAATTTCTTAGTAAAATTATTCAGCAAATTACTTCATAAATTCGTAGTAAATTCTCAATAAATTACTCGTTAAGCTTTCAATAAATTCTCTATAAATTACATTGTAAATTATCTGTAAATTATTTAATAAATTGTAAATAAATTACTCAGAAAATTTTCAATAAATTCTAAGAAAATTCTGCATAAATTTCGAGTAAATTACTCGGTAAATTCTCAATAAATTACTCAGTTAATTATCCATAAGTTCTCAAAAAATTCTGAGTCAATTACTTAGTAAATTACTCTGTAAATTCCAAGAAAATAACGCAGTAAATTATCTGTAAATTCTTAGTAAATTATTTAATAAATTCTAAATAAATTACTGAGTAAATTCTCAATAAATTACTCCCCAAATTCTCAGTAAATTACAAGTAAATTAATGAGTGAGTTATTCAGTAATTTATCAGTAAATTACTCGATAAATTCTCGGTAAATTACTCAGTAAATTACTTCGTAAATTCTCTGTAAATTACTCAGTAAATTACTCCGTAAATTCTCACTAAATTAATCAAGAAATTTCTCATTAAATTACACGTAAAATTCTCTATAAATTATTCAGCAAATTCTTAGTAATTTATCAGAAAATTCTGAGTAAATTCCCAAAAAATTACAAGAATTTTTTTTGTGAATTAATCAGTAAATTATGAGTAAATTACTCAAAAAAATGTCAGAAAATTCTATATAAATTCAAAGTAATTTCTTAGTAAAATTATTCAGCAAATTACTTCATAAATTCGTAGTAAATTCTCAATAAATTACTCGTTAAGCTTTCAATAAATTCTCTATAAATTACATTGTAAATTATCTGTAAATTATTTAATAAATTGTAAATAAATTACTCAGAAAATTTTCAATAAATTCTAAGAAAATTCTGCATAAATTCCGAGTAAATTACTCGGTAAATTCTCAATAAATTACTCAGTTAATTATCCATAAGTTCTCAAAATATTCTGAGTCAATTACTTAGTAAATTACTCTGTAAATTCCAAGAAAATAACGCAGTAAATTATCTGTAAATTCTTAGTAAATTATTTAATAAATTCTAAATAAATTACTGAGTAAATTCTCAATAAATTACTCCCCAAATTCTCAGTAAATTACAAGTAAATTAATGAGTGAGTTATTCAGTAATTTATCAGTAAATTACTCGATAAATTCTCGGTAAATTACTCAGTAAATTACTTCGTAAATTCTCCGTAAATTACTCAGTAAATTACTCAAGAAATTTCTCCTTAAATTACACGTAAAATTCTCTATAAATTATTCAGCAAATTCTTAGTAATTTATCAGAAAATTCTGAGTAAATTCCCAAAAAATTACAAGAATTTTTTTTGTGAATTAATCAGTAAATTATGAATAAATTACTCAAAAAATTGTCAGAAAATTCTATATAAATTCAAAGTAATTTCTTAGTAAATTATTCAGCAAATTACTTCATAAATTCGTAGTAAATTCTCAATAAATTACTCGTTAAGCTTTCAATAAATTCTCAATAAATTACAGTGTAAATTATCTGTAAATTATTTAATAAATTGTAAATAAATTACTCAGAAAATTTTTAATAAATTCTAAGAAAATTCTGTATAAATTCCGAGTAAATTACTCGGTAAATTCTCAATAAATTACTCAGTTAATTATCCATAAGTTCTCAAAAAATTCTGAGTCAATTACTCAGTAAATTACTCTGTAAATTCCAAGAAAATAACGCAATAAATTATCTGTAAATTCTTAGTAAATTATTTAATAAATTTTAAATAAATTACTGAGTAAATTCTCAATAAATTACTCCCCAAATTCTCAGTAAATTACAAGTAAATTAATGAGTGAGTTATTCAGTAATTTATCAGTAAATTACTCGATAAATTCTCGGTAAATTACTCAGTAAATTACTTCGTAAATTCTCCGTAAATTACTCAGTAAATTACTCAAGAAATTTCTCATTAAATTACACGTAAAATTCTCTATAAATTATTCAGCAAATTCTTAGTAATTTATCAGAAAATTCTGAGTAAATTCTGAAAAAATTACAAGAATTTTTTTTGTGAATTAATCAGTAAATTATGAGTAAATTACTCAAAAAATTGTCAGAAAATTCTATATAAATTCAAAGTAATTTCTTAGTAAATTATTCAGCAAATTACTTCATAAATTCGTAGTAAATTCTCAATAAATTACTCGTTAAGCTTTCAATAAATTCTCAATAAATTACAGTGTAAATTATCTGTAAATTATTTAATAAATTGTAAATAAATTACTCAGAAAATTTTTAATAAATTCTAAGAAAATTCTGTATAAATTCCGAGTAAATTACTCGGTAAATTCTCAATAAATTACTCAGTTAATTATCCATAAGTTCTCAAAAAATTCTGAGTCAATTACTTAGTAAATTACTCTGTAAATTCCAAGAAAATAACGCAATAAATTATCTGTAAATTCTTAGTAAATTATTTAATAAATTTTAAATAAATTACTGAGTAAATTCTCAATAAATTACTCCCCAAATTCTCAGTAAATTACAAGTAAATTAATGAGTGAGTTATTCAGTAATTTATCAGTAAATTACTCGATAAATTCTCGGTAAATTACTCAGTAAATTACTTCGTAAATTCTCCGTAAATTACTCAGTAAATTACTCAAGAAATTTCTCATTAAATTACACGTAAAATTCTCTATAAATTATTCAGCAAATTCTTAGTAATTTATCAGAAAATTCTGAGTAAATTCTGAAAAAATTACAAGAATTTTTTTTGTGAATTAATCAGTAAATTATGAGTAAATTACTCAAAAAATTGTCAGAAAATTCTATATAAATTCAAAGTAATTTCTTAGTAAATTATTCAGCAAATTACTTCATAAATTCGTAGTAAATTCTCAATAAATTACTCGTTAAGCTTTCAATAAATTCTCTATAAATTACATTGTAAATTATCTGTAAATTATTTAATAAATTGTAAATAAATTACTCAGAAAATTTTCAATAAATTCTAAGAAAATTCTGCATAAATTCCGAGTAAATTACTCGGTAAATTCTCAATAAATTACTCAGTTAATTATCCATAAGTTCTCAAAAAATTCTGAGTCAATTACTTAGTAAATTACTCTGTAAATTCCAAGAAAATAACGCAGTAAATTATCTGTAAATTCTTAGTAAATTATTTAATAAATTCTAAATAAATTACTGAGTAAATTCTCAATAAATTACTCCCCAAATTCTCAGTAAATTACAAGTAAATTAATGAGTGAGTTATTCAGTAATTTATCAGTAAATTACTCGATAAATTCTCGGTAAATTACTCAGTAAATTACTTCGTAAATTCTCCGTAAATTACTCAGTAAATTACTCAAGAAATTTCTCATTAAATTACACGTAAAATTCTCTATAAATTATTCAGCAAATTCTTAGTAATTTATCAGAAAATTCTGAGTAAATTCCCAAAAAATTACAAGAATTTTTTTTGTGAATTAATCAGTAAATTATGAGTAAATTACTCAAAAAATTGTCAGAAAATTCTATATAAATTCAAAGTAATTTCTTAGTAAAATTATTCAGCAAATTACTTCATAAATTCGTAGTAAATTCTCAATAAATTACTCGTTAAGCTTTCAAAAAATTCTCAATAAATTACAGTGTAAATTATCTGTAAATTATTTAATAAATTGTAAATAAATTACTCAGAAAATTTTTAATAAATTCTAAGAAAATTCTGTATAAATTCCGAGTAAATTACTCGGTAAATTCTCAATAAATTACTCAGTTAATTATCCATAAGTTCTCAAAATATTCTGAGTCAATTACTTAGTAAATTACTCTGTAAATTCCAAGAAAATAACGCAGTAAATTATCTGTAAATTCTTAGTAAATTATTTAATAAATTCTAAATAAATTACTGAGTAAATTCTCAATAAATTACTCCCCAAATTCTCAGTAAATTACAAGTAAATTAATGAGTGAGTTATTCAGTAATTTATCAGTAAATTACTCGATAAATTCTCGGTAAATTACTCAGTAAATTACACAGTAAATTACTCCGTAAATTACTCACTAAATTACTCAAGAAATTTCTCATTAAATTACACGTAAAATTCTCTATAAATTATTCAGCAAATTCTTAGTAATTTATCAGAAAATTCTGAGTAAATTCCCAAAAAATTACAAGAATTTTTTTTGTGAATTAATCAGTAAATTATGAGTAAATTACTCAAAAAATTGTCAGAAAATTCTATATAAATTCAAAGTAATTTCTTAGTAAAATTATTCAGCAAATTACTTCATAAATTCGTAGTAAATTCTCAATAAATTACTCGTTAAGCTTTCAATAAATTCTCTATAAATTACATTGTAAATTATCTGTAAATTATTTAATAAATTGTAAATAAATTACTCAGAAAATTTTCAATAAATTCTAAGAAAATTCTGCATAAATTCCGAGTAAATTACTCGGTAAATTCTCAATAAATTACTCAGTTAATTATCCATAAGTTCTCAAAAAATTCTGAGTCAATTACTTAGTAAATTACTCTGTAAATTCCAAGAAAATAACGCAGTAAATTATCTGTAAATTCTTAGTAAATTATTTAATAAATTCTAAATAAATTACTGAGTAAATTCTCAATAAATTACTCCCCAAATTCTCAGTAAATTACAAGTAAATTAATGAGTGAGTTATTCAGTAATTTATCAGTAAATTACTCGATAAATTCTCGGTAAATTACTCAGTAAATTACTTCGTAAATTCTCTGTAAATTACTCAGTAAATTACTCCGTAAATTCTCACTAAATTAATCAAGAAATTTCTCATTAAATTACACGTAAAATTCTCTATAAATTATTCAGCAAATTCTTAGTAATTTATCAGAAAATTCTGAGTAAATTCCCAAAAAATTACAAGAATTTTTTTTGTGAATTAATCAGTAAATTATGAGTAAATTACTCAAAAAAATGTCAGAAAATTCTATATAAATTCAAAGTAATTTCTTAGTAAAATTATTCAGCAAATTACTTCATAAATTCGTAGTAAATTCTCAATAAATTACTCGTTAAGCTTTCAATAAATTCTCTATAAATTACATTGTAAATTATCTGTAAATTATTTAATAAATTGTAAATAAATTACTCAGAAAATTTTCAATAAATTCTAAGAAAATTCTGCATAAATTCCGAGTAAATTACTCGGTAAATTCTCAATAAATTACTCAGTTAATTATCCATAAGTTCTCAAAATATTCTGAGTCAATTACTTAGTAAATTACTCTGTAAATTCCAAGAAAATAACGCAGTAAATTATCTGTAAATTCTTAGTAAATTATTTAATAAATTCTAAATAAATTACTGAGTAAATTCTCAATAAATTACTCCCCAAATTCTCAGTAAATTACAAGTAAATTAATGAGTGAGTTATTCAGTAATTTATCAGTAAATTACTCGATAAATTCTCGGTAAATTACTCAGTAAATTACTTCGTAAATTCTCCGTAAATTACTCAGTAAATTACTCAAGAAATTTCTCCTTAAATTACACGTAAAATTCTCTATAAATTATTCAGCAAATTCTTAGTAATTTATCAGAAAATTCTGAGTAAATTCCCAAAAAATTACAAGAATTTTTTTTGTGAATTAATCAGTAAATTATGAATAAATTACTCAAAAAATTGTCAGAAAATTCTATATAAATTCAAAGTAATTTCTTAGTAAATTATTCAGCAAATTACTTCATAAATTCGTAGTAAATTCTCAATAAATTACTCGTTAAGCTTTCAATAAATTCTCAATAAATTACAGTGTAAATTATCTGTAAATTATTTAATAAATTGTAAATAAATTACTCAGAAAATTTTTAATAAATTCTAAGAAAATTCTGTATAAATTCCGAGTAAATTACTCGGTAAATTCTCAATAAATTACTCAGTTAATTATCCATAAGTTCTCAAAAAATTCTGAGTCAATTACTCAGTAAATTACTCTGTAAATTCCAAGAAAATAACGCAATAAATTATCTGTAAATTCTTAGTAAATTATTTAATAAATTTTAAATAAATTACTGAGTAAATTCTCAATAAATTACTCCCCAAATTCTCAGTAAATTACAAGTAAATTAATGAGTGAGTTATTCAGTAATTTATCAGTAAATTACTCGATAAATTCTCGGTAAATTACTCAGTAAATTACTTCGTAAATTCTCCGTAAATTACTCAGTAAATTACTCAAGAAATTTCTCATTAAATTACACGTAAAATTCTCTATAAATTATTCAGCAAATTCTTAGTAATTTATCAGAAAATTCTGAGTAAATTCTGAAAAAATTACAAGAATTTTTTTTGTGAATTAATCAGTAAATTATGAGTAAATTACTCAAAAAATTGTCAGAAAATTCTATATAAATTCAAAGTAATTTCTTAGTAAATTATTCAGCAAATTACTTCATAAATTCGTAGTAAATTCTCAATAAATTACTCGTTAAGCTTTCAATAAATTCTCAATAAATTACAGTGTAAATTATCTGTAAATTATTTAATAAATTGTAAATAAATTACTCAGAAAATTTTTAATAAATTCTAAGAAAATTCTGTATAAATTCCGAGTAAATTACTCGGTAAATTCTCAATAAATTACTCAGTTAATTATCCATAAGTTCTCAAAAAATTCTGAGTCAATTACTTAGTAAATTACTCTGTAAATTCCAAGAAAATAACGCAATAAATTATCTGTAAATTCTTAGTAAATTATTTAATAAATTTTAAATAAATTACTGAGTAAATTCTCAATAAATTACTCCCCAAATTCTCAGTAAATTACAAGTAAATTAATGAGTGAGTTATTCAGTAATTTATCAGTAAATTACTCGATAAATTCTCGGTAAATTACTCAGTAAATTACTTCGTAAATTCTCCGTAAATTACTCAGTAAATTACTCAAGAAATTTCTCATTAAATTACACGTAAAATTCTCTATAAATTATTCAGCAAATTCTTAGTAATTTATCAGAAAATTCTGAGTAAATTCTGAAAAAATTACAAGAATTTTTTTTGTGAATTAATCAGTAAATTATGAGTAAATTACTCAAAAAATTGTCAGAAAATTCTATATAAATTCAAAGTAATTTCTTAGTAAATTATTCAGCAAATTACTTCATAAATTCGTAGTAAATTCTCAATAAATTACTCGTTAAGCTTTCAATAAATTCTCAATAAATTACAGTGTAAATTATCTGTAAATTATTTAATAAATTGTAAATAAATTACTCAGAAAATTTTTAATAAATTCTAAGAAAATTCTGTATAAATTCCGAGTAAATTACTCGGTAAATTCTCAATAAATTACTCAGTTAATTATCCATAAGTTCTCAAAAAATTCTGAGTCAATTACTTAGTAAATTACTCTGTAAATTCCAAGAAAATAACGCAATAAATTATCTGTAAATTCTTAGTAAATTATTTAATAAATTTTAAATAAATTACTGAGTAAATTCTCAATAAATTACTCCCCAAATTCTCAGTAAATTACAAGTAAATTAATGAGTGAGTTATTCAGTAATTTATCAGTAAATTACTCGATAAATTCTCGGTAAATTACTCAGTAAATTACTTCGTAAATTCTCCGTAAATTACTCAGTAAATTACTCAAGAAATTTCTCATTAAATTACACGTAAAATTCTCTATAAATTATTCAGCAAATTCCTAGTAATTTATCAGAAAATTCTGAGTAAATTCTGAAAAAATTACAGGAATTTTTTTTGTGAATTAATCAGTAAATTATGAGTAAATTACTCAAAAAATTGTCAGAAAATTCTATATAAATTCAAAGTAATTTCTTAGTAAATTATTCAGCAAATTACTTCATAAATTCGTAGTAAATTCTCAATAAATTACTCGTTAAGCTTTCAATAAATTCTCAATAAATTACATTGTAAATTATCTGTAAATTATTTAATAAATTGTAAATAAATTACTCAGAAAATTTTTAATAAATTCTAAGAAAATTCTGTATAAATTCTGAGTAAATTACTCGGTAAATTCTCAATAAATTACTCAGTTAATTATCCATAAGTTCTCAAAAAATTCTGAGTCAATTACTTAGTAAATTACTCTGTAAATTCCAAGAAAATAACGCAGTAAATTATCTGTAAATTCTTAGTAAATTATTTAATAAATTCTAAATAAATTACTGAGTAAATTCTCAATAAATTACTCCCCAAATTCTCAGTAAATTACAAGTAAATTAATGAGTGAGTTATTCAGTAATTTATCAGTAAATTACTCGATAAATTCTCGGTAAATTACTCAGTAAATTACTTCGTAAATTCTCCGTAAATTACTCAGTAAATTACTCAAGAAATTTCTCATTAAATTACACGTAAAATTCTCTATAAATTATTCAGCAAATTCTTAGTAATTTATCAGAAAATTCTGAGTAAATTCCCAAAAAATTACAAGAATTTTTTTTGTGAATTAATCAGTAAATTATGAGTAAATTACTCAAAAAATTGTCAGAAAATTCTATATAAATTCAAAGTAATTTCTTAGTAAATTATTCAGCAAATTACTTCATAAATTCGTAGTAAATTCTCAATAAATTACTCGTTAAGCTTTCAGTAAATTCTCTATAAATTACATTGTAAATTATCTGTAAATTATTTAATAAATTGTAAATAAATTACTCAGAAAATTTTCAATAAATTCTAAGAAAATTCTGCATAAATTCCGAGTAAATTACTCGGTAAATTCTCAATAAATTACTCAGTTAATTATCCATAAGTTCTCAAAAAATTCTGAGTCAATTACTTAGTAAATTACTCTGTAAATTCCAAGAAAATAACGCAGTAAATTATCTGTAAATTCTTAGTAAATTATTTAATAAATTCTAAATAAATTACTGAGTAAATTCTCAATAAATTACTCCCCAAATTCTCAGTAAATTACAAGTAAATTAATGAGTGAGTTATTCAGTAATTTATCAGTAAATTACTCGATAAATTCTCGGTAAATTACTCAGTAAATTACTTCGTAAATTCTCCGTAAATTACTCAGTAAATTACTCAAGAAATTTCTCCTTAAATTACACGTAAAATTCTCTATAAATTATTCAGCAAATTCTTAGTAATTTATCAGAAAATTCTGAGTAAATTCCCAAAAAATTACAAGAATTTTTTTTGTGAATTAATCAGTAAATTATGAGTAAATTACTCAAAAAAATGTCAGAAAATTCTATATAAATTCAAAGTAATTTCTTAGTAAATTATTCAGCAAATTACTTCATAAATTCGTAGTAAATTCTCAATAAATTACTCGTTAAGCTTTCAATAAATTCTCAATAAATTACAGTGTAAATTATCTGTAAATTATTTAATAAATTGTAAATAAATTACTCAGAAAATTTTTAATAAATTCTAAGAAAATTCTGTATAAATTCCGAGTAAATTACTCGGTAAATTCTCAATAAATTACTCAGTTAATTATCCATAAGTTCTCAAAAAATTCTGAGTCAATTACTTAGTAAATTACTCTGTAAATTCCAAGAAAATAACGCAATAAATTATCTGTAAATTCTTAGTAAATTATTTAATAAATTTTAAATAAATTACTGAGTAAATTCTCAATAAATTACTCCCCAAATTCTCAGTAAATTACAAGTAAATTAATGAGTGAGTTATTCAGTAATTTATCAGTAAATTACTCGATAAATTCTCGGTAAATTACTCAGTAAATTACTTCGTAAATTCTCCGTAAATTACTCAGTAAATTACTCAAGAAATTTCTCATTAAATTACACGTAAAATTCTCTATAAATTATTCAGCAAATTCTTAGTAATTTATCAGAAAATTCTGAGTAAATTCTGAAAAAATTACAAGAATTTTTTTTGTGAATTAATCAGTAAATTATGAGTAAATTACTCAAAAAATTGTCAGAAAATTCTATATAAATTCAAAGTAATTTCTTAGTAAATTATTCAGCAAATTACTTCATAAATTCGTAGTAAATTCTCAATAAATTACTCGTTAAGCTTTCAATAAATTCTCAATAAATTACAGTGTAAATTATCTGTAAATTATTTAATAAATTGTAAATAAATTACTCAGAAAATTTTTAATAAATTCTAAGAAAATTCTGTATAAATTCCGAGTAAATTACTCGGTAAATTCTCAATAAATTACTCAGTTAATTATCCATAAGTTCTCAAAAAATTCTGAGTCAATTACTTAGTAAATTACTCTGTAAATTCCAAGAAAATAACGCAATAAATTATCTGTAAATTCTTAGTAAATTATTTAATAAATTTTAAATAAATTACTGAGTAAATTCTCAATAAATTACTCCCCAAATTCTCAGTAAATTACAAGTAAATTAATGAGTGAGTTATTCAGTAATTTATCAGTAAATTACTCGATAAATTCTCGGTAAATTACTCAGTAAATTACTTCGTAAATTCTCCGTAAATTACTCAGTAAATTACTCAAGAAATTTCTCATTAAATTACACGTAAAATTCTCTATAAATTATTCAGCAAATTCCTAGTAATTTATCAGAAAATTCTGAGTAAATTCTGAAAAAATTACAGGAATTTTTTTTGTGAATTAATCAGTAAATTATGAGTAAATTACTCAAAAAATTGTCAGAAAATTCTATATAAATTCAAAGTAATTTCTTAGTAAATTATTCAGCAAATTACTTCATAAATTCGTAGTAAATTCTCAATAAATTACTCGTTAAGCTTTCAATAAATTCTCAATAAATTACATTGTAAATTATCTGTAAATTATTTAATAAATTGTAAATAAATTACTCAGAAAATTTTTAATAAATTCTAAGAAAATTCTGTATAAATTCTGAGTAAATTACTCGGTAAATTCTCAATAAATTACTCAGTTAATTATCCATAAGTTCTCAAAAAATTCTGAGTCAATTACTTAGTAAATTACTCTGTAAATTCCAAGAAAATAACGCAGTAAATTATCTGTAAATTCTTAGTAAATTATTTAATAAATTCTAAATAAATTACTGAGTAAATTCTCAATAAATTACTCCCCAAATTCTCAGTAAATTACAAGTAAATTAATGAGTGAGTTATTCAGTAATTTATCAGTAAATTACTCGATAAATTCTCGGTAAATTACTCAGTAAATTACTTCGTAAATTCTCCGTAAATTACTCAGTAAATTACTCAAGAAATTTCTCATTAAATTACACGTAAAATTCTCTATAAATTATTCAGCAAATTCTTAGTAATTTATCAGAAAATTCTGAGTAAATTCCCAAAAAATTACAAGAATTTTTTTTGTGAATTAATCAGTAAATTATGAGTAAATTACTCAAAAAATTGTCAGAAAATTCTATATAAATTCAAAGTAATTTCTTAGTAAATTATTCAGCAAATTACTTCATAAATTCGTAGTAAATTCTCAATAAATTACTCGTTAAGCTTTCAGTAAATTCTCTATAAATTACATTGTAAATTATCTGTAAATTATTTAATAAATTGTAAATAAATTACTCAGAAAATTTTCAATAAATTCTAAGAAAATTCTGCATAAATTCCGAGTAAATTACTCGGTAAATTCTCAATAAATTACTCAGTTAATTATCCATAAGTTCTCAAAAAATTCTGAGTCAATTACTTAGTAAATTACTCTGTAAATTCCAAGAAAATAACGCAGTAAATTATCTGTAAATTCTTAGTAAATTATTTAATAAATTCTAAATAAATTACTGAGTAAATTCTCAATAAATTACTGCCCAAATTCTCAGTAAATTACAAGTAAATTAATGAGTGAGTTATTCAGTAATTTATCAGTAAATTACTCGATAAATTCTCGGTAAATTACTCAGTAAATTACTTCGTAAATTCTCCGTAAATTACTCAGTAAATTACTCAAGAAATTTCTCCTTAAATTACACGTAAAATTCTCTATAAATTATTCAGCAAATTCTTAGTAATTTATCATAAAATTCTGAGTAAATTCCCAAAAAATTACAAGAATTTTTTTTGTGAATTAATCAGTAAATTATGAGTAAATTACTCAAAAAAATGTCAGAAAATTCTATATAAATTCAAAGTAATTTCTTAGTAAATTATTCAACAAATTACTTCATAAATTCGTAGTAAATTCTCAATAAATTACTCGTTAAGCTTTCAATAAATTCTCTATAAATTACATTGTAAATTATCTGTAAATTATTTAATAAATTGTAAATAAATTACTCAGAAAATTTTTAATAAATTCTAAGAAAATTCTGTATAAATTCCGAGTAAATTACTCGGTAAATTCTCAATAAATTACTCAGTTAATTATCCATAAGTTCTCAAAAAATTCTGAGTCAATTACTTAGTAAATTACTCTGTAAATTCCAAGAAAATAACGCAATAAATTATCTGTAAATTCTTAGTAAATTATTTAATAAATTTTAAATAAATTACTGAGTAAATTCTCAATAAATTACTCCCCAAATTCTCAGTAAATTACAAGTAAATTAATGAGTGAGTTATTCAGTAATTTATCAGTAAATTACTCGATAAATTCTCGGTAAATTACTCAGTAAATTACTTCGTAAATTCTCCGTAAATTACTCAGTAAATTACTCAAGAAATTTCTCATTGAATTACACGTAAAATTCTCTATAAATTATTCAGCAAATTCTTAGTAATTTATCAGAAAATTCTGAGTAAATTCTGAAAAAATTACAAGAATTTTTTTTGTGAATTAATCAGTAAATTATGAGTAAATTACTCAAAAAATTGTCAGAAAATTCTATATAAATTCAAAGTAATTTCTTAGTAAATTATTCAGCAAATTACTTCATAAATTCGTAGTAAATTCTCAATAAATTACTCGTTAAGCTTTCAATAAATTCTCAATAAATTACTGTGTAAATTATCTGTAAATTATTTAATAAATTGTAAATAAATTACTCAGAAAATTTTTAATAAATTCTAAGAAAATTCTGTATAAATTCCGAGTAAATTACTCGGTAAATTCCCAATAAATTACTAAGTTAATTATCCATAAGTTCTCAAAAAATTCTGAGTCAATTACTTAGTAAATTACTCTGTAAATTCCAAGAAAATAACGCAATAAATTATCTGTAAATTCTTAGTAAATTATTTAATAAATTTTAAATAAATTACTGAGTAAATTCTCAATAAATTACTCCCCAAATTCTCAGTAAATTACAAGTAAATTAATGAGTGAGTTATTCAGTAATTTATCAGTAAATTACTCGATAAATTCTCGGTAAATTACTCAGTAAATTACTTCGTAAATTCTCCGTAAATTACTCAGTAAATTACTCAAGAAATTTCTCATTAAATTACACGTAAAATTCTCTATAAATTATTCAGCAAATTCCTAGTAATTTATCAGAAAATTCTGAGTAAATTCTGAAAAAATTACAAGAATTTTTTTTGTGAATTAATCAGTAAATTATGAGTAAATTACTCAAAAAATTGTCAGAAAATTCTATATAAATTCAAAGTAATTTCTTAGTAAATTATTCAGCAAATTACTTCATAAATTCGTAGTAAATTCTCAATAAATTACTCGTTAAGCTTTCAATAAATTCTCAATAAATTACATTGTAAATTATCTGTAAATTATTTAATAAATTGTAAATAAATTACTCAGAAAATTTTTAATAAATTCTAAGAAAATTCTGTATAAATTCTGAGTAAATTACTCGGTAAATTCTCAATAAATTACTCAGTTAATTATCCATAAGTTCTCAAAAAATTCTGAGTCAATTACTTAGTAAATTACTCTGTAAATTCCAAGAAAATAACGCAGTAAATTATCTGTAAATTCTTAGTAAATTATTTAATAAATTCTAAATAAATTACTGAGTAAATTCTCAATAAATTACTCCCCAAATTCTCAGTAAATTACAAGTAAATTAATGAGTGAGTTATTCAGTAATTTATCAGTAAATTACTCGATAAATTCTCGGTAAATTACTCAGTAAATTACTTCGTAAATTCTCCGTAAATTACTCAGTAAATTACTCAAGAAATTTCTCATTAAATTAAACGTAAAATTCTCTATAAATTATTCAGCAAATTCTTAGTAATTTATCAGAAAATTCTGAGTAAATTCCCAAAAAATTACAAGAATTTTTTTTGTGAATTAATCAGTAAATTATGAGTAAATTACTCAAAAAATTGTCAGAAAATTCTATATAAATTCAAAGTAATTTCTTAGTAAATTATTCAGCAAATTACTTCATAAATTCGTAGTAAATTCTCAATAAATTACTCGTTAAGCTTTCAGTAAATTCTCTATAAATTACATTGTAAATTATCTGTAAATTATTTAATAAATTGTAAATAAATTACTCAGAAAATTTTCAATAAATTCTAAGAAAATTCTGCATAAATTCCGAGTAAATTACTCGGTAAATTCTCAATAAATTACTCAGTTAATTATCCATAAGTTCTCAAAAAATTCTGAGTCAATTACTTAGTAAATTACTCTGTAAATTCCAAGAAAATAACGCAGTAAATTATCTGTAAATTCTTAGTAAATTATTTAATAAATTCTAAATAAATTACTGAGTAAATTCTCAATAAATTACTGCCCAAATTCTCAGTAAATTACAAGTAAATTAATGAGTGAGTTATTCAGTAATTTATCAGTAAATTACTCGATAAATTCTCGGTAAATTACTCAGTAAATTACTTCGTAAATTCTCCGTAAATTACTCAGTAAATTACTCAAGAAATTTCTCCTTAAATTACACGTAAAATTCTCTATAAATTATTCAGCAAATTCTTAGTAATTTATCATAAAATTCTGAGTAAATTCCCAAAAAATTACAAGAATTTTTTTTGTGAATTAATCAGTAAATTATGAGTAAATTACTCAAAAAAATGTCAGAAAATTCTATATAAATTCAAAGTAATTTCTTAGTAAATTATTCAACAAATTACTTCATAAATTCGTAGTAAATTCTCAATAAATTACTCGTTAAGCTTTCAATAAATTCTCTATAAATTACATTGTAAATTATCTGTAAATTATTTAATAAATTGTAAATAAATTACTCAAAAAATTTTCAATAAATTCTAAGAAAATTCTGCATAAATTCCGAGTAAATTACTCGGTAAATTCTCAATAAATTACTAAGTTAATTATCCATAAGTTCTGAAAAAATTCTGAGTCAATTACTTAGTAAATTACTCTGTAAATTCCAAGAAAATAACGCAGTAAATTATCTGTAAATTCTTAGTAAATTATTTAATAAATTCTAAATAAATTACTGAGTAAATTCTCAATAAATTACTCCCCAAATTCTCAGTAAATTACAAGTAAATTAATGAGTGAGTTATTCAGTAATTTATCAGTAAATTACTCGATAAATTCTCGGTAAATTACTCTGTAAATTAAGTCGATAAATTCTCGGTAAATTACTCAGTAAATTACTCAGTAAATTCTCACTAAATTACTCAAGAAATTTCTCATTAAATTACACCTAAAATTCTCTATAAATTATTCAGCAAATTCTTAGTAACTTATCAGAAAATTCTGGGTAAATTCCCAAAAAATTACAAGAATTTTTTTTGTGAATTAATCAGTAAATTATGAGTAAATTACTCAAAAAATTGTCAGAAAATTCTATATAAATTCAAAGTAATTTCTTAGTAAATTATTCAGCAAATTACTTCATAAATTCGTAGTAAATTCTCAATAAATTACTCGTTAAGCTTTCAATAAATTCTCTATAAATTACATTGTAAATTATCTGTAAATTATTTAATAAATTGTAAATAAATTACTCAAAAAATTTTCAATAAATTCTAAGAAAATTCTGCATAAATTCCGAGTAAATTACTCGGTAAATTCTCAATAAATTACTCAGTTAATTATCCATAAGTTCTAAAAAAATTCTGTGTCAATTACTTAGTAAATTACTCTGTAAATTCCAAGAAAATAACGCAGTAAATTATCTGTAAATTCTTAGTAAATTATTTAATAAATTCTAAATAAATTACTGAGTAAATTCTCAATAAATTACTCCCCAAATTCTCAGTAAATTACAAGTAAATTAATGAGTGAGTTATTCAGTAATTTATCAGTAAATTACTCGATAAATTCTTGGTAAATTACTCAGTAAATTACTTCGTAAATTCTCCGTAAATTACTCAGTAAATTACTCAAGAAATTTCTCATTAAATTACACGTAAAATTCTCTATAAATTATTCAGCAAATTCTTAGTAATTTATCAGAAAATTCTGAGTAAATTCCCAAAAAATTACAAGAATTTTTTTTGTGAATTAATCAGTAAATTATGAGTAAATTACTCAAAAAATTGTCAGAAAATTCTATATAAATTCAAAGTAATTTCTTAGTAAATTATTCAGCAAATTACTTCATAAATTCGTAGTAAATTCTCAATAAATTACTCGTTAAGCTTTCAATAAATTCTCTATAAATTACATTGTAAATTATCTGTAAATTATTTAATAAATTGTAAATAAATTACTCAGAAAATTTTCAATAAATTCTAAGAAAATTCTGCATAAATTCTGAGTAAATTACTCGGTAAATTCTCAATAAAATACTCAGTTAATTATCCATAAGTTCTCAAAAAATTCTGAGTCAATTACTTAGTAAATTACTCTGTAAATTCCAAGAAAATAACGCAGTAAATTATCTGTAAATTCTTAGTAAATTATTTAATAAATTCTAAATAAATTACTGAGTAAATTCTCAATAAATTACTCCCCAAATTCTCAGTAAATTACAAGTAAATTAATGAGTGAGTTATTCAGTAATTTATCAGTAAATTACTCGATAAATTCTCGGTAAATTACTCAGTAAATTACTTCGTAAATTCTCTGTAAATTACTCAGTAAATTACTCCGTAAATTCTCACTAAATTACTCAAGAAATTTCTCATTAAATTACACGTAAAATTCTCTATAAATTATTCAGCAAATTCTTAGTAATTTATCAGAAAATTCTGAGTAAATTCTGAAAAAATTACAAGAATTTTTTTTGTGAATTAATCAGTAAATTATGAGTAAATTACTCAAAAAATTGTCAGAAAATTCTATATAAATTCAAAGTAATTTCTTAGTAAATTATTCAGCAAATTACTACATAAATTCGTAGTAAATTCTCAATAAATTACTCGTTAAGCTTTCAATAAATTCTCAATAAATTACAGTGTAAATTATCTGTAAATTATTTAATAAATTGTAAATAAATTACTCAGAAAATTTTTAATAAATTCTAAGAAAATTCTGTATAAATTCCGAGTAAATTACTCGGTAAATTCTCAATAAATTACTCAGTTAATTATCCATAAGTTCTCAAAAAATTCTGAGTCAATTACTTAGTAAATTACTCTGTAAATTCCAAGAAAATAACGCAGTAAATTATCTGTAAATTCTTAGTAAATTATTTAATAAATTCTAAATAAATTACTGAGTAAATTCTCAATAAATTACTCCCCAAATTCTCAGTAAATTACAAGTAAATTAATGAGTGAGTTATTCAGTAATTTATCAGTAAATTACTCGATAAATTACTCGATAAATTCTCGGTAAATTACTCAGTAAATTACTCCGTAAATTCTAACTAAATTACTCAAGAAATTTCTCATTAAATTACAAGTAAAATTCTCTATAAATTATTCAGCAAATTCTTAGTAATTTATCAGAAAATTCTGAGTAAATTCCCAAAAAATTACAAGAATTTTTTTTGTGAATTAATCAGTAAATTATGAGTAAATTACTCAAAAAAATGTCAGAAAATTCTATATAAATTCAAAGTAATTTCTTAGTAAATTATTCAGCAAATTACTTCATAAATTGGTAGTAAATTCTCAATAAATTACTCGTTAAGCTTTCAATAAATTCTCTATAAATTACATTGTAAATTATCTCTAAATTATTTAATAAATTGTAAATAAATTACTCAGAAAATTTTCAATAAATTCTAAGAAAATTCTGCATAAATTCCGAGTAAATTACTCGGTAAATTCTCAATAAATTACTCAGTTAATTATCCATAAGTTCTCAAAAAATTCTGAGTCAATTACTTAGTAAATTACTCTGTAAATTCCAAGAAAATAACGCAGTAAATTATCTGTAAATTCTTAGTAAATTATTTAATAAATTCTAAATAAATTACTGAGTAAATTCTCAATAAATTACTCGCCAAATTCTCAGTAAATTACAAGTAAATTAATGAGTGAGTTATTCAGTAATTTATCAGTAAATTACTCGATAAATTCTCGGTAAATTACTCAGTAAATTACTCCGTTAATTCTCACTAAATTACTCAAGAAATTTCTCATTAAATTACACGTAAAATTCTCTATAAATTATTCAGCAAATTCTTAGTAATTTATCAGAAAATTCTGAGTAAATTTTGAAAAAATTACAAGAATTTTTTTTGTGAATTAATCAGTAAATTATGAGTAAATTACTCAAAAAATTGTCAGAAAATTCTATATAAATTCAAAGTAATTTCTTAGTAAATTATTCAGCAAATTACTACATAAATTCGTAGTAAATTCTCAATAAATTACTCGTTAAGCTTTCAATAAATTCTCAATAAATTACAGTGTAAATTATCTGTAAATTATTTAATAAATTGTAAATAAATTACTCAGAAAATTTTTAATAAATTCTAAGAAAATTCTGTATAAATTCCGAGTAAATTACTCGGTAAATTCTCAATAAATTACTCAGTTAATTATCCATAAGTTCTCAAAAAATTCTGAGTCAATTACTTAGTAAATTACTCTGTAAATTCCAAGAAAATAACGCAGTAAATTATCTGTAAATTCTTAGTAAATTATTTAATAAATTCTAAATAAATTACTGAGTAAATTCTCAATAAATTACTCCCCAAATTCTCAGTAAATTACAAGTAAATTAATGAGTGAGTTATTCAGTAATTTATCAGTAAATTACTCGATAAATTACTCGATAAATTCTCGGTAAATTACTCAGTAAATTACTCCGTAAATTCTAACTAAATTACTCAAGAAATTTCTCATTAAATTACAAGTAAAATTCTCTATAAATTATTCAGCAAATTCTTAGTAATTTATCAGAAAATTCTGAGTAAATTCCCAAAAAATTACAAGAATTTTTTTTGTGAATTAATCAGTAAATTATGAGTAAATTACTCAAAAAAATGTCAGAAAATTCTATATAAATTCAAAGTAATTTCTTAGTAAATTATTCAGCAAATTACTTCATAAATTGGTAGTAAATTCTCAATAAATTACTCGTTAAGCTTTCAATAAATTCTCTATAAATTACATTGTAAATTATCTCTAAATTATTTAATAAATTGTAAATAAATTACTCAGAAAATTTTCAATAAATTCTAAGAAAATTCTGCATAAATTCCGAGTAAATTACTCGGTAAATTCTCAATAAATTACTCAGTTAATTATCCATAAGTTCTCAAAAAATTCTGAGTCAATTACTTAGTAAATTACTCTGTAAATTCCAAGAAAATAACGCAGTAAATTATCTGTAAATTCTTAGTAAATTATTTAATAAATTCTAAATAAATTACTGAGTAAATTCTCAATAAATTACTCGCCAAATTCTCAGTAAATTACAAGTAAATTAATGAGTGAGTTATTCAGTAATTTATCAGTAAATTACTCGATAAATTCTCGGTAAATTACTCAGTAAATTACTCCGTTAATTCTCACTAAATTACTCAAGAAATTTCTCATTAAATTACACGTAAAATTCTCTATAAATTATTCAGCAAATTCTTAGTAATTTATCAGAAAATTCTGAGTAAATTTTGAAAAAATTACAAGAATTTTTTTTGTGAATTAATCAGTAAATTATGAGTAAATTACTCAAAAAATTGTCAGAAAATTCTATATAAATTCAAAGTAATTTCTTAGTAAATTATTCAGCAAATTACTACATAAATTCGTAGTAAATTCTCAATAAATTACTCGTTAAGCTTTCAATAAATTCTCAATAAATTACAGTGTAAATTATCTGTAAATTATTTAATAAATTGTAAATAAATTACTCAGAAAATTTTTAATAAATTCTAAGAAAATTCTGTATAAATTCCGAGTAAATTACTCGGTAAATTCTCAATAAATTACTCAGTTAATTATCCATAAGTTCTCAAAAAATTCTGAGTCAATTACTTAGTAAATTACTCTGTAAATTCCAAGAAAATAACGCAGTAAATTATCTGTAAATTCTTAGTAAATTATTTAATAAATTCTAAATAAATTACTGAGTAAATTCTCAATAAATTACTCCCCAAATTCTCAGTAAATTACAAGTAAATTAATGAGTGAGTTATTCAGTAATTTATCAGTAAATTACTCGATAAATTACTCGATAAATTCTCGGTAAATTACTCAGTAAATTACTCCGTAAATTCTAACTAAATTACTCAAGAAATTTCTCATTAAATTACAAGTAAAATTCTCTATAAATTATTCAGCAAATTCTTAGTAATTTATCAGAAAATTCTGAGTAAATTCCCAAAAAATTACAAGAATTTTTTTTGTGAATTAATCAGTAAATTATGAGTAAATTACTCAAAAAAATGTCAGAAAATTCTATATAAATTCAAAGTAATTTCTTAGTAAATTATTCAGCAAATTACTTCATAAATTGGTAGTAAATTCTCAATAAATTACTCGTTAAGCTTTCAATAAATTCTCTATAAATTACATTGTAAATTATCTCTAAATTATTTAATAAATTGTAAATAAATTACTCAGAAAATTTTCAATAAATTCTAAGAAAATTCTGCATAAATTCCGAGTAAATTACTCGGTAAATTCTCAATAAATTACTCAGTTAATTATCCATAAGTTCTCAAAAAATTCTGAGTCAATTACTTAGTAAATTACTCTGTAAATTCCAAGAAAATAACGCAGTAAATTATCTGTAAATTCTTAGTAAATTATTTAATAAATTCTAAATAAATTACTGAGTAAATTCTCAATAAATTACTCGCCAAATTCTCAGTAAATTACAAGTAAATTAATGAGTGAGTTATTCAGTAATTTATCAGTAAATTACTCGATAAATTCTCGGTAAATTACTCAGTAAATTACTCCGTTAATTCTCACTAAATTACTCAAGAAATTTCTCATTAAATTACACGTAAAATTCTCTATAAATTATTCAGCAAATTCTTAGTAATTTATCAGAAAATTCTGAGTAAATTTTGAAAAAATTACAAGAATTTTTTTTGTGAATTAATCAGTAAATTATGAGTAAATTACTCAAAAAATTGTCAGAAAATTCTATATAAATTCAAAGTAATTTCTTAGTAAATTATTCAGCAAATTACTACATAAATTCGTAGTAAATTCTCAATAAATTACTCGTTAAGCTTTCAATAAATTCTCAATAAATTACAGTGTAAATTATCTGTAAATTATTTAATAAATTGTAAATAAATTACTCAGAAAATTTTTAATAAATTCTAAGAAAATTCTGTATAAATTCCGAGTAAATTACTCGGTAAATTCTCAATAAATTACTCAGTTAATTATCCATAAGTTCTCAAAAAATTCTGAGTCAATTACTTAGTAAATTACTCTGTAAATTCCAAGAAAATAACGCAGTAAATTATCTGTAAATTCTTAGTAAATTATTTAATAAATTCTAAATAAATTACTGAGTAAATTCTCAATAAATTACTCCCCAAATTCTCAGTAAATTACAAGTAAATTAATGAGTGAGTTATTCAGTAATTTATCAGTAAATTACTCGATAAATTACTCGATAAATTCTCGGTAAATTACTCAGTAAATTACTCCGTAAATTCTAACTAAATTACTCAAGAAATTTCTCATTAAATTACAAGTAAAATTCTCTATAAATTATTCAGCAAATTCTTAGTAATTTATCAGAAAATTCTGAGTAAATTCCCAAAAAATTACAAGAATTTTTTTTGTGAATTAATCAGTAAATTATGAGTAAATTACTCAAAAAAATGTCAGAAAATTCTATATAAATTCAAAGTAATTTCTTAGTAAATTATTCAGCAAATTACTTCATAAATTGGTAGTAAATTCTCAATAAATTACTCGTTAAGCTTTCAATAAATTCTCTATAAATTACATTGTAAATTATCTCTAAATTATTTAATAAATTGTAAATAAATTACTCAGAAAATTTTCAATAAATTCTAAGAAAATTCTGCATAAATTCCGAGTAAATTACTCGGTAAATTCTCAATAAATTACTCAGTTAATTATCCATAAGTTCTCAAAAAATTCTGAGTCAATTACTTAGTAAATTACTCTGTAAATTCCAAGAAAATAACGCAGTAAATTATCTGTAAATTCTTAGTAAATTATTTAATAAATTCTAAATAAATTACTGAGTAAATTCTCAATAAATTACTCGCCAAATTCTCAGTAAATTACAAGTAAATTAATGAGTGAGTTATTCAGTAATTTATCAGTAAATTACTCGATAAATTCTCGGTAAATTACTCAGTAAATTACTCCGTTAATTCTCACTAAATTACTCAAGAAATTTCTCATTAAATTACACGTAAAATTCTCTATAAATTATTCAGCAAATTCTTAGTAATTTATCAGAAAATTCTGAGTAAATTCCCAAAAAATGACAAGAATTTTTTTTGTGAATTAATCAGTAAATTATGAGTAAATTACTCAAAAAATTGTCAGAAAATTCTATATAAATTCAAAGTAATTTCTTAGTAAATTATTCAGCAAATTACTACATAAATTCGTAGTAAATTCTCAATAAATTACTCGTTAAGCTTTCAATAAATTCTCTATAAATTACATTGTAAATTATCTGTAAATTATTTAATAAATTGTAAATAAATTACTCAGAAAATTTTCAATAAATTCTAAGAAAATTCTGCATAAATTCCGAGTAAATTACTCGGTAAATTCTCAATAAATTACTCAGTTAATTATCCATAAGTTCTCAAAAAATTCTGAGTCAATTACTTAGTAAATTACTCTGTAAATTCCAAGAAAATAACGCAGTAAATTATCTGTAAATTCTTAGTAAATTATTTAATAAATTCTAAATAAATTACTGAGTAAATTCCCAATAAATTACTCCCCAAATTCTCAGTAAATTACAAGTAAATTAATGAGTGAGTTATTCAGTAATTTATCAGTAAATTACTCGATAAATTCTCGGTAAATTACTCAGTAAATTACTTCGTAAATTCTCTGTAAATTACGAAGTAAATTACTCCGTAAATTCTCACTAAATTACTCAAGAAATTTCTCATTAAATTACACGTAAAATTCTCTATAAATTATTCAGCAAATTCTTAGTAATTTATCAGAAAATTCTGAGTAAATTTTGAAAAAATTACAAGAATTTTTTTTGTGAATTAATCAGTAAATTATGAGTAAATTACTCAAAAAATTGTCAGAAAATTCTATATAAATTCAAAGTAATTTCTTAGTAAATTATTCAGCAAATTACTTCATAAATTCGTAGTAAATTCTCAATAAATTACTTGTTAAGCTTTCAATAAATTCTCAATAAATTACAGTGTAAATTATCTGTAAATTATTTAATAAATTACTCAGAAAATTTTTAATAAATTCTAAGAAAATTCTGTATAAATTCCGAGTAAATTACTCGGTAAATTCTCAATAAATTACTCAGTTAATTATCCATAAGTTCTCAAAAAATTCTGAGTCAATTACTTAGTAAATTACTCTGTAAATTCCAAGAAAATAACGCAGTAAATTATCTGTAAATTCTTAGTAAATTATTTAATAAATTACTGTGTAAATTCTCAATAAATTACTCCCCAAATTCTCAGTAAATTACAAGTAAATTAATGAGTGAGTTATTCAGTAATTTATCAGTAAATTACTCGATAAATTCTCGGTAAATTACTCAGTAAATTACTCCATTAATTCTCACTAAATTACTCAAGAAATTTCTCATTAAATTACACGTAAAATTCTCTATAAATTATTCAGCAAATTCTTAGTAATTTATCAGAAAATTCTGAGTAAATTCCCAAAAAATTACAAGAATTTTTTTTGTGAATTAATCAGTAAATTATGAGTAAATTACTCAAAAAATTGTCAGAAAATTCTATATAAATTCAAAGTAATTTCTTAGTAAATTATTCAGCAAATTACTTCATAAATTCGTAGTAAATTCTCAATAAATTACTCGTTAAGCTTTCAATAAATTCTCTATAAATTACATTGTAAATTATCTGTAAATTATTTAATAAATTGTAAATAAATTACTCAGAAAATTTTCAATAAATTCTAAGAAAATTCTGCATAAATTCCGAGTAAATTACTCGGTAAATTCTCAATAAATTACTCAGTTAATTATCCATAAGTTCTCAAAAAATTCTGAGTCAATTACTTAGTAAATTACTCTGTAAATTCCAAGAAAATAACGCAGTAAATTATCTGTAAATTCTTAGTAAATTATTTAATAAATTCTAAATAAATTACTGAGTAAATTCTCAATAAATTACTCCCCAAATTCTCAGTAAATTACAAGTAAATTAATGAGTGAGTTATTCAGTAATTTATCAGTAAATTACTCGATAAATTCTCGGTAAATTACTCAGTAAATTACTCCGTAAATTCTCACTAAATTACTCAAGAAATTTCTCATTAAATTACACCTAAAATTCTCTATAAATTATTCAGCAAATTCTTAGTAATTTATCAGAAAATTCTGAGTAAATTCCCAAAAAATGACAAGAATTTTTTTTGTGAATTAATCAGTAAATTATGAGTAAATTACTCAAAAAATTGTCAGAAAATTCTATATAAATTCAAAGTAATTTCTTAGTAAATTATTCAGCAAATTACTACATAAATTCGTAGTAAATTCTCAATAAATTACTCGTTAAGCTTTCAATAAATTCTCTATAAATTACATTGTAAATTATCTGTAAATTATTTAATAAATTGTAAATAAATTACTCAGAAAATTTTCAATAAATTCTAAGAAAATTCTGCATAAATTCCGAGTAAATTACTCGGTAAATTCTCAATAAATTACTCAGTTAATTATCCATAAGTTCTCAAAAAAATTCTGAGTCAATTACTTAGTAAATTACTCTGTAAATTCCAAGAAAATAACGCAGTAAATTATCTGTAAATTCTTAGTAAATTATTTAATAAATTCTAAATAAATTACTGAGTAAATTCTCAATAAATTACTCCCCAAATTCTCAGTAAATTACAAGTAAATTAATGAGTGAGTTATTCAGTAATTTATCAGTAAATTACTCGATAAATTCTCGGTAAATTACTCAGTAAATTACTTCGTAAATTCTCTGTAAATTACGCAGTAAATTACTCCGTAAATTCTCACTAAATTACTCAAGAAATTTCTCATTAAATTACACGTAAAATTCTCTATAAATTATTCAGCAAATTCTTAGTAATTTATCAGAAAATTCTGAGTAAATTCCCAAAAAATTACAAGAATTTTTTTTGTGAATTAATCAGTAAATTATGAGTAAATTACTCAAAAAATTGTCAGAAAATTCTATATAAATTCTGTGACACCCCTGTTCCGTAGTATGTTAATTGGTCCTTAACATGATGTGATTATGTATTTTGATATGATTTTGTGTTCCACTATGTGAAAATATGTGGTTTGAAATTTTATCTGTTCATCGTAGGAATATCTGTTTGAGTAGTCTGTTTTGGAAATTTAATTGAGGGCCTTATCGGCCACGGAACCCGAAATTGATTACGCCATTGTGGTTGGCATAATTTTTAGGGCCTACGGTGAAATTTAATTGAAATTTGATTCTGGTCAATTTAAACTGATTAAATTGAGAAATTAAGTACCCCATTATTTTTGTATTAAAATATTTGTTAGTGGGGCTTGTTGTATATTTGTATTGCACTCTCCTTTAGCTCTCTTAAAACTCAAAATCTGAGTTAGACAATTGAGAGTGAGAGAGAGGCCGGCCATGGAGAGAAAAAGGGAGAGATTTGTGTAATTTGGGCTCAAGACTTGGGAATTTGAAGATCTAGCTCAAGATTTGGCTAGGGCTTGAGTGTTGAAGCTCTTAGGTAAGTGATTTCATGAACTCTTACTTGTAATTTGTAAGTTCAAGGGTTGTTTGTGATCAAGAACATGTAATGAGTTGATTTTTGTTGAGATTGAAGTCTTAGAACTCATGCATGTAAGAAATTACTTTGAATTTGCATGTTTGAGCTTGAAACACATGATTCATGTGGAGTTTTGGGTAAAGCTCATATTGTAGTCACCATTTGTACCATCTAAGTTGAGAATGATGAGCATCTCCCACATGCATGTACAAATCATGGGAGTATAAGTCTTGAATGTTGAATTTGAGCATGTTGATGATGGGTTTGAGACAATTTGGGACATGCATGTAGATAATTCATGTAATTGAGCTTCCTAATGTTGTAATCTGCATTAGTAGCATGTTAGCATGTGTAAATGTGTAATTTGAACCATTGCATGCAAGAAATGTAGATGGAAAACTGATTTGGAGCTCAAGAACACGATCTGGGAAACCCAGATTTTTGAGGTCCGCTCGAGCGGGGTAACGGCCGCTCGAGCGGGAAAATCGTGCTCCCAGCATTTTTGCAGAGTTGGATGCCCGCTCGAGCTGGACATTTCACGCTCGAGCGTGGATTTTGTAGACGGACCTTCAGCTCGAGCGCATCTTTTGTGCAACCAGTACCTTGCAGGCCTTAAGGGTCCGCTCGAGCGGAGAATCTTACGCTCGAGCGGGGACCCTGTTTCCTGGAATTTTGTTCATGCATTCTGTGATTCGTTTTCCGTTCTCTTTCACTTGTAAGCACTCCTAGGCATGTGTTAAGCATTGTAAATGAGTTAATGAGATAAGAACAAAGCCTAAAGAGGAATATGTGAATTAAAGAACGGATTGAACTGTTAGTGACCCTTTTGTATTCATGAAATGTGTAGGGTCAAGCTCCAGGGCCATCCACAAGCCGATCACAGTGAGTAATATCAATATTTGAAAACTTGTCAATGTCCAATTGTTATTCCCCTATAAATATTATGAGTTGTTAATTGGGATTGTGGACAAAAGTCTGACAAGAATAAATAAATGAATGGGCCAAAGGCCGTTTGACATGAACGAATGGTCCAAAGGCCGTTTGACATGAATGAATGGGCCAAAGGCCGTTTGACATGAATGAATGGGCCAAAGGCCGTTTGACATGAATGAATGGGCCAAAGGCCGTTTGACATGAATGAATGGGCCAAAGGCCGTTTGACATGAATGAATGGGCCAAAGGCCGTTTGACATGAATGAATGGGCCGAAGGCCGTTTTGCCATGAATGGAAACCCGGATGGGCCAAAGGCCAGAATGTTTGGAACTACAGTTACTTGACTTGCATTTCGTATAGTTATATATATTTTGCTGTTAAACAGAAGTATGAATTGGGCCCAAGGCCGTTTGGAGCATGTTGTTCTACATATTGTTATGTAACTGTTATATTTGATATTATTCACTGGGCTATCGCTCACGCTCATTCATGTATTTGTAGGTGAGCCAAGGGAAGTCCAAACCCAGCCCCAGTGAAGTCTGCTAGGAACAACAGGAGTTTTGGGAGAGTCAGCCTTGTGCCTCGCGCATGAGACCATCCTTGCCCTTTTACTATGTACCTATGTTTTGTCTTGTTGGCAAGGACCCAGTGCATGTCTGTACATAGTCTGTTATAGGTTGACTCGTTTTGGACGATCCTGTCTGTAATGAATTTTGTGAAGCTGTACTTTTGATGTGAGTTATTAACGTATCTGAGTATGGTTTGTTTGATGTGCATATAAGCACGGCTCTATGGACAAAGTTTTTAATTTTGCTTCCGTTTGGCCCCCATTAACTCTGTTAAAATACGTTTAGAACAGTTTGAGGCCGTAGGTAATCTCATGATTACTGGCCGGTTACGTCCTTAACCCACGGGGGCGGGTTCGGGTCGTGACAGAGTGGTATCAGAGCACGAGTTAATAACTCACACACTTGTCCAAAAAGAGCAATAAGCGTCTAGATAAGATCTAGGATGCATTCATGTGATAAATACGAGTTTGGAAGCATTGATTATATGCTTAAATGTTTTGTTATGAATAATTATATGTGTAAGTTGTGAACTACTTGCATTACGAATTATCTGGAAATATGTGCTCCTTAGTGTATGTGTACTTGCGTACCTTCGGTATGGAATATAATGCAAGTTTAATTAGATGGTGAGAACCAGAGGTGATGAGTTAGAGGAATCCTCTGCTGCCAGACTGGACAGAATGGAAAGACTGATTCAGGAAATGGCAGAAGCTTTGAGACAGCAACAGGAGTGGCAACAACAGTGGCAGCAACCACATCCGCCACCTCCACCTCCGGCACCACCTGTGCCAGATAATCAAAATGATGATCGGATAATCGCCCTCACCAAGGAATTCAAGAAAATGAAACCACCACAGTTCCATGGTGGACTAGATCCCTTAAAAGCCGAAGCTTGGGTACTTGGGATTGAAAAACTGTTTGAGGTGTTTCCGTGCTCGGATACACAGAAAGTGCTTCTAGCCACCTTTATGCTAGAAGATGAAGCGAGAAGATGGTGGATGTTGATGAGGGAAAACCACAGAGATATTGATTGGGCGAAATTTTTGGAAATCTTCTATGACAAGTACTTCCCGCAGTGTGTCCGGGACAGGAAAGTGGCCGAGTTCATGGAACTCAAACAAGACAGTATGACTGTAGCTGAGTATGAGGCCAAATTTACTGAGTTGGCCAGGTTTGCACCACACGTAATTGACACTGATTATAAGAAGGCAAGGCATTTTGAAGGTGGGCTCCGGAGTGACATCCTAGAGCGGGTGAATGTCCTGAAATTGGAGACCTACATTGGAGTGCTTGACCGGGCCATCATATCAGAGGCTAATATAGCTAGACAAGCTAAGCCAACAACCGAATGGAGAGGCAACAAAAGACAAGGCTTCTTTTTGAAGAAGAAATTTCTGAAAAAGCAAAACACGGGCTCCTCAACTACCTCAAGTTCCTCCCGAGACACGACTCCCATGTGCAACACTTGTAGCAAAAGGCACCGTGGAGTTTGTTACCGTGCATCGGGAGCCTGTTTTAAGTGTGGGAAACAAGGGCATATAGCCCGAGATTGTAATCAGAATAGTGGGAAGATAGCTGCTAGCTCCACTGCATCGATCCCGAAGCCGGGAAACACTTTGAGATATGCTACTACTGGGGATACAGTGAGACAAGGGAGAGTCTTTGCACTCGTTCCGGGTGATACACGGAATGCCAATGCCGTTGTCTCAGGTACTATCTCGATATGTAATCAGGATGCTTTTGTGTTAATTGATTCTGGATCAACGCATTCATTTGTGACATATGCATTTGCATCTAGACTGAAAAGACCCCTAGAATTGTTGCCATATTTGTTATGTGTGTCTGCTCCATCGGGGGAATCTGTGTTATGTGACTATATATATCGGTTTTGTGACATGCATATTGAGGATGCTACCCTGTATGTAGATTTGTGCCCTTAAACTTTAGACACTTTGATGTAATTTTGGGCATGGATTGGTTGACCAAATACTGTGCCACTATAGATTGTGTGACAAAGAGGGTTGTATTTAAACCACCAGAACAGAAAGAAATTGTGTTTGTGGGAAATGGGGTAGTACCTCCACCATATTTGATATCTGCAATGAAAGCATGTAAATTGATCAGGAAGGGATGCCAGGGTTATTTGTGTTATGTATTGACTGAACAATCCGTGAATGTTGAATTGAATGATATTCCCATCGTTAGAGAATTCCCAGATGTGTTTCCAAATGAATTACCAGGGGAATTGGTAGACAGGGAGATAGAGTTTACTATTGAAACTGTGCCAAGCACCCAACCTATTTCTAAAACTCCCTACAGGATGGCTACAGCCGAAATGAAAGAATTAAAAGAACAGTTGCAAGACCTTCTTGATAAAGGGTTTATCCGGCCCAGTACTTCGCCTTGGGGCGCACCAGTGTTATTTGTAAAGAAAAAGGATGGTACCTTACGCCTATGTATTGATTACCGGGAATTGAACAAGGTAACGATAAAGAATAAATATCCCTTACCCCGTATTGATGACTTATTTGACCAGTTGCAGGGATCACAGGTGTTTTCTAAGATTGATTTGAGATCCGGGTATCATCAGCTGAAGGTTAAGGCAGAAGATGTTGAGAAAACCGCATTCAGAACGAGGTATGGTCATTTTGAGTTTCTTGTTATGCCATTTGGAGTGACTAATGCTCCGGCAGCATTTATGGACTTAATGAATAGAATTTTTAAAACCTACCTTGATGAGTTTGTTGTTGTCTTCATCGATGATATTTTAATATACTCTAAAGATAGACTTGAACACGAACATCATTTGAGGACTGTTTTACAAATACTTCGGGAAAGAAAACTATTTGCTAAGTTAAAGAAATGTGAGTTTTGGTTGGATGAGGTTATTTTCTTAGGGCATGTGGTCAACAAGGAAGGAATTTCAGTGGACCCGCAGAAAATAGAAGCAATTGTGAATTGGCCTACACCAACTAATGTGACAGAAGTTCGCAGTTTCATGGGCTTAGCTGGGTACTACAGAAGGTTTGTAAAGGACTTTTCGAAATTAGCTGTGCCTCTTACCCAATTGACACGTAAAGGACAACCATTTGAGTGGAATAGTGAAAGAGAATCAGCCTTTCATGAATTGAAGACAAGATTGACCACTGCACCAATTTTGACACTACCTTCAGGTACGGAAAATTTTGTGATTTTCAGTGACGCATCTTATAAGGGTTTGGGTTGTGTGTTAATGCAGAACGGAAAGGTTATTGCTTACGCCTCCCGACAGTTGAGGCCACATGAGAAGAATTATCCAACACATGACCTAGAATTGGCCGCAGTTGTTTTTGCTTTGAAAATCTGGCGGCATTATTTGTATGGGGCAAAGTGTGAAGTCTACACAGATCATAAAAGCCTAAAATACTTCTTCACGCAGAAAGAGTTGAATATGCGTCAGAGAAGATGGCTGGAATTGATAAAAGATTACGACCTAGAAATTCAGTATCACCCCGGAAAAGCTAATACAGTGGCTGATGCCTTGAGCAGGAAATCAACAGGGAGTATGGCTTGCTTGCTTACTGAACAAAGGGAGATTTTGCAAGACTTTGAAAAGTCTGAAATTGAAGTGGTAGTGTGTGAACAGGGCGGATTGATAGCCGCTATTACAGCCGAGCCGGCAATTGTTGATGAAATCAAGCAAAAACAGAAAAATGATGAGTTCCTCAGAAAGGTAATTGATGAATTTGAAGTCAGCCCAAAAGCAGAGTTCAGTATCGAGAATGGAATGTTGAAATTTCGAAACCGAATATGTGTTCCAGTTATTCCGGAGCTAAAGAAGAGGGTCTTAGATGAAGCCCACAGATCCGTATTTGCTATGCATCCGGGTAACAATAAAATGTATCGGGATTTGAAACAAACCTATTGGTGGCCTAAAATGAAGAAAGAGATTGCAGAACATGTGTCCAAGTGCCTTCAGTGTCAGCAAGTTAAGGCTGAACATCAGAAACCAGGCGGTCTACTTCAACCTCTCCCCATTCCTGAGTGGAAGTGGGAACATGTGACCATGGATTTCGTTGTTGGCCTACCTCGGACTTCCCGCGGTATGGATTCTGTTTGGGTTGTAGTTGATAGACTGACTAAATCTGCACATTTTCTGCCTGTCAAAACTATATTTACTGCTTACAGGTTGGCTACTATTTATGTTGATGAAATTGTCCGCTTACATGGAGTTCCAGTATCCATTGTGTCGGATAGAGATCCGAAGTTTGTATCTAGATTGTGGAAGAGTTTGCAGGAAGCTATGGGAATAGAACTAAGGTTCAGCACTGCATTCCACCCACAGACAGATGGGCAGTCGGAACGGACAATACAGACTTTGGAAGATATGCTTCGCATGTGTGCTTTGGATTTTCAGGGGAGTTGGGAAGATTACCTGCCACTTGCAGAATTTGCCTATAATAATAGCTTCCACTCCAGCATCGGTATGGCACCATACGAGGCTTTGTATGGTAGGAGGTGTAGATCACCTATTTGTTGGACAGAGGTCGGGGACAGAGCTTTGCTCGGGCCTGAAATTGTACAAGACACCTCTGAAAAGATCAAAACTATTCGGCAAAGGCTCAAAACAGCTCAAGACCGACAGAAGAGTTATGCAGATGTCCGGAGAAGACCTCTTGAGTATGAGGTCGGCGACCATGTGTTCATCCGTGTTTCTCCAATGAAAGGCCAAGTCAGGTTTGGGAAAAAGGGCAAGTTGACGCCCCGTTATATTGGGCCGTTTCAAATTTTGGAGAAACTTGGTCCAGTTGCTTATAGAGTTGCTTTGCCACCGGGATTTGAGCAAATCCACAATGTGTTTCATGTGTCAATGTTGAGGGGTTACCTCCGAGACCCGTTGCATGTGATTGATTATCACCGGATTGCTATTGATGAAAATATGGAATATGCTGAATGGCCGGAAAGAATTGTTGACCGACAAGTGAAAGAATTGAGAAACAAATCCATTCCAATGGTGAAAGTGGAATGGAAGGAACACTATGGGGCAGATGCTACATGGGAAAAAGAGGAGGAAATGCGTCTACGCTATCCACATTTGTTTCCCGACGAAGGTAAGTTAAGTTTGGAGGACCAAACTTCCTAAAGGGGGGAAGACTGTGACACCCCTGTTCCGTAGTATGTTAATTGGTCCTTAACATGATGTGATTATGTATTTTGATATGATTTTGTGTTCCACTATGTGAAAATATGTGGTTTGAAATTTTATCTGTTCATCGTAGGAATATCTGTTTGAGTAGTCTGTTTTGGAAATTTAATTGAGGGCCTTATCGGCCACGGAACCCGAAATTGATTACGCCATTGTGGTTGGCATAATTTTTAGGGCCTACGGTGAAATTTAATTGAAATTTGATTCTGGTCAATTTAAACTGATTAAATTGAGAAATTAAGTACCCCATTATTTTTGTATTAAAATATTTGTTAGTGGGGCTTGTTGTATATTTGTATTGCACTCTCCTTTAGCTCTCTTAAAACTCAAAATCTGAGTTAGACAATTGAGAGTGAGAGAGAGGCCGGCCATGGAGAGAAAAAGGGAGAGATTTGTGTAATTTGGGCTCAAGACTTGGGAATTTGAAGATCTAGCTCAAGATTTGGCTAGGGCTTGAGTGTTGAAGCTCTTAGGTAAGTGATTTCATGAACTCTTACTTGTAATTTGTAAGTTCAAGGGTTGTTTGTGATCAAGAACATGTAATGAGTTGATTGTTGTTGAGATTGAAGTCTTAGAACTCATGCATGTAAGAAATTACTTTGAATTTGCATGTTTGAGCTTGAAACACATGATTCATGTGGAGTTTTGGGTAAAGCTCATATTGTAGTCACCATTTGTACCATCTAAGTTGAGAATGATGAGCATCTCCCACATGCATGTACAAATCATGGGAGTATAAGTCTTGAATGTTGAATTTGAGCATGTTGATGATGGGTTTGAGACAATTTGGGACATGCATGTAGATAATTCATGTAATTGAGCTTCCTAATGTTGTAATCTGCATTAGTAGCATGTTAGCATGTGTAAATGTGTAATTTGAACCATTGCATGCAAGAAATGTAGATGGAAAACTGATTTGGAGCTCTAGAACACGATCTGGGAAACCCAGATTTTTGAGGTCCGCTCGAGCGGGGTAACGGCCGCTCGAGCGGGAAAATCGTGCTCCCAGCATTTTTGCAGAGTTGGATGCCCGCTCGAGCGGGACATTTCACGCTCGAGCGTGGATTTTTGTAGACGGACCTTCAGCTCGAGCGCATCTTTTGTGCAACCAGTACCTTGCAGGCCTTAAGGGTCCGCTCGAGCGGAGAATCTTACGCTCGATCGGGGACCCTGTTTCCTGGAATTTTGTTCATGCATTCTGTGATTCGTTTTCCGTTCTCTTTCACTTGTAAGCACTCCTAGGCATGTGTTAAGCATTGTAAATGAGTTAATGAGATAAGAACAAAGCCTAAAGAGTAATATGTGAATTAAAGAACGGATTGAACTGTTAGTGACCCTTTTGTATTCATGAAATGTGTAGGGTCAAGCTCCAGGGCGCATCCACAAGCCGATCACAGTGAGTAATATCAATATTTGAAAACTTGTCAATGTCCAATTGTTATTCCCCTATAAATATTATGAGTTGTTAATTGGGATTGTGGACAAAAGTCTGACAAGAATAAATAAATGAATGGGCCAAAGGCCGTTTGACATGAACGAATGGGCCAAAGGCCGTTTGACATGAATGAATGGGCCAAAGGCCGTTTGACATGAATGAATGGGCCAAAGGCCGTTTGACATGAATGAATGGGCCAAAGGCCGTTTGACATGAATGAATGGGCCAAAGGCCGTTTGACATGAATGAATGGGCCAAAGGCCGTTTGACATGAATGAATGGGCCAAAGGCCGTTTGACATGAATGAATGGGCCGAAGGCCGTTTTGCCATGAATGGAAACCCGGATGGGCCAAAGGCCAGAATGTTTGGAACTACAGTTACTTGACTTGCATTTCGTATAGTTATATATATTTTGCTGTTAAACAGAAGTATGAATTGGGCCCAAGGCCGTTTGGAGCATGTTGTTCTACATATTGTTATGTAACTGTTATATTTGATATTATTCACTGGGCTATCGCTCACGCTCATTCATGTATTTGTAGGTGAGCCAAGGGAAGTCCAAACCCAGCCCCAGTGAAGTCTGCTAGGAACAACAGGAGTTTTGGGAGAGTCAGCCTTGTGCCTCGCGCATGAGACCATCCTTGCCCTTTTACTATGTACCTATGTTTTGTCTTGTTGGCAAGGACCCAGTGCATGTCTGTACATAGTCTGTTATAGGTTGACTCGTTTTGGACGATCCTGTCTGTAATGAATTTTGTGAAGCTGTACTTTTGATGTGAGTTATTAACGTATCTGAGTATGGTTTGTTTGATGTGCATATAAGCACGGCTCTATGGACAAAGTTTTTAATTTTGCTTCCGTTTGGCCCCCATTAACTCTGTTAAAATACGTTTAGAACAGTTTGAGGCCGTAGGTAATCTCATGATTACTGGCCGGTTACGTCCTTAACCCACGGGGGCGGGTTCGGGTCGTGACAAATTCAAAGTAATTTCTTAGTAAATTATTCAGCAAATTACTACATAAATTCGTAGTAAATTCTCAATAAATTACAGTGTAAATTATCTGTAAATTATTTAATAAATTGTAAATAAATTACTCAGAAAATTTTTAATAAATTCTAAGAAAATTCTGTATAAATTCCGAGTAAATTACTCGGTAAATTCTCAATAAATTACTCAGTTAATTATCCATAAGTTCTCAAAAAATTCTGAGTCAATTACTTAGTAAATTACTCTGTAAATTCCAAGAAAATAACGCAGTAAATTATCTGTAAATTCTTAGTAAATTATTTAATAAATTCTAAATAAATTACTGAGTAAATTCTCAATAAATTACTCCCCAAATTCTCAGTAAATTACAAGTAAATTAATGAGTGAGTTATTCAGTAATTTATCAGTAAATTACTAGATAAATTCTCGGTAAATTACTCAGTAAATTACTCCGTAAATTCTCACTAAATTACTCAAGAAATTTCTCATTAAATTACACCTAAAATTCTCTATAAATTATTCAGCAAAATCTTAGTAATTTATCAGAAAATTCTGAGTAAATTCCCAAAAAATTACAAGAATTTTTTTTTGTGAATTAATCAGTAAATTATGAGTAAATTACTCAAAAAATTGTCAGAAAATTCTACATAAATTCAAAGTAATTTCTTAGTAAATTATTCAGCAAATTACTTCATAAATTCGTAGTAAATTCTCAATAAATTACTCGTTAAGCTTTCAATAAATTCTCTATAAATTACATTGTAAATTATCTGTAAATTATTTAATAAATTGTAAATAAATTACTCAGAAAATTTTCAATAAATTCTAAGAAAATTCTGCATAAATTCCGAGTAAATTACTCGGTAAATTCTCAATAAATTACTCAGTTAATTATCCATAAGTTCTAAAAAAATTATGAGTCAATTACTTAGTAAATTACTCTGTAAATTCCAAGAAAATAACGCAGTAAATTATCTGTAAATTCTTAGTAAATTATTTAATAAATTCTAAATAAATTACTGAGTAAATTCTCAATAAATTACTCCCCAAATTCTCAGTAAATTACAAGTAAATTAATGAGTGAGTTATTCAGTAATTTATCAGTAAATTACTCGATAAATTCTCGGTAAATTACTCAGTAAATTACTCCGTAAATTCTCTGTAAATTACTCAGTAAATTACTCCGTAAATTCTCACTAAATTACTCAAGAAATTTCTCATTAAATTACACGTAAAATTCTCTATAAATTATTCAGCAAATTCTAAGTAATTTATCAGAAAATTCTGAGTAAATTCTGAAAAAATTACAAGAATTTTTTTTGTGAATTAATCAGTAAATTATGAGTAAATTACTCAAAAAATTGTCAGAAAATTCTATATAAATTCAAAGTAATTTCTTAGTAAATTATTCAGTAAATTACTACATAAATTCGTAGTAAATTCTCAATAAATTACTCGTTAAGCTTTCAATAAATTCTCAATAAATTACAGTGTAAATTATCTGTAAATTATTTAATAAATTGTAAATAAATTACTCAGAAAATTTTTAATAAATTCTAAGAAAATTCTGTATAAATTCCGAGTAAATTACTCGGTAAATTCTCAATAAATTACGCAGTTAATTATCCATAAGTTCTCAAAAAATTCTGAGTCAATTACTTAGTAAATTACTCTGTAAATTCCAAGAAAATAACGCAGTAAATTATCTGTAAATTCTTAGTAAATTATTTAATAAATTCTAAATAAATTACTGAGTAAATTCTCAATAAATTACTCCCCAAATTCTCAGTAAATTACAAGTAAATTAATGAGTGAGTTATTCAGTAATTTATCAGTAAATTACTCGATAAATTCTCGGTAAATTACTCAGTAAATTACTCCGTAAATTCTCACTAAATTACTCAAGAAATTTCTCATTAAATTACACCTAAAATTCTCTATAAATTATTCAGCAAATTCTTAGTAATTTATCAGAAAATTCTAAGTAAATTCCCAAAAAATTACAAGAATTTTTTTTGTGAATTAATCAGTAAATTATGAGTAAATTACTCAAAAAATTGTCAGAAAATTCTATATAAATTCAAAGTAATTTCTTAGTAAATTATTCAGCAAATTACTTCATAAATTCGTAGTAAATTCTCAATAAATTACTCGTTAAGCTTTCAATAAATTCTCTATAAATTACATTGTAAATTATCTGTAAATTATTTAATAAATTGTAAATAAATTACTCAGAAAATTTTCAATAAATTCTAAGAAAATTCTGTATAAATTCCGAGTAAATTACTCGGTAAATTCTCCGTAAATTACTTAGTTAATTATCCATAAGTTCTCAAAAAATTCTAAGTCAATTACTTAGTAAATTACTCTGTAAATTCCAAGAAAATAACGCAGTAAATTATCTGTAAATTCTTAGTAAATTATTTAATAAATTCAAAATAAATTACTGAGTAAATTCTCAATAAATTACTCCCTAAATTCTCAGTAAATTACAAGTAAATTAATGAGTGAGTTATTCAGTAATTTATCAGTAAATTACTCGATAAATTCTCTGTAAATTACTCAGTAAATTACTTCGTAAATTCTCACTAAATTATTCAGGAAATTTCTCATTAAATTACACGTAAAATTCTTTATAAATTATTCAGCAAATTCTTAGTAATTTATCAGAAAATTTTGAGTAAATTCCCAAAAAATTACAAGAATTTTTTTATTGAATTAATCAGTAAATTATGAGTAAATTACTCAAAAAATTGTCAGAAAATTCTATACAAATTCAAAGTAATTTCTTAGTAAATTATTCAGCAAATTACTTCATAAATTCGTAGTAAATTCTCAATAAATTACTCGTTAAGCTTTCAATAAATTCTCTATAAATTACATTGTAAATTATCTGTAAATTATTTAATAAATTGTAAATAAATTACTCAGAAAATTTTCAATAAATTCTAAGAAATTTCTGTATAAATTCCGAGTAAATTACTCGGTAAATTCTCAATAAATTACTCATTTAATTATCCATAAGTTCTAAAAAAATTCTGAGTCAATTACTTAGTAAATTACTCTGTAAATTCCAAGAAAATAATGCAGTAAATTATCTGTAAATTCTTAGTAAATTATTTAATAAATTCTAAATAAATTACTGAGTAAATTCTCAATAAATTACTCCCCAAATTCTCAGTAAATTACAAGTAAATTAATGAGTGAGTTATTCAGTAATTTATCAGTAAATTACTCGATAAATTCTCGGTAAATTACTCAGTAAATTACTTCGTAAATTCTCTGTAAATTACTCAGTAAATTACTCCGTAAATTCTCAATAAATTACTCAAGAAATTTCTCATTAAATTACATGTAAAATTCTCTATAAATTATTCAGCAAATTCTTAGTAATTTATCAGAAAATTCTGAGTAAATTCTGAAAAAATTACAAGAATTTTTTTTGTGAATTAATCAGTAAATTATGAGTAAATTACTCAAAAAATTGTCAGAAAATTCTATATAAATTCAAAGTAATTTCTTAGTAAATTATTCAGCAAATTACTTCATAAATTCGTAGTGAATTCTCAATAAATTACTCGTTAAGCTTTCAATAAATTCTTTATAAATTACATTGTAAATTATCTGTAAATTATTTAATAAATTGTAAATAAATTACTCAGAAAATTTTCAATAAATTCTAAGAAAATTCTGCATAAATTCCGAGTAAATTACTCGGTAAATTTTCAATAAATTACTCAGTTAATTATCCATAAGTTCTCAAAAAATTATGAGTCAATTACTTAGTAAATTACTCTGTAAATTCCAAGAAAATAACGCAGTAAATTATCTGTAAATTCTTAGTAAATTATTTAATAAATTCTAAACAAATTACTGAGTAAATTCTCAATAAATTAATCCCTAAATTCTCAGTAAATTACAAGTAAATTAATGAGTGAGTGTAGACACCCCATTTTTGACCGTCCTCAAGACTTGGACGTCACCGTTTGAACACTCGGTGATTATCCATGTTTGTGTTCGTTTGGAGTTCCCGGAGGTCTCGGCTCGCGCGCCTTGCCTCAGTATCCCCGAACTCGACCGTTTAGTGTCTGGTTTTGCACCAAACACTTGCATCTTGCCCTTGAGAGGCAGGGTGGGGCTTGTAGACCATCCCCACCCACCACCGACAGTGGCTAGATGCCACCGGCTGGTTTTTGCTTCCACCGGCAATATAGTTTGCCGGCCGGCACTCTTTGTTGCCGGTCATCACTATTTTGTGCCGGTCGGCACTATTTTTGGCCAAGATGGCATTTTTTGCCGGCCGATTGCTGTTCATCTGCTTTTGCAGATATTTTTGGACAGCTGTATAGCTTTTGCTCCCCTCCATACACGTGTATGGAGGGATCTCCCTCTTGCAAAGCTTGTCTTGTAAGCTTTACAAGAGGCATATAGAGGGAAGCTCTCTCTAAGGCAAAGAAGGGGCTTTAGACATTTTTGAGGAGAGAAGACAGAGGAGAGCTCTGGTTTTTCCTAGGGTTAGGGTTAGATACACTCACCTATCTCTCTTTTCCTCTCATTTTGCACACTAGATGTTTTGTGTCTCACTATTGCACACAAACACCTAGTGTTTCACCTTCCTCTTGGAGCTGAGGTTCTAAAGAGTGTGTTTTGAAGCTTTGGTGTTGGATTCAAGCCAAAGGAGGCCATTGGAGCATCATTGTTGAAGAAGACTACAAGGGTGAGAAACTAGTCCCTTTTTCCCCCATTTTTGCATTGATTTTATACTAGTCTTAGAGCTGTTTTTGTGATTATTGTATAACATAAAAAAGTTCTGTTTTTAAGCCCTCTTTATTGTTTATTAAGAGTGTTTTGTTGTTTGAGGGGTGTTGACCACCCTTAGGCCTCAAAAGGCCTCATTTTGAGCCATTTTGTGCTAGCTCCGGGATTTTGGTGTTGAGGTCTCTTCACCACTGAAATCTTGAGGGATTTCAGTGGTGAAGATGATGCTTTGAAGTCCCAAGAAGGAGAGGGCCACCCCCTCTCCTTGTTGTCCTTGAAAAGGGCATATTTTGGCCTCTTAAGGAAGCCTATGCTTGAGTGTGTGTTGAGCATGTTTGGTTTGTTTTTCATGCTTATATATCCATAATATAACATGAATTTAAGTTGGTTTTGGAACTCCATGCATGTTTAGCATAGTTGCCATGTAATGCCTTATTTGTGCCTTAACATGTTCTAGGTTGTTAGCCTTTGTTGGAGCATGTTTTAGGCTTGCATTTGTGAAGTTTATGTGCTTATTTTGCCATGTTTTAGCTCTGTCCATAGTCGTTTGGGTTGATCTTTGCATGCATTATATAGCTCTTTTGTATTTGGGCTTGTTGGCCTTGAGTATGTGCATGTGTAGCATGCCATCTTTGCATTATTTTGGTGATTTGGAATCATCCTACATGCTATTTCAGTCCCATTTCCATGCTTGTTTGATTGCCTTGCATGACTCTTTAATGCTTTGAAAGCATGTGTTGCAATGCTCCATGTTTTGGCCATGGTGTGTGCCTTTGTATTTGGGCCACTTAGATGCCATCTAAGGAGTCCTTTGGCCTTGTTTTAACATGCTAAAAATCTGTTTTTAGTCGTTTAATGCATGCCATGTTTGGTCATGATAAGTGTAGTTCAATGCCTTATTGATTTGCTTTGAACACTTGGACTATTCGTTGCATGTTTTGGCTTGATTTATAACTTGATTTGGCATCATTTTATAACATGATTTTAGGGCTCATGTCGCATGCTAATTGTCCATGTTTGTCCCTTTCAAGTGTGCTTGAATGTTGCTTAATTTGTGCTTAAGTGTTGGTCCTTATGTGCATGTGTGTGTGTATGCCATTTAGCCCTCACTCTTTAGCATTTTTGGCTACTGTTTTAGGCCTATTTTAGAGTCGCCTAATTCATGTTTAAGTCCATCTTTGCACTCATTTGTATTGCCATATGCATGCTTGTATGCTTGCATAAGTGTTTTTCCATGCCATGTTGCATCCTTAGCTTGTATGCCTAGGTTGCATTGCATCTTGCATGTATGCCTTGTCCCTTGACTTGGGTGATAGGGATTGGGAGTTTTGTTTGATTGGTTTGCATTGCATTTGAAACCAAAGTTGCATACTTGGTTCCTCGGGCCATCATGCATGGAAATGCGTGATTGGTGGTCCGAGAACCAAGGCACATGTCCCTTTGAGTCATCACAATGATAAGAGACATGGTTGATGCATACATGCCTTGAAATATGCTGCCATGCCTTGTTTTGCCCTCTGCTGCTGTGAGTTGCAGGTTCTGCAGGAATACTCTGCCGACCGACAGTGTAATGTGCCGACCGGCACAATTTTCTCTGCCGACAGCTTCAATTTTGTGCCGATGGCCATACAACACTGCCGGTGGAAATTTCATCTAGCCGGTGGTGATCCCCTCTGTCCAAGGATGCAGTCCAGAGGTTTTGACAGCCTCCAGAGGAGGAAAGGGAGGAAAACAGAGGCAGCTTGTGCATGGCGGCGCGCTTCTCGAGACGTTTTACTGTTTTCCTAAATTATTTAATTTGTTAATTAATTAATTTGTAATATTTAATTAGCTTGCGTAGTTAATTAATTTGTAATATTTATTCGGTCCCTCCGAGCGAGGGCAAATCTGTAATAAGTGTGCGTGAGTGTGTGTATGTCTTCCAACCTCACGTCTTTCTTCCCTTTTATTTACCTGCTTATGATGGTAGTATTAGGGCACGTTTAATTTAGCATACCTTATGCTATGCATGTGTGCATCCATGCATTTGTATTACATGCATTAGGCTCGGTACATCACGCTAATTGCATCAATACTTCAATTCCCAAACTGAATACGTGATAATTGTGCATTTTCACATGACATGTTTAGGATAGCCGAGCCTATTCTAGTAACACTCTGTATGCGATGCATTAGGCACTTCACATGGACTTGGATCATGCATGTTTGCTAACAAGTTCTTTGTTTTGGCACGGAGTACTATGTAAGTATTTCCGCTTTAGCATATCACATGAGTGTGAATGTTACCATGACAGGATGCTTAACATGTGGCTAGATGCTTATGTGTTAAACTGTTTCGAATGCTTGTGGGTGAAGGCCGGATTGTTTGAGTTGGAAACACTCGTTGAAATCCGTATTTAGCCTACTTGCGAGTAGCAAATTCCAAAGCATTTTCAAACCAAACGGATATGCAATGTTTATTTCCAAATTAGGCAATCTAGTCTATACTTGTTTGCTGTGCGCATAACATAGTAATTCTAGGCTAATAATTGGAATATGAACACATAACGTTTTCAAAATTGGATATCACGGTTAGTAGAGGCCGGTCCTCGGACCGGGGGAAAGGGGGTGCTCATAGCTGACCTTCTCCGATCGTACCCAAGCTCCCGAGCCGAGACAACTCCGGTGATGACGGACATGTGGCCTTCGGCACCGAGTCAGGGTTTCCTAAATTCCCCCATTTAAAAAATATTTAGGTGGCGACTCTGTATCTGGCAAAGCAGTCCATGTTTGGCACTACTTTTTCAAAAATCTGTTTCTCAAAACGATTTGCCAGATTTGGACTCTTTGGTTCAGATTAAGAACCGTGACACAAATCGAGTCCGAACTGTAGCATGAGGCCCACGCGGGCGCGTCTACAGTGAGTTATTCAGTAATTTAACAGTAAATTACTCGATAAATTCTCTGTAAATTACTCAGTAAATTACATCGTAAATTCTCACTAAATTACTCGGGAAATTTCTCATTAAATTACACGTAAAATTCTCTATAAATTATTCAGCCGATTCTTAGTAATTTATCAGAAAATTCTGAGTAAATTCCCAAAAAATTACAAGAATTTTTTTTGTGAATTAATCAGTAAATTATGAGTAAATTACTCAAAAAATTGTCAGAAAATTCTATATAAATTCAAAGTAATTTCTTAGTAAATTATTCAGCAAATTACTTCATAAATTCGTACTAAATTCTCAATAAATTACTCGTTAAGCTTTCAATAAATTATCTGTAAATTATTTAATAAATTATAAATAAATAACTCAGAAAATTTTCAATAAATTCTAAGAAAATTCTGTACAAATTCCGAGTAAATTACTCGGTAAATTCTCAATAAATTACTCAGTTAATTATCCATAAGTTCTCAAAAAATTCTGAGTCAATTACTTAGTAAATTACTCTGTAAATTCCAAGAAAATAACGCAGTAAATTATCTGTAAATTCTTAGTAAATTATTTAATAAATTCTTAATAAATTACTGAGTAAATTCACAATAAATTACTCCCCAAATTCTGAGTAAATTACAAGTAAATTAATGAGTGAGTTATTCAGTAATTTATCAGTAAATTACTCGATAAATTCTCTGTAAATTACTTAGTAAATTACTTCATAAATTCTCTGTAAATTACTCAGTAAATTACTCCGTAAATTCTTACTAAATTACTCAGGAAATTTCTCATTAAATTACACGTAAAATTCTCTATAAATTATTCAACAAATTCTTAGTAATTTATCAGAAAATTCTGAGTAAATTCCCAAAAAATTACACAAATTTTTTATGTGAATTAATCAGTAAATTATGAGTAAATTACTCAAAAAATTGTCAGAAAATTCTATATAAATTCAAAGTAATTTCTTAGTAAATTATTCAGCAAATTACTTCATAAATTCGTAGTAAATTCTCAATAAATTACTCGTTAAGCTTTCAATAAATTCTCTACAAATTACATTGTAAATTATCTGTAAATTATTTAATAAATTGTAAATAAATTACTCAGAAAATTTTCAACAAATTCTAAGAAAATTCTGTATAAATTCCGAGTAAATTACTCGGTAAATTCTCAATAAATTACTCAGTTAATTATCCATAAGTTCTCAAAAAATTATGAGTCAATTACTTAGTAAATTACTCTGTAAATTCCAAGAAAATAACGCAGTAAATTATCTGTAAATTCTTAGTAAATTATTTAATAAATTCTAAATAAATTACTGAGTAAATTCTCAATAAATTACTCCCTAAATTCTCAGTAAATTACAAGTAAATTAATGAGTGAGTTATTCAGTAATTTAACAGTAAATTACTTGATAAATTCTCTGTAACTTACTCAGTAAATTACATCGTAAATTCTCACTAAATTACTCAGGAAATTTCTCATTAAATTATACGTAAAATTCTCTATAAATTATTCAGCAGATTCTTCGTAATTTATCAGAAAATTCTGAGTAAATTCCCAAAAAATTACAAGAATTTTTTTTGTGAATTAAACAGTAAAGTATGAGTAAATTACTCAAAAAATTGTCAGAAAATTCTATATAAATTCAAAGTAATTTCTTAGTAAATTATTCAGCAAATTACTTCATAAATTCGTAGTGAATTCTCAATAAATTACTCGTTAAGCTTTCAATAAATTCTCTATAAATTACATTGTAAATTATCTGTAAATTATTTAATAAATTGTAAATAAATTACTCAGAAAATTTTCAATAAATTCTAATAAAATTCTGTATAAATTCCGAGTAAATTACTCGGTAAATTCTCAATAAATTACTCAGTTAATTATCCATAAGTCCTCAAAAAATTCTGAGTCAATTACTTAGTAAATTACCTTGTAAATTCCAAGAAAATAACGCAGTAAATTATCTGTAAATTCTTAGTAAATTATTTAATAAATTCTATATAAATTACTGAGTAAATTCTCAATAAATTACTGCCCAAATTCTCAGTAAATTACAAGTAAATTAATGAGTGAGTTATTCAGTAATTTATCAGTAAATTACTCGATAAATTCTCTGTAAATTACTTAGTAAATTACTTCTTAAATTCTCTGTAAATTACTCAGTAAATTACTCCGTAAATTCTCACTAAATTACTCAGGAAATTTCTCATTAAATTACACGTAAAATTCTCTATAAATTATTCACCAAATTCTTAGTAATTTATCAGAACATTCTGAGTAAATTCCCAAAAAATTACAAGAATTTTTTTTGTGAATTAATCAGTAAATTATGAGTAAATTACTCAAAAAACTGTCAGAAAATTCTATATAAATTCAAAGTAATTTCTTAGTAAATTATTCAGCAAATTACTTCATAAATTCGTAGTAAATTCTCAATAAATTACATTGTAAATTATCTGTAAATTATTTAATAAATTGTAAATAAATTACTCAGAAAATTTTCAAGAAATTCTAAGAAAATTCTGTATAAATTCCGAGTAAATTACTCGGTAAATTCTCAATAAATTACTCAGTTAATTATCCATAAGTTCTCAAAAAATTCTGAGTCAATTACTTAGTAAATTACTTTGTAAATTCCAAGAAAATAACGCAGTAAATTATCTGTAAATTCTTAGTAAATTATTTAATAAATTCTAAATAAATTACTGAGTAAATTCTCAATAAATTTCTCCCCAAATTCTCAGTAAATTTCAAGTAAATTAATGAGTGAGTTATTCAGTAATTTATCAGTAAATTACTCGATAATTTCTCTGTAAATTACTCAGTAAATTACTTCGTAAATTCTCACTAAATTACTCAGGAAATTTCTCATTAAATTACACGTAAAATTCTCTATAAATTATTCAGCAAATTCTTCGTAATTTATCAGAAAATTCTGAGTAAATTCCCAAAAAATTACAAGAATTTTTTTTGTGAATTAATCAGTAAATTATGAGTAAATTACTCAAAAAATTGTCAGAAAATTCTATATAAATTCAAAGTAATTTCTTAGTAAATTATTCCGCAAATTACTTCATAAATTCGTAGTAAATTCTCAATAAATTACTCCTTAAGCTTTCAATAAATTCTCTATAAATTACATTGTAAATTATCTGTAAATTATTTAATAAATTGTAAATAAATTACTCAGAAAATTTTCAATAAATTCTAAGAAAATTCTGTATAAATTCTGAGTAAATTACTCGGTAAATTCTCAATAAATTACTCAGTTAATTATCCATAAGTTCTCAAAAAATTCTGAGTCAATTACTTAGTAAATTACTCTGTAAATTCCAAGAAAATAACGTAGTAAATTATCTGTAAATTCTTAGTAAATTATTTAATAAATTCTAAATAAATTACTGAGTAAATTCTCAATAAATTACTCCCTAAATTCTCAGTAAATTACAAGTAAATTTAAGAGTGAGTTATTCAGTAATTTATCAGTAAATTACTCGATAAATTCTCTGTAAATTACTCAATAAATTACTTCGTAAATTCTCTGTAAATTACTCAGTAAATTACTCCGTAAATTCCCGCTAAATTACTCAGGAAATTTCTAATTAAATTACACGTAAAATTTTCTATAAATTATTCAGCAAATTCTTAGTTATTTATCAGAAAATTCTGAGTAAATTCCCAAAAAATTACGAGAATTTTTTTGTGAATTAATCAGTAAATTATGAGTAAATTGCTCAAAAAATTGTCAGAAAATTCTATATAAATTCAAAGTAATTTCTTAGTAAATTATTCAGCAAATTACTTCATAAATTCGTAGTGAATTCTCAATAAATTACTCGTTAAGCTTTCAATAAATTCTCTATAAATTACATTGTAAATTATCTGTAAATTATTTAATAAATTGTAAATAAATTACTCAGACAATCTTCAATAAATTCTAAGAAAATTCTGTATAAATTCCGAGTAAATTACTCGGTAAATTCTCAATAAATTACTCAGTTAATTATCCATAAGTTCTCAAAAAATTCTGAGTCAATTACTTAGTAAATTACTCTGTAAATTCCAAGAAAATAACGCAGTAAATTATCTGTAAATTCTTAGTAAATTATTTAATAAATTCTAAATAAATTACTGAGTAAATTCTCAATAAATTACAAGTAAATTAATGAGTGAGTTATTCAGTAATTTATCAGTAAATTACTCGATAATTTCTCTGTAAATTACTCAGTAAATTACTTCGGAAATTCTCACTAAATTACTCAGGAAATTTCTCATTAAATTACACGTAAAATTCTCTATAAATTATTCAGCAAATTCTTCGTAATTTATCAGAAAATTCTGAGTAAATTCCCAAAAAATTACAGGAATTTTTTTTGTGAATTAATCAGTAAATTATGAGTAAATTACTCAAAAAATTGTCAGAAAATTCTATATAAATTCAAAGTAATTTCTTAGTAAATTATTCAGCAAATTACTTCATAAATTCGTAGTAAATTCTCAATAAATTACTCCTTAAGCTTTCAATAAATTCTCTATAAATTACATTGTAAATTATCTTTAAATTATTTAATAAATTGTAAATAAATTACTCAGAAAATTTTCAAGAAATTCTAAGAAAATTCGGTATAAATTTCGAGTAAATTACTCGGTAAATTCTCAATAAATTACTCAGTTAATTATCCATAAGTTCTCAAAAAATTCTGAGTCAATTACTTAGTAAATTACTCTGTAAATTCCAAGAAAATAACGCAGTAAATTATCTGTAAATTCTTAGTAAATTATTTAATAAATTCTAAATAAATTACTGAGTAAATTCTCAATAAATTACTCCCCAAATTCTCAGTAAATTACAAGTAAATTAATGAGTGAGTTATTCAGTAATTTATCAGTAAATTACTCGATAAATTCTCTGTAAATTACTTAGTAAATTATTTCATAAATTCTCTGTAAATTACTCAGTAAATTACTCCGTAAATTCTCACTAAATTACTCAGGAAATTTCTCATTAAATTACACGTAAAATTCTCTATAAATTATTCAACAAATTCTTAGTAATTTATCAGAAAATTCTGAGTAGATTCCCAAAAAATTACACGAATTTTTTTTGTGAATTAATCAGTAAATTATGAGTAAATTACTCAAAAAATTGTCAGAAAATTCTATATAAATTCAAAGTAATTTCTTAGTAAATTATTCAGCAAATTACTTCATAAATTCGTAGTAAATTCTCAACAAATTACTCGTTAAGCTTTCAATAAATTCTCTATAAATTACATTGTAAATTATTTAATAAATTGTAAATAAATTACTCAGACAATTTTCAACAAATTCTAAGAAAATTCTGTATAAATTCCGAGTAAATTACTCGGTAAATTCTCAATAAATTACCCAGTTAATTATCCATAAGTTCTCAAAAAATTATGAGTCAATTACTTAGTAAATTACTCTCTAAATTCCAAGAAAATAACGCAGTAAATTATCTGTAAATTCTTAGTAAATTATTTAATAAATTCTAAATAAATTACCGAGTAAATTCTCAATAAATTACTCCCCAAATTCATAGTAAATTACAAGTAAATTAATGAGTGAGTTATTCAGTAATTTAACAGTAAATTACTCGATAATTTCTCTGTAAATTACTCAGAAAATTACTTCGTAAATTCTCACTAAATTACTCAGGAAATTTCTCATTAAATTACACGTAAAATTCTCTATAAATTATTCAGCAAATTCTTCGTAATTTATCAGAAAATTCTGAGTAAATTCCCAAAAAATTACAAGAATTTTTTTTGTGAATTAATCAGTAAATTATGAGTAAATTACTCAAAAATTTGCCAGAAAATTCTATATAAATTCAAAGTAATTTCTTTGTAAATTATTCAGCAAATTACTTCATAAATTCGTTGTGAATTCTCAATAAATTACTCGTTAAGCTTTCAATAAATTCTCTATAAATTACATTGTAAATTATCTGTAAATTATTTAATAAATTGTAAATAAATTACTCAGAAAATCTTCAATAAATTCTAAGAAAATTTTGTATAAATTCCGAGTAAATTACTCGGTAAATTCTCAATAAATTACTCAGTTAATAATCCATATGTTCTCAAAAAATTCTGAGTCAATTACTTAGAAAATTACTCTGTAAATTCCAAGAAAATAACGCAGTAAATTATCTGTAAATTCTTAGTAAATTATTTAATAAATTCTAAATAAATTACTGAGTAAATTCTCAATAAATTACTCCCTAAATTCTCAGTAAATTACAAGTAAATTAATGAGTGAGTTATTCAGTAATTTATCAGTAAATTACTCGATAAATTCTCTGTAAATTACTCAGTAAATTACTTCGTAAATTCTCTATAAATTACTCAGTAAATTACTCCGTAAATTCTCGCTAAATTACTCAGGAAATTTCTCATTAAATTACACGTAAAATTCTATATAAATTGTTCAGCAAATTCTTAGTTATTTCCCAGAAAATTCTGAGTAAATTCCCAAAAAATTACAAGAATTTTTTTTGTGAATTAATCAGTAAATTATGAGTAAATTACTCAAAAAAATGTCAGAAAATTCTATATAAATTCAAAGTAATTTCATAGTAAATTATTCAGCAAATTACTTCATAAATTCGTAGTGAATTCTCAATAAATTACTCGTTAAGGTTTCAATAAATTCTCTATAAATTACATTTTAAATTATCTGTAAATTATTTAATAAATTGTAAATAAATTACTCAGAAAATTTTCAATAAATTCTAGGAAAATTCTGTATAAATTCCGAGTAAATTACTCGGTAAATTCTCAATAAATTACTCAGTTAATTATCCATAAGTCCTCAAAAATTCTGAGTCAATTACTTAGTAAATTACTCTGTAAATTCCAAGAAAATAACGCAGTAAATTATCTGTAAATTCTTAGTAAATTATTTAATAAATTCTAAATAAATTACTGAGTAAATTCTCAATAAATTACTCCCTAAATTCTCAGTAAATTACAAGTAAATTAATGAGTGAGTTATTCAGTAATTTATCAGTAAATTACTCGATAAATTCTCTGTAAATTACTCAGTAAATTACTCCATAAATTCTCACTAAATTACTCAGGAAATTTCTAATTAAATTACACGGAAAATTCTCTATAAATTATCCAGAAAATTCTTAGTAATTTATCAGAAAACTCTGAGGAAATTCCCAAAAAATTACAACAATTTTTTTTTGTGAATTAATCAGTAAATTATGAGTAAATTACTCAAAAAATTGTCAGAAAATTCTATATAAATTCAAAGTAATTTCTTAGTAAATTATTCAGCAAATTACTTCATAAATTCGTAGTGAATTCTCAATAAATTACTCGTTAAGCTTTCAATAAATTCTCTATAAATTACATTGTAAATTATCTGTAAATTATTTAATAAATTGTAAATAAATTACTCAGAAAATTTTCAATAAATTCTAAGAAAATTCTGTATAAATTCCGAGTAAATTACTCGGTAAATTCTCAATAAATTACTCAGTTAATTATCCATAAGTTCTCAAAAAATTCTAAGTCAATTACTTAGTAAATTACTCTGTAAATTCCAAGAAAATAACTCAGTAAATTATCTGTAAATTCTTAGTAAATTATTTAATAAATTCTAAATAAATTACTGAGTAAATTCTCAATAAATTACTCCCTAAATTCTCAGTAAATTACAAGTAAATTAATATGTGAGTTATTCAGTAGTTTATCAGTAAATTACTCGATAAATTCTCTGTAAATTACTCAGTAAATTACTCCGTAAATTCTCACTAAATTACTCAGGAAATTTCTCATTAAATTACACGTAAAATTCTCTATAAATTATCCAGAAAATTCTTAGTAATTTATCAGAAAACACTGAGTAAATTCCCAAAAAATTACAAGAATTTTTTTTGTGAATTAATCAGTAAATTATGAGTAAATTACTCAAAAAATTGTCAGAAAATTCTATATAAATTCAAAGTAATTTCTTAGTAAATTATTCAGCAAATTACTTCATAAATTCGTAGTGAATTCTCAATAAATTACTCGTTAAGCTTTCAATAAATTCTCTATAAATTACATTGTAAATTATTTAATAAATTGTAAATAAATTACTCAAAAAATTGTCAGAAAATTCTATATAAATTCAAAGTAATTTCTTAGTAAATTATTCAGCAAATTACTTCATAAATTCGTAGTAAATTCTCAATAAATTACTCCTTAAGCTTTCAATAAATTCTCTATAAATTACATTGTAAATTATCTTTAAATTATTTAATAAATTGTAAATAAATTACTCAGAAAATTTTCAATAAATTCTAAGAAAATTCGGTATAAATTCCGAGTAAATTACTCGGTAAATTCTCAAAAAATTACTCAGTTAATTATCCATAAGTTCTCAAAAAATTCTGAGTCAATTACTTAGTAAATTACTCTGTAAATTCCAAGAAAATAACGCAGTAAATTATCTGTAAATTGTTAGTAAATTATTTAATAAATTCTAAATAAATTAATGAGTAAATTCTCAATAAATTACTCCCCAAATTCTCAGTAAATTACAAGTAAACTAATGAGTGAGTTGTTTAGTAATTTATCAGTAAATTACTCGATAAATTCTCTGTAAATTACTTAGTAAATTATTTCATAAATTCTCTGTAAATTACTCAGTAAATTACTCCGTAAATTCTCACTAAATTACTCAGGAAATTTCTCATTAAATTACACGTAAAATTCTCTATAAATTATTCAACAAATTCTTAGTAATTTATCAGAAAATTCGGAGTAAATTCCCAAAAAATTACACGAATTTTTTTTGTGAATTAATCAGTAAATTATGAGTAAATTACTCAAAAAATTGTCAGAAAATTCTATATAAATTCAAAGTAATTTCTTAGTAAATTATTCAGCAAATTACTTCATAAATTCGTAGTAAATTCTCAATAAATTACTCGTTAAGCTTTCAATAAATTCTCTATAAATTACATTGTAAATTATCTGTAAATTATTTAATAAATTGTAAATAAATTACTCAGAAAATTTTCAACAAATTCTAAGAAAATTCTGTATAAATTCCGAGTAAATTACTCGGTAAATTCTCAATAAATTACTCAGTTAATTATCCATAAGTTCTCAAAAAATTATGAGTCAATTACTTAGTAAATTACTCTGTAAATTCCAAGAAAATAACGCAGTAAATTATCTGTAAATTCTTAGTAAATTATTTAATAAATTCTAAATAAATTACTGAGTAAATTCTCAATAAATTACTCCCCAAATTCATAGTAAATTACAAGTAAATTAATGAGTGAGTTATTCAGTAATTTAACAGTAAATTACTCGATAATTTCTCTGTAAATTACTCAGTAAATTACTTCGTAAATTCTCACTAAATTACTCAGGAAATTTCTCATTAAATTACACGTAAAATTCTCTATAAATTATTCAGCAAATTCTTCGTAATTTATCAGAAAATTCTGAGTAAATTCCCAAAAAATTACAAGAATTTTTTTTGTGAATTAATCAGTAAATTATGAGTAAATTACTCAAAAAATTTGTCAGAAAATTCTATATAAATTCAAAGTAATTTCTTAGTAAATTATTCGGCAAATTACTTCATAAATTCGTAGTGAATTCTCAATAAATTACTCGTTAAGCTTTCAATAAATTCTCTATAAATTACATTGTAAATTATCTGTAAATTATTTAATAAATTGTAAATAAATTACTCAGAAAATCTTCAATAAATTCTAAGAAAATTCTGTATAAATTCTGAGTAAATTACTCGGTAAATTCTCAATAAATTACTCAGTTAATTATCCATAAGTTCTCAAAAAATTCTGAGTCAATTACTTAGTAAATTACTCTGTAAATTCCAAGAAAATAACGCAGTAAATTATCTGTAAATTCTTAGTAAATTATTTAATAAATTCTAAATAAATTACTGAGTAAATTCTCAATAAATTACTTCCTAAATTCTCAGTAAATTACAAATAAATTAATGAGTGAGTTATTCAGTAATTTGTCAGTAAATTACTCGATAAATTCTCTGTAAATTACTCAGTAAATTACTTCATAAATTCTCTGTAAATTACTCAGTAAATTACTCCGTAAATTCTCGCTAAATTACTCAGGAAATTTCTCATTAAATTACACGTAAAATTCTCTATAAATTATTCAGCAAATTCTTAGTTGTTTATCAGAAAATTCTTAGTAAATTCCCAAAAAATTACAAGAATTTTTTTTGTGAATTAATCAGTAAATTATGAGTAAATTACTCAAAAATTTGTCAGAAAATTCTATATAAATTCAAAGTAATTTCTTAGTAAATTATTCAGCAAATTACTTCATAAATTCGTAGTGAATTCTCAATAAATTACTCGTTAAGCTTTCAATAAATTCTCTATAAATTACATTGTAAATTATCTGTAAATTATTTAATAAATTGTAAATAAATTACTCAGAAAATTTTCAATAAATTCTAAGAAAATTCTGTATAAATTCCGAGTAAATTACTCGGTAAATTCTCAATAAATTACTCAGTTAATTATCCATAAGTTCTCAAAAAATTCTGAGTCAATTACTTAGTAAATTACTCTGTAAATTCCAAGAAAATAACGCAGTAAATTAACTGTAAATTCTTAGTAAATTATTTAATAAATTCCAAATAAATTACTGAGTAAATTCTCAATAAATTACTCCCTAAATTCTCAGTAAATTACAAGTAAATTAATGAGTGAGTTATTCAGTAATTTATCAGAAAATTACTCGATAAATTCTCTGTAAATTACTCAGTAAATTACTTCGTAAATTCTCGCTAAATTACTCAGGAAATTTCTCATTAAATTACACGTAAAATTCTCTATAAATTATTCAGCAAATTCTTAGTTATTTATCAGAAAATTCTGAGTAAATTCCCAAAAAATTACAAGAATTTTTTTTGTGAATTAATCAGTAAATTATGAGTAAATTACTCAAAAAATTGTCAGAAAATTCTATATAAATTCAAAGTAATTTCTTAGTAAATTATTCAGCAAATTACTTCATAAATTCGTAGTAAATTCTCAATAAAAAACTCGTTAAGCTTTCAATAAATTCTCTATAAATTACATTGTAAATTATCTGTAAATTATTTAATAAATTGAAAATAAATTACTCAGAAAATTCGGTATAAATTCCGAGTAAATTTCTCGGTAAATTCTCAATAAATTACTCAGTTAATTATCCATAAGTCCTAAAAAATTCTGAGTGAATTACTTAGTAAATTACTCTGTAAATTCCAAGAAAATAACGCGGTAAATTATCTGTAAATTCTTAGTAAATTATTTAATAAATTCTAAATAAATTACTGAGTAAATTCTCAATAAATTACTCCCTAAATTCTCAGTAAATTACAAGTAAATTAATGAGTGAGTTATTCAGTAATTTATCAGTAAATTACTCGATAAATTACTCAGTAAATTACTTCGTAAATTCTCTGTAAATTACTCAGTAATTTACTCCGTAAATTCTCGCTAAATTACTCAGGAAATTTCTCATTAAATTACACGTAAAATTCTCTATAAATTATTCAGCAAATTCTTAGTTATTTCTCAGAAAATTCTGAGTAAATTCCCAAAAAATTACAAGAATTTTTTTTGTGAATTAATCAGTAAATTATGAGTAAATTACTCAAAAAATTGTCAGAAAATTCTATATAAATTCAAAGTAATTTCTTAGTAAATTATTCAGCAAATTACTTCATAAATTCGTAGTGAATTCTCAATAAATTACTCGTTAAGCTTTCAATAAATTCTCTATAAATTACATTGTAAATTATCTGTAAATTATTTAATAAATTGTAAATAAATTACTCAGAAAATTTTCAATAAATTCTAAGAAAATTCTGTATAAATTCCGAGTAAATTACTCGATAAATTCTCAATAAATTACTCAGTTAATTATCCATAAGTCCTCAAAAATTCTGAGTCAATTACTTAGTAAATTACTCTGTAAATTCCAAGAAAATAACGCAGTAAATTATCTGTAAATTCTTAGTAAATTATTTAATAAATTCTATATAAATTACTGCGTAAATTCTCAATAAATTACTCCCTAAATTCTCAGTAAATTACAAGTAAATTAATGAGTGAGTTATTCAGTAATTTATCAGTAAATTACTCGATAAATTCTCTGTAAATTACTCAGTAAATTACTCCGTAAATTCTCACTAAATTACTCACGAAATCTCTCATTAAATTACACGTAAAATTCTCTATAAATTATCCAGCAAATTCTTAGTAATTTATCAGAAAACTCTGAGTAAATTCCCAAAAAATTACAAGAATTTTTTTTGTGAATTAATCAGTAAATTATGAGTAAATTACTCAAAAAATTGTCAGAAAATTCTATATAAATTCAAAGTAATTTCTTAGTGAATTATTCAGCAAATTACTTCATAAATTCGTAGTAAATTCTCAATAAATTACTCGTTAAGCTTTCAATAAATTCTCTATAAATTACATTGTAAATTATCTGTAAATTATTTAATAAATTGCAAATAAATTACTCAGAAAATTTTCAATAAATTCTAAGAAAATTCTGTATAAATTCCGAGTAAATTACTCGGTAAATTCTCAATAAATTAATCAGTTAATTATCCATAAGTTCTCAAAAAATTCTGAGTCAATTACTTAGTAAATTACTCTGTAAATTCCAAGAAAATAACGCAGTAAATTATCTTTAAATTCTTAGTAAATTATTTAATAAATTCTAAATAAATTACTGAGTAAATTCTCAATAAATTACTCCCTAAATTCTCAGTAAATTACAAGTAAATTAATGAGTGAGTTATTCAGTAATTTATCAGTAAATTACTCGATAAATTCTCTGTAAATTACTCAGTAAATTACTCCGTAAATTCTCACTAAATTACTCAGGAAATCTCTCATTAAATTACACGTAAAATTCTCTATAAATTATCCAGCAAATTCTTAGTAATTTATCAGAAAACTCTAAGTAAATTCCGAAAAAATTACAAGAATTTTTTTTGTGAATTAAGCAGTAAATTATGAGTAAATTACTCAAAAAATTGTCAGAAAATTCTATATAAATTAAAAGTAATTTCTTAGTAAATTATTCAGCAAATTACTTCATAAATTCGTCGTAAATTCTCAATAAATTACTCGTTAAGCTTTCAATAAATTCTCTATAAATTACATTGTAAATTATCTGTAAATTATTTAATAAATTGTAAATAAATTACTCAGAAAATTTTAAATAAATTCTAGGAAAATTCTGTATAAATTTCGAGTAAATTACTCAGTAAATTCTCAATAAATTACTTAGTTAATTATCCATAAGTTGTCAAAAAATTATGAGTCAATTACTTAGTAAATTACTCTGTAAATTCCAAGAAAATAACGCAGTAAATTATCTGTAAATTCTTAGTAAATTATTTAATAAATTCTAAATAAATTACTGAGTAAATTCTCAATAAATTACTCCCTAAATTCTCAGTAAATTACAAGTAAATTAATGACTGAGTTATTCAGTAATTTATCAGTAAATTACTCGATAAATTCTCTGTAAATTACTCAGTAAATTACTTCGTAAATTCTCTGTAAATTACTCACTAAATTACTCCGTAAATTCTCGCTAAATTACTCAGGAAATTTCTCATTAAATTACACGTAAAATTCTCTATAAATTATTCAGCAAATTCTTAGTTATTTATCAGAAAATTCTGAGTAAATTCCCAAAAAATTACAAGAATTTTTTTTGTGAATTAATCAGTAAATTATGAGTAAATTGCTCAAAAAATTGTAAGAAAATTCTATATAAATTCAAAGTAATTTCTTAGTAAATTATTCAGCAAATTACTTCATAAATTCGTAGTGAATTCTCAATAAATTACTCGTTAAGCTTTCAATAAATTCTCTATAAATTACATTGTAAATTATCTGTAAATTATTTAATAAATTGTAAATAAATTACTCAGAAAATTTTCAATAAATTCTAAGAAAATTCTGTATAAATTCCGAGTAAATTACTCGGTAAATTCTCAATAAATTACTCAGTTAATTATCCATAAGTCCTCAAAAATTCTGAGTCAATTACTTAGTAAATTACTCTGTAAATTCCAAGAAAGTAACGCAGTAAATTATCTGTAAATTCTTAGTAAATTATTTAATAAATTCTAAATAAATTACTGAGTAAATTCTCAATAAATTACTCCCTAAATTCTCAGTAAATTACAAGTAAATTAATGAGTGAGTTATTCAGTAATTTATCAGTAAATTACTCGATAAATTCTCTGTAAATTACTCAGTAAATTACTCCGTAAATTCTCACTAAATTACTCAGGAAATTTCTCATTAAATTACACGTAAAATTCTCTATAAATTATCCAGCAAATTCTTAGTAATTTATTAGAAAACACTGAGGAAATTCCCAAAAAATTACAAGAATTTTTTTTTGTGAATTAATCAGTAAATTATGAGTAAATTACTCAAAAAATTGTCAGAAAATTCTATAGAAATTCCAAGTAATTTCTTAGTAAATTATTCAACAAATTACTTCATAAATTCGTAGTAAATTCTCAATAAATTACTCGTTAAGCTTTCAATAAATTCTCTATAAATTACATTGTAAATTATTTGTAAATTATTTAATAAATTGTAAATAAATTACTCAGAAAATTTTCAATAAATTCTAGGAAAATTCTGTATAAATTTCGAGTAAATTACTCAGTAAATTCTCAATAAATTACTCAGTTAATTATCCATAAGTGGTCAAAAAATTCTGAGTGAATTACTTAGTAAATTACTTTGTAAATTCCAAGAAAATAACGCAGCAAATTATCTGTAAATTCTTAGTAAATTATGTAATAAATTCTAAATAAATTACTGAGTAAATTCTCAACAAATTACTCCCTAAATTCTCAGTAAATTACAGGTAAATTAATGAGAGAGTTATTCAGTAATTTATCAGTAAATTACTCGATAAATTCTCTGTAAATTACTCAGTAAACTACTTCGTAAATTCTCTGTAAATTACTCAGTGAATTACTCCGTAAATTCTCGCTAAATTACTCAGGAAATTTCTCATTAAATTACACGTAAAATTCTCTATAAATTATTCAGCAAATTCTTAGTAATTTACCAGAAAACTCTGAGTAAATTCCCAAAAAATTACAAGAATTTTTTTGTGAATTAATCAGTAAATTATGAGTAAATTACTCAAAAAATTGTCAGAAAATTCTATAGAAATTCCAAGTAATTTCTTAGTAAATTATTCAACAAATTACTTCATAAATTCGTAGTAAATTCTCAATAAATTACTCGTTAAGCTTTCAATAAATTCTCTATAAATTACATTGTAAATTATCTGTAAATTATTTAATAAATTGTAAATAAATTACTCAGAAAATTTTAAATAAATTCTAGGAAAATTCTGTATAAATTTCGAGTAAATTACTCAGTAAATTCTCAATAAATTACTTAGTTAATTATCCATAAGTTGTCAAAAAATTCTGAGTGAATTACTTAGTAAATTACTCTGTAAATTCCAAGAAAATAACGCAGCAAATTATCTGTAAATTCTTAGTAAATTATGTAATAAATTCTAAATAAATTACTGAGTAAATTCTCAATAAATTACTCCCTAAATTCTCAGTAAATTACAAGTAAATTAATGAGTGAGTTATTCAGTAATTTATCAGTAAATTACTCGATAAATTCTCTGTAAATTACTCAGTAAACTACTTCGTAAATTCTCTGTAAATTACTCAGTAAATTACTCCGTAAATTCTCGCTAAATTACTCAGGAAATTTCTCATTAAATTACACGTAAAATTCTCTATAAATTATTCAGCAAATTCTTAGTAATTTACCAGAAAACTCTGAGTAAATTCCCAAAAAATTACAAGAATTTTTTTTGTGAATTAAGCAGTAAATTATGAGTAAATTACTCAAAAAATTGTCAAAAAATTCTATAGAAATTCCAAGTAATTTCTTAGTAAATTATTCAACAAATTACTTCATAAATTCGTAGTAAATTCTCAATAAATTACTCGTTAAGCTTTCAATAAATTCTCTATAAATTACATTGTAAATTATCTGTAAATTATTTAATAAATTGTAAATAAATTACTCAGAAAATTTTCAATAAATTCTAGGAAAATTCTGTATAAATTGCGAGTAAATTACTCAGTAAATTCTCAATAAATTACTCAGTTAATTATCCATAAGTTGTCAAAAAATTCTGAGTGAATTATTTAGTAAATTACTCTGTAAATTCCATGAAAATAACGCAGCAAATTATCTGTAAATTCTTTGTAAATTATGTAATAAATTCTAAATAAATTACTGAGTAAATTCTCAATAAATTACTCCCTAAATTCTCAGTAAATTACAGGTAAATTAATGAGTGAGTTATTAGTAATTTATCAGTAAATTACTCGATAAATTCTCTGCAAATTACTCAGTAAATTACTTCGTAAATTCTCACTAAATTACAAAGGAAATTTCTCATTAAATTACACGTAAAATTCTCTATAAATTATTCAGCAAATTCTTAGTAATTTATCAAAAAATTCTGAGTAAATTCCCAAAAAATTACAAGAATTTTTTTTTTTGTCAATTAATCAGTAAATTATGAGTAAATTACTCAAAAAATTGTCAGAAAATTCTATATAAATTCAAAGTAATTTCTTAGTAAATTATTCAGCAAATTACTTCATAAATTCGTAGTAAATTCTCAATAAAAAACTCGTTAAGCTTTCAATAAATTCTCTATAAATTACATTGTAAATTATCTGTAAATTATTTAATAAATTGTAAATAAATTACTCAGAAAATTTTAAATAAATTCTAGGAAAATTCTGTATAAATTTCGAGTAAATTACTCAGTAAATTCTCAATAAATTACTTAGTTAATTATCCATAAGTTGTCAAAAAATTCTGAGTGAATTACTTAGTAAATTACTCTGTAAATTCCAAGAAAATAACGCAGCAAATTATCTGTAAATTCTTAGTAAATTATGTAATAAATTCTAAATAAATTACTGAGTAAATTCTCAATAAATTACTCCCTAAATTCTCAGTAAATTACAAGTAAATTAATGAGTGAGTTATTCAGTAATTTATCAGTAAATTACTCGATAAATTCTCTGTAAATTACTCAGTAAACTACTTCGTAAATTCTCTGTAAATTACTCAGTAAATTACTCCGTAAATTCTCGCTAAATTACTCAGGAAATTTCTCATTAAATTACACGTAAAATTCTCTATAAATTATTCAGCAAATTCTTAGTAATTTACCAGAAAACTCTGAGTAAATTCCCAAAAAATTACAAGAATTTTTTTTGTGAATTAAGCAGTAAATTATGAGTAAATTACTCAAAAAATTGTCAGAAAATTCTATAGAAATTCCAAGTAATTTCTTAGTAAATTATTCAACAAATTACTTCATAAATTCGTAGTAAATTCTCAATAAATTACTCGTTAAGCTTTCAATAAATTCTCTATAAATTACATTGTAAATTATCTGTAAATTATTTAATAAATTGTAAATAAATTACTCAGAAAATTTTCAATAAATTCTAGGAAAATTCTGTATAAATTGCGAGTAAATTACTCAGTAAATTCTCAATAAATTACTCAGTTAATTATCCATAAGTTGTCAAAAAATTCTGAGTGAATTATTTAGTAAATTACTCTGTAAATTCCATGAAAATAACGCAGCAAATTATCTGTAAATTCTTTGTAAATTATGTAATAAATTCTAAATAAATTACTGAGTAAATTCTCAATAAATTACTCCCTAAATTCTCAGTAAATTACAGGTAAATTAATGAGTGAGTTATTAGTAATTTATCAGTAAATTACTCGATAAATTCTCTGCAAATTACTCAGTAAATTACTTCGTAAATTCTCACTAAATTACAAAGGAAATTTCTCATTAAATTACACGTAAAATTCTCTATAAATTATTCAGCAAATTCTTAGTAATTTATCAAAAAATTCTGAGTAAATTCCCAAAAAATTACAAGAATTTTTTTTTTTGTCAATTAATCAGTAAATTATGAGTAAATTACTCAAAAAATTGTCAGAAAATTCTATATAAATTCAAAGTAATTTCTTAGTAAATTATTCAGCAAATTACTTCATAAATTCGTAGTAAATTCTCAATAAAAAACTCGTTAAGCTTTCAATAAATTCTCTATAAATTACATTGTAAATTATCTGTAAATTATTTAATAAATTGTAAATAAATTACTCAGAAAATTTTCAATAAATTCTAAGAAAATTCTGTTTAAATTCCGAGTAAATTACTCGGTAAATTCTCAATAAATTACTCAGTTAATTATCCATAAGTTCTCAAAAAATTCTGAGTCAATTACTTAGTAAATTCTCTGCAAATTACTCAGTAAATTACATCGTAAATTCTCTGTAAATTACTCAGTAAATTACTCCGTAAATTCTCACTAAATTACTCAGGAAATTTCTCATTAAATTACACGTAAAATTCTCTATAAATTATTCAGCAAATTCTTAGTAATTTGTCAGAAAATTCTGAGTAAATTCCCAAAAAATTACAAGAATTTTTTTTGTGAATTAATCAGTAAATTATGAGTAAATTACTCAAAAAATTGTCCGAAAATTCTATATAAATTCAAAGTAATTTCTTAGTAAATTATTCAGCAAATTACTTCATAAATTCGTAGCAAATTCTCAATAAATTACTCGTTAAGCTTTCAATAAATTCTCTATAAATTACATTGTAAATTATCTGTAAATTATTTAATAAATTGTAAATAAATTACTCAGAAAATTTTCAAAAAATTCTAAGAAAATTCTGTATAAATTCAGAGTAAATTACTCGGTAAATTCTCAATAAATTACTCAGTTAATTATCCATAAGTTCTCAAAAAATTCTGAGTCAATTACTTAGTAAATTACTATGTAAATTCTTAGTAAATTATTTAATAAATTCTAAATAAATTACTGAGTAAATTCTCAATAAATTGCTCCCCAAATTCTCATCAAATTACAAGTAAATTAATGAGTGAGTTATTCAGTAATTTATCAGTAAATTACTTGATAAATTCTCTGTAAATTACTCAGTAAATTACTTCGTAAATTCTTTGTAAATTACTTAGTAAATTACTCCGTAAATTCTCACTAAATTACTCAGGAAATTTCTCATGAAATTACACGTAAAATTCTCTATAAATTATTCAGCAAATTCTTAGTAATTTATCAGAAAATTCTGAGTAAATTCCCAAAAAATTACAAAAATATTTTTTGTGAATTAATCAGTAAATTATGAGTAAATTACTCAAAAAATTGTCAGAAAATTCTATATAAATTCAAAGTAATTTCTTAGTAAATTATTCAGCAAATTACTTCATAAATTCGTAGTAAATTCTCAATAAATTACTCGTTAAGCTTTCAATAAATTCTCTATAAATTACATTGTAAATTATCTGTAAATTATTTAATAAATTGTAAATAAATTACTCAGAAAATTTTCAATAAATTCTAAGAAAATTCTGTATAAATTCCGAGTAAATTACTCGATAAATTCTCCATAAATTACTCAGTTAATTATCCATAAGTTCTCAAAAAATTCTAAGTCAATTACTTAGTAAATTACTATGTAAATTCCAAGAAAATAACGCAGTAAATTATCTGTAAATTCTTAGTAAATTATTTAATAAATTCTAAATAAATTACTGAGTAAATTCTCAATAAATTGCTCCCCAAATTCTCAGTAAATTACAAGTAAATTAATGAGTGAGTTATTCAGTAATTTATCAGTAAATTACTCGATAAATTCTCTATAAATTACTCAGTAAATTACTTCGTAAATTCTCTGTAAATTACTCGGTAAATTACTCCGTAAATTCTCACTAAATTACACAGGAAATTTCTCATTAAATTACACGTAAAATTCTCTATAAATTATTCAGCAAATTCTTAGTAATTTATCAGAAAATTCTGAGTAAATTCCCAAAAAATTACAAGAATTTTTTTTGTGAATTAATTAGTAAATTATGATTAAATTACTCAAAAAATTGTCAGAAAATTCTATATAAATTCAAAGTAATTTCTTAGTAAATTATTCAGCAAATTACTTCATAAATTCGTAGTAAATTCTCAATAAATTACTCGTTAAGCTTTCAATAAATTCTCAATAAATTACATTGTAAATTATCTGTAAATTATTTAATAAATTGTAAATAAATTACTCAGAAAATTTTCAATAAATTCTTAGAAAATTCTTTATAAATTCCGAGTAAATTACTCGGTAATTCTCAGTAAATTACTCAGTTAATTATCCATAAGTTCTCAAAAAATTCTGAATCAATTACTTAGTAAATTACTCTGTAAATTCCAAGAAAATAACACAGTAAATTATCTGTAAATTCTTAGTAAATTATTTAATAAATTCTAAATAAATTACTGAGTAAATTCTCAATAAATTACTCCCTAAATTCTCAGTAAATTACTCGATAAATTCTGTGTAAATTACTCAGTAAATTACTCCGTAAATTCTCACTAAATTACTCAGGAAATCTCTCATTAAATTACACGTAAAATTCTCTATAAATTATCTAGCAAATTCTTAGTAATTTATCAGAAAACTCTGAGTAAATTCCCAAAAAATTACAAGAATTTTTTTTGTGAATTAATCAGTAAATTATGAGTAAATTACTCAAAAAATTGTCAGAAAATTCAATATAAATTCAAAGTAATTTCTTAGTAAATTATTCAGCAAATTACTTCATAAATTCGTAGTAAATTCTCAATAAATTACTCGTTAAGCTTTCAATAAATTCTCTATAAATTACATTGTAAATTATCTGTAAATTATTTAATAAATTGTAAATAAATTACTCAGAAAATTTTCAATAAATTCTAAGAAAATTCTGTATAAATTCCGAGTAAATTACTCGGTAAATTCTCAATAAATTACTCAGTTAATTATCCATAAGTTCTCAAAAAATTCTGAGTCAATTACTTAGTAAATTACTCTGTAAATTCCAAGAAAATAACGCAGTAAATTATCTGTAAATTCTTAGTAAATTATTTAATAAATTCTAAACAAATTACTGAGTAAATTCTCAATAAATTACTCCCTAAAATCTCGGTAAATTACAAGTAAATTAATGAGTGAGTTATTCAGTAATTTATCAGTAAATTACTCGATAAATTCTCTGTAAATTACTCAGTAAATTACTCCGTAAATTCTCACAAAATTACTCAGGAAATCTCTCATTAAATTACACGTAAAATTCTCTATAAATTATCCAGCAAATTCTTAGTAATTTATCAGAAAACTCTGAGTAAATTCCCGAAAAATTACAAGAATTTTTTTTGTGAATTAATCAGTAAAATATGAGAAAATTACTCAAAAAATTGTCAGAAAATTCTATATAAATTCAAAGTAATTTCTTAGTAAATTATTCAGCAAATTACTTCATAAATTCGTAGAAAATTCTCAACAAATTACACGTTAAGCTTTCAATAAATTCTCTATAAATTACATTGTAAATTATCAGTAAATTATTTAATAAATTGAAAATAAATTACTCAAAAAATTTTCAATAAATTCAAAGAAAATTCTGTATAAATTCCGAGTAAATTACTCGATAAATTCTCAATAAATTACTCAGTTAATTATCCATAAGTTCTCAACAAATTCTGAGTTAATTACTTAGTAAATTACTCTGTAAATTCCAAGAAAATAACGCAGTAAATTATCTGTAAATTGTTAGTAAATTATTTAATAAATTCTAAATAAATTACTGAGTAAATTCTCAATAAATTACTCCCTAAATTCTCAGTAAATTACAAGTAAATTAATGAGTGAGTTATTCAGTAATTTATCAGTAAATTACTCGATAAAGTCTCTGCAAATTACTCAGTAAATTACTTCGTAAATTCTCTATAAATTACTCAGTAAATTACTTCGTAAATTCTCACTAAATTACTCAGGAAATTTCTCATTAAATTACAGGTAAAATTCTCTATAAATTATTCAGCAAATTCTTAGTAATTTATCAGAAAATTCTGAGTAAATTCCCAAAAAATTACAAGAATTTTTTTTTTTGAATTAATCAGTAAATTATGAGTAAATTACTCAAAAAATTGTCAGAAAATTCTATATAAATTCAAAGTAATTTCTTAGTAAATTATTCAGCAAATTACTTCATAAATTCGTAGTAAATTCTCCATAAATTACTCGTTAAGCTTTCAATAAATTACATTGTAAATTATCTGTAAATTATTTAATAAATTGTAAATAAATTACTCAGAAAATTTTCAATAAATTCTAAGAAAATTCTGTATAAATTCCGAGTAAATTACTCGGTAAATTCTCAATAAATTACTCAGTTAATTATCCATAAGTTCTCAAAAAATTCTGAGTCAATTACATAGTAAATTACTATGTAAATTCCAAGAAAATAACGCAGTAAACTATCTGTAAATTCTTAGTAAATTATTTAATAAATTCTAAATAAATTACTGAGTAAATTCTCAATAAATTGCTCCCCAAATTCTCAGTAAATTACAAGTAAATTAACGAGTGAGTTATTCAGTAATTTATCAGTAAATTACTCGATAAATTCTCTATAAATTACTCAGTAAATTACTTCGTAAATTCTCTGTAAATTACTCCGTAAATTCTCACTAAATTACTCAGGAAATTTCTCATTAAATTACACGTAAAATTCTCTATAAATTATTCAGCAAATTCTTAGTAATTTATCAGAAAATTTTGAGTAAATTCCCAAAAAATTACAAGAATTTTTTTTGTGAATTAATCAGTAAATTATGATTAAATTACTCAAAAAATTGTCAAAAAATTCTATATAAATTCAAAGTAATTTCTTAGTAAATTATTCAGCAAATTACTTCATAAATTCGTAGTAACTTCTCAATAAATTACTCGTTAAGCTTTCAATAAATTCTCAATAAATTACATTGTAAATTATCTGTAAATTATTTAATAAATTGTAAATAAATTACTCAGAAAATTTTCAATAAATTCTAAGAAAATTCTGTATAAATTCTGAGTAAATTACTCGGTAAATTCTCAATAAATTACTCAGTTAATTATCCATAAGTTCTCAAAAAATTCTGAGTCAATTACTTAGTAAATTACTCTGTAAATTCCAAGAAAATAATGCAGTAAATTATCTGTAAATTGTTAGTAAATTATTTAATAAATTCTAAATAAATTACTGAGTAAATTCTCCATAAATTACTCCCTAAATTCTCAGTAAATTACTCGATAAATTCTCCGCAAATTACTCAGTAAATTACTTCGTAAATTCTCTGTAAATTACTCAGTTCGTAAATTCTCACTAAATTACTCAGGAAATTTCTCCTTAAATTACAGGTAAAATTCTCTATAAATTATTCAGCAAATTCTTAGTAATTTATCAGAAAATTCTGAGTAAATTCCCAAAAAATTACAAGATTTTTTTGGTGAATTAATCAGTAAATTATGAGTAAATTACTCAAAAAATTGTCAGAAAATTCTATATAAATTCAAAGTAATTTCTTAGTAAATTATTCAGCAAATTACTTCATAAATTCGTAGTAAATTCTCAATAAATTACTCGTTAACCTTTCAATAAATTCTCTATAAATTACATTGTAAATTATCTCTAAATTATTTAATAAATTGTAAATAAATTACTCAGAAAATTTTCAATAAATTCTAATAAAATTCTGTATAAATTCTGAGTAAATTACTCGGTAAATTCTCAATAAATTACTCAGTTAATTATCCATAAGTTCTCAAAAAATTCTGAGTCAATTACTTAGTAAATTACTCTGTAAATTCCAAGAAAATAACGCAGTAAATTATCTGTAAATTCTTAGTAAATTATTTGATAAATTCTAAATAAATTACTGAGTAAATTCTCAATAAATTACTCCCTAAATTCTCGGTAAATTACAAGTAAATTAATGGGTGAGTTATTCAGTAATTTATCAGTAAATTACTCGATAAATTCTCTGTAAATTACTCAGTAAATTACTCCGTAAATTCTCACTAAATTATTCAGGAAATTTCTCATTAAATTACACGTAAAATTCTCTATAAATTATTCAGCAAATTCTTAGTAATTTATCAGAAAATTCTGAGTAAATTCCCAAAAAATTACAAGAATTTTTTTTTGTGAATTAATCAGTAAATTACTCAAAAAATTGTCAGAAAATTCTATATAAATTCAAAGTAATTTCTTAGTAAATTATTCAGCAAATTACTTCATAAATTCGTAGTAAATTCTCAATAAATTACTCGTTAAGCTTTCAATAAATTCTCTATAAATTACATTGTAAATTATCTGTAAATTATTTAATAAATTGAAAATAAATTACTCAGAAAATTTTCAATAAATTCTAAGAAAATTCTGTATAAATTCCAAGTAAATTACTTGATAAATTCTCAATAAATTACTCAGTTAATTATCCATAAGTTCTCAAAAAATTCTAAGTCAATTACTTAGTAAATTACTCTGTAAATTCCAAGAAAATAACGCAGTAAATTATCTGTAAATTCTTAGTAAATTATTTAATAAATTCTAAATAAATTACGGAGTAAATTCTCAATAAATTACTCCCTAAATTCTCAGTAAATTACAAGTAAATTAATGAGTGAGTTATTCAGTAATTTATCAGTAAATTACTCGATAAATTCTCTGCAAATTACTCAGTAAATTACTTCGTAAATTCTCTGTAAATTACTCAGTAAATTACTTCATAAATTCTCACTAAATTACTCAGGAAATTTCCCATTAAATTACACGTAAAATTCTCTATAGATTATTCAGCAAATTCTTAGTAATTTATCAGAAAATTCTGAGTAAATTCCCAAAAAATTACAAGAATTTTTTTTTTTGAATTAATCAGTAAATTATGAGTAAATTACTCAAAAAATTGTCAAAAAATTCTATATAAATTCAAAGTAATTTCTTAGTAAATTATTGAGCAAATTACTTCATAAATTCGTAGTAAATTCTCAATAAATTACTCGTTAACCTTTCAATAAATTCTCCATAAATTACATTGTAAATTATCTTTAAATTATTTAATAAATTGTAAATAAATTACTCAGAAAATTTTCAATAAATTCTAAGAAAATTCTGTATAAATTCTGAGTAAATTACTCGGTAAATTATCAATAAATTACTCAGTTAATTATCCATAAGTTCTCAAAAAATTCTGAGTCAATTACTTAGTAAATTACTCTGTAAATTCCAAGAAAATAACGCAGTAAATTATCTGTAAATTCTTAGTAAATTATTTAATAAATTCTAAATAAATTACTGAGTAAATTGTCAATAAATTACTCCCTAAATTCTCAGTAAATTAATGAGTGAGTTATTCAGTAATTTATCAGTAAATTACTCGATAAATTCTCTGTAAATTACTCCGTAAATTCTCACTAAATTACTCAGGAAATTTCTCATTAAATTACACGTAAAATTCTCTATAAATTATTCAGCAAATTCTTAGTAATTTATCAGAAAATTCTAAGTAAATTCCCAAAAAATTACAAGAATTTTTTTTGTAAATTAATCAGTAAATTATGAGTAAATTACTCAAAAAAATTGTCAGAAAATTCTATATAAATTCAAAGTAATTTCTTAGTAAATTATTCAGCAAATTACTTCATAAATTCGTAGTAAATTCTCAATAAATTACTCGTTAAGCTTTCAATAAATTCTCTATAAATTACATTGTAAATTATCTGTAAATTATTTAATAAATTGAAAATAAATTACCTAGAAAATTTGCAATAAATTCTAAGAAAATTCTGTATAAATTCTGAGTAAATTACCCGATAAATTCTCAATAAATTACTCAGTTAATTATCCATAAGTTCTCAAAAAATTCTGAGTCAATTACTTAGTAAATTACTCTGTAAATTCCAAGAAAATAACGCAGTAAATTATCTGTAAATTGTTAGTAAATTATTTAATAAATTCTAAATAAATTACTGAGTAAATTCTCAATAAATTACTCCCTAAATTCTCAGTAAATTACAAGTAAATTAATGAGTGAGTTATTCAGTAATTTATCAGTAAATTACTCGATAAATTCTCTGCAAATTACTCAGTAAATTTGTCACGCCCCCAAACCGCCCCTAGTAGTTTGGTGCCGTGATGGCCAGTAACCCGAGGTTACCGAAGGCCGTCTTACAAAAATCACACACAATCAGAGTATGAAATATGGGGCTTACAAGAGCGGAAGCAAAATATACATATAAACCGAGTTGTCCATGAGAGCCGTGCATAAGTCCAATGGAATGCCACACATCAAACATCTTTACAAGTCTTACAATTTTAGATACAACAAAATGGAACACAAAATACATCCTGACCAAAAGGCTTCTCAAGCCGACATAAGCCAAAACAAACAAAGAAAACATAAGCCGAGAAGCATAATCTTCAAGACGATGCAAAACGCAAATCCAAAACATGTCGGCAAAGCACCCAAAACACATCGGCAATCACGTCTAGGCCTCAATGCCTTCTTGTTCATCACCTACATATATATAGAGAGGGTGAGCTTGGATACTCAGTGAATGATACTAGAAATAAAGGTTTTGCATGAATAATATCCAAGATTTCTTTCAAAACTATACATAGCATACTTTTCGATCAAGAGGGAAATCAAGTTCATTTGCCGGCTTTCATGTTCCTTGGATGTTAATAACATCTACTTATTTCAAGGGGTGATGACATATCAAGACAAGAGTTTCAAGACAAGCTGTGCTGCGAAAGTTTAGAGTCCTCTAGCACTAAGGACTGTCAAGACAAGCTGTGCTGCAAAAGTTTAGAGTCCTCTAGCACTAAGGACTGTCAAGACAAGCTGTGCTGCAAAAGTTTAGAGTCCTCTAGCACTAAGGACTGTCAAGACAAGCTGTGCTGCAAAAGTTTAGAGTCCTCTAGCACTAAGGACTGTCAAGACAAGCTGTGCTGCAAAAGTTTAGAGTCCTCTAGCACTAAGGACTGTCAAGACAAGTCATCAAAACAAGATAGCATTTGATATACAAAATAGGGATAGTCATTCATGCTAGATCAAGTACTTTTCAAACAAGGCAAGACGAGATTTATGAAAGCAAGTGTAACATAGCTTTATTAAAAATACCACTCACATAGCTTCTTCACACGTCGGGGTCGAGACAAGCCCAAGTCCTACAAATACAGGGCAAAGCCTTTGAATGCACCTTCAACAAGTTTCGTATGTACATAAATGGTTTCGGAAAACATGCTGGGCACCAACCAGGTCTAGGCCGAGGTTCCACACCTCTTCGCCGAGGTGTGTTCCCGAGGGCCACATGCAAGGAAAAGAGGTCGGGAAACTCTGGGTTTCCCTCTGCTGATGAACATGAAGAACATGAGTGTGAAAACATGAAAAACTAGAATGTTCAATCATAATCTGCCATCACAAATCTGGGGTTTTCGTGCTATGAGTTTGAAAACATGGACCTGGGTACCCGAACTTGGAATTCTTGCGGAAATAAACACTTAAACATGATTCTTTATGCAAGCTTCCGGATCAAAACAAGACTTTCTTGAAGAACATATGAATGTCATTTTCTCTATCTAAAATCGAACTTCAAAACGATGCATGGCTTACAAATCGTTTTCAATCATGCAATGCAATAACATAAACATAAAGAACATCACGAGTAGATCAAGAATCTAACCTTAGAACGCGGATCTAACGGTTGGATCTCTAGAAATCAAGCTTGAAGATCTACTTCCTCACTCTAAAACTCTTTCTTCCTCCTAGAGCTTCTCTCTCTACAAGACAAGGTTATGACACCAAATGATAGTTTTCTATACCCGGTTCTGGGGTTAACCCTCTGCTGAGACACGTGGCGGCGACTGGTTGGGTTCATCCTGAAAAGGTGGCTGACAGGCCAGACAAAGCATGGTGGAAAGGGTGTTCAACAAGCAAAGCGGTATGGGCTTTCTGACGAGGCAATGACATCGGCTGACAACAAGGCGTATCTAACACGCTACACAGAATGACACTCCGGCAAGGGGTGACATCGGCTGACCAAGGACTTCGTCAACTAAGGTGACAATGACCTCGGCTAGGAAGGACAACACTTGACTAAGCTGTGCCACATCTTGGCCTAGATGCGCCACACCTCGGCCTAGGTCATACCGCTCCAGGACGAGATCACTGGGGTGCAAGGTGACATCTCGGCTAACATGGTCGAGGCAAGGACTGAGGTTGACAAGGGGTTTCAAGATACTAAGGCCAGACTAAGGAAGACCTCGGCATTGAAATAACGTCGGCTAGAGGCAAGGCGTGACCTAAGTTTTAACATCAAGGAAGGAACAAGACAAGTACACTACGCTTAGACAAATCACAAGGCTTCAAATCAAGGCACGAATCTCACTTGCTAAAGCAAAACAAGTCACAACACACACATGCAAGCTTAACAAGTCATAATCATGCAAATGCTCATGAACATGATTAAGATGAAAAAAAATGTGGGTTCTTACAGTCTACCCTCCTTAAGGAAGTTTGGTCCCCAAACTTAAGTTACCTTGACCTACGAATAACTCCGGGTAACAGATTTTCATCTCCTCTTCCTTTTCCCATGTGGCCTCCCCGCCATAATGCTTCTCCCATTCGATTTTCACCATCGATATCGACTTGTTTCTCAACTGCCTCACTTGTCTGTCAATAATCCTCATCGGTTTCTCTTCGTAGCCCAAGTCTTCATTAACTACAACCCCGGAGTAATCTATTACATGCAGTGGGTCTCGGATATATTTTCTCAGCATCGAAACATGGAACACACTGTGGACTCGACTCAAATCTGGTGGCAAAGCAAGCCTGTAAGCAACGGTGTTAATCCTCTCAAGAATTTCAAATGGCCCAACGTATCGGGGTGCAAGCTTGCCCTTCTTCCCAAATCTCGTAACTCCTGTCATCGGCGAGACCTTCAAAAATACATGGTCCCCAATTTCAAATTCTAACTCCCTCCTTCTTTGGTCGGCATAACACTTCTGTCGGCTCTGTGCAGTCTTAATCCTTTGCTGAATGAGTTTGATCTTTTCAGTTGTCATTCGAACCAATTCGGGGCCAATTAGAGCTTTGTCACCCACTTCAGTCCAACATATCGGCGATTTACATTCCCTTCCATACAAAGCTTCATACGGCGCCATGCCAATGCTGGCTTGATAACTGTTGTTGTACGCGAACTCTACTAATGGCAAATGTGATTCCCAACTTCCCTGGAGGTCCAACACGCACAGTCTGAGCATGTCTTCGAGTGTCTGAATCGTTCTTTCTGTCTGTCCGTCGGTCTGGGGGTGAAAGGCTGTGCTAAACCTCAACTCTGTCCCCAAGGCTCCTTGTAGACTCTGCCAAAATCTAGAAACGAACTTCGGATCTCGGTCTGACACAATGGACATCGGCACACCATGAAGTCTAACGATCTCATTCATGTACAATTCGGCAAGTCGGTTGGCACTGAATGTAGTCTTGACAGGCAAAAAGTGAGCTGACTTAGTAAACCTGTCAACTATAACCCAAATGGAATCCATACCTCTTTGCGTCCTCGGCAAACCCACTACGAAATCCATGGAGATGTGCTCCCATTTCCACTCAGGAATTGACAAGGGTTGAAGAAGTCCTGCTGGTCTCTGGTGTTCTGCCTTCACTCGCTGACAACACAGACACTGGGATACAAACTCGGCTATCTCTCTTTTCATGTTTGGCCACCAAAAGGTCCGCTTTACGTCCCAATACATCTTGGTGCTCCCTGGATGAGCGGCAAATTTGGAACTATGGGCCTCTTGCAAAATCTTCCTTTTTAACTCTGGTACGTCGGCCACGCACAATCTTCCTTCAAACTTAAGCACCTGATTCTCTATAGTGTATCCCGGCCTCGGCTTGGTGACGAATTCATCAGTTACTTTCTTGAGGAATTTATCCTCCCTCTGACTAGTCTTCACTTCCTCAATAATAGTTGGTTCCACCGAAACCGCTGTCAGGCACGCCAAACTTCCAACTAACTTCCTGCTCAATGCGTCGGCTACGGAATTTGCCTTACCTGGGTGGTACTGAATCTGCATGTCATAATCCTTCAGTAGCTCGAGCCATCTTCTCTGCCTCATATTTAACTCTTTCTGGGTGAACAAGTATTTCAGACTCTTGTGGTCGGTGAAAACTTGGCAAGATGTTCCGTACAGGTAATGACGCCAGATCTTCAGAGCAAAGACCACGGCAGCTAACTCCAGGTCATGGGTAGGATAATTCTTTTCATTGGGCTTCAATTGACGAGACGCGTACGCTATGACTTTACCTTTTTGCATTAAAACGCAACCCAAACCTTTGTGTGAAGCATCGCTGTAAATCTGAAATTCCTCATTAGCTGATGGTAGTACCAAAACTGGTGCTGTAACCAACCTCGCCTTCAGCTCCTGGAAAGCTGATTCTCTTTCGTCGGTCCATTCATAAGCTGTTCCCTTCTTCGTTAGTTGTGTCAATGGCACTGCAATCCTCGAGAAATCCTTTACAAACTTTCTGTAATAACCTGCCAAACCCAGAAAACTACGAATCTCGGACACGTTGGTCGGCGTCGGCCAATTCACAATGGCTTCAATCTTACTGGGGTCAACTGATATACCGTCTTCATTAATCACATGCCCTAGAAACGAAATGCTGGAAAGCCAAAACTCGCATTTACTTAACTTGGCGTACAACTTCTCATCTCTCAAGGTCTGCAGGGCAAGTCTCAGATGATTCTCGTGCTCGCTCGCACTCCCAGAATAGATCAATATGTCGTCGATAAAAATAATAACAAATTCATCTAGGTACGGCTTAAAGACTCTGTTCATCAGGTCCATGAATGCTGCTGGGGCATTGGTTACTCCGAAGGGCATCACCAAAAATTCGTAGTGGCCATATCTTGTCCGAAAAGCAGTCTTCTCGATATCCTCGGCTTTAACCTTCAACTGGTGGTAGCCCGACCTAAGGTCAATCTTGGAAAAGACTCGTGCTCCTCGTAGCTGATCAAGCAAATCATCGATTCTTGGCAATGGGTATTTGTTCTTAATGGTCACCTTATTAAGTTCTCTGTAGTCAATGCAAAGACGAAGGGTGCCGTCCTTTTTCTTAACAAATAAAACGGGTGCTCCCCACGGTGAAGTGCTCGGCCTGACGAATCCCTTATCCAACAATTCTTGTAATTGCGATTTCAGTTCTCTAAGTTCAGCTGGAGCCATTCTGTAGGGCGTTTTGGAGATAGGTTGTGTTCCTAGCAAGACGTCCACAGCAAACTCTATTTCTCTATCGACAAGGTGGCCAGGCAACTCAGTCGGAAAAACGTCGGAGAATTCCTCCACAACGGGTATGTCGGCTAACTCAACATTTCCATTCAGATCACTTAGTATACTGCATAAGTAACCCTTACATCCTTTTTGGATCAACTTGTAGGCCTTCATGGATGAGATTAAGTAAGGTGGGGGTACAACTCCTTTACCCTGGAAAATGACCTCGGCTTGACTTGGGGTCTTCAATGTGACGTTCTTAGTAACACAATTAATGGATGCATGATTCGCCGCTAACCAGTCCATTCCCAATATAACATCGAAGTGAGTCATGTTTAATGGCATCAAATCAACTAACAATTCTACACTCTCAATCATAGCAATACACGCCCTATAAATGGATGTAACAATCATATTTCTCCCAGATGGAGTAGACACAGATAATACATAATCAAGGGGTTCTAATTCTCTATTCAACTTCTCGGCGAATATAGTGGACACAAATGAATGCGTAGAACCCGAATCAATCAGTACGTATGCATCTTGAGAACAAATTGAGAGGGTACCTGACACTACCGCCTCGGCATTCTGGGCGTCTCCTGGTACTAATGCAAAAACTCTGCCCTGCCTCGCCTGTATTCCCCCGATGTTATTCTTCTGTATAGAGCCCGAGGTGCTTCCATTCCTCTTCCCATCATCGGTCCTTGCTTTCGGGCAGTCCTTCACGCGATGGCCTATCTCGCCGCACTCATAACAAGCTCCTGTTGCCCAACGACAAACCCCGAAATGTTGCTTTCCACAACTCGCGCACATCGGCTTGGCGTTACCTTCCTGATTTGAGTTGCTGGAACTGTCTGTGCTCATTCTCTTCTTGGCATTGAACGGAACTCGGCGACTATCATAATTCTGTCTCTTCCTCTGACCCTCACTTGAACTCTGGTATCGGTTTAAATTAGCTTCAGCCAGGATGGCCTTGTCCAGTACTCCGGCGTACGTCGGCATATTGAGCATATTGACCCGATCTTGTATCGGTCCACGCAACCCACTTTCGAACTTCCTCGCCTTTCGATACTCGTCATCAACCATATGAGGCGCATATCTCGCCAGTTCAGTAAAGGCACGATCGTATTCTGCGACCGTCTTGTTCCCTTGGACCAGATTCTGAAACTCCGTGGTCTTTCGGTCTCGGACGCTGAGGGGGAAATGCTTGTTGTAGAACAACTCCAAAAATTTTGCCCAAGTCAAACCCGGATTGCTTTCTCGGACCATCATCCACCACCTACGAGCATCGTCGTCTAACGTGAATGCTGCCAGAGATACCTTCTGAGCGTCTGTACTGGGGAAAACTTCAAACAACTTCTCCATCTCTAAAACCCATGCCTCGGCTTTCATTGGTTCTATGCCTCCCTGAAATCTCGGCGGTTTCATCTTCTTGAACTCTCTGATTAGAGTTATCGTGTCGTTCCCATACAAAGCTTGCTGCGGAGGCACTTGTGGCACCGGAGGGGGTGGAGCTGCATATCGGCCATTCGTCTGTTCGGCATGCATAGAAGTGGTACCAGTATCCTGCGGCCTAGATTGCCTCTGCTCACGAACCAAGCCTTCGACTAACCTTTCCAATCTCTCCATCCTGTCTTCCGATCGATCTCGGCCAACCGGGGGTCTACCTCTCCTCATGATGCTAGGGGGAATGCAAGATGAGACTTTAAAACAACTAAACAAATAACACATACGCAAGTAACGAGCGTCTAGCCGAATTGATGCACACATAGTCAAGTAGCAAGCAATATGATGCAATTCCTAACATCATTCTAGGGGAAATCCTAGGCTCTCTAGGACTCAAGGTGTGTGATTAACGTACTACAAGGATCTTGTGCTCTGATACCATTCTGTCACGCCCCCAAACCGCCCCTAGTAGTTTGGTGCCGTGATGGCCAGTAACCCGAGGTTACCGAAGGCCGTCTTACAAAAATCACACACAATCAGAGTATGAAATATGGGGCTTACAAGAGCGGAAGCAAAATATACATATAAACCGAGTTGTCCATGAGAGCCGTGCATAAGTCCAATGGAATGCCACACATCAAACATCTTTACAAGTCTTACAATTTTAGATACAACAAAATGGAACACAAAATACATCCTGACCAAAAGGCTTCTCAAGCCGACATAAGCCAAAACAAACAAAGAAAACATAAGCCGAGAAGCATAATCTTCAAGACGATGCAAAACGCAAATCCAAAACATGTCGGCAAAGCACCCAAAACACATCGGCAATCACGTCTAGGCCTCAATGCCTTCTTGTTCATCACCTACATATATATAGAGAGGGTGAGCTTGGATACTCAGTGAATGATACTAGAAATAAAGGTTTTGCATGAATAATATCCAAGATTTCTTTCAAAACTATACATAGCATACTTTTCGATCAAGAGGGAAATCAAGTTCATTTGCCGGCTTTCATGTTCCTTGGATGTTAATAACATCTACTTATTTCAAGGGGTGATGACATATCAAGACAAGAGTTTCAAGACAAGCTGTGCTGCGAAAGTTTAGAGTCCTCTAGCACTAAGGACTGTCAAGACAAGCTGTGCTGCAAAAGTTTAGAGTCCTCTAGCACTAAGGACTGTCAAGACAAGCTGTGCTGCAAAAGTTTAGAGTCCTCTAGCACTAAGGACTGTCAAGACAAGCTGTGCTGCAAAAGTTTAGAGTCCTCTAGCACTAAGGACTGTCAAGACAAGCTGTGCTGCAAAAGTTTAGAGTCCTCTAGCACTAAGGACTGTCAAGACAAGTCATCAAAACAAGATAGCATTTGATATACAAAATAGGGATAGTCATTCATGCTAGATCAAGTACTTTTCAAACAAGGCAAGACGAGATTTATGAAAGCAAGTGTAACATAGCTTTATTAAAAATACCACTCACATAGCTTCTTCACACGTCGGGGTCGAGACAAGCCCAAGTCCTACAAATACAGGGCAAAGCCTTTGAATGCACCTTCAACAAGTTTCGTATGTACATAAATGGTTTCGGAAAACATGCTGGGCACCAACCAGGTCTAGGCCGAGGTTCCACACCTCTTCGCCGAGGTGTGTTCCCGAGGGCCACATGCAAGGAAAAGAGGTCGGGAAACTCTGGGTTTCCCTCTGCTGATGAACATGAAGAACATGAGTGTGAAAACATGAAAAACTAGAATGTTCAATCATAATCTGCCATCACAAATCTGGGGTTTTCGTGCTATGAGTTTGAAAACATGGACCTGGGTACCCGAACTTGGAATTCTTGCGGAAATAAACACTTAAACATGATTCTTTATGCAAGCTTCCGGATCAAAACAAGACTTTCTTGAAGAACATATGAATGTCATTTTCTCTATCTAAAATCGAACTTCAAAACGATGCATGGCTTACAAATCGTTTTCAATCATGCAATGCAATAACATAAACATAAAGAACATCACGAGTAGATCAAGAATCTAACCTTAGAACGCGGATCTAACGGTTGGATCTCTAGAAATCAAGCTTGAAGATCTACTTCCTCACTCTAAAACTCTTTCTTCCTCCTAGAGCTTCTCTCTCTACAAGACAAGGTTATGACACCAAATGATAGTTTTCTATACCCGGTTCTGGGGTTAACCCTCTGCTGAGACACGTGGCGGCGACTGGTTGGGTTCATCCTGAAAAGGTGGCTGACAGGCCAGACAAAGCATGGTGGAAAGGGTGTTCAACAAGCAAAGCGGTATGGGCTTTCTGACGAGGCAATGACATCGGCTGACAACAAGGCGTATCTAACACGCTACACAGAATGACACTCCGGCAAGGGGTGACATCGGCTGACCAAGGACTTCGTCAACTAAGGTGACAATGACCTCGGCTAGGAAGGACAACACTTGACTAAGCTGTGCCACATCTTGGCCTAGATGCGCCACACCTCGGCCTAGGTCATACCGCTCCAGGACGAGATCACTGGGGTGCAAGGTGACATCTCGGCTAACATGGTCGAGGCAAGGACTGAGGTTGACAAGGGGTTTCAAGATACTAAGGCCAGACTAAGGAAGACCTCGGCATTGAAATAACGTCGGCTAGAGGCAAGGCGTGACCTAAGTTTTAACATCAAGGAAGGAACAAGACAAGTACACTACGCTTAGACAAATCACAAGGCTTCAAATCAAGGCACGAATCTCACTTGCTAAAGCAAAACAAGTCACAACACACACGTGCAAGCTTAACAAGTCATAATCATGCAAATGCTCATGAACATGATTAAGATGAAAAAAAATGTGGGTTCTTACAAAATTACATCGTAAATTCTCTGTAAATTACTCAGTAAATTACTTCGTAAATTCTCACTAAATTACTCAGGAAATTTCCCATTAAATTACACGTAAAATTCTCTATAAATTATTCAGCAAATTCTTAGTAATTTATCAGAAAATTCTGAGTAAATTCCCAAAAAATTACAAGAATTTTTTTTTGAATTAATCTGTAAATTATGAGTAAATTACTCAAAAAATTATCCGAAAATTCTATATAAATTCAAAGTAATTTCTTAGTAAATTATTCAGCAAATTACTTCATAAATTCGTAGTAAATTCTCAATAAATTACATTGTAAATTATCTTTAAATTATTTAATAAATTGTAAATAAATTACTCAGAAAATTTTCAATAAATTCTAAGAAAATTCTGTATAAATTCCGAGTAAATTACTCGGTAAATTATCAATAAATTACTCAGTTAATTATCCATAAGTTCTCAAAAAATTCTGAGTGAATTACTTAGTAAATTACTCTGTAAATTCCAAGAAAATAACGCAGTAAATTATCTGTAAATTTTTAGTAAATTATTTAATAAATTCTAAATAAATTACTGAGTAAATTGTCAATAAAATACTCCCTAAATTCTCGGTAAATTACAAGTAAATTAATGAGTGAGTTATTCAGTAATTTATTAGTAAATTACTCGATAAATTCTCTGTAAATTACTCCGTAAATTTTCACTAAATTACTCAGGAAATTTCTCATTAAATTACACGTAAAATTCTCTATAAATTATTCAGCAAATTCTTAGTAATTTATCAGAAAATTCTGAGTAAATTCCCAAAAAATTACAAGAATTTTTTTTGTGAATTAATCAGTAAATTATGAGTAAATTACTCAAAAAATTGTCAGAAATTCTATATAAATTCAAAGTAATTTCTTAGTAAATTATTGAGCAAATTACTTCATAAATTCGTAGTAAATTCTCAATAAATTACTCGTTAAGCTTTCAATAAATTCTCTATAAATTACATTGTAAATTATCTGTAAATTATTTAATAAATTGAAAATAAATTACTCAGAAAATTTTCAATAAATTCTAAGAAAATTCTGTATAAATTCCAAGTAAATTACTCGATAAATTCTCAATAAATTACTCAGTTAATTATCCATAAGTTCTCAAAAAATTCTGAGTCAATTACTTAGTAAATTACTCTGTAAATTCCAAGAAAATAACGCAGTAAATTATCTGTAAATTGTTAGTAAATTATTTAATAAATTTTAAATAAATTACTGAGTAAATTCTCAATAAGTTACTCCCTAAATTCTCAGTAAATTACAAGTAAATTAATGAGTGAGTTATTCAGTTATTTATCAGTAAATTACTCGATAAATTCTCTGCAAATTACTCAGTAAATTACTTCGTAAATTCTCTGTAAATTTCTCAATAAATTACGTTGTAAATTCTCACTAAATTACTCAGGCAATTTCTCATTAAATTACACGTAAAATTCTCTATAAATTATTCAGCAAATTCTTAGTAATTTATCAAAAAATTCTGAGTAAATTCCCAAAAAATTACAAGAATTTTTTTTTTGAATTAATCAGTAAATTATGAGTAAATTACTCAAAAAATTGTCAGAAAATTCTATATAAATTCAAAGTAATTTCTTAGTAAATTATTCAGCAAATTACTTCATAAATTCGTAGTAAATTCTCCATAAATTACTCGTTAAGCTTTCAATAAATTACATTGTAAATTATCTGTAAATTATTTAATAAATTGTAAATAAATTACTCAGAAAATTTTCAATAAATTCTAAGAAAATTCTGTATAAATTCCGAGTAAATTACTCGGTAAATTCTCAATAAATTACTCAGTTAATTATCCATAAGTTCTCAAAAAATTCTGAGTCAATTACTTAGTAAATTACTCTGTAAATTCCAAGAATATAACGCAGTAAATTATCTGTAAATTCTTTGTAAATTATTTAATAAATTCTAAATAAATTACTGAGTAAATTCTCAATAAATTACTCCCTAAATTCTCAGTAAATTACAAGTAAATTAATGAGTGAGTTATTCAGTAATTTATCAGTAAATTAGTCGATAAATTCTCTGCAAATTACTCAGTAAATTACTTCGTAAATTCTCACTAAATTACTCAGGAAATTTCTCATTAAATTACACGTAAAATTCTCTATAAATTATTCAGCAATTTCTTTGTAATTTATCAGAAAATTCTAAGTAAATTCCCAAAAAATTACAAGAATTTTGTTTGTGAATTAATCAGTAAATTATGAGTAAATTACTCAAAAAATTGTCAGAAAATTCTATATAAATTCAAAGTAATTTCTTAGTAAATTATTCAGCAAATTACTTCATAAATTCGTAGTAAATTCTCAATAAATTACTCGTTAAGCTTTCAATAAATTCTCTATAAATTACATTGTAAATTATCTGTAAATTATTTAATAAATTGAAAATAAATTACTCAGAAAATTTTCAATAAATTCTAAGAAAATTCTGTATAAATTCCGAGTAAATTACTCGGTAAATTCTCAAGAAATTACTCAGTTAATTATCCATAAGTTCTCAAAAAATTCTGAGTCAATTACTTAGTAAATTACTCTGTAAATTCCAAGAAAATAACGCAGTAAATTATCTGTAAATTGTTAGTAAATTATTTAATAAATTCTAAATAAATTACTGAGTAAATTCTCAATAAATTACTCCCTAAATTCTCAGTAAATTACAAGTAAATTAATGAGTGAGTTATTCAGTAATTTATCAGTAAATTACTCGATAAATTCTCTGTAAATTACTCAGTAAATTACATCGTAAATTCTCTGTAAATTACTCAGTAAATTACTTCGTAAATTCTCACTAAATTACTCAGGAAATTTCCCATTAAATTACACGTAAAATTCTCTATAAATTATTCAGCAAATTCTTAGTAATTTATCAGAAAATTCTGAGTAAATTCCCAAAAAATTACAAGAATTTTTTTTTGAATTAATCTGTAAATTATGAGTAAATTACTCAAAAAATTATCCGAAAATTCTATATAAATTCAAAGTAATTTCTTAGTAAATTATTCAGCAAATTACTTCATAAATTCGTAGTAAATTCTCAATAAATTACATTGTAAATTATCTTTAAATTATTTAATATATTGTAAATAAATTACTCAGAAAATTTTCAATAAATTCTAAGAAAATTCTGTATAAATTCCGAGTAAATTACTCCGTAAATTATCAATAAATTACTCAGTTAATTATCCATAAGTTCTCAAAAAATTCTGAGTGAATTACTTAGTAAATTACTCTGTAAATTCCAAGAAAATAACGCAGTAAATTATCTGTAAATTCTTAGTAAATTATTTAATAAATTCTAAATAAATTACTGAGTAAATTCTCAATAAAATACTCCCTAAATTCTCGGTAAATTACAAGTAAATTAATGAGTGAGTTATTCAGTTATTTATCAGTAAATTACTCGATAAATTCTCTGCAAATTACTCAGTAAATTTTCACTAAATTACTCAGGAAATTTCTCATTAAATTACACGTAAAATTCTCTATAAATTATTCAGCAAATTCTTAGTAATTTATCAGAAAATTCTGAGTAAATTCCCAAAAAATTACAAGAATTTTTTTTTTGAATTAATCTGTAAATTATGAGTAAATTACTCAAAAAATTATCCGAAAATTCTATATAAATTCAAAGTAATTTCTTAGTAAATTATTCAGCAAATTACTTCATAAATTCGTAGTAAATTCTCAATAAATTACATTGTAAATTATCTTTAAATTATTTAATAAATTGTAAATAAATTACTCAGAAAATTTTCAATAAATTCTAAGAAAATTCTGTATAAATTCCGAGTAAATTACTCGGTAAATTATCAATAAATTACTCAGTTAATTATCCATAAGTTCTCAAAAAATTCTGAGTGAATTACTTAGTAAATTACTCTGTAAATTCCAAGAAAATAACGCAGTAAATTATCTGTAAATTTTTAGTAAATTATTTAATAAATTCTAAATAAATTACTGAGTAAATTCTCAATAAAATACTCCCTAAATTCTCGGTAAATTACAAGTAAATTAATGAGTGAGTTATTCAGTAATTTATTAGTAAATTACTCGATAAATTCTCTGTAAATTACTCCGTAAATTTTCACTAAATTACTCAGGAAATTTCTCATTAAATTACACGTAAAATTCTCTATAAATTATTCAGCAAATTCTTAGTAATTTATCAGAAAATTCTGAGTAAATTCCCAAAAAATTACAAGAATTTTTTTTGTGAATTAATCAGTAAATTATGAGTAAATTACTCAAAAAATTGTCAGAAATTCTATATAAATTCAAAGTAATTTCTTAGTAAATTATTGAGCAAATTACTTCATAAATTCGTAGTAAATTCTCAATAAATTACTCGTTAAGCTTTCAATAAATTCTCTATAAATTACATTGTAAATTATCTGTAAATTATTTAATAAATTGAAAATAAATTACTCAGAAAATTTTCAATAAATTCTAAGAAAATTCTGTATAAATTCCAAGTAAATTACTCGATAAATTCTCAATAAATTACTCAGTTAATTATCCATAAGTTCTCAAAAAATTCTGAGTCAATTACTTAGTAAATTACTCTGTAAATTCCAAGAAAATAACGCAGTAAATTATCTGTAAATTGTTAGTAAATTATTTAATAAATTTTAAATAAATTACTGAGTAAATTCTCAATAAGTTACTCCCTAAATTCTCAGTAAATTACAAGTAAATTAATGAGTGAGTTATTCAGTTATTTATCAGTAAATTACTCGATAAATTCTCTGCAAATTACTCAGTAAATTACTTCGTAAATTCTCTGTAAATTTCTCAGTAAATTACGTTGTAAATTCTCACTAAATTACTCAGGAAATTTCTCATTAAATTACACGTAAAATTCTCTATAAATTATTCAGCAAATTCTTAGTAATTTATCAAAAAATTCTGAGTAAATTCCCAAAAAATTACAAGAATTTTTTTTTTGAATTAATCAGTAAATTATGAGTAAATTACTCAAAAAATTGTCAGAAAATTCTATATAAATTCAAAGTAATTTCTTAGTAAATTATTCAGCAAATTACTTCATAAATTCGTAGTAAATTCTCCATAAATTACTCGTTAAGCGTTCAATAAATTACATTGTAAATTATCTGTAAATAAATTACTCAGAAAATTTTCAATAAATTCTAAGAAAATTCTGTATAAATTCCGAGTAAATTACTCGGTAAATTCTCAATAAATTACTCAGTTAATTATCCATAAGTTCTCAAAAAATTCTGAGTCAATTACTTAGTAAATTACTCTGTAAATTCCAAGAATATAACGCAGTAAATTATCTGTAAATTCTTTGTAAATTATTTAATAAATTCTAAATAAATTACTGAGTAAATTCTCAATAAATTACTCCCTAAATTCTCAGTAAATTACAAGTAAATTAATGAGTGAGTTATTCAGTAATTTATCAGTAAATTAGTCGATAAATTCTCTGCAAATTACTCAGTAAATTACTTCGTAAATTCTCACTAAATTACTCAGGAAATTTCTCATTAAATTACACGTAAAATTCTCTATAAATTATTCAGCAATTTCTTTGTAATTTATCAGAAAATTCTAAGTAAATTCCCAAAAAATTACAAGAATTTTGTTTGTGAATTAATCAGTAAATTATGAGTAAATTACTCAAAAAATTGTCAGAAAATTCTATATAAATTCAAAGTAATTTCTTAGTAAATTATTCAGCAAATTACTTCATAAATTCGTAGTAAATTCTCAATAAATTACTCGTTAAGCTTTCAATAAATTCTCTATAAATTACATTGTAAATTATCTGTAAATTATTTAATAAATTGAAAATAAATTACTCAGAAAATTTTCAATAAATTCTAAGAAAATTCTGTATAAATTCCGAGTAAATTACTCGGTAAATTCTCAAGAAATTACTCAGTTAATTATCCATAAGTTCTCAAAAAATTCTGAGTCAATTACTTAGTAAATTACTCTGTAAATTCCAAGAAAATAACGCAGTAAATTATCTGTAAATTGTTAGTAAATTATTTAATAAATTCTAAATAAATTACTGAGTAAATTCTCAATAAATTACTCCCTAAATTCTCAGTAAATTACAAGTAAATTAATGAGTGAGTTATTCAGTAATTTATCAGTAAATTACTCGATAAATTCTCTGCAAATTACTCAGTAAATTACTCAGTAAATTACTTCGTAAATTCTCACTGAATTACTCAGGAAATTTCCCATTAAATTACACGTAAAATTCTCTATAAATTATTCAGCAAATTCTTAGTAATTTATCAGAAAATTCTGAGTAAATTCCCAAAAAATTACAAGAATTTTTTTTTTGAATTAATCTGTAAATTATGAGTAAATTACTCAAAAAATTATCCGAAAATTCTATATAAATTCAAAGTAATTTCTTAGTAAATTATTCAGCAAATTACTTCATAAATTCGTAGTAAATTCTCAATAAATTACATTGTAAATTATCTTTAAATTATTTAATAAATTGTAAATAAATTACTCAGAAAATTTTCAATAAATTCTAAGAAAATTCTGTATAAATTCCGAGTAAATTACTCGGTAAATTATCAATAAATTACTCAGTTAATTATCCATAAGTTCTCAAAAAATTCTGAGTGAATTACTTAGTAAATTACTCTGTAAATTCCAAGAAAATAACGCAGTAAATTATCTGTAAATTCTTAGTAAATTATTTAATAAATTCTAAATAAATTACTGAGTAAATTCTCAATAAAATACTCCCTAAATTCTCGGTAAATTACAAGTAAATTAATGAGTGAGTTATTCAGTAATTTATTAGTAAATTACTCGATAAATTCTCTGTAAATTACTCCGTAAATTTTCACTAAATTACTCAGGAAATTTCTCATTAAATTACACGTAAAATTCTCTATAAATTATTCAGCAAATTCTTAGTAATTTATCAGAAAATTCTGAGTAAATTCCCAAAAAATTACAAGAATTTTTTTTGTGAATTAATCAGTAAATTATGAGTAAATTACTCAAAAAATTGTCAGAAATTCTATATAAATTCAAGGTAATTTCTTAGTAAATTATTGAGCAAATTACTTCATAAATTCGTAGTAAATTCTCAATAAATTACTCGTTAAGCTTTCAATAAATTCTCTATAAATTACATTGTAAATTATCTGTAAATTATTTAATAAATTGAAAATAAATTACTCAGAAAATTTTCAATAAATTCTAAGAAAATTCTGTATAAATTCCGAGTAAATTACTCGATAAATTCTCAATAAATTACTCAGTTAATTATCCATAAGTTCTCAAAAAATTCTGAGTCAATTACTTAGTAAATTACAAGAAAATAACGCAGTAAATTATCTGTAAATTGTTAGTAAATTATTTAATAAATTATAAATAAATTACTGAGTAAATTCTCAATAAGTTACTCCCTAAATTCTCAGTAAATTACAAGTAAATTAATGAGTGAGTTATTCAGTTATTTATCAGTAAATTACTCGATAAATTCTCTGCAAATTACTCATTAAATTACTTCGTAAATTCTCTGTAAATTTCTCAGTAAATTACGTTGTAAATTCTCACTAAATTACTCAGGAAATTTCTCATTAAATTACACGTAAAATTCTCTATAAATTATTCAGCAAATTCTTAGTAATTTATCAAAAAATTCTGAGTAAATTCCCAAAAAATTACAAGAATTTTTTTTTTGAATTAATCAGTAAATTATGAGTAAATTACTCAAAAAATTGTCAGAAAATTCTATATAAATTCAAAGTAATTTCTTAGTAAATTATTCAGCAAATTACTTCATAAATTCGTAGTAAATTCTCCATAAATTACTCGTTAAGCTTTCAATAAATTACATTGTAAATTATCTGTAAATTATTTAATAAATTGTAAATAAATTACTCAGAAAATTTTCAATAAATTCCAAGAAAATTCTGTATAAATTCCGAGTAAATTACTCGGTAAATTCTCAATAAATTACTCAGTTAATTATCCATAAGTTCTCAAAAAATTCTGAGTCAATTACTTAGTAAATTACTCTGTAAATTCCAAGAATATAACGCAGTAAATTATCTGTAAATTCTTTGTAAATTATTTAATAAATTCTAAATAAATTACTGAGTAAATTCTCAATAAATTACTCCCTAAATTCTCAGTAAATTACAAGTAAATTAATGAGTGAGTTATTCAGTAATTTATCAGTAAATTAGTCGATAAATTCTCTGCAAATTACTCAGTAAATTACTTCGTAAATTCTCACTAAATTACTCAGGAAATTTCTCATTAAATTACACGTAAAATTCTCTATAAATTATTCAGCAATTTCTTTGTAATTTATCAGAAAATTCTAAGTAAATTCCCAAAAAATTACAAGAATTTTGTTTGTGAATTAATCAGTAAATTATGAGTAAATTACTCAAAAAATTGTCAGAAAATTCTATATAAATTCAAAGTAATTTCTTAGTAAATTATTCAGCAAATTACTTCATAAATTCGTAGTAAATTCTCAATAAATTACTCGTTAAGCTTTCAATAAATTCTCTATAAATTACATTGTAAATTATCTGTAAATTATTTAATAAATTGAAAATAAATTACTCAGAAAATTTTCAATAAATTCTAAGAAAATTCTGTATAAATTCCGAGTAAATTACTCGGTAAATTCTCAAGAAATTACTCAGTTAATTATCCATAAGTTCTCAAAAAATTCTGAGTCAATTACTTAGTAAATTACTCTGTAAATTCCAAGAAAATAACGCAGTAAATTATCTGTAAATTGTTAGTAAATTATTTAATAAATTCTAAATAAATTACTGAGTAAATTCTCAATAAATTACTCCCTAAATTCTCAGTAAATTACAAGTAAATTAATGAGTGAGTTATTCAGTAATTTATCAGTAAATTACTCGATAAATTCTCTGCAAATTACTCAGTAAATTACTCAGTAAATTACTTCGTAAATTCTCACTGAATTACTCAGGAAATTTCCTATTAAATTACACGTAAAATTCTCTATAAATTATTCAGCAAATTCTTAGTAATTTATCAGAAAATTCTGAGTAAATTCCCAAAAAATTACAAGAATTTTTTTTGTGAATTAATCAGTAAATTATGAGTAAATTACTCAAAAAATTGTCAGAAATTCTATATAAATTCAAGGTAATTTCTTAGTAAATTATTGAGCAAATTACTTCATAAATTCGTAGTAAATTCTCAATAAATTACTCGTTAAGCTTTCAATAAATTCTCTATAAATTACATTGTAAATTATCTGTAAATTATTTAATAAATTGAAAATAAATTACTCAGAAAATTTTCAATAAATTCTAAGAAAATTCTGTATAAATTCCGAGTAAATTACTCGATAAATTCTCAATAAATTACTCAGTTAATTATCCATAAGTTCTCAAAAAATTCTGAGTCAATTACTTAGTAAATTACAAGAAAATAACGCAGTAAATTATCTGTAAATTGTTAGTAAATTATTTAATAAATTTTAAATAAATTACTGAGTAAATTCTCAATAAGTTACTCCCTAAATTCTCAGTAAATTACAAGTAAATTAATGAGTGAGTTATTCAGTTATTTATCAGTAAATTACTCGATAAATTCTCTGCAAATTACTCATTAAATTACTTCGTAAATTCTCTGTAAATTTCTCAGTAAATTACGTTGTAAATTCTCACTAAATTACTCAGGAAATTTCTCATTAAATTACACGTAAAATTCTCTATAAATTATTCAGCAAATTCTTAGTAATTTATCAAAAAATTCTGAGTAAATTCCCAAAAAATTACAAGAATTTTTTTTTTGAATTAATCAGTAAATTATGAGTAAATTACTCAAAAAATTGTCAGAAAATTCTATATAAATTCAAAGTAATTTCTTAGTAAATTATTCAGCAAATTACTTCATAAATTCGTAGTAAATTCTCCATAAATTACTCGTTAAGCTTTCAATAAATTACATTGTAAATTATCTGTAAATTATTTAATAAATTGTAAATAAATTACTCAGAAAATTTTCAATAAATTCCAAGAAAATTCTGTATAAATTCCGAGTAAATTACTCGGTAAATTCTCAATAAATTACTCAGTTAATTATCCATAAGTTCTCAAAAAATTCTGAGTCAATTACTTAGTAAATTACTCTGTAAATTCTTTCCAAGAATATAACGCAGTAAATTATCTGTAAATTCTTTGTAAATTATTTAATAAATTCTAAATAAATTACTGAGTAAATTCTCAATAAATTACTCCCTAAATTCTCAGTAAATTACAAGTAAATTAATGAGTGAGTTATTCAGTAATTTATCAGTAAATTAGTCGATAAATTCTCTGCAAATTACTCAGTAAATTACTTCGTAAATTCTCACTAAATTACTCAGGAAATTTCTCATTAAATTACACGTAAAATTCTCTATAAATTATTCAGCAATTTCTTTGTAATTTATCAGAAAATTCTAAGTAAATTCCCAAAAAATTACAAGAATTTTGTTTGTGAATTAATCAGTAAATTATGAGTAAATTACTCAAAAAATTGTCAGAAAATTCTATATAAATTCAAAGTAATTTCTTAGTAAATTATTCAGCAAATTACTTCATAAATTCGTAGTAAATTCTCAATAAATTACTCGTTAAGCTTTCAATAAATTCTCTATAAATTACATTGTAAATTATCTGTAAATTATTTAATAAATTGAAAATAAATTACTCAGAAAATTTTCAATAAATTCTAAGAAAATTCTGTATAAATTCCGAGTAAATTACTCGGTAAATTCTCAAGAAATTACTCAGTTAATTATCCATAAGTTCTCAAAAAATTCTGAGTCAATTACTTAGTAAATTACTCTGTAAATTCCAAGAAAATAACGCAGTAAATTATCTGTAAATTGTTAGTAAATTATTTAATAAATTCTAAATAAATTACTGAGTAAATTCTCAATAAATTACTCCCTAAATTCTCAGTAAATTACAAGTAAATTAATGAGTGAGTTATTCAGTAATTTATCAGTAAATTACTCGATAAATTCTCTGTAAATTACTCAGTAAATTACTTCGTAAATTCTCACTGAATTACTCAGGAAATTTCCTATTAAATTACACGTAAAATTCTCTATAAATTATTCAGCAAATTCTTAGTAATTTATCAGAAAATTCTGAGTAAATTCCCAAAAAATTACAAGAATTTTTTTTTTGAATTAATCTGTAAATTATGAGTAAATTACTCAAAAAATTATCCGAAAATTCTATATAAATTCAAAGTAATTTCTTAGTAAATTATTCAGCAAATTACTTCATAAATTCGTAGTAAATTCTCAATAAATTACATTGTAAATTATCTTTAAATTATTTAATAAATTGTAAATAAATTACTCAGAAAATTTTCAATAAATTCTAAGAAAATTCTGTATAAATTCCGAGTAAATTACTCGGTAAATTATCAATAAATTACTCAGTTAATTATCCATAAGTTCTCAAAAAATTCTGAGTGAATTACTTAGTAAATTACTCTGTAAATTCCAAGAAAATAACGCAGTAAATTATCTGTAAATTCTTAGTAAATTATTTAATAAATTCTAAATAAATTACTGAGTAAATTCTCAATAAAATACTCCCTAAATTCTCGGTAAATTACAAGTAAATTAATGAGTGAGTTATTCAGTAATTTATTAGTAAATTACTCGATAAATTCTCTGTAAATTACTCCGTAAATTTTCACTAAATTACTCAGGAAATTTCTCATTAAATTACACGTAAAATTCTCTATAAATTATTCAGCAAATTCTTAGTAATTTATCAGAAAATTCTGAGTAAATTCCCAAAAAATTACAAGAATTTTTTTTGTGAATTAATCAGTAAATTATGAGTAAATTACTCAAAAAATTGTCAGAAATTCTATATAAATTCAAGGTAATTTCTTAGTAAATTATTGAGCAAATTACTTCATAAATTCGTAGTAAATTCTCAATAAATTACTCGTTAAGCTTTCAATAAATTCTCTATAAATTACATTGTAAATTATCTGTAAATTATTTAATAAATTGTAAAGAAATTACTCAGAAAATTTTCAATAAATTCTGAGAAAATTCTGTATGAATTCCGAGTAAATTACTCGGTAAATTCTCAATAAATTCTCTGTAAATTACTCAGTTAATTATCCATAAGTTCTCAAAAAATTCTGAGTCAATTACTTAGTAAATTACTCTGTAAATTCCAAGAAAATAACGCAGTAAATTATCTGTAAATTGTTAGTAAATTATTTAATAAATTTTAAATAAATTACTGAGTAAATTCTCAATAAGTTACTCCCTAAATTCTCAGTAAATTACAAGTAAATTAATGAGGGAGTTATTCAGTTATTTATCAGTAAATTACTCGATAAATTCTCTGCAAATTACTCAGTAAATTACTTCGTAAATTCTCTGTAAATTTCTCAGTAAATTACGTTGTAAATTCTCACTAAATTACTCAGGAAATTTCTCATTAAATTACACGTAAAATTCTCTATAAATTATTCAGCAAATTCTTAGTAATTTATCAAAAAATTCTGAGTAAATTCCCAAAAAATTACAAGAATTTTTTTTTTGAATTAATCAGTAAATTATGAGTAAATTACTCAAAAAATTGTCAGAAAATTCTATATAAATTCAAAGTAATTTCTTAGTAAATTATTCAGCAAATTACTTCATAAATTCGTAGTAAATTCTCCATAAATTACTCGTTAAGCTTTCAATAAATTCTCTATAAATTACATTGTAAATTATCTGTAAATTATTTAATAAATTGTAAAGAAATTACTCAGAAAATTTTCAATAAATTCTGAGAAAATTCTGTATGAATTCCGAGTAAATTACTCGGTAAATTCTCAATAAATTCTCTGTAAATTACTCAGTTAATTATCCATAAGTTCTCAAAAAATTCTGAGTCAATTACTTAGTAAATTATCAGAAAATTCTTTCCAAGAATATAACGCAGTAAATTATCTGTAAATTCTTTGTAAATTATTTAATAAATTCTAAATAAATTACTGAGTAAATTCTCAATAAATTACTCCCTAAATTCTCAGTAAATTACAAGTAAATTAATGAGTGAGTTATTCAGTAATTTATCAGTAAATTAGTCGATAAATTCTCTGCAAATTACTCAGTAAATTACTTCGTAAATTCTCACTAAATTACTCAGGAAATTTCTCATTAAATTACACGTAAAATTCTCTATAAATTATTCAGCAATTTCTTTGTAATTTATCAGAAAATTCTAAGTAAATTCCCAAAAAATTACAAGAATTTTGTTTGTGAATTAATCAGTAAATTATGAGTAAATTACTCAAAAAATTGTCAGAAAATTCTATATAAATTCAAAGTAATTTCTTAGTAAATTATTCAGCAAATTACTTCATAAATTCGTAGTAAATTCTCAATAAATTACTCGTTAAGCTTTCAATAAATTCTCTATAAATTACATTGTAAATTATCTGTAAATTATTTAATAAATTGTAAATAAATTACTCAGAAAATTTTCAATAAATTCTAAGAAAATTCTGTATAAATTCTGAGTAAATTACTCGGTAAATTCTCAATAAATTACTCAGTTAATTATCCATAAGTTCTCAAAAAATTCTGAGTCAATTACTTAGTAAATTACTCTGTAAATTCCAAGAATATAACGCAGTAAATTATCTGTAAATTCTTTGTAAATTATTTAATAAATTCTAAATAAATTACTGAGTAAATTCTCAATAAATTACTCCCTAAATTCTCAGTAAATTACAAGTAAATTAATGAGTGAGTTATTCAGTAATTTATCAGTAAATTAGTCGTTAAATTCTCTGTAAATTACTTCGTAAATTCTCACTAAATTACTCAGAAAATTTCTCATTAAATTACACGTGAAATTCTCTATAAATTATTCAGCAAATTCTTAGTAATTTATCAGAAAATTCTGAGTAAATTCCCAAAAAATTACAAGAATTTTTTTTGTGAATTAATCAGTAAATTATGAGTAAATTACTCAAAAAATTGTCAGAAAATTCTATATAAATTCAAAGTAATTTCTTAGTAAATTATTCAGCAAATTACTTCATAAATTCGTAGTAAATTCTCAATAAATTACTCGTTAAGCTTTCAATAAATTCTCTATAAATTACATTGTAAATTATCTGTAAATTATTTAATAAATTGTAAATAAATTACTCAGAAAATTTTCCATAAATTCTAAGAAAATTCTGTATAAATTCCGAGTAAATTACTCGGTAAATTCTCAAGAAATTACTCAGTTAATTATCCATAAGTTCTCATAAAATTCTGAGTCAATTACTTAGTAAATTACTCTGTAAATTCCAAGAAAATAATGCAGTAAATTATCTTTAAATTCTTAGTAAATTATTTAATAAATTCTAAATAAATTACTGAGTAAATTCTCAATAAATTACTCCCTAAATTCTCAGTAAATTACAAGTAAATTAATGAGTGAGTTTGTAAGAATCCTCACCTTACCCTTGTCTTACTTGCATACATTCCTGCATGATCTTGTCTTGATATGTTATTTTGCTAGTGTTGCCTTGCCTTGTTTTGTTAGTATTGCTTGCGTGATCTTGTCCCTTGTTCGGTGTGTGCGTGGCCGAGGTCACCTTGAGCTTAGTTCGCCTCTGAATCCTTGTACTTAGAACTGTTTTGAGATCTTGGTCAACCCCATCTTCACCTCAGGCATTTATTGCCGAGATGTTTTGCACTTAGTGAACCTTGTCCGCAGGCAGGTATGGCCTAGGCCGAGATGTGGCACACCCCGGCCAAGGTGTGGCACAGCTTAGTCAAGTGTCATCCTCCCTAGCCGACGTTTTGTTATCTTGTTGCCGGATCCTTGACTTGAGCCGATGTCATTATTGCCGATGTGTCTCGCCCAGCTTGTTACATACGCTTTGTCAGAGACTTGTCTTATCAATCAATCACCTTTTTGAGTTGAGCCAACCCGGTAGCACCACGTGTCCGAGCTAGTTGTTAAGACAGCCGGCAGACTTAGAACAAATCACTTTTGGTCTCAAATCTTTGTTTTAGAGAAAGAAGCTCTAGAGAGGAGGAAGAGAAGTTCTTGAGTGAGAGCAAGTCTTCCAAGCTTGATCTTCGTGGCTTGAACCGTTGGATTCGAGTTTTGGGGTGAGATTCTTGATCTACTTTAAGAAAATAACGCAGTAAATTATCTGTAAATTCTTAGTAAATTATTTAATAAATTCTAAATAAATTACTGAGTAAATTCTCAATAAATTACTCCCTAAATTCTCAGTAAATTAATGAGTGAGTTATTCAGTAATTTATCAGTAAATTACTCGATAAATTCTCTGTAAATTACTCAGTAAATTATTGGTAAATTCTCTGTAAATTACTCAGTAAATTACTTCGTAAATTCTCACTAAATTACTCAGGAAATTTCTCATTAAATTACACGTAAAATTCTCTATAAATTATTCAGCAAATTCTTAGTAATTTATCAGAAAATTCTGAGTAAATTCCCAAAAAATTACAAGATTTTTTTTTGTGAATTAATCAGTAAATTATGAGTGAATTACTCAAAAAAATGTTAGAAAATTCTATATAAATTCAAAGTAATTTCTTAGTAAATTATTCAGCAAATTACTTCATAAATTCGTAGTAAATTCTCAATAAATTACTCGTTAAGCTTTCAATAAATTCTCTATAAATTACATTGTAAATTATCTGTAAATTATTTAATAAATTGTAAATAAATTACTCAGAAAATTTTCAATAAATTCTGAGAAAATTCTATATGAATTCCGAGTAAATTACTCGGTAAATTCTCAATAAATTCTCTGTAAATTACTCAGTTAATTATCCATAAGTTCTCAAAAAATTCTGAGTCAATTACTTAGTAAATTACTCTGTAAATTCCAAGAAAATAACGCAGTAAATTATCTGTAAATTCTTAGTAAATTATTTAATAAATTCTAAATAAATTACTGAGTAAATTCTCAATAAATTACTCCCTAAATTCTAAGTAAATTAATGAGTGAGTTATTCACTAATTTATCAGTAAATTACTCAATAAATTCTCTGTAAATTACTCAGTAAATTATTGGTAAATTCTCTGTAAATTACTCAGTAAATTACTTCGTAAATTCTCACTAAATTACTCAGGAAATTTCTCATTAAATTACACGTAAAATTCTCTATAAATTATTCAGCAAATTCTTAGTAATTTATCAAAAAATTTTGAGTAAATTCCCAAAAAATTACAAGAATTTTTTTTGTGAATTAATCAGTAAATTATGAGTAAATTACTCAAAAAATTGTCAGAAAATTCTATATAAATTCAAAGTAATTTCTTAGTAAATTATTCAGCAAATTACTTCATAAATTCGTAGTAAATTCTCAATAAATTACTCGTTAAGCTTTCAAAAAATTCTCTATAAATTACATTGTAAATTATCTGTAAATTGTTTAATAAATAGTAAATAAATTACTCAGAAAATTTTCAATAAATGCTAAGAAAATTCTGTATAAATTCTGAGTAAATTACTCGGTAAATTCTCAATAAATTACTCAGTTAATTATCCATAAGTTCTCAAAAAATTCTGAGTCAATTACTTAGTAAATTACTCTGTAAATTCCAAGAAAATAACGCAGTAAATTATCTGTAAATTCTTAGTAAATTATTTAATAAATTCTAAATAAATTACTGAGTAAATTCTCAATAAATTACTCCCTAAATTACAAGTAAATTAATGAGTGAGTTATTCAGTAATTTATCAGTAAATTACTCGATAAATTCTCTGTAAATTACTCAGTAAATTATTGGTAAATTCTCTGTAAATTACTCAGTAAATTACTTCGTAAATTCTCACTAAATTACTCAGGAAATTTCTCATTAAATTACACGTAAAATTCTCTGTAAATTATTCAGCAAATATTTAGTAATTTATCAGAAAATTCTGAGTAAATTCACAAAAAATTACAAGAATTTTTTTTGTGAATTAATTAGTAAATTATGAGTAAATTACTCAAAAAATTGTCAGAAAATTCTATATAAATTCAAAGTAATTTCTTAGTAAATTATTCAGCAAATTACTTCATAAATTCGTAGTAAATTCTCAATAAATTACTCGTTAAGCTTTCAATAAATTCTCTATAAATTACATTGTAAATTATCTGTAAATTATTTAATAAATAGTAAATAAATTACTCTTAAAATTTTCAATAAATACTAAGAAAATTCTGCATAAATTCTGAGTAAATTACTCGGTAAATTCTCAATAAATTACTCAGTTAATTATCCATAAGTTCTCAAAAAATTCTGAGTCAATTACCTAGTAAATTACTCTGTAAATTCCAAGAAAATAACGCAGTAAATTATCTGTAAATTCTTAGTAAATTATTTAATAAATTCTAAATAAATTACTGAGTAAATTCTCAATAAATTACTCCCTAAATTACAAGTAAATTAATGAGTGAGTTATTCAGTAATTTATCAGTAAATTACTCGATAAATTCTCTGTAAATTACTCAGTAAATTATTGGTAAATTCTCTGTAAATTACTCAGTAAATTACTTCGTAAATTCTCACTAAATTACTCAGGAAATTTCTCATTAAATTACACGTAAAATTCTCTATAACTTATTCAGCAAATTCTTAGTAATTTATCAGAAAATTCTGAGTAAATTCCCAAAAAATTACAAGATTTTTTTTTTGTGAATTAATCAGTAAATTATGAGTGAATTACTCAAAAAAATGTTAGAAAATTCTATATAAATTCAAAGTAATTTCTTAGTAAATTATTCAGCAAATTACTTCATAAATTCGTAGTAAATTCTCAATAAATTACTCGTTAAGCTTTCAATAAATTCTCTATAAATTACATTGTAAATTATCTGTAAATTATTTAATAAATAGTAAATAAATTACTCTTAAAATTTTCAATAAATTATAAGAAAATTCTGCATAAATTCTGAGTAAATTACTCGGTAAATTCTCAATAAATTACTCAGTTAATTATCCATAAGTTCTCAAAAAATTCTGAGTCAATTACCTAGTAAATTACTCTGTAAATTCCAAGAAAATAACGCAGTAAATTATCTGTAAATTCTTAGTAAATTATTTAATAAATTCTAAATAAATTACTGAGTAAATTCTCAATAAATTACTCCCTAAATTACAAGTAAATTAATGAGTGAGTTATTCAGTAATTTATCAGTAAATTACTCGATAAATTCTCTGTAAATTACTCAGTAAATTATTGGTAAATTCTCTGTAAATTACTCAGTAAATTACTTCGTAAATTCTCACTAAATTACTCAGGAAATTTCTCATTAAATTACACGTAAAATTCTCTATAACTTATTCAGCAAATTCTTAGTAATTTATCAGAAAATTCTGAGTAAATTCCCAAAAAATTACAAGATTTTTTTTTTGTGAATTAATCAGTAAATTATGAGTGAATTACTCAAAAAAATGTTAGAAAATTCTATATAAATTCAAAGTAATTTCTTAGTAAATTATTCAGCAAATTACTTCATAAATTCGTAGTAAATTCTCAATAAATTACTCGTTAAGCTTTCAATAAATTCTCTATAAATTACATTGTAAATTATCTGTAAATTATTTAATAAATTGTAAATAAATTACTCAGAAAATTTTCAATAAATTCTAAGAAAATTCTGTATAAATTCCGAGTAAATTACTCGGTAAATTCTCAATAAATTCTCTGTAAATTACTCAGTTAATTATCCATAAGTTCTCAAAAAATTATGAATCAATTACTTAGTAAATTACTCTGTAAATTCCAAGAAAATAACGCAGTAAATTATCTGTAAATTCTTAGTAAATTATTTAATAAATTCTAAATACATTACTGAGTAAATTCTCAATAAATTACTCCCTAAATTCTCAGTAAATTAATGAGTGAGTTATTCAGTAATTTATCAGTAAATTACTCGATAAATTCTCTGTAAATTACTTAGTAAATTATTGGTAAATTCTCTGTAAATTACTCAGTAAATTACTTCGTAAATTCTCGCTAAATTACTCAGGACATTTCTCATTAAATTACACGTAAAATTCTCTATAAATTATTCAGCAAATTCTTAGTAATTTATCAGAAAATTCTGAGTAAATTCCCAAAAAATTACAAGATTTTTTTTTTTGTGAATTAATCAGTAAATTACGAGTGAATTACTCAAAAAAATGTCAGAAAATTCAATATAAATTCAACGTAATTTCTTAGTAAATTATTCAGCAAATTACTTCATAAATTCGTAGTAAATTCTCAATAAATTACTCGTTAAGCTTTCAATAAATTCTCTATAAATTACATTGTAAATTATCTGTAAATTATTTAATAAATTGTAAAAAAATTACTCAAAAAATTTTCAATAAATTCTGAGAAAATTCTGTATGAATTCCGAGTAAATTACTCGGTAAATTCTCAATAAATTCTCTGTAAATTACTCAGTTAATTATCCATAAGTTCTCAAAAAATTCTGAGTCAATTACTTAGTAAATTACTCTGTAAATTCCAAGAAAATAACGCAGTAAATTATCTGTAAATTCTTAGTAAATTATTTAATAAATTCCAAATAAATTACTGAGTAAATTCTCAATAAATTACTCCCTAAATTCTAAGTAAATTAATGAGTGAGTTATTCACTAATTTATCAGTAAATTACTCGATAAATTCTCTGTAAATTACTCAGTAAATTACTTCGTAAATTCTCACTAAATTACTCAGGAAATTTCTCATTAAATTACACGTAAAATTCTCTATAAATTATTCAGCAAATTCTTAGTAATTTATCAGAAAATTCTGACTAAATTCCCAAAAAATTACAAGAATTTTTTTTGTGAATTAATCAGTAAATTATGAGTAAATTACTCAAAAAATTGTCAGAAAATTCTATATAAATTCAAAGTAATTTCTTAGTAAATTATTCAGTAAATTACTTCATAAATTCGTAGTAAATTCTCAATAAATTACTCGTTAAGCTTTCAAAAAATTCTCTATAAATTACATTGTAAATTATCTGTAAATTGTTTAATAAATAGTAAATAAATTACTCAGAACATTTTCAATAAATACTAAGAAAATTCTGTATAAATTCTGAGTAAATTACTCGGTAAATTCTCAATAAATTACTCAGTTAATTATCCATAAGTTCTCAAAAAATTATGAGTCAATTACCTAGTAAATTACTCTGTAAATTCCAAGAAAATAACGCAGTAAATTATCTGTAAATTCTTAGTAAATTATTTAATAAATTCTAAATAAATTACTGAGTAAATTCTCAATAAATTACTCCCTAAATTACAAGTAAATTAATGAGTGAGTTATTCAGTAATTTATCAGTAAATTACTCGATAAATTCTCTGTAAATTACTCAGTAAATTATTGGTAAATTCTCTGTAAATTACTCAGTAAATTACTTCGTAAATCCTCACTAAATTACTCAGGAAATTTCTCATTAAATTACACGTAAAATTCTCTGTAAATTATTCAGCAAATTCTTAGTAATTTATCAGAAAATTCTGAGTAAATTCACAAAAAATTACAAGAATTTTTTTTGTGAATTAATTAGTAAATTATGAGTAAATTACTCAAAAAATTGTCAGAAAATTCTATATAAATTCAAAGTAATTTCTTAGTAAATTATTCAGCAAATTACTTCATAAATTCGTAGTAAATTCTCAATAAATTACTCGTTAAGCTTTCAATAAATTCTCTATAAATTACATTGTAAATAATCTGTAAATTATTTAATAAATAGTAAATAAATTACTCTTAAAATTTTCAATAAATTATAAGAAAATTCTGCATAAATTCTGAGTAAATTACTCGGTAAATTCTCAATAAATTACTCAGTTAATTATCCATAAGTTCTCAAAAAATTCTTAGTCAATTACCTGGTAAATTACTCTGTAAATTCCAAGAAAATAACGCAGTAAATTATCTGTAAATTCTTAGTAAATTATTTAATAAATTCTAAATAAATTACTGAGTAAATTCTCAATAAATTACTCCCTAAATTACAAGTAAATTAATGAGTGAGTTATTCAGTAATTTATCAGTAAATTACTCGATAAATTCTCTGTAAATTACTCAGTAAATTATTTGTAAATTCTCAGTAAATTACTTCGTAAATTCTCACTAAATTACTCAGGAAATTTCTCATTAAATTACACGTAAAATTCTCTATAAATTATTCAGCAAATTCTTAGTAATTTATTAGAAAATTCTGAGTAAATTCCCAAAAAATTACAAGATTTTTTTTTTGTGAATTAATCAGTAAATTATGAGTGAATTACTCAAAAAAATGTTAGAAAATTCTATATAAATTCAAAGTAATTTCTTAGTAAATTATTCAGCAAATTACTTCATAAATTCGTAGTAAATTCTCAATAAATTACTCGTTAAGCTTTCAATAAATTCTCTATAAATTACATTGTAAATTATCTGTAAATTATTTAATAAATTGTAAATAAATTACTCAGAAAATTTTCAATAAATTCTTAGAAAATTCTGTATAAATTCCGAGTAAATTACTCGGTAAATTCTCAATAAATTCTCTGTAAATTACTCAGTTAATTATCCATAAGTTCTCAAAAAATTATGAGTCAATTACTTAGTAAATTACTCTGTAAATTCCAAGAAAATAACGCAGTAAATTATCTGTAAATTCTTAGTAAATTATTTAATAAATTCTAAATACATTACTGAGTAAATTCTCAATAAATTACTCCCTAAATTCTCAGTAAATTAATGAGTGAGTTATTCAGTAATTTATCAGTAAATTACTCGATAAATTCTCTGTAAATTACTTAGTAAATTATTGGTAAATTCTCTGTAAATTACTCAGTAAATTACTTCGTAAATTCTCGCTAAATTACTCAGGAAATTTCTCATTAAATTACACGTAAAATTCTCTATAAATTATTCAGCAAATTCTTAGTAATTTATCAGAAAATTCTGAGTAACTTCCCAAAAAATTACAAGATTTTTTTTTTTGTGAATTAATCAGTAAATTACGAGTGAATTACTCAAAACAATGTCAGAAAATTCTATATAAATTCAACGTAATTTCTTAGTAAATTATTCAGCAAATTACTTCATAAATTCGCAGTAAATTCTCAATAAATTACTCGTTAAGCTTTCAATAAATTCTCTATAAATTACATTGTAAATTATCTGTAAATTATTTAATAAATTGTAAATAAATTACTCAGAAAATTTTCAATAAATTCTGAGAAAATTCTGTATGAATTCCGAGTAAATTACTCGGTAAATTCTCAATAAATTCTCTGTAAATTACTCAGTTAATTATCCATAAGTTCTCAAAAAATTCTGAGTCAATTACTTAGTAAATTACTCTGTAAATTCCAAGAAAATAACGCAGTAAATTATCTGTAAATTCTTAGTAAATTATTTAATAAATTCTAAATAAATTACTGAGTAAATTCTCAATAAATTACCCCCTAAATTCTAAGTAAATTAATGTGTGAGTTATTCACTAATTTATCAGTAAATTACTCGATAAATTCTCTGTAAATTACTCAGTAAATTATTGGTAAATTCTCTGTAAATTACTTCATAAATTCTCACTAAATTACTCAGGAAATTTCTCATTAAATTACACGTAAAATTCTCTATAAATTATTCAGCAAATTCTTAGTAATTTATCAGAAAATTCTGAGTAAATTCCCAAAAAATTACAAGAATTTTTTTTGTGAATTAATTAGTAAATTATGAGTAAATTACTCAAAAAATTGTCAGAAAATTCTATATAAATTCAAAGTAATTTCTTAGTAAATTATTCAGCAAATTACTTCATAAATTCGTAGTAAATTCTCAATAAATTACTCGTTAAGCTTTCAAAAAATTCTCTATAAATTACATTGTAAATTATCTGTAAATTGTTTAATAAATAGTAAATAAATTACTCAGAACATTTTCAATAAATGCTAAGAAAATTCGGTATAAATTCTGAGTAAATTACTCGGTAAATTCTCAATAAATTACTCAGTTAATTATCCATAAGTTCTCAAAAAATTATGAGTCAATTACTTAGTAAATTACTCTGTAAATTCCAAGAAAATAACGCAGTAAATTATCTGTAAATTCTTAGTAAATTATTTAATAAATTCTAAATAAATTACTGAGTAAATTCTCAATAAATTACTCCCTAAATTACAAGTAAATTAATGAGTGAGTTATTCAGTAATTTATCAGTAAATTACTCGATAAATTCTCTGTAAATTACTCAGTAAATTATTGGTAAATTCTCTGTAAATTACTCAGTAAATTACTTCGTAAATCCTCACTAAATTACTCAGGAAATTTCTCATTAAATTACACGTAAAATTCTCTGTAAATTATTCAGCAAATTCTTAGTAATTTATCAGAAAATTCTGAGTAAATTCACAAAAAATTACAAGAATTTTTTTTGTGAATTAATAAGTAAATTATGAGTAAATTACTCAAAAAATTGTCAGAAAATTCTATATAAATTCAAAGTAATTTCTTAGTAAATTATTCAGCAAATTACTTCATAAATTCGTAGTAAATTCTCAATAAATTACTCGTTAAGCTTTCAATAAATTCTCTATAAATTACATTGTAAATAATCTGTAAATTATTTAATAAATAGTAAATAAATTACTCTTAAAATTTTCAATAAATTATAAGAAAATTCTGCATAAATTCTGAGTAAATTACTCGGTAAATTCTCAATAAATTACTCAGTTAATTATCCATAAGTTCTCAAAAAATTCTTAGTCAATTACCTGGTAAATTACTCTGTAAATTCCAAGAAAATAACGCAGTAAATTATCTGTAAATTCTTAGTAAATTATTTAATAAATTCTAAATAAATTACTGAGTAAATTCTCAATAAATTACTCCCTAAATTACAAGTAAATTAATGAGTGAGTTATTCAGTAATTTATCAGTAAATTACTCGATAAATTCTCTGTAAATTACTCAGTAAATTATTTGTAAATTCTCAGTAAATTACTTCGTAAATTCTCACTAAATTACTCAGGAAATTTCTCATTAAATTACACGTAAAATTCTCTATAAATTATTCAGCAAATTCTTAGTAATTTATTAGAAAATTCTGAGTAAATTCCCAAAAAATTACAAGATTTTTTTTTTGTGAATTAATCAGTAAATTATGAGTGAATTACTCAAAAAAATGTTAGAAAATTCTATATAAATTCAAAGTAATTTCTTAGTAAATTATTCAGCAAATTACTTCATAAATTCGTAGTAAATTCTCAATAAATTACTCGTTAAGCTTTCAATAAATTCTCTATAAATTACATTGTAAATTATCTGTAAATTATTTAATAAATTGTAAATAAATTACTCAGAAAATTTTCAATAAATTCTTAGAAAATTCTGTATAAATTCCGAGTAAATTACTCGGTAAATTCTCAATAAATTCTCTGTAAATTACTCAGTTAATTATCCATAAGTTCTCAAAAAATTATGAGTCAATTACTTAGTAAATTACTCTGTAAATTCCAAGAAAATAACGCAGTAAATTATCTGTAAATTCTTAGTAAATTATTTAATAAATTCTAAATACATTACTGAGTAAATTCTCAATAAATTACTCCCTAAATTCTCAGTAAATTAATGAGTGAGTTATTCAGTAATTTATCAGTAAATTACTCGATAAATTCTCTGTAAATTACTTAGTAAATTATTGGTAAATTCTCTGTAAATTACTCAGTAAATTACTTCGTAAATTCTCGCTAAATTACTCAGGAAATTTCTCATTAAATTACACGTAAAATTCTCTATAAATTATTCAGCAAATTCTTAGTAATTTATCAGAAAATTCTGAGTAACTTCCCAAAAAATTACAAGATTTTTTTTTTGTGAATTAATCAGTAAATTACGAGTGAATTACTCAAAACAATGTCAGAAAATTCTATATAAATTCAACGTAATTTCTTAGTAAATTATTCAGCAAATTACTTCATAAATTCGCAGTAAATTCTCAATAAATTACTCGTTAAGCTTTCAATAAATTCTCTATAAATTACATTGTAAATTATCTGTAAATTATTTAATAAATTGTAAATAAATTACTCAGAAAATTTTCAATAAATTCTGAGAAAATTCTGTATGAATTCCGAGTAAATTACTCGGTAAATTCTCAATAAATTCTCTGTAAATTACTCAGTTAATTATCCATAAGTTCTCAAAAAATTCTGAGTCAATTACTTAGTAAATTACTCTGTAAATTCCAAGAAAATAACGCAGTAAATTATCTGTAAATTCTTAGTAAATTATTTAATAAATTCTAAATAAATTACTGAGTAAATTCTCAATAAATTACCCCCTAAATTCTAAGTAAATTAATGTGTGAGTTATTCACTAATTTATCAGTAAATTACTCGATAAATTCTCTGTAAATTACTCAGTAAATTATTGGTAAATTCTCTGTAAATTACTTCGTAAATTCTCACTAAATTACTCAGGAAATTTCTCATTAAATTACACGTAAAATTCTCTATAAATTATTCAGCAAATTCTTAGTAATTTATCAGAAAATTCTGAGTAAATTCCCAAAAAATTACAAGAATTTTTTTTGTGAATTAATTAGTAAATTATGAGTAAATTACTCAAAAAATTGTCAGAAAATTCTATATAAATTCAAAGTAATTTCTTAGTAAATTATTCAGCAAATTACTTCATAAATTCGTAGTAAATTCTCAATAAATTACTCGTTAAGCTTTCAAAAAATTCTCTATAAATTACATTGTAAATTATCTGTAAATTGTTTAATAAATAGTAAATAAATTACTCAGAACATTTTCAATAAATGCTAAGAAAATTCTGTATAAATTCTGAGTAAATTACTCGGTAAATTCTCAATAAATTACTCAGTTAATTATCCATAAGTTCTCAAAAAATTATGAGTCAATTACTTAGTAAATTACTCTGTAAATTCCAAGAAAATAACGCAGTAAATTATCTGTAAATTCTTAGTAAATTATTTAATAAATTCCAAATAAATTACTGAGTAAATTCTCAATAAATTACTCCCTAAATTCTAAGTAAATTAATGAGTGAGTTATTCACTAATTTATCAGTAAATTACTCGATAAATTCTCTGTAAATTACTCAGTAAATTACTTCGTAAATTCTCACTAAATTACTCAGGAAATTTCTCATTAAATTACACGTAAAATTCTCTATAAATTATTCAGCAAATTCTTAGTAATTTATCAGAAAATTCTGAGTAAATTCCCAAAAAATTACAAGAATTTTTTTTGTGAATTAATCAGTAAATTATGAGTAAATTACTCAAAAAATTGTCAGAAAATTCTATATAAATTCAAAGTAATTTCTTAGTAAATTATTCAGTAAATTACTTCATAAATTCGTAGTAAATTCTCAATAAATTACTCGTTAAGCTTTCAAAAAATTCTCTATAAATTACATTGTAAATTATCTGTAAATTGTTTAATAAATAGTAAATAAATTACTCAGAACATTTTCAATAAATACTAAGAAAATTCTGTATAAATTCTGAGTAAATTACTCGGTAAATTCTCAATAAATTACTCAGTTAATTATCCATAAGTTCTCAAAAAATTATGAGTCAATTACTTAGTAAATTACTCTGTAAATTCCAAGAAAATAACGCAGTAAATTATCTGTAAATTCTTAGTAAATTATTTAATAAATTCTAAATAAATTACTGAGTAAATTCTCAATAAATTACTCCCTAAATTACAAGTAAATTAATGAGTGAGTTATTCAGTAATTTATCAGTAAATTACTCGATAAATTCTCTGTAAATTACTCAGTAAATTATTGGTAAATTCTCTGTAAATTACTCAGTAAATTACTTCGTAAATCCTCACTAAATTACTCAGGAAATTTCTCATTAAATTACACGTAAAATTCTCTGTAAATTATTCAGCAAATTCTTAGTAATTTATCAGAAAATTCTGAGTAAATTCACAAAAAATTACAAGAATTCTTTTTGTGAATTAATTAGTAAATTATGAGTAAATTACTCAAAAAATTGTCAGAAAATTCTATATAAATTCAAAGTAATTTCTTAGTAAATTATTCAGCAAATTACTTCATAAATTCGTAGTAAATTCTCAATAAATTACTCGTTAAGCTTTCAATAAATTCTCTATAAATTACATTGTAAATAATCTGTAAATTATTTAATAAATAGTAAATAAATTACTCTTAAAATTTTCAATAAATTATAAGAAAATTCTGCATAAATTCTGAGTAAATTACTCGGTAAATTCTCAATAAATTACTCAGTTAATTATCCATAAGTTCTCAAAAAATTCTTAGTCAATTACCTGGTAAATTACTCTGTAAATTCCAAGAAAATAACGCAGTAAATTATCTGTAAATTCTTAGTAAATTATTTAATAAATTCTAAATAAATTACTGAGTAAATTCTCAATAAATTACTCCCTAAATTACAAGTAAATTAATGAGTGAGTTATTCAGTAATTTATCAGTAAATTACTCGATAAATTCTCTGTAAATTACTCAGTAAATTATTTGTAAATTCTCAGTAAATTACTTCGTAAATTCTCACTAAATTACTCAGGAAATTTCTCATTAAATTACACGTAAAATTCTCTATAAATTATTCAGCAAATTCTTAGTAATTTATTAGAAAATTCTGAGTAAATTCCCAAAAAATTACAAGATTTTTTTTTTGTGAATTAATCAGTAAATTATGAGTGAATTACTCAAAAAAATGTTAGAAAATTCTATATAAATTCAAAGTAATTTCTTAGTAAATTATTCAGCAAATTACTTCATAAATTCGTAGTAAATTCTCAATAAATTACTCGTTAAGCTTTCAATAAATTCTCTATAAATTACATTGTAAATTATCTGTAAATTATTTAATAAATTGTAAATAAATTACTCAGAAAATTTTTAATAAATTCTTAGAAAATTCTGTATAAATTCCGAGTAAATTACTCGGTAAATTCTCAATAAATTCTCTGTAAATTACTCAGTTAATTATCCATAAGTTCTCAAAAAATTCTGAGTCAATTACTTAGTAAATTACTCTGTAAATTCCAAGAAAATAACGCAGTAAATTATCTGTAAATTCTTAGTAAATTATTTAATAAATTCTAAATAAATTACTGAGTAAATTCTCAATAAATTACCCCCTAAATTCTAAGTAAATTAATGTGTGAGTTATTCACTAATTTATCAGTAAATTACTCGATAAATTCTCTGTAAATTACTCAGTAAATTATTGGTAAATTCTCTGTAAATTACTTCGTAAATTCTCACTAAATTACTCAGGAAATTTCTCATTAAATTACACGTAAAATTCTCTATAAATTATTCAGCAAATTCTTAGTAATTTATCAGAAAATTCTGAGTAAATTCCCAAAAAATTACAAGAATTTTTTTTGTGAATTAATTAGTAAATTATGAGTAAATTACTCAAAAAATTGTCAGAAAATTCTATATAAATTCAAAGTAATTTCTTAGTAAATTATTCAGCAAATTACTTCATAAATTCGTAGTAAATTCTCAATAAATTACTCGTTAAGCTTTCAAAAAATTCTCTATAAATTACATTGTAAATTATCTGTAAATTGTTTAATAAATAGTAAATAAATTACTCAGAACATTTTCAATAAATGCTAAGAAAATTCTGTATAAATTCTGAGTAAATTACTCGGTAAATTCTCAATAAATTACTCAGTTAATTATCCATAAGTTCTCAAAAAATTATGAGTCAATTACTTAGTAAATTACTCTGTAAATTCCAAGAAAATAACGCAGTAAATTATCTGTAAATTCTTAGTAAATTATTTAATAAATTCTAAATAAATTACTGAGTAAATTCTCAATAAATTACTCCCTAAATTACAAGTAAATTAATGAGTGAGTTATTCAGTAATTTATCAGTAAATTACTCGATAAATTCTCTGTAAATTACTCAGTAAATTATTGGTAAATTCTCTGTAAATTACTCAGTAAATTACTTCGTAAATCCTCACTAAATTACTCAGGAAATTTCTCATTAAATTACACGTAAAATTCTCTGTAAATTATTCAGCAAATTCTTAGTAATTTATCAGAAAATTCTGAGTAAATTCACAAAAAATTACAAGAATTTTTTTTGTGAATTAATAAGTAAATTATGAGTAAATTACTCAAAAAATTGTCAGAAAATTCTATATAAATTCAAAGTAATTTCTTAGTAAATTATTCAGCAAATTACTTCATAAATTCGTAGTAAATTCTCAATAAATTACTCGTTAAGCTTTCAATAAATTCTCTATAAATTACATTGTAAATAATCTGTAAATTATTTAATAAATAGTAAATAAATTACTCTTAAAATTTTCAATAAATTATAAGAAAATTCTGCATAAATTCTGAGTAAATTACTCGGTAAATTCTCAATAAATTACTCAGTTAATTATCCATTAGTTCTCAAAAAATTCTTAGTCAATTACCTGGTAAATTACTCTGTAAATTCCAAGAAAATAACGCAGTAAATTATCTGTAAATTCTTAGTAAATTATTTAATAAATTCTAAATAAATTACTGAGTAAATTCTCAATAAATTACTCCCTAAATTACAAGTAAATTAATGAGTGAGTTATTCAGTAATTTATCAGTAAATTACTCGATAAATTCTCTGTAAATTACTCAGTAAATTATTTGTAAATTCTCAGTAAATTACTTCGTAAATTCTCACTAAATTACTCAGGAAATTTCTCATTAAATTACACGTAAAATTCTCTATAAATTATTCAGCAAATTCTTAGTAATTTATTAGAAAATTCTGAGTAAATTCCCAAAAAATTACAAGATTTTTTTTTTGTGAATTAATCAGTAAATTATGAGTGAATTACTCAAAAAAATGTTAGAAAATTCTATATAAATTCAAAGTAATTTCTTAGTAAATTATTCAGCAAATTACTTCATAAATTCGTAGTAAATTCTCAATAAATTACTCGTTAAGCTTTCAATAAATTCTCTATAAATTACATTGTAAATTATCTGTAAATTATTTAATAAATTGTAAATAAATTACTCAGAAAATTTTCAATAAATTCTTAGAAAATTCTGTATAAATTCCGAGTAAATTACTCGGTAAATTCTCAATAAATTCTCTGTAAATTACTCAGTTAATTATCCATAAGTTCTCAAAAAATTATGAGTCAATTACTTAGTAAATTACTCTGTAAATTCCAAGAAAATAACGCAGTAAATTATCTGTAAATTCTTAGTAAATTATTTAATAAATTCTAAATACATTACTGAGTAAATTCTCAATAAATTACTCCCTAAATTCTCAGTAAATTAATGAGTGAGTTATTCAGTAATTTATCAGTAAATTACTCGATAAATTCTCTGTAAATTACTTAGTAAATTATTGGTAAATTCTCTGTAAATTACTCAGTAAATTACTTCGTAAATTCTCGCTAAATTACTCAGGAAATTTCTCATTAAATTACACGTAAAATTCTCTATAAATTATTCAGCAAATTCTTAGTAATTTATCAGAAAATTCTGAGTAAATTCCCAAAAAATTACAAGATTTTTTTTTTTTGTGACTTAATCAGTAAATTACGAGTGAATTACTCAAAAAAATGTCAGAAAATTCTATATAAATTCAACGTAATTTCTTAGTAAATTATTCAGCAAATTACTTCATAAATTCGTAGTAAATTCTCAATAAATTACTCGTTAAGCTTTCAATAAATTCTCTATAAATTACATTGTAAATTATCTGTAAATTATTTAATAAATTGTAAAAAAATTACTCAAAAAATTTTCAATAAATTCTGAGAAAATTCTGTATGAATTCCGAGTAAATTACTCGGTAAATTCTCAATAAATTCTCTGTAAATTACTCAGTTAATTATCCATAAGTTCTCAAAAAATTCTGAGTCAATTACGTAGTAAATTACTCTGTAAATTCCAAGAAAATAACGCAGTAAATTATCTGTAAATTCTTAGTAAATTATTTAATAAATTCTAAATAAATTACTGAGTAAATTCTCAATAAATTACTCCCTAAATTCTAAGTAAATTAATGAGTGAGTTATTCACTAATTTATCAGTAAATTACTCGATAAATTCTCTGTAAATTACTCAGTAAATTACTTCGTAAATTCTCACTAAATTACTCAGGAAATTTCTCATTAAATTACACGTAAAATTCTCTATAAATTATTCAGCAAATTCTTAGTAATTTATCAGAAAATTCTGAGTAAATTCCCAAAAAATTACAAGAATTTTTTTTGTGAATTAATCAGTAAATTATGAGTAAATTACTCAAAAAATTGTCAGAAAATTCTATATAAATTCAAAGTAATTTCTTAGTAAATTATTCAGCAAATTACTTCATAAATTCGTAGTAAATTCTCAATAAATTACTCGTTAAGCTTTCAAAAAATTCTCTATAAATTACATTGTAAATTATCTGTAAATTGTTTAATAAATAGTAAATAAATTACTCAGAAAATTTTCAATAAATACTAAGAAAATTCTGTATAAATTCTGAGTAAATTACTCGGTAAATTCTCAATAAATTACTCAGTTAATTATCCATAAGTTCTCAAAAAATTATGAGTCAATTACTTAGTAAATTACTCTGTAAATTCCAAGAAAATAACGCAGTAAATTATCTGTAAATTCTTAGTAAATTATTTAATAAATTCTAAATAAATTACTGAGTAAATTCTCAATAAATTACTCCCTAAATTACAAGTAAATTAATGAGTGAGTTATTCAGTAATTTATCAGTAAATTACTCGATAAATTCTCTGTAAATTACTCAGTAAATTATTGGTAAATTCTCTGTAAATTACTCAGTAAATTACTTCGTAAATTCTCACTAAATTACTCAGGAAATTTCTAATTAAATTACACGTAAAATTCTCTATAAATTATTCAGCAAATTCTTAGTAATTTATCAGAAAATTCTGAGTAAATTCCCAAAAAATTACAAGATTTTTTTTTTGTGAATTAATCAGTAAATTATGAGTGAATTACTCAAAAAAATGTTAGAAAATTCTATATAAATTCAAAGTAATTTCTTAGTAAATTATTCAGCAAATTACTTCATAAATTCGTAGTAAATTCTCAATAAATTACTCGTTAAGCTTTCAATAAATACTCTATAAATTACATTGTAAATTATCTGTAAATTATTTAATAAATTGTAAATAAATTACTCAGAAAATTTTCAATAAATTCTAAGAAAATTCTGTATGAATTCCGAGTAAATTACTCGGTAAATTCTCAATAAATTCTCTGTAAATTACTCAGTTAATTATCCATAAGTTCTCAAAAAATTATGAGTCAATTACTTAGTAAATTACTCTGTAAATTCCAAGAAAATAACGCAGTAAATTATCTGTAAATTCTTAGTAAATTATTTAATAAATTCTAAATAAATTACTGAGTAAATTCTCAATAAATTACTCCCTAAATTACAAGTAAATTAATGAGTGAGTTATTCAGTAATTTATCAGTAAATTACTCGATAAATTCTCTGTAAATTACTCAGTAAATTATTGGTAAATTCTCTGTAAATTACTCAGTAAATTACTTCGTAAATTCTCACTAAATTACTCAGGAAATTTCTAATTAAATTACACGTAAAATTCTCTATAAATTATTCAGCAAATTCTTAGTAATTTATCAGAAAATTCTGAGTAAATTCCCAAAAAATTACAAGATTTTTTTTTTGTGAATTAATCAGTAAATTATGAGTGAATTACTCAAAAAAATGTTAGAAAATTCTATATAAATTCAAAGTAATTTCTTAGTAAATTATTCAGCAAATTACTTCATAAATTCGTAGTAAATTCTCAATAAATTACTCGTTAAGCTTTCAATAAATTCTCTATAAATTACATTGTAAATTATCTGTAAATTATTTAATAAATTGTAAATAAATTACTCAGAAAATTTTCAATAAATTCTAAGAAAATTCTGTATGAATTCCGAGTAAATTACTCGGTAAATTCTCAATAAATTCTCTGTAAATTACTCAGTTAATTATCCATAAGTTCTCAAAAAATTCTGAGTCAATTACTTAGTAAATTACTCTGTAAATTCCAAGAAAATAACGCAGTAAATTATCTGTAAATTCTTAGTAAATTATTTAATAAATTCTAAATAAATTACTGAGTAAATTCTCAATAAATTACCCCCTAAATTCTAAGTAAATTAATGTGTGAGTTATTCACTAATTTATCAGTAAATTACTCGATAAATTCTCTGTAAATTACTCAGTAAATTATTGGTAAATTCTCTGTAAATTACTTCGTAAATTCTCACTAAATTACTCAGGAAATTTCTCATTAAATTACACGTAAAATTCTCTGTAAATTATTCAGCAAATTCTTAGTAATTTATCAGAAAATTCTGAGTAAATTCACAAAAAATTACAAGAATTTTTTTTGTGAATTAATAAGTAAATTATGAGTAAATTACTCAAAAAATTGTCAGAAAATTCTATATAAATTCAAAGTAATTTCTTAGTAAATTATTCAGCAAATTACTTCATAAATTCGTAGTAAATTCTCAATAAATTACTCGTTAAGCTTTCAATAAATTCTCTATAAATTACATTGTAAATAATCTGTAAATTATTTAATAAATAGTAAATAAATTACTCTTAAAATTTTCAATAAATTATAAGAAAATTCTGCATAAATTCTGAGTAAATTACTCGGTAAATTCTCAATAAATTACTCAGTTAATTATCCATAAGTTCTCAAAAAATTCTTTGTCAATTACCTGGTAAATTACTCTGTAAATTCCAAGAAAATAACGCAGTAAATTATCTGTAAATTCTTAGTAAATTATTTAATAAATTCTAAATAAATTACTGAGTAAATTCTCAATAAATTACTCCCTAAATTACAAGTAAATTAATGAGTGAGTTATTCAGTAATTTATCAGTAAATTACTCGATAAATTCTCTGTAAATTACTCAGTAAATTATTTGTAAATTCTCAGTAAATTACTTCGTAAATTCTCACTAAATTACTCAGGAAATTTCTCATTAAATTACACGTAAAATTCTCTATAAATTATTCAGCAAATTCTTAGTAATTTATTAGAAAATTCTGAGTAAATTCCCAAAAAATTACAAGATTTTTTTTTTGTGAATTAATCAGTAAATTATGAGTGAATTACTCAAAAAAATGTTAGAAAATTCTATATAAATTCAAAGTAATTTCTTAGTAAATTATTCAGCAAATTACTTCATAAATTCGTAGTAAATTCTCAATAAATTACTCGTTAAGCTTTCAATAAATTCTCTATAAATTACATTGTAAATTATCTGTAAATTATTTAATAAATTGTAAATAAATTACTCAGAAAATTTTCAATAAATTCTTAGAAAATTCTGTATAAATTCCGAGTAAATTACTCGGTAAATTCTCAATAAATTCTCTGTAAATTACTCAGTTAATTATCCATAAGTTCTCAAAAAATTATGAGTCAATTACTTAGTAAATTACTCTGTAAATTCCAAGAAAATAACGCAGTAAATTATCTGTAAATTCTTAGTAAATTATTTAATAAATTCTAAATACATTACTGAGTAAATTCTCAATAAATTACTCCCTAAATTCTCAGTAAATTAATGAGTGAGTTATTCAGTAATTTATCAGTAAATTACTCGATAAATTCTCTGTAAATTACTTAGTAAATTATTGGTAAATTCTCTGTAAATTACTCAGTAAATTACTTCGTAAATTCTCGCTAAATTACTCAGGAAATTTCTCATTAAATTACACGTAAAATTCTCTATAAATTATTCAGCAAATTCTTAGTAATTTATCAGAAAATTCTGAGTAAATTCCCAAAAAATTACAAGATTTTTTTTTTTGTGAATTAATCAGTAAATTACGAGTGAATTACTCAAAAAAATGTCAGAAAATTCTATATAAATTCAACGTAATTTCTTAGTAAATTATTCAGCAAATTACTTCATAAATTCGTAGTAAATTCTCAATAAATTACTCGTTAAGCTTTCAATAAATTCTCTATAAATTACATTGTAAATTATCTGTAAATTATTTAATAAATTGTAAAAAAATTACTCAAAAAATTTTCAATAAATTCTGAGAAAATTCTGTATGAATTCCGAGTAAATTACTCGGTAAATTCTCAATAAATTCTCTGTAAATTACTCAGTTAATTATCCATAAGTTCTCAAAAAATTCTGAGTCAATTACGTAGTAAATTACTCTGTAAATTCCAAGAAAATAACGCAGTAAATTATCTGTAAATTCTTAGTAAATTATTTAATAAATTCTAAATAAATTACTGAGTAAATTCTCAATAAATTACTCCCTAAATTCTAAGTAAATTAATGAGTGAGTTATTCACTAATTTATCAGTAAATTACTCGATAAATTCTCTGTAAATTACTCAGTAAATTACTTCGTAAATTCTCACTAAATTACTCAGGAAATTTCTCATTAAATTACACGTAAAATTCTCTATAAATTATTCAGCAAATTCTTAGTAATTTATCAGAAAATTCTGAGTAAATTCCCAAAAAATTACAAGAATTTTTTTTGTGAATTAATCAGTAAATTATGAGTAAATTACTCAAAAAATTGTCAGAAAATTCTATATAAATTCAAAGTAATTTCTTAGTAAATTATTCAGCAAATTACTTCATAAATTCGTAGTAAATTCTCAATAAATTACTCGTTAAGCTTTCAAAAAATTCTCTATAAATTACATTGTAAATTATCTGTAAATTGTTTAATAAATAGTAAATAAATTACTCAGAAAATTTTCAATAAATACTAAGAAAATTCTGTATAAATTCTGAGTAAATTACTCGGTAAATTCTCAATAAATTACTCAGTTAATTATCCATAAGTTCTCAAAAAATTATGAGTCAATTACTTAGTAAATTACTCTGTAAATTCCAAGAAAATAACGCAGTAAATTATCTGTAAATTCTTAGTAAATTATTTAATAAATTCTAAATAAATTACTGAGTAAATTCTCAATAAATTACTCCCTAAATTACAAGTAAATTAATGAGTGAGTTATTCAGTAATTTATCAGTAAATTACTCGATAAATTCTCTGTAAATTACTCAGTAAATTATTGGTAAATTCTCTGTAAATTACTCAGTAAATTACTTCGTAAATTCTCACTAAATTACTCAGGAAATTTCTAATTAAATTACACGTAAAATTCTCTATAAATTATTCAGCAAATTCTTAGTAATTTATCAGAAAATTCTGAGTAAATTCCCAAAAAATTACAAGATTTTTTTTTTGTGAATTAATCAGTAAATTACGAGTGAATTACTCAAAAAAATGTCAGAAAATTCTATATAAATTCAACGTAATTTCTTAGTAAATTATTCAGCAAATTACTTCATAAATTCGTAGTAAATTCTCAATAAATTACTCGTTAAGCTTTCAATAAATTCTCTATAAATTACATTGTAAATTATCTGTAAATTATTTAATAAATTGTAAAAAAATTACTCAAAAAATTTTCAATAAATTCTGAGAAAATTCTGTATGAATTCCGAGTAAATTACTCGGTAAATTCTCAATAAATTCTCTGTAAATTACTCAGTTAATTATCCATAAGTTCTCAAAAAATTCTGAGTCAATTACGTAGTAAATTACTCTGTAAATTCCAAGAAAATAACGCAGTAAATTATCTGTAAATTCTTAGTAAATTATTTAATAAATTCTAAATAAATTACTGAGTAAATTCTCAATAAATTACTCCCTAAATTCTAAGTAAATTAATGAGTGAGTTATTCACTAATTTATCAGTAAATTACTCGATAAATTCTCTGTAAATTACTCAGTAAATTACTTCGTAAATTCTCACTAAATTACTCAGGAAATTTCTCATTAAATTACACGTAAAATTCTCTATAAATTATTCAGCAAATTCTTAGTAATTTATCAGAAAATTCTGAGTAAATTCCCAAAAAATTACAAGAATTTTTTTTGTGAATTAATCAGTAAATTATGAGTAAATTACTCAAAAAATTGTCAGAAAATTCTATATAAATTCAAAGTAATTTCTTAGTAAATTATTCAGCAAATTACTTCATAAATTCGTAGTAAATTCTCAATAAATTACTCGTTAAGCTTTCAAAAAATTCTCTATAAATTACATTGTAAATTATCTGTAAATTGTTTAATAAATAGTAAATAAATTACTCAGAAAATTTTCAATAAATACTAAGAAAATTCTGTATAAATTCTGAGTAAATTACTCGGTAAATTCTCAATAAATTACTCAGTTAATTATCCATAAGTTCTCAAAAAATTATGAGTCAATTACTTAGTAAATTACTCTGTAAATTCCAAGAAAATAACGCAGTAAATTATCTGTAAATTCTTAGTAAATTATTTAATAAATTCTAAATAAATTACTGAGTAAATTCTCAATAAATTACTCCCTAAATTACAAGTAAATTAATGAGTGAGTTATTCAGTAATTTATCAGTAAATTACTCGATAAATTCTCTGTAAATTACTCAGTAAATTATTGGTAAATTCTCTGTAAATTACTCAGTAAATTACTTCGTAAATTCTCACTAAATTACTCAGGAAATTTCTAATTAAATTACACGTAAAATTCTCTATAAATTATTCAGCAAATTCTTAGTAATTTATCAGAAAATTCTGAGTAAATTCCCAAAAAATTACAAGATTTTTTTTTTGTGAATTAATCAGTAAATTACGAGTGAATTACTCAAAAAAATGTCAGAAAATTCTATATAAATTCAACGTAATTTCTTAGTAAATTATTCAGCAAATTACTTCATAAATTCGTAGTAAATTCTCAATAAATTACTCGTTAAGCTTTCAATAAATTCTCTATAAATTACATTGTAAATTATCTGTAAATTATTTAATAAATTGTAAAAAAATTACTCAAAAAATTTTCAATAAATTCTGAGAAAATTCTGTATGAATTCCAAGTAAATTACTCGGTAAATTCTCAATAAATTCTCTGTAAATTACTCAGTTAATTATCCATAAGTTCTCAAAAAATTCTGAGTCAATTACGTAGTAAATTACTCTGTAAATTCCAAGAAAATAACGCAGTAAATTATCTGTAAATTCTTAGTAAATTATTTAATAAATTCTAAATAAATTACTGAGTAAATTCTCAATAAATTACTCCCTAAATTCTAAGTAAATTAATGAGTGAGTTATTCACTAATTTATCAGTAAATTACTCGATAAATTCTCTGTAAATTACTCAGTAAATTACTTCGTAAATTCTCACTAAATTACTCAGGAAATTTCTCATTAAATTACACGTAAAATTCTCTATAAATTATTCAGCAAATTCTTAGTAATTTATCAGAAAATTCTGAGTAAATTCCCAAAAAATTACAAGAATTTTTTTTGTGAATTAATCAGTAAATTATGAGTAAATTACTCAAAAAATTGTCAGAAAATTCTATATAAATTCAAAGTAATTTCTTAGTAAATTATTCAGCAAATTACTTCATAAATTCGTAGTAAATTCTCAATAAATTACTCGTTAAGCTTTCAAAAAATTCTCTATAAATTACATTGTAAATTATCTGTAAATTGTTTAATAAATAGTAAATAAATTACTCAGAAAATTTTCAATAAATACTAAGAAAATTCTGTATAAATTCTGAGTAAATTACTCGGTAAATTCTCAATAAATTACTCAGTTAATTATCCATAAGTTCTCAAAAAATTATGAGTCAATTACTTAGTAAATTACTCTGTAAATTCCAAGAAAATAACGCAGTAAATTATCTGTAAATTCTTAGTAAATTATTTAATAAATTCTAAATAAATTACTGAGTAAATTCTCAATAAATTACTCCCTAAATTACAAGTAAATTAATGAGTGAGTTATTCAGTAATTTATCAGTAAATTACTCGATAAATTCTCTGTAAATTACTCAGTAAATTATTGGTAAATTCTCTGTAAATTACTCAGTAAATTACTTCGTAAATTCTCACTAAATTACTCAGGAAATTTCTAATTAAATTACACGTAAAATTCTCTATAAATTATTCAGCAAATTCTTAGTAATTTATCAGAAAATTCTGAGTAAATTCCCAAAAAATTACAAGATTTTTTTTTTGTGAATTAATCAGTAAATTACGAGTGAATTACTCAAAAAAATGTCAGAAAATTCTATATAAATTCAACGTAATTTCTTAGTAAATTATTCAGCAAATTACTTCATAAATTCGTAGTAAATTCTCAATAAATTACTCGTTAAGCTTTCAATAAATTCTCTATAAATTACATTGTAAATTATCTGTAAATTATTTAATAAATTGTAAAAAAATTACTCAAAAAATTTTCAATAAATTCTGAGAAAATTCTGTATGAATTCCAAGTAAATTACTCGGTAAATTCTCAATAAATTCTCTGTAAATTACTCAGTTAATTATCCATAAGTTCTCAAAAAATTCTGAGTCAATTACGTAGTAAATTACTCTGTAAATTCCAAGAAAATAACGCAGTAAATTATCTGTAAATTCTTAGTAAATTATTTAATAAATTCTAAATAAATTACTGAGTAAATTCTCAATAAATTACTCCCTAAATTCTAAGTAAATTAATGAGTGAGTTATTCACTAATTTATCAGTAAATTACTCGATAAATTCTCTGTAAATTACTCAGTAAATTACTTCGTAAATTCTCACTAAATTACTCAGGAAATTTCTCATTAAATTACACGTAAAATTCTCTATAAATTATTCAGCAAATTCTTAGTAATTTATCAGAAAATTCTGAGTAAATTCCCAAAAAATTACAAGAATTTTTTTTGTGAATTAATCAGTAAATTATGAGTAAATTACTCAAAAAATTGTCAGAAAATTCTATATAAATTCAAAGTAATTTCTTAGTAAATTATTCAGCAAATTACTTCATAAATTCGTAGTAAATTCTCAATAAATTACTCGTTAAGCTTTCAAAAAATTCTCTATAAATTACATTGTAAATTATCTGTAAATTGTTTAATAAATAGTAAATAAATTACTCAGAAAATTTTCAATAAATACTAAGAAAATTCTGTATAAATTCTGAGTAAATTACTCGGTAAATTCTCAATAAATTACTCAGTTAATTATCCATAAGTTCTCAAAAAATTATGAGTCAATTACTTAGTAAATTACTCTGTAAATTCCAAGAAAATAACGCAGTAAATTATCTGTAAATTCTTAGTAAATTATTTAATAAATTCTAAATAAATTACTGAGTAAATTCTCAATAAATTACTCCCTAAATTACAAGTAAATTAATGAGTGAGTTATTCAGTAATTTATCAGTAAATTACTCGATAAATTCTCTGTAAATTACTCAGTAAATTATTGGTAAATTCTCTGTAAATTACTCAGTAAATTACTTCGTAAATTCTCACTAAATTACTCAGGAAATTTCTAATTAAATTACACGTAAAATTCTCTATAAATTATTCAGCAAATTCTTAGTAATTTATCAGAAAATTCTGAGTAAATTCCCAAAAAATTACAAGATTTTTTTTTTGTGAATTAATCAGTAAATTATGAGTGAATTACTCAAAAAAATGTTAGAAAATTCTATATAAATTCAAAGTAATTTCTTAGTAAATTATTCAGCAAATTACTTCATAAATTCGTAGTAAATTCTCAATAAATTACTCGTTAAGCTTTCAATAAATTCTCTATAAATTACATTGTAAATTATCTGTAAATTATTTAATAAATTGTAAATAAATTACTCAGAAAATTTTCAATAAATTCTAAGAAAATTCTGTATGAATTCCGAGTAAATTACTCGGTAAATTCTCAATAAATTCTCTGTAAATTACTCAGTTAATTATCCATAAGTTCTCAAAAAATTCTGAGTCAATTACTTAGTAAATTACTCTGTAAATTCCAAGAAAATAACGCAGTAAATTATCTGTAAATTCTTAGTAAATTATTTAATAAATTCTAAATAAATTACTGAGTAAATTCTCAATAAATTACCCCCTAAATTCTAAGTAAATTAATGTGTGAGTTATTCACTAATTTATCAGTAAATTACTCGATAAATTCTCTGTAAATTACTCAGTAAATTATTGGTAAATTCTCTGTAAATTACTTCGTAAATTCTCACTAAATTACTCAGGAAATTTCTCATTAAATTACACGTAAAATTCTCTATAAATTATTCAGCAAATTCTTAGTAATTTATCAGAAAATTCTGAGTAAATTCCCAAAAAATTACAAGAATTTTTTTTGTGAATTAATTAGTAAATTATGAGTAAATTACTCAAAAAATTGTCAGAAAATTCTATATAAATTCAAAGTAATTTCTTAGTAAATTATTCAGCAAATTACTTCATAAATTCGTAGTAAATTCTCAATAAATTACTCGTTAAGCTTTCAAAAAATTCTCTATAAATTACATTGTAAATTATCTGTAAATTGTTTAATAAATAGTAAATAAATTACTCAGAACATTTTCAATAAATGCTAAGAAAATTCTGTATAAATTCTGAGTAAATTACTCGGTAAATTCTCAATAAATTACTCAGTTAATTATCCATAAGTTCTCAAAAAATTATGAGTCAATTACTTAGTAAATTACTCTGTAAATTCCAAGAAAATAACGCAGTAAATTATCTGTAAATTCTTAGTAAATTATTTAATAAATTCTAAATAAATTACTGAGTAAATTCTCAATAAATTACTCCCTAAATTACAAGTAAATTAATGAGTGAGTTATTCAGTAATTTATCAGTAAATTACTCGATAAATTCTCTGTAAATTACTCAGTAAATTATTGGTAAATTCTCTGTAAATTACTCAGTAAATTACTTCGTAAATTCTCACTAAATTACTCAGGAAATTTCTCATTAAATTACACGTAAAATTCTCTGTAAATTATTCAGCAAATTCTTAGTAATTTATCAGAAAATTCTGAGTAAATTCACAAAAAATTACAAGAATTTTTTTTGTGAATTAATTAGTAAAATATGAGTAAATTACTCAAAAAATTGTCAGAAAATTCTATATAAATTCAAAGTAATTTCTTAGTAAATTATTCAGCAAATTACTTCATAAATTCGTAGTAAATTCTCAATAAATTACTCGTTAAGCTTTCAATAAATTCTCTATAAATTACATTGTAAATAATCTGTAAATTATTTAATAAATAGTAAATAAATTACTCTTAAAATTTTCAATAAATTATAAGAAAATTCTGCATAAATTCTGAGTAAATTACTCGGTAAATTCTCAATAAATTACTCAGTTAATTATCCATAAGTTCTCAAAAAATTCTTAGTCAATTACCTAGTAAATTACTCTGTAAATTCCAAGAAAATAACGCAGTAAATTATCTGTAAATTCTTAGTAAATTATTTAATAAATTCTAAATAAATTACTGAGTAAATTCTCAATAAATTACTCCCTAAATTACAAGTAAATTAATGAGTGAGTTATTCAATAATTTATCAGTAAATTACTCGATAAATTCTCTGTAAATTACTCAGTAAATTATTTGTAAATTCTCAGTAAATTACTTCGTAAATTCTCACTAAATTACTCAGGAAATTTCTCATTAAATTACACGTAAAATTCTCTATAAATTATTCAGCAAATTCTTAGTAATTTATTAGAAAATTCTGAGTAAATTCCCAAAAAATTACAAGATTTTTTTTTTGTCAATTAATCAGTAAATTATGAGTGAATTACTCAAAAAAATGTTAGAAAATTCTATATAAATTCAAAGTAATTTCTTAGTAAATTATTCAGCAAATTACTTCATAAATTCGTAGTAAATTCTCAATAAATTACTCGTTAAGCTTTCAAAAAATTCTCTATAAATTACATTGTAAATTATCTGTAAATTATTTAATAAATTGTAAATAAATTACTCAGAAAATTTTCAATAAATTCTTAGAAAATTCTGTATAAATTCCGAGTAAATTACTCGGTAAATTCTCAATAAATTCTCTGTAAATTACTCAGTTAATTATCCATAAGTTCTCAAAAAATTATGAGTCAATTACTTAGTAAATTACTCTGTAAATTCCAAGAAAATAACGCAGTAAATTATCTGTAAATTCTTAGTAAATTATTTAATAAATTCTAAATACATTACTGAGTAAATTCTCAATAAATTACTCCCTAAATTCTCAGTAAATTAATGAGTGAGTTATTCAGTAATTTATCAGTAAATTACTCGATAAATTCTCTGTAAATTACTTAGTAAATTATTGGTAAATTCTCTGTAAATTACTCAGTAAATTACTTCGTAAATTCTCGCTAAATTACTCAGGAAATTTCTCATTAAATTACACGTAAAATTCTCTATAAATTATTCAGCAAATTCTTAGTAATTTATCAGAAAATTCTGAGTAAATTCCCAAAAAATTACAAGATTTTTTTTTTGTGAATTAATCAGTAAATTACGAGTGAATTACTCAAAAAAATGTCAGAAAATTCTATATAAATTCAACGTAATTTCTTAGTAAATTATTCAGCAAATTACTTCATAAATTCGTAGTAAATTCTCAATAAATTACTCGTTAAGCTTTCAATAAATTCTCTATAAATTACATTGTAAATTATCTGTAAATTATTTAATAAATTGTAAAAATATTACTCAAAAAATTTTCAATAAATTCTGAGAAAATTCTGTATGAATTCCGAGTAAATTACTCGGTAAATTCTCAATAAATTCTCTGTAAATTACTCAGTTAATTATCCATAAGTTCTCAAAAAATTCTGAGTCAATTACGTAGTAAATTACTCTGTAAATTCCAAGAAAATAACGCAGTAAATTATCTGTAAATTCTTAGTTAATTATTTAATAAATTCTAAATAAATTACTGAGTAAATTCTCAATAAATTACTCCCTAAATTCTAAGTAAATTAATGAGTGAGTTATTCACTAATTTATCAGTAAATTACTCGATAAATTCTCTGTAAATTACTCAGTAAATTACTTCGTAAATTCTCACTAAATTACTCAGGAAATTTCTCATTAAATTACACGTAAAATTCTCTATAAATTATTCAGCAAATTCTTAGTAATTTATCAGAAAATTCTGAGTAAATTCCCAAAAAAATACAAGAATTTTTTTTGTGAATTAATCAGTAAATTATGAGTAAATTACTCAAAAAATTGTCAGAAAATTCTATATAAATTCAAAGTAATTTCTTAGTAAATTATTCAGCAAATTACATCATAAATTCGTAGTAAATTCTCAATAAATTACTCGTTAAGCTTTCAATAAATTCTCTATAAATTACATTGTAAATTGTCTGTAAATTATTTAATAAATTGTAAATAAATTACTCAGAAAATTCTGAGTAAATTCACAAAAAATTACAAGAATTTTTTTTGTGAATTAATCAGTAAATTATGAGTAAATCACTCAAAAAATTGTCAGAAAATTCTATATAAATTCAAAGTAATTTCTTAGTAAATTATTCAGCAAATCACTTCATAAATTCTTAGTAAATTCTCAATAAATTACTCGTTAAGCTTTCAATAAATTCTCTATAAATTACATTGTAAATTGTCTGTAAATTATTTAATAAATTGTAAATAAATTACTCAAAAAATTTTCAATAAATTCTGAGAAAATTCTGTATGAATTCCGAGTAAATTTCTCGGTAAATTCTCTGTAAATTACTCAGTTAATTATCCATAAGTTCTCAAAAAATTCTGAGTCAATTACTTAGTAAATTACTCTGTAAATTCCAAGAAAATAACGCAGTAAATTATCAGTAAATTCTTAGTAAATTATTTAATAAATTCTAAATAAATTACTCCCTAAATTACAAGTAAATTAATGAGTGAGTTATTCAGTAATTTATCAGTAAATTACTCGATAAATTCTCTGTAAATTACTCAGTAAATTATTGGTAAATTCTCTGTAAATTACTCAGTAAATTACTTCGTAAATTCTCACTAAATTACTCAGGAAATTTCTCATTAAATTACACCTAAAATTCTCTGTAAATTATTCAGCAAATTCTTAGTAATTTATCAGAAAATTCTGAGTAAATTCCCAAAAAATTACAAGAATTTTTTTTGTGAATTAATCAGTAAATTATGAGTAAATTACTCAAAAAATTGTCAGAAAATTCTATATAAATTCAAAGTAATTTCTTAGTAAATTATTCAGCAAATTACTTCATAAATTCGTAGTAAATTCTCAATAAATTACTCGTTAAGCTTTCAAAAAATTCTCTATAAATTACATTGTAAATTATCTGTAAATTGTTTAATAAATAGTAAATAAATTACTCAGAAAATTTTCAATAAATTATAAGAAAATTCTGTATAAATTCTGAGTAAATTACTCGGTAAATTCTCAATAAATTACTCAGTTAATTATCCATAAGTTCTCAAAAAATTATGAGTCAATTACCTAGTAAATTACTCTGTAAATTCCAAGAAAATAACGCAGTAAATTATCTGTAAATTCTTAGTAAATTATTTAATAAATTCTAAATAAATTACTGAGTAAATTCTCAATAAATTACTCCCTAAATTACAAGTAAATTAATGAGTGAGTTATTCAGTAATTTATCAGTAAATTACTCGATAAATTCTCTGTAAATTACTCAGTAAATTATTGGTAAATTCTCTGTAAATTACTCAGTAAATTACTTCGTAAATTCTCACTAAATTACTCAGGAAATTTCTCATTAAATTACACCTAAAATTCTCTGTAAATTATTCAGCAAATTCTTAGTAATTTATCAGAAAATTCTGAGTAAATTCACAAAAAATTACAAGAATTTTTTTTGTGAATTAATTAGTAAATTATGAGTAAATTACTCAAAAAATTGTCAGAAAATTCTATATAAATTCAAAGTAATTTCTTAGTAAATTATTCAGCAAATTGCTTCATAAATTCGTAGTAAATTCTCAATAAATTACTCGTTAAGCTTTCAATAAATTCTCTATAAATTACATTGTAAATTATCTGTAAATTATTTAATAAATAGTAAATAAATTACTCAGAAAATTTTCAATAAATTATAAGAAAATTCTGCATAAATTCTGAGTAAATTACTCAGTAAATTCTCAATAAATTACTCAGTTAATTATCCATAAGTTCTCAAAAAATTATGAGTCAATTACCTAGTAAATTACTCTGTAAATTCCAAGAAAATAACGCAGTAAATTATCTGTAAATTCTTAGTAAATTATTTAATAAATTCTAAATAAATTACTGAGTAAATTCTCAATAAATTACTCCCTAAATTACAAGTAAATTAATGAGTGAGTTATTCAGTAATTTATCAGTAAATTACTCGATAAATTCTCTGTGAATTACTCAGTAAATTATTGGTAAATTCTCTGTAAATTACTCTGTAAATTACTTCGTAAGTTCTCGCTAAATTACTCAGGAAATTTCTCATTAAATTACACGTAAAATTCTCTATAAATTATTCAGCAAATTCTTAGTAATTTATCAGAAAATTCTGTGTAAATTCCCAAAAAATTACAAGAATTTTTTTTGTGAATTAATCAGTAAATTATGAGTAAATCACTCAAAAAATTGTCAGAAAATTCTACATAAATTCAAAGTAATTTCTTAGTAAATTATTCAGCAAATTACTTCATAAATTCGTAGTAAATTCTCAATAAATTACTCGTTAAGCTTTCAATAAATTCTCTATAAATTACATTGTAAATTATCTGTAAATTATTTAATAAATTGTAAATAAATTACTCAGAAAATTTTCAATAAATTCTTAGAAAATTCTGTATGAATTCCGAGTAAATTACTCGGTAAATTCTCAATAAATTCTCTGTAAATTACTCAGTTAATTATCCATAAGTTCTCAAAAAATTATGAGTCAATTACTTAGTAAATTACTCTGTAAATTCCAAGAAAATAACGCAGTAAATTATCTGTAAATTCTTAGTAAATTATTTAATAAATTCTAAATAAATTACTGAGTAAATTCTCAATAAATTACTCCCCAAATTACAAGTAAATTAATGAGTGAGTTATTCAGTAATTTATCAGTAAATTACTTGATAAATTCTCTGTAAATTACTCAGTAAATTATTGGTAAATTCTCTTTAAATTACTCAGTCAATTACTTCGTAAATTCTCACTTAATTACTCAGGAAATTTCTCATTAAATTACATGTAAAATTCTCTATAAATTATTCAGCAAATTCTTAGTAATTTTTCAGAAAATTCTGAGTAAATTCCCAAAAAATTACAAGATTTATTTTTTTGTGAATTAATCAGTAAATTATGAGTGAATTACTCAAAAAAATGTCAGAAAATTCTATATAAATTCAAAGTAATTTCTTAGTAAATTATTCAGCAAATTACTTCATAAATTCGTAGTAAATTCTCAATAAATTACTCGTTAAGCTTTCAATAAATTCTCTATAAATTACATTGTAAATTGTCTGTAAATTATTTAATAAATTGTAAATAAATTACTCAGAAAATTCTGAGTAAATTCACAAAAAATTACAAGAATTTTTTTTGTGAATTAATCAGTAAATTATGAGTAAATCACTCAAAAAATTGTTAGAAAATTCTATATAAATTCAAAGTAATTTCTTAGTAAATTATTCAGCAAATTACTTCATAAATTCGTAGTAAATTCTCAATAAATTACTCGTTAAGCTTTCAATAAATTCTCTATAAATTACATTGTAAATTGTCTGTAAATTATTTAATAAATTGTAAATAAATTACTCAGAAAATTTTCAATAAATTCTGAGAAAATTCTGTATGAATTCCGAGTAAATTTCTCGGTAAATTCTCAATAAATTCTCTGTAAATTACTCAGTTAATTATCCATAAGTTCTCAAAAAATTCTGAGTCAATTACTTAGTAAATTACTCTGTAAATTCCAAGAAAATAACGCAGTAAATTATCTGTAAATTCTTAGTAAATTATTTAATAAATTCTAAATAAATTACTGAGTAAATTCTCAATAAATTACTCCCTAAATTACAAGTAAATTAATGAGTGAGTTATTCAGTAATTTATCAGTAAATTACTCGATAAATTCTCTGTAAATTACTCAGTAAATTATTGGTAAATTCTCTGTAAATTACTCAGTAAATTACTTCGTAAATTCTCACTAAATTACTCAGGAAATTTCTCATTAAATTACACGTAAAATTCTCTGTAAATTATTCAGCAAATTCTTAGTAATTTATCAGAAAATTCTGAGTAAATTCACAAAAAATTACAAGAATTTTTTTTGTGAATTAATTAGTAAATTATGAGTAAATTACTCAAAAAATTGTCAGAAAATTCTATATAAATTCAAAGTAATTTCTTAGTAAATTATTCAGCAAATTGCTTCATAAATTCGTAGTAAATTCTCAATAAATTACTCGTTAAGCTTTCAATAAATTCTCTATAAATTACATTGTAAATTATCTGTAAATTATTTAATAAATAGTAAATAAATTACTCAGAAAATTTTCAATAAATTATAAGAAAATTCTGAATAAATTCTGAGTAAATTACTCGGTAAATTCTCAATAAATTACTCAGTTAATTATCCATAAGTTCTCAAAAAATTATGAGTCAATTACCTAGTAAATTACTCTGTAAATTCCAAGAAAATAACGCAGTAAATTATCTGTAAATTCTTAGTAAATTATTTAATAAATTCTAAATAAATTACTGAGTAAATTCTCAATAAATTACTCCCTAAATTACAAGTAAATTAATGAGTGAGTTATTCAGTAATTTATCAGTAAATTACTCGATAAATTCTCAATAAATTCTCTGTAAATTACTCAGTTAATTATCCATAAGTTCTCAAAAAATTATGAGTCAATTACTTAGTAAATTACTCTGTAAATTCCAAGAAAATAACGCAGTAAATTATCTGTAAATTCTCAATAAATTACTCCCTAAATTCTCAGTAAATTAATGAGTGAGTTATTCAGTAATTTATCAGTAAATTACTCGATAAATTCTCTGTAAATTACTTAGTAAATTATTGGCAAATTCTCTGTAAATTACTCAGTAAATTACTTCGTAAATTCTCGCTAAATTACTCAGGAAATTTCCCATTAAATTACCCGTAAAATTCTCTATAAATTATTCAGCAAATTCTTAGTAATTTATCAGAAAATTCTGAGTAAATTCCCAAAAAATTACAAGATTTTTTTTTTGTGAATTAATCAATAAATTATGAGTGAATTACTCAAAAAAATGTCAGAAAATTCTATATAAATTCAAAGTAATTTCTTAGTAAATTATTCAGCAAATTACTTCATAAATTCATAGTAAATTCTCAATAAATTACTCGTTAAGCTTTCAATAAATTCTCTATAAATTACATTGTAAATTGTCTGTAAACTATTTAATAAATTGTAAATAAATTACTCAGAAAATTCTGAGTAAATTCACAAAAAATGACAAGAATTTTTTTTGTGAATTAATCAGTAAATTATGAGTAAATCACTCAAAAAATTGTCAGAAAATTCTACATAAATTCAAAGTAATTTCTTAGTAAATTATTCAGCAAATTACTTCATAAATTCGTAGTAAATTCTCAATAAATTACTCGTTAAGCTTTCAATAAATTCTCTATAAATTACATTGTAAATTATCTGTAAATTATTTAATAAATTGTAAATAAATTACTCAGAAAATTTTCAATAAATTCTGAGAAAATTCTGTATGAATTCCGAGTAAATTACTCGGTAAATTCTCAATAAATTCTCTGTAAATTACTCAGTTAATTATCCATAAGTTCTCAAAAAATTCTGAGTCAATTACTTAGTAAATTACTCTGTAAATTCCAAGAAAATAACGCAGTAAATTATCTGTAAATTCTTAGTAAATTATTTAATAAATTCTAAATAAATTACTGAGTAAATTCTCAATAAATTACTCCCTAAATTACAAGTAAATTAATGAGTGAGTTATTCAGTAATTTATCAGTAAATTACTCGATAAATTCTCTGTAAATTACTCAGTAAATTATTGGTAAATTCTCTGTAAATTACTCAGTAAATTACTTCGTAAATTCTCACTAAATTACTCAGGAAATTTCTCATTAAATTACACGTAAAATTCTCTGTAAATTATTCAGCAAATTCTTAGTAATTTATCAGAAAATTCTGAGTAAATTCACAAAAAATTACAAGAATTTTTTTTGTGAATTAATTAGTAAATTATGAGTAAATTACTCAAAAAATTGTCAGAAAATTCTATATAAATTCAAAGTAATTTCTTAGTAAATTATTCAGCAAATTACTTCATAAATTCGTAGTAAATTCTCAATAAATTACTCGTTCAGCTTTCAATAAATTCTCTATAAATTACATTGTAAATTATCTGTAAATTATTTAATAAATAGTAAATAAATTACTCAGAAAATTTTCAATAAATTATAAGAAAATTCTGTATAAATTCTGAGTAAATTACTCGGTAAATTCTCAATAAATTACTCAGTTAATTATCCATAAGTTCTCAAAACATTTTGAGTCAATTACCTAGTAAATTACTCTGTAAATTCCAAGAAAATAACGCAGTAAATTATCTGTAAATTCTTAGTAAATTATTTAATAAATTCTAAATAAATTACTGAGTAAATTCTCAATAAATTACTCCCTAAATTACAAGTAAATTAATGAGTGACTTATTCAGTAATTTATCAGTAAATTACTCGATAAATTCTCTGTAAATTACTCAGTAAATTATTGGTAAATTCTCTGTAAATTACTCAGTAAATTACATCGTAAATTCTCGCTAAATTACTCAGGAAATTTCTCATTAAATTACACGTAAAATTCTCTATAAATTATTCAGCAAATTCTTAGTAATTTATCAGAAAATTCTGAGTAAATTCCCAAAAAATTACAAGATTTTTTTTTTGTGAATTAATCAGTAAATTATGAGTGAATTACTCAAAAAAATGTTAGAAAATTCTATATAAATTCAAAGTAATTTCTTAGTAAATTATTCAGCAAATTACTTCATAAATTCGTAGTAAATTCTCAATAAATTACTCGTTAAGCTTTCAATAAATTCTCTATAAATTACATTGTAAATTATCTGTAAATTATTTAATAAATTGTAAATAAATTACTCAGAAAATTTTCAATAAATTCTAAGAAAATTCTGTATAAATTCCGAGTAAATTACTCGGTAAATTCTCAATAAATTCTCTGTAAATTACTCAGTTAATTATCCATATGTTCTCAAAAAATTATGAGTCAATTACTTAGTAAATTACTCTGTAAATTCCAAGAAAATAACGCAGTAAATTATCTGTAAATTCTTAGTAAATTATTTAATAAATTCTAAATACATTACTGAGTAAATTCTCAATAAACTACTCCCTAAATTCTCAGTAAATTAATGAGTGAGTTATTCAGTAATTTATCAGTAAATTACTCGATAAATTCTCTGTAAATTACTTAGTAAATTATTGGTAAATTCTCTGTAAATTACTCAGTAAATTACTTCGTAAATTTTCGCTAAATTACTTAGGAAATTTCTCATTAAATTACACATAAAATTCTCTATAAATTATTCAGCAAATTCTTAGTAATTTATCAGAAAATTCTGAGTAAATTCCCAAAAAATTAAAAGATTTTTTTTTTTGTGAACTAATCAGTAAATTATGAGTGAATTACTCAAAAAAATGTCAGAAAATTCTATATAAATTCAAAGTAATTTCTTAGTAAATTATTCAGCAAATTACTTCATAAAGTCATAGTAAATTCTCAATAAATTACTCGTTAAGCTTTCAATAAATTCTCTATAAATTACATTGTAAATTGTCTGTAAATTATTTAATAAATTGTAAATAAATTACTCAGAAAATTCTGAGTAAATTCACAAAAAATTACAAGAATTTTTTTTGTGAATTAATCAGTAAATTATGAGTAAATCACTCAAAAAATTGTCAGAAAATTCTACATAAATTCAAAGTAATTTCTTAGTAAATTATTCAGCAAATTACTTCATAAATTCGTAGTAAATTCTCAATAAATTACTCGTTAAGCTTTCAATAAATTCTCTATAAATTACATTGTAAATTATCTGTAAATTATTTAATAAATTGTAAATAAATTACTCATAAAATTTTCAATAAATTCTGAGAAAATTCTGTATGAATTCTGAGTAAATTACTCGGTAAATTCCCAATAAATTCTCTGTAAATTACTCAGTTAATTATCCCTAAGTTCTCAAAAAATTCTGAGTCAATTACTTAGTAAATTACTCTGTAAATTCCAAGAAAATAACGCAGTAAATTATCTGTAAATTCTTAGTAAATTATTTAATAAATTCTAAATAAATTACTGAGTAAATTCTCAATAAATTACTCCCTAAATTACAAGTAAATTAATGAGTGACTTATTCAGTAATTTATCAGTAAATTACTCGATAAATTCTCTGTAAATTACCCAGTAAATTATTGGTAAATTCTCTGTAAATTACTCCGTCAATTACTTCGTAAATTCTCACTAAATTACTCAGGAAATTTCTCATTAAATTACATGTAAAATTCTCTATAAATTATTCAGCAAATTCTTAGTAATTTTTCAGAAAATTCTGAGTAAATTCCCAAAAAATTACAAGATTTTTTTTTTTGTGAATTAATCAGTAAATTATGAGTGAATTACTCAAAAAAATGTCAGAAAATTCTATATAAATTCAAAGTAATTTCTTAGTAAATTATTCAGCAAATTACTTCATAAATTCATAGTAAATTCTCAATAAATTACTCGTTAAGCTTTCAATAAATTCTCTATAAATTACATTGTAAATTGTCTGTAAATTATTTAATAAATTGTAAATAAATTACTCAGAAAATTCTGAGTAAATTCACAAAAAATTACAAGAATTTTTTTTGTGAATTAATCAGTAAATTATGAGTAAATCACTCAAAAAATTGTCAGAAAATTCTATATAAATTCAAAGTAATTTCTTAGTAAATTATTCAGCAAATTACTTCATAAATTCGTAGTAAATTCTCAATAAATTACTCGTTAAGCTTTCAATAAATTCTCTATAAATTACATTGTAAATTGTCTGTAAATTATTTAATAAATTGTAAATAAAGTACTCAGAAAATTTTCAATAAATTATGAGAAAATTCTGTATGAATTCCGATTAAATTACTCGGTAAATTCTCAATAAATTCTCTGTAAATTACTCAGTTAATTATCCATAAGTTCTCAAAAAATTCTGAGTCAATTACTTAGTAAATTACTCTGTAAATTCCAAGAAAATAACGCAGTAAATTATCTGTAAATTCTTAGTAAATTATTTAATAAATTCTAAATAAATTACTGAGTAAATTCTCAATAAATTACTCCCCAAATTACAAGTAAATTAATGAGTTAGTTATTCAGTAATTTATCAGTAAATTACTCGATAAATTCTCTGTAAATTACTCAGTAAATTATTGGTAAATTCTCTGTAAATTACTCAGTAAATTACTTCGTAAATTCTCACTAAATTACTCAGGAAATTTCTCATTAAATTACACGTAAAATTCTCTGTAAATTATTCAGCAAATTTTTAGTAATTTATCAGAAAATTCTGAGTAAATTCACAAAAAATTACAAGAATTTTTTTTGTGAATTAATTAGTAAATTATGAGTAAATTACTGAAAAAATTGTCAGAAAATTCTATATAAATTCAAAGTAATTTCTTAGTAAATTATTCAGCAAATTACTTCATAAATTCGTAGTAAATTCTCAATAAATTACTCGTTAAGCTTTCAATAAATTCTCTATAAATTACATTGTAAATTATCTGTAAATGATTTAATAAATTGTAAATAAATTACTCAGAAAATTTTCAATAAATTCTAAGAAAATTCTGTATGAATTCCGAGTAAATTACTCGGTAAATTCTCAATAAATTCTCTGTAAATTACTCAGTTAATTATCCATAAGTTCTCAAAAAATTCTTAGTCAATTACTTAGAAAATTACTCTGTAAATTCCAAGAAAATAACGCAGTAAATTATCTGTAAATTCTTAGTAAATTATTTAATAAATTCTAAATAAATTACTAAGTAAATTCTCAATAAATTACTCCCTAAATTCTCAGTAAATTACAAGTAAATTAATGAGTGAGTTATTCAGTAATTTATCAGTAAATTATTCGATAAATTCTATTTAATTACTCAGTAAATTATTGGTAAATTCTCGGTAAATTACTCAGTAAATTACTTCATAAATTCTCACTCAATTACTCAGGAAATTTCTCATTAAATTACACGTAAAATTCTCTGTAAATTATTCACGAAATTCTTAGTAATTTATAAGAAAATTTTGAGTAAATTCCCAAAAAAGTACCAGAATTTTTTTTGTGAATTAATCAGTAAATTATGAGTAAATCACTCAAAAAATTGTCAGAAAATTCTATATAAATTCAAAATAATTTCTTACTAAATTATTCAGCAAATTACTTCATAAATTCGTAGTAAATTCGCAATAAATTACTCGTTAAGCTTTCAATAAATTCTCTATAAATTACATTGTAAATTCTCTGTAAATTATTTAATAAATAGTAAATAAATTACTCAGAATGTTTTCAATAAATTCTAAGAAAATTCCGTATAAATTCTGAGTAAATTACTCGGTAAATTCTCAATAAATTCTCTGTAAATTACTCAGTTAATTATCCATAAGTTCTCAAAAAATTCTGAGTCAATTACTTAGTAAATTACTCTGTAAATTCCAAGAAAATAACGCAGTAAATTATCTGTAAATTCTTAGCAAATTATTTAATAAATTCTAAATAAATTACTGAGTAAATTCTCAATAAATTACTCCCCAAATTACAAGTAAATTAATGAGTTAGTTATTCAGTAATTTATCAGTAAATTACTCGATAAATTCTCTGTAAATTACTCAGTAAATTATTGGTAAATTCTCTGTAAATTACTCAGTAAATTACTTCGTAAATTCTCACTAAATTACTCAGGAAATTTCTCATTAAATTACACGTAAAATTCTCTGTAAATTATTCAGCAAATTTTTAGTAATTTATCAGAAAATTCTGAGTAAATTCACAAAAAATTACAAGAATTTTTTTTGTGAATTAATTAGTAAATTATGAGTAAATTACTGAAAAAATTGTCAGAAAATTCTATATAAATTCAAAGTAATTTCTTAGTAAATTATTCAGCAAATTACTTCATAAATTCGTAGTAAATTCTCAATAAATTACTCGTTAAGCTTTCAATAAATTCTCTATAAATTACATTGTAAATTATCTGTAAATGATTTAATAAATTGTAAATAAATTACTCAGAAAATTTTCAATAAATTCTAAGAAAATTCTGTATGAATTCCGAGTAAATTACTCGGTAAATTCTCAATAAATTCTCTGTAAATTACTCAGTTAATTATCCATAAGTTCTCAAAAAATTCTTAGTCAATTACTTAGAAAATTACTCTGTAAATTCCAAGAAAATAACGCAGTAAATTATCTGTAAATTCTTAGTAAATTATTTAATAAATTCTAAATAAATTACTAAGTAAATTCTCAATAAATTACTCCCTAAATTCTCAGTAAATTACAAGTAAATTAATGAGTGAGTTATTCAGTAATTTATCAGTAAATTATTCGATAAATTCTATTTAATTACTCAGTAAATTATTGGTAAATTCTCGGTAAATTACTCAGTAAATTACTTCATAAATTCTCACTCAATTACTCAGGAAATTTCTCATTAAATTACACGTAAAATTCTCTGTAAATTATTCACCAAATTCTTAGTAATTTATAAGAAAATTTTGAGTAAATTCCCAAAAAAGTACCAGAATTTTTTTTGTGAATTAATCAGTAAATTATGAGTAAATTACTCTAAAAATTGTAAGAAAATTCAATATAAATTCAAAGTAATTTCTTAGTAAATTATTCAGCAAATTACTTCATAAATTCGTAGTAAATTGTCAATAAATTACTCGTTAAGCTTTCAATAAATTCTCTATAAATTACATTGTAAATTATCTGTATATTACTTAATAAATTGTAAATAAATTACTCAGAAAATTTTCAATAAATTCTAAGAAAATTCCGTATAAATTTTGAGTAAATTACTCGGTAAATTCTCAATAAATTCTCAGTAAATTACTCAGTTAATTATCCATAAGTTCTCAAAAAATTCTGAGTCAATTACTTAGTAAATTACTCTGTAAATTCCAAGAAAATAACGCAGTAAATTATCTGTAAATTGTTAGTAAATTATTTAATAAATTCTAAATAAATTACTGAGTAAATTCTCCATAAATTACTCCCAAAATTACAAGTAAATTAATGAGTGAGTTATTCAGTAATTTATCAGTAAATTACTCGATAAATTCTCTGTAAATTACTCAGTAAATTATTGGTAAATTCTCTGTAAATTACTCAGTAAATTACTTCGTAAATTCTCACTAAATTACACGTAAAATTCTCTATAAATTATTCAGCAAATTCTTAGTAATTTATCAGAAAATTCTGAGTAAATTCACAAAAAATTACAAGAATTTTTTTTTGTGAATTAATCAGTAAATTATGAGTAAATCACTCAAAAAATTGTCAGAAAATTCTATATAAATTCAAAGTAATTTCTTACTAAATTATTCAGCAAATTACTTCATAAATTCGTAGTAAATTCTCAATAAATTACTCGTTAAGCTTTCAATAAAGTCTCCATAAATTACATTGTAAATTCTCTGTAAATTATTTAATAAATAGTAAATAAATTACTCAGAATATTTTCAATAAATTCTAAGAAAATTCCGTATAAATTCTGAGTAAATTACTCGGTAAATTCTCAATAAATTCTCTGTAAATTACTCAGTTAATTATCCATAAGTTCTCAAAAAATTCTGAGTCAATTACTTAGTAAATTACTCTGTAAATTCCAAGAAAATAACGCAGTAAATTATCTGTAAATTCTTAGTAAATTATTTAATAAATTCTAAATAAATAACTGAGTAAATTCTCAATAAATTACTCCCTAAATTACAAGTAAATTAATGAGTGAGTTCTTCAGTGATTTATCAGTAAATTACTCGATAAATTCTCTGTAAATTACTCAGTTATTTATTGGCAAATTCTCACTAAATTACTCAGGAAATTTCTCATTAAATTACACGTAAAATTCTCTGTACATTATTCAGCAAATTCTTAGTAATTTATCAGAAAATTCTGAGTAAATTCACAAAAAATTCCAAGAATTTTTTTTGTGACATAATCAGTAAATTATGAGTAAATTACTCAAAAAATTGTCAGAAAATTCTATATAAATTCAAAGTAATTTCGTAGTAAATTGTTCAGCAAATTACTTCATAAATTCGTAGTAAATTCCCAATAAATTACTTGTTAAGCTTTCAATAAATTCTCTATAAATTACATTGTAAATTATCTGTAAATTATTTAATAAATTGTAAATAAATTACTCAGAAAATTTTCAATAAATTCTAAGAAAATTCTGTATAAATTCCGAGTAAATTACTCGGTAAATTCTCAATAAATTCTCTGTAAATTACTCAGTTAATTATACATAAGTTCTCAAAAAATTCTGAGTCAATTACTCTGTAAATTACAAGAAAATAACGCAGTAAATTATCTGTAAATTCTTAGTAAATTATTTAATAAATTCTAAATAAATTACTGAGTAAATTCTCAATAAATTACTCCCTAAATTCTCAGTAAATTAATGAGTGAGTTAATCAGTAATTTATCAGTAAATTACTCGATAAATTCTCTGTAAATTACTCAGTAAATTACTTCGTAAATTCTCACTAAATTACTCAGGAAATTTCTCATTAAATTACACGTAAAATTCTCTATAAATTATTCAGCAAATTCTTAGTAATTTATCAGAAAATTCTGACTAAATTCCCAAAAAATTACAAGAATTTTTTTTGTGAATTAATCAGTAAATTGTGAGTAAATTACTCAAAAAATGTCAGAAAATTCTATATAAATTCAAAGTAATTTCTTACTCAATTAATCAGCAAATTACTTCATAAATTCGTAGTAAATTCTCAATAAATTACTCGTTAAGCTTTCAACAAATTCTCTACAAATTACATTGTAAATTATCTGTAAATTATTTAATAAATTGTAAATAAATTACTCAGAAAATTTTCAATAAATTCTAAAAAAATTCTATATAAATTCCGAGTAAATTGCTCGGTAAATTCTCAATAAATTTTCTGTAAATTACTCAGTTAATTATCCATAAGTTCTCAAAAAATTCTGAGCCAATTACTTAGTAAATTACTCTGTAAATTCCAAGAAAATAACGCAGTAAATTATCTATAAATTCTTAGTAAATTATTTAATAAATTCTAAATAAATAACTGAGTAAATTCTCAATAAATTACTCCCTAAATTACAAGTAAATTAATGAGTGAGTTATTCAGTAATTTATCAGTAAATTACTCGATAAATTCTCTGTAAATTACTCAGTTAATTATTGGCAAATTCTCACTAAATTACTCAGGAAATTTCTCATTAAATTACACGTAAAATTCTCTATAAATTATTCAGCAAATTCTTAGTAATTTATCAGAAAATTCTGAGTAAATTCACAAAAAATTCCAAGAATTTTTTTTGTGACATAATCAGTAAATTATGAGTAAATTACTCAAAAAATTGTCAGAAAATTCTATATAAATTCAAAGTAATTTCGTAGTAAATTGTTCAGCAAATTACTTCATAAATTCGTAGTAAATTCCCAATAAATTACTCGTTAAGCTTTCAATAAATTCTCTATAAATTACATTGTAAATTATCTGTAAATTATTTAATAAATTGTAAATAAATTACTCAGAAAATTTTCAATAAATTCTAAGAAAATTCTGTATAAATTCCGAGTAAATTACTCGGTAAATTCTCTGTAAATTACTCAGTTAATTATACATAAGTTCTCAAAAAATTCTGAGTCAATTACTCTGTAAATTACAAGAAAATAACGCAGTAAATTATCTGTAAATTCTTAGTAAATTATTTAATAAATTCTAAATAAATTACTGAGTAAATTCTCAATAAATTACTCCCTAAATTCTCAGTAAATTAATGAGTGAGTTAATCAGTAATTTATCAGTAAATTACTCGATAAATTCTCTGTAAATTACTCAGTAAATTATTGGTAAATTCTCTGTAAATTACTCAGTAAATTACTTCGTAAATTCTCACTAAATTACTCAGGAAATTTCTCATTAAATTACACGTAAAATTCTCTATAAATTATTCAGCAAATTCTTAGTAATTTATCAGAAAATTCTGAGTAAATTCCCAAAAAATTACAAGAATTTTTTTTGTGAATTAATCAGTAAATTGTGAGTAAATTACTCAAAAAATGTCAGAAAATTCTATATAAATTCAAAGTAATTTCTTAGTCAATTAATCAGCAAATTACTTCATAAATTCGTAGTAAATTCTCAATAAATTACTCGTTAAGCTTTCAACAAATTCTCTACAAATTACATTGTAAATTATCTGTAAATTATTTAATAAATTGTAAATAAATTACTCAGAAAATTTTCAATAAATTCTAAAAAAATTCTATATAAATTCCGAGTAAATTGCTCGGTAAATTCTCAATAAATTCTCTGTAAATTACTCAGTTAATTATCCATAAGTTCTCAAAAAATTCTGAGCCAATTACTTAGTAAATTACTCTGTAAATTCCAAGAAAATAACGCAGTAAATTATCTGTAAATTCTTAGTAAATTATTTAATAAATTCTAAATAAATAACTGAGTAAATTCTCAATAAATTACTTCCTAAATTACAAGTAAATTAATGAGTGAGTTATTCAGTAATTTATCAGTAAATTACTCGACAAATTCTCTGTAAATTTCTCAGTTAATTATTGGCAAATTCTCACTAAATTACTCAGGAAATTTCTCATTAAATTACACGTAAAATTCTCTATAAATTATTCAGCAAATTCTTAGTAATTTATCAGAAAATTCTGAGTAAATTCACAAAAAATTCCAAGAATTTTTTTTGTGACATAATCAGTAAATTATGAGTAAATTACTCAAAAAATTGTCAGAAAATTCTATATAAATTCAAAGTAATTTCGTAGTAAATTGTTCAGCAAATTACTTCATAAATTCGTAGTAAATTCCCAATAAATTACTCGTTAAGCTTTCAATAAATTCTCTATAAATTACATTGTAAATTATCTATAAATTATTTAATAAATTGTAAATAAATTACTCAGAAAATTTTCAATAAATTCTAAGAAAATTCTGTATAAATTCCGAGTAAATTACTCGGTAAATTCTCAATAAATTCTCTGTAAATTACTCAGTTAATTATACATAAGTTCTCAAAAAATTCTGAGTCAATTACTCTGTAAATTACAAGAAAATAACGCAGTAAATTATCTGTAAATTCTTAGTAAATTATTTAATAAATTCTAAATAAATTATTGAGTAAATTCTCAATAAATTACTCCCTAAATTCTCAGTAAATTAATGAGTGAGTTAATCAGTAATTTATCAGTAAATTACTCGATAAATTCTCTGTAAATTACTCAGTAAATTATTGGTAAATTCTCTGTAAATTACTCAGTAAATTACTTCGTAAATTCTCACTAAATTACTCAGGAAATTTCTCATTAAATTACACGTAAAATTCTCTATAAATTATTCAGCAAATTCTTAGTAATTTATCAGAAAATTCTGAGTAAATTCACAAAAAATTCCAAGAATTTTTTTTGTGACATAATCAGTAAATTATGAGTAAATTACTCAAAAAATTGTCAGAAAATTCTATATAAATTCAAAGTAATTTCGTAGTAAATTGTTCAGCAAATTACTTCATAAATTCGTAGTAAATTCCCAATAAATTACTCGTTAAGCTTTCAATAAATTCTCTATAAATTACATTGTAAATTATCTGTAAATTATTTAATAAATTGTAAATAAATTACTCAGAAAATTTTCAATAAATTCTAAGAAAATTCTGTATAAATTCCGAGTAAATTACTCGGTAAATTCTCAATAAATTCTCTGTAAATTACTCAGTTAATTATACATAAGTTCTCAAAAAATTCTGAGTCAATTACTCTGTAAATTACAAGAAAATAACGCAGTAAATTATCTGTAAATTCTTAGTAAATTATTTAATAAATTCTAAATAAATTACTGAGTAAATTCTCAATAAATTACTCCCTAAATTCTCAGTAAATTAATGAGTGAGTTAATCAGTAATTTATCAGTAAATTACTCGATAAATTCTCTGTAAATTACTCAGTAAATTATTGGTAAATTCTCTGTAAATTACTCAGTAAATTACTTCGTAAATTCTCACTAAATTACTCAGGAAATTTCTCATTAAATTACACGTAAAATTCTCTATAAATTATTCAGCAAATTCTTAGTAATTTATCAGAAAATTCTGAGTAAATTCACAAAAAATTCCAAGAATTTTTTTTGTGACATAATCAGTAAATTATGAGTAAATTACTCAAAAAATTGTCAGAAAATTCTATATAAATTCAAAGTAATTTCGTAGTAAATTGTTCAGCAAATTACTTCATAAATTCGTAGTAAATTCCCAATAAATTACTCGTTAAGCTTTCAATAAATTCTCTATAAATTACATTGTAAATTATCTGTAAATTATTTAATAAATTGTAAATAAATTACTCAGAAAATTTTCAATAAATTCTAACAAAATTCTGTATAAATTCCGAGTAAATTACTCGGTAAATTCTCAATAAATTCTCTGTAAATTACTCAGTTAATTATACATAAGTTCTCAAAAAATTCTGAGTCAATTACTCTGTAAATTACAAGAAAATAACGCAGTAAATTATCTGTAAATTCTTAGTAAATTATTTAATAAATTCTAAATAAATTACTGAGTAAATTCTCAATAAATTACTCCCTAAATTCTCAGTAAATTAATGAGTGAGTTAATCAGTAATTTATCAGTAAATTACTCGATAAATTCTCTGTAAATTACTCAGTAAATTATTGGTAAATTCTCTGTAAATTACTCAGTAAATTACTTCGTAAATTCTCACTAAATTACTCAGGAAATTTCTCATTAAATTACACGTAAAATTCTCTATAAATTATTCAGCAAATTCTTAGTAATTTATCAGAAAATTCTGAGTAAATTCACAAAAAATTCCAAGAATTTTTTTTGTGACATAATCAGTAAATTATGAGTAAATTACTCAAAAAATTGTCAGAAAATTCTATATAAATTCAAAGTAATTTCGTAGTAAATTGTTCAGCAAATTACTTCATAAATTCGTAGTAAATTCCCAATAAATTACTCGTTAAGCTTTCAATAAATTCTCTATAAATTACATTGTAAATTATCTGTAAATTATTTAATAAATTGTAAATAAATTACTCAGAAAATTTTCAATAAATTCTAAGAAAATTCTGTATAAATTCCGAGTAAATTACTCGGTAAATTCTCAATAAATTCTCTGTAAATTACTCAGTTAATTATACATAAGTTCTCAAAAAATTCTGAGTCAATTACTCTGTAAATTACAAGAAAATAACGCAGTAAATTATCTGTAAATTCTTAGTAAATTATTTAATAAATTCTAAATAAATTACTGAGTAAATTCTCAATAAATTACTCCCTAAATTCTCAGTAAATTAATGAGTGAGTTAATCAGTAATTTATCAGTAAATTACTCGATAAATTCTCTGTAAATTACTCAGTAAATTATTGGTAAATTCTCTGTAAATTACTCAGTAAATTACTTCGTAAATTCTCACTAAATTACTCAGGAAATTTCTCATTAAATTACACGTAAAATTCTCTATAAATTATTCAGCAAATTCTTAGTAATTTATCAGAAAATTCTGAGTAAATTCACAAAAAATTCCAAGAATTTTTTTTGTGACATAATCAGTAAATTATGAGTAAATTACTCAAAAAATTGTCAGAAAATTCTATATAAATTCAAAGTAATTTCGTAGTAAATTGTTCAGCAAATTACTTCATAAATTCGTAGTAAATTCCCAATAAATTACTCGTTAAGCTTTCAATAAATTCTCTATAAATTACATTGTAAATTATCTGTAAATTATTTAATAAATTGTAAATAAATTACTCAGAAAATTTTCAATAAATTCTAACAAAATTCTGTATAAATTCCGAGTAAATTACTCGGTAAATTCTCAATAAATTCTCTGTAAATTACTCAGTTAATTATACATAAGTTCTCAAAAAATTCTGAGTCAATTACTCTGTAAATTACAAGAAAATAACGCAGTAAATTATCTGTAAATTCTTAGTAAATTATTTAATAAATTCTAAATAAATTACTGAGTAAATTCTCAATAAATTACTCCCTAAATTCTCAGTAAATTAATGAGTGAGTTAATCAGTAATTTATCAGTAAATTACTCGATAAATTCTCTGTAAATTACTCAGTAAATTATTGGTAAATTCTCTGTAAATTACTCAGTAAATTACTTCGTAAATTCTCACTAAATTACTCAGGAAATTTCTCATTAAATTACACGTAAAATTCTCTATAAATTATTCAGCAAATTCTTAGTAATTTATCAGAAAATTCTGAGTAAATTCACAAAAAATTCCAAGAATTTTTTTTGTGACATAATCAGTAAATTATGAGTAAATTACTCAAAAAATTGTCAGAAAATTCTATATAAATTCAAAGTAATTTCGTAGTAAATTGTTCAGCAAATTACTTCATAAATTCGTAGTAAATTCCCAATAAATTACTCGTTAAGCTTTCAATAAATTCTCTATAAATTACATTGTAAATTATCTGTAAATTATTTAATAAATTGTAAATAAATTACTCAGAAAATTTTCAATAAATTCTAAGAAAATTCTGTATAAATTCCGAGTAAATTACTCGGTAAATTCTCAATAAATTCTCTGTAAATTACTCAGTTAATTATACATAAGTTCTCAAAAAATTCTGAGTCAATTACTCTGTAAATTACAAGAAAATAACGCAATAAATTATCTGTAAATTCTTAGTAAATTATTTAATAAATTCTAAATAAATTACTGAGTAAATTCTCAATAAATTACTCCCTAAATTCTCAGTAAATTAATGAGTGAGTTAATCAGTAATTTATCAGTAAATTACTCGATAAATTCTCTGTAAATTACTCAGTAAATTATTGGTAAATTCTCTGTAAATTACTCAGTAAATTACTTCGTAAATTCTCACTAAATTACTCAGGAAATTTCTCATTAAATTACACGTAAAATTCTCTATAAATTATTCAGCAAATTCTTAGTAATTTATCAGAAAATTCTGAGTAAATTCACAAAAAATTCCAAGAATTTTTTTTGTGACATAATCAGTAAATTATGAGTAAATTACTCAAAAAATTGTCAGAAAATTCTATATAAATTCAAAGTAATTTCGTAGTAAATTGTTCAGCAAATTACTTCATAAATTCGTAGTAAATTCCCAATAAATTACTCGTTAAGCTTTCAATAAATTCTCTATAAATTACATTGTAAATTATCTGTAAATTATTTAATAAATTGTAAATAAATTACTCAGAAAATTTTCAATAAATTCTAACAAAATTCTGTATAAATTCCGAGTAAATTACTCGGTAAATTCTCAATAAATTCTCTGTAAATTACTCAGTTAATTATACATAAGTTCTCAAAAAATTCTGAGTCAATTACTCTGTAAATTACAAGAAAATAACGCAGTAAATTATCTGTAAATTCTTAGTAAATTATTTAATAAATTCTAAATAAATTACTGAGTAAATTCTCAATAAATTACTCCCTAAATTCTCAGTAAATTAATGAGTGAGTTAATCAGTAATTTATCAGTAAATTACTCGATAAATTCTCTGTAAATTACTTCGTAAATTCTCACTAAATTACTCAGGAAATTTCTCATTAAATTACACGTAAAATTCTCTATAAATTATTCAGCAAATTCTTAGTAATTTATCAGAAAATTCTAAGTAAATTCCCAAAAACTTACAAGAATTTTTTGTGTGAATTAATCAGTAAATTATGAGTGAATTACTCAAAAAATTGTCAGAAAATTCTATATAAATTCAAAGTAATTTCTTAGTCAATTAATCAGCAAATTACTTCATAAATTCGTAGTAAATTCTCAATAAATTACTCGTTAAGCTTTCAATAAATTCTCTATAAATTACATTGTAAATTATCTGTAAATTATTTAATAAATTGTAAATAAATTACCCAGAAAATTTTCAATAAATTCTAAGAAAATTCTGTATAAATTCCGAGTAAATTGCTCGGCAAATTCTCAATAAATTCTCTGTAAATTACTCAGTTAATTATACATAAGTTCTCAAAAAATTCTGAGTCAATTACTTAGTAAATTACTCTGTAAATTCCAAGAAAATAACGCAGTAAATTATCTGTAAATTCTTAGTAAATTATTTAATAAATTCTAAATAAATTACTGAGTAAATTCTCAATAAATTACTCCCTAAATTCTCAGTAAATTAATGAGTGAGTTATTCAGTAATTTATCAGTAAATTACTCGATAAATTCTCTGTAAATTACTCAGTAAATTATTGGTAAATTCTCTATCAATTACTCAATAAATTACTTCGTAAATTCTCACTAAATTACTCAAGAAATTTCTCATTAAATTACACGTAAAATTCTCTATAAATTATTCAGCAAATTCTTAGTAATTTATCATAAAATTCTGTGTAAATTCCCAAAAAATTACAAGAATTTTTTTTGTGAATTAATCAGTAAATTATGAGTAAGTTACTCAAAAAATTGTCAGAAAATTCTATATAAATTCAAAGTAATTTCTTTGTAAATTATTCAGCAAATTACTTCATAAATTCGTAGTAAATTCTCAATAAATTACTCGTTAAGCTTTCAATAAATTCTCTATAAATTACATTGTAAATTATCTGTAAATTATTTAATAAATTGTAAATCAATTACTCAGAAAATTTTCAATAAATTCTAAGAAAATTCTGTATAAATTCCGAGTAAATTGCTCTGTAAATTCTCAATAAATTCTCTGTAAATTACTCAGTTAATTATCCATAAGTTCTCAAAAAATTCTGAGCCAATTACTTAGTAAATTACTCTGTAAATTCCAAGAAAATAACGCAGTAAATTATCTTTAAATTCTTAGTAAATTATTTAATAAATTCTAAATAAATTACTGAGTAAATTCTCAATAATTTACTCCCTAAATTACAAGTAAATTAATGAGTGAGTTATTCAGTAATTTATCAGTAAATTACTCGATAAATTCTAAGTAAATTACTCAGTTAATTATTGGCAAATTCTCACTAAATTACTCAGGAAATTTCTCATTAAATTACACGTAAAATTCTCTATAAATTATTCAGCAAATTCTTAGTAATTTATCAGAAAATTCTGAGTAAATTCACAAAAAATTCCAAGAATTTTTTTTGTGACTTAATCAGTAAATTATGAGTAAATTACTCAAAAAATTGTCAGAAAATTCTATATAAATTCAAAGTAATTTCGTAGTAAATTGTTCAGCAAATTACTTCATAAATTCATAGTAAATTCTCAATAAATTACTCGTTAAGCTTTCAATAAATTCTCTATAAATTACATTGTAAATTATATGTAAATTATTTAATAAATTGTAAATAAATTACTCAGAAAATTTTCAATAAATTCTAAGAAAATTCTGTATAAATTCCGAGTAAATTACTCGGTAAATTCTCAATAAATTCTCTGTAAATTACTCAGTTAATTATACATAAGTTCTCAAAAAATTCTGAGTCAATTACTTAGTAAATTACTCTGTAAATTCCAAGAAAATAACGCAGTAAATTATCTGTAAATTCTTAGTAAATTATTTAATAAATTCTAAATAAATTACTGAGTAAATTCTCAATAAATTACTCCCTAAATTCTCAGTAAATTAATGAGTGAGTTATTCAGTAATTTATCAGTAAATTACTCGATAAATTCTCTGTAAATTACTCAGTAAATTATTGGTAAATTCTCTGTAAATTACTCAGTAAATTACTTCGTAAATTCTCACTAAATTACTCAGGAAATTTCTCATTAAATTACACGTAAAATTCTCTATAAATTATTCAGCAAATTCTTAGTAATTTATCAGAAAATTCTGAGTAAATTCCCAAAAACTTACTAGAACTTTTTGTGTGAATTAATCAGTAAATTATGAGTGAATTACTCAAAAAATTGTCAGAAAATTCTATATGAATTCAAAGTAATTTCTTAGTCAATTATTCAGCAAATTACTTCATAAATTCGTAGTAAATTCTCAATAAATTACTCGTTAAGCTTTCAATAAATTCTCTATAAATTACATTGTAAATTATCTGTAAATTATTTAATAAATTGTTAATAAATTACCCCGAAAACTTTCAATAAATTCTAAGAAAATTCTGTATAAATTCCGAGTAAATTGCTCGGTAAATTCTCAATAAATTCTCTGTAAATTACTCAGTTAATTATACATAAGTTCTCAAAACATTCTGAGTCAATTACTTAGTAAATTACTGTGTAAATTCCAAGAAAATAACGCAGTAAATTATCTGTAAATTCTTAGTAAACTATTTAATAAATTCTAAATAAATTACTGAGTAAATTCTCAATAAATTACTCCCTAAATTCTCAGTAAATTAATGAGTGAGTTATTCAGTAATTTATCAGTAAATTACTCGATAAATTCTCTGTAAATTACTCAGTAAATTATTGGTAAATTCTCTATAAATTACTCAATAAATTACTTCATAAATTCTCACTAAATTACTCAGGAAATTTCTCATTAAATTACACGTAAAATTCTCTATAAATTATTCAGCAAATTCTTAGTAATTTATAATAAAATTCTGTGTAAATTCCGAAAAAATTACAAGAATTTTTTTTGTGAATTAATCAGTAAATTATGAGTAAGTTACTCAAAAAAATGTCAGAAAATTCTATATAAATTCAAAGTAATTTCTTAGTAAATTATTCAGCAAATTACTTCATAAATTCGTAGTAAATTCTCAATAAATTACTCATTAATCTTTCAATAAATTCACCATAAATTACATTGAAAATTATCTATAAACTATTTAATGAATTGTAAATAAATTACTCAGAAAATTTTCAATAAATTCTAAGAAAATTCTGTATAAAATCCGAGTAAATTACTCGGTAAATTCTCATTAAATTCTCTGTAAATTACTCAGTTAATTATCCATAAGTTCTCAAAAAATTCTGAGTCAATTACTTAGTAAATAACTCTGTAAATTCCAAGAAAATAACGTTGTAAATTATCTGTAAATTCTTAGTAAATTATTTAATATATTCAAAATAAATTACTGAGTAAATTCTCAATAAATTACTCAGTAAATTACTTCGTAAATTCTCACTAAATTACTCAGGAAATTTCTCATTAAATTACACGTAAAATTCTCTATAAATTATTTAGCAAATTCTTAGTAATTTATCAGAAATTTCTGTGTAAATTCCCAAAAAATTACAAGAATTTTTTTTGTGAATTAATCAGTAAATTATGAGTAAATTACTCAAAAAATTGTCAGAAAATTCTATATAAATTCAAAGTAATTTCTTAGTAAATTATTCAGCAAATTACGTCATAAATTCGTAGTAAATTCTCAATAAATTACTCGTTAAGCTTTCAATAAATTCTCTATAAATTACATTGTAAATTATCTGTAAATTATTTAATAAATTGGAAATAAATTACTCAGAAAATGTTCAATAAATTCTAAGAAAATTCTGTATAAATTCCAAGTAAATTACTCGGTAAATTCTCAATAAATTCTCTGTAAATTACTCAGTTAATTATCCATAAGTTCTCATAAAATTCTGAGCCAATTACTTAGTAAATTACTCTGTAAATTCCAAGAAAATAACGCAGTAAATTATCTGTAAATTCTTAGTAAATTATTTAATAAATTCTAAATAAATTACTGAGTAAATTCTCAACAAATTACTCCCTAAATTCCAAGTAAATTAATGAGTGAGTTATTCAGTAATTTATCAGTAAATTACTCGATAAATTCTCTGTAAATTACTCAGTAAATTACTTCGTAAATTCTCACAAAATTACTCAGGAAATTTCTCATTAAATTACACGTAAAATTCTCTATAAATTTTTCAGCAAATTCTTAGTAATTTATCAGAAAATACTGAGTAAATCCACAAAAAATTACAAGAATTTTTTTTGTGACTTAATCAGTAAATTATGAGTAAATTACTCAAAAAATTGTCAGAAAATTCTATATAAATTCAAAGTAATTTCTTAGTAAATTATTCAGCAAATTACTTCATAAATTCGTAGTAAATTCTCAATAAATTCCTCGTTAAGCTTTCAATAAATTCTCTATAAATTACATTGTAAATTATCTGTAAATTATTTAATAAATTGTTAATAAATTACCCAGAAAACTTTCAATAAATTCTAAGAAAATTCTGTATAAATTCCGAGTAAATTGCTCGGTAAATTCTCAATAAATTCTCTGTAAATTACTCAGTTAATTATACATAAGTTCTCAAAAAATTCTGAGTCAATTACTTAGTAAATTACTCTGTAAATTCCAAGAAAATAACGCAGTAAATTATCTGTAAATTCTTAGTAAACTATTTAATAAATTCTAAATAAATTACTGAGTAAATTCTCAATAAATTACTCCCTAAATTCTCAGTAAATTAATGAGTGAGTTATTCAGTAATTTATCAGTAAATTACTCAATAAATTCTCTGTAAATTACTCAGTAAATTATTGGTAAATTCTCTATAAATTACTCAATAAATTACTTCATAAATTCTCACTAAATTACTCAGGAAATTTCTCATTAAATTACACGTAAAATTCTCTATAAATTATTCAGCAAATTCTTAGTAATTTATCATAAAATTCTGTGTAAATTCCGAAAAAATTACAAGAATTTTTTTTGTGAATTAATCAGTAAATTATGAGTAAGTTACTCAAAAAAATGTCAGAAAATTCTATATAAATTCAAAGTAATTTCTTAGTAAATTATTCAGCAAATTACTTCATAAATTCGTAGTAAATTCTCAATAAATTACTCATTAATCTTTCAATAAATTCACCATAAATTACATTGAAAATTATCTATAAACTATTTAATGAATTGTAAATAAATTACTCAGAAAATTTTCAATAAATTCTAAGAAAATTCTGTATAAAATCCGAGTAAATTACTCGGTAAATTCTCATTAAATTCTCTGTAAATTACTCAGTTAATTATCCATAAGTTCTCAAAAAATTCTGAGTCAATTACTTAGTAAATTACTCTGTAAATTCCAAGAAAATAACGTTGTAAATTATCTGTAAATTCTTAGTAAATTATTTAATATATTCTAAATAAATTACTGAGTAAATTCTCAATAAATTACTCCCTAAATTCTCAGTAAATTAATGACTGAGTTATTCAGTAATTTATCAGTAAATTACTCGATAAATTCTCTGTAAATTACTCAGTAAATTATTGGTAAATTCTCTATAAATTACTCAGTAAATTACTTCGTAAATTCTCACTAAATTACTCAGGAAATTTCTCATTAAATTACACGTAAAATTCTCTATAAATTATTCAGCAAATTCTTAGTAATTTATCAGAAATTTCTGTGTAAATTCCCAAAAAATTACAAGAATTTTTTTTGTGAATTAATCAGTAAATTATGAGTAAATTACTCAAAAAATTGTCAGAAAATTCTATATAAATTCAATGTAATTTCTTAGTAAATTATTCAGCAAATTACGTCATAAATTCGTAGTAAATTCTCAATAAATTACTCGTTAAGCTTTCAATAAATTCTCTATAAATTACATTGTAAATTATCTGTAAATTATTTAATAAATTGGAAATAAATTACTCAGAAAATGTTCAATAAATTCTAAGAAAATTCTGTATAAATTCCAAGTAAATTACTCGGTAAATTCTCAATAAATTCTCTGTAAATTACTCAGTTAATTATCCATAAGTTCTCAAAAAATTCTGAGCCAATTACTTAGTAAATTACTCTGTAAATTCCAAGAAAATAACGCAGTAAATTATCTGTAAATTCTTAGTAAATTATTTAATAAATTCTAAATAAATTACTGAGTAAATTCTCAACAAATTACTCCCTAAATTCCAAGTAAATTAATGAGTGAGTTATTCAGTAATTTATCAGTAAATTACTCGATAAATTCTCTGTAAATTACTCAGTAAATTACTTCGTAAATTCTCACAAAATTACTCAGGAAATTTCTCATTAAATTACACGTAAAATTCTCTATAAATTTTTCAGCAAATTCTTAGTAATTTATCAGAAAATACTGAGTAAATTCACAAAAAATTACAAGAATTTTTTTTGTGACTTAATCAGTAAATTATGAGTAAATTACTCAAAAAATTGTCAGAAAATTCTATATAAATTCAAAGTAATTTCTTAGTAAATTATTCAGCAAATTACTTCATAAATTCGTAGTAAATTCTCAATAAATTCCTCGTTAAGCTTTCAATAAATTCTCTATAAATTACATTGTAAATTATCTGTAAATTATTTAATAAATTGTAAATAAATTACTCAGAAAATTTTCAATAAATTCTAAGAAAATTCTGTATAAATTCCGAGTAAATTACTCGGTAAATTCTCAATAAATTTTCTGTAAATTACTCAGTTAATTATCCATAAGTTCTCAAAAAATTCTGAGCCAATTACTTAGTAAATTACTCTGTAAATTCCAAGAAAATAACGCAGTAAGTTATCTGTAAATTCTTAGTAAATTATTTAATAAATTCTAAATAAATTACTGAGTAAATTCTCAATAAATTACTCCCTAAATTCCAAGTAAACTAATGAGTGAGTTATTCAATAATTTATCAGTAAATTACTCGATAAATTCTCTGTAAATTACTCAGTAAATTACTTCGTAAATTCTCACAAAATTACTCAGGAAATTTCTCATTAAATTACACGTAAAATTCTCTATAAATTATTCAGCAAATTCTTAGTAATTTATCAGAAAATACTGAGTAAATTCACAAAAAATTACAAGAATTTTTTTTGTGACTTAATCAGTAAATTATGAGTAAATTACTCAAAAAATTGTCAAAAAATTCTATATAAATTCAAAGTAATTTCTTAGTAAATTGTTCATCAAATTACTTCATAAATTACTCGTTAAGCTTTCAATAAATTCTCTATAAATTACATTGTAAATTATCTGTAAATTATTTAATAAATTGTTAATAAATTACTCAGAAAATTTTCAATAAATTCTAAGAAAATTCTGTATAAATTCCGAGTAAATTGCTCGGTAAATTCTCAATAAATTCTCTGTAAATTACTCAGTTAATTATCCATAAGTTCTCAAAAAATTTTGAGCCAATTACTTAGTAAATTACTCTGTAAATTCCAAGAAAATAACGCAGTAAATTCTTAGTAAATTATTTAATAAATTCTAAATAAATTACTGAGTAAATTCTCAATAAATTACTCCCCAAATTACAAGTAAATTAATGAGTGAGTTATTCAGTAATTTATCAGTAAATTAATCGATAAATTCTCTGTAAATTACTCAGTCAACTATTGGTAAATTCTCAGTTAATTACTTCGTAAATTCTCACTAAATTACTCAGGAAATTTCTCATTAAATTACACATAAAATTCTCTATAAATTATTCAGCAAATTCTTAGTAATTTATCAGAAAATTCTGAGTAAATTCACAAAAAATTACAAGAATTTTTTTTGTGACTTAATCAGTAAATTATGAGTAAATTACTCAAAAAATTGTCAGAAAATTCTATATAAATTCAAAGTAATTTCTTAGTAAATTGTTCAGCAAATTACTTCATAAATTCGTAGTAAATTCCCAATAAATTACTCGTTAAGCTTTCAACAAATTCTCTATAAATCACATTGTAAATTATCTGTAAATTATTTAATAAATTGTAAATAAATTACTCAGAAAATTTTCAATAAATTCTAAGAAAATTCTGTATAAATTCCGAGTAAATTACTCGGTAAATTCTCAATAAATTCTCTGTAAATTACTCAGTTAATTATCCATAAGTTCTCAAAAAATTCTGAGCCAATTACTTAGTAAATTACTCTGTAAATTCCAAGAAAATAACGCAGTAAATTATCTGTAAATTCTTAGTAAATTATTTAATAAATTCTAAATAAATTACTGAGTAAATTCTCAATAAATTACTCCCTAAATTACAAGTAAATTAATGAGTGAGTTATTCAGTAATTTATCAGTAAATTACTCGATAAATTCTCTGTAAATAACTCAGTAAATTATTGGTAAATTCTCTGTAAATTACTCAGTAAATTACTTCGTAAATTCTCACTAAATTACTCAGGAAATTTCTCATTAAATTACACGTAAAATTCTCTATAAATTATTCAGCAAATTCTTAGTAATTTTTCAGAAAATTCTGTGTAAATTCCCAAAAAATTACAAGAATTTTTTTTGTGAATTAATTAGTAAATTATGAGTAAATTACTCAAAAAATTGTCAGAAAATTCTATATAAATTCAACGTAATTTCATAGTAAATTATTCAGCAAATTACTTCATAAATTCGTAGTAAATTCTCAATAAATTACTCGTTAAGCTTTCAATAAATTCTCTATAAATTAGATTGTAAATTATCTGTAAATTATTTAATAAATTGGAAATAAATTACTCAGAAAATTATCAATAAATTCTAAGAAAATTATGTATAAATTCCGAGTAAATTACTCGGTAAATTCTCTATAAATTCTATGTAAATTACTCAGTTAATTATCCATAAGTTCTCTAAAAATTCTAAGCCAATTACTTAGTAAATTACTCTGTAAATTCCAAGAAAATAACGCAGTAAATTATCTGTAAATTCTTAGTAAATTATTTAATAAATTCTAAATAAATTACTGAGTAAATTCTCAATAAATTACTCCCTAAATTACAAGTAAATTAATAAGTGAGTTATTCAGTAATTTATCAGTAAATTAGTCGATAAATTCTCTGTAAATTACTCAGTAAATTATTGGTAAATTTTCTGTAAATTACTCAGTAAATTACTTCGTAAATTCTCACTAAATTACTCAGGAAATTTCTCATTAAATTACACGTAAAATTCTCGATAAATTATTCAGCAAATTCTTAGTAATTTATCATAAAATTCTGAGTAAATTCCCAAAAAATTACAAGAATTTTTTTTCTGAATTAATCAGAAAATTATAAGTAAATTACTTAAAAAATTGTCAGAAAATTTTATATAAATTCAAAGTAATTTCTTAGTAAATTATTCTGCAAATTACTTCATAAATTCGTAGTAAATTCTCAACAAATTACTCGTTAATCTTTCAATAAATTCTCCATAAATTACATTGTAAATTATCTATAAATTATTTAATGAATTGTAAATAAATTACTCAGAAAATTTTCAATAAATTCTAAGAAAATTCTGTATAAATTCCGAGTAAATTACTCGGTAAATTCTCAATAAATTCTCTGTAAATTACTCAGTTAATTATCCATAAGTTCTCAAAAAATTCTGAGCCAATTACTTAGTAAATTACTCTGTAAATTCCAAGAAAATAATGCTGTAAATTATCTGTAAATTCTTAGTAAATTATTTAATAAATTCTAAATAAATTACTGAGTAAATTCTCAATAAATCACTCCCTAAAATCTCAGTAAATTAATGAGTGAGTTATTCAGTAATTTATTAGTAAATTACTCGATAAATTCTCTGTAAATTACTCAGTAAGTTATTGGTAAATTCTCTATAAATTACTCAGTAAATTACTTCTTAAATTCTCACTAAATTACTCAGGAAATTTCTCATTAAATTACACGTAAAATACTCTATAAATTATTCAGCAAATTCTTTGTAATTTATCAGAAAATTCTGTGTAAATTCCCAAAAAATTACAAGAATTTTTTTTGTGAATTAATCCGTAAATTATGAGTAAATTACTCAAAAAATTGTCAGAAAATTCTATATAAATTCAAAGTAATTTCTTACTAAATTATTCAGCAAATTACTTCATAAATTCGTAGTAAATTCTCAATAAATTACTCATTAATCTTTCAATAAATTCTGTATAAATTACATTGTAAATTATCTGTAAATTATTTAATAAATTGTAAATAAATTACTCAGAAAATTTTTAATAAATTCTAAGAAAATTCTATATAAATTCAGAGTAAATTACTCGATAAATTCTCAATAAATTCTCTGTAAATAACTCAGTTAATTATCCATAAGTTCTCAAAAAATTCTGAGCCAATTACTTAGTAAATTACTCTGTAAATTCCAAGAAAATAACGCAGTAAATTATCTGTAAATTCTTAGTAAATTATTTAATATATTCTAAATAAATTACTGAGTAAATTCTCAATAAATTACTCCCTAAATTCTCAGTAAATTAATGAGTGAGTTATTCAGTAATTTATCAATAAATTACTCGATAAATTCTCTGTAAATTACTCAGTAAATTATTGGTAAATTCTCTAGAAATTACTCAGTAAATTACTTCGTAAATTCTCACTAAATTACTCAGGAAATTTCTCATTAAATTACACGTAAAATTCTCTATAAATTATTCAGCAAATTCTTAGTAATTAATCAGAAAATTCTGAGTAAATTCACAAAAAATTCCAAGAATTTTTTTTTGTGACTTAATCAGTAAATTATGAGTAAATTACTCAAAAAATTGTCAGAAAATTCTATATAAATTCAAAGTAATTTCTTAGTAAATTGTTCAGCAAATTACTTCATAAATTCGTAGTAAATTCCCAATAAATTACTCGTTAAGCTTTCAATAAATTCTCTATAAATTACATTGTAAATTATCTGTAAATTATTTAATAAATTGTAAATAAATTACTCAGAAAATTTTCAATAAATTCTAAGAAAATTCTGTATAAATTCCGAGTAAATTACTCGGTAAATTCTCAATAAATTCTCTGTAAATTACTCAGTTAATTATCCATAAGTTATCAAAAAATTCTGAGTCAATTACTTAGTAAATTACTCTGTAAATTCCAAGAAAATAACGCAGTAAATTATATGTAAATTCTTAGTGAATTATTTAATAAATTCTAAATAAATTACTGAGTAAATTCTCAATAAATTACTCCCTGAATTCTCAGTAAATTAATGAGTGAGTTATTCAGTAATTTATCAAAAAATTACTCGATAAATTCTCTGTAAATTACTCAGTAAATTATTGGTAAATTCTCTAGAAATTACTCAGTAAATTCTCACTAAATTACTCAGGAAATTTCCCATTAAATTACACGTAAAATTCTCTATAAATTATTCAGCAAATTCTTAGTAATTTATCAGAAAATTCTGTGTAAATTCCCAAAAAATTACAAGAATTTTTTTTGTGAATTAATCAGTAAATTATGAGTAAAATGCTCAAAAAATTGTCAGAAAATTCTATATAAATTCAAAGTAATTTCTTAGTAAATTATTCAGCAAATTACTTCATAAATTCGTAGTAAATTCTCAATAAATTACTCGTTAAGCTTTTAATAAATTCTCTATAAATTACATTGTAAATTATCTGTAAATTATTTAATAAATTGTAAATAAATTACTCAGAAAATTTTCAATAAATTCTAAGAAAATTCTGTATAAATTCCGAGTAAATTACTCGGTAAATTCTCAATAAATTCTCTGTAAATTACTCAGTTAATTATCCATAAGTTCTCAAAAAATTCTGAGCCAATTACTTAGTAAATTACTCTGTAAATTCCAAGAAAATAACGCAGTAAATTATCTGTAAATTCTTAGTAAATTATTTAATAAATTCTAAATAAATTACTGAGTAAATTCTCAATAAATTACTCCCTAAATTACAAGTAAATTAATGAGTGAGTTATTCAGTAATTTATCAGTAAATTACTCGATAAATTCTCTGTAAATTACTCAGTCAACTATTGGTAAATTCTCTGTAAATTACTCAGTAAATTACTTCGTAAATTCTCACTAAATTACTCAGGAAATTTCTCATTAAATAACACGTAAAATTCTCTATAAATTATTCAGCAAATTCTTAGTAATTTATCATAAAATTCTGAGTAAATTCACAAAAAATTCCAAGAATTTTTTTTTGTGACTTAATCAGTAAATTATGAGTAAATTACTCAAAAAATTGTCAGAAAATTCTATATAAATTCAAAGTAATTTCTTAGTAAATTGTTCAGCAAATTACTTCATAAATTCGTAGTAAATTCCCAATAAATTACTCGTTAAGCTTTCAATAAATTCTCTATAAATTACATTGTAAATTATCTGTAAATTATTTAATAAATTGTAAATAAATTACTCAGAAAATTTTCAATAAATTCTAAGAAAATTCTGTATAAATTCCGAGTAAATTACTCGGTAAATTCTCAATAAATTCTCTGTAAATTACTCAGTTAATTATCCATTAGTTCTCAAAAAATTCTGAGTCAATTACTTAGTAAATTACTCTGTAAATTCCAAGAAAATAACGCAGTAAATTATCTGTAAATTCTTAGTAAATTATTTAATAAATTCTAAATAAATTACTGAGTAAATTCTCAATAAATTACTCCCTAAATTCTCAGTAAATTAATGAGTGAGTTATTCAGTAATTTATCAATAAATTACTCGATAAATTCCCTGTAAATTACTCAGTAAATTATTGGTAAATTCTCTAGAAATTACTCAGTAAATTACTTCGTAAATTCTCACTAAATTACTCAGGAAATTTCTCATTAAATTACACGTAAAATTCTCTATAAATTATTCAGCAAATTCTTAGTAATTTATCAGAAAATTCTGAGTAAATTCACAGAAAATTCCAAGAATTTTTTTTTGTGACTTAATCAGTAAATTATGAGTAAATTACTCAAAAAATTGTCAGAAAATTCTATATAAATTCAAAGTAATTTCTTAGTAAATTGTTCAGCAAATTACTTCATAAATTCGTAGTAAATTCCCAATAAATTACTCGTTAAGCTTTCAATAAATTCTGTATAAATTACGTTGTAAATTATCTGTAAATTATTTAATAAATTGTAAATAAATTACTCAGAAAATTTTCAATAAATTCTAAGAAAATTCTGTATAAATTCCGAGTAAATTACTCGGTAAATTCTCAATAAATTCTCTGTAAATTACTCAGTTAATTATCCATAAGTTCTCAAAAAATTCTGAGCCAATTACTTAGTAAATTACTCTGTAAATTCCAAGAAAATAACGCAGTAAATTATCTGTTAATTCTTATTAAATTATTTAATAAATTCTAAATAAATTACTGAGTAAATTCTCAATAAATTACTCCCTAAATTACAAGTAAATTAATGAGTGAGTTATTCAGTAATTTATCAGTAAATTACTCGATAAATTCTCTGTAAATTACTCAGTCAACTATTGGTAAATTCTCTTTAAATTACTCAGTAAATTACTTCGTAAATTCTCACTAAATTACTCAGGAAATTTCTCATTAAATTACACGTAAAATTCTCTATAAATTATTCAGCAAATTCTTAGTAATTTATCAGAAAATTCTGAGTAAATTCACAAAAAATTCCAAGAATTTTTTTTTGTGACTTAATCAGTAAATTATGAGTAAATTACTCAAAAAATTGTCAGAAAATTCTATATAAATTCAAAGTAATTTCTTAGTAAATTGTTCAGCAAATTACTTCATAAATTCGTAGTAAATTCCCAATAAATTACTCGTTAAGCTTTCAATAAATTCTCTATAAATTAGATTGTAAATTATCTGTAAATTATTTAATAAATTGTAAATAAATTACTCAGAAAATTTTCAATAAATTCTAAGAAAATTCTGTATAAATTCCGAGTAAATTACTCGGTAAATTCTCAATAAATTCTCTGTAAATTACTCAGTTAATTATCCATAAGTTCTCAAAAAATTCTGAGTCAATTACTTAGTAAATTACTCTGTAAATTCCAAGAAAATAACGCAGTAAATTATCTGTAAATTCTTAGTAAATTATTTAATAAATTCTAAATAAATTACTGAGTAAATTCTCAATAAATTACTCCCTAAATTCTCAGTAAATTAATGAGTGAGTTATTCAGTAATTTATCAATAAATTACTCGATAAATTCCCTGTAAATTACTCAGTAAATTATTGGTAAATTCTCTAGAAATTACTCAGTAAATTACTTCGTAAATTCTCACTAAATTACTCAGGAAATTTCTCATTAAATTACACGTAAAATTCTCTATAAATTATTCAGCAAATTCTTAGTAATTTATCAGAAAATTCTGAGTAAATTCACAGAAAATTCCAAGAATTTTTTTTTGTGACTTAATCAGTAAATTATGAGTAAATTACTCAAAAAATTGTCAGAAAATTCTATATAAATTCAAAGTAATTTCTTAGTAAATTGTTCAGCAAATTACTTCATAAATTCGTAGTAAATTCCCAATAAATTACTCGTTAAGCTTTCAATAAATTCTGTATAAATTACGTTGTAAATTATCTGTAAATTATTTAATAAATTGTAAATAAATTACTCAGAAAATTTTCAATAAATTCTAAGAAAATTCTGTATAAATTCCGAGTAAATTACTCGGTAAATTCTCAATAAATTCTCTGTAAATTACTCAGTTAATTATCCATAAGTTCTCAAAAAATTCTTAGCCAATTACTTAGTAAATTACTCTGTAAATTCCAAGAAAATAACGCAGTAAATTATCTGTTAATTCTTAGTGAATTATTTAATAAATTCTAAATAAATTACTGAGTAAATTCTCAATAAATTACTCCCTAAATTACAAGTAAATTAATGAGTGAGTTATTCAGTAATTTATCAGTAAATTACTCGATAAATTCTCTGTAAATTACTCAGTCAACTATTGGTAAATTCTCTTTAAATTACTCAGTAAATTACTTCGTAAATTCTCACTAAATTACTCAGGAAATTTCTCATTAAATTACACGTAAAATTCTCTATAAATTATTCAGCAAATTCTTAGTAATTTATCAGAAAATTCTGAGTAAATTCACAAAAAATTACAAGAATTTTTTTTGTGAATTAATCAGTAAATTATGAGTAAATTACTCAAAAAATTGTCAGAAAATTCTATATAAATTCAAAGTAATTTCTTAGTAAATTGTTCAGCAAATTACTTCATAAATTCGTAGTAAATTCCCAATAAATTACTCGTTAAGCTTTCAATAAATTCTCTATAAATTAGATTGTAAATTATCTGTAAATTATTTAATAAATTGTAAATAAATTACTCAGAAAATTTTCAATAAATTCTAAGAAAATTCTGTATAAATTCCGAGTAAATTACTCGGTAAATTCTCAATAAATTCTCTGTAAATTACTCAGTTAATTATCCATAAGTTCTCAAAAAATTCTGAGTCAATTACTTAGTAAATTACTCTGTAAATTCCAAGAAAATAACGCAGTAAATTATCTGTAAATTCTTAGTAAATTATTTAATAAATTCTAAATAAATTACTGAGTAAATTCTCAATAAATTACTCCCTAAATTCTCAGTAAATTAATGAGTGAGTTATTCAGTAATTTATCAAAAAATTACTCGATAAATTCCCTGTAAATTACTCAGTAAATTATTGGTAAATTCTCTAGAAATTACTCAGTAAATTACTTCGTAAATTCTCACTAAATTACTCAGGAAATTTCTCATTAAATTACACGTAAAATTCTCTATAAATTATTCAGCAAATTCTTAGTAATTTATCAGAAAATTCTGAGTAAATTCACAAAAAATTACAAGAATTTTTTTTGTGAATTAATCAGTAAATTATGAGTAAATTACTCAAAAAATTGTCAGAAAATTCTATATAAATTCAAAGTAATTTCTTAGTAAATTGTTCAGCAAATTACTTCATAAATTCGTAGTAAATTCCCAATAAATTACTCGTTAAGCTTTCAATAAATTCTCTATAAATTACATTGTAAATTATCTGTAAATTATTTAATAAATTGTAAATAAATTACTCAGAAAATTTTCAATAAATTCTAACAAAATTCTGTATAAATTCCGAGTAAATTACTCGGTAAATTCTCAATAAATTCTCTGTAAATTACTCAGTTAATTATCCATAAGTTCTCAAAAAATTCTGAGCCAATTACTTAGTAAATTACTCTGTAAATTCCAAGAAAATAACGCAGTAAATTATCTGTAAATTCTTAGTGAATTATTTAATAAATTCTAAATAAATTACTGAGTAAATTCTCAATAAATTACTCCCTAAATTCTCAGTAAATTAATGAGTGAGTTATTCAGTAATTTATCAAAAAATTACTCGATAAATTCCCTGTAAATTACTCAGTAAATTATTGGTAAATTCTCTAGAAATTACTCAGTAAATTACTTCGTAAATTCTCACTAAATTACTCAGGAAATTTCTCATTAAATTACACGTAAAATTCTCTATAAATTATTCAGCAAATTCTTAGTAATTTATCAGAAAATTCTGAGTAAATTCACAAAAAATTACAAGAATTTTTTTTGTGAATTAATCAGTAAATTATGAGTAAATTACTCAAAAAATTGTCAGAAAATTCTATATAAATTCAAAGTAATTTCTTAGTAAATTGTTCAGCAAATTACTTCATAAATTCGTAGTAAATTCCCAATAAATTACTCGTTAAGCTTTCAATAAATTCTCTATAAATTACATTGTAAATTATCTGTAAATTATTTAATAAATTGTAAATAAATTACTCAGAAAATTTTCAATAAATTCTAAGAAAATTCTGTATAAATTCCGAGTAAATTACTCGGTAAATTCTCAATAAATTCTCTGTAAATTACTCAGTTAATTATACATAAGTTCTCAAAAAATTATGAGCCAATTACTTAGTAAATTACTCTGTAAATTCCAAGAAAATAACGCAGTAAATTATCTGTAAATTCTTAGTAAATTATTTAATAAATTCTAAATAAATTACTGAGTAAATTCTCAATAAATTACTCCCTAAATTACAAGTAAATTAATGAGTGAGTTATTCAGTAATTTATCAGTAAATTACTCGATAAATTCTCTGTAAATTACTCAGTCAACTATTGGTAAATTCTCTGTAAATTACTCAGTAAATTACTTCGTAAATTCTCACTAAATTACTCAGGAAATTTCTCATTAAATTACACGTAAAATTCTCTATAAATTATTCAGCAAATTCTTAGTAATTTATCAGAAAATTCTGAGTAAATTCACAAAAAATTACAAGAATTTTTTTTGTGACTTAATTAGTAAATTATGAGTAAATTACTCAAAAAATTGTCAGAAAATTCTATATAAATTCAAAGTAATTTCTTAGTAAATTGTTCAGCAAATTACTTCATAAATTCGTAGTAAATTCCCAATAAATTACTCGTTAAGCTTTCAATAAATTCTCTATAAATTACATTGTAAATTATCTGTAAATTATTTAATAAATTGTAAATAAATTACTCAGAAAATTTTCAATAAATTCTAAGAAAATTCTGTATAAATTCCGAGTAAATTACTCGGTAAATTCTCAATAAATTCTCTGTAAATTAATCAGTTAATTATCCATAAGTTCTCAAAAAATTCTGAGCCAATTACTTAGTAAATTACTCTGTGAATTCCAAGAAAATAACGCAGTAAATTATCTGTAAATTCTTAGTAAATTATTTAATAAATTCTAAATAAATTACTGAGTAAATTCTCAATAAATTACTCCCTAAATTCTCAGTAAATTAATGAGTGAGTTATTCAGTAATTTATCAATAAATTACTCGATAAATTCTCTGTAAATTACTCAGTAAATTATTGGTAAATTCTCTAGAAATTACTCAGTAAATTACTTCGTAAATTCTCACTAAATTACTCAGGAAATTTCTCATTAAATTACACGTAAAATTCTCTATAAATTATTCAGCAAATTCTTAGTAATTTATCAGAAAATTCTGAGTAAATTCACAGAAAATTCCAAGAATTTTTTTTTGTGACTTAATCAGTAAATTATGAGTAAATTACTCAAAAAATTGTCAGAAAATTCTATATAAATTCAAAGTAATTTCTTAGTAAATTGTTCAGCAAATTACTTCATAAATTCGTAGTAAATTCCCAATAAATTACTCGTTAAGCTTTCAATAAATTCTGTATAAATTACGTTGTAAATTATCTGTAAATTATTTAATAAATTGTAAATAAATTACTCAGAAAATTTTCAATAAATTCTAAGAAAATTCTGTATAAATTCCGAGTAAATTACTCGGTAAATTCTCAATAAATTCTCTGTAAATTACTCAGTTAATTATCCATAAGTTCTCAAAAAATTCTGAGCCAATTACTTAGTAAATTACTCTGTAAATTCCAAGAAAATAACGCAGTAAATTATCTGTTAATTCTTATTAAATTATTTAATAAATTCTAAATAAATTACTGAGTAAATTCTCAATAAATTACTCCCTAAATTACAAGTAAATTAATGAGTGAGTTATTCAGTAATTTATCTGTAAATTACTCGATAAATTCTCTGTAAATTACTCAGTCAACTATTGGTAAATTCTCTTTAAATTACTCAGTAAATTACTTCGTAAATTCTCACTAAATTACTCAGGAAATTTCTCATTAAATTACACGTAAAATTCTCTATAAATTATTCAGCAAATTCTTAGTAATTTATCAGAAAATTCTGAGTAAATTCACAAAAAATTCCAAGAATTTTTTTTGTGACTTAATTAGTAAATTATGAGTAAATTACTCAAAAAATTGTCAGAAAATTCTATATAAATTCAAAGTAATTTCTTAGTAAATTGTTCAGCAAATTACTTCATAAATTCGTAGTAAATTCCCAATAAATTACTCGTTAAGCTTTCAATAAATTCTCTATAAATTAGATTGTAAATTATCTGTAAATTATTTAATAAATTGTAAATAAATTACTCAGAAAATTTTCAATAAATTCTAAGAAAATTCTGTATAAATTCCGAGTAAATTACTCGGTAAATTCTCAATAAATTCTCTGTAAATTACTCAGTTAATTATCCATAAGTTCTCAAAAAATTCTGAGTCAATTACTTAGTAAATTACTCTGTAAATTCCAAGAAAATAACGCAGTAAATTATCTGTAAATTCTTAGTAAATTATTTAATAAATTCTAAATAAATTACTGAGTAAATTCTCAATAAATTACTCCCTAAATTCTCAGTAAATTAATGAGTGAGTTATTCAGTAATTTATCAATAAATTACTCGATAAATTCCCTGTAAATTACTCAGTAAATTATTGGTAAATTCTCTAGAAATTACTCAGTAAATTACTTCGTAAATTCTCACTAAATTACTCAGGAAATTTCTCATTAAATTACACGTAAAATTCTCTATAAATTATTCAGCAAATTCTTAGTAATTTATCAGAAAATTCTGAGTAAATTCACAGAAAATTCCAAGAATTTTTTTTTGTGACTTAATCAGTAAATTATGAGTAAATTACTCAAAAAATTGTCAGAAAATTCTATATAAATTCAAAGTAATTTCTTAGTAAATTGTTCAGCAAATTACTTCATAAATTCGTAGTAAATTCCCAATAAATTACTCGTTAAGCTTTCAATAAATTCTGTATAAATTACGTTGTAAATTATCTGTAAATTATTTAATAAATTGTAAATAAATTACTCAGAAAATTTTCAATAAATTCTAAGAAAATTCTGTATAAATTCCGAGTAAATTACTCGGTAAATTCTCAATAAATTCTCTGTAAATTACTCAGTTAATTATCCATAAGTTCTCAAAAAATTCTGAGCCAATTACTTAGTAAATTACTCTGTAAATTCCAAGAAAATAACGCAGTAAATTATCTGTTAATTCTTATTAAATTATTTAATAAATTCTAAATAAATTACTGAGTAAATTCTCAACAAATTACTCCCTAAATTACAAGTAAATTAATGAGTGAGTTATTCAGTAATTTATCAGTAAATTACTCGATAAATTCTCTGTAAATTACTCAGTCAACTATTGGTAAATTCTCTTTAAATTACTCAGTAAATTACTTCGTAAATTCTCACTAAATTACTCAGGAAATTTCTCATTAAATTACACGTAAAATTCTCTATAAATTATTCAGCAAATTCTTAGTAATTTATCAGAAAATTCTGAGTAAATTCACAGAAAATTCCAAGAATTTTTTTTTGTGACTTAATCAGTAAATTATGAGTAAATTACTCAAAAAATTGTCAGAAAATTCTATATAAATTCAAAGTAATTTCTTAGTAAATTGTTCAGCAAATTACTTCATAAATTCGTAGTAAATTCCCAATAAATTACTCGTTAAGCTTTCAATAAATTCTGTATAAATTACGTTGTAAATTATCTGTAAATTATTTAATAAATTGTAAATAAATTACTCAGAAAATTTTCAATAAATTCTAAGAAAATTCTGTATAAATTCCGAGTAAATTACTCGGTAAATTCTCAATAAATTCTCTGTAAATTACTCAGTTAATTATCCATAAGTTCTCAAAAAATTCTGAGCCAATTACTTAGTAAATTACTCTGTAAATTCCAAGAAAATAACGCAGTAAATTATCTGTTAATTCTTATTAAATTATTTAATAAATTCTAAATAAATTACTGAGTAAATTCTCAACAAATTACTCCCTAAATTACAAGTAAATTAATGAGTGAGTTATTCAGTAATTTATCAGTAAATTACTCGATAAATTCTCTGTAAATTACTCAGTCAACTATTGGTAAATTCTCTTTAAATTACTCAGTAAATTACTTCGTAAATTCTCACTAAATTACTCAGGAAATTTCTCATTAAATTACACGTAAAATTCTCTATAAATTATTCAGCAAATTCTTAGTAATTTATCAGAAAATTCTGAGTAAATTCACAAAAAATTCCAAGAATTTTTTTTTGTGACTTAATCAGTAAATTATGAGTAAATTACTCAAAAAATTGTCAGAAAATTCTATATAAATTCAAAGTAATTTCTTAGTAAATTGTTCAGCAAATTACTTCATAAATTCGTAGTAAATTCCCAATAAATTACTCGTTAAGCTTTCAATAAATTCTCTATAAATTAGATTGTAAATTATCTGTAAATTATTTAATAAATTGTAAATAAATTACTCAGAAAATTTTCAATAAATTCTAAGAAAATTCTGTATAAATTCCGAGTAAATTACTCGGTAAATTCTCAATAAATTCTCTGTAAATTACTCAGTTAATTATCCATAAGTTCTCAAAAAATTCTGAGTCAATTACTTAGTAAATTACTCTGTAAATTCCAAGAAAATAACGCAGTAAATTATCTGTAAATTCTTAGTAAATTATTTAATAAATTCTAAATAAATTACTGAGTAAATTCTCAATAAATTACTCCCTAAATTCTCAGTAAATTAATGAGTGAGTTATTCAGTAATTTATCAAAAAATTACTCGATAAATTCCCTGTAAATTACTCAGTAAATTATTGGTAAATTCTCTAGAAATTACTCAGTAAATTACTTCGTAAATTCTCACTAAATTACTCAGGAAATTTCTCATTAAATTACACGTAAAATTCTCTATAAATTATTCAGCAAATTCTTAGTAATTTATCAGAAAATTCTGAGTAAATTCACAAAAAATTACAAGAATTTTTTTTGTGAATTAATCAGTAAATTATGAGTAAATTACTCAAAAAATTGTCAGAAAATTCTATATAAATTCAAAGTAATTTCTTAGTAAATTGTTCAGCAAATTACTTCATAAATTCGTAGTAAATTCCCAATAAATTACTCGTTAAGCTTTCAATAAATTCTCTATAAATTACATTGTAAATTATCTGTAAATTATTTAATAAATTGTAAATAAATTACTCAGAAAATTTTCAATAAATTCTAACAAAATTCTGTATAAATTCCGAGTAAATTACTCGGTAAATTCTCAATAAATTCTCTGTAAATTACTCAGTTAATTATCCATAAGTTCTCAAAAAATTCTGAGCCAATTACTTAGTAAATTACTCTGTAAATTCCAAGAAAATAACGCAGTAAATTATCTGTAAATTCTTAGTGAATTATTTAATAAATTCTAAATAAATTACTGAGTAAATTCTCAATAAATTACTCCCTAAATTCTCAGTAAATTAATGAGTGAGTTATTCAGTAATTTATCAAAAAATTACTCGAAAAATTCCCTGTAAATTACTCAGTAAATTATTGGTAAATTCTCTAGAAATTACTCAGTAAATTACTTCGTAAATTCTCACTAAATTACTCAGGAAATTTCTCATTAAATTACACGTAAAATTCTCTATAAATTATTCAGCAAATTCTTAGTAATTTATCAGAAAATTCTGAGTAAATTCACAAAAAATTACAAGAATTTTTTTTGTGAATTAATCAGTAAATTATGAGTAAATTACTCAAAAAATTGTCAGAAAATTCTATATAAATTCAAAGTAATTTCTTAGTAAATTGTTCAGCAAATTACTTCATAAATTCGTAGTAAATTCCCAATAAATTACTCGTTAAGCTTTCAATAAATTCTCTATAAATTACATTGTAAATTATCTGTAAATTATTTAATAAATTGTAAATAAATTACTCAGAAAATTTTCAATAAATTCTAAGAAAATTCTGTATAAATTCCGAGTAAATTACTCGGTAAATTCTCAATAAATTCTCTGTAAATTACTCAGTTAATTATACATAAGTTCTCAAAAAATTATGAGCCAATTACTTAGTAAATTACTCTGTAAATTCCAAGAAAATAACGCAGTAAATTATCTGTAAATTCTTAGTAAATTATTTAATAAATTCTAAATAAATTACTGAGTAAATTCTCAATAAATTACTCCCTAAATTACAAGTAAATTAATGAGTGAGTTATTCAGTAATTTATCAGTAAATTACTCGATAAATTCTCTGTAAATTACTCAGTCAACTATTGGTAAATTCTCTGTAAATTACTCAGTAAATTACTTCGTAAATTCTCACTAAATTACTCAGGAAATTTCTCATTAAATTACACGTAAAATTCTCTATAAATTATTCAGCAAATTCTTAGTAATTTATCAGAAAATTCTGAGTAAATTCACAAAAAATTACAAGAATTTTTTTTGTGACTTAATTAGTAAATTATGAGTAAATTACTCAAAAAATTGTCAGAAAATTCTATATAAATTCAAAGTAATTTCTTAGTAAATTGTTCAGCAAATTACTTCATAAATTCGTAGTAAATTCCCAATAAATTACTCGTTAAGCTTTCAATAAATTCTCTATAAATTACATTGTAAATTATCTGTAAATTATTTAATAAATTGTAAATAAATTACTCAGAAAATTTTCAATAAATTCTAAGAAAATTCTGTATAAATTCCGAGTAAATTACTCGGTAAATTCTCAATAAATTCTCTGTAAATTAATCAGTTAATTATCCATAAGTTCTCAAAAAATTCTGAGCCAATTACTTAGTAAATTACTCTGTGAATTCCAAGAAAATAACGCAGTAAATTATCTGTAAATTCTTAGTAAATTATTTAATAAATTCTAAATAAATTACTGAGTAAATTCTCAATAAATTACTCCCTAAATTCTCAGTAAATTAATGAGTGAGTTATTCAGTAATTTATCAATAAATTACTCGATAAATTCTCTGTAAATTACTCAGTAAATTATTGGTAAATTCTCTAGAAATTACTCAGTAAATTACTTCGTAAATTCTCACTAAATTACTCAGGAAATTTCTCATTAAATTACACGTAAAATTCTCTATAAATTATTCAGCAAATTCTTAGTAATTTATCAGAAAATTCTGAGTAAATTCACAAAAAATTACAAGAATTTTTTTTGTGAATTAATCAGTAAATTATGAGTAAATTACTCAAAAAATTGTCAGAAAATTCTATATAAATTCAAAGTAATTTCTTAGTAAATTGTTCAGCAAATTACTTCATAAATTCGTAGTAAATTCCCAATAAATTACTCGTTAAGCTTTCAATAAATTCTCTATAAATTACATTGTAAATTATCTGTAAATTATTTAATAAATTGTAAATAAATTACTCAGAAAATTTTCAATAAATTCTAACAAAATTCTGTATAAATTCCGAGTAAATTACTCGGTAAATTCTCAATAAATTCTCTGTAAATTACTCAGTTAATTATCCATAAGTTCTCAAAAAATTCTGAGCCAATTACTTAGTAAATTACTCTGTAAATTCCAAGAAAATAACGCAGTAAATTATCTGTAAATTCTTAGTGAATTATTTAATAAATTCTAAATAAATTACTGAGTAAATTCTCAATAAATTACTCCCTAAATTCTCAGTAAATTAATGAGTGAGTTATTCAGTAATTTATCAAAAAATTACTCGATAAATTCCCTGTAAATTACTCAGTAAATTATTGGTAAATTCTCTAGAAATTACTTAGTAAATTACTTCGTAAATTCTCACTAAATTACTCAGGAAATTTCTCATTAAATTACACGTAAAATTCTCTATAAATTATTCAGCAAATTCTTAGTAATTTATCAGAAAATTCTGAGTAAATTCACAAAAAATTACAAGAATTTTTTTTGTGAATTAATCAGTAAATTATGAGTAAATTACTCAAAAAATTGTCAGAAAATTCTATATAAATTCAAAGTAATTTCTTAGTAAATTGTTCAGCAAATTACTTCATAAATTCGTAGTAAATTCCCAATAAATTACTCGTTAAGCTTTCAATAAATTCTCTATAAATTACATTGTAAATTATCTATAAATTATTTAATAAATTGTAAATAAATTACTCAGAAAATTTTCAATAAATTCTAAGAAAATTCTGTATAAATTCCGAGTAAATTACTCGGTAAATTCTCAATAAATTCTCTGTAAATTACTCAGTTAATTATCCATAAGTTCTCAAAAAATTCTGAGCCAATTACTTAGTAAATTACTCTGTAAATTCCAAGAAAATAACGCAGTAAATTATATGTTAATTCTTAGTAAATTATTTAATAAATTCTAAATAAATTACTGAGTAAATTCTCAATAAATTACTCCCTAAATTACAAATAAATTAATGAGTGAGTTATTCAGTAATTTATCAGTAAATTACTCAGTAAATTACTTCGTAAATTCTCACTAAATTACTCAAGAAATTTCTCATTAAATTACACGTAAAATTCTCTATAAATTATTCAGCAAATTCTTAGTAATTTATCAGAAAATTCTGAGTAAATTCACAAAAAATTACAATAATTTTTTTTGTGACTTAATTAGTAAATTATGAGTAAATTACTCAAAAAATTGTCAGAAAATTCCATATAAATTCAAAGTAATTTCTTAGTAAATTGTTCAGCAAATTACTTCATAAATTCGTATTAAATTCCCAATAAATTACTCGTTAAGCTTTCAATAAATTCTCTATAAATTACATTGTAAATTATCTGTAAATTATTTAATAAATTGTAAATAAATTACTCAGAAAATTTTCAATAAATTCTAAGAAAATTCTGTATAAATTCCGAGTAAATTACTCGGTAAATTCTCAATAAATTCTCTGTAAATTACTCAGTTAATTATCCATAAGTTCTCAAAAAATTCTGAGCCAATTACTTAGTAAATTACTCTGTAAATTCCAAGAAAATAACGCAGTAAATTATCTGTAAATTCTTAGCAAATTATTTAATAAATTCTAAATAAATTACTGAGTAAATTCTCAATAAATTACTCCCTAAATTCTCAGTAAATTAATGAGTGAGTTATTCAGTAGATTATCAAAAAATTACTCGATAAATTCCCTGTAAATTACTCAGTAAATTATTGGTAAATTCTCTAGAAATTACTCAGTAAATTACTTCGTAAATTCTCCCTAAATTACTCAGGAAATTTCTCATTAAATTACACGTAAAATTCTCTATAAATTATTCAGCAAATTCTTAGTAATTTATCAGAAAATTCTGAGTAAATTCACAAAAAATTACAAAAAATTTTTTTGTGAATTAATCAGTAAATTATGAGTAAATTACTCAAAAAATTGTCAGAAAATTCTATATAAATTCAAAGTAATTTCTTAGTAAATTGTTCAGCAAATTACTTCATAAATTCGTAGTAAATTCCCAATAAATTACTCGTTAAGCTTTCAATAAATTCTCTATAAATTACATTGTAAATTATCTGTAAATTATTTAATAAATTGTAAATAAATTACTCAGAAAATTTTCAATAAATTCTAAGAAAATTCTGTATAAATTCCGAGTAAATTACTCGGTAAATTCTCTATAAATTCTCTGTAAATTACTCAGTTAATTATCCATAAGTTCTCAAAAAATTCTGAGCCAATTACTTAGTAAATTACTCTGTAAATTCCAAGAAAATAACGCAGTAAATTATCTGTAAATTCTTAGTAAATTATTTAATAAATTCTAAATAAATTACTGAGTAAATTCTCAATAAATTACTCCCTAAATTACAAGTAAATTAATGAGTGAGTTATTCAGTAATTTATCAGTAAATTACTCGATAAATTCTCTGTAAATTACTCAGTCAACTATTGGTAAATTCTCTGTAAATTACTCAGTAAATTACTTCGTAAATTCTCACTAAATTACTCAGAAAATTTCTCATTAAATTACACGTAAAATTCTCTATAAATTATTCAGCAAATTCTTAGTAATTTATCAGAAAATTCTGAGTAAATTCACAAAAAATTACAAGAATTTTTTTTGTGACTTAATCAGTAAATTATGAGTAAATTACTCAAAAAATTGAAAGTAATTTCTTAGTAAATTGTTCAGCAAATTACTTCATAAATTCGTAGTAAATTCCCAATAAATTACTCGTTAAGCTTTCAATAAATTCTCTATAAATTACATTGTAAATTATCTGTAAATTATTTAATAAATTGTAAATAAATTACTCAGAAAATTTTCAACAAATTCTAAGAAAATTCTGTATAAATTCCGAGTAAATTACTCGGTAAATTCTCAATAAATTCTCTGTAAATTACTCAGCTAATTATCCATAAGTTCTCAAAAAATTCTGAGCCAATTACTTCGTAAATTACTCTGTAAATTCCAAGAAAATAACGCAGTAAATTATCTGTAAATTCTTAGTAAATTATTTAATAAATTCTAAATAAATTACTGAGTAAATTCTCAATAAATTAGTCCCTAAATTACAAGTAAATTAATGAGTGAGTTATTCAGTAATTTATCAGTAAATTACTCGATAAATTCTCTGTAAATTACTCAGTAAATTACTTCGTAAATTCTCACTAAATTACTCAGGAAATTTCTCACTAAATTACACGTAAAATTCTCTATAAATTATTCAGCAAATTCTTAGTAATTTATCAGAAAATTCTTAGTAAATTCACAAAAAATTACAAGAATTTTTTTTGTGACTTAATCAGTAAATTATGAGTAAATTACTCAAAAAATTGTCAGAAAATTCTATATAAATTGAAAGTAATTTCTTAGTAAATTGTTTAGCAAATTACTTCATAAATTCGTAGTAAATTCCCAATAAATTACTCGTTAAGCTTTCAATAAATTCTCTATAAATTACATTGTAAATTATCTGTAAATTATTTAATAAATTGTGAATAAATTACTCAGAAAATTTTCAATAAATTCTAAGAAAATTCTGTATAAATTCCGAGTAAATTACTCGGTAAATTCTCAATAAATTCTCTGTAAATTACTCAGTTAATTGTCCATAAGTTCTCAAAAAATTCTGAGCCAATTACTTAGTAAATTACTCTGTAAATTCCAAGAAAATTACGCAGTAAATTATCTGTAAATTCTTAGTAAATTATTTAATAAATTCTAAATCAATTACTGAGTAAATTCTCAATAAATTACTCCCTAAATTACAAGTAAATTAATGAGTGAGTTATTCAGTAATTTATCAGTAAATTACCCGATAAATTCTCTGTAAATTACTCAGTAAATTAATGGTAAATTCTCTATAAATTACTCAGTAAATTACTTCGTAAATTCTCACTAAATTACTTAGGAAATTTCTCATTAAATTACACGTAAAATTCTCTATAAATTATTCAGGAAATTCTTAGTAATTTATCAGAAAATTCTGAGTAAATTCACAAAAAATTACAAGAATTTTTTTTGTGACTTAATCAGTAAATTATGAGTAAATTACTCAAAAAATTGTCAGAAAATTCTATTTAAATTGAAAGTAATTTCTTAGTAAATTGTTCAGCAAATTACTTCATAAATTCGTAGTAAATTCTCAATAAATTACTCGTTAAGCTTTCAATAAATTCTCTATAAATTACATTGTAAATTATCTGTAAATTATTTAATAAATTGTAAATAAATTACTCAGAAAATTTTCAATAAATTCTAAGAAAATTCTGTATAAATTCCGAGTAAATTACTCGGTAAATTCTCAATAAATTCTCTGTAAATTACTCAGTTAATTGTCCATAAGTTCTCAAAAAATTCTGAGCCAATTACTTAGTAAATTACTCTGTAAATTCCAAGAAAATTACGCAGTAAATTATCTGTAAATTCTTAGTAAATTATTTAATAAATTCTAAATCAATTACTGAGTAAATTCTCAATAAATTACTCCCTAAATTACAAGTAAATTAATGAGTGAGTTATTCAGTAATTTATCAGTAAATTACCCGATAAATTCTCTGTAAATTACTCAGTAAATTAATGGTAAATTCTCTATAAATTACTCAGTAAATTACTTCGTAAATTCTCACTAAATTACTTAGGAAATTTCTCATTAAATTACACGTAAAATTCTCTATAAATTATTCAGGAAATTCTTAGTAATTTATCAGAAAATTCTGTGTAAATTCCCAAAAAATTACAAGAATTTTTTTTGTGACTTCATCAGTAAATTATGAGTAAATTACTCAAAAAATTGTCAGAAAATTCTATATAAATTGAAAGTAATTTCTTAGTAAATTGTTCAGCAAATTACTTCATAAATTCGTAGTAAATTCCCAATAAATTACTCGTTAAGCTTTCAATAAATTCTCTATAAATTACATTGTAAATTATCTGTAAATTATTTAATAAATTGTAAATAAATTACTCAGAAAATTTTCAATAAATTCTAAGAAAATTCTGTATAAATTCCGAGTAAATTACTCAATAAATTCTCTGTAAATTACTCAGTTAATTATCCATAAGTTCTCAAGAAATTCTGAGCCAATTACTTAGTAAATTACTCTGTAAATTCCAAGAAAATTACGCAGTAAATTATCTGTAAATTCTTAGTAAATTATTTAATAAATTCTAAATCAATTACTGAGTAAATTCTCAATAAATTACTCCCTAAATTACAAGTAAATTAATGAGTGAGTTATTCAGTAATTTATCAGTAAATTACTCGATAAATTCTCTGTAAATTACTTAGTAAATTAATGGTAAATTCTCTATAAATTACTCAGTAAATTACTTCGTAAATTCTCACTAAATTACTTAGGAAACTTCTCATTAAATTACACGTAAAATTCTCTATAAATTATTCAGCAAATTCTTAGTAATTTATCAGAAAATTCTGTGTAAATTCCCAAAAAATTACAAGAATTTTTTTTGTGACTTAATCAGTAAATTATGAGTAAATTACTCAAAAAATTGTCAGAAAATTCTATATAAATTGAATGTAATTTCTTAGTAAATTGTTCAGCAAATTACTTCATAAATTCGTAGTAAATTCCCAATAAATTACTCGTTAAGCTTTCAATAAATTCTCTATAAATTACATTGTAAATTATCTGTAAATTATTTAATAAATTGTAAATAAATTACTCAGAAAATTTTCAATAAATTCTAAGAAAATTCTGTATAAATTCCGAGTAAATTACTCGGTAAATTCTCAATAAATATTCTGTAAATTACTCAGTTAATTATCCATAAGTTCTCAAAAAATTCTGAGCCAATTACTTAGTAAATTACTCTGTAAATTCCAAGAAAATAACGCAGTAAATTATCTGTAAATTCTTAGTAAATTATTTAATAAATTCTAAATAAATTACTGAGTAAATTCTCAATAAATTACTCCCTAAATTACAAGTAAATTAATGAGTGAGTTATTCAGTAATTTATCAGTAAATTACTCGATAAATTCTCTGTAAATTACTCAGTCAACTATTGGTAAATTCTCTGTAAATTACTCAGTAAATTACTTCGTAAATTCTCACTAAATTACTCAGGAAATTTCTCATTAAATTACACGTAAAATTCACTATAAATTATTCAGCAAATTCTTAGTAATTTATCAGAAAATTCTGAGTAAATTCACAAAAAATTACAAGAATTTTTTTTGTGACTTAATCAGTAAATTATGAGTAAATTACTCAAAAAATTGTCAGAAAATTCTATATAAATTGAAAGTAATTTCTTAGTAAATTGTTCAGCAAATTACTTCATAAATCCGTAGTAAATTCTCAATAAATTACTCGTTAATCTTTCAATAAATTCTGTATAAATTACATTGTAAATTATCTGTAAATTATTTAATAAATTGTAAATAAATTACTCAGAAAATTTTCAATAAATTCTAAGAAAATTCTGTATAAATTCCGAGTAAATTACTCGGTAAATTCTCAATAAATTCTCTGTAAATTACTCAGTTAATTATCCATAAGTTCTCAAAAAATTCTGAGCCAATTACTTAGTAAATTACTCTGTAAATTCCAAGAAAATAACGCAGTAAATTATCTGTAAATTCTTAGTAAATTATTTAATAAATTCTAAATAAATTACTGAGTAAATTCTCAATAAATTACTCCCTAAATTACAAGTAAATTAATGAGTGAGTTATTCAGTAATTTATCAGTAAATTACTCGATAAATTCTCTGTAAATTACTCAGTCAACTATTGGTAAATTCTCTGTAAATTACTCAGTAAATTACTTCGTAAATTCTCACTAAATTACTCAGGAAATTTCTCATTAAATTACACGTAAAATTCTCTATAAATTATTCAGCAAATTCTTAGTAATTTATCAGAAAATTCTGAGTAAATTCACAAAAAATTACAAGAATTTTTTTTGTGACTTAATTAGTAAATTATGAGTAAATTACTCAAAAAATTGTCAGAAAATTCTATATAAATTCAAAGTAATTTCTTAGTAAATTGTTCAGCAAATTACTTCATAAATTCGTAGTAAATTCCCAATAAATTACTCGTTAAGCTTTCAATAAATTCTCTATAAATTACATTGTAAATTATCTGTAAATTATTTAATAAATTGTAAATAAATTACTCAGAAAATTTTCAATAAATTCTAAGAAAATTCTGTATAAATTCCGAGTAAATTACTCGGTAAATTCTCAATAAATTCTCTGTAAATTAATCAGTTAATTATCCATAAGTTCTCAAAAAATTCTGAGCCAATTACTTAGTAAATTACTCTGTGAATTCCAAGAAAATAACGCAGTAAATTATCTGTAAATTCTTAGTAAATTATTTAATAAATTCTAAATAAATTACTGAGTAAATTCTCAATAAATTACTCCCTAAATTCTCAGTAAATTAATGAGTGAGTTATTCAGTAATTTATCAATAAATTACTCGATAAATTCTCTGTAAATTACTCAGTAAATTATTGGTAAATTCTCTAGAAATTACTCAGTAAATTACTTCGTAAATTCTCACTAAATTACTCAGGAAATTTCTCATTAAATTACACGTAAAATTCTCTATAAATTATTCAGCAAATTCTTAGTAATTTATCAGAAAATTCTGTGTAAATTCCCAAAAAATTACAAGAATTTTTTTTGTGAATTAATCAGTAAATTATGAGTAAATTACTCAAAAAATTGTCAGAAAATCCTATATAAATTCAAAGTAATTTCTTAGTAAATTATTCAGCAAATTACTTCACAAATTCGTAGTAAATTCTCAATAAATTACTCGTTAATCTTTCAATAAATTCTGTATAAATTACATTGTAAATTATCTGTAAATTATTTAATAAATTGTAAATAAATTACTCAGAAAATTTTCAATGAATTCTAAGAAAATTATGTATAAATTCCGAGTAAATTACTCGGTAAATTCTCAATAAATTCTCTGTAAATTACTCAGTTAATTATCCATATGTTCTCAAAAAATTCTGAGCCAATTACTTAGTAAATTACTCTGTAAATTCCAAGAAAATAACGCAGTAAATTATCTGTAAATTCTTAGTAAATTATTTAATAAATTCTAAATAAATTTCTGAGTAAATTCTCAATAAATTACTCCCTAAATTACAAGTAAATTAATGAGTGAGTTATTCAGTAATTTATCAGTAAATTACTCGATAAATTCTCTGTAAATTACTCAGTAAATTACTTCGTAAATTCTCACTAAATTACTCAGGAAATTTCTCATTAAATTACACGTAAAATTCTCTATAAATTATTCAGGAAATTCTTAGTAATTTATCAGAAAATACTGAGTAAATTCACAAAAAATTACAAGAATTTTTTTTGTGACTTAATCAGTAAATTATGAGTAAATTACTCAAAAAATTGTCAGAAAATTCTATATAAATTCAAAGTAATTTCTTAGTAAATTGTTCAGCAAATTACTTCATAAATTCGTAGTAAATTCTCAATAAATTACTCGTTAAGCTTTCAATAAATTCTCTATAAATTACATTGTAAATTATCTGTAAATTATTTAATAAATTGTAAATAAATTACTCAGAAAATTTTCAATAAATTCTAAGAAAATTCTGTATAAATTCCGAGTAAATTACTCGGTAAATTCTCAATAAATTCTCTGTAAATTACTCAGTTAATTATCCATAAGTTCTCAAAAAATTCTGAGCCAATTACTTAGTAAATTACTCTGTAAATTCCAAGAAAATAACGCAGTAAATTATCTGTAAATTCTTAGTAAATTATTTAATAAATTCTAAATAAATTACTGAGTAAATTCTCAATAAATTACTCCCTAAATTACAAGTAAATTAATGAGTGAGTTATTCAGTAATTTATCAGTAAATTACTCGATAAATTCTCTGTAAATTACTCAGTCAACTATTGGTAAATTCTCTGTAAATTACTCAGTAAATTACTTCGTAAATTCTCACTAAATTACTCAGAAAATTTCTCATTAAATTACACGTAAAATTCTCTATAAATTATTCAGCAAATTCTTAGTAATTTATCAGAAAATTCTGAGTAAATTCACAAAAAAATTACAAGAATTTTTTTTGTGACTTAATCAGTAAATTATGAGTAAATTACTCAAAAAATTGAAAGTAATTTCTTAGTAAATTGTTCAGCAAATTACTTCATAAATTCGTAGTAAATTCCCAATAAATTACTCGTTAAGCTTTCAATAAATTCTGTATAAATTACATTGTAAATTATCTGTAAATTATTTAATAAATTGTAAATAAATTACTCAGAAAATTTTCAATAAATTCTAAGAAAATTCTGTATAAATTCCGAGTAAATTACTCGGTAAATTCTCAATAAATTCTATGTAAATTACTCAGTTAATTATCCATAAGTTCTCAAAACATTCTGAGCCAATTACTTAGTAAATTACTCTGTAAATTCCAAGAAAATAACGCAGTAAATTATCTGTAAATTCTTAGTAAATTATTTAATAAATTCTAAATAAATTACTGAGTAAATTCTCAATAAATTACTCCCTAAATTCTCTGTAAATTAATGAGTGAGTTATTCAGTAATTTATCAATAAATTACTCGATAAATTCTCTGTAAATTACTCAGTAAATTATTGGTAAATTCTCTAGAAATTACTCAGTAAATTACTTCGTAAATTCTCACTAAATTACTCAGGAAATTTCTCATTAAATTACACGTAAAATTCTCTATAAATTATTCAGCAAATTCTTAGTAATTTATCAGAAAATTCTGAGTAAATTCACAAAAAATTCCAAGAATTTTTTTTTGTGACTTAATCAGTAAATTATGAGTAAATTACTCAAAAAATTGTCAGAAAATTCTATATAAATTCAAAGTAATTTCTTAGTAAATTGTTCAGCAAATTACTTCATAAATTCGTAGTAAATTCCCAATAAATTACTCGTTAAGCTTTCAATAAATTCTCTATAAATTAGATTGTAAATTATCTGTAAATTATTTAATAAATTGTAAATAAATTACTCAGAAAATTTTCAATAAATTCTAAGAAAATTCTGTATAAATTCCGAGTAAATTACTCGGTAAATTCTCAATAAATTCTTTGTAAATTACTCAGTTAATTATCCATAAGTTCTCAAAAAATTCTGAGTCAATTACTTAGTAAATTACTCTGTAAATTCCAAGAAAATAACGCAGTAAATTATCTGTAAATTCTTAGTAAATTATTTAATAAATTCTAAATAAATTACTGAGTAAATTCTCAATAAATTACTCCCTAAATTCTCAGTAAATTAATGAGTGAGTTATTCAGTAATTTATCAGTAAATTACTCGATAAATTCTCTGTAAATTACTCAGTAAATTATTGGTAAATTCTCTGTAAATTACTCAGTAAATTACTTCGTAAATTCTCACTAAATTACTCAGGAAATTTCTCATTAAATTACACGTAAAATTCTCTATAAATTATTCAGCAAATTCTTAGTAATTTATCAGAAAATTCTGAGTAAATTCACAAAAAATTACAAGAATTTTTTTGTGACTTAATTAGTAAATTATGAGTAAATTACTCAAAAAATTGTCAGAAAATTCCATATAAATTCAAAGTAATTTCTTAGTAAATTGTTCAGCAAATTACTTCATAAATTCGTCTTAAATTCCCAATAAATTACTCGTTAAGCTTTCAATAAATTCTCTATAAATTACATTGTAAATTATCTGTAAATTATTTAATAAATTGTATATAAATTACTCAGAAAATTTTCAATAAATTATAAGAAAATTCTGTATAAATTCCGAGTAAATTACTCGGTAAATTCTCAATAAATTCTCTGTAAATTACTCAGTTAATTATCCATAAGTTCTCAAAAAATTCTGAGCCAATTACTTAGTAAATTACTCTGTAAATTCCAAGAAAATAACGCAGTAAATTATCTGTAAATTCTTAGTAAATTATTTAATAAATTCTAAATAAATTACTGAGTAAATTCTCAATAAATTACTCCCTAAATTCTCTGTAAATTAATGAGTGAGTTATTCAGTAATTTATCAATAAATTACTCGATAAATTCTCTGTAAATTACTCAGTAAATTATTGGTAAATTCTCTAGAAATTACTCAGTAAATTACTTCGTAAATTCTCACTAAATTACTCAGGAAATTTCTCATTAAATTACACGTAAAATTCTCTATAAATTATTCAGCAAATTCTTAGTAATTTATCAGAAAATTCTGAGTAAATTCACAAAAAATTCCAAGAATTTTTTTTTGTGACTTAATCAGTAAATTATGAGTAAATTACTCAAAAAATTGTCAGAAAATTCTATATAAATTCAAAGTAATTTCTTAGTAAATTGTTCAGCAAATTACTTCATAAATTCGTAGTAAATTCCCAATAAATTACTCGTTAAGCTTTCAATAAATTCTCTATAAATTACATTGTAAATTATCTGTAAATTATTTAATAAATTGTAAATAAATTACTCAGAAAATTTTCAATAAATTCTAAGAAAATTCTGTATAAATTCCGAGTAAATTACTCGGTAAATTCTCAATAAATTCTTTGTAAATTACTCAGTTAATTATCCATAAGTTCTCAAAAAATTCTGAGTCAATTACTTAGTAAATTACTCTGTAAATTCCAAGAAAATAACGCAGTAAATTATCTGTAAATTCTTAGTAAATTATTTAATAAATTCTAAATAAATTACTGAGTAAATTCTCAATAAATTACTCCCTAAATTCTCAGTAAATTAATGAGTGAGTTATTCAGTAATTTATCAATAAATTACTCGATAAATTCCCTGTAAATTACTCAGTAAATTATTGGTAAATTCTCTAGAAATTACTCAGTAAATTACTTCGTAAATTCTCACTAAATTACTCAGGAAATTTCTCATTAAATTACACGTAAAATTCTCTATAAATTATTCAGCAAATTCTTAGTAATTTATCAGAAAATTCTGAGTAAATTCACAAAAAATTACAAGAATTTTTTTTGTGAATTAATCAGTAAATTATGAGTAAATTACTCAAAAAATTGTCAGAAAATTCTATATAAATTCAAAGTAATTTCTTAGTAAATTGTTCAGCAAATTACTTCATAAATTCGTAGTAAATTCCCAATAAATTACTCGTTAAGCTTTCAATAAATTCTCTATAAATTACATTGTAAATTATCTGTAAATTATTTAATAAATTGTAAATAAATTACTCAGAAAATTTTCAATAAATTCTAACAAAATTCTGTATAAATTCCGAGTAAATTACTCGGTAAATTCTCAATAAATTCTCTGTAAATTACTCAGTTAATTATCCATAAGTTCTCAAAAAATTCTGAGCCAATTACTTAGTAAATTACTCTGTAAATTCCAAGAAAATAACGCAGTAAATTATCTGTAAATTCTTAGTGAATTATTTAATAAATTCTAAATAAATTACTGAGTAAATTCTCAATAAATTACTCCCTAAATTCTCAGTAAATTAATGAGTGAGTTATTCAGTAATTTATCAAAAAATTACTCGAAAAATTCCCTGTAAATTACTCAGTAAATTATTGGTAAATTCTCTAGAAATTACTCAGTAAATTACTTCGTAAATTCTCACTAAATTACTCAGGAAATTTCTCATTAAATTACACGTAAAATTCTCTATAAATTATTCAGCAAATTCTTAGTAATTTATCAGAAAATTCTGAGTAAATTCACAAAAAATTACAAGAATTTTATTTGTGAATTAATCAGTAAATTATGAGTAAATTACTCAAAAAATTGTCAGAAAATTCTATATAAATTCAAAGTAATTTCTTAGTAAATTGTTCAGCAAATTACTTCATAAATTCGTAGTAAATTCCCAATAAATTACTCGTTAAGCTTTCAATAAATTTTCTATAAATTACATTGTAAATTATCTGTAAATTATTTAATAAATTGTAAATAAATTACTCAGAAAATTTTCAATAAATTCTAAGAAAATTCTGTATAAATTCCGAGTAAATTACTCGGTAAATTCTCAATAAATTCTCTGTAAATTACTCAGTTAATTATACATAAGTTCTCAAAAAATTATGAGCCAATTACTTAGTAAATTACTCTGTAAATTCCAAGAAAATAACGCAGTAAATTATCTGTAAATTCTTAGTAAATTATTTAATAAATTCTAAATAAATTACTGAGTAAATTCTCAATAAATTACTCCCTAAATTACAAGTAAATTAATGAGTGAGTTATTCAGTAATTTATCAGTAAATTACTCGATAAATTCTCTGTAAATTACTCAGTCAACTATTGGTAAATTCTCTGTAAATTACTCAGTAAATTACTTCGTAAATTCTCACTAAATTACTCAGGAAATTTCTCATTAAATTACACGTAAAATTCTCTATAAATTATTCAGCAAATTCTTAGTAATTTATCAGAAAATTCTGAGTAAATTCACAAAAAATTACAAGAATTTTTTTTGTGACTTAATTAGTAAATTATGAGTAAATTACTCAAAAAATTGTCAGAAAATTCTATATAAATTCAAAGTAATTTCTTAGTAAATTGTTCAGCAAATTACTTCATAAATTCGTAGTAAATTCCCAATAAATTACTCGTTAAGCTTTCAATAAATTCTCTATAAATTACATTGTAAATTATCTGTAAATTATTTAATAAATTGTAAATAAATTACTCAGAAAATTTTCAATAAATTCTAAGAAAATTCTGTATAAATTCCGAGTAAATTACTCGGTAAATTCTCAATAAATTCTCTGTAAATTAATCAGTTAATTATCCATAAGTTCTCAAAAAATTCTGAGCCAATTACTTAGTAAATTACTCTGTGAATTCCAAGAAAATAACGCAGTAAATTATCTGTAAATTCTTAGTGAATTATTTAATAAATTCTAAATAAATTACTGAGTAAATTCTCAATAAATTACTCCCTAAATTCTCAGTAAATTAATGAGTGAGTTATTCAGTAATTTATCAATAAATTACTCGATAAATTCTCTGTAAATTACTCAGTAAATTATTGGTAAATTCTCTAGAAATTACTCAGTAAATTACTTCGTAAATTCTCACTAAATTACTCAGGAAATTTCTCATTAAATTACACGTAAAATTCTCTATAAATTATTCAGCAAATTCTTAGTAATTTATCAGAAAATTCTGAGTAAATTCACAAAAAATTACAAGAATTTTTTTGTGACTTAATCAGTAAATTATGAGTAAATTACTCAAAAAATTGTCAGAAAATTCCATATAAATTCAAAGTAATTTCTTAGTAAATTGTTCAGCAAATTACTTCATAAATTCGTAGTAAATTCCCAATAAATTACTCGTTAAGCTTTCAATAAATTCTCTATAAATTACATTGTAAATTATCTGTAAATTATTTAATAAATTGTAAATAAATTACTCAGAAAATTTTCAATAAATTCTAAGAAAATTCTGTATAAATTCCGAGTAAATTACTTGGTAAATTCTCAATAAATTCTCTGTAAATTACTCAGTTAATTATACATAAGTTCTCAAAAAATTATGAGCCAATTACTTAGTAAATTACTCTGTAAATTCCAAGAAAATAACGCAGTAAATTATCTGTAAATTCTTAGTAAATTATTTAATAAATTCTAAATAAATTACTGAGTAAATTCTCAATAAATTACTCCCTAAATTACAAGTAAATTAATGAGTGAGTTATTCAGTAATTTATCAATAAATTACTCGATAAATTCTCTGTAAATTACTCAGTCAACTATTGGTAAATTCTCTGTAAATTACTCAGTAAATTACTTCGTAAATTCTCACTAAATTACTCAGGAAATTTCTCATTAAATTACACGTAAAATTCTCTATAAATTATTCAGCAAATTCTTAGTAATTTATCAGAAAATTCTGAGTAATTTCCCAAAAAATTACAAGAATTTTTTTTGTAAATTAATCAGTAAATTATGAGTAAATTACTCAAAAAATTGTCAGAAAATTCTATATAAAATCAAAGTAATTTCTTAGTAAATTATTTAGCAAATTACTTCATAAATTCGTAGTAAATTCTTAATAAATTGCTCGTGAAGCTTCCAATAAATTCTCTATAAATTACACTGCAAATTATCTGTAAATTATTTAATAAATAGTAAATAAATTACTCAGAAAATTTTCAATAAATTCTAAGAAAATTCTGTATAAATTCCGAGTAAATTACTCGGTAAATTCTCAATAAATTCTCTGTAAATTACTCAGTTAATTATCCATAACTTCTCAAAAAATTCCGAGTCAATTACTTAGTAAATTACTCTGTAAATTCCAAGAAAATAACGCAGTAAATTATCTGTAAATTCTCAGTAAATTATTTAATAAATTCTAAATAAATTACTGAGTAAATTCTCTATAAATTACTCCCTAAATTACAAGTAAATTAATGAGTGAGTTATTCAGTAATTTATCAGTAAATTACTCGATAAATTCTCTGTAAATTACTCAGTAATTGTCGGCAAATTACTCAGTAAATTACTTCGTAAATTCTCACTAAATTACTTAGGAAATTTCTCAATAAATTACACGTAAAATTCTCTATAAATTATTCACCAAATTCTTAGTAATTTATCAGAAAATTCTGTGTAAATTCCAAAAAAATTACAAGAATTTTTTTTGTGAATTAATCGGTAAATTATGAGTAAATTACTCAAAAAATTGTCAGAAAATTGTATATAAATTCAAAGTAATTTGTTAGTAAATTATTCAGCAAATTACTTCATAAATTCGTAGTAAATTCTCAATAAATTACTCGTTAAGCTTTCAATAAATTCTCTATAAATTACATTGTAAATTATCTGTAAATTATTTAATAAATTGTAAATAAATTACTCAGAAAATTTTCAATAAATTCTAAGAAAATTCTGTATAAATTCCGAGTAAATTACACGGTAAATTCTCAATAAATTCTCTGTAAATTACTCAGTTAATTATCCATAAGTTCTCAAAAAATTCTGAGCCAATTACTTAGTAAATTACTCTGTAAATTCCAAGAAAATAACGCAGTAAATTATCTGTAAATTCTTAGTAAATTATTTAATAAATTCTAAATAAATTACTGAGTAAATTCTCAATAAATTACTCCCTAAATTACAAGTAAATTAATGAGTGAGTTATTTAGTAATTTATCAGTAAATTACTCGATAAATTCTCTGTAAATTACTCAGTTAATTATTGGCAAATTCTCACTAAATTACTCAGGAAATTTCTCATTAAATTACACGTAAAATTCTCTATAAATTATTCAGCAAATTCTTAGTAATTTATCAGAAAATTCTGAGTAAATTCACAAAAAATTACAAGAATTTTTTTTGTGAATTAATCAGTAAATTATGAGTAAATTACTCAAAAAATTGTCAGAAAATTCTATATAAATTCAAAGTAATTTCTTAGTAAATTGTTCAGCAAATTACTTCATAAATTCGTAGTAAATTCCCAATAAATTACTCGTTAAGCTTTCAATAAATTCTCTATAAATTACATTGTAAATTATCTGTAAATTATTTAATAAATTGTAAATAAATTACTCAGAAAATTTTCAATAAATTCTAACAAAATTCTGTATAAATTCCGAGTAAATTACTCGGTAAATTCTCAATAAATTCTCTGTAAATTACTCAGTTAATTATCCATAAGTTCTCAAAAAATTCTGAGCCAATTACTTAGTAAATTACTCTGTAAATTCCAAGAAAATAACGCAGTAAATTATCTGTAAATTCTTAGTGAATTATTTAATAAATTCTAAATAAATTACTGAGTAAATTCTCAATAAATTACTCCCTAAATTCTCAGTAAATTAATGAGTGAGTTATTCAGTAATTTATCAAAAAATTACTCGAAAAATTCCCTGTAAATTACTCAGTAAATTATTGGTAAATTCTCTAGAAATTACTCAGTAAATTACTTCGTAAATTCTCACTAAATTACTCAGGAAATTTCTCATTAAATTACACGTAAAATTCTCTATAAATTATTCAGCAAATTCTTAGTAATTTATCAGAAAATTCTGAGTAAATTCACAAAAAATTACAAGAATTTTATTTGTGAATTAATCAGTAAATTATGAGTAAATTACTCAAAAAATTGTCAGAAAATTCTATATAAATTCAAAGTAATTTCTTAGTAAATTGTTCAGCAAATTACTTCATAAATTCGTAGTAAATTCCCAATAAATTACTCGTTAAGCTTTCAATAAATTTTCTATAAATTACATTGTAAATTATCTGTAAATTATTTAATAAATTGTAAATAAATTACTCAGAAAATTTTCAATAAATTCTAAGAAAATTCTGTATAAATTCCGAGTAAATTACTCGGTAAATTCTCAATAAATTCTCTGTAAATTACTCAGTTAATTATACATAAGTTCTCAAAAAATTATGAGCCAATTACTTAGTAAATTACTCTGTAAATTCCAAGAAAATAACGCAGTAAATTATCTGTAAATTCTTAGTAAATTATTTAATAAATTCTAAATAAATTACTGAGTAAATTCTCAATAAATTACTCCCTAAATTACAAGTAAATTAATGAGTGAGTTATTCAGTAATTTATCAGTAAATTACTCGATAAATTCTCTGTAAATTACTCAGTCAACTATTGGTAAATTCTCTGTAAATTACTCAGTAAATTACTTCGTAAATTCTCACTAAATTACTCAGGAAATTTCTCATTAAATTACACGTAAAATTCTCTATAAATTATTCAGCAAATTCTTAGTAATTTATCAGAAAATTCTGAGTAAATTCACAAAAAATTACAAGAATTTTTTTTGTGACTTAATTAGTAAATTATGAGTAAATTACTCAAAAAATTGTCAGAAAATTCTATATAAATTCAAAGTAATTTCTTAGTAAATTGTTCAGCAAATTACTTCATAAATTCGTAGTAAATTCCCAATAAATTACTCGTTAAGCTTTCAATAAATTCTCTATAAATTACATTGTAAATTATCTGTAAATTATTTAATAAATTGTAAATAAATTACTCAGAAAATTTTCAATAAATTCTAAGAAAATTCTGTATAAATTCCGAGTAAATTACTCGGTAAATTCTCAATAAATTCTCTGTAAATTAATCAGTTAATTATCCATAAGTTCTCAAAAAATTCTGAGCCAATTACTTAGTAAATTACTCTGTGAATTCCAAGAAAATAACGCAGTAAATTATCTGTAAATTCTTAGTGAATTATTTAATAAATTCTAAATAAATTACTGAGTAAATTCTCAATAAATTACTCCCTAAATTCTCAGTAAATTAATGAGTGAGTTATTCAGTAATTTATCAATAAATTACTCGATAAATTCTCTGTAAATTACTCAGTAAATTATTGGTAAATTCTCTAGAAATTACTCAGTAAATTACTTCGTAAATTCTCACTAAATTACTCAGGAAATTTCTCATTAAATTACACGTAAAATTCTCTATAAATTATTCAGCAAATTCTTAGTAATTTATCAGAAAATTCTGAGTAAATTCACAAAAAATTACAAGAATTTTTTTGTGACTTAATCAGTAAATTATGAGTAAATTACTCAAAAAATTGTCAGAAAATTCCATATAAATTCAAAGTAATTTCTTAGTAAATTGTTCAGCAAATTACTTCATAAATTCGTAGTAAATTCCCAATAAATTACTCGTTAAGCTTTCAATAAATTCTCTATAAATTACATTGTAAATTATCTGTAAATTATTTAATAAATTGTAAATAAATTACTCAGAAAATTTTCAATAAATTCTAAGAAAATTCTGTATAAATTCCGAGTAAATTACTTGGTAAATTCTCAATAAATTCTCTGTAAATTACTCAGTTAATTATACATAAGTTCTCAAAAAATTATGAGCCAATTACTTAGTAAATTACTCTGTAAATTCCAAGAAAATAACGCAGTAAATTATCTGTAAATTCTTAGTAAATTATTTAATAAATTCTAAATAAATTACTGAGTAAATTCTCAATAAATTACTCCCTAAATTACAAGTAAATTAATGAGTGAGTTATTCAGTAATTTATCAATAAATTACTCGATAAATTCTCTGTAAATTACTCAGTCAACTATTGGTAAATTCTCTGTAAATTACTCAGTAAATTACTTCGTAAATTCTCACTAAATTACTCAGGAAATTTCTCATTAAATTACACGTAAAATTCTCTATAAATTATTCAGCAAATTCTTAGTAATTTATCAGAAAATTCTGAGTAATTTCCCAAAAAATTACAAGAATTTTTTTTGTAAATTAATCAGTAAATTATGAGTAAATTACTCAAAAAATTGTCAGAAAATTCTATATAAAATCAAAGTAATTTCTTAGTAAATTATTTAGCAAATTACTTCATAAATTCGTAGTAAATTCTTAATAAATTGCTCGTGAAGCTTCCAATAAATTCTCTATAAATTACACTGTAAATTATCTGTAAATTATTTAATAAATAGTAAATAAATTACTCAGAAAATTTTCAATAAATTCTAAGAAAATTCTGTATAAATTCCGAGTAAATTACTCGGTAAATTCTCAATAAATTCTCTGTAAATTACTCAGTTAATTATCCATAACTTCTCAAAAAATTCCGAGTCAATTACTTAGTAAATTACTCTGTAAATTCCAAGAAAATAACGCAGTAAATTATCTGTAAATTCTCAGTAAATTATTTAATAAATTCTAAATAAATTACTGAGTAAATTCTCTATAAATTACTCCCTAAATTACAAGTAAATTAATGAGTGAGTTATTCAGTAATTTATCAGTAAATTACTCGATAAATTCTCTGTAAATTACTCAGTAATTGTCGGCAAATTACTCAGTAAATTACTTCGTAAATTCTCACTAAATTACTTAGGAAATTTCTCATTAAATTACACGTAAAATTCTCTATAAATTATTCACCAAATTCTTAGTAATTTATCAGAAAATTCTGTGTAAATTCCAAAAAAATTACAAGAATTTTTTTTGTGAATTAATCGGTAAATTATGAGTAAATTACTCAAAAAATTGTCAGAAAATTGTATATAAATTCAAAGTAATTTGTTAGTAAATTATTCAGCAAATTACTTCATAAATTCGTAGTAAATTCTCAATAAATTACTCGTTAAGCTTTCAATAAATTCTCTATAAATTACATTGTAAATTATCTGTAAATTATTTAATAAATTGTAAATAAATTACTCAGAAAATTTTCAATAAATTCTAAGAAAATTCTGTATAAATTCCGAGTAAATTACACGGTAAATTCTCAATAAATTCTCTGTAAATTACTCAGTTAATTATCCATAAGTTCTCAAAAAATTCTGAGCCAATTACTTAGTAAATTACTCTGTAAATTCCAAGAAAATAACGCAGTAAATTATCTGTAAATTCTTAGTAAATTATTTAATAAATTCTAAATAAATTACTGAGTAAATTCTCAATAAATTACTCCCTAAATTACAAGTAAATTAATGAGTGAGTTATTTAGTAATTTATCAGTAAATTACTCGATAAATTCTCTGTAAATTACTCAGTTAATTATTGGCAAATTCTCACTAAATTACTCAGGAAATTTCTCATTAAATTACACGTAAAATTCTCTATAAATTATTCAGCAAATTCTTAGTAATTTATCAGAAAATTCTGAGTAAATTCACAAAAAATTCCAAGAATTTTTTTTGTGACTTAATCAGTAAATTATGAGTAAATTATTCAAAAAATTGTCAGAAAATTCTATATAAATTCAAAGTAATTTCGTAGTAAATTGTTCAGCAAATTACTTCATAAATTCGTAGTAAATTCCCAATAAATTACTCGTTAAGCTTTCAATAAATTCTCTATAAATTACATTGTAAATTATCTGTAAATTATTTAATAAATTGTAAATAAATTACTCAGAAAATTTTCAATAAATTCTAAGAAAATTCTATATAAATTCCGAGTAAATTACTCGGAAAATTCTCAATAAATTCTCTGGAAATTACTCAGTTAATTATACATAAGTTCTCAAAAAATTCTGAGTCAATTACTTAGTAAATTACTCTGTAAATTCCAAGAAAATAACGCAGTAAATTATCTGTAAATTCTTAGTAAATTATTTAATAAATTCTAAATAAATTACTGAGTAAATTCTCAATAAATTACTCCCTAAATTCTCAGTAAATTAATGAGTGATTTATTAAGTAATTTATCAGTAAATTACTCGATAAATTCTCTGTAAATTACTCAGTAAATTATTGGTAAATTCTCTATAAATTACTCAGTAAATTACTTCGTAAATTCTCACTAAATTACTCAGGAAATTTCTCATTAAATTACACGTAAAATTCTCTATAAATTATTCAGCAAATTCTTAGTAATTTATCATAAAATTCTGTGTAAATTCCCAAAAAATTACAAGAATTTTTTTTGTAAATTAATCAGTAAATTATGAGTAAGTTACTCAAAAAATTGTCAGAAAATTCTATATAAATTCAAAGTAATTTCTTAGTAAATTATTCAGCAAATTACTTCATAAATTCGTAGTAAATTCTCAATAAATTACTCGTTAAGCTTTCAACAAATTCTCTACAAATTACATTGTAAATTATCTGTAAATTATTTAATAAATTGTAAATAAATTACTCAGAAAATTTTCAATAAATTCTAAAAAAATTCTATATAAATTCCGAGTAAATTGCTCGGTAAATTCTCAATAAATTCTCTGTAAATTACTCAGTTAATTATCCATAAGTTCTCAAAAAATTCTGAGCCAATTACTTAGTAAATTACTGTGTAAATTCCAAGAAAATAACGCAGTAAATTATCTGTAAATTCTTAGTAAATTATTTAATAAATTCTAAATAAATAACTGAGTAAATTCTCAATAAATTACTCCCTAAATTACAAGTAAATTAATGAGTGAGTTATTCAGTGATTTATCAGTAAATTACTCGATAAATTCTCTGTAAATTACTCAGTTATTTATTGGCAAATTCTCACTAAATTACTCAGGAAATTTCTCATTAAATTACACGTAAAATTCTCTATAAATTATTCAGCAAATTCTTAGTAATTTATCAGAAAATTCTGAGTAAATTCACAAAAAATTCCAAGAATTTTTTTTGTGACATAATCAGTAAATTATGAGTAAATTACTCAAAAAATTGTCAGAAAATTCTATATAAATTCAAAGTAATTTCGTAGTAAATTGTTCAGCAAATTACTTCATAAATTCGTAGTAAATTCCCAATAAATTACTTGTTAAGCTTTCAATAAATTCTCTATAAATTACATTGTAAATTATCTGTAAATTATTTAATAAATTGTAAATAAATTACTCAGAAAATTTTCAATAAATTCTAAGAAAATTCTGTATAAATTCCGAGTAAATTACTCGGTAAATTCTCAATAAATTCTCTGTAAATTACTCAGTTAATTATACATAAGTTCTCAAAAAATTCTGAGTCAATTACTCTGTAAATTACAAGAAAATAACGCAGTAAATTATCTGTAAATTCTTAGTAAATTATTTAATAAATTCTAAATAAATTACTGAGTAAATTCTCAATAAATTACTCCCTAAATTCTCAGTAAATTAATGAGTGAGTTAATCAGTAATTTATCAGTAAATTACTCGATAAATTCTCTGTAAATTACTCAGTAAATTATTGGTAAATTCTCTGTAAATTACTCAGTAAATTACTTCGTAAATTCTCACTAAATTACTCAGGAAATTTCTCATTAAATTACACGTAAAATTCTCTATAAATTATTCAGCAAATTCTTAGTAATTTATCAGAAAATTCTGAGTAAATTCACAAAAAATTCCAAGAATTTTTTTTGTGACATAATCAGTAAATTATGAGTAAATTACTCAAAAAATTGTCAGAAAATTCTATATAAATTCAAAGTAATTTCGTAGTAAATTGTTCAGCAAATTACTTCATAAATTCGTAGTAAATTCCCAATAAATTACTCGTTAAGCTTTCAATAAATTCTCTATAAATTACGTTGTAAATTATCTGTAAATTCTTTAATAAATTGTAAATAAATTACTCAGAAAATTTTCAATAAATTCTAAGAAAATTCTGTATAAATTCCGAGTAAATGACTCGGTAAATTCTCAATAAATTCTCTGTAAATTACTCAGTTAATTATACATAAGTTCTCAAAAAATTCTGAGTCAATTACTCTGTAAATTACAAGAAAATAACGCAGTAAATTATCTGTAAATTCTTAGTAAATTATTTAATAAATTCTAAATAAATTACTGAGTAAATTCTCAATAAATTACTCCCTAAATTCCAAGTAAATTAATGAGTGAGTTAATCAGTAATTTATCAGTAAATTACTCGATAAATTCTCTGTAAATTACTCAGTAAATTATTGGTAAATTCTCTGTAAATTACTCAGTAATTTACTTCGTAAATTCTCACTAAATTACTCAGGAAATTTCTCATTAAATTACACGTAAAATTCTCTATAAATTATTCAGGAAATTCTTAGTAATTTATCAGAAAATTCTGAGTAAATTCCCAAAAAATTACAAGAATTTTTTTTGTGAATTAATCAGTAAATTGTGAGTAAATTACTCAAAAAATGTCAGAAAATTCTATATAAATTCAAAGTAATTTCTTAGTCAATTAATCAGCAAATTACTTCATAAATTCGTAGTAAATTCTCAATAAATTACTCGTTAAGCTTTCAACAAATTCTCTATAAATTACATTGTAAATTATCTGTAAATTATTTAATAAATTGTAAATAAATTACTCAGAAAATTTTCAATAAATTCTAAGAAAATTCTGTATAAATTCCGAGTAAATTACTCGGTAAATTCTCAATAAATTCTCTGTAAATTACTCAGTTAATTATACATAAGTTCTCAAAAAATTCTGAGTCAATTACTCTGTAAATTACCAGAAAATAACGCAGTAAATTATCTGTAAATTCTTAGTAAATTATTTAATAAATTCTAAATAAATTACTGAGTAAATTCTCAATAAATTACTCCCTAAATTCTCAGTAAATTAATGAGTGAGTTAATCAGTAATTTATCAGTAAATTACTCGATAAATTCTCTGTAAATTACTCAGTAAATTATTGGTAAATTCTCTGTAAATTACGCAGTAAATTACTTCGTAAATTCTCACTAAATTACTCAGGAAATTTCTCATTAAATTACACGTAAAATTCTCTATAAATTATTCAGCAAATTCTTAGTAATTTATCAGAAAATTCTGAGTAAATTCACAAAAAATTCCAAGAATTTTTTTTGTGACATAATCAGTAAATTATGAGTAAATTACTCAAAAAATTGTCAGAAAATTCTATATAAATTCAAAGTAATTTCGTAGTAAAATGTTCAGCAAATTACTTCATAAATTCGTAGTAAATTCCCAATAAATTACTCGTTAAGCTTTCAATAAATTCTCTATAAATTACATTGTAAATTATCTGTAAATTATTTAATAAATTGTAAATAAATTACTCAGAAAATTTTCAATAAATTCTAAGAAAATTCTGTATAAATTCCGCGTAAATTACTCGGTAAATTCTCAATAAATTCTGTGTAAATTACTCAGTTAATTATCCATAAGTTCTCAAAAAATTCTGAGTCAATTACTTAGTAAATTACTCTATAAATTACAAGAAAATAACGCAGTAAATTATCTGTAAATTCTTAGTAAATTATTTAATAAATTCTAAATAAATTACTGAGTAAATTCTCAATAAATTACTCCCTACATTCTCAGTAAATTAATGAGTGAGTTAATCAGTAATTTATCAGTAAATTACTCGATAAATTCTCTGTAAATTACTTCGTAAATTCTCACTAAATTACTCAGGAAATTTCTCATTAAATTACACGTAAAATTCTCTATAAATTATTCAGCAAATTCTTAGTAATTTATCAGAAAATTCTAAGTAAATTCCCAAAAAATTACAAGAATTTTTTGTGTGAATTAATCAGTAAATTATGAGTGAATTACTCAAAAAATTGTCAGAAAATTCTATATAAATTCAAAGTAATTTCTTAGTCAATTAATCAGCAAATTACTTCATAAATTCGTAGTAAATTCTCAATAAATTACTCGTTAAGCTTTCAATAAATTCTCTATAAATTACATTGTAAATTATCTGTAAATTATTTAATAAATTGTAAATAAATTACCCAGAAAATTTTCAATAAATTCTAAGAAAATTCTGTATAAATTCCGAGTAAATTGCTCGGCAAATTCTCAATAAATTCTCTGTAAATTACTCAGTTAATTATACATAAGTTCTCAAAAAATTCTGAGTCAATTACTTAGTAAATTACTCTGTAAATTCCAAGAAAATAACGCAGTAAATTATCTGTAAATTCTTAGTAAATTATTTAATAAATTCTAAATAAATTACTGAGTAAATTCTCAATAAATTACTCCCTAAATTCTCAGTAAATTAATGAGTGAGTTATTCAGTAATTTATCAGTAAATTACTCGATAAATTCTCTGTAAATTACTCAGTAAATTATTGGTAAATTCTCTATCAATTACTCAATAAATTACTTCGTAAATTCTCACTAAATTACTCAAGAAATTTCTCATTAAATTACACGTAAAATTCTCTATAAATTATTCAGCAAATTCTTAGTAATTTATCATAAAATTCTGTGTAAATTCCCAAAAAATTACAAGAATTTTTTTTGTGAATTAATCAGTAAATTATGAGTAAGTTACTCAAAAAATTGTCAGAAAATTCTATATAAATTCAAAGTAATTTCTCTGTAAATTATTCAGTAAATTACTTCATAAATTCGTAGTAAATTCTCAATAAATTACTCGTTAAGCTTTCAATAAATTCTCTATAAATTACATTGTAAATTATCTGTAAATTATTTAATAAATTGTAAATCAATTACTCAGAAAATTTTCAATAAATTCTAAGAAAATTCTGTATAAATTCCGAGTAAATTGCTCTGTAAATTCTCAATAAATTCTCTGTAAATTACTCAGTTAATTATCCATAAGTTCTCAAAAAATTCTGAGCCAATTACTTAGTAAATTACTCTGTAAATTCCAAGAAAATAACGCAGTAAATTATCTTTAAATTCTTAGTAAATTATTTAATAAATTCTAAATAAATTACTGAGTAAATTCTCAATAATTTACTCCCTAAATTACAAGTAAATTAATGAGTGAGTTATTCAGTAATTTATCAGTAAATTACTCGATAAATTCTAAGTAAATTACTCAGTTAATTATTGGCAAATTCTCACTAAATTACTCAGGAAATTTCTCATTAAATTACACGTAAAATTCTCTATAAATTATTCAGCAAATTCTTAGTAATTTATCAGAAAATTCTGAGTAAATTCACAAAAAATTCCAAGAATTTTTTTTGTGACTTAATCAGTAAATTATGAGTAAATTACTCAAAAAATTGTCAGAAAATTCTATATAAATTCAAAGTAATTTCGTAGTAAATTGTTCAGCAAATTACTTCATAAATTCGTAGTAAATTCTCAATAAATTACTCGTTAAGCTTTCAATAAATTCTCTATAAATTACATTGTAAATTATATGTAAATTATTTAATAAATTGTAAATAAATTACTCAGAAAATTTTCAATAAATTCTAAGAAAATTCTGTATAAATTCCGAGTAAATTACTCGGTAAATTCTCAATAAATTCTCTGTAAATTACTCAGTTAATTATACATAAGTTCTCAAAAAATTCTGAGTCAATTACTTAGTAAATTACTCTGTAAATTCCAAGAAAATAACGCAGTAAATTATCTGTAAATTCTTAGTAAATTATTTAATAAATTCTAAATAAATTACTGAGTAAATTCTCAATAAATTACTCCCTAAATTCTCAGTAAATTAATGAGTGAGTTATTCAGTAATTTATCAGTAAATTACTCGATAAATTCTCTGTAAATTACTCAGTAAATTATTGGTAAATTCTCTGTAAATTACTCAGTAAATTACTTCGTAAATTCTCACTAAATTACTCAGGAAATTTCTCATTAAATTACACGTAGAATTCTCTATAAATTATTCAGCAAATTCTTAGTAATTTATCATAAAATTCTGTGTAAATTCCCAAAAAATTACAAGAATTTTTTTTGTGAATTAATCAGTAAATTATGAGTAAATTACTCAAAAAATTGTCAGAAAATTCTATACAAATTCAAAGTAATTTCTTAGTAAATTATTCAGCAAATTACTTCATAAATTCGTAGTAAATTCTCAATAAATTACTCGTTCAGCTTTCAATAAATTCTCTATAAATTACATTGTAAATTATCTGTAAATTATTTAATAAATTGTAAATAAATTACTCAGAAAATTTTCAATAAATTCTAAGAAAATTCTGTTAAAATTCCGAGTATATTGCTCGGTAAATTCTCAATAAATTCTCTGTAAATTACTCAGTTAATTATCCATAAGTTCTCAAAAAATTCTGAGCCAATTACTTAGTAAATTACTCTGTAAATTCTTAGTAAATTATTTAATAAATTCTAAATAAATTACTGAGTAAATTCTCAATAAATTACTCCCTAAATTACAAGTAAATTAATGAGTGAGTTATTAAATAATTTATCAGTAAATTACTCGATAAATTCTCTGTAAATTACTCAGTCAACTATTGGTAAATTCTCAGTAAATTACTTCGCAAATTCTCACTAAATTACTCAGGAAATTTCTCATTAAATTACACGTAAAATTCTCTATAAATTATTCAGCAAATTCTTAGTAATTTATCAGAAAATTCTGAGTAAATTCACAAAAAATTCCAAGAATTTTTTTTGTGACATAATCAGTAAATTATGAGTAAATTACTCAAAAAATTGTCAGAAAATTCTATATAAATTGAAAGTAATTTCGTAGTAAATTGTTCAGCAAATTACTTCATAAATTCGTAGTAAATTCCCAATAAATTACTGGTTAAGCTTTCAATAAATTCTCTATAAATTACATTGTAAATTATCTGTAAATTATTTAATAAATTGTAAATAAATTACTCAGAAAATTTTCAATAAATTCTAAGAAAATTCTGTATAAATTCCGAGTAAATTACTCGGTAAATTCTCAATAAATTCTCTGTAAAATACTCAGTTAATTATACATAAGTTCTCAAAAAATTCTGAGTCAATTACTTAGATTACTCTGTAAATTCCAAGAAAATAACGCAGTAAATTATCTGTAAATTCTTAGTAAATTATTTAATAAATTCTAAATAAATTACTGAGTAAATTCTCAATAAATTACTCCCTAAATTCTCAGTAAATTAATGAGTGAGTTATTCAGTAATTTATCAGTAAATTACTCGATAAATTCTCTGTAAATTACTCAGTAAATTATTGGTAAATTCTCTGTAAATTACTCAGTAAATTACTTCGTAAATTCTCACTAAATTACTCAGGAAATTTCTCATTAAATTACACGTAAAATTCTCTATAAATTATTCAGCAAATTCTTAGTAATTTATCAGAAAATTCTGAGTAAATTCCCAAAAACTTACTAGAACTTTTTGTGTGAATTAATCAGTAAATTATGAGTGAATTACTCAAAAAATTGTCAGAAAATTCTATATGAATTCAAAGTAATTTCTTAGTCAATTATTCAGCAAATTACTTCATAAATTCGTAGTAAATTCTCAATAAATTACTCGTTAAGCTTTCAATAAATTCTCTATAAATTACATTGTAAATTATCTGTAAATTATTTAATAAATTGTTAATAAATTACCCCGAAAACTTTCAATAAATTCTAAGAAAATTCTGTATAAATTCCGAGTAAATTGCTCGGTAAATTCTCATTAAATTCTCTGTAAATTACTCAGTTAATTATACATAAGTTCTCAAAAAATTCTGAGTCAATTACTTAGTAAATTACTCTGTAAATTCCAAGAAAATAACGCAGTAAATTATCTGTAAATTCTTAGTAAACTATTTAAAAAATTCTAAATAAATTACTGAGTAAATTCTCAATAAATTACTCCCTAAATTCTCAGTAAATTAATGAGTGAGTTATTCAGTAATTTATCAGTAAATTACTCGATAAATTCTCTGTAAATTACTCAGTAAATTATTGGTAAATTCTCTATAAATTACTCAATAAATTACTTCATAAATTCTCACTAAATTACTCAGGAAATTTCTCATTAAATTACACGTAAAATTCTCTATAAATTATTCAGCAAATTCTTAGTAATTTATCATAAAATTCTGTGTAAATTCCGAAAAAATTACAAGAATTTTTTTTGTGAATTAATCAGTAAATTATGAGTAAGTTACTCAAAAAAATGTCAGAAAATTCTATATAAATTCAAAGTAATTTCTTAGTAAATTATTCAGCAAATTACTTCATAAATTCGTAGTAAATTCTCAATAAATTACTCATTAATCTTTCAATAAATTCACCATAAATTACATTGAAAATTATCTATAAACTATTTAATGAATTGTAAATAAATTACTCAGAAAATTTTCAATAAATTCTAAGAAAATTCTGTATAAAATCCGAGTAAATTACTCGGTAAATTCTCATTAAATTCTCTGTAAATTACTCAGTTAATTATCCATAAGTTCTCAAAAAATTCTGAGTCAATTACTTAGTAAATTACTCTGTAAATTCCAAGAAAATAACGTTGTAAATTATCTGTAAATTCTTAGTAAATTATTTAATATATTCTAAATAAATTACTGAGTAAATTCTCAATAAATTACTCCCTAAATTCTCAGTAAATTAATGACTGAGTTATTCAGTAATTTATCAGTAAATTACTCGATAAATTCTCTGTAAATTACTCAGTAAATTATTGGTAAATTCTCTATAAATTACTCAGTAAATTACTTCGTAAATTCTCACTAAATTACTCAGGAAATTTCTCATTAAATTACACGTAAAATTCTCTATAAATTATTCAGCAAATTCTTAGTAATTTATCAGAAATTTCTGTGTAAATTCCCAAAAAATTGCAAGAATTTTTTTTGTGAATTAATCAGTAAATTATGAGTAAATTACTCAAAAAATTGTCAGAAAATTCTATATAAATTCAAAGTAATTTCTTAGTAAATTATTCAGCAAATTACGTCATAAATTCGTAGTAAATTCTCAATAAATTACTCGTTAAGCTTTCAATAAATTCTCTATAAATTACATTGTAAATTATCTGTAAATTATTTAATAAATTGGAAATAAATTACTCAGAAAATGTTCAATAAATTCTAAGAAAATTCTGTATAAATTCCAAGTAAATTACTCGGTAAATTCTCAATAAATTCTCTGTAAATTACTCAGTTAATTATCCATAAGTTCTCAAAAAATTCTGAGCCAATTACTTAGTAAATTACTCTGTAAATTCCAAGAAAATAACGCAGTAAATTATCTGTAAATTCTTAGTAAATTATTTAATAAATTCTAAATAAATTACAGAGTAAATTCTCAACAAATTACTCCCTAAATTCCAAGTAAATTAATGAGTGAGTTATTCAGTAATTTATCAGTAAATTACTCGATAAATTCTCTGTAAATTACTCAGTAAATTACTTCGTAAATTCTCACAAAATTACTCAGGAAATTTCTCATTAAATTACACGTAAAATTCTCTATAAATTTTTCAGCAAATTCTTAGTAATTTATCAGAAAATACTGAGTAAATTCACAAAAAATTACAAGAATTTTTTTTGTGACTTAATCAGTAAATTATGAGTAAATTACTCAAAAAATTGTCAGAAAATTCTATATAAATTCAAAGTAATTTCTTAGTAAATTATTCAGCAAATTACTTCATAAATTCGTAGTAAATTCTCAATAAATTCCTCGTTAAGCTTTCAATAAATTCTCTATAAATTACATTGTAAATTATCTGTAAATTATTTAATAAATTGTAAATAAATTACTCAGAAAATTTTCAATAAATTCTAAGAAAATTCTGTATAAATTCCGAGTAAATTACTCGGTAAATTCTCAATAAATTCTCTGTAAATTACTCAGTTAATTATACATAAGTTCTCAAAAAATTCTGAGTCAATTACTTAGTAAATTACTCTGTAAATTCCAAGAAAATAACGCAGTAAATTATCTGTAAATTCTTAGTAAACTATTTAATAAATTCTAAATAAATTACTGAGTAAATTCTCAATAAATTACTCCCTAAATTCTCAGTAAATTAATGAGTGAGTTATTCAGTAATTTATCAGTAAATTACTCGATAAATTCTCTGTAAATTACTCAGTAAATTATTGGTAAATTCTCTATAAATTACTCAATAAATTACTTCATAAATTCTCACTAAATTACTCAGGAAATTTCTCATTAAATTACACGTAAAATTCTCTATAAATTATTCAGCAAATTCTTAGTAATTTATCATAAAATTCTGTGTAAATTCCGAAAAAATTACAAGAATTTTTTTTGTGAATTAATCAGTAAATTATGAGTAAGTTACTCAAAAAAATGTCAGAAAATTCTATATAAATTCAAAGTAATTTCTTAGTAAATTATTCAGCAAATTACTTCATAAATTCGTAGTAAATTCTCAATAAATTACTCATTAATCTTTCAATAAATTCACCATAAATTACATTGAAAATTATCTATAAACTATTTAATGAATTGTAAATAAATTACTCAGAAAATTTTCAATAAATTCTAAGAAAATTCTGTATAAAATCCGAGTAAATTACTCGGTAAATTCTCATTAAATTCTCTGTAAATTACTCAGTTAATTATCCATAAGTTCTCAAAAAATTCTGAGTCAATTACTTAGTAAATTACTCTGTAAATTCCAAGAAAATAACGTTGTAAATTATCTGTAAATTCTTAGTAAATTATTTAATATATTCTAAATAAATTACTGAGTAAATTCTCAATAAATTACTCCCTAAATTCTCAGTAAATTAATGACTGAGTTATTCAGTAATTTATCAGTAAATTACTCGATAAATTCTCTGTAAATTACTCAGTAAATTATTGGTAAATTCTCTATAAATTACTCAGTAAATTACTTCGTAAATTCTCACTAAATTACTCAGGAAATTTCTCATTAAATTACACGTAAAATTCTCTATAAATTATTCAGCAAATTCATAGTAATTTATCAGAAATTTCTGTGTAAATTCCCAAAAAATTACAAGAATTTTTTTTGTGAATTAATCAGTAAATTATGAGTAAATTACTCAAAAAATTGTCAGAAAATTCTATATAAATTCAATGTAATTTCTTAGTAAATTATTCAGCAAATTACGTCATAAATTCGTAGTAAATTCTCAATAAATTACTCGTTAAGCTTTCAATAAATTCTCTATAAATTACATTGTAAATTATCTGTAAATTATTTAATAAATTGGAAATAAATTACTCAGAAAATGTTCAATAAATTCTAAGAAAATTCTGTATAAATTCCAAGTAAATTACTCGGTAAATTCTCAATAAATTCTCTGTAAATTACTCAGTTAATTATCCATAAGTTCTCAAAAAATTATGAGCCAATTACTTAGTAAATTACTATGTAAATTCCAAGAAAATAACGCAGTAAATTATCTGTAAATTCTTAGTAAATTATTTAATAAATTCTAAATAAATTACTGAGTAAATTCTCAACAAATTACTCCCTAAATTCCAAGTAAATTAATGAGTGAGTTATTCAGTAATTTATCAGTAAATTACTCGATAAATTCTCTGTAAATTACTCAGTAAATTACTTCGTAAATTCTCACAAAATTACTCAGGAAATTTCTCATTAAATTACACGTAAAATTCTCTATAAATTTTTCAGCAAATTCTTAGTAATTTATCAGAAAATACTGAGTAAATTCACAAAAAATTACAAGAATTTTTTTTGTGACTTAATCAGTAAATTATGAGTAAATTACTCAAAAAATTGTCAGAAAATTCTATATAAATTCAAAGTAATTTCTTAGTAAATTATTCAGCAAATTACTTCATAAATTCGTAGTAAATTCTCAATAAATTCCTCGTTAAGCTTTCAATAAATTCTCTATAAATTACATTGTAAATTATCTGTAAATTATTTAATAAATTGTAAATAAATTACTCAGAAAATTTTCAATAAATTCTAAGAAAATTCTGTATAAATTCCGAGTAAATTACTCGGTAAATTCTCAATAAATTTTCTGTAAATTACTCAGTTAATTATCCATAAGTTCTCAAAAAATTCTGAGCCAATTACTTAGTAAATTACTCTGTAAATTCCAAGAAAATAACGCAGTAAGTTATCTGTAAATTCTTAGTAAATTATTTAATAAATTCTAAATAAATTACTGAGTAAATTCTCAATAAATTACTCCCTAAATTCCAAGTAAACTAATGAGTGAGTTATTCAATAATTTATCAGTAAATTACTCGATAAATTCTCTGTAAATTACTCAGTAAATTATTGGTAAATTCTCTGTAAATTACTCAGTAAATTACTTCGTAAATTCTCACAAAATTACTCAGGAAATTTCTCATTAAATTACACGTAAAATTCTCTATAAATTATTCAGCAAATTCTTAGTAATTTATCAGAAAATACTGAGTAAATTCACAAAAAATTACAAGAATTTTTTTTGTGACTTAATCAGTAAATTATGAGTAAATTACTCAAAAAATTGTCAAAAAATTCTATATAAATTCAAAGTAATTTCTTAGTAAATTGTTCATCAAATTACTTCATAAATTACTCGTTAAGCTTTCAATAAATTCTCTATAAATTACATTGTAAATTATCTGTAAATTATTTAATAAATTGTTAATAAATTACTCAGAAAATTTTCAATAAATTCTAAGAAAATTCTGTATAAATTCCGAGTAAATTGCTCGGTAAATTCTCAATAAATTCTCTGTAAATTACTCAGTTAATTATCCATAAGTTCTCAAAAAATTTTGAGCCAATTACTTAGTAAATTACTCTGTAAATTCCAAGAAAATAACGCAGTAAATTCTTAGTAAATTATTTAATAAATTCTAAATAAATTACTGAGTAAATTCTCAATAAATTACTCCCTAAATTACAAGTAAATTAATGAGTGAGTTATTCAGTAATTTATCAGTAAATTAATCGATAAATTCTCTGTAAATTACTCAGTCAACTATTGGTAAATTCTCAGTAAATTACTTCGTAAATTCTCACTAAATTACTCAGGAAATTTCTCATTAAATTACACGTAAAATTCTCTATAAATTATTCAGCAAATTCTTAGTAATTTATCAGAAAATTCTGAGTAAATTCACAAAAAATTACAAGAATTTCTTTTGTGACTTAATCAGTAAATTATGAGTAAATTACTTAAAAAATTGTCAGAAAATTCTATATAAATTCAAAGTAACTTCTTAGTAAATTGTTCAGCAAATTACTTCATAAATTCGTAGTAAATTCCCAATAAATTACTCGTTAAGCTTTCAACAAATTCTCTATAAATCACATTGTAAATTATCTGTAAATTATTTAATAAATTGTAAATAAATTACTCAGAAAATTTTCAATAAATTCTAAGAAAATTCTGTATAAATTTCGAGTAAATTACTCGGTAAATTCTCAATAAATTCTCTGTAAATTACTCAGTTAATTATCCATAAGTTCTCAAAAAATTCTGAGCCAATTACTTAGTAAATTACTCTGTAAATTCCAAGAAAATAACGCAGTAAATTATCTGTAAATTCTTAGTAAATTATTTAATAAATTCTAAATAAATTACTGAGTAAATTCTCAATAAATTACTCCCTAAATTACAAGTAAATTAATGAGTGAGTTATTCAGTAATTTATCAGTAAATTACTCGATAAATTCTCTGTAAATTACTCAGTAAATTATTGGTAAATTCTCTGTAAATTACTCAGTAAATTACTTCGTAAATTCTCACTAAATTACTCAGGAAATTTCTCATTAAATTACACGTAAAATTCTCTATAAATTATTCAGCAAATTCTTAGTAATTTATCAGAAAATTCTGTGTAAATTCCCAAAAAATTACAAGAATTTTTTTTGTGAATTAATTAGTAAATTATGAGTAAATTACTCAAAAAATTGTCAGAAAATTCTATATAAATTCAACGTAATTTCATAGTAAATTATTCAGCAAATTACTTCATAAATTCGTAGTAAATTCCCAATAAATTACTCGTTAAGCTTTCAATAAATTCTGTATAAATTACATTGTAAATTATCTGTAAATTATTTAATAAATTGTAAATAAATTACTCAGAAAATTTTCAATGAATTCTAAGAAAATTCTGTATAAATTCCGAGTAAATTACTCGGTAAATTCTCAATAAATTCTCTGTAAATTACTCAGTTAATTATCCATAAGTTATCAAAAAATTCTGAGTCAATTACTTAGTAAATTACTCTGTAAATTCCAAGAAAATAACGCAGTAAATTATATGTAAATTCTTAGTGAATTATTTAATAAATTCTAAATAAATTACTGAGTAAATTCTCAATAAATTACTCCCTGAATTCTCAGTAAATTAATGAGTGAGTTATTCAGTAATTTATCAAAAAATTACTCGATAAATTCTCTGTAAATTACTCAGTAAATTATTGGTAAATTCTCTAGAAATTACTCAGTAAATTCTCACTAAATTACTCAGGAAATTTCCCATTAAATTACACGTAAAATTCTCTATAAATTATTCAGCAAATTCTTAGTAATTTATCAGAAAATTCTGTGTAAATTCCCAAAAAATTACAAGAATTTTTTTTGTGAATTAATCAGTAAATTATGAGTAAAATGCTCAAAAAATTGTCAGAAAATTCTATATAAATTCAAAGTAATTTCTTAGTAAATTATTCAGCAAATTACTTCATAAATTCGTAGTAAATTCTCAATAAATTACTCGTTAAGCTTTTAATAAATTCTGTATAAATTACATTGTAAATTATCTGTAAATTATTTAATAAATTGTAAATAAATTACTCAGAAAATTTTCAATAAATTCTAAGAAAATTCTGTATAAATTCCGAGTAAATTACTCGGTAAATTCTCAATAAATTCTCTGTAAATTACTCAGTTAATTATCCATAAGTTCTCAAAAAATTCTGAGCCAATTACTTAGTAAATTACTCTGTAAATTCCAAGAAAATAACGCAGTAAATTATCTGTAAATTCTTAGTAAATTATTTAATAAATTCTAAATAAATTACAGAGTAAATTCTCAATAAATTACTCCCTAAATTACAAGTAAATTAATGAGTGAGTTATTCAGTAATTTATCAGTAAATTACTCGATAAATTCTCTGTATATTACTCAGTCAACTATTGGTAAATTCTCTGTAAATTACTCAGTAAATTACTTCGTAAATTCTCACTAAATTACTCAGGAAATTTCTCATTAAATTACACGTAAAATTCTCTATAAATTATTCAGCAAATTCTTAGTAATTTATCATAAAATTCTGAGTAAATTCACAAAAAATTCCAAGAATTTTTTTTTGTGACTTAATCAGTAAATTATGAGTAAATTACTCAAAAAATTGTCAGAAAATTCTATATAAATTCAAAGTAATTTCTTAGTAAATTGTTCAGCAAATTACTTCATAAATTCGTAGTAAATTCCCAATAAATTACTCGTTAAGCTTTCAATAAATTCTGTATAAATTACATTGTAAATTATCTGTAAATTATTTAATAAATTGTAAATAAATTACTCAGAAAATTTTCAATAAATTCTAAGAAAATTCTGTATAAATTCCGAGTAAATTACTCGGTAAATTCTCAATAAATTCTCTGTAAATTACTCAGTTAATTATCCATTAGTTCTCAAAAAATTCTGAGCCAATTACTTAGTAAATTACTCTGTAAATTCCAAGAAAATGACGCAGTAAATTATCTGTAAATTCTTAGTAAATTTTTTAATAAATTCTAAATAAATTATTGAGTAAATTCTCAATAAATTACTCCCTAAATTCTCAGTAAATTAATGAGTGAGTTATTCAGTAATTTATCAATAAATTACTCGATAAATTCTCTGTAAATTACTCAGTAAATTATTGGTAAATTCTCTGTAAATTACTCAGTAAATTACTTCGTAAATTCTCACTAAATTACTCAGGAAATTTCTCATTAAATTACACGTAATATTCTCTATAAATTATTCAGCAAATTCTTAGTAATTTATCAGAAAATTCTGAGTAAATTCACAAAAAATTCCAAGAATTTTTTTTTGTGACTTAATCAGTAAATTATGAGTAAATTACTCAAAAAATTGTCAGAAAATTCTATATAAATTCAAAGTAATTTCTTAGTAAATTGTTCAGCAAATTACTTCATAAATTCGTAGTAAATTCCCAATAAATTACTCGTTAAGCTTTCAATAAATTCTCTATAAATTACATTGTAAATTATCTGTAAATTATTTAATAAATTGTAAATAAATTACTCAGAAAATTTTCAATAAATTCTAAGAAAATTCTGTATAAATTTCGAGTAAATTACTCGGTAAATTCTCAATAAATTCTCTGTAAATTACTCAGTTAATTATCCATAAGTTCTCAAAAAATTATGAGCCAATTACTTAGTAAATTACTCTGTAAATTCCAAGAAAATAAAGCAGTAAATTATCTGTAAATTCTTAGTAAATTATTTAATAAATTCTAAATAAATTACTGAGTAAATTCTCAATAAATTACTCACTAAATTACAAGTAAATTAATGAGTGAGTTATTCAGTAATTTATCAGTAAATTACTCGATAAATTCTCTGTAAATTACTCAGTCAACTATTGGTAAATTCTCTGTAAATTACTCAGTAAATTACTTCGTAAATTCTCACTAAATTACTCAAGAAATTTCTCATTAAATTACACGTAAAATTCTCTATAAATTATTCAGCAAATTCTTAGTAATTTATCAGAAAATTCTGAGTAAATTCACAAAAAATTACAAGAATTTTTTTTGTGACTTAATTAGTAAATTATGAGTAAATTACTCAAAAAATTGTCAGAAAATTCCATATAAATTCAAAGTAATTTCTTAGTAAATTGTTCAGCAAATTACTTCATAAATTCGTCTTAAATTCCCAATAAATTACTCGTTAAGCTTTCAATAAATTCTCTATAAATTACATTGTAAATTATCTGTAAATTATTTAATAAATTGTATATAAATTACTCAGAAAATTTTCAATAAATTATAAGAAAATTCTGTATAAATTCCGAGTAAATTACTCGGTAAATTCTCAATAAATTCTCTGTAAATTACTCAGTTAATTATCCATAAGTTCTCAAAAAATTCTGAGCCAATTACTTAGTAAATTACTCTGTAAATTCCAAGAAAATAACGCAGTAAATTATCTGTAAATTCTTAGTAAATTATTTAATAAATTCTAAATAAATTACTGAGTAAATTCTCAATAAATTACTCCCTAAATTCTCAGTAAATTAATGAGTGAGTTATTCAGTAATTTATCAATAAATTACTCGATAAATTCTCTGTAAATTACTCAGTAAATTATTGGTAAATTCTCTAGAAATTACTTAGTAAATTACTTCGTATATTCTCACTAAATTACCCAGGAAATTTCTCATTAAATTACACGTAAAATTCTCTATAAATTATTCAGCAAATTCTTAGTAATTTATCAGAAAATTCTGAGTAAATTCACAATAAATTCCAAGAATTTTTTTTTGTGACTTAATCAGTAAATTATGAGTAAATTACTCAAAAAATTGTCAGAAAATTCTATATAAACTCAAAGTAATTTCTTAGTAAATTGTTCAGCAAATTACTTCATAAATTCGTAGTAAATTCCCAATAAATTACTCGTTAAGCTTTCAATAAATTCTCTATAAATTAGATTGTAAATTATCTGTAAATTATTTAATAAATTGTAAATAAATTACTCAGAAAATTTTCAATAAATTCTAAGAAAATTCTGTATAAATTCTGAGTAAATTACTCGGTAAATTCTCAATAAATTCTCTGTAAATTACTCAGTTAATTATCCATAAGTTCTCAAAAAATTCTGAGCCAATTACTTAGTAAATTACTCTGTAAATTCCAAGAAAATAACGCAGTAAATTATCTGTAAATTCTTAGTAAATTATTTAATAAATTCTAAATAAATTACTGAGTAAATTCTCAATAAATTACTCCCTAAATTCTCAGTAAATTAATGAGTGAGTTATTCAGTAATTTATCAAAAAATTACTCGATAAATTCCCTGTAAATTACTCAGTAAATTATTGGTAAATTCTCTAGAAATTACTCAGTAAATTACTTCGTAAATTCTCACTAAATTACTCAGGAAATTTCTCATTAAATTACACGTAAAATTCTCTATAAATTATTCAGCAAATTCTTAGTAATTTATCAGAAAATTCTGAGTAAATTCACAAAAAATTACAAGAATTTTTTTTGTGAATTAATCAGAAAATTATGAGTGAATTACTCAAAAAATTGTCAGAAAATTCTATATAAATTCAAAGTAATTTCTTAGTAAATTGTTCAGCAAATTACTTCATAAATTCGTAGTAAATTCCCAATAAATTACTCGTTAAGCTTTCAATAAATTCTCTATAAATTACATTGTAAATTATCTGTAAATTATTTAATAAATTGTAAATAAATTACTCAGAAAATTTTCAATAAATTCTAACAAAATTCTGTATAAATTCCGAGTAAATTACTCGGTAAATTCTCAATAAATTCTCTGTAAATTACTCAGTTAATTATCCATAAGTTCTCAAAAAATTCTGAGCCAATTACTTAGTAAATTACTCTGTAAATTCCAAGAAAATAACGCAGTAAATTATCTGTAAATTCTTAGTGAATTATTTAATAAATTCTAAATAAATTACTGAGTAAATTCTCAATAAATTACTCCCTAAATTCTCAGTAAATTAATGAGTGAGTTATTCAGTAATTTATCAAAAAATTACTCGATAAATTCCCTGTAAATTACTCAGTAAATTATTGGTAAACTCTCTAGAAATTACTCAGTAAATTACTTCGTAAATTCTCACTAAATTACTCAGGAAATTTCTCATTAAATTACACGTAAAATTCTCTATAAATTATTCAGCAAATTCTTAGTAATTTATCAGAAAATTCTGAGTAAATTCACAAAAAATTACAAGAATTTTTTTTGTGAATTAATCAGTAAATTATGAGTAAATTACTCAAAAAATTGTCAGAAAATTCTATATAAATTCAAAGTAATTTCTTAGTAAAGCAAATTACTTCATAAATTCGTAGTAAATTCCCAATAAATTACTCGTTAAGCTTTCAATAAATTCTCTATAAATTACATTGTAAATTATCTGTAAATTATTTAATAAATTGTAAATAAATTACTCAGAAAATTTTCAATAAATTCTAAGAAAATTCTGTATAAATTCCGAGTAAATTACTCGGTAAATTCTCAATAAATTCTCTGTAAATTACTCAGTTAATTATCCATAAGTTCTCAAAAAATTATGAGCCAATTACTTAGTAAATTACTCTGTAAATTCCAAGAAAATAACGCAGTAAATTATCTGTAAATTCTTAGTAAATTATTTAATAAATTCTAAATAAATTACTGAGTAAATTCTCAATAAATTACTCCCTAAATTACAAGTAAATTAATGAGTGAGTTATTCAGTAATTTATCAGTAAATTACTCGATAAATTCTCTGTAAATTACTCAGTCAACTATTGGTAAATTCTCTGTAAATTACTCAGTAAATTACTTCGTAAATTCTCACTAAATTACTCAGGAAATTTCTCATTAAATTACACGTAAAATTCTCTATAAATTATTCAGCAAATTCTTAGTAATTTATCAGAAAATTCTGAGTAAATTCACAAAAAATTACAAGAATTTTTTTTGTGGCTTAATTAGTAAATTATGAGTAAATTACTCAAAAAATTGTCAGAAAATTCTATATAAATTCAAAGTAATTTTTAGTAAATTGTTCAGCAAATTACTTCATAAATTCGTAGTAAATTCCCAATAAATTACTCGTTAAGCTTTCAATAAATTCTCTATAAATTAGATTGTAAATTATCTGTAAATTATTTAATAAATTGTAAATAAATTACTCAGAAAATTTTCAATAAATTCTAAGAAAATTCTGTATAAATTCTGAGTAAATTACTCGGTAAATTCTCAATAAATTCTCTGTAAATTAATCAGTTAATTATCCATAAGTTCTCAAAAAATTCTGAGCCAATTACTTAGTAAATTACTCTGTAAATTCCAAGAAAATAACGCAGTAAATTATCTGTAAATTCTTAGTAAATTATTTAATAAATTCTAAATAAATTACTGAGTAAATTCTCAATAAATTACTCCCTAAATTCTCAGTAAATTAATGAGTGAGTTATTCAGTAATTTATCAATAAATTACTCGATAAATTATCTGTAAATTACTCAGTAAATTATTGGTAAATTCTCTAGAAATTACTCAGTAAATTACTTCGTAAATTCTCACTAAATTACTCAGGAAATTTCTCATTAAATTACACGTAAAATTCTCTATAAATTATTCAGCAAATTCTTAGTAATTTATCAGAAAATTCTGAGTAAATTCACAAAAAATTACAAGAATTTTTTTTGTGGCTTCATTAGTAAATTATGAGTAAATTACTCAAAAAATTGTCAGAAAATTCTATATAAATTCAAAGTAATTTCTTAGTAAATTGTTCAGCAAATTACTTCATAAATTCGTAGTAAATTCCCAATAAATTACTCGTTAAGCTTTCAATAAATTCTCTATAAATTACATTGTAAATTATCTGTAAATTATTTAATAAATTGTAAATAAATTACTCAGAAAATTTTCAATAAATTCTAAGAAAATTCTGTATAAATTCCGAGTAAATTACTCGGTAAATTCTCAATAAATTCTCTGTAAATTAATCAGTTAATTATCCATAAGTTCTCAAAAAATTCTGAGCCAATTACTTAGTAAATTACTCTGTAAATTCCAAGAAAATAACGCAGTAAATTATCTGTAAATTCTTAGTAAATTATTTAATAAATTCTAAATAAATTACTGAGTAAATTCTCAATAAATTACTCCCTAAATTCTCAGTAAATTAATGAGTGAGTTATTCAGTAATTTATCAATAAATTACTCGATAAATTCTCTGTAAATTACTCAGTAAATTATTGGTAAATTCTCTAGAAATTAGTCAGTAAATTACTTCGTAAATTCTCACTAAATTACTCAGGAAATTTCTCATTAAATTACACGTAAAATTCTCTATAAATTATTCAGCAAATTCTTAGTAATTTATCAGAAAATTCTGAGTAAATTCACAAAAAATTCCAAGAATTTTTTTTTGTGACTTAATCAGTAAATTATGAGTAAATTACTCAAAAAATTGTCAGAAAATTCTATATAAATTCAAAGTAATTTCTTAGTAAATTGTTCAGCAAATTACTTCATAAATTCGTAGTAAATTCCCAATAAATTACTCGTTAAGCTTTCAATAAATTCTCTATAAATTACATTGTAAATTATCTGTAAATTATTTAATAAATTGTAAATAAATTACTCAGAAAATTTTCAATAAATTCTAAGAAAATTCTGTATAAATTTCGAGTAAATTACTCGGTAAATTCTCAATAAATTCTCTGTAAATTACTCAGTTAATTATCCATAAGTTCTCAAAAAATTATGAGCCAATTACTTAGTAAATTACTCTGTAAATTCCAAGAAAATAAAGCAGTAAATTATCTGTAAATTCTTAGTAAATTATTTAATAAATTCTAAATAAATTACTGAGTAAATTCTCAATAAATTACTCACTAAATTACAAGTAAATTAATGAGTGAGTTATTCAGTAATTTATCAGTAAATTACTCGATAAATTCTCTGTAAATTACTCAGTCAACTATTGGTAAATTCTCTGTAAATTACTCAGTAAATTACTTCGTAAATTCTCACTAAATTACTCAAGAAATTTCTCATTAAATTACACGTAAAATTCTCTATAAATTATTCAGCAAATTCTTAGTAATTTATCAGAAAATTCTGAGTAAATTCACAAAAAATTACAAGAATTTTTTTTGTGACTTAATTAGTAAATTATGAGTAAATTACTCAAAAAATTGTCAGAAAATTCCATATAAATTCAAAGTAATTTCTTAGTAAATTGTTCAGCAAATTACTTCATAAATTCGTCTTAAATTCCCAATAAATTACTCGTTAAGCTTTCAATAAATTCTCTATAAATTACATTGTAAATTATCTGTAAATTATTTAATAAATTGTATATAAATTACTCAGAAAATTTTCAATAAATTATAAGAAAATTCTGTATAAATTCCGAGTAAATTACTCGGTAAATTCTCAATAAATTCTCTGTAAATTACTCAGTTAATTATCCATAAGTTCTCAAAAAATTCTGAGCCAATTACTTAGTAAATTACTCTGTAAATTCCAAGAAAATAACGCAGTAAATTATCTGTAAATTCTTAGTAAATTATTTAATAAATTCTAAATAAATTACTGAGTAAATTCTCAATAAATTACTCCCTAAATTCTCAGTAAATTAATGAGTGAGTTATTCAGTAATTTATCAATAAATTACTCGATAAATTCTCTGTAAATTACTCAGTAAATTATTGGTAAATTCTCTAGAAATTACTTAGTAAATTACTTCGTATATTCTCACTAAATTACTCAGGAAATTTCTCATTAAATTACACGTAAAATTCTCTATAAATTATTCAGCAAATTCTTAGTAATTTATCAGAAAATTCTGAGTAAATTCACAAAAAATTCCAAGAATTTTTTTTTGTGACTTAATCAGTAAATTATGAGTAAATTACTCAAAAAATTGTCAGAAAATTCTATATAAATTCAAAGTAATTTCTTAGTAAATTGTTCAGCAAATTACTTCATAAATTCGTAGTAAATTCCCAATAAATTACTCGTTAAGCTTTCAATAAATTCTCTATAAATTAGATTGTAAATTATCTGTAAATTATTTAATAAATTGTAAATAAATTACTCAGAAAATTTTCAATAAATTCTAAGAAAATTCTGTATAAATTCTGAGTAAATTACTCGGTAAATTCTCAATAAATTCTCTGTAAATTACTCAGTTAATTATCCATAAGTTCTCAAAAAATTCTGAGCCAATTACTTAGTAAATTACTCTGTAAATTCCAAGAAAATAACGCAGTAAATTATCTGTAAATTCTTAGTAAATTATTTAATAAATTCTAAATAAATTACTGAGTAAATTCTCAATAAATTACTCCCTAAATTCTCAGTAAATTAATGAGTGAGTTATTCAGTAATTTATCAATAAATTACTCGATAAATTCCCTGTAAATTACTCAGTAAATTATTGGTAAATTCTCTAGAAATTACTCAGTAAATTACTTCGTAAATTCTCACTAAATTACTCAGGAAATTTCTCATTAAATTACACGTAAAATTCTCTATAAATTATTCAGCAAATTCTTAGTAATTTATCAGAAAATTCTGAGTAAATTCACAAAAAATTACAAGAATTTTTTTTGTGAATTAATCAGAAAATTATGAGTGAATTACTCAAAAAATTGTCAGAAAATTCTATATAAATTCAAAGTAATTTCTTAGTAAATTGTTCAGCAAATTACTTCATAAATTCGTAGTAAATTCCCAATAAATTACTCGTTAAGCTTTCAATAAATTCTCTATAAATTACATTGTAAATTATCTGTAAATTATTTAATAAATTGTAAATAAATTACTCAGAAAATTTTCAATAAATTCTAACAAAATTCTGTATAAATTCCGAGTAAATTACTCGGTAAATTCTCAATAAATTCTCTGTAAATTACTCAGTTAATTATCCATAAGTTCTCAAAAAATTCTGAGCCAATTACTTAGTAAATTACTCTGTAAATTCCAAGAAAATAACGCAGTAAATTATCTGTAAATTCTTAGTGAATTATTTAATAAATTCTAAATAAATTACTGAGTAAATTCTCAATAAATTACTCCCTAAATTCTCAGTAAATTAATGAGTGAGTTATTCAGTAATTTATCAAAAAATTACTCGATAAATTCCCTGTAAATTACTCAGTAAATTATTGGTAAACTCTCTAGAAATTACTCAGTAAATTACTTCGTAAATTCTCACTAAATTACTCAGGAAATTTCTCATTAAATTACACGTAAAATTCTCTATAAATTATTCAGCAAATTCTTAGTAATTTATCAGAAAATTCTGAGTAAATTCACAAAAAATTACAAGAATTTTTTTTGTGAATTAATCAGTAAATTATGAGTAAATTACTCAAAAAATTGTCAGAAAATTCTATATAAATTCAAAGTAATTTCTTAGTAAAGCAAATTACTTCATAAATTCGTAGTAAATTCCCAATAAATTACTCGTTAAGCTTTCAATAAATTCTCTATAAATTACATTGTAAATTATCTGTAAATTATTTAATAAATTGTAAATAAATTACTCAGAAAATTTTCAATAAATTCTAAGAAAATTCTGTATAAATTCCGAGTAAATTACTCGGTAAATTCTCAATAAATTCTCTGTAAATTACTCAGTTAATTATCCATAAGTTCTCAAAAAATTATGAGCCAATTACTTAGTAAATTACTCTGTAAATTCCAAGAAAATAACGCAGTAAATTATCTGTAAATTCTTAGTAAATTATTTAATAAATTCTAAATAAATTACTGAGTAAATTCTCAATAAATTACTCCCTAAATTACAAGTAAATTAATGAGTGAGTTATTCAGTAATTTATCAGTAAATTACTCGATAAATTCTCTGTAAATTACTCAGTCAACTATTGGTAAATTCTCTGTAAATTACTCAGTAAATTACTTCGTAAATTCTCACTAAATTACTCAGGAAATTTCTCATTAAATTACACGTAAAATTCTCTATAAATTATTCAGCAAATTCTTAGTAATTTATCAGAAAATTCTGAGTAAATTCACAAAAAATTACAAGAATTTTTTTTGTGGCTTAATTAGTAAATTATGAGTAAATTACTCAAAAAATTGTCAGAAAATTCTATATAAATTCAAAGTAATTTTTAGTAAATTGTTCAGCAAATTACTTCATAAATTCGTAGTAAATTCCCAATAAATTACTCGTTAAGCTTTCAATAAATTCTCTATAAATTAGATTGTAAATTATCTGTAAATTATTTAATAAATTGTAAATAAATTACTCAGAAAATTTTCAATAAATTCTAAGAAAATTCTGTATAAATTCTGAGTAAATTACTCGGTAAATTCTCAATAAATTCTCTGTAAATTAATCAGTTAATTATCCATAAGTTCTCAAAAAATTCTGAGCCAATTACTTAGTAAATTACTCTGTAAATTCCAAGAAAATAACGCAGTAAATTATCTGTAAATTCTTAGTAAATTATTTAATAAATTCTAAATAAATTACTGAGTAAATTCTCAATAAATTACTCCCTAAATTCTCAGTAAATTAATGAGTGAGTTATTCAGTAATTTATCAATAAATTACTCGATAAATTATCTGTAAATTACTCAGTAAATTATTGGTAAATTCTCTAGAAATTACTCAGTAAATTACTTCGTAAATTCTCACTAAATTACTCAGGAAATTTCTCATTAAATTACACGTAAAATTCTCTATAAATTATTCAGCAAATTCTTAGTAATTTATCAGAAAATTCTGAGTAAATTCACAAAAAATTACAAGAATTTTTTTTGTGGCTTCATTAGTAAATTATGAGTAAATTACTCAAAAAATTGTCAGAAAATTCTATATAAATTCAAAGTAATTTCTTAGTAAATTGTTCAGCAAATTACTTCATAAATTCGTAGTAAATTCCCAATAAATTACTCGTTAAGCTTTCAATAAATTCTCTATAAATTACATTGTAAATTATCTGTAAATTATTTAATAAATTGTAAATAAATTACTCAGAAAATTTTCAATAAATTCTAAGAAAATTCTGTATAAATTCCGAGTAAATTACTCGGTAAATTCTCAATAAATTCTCTGTAAATTAATCAGTTAATTATCCATAAGTTCTCAAAAAATTCTGAGCCAATTACTTAGTAAATTACTCTGTAAATTCCAAGAAAATAACGCAGTAAATTATCTGTAAATTCTTAGTAAATTATTTAATAAATTCTAAATAAATTACTGAGTAAATTCTCAATAAATTACTCCCTAAATTCTCAGTAAATTAATGAGTGAGTTATTCAGTAATTTATCAATAAATTACTCGATAAATTCTCTGTAAATTACTCAGTAAATTATTGGTAAATTCTCTAGAAATTAGTCAGTAAATTACTTCGTAAATTCTCACTAAATTACTCAGGAAATTTCTCATTAAATTACACGTAAAATTCTCTATAAATTATTCAGCAAATTCTTAGTAATTTATCAGAAAATTCTGAGTAAATTCACAAAAAATTACAAGAATTTTTTTTGTGGCTTCATTAGTAAATTATGAGTAAATTACTCAAAAAATTGTCAGAAAATTCTATATAAATTCAAAGTAATTTCTTAGTAAATTGTTCAGCAAATTACTTCATAAATTCGTAGTAAATTCCCAATAAATTACTCGTTAAGCTTTCAATAAATTCTGTATAAATTACGTTGTACGTTATCTGTAAATTATTTAATAAATTGTAAATAAATTACTCAGAAAATTTTCAATAAATTCTAAGAAAATTCTGTATAAATTCCGAGTAAATTACTCGGTAAATTCTCAATAAATTCTCTGTAAATTACTCAGTTAATTATCCATAAGTTCTCAAAAAATTCTGAGCCAATTACTTAGTAAATTACTCTGTAAATTCCAAGAAAATAATGCAGTAAATTATCTGTTAATTCTTAGTAAATTATTTAATAAATTCTAAATAAATTACTGAGTAAATTCTCAATAAATTACTCCCTAAATTACAAGTAAATTAATGAGTGAGTTATTCAGTAATTTATCAGTAAATTACTCGATAAATTCTCTGTAAATTACTCAGTCAACTATTGGAAAATTCTCTTTAAATTACTTAGTAAATTACTTCGTAAATTCTCACTAAATTACTCAAGAAATTTCTCATTAAATTACACGTAAAATTCTCTATAAATTATTCAGCAAATTCTTAGTAATTTATCAGAAAATTCTGAGTAAATTCACAAAAAATTACAATAATTTTTTTTGTGACTTAATTAGTAAATTATGAGTAAATTACTCAAAAAATTGTCAGAAAATTCCATATAAATTCAAAGTAATTTCTTAGTAAATTGTTCAGCAAATTACTTCATAAATTCGTATTAAATTCCCAATAAATTACTCGTTAAGCTTTCAATAAATTCTCTATAAATTACATTGTAAATTATCTGTAAATTATTTAATAAATTGTAAATAAATTACTCAGAAAATTTTCAATAAATTCTAAGAAAATTCTGTATAAATTCCGAGTAAATTTCTCGGTAAATTCTCAATAAATTCTCTGTAAATTACTCAGTTAATTATCCATAAGTTCTCAAAAAATTCTGAGCCAATTACTTAGTAAATTACTCTGTAAATTCCAAGAAAATAACGCAGTAAATTATCTGTAAATTCTTAGTAAATTATTTAATAAATTCTAAATAAATTACTGAGTAAATTCTCAATAAATTACTCCCTAAATTCTCAGTAAATTAATGAGTGAGTTATTCAGTAATTTATCAAAAAATTACTCGATAAATTCCCTGTAAATTACTCAGTAAATTATTGGTAAATTCTCTAGAAATTACTCAGTAAATTACTTCGTAAATTCACCCTAAATTACTCAGGAAATTTCTCATTAAATTACACGTAAAATTCTCTATAAATTATTCAGCAAATTCTTAGTAATTTATCAGAAAATTCTGAGTAAATTCACCAAAAATTACAAGAATTTTTTTTGTGAATTAATCAGTAAATTATGAGTAAATTACTCAAAAAATTGTCAGAAAATTCTATATAAATTCAAAGTAATTTCTTAGTAAATTGTTCAGCAAATTACTTCATAAATTCGTAGTAAATTCCCAATAAATTACTCGTTAAGCTTTCAATAAATTCTGTATAAATTACGTTGTACGTTATCTGTAAATTATTTAATAAATTGTAAATAAATTACTCAGAAAATTTTCAATAAATTCTAAGAAAATTCTGTATAAATTCCGAGTAAATTACTCGGTAAATTCTCAATAAATTCTCTGTAAATTACTCAGTTAATTATCCATAAGTTCTCAAAAAATTCTGAGCCAATTACTTAGTAAATTACTCTGTAAATTCCAAGAAAATAACGCAGTAAATTATCTGTTAATTCTTAGTAAATTATTTAATAAATTCTAAATAAATTACTGAGTAAATTCTCAATAAATTACTCCCTAAATTACAAGTAAATTAATGAGTGAGTTATTCAGTAATTTATCAGTAAATTACTCGATAAATTCTCTGTAAATTACTCAGTCAACTATTGGAAAATTCTCTTTAAATTACTTAGTAAATTACTTCGTAAATTCTCACTAAATTACTCAAGAAATTTCTCATTAAATTACACGTAAAATTCTCTATAAATTATTCAGCAAATTCTTAGTAATTTATCAGAAAATTCTGAGTAAATTCACAAAAAATTACAATAATTTTTTTTGTGACTTAATTAGTAAATTATGAGTAAATTACTCAAAAAATTGTCAGAAAATTCCATATAAATTCAAAGTAATTTCTTAGTAAATTGTTCAGCAAATTACTTCATAAATTCGTATTAAATTCCCAATAAATTACTCGTTAAGCTTTCAATAAATTCTCTATAAATTACATTGTAAATTATCTGTAAATTATTTAATAAATTGTAAATAAATTACTCAGAAAATTTTCAATAAATTCTAAGAAAATTCTGTATAAATTCCGAGTAAATTTCTCGGTAAATTCTCAATAAATTCTCTGTAAATTACTCAGTTAATTATCCATAAGTTCTCAAAAAATTCTGAGCCAATTACTTAGTAAATTACTCTGTAAATTCCAAGAAAATAACGCAGTAAATTATCTGTAAATTCTTAGTAAATTATTTAATAAATTCTAAATAAATTACTGAGTAAATTCTCAATAAATTACTCCCTAAATTCTCAGTAAATTAATGAGTGAGTTATTCAGTAATTTATCAAAAAATTACTCGATAAATTCCCTGTAAATTACTCAGTAAATTATTGGTAAATTCTCTAGAAATTACTCAGTAAATTACTTCGTAAATTCACCCTAAATTACTCAGGAAATTTCTCATTAAATTACACGTAAAATTCTCTATAAATTATTCAGCAAATTCTTAGTAATTTATCAGAAAATTCTGAGTAAATTCACCAAAAATTACAAGAATTTTTTTTGTGAATTAATCAGTAAATTATGAGTAAATTACTCAAAAAATTGTCAGAAAATTCTATATAAATTCAAAGTAATTTCTTAGTAAATTGTTCAGCAAATTACTTCATAAATTCGTAGTAAATTCCCAATAAATTACTCGTTAAGCTTTCAATAAATTCTGTATAAATTACATTGTAAATTATCTGTAAATTATTTAATAAATTGTAAATAAATTACTCAGAAAATTTTCAATAAATTCTAAGAAAATTCTATATAAATTCCGAGTAAATTACTCGGTAAATTCTCAATAAATTCTCTGTAAATTACTCAGTTAATTATCCATAAGTTCTCAAAAAATTCTGAGCCAATAATTACTTAGTAAATTACTCTGTAAATTCCAAGAAAATAACGCAGTAAATTATCTGTAAATTCTTAGTAAATTATTTAATAAATTCTAAATAAATTACTGAGTAAATTCTCAATAAATTACTCCCTAAATTACAAGTAAATTAATGAGTGAGTTATTCAGTAATTTATCAGCAAATTACTCGATAAATTCTCTGTAAATTACTCAGTCAACTATTGGTAAATTCTCTGTAAATTACTCAGTAAATTACTTCGTAAATTCTCACTAAATTACTCAGGAAATTTCTCATTAAATTACACGTAAAATTCTCTATAAATTATTCAGCAAATTCTTAGTAATTTATCAAAAAATTCTGAGTAAATTCACAAAAAATTACAAGAATTTTTTTTGTGAATTAATCAGTAAATTATGAGTAAATTACTCAAAAAATTGTCAGAAAATTCTATATAAATTCAAAGTAATTTCTTAGTAAATTGTTCAGCAAATTACTTCATAAATTCGTAGTAAATTCCCAATAAATTACTCGTTAAGCTTTCAATAAATTCTCTATAAATTACATTGTAAATTATCTGTAAATTATTTAATAAATTGTAAATAAATTACTCAGAAAATTTTCAATAAATTCTAAGAAAATTCTGTATAAATTCCGAGTAAATTACTCGGTAAATTCTCAATAAATTCTCTGTAAATTACTCAGTTAATTATCCATAAGTTCTCAAAAAATTCTGAGCCAATTACTTAGTAAATTACTCTGTAAATTCCAAGAAAATAACGCAGTAAATTATCTGTAAATTCTTAGTAAATTATTTAATAAATTCTAAATAAATTACTGAGTAAATTCTCAATAAATTACTCCCTAAATTACAAGTAAATTAATGAGTGAGTTATTCAGTAATTTATCAGTAAATTACTCGATAAATTCTCTGTAAATTACTCAGTCAACTATTGGTAAATTCTCTAGAAATTACTCAGTAAATTACTTCGTAAGTTCTCACTAAATTACTCAAGAAATTTCTCATTAAATTACACGTAAAATTCTCTATAAATTATTCAGCAAATTCTTAGTAATTTATCAGAAAATTCTGAGTAAATTCACAAAAAATTACAATAATTTTTTTTGTGACTTAATTAGTAAATTATGAGTAAATTACTCAAAAAATTGTCAGAAAATTCCATATAAATTCAAAGTAATTTCTTAGTAAATTGTTCAGCAAATTACTTCATAAATTCGTATTAAATTCCCAATAAATTACTCGTTAAGCTTTCAATAAATTCTGTATAAATTACATTGTAAATTATCTGTAAATTATTTAATAAATTGTAAATAAATTACTCAGAAAATTTTCAATAAATTCTAAGAAAATTCTGTATAAATTCTGAGTAAATTACTCGGTAAATTCTCAATAAATTCTCTGTAAATTACTCAGTTAATTATCCATAAGTTCTCAAAAAATTCTGAGCCAATTACTTAGTAAATTACTCTGTAAATTCTTAGTAAATTATTTAATAAATTCTAAATAAATTACTGAGTAAATTCTCAATAAATTACTCCCTAAATTCTCAGTAAATTAATGAGTGAGTTATTCAGTAATTTATCAATAAATTACTCGATAAATTCTCTGTAAATTACTCAGTAAATTATTGGTAAATTCTCTAGAAATTACTCAGTAAATTACTTCGTAAATTCTCACTAAATTACTCAGGAAATTTCTCATTAAATTACACGTAAAATTCTCTATAAATTATTCAGCAAATTCTTAGTAATTTATCAGAAAATTCTGAGTAAATTCACAAAAAATTACAAGAATTTTTTTTGTGAATTAATTAGTAAATTATGAGTAAATTACTCAAAAAATTGTCAGAAAATTCTATATAAATTCAAAGTAATTTCTTAGTAAATTGTTCAGCAAATTACTTCATAAATTCGTAGTAAATTCCCAATAAATTACTCGTTAAGCTTTCAATAAATTCTGTATAAATTACATTGTAAATTATCTGTAAATTATTTAATAAATTGTAAATAAATTACTCAGAAAATTTTCAATAAATTCTAAAAAAATTCTGTATAAATTCCGAGTAAATTACTCGGTAAATTCTCAATAAATTCTCTGTAAATTACTCAGTTAATTATCCATAAGTTCTCAAAAAATTCTGAGCCAATTACTTAGTAAATTACTCTGTAAATTCCAAGAAAATAACGCAGTAAATTATCTGTAAATTCTTAGTAAATTAGTTAATAAATTCTAAATAAATTACTGAGTAAATTCTCAATAAATTACTCCCTAAATTCTCAGTAAATTAATGAGTGAGTTATTCAGTAATTTATCAAAAAATTACTCGATAAATTCTCTGTAAATTACTCAGAAAATTATTGGTAAATTCTCTAGAAATTACTCAGTAAATTACTTCGTAAATTCTCACTAAATTACTCAGGAAATTTCTCATTAAATTACACGTAAAATTCTCTATAAATTATTCAGCAAATTCTTAGTAATTTATCAGAAAATTCTGAGTAAATTCACAAAAAATTACAATAATTTTTTTTGTGACTTAATTAGTAAATTATGAGTAAATTACTCAAAAAATTGTCAGAAAATTCTATATAAATTCAAAGTAATTTCTTAGTAAATTGTTCAGCAAATTACTTCATAAATTCGTAGTAAATTCCCAATAAATTACTCGTTAAGCTTTCAATAAATTCTCTATAAATTACATTGTAAATTATCTGTAAATTATTTAATAAATTGTAAATAAATTACTCAGAAAATTTTCAATAAATTCTAAGAAAATTCTGTATAAATTCCGAGTAAATTACTCGGTAAATTCTCAATAAATTCTCTGTAAATTACTCAGTTAATTATCCATAAGTTCTCAAAAAATTCTGAGCCAATTACTTAGTAAATTACTCTGTAAATTCCAAGAAAATAACGCAGTAAATTATCTGTAAATTCTTAGTAAATTATTTAATAAATTCTAAATAAATTACTGAGTAAATTCTCAATAAATTACTCCCTAAATTACAAGTAAATTAATGAGTGAGTTATTCAGTAATTTATCAGTAAATTACTCGATAAATTCTCAGTAAATTACTCAGTCAACTATTGGTAAATTCTCTGTAAATTACTCAGTAAATTACTTCGTAAATTCTCACTAAATTACTCAGGAAATTTCTCATTAAATTACACGTAAAATTCTCTATAAATTATTCAGCAAATTCTTAGTAATTTATCAGAAAATTCTGAGTAAATTCACAAAAAATTACAATAATTTTTTTTGTGACTTAATTAGTAAATTATGAGTAAATTACTCAAAAAATTGTCAGAAAATTCTATATAAATTCAAAGTAATTTCTTAGTAAATTGTTCAGCAAATTACTTCATAAATTCGTAGTAAATTCCCAATAAATTACTCGTTAAGCTTTCAATAAATTCTCTATAAATTACATTGTAAATTATCTGTAAATTATTTAATAAATTGTAAATAAATTACTCAGAAAATTTTCAATAAATTCTAAGAAAATTCTGTATAAATTCCGAGTAAATTACTCGGTAAATTCTCAATAAATTCTCTGTAAATTACTCAGTTAATTATCCATAAGTTCTCAAAAAATTCTGAGCCAATTACTTAGTAAATTACTCTGTAAATTCCAAGAAAATAACGCAGTAAATTATCTGTAAATTCTTAGTAAATTATTTAATAAATTCTAAATAAATTACTGAGTAAATTCTCAATAAATTACTCCCTAAATTACAAGTAAATTAATGAGTGAGTTATTCAGTAATTTATCAGTAAATTACTCGATAAATTCTCAGTAAATTACTCAGTCAACTATTGGTAAATTCTCTGTAAATTACTCAGTAAATTACTTCGTAAATTCTCACTAAATTACTCAGGAAATTTCTCATTAAATTACACGTAAAATTCTCTATAAATTATTCAGCAAATTCTTAGTAATTTATCAGAAAATTCTGAGTAAATTCACAAAAAATTACAAGAATATTTTTTTGTGACTTAATCAGTAAATTATGAGTAAATTACTCAAAAAATTGTCAGAAAATTCTATATAAATTCAAAGTAATTTCTTAGTAAATTGTTCAGCAAATTACTTCATAAATTCGTAGTAAATTCCCAATAAATTACTCGTTAAGCTTTCAATAAATTCTGTATAAATTACATTGTAAATTATCTGTAAATTATTTAATAAATTGTAAATAAATTACTCAGAAAATTTTCAATAAATTCTAAGAAAATTCTGTATAAATTCCGAGTAAATTACTCGGTAAATTCTCAATAAATTCTCTGTAAATTACTCAGTTAATTATCCATAAGTTCTCAAAAAATTCTGAGCCAATTACTTAGTAAATTACTCTGTAAATTCCAAGAAAATAACGCAGTAAATTATCTGTAAATTCTTGGTAAATTATTTAATAAATTACTGAGTAAATTCTCAATAAATTACTCCCTAAATTCTCAGTAAATTAATGAGTGAGTTATTCAGTAATTTATCAATAAATTACTCGATAAATTCTCAGTAAATTACTCAGTAAATTATTGGTAAATTCTCTAGAAATTACTCAGTAAATTACTTCGTAAATTCTCACTAAATTACTCAGGAAATTTCTCATTAAATTACACGTAAAATTCTCTATAAATTATTCAGGAAATTCTTAGTAATTTATCAGAAAATTCTGAGTAAATTCACAAAAAATTACAAGAATTGTTTTTTGTGACTTAATCAGTAAATTATGAGTAAATTACTCAAAAAATTGTCAGAAAATTCTATATAAATTCAAAGTAATTTCTTAGTAAATTGTTCAGCAAATTACTTCATAAACTCGTAGTAAATTCCCAATAAATTACTCGTTAAGCTTTCAATAAATTCTGTATAAATTACATTGTAAATTATCTGTAAATTATTTAATAAATTGTAAATAAATTACTCAGAAAATTTTCAAAAAATTCTAAGAAAATTCTGTATAAATTCCGAGTAAATTACTCGGTAAATTCTCAATAAATTACTCAGTTAATTATCCATAAGTTCTCAAAAAATTCTGAGCCAATTACTTAGTAAATTACTCTGTAAATTCCAAGAAAATAACGCAGTAAATTATCTGTAAATTCTTAGTAAATTATTTAATAAATTCTAAATAAATTACTGAGTAAATTCTCAATAAATTACTCCCTAAATTCTCAGTAAATTAATGAGTGAGTTATTCACTAATTTATCAATAAATTACTCGATAAATTCTCTGTAAATTACTCAGTAAATTATTGGTAAATTCTCTAGAAATTACTCAGTAAATTACTTCGTAAATTCTCACTAAATTACTCAGGAAATTTCTAATTAAATTACACGTAAAATTCTTTATAAATTATTCAGCAAATTCTTAGTAATTTATCAGAAAATTCTGAGTAAATTCACAAAAAATTCCAACAATTTTTTTTTGTGACTTAATCAGTAAATTATGAGTAAATTACTCAAAAAATTGTCAGAAAATTCTATATAAATTCAAAGTAATTTCTTAGTAAATTGTTCAGCAAATTACTTCATAAATTCGTAGTAAATTCCCAATAAATTACTCGTTAAGCTTTCAATAAATTCTGTATAAATTACATTGTAAATTATCTGTAAATTATTTAATAAATTGTAAATAAATTACTCAGAAAATTTTCAATAAATTCTAAGAAAATTCTGTATAAATTCCGAGTAAATTACTCGGTAAATTCTCAATAAATTCTCTGTAAATTACTCAGTTAATTATCCATAAGTTCTCAAAAAATTCTGAGCCAATTACTTAGTAAATTACTCTGTAAATTCCAAGAAAATAACGCAGTAAATTATCTGTAAATTCTTAGTAAATTATTTAATAAATTCTAAATAAATTACTGAGTAAATTCTCAATAAATTACTCCCTAAATTACAAGTAAATTAATGAGTGAGTTATTCAGTAATTTATCAGTAAATTACTCGATAAATTCTCTGTAAATTACTCAGTCAACTATTGGTAAATTCTCTGTAAATTACTCAGTAAATTACTTCGTAAATTCTCACTAAATTACTCAGGAAATTTCTCATTAAATTACACGTAAAATTCTCTATAAATTATTCAGCAAATTCTTAGTAATTTATCAGAAAATACTGAGTAAATTCACAAAAAATTACAAGAATTTTTTTTGTGACTTAATCAGTAAATTATGAGTAAATTACTCAAAAAATTGTCAGAAAATTCTATATAAATTCAAAGTAATTTCTTAGTAAATTGTTCAGCAAATTACTTCATAAATTCGTAGTAAATTCCCAATAAATTACCCGTTAAGCTTTCAATAAATTCTGTATAAATTACATTGTAAATTATCTGTAAATTATTTAATAAATTGTAAATAAATTACTCAAAAAATTTTCAATAAATTCTAAGAAAATTCTGTATAAATTCCGAGTAAATTACTCGGTAAATTCTCAATAAATTCTCTGTAAATTACTCAGTTAATTGTCCATAAGTTCTCAAAAAATTCTGAGCCAATTACTTAGTAAATTACTCTGTAAATTCCAAGAAAATTACGCAGTAAATTATCTGTAAATTCTTAGTAAATTATTTAATAAATTCTAAATCAATTACTGAGTAAATTCTCAATAAATTACTCCCTAAATTACAAGTAAATTAATGAGTGAGTTATTTAGTAATTTATCAGTAAATTACTCGATAAATTCTCTGTAAATTACTCAGTAAATTAATGGTAAATTCTCTATAAATTACTCAGTAAATTACTTCGTAAATTCTCACTAAATTACTTAGGAAATTTCTCATTAAATTACACGTAAAATTCTCTATAAATTATTCAGCAAATTCTTAGTAATTTATCAGAAAATTCTGTGTAAATTCCCAAAAAATTACAAGTATTTTTTTTGTGACTTAATCAGTAAATTATGAGTAAATTACTCAAAAAATTGTCAGAAAATTCTATATAAATTCAAAGTAATTTCTTAGTAAATTATTCAGCAAATTACTTCATAAATTCGTAGTAAATTCTCAATAAATTGCTCGTTAAGCTTTCAATAAATTCTGTATAAAATACATTGTAAATTATCTGTAAATTATTTAATAAATTGTAAATAAATTACTCTGAAAATTTTCAATAAATTCTAAGAAAATTCTGTATAAATTCCGAGTAAATTACTCGGTAAATTCTCAATAAATTCTCTGTAAATTACTCAGTTAATTATCCATAAGTTCTCAAAAAATTCTGAGCCAATTACTTAGTAAATTACTCTGTAAATTCCAAGAAAATAACGCAGTAAATTATCTGTAAATTCTTAGTAAATTATTTAATAAATTCTAAATAAATTACTGAGTAAATTCTCAATAAATTACTCCCTAAATTACAAGTAAATTAATGAGTGAGTTATTCAGTAATTTATCAGTAAATTACTCGATAAATTCTCTGTAAATTACTCAGTCAACTATTGGTAAATTCTCTGTAAATTACTCAGTAAATTACTTCGTAAATTCTCACTAAATTACTCAGGAAATTTCTCATTAAATTACACGTAAAATTCTCTATAAATTATTCAGCAAATTCTTAGTAATTTATCAGAAAATTCTGAGTAAATTCACAAAAAATTACAAGAATTTTTTTTGTGACTTAATCAGTAAATTATGAGTAAATTACTCAAAAAATTGTCAGAAAATTCTATATAAATTCAAAGTATTTTCTTAGTAAATTGTTCAGCAAATTACTTCATAAATTCGTAGTAAATTCCCAATAAATTACCCGTTAAGCTTTCAATAAATTCTGTATAAATTACATTGTAAATTATCTGTAAATTATTTAATAAATTGTAAATAAATTACTCAAAAAATTTTCAATAAATTCTAAGAAAATTCTGTATAAATTCCGAGTAAATTACTCGGTAAATTCTCAATAAATTCTCTGTAAATTACTCAGTTAATTGTCCATAAGTTCTCAAAAAATTCTGAGCCAATTACTTAGTAAATTACTCTGTAAATTCCAAGAAAATTACGCAGTAAATTATCTGTAAATTCTTAGTAAATTATTTAATAAATTCTAAATCAATTACTGAGTAAATTCTCAATAAATTACTCCCTAAATTACAAGTAAATTAATGAGTGAGTTATTTAGTAATTTATCAGTAAATTACTCGATAAATTCTCTGTAAATTACTCAGTAAATTAATGGTAAATTCTCTATAAATTACTCAGTAAATTCTCACTAAATTACTTAGGAAATTTCTCATTAAATTACACGTAAAATTCTCTATAAATTATTCAGCAAATTCTTAGTAATTTATCAGAAAATTCTGTGTAAATTCCCAAAAAATTACAAGTATTTTTTTTGTGACTTAATCAGTAAATTATGAGTAAATTACTCAAAAAATTGTCAGAAAATTCTATATAAATTCAAAGTAATTTCTTAGTAAATTGTTCAGCAAATTACTTCATAAATTCGTAGTAAATTCCCAATAAATTACTCGTTAAGCTTTCAATAAATTCTCTATAAATTACATTGTAAATTATCTGTAAATTATTTAATAAATTGTAAATAAATTACTCAGAAAATTTTCAATAAATTCTAAGAAAATTCTGTATAAATTCCGAGTAAATTACTCGGTAAATTCTCAATAAATTCTCTGTAAATTACTCAGTTAATTATCCATAAGTTCTCAAAAAATTCTGAGCCAATTACTTAGTAAATTACTCTGTAAATTCCAAGAAAATAACGCAGTAAATTATCTGTAAATTCTTAGTAAATTATTTAATAAATTCTAAATAAATTACTGAGTAAATTCTCAATAAATTACTCCCTAAATTACAAGTAAATTAATGAGTGAGTTATTCAGTAATTTATCAGTAAATTACTCGATAAATTCTCTGTAAATTACTCAGTCAACTATTGGTAAATTCTCTGTAAATTACTCAGTAAATTACTTCGTAAATTCTCACTAAATTACTCAGGAAATTTCTCATTAAATTACACGTAAAATTCTCTATAAATTATTCAGCAAATTCTTAGTAATTTATCAGAAAATTCTGAGTAAATTCACAAAAAATTACAAGAATTTTTTTTGTGACTTAATCAGTAAATTATGAGTAAATTACTCAAAAAATTGTCAGAAAATTCTATATAAATTCAAAGTATTTTCTTAGTAAATTGTTCAGCAAATTACTTCATAAATTCGTAGTAAATTCCCAATAAATTACCCGTTAAGCTTTCAATAAATTCTGTATAAATTACATTGTAAATTATCTGTAAATTATTTAATAAATTGTAAATAAATTACTCAAAAAATTTTCAATAAATTCTAAGAAAATTCTGTATAAATTCCGAGTAAATTACTCGGTAAATTCTCAATAAATTCTCTGTAAATTACTCAGTTAATTGTCCATAAGTTCTCAAAAAATTCTGAGCCAATTACTTAGTAAATTACTCTGTAAATTCCAAGAAAATTACGCAGTAAATTATCTGTAAATTCTTAGTAAATTATTTAATAAATTCTAAATCAATTACTGAGTAAATTCTCAATAAATTACTCCCTAAATTACAAGTAAATTAATGAGTGAGTTATTTAGTAATTTATCAGTAAATTACTCGATAAATTCTCTGTAAATTACTCAGTAAATTAATGGTAAATTCTCTATAAATTACTCAGTAAATTCTCACTAAATTACTTAGGAAATTTCTCATTAAATTACACGTAAAATTCTCTATAAATTATTCAGCAAATTCTTAGTAATTTATCAGAAAATTCTGTGTAAATTCCCAAAAAATTACAAGTATTTTTTTTGTGACTTAATCAGTAAATTATGAGTAAATTACTCAAAAAATTGTCAGAAAATTCTATATAAATTCAAAGTAATTTCTTAGTAAATTGTTCAGCAAATTACTTCATAAATTCGTAGTAAATTCCCAATAAATTACTCGTTAAGCTTTCAATAAATTCTCTATAAATTACATTGTAAATTATCTGTAAATTATTTAATAAATTGTAAATAAATTACTCAGAAAATTTTCAATAAATTCTAAGAAAATTCTGTATAAATTCCGAGTAAATTACTCGGTAAATTCTCAATAAATTCTCTGTAAATTACTCAGTTAATTATCCATAAGTTCTCAAAAAATTCTGAGCCAATTACTTAGTAAATTACTCTGTAAATTCCAAGAAAATAACGCAGTAAATTATCTGTAAATTCTTAGTAAATTATTTAATAAATTCTAAATAAATTACTGAGTAAATTCTCAATAAATTACTCCCTAAATTACAAGTAAATTAATGAGTGAGTTATTCAGTAATTTATCAGTAAATTACTCGATAAATTCTCTGTAAATTACTCAGTCAACTATTGGTAAATTCTCTGTAAATTACTCAGTAAATTACTTCGTAAATTCTCACTAAATTACTCAGGAAATTTCTCATTAAATTACACGTAAAATTCTCTATAAATTATTCAGCAAATTCTTAGTAATTTATCAGAAAATTCTGAGTAAATTCACAAAAAATTACAAGAATTTTTTTTGTGACTTAATCAGTAAATTATGAGTAAATTACTCAAAAAATTGTCAGAAAATTCTATATAAATTCAAAGTATTTTCTTAGTAAATTGTTCAGCAAATTACTTCATAAATTCGTAGTAAATTCCCAATAAATTACCCGTTAAGCTTTCAATAAATTCTGTATAAATTACATTGTAAATTATCTGTAAATTATTTAATAAATTGTAAATAAATTACTCAAAAAATTTTCAATAAATTCTAAGAAAATTCTGTATAAATTCCGAGTAAATTACTCGGTAAATTCTCAATAAATTCTCTGTAAATTACTCAGTTAATTGTCCATAAGTTCTCAAAAAATTCTGAGCCAATTACTTAGTAAATTACTCTGTAAATTCCAAGAAAATTACGCAGTAAATTATCTGTAAATTCTTAGTAAATTATTTAATAAATTCTAAATCAATTACTGAGTAAATTCTCAATAAATTACTCCCTAAATTACAAGTAAATTAATGAGTGAGTTATTTAGTAATTTATCAGTAAATTACTCGATAAATTCTCTGTAAATTACTCAGTAAATTAATGGTAAATTCTCTATAAATTACTCAGTAAATTCTCACTAAATTACTTAGGAAATTTCTCATTAAATTACACGTAAAATTCTCTATAAATTATTCAGCAAATTCTTAGTAATTTATCAGAAAATTCTGTGTAAATTCCCAAAAAATTACAAGTATTTTTTTTGTGACTTTATCAGTAAATTATGAGTAAATTACTCAAAAAATTGTCAGAAAATTCTATATAAATTCAAAGTAATTTCTTAGTAAATTGTTCAGCAAATTACTTCATAAATTCGTAGTAAATTCCCAATAAATTACTCGTTAAGCTTTCAATAAATTCTCTATAAATTACATTGTAAATTATCTGTAAATTATTTAATAAATTGTAAATAAATTACTCAGAAAATTTTCAATAAATTCTAAGAAAATTCTGTATAAATTCCGAGTAAATTACTCGGTAAATTCTCTGTAAATTACTCAGTTAATTATCCATAAGTTCTCAAAAAATTCTGAGCCAATTACTTAGTAAATTACTCTGTAAATTCCAAGAAAATAACGCAGTAAATTATCTGTAAATTCTTAGTAAATTATTTAATAAATTCTAAATAAATTACTGAGTAAATTCTCAATAAATTACTCCCTAAATTACAAGTAAATTAATGAGTGAGTTATTCAGTAATTTATCAGTAAATTACTCGATAAATTCTCTGTAAATTACTCAGTCAACTATTGGTAAATTCTCTGTAAATTACTCAGTAAATTACTTCGTAAATTCTCACTAAATTACTCAGGAAATTTCTCATTAAATTACACGTAAAATTCTCTATAAATTATTCAGCAAATTCTTAGTAATTTATCAGAAAATTCTGAGTAAATTCACAAAAAATTACAAGAATTTTTTTTGTGACTTAATCAGTAAATTATGAGTAAATTACTCAAAAAATTGTCAGAAAATTCTATATAAATTCAAAGTATTTTCTTAGTAAATTGTTCAGCAAATTACTTCATAAATTCGTAGTAAATTCCCAATAAATTACCCGTTAAGCTTTCAATAAATTCTGTATAAATTACATTGTAAATTATCTGTAAATTATTTAATAAATTGTAAATAAATTACTCAAAAAATTTTCAATAAATTCTAAGAAAATTCTGTATAAATTCCGAGTAAATTACTCGGTAAATTCTCAATAAATTCTCTGTAAATTACTCAGTTAATTGTCCATAAGTTCTCAAAAAATTCTGAGCCAATTACTTAGTAAATTACTCTGTAAATTCCAAGAAAATTACGCAGTAAATTATCTGTAAATTCTTAGTAAATTATTTAATAAATTCTAAATCAATTACTGAGTAAATTCTCAATAAATTACTCCCTAAATTACAAGTAAATTAATGAGTGAGTTATTTAGTAATTTATCAGTAAATTACTCGATAAATTCTCTGTAAATTACTCAGTAAATTAATGGTAAATTCTCTATAAATTACTCAGCAAATTACTTCGTAAATTCTCACTAAATTACTTAGGAAATTTCTCATTAAATTACACGTAAAATTCTCTATAAATTATTCAGCAAATTCTTAGTAATTTATCAGAAAATTCTGTGTAAATTCCCAAAAAATTACAAGTATTTTTTTTGTGACTTAATCAGTAAATTATGAGTAAATTACTCAAAAAATTGTCAGAAAATTCTATATAAATTGAAAGTAATTTCTTAGTAAATTGTTCAGCAAATTACTTCATAAATTCGTAGTAAATTCCCAATAAATTACTCGTTAAGCTTTCAATAAATTCTCTATAAATTACATTGTAAATTATCTGTAAATTATTTAATAAATTGTAAATAAATTACTCAGAAAATTTTCAATAAATTCTAAGAAAATTCTGTATAAATTCCGAGTAAATTACTCGGTAAATTCTCAATAAATTCTCTGTAAATTACTCAGTTAATTATCCATAAGTTCTCAAAAAATTCTGAGCCAATTACTTAGTAAATTACTCTGTAAATTCCAAGAAAATAACGCAGTAAATTATCTGTAAATTCTTAGTAAATTATTTAATAAATTCTAAATAAATTACTGAGTAAATTCTCAATAAATTACTTCCTAAATTACAAGTAAATTAATGAGTGAGTTATTCAGTAATTTATCAGTAAATTACTCGATAAATTCTCTGTAAATTACTCAGTCAACTATTGGTAAATTCTCTGTAAATTACTCAGTAAATTACTTCGTAAATTCTCACTAAATTACTCAGGAAATTTCTCATTAAATTACACGTAAAATTCTCTATAAATTATTCAGCAAATTCTTAGTAATTTATCAGAAAATTCTGAGTAAATTCACAAAAAATTACAAGAATTTTTTTTGTGACTTAATCAGTAAATTATGAGTAAATTACTCAAAAAATTGTCAGAAAATTCTATATAAATTGAAAGTAATTTCTTAGTAAATTGTTCAGCAAATTACTTCATAAATCCGTAGTAAATTCTCAATAAATTACTCGTTAATCTTTCAATAAATTCTGTATAAATTACATTGTAAATTATCTGTAAATTATTTAATAAATTGTAAATAAATTACTCAGAAAATTTTCAATAAATTCTAAGAAAATTCTGTATAAATTCCGAGTAAATTACTCGGTAAATTCTCAATAAATTCTCTGTAAATTACTCAGTTAATTATCCATAAGTTCTCAAAAAATTCTGAGCCAATTACTTAGTAAATTACTCTGTAAATTCCAAGAAAATAACGCAGTAAATTATCTGTAAATTCTTAGTAAATTATTTAATAAATTCTAAATAAATTACTGAGTAAATTCTCAATAAATTACTCCCTAAATTACAAGTAAATTAATGAGTGAGTTATTCAGTAATTTATCAGTAAATTACTCGATAAATTCTCTGTAAATTACTCAGTAAATTATTGGTAAATTCTCTATAAATTACTCAGTAAATTACTTCGTAAATTCTCACTAAATTACTCAGGAAATTTCTCATTAAATTACACGTAAAATTCTCTATAAATTATTCAGCAAATTCTTAGTAATTTATCAGAAAATTCTGAGTAAATTCACAAAAAATTACAAGAATTTTTTTTGTGACTTAATCAGTAAATTATGAGTAAATTACTCAAAAAATTGTCAGAAAATTCTATATAAATTCAAAGTAATTTCTTAGTAAATTGTTCAGCAAATTACTTCATAAATCCGTAGTAAATTCTCAATAAATTACTCGTTAATCTTTCAATAAATTCTGTATAAATTACATTGTAAATTATCTGTAAATTATTTAATAAATTGTAAATAAATTACTCAGAAAATTTTCAATAAATTCTAAGAAAATTCTGTATAAATTCCGAGTAAATTACTCGGTAAATTCTCAATAAATTCTCTGTACATTACTCAGTTAATTATCCATAAGTTCTCAAAAAATTCTGAGCCAATTACTTAGTAAATTACTCTATAAATTCCAAGAAAATAACGCAGTAAATTATCTGTAAATTCTTAGTAAATTATTTAATAAATTCTAAATAAATTACTGAGTAAATTCTCAATAAATTACTCCCTAAATTCTCAGTAAATTAATGAGTGAGTTATTCAGTAATTTATCAGTAAATTACTCCATAAATTCTCTATAAATTACTCAGTAAATTATTGGTAAATTCTCTATAAATTACTCAAGAATTCTCTGTAAATTCCAAGAAAATAACGCAGTAAATTATCTGTAAATTCTTAGTAAATTATTTAATAAATTCTAAATAAATTTCTGAGTAAATTCTCAATAAATTACTCCCTAAATTACAAGTAAATTAATGAGTGAGTTATTCAGTAATTTATCAGTAAATTACTCGATAAATTCTCTGTAAATTACTCAGTAAATTACTTCGTAAATTCTCACTAAATTACTCAGGAAATTTCTCATTAAATTACACGTAAAATTCTCTATAAATTATTCAGGAAATTCTTAGTAATTTATCAGAAAATACTGAGTAAATTCACAAAAAATTACAAGAATTTTTTTTGTGACTTAATCAGTAAATTATGAGTAAATTACTCAAAAAATTGTCAGAAAATTCTATATAAATTCAAAGTAATTTCTTAGTAAATTGTTCAGCAAATTACTTCATAAATTCGTAGTAAATTCTCAATAAATTACTCGTTAAGCTTTCAATAAATTCTCTATAAATTACATTGTAAATTATCTGTAAATAATTTAATAAATTGTAAATAAATTACTCAGAAAATTTTCAATAAATTCTAAGAAAATTCTGTATAAATTCCGAGTAAATTACTCGGTAAATTCTCAATAAATTCTCTGTAAATTACTCAGTTAATTATCCATAAGTTCTCAAAAAATTCTGAGCCAATTACTTAGTAAATTACTCTGTAAATTCCAAGAAAATAACGCAGTAAATTATCTGTAAATTCTTAGTAAATTATTTAATAAATTCTAAATAAATTACTGAGTAAATTCTCAATAAATTACTCGATAAATTCTCTGTAAATTACTCAGTAAATTATTTCGTAAATTCTCAATAAATTACTTAGGAAATTTCTCATTAAATTACACGTAAAATTCTCTATAAATTATTCAGCAAATTCTTAGTAATTTATCAGAAAATTCTGAGTAAATTCACAAAAAATTACAAGAATTTTTTTTGTGACTTAATCAGTAAATTATGAGTAAATTACTCAAAAAATTGTCAGAAAATTGAATATAAATTCAAAGTAATTTCTTAGTAAATTGTTCAGCAAATTACTTCATAAATTCGTAGTAAATTCCCAATAAATTACTCGTTAAGCTTTCAATAAATTCTCTATAAATTACATTGTAAATTATCTGTAAATTATTTAATAAATTGTAAATAAATTACTCAGAAAATTTTCAATAAATTCTAAGAAAATTCTGTATAAATTCCGAGTAAATTACTCGGTAAATTCTCAATAAATTCTCTGTACATTACTCAGTTAATTATCCATAAGTTCTCAAAAAATTCTGAGTCAATTACTTAGTAAATTACTCTGTAAATTCCAAGAAAATAACGCAGTAAATTATCTGTAAATTCTTAGTAAATTATTTAATAAATTCTAAATAAATTACTGAGTAAATTCTCAATAAATTACTCCCTAAATTCTCAGTAAATTAATGAGTGAGTTATTCAGTAATTTATCAGTAAATTACTCGATAAATTCTCTGTAAATTACTCAGTAAATTATTGGTAAATTCTCTATAAATTACTCAGTAAATTACTTCGTAAATTCTCACTAAATTACTTAGGAAATTTCTCATTAAATTACACGTAAAATTCTCTATAAATTATTCAGCAAATTCTTAGTAATTTATCAGAAAATTCTGTGTAAATTCCCAAAAAATTACAAGAATTTTTTTTGTGAATTAATCAGTAAATTATGAGTAAATTACTCAAAAAATTGTCAGAAAATCCTATATAAATTCAAAGTAATTTCTTAGTAAATTATTCAGCAAATTACTTCATAAATTCGTAGTAAATTCTCAATAAATTACTCGTTAATCTTTCAATAAATTCTGTATAAATTACATTGTAAATTATCTGTAAATTATTTAATAAATTGTAAATAAATTACTCAGAAAATTTTCAATAAATTCTAAGAAAATTATGTATAAATTCCGAATAAATTACTCGGTAAATTCTCAATAAATTCTCTGTAAATTACTCAGTTAATTATCCATATGTTCTCAAAAAATTCTGAGCCAATTACTTAGTAAATTACTCTGTAAATTCCAAGAAAATAACGCAGTAAATTATCTGTAAATTCTTAGTAAATTATTTAATAAATTCTAAATAAATTACTGAGTAAATTCTCAATAAATTACTCCCTAAATTACAAGTAAATTAATGAGTGAGTTATTCAGTAATTTATCAGTAAATTACTCGATAAATTCTCTGTAAATTACTCAGTAAATTACTTCGTAAATTCTCACTAAATTACTCAGGAAATTTCTCATTAAATTACACGTAAAATTCTCTATAAATTATTCAGGAAATTCTTATTAATTTATCAGAAAATACTGAGTAAATTCACAAAAAATTACAAGAATTTTTTTTGTGACTTAATCAGTAAATTATGAGTAAATTACTCAAAAAATTGTCAGAAAATTCTATATAAATTCAAAGTAATTTCTTAGTAAATTGTTCAGCAAATTACTTCATAAATTCGTAGTAAATTCTCAATAAATTACTCGTTAAGCTTTCAATAAATTCTCTATAAATTACATTGTAAATTATCTGTAAATTATTTAATAAATTGTAAATAAATTACTCAGAAAATTTTCAATAAATTCTAAGAAAATTCTGTATAAATTCCGAGTAAATTACTCGGTAAATTCTCAATAAATTCTCTGTAAATTACTCAGTTAATTATCCATAAGTTCTCAAAAAATTCTGAGCCAATTACTTAGTAAATTACTCTGTAAATTCCAAGAAAATAACGCAGTAAATTATCTGTAAATTCTTAGTAAATTATTTAATAAATTCTAAATAAATTACTGAGTAAATTCTCAATAAATTACTCCCTAAATTACAAGTAAATTAATGAGTGAGTTATTCAATAATTTATCAGTAAATTACTCGATAAATTCTCTGTAAATTACTCAGTAAATTATTGGTAAATTCTCTGTAAATTACTCAGTAAATTATTTCGTAAATTCTCAATAAATTACTTAGGAAATTTCTCATTAAATTACACGTAAAATTCTCTATAAATTATTCAGCAAATTCTTAGTAATTTATCAGAAAATTCTGAGTAAATTCACAAAAAATTACAAGAATTTTTTTTGTGACTTAATCAGTAAATTATGAGTAAATTACTCAAAAAATTGTCAAAAAATTCTATATAAATTCAAAGTAATTTCTTAGTAAATTGTTCAGCAAATTACTTCATAAATTCGTAGTAAATTCCCAATAAATTACTCGTTAAGCTTTCAATAAATTCTCTATAAATTACATTGTAAATTATCTGTAAATTATTTAATAAATTGTAAATAAATTACTCAGAAAATTTTCAATAAATTCTAAGAAAATTCTGTATAAATTCCGAGTAAATTACTCGGTAAATTCTCAATAAATTCTCTGTACATTACTCAGTTAATTATCCATAAGTTCTCAAAAAATTCTGAGTCAATTACTTAGTAAATTACTCTGTAAATTCCAAGAAAATAACGCAGTAAATTATCTGTAAATTCTTAGTAAATTATTTAATAAATTCTAAATAAATTACTGAGTAAATTCTCAATAAATTACTCCCTAAATTCTCAGTAAATTAATGAGTGAGTTATTCAGTAATTTATCAGAAAATTACTCGATAAATTCTCTGTAAATTACTCAGTAAATTATTGGTAAATTCTCTATAAATTACTCAGTAAATTACTTCGTAAATTCTCACTAAATTACTCAGGAAATTTCTCATTAAATTACACGTAAAATTCTCTATAAATTATTCAGCAAATTCTTAGTAATTTATCAGAAAATTCTGTGTAAATTCCCAAAAAATTACAAGAATTTTTTTTGTGAATTAATCAGTAAATTATGAGTAAATTACTCAAAAAATTGTCAGAAAATCCTATATAAATTCAAAGTAATTTCTTAGTAAATTATTCAGCAAATTACTTCATAAATTCGTAGTAAATTCTCAATAAATTACTCGTTAATCTTTCAATAAATTCTGTATAAATTACATTGTAAATTATCTGTAAATTATTTAATAAATTGTAAATAAATTACTCAGAAAATTTTCAATAAATTCTAAGAAAATTATGTATAAATTCCGAGTAAATTACTCGGTAAATTCTCAATAAATTCTCTGTAAATTACTCAGTTAATTATCCATATGTTCTCAAAAAATTCTGAGCCAATTACTTAGTAAATTACTCTGTAAATTCCAAGAAAATAACGCAGTAAATTATCTGTAAATTCTTAGTAAATTATTTAATAAATTCTAAATAAATTACTGAGTAAATTCTCAATAAATTACTCCCTAAATTACAAGTAAATTAATGAGTGAGTTATTCAGTAATTTATCAGTAAATTACTCGATAAATTCTCTGTAAATTACTCAGTAAATTACTTCGTAAATTCTCACTAAATTACTCAGGAAATTTCTCATTAAATTACACGTAAAATTCTCTATAAATTATTCAGGAAATTCTTATTAATTTATCAGAAAATACTGAGTAAATTCACAAAAAATTACAAGAATTTTTTTTGTGACTTAATCAGTAAATTATGAGTAAATTACTCAAAAAATTGTCAGAAAATTCTATATAAATTCAAAGTAATTTCTTAGTAAATTGTTCAGCAAATTACTTCATAAATTCGTAGTAAATTCTCAATAAATTACTCGTTAAGCTTTCAATAAATTCTCTATAAATTACATTGTAAATTATCTGTAAATTATTTAATAAATTGTAAATAAATTACTCAGAAAATTTTCAATAAATTCTAAGAAAATTCTGTATAAATTCCGAGTAAATTACTCGGTAAATTCTCAATAAATTCTCTGTAAATTACTCAGTTAATTATCCATAAGTTCTCAAAAAATTCTGAGCCAATTACTTAGTAAATTACTCTGTAAATTCCAAGAAAATAACGCAGTAAATTATCTGTAAATTCTTAGTAAATTATTTAATAAATTCTAAATAAATTACTGAGTAAATTCTCAATAAATTACTCCCTAAATTACAAGTAAATTAATGAGTGAGTTATTCAGTAATTTATCAGTAAATTACTCGATAAATTCTCTGTAAATTACTCAGTAAATTATTGGTAAATTCTCTGTAAATTACTCAGTAAATTATTTCGTAAATTCTCAATAAATTACTTAGGAAATTTCTCATTAAATTACACGTAAAATTCTCTATAAATTATTCAGCAAATTCTTAGTAATTTATCAGAAAATTCTGAGTAAATTCACAAAAAATTACAAGAATTTTTTTTGTGACTTAATCAGTAAATTATGAGTAAATTACTCAAAAAATTGTCAGAAAATTCTATATAAATTCAAAGTAATTTCTTAGTAAATTGTTCAGCAAATTACTTCATAAATTCGTAGTAAATTCCCAATAAATTACTCGTTAAGCTTTCAATAAATTCTCTATAAATTACATTGTAAATTATCTGTAAATTATTTAATAAATTGTAAATAAATTACTCAGAAAATTTTCAATAAATTCTAAGAAAATTCTGTATAAATTTCGAGTAAATTACTCGGTAAATTCTCAATAAATTCTCTGTACATTACTCAGTTAATTATCCATAAGTTCTCAAAAAATTCTGAGTCAATTACTTAGTAAATTACTCTGTAAATTCCAAGAAAATAACGCAGTAAATTATCTGTAAATTCTTAGTAAATTATTTAATAAATTCTAAATAATTTACTGAGTAAATTCTCAATAAATTACTCCCTAAATTCTCAGTAAATTAATGAGTGAGTTATTCAGTAATTTATCAGAAAATTACTCGATAAATTCTCTGTAAATTACTCAGTAAATTATTGGTAAATTCTCTATAAATTACTCAGTAAATTACTTCGTAAATTCTCACTAAATTACTCAGGAAATTTCTCATTAAATTACACGTAAAATTCTCTATAAATTATTCAGCAAATTCTTAGTAATTTATCAGAAAATTCTGTGTAAATTCCCAAAAAATTACAAGAATTTTTTTTGTGAATTAATCAGTAAATTATGAGTAAATTACTCAAAAAATTGTCAGAAAATCCTATATAAATTCAAAGTAATTTCTTAGTAAATTATTCAGCAAATTACTTCATAAATTCGTAGTAAATTCTCAATAAATTACTCGTTAATCTTTCAATAAATTCTGTATAAATTACATTGTAAATTATCTGTAAATTATTTAATAAATTGAAAATAAATTACTCAGAAAATTTTCAATAAATTCTAAGAAAATTATGTATAAATTCCGAGTAAATTACTCGGTAAATTCTCAATAAATTCTCTGTAAATTACTCAGTTAATTATCCATATGTTCTCAAAAAATTCTGAGCCAATTACTTAGTAAATTACTCTGTAAATTCCAAGAAAATAACGCAGTAAATTATCTGTAAATTCTTAGTAAATTATTTAATAAATTCTAAATAAATTACTGAGTAAATTCTCAATAAATTACTCCCTAAATTACAAGTAAATTAATGAGTGAGTTATTCAGTAATTTATCAGTAAATTACTCGATAAATTCTCTGTAAATTACTCAGTAAATTACTTCGTAAATTCTCACTAAATTACTCAGGAAATTTCTCATTAAATTACACGTAAAATTCTCTATAAATTATTCAGGAAATTCTTAGTAATTTATCAGAAAATACTGAGTAAATTCACAAAAAATTACAAGAATTTTTTTTGTGACTTAATCAGTAAATTATGAGTAAATTACTCAAAAAATTGTCAGAAAATTCTATATAAATTCAAAGTAATTTCTTAGTAAATTGTTCAGCAAATTACTTCATAAATTCGTAGTAAATTCTCAATAAATTACTCGTTAAGCTTTCAATAAATTCTCTATAAATTACATTGTAAATTATCTGTAAATTATTTAATAAATTGTAAATAAATTACTCAGAAAATTTTCAATAAATTCTAAGAAAATTCTGTATAAATTCCGAGTAAATTACTCGGTAAATTCTCAATAAATTCTCTGTAAATTACTCAGTTAATTATCCATAAGTTCTCAAAAAATTCTGAGCCAATTACTTAGTAAATTACTCTGTAAATTCCAAGAAAATAACGCAGTAAATTATCTGTAAATTCTTAGTAAATTATTTAATAAATTCTAAATAAATTACTGAGTAAATTCTCAATAAATTACTCCCTAAATTACAAGTAAATTAATGAGTGAGTTATTCAGTAATTTATCAGTAAATTACTCGATAAATTCTCTGTAAATTACTCAGTAAATTATTTCGTAAATTCTCAATAAATTACTTAGGAAATTTCTCATTAAATTACACGTAAAATTCTCTATAAATTATTCAGCAAATTCTTAGTAATTTATCAGAAAATTCTGAGTAAATTCACAAAAAATTTCAAGAATTTTTTTTGTGACTTAATCAGTAAATTATGAGTAAATTACTCAAAAAATTGTCAGAAAATTCTATATAAATTCAAAGTAATTTCTTAGTAAATTGTTCAGCAAATTACTTCATAAATTCGTAGTAAATTCTCAATAAATTACTCGTTAAGCTTTCAATAAATTCTCTATAAATTACATTGTAAATTATCTGTAAATTATTTAATAAATTGTAAATAAATTACTCAGAAAATTTTCAATAAATTCTAAGAAAATTCTGTATAAATTCCGAGTAAATTACTCGGTAAATTCTCAATAAATTCTCTGTACATTACTCAGTTAATTATCCATAAGTTCTCAAAAAATTCTGAGTCAATTACTTAGTAAATTACTCTGTAAATTCCAAGAAAATAACGCAGTAAATTATCTGTAAATTCTTAGTAAATTATTTAATAAATTCTAAATAAATTACTGAGTAAATTCTCAATAAATTACTCCCTAAATTCTCAGTAAATTAATGAGTGAGTTATTCAGTAATTTATCAGTAAATTACTCGATAAATTCTCTGTAAATTACTCAGTAAATTATTGGTAAATTCTCTATAAATTACTCAGTAAATTACTTCGTAAATTCTCACTAAATTACTCAGGAAATTTCTCATTAAATTACACGTAAAATTCTCTATAAATTATTCAGCAAATTCTTAGTAATTTATCAGAAAATTCTGTGTAAATTCCCAAAAAATTACAAGAATTTTTTTTGTGAATTAATCAGTAAATTATGAGTAAATTACTCAAAAAATTGTCAGAAAATCCTATATAAATTCAAAGTAATTTCTTAGTAAATTATTCAGCAAATTACTTCATAAATTCGTAGTAAATTCTCAATAAATTACTCGTTAATCTTTCAATAAATTCTGTATAAATTACATTGTAAATTATCTGTAAATTATTTAATAAATTGTAAATAAATTACTCAGAAAATTTTCAATAAATTCTAAGAAAATTATGTATAAATTCCGAGTAAATTACTCGGTAAATTCTCAATAAATTCTCTGTAAATTACTCAGTTAATTATCCATATGTTCTCAAAAAATTCTGAGCCAATTACTTAGTAAATTACTCTGTAAATTCCAAGAAAATAACGCAGTAAATTATCTGTAAATTCTTAGTAAATTATTTAATAAATTCTAAATAAATTACTGAGTAAATTCTCAATAAATTACTCCCTAAATTACAAGTAAATTAATGAGTGAGTTATTCAGTAATTTATCAGTAAATTACTCGATAAATTCTCTGTAAATTACTCAGTAAATTACTTCGTAAATTCTCACTAAATTACTCAGGAAATTTCTCATTAAATTACACGTAAAATTCTCTATAAATTATTCAGGAAATTCTTAGTAATTTATCAGAAAATACTGAGTAAATTCACAAAAAATTACAAGAATTTTTTTTGTGACTTAATCAGTAAATTATGAGTAAATTACTCAAAAAATTGTCAGAAAATTCTATATAAATTCAAAGTAATTTCTTAGTAAATTGTTCAGCAAATTACTTCATAAATTCGTAGTAAATTCCCAATAAATTACTCGTTAAGCTTTCAATAAATTCTCTATAAATTACATTGTAAATTATCTGTAAATTATTTAATAAATTGTAAATAAATTACTCAGAAAATTTTCAATAAATTCTAAGAAAATTCTGTATAAATTCCGAGTAAATTACTCGGTAAATTCTCAATAAATTCTCTGTAAATTACTCAGTTAATTATCCATAAGTTCTCAAAAAATTCTGAGCCAATTACTTAGTAAATTACTCTGTAAATTCCAAGAAAATAACGCAGTAAATTATCTGTAAATTCTTAGTAAATTATTTAATAAATTCTAAATAAATTACTGAGTAAATTCTCAATAAATTACTCCCTAAATTACAAGTAAATTAATGAGTGAGTTATTCAGTAATTTATCAGTAAATTACTCGATAAATTCTCTGTAAATTACTCAGTAAATTATTTCGTAAATTCTTACTAAATTACTTAGGAAATTTCTCAGTAAATTACACGTAAAATTCTCTATAAATTATTCAGCAAATTCTTAGTAATTTATCAGAAAATTCTGAGTAAATTCACAAAAAATTACAAGAATTTTTTTTGTGACTTAATTAGTAAATTATGAGTAAATTACTCAAAAAATTGTCAGAAAATTCTATATAAATTCAAAGTAATTTCTTAGTAAATTGTTCAGCAAATTACTTCATAAATTCGTAGTAAATTCTCAATAAATTACTCGTTAAGCTTTCAATAAATTCTCTATAAATTACATTGTAAATTATCTGTAAATTATTTAATAAATTGTAAATAAATTACTCAGAAAATTTTCAATAAATTCTAAGAAAATTCTGTATAAATTCCGAGTAAATTACTCGGTAAATTCTCAATAAATTCTCTGTACATTACTCAGTTAATTATCCATAAGTTCTCAAAAAATTCTGAGTCAATTACTTAGTAAATTACTCTGTAAATTCCAAGAAAATAACGCAGTAAATTATCTGTAAATTCTTAGTAAATTATTTAATAAATTCTAAATAAATTACTGAGTAAATTCTCAATAAATTACTCCCTAAATTCTCAGTAAATTAATGAGTGAGTTATTCAGTAATTTATCAGTAAATTACTCGATAAATTCTCTGTAAATTACTCAGTAAATTATTGGTAAATTCTCTATAAATTACTCAGTAAATTACTTCGTAAATTCTCACTAAATTACTCAGGAAATTTCTCATTAAATTACACGTAAAATTCTCTATAAATTATTCAGCAAATTCTTAGTAATTTATCAGAAAATTCTGTGTAAATTCCCAAAAAATTACAAGAATTTTTTTTGTGAATTAATCAGTAAATTATGAGTAAATTACTCAAAAAATTGTCAGAAAATTCTATATAAATTCAAAGTAATTTCTTAGTAAATTATTCAGCAAATTACTTCATAAATTCGTAGTAAATTCTCAATAAATTACTCGTTAAGCTTTCAATAAATTCTCTATAAATTACATTGTAAATTATCTGTAAATTATTTAATAAATTGTAAATAAATTACTCAAAAAATTGTCAATAAATTCTAAGAAAATTCTGTATAAATTCTGAGTAAATTACTCGGTAAATTCTCAATAAATTCTCTGTAAATTACTCAGTTAATTATCCATAAGTTCTCAAAAAATTCTGAGCCAATTACTTAGTAAATTACTCTGTAAATTCCAAGAAAATAATGCAGTAAATTATCTGTAAATTCTTAGTAAATTATTTAATAAATTCTAAATAAATTACTGAGTAAATTCTCAATAAATTACTCCCTAAATTCTCAGTAAATTAATGAGTGAGTTATTCAGTAATTTATCAGTAAATTACTCGATATGTCACGACCCCAAACTGCCCCTAGTAGTTTGGTGCCGTGATGGCCAGTAATCCGTAATTACCGAAGGCCAACGTTTCAAAAACTTAACACAATCAGAGTATGGATATAGGGGCTCACAAATGCGGAAGCAATAAATCAAATACAAGTGGTCCATAAGAGCTGTGCGTAGATCAAAGCAATGCCAAATATTTCCAATTAACTTTACAACTTGAATACAATAAGGTAAAATACATGTTACATCTTGATCAAAAGGCTTCTCGAGCCGACGTAAACAAAAGTACAGCTAATGCAAGTCAAGAAGCATGATTTTCCAGATTTGCCGACATGCAAAGCAGGGCATCGCCGACGTAAATACAAAAGTAAAGCCGGCATAAGCACGAATCCAACAAGCATCCAAAACGATCTAGGCGTCGCCGCCGTCCTGCTCATCACCTACATATATATAGAGGGGTGAGTACAAAACTCAGTGAATGGTACTAATAATAAAGGTTTTACATGAATATAGCCGAGGTCCTTCAAAACAAACTCATCAACAATAGCAAGACGAGGGATGAACCGTATTCATCAATCAAATGTTACAAGTATCCAAAGATGTTTATTGACATAGGCAAAACAAGGGATGAACCGTATTCATCAGTCAAGTATCATAACATCGGCGAAGCAAGGGATGAACCGTATTCGTCATTCAAGTATCATAACATCGGCGAAGCAAGGGATGAACCGTATTCATCATTCAAGTATCATAATATCGGCGAAGCAAGGGATGAACCGTATTCATCATTCAAGTATCATAATATCGGCGAAGCAAGGGATGAACCGTATTCATCATTCAAGTATCATAATATCGGCGAAGCAAGGGATGAACCGTATTCATCATTCAAGTACTGTACGATCCGTAATCGTTTGGTCAAAAGTATTGCGAAAGTTTAGAGTCCTCCAATACAAGGGACTTGTGCACTTGGTACCGCGAAAGTTTAGAGTCCTCCAGTACAAGGGACTTGTGTCACTTAGGCCCGTAGCCCGATTTAACAAGGACCGTATCCTTTTACACATAGTACTGCGAAAGTTTAGAGTCCTCCAGCACAAGGGACTTTCCGAGGATAACAATTAAACAAGGCTATTTATTCATGCTTAGCAAATACCACGTCAAAACAAACAAAACAAGATTTATCAAAAGCAAGTGTAACATAGCTTTATTAGAAATACCACTCACCTAGTTCTTCAGGTGTAGACTCAAAGCAAATATCAAGGACCTACAATCACATGGCAAGTCACATCTCAAAGTAAGCTCTATATACATGCAAATGATCTCGGCATTCTTGCCAGATCCAAGTCAAAGATAAAGCAAACAAGCTGGGAGCTTAACCACTGCTCCCGTTTCAAGAAAACACACTGGGCACCGTCTAGGATTAGGCCGAGGTCCCATCAAACAAAGTCGGGAAAAACCTGGGTTTCCCTTTGGAGAATATGAAGAACATGATCATTTGGAAGATGGATGCAAGTTCACAACTTGTTACAAAAATCTGAGTTTTATGCCAAGAGTTCAAAACATGGACCTGGGTACTCACGCAAGAAGGTCATGCAAGATCAAACACAAAGCATGGTTTTCGTTCCAAACTTTCGGATCAAAATGAGACTTTCTTCAAGAACATATGAAAACCATTTTCTCCTTTCAAAACCAACTTCAAAACAATGCATGACATGCAAAACAGATTCGATCATGCAATGCAGCTAGATGATCAATAACAACAATCAAAGTAGATCAAGATTCTAACCTCAAAACTCGAATCCAACGGTTCAAACCACGAAGATCAAGCTTGGAAGACTTACTCTCACTCAAGAACTTCTCTAGAGCCTCTCTCTCTAAAAACAAAGATTTGAGGCAAGAAAATGATGTGTTTCAAGGTCTGCCGGCTGTCTTAACAAACAGCTCGGACACGTGGCGCTATCGGGTTGGTTCAGCTCAAAAGGTGATTGATTGATAAGACAAGTCTCTGACAAAGCGTATGCAGCAAGCTCGGTACAACACATCGGCAATGAATGACATCGGCTCGAATCAAGGATAAGACAACGGGGTAACAAAACATCGGCTAGGGAGGATAACGCTTGACTAAGTTGTGCCACACCTTGGCCGGGGTGTGCCACATCTCGGCCTAGGCCATACCTTCCTGCGGGCAAGGTTCAAGTGCAAAACATCTCGGCAATGAATGCCCGAGGTGAAGATGGGGTTGAACAGGATCTCAAGATAGTTCTAAGTACAAGGTTCAAAGGCGGACTAAGCTCAAGATGACCTCGGCTACGCACACACATACGCTAAGCAAAGAACGAAATCATGCAAGCAACTTCAAGCAGATCAAGACAAGGCAAATCCTTCAAAACAAAATAACATGGCAGGTTCATGCAGGAATGTATGCAAGTATGACAAGAATAAGGTGAGGGTTGTTACATCCTACCCCCCTTAAAGAAGTTTGGTCCCCAAACTTAGATTACCTTGCTCCCAGAACAACTCCGGAGAACGGATTCTCATATCCTCTTCCTTTTCCCACGTGGCTTCTGTGCCATAATGCTCCTTCCATTCGACCTTTACCATCGGTATCGATCTGTTCCTCAATTGCCTCACTTGTCGATCAATAATCCTCGTTGGCTTCTCCTCGTAGCCCAAATCTTCATTAATTGTGATCTCGGAATGATCAATTACATGTAGTGGATCTCGGATGTATTTTCTCAACATCGAAACATGAAACACATTATGGACTTGACTCAAATCCGGCGGCAAGGCAAGTCTGTAGGCGACGGGATTAATTCTCTCAAGAATTTCAAATGGCCCAATATAGCGAGGTGCTAACTTACCTTTCCTTCCAAATCTGGAAACCCTTTTCGCTGGTGAAACCTTCAGGAATACATGATTCCCAACTTCGAACTCTAACTCATTCCTTCTCTGGTCGGCGTAGCTCTTTTGTCGGCTCTGGGCAGTTTTAATCCTCTGTTGGATAAGTTTAATCTTTTCTGTTGTCACTTGAATCAATTCGGGACCAAGCAGAGTTCTGTCTCCGACTTCGGTCCAACATATCGGCGACCTACATTTTCTTCCATACAAGGCTTCATACGGCGCCATGCCAATGCTAGCTTGATAACTGTTATTGTAAGCGAATTCCACTAAGGGCAAATGTGTTCCCCAACTTCCTTGGAAGTCCAACACACAAAGTCTAAGCATATCTTCAGGTGTCTGAATTGTCCTCTCAGTTTGCCCATCCGTCTGGGGATGAAAGGCTGTACTAAATCTCAGCTCGGCTCCAAAAGCCCTCTGTAGACTCTGCCAAAATCTAGAAACAAATTTAGGATCTCGGTCTAAAACAATTGACATCGGCACTCCATGAAGTCTGACAATCTCGTTCACATATAGCAAGGCGAGTTGATTGGCGTTGAAGGTAGTCTTAACGGGTAGAAAGTGTGCTGACTTAGTTAACCTATCCACAACAACCCAAATCGAATCCATACCCTTAGGTGTTTTCGGCAAACCAATCACAAAATCCATGGAGATGTGCTCCCATTTCCACTCAGGAATCGGCAAAGGTTGAAGAAGTCCTGCTGGTCTTTGATGTTCTGCTTTCACTTGCTGACAATGTAAACACTGGGATACGAATCCGGCTATTTCTTTCTTCATACTTGGCCACCAGAAGGTCTGCTTCACACCTTGATACATTTTGGTGTTCCCTGGATGGACAGCAAACTTAGAACCGTGAGCTTCCTGCAAAATCTTTTTCTTCAACTCTGGGATGTCGGCCACGCATAACCTTCCTTCAAACCTGAGTACTTGGTTCTCGATGGTATACCCTGGTCTCGGCCTTGTGTCAATCTCCTCGGCTATTTTCTTGAGGAAGTTATCTTCCATCTGTCTTGTCTTTACTTCATTAACAACAGTCGGCTCTGCTGACATCACGGTTAAACATGCCAAATTTCCACCTGACTTCCTGCTCAAAGCGTCGGCTACACTGTTGGCTTTCCCGGGGTGGTATTGAATCTGCATATCGTAGTCTTTCAACAACTCGAGCCACCGTCTCTGCCTCAAATTCAATTCCTTCTGAGTGAATAGATACTTTAAGCTCTTATGATCTGTAAAAACCTGACAAGTAGCTCCATACAAATAGTGACGCCAAATCTTTAAAGCAAATACCACGGCCGCCAATTCTAAGTCATGGGTAGGATAGTTTTTCTCATGAGGTTTCAACTGACGAGATGCATAAGCTATAACCTTACCCTTTTGCATTAATACACAACCCAAACCCTTATGCGATGCATCACTATAGACATGAAACTCTTCGTTACCTGATGGTAGTACCAGTACTGGTGCTGTAATTAACCTCGTCTTCAGTTCCCGGAAGGCTAACTCCCGATCTTTAGTCCATTCATACAGTGTTCCCTTCTTAGTCAGTTGCGTCAATGGAATTGCAATCCTTGAGAAATCTTTCACAAACTTTCTGTAATAACCTGCCAAACCCAGAAAACTACGAATCTTGGACACATTAGTCGGCCTCGGCCAATTTACTACGGCTTCAACTTTGCTAGGATCTACTGAGATACCCTCTTCATTAATCACATGACCCAAAAATGAAATGGTAGGAAGCCAAAACTCACACTTATTAAACTTAGCATACAATTTCCGTTCTCTCAAAATCTGTAAGGCAAGTCTCAAATGGTTTTCATGTTCAACTTCACTCTTGGAATAGATCAATATGTCATCAATGAAAACAACTACAAATTCATCTAAACAGGGTTTGAAGATTCTGTTCATTAAATCCATGAATGCAGCAGGGGCATTGGTCACTCCAAAAGGCATTACTAAAAACTCATAGTGGCCATATCTTGTTCGAAAAGCAGTCTTCTCAACATCTTCGGCTTTAACTTTAAGCTGATGGTAACCAGACCGAAGGTCGATCTTAGAAAAGACTCGTGCTCCTTGTAACTGATCAAGCAAATCGTCAATTCTAGGTAACGGGTACTTGTTCTTAATGGTGACTTTATTGAGTTCTCTATAGTCAATACAAAGACGAAGTGTGCCATCCTTCTTCTTAACAAATAAAACAGGCGCTCCCCATGGTGAAGTGCTCGGCCTGATAAATCCCTTATCTAACAACTCTTGCAATTGCAGTTTCAATTCTCTAAGTTCAGCGGGGGCCATCCTATAAGGTGGTTTGGAGATCGGCTGCGTTCCCGATATAATATCGACAGTAAACTCTATTTCTCTATCGGTCAAGTGGCCAGGCAATTCGTCTGGAAAGACGTCGGGGAAATCATTAACAATCGGGATGCCGGCTAAGTTAACATTTCCATTCTGATCACTCAGTATACTACACAAGTAACCTCGACACCCCTTCTGAATTAACTTACAGGCCTTAATGGACGAAATCAAGTACGGTGGGGGCACTATCCCTTTACCCTGGAAAATAACCTCGGCTAGGTTTGGGGGTCTCAGTGTAACACTTTTCGAAACACAATTAATAGATGCATCGTTTGCAACTAACCAGTCCATTCCCAGTATGATATCAAAATGAGCTAGGTCTAGAGGCATTAAATCTACTAGCAATTCAACATTCTCAATCACAACAACACATGCTCTGTAAATGGATGCAACAATCATAGATCTCCCAGATGGAGTAGATACAGACAACACATAATCAAGGGGCTCTAGTTCTCTATTAATTTTCTCGGCAAACTTAGTAGATATAAACGAATGAGTAGAACCCGAGTCAATCAACACATAAGCATCTTGGGAGCAAATTAGTAACATACCTGACACCACTGCCTCAGCATTCTGAGTGTCTCCTGGCACTAACGCAAATACTCTGCCCTGTCTCATCTGTCCTTTCCCAGCATTTCCCTTCTGAACGGAACCCGAGGTATTCTCTCCTTTCTTGTGGTTATCGGCCTTTGTTTTGGGGCAATCCCTCACGTAATGGCCCATCTCGCCACATTCATAACAGGCTCCAGACGTTCGTCGACAGATTCTGAAATGCTGTTTCCCACAATCCGAACACATCGGTTTAGCACTCCCTTCCTGCCTTACGTCACTAGTACTGCCCATATTCGTTCTCTTCTTGGTGCCCAGCTGTCCTCGGCGATTGTCATAGTTCTACCTTTTTCGCTGGTTTTCTCCCGAGCTCTGGTATCGGTTCAAATTAGCTTCGGCCTGAATGGCTTTGTCCAATACTTCGGCATAAGTCGGCATATCTAGCAAGTTGACCCGGTCTTGAATCGGTCCACGAAGCCCACACTCGAACTTCCTGGCCTTCATATATTCATCGTTGGTCATGTGAGGTACAAACCTTACCAATTCAGTGAAAACGCGGTCATATTCCGCCACTGTTCTGTTGCCTTGCGTCAAAGTATGAAATTCGGTAGCCTTGTGGTTTCGAACACTTAGGGGAAAATGTTTCTTGTAGAACAACTCTAAGAATCGGGTCCAGGTCAAATCTGGATTGCTCCCTCTAACCATCATCCACCACCTGCGGGCGTCATCATCTAATGTGAACGCTGCCAACGTCACTTTCTGAGCGTCGGTACTAGGGAAGATATCGAACAACTTCTCCATTTCTAAAACCCATGCTTCAGCCTTCATCGGCTCTATACCCCCAGAGAATCTCGGTGGCCTCATTTTCTTGAACTCCCTGATCAAAGCTATCGTGCCATCCCCATATAAGGCAGGCTGCGGGGGAACTTGCGGCACTGGCGGAGGTGGAGGTGGAACTACGTTTCGGCCGTTGGTCTGCTCGGCCTGGGTCGACGTAGCACTAGCGAACTGCTGTCTGGTTTGCCTCAACTCGCGGGCCAAACCTTCAACTAATCTTTCCAATCTGTCCATTCTATCTTCGGGCTGATCTCGGCCAAGTGGTGGTCTACCTCTCCTCATGATACTATGAGTGTGCAAAGTATGATTTTAAAACAATTAAGCACATAACCACATAGGCAAATAGCAAATAGGTATATCAAAACAATGCACACTTCACTCAACCAACAAATACCATGATGCAACCCTAACATCTTTCTAAGGGAAATCCTATGCTCTTCAGGACTCAAGTGTGTGAATAGCGTATACCGAGGAACTTGTGCTCTGATACCATTCTGTCACGACCCCAAACCGCCCCTAGTAGTTTGGTGCCGTGATGGCCAGTAATCCGTAATTACCGAAGGCCAACGTTTCAAAAACTTAACACAATCAGAGTATGGATATAGGGGCTCACAAATGCGGAAGCAATAAATCAAATACAAGTGGTCCATAAGAGCTGTGCGTAGATCAAAGCAATGCCAAATATTTCCAATTAACTTTACAACTTGAATACAATAAGGTAAAATACATGTTACATCTTGATCAAAAGGCTTCTCGAGCCGACGTAAACAAAAGTACAGCTAATGCAAGTCAAGAAGCATGATTTTCAAGATTTGCCGACATGCAAAGCAGGGCATCGCCGACGTAAATACAAAAGTAAAGCCGGCATAAGCACGAATCCAACAAGCATCCAAAACGATCTAGGCGTCGCCGCCGTCCTGCTCATCACCTACATATATATAGAGGGGTGAGTACAAAACTCAGTGAATGGTACTAATAATAAAGGTTTTACATGAATATAGCCGAGGTCCTTCAAAACAAACTCATCAACAATAGCAAGACGAGGGATGAACCGTATTCATCAATCAAATGTTACAAGTATCCAAAGATGTTTACTGACATAGGCAAAACAAGGGATGAACCGTATTCATCAGTCAAGTATCATAACATCGGCGAAGCAAGGGATGAACCGTATTCGTCATTCAAGTATCATAACATCGGCGAAGCAAGGGATGAACCGTATTCATCATTCAAGTATCATAATATCGGCGAAGCAAGGGATGAACCGTATTCATCATTCAAGTATCATAATATCGGCGAAGCAAGGGATGAACCGTATTCATCATTCAAGTACTGTACGATCCGTAATCGTTTGGTCAAAAGTATTGCGAAAGTTTAGAGTCCTCCAATACAAGGGACTTGTGCACTTGGTACCGCGAAAGTTTAGAGTCCTCCAGTACAAGGGACTTGTGTCACTTAGGCCCGTAGCCCGATTTAACAAGGACCGTATCCTTTTACACATAGTACTGCGAAAGTTTAGAGTCCTCCAGCACAAGGGACTTTCCGAGGATAACAATCAAACAAGGCTATTTATTCATGCTTAGCAAATACCACGTCAAAACAAACAAAACAAGATTTATCAAAAGCAAGTGTAACATAGCTTTATTAGAAATACCACTCACCTAGTTCTTCAGGTGTAGACTCAAAGCAAATATCAAGGACCTACAATCACATGGCAAGTCACATCTCAAAGCAAGCTCTATATACATGCAAATGATCTCGGCATTCTTGCCAGATCCAAGTCAAAGATAAAGCAAACAAGCTGGGAGCTTAACCACTGCTCCCGTTTCAAGAAAACACACTAGGCACAGTCTAGGATTAGGCCGAGGTCCCATCAAACAAAGTCGGGAAAAACCTGGGTTTCCCTTTGGAGAATATGAAGAACATGATCATTTGGAAGATGGATGCAAGTTCACAACTTGTTACAAAAATCTGAGTTTTATGCCAAGAGTTCAAAACATGGACCTGGGTACTCACGCAAGAAGGTCATGCAAGATCAAACACAAAGCATGGTTTTCGTTCCAAACTTTCGGATCAAAATGAGACTTTCTTCAAGAACATATGAAAACCATTTTCTCCTTTCAAAAACCAACTTCAAAACAATGCATGACATGCAAAACAGATTCGATCATGCAATGCAGCTAGATGATCAATAACAACAATCAAAGTAGATCAAGATTCTAACCTCAAAACTCGAATCCAACGGTTCAAACCACGAAGATCAAGCTTGGAAGACTTACTCTCACTCAAGAACTTCTCTAGAGCCTCTCTCTCTAGAAACAAAGATTTGAGGCAAGAAAATGATGTGTTTCAAGGTCTGCCGGCTGTCTTAACAAACAGCTCGAACACGTGGCGCTATCGGGTTGGTTCAGCTCAAAAGGTGATTGATTGATAAGACAAGTCTCTGACAAAGCGTATGCAGCAAGCTCGGTACAACACATCGGCAATGAATGACATCGGCTCGAATCAAGGATAAGACAACGGGGTAACAAAACATCGGCTAGGGAGGATAACGCTTGACTAAGCTGTGCCACACCTTGGCCGGGGTGTGCCACATCTCGGCCTAGGCCATACCTTCCTGCGGGCAAGGTTCAAGTGCAAAACATCTCGGCAATGAATGCCCGAGGTGAAGATGGGGTTGAACAGGATCTCAAGATAGTTCTAAGTACAAGGTTCAAAGGCGGACTAAGCTCAAGATGACCTCGGCTACGCACACACATACGCTAAGCAAAGAACGAAATCATGCAAGCAACTTCAAGCAGATCAAGACAAGGCAAATCCTTCAAAACAAAATAACATGGCAGGTTCATGCAGGAATGTATGCAAGTATGACAAGAATAAGGTGAGGGTTGTTACACGATAAATTCTCTGTAAATTACTCAGTAAATTATTGGTAAATTCTCTGTAAATTACTCAGTAAATTACTTCGTAAATTCTCACTAAATTACTCAGGAAATTTCTCATTAAATTACACGTAAAATTCTCTATAAATTATTCAGCAAATTCTTAGTAATTTATCAGAAAATTCTGAGTAAATTCACAAAAAATTACAAGAATTTTTTTTGTGACTTAATCAGTAAATTATGAGTAAATTACTCAAAAAATTGTCAGAAAATTCTATATAAATTCAAAGTAATTTCTTAGTAAATTGTTCAGCAAATTTCTTCATAAATTCGTAGTAAATTCTCAATAAATTACTCGTTAAGCTTTCAATAAATTCTCTATAAATTACATTGTAAATTATCTGTAAATTATTTAATAAACTGTAAATAAATTACTCAGAAAATTTTCAATAAATTCTAAGAAAATACTGTATAAATTCCGTGTAAATTACTCCGTAAATTACTCGATAAATTCTCTGTAAATTACTCAGTAAATTATTGGTAAATTCTCTGTAAATTACGCAGTAAATTACTTCATAAATTCTCACTATATTACTTAGGAAATTTCTCATTAAATTACACGTAAAATTCTCTATAAATTATTCAGCAAATTCTTAGTAATTTATCAGAAAATACTGAGTAAATTCACAAAAAATTAAAAGAATTTTTTTTGTGACTTAATCAGTAAATTATGAGTAAATTACTCAAAAAATTGTCAGAAAATTCTATATAAATTCAAAGTAATTTCTTAGTAAATTGTTCAGCAAATTACTTCATAAATTCGTAGTAAATTCTCAATAAATTACTCGTTAAGCTTTCAATAAATTCTCTATAAATTACATTGTAAATTATCTGTAAATTATTTAATAAATTGTAAATAAATTACTCAGAAAATTTTCAATAAATTCTAAGAAAATTCTGTATAAATTCCGAGTAAATTACTCGGTAAATTCTCAATAAATTCTCTGTAAATCACTCAGTTAATTATCCATAAGTTCTCAAAAAATTCTGAGCCAATTACTTAGTAAATTACTCTGTAAATTCCAAGAAAATAACGCAGTAAATTATCTGTAAATTATTTAATAAATTCTAAATAAATTACTGAGTAAATTCTCAATAAATTACTCCCTAAATTACAAGTAAATTAATGAGTGAGTTATTCAGTAATTTATCAGTAAATTACTCGATAAATTCTCTGTAAATTACTCAGTAAATTATTGGTAAATTCTCTGTAAATTACTCAGTAAATTACTTCGTAAATTCTCACTAAATTACTCAGGAAATTTCTCATTAAATTACACGTAAAATTCTCTATAAATTATTCAGCAAATTCTTAGTAATTTATCAGAAAATTCTGAGTAAATTCACAAAAAATTACAAGAATTTTTTTTGTGACTTAATCAGTAAATTATGAGTAAATTACTCAAAAAATTGTTAGAAAATTCTATATAAATTCAAAGTAATTTCTAGTAAATTGTTCAGCAAATTACTTCATAAATTCGTAGTAAATTCCCAATAAATTACTCGTTAAGCTTTCAATAAATTCTCAATAAATTACATTGTAAATTATCTGTAAATTATTTAATAAATTGTAAATAAATTACTCAGAAAATTTTCAATAAATTCTAAGAAAATTTTGTAGAAATTCCGAGTAAATTACTCGGTAAATTCTCAATAAATTCTCTGTAAATTACTCAGTTAATTATCCATAAGTTCTCAAAAAATTCTGAGCCAATTACTTAGTAAATTACTCTGTAAATTCCAAGAAAATAACGCAGTAAATTATCTGTAAATTCTTAGTAAATTATTTAATAAATTCTAAATAAATTACTGAGTAAATTCTCAATAAATTACTCCCTAAATTACAAGTAAATTAATGAGTGAGTTATTCAGTAATTTATTAGTAAATTACTCGATAAATTCTCTGTAAATTACTCAGTAAATTACTTCGTAAATTCTCACTAAATTACTCAGGAAATTTCTCATTAAATTACACGTAAAATTCTCTATAAATTATTCAGCAAATTCTTAGTAATTTATCAGAAAATTCTGTGTAAATTCGGAAAAAATTACAAGAATTTTTTTTGTGAATTAATCAGTAAATTATGAGTAAATTACTCAAAAAATTGTCAGAAAATTCTATATAAATTCAAAGTAATTTCTTAGTAAATTATTCAGCAAGTTACTTCATAAATTCGTAGTAAATTCTCAATAAATTACTCGTTAAGCTTTCAATAAATTCTCTCTGAATTACATTGTAAATTATCTGTAAATTATTTAATAAATTGTAAACAAATTACTCAGAAAATTTTCAATAAATTCTAAGAAAATTCTGTATAAATTCCGTGTAAATTACTCTGTAAATTCTCAATAAATTCTCTGTAAATTACTCAGTTAATTATCCATAAGTTCTCAAAAAATTCTGAGCCAATTACTTAGTAAATTACTCTGTAAATTCCAAGAAAATAACGCAGTAAATTATCTGTAAATTCTTAGTAAATTATTTAATAAATTCTAAATAAATTACTGAGTAAATTCACAATAAATTACTCCCTAAATTACAAGTAAATTAATGAGTGAGTTATTCAGTAATTTATCAGTAAATTACTCGATAAATTCTCTGTAAATTACTCAGTAAATTATTGGTAAATTCTCTGTAAATTACTTAGTAAATTACTTCATAAATTCTCACTAAATTACTCAGGAAATTTCTCATTAAATTACACGTAAAATTCTCTATAAATTATTCAGCAAATTCTGAGTAATTTATCAGAAAATTCTGAGTAAATTCACAAAAAATTTCAAGAATTTTTTTTGTGACTTAATCAGTAAATTATGAGTAAATTACTCAGAAAATTGTCAGAAAATACTATATAAATTCAAAGTAATTTCTTAGTAAATTATTCAGCAAATTACTTCATAAATTCGTAGTAAATTCCCAATAAATTACTCGTTAAGCTTTCAATAAATTCTCTATAAATTACATTGTAAATTATCTGTAAATTATTTAATAAATTGTAAATAAATTACTCAGAAAATTTTCAATAAATTCTAAGAAAATTCTGTATAAATTTCGAGTAAATTACTCGGTAAATTCTCAATAAATTCTCTGTAAATTACTCAGTTAATTATCCACAAGTTCTCAAAAAATTCTGAGTCAATTACTTAGTAAATTACTCTGTAAATTCCAAGAAAATAACGCAGTAAATTATCTGTAAATTCTTAGTAAATTATTTAATAAATTCTAAATAAATTACTGAGTAAATTCTCAATAAATTACTCCCTAAATTCTCAGTTAATTAATGAGTGAGTTATTCAGTAATTTATCAGTAAATTACTCAGTAAATTACTTTGTAAATTCTCAGTAAATTACTCAGGAAATTTCTCATTAAATTACACGTAAAATTCTCTATAAATTATTCAGCAAATTCTTAGTAATTTATCAGAAAATTCTGTGTAAATTCCCAAAAAATTACAAGAATTTTTTTTGTGAATTAATCAGTAAATTATGAGTAAATTACTCAAAAAATTGTCAGAAAATTCTATATAAATTCAAAGTAATTTCTTAGTAAATTATTCAGCAAATTACTTCATAAATTCGTAGTAAATTCTCAATAAATTACTCGTTAAGCTTTCTATAAATTCTCTATAAATTACATTGTAAATTATCTGTAAATTATTTAATAAATTGTAAATAAATTACTCAAAAAATTTTCAATAAATTCTAAGAAAATACTGTATAAATTCCGTGTAAATTACTCCGTAAATTCTCAATAAATTCTCTGTAAATTACTCAGTTAATTATCCATAAGTTCTCAAAAAATTCTGAGCCAATTACTTAGTAAATTACTCTGTAAATTCCAAGAAAATAACGTAGTAAATTATCTGTAAATTCTTAGTAAATTATTTAATAAATTCTAAATAAATTACTGAGTAAATTCTCAATAAATTACTCCCTAAATTACAAGTAAATTAATGAGTCAGTTATTCAGTAATTTATCAGTAAATTACTCGATAAATTCATTGTAAATTACTCAGTAAATTATTGGTAAATTCTCTGTAAATTACTCAGTAAATTACTTCATAAATTCTCACTAAATTACTCTGGAAATTTCTCATTAAATTACACATAAAATTCTCTATAAATTATTCAGCAAATTCTTAGTAATTTATCAGAAAATTCTGAGTAAATTCACAAAAAATTACAAGAATTTTTTTTGTGACTTAATCAGTAAATTATGAGTAAATTACTCCAAAAAATTGTCAGAAAATTCTATATAAATTCAAAGTAATTTCTTAGTAAATTGTTCAGCAAATTACTTCATAAATTCGTAGTAAATTCTCAATAAATTACTCGTTAAGCTTTCAATAAATTCTCTATAAATTACATTGTAAATTATCTGTAAATTATTTAATAAATAGTAAATAAATTACTCAGAAAATTTTCAATAAATTCTAATAAAATTCTGTATAAATTCCGAGTAAATTACTCGGTAAATTCTCAATAAATTCTCTGTAAATTACTCAGTTAATTATCCATAACTTCTCAAAAAATTCTGAGTCAATTACTTAGTAAATTACTCTGTAAATTCCAAGAAAATAACACAGTAAATTATCTGTAACTTCTGAGTAAATTATTTAATAAATTCTAAATAAATTACTGAGTAAATTCTCAATAAATTACTCCCTAAATTACGAGTAAATTAATGAGTGAGGTATTCAGGAATTTATCAGTAAATTACTCGATAAATTCTCTGTAAATTACTCAGTAAATTATTGGTAAATTCTCTGTAAATTACTCAGTAAATTACTTCGTAAATTCTCACTAAATTACTCAGGAAATTTCTCATTAAATTACACGTAAAATTCTCTATAAATTATTCAGCAAATTCTTAGTAATTTATCAGAAAATTCTGAGTAAATTCCCAAAAAATTACAAGATTTTTTTTGTGAATTAATCAGTAAATTATGAGTGAATTACTCAAAAGAATGTCAGAAAATTCTATATAAATTCAAAGTAATTTCTTAGTAAATTATTCAGCAAATTACTTCATAAAGTCGTAGTAAATTCTAAATAAATTACTCGTTAAGCTTTCAATAAATTCTCTATAAATTACATTGTAAAATGTCTGTAAATTATTTAATAAATTGTAAATAAATTACTCAGAAAATTTTCAATAAATTCTGAGAAAATTCTGTATGAATTCCGAGTAAATTACTCGGTAAATTCTCAATAAATTCTCTGTAAATTACTCAGTTAATTATCCATAAGTTCTCAAAAAATTCTGAGTCAATTACTTAGTAAATTATTCTTTAAATTCCAAGAAAATAACGCAGTAAATTATCTGTAAATTCTTAGTAAATTATTTAAAAAATTCTAAATAAATTACTGAGTAAATTCTCAATAAATTACTCCCTAAATTACAAGTAAATTAATGAGTGAGTTATTCAGTAATTTATCAGTAAATTACCAGATAAATTCTCTGTAAATTACTCAGTAAATTACTTCCAAATTCTCACTTAACTACTCAGGAAATTTCTCATTAAATTACACGTAAAATTCTCTATAAATTATTCAGCAAATTTTTAGTAATTTATCAGAAAATTCAGAGTAAATTCCCAAAAAATTACATGAATTTTTTTTGTGAATTAATCAGTAAATTATGAGTAAATTACTCAAAAAATTGACAGAAAATTCTATATAAATTCGAAGTAATTTCTTAGTAAATTATTCAGCAAATTACTTCATAAATTCATAGTAAATTCTCAATAAATTACTCGTTAAGCTTTCAATAAATTCTCTATAAATTACATTGTAAATTATCTGTAAATTATTTACTAAATAGTAAATAAATTACTCAGAAAATTTTCAATAAATTCTAAGAAAATTCTGTATAAATTCCGAGTAAATTACTCGGTAAATTCTCAATAAATTCTCTGTAAATTACTCAGTTAATTATCCATAAGTTCTCAAAAAATTCTGAGTCAATTACTTAATAAATTACTCTGTAAATTTCAAGAAAATAACGTAGTAAATTATCTGTAAATTCTTAGTAAATTATTTAATAAATTCTAAATAAATTACTGAGTAAATTCTCAATAAATTACTCCCTAAATTACAAGTAAATTAATGAGTGAGTTATTCAGAAATTTATCAGTAAATTACTCGATAAATTCTCTGTAAATTACTCAGTAAATTATTGGTAAATTCTCTGTAAATTACTTCGTAAATTCTCACTAAATTACTCAGGAAATTTCTCATTAAATTACACGTAAAATTCTCTATAAATTATTCAGCAAATTCTTAGTAATTTATCAGAAAATATTGAGTAAATTCACAAAAAATTACAAGAATTTATTTTGTGACTTAATCAGTAAATTATGAGTAAATTACTCAAAAAATTGTCAGAAAATTCTATATAAATTCAAAGTAATTTCTTAGTAAATTGTTCAGCAAATTACTTCATAAATTCGTAGTAAATTCTCAATAAATTACTCGTTAAACTTTCAATAAATTCTCTATAAATTACATTGTAAATTATCTGTAAATTATTTAATAAATTGTAAATAAATTACTCAGAAAATTTTCAATAAATTCTAAGAAAATTCTGTATAAATTCCGAGTAAATTACTCGGTAAATTCTCAATAAATTCTCTGTAAATTACTCAGTTAATTATCCATAAGTTCTCAAAAAATTCTGAGCCAATTACTTAGTAAATTACTCTGTAAATTCCAAGAAAATAACGCCGTAAATTATCTGTAATTTCTTAGTAAATTATTTAATAAATTCTAAATAAATTACTGAGTAAATTCTCAATAAATTACACCCTAAATTCCTAGTAAATTAATGAGTGAGTTATTCAGTAATTTATCAGTAAATTACTCGATAAATTCTCTGTAAATTACTCAGTAAATTATTGGTAAATTCTCTGTAAATTACTCAGTAAATTACTTCGTAAATTCTCACTAAATTACTCAGGAAATTTCTCATTAAATTACACGTAAAATTCTCTATGAATTATTCAGCAAATTCTTAGTAATTTATCAGAAAATTCTGAGTAAATTCCCAAAAAATTACAAGATTTTTTTTGTGAATTAATCAGTAAATTATGAGTGAATTACTCAAAAAAATGTCAGAAAATTCTATATAAATTCAAAGTAATTTCTTAGTAAATTATTCAGCAAATTACTTCATAAAGTCGTAGTAAATTCTCAATAAATTACTCGTTAAGCTTTCAATAAATTCTCTATAAATTACATTGTAAATTGTCTGTAAATTATTTAATAAATTGTAAATAAATTACTCAGAAAATTTTCAATAAATTCTGAGAAAATTCTGTATGAATTCTGAGTAAATTACTCGGTAAATTCTCAATAAATTCTCTGTAAATTACTCAGTTAATTATCCATAAGTTCTCAAAAAATTCTGAGTCAATTACTAGGAAAATTACTCTGTAAATTCCAAGAAAATAACGCAGTAAATTATCTTTAAATTCTTAGTAAATTATTTAATAAATTCTAAATAAATTACTGAGTAAATTCTCAATAAATTACTCCCTAAATTACAAGTAAATTAATGAGTGAGTTATTCAGTAATTTATCAGTAAATTACTGGATAAATTCTCTGTAAATTACTCAGTAAATTATTGGTAAATTCTCACTAAATTACTCAGGAAATTTCTGATTAAATTACACGTAAAATTCTCTATAAATTATTCAGCAAATTCTTAGTAATTTATCAGAAAATTCTGAGTAAATTCACAAAAAATTACAAGAATTTATTTTGTGACTTAATCAGTAAATTATGATTAAATTACTCAAAAAATTGTCAGAAAATTCTATACAAATTCAAAGTAATTTCTTAGTAAATTGTTCAGCAAATTACTTCATAAATTCGTAGTAAATTCTCAATAAATTACTCGTTAAGCTTTCAATAAATTCTCTATAAATTACATTGTAAATTATCTGTAAATTATTTCATAAATTGTAAATAAATTACTCAGAAAATTTTTAATAAATTCTAAGAAAATTCTCAATAAATTCTCTGTAAATTACTCAGTTAATTATCCATAAGTTCTCAAAAAATTCTGAGTCAATTACTTAGTAAATTACTCTGTAAATTCCAAGAAAATAACGCAGTAATTTTCTGTAAATTCTTAGTAAATTATTTAATAAATTCTAAATAAATTACTGAGTAAATTCTCAATAAATTACTCCCTAAATTACAAGTAAATTAATGAGTGAGTTATTCAGTAATTTATCAGTAAATTACTCGATAAATTATCTGTAAATTACTCAATAAATTATTGGTAAATTCTCTGTAAATTACTCGGTAAATTACTTCGTAAATTCTCACTAAATTAATCAGGAAATTTCTCATTAAATTACACGTAAAATTCTCTATAAATTATTCAGCAAATTCTTAGTAATTTATCAGAAAATTCTGAGTAAATTCACAAAAAATTACAAGAATTTTTTTTGTGACTTAATCAGTAAATTATGAGTAAATTACTCAAAAAATTGTCAGAAAATTCTATATAAATTCAAAGTAATTTCTTAGTAAATTGTTCAGCAAATTACTTTATAAATTCGTAGTAAATTCTCAATAAATTACTCGTTAAGCTTTCAATAAATTCTCTATAAATTACATTGTAAATTATCTGTAAATTATTTAATAAATTGTAAATAAATTACTCAGAAAATTTTCAATAAATTCTAAGAAAATTTTTTATAAATTCCGAGTAAATTACTCGGTAAATTCTCAATAAATTCTCCGTAAATTACTCAGTTAATTATCCATAAGTTCTCAAAAAATTCTGAGCCAATTACTTAGTAAATTACTCTGTAAATTCCAAGAAAATAACGCCGTAAATTTTCTGTAATTTCTTAGTAAATTATTTAATAAATTCTAAATAAATTACTGAGTAAATTCTCAATAAATTACTCCCTAAATTCTCAGTAAATTAATGAGTGAGTTACTCAGTAATTTATCAGTAAATTACTCGATAAATTCTCTGTAAATTACTCAGTAAATTACTTCGTAAATTCTCACTAAATTACTCTGGAAATTTCTCATTAAATTACACGTAAAATTCTCTATAAATTATTCAGCAAATTCTTAGTAATTTATCAGAAAATTCTGAGTAAATTCCCAAAAAATTACAAGAATTTTTTTTCTGAATTAATCATTAAATTATAAGTAAATTACCTAAAAAATTGTTAGAAAATTCTATACAAATTCAAAGTAATTTCTTAGTAAATTATTCAGCAAATTAGTTCATAAATTCGTAGTAAATTCTCAATAAATTACTCGTTAATCTTTCAATAAATTCTCCATAAATTACATTGTAAATTATCTGTAAATTATTTAATAAATTGTAAATAAATTACTCAGAAAATTTTCAATAAATTCTAAGAAAATTCTGTATAAATTCTGAGTAAATTACTCGGTAAATTCTCAATAAATTCTCTGTAAATTACTCAGTTAATTATCCATAAGTTCTCAAAAAATTCTGAGTCAATTACTTAGTTAATTACTCTGTAAATTCCAAGAAAATAACGCAGTAAATTATCTGTAAATTCTTAGTAAATTATTTAAAAAATTCTAAATAAATTACTGAGTAAATTCTCAATAAATTACTCCCTAAATTACATGTAAATTAATGAGTGAGTTATTCAGTAATTTATCAGTAAATTACTCGATAAATTCTCTGTAAATTACTCAGAAAATTATTGGTAAATTCTCACTAAATTACTCAGGAAATTTCTGATTAAATTACACGTAAAATTCTCTATAAATTATTCAGCAAATTCTTAGTAATTTATCAGAAAATTCTGAGTAAATTCAAAAAAAATTACAAGAATTTATTTTGTGACTTAATCAGTAAATTATGAGTAAATTACTCAAAAAATTGTCTGAAAATTCTATATAAATTCAAAGTAATTTCTTAGTAAATTGTTCAGCAAATTACTTCATAAATTCGTAGTAAATTCTGAATAAATTACCCGTTAAGCTTTCAATAAATTCTCTAAAAATTACATTGTAAATTATCTGTAAATTATTTACTAAATAGTAAATAAATTACTCAGAAAATTTTCAATAAATTCTAAGAAAATTCTGTATAAATTCAAAGTAATTTCTCATTAAATTACACGTAAAATTCTCTATAAATTATTCAGCAAATTCTTAGTAATTTATCAGAAAATTCTGAGTAAATTCCCAAAAAATTACAAGAATTTTTTTTCTGAATTAATCATTAAATTATAAGTAAATTCCCTAAAAAATTGTCAGAAAATTCTATATAAATTCAAAGTAATTTCTTAGTAAATTGTTCAGCAAATTACTTCATAAATTCGTAGTAAATTCTCAATAAATTACTCGTGAAGCTTTCAATAAATTCTCTATAAATTACATTGTAAATTATCTGTAAATTATTTAATAAATTGTAAATAAATTACTCAGAAAATTTTCGATAAATCCTAAGAAAATTCTGTATAAATTCCGAGTAAATTACTCGGTAAATTCTCAATAAATTATCTGTAAATTACTCAGTCAATTATCCATAAGTTCTCAAAAAATTCCGAGTCAATTACTTAGTAAATTACTCTGTAAATTCCAAGAAAATAACGCAGTAAATTCTTAGTAAATTATTTAATAAATTATAAATAAATTACTGAGTAAATTCTCAATAAATTACTCCCTAAATTACAAGTAAATTAATGAGTGAGTTATTCAGTAATTTATCAGTAAATTACTGGATAAATTCTCTGTAAATTACTCAGTAAATTATTGGTAAATTCTCACTAAATTACTCAGGAAATTTCTGATTAAATTACACGTAAAATTCTCTATAAATTATTCAGCAAATTCTTAGTAATTTATCAGAAAATTCTGAGTAAATTCAAAAAAAATTACAAGAATTTTTTTTGTGACTTAATCAGTAAATTATGAGTAAATTACTCAAAAAATTGTCTGAAAATTCTATATAAATTCAAAGTAATTTCTTAGTAAATTGTTCAGCAAATTACTTCATAAATTCGTAGTAAATTCTGAATAAATTACCCGTTAAGCTTTCAATAAATTCTCTAAAAATTACATTGTAAATTATCTGTAAATTATTTACTAAATAGTAAATAAATTACTCAGAAAATTTTCAATAAATTCTAAGAAAATTCTGTATAAATTCCGAGTAAATTACTCGGTAAATTCTCTATAAATTACTCAGTTAATTATCCATAAGTTCTCAAAAAATTCTGAGTCAATTACTTAGTAAATTACTCTGTAAATTCCCAGAAAATAACGCAGTAAATTATCTGTAAATTCGTAGTAAATTATTTAATAAATTCTAAATAAATTACTGAGTAAATTCTAAATAAATTACTGAGTAAATTCTCAATAAATTACTCCCTAAATTCTCAGTAAATTAATGAGTGAGTTATTCAGTAATTTATCAGTAAATTACTCGATAAATTCTCTGTAAATTACTCATTAAATTATTGGTAAATTCTCTGTAAATTACTCAGTAAATTACTTCGTAAATTCTCAGTAAATTACTCTGGAAATTTCTCATTAAATTACACGTAAAATTCTCTATAAATTATTCAGCAAATTCTTAGTAATTTATCAGAAAATTCTGAGTAAATTCCCAAAAAATTAGAAGAATTTTTTTTGTGAATTAATCAGTAAATTATGAGTGAATTACTCAAAAAAATTGTCAGAAAATTCTATATAAATTCAAAGTAATTTCTTAGTAAATTATTCAGCAAATTACTTCATAAATTCGTAGTAAATTCTGAATAAATTACCCGTTAAGCTTTCAATAAATTCTCTAAAAATTACATTGTAAATTATCTGTAAATTATTTACTAAATAGTAAATAAATTACTCAGAAAATTTTCAATAAATTCTAAGAAAATTCTGTATAAATTCCGAGTAAATTACTCGGTAAATTCTCTGTAAATTACTCAGTTAATTATCCATAAGTTCTCAAAAAATTCTGAGTCAATTACTTAGTAAATTACTCTGTAAATTCCAAGAAAATAACGCAGTAAATTATCTGTAAATTCTTAGTAAATTATTTAATAAATTCTAAATAAATTACTGAGTAAATTCTCAATAAATTACTGCCTAAATTACAAGTAAATTAATGAGTGAATTATTCAGTAATTTATCAGTAAATTACTGGATAAATTCTCTGTAAATTACTCAGTAAATTACTTCGTAAATTCTCACTAAATTACTCAGGAAATTTCACATTAAATTACACGTAAAATTCTCTATAAATTATTCAGCAAATTCTTAGTAATTTATCAGAAAATTCTGAGTAAATTCACAAAAAATTACAAGAACTTTTTTTGTGACTTAATCAGTTAATTATGAGTAAATTACTCAAAAAATTGTCAGAAAATTCTATATAAATTCAAAGTAATTTCATAGTAAATTGTTCAGCAAATTACTTCATAAATTCGTAGTAAATTCTAAATAAATTACTCGTTAAGCTTTCAATAAATTCTCTATAAATTACATTGTAAATTGTCTGTAAATTATTTAATAAATTGTAAATAAATTACTCAGAAAATTTTCAATAAATTCTGAGAAAATTCTGTATGAATTCCGAGTAAATTACTCGATGAATTCTCAATAAATTCTCTGTAAATTACTCAGTTAATTATCCATAAGTTCTCAAAAAATTCTGAGCCAATTACTCAGTAAATTACTCTGTAAATTCCCAGAAAATAACGCAGTAAATTATCTGTAAATTCTTAGTAAATTATTTAATAAATTCTAAATAAATTACTGAGTAAATTCTCAATAAATTACTCCCTAAATTACAAGTAAATTAATGAGTCACTTATTCAGTAATTTATCAGTAAATTACTCGATAAATTCTCTGTAAATTACTCAGTAAATTATTGGTAAATTCTGTGTAAATTACTCAGTAAATTACTTCGTAAATTCTCACTAAATTACTCAGGAAATTTCTCATTAAATTACACGTAAAATTCTCTATAAATTATTCAGCAAATTCTTAGTAATTTATCAGAAAATTCTTAGTAAATTCCCAAAAAATTACAAGAATTTTTTTTGTGAATTAATCAGTAAATTATGAGTGAATACTCAAAAAAATGTCAGAAAATTCTATATAAATTCAAAGTAATTTCTTAGTAAATTACTCAGCAAATTACTTCATAAATTCGTAGTAAATTCTCAATAAATTACCCGTTAAGCTTTCAATAAATTCTCTAAAAATTACATTGTAAATTATCTGTAAATTATTTACTAAATAGTAAATAAATTACTCAGAAAATTTTCAATAAATTCTAAGCAAACTCTGTATAAATTCCGAGTAAATTACTCGGTAAATTCTCAATAAATTCTCTGTAAATTACTCATTTAATTATCCATATTTCTCAAAAAATTCTGAGTCAATTACTTAGTAAATTACTCTGTAAATTCCAAGAAAATAACACAGTAAATTATCTGTAAATTCTTAGTAAATTATTTAATAAATTCTAAATAAATTACTGAGTAAATTCTCAATAAATTACTCCCTAAATTACAAGAAAATTAATGAGTGAGTTATTCAGTAATTTATAAGTAATTTACTCGATAAATTCTCTGTAAATTACTCTGTAAATTATTGGTAAATTCTCACTAAATTACTCAGGAAATTTCTAATTAAATTACACGTAAAATTCTCTGTAAATTATTCAGCAAATTCTTAGTAATTTATCAGAAAATTCTGAGTAAATTCACAAAAAATTACAAGAATTTTTTTTGTGAATTAATCAGTAAATTATGTGTAAATTACTCCAAAAATTGTCAGAAAATTCTATATAAATTCAAAGTAATTTCTTAGTAAATTATTCAGCAAATTACTTCATAAATTCGTAGTAAATTTTCAATAAAAAACTTGTTAAGCTTTCAAAAAATTCTCTATAAATTACATTGTAAATTATCTGTAAATTATTTAATAAATAGTAAATAAATTACTCAGAAAATTTTCAATAAATTCTAAGAAAATTCTACATAAATTCTGAGTAAATTACTCGGTAAATTCTCAATAAATTACTCAGTTAATTATCCATAAATTCTCAAAAAATTCTGAGTCAATTACTTGGTAAATTACTCTGTAAATTCCAAGAAAATAACGCAGTAAATTATCTGTAAATTCTAAGTAAATTATTTAATAAATTCTAAATAAATTACTGAGTAAATTCTCAATAATAAATTACAAGTAAATTAATGAGTGAGTTATTCAGTAATTTATCAGTAAATTACTCGATAAATTCTCTGTAAATTACTCAGTAAATTATTGGTAAATTCTCTATAAATTACTCAGTAAATTACTTCGTAAATTCTCACTAAATTACTCAGGAAATTTCTCATTAAATTACACGTAAAATTCTCTATAAATTATTCAGCAAATTCTTAGTAATTTATCAGAAAATTCTGAGTAAATTCCCAAAAAATTACAAGAATTTTTTTTGTGAATTAATCAGTAAATTATGAGTGAATTAATCAAAAAAATGTCAGAAAACTCTTTATAAATTCAAAGTAATTTCTTAGTAAATTATTCAGCAAATTACTTCATAAATTCGTAGAAAATTCTCAATAAATTACTCATTAAGCTTTCAATAAATTCTCTATAAATTATTTTGTAAATTATCTGTAAATTATTTAATAAATTGTAAATAAATTACTCAGAAAATTTTCAATAAATTCTAATAAAATTCTGTATAAATTAAGAGTAAATTACTCGGTAAATTCTCAATAAATTCTCTGTAAATTACTCAGTTAATTATCCATAAGTTCTCAAAAAATTCTGAGCCAATTACTTAGTAAATTACTCTGTAAATTCCAAGAAAATAACGCAGTAAATTATCTATAAATTCTTAGTAAATTATTTAATAAATTCTAAATAAATTACTGAGTAAATTCTAAATAAATTACTCCCTAAATTCTCAGTAAATTAATGACTGAGTTATTCAGTAATTTATCAGTAAATTACTCGATAAATTCTCTATAAATTACTCAGTAAATTATTGGTAAATTCTCTGTAAATTACTCAGTAAATTACTTCGTAAATTCTCACTAAATTACTTAGGAAATTTCTCATTAAATTACACGTAAAATTCTCTATAAATTATTCAACAAATTCTTAGTAATTTATCAGAAAATTCTGAGTAAATTCCCAAAAAATTACAAGAATTTTTTTTGTGAATTAATCAGTAAATTATGAGTGAATTACTCAAAAAAATGTCAGAAAATTCTATATAAATTCAAAGTAATTTCTTAGTAAATTATTCAGAAAATTACTTCATAAATTCGTAGTAAATTTTCAATAAATTACTCGTTAAGCTTTCAATAAATTCTCTATAAATTACATTGTAAATTATCTGTAAATTATTTAATAAATAGTAAATAAATTACTCAGAAAATTTTCAATAAATTCTAAGAAAATTCTGTATAAATTCCGAGTAAATTACTCGGTAAATTCTCAATAAATTCTCTGTAAATTACTCAGTTAATTATCGATAAGTTCTCAAAAAATTCTGAGTCAATTACTTAGTAAATTACTCTGTAAATTCCAAGAAAATAACGCCGTAAATTATCTATAAATTCTTAGTTAATTATTTAATAAATTCTAAATAAATTACTGAGTAAATTCTCAATAAATTACTCCCTACATTACAAGTAAATTAATGAGTGAGTTATTCAGTAATTTATCAGTAAATTACTCGATAAATTCTCTGTAAATTACTCAGTAAATTATTGGTAAATTCTCTGTAAATTAATCAGTAAATTACTTCGTAAATTCTCACTAAATTACTCAGGAAATTTCTCATTAAATTACATGTAAAATTCTCTATTAATTATTCAGCAAATTCTTAGTAATTTATCAGAAAATTCTGAGTAAATTCACAAAAAATTACAAGAATTTTTTTTGTGAATTAATTAGTAAATTATGAGTAAATCACTCAAAAATTTTTTAGAAAATTCTATATAAATTCAAAGTAATTTCTTAGTAAATTATTTAGCAAATTACTTCATAAATTCGTAGTAAATTCTCAATATATTACTCGTTAAGCTTTCAATAAATTCTCTATAAATTACATTGTAAATTATCTGTAAATTATTTAATAAATAGTAAATAAATTACTCAGAAAATTTTCAATAAATTCTATGAAAATTTTTTATAAGTTCAGAGTAAATTACTCGGTAAATTCTCAATAAATTCTCTGTAAATTACTCAGTTAATTATCCATAAGTTCCCAAAAAATTCTGAGTCAATTACTTAGTAAATTACTCTGTAAATTCCAAGAAAATAACGCAGTAAATTATCTGTAAATTCTTAGTAAATTATTTAATAAATTCTAAATAAATTACTGAGTAAATTCTCAATAAATTACTCCCTAAATTACAAGTAAATTAATGAGTGAGTTATTCAGTAATTTATCAGTAAATTACTCGATAAATTCTCTGTAAATTACTCAGTAAATTATTGGTAAATTCTCTGTAAATTACTCAGTAAATTACTTCGTAAATTCTCACTAAATTACTCAGGAAATTTCTAATTAAATTACACGTAAAATTCTCTGTAAATTATTCAGCAAATTCTTAGTAATTTATCAGAAAATTCGTAGTAAATTCACAAAAAATTACAAGAATTTCTTTTGTGAATTAATAAGTAAATTATGAGTAAATTACTCAAAAAATTGTCAAAAAATTCTATATAAATTCAAAGTAATTTCTTAGTAAATTATTCAGCAAATTACTTCATAAATTCGTAGTAAATTCTCAATAAATTACTCGTTAAGCTTTCAAAAAATTCTCTATAAATTACATTGTAAATTATCTGTAAATTATTTAATAAATAGTAAATAAATTACTCAGAAAATTTTCAATCAATTCTAAGAAAATTCTGCAGAAATTCTGAGTAAATTACTCGGTAAATTCTCAATAAATTACTCAGTTAATTATCCATAAGTTCTCAAAAAATTCTGAGTCAATTACTTAGTAAATTACTCTGTAAATTCCAAGAAAATAACGCAGTAAATTATCTGTAAATTCTTAGTAAATTATTTAATAAATTCTAAATAAATTACTGAGTAAATTCTCAATAAATTACTCCCTAAATTACAAGTAAATTAATGAGTGAGTTATTCAGTAATTTATCAGTAAATTACTCGATAAATTCTCTGTAAATTACTCATCAAATTACTTCGTAAATTCTCACTAAATTACTCAGGAAATTTCTCATTAAATTACACGTAAAATTCTCTGTAAATTATTCAGCAAATTCTTAGTAATTTATCAGAAAATTCGTACTAAATTCACAAAAAATTACAAGAATTTCTTTTGTGAATTAATTAGTAAATTATGAGTAAATTACTCAAAAAATTGTCAGAAAATTCTATATAAATTCAAAGTAATTTCTTAGTAAATTATTCAGCAAATTACTTCATAAATTCGTAGTAAATTCTCAATAAATTACTCGTTAAGCTTTCAAAAAATTCTCTATAAATTACATTGTAAATTATCTGTAAATTATTTAATAAATAGTAAATAAATTACTCAGAAAATTTTCAATAAATTCTAAGAAAATTACTCGGTAAATTCTCAATAAATTACTCAGTTAATTATCCATAAGTTCTCAAAAAATTCTGAGTCAATTACTTAGTAAATTACTCTGTAAATTCCAAGAAAATAACACAGTAAATTATCTGTAAATTCTTAGTAAATTATTTAATAAATTCTAAATAAATTACTGAGTAAATTCTCAGTAAATTACTCCCTAAATTACAAGTAAATTAATGAGTGAGTTATTCAGTAATTTATCAGTAAATTACTCGATAAATTCTCTGTAAATTACTCAGTAAATTATTGGTAAATTCTCTGTAAATTACTTCGTAAATTCTCACAAAATTACTCAAGAAATTTCTCATTAAATTACACGTAAAATTCTCTATAAATTATTCAGCAAATTCTTAGTAATTTATCAGAAAATTCTGAGTAAATTCACAAAAAATTACAAGAATTTTTTTTGTGAATTAATCAGTAAATTATGAGTAAATCACTCAAAAAATTGTCAGAAAATTCTATATAAATTCAAAGTAATTTCTTAGTAAATTATTCAGCAAATTACTTCATAAATTCGTTGTAAATTCTCAATAAATTACTCGTTAAGCTTTCAATAAATTCTCTATAAATTACATTGTAAATTATCTGTAAATTATTTAATAAATAGTAAATAAATTACTCAGAAAATTTTCAATAAATTCTAAGAAAATTCCGTATAAATTCCGCGTAAATTACTCGGTAAATTCTCAATAAATTCTCTGTAAATTACACAGTTAATTATCCATAAGTTCTCAAAAAATTCTGAGTCAATTACTTAGTAAATTACTCTGTAAATTCCAAGAAAATAACGCAGTAAATTATCTCTAAATTCTTAGCAAATTATGTAATAAATTCTAAATAAATTACTAAGTAAATTCTCAATAAATTACTCCGTAAATTACAAGTAAATTAATGAGTGAGTTATTCAGTAATTTATCAGTAAATTACTCGATAAATTCTCTGTAAATTACTCAGTAAATTATTGGTAAATTCTCTGTAAATTACTCAGTAAATTACTTCGTAAATTCTCACTAAATTACTCAGGAAATTTCTCATTAAATTACACGTAAAATTCTCTGTAAATTATTCAGCAAATTCTTAGTAATTTATCAGAAAATTCGTAGTAAATTCACAAAAAATTACAAGAATTTCTTTTGTGAATTAATTAGTAAATTATGAGTAAATTACTCAAAAAATTGTCAGAAAATTCTATATAAATTCAAAGTAATTTCTTAGTAAATTATTCAGCAAATTACTTCATAAATTCGTAGTAAATTCTCAATAAATTACTCGTTAAGCTTTCAAAAAATTCTCTATAAATTACATTGTAAATTATCTGTAAATTATTTAATAAATAGTAAATAAATTACTCAGAAAATTTTCAATAAATTCTAAGAAAATTACTCGGTAAATTCTCAATAAATTACTCAGTTAATTATCCATAAGTTCTCAAAAAATTCTGAGTCAATTACTTAGTAAATTACTCTGTAAATTCCAAGAAAATAACACAGTAAATTATCTGTAAATTCTTAGTAAATTATTTAATAAATTCTAAATAAATTACTGAGTAAATTCTCAGTAAATTACTCCCTAAATTACAAGTAAATTAATGAGTGAGTTATTCAGTAATTTATCAGTAAATTACTCGATAAATTCTCTGTAAATTACTCAGTAAATTATTGGTAAATTCTCTGTAAATTACTTCGTAAATTCTCACTAAATTACTCAAGAAATTTCTCATTAAATTACACGTAAAATTCTCTATAAATTATTCAGCAAATTCTTAGTAATTTATCAGAAAATTCTGAGTAAATTCACAAAAAATTACAAGAATTTTTTTTGTGAACTAATCAGTAAATTATGAGTAAATCACTCAAAAAATTCTCAGAAAATTCTATATAAATTCAAAGTAATTTCTTAGTAAATTATTCAGCAAATTACTTCATAAATTCTTAGTAAATTCTCAATAAATTACTCGCTAAGCTTTCAATAAATTCTCTATAAATTACATTGTAAATTATCTGTAAATTATTTAATAAATAGTAAACAAATTACTCAGAAAATTTTCAATAAATTCTAAGAAAATTCTGTATAAATTCCGCGTAAATTACTCGGTAAATTCTCAATAAATTCTCTGTAAATTACTCAGTTAATTATCCATAAGTTCTCAAAAAATTCTGAGTCAATTACTTAGTAAATTACTCTGTAAATTCCAAGAAAATAACGCAGTAAATTATCTGTAAATTCTTAGTAAATTATTTAATAAATTCTAAATAAAATACTAAGTAAATTCTCAATAAATTACTCCCTAAATTACAAGTAAATTAATGAGTGAGTTATTCAGTAATTTATCAGTAAATTACTCGATAAATTCTCTGTAAATTACTCAGTAAATTATTGGTAAATTCTCTGTAAATTACTCAGTAAATTACTTCGTAAATTCTCACTAAATTACTCAGGAAATTTCTCATTAAATTACACGTAAAATTCTCTATAAATTATTCAGCAAATTCTTAGTAATTTATCAGAAAATTCTGAGTAAATTCACAAAAAATTACAAGAATTTCTTTTGTGAATTAATCAGTAAATTATGAGTAAATCACTCAAAAAATTGTCAGAAAATTCTATATAAATTCAAAGTAATTTCTTAGTAAATTATTCAGCAAATTACTTCATAAATTCGTAGTAAATTCTCAATAAATTACTCGTTAAGCTTTCAAAAAATTCTCTATAAATTACATTGTAAATTATCTGTAAATTATTTAATAAATAGTAAATAAATTACTCAGAAAATTTTCAATAAATTCTAAGAAAATTACTCGGTAAATTCTCAATAAATTACTCAGTTAATTATCCATAAGTTCTCAAAAAATTCTGAGTCAATTACTTAGTAAATTACTCTGTAAATTCCAAGAAAATAACACAGTAAATTATCTGTAAATTCTTAGTAAATTATTTAATAAATTCTAAATAAATTACTGAGTAAATTCTCAGTAAATTACTCCCTAAATTACAAGTAAATTAATGAGTGAGTTATTCAGTAATTTATCAGTAAATTACTCGATAAATTCTCTGTAAATTACTCAGTAAATTATTGGTAAATTCTCTGTAAATTACTTCGTAAATTCTCACTAAATTACTCAAGAAATTTCTCATTAAATTACACGTAAAATTCTCTATAAATTATTCAGCAAATTCTTAGTAATTTATCAGAAAATTCTGAGTAAATTCACAAAAAATTACAAGAATTTTTTTTGTGAATTAATCAGTAAATTATGAGTAAATCACTCAAAAAATTGTCAGAAAATTCTATATAAATTCAAAGTAATTTCTTAGTAAATTATTCAGCAAATTACTTCATAAATTCGTTGTAAATTCTCAATAAATTACTCGTTAAGCTTTCAATAAATTCTCTATAAATTACATTGTAAATTATCTGTAAATTATTTAATAAATAGTAAATAAATTACTCAGAAAATTTTCAATAAATTCTAAGAAAATTCCGTATAAATTCCGCGTAAATTACTCGGTAAATTCTCAATAAATTCTCTGTAAATTACTCAGTTAATTATCCATAAGTTCTCAAAAAATTCTGAGTCAATTACTTAGTAAATTACTCTGTAAATTCCAAGAAAATAACGCAGTAAATTATCTGTGACAACCCTCACCTTGCTCTTGCCATATTTGTGTACATTCTTGCATGGTCTTGCCGCTTATGTTAATTTAAAGGTTTTATCTTGGCTTGATTTGCTTAAGTTGCTTGCATGATTTTGTTCCTTGCTTAGTATGTGTGTGTAGCCGAGATCATCTTGAGCTTAGTCCGCCTTTGACCCTTTGTACTTAGAACTATCTTGAGGTCTTGTTTAACCCCATCTTCACCTCGGGCATTCTTTGCCGAGATGTTTCGTACTTGAACCTTGTCCGCAGGCAGGTATGGCCTAGGCCGAGATGTGGCGCACCCCGGCCAAGGTGTGGCACAGCTTAGTCAAGTGTCGTCCTCCCTAGCCGATGTTTTTCCATCCCGTTGTTGGATCCTTGTTTTGAGCCGATGTCATCTTGTTGCCGATGTGTCTTACCCGAGCTTGCTGCATAAGCTTTGTCAGAGACTTGTCTTGTCCATCAATCACCTTTTTGGAGCTGAACCAACCCGGTAATGCCACGTGTCCGAGCTGTTTGTTAAGGCAGCCGACAGACCTTGAAACAAATCATTTCTTGTCTCAAATCTTTGTTTTAGAGAGAGAAGCTCTAGAGAGGAGGAAGAAGAGTTCTTGAGTGAGAGTAGTCTTCCAAGCTTGATCTTTGTGGCTTGAACCGTTAGATCCGAGTTTTGAGGTTAGAATCTTGATCTCCTTTGATTGCTCTTGCTGAATATCTAGCTGCATTGCATGATCGGTTTTGTTTTGCATGTCATGCATCGTTTTGAAGTTGGTTTTAGAAAGAGAAAATGGTTTTTCATGTGTTCTTGAACAAAGTCCCATTTTGATCGAAGAATTTGGAACGAAAATCATGTTTTGTGTTTGTTCTTGCATGACCTTCTTGAATGGGTACTTAGGTCCCTATTTTGAACTCTTGGCATGAAACCCAGATTTTTCCTGACTTTGTTTAACGGGACCTCGGCTTAGCCCTGGACGGTACCCAGTGTGTTTTCGAGAAACGGGAGCAGTGGTTAAGCTCCCAGCTTGTTTTGTTTGTCTTTGACTTAGATCTGGCATGAATGCCGAGATCATTTACATGTATATATAGAGCTTGCTTTGAGAATGTGACTTGCCATGTGATTGTAGGTCCTTGATATTTGCCTTGAGTCTGCACCTGAAGAACTAGGTGAGTGGTATTATTGATAAAGCTATGTTATACTCGTTTTGATAAATCTTGCTTGCTTGTTTGACGAAAGTATTTGATAGCATGAATAAATAGCTCTTGTTTGATGAGTCAAGTATACTCCTTGTTTTGATGCCATCTTTGGAAAGGATACGGTCCTTGTTAAATCGGGCTACGGGCCTAAGTAACACAAGTCCCTTGTGCTGGAGGACTCTAAACTTTCGCAGTACTATGTGTAAAGGATACGGTCCTTGTTAAATCGGGCTACGGGCCTAAGTAACACAAGTCCCTTGTACTGGAGGACTCTAAACTTTCGCGGTACCAAGTGCACAAGTCCCTTGTATTGGAGGACTCTAAACTTTCGCAATACTTTTGACCAAGCGATTACGGATCGTACAGCTTTTGATATTTGATGATGAATACGGTTCATCCCTTGTCTCGCCGATGTTACGATATTTGATGATGAATACGGTTCATCCCTTGTCTCGCCGATGTTACGATATTTGATGATGAATACGGTTCATCCCTTGTCTCGCCGATGTTACGATGATGAATACGGTTCATCCCTTGTCTCGCCGATGTTACGATATTTGATGATGAATACGGTTCATCCCTTGTCTCGCCGATGTTACGATATTTGATGATGAATACGGTTTATCCCTTGTCTCGCCGATGTTACGATATTTGATGATGAATACGGTTCATCCCTTGTCTCGCCGATGTTACGATATTTGATGATGAATACGGTTCATCCCTTGTCTCGCCGATGTTACGATATTTGATGATGAATACGGTTCATCCCTTGTCTCGCCGATGTTACGATATTTGATGATGAATACGGTTCATCCCTTGTCTCGCTGATGTTACGATATTTGATGATGAATACGGTTCATCACTTGCCTTGCTAAAGTTTTGGTGTGTTTCGTTTTGAAGGACCTCGGCTTTATTCATGTAAAACCTTTATTTTTAGTACCATTCACTGAGTTTTGTACTCACCCCTCTATATATATGTAGGTGATGAGCAGGACGGCGGCGACGCCTAGTTCGTTGGGATACTTGTTTTGGATTCGTGTATCTGTCGGCCTTACTTTGTATTTACGTCGGCGATGCTCTGTTTTGCACGTCGGCAGATCTTGAAAATCATGCTTCTTGAATTGTATTAATTGTATTTTGTATATGTCGGCTCGAGAAGCCTTTTGATCAAGATGTGATATGGAATTTTACTTGTTGTATTCAAGTTGTAAGTTAATTGAAAATGTTTGGCACTGCTTTAATCTACGCACAGCTCTTATGGACCGCTTGTAATTGATTTATCGCTTCCGCATTTGTGAGCCCCCTATATTCGTACTCTGATTGTGTTAAGTTTTGAAAGGTTGGCCTTCGGTAATTACGGATTACTGGCCATCACGGCACCAAACTACTAGGGGCGGTTTGGGGTCGTGACAGAGTGGTATCAGAGCACAAGTTCCTCGGTATACGTTATTCACACACTTTGAGTCCTGAAGAGCATAGGTTTTCCCTTAGAAAGATGTTAGGGTTGTATCATGGTAATTGTTGTTTGAGTGGAATGTGCATTGTCCTGATATGCTTATTTGCTATCTGCCTATGTAGTTATTTGCTTAATTGTTTTAAAAGTCATACCTTGCATACTCATAGTACCATGAGGAGAGGTAGACCACCGCTTGGCCGAGATCAACCCGAAGATAGAATGGACAGACTGGAAAGATTGGTTGAAGGTTTGGCCCGCGAGTTGAGGCAAACCAGGCAGCAGTTCGCTAGTGCTACGTCGACTCAGGCCGAGCAGACCAACGGCCGAAATGTAGCTCCACCTCCACCTCCGCCAGTGCCGCAAGTTCCCCAGCAACCCGCCTTATATGGGGATGGCACAATAGCTTTGATCAGAGAGTTCAAGAAAATGAGACCACCGAGATTTTCTGGGGGTATAGAGCCAATGAAGGCTGAGGCATGGGTTTTAGAAATGGAGAAGTTGTTCGAGATCTTCCCTAGCACCGACGCTCAGAAAGTGACGTTGGCAGCATTCACATTGGATGATGATGCTCGTAGATGGTGGATGATGGTTAGAGGGAGCAATCCAGATCTGACCTGGACCCGATTTTTAGAGTTGTTCTACAAGAAACATTTTCCCTTAAGTGTTCGAAACTGCAAGGCTACCGAATTTCATACCCTGACGCAAGGCAACAGAACAGTGGCGGAATATGACCGCGCTTTTACTGAACTGGTAAGGTTTGTACCTCACATGACCAACGACGAATATATGAAGGCCAGGAAGTTCGAGTGTGGGCTTCGTGGACCGATTCAAGACAGGGTGAGTTTACTCGATATGCCGACTTATGCCGAAGTATTGGACAAAGCCATTCACGCCGAAGCTAATTTGAACCGATACCAGAGCTCGGGAGAAAACCAGCGAAAGAGACAGAACTATGACAATCGCCGAGGACAGCTGAACACCAAGAAGAGAACGAACATGGACAGTACTGGTAACCTAAGGCAGGAAGGGAGTGTTAAACCGACGTGTTCGGATTGTGGGAAACAGCATTTCGGGATCTGCCGACGAACGTCTGGAGCCTGTTATGAATGTGGCGAGATGGGCCATTATGTGAGGGATTGCCCCAAAACAAAGACTGATAACAACAAGAAAGGAGAAAATACCTCGGGTTCCGTTCAGAAAGGAAATGCTGGGAGAGTACAGATGAGACAGGGCAGAGTGTTTGCATTAGTACCAGGAGACACTCAGAATGCTGAGGCAGTGGTGTCAGGTATTTTACTAATTTGCTCCCAAGATGCTTATGTGTTAATTGATTCGGGTTCTACTCATTCGTTTATATCCACTAAGTTTGCTGAGAAAATTGATAGAGAACTAGAGCCCCTTGATTATGTGTTGTCTGTATCTACTCCATCTGGGAGGTCTATGTTTGTTGCATCCATTTACAGAGCATGTGTTGTTGTGATTGAGAATGTTGAATTGTTAGTAGATCTGATGCCTCTAGACATAGCTCATTTTGATATTATACTGGGAATGGATTGGTTAGTCGCGAACAATGCATCTATTAATTGTGTTTCGAAAGGTGTCACCTTGAGACCCCCAAACCTAACCGAGGTTACTTTCCAGGGTAAAGGGGTAGTGCCCCCACCATACTTGATTTCGTCCATTAAGGCCTGTAAGTTGATTCAGAAAGGGTGTCGAGGTTACTTGTGTAGTATACTGAGTGATCAGAATGGAAATGTTAACTTAGCCGACATCCCGATTGTTAGTGATTTCCCCGACGTCTTTCCGGATGAATTGCCTGGCCACTTGACCGATAGAGAAATAGAGTTTACGGTCGATATTATATCGGGAACGCAGCCGATCTCCAAACCACCTTATAGAATGGCCCCCGCTGAACTTAGAGAATTGAAACTGCAATTGCAAGAGTTGTTAGATAAGGGATTTATTAGGCCGAGCACTTCACCATGGGGAGCACCTGTTCTATTTGTTAAAAAGAAGGATGGCACACTCCGTCTGTGTATCGACTATAGAGAACTCAATAAGGTCACCATTAAGAACAAGTACCCGTTACCTAGAATTGATGATCTGCTTGACCAGTTACAAGGAGCACGAGTCTTTTCTAAGATTGACCTTAGGTCCGGATACCATCAGCTTAAAGTTAAAGCCGAAGATGTGGAGAAGACCGCCTTTCGAACAAGATATGGCCACTACGAGTTTTTAGTGATGCCTTTTGGAGTAACCAATGCCCCCGCAGCATTTATGGATTTGATGAACAGGGTCTTCAAACCGTATTTAGATGGGTTTGTAGTTGTCTTCATTGATGATATCTTGATCTATTCCAAGAGTAAAACTGAACACGAAAATCACTTGAGACTTGCCTTACAGATTTTGAGAGAACGGAAATTGTATGCTAAGTTTAACAAGTGTGAGTTTTGGCTTCCTACTATCTCATTCTTAGGTCATGTGATTAGTGAAGAGGGTATCTCAGTTGATCCTAGCAAAATCGAAGCCGTAGTAAATTGGCCGAGACCGACTAATGTGTCCGAGATTCGTAGTTTTCTGGGTTTGGCAGGTTACTATAGGAAGTTTGTGAAAGATTTCTCAAAAATTGCAATTCCATTGACGCAACTGACTCAGAAGGGAACACTGTATGAATGGACTAAAGATCGGGAGTCAGCCTTCCAGGAACTGAAGACGAGGTTAGTTACAGCGCCAGTGCTCGTACTACCATCAGGTAACGAAGAATTTCATGTCTATAGTGATGCATCGCATAAGGGTTTGGGTTGTGTATTAATGCAGAAGGGTAAGGTTATAGCTTATGCATCTCGTCAGTTGAAACCTCATGAGAAAAACTATCCTACCCATGACTTAGAATTAGCAGCCGTAGTATTTGCTTTAAAGATGTGGCGTCACTATTTGTATGGAGCTACTTGTCAGGTTTTCACAGATCATAAGAGCTTAAAATATCTTTTCACTCAGAAGGAATTGAATTTGAGGCAGAGACGGTGGCTCGAGTTGTTGAAAGACTACGATATGCAGATTCAATATCACCCCGGAAAAGCTAACAGTGTAGCCGACGCTTTGAGCAGGAAGTCAGATGGAAATTTGGCGTGTTTAACCGTGATATCAGCAGAGCCGACTATTGTTAATGAAGTAAAGACAAGACAGATGGAGGATAGCTTCCTCAAGAAAATTGCCGAGGAGATTGACACGAAGCCGAGACCAGGGTATGCCATTGAAAACCAAGTACTCAAGTTTGAAGGAAGGTTATGTGTGGCCGACATCCCAGAGCTGAAGAAAAAGATTTTGCAGGAAGCTCATGGTTCCAAGTTTGCTGTCCACCCAGGGAACACCAAGATGTATCAAGATATGAAACAGACCTTCTGGTGGCCAAATATGAAGAGAGAAATAGCCGAATTTGTGTCCCATTGTTTACATTGTCAACAAGTGAAAGCAGAACATCAAAGACCAGCAGGACTTCTTCAACCTTTACCGATTCCTGAGTGGAAATGGGAGCACATCTCCATGGATTTTGTGATTGGGTTGCCGAGAACACCAAAGAGTATGGATTCAATTTGGGTTGTTGTGGATAGGTTAACTAAGTCAGCACACTTTCTACCCGTTAAGACTACCTTCAACGCCAATCAACTTGCCTTGCTATATATGAACGAGATTATCAGACTTCATGGAGTGCCGATATCAATTGTTTCAGACCGAGATCCTAAATTTGTTTCTAGATTTTGGCAGAGTCTTCAGAGAGCTTTCGGAGCCGAGCTGAGATTTAGTACAGCCTTTCATCCCCAGACAGATGGGCAGACAGAGAGGACAATTCAGACACTCGAAGATATGCTGAGACTTTGTGTATTGGATTTCCAAGAAAGTTGGGGAACACATTTGCCCTTAGTGGAATTCGCTTACAATAACAGTTACCAAGCTAGCATTGGCATGGCGCCATATGAGGCCTTGTATGGGAGAAAATGTAAGTCGCCGATATGTTGGACCGAAGTCGGAGACAGAGCTCTGCTTGGTCCCGAATTGATTCAAGTGACAACAGAAAAGATTAAACTTATCCAACAGAGGATTAAAACTGCCCAGAGCCGACAAAAGAGCTACGCCGACCAGAGAAGGAATGAGATAGAGTTTGAAGTTGGGAATCACGTATTCCTGAAAGTCTCACCAATGAAAGGAGTTTCCAGATTTGGAAAGAAAGGTAAATTAGCACCTCGGTATATTGGACCATTTGAAATTCTTGAGAGAATTAACCCCGTTGCCTACAGACTTGCTTTGCCGCCAGATTTGAGCCAAGTCCACAATGTGTTTCATGTTTCGATGTTGAGAAAGTACATCCGAGATCCACTGCATGTAATTGATCATTCCGAAATCGCAGTTAATGAGAATCTGGGCTATGAAGAAAGGCCAATGAGAATTATCGACCGACAAGTGAAGCAATTGAGGAACAGATCGATACCGATGGTAAAGGTCGAATGGAAGGAGCATTATGGCACAGAAGCCACGTGGGAAAAAGAAGAGGACATGAGAGTCCGTTATCCGGAGTTGTTCTGGGAACAAGGTAATCTAAGTTTGGGGACCAAACTTCTTTAAGGGGGGTAGGATGTGACAACCCTCACCTTGCTCTTGCCATATTTGTGTACATTCTTGCATGGTCTTGCCGCTTATGTTAATTTAAAGGTTTTATCTTGGCTTGATTTGCTTAAGTTGCTTGCATGATTTTGTTCCTTGCTTAGTATGTGTGTGTAGCCGAGATCATCTTGAGCTTAGTCCGCCTTTGACCCTTTGTACTTAGAACTATCTTGAGGTCTTGTTTAACCCCATCTTCACCTCGGGCATTCTTTGCCGAGATGTTTCGTACTTGAACCTTGTCCGCAGGCAGGTATGGCCTAGGCCGAGATGTGGCGCACCCCGGCCAAGGTGTGGCACAGCTTAGTCAAGTGTCGTCCTCCCTAGCCGATGTTTTTCCATCCCGTTGTTGGATCCTTGTTTTGAGCCGATGTCATCTTGTTGCCGATGTGTCTTACCCGAGCTTGCTGCATAAGCTTTGTCAGAGACTTGTCTTGTCCATCAATCACCTTTTTGGAGCTGAACCAACCCGGTAATGCCACGTGTCCGAGCTGTTTGTTAAGGCAGCCGACAGACCTTGAAACAAATCATTTCTTGTCTCAAATCTTTGTTTTAGAGAGAGAAGCTCTAGAGAGGAGGAAGAAGAGTTCTTGAGTGAGAGTAGTCTTCCAAGCTTGATCTTTGTGGCTTGAACCGTTAGATCCGAGTTTTGAGGTTAGAATCTTGATCTCCTTTGATTGCTCTTGCTGAATATCTAGCTGCATTGCATGATCGGTTTTGTTTTGCATGTCATGCATCGTTTTGAAGTTGGTTTTAGAAAGAGAAAATGGTTTTTCATGTGTTCTTGAACAAAGTCCCATTTTGATCGAAGAATTTGGAACGAAAATCATGTTTTGTGTTTGTTCTTGCATGACCTTCTTGAATGGGTACTTAGGTCCCTATTTTGAACTCTTGGCATGAAACCCAGATTTTTCCTGACTTTGTTTAACGGGACCTCGGCTTAGCCCTGGACGGTACCCAGTGTGTTTTCGAGAAACGGGAGCAGTGGTTAAGCTCCCAGCTTGTTTTGTTTGTCTTTGACTTAGATCTGGCATGAATGCCGAGATCATTTACATGTATATATAGAGCTTGCTTTGAGAATGTGACTTGCCATGTGATTGTAGGTCCTTGATATTTGCCTTGAGTCTGCACCTGAAGAACTAGGTGAGTGGTATTATTGATAAAGCTATGTTATACTCGTTTTGATAAATCTTGCTTGCTTGTTTGACGAAAGTATTTGATAGCATGAATAAATAGCTCTTGTTTGATGAGTCAAGTATACTCCTTGTTTTGATGCCATCTTTGGAAAGGATACGGTCCTTGTTAAATCGGGCTACGGGCCTAAGTAACACAAGTCCCTTGTGCTGGAGGACTCTAAACTTTCGCAGTACTATGTGTAAAGGATACGGTCCTTGTTAAATCGGGCTACGGGCCTAAGTAACACAAGTCCCTTGTACTGGAGGACTCTAAACTTTCGCGGTACCAAGTGCACAAGTCCCTTGTATTGGAGGACTCTAAACTTTCGCAATACTTTTGACCAAGCGATTACGGATCGTACAGCTTTTGATATTTGATGATGAATACGGTTCATCCCTTGTCTCGCCGATGTTACGATATTTGATGATGAATACGGTTCATCCCTTGTCTCGCCGATGTTACGATATTTGATGATGAATACGGTTCATCCCTTGTCTCGCCGATGTTACGATGATGAATACGGTTCATCCCTTGTCTCGCCGATGTTACGATATTTGATGATGAATACGGTTCATCCCTTGTCTCGCCGATGTTACGATATTTGATGATGAATACGGTTTATCCCTTGTCTCGCCGATGTTACGATATTTGATGATGAATACGGTTCATCCCTTGTCTCGCCGATGTTACGATATTTGATGATGAATACGGTTCATCCCTTGTCTCGCCGATGTTACGATATTTGATGATGAATACGGTTCATCCCTTGTCTCGCCGATGTTACGATATTTGATGATGAATACGGTTCATCCCTTGTCTCGCTGATGTTACGATATTTGATGATGAATACGGTTCATCACTTGCCTTGCTAAAGTTTTGGTGTGTTTCGTTTTGAAGGACCTCGGCTTTATTCATGTAAAACCTTTATTTTTAGTACCATTCACTGAGTTTTGTACTCACCCCTCTATATATATGTAGGTGATGAGCAGGACGGCGGCGACGCCTAGTTCGTTGGGATACTTGTTTTGGATTCGTGTATCTGTCGGCCTTACTTTGTATTTACGTCGGCGATGCTCTGTTTTGCACGTCGGCAGATCTTGAAAATCATGCTTCTTGAATTGTATTAATTGTATTTTGTATATGTCGGCTCGAGAAGCCTTTTGATCAAGATGTGATATGGAATTTTACTTGTTGTATTCAAGTTGTAAGTTAATTGAAAATGTTTGGCACTGCTTTAATCTACGCACAGCTCTTATGGACCGCTTGTAATTGATTTATCGCTTCCGCATTTGTGAGCCCCCTATATTCGTACTCTGATTGTGTTAAGTTTTGAAAGGTTGGCCTTCGGTAATTACGGATTACTGGCCATCACGGCACCAAACTACTAGGGGCGGTTTGGGGTCGTGACATTATCTGTAAATTCTTAGCAAATTATGTAATAAATTCTAAATAAATTACTAAGTAAATTCTCAATAAATTACTCCGTAAATTACAAGTAAATTAATGAGTGAGTTATTCAGTAATTTATCAGTAAATTACTCGATAAATTCTCTGTAAATTACTCAGTAAATTATTGGTAAATTCTCTGTAAATTACTCAGTAAATTGCTTCGTAAATTCTCACTAAATTACTCAGGAAATTTCTCATTAAATTACACGTAAAATTCTCTGTAAATTATTCAGCAAATTCTTAGTAATTTATCAGAAAATTCGTAGTAAATTCACAAAAAATTACAAGAATTTCTTTTGTGAATTAATTAGTAAATTATGAGTAAATTACTCAAAAAATTGTCAGAAAATTCTATATAAATTCAAAGTAATTTCTTAGTAAATTATTCAGCAAATTACTTCATAAATTCGTAGTAAATTCTCAATAAATTACTCGTTAAGCTTTCAAAAAATTCTCTATAAATTACATTGTAAATTATCTGTAAATTATTTAATAAATAGTAAATAAATTACTCATAAAATTTTCAATAAATTCTAAGAAAATTCTGCATAAATTCTGAGTAAATTACTCGGTAAATTCTCAATAAATTACTCAGTTAATTATCCATAAGTTCTCAAAAAATTCTGAGTCAATTACTTAGTAAATTACTCTGTAAATTTCAAGAAAATAACACAGTAAATTATCTGTAAATTCTTAGTAAATTATTTAATAAATTCTAAATAAATTACTGAGTAAATTCTCAATAAATTACTCCCTAAATTACAAGTAAATTAATGGGTGAGTTATTCAGTAATTTATCAGTAAATTACTCGATAAATTCTCTGTAAATTACTCAGTAAATTATTGGTAACTTCTCTGTAAATTACTCAGTAAATTACTTCGTAAATTCTCACTAAATTACTCAGGAAATTTCTCATTGAATTACACGTAAAATTCCCTATAAATTATTCAGGAAATTCTTAGTAATTTATAAGAAAATTCTTAGTAAATTCACAAAAAATTACAAGAATTTTTTTTGTGAACTAATCAGTAAATTATGAGTAAATCACTCAAAAAATTCTCAGAAAATTCTATATAAATTCAAAGTAATTTCTTAGTAAATTATTCAGCAAATTACTTCATAAATTCTTAGTAAATTCTCAATAAATTACTCGCTAAGCTTTCAATAAATTCTCTATAAATTACATTGTAAATTATCTGTAAATTATTTAATAAATAGTAAATAAATTACTCAGAAAATTTTCAATAAATTCTAAGAAAATTTTGTATAAATTCCGCGTAAATTACTCGGTAAATTCTCAATAAATTCTCTGTAAATTACTCAGTTAATTATCCATAAGTTCTCAAAAAATTCTGAGTCAATTACTTAGTAAATTACTCTGTAAATTCCAAGAAAATAACGCAGTAAAATATCTGTAAATTCTTAGTAAATTATTTAATAAATTCTAAATAAAATACTGAGTAAATTCTCAATAAATTACTCCCTAAATTACAAGTAAATTAATGAGTGAGTTATTTAGTAATTTATCAGTAAATTACTCGATAAATTCTCTGTAAATTACTCAGTAAATTATTGGTAAATTCTCTGTAAATTACTCAGTAAATTACTTCGTAAATTCTCACTAAATTACTCAGGAAATTTCTCATTAAATTACACGTAAAATTCTCTATAAATTATTCAGCAAATTCTTAGTAATTTATCAGAAAATTCTGAGTAAATTCACAAAAAATTACAAGAATTTTTTTTGTGAATTAATCAGTAAATTATGAGTAAAGCACTCAAAAAATTGTCAGAAAATTCTATATAAATTCAAAGTAATTTCTTAGTAAATTATTCAGCAAATTACTTCATAAATTCGTAGTAAATTCTCAATAAATTACTTGTTAAGCTTTCAATAAATTCTCTATAAATTACATTGTAAATTATCTGTAAATTATTTAGTAAATAGTAAATAAATTACTCAGAAAATTTTCAATAAATTCTAAGAAAATTCTGTATAAATTCCGCGTAAATTACTCGGTAAATTCTCAATAAATTCTCTGTAAATTACTCAGTTAATTATCCATAAGTTCTCAAAAAATTCTGAGTCAATTACTTAGTAAATTACACTGTAAATTCCAAGAAAATAACGCAGTAAATTATCTGTAAATTCTTAGTAAATTATTTAATAAATTCTAAATAAATTACTGAGTAAATTCTCAATAAATTACTCCCTAAATTACAAGTAAATTAATGAGTGAGTTATTCAGTAATTTATCAGTAAATTACTCGATAAATTCTCTGTAAATTACTCAGTAAATTATTGGTAAATTCTCTGTAAATTACTCAGTAAATTACTTCGTAAATTCTCACTAAATTACTCAGGAAATTTCTCATTAAATTACACGTAAAATTCTCTATAAATTATTCAGCAAATTCTTAGTAATTTATCAGAAAATTCTGAGTAAATTCACAAAAAATTACAAGAATTTTTTTTGTGAATTAATCAGTAAATTATGAGTAAATCACTCAAAAAAATTTCAGAAAATTCTATATAAATTCAAAGTAATTTCTTAGTAAATTATTCAGCAAATTACTTCATAAATTCGTAGTAAATTCTCAATAAATTACTTGTTAAGCTTTCAATAAATTCTCTATAAATTACATTGTAAATTATCTGTAAATTATTTAGTAAATAGTAAATAAATTACTCAGAAAATTTTCAATAAATTCTAAGAAAATTCTGTATAAATTCCGCGTAAATTACTCGGTAAATTCTCAATAAATTCTCTGTAAATTACTCAGTTAATTATCCATAAGTTCTCAAAAAATTCTGAGTCAATTACTTAGTAAATTACACTGTAAATTCCAAGAAAATAACGCAGTAAATTATCTGTAAATTCTTAGTAAATTATTTAATAAATTCTAAATAAATTACTGAGTAAATTCTCAATAAATTACTCCCTAAATTACAAGTAAATTAATGAGTGAGTTATTCAGTAATTTATCAGTAAATTACTCGATAAATTCTCTGTAAATTACTCAGTAAATTATTGGTAAATTCTCTGTAAATTACTCAGTAAATTACTTCGTAAATTCTCACTAAATTACTCAGGAAATTTCTAATTGAATTACACGTAAAATTCCCTATAAATTATTCAGGAAATTCTTAGTAATTTATCAGAAAATTCTGAGTAAATTCACAAAAAATTACAAGAATTTTTTTTGTGAATTAATCAGTAAATTATGAGTAAATCACTCAAAAAATTGTCAGAAAATTCTATATAAATTCAAAGTAATTTCTTAGTAAATTATTCAGCTAATTACTTCATAAATTCGTAGTAAATTCTCAATAAATTACTCGCTAAGCTTTCAATAAATTCTCTATAAATTATATTGTAAATTATCTGTAAATTATTTAATAAATAGTAAATAAATTACTCAGAAAATTTTCAATAAATTCTAAGAAAATTCTGTATAAATTCCGCGTAAATTATTCGGTAAATTCTCAATAAATTCTCTGTAAATTACTCAGTTAATTATCCATAAGTTCTCAAAAAATTCTGAGTCAATTACTTAGTAAATTACTCTGTAAATTCCAAGAAAATAACGCAGTAAATTATCTGTAAATTCTTAGTAAATTATTTAATAAATTCTAAATAAATTACTGAGTAAATTCTCAATAAATTACTCCCTAAATTACAAGTAAATTAATGAGTGAGTTATTCAGTAATTTATCAGTAAATTACTCGATAAATTCTCTGTAAATTACTCAGTAAATTATTGTTAAATTCTCTGTAAATTACTCAGTAAATTACTTCGTAAATTCTCACTAAATTACTCAGGAAATTTCTCATTGAATTACACGTAAAATTCCCTATAAATTATTCAGGAAATTCTTAGTAATTTATCAGAAAATTCTGTGTAAATTCACAAAAAATTACAAGAATTTTTTTTGTGAATTAATCAGTAAATTATGAGTAAATCACTCAAAAAATTGTCAGAAAATTCTATATAAATTCAAAGTAATTTCTTAGTAAATTATTCAGCAAATTACTTCATAAATTCGTAGTAAATTCTCAATAAATTACTCGTTAAGCTTTCAATAAATTCTCTATAAATTACATTGTAAATTATCTGTAAATTATTTAATAAATAGTAAATAAATTACTCATAAAATTTTCAATAAATTCTAAGAAAATTCTGTATAAATTCTGAGTAAATTACTCGGTAAATTCTCAATAAATTCTCTGTAAATTATTCAGTTAATTATCCATAAGTTCTCAAAAAATTCTGAGTCAATTACTTAGTAAATTACTCTGTAAATTCCAAGAAAATAACGCAGTAAATTATCTGTAAATTCTTAGTAAATTATTTAATAAATTCTAAATAAATTACTGAGTAAATTCTCAATAAATTACTCCCTAAATTACAAGTAAATTAATGAGTGAGTTATTCAGTAATTTATCAGTAAATTACTCGATAAATTCTCTGTAAATTACTCAGTAAATTATTGGTAAATTCTCTGTAAATTACTCAGTAAATTACTTCGTAAATTCTCACTAAATTACTCAGGAAATTTCTCATTGAATTACACGTAAAATTCCCTATAAATTATTCAGGAAATTCTTAGTAATTTATCAGAAAATTCTGAGTAAATTCACAAAAAATTACAAGAATTTTTTTTGTGAATTAATCAGTAAATTATGAGTAAATCACTCAAAAAATTTTCAGAAAATTCTATATAAATTCAAAGTAATTTCTTAGTAAATTATTCAGCAAATTACTTCATAAATTCGTAGTAAATTCTCAATAAATTACTTGTTAAGCTTTCAATAAATTCTCTATAAATTACATTGTAAATTATCTGTAAATTATTTAGTAAATAGTAAATAAATTACTCAGAAAATTTTCAATAAATTCTAAGAAAATTCTGTATAAATTCTGAGTAAATTACTCGGTAAATTCTCAATAAATTCTCTGTAAATTATTCAGTTAATTATCCATAAGTTCTCAAAAAATTCTGAGTCAATTACTTAGTAAATTACTCTGTAAATTCCAAGAAAATAACGCAGTAAATTATCTGTAAATTCTTAGTAAATTATTTAATAAATTCTAAATAAATTACTGAGTAAATTCTCAATAAATTACTCCCTAAATTACAAGTAAATTAATGAGTGAGTTATTCAGTAATTTATCAGTAAATTACTCGATAAATTCTCTGTAAATTACTCAGTAAATTATTGGTAAATTCTCTGTAAATTACTCAGTAAATTACTTCGTAAATTCTCACTAAATTACTCAGGAAATTTCTCATTGAATTACACGTAAAATTCTCTATAAATTATTCAGCAAATTCTTAGTAATTTATCAGAAAATTCTGAGTAAATTCACAAAAAATTACAAGAATTTTTTTTGTGAATTAATCAGTAAATTATGAATAAATCACTCAAAAAATTGTCAGAAAATTCTATATAAATTCAATGTAATTTCTTAGTAAATTATTCAGCAAATTACTTCATAAATTCGTAGTAAATTCGCAATAAATTACTCGTTAAGCTTTCAATAAATTCTCTATAAATTACATTGTAAATTCTCTATAAATTATTTAATAAATAGTAAATAAATTACTCAGAAAATTTTCAATAAATTCTAAGAAAATTCTGTATAAATTTCGAGTAAATTACTCGGTAAATTCTCAATAAATTCTCTGTAAATTACTCAGTTAATTATCCATAAGTTCTCAAAAAATTCTGAGTCAATTACTTAGTAAATTACTCTGTAAATTCCAAGAAAATAACGCAGTAAATTATCTGTAAATTCTTAGTAAATTATTTAATAAATTCTAAATAAATTACTGAGTAAATTCTCAATAAATTACTCCCTAAATTCTCTGTAAATTACTCAGTAAATTACTTCGTAAATTCTCACTAAATTACTCAGGAAATTTCACATTAAATTACACGTAAAATTCTCTATAAATTATTCAGCAAATTATTAGTAATTTATCAGAAAATTCTGAGTAAATTCACAAAAAATTACAAGAATTTTTTTTGTCAATTAATCAGTTAATTATGAGTAAATCACTCAAAAAATTGTCAGAAAATTCTACATAAATTCAAAGTAATTTCTTAGTAAATTATTCAGCAAATTACTTCATAAATTCGTAGTAAATTCTCAATAAATTACTCGTTAAATTACATTGTAAATTATCTGTAAATTATTTAATAAATAGTAAATAAATTACTCAGAAAATTTTCAATAAATTCTAAGAAAATTCTGTATAAATTCCGCGAAAATTACTCGGGAAATTCTCAATAAATTCTCTGTAAATTACTCAGTTAATTATCCATAAGTTCTCAAAAAATTCTGAGTCAATTACTTAGTAAATTACTCTGTAAATTCCAAGAAAATAACGCAGTAAATTATCTGTAAATTCTTAGTAAATTATTTAATAAATTCTAAATAAATTACTGAGTAAATTCTCAATAAATTACTCCCTAAATTACAAGTAAATTAATGAGTGAGTTATTCAGCAATTTATCAGTAAATTACTCGATAAATTCTCTGTAAATTACTCAGTAAATTATTGGTAAATTCTCTGTAAATTACTCAGTAAATTACTTCGTAAATTCTCACTAAATTACTCAAGAAATTTCTCATTAAATTACACGTAAAATTCTCTATAAATTATTCAGCAAATTCTTAGTAATTTATAAGAAAATTCTGAGTAAATTCATAAAAAATTACAAGAATTTTTTTTGTGAATTAATCAGTAAATTATGAGTAAATCACTCAAAAAATTGTCATAAAATTCTATATAAATTCAAAGTAATTTCTTAGTAAATTATTCAGCAAATTACTTCATAAATTCGTAGTAAATTCTCAATAAATTACTCGTTAAGCTTTCAATAAATTCTCTATAAATTACATTGTAAATTATCTGTAAATTATTTAATAAATAGTAAATAAATTACTCAGAAAATTTTCAATAAATTCTAAGAAAATTCTGTATAAATTCCGCGTAAATTACTCGGTAAATTCTCAATAAATTCTCTGGAAATTACTCAGTTAATTATCCATAAGTTCTCAAAAAATTCTGAGTCAATTACTTAGTAAATTACTTTGTAAATTCCAAGAAAATAACGCAGTAAATTATCTGTAAATTCTTAGTAAATTATTTAATAAATTCTAAATAAATTACTGAGTAAATTCTCAATAAATTACAAGTAAATTAATGAGTGAGTTATTCAGTAATTTATCAGTAAATTACTCGATAAATTCTCTGTAAATTACTCAGTAAATTACTTCGTAAATTCTCACTAAATTACTCAGGAAATTTCTCACTAAATTACACGTAAAATTCTCTATAAATTATTCAGCAAATTCTTAGTAATTTATCAGAAAATTCTGAGTAAATTCACAAAAAATTACAAGAATTTTTTTTTGTGAATTAATCAGTAAATTATGAGTAAATCACTCAAAAAATTGTCAGAAAATTCTATATAAATTCAAAGTAATTTCTTAGTAAATTATTCAGCAAATTACTTCATAAATTCGTAGTAAATTCGCAATAAATTACTCGTTAAGCTTTCAATAAATTCTCTATAAATTACATTGTAAATTCTCTGTAAATTATTTAATAAATAGTAAATAAATTACTCAGAAAATTTTCAATAAATTCTAAGAAATTTCTGTATAAATTCTGAGTAAATTACTCGGTAAATTCTCAATAAATTCTCTGTAAATTACTCAGTTAATTATCCATAAGTTCTCAAAAAATTCTGAGTCAATTACTTAGTAAATTACTCTGTAAATTCCAAGAAAATAACGCAGTAAATTATCTGTAAATTCTTAGTAAATTATTTAATAAATTCTAAATAAATTACTGAGTAAATTCTCAATAAATTACTCCCAAAATTACAAGTAAATTAATGAGTGAGTTATTCAGTAATTTATCAGTAAATTACTCGATAAATTCTCTGTAAATTACTCAGTAAATTATTGGTAAATTCTCTGTAAATTACTCAGTAAATTACTTCGTAAATTCTCACTAAATTACTCAGGAAATTTCACATTAAATTACACGTAAAATTCTCTATAAATTATTCAGCAAATTATTAGTAATTTATCAGAAAATTCTGAGTAAATTCACAAAAAATTACAAGAATTTTTTTTGTCAATTAATCAGTTAATTATGAGTAAATCACTCAAAAAATTGTCAGAAAATTCTACATAAATTCAAAGTAATTTCTTAGTAAATTATTCAGCAAATTACTTCATAAATTCGTAGTAAATTCTCAATAAATTACTCGTTAAATTACATTGTAAATTATCTGTAAATTATTTAATAAATAGTAAATAAATTACTCAGAAAATTTTCAATAAATTCTAAGAAAATTCTGTATAAATTCCGCGAAAATTACTCGGGAAATTCTCAATAAATTCTCTGTAAATTACTCAGTTAATTATCCATAAGTTCTCAAAAAATTCTGAGTCAATTACTTAGTAAATTACTCTGTAAATTCCAAGAAAATAACGCAGTAAATTATCTGTAAATTCTTAGTAAATTATTTAATAAATTCTAAATAAATTACTGAGTAAATTCTCAATAAATTACTCCCTAAATTACAAGTAAATTAATGAGTGAGTTATTCAGCAATTTATCAGTAAATTACTCGATAAATTCTCTGTAAATTACTCAGTAAATTATTGGTAAATTCTCTGTAAATTACTCAGTAAATTACTTCGTAAATTCTCACTAAATTACTCAAGAAATTTCTCATTAAATTACACGTAAAATTCTCTATAAATTATTCAGCAAATTCTTAGTAATTTATAAGAAAATTCTGAGTAAATTCATAAAAAATTACAAGAATTTTTTTTGTGAATTAATCAGTAAATTATGAGTAAATCACTCAAAAAATTGTCATAAAATTCTATATAAATTCAAAGTAATTTCTTAGTAAATTATTCAGCAAATTACTTCATAAATTCGTAGTAAATTCTCAATAAATTACTCGTTAAGCTTTCAATAAATTCTCTATAAATTACATTGTAAATTATCTGTAAATTATTTAATAAATAGTAAATAAATTACTCAGAAAATTTTCAATAAATTCTAAGAAAATTCTGTATAAATTCCGCGTAAATTACTCGGTAAATTCTCAATAAATTCTCTGGAAATTACTCAGTTAATTATCCATAAGTTCTCAAAAAATTCTGAGTCAATTACTTAGTAAATTACTTTGTAAATTCCAAGAAAATAACGCAGTAAATTATCTGTAAATTCTTAGTAAATTATTTAATAAATTCTAAATAAATTACTGAGTAAATTCTCAATAAATTACAAGTAAATTAATGAGTGAGTTATTCAGTAATTTATCAGTAAATTACTCGATAAATTCTCTGTAAATTACTCAGTAAATTACTTCGTAAATTCTCACTAAATTACTCAGGAAATTTCTCACTAAATTACACGTAAAATTCTCTATAAATTATTCAGCAAATTCTTAGTAATTTATCAGAAAATTCTGAGTAAATTCACAAAAAATTACAAGAATTTTTTTTTGTGAATTAATCAGTAAATTATGAGTAAATCACTCAAAAAATTGTCAGAAAATTCTATATAAATTCAAAGTAATTTCTTAGTAAATTATTCAGCAAATTACTTCATAAATTCGTAGTAAATTCGCAATAAATTACTCGTTAAGCTTTCAATAAATTCTCTATAAATTACATTGTAAATTCTCTGTAAATTATTTAATAAATAGTAAATAAATTACTCAGAAAATTTTCAATAAATTCTAAGAAATTTCTGTATAAATTCTGAGTAAATTACTCGGTAAATTCTCAATAAATTCTCTGTAAATTACTCAGTTAATTATCCATAAGTTCTCAAAAAATTCTGAGTCAATTACTTAGTAAATTACTCTGTAAATTCCAAGAAAATAACGCAGTAAATTATCTGTAAATTCTTAATAAATTATTTAATAAATTCTAAATAAATTACTGAGTAAATTCTCAATAAATTACTCCCAAAATTACAAGTAAATTAATGAGTGAGTTATTCAGTAATTTATCAGTAAATTACTCGATAAATTCTCTGTAAATTACTCAGTAAATTATTGGTAAATTCTCTGTAAATTACTCAGTAAATTACTTCGTAAATTCTCACTAAATTACTCAGGAAATTTCTCATTAAATTACATGTAAAACTCTCTATAAATTATTCAGCAAATTCTTAGTAATTTATCAGAAAATTCTGAGTAAATTCACAAAAAATTACAAGAATTTTTTTTGTGAATTAATCAGTAAATTATGAGTAAATCACTCAAAAAATTGTCAGAAAATTCTATATAAATTCAAAGTAATTTCTTAGTAAATTATTCAGCAAATTACTTCATAAATTCGTAGTAAATTCTCAATAAATTACTCGTTAAGCTTTCAATAAATTCTCTATAAATTACATTGTAAATTATCTGTAAATTATTTAATAAATAGTAAATAAATTACTCAGAAAATTTTCAATAAATTCTAAGAAATTTATGTATAAATTTTGAGTAAATTACTCGGTAAATTCTCAATAAATTCTCTGTAAATTACTCAGTTAATTATCCATAAGTTCTCAAAAAATTCTGAGTCAATTACTTAGTAAATTACTCTGTAAATTCCAAGAAAATAACGCAGTAAATTATCTGTAAATTCTTAGTAAATTATTTAATAAATTCTAAATAAATTACTGAGTAAATTCTCAATAAATTACTCCCTAAATTACAAGTAAATTAATGAGTGAGTTATTCAGTAATTTATCAGTAAATTACTCGATAAATTCTCTGTAAATTACTCAGTAAATTATTGGTAAATTCTCTGTAAATTACTCAGTAAATTACTTCGTAAATTCTCACTAAATTACTCAGGAAATTTCTCATTAAATTACACGTAAAATTCTCTATAAATTATTCAGCAAATTCTTAGTAATTTATCAGAAAATTCTGAGTAAATTCACAAAAAATTACAAGAATTTTTTTTGTGAATTAATCAGTAAATTATGTGTAAATCCCCCTAAAAATTGTCAGAAAATTCTATATAAATTCAAAGTAATTTCTTAGTAAATTATTCAGCAAATTACTTCATAAATTCGTAGTAAATTCTCAATAAATTACTCGTTAAGCTTTCAATAAATTCTCTATAAATTACATTGTAAATTATCTGTAAATTATTTAATAAATAGTAAATAAATTACTCAGAAAATTTTCAATAAATTCTAAGAAAATTCTGTATAAATTCTGAGTAAATTACTCAGTAAATTCTCAATAAATTCTCTGTAAATTACTCAGTTAATTATCCATAAGTTCTCAAAAAATTCTGAGTCAATTACTTAGTAAATTACTCTGTAAATTCCAAGAAAATAACGCAGTAAATTATCTGTAAATTCTTAGTAAATTATTTAATAAATTCTAAATAAATTACTGAGTAAATTCTCAATAAATTACTCCCTAAATTAGAAGTAAATTAATGAGTGAGTTATTCAGTAATTTATCAGTAAATTACTCGATAAATTCTCTGTAAATTACTCAGTAAATTATTGGTAAATTCTCTGTAAATTACTTCGTAAATTCTCACTAAATTACTCAGGAAATTTCTCATTAAATTACACGTAAAATTCTCTATAAATTATTCAGCAAATTCTTAGTAATTTATCAGAAAATTCTGAGTAAATTCACAAAAAATTACAAGAATTTTTTTTGTGAATTAATCAGTAAATTATGTGTAAATCACTCAAAAAATTGTCAGAAAATTCTATATAAATTCAAAGTAATTTCTTAGTAAATTATTCAGCAAATTACTTCATAAATTCGTAGTAAATTCTCAATAAATTACTCGTTAAGCTTTCAATAAATTCTCTATAAATTACATTGTAAATTATCTATAAATTAGTTAATAAATAGTAAATAAATTACTCAGAAAATTTTCAATAAATTCTATGAAAATTCTGTATAAATTCCGCGTAAATTACTCGGTAAATTCTCAATAAATTCTCTGGAAATTACTCAGTTAATTATCCATAAGTTCTCAAAAAATTCTGAGTCAATTACTTAGTAAATTACTTTGTAAATTCCAAGAAAATAACGCAGTAAATTATCTGTAAATTCTTAGTAAATTATTTAATAAATTCTAAATAAATTACTGAGTAAATTCTCAATAAATTACTCCCTAAATTACAAGTAAATTAATGAGTGAGTTATTCAGTAATTTATCAGTAAATTATTGGTAAATTCTCTGTAAATTACTCAGTCAATTACTTCGTAAATTCTCACTAAATTACTCAGGAAATTTCTCATTAAATTACACGTAAAATTCTCTATAAATTATTCAGCAAATTCTTAGTAATTTATCAGAAAATTCTAAGTAAATTCACAAAAAATTACAAGAATTTTTTTTTGTGAATTTATCAGTAAATTATGAGTAAATCACTCAAAAAATTGTCAGAAAATTCTATATAAATTCAAAGTAATTTCTTAGTAAATTATTCAGCAAATTACTTCATAAATTCGTAGTAAATTCGCAATAAATTACTCGTTAAGCTTTCCATAAATTCTCTATAAATTACATTGTAAATTCTCTGTAAATTATTTAATAAATAGTATATAAATTACTCAGAAAATTTTCAATAAATTCTAAGAAAATTCTGTATAAATTCCGCGTAAATTACTCGGTAAATTCTCAATAAATTCTCTGTAAATTACTCAGTTAATTATCCATAAGTTCTCAAAAAATTCTGAGTCAATTACTTAGTAAATTACTCTGTAAATTCCAAGAAAATAACGCAGTAAATTATCTGTAAATTCTTAGTAAATTATTTAATAAATTCTAAATAAATTACTGAGTAAATTCTCAATAAATTACTCCCTAAATTACAAGTTAATGAGTGAGTTATTCAGTAATTTATCAGTAAATTACTGGATAAATTCTCTGTAAATTACTCAGTAAATTATTGGTAAATTCTCTGTAAATTACTCAGTAAATTACTTCGTAAATTCTCACTAAATTACTCAGGAAATTTCTCATTGAATTACACGTAAAATTCTCTATAAATTATTCAGCAAATTCTTAGTAATTTATCAGAAAATTCTGAGTAAATTCACAAAAAATTACAAGAATTTTTTTTGTGAATTAATCAGTAAATTATGAATAAATCACTCAAAAAATTGTCAGAAAATTCTATATAAATTCAATGTAATTTCTTAGTAAATTATTCAGCAAATTACTTCATAAATTCGTAGTAAATTCGCAATAAATTACTCGTTAAGTTTTCAATAAATTCTCTATAAATTACATTGTAAATTCTCTGTAAATTATTTAATAAATAGTAAATAAATTACTCAGAAAATTTTCAATAAATTCTAAGAAAATTCTGTATAAATTCTGAGTAAATTACTCGGTAAATTCTCAATAAATTCTCTGTAAATTACTCAGTTAATTATCCATAAGTTCTCAAAAAATTCTGAGTCAATTACTTAGTAAATTACTCTGTAAATTCCAAGAAAATAACGCAGTAAATTATCTGTAAATTCTTAGTAAATTATTTAATAAATTCTAAATAAATTACTGAGTAAATTCTCAATAAATTACTCCCTAAATTACAAGTTAATGAGTGAGTTATTCAGTAATTTATCAGTAAATTACTGGATAAATTCTCTGTAAATTACTCAGTAAATTATTGGTAAATTCTCTGTAAATTACTCAGTAAATTACTTCGTAAATTCTCACTAAATTACTCAGGAAATTTCTCATTGAATTACACGTAAAATTCTCTATAAATTATTCAGCAAATTCTTAGTAATTTATCAGAAAATTCTGAGTAAATTCACAAAAAATTACAAGAATTTTTTTTGTGAATTAATCAGTAAATTATGAATAAATCACTCAAAAAATTGTCAGAAAATTCTATATAAATTCAATGTAATTTCTTAGTAAATTATTCAGCAAATTACTTCATAAATTCGTAGTAAATTCGCAATAAATTACTCAGTAAATTCTCAATAAATTCTCTGTAAATTACTCAGTAAATTATTGGTAAATTCTCTGTAAATTACTCAGTAAATTACTTCGTAAATTCTCACTAAATTACTCAGGAAATTTCTCATTAAATTACACGTAAAATTCTCTATAAATTATTTAGCAAATTCTTAGTAATTTATCAGAAAATTCTGAGTAAATTCACCAAAAATTACAAGAATTTTTTTTGTGAATTAATCAGTAAATTATGAGTAAATCACTCAAAAAATTGTCAGAAAATTCTATATAAATTCAAAGTAATTTCTTAGTAAATTATTCAGCAAATTACTTCATAAATTCGTAGTAAATTCTCAATAAATTACTCGATAAGCTTTCAATAAATTCTCTATAAATTACCTTGTAAATTATCAGTAAATTATTTAATAAATAGTAAATAAATTACTCATAAAATTTTCAATAAATTCTAAGAAAATTCTGTATAAATTCCGGGTGAATTACTCGGTAAATTCTCAATAAATTCTCTGTAAATTACTCAGTTAATTATCCATAAGTTCTCAAAAAATTCTGAGTCAATTTCTTAGTAAATTACTCTGTAAATTCCAAGAAAATAACGCAGTAAATTATCTGTAAATTCTTAGTAAATTATTTAATAAATTCTAAAGAAATTACTGAGTAAATTCTCAATAAATTACTCCCTAAATTACAAGTAAATTAATGAGTGAGTTATTCAGTAATTTACCAGTAAATTACTCGATAAATTCTCTGTAAATTACACAGTAAGTTATTGGTAAATTCTCTGTAAATTACTCAGTAAATTACTTCGTAAATTCTCACTAAATTACTCAGGAAATTTCTCATTAAATTACACGTAAAATTCTCTATAAATTATTCAGCAAATTCTTAGTAATTTATCAGAAAATTCTGAGTAAATTCCTAAAAAATTACAAGAATTTTTTTTGTGAATTAATCAGTAAATTATGAGTAAATTACTCAAAAAATTGTCAGAAAATTCTATATAAATTCAAAGTAATTTCTTAGTAAATTATTCAGCAAATTACTTCATAAATTCGTAGTAAATTCTCAATAAATTACTCGTTAAGCTTTCAATAAATTCTCTATAAATTACATTGTAAATTATCTGTAAATTATTTAATAAATAGTAAATAAATTACTCAGAAAATTTTCGATAAATTCTAAGAAAATTCCGTATAAATTCCGCGTAAATTACTCGGTAAATTCTCAATAAATTCTCTGTAAATTACTCAGTTAATTATCCATAAGTTCTCAAAAAATTCTGAGTCAATTACTTAGTAAATTACTCTGTAAATTCCAAGAAAATAACGCAGTAAATTATCTGTAAATTCTTAGTAAATTATTTAATAAATTCTAAATAAATTACTGAGTAAATTCTCAATAAATTACTCCCTAAATTGCAAGTAAATTAATGAGTGAGTTATTCAGTAATTTATCAGTAAATTACTCGATAAATTCTCTGTAAATTACTCAGTAAATTATTGGTAAATTCTCTGTAAATTACTCAGTAAATTACTTCGTAAATTCTCACTAAATTACTCAGGAAATTTCTCATTAAATTACACGTAAAATTCTCTATAAATTATTCAGCAAATTCTTAGTAATTTATCAGAAAATTCTGAGTAAATTCACAAAAAATTACAAGAATTTTTTTTGTGAATTAATCAGTAAATTATGAGTAAATCACTAAAAAAATTGTCAGAAAATTCTATATAAATTCAAAGTAATTTCTTAGTAAATTATTCAGCAAATTACTTCATAAATTCGTAGTAAATTCGCAATAAATTACTCGTTAAGCTTTCAATAAATTCTCTATAAATTACATTGTAAATTATCTGTAAATTATTTAATAAATAGTAAATAAATTACTCAGAAAATTTTCAATAAATTCTAAGAAAATTCTGTATAAATTCCGCGTAAATTACTCGGTAAATTCTCAATAAATTCTCTGTAAATTACTCAGTAAATTATTGGTAAATTCTCTGTAAATTACTCAGTAAATTACTTCGTAAATTCTCACTAAATTACTCAGGAAATTTCTCATTAAATTACACGTAAAATTCTCTATAAATTATTTAGCAAATTCTTAGTAATTTATCAGAAAATTCTGAGTAAATTCACCAAAAATTACAAGAATTTTTTTTGTGAATTAATCAGTAAATTATGAGTAAATCACTCAAAAAATTGTCAGAAAATTCTATATAAATTCAAAGTAATTTCTTAGTAAATTATTCAGCAAATTACTTCATAAATTCGTAGTAAATTCTCAATAAATTACTCGATAAGCTTTCAATAAATTCTCTATAAATTACCTTGTAAATTATCAGTAAATTATTTAATAAATAGTAAATAAATTACTCATAAAATTTTCAATAAATTCTAAGAAAATTCTGTATAAATTCCGGGTGAATTACTCGGTAAATTCTCAATAAATTCTCTGTAAATTACTCAGTTAATTATCCATAAGTTCTCAAAAAATTCTGAGTCAATTTCTTAGTAAATTACTCTGTAAATTCCAAGAAAATAACGCAGTAAATTATCTGTAAATTCTTAGTAAATTATTTAATAAATTCTAAAGAAATTACTGAGTAAATTCTCAATAAATTACTCCCTAAATTACAAGTAAATTAATGAGTGAGTTATTCAGTAATTTACCAGTAAATTACTCGATAAATTCTCTGTAAATTACACAGTAAGTTATTGGTAAATTCTCTGTAAATTACTCAGTAAATTACTTCGTAAATTCTCACTAAATTACTCAGGAAATTTCTCATTAAATTACACGTAAAATTCTCTATAAATTATTCAGCAAATTCTTAGTAATTTATCAGAAAATTCTGAGTAAATTCCTAAAAAATTACAAGAATTTTTTTTGTGAATTAATCAGTAAATTATGAGTAAATTACTCAAAAAATTGTCAGAAAATTCTATATAAATTCAAAGTAATTTCTTAGTAAATTATTCAGCAAATTACTTCATAAATTCGTAGTAAATTCTCAATAAATTACTCGTTAAGCTTTCAATAAATTCTCTATAAATTACATTGTAAATTATCTGTAAATTATTTAATAAATAGTAAATAAATTACTCAGAAAATTTTCGATAAATTCTAAGAAAATTCCGTATAAATTCCGCGTAAATTACTCGGTAAATTCTCAATAAATTCTCTGTAAATTACTCAGTTAATTATCCATAAGTTCTCAAAAAATTCTGAGTCAATTACTTAGTAAATTACTCTGTAAATTCCAAGAAAATAACGCAGTAAATTATCTGTAAATTCTTAGTAAATTATTTAATAAATTCTAAATAAATTACTGAGTAAATTCTCAATAAATTACTCCCTAAATTGCAAGTAAATTAATGAGTGAGTTATTCAGTAATTTATCAGTAAATTACTCGATAAATTCTCTGTAAATTACTCAGTAAATTATTGGTAAATTCTCTGTAAATTACTCAGTAAATTACTTCGTAAATTCTCACTAAATTACTCAGGAAATTTCTCATTAAATTACACGTAAAATTCTCTATAAATTATTCAGCAAATTCTTAGTAATTTATCAGAAAATTCTGAGTAAATTCACAAAAAATTACAAGAATTTTTTTTGTGAATTAATCAGTAAATTATGAGTAAATCACTAAAAAAATTGTCAGAAAATTCTATATAAATTCAAAGTAATTTCTTAGTAAATTATTCAGCAAATTACTTCATAAATTCGTAGTAAATTCGCAATAAATTACTCGTTAAGCTTTCAATAAATTCTCTATAAATTACATTGTAAATTATCTGTAAATTATTTAATAAATAGTAAATAAATTACTCAGAAAATTTTCAATAAATTCTAAGAAAATTCTGTATAAATTCCGCGTAAATTACTCGGTAAATTCTCAATAAATTCTCTGTAAATTACTCAGTAAATTATTGGTAAATTCTCTGTAAATTACTCAGTAAATTACTTCGTAAATTCTCACTAAATTACTCAGGAAATTTCTCATTAAATTACACGTAAAATTCTCTATAAATTATTTAGCAAATTCTTAGTAATTTATCAGAAAATTCTGAGTAAATTCACCAAAAATTACAAGAATTTTTTTTGTGAATTAATCAGTAAATTATGAGTAAATCACTCAAAAAATTGTCAGAAAATTCTATATAAATTCAAAGTAATTTCTTAGTAAATTATTCAGCAAATTACTTCATAAATTCGTAGTAAATTCTCAATAAATTACTCGATAAGCTTTCAATAAATTCTCTATAAATTACCTTGTAAATTATCAGTAAATTATTTAATAAATAGTAAATAAATTACTCATAAAATTTTCAATAAATTCTAAGAAAATTCTGTATAAATTCCGGGTGAATTACTCGGTAAATTCTCAATAAATTCTCTGTAAATTACTCAGTTAATTATCCATAAGTTCTCAAAAAATTCTGAGTCAATTTCTTAGTAAATTACTCTGTAAATTCCAAGAAAATAACGCAGTAAATTATCTGTAAATTCTTAGTAAATTATTTAATAAATTCTAAAGAAATTACTGAGTAAATTCTCAATAAATTACTCCCTAAATTACAAGTAAATTAATGAGTGAGTTATTCAGTAATTTACCAGTAAATTACTCGATAAATTCTCTGTAAATTACACAGTAAGTTATTGGTAAATTCTCTGTAAATTACTCAGTAAATTACTTCGTAAATTCTCACTAAATTACTCAGGAAATTTCTCATTAAATTACACGTAAAATTCTCTATAAATTATTCAGCAAATTCTTAGTAATTTATCAGAAAATTCTGAGTAAATTCCTAAAAAATTACAAGAATTTTTTTTGTGAATTAATCAGTAAATTATGAGTAAATTACTCAAAAAATTGTCAGAAAATTCTATATAAATTCAAAGTAATTTCTTAGTAAATTATTCAGCAAATTACTTCATAAATTCGTAGTAAATTCTCAATAAATTACTCGTTAAGCTTTCAATAAATTCTCTATAAATTACATTGTAAATTATCTGTAAATTATTTAATAAATAGTAAATAAATTACTCAGAAAATTTTCGATAAATTCTAAGAAAATTCCGTATAAATTCCGCGTAAATTACTCGGTAAATTCTCAATAAATTCTCTGTAAATTACTCAGTTAATTATCCATAAGTTCTCAAAAAATTCTGAGTCAATTACTTAGTAAATTACTCTGTAAATTCCAAGAAAATAACGCAGTAAATTATCTGTAAATTCTTAGTAAATTATTTAATAAATTCTAAATAAATTACTGAGTAAATTCTCAATAAATTACTCCCTAAATTGCAAGTAAATTAATGAGTGAGTTATTCAGTAATTTATCAGTAAATTACTCGATAAATTCTCTGTAAATTACTCAGTAAATTATTGGTAAATTCTCTGTAAATTACTCAGTAAATTACTTCGTAAATTCTCACTAAATTACTCAGGAAATTTCTCATTAAATTACACGTAAAATTCTCTATAAATTATTCAGCAAATTCTTAGTAATTTATCAGAAAATTCTGAGTAAATTCACAAAAAATTACAAGAATTTTTTTTGTGAATTAATCAGTAAATTATGAGTAAATCACTCAAAAAATTGTCAGAAAATTCTATATAAATTCAAAGTAATTTCTTAGTAAATTATTCAGCAAATTACTTCATAAATTCGTAGTAAATTCGCAATAAATTACTCGTTAAGCTTTCAATAAATTCTCTATAAATTACATTGTAAATTATCTGTAAATTATTTAATAAATAGTAAATAAATTACTCAGAAAATTTTCAATAAATTCTAAGAAAATTCTGTATAAATTCCGCGTAAATTACTCGGTAAATTCTCAATAAATTCTCTGTAAATTACTCAGTTAATTATCCATAAGTTCTCAAAAAATTCTGAGTCAATTACTTAGTAAATTACTCTGTAAATTCCAAGAAAATAACGCAGTAAATTATCTGTAAATTCTCAGTAAATTATTTAATAAATTCTAAATAAATTACTGAGCAAATTCTCAATAAATTACTCCCTAAATTACGAGTAAATTAATGAGTGAGTTATTCAGTAATTTATCAGTAAATTACTCGATAAATTCTCTGTAAATTACTCAGTAAATTATTGGTAAATTCTCTGTAAATTACTTCGTAAATTCTCACTAAATTACTCAGGAAATTTCTCATTAAATTACGTGTAAAATTCTCTATAAATTATTCAGCAAATTCTTAGTAATTTATCAGAAAATTCTGAGTAAATTCACAAAAAATTACAATAATTTTTTTTGTGAATTAGTCAGTAAATTATGAGTAAATCACTCAAAAATTTTTTAGAAAATTCTATATAAATTCAAAGTAATTTCTTAGTAAATTATTCAGCAAATTACTTCATAAATTCGTAGTAAATTCGCAATAAATTACTCGTTAAGCTTTCAATAAATTCTCTATAAATTACATTGTAAATTCTCTGTAAATTATTTAATAAATAGTAAATAAATTACTCAGAAAATTTTCAATAAATTCTAAGAAAATTCTGTATAAATTCTGAGTAAATTACTCGGTAAATTCTCAATAAATTCTCTGTAAATTACTCAGTTAATTATCCATAAGTTCTCAAAAAATTCTGAGTCAATTACTTAGTAAATTACTCTGTAAATTCCAAGAAAAGAACGCAGTAAATTATCTGTAAATTCTTAGTAAATTATTTAATAAATTCTAAATAAATTACTGAGTAAATTCTCAATAAATTACTCCGTAAGTTACAAGTAAATTAATGAGTGAGTTATTCAGTAATTTATCAGAAAATTACTCGATAAATTCTCTGTAAATTACTCAGCAAATTATTGGTAAATTCTCTGTAAATTACTCAGTAAATTACTTCGTAAATTCTCACTAAATTACTCAGGAAATTTCTCATTAAATTACACATAAAATTCTCTGTAAATTATTCAGCAAATTCTTAGTAATTTATCAGAAAATTCGTAGTAAATTCACAAAAAATTACAAGAATTTTTTTTGTGAATTAATTAGTAAATTATGAGTAAATTACTCAAAAAATTGTCAGAAAATTCTATATAAATTCAAAGTAATTTCTTAGTAAATTATTCAGCAAATTACTTCATAAATTTGTAGTAAATTCTCAATAAATTACTCGTTAAGCTTTCAAAAAATTCTCTATAAATTACATTGTAAATTATTTGTAAATTATTTAATAAATAGTAAATAAATTACTCAGAAAATTTTCAATAAATTCTAAGAAAATTCTGCATAAATTCTGAGTAAATTACTCGGTAAATTCTCAATAAATTACTCAGTTAATTATCCATTAGTTCTCAAAAAATTCTGAGTCAATTACTTAGTAAATTACTCTGTAAATTCCAAGAAAATAACGCAGTAAATTATCTGTAAATTCTTAGAAAATTATTTAATAAATTCTAAATAAATTACTGAGTCAATTCTCAATAAATTACTCCCTAAATTACAAGTAAATTAATGAGTGAGTTATTCAGTAATTTATCAGTAAATTACTCGATAAATTCTCTGTAAATTACTGAGTAAATTATTGGTAAATTCTCTGTAAATTACTCAGTAAATTACTTCGTAAATTCTCACTAAATTACTCAGGAAATTTCTCATTAAATTACACGTAAAATTCTCTATAAATTATTCAGGAAATTCTTAGTAATTTATCAGAAAATTCTGAGTAAATTCAAAAAAAATTACAAGAATTTTTTTTGTGAATTAATCTGTAAATTATGAGTGAATTTCTCAAAAAAATGTCAGAAAATTCTATATAAATTCAAAGTAATTTCTTAGTAAATTATTCAGAAAATTACTTCATAAATTCGTAGTAAATTCTCAATAAATTACTCGTTAAGCTTTCAATAAATTCTCTATAAATTACATTGTAAATTATTTAACAAATAGTAAATAAATTACTCAGAAAATTTTCAATAAATTCTAAGAAAATTATGTATAAATTCCGAGTACATTACTCGGTAAATTCTCAATAAATTCTCTGTAAATTACTCAGTTAATTATACATAAGTTCTCAAAAAATTCTGAGTCAATTACTTAGTAAATTACTCTGTAAATTCCAAGAAAATAACGCAGTAAATTATCTGTAAATTCTTAGTAAATTATTTCATAAATTCTAAATAAATTACTGAGCAAATTCTCAATAAATTACTCCCTAAATTACAAGTAAATTAATGAGTGAGTTATTCAGTAATTTATCAGTAAATTACTCGATAAATTCTCTGTAAATTACTCAGTAAATTATTGGTAAATTCTCTGTAAATTACTCAGTAAATTACTTCGTAAATTCTCACTAAATTACTCAGGAAATTTCTCATTAAATTACACGTAAAATTCTCTATAAATTATTCAGCAAATTCTTAGTAATTTATCAGAAAATTCTGAGTAAATTCAAAAAAAATTACAAGAATTTTTTTTGTGAATTAATCTGTAAATTATGAGTGAATTTCTCAAAAAAATTTCAGAAAATTCTATATAAATTCAAAGTAATTTCTTAGTAAATTATTCAGAAAATTACTTCATAAATTCGTTGTAAATTCTCAATAAATTACTCGTTAAGCTTTCAATAAATTCTCTATAAATTACATTGTAAATTATCTGTAAATTATTTAACAAATAGTAAATAAATTACTCAGAAAATTCTCAATAAATTCTCTGTAAATTACTCAGTTAATTATCCATAAGTTCTCAAAAAATTCTGAGTCAATTACTTAGTAAATTACTCTGTAAATTCCAAGAAAATAACGCAGTAAATTATCTGTAAATTCTTAGTAAATTATTTAATAAATTCTAAAGAAATTACTGAGTAAATTCTGAATAAATTACTCCCTAAATTACAAGTAAATTAATGAGTGAGTTATTCAGTAATTTATCAGTAAATTACTCGATAAATTCTCTGTAAATTACTCAGTAAATTATTGGTAAATTCTCTGTAAATTACTCAGTAAATTACTTCGTAAATTCTCACTAAATTACTCAGGAAATTTCTCATTAAATTACACGTAAAATTCTCTATAAAGTATTCAGCAAATTCTTAGTAATTTATCAGAAAATTCTGAGTAAATTCACAAAAAATTACAAGAATTTTTTTTTGTGAATTAATCAGTAAATTATGAGTAAATCACCCAAAAAATTGTCAGAAAATTCTATATAAATTCAAAGTAATTTCTTAGTAAATTATTCAGCAAATTACTTCATAAATTCGTAGTAAATTCTCAATAAATTACTCGTTAAGCTTTCAATAAATTCTCTATAAATTACATTGTAAATTATCTGTAAATTATTTAATGAATAGTAAATAAATTACTCAGAAAGTTTTCAATAAATTCTAAGAAAATTCTGTATAAATTCCGCGTAAATTACTCGGTAAATTCTCAATGAATTCTCCGTAAATTACTCAGTTAATTATCCATAAGTTCTCAAAAAATTCTGAGTCAATTACTTAGTAAATTACTCTGTAAATTCCAAGAAAATAACGCAGTAAATTATCTGTAAATTCTTAGTAAATTATTTAATAAATTCTAAATAAATTACTGAGTAAATTCTCAATAAATTACTCCCTAAATTACAAGTAAATTAATGAGTGAGTTATTCAGTAATTTATCAGTAAATTACTCGATAAATTCTCTGTAAATTACTCAGTAAATTATTGGTAAATTCTCTATAAATTACTCAGTAAATTACTTCGTAAATTCTCACTAAATTACTCAGGAAATTTCTCATTAAATTACACGTAAAATTCTCTATAAAGTATTCAGCAAATTCTTAGTAATTTATCAGAAAATTCTGAGTAAATTCACAAAAAATTACAAGAATTTTTTTTGTGAATTAATCAGTAAATTATGAGTAAATCACTCAAAAAATTGTCAGAAAATTCTATATAAATTCAAAGTAATTTCTTGGTAAATTATTCAGCAAATTACTTCATAAATTCGTAGTAAATTCTCAATAAATTACTCGTTAAGCTTTCAATAAATTCTCTATAAATTACATTGTAAATTATCTGTAAATTATTTAATGAATAGTAAATAAATTACTCAGAAAGTTTTCAATAAATTCTAAGAAAATTCTGTATAAATTCCGCGTAAATTACTCGGTAAATTCTCAATAAATTCTCTGTAAATTACTCAGTTAATTATCCATAAGTTCTCAAAAAATTCTGAGTCAATTACTTAGTAAATTACTCTGTAAATTCCAAGAAAATAACGCAGTAAATTATCTGTAAATTCTTAGTAAATTATTTAATAAATTCTAAATAAATTACTGAGCAAATTCTCAATAAATTACTCCCTAAATTACAAGTAAATTAATGAGTGAGTTATTCAGTAATTTATCAGTAAATTACTCGATAAATTCTCTGTAAATTACTCAGTAAATTATTGGTAAATTCTCTGTAAATTACTCAGTAAATTACTTCGTAAATTCTCACTAAATTACTCAGGAAATTTCTCATTAAATTAGACGTAAAATTCTCTATAAATTATTCAGCAAATTCTTAGTAATTTATCAGAAAATTCTGAGTAAATTCACAAAAAATTACAAGAATTTTTTTTGTGAATTATTCAGTAAATTATGAGTGAATTACTCAAAAAAATGTCAGAAAATTCTATATAAATTCAAAGTAATTTCTTAGTAAATTATTCAGAAAATTACTTCATAAATTCGTAGTAAATTGTCAATAAATTACTCGTTAAGCTTTCAATAAATTCTCTATAAATTACATTGTAAATTATCTGTAAATTATTTAACAAATAGTAAATAAATTACTCAGAAAATTTTCAATAAATTCTAAGAAAATTCTGTATAAATTCCGAGTACATTACTCGGTAAATTCTCAATAAATTCTCTGTAAATTACTCAGTTAATTATCCATAAGTTCTCAAAAAATTCTGAGTCAATTACTTAGTAAATTACTCTGTAAATTCCAAGAAAATAACGCAGTAAATTATCTGTAAATTCTTAGTAAATTATTTAATAAATTCTAAATAAATTACTGAGTAAATTCTCAATAAATTACTCCCTAAATTACAAGTAAATTAATGAGTGAGTTATTCAGTAATTTATCAGTAAATTACTCGATAAATTCTCTGTAAATTACTCAGTAAATTATTGGTAAATTCTCTGTAAATTACTCAGTAAATTACTTCGTAAATTCTCACTAAATTACTCAGGAAATTTCTCATTAAATTACACGTAAAATTCTCTATAAAGTATTCAGCAAATTCTTAGTAATTTATCAGAAAATTCTGAGTAAATTCAGAAAAAATTACAAGAATTTTTTTTGTGAATTAATCAGTAAATTATGAGTAAATCACTCAAAAAATTGTCAGAAAATTCTATATAAATTCAAAGTAATTTCTTAGTAAATTATTCAGCAAATTACTTCATAAATTCGTAGTAAATTCTCAATAAATTACTCGTTAAGCTTTCAATAAATTCTCTATAAATTACATTGTAAATTATCTGTAAATTATTTAAAAAATAGTAAATAAATTACTCAGAAAATTTTCAATAAATTCTATGAAAATTCTGTATAAATTCCGAGTAAATTACTCGGTAAATTCTCAATAAATTCTCTGTAAATTACTCAGTTAATTATCCATAAGTTCCCAAAAAATTCTGAGTCAATTACTTAGTAAATTACTCTGTAAATTCCAAGAAAATAACGCAGTAAATTATCTGTAAATTCTTAGTAAATTATTTAATAAATTCTAAATAAATTACTGAGTAAATTCTCAATAAATTACTCCCTAAATTACAAGTAAATTAATGAGTGAGTTATTCAGTAATTTATCAGTAAATTACTCGATAAATTCTCTGTAAATTACTCAGTAAATTATTGGTAAATTCTCTGTAAATTACTCAGTAAATTACTTCGTAAATTCTCACTAAATTACTCAAGAAATTTTTCATTAAATTACACGTAAAATTCTCTATAAATTATTCAGCAAATTCTTAGTAATTTATCAGAAAATTCTGAGTAAATTCAAAAAAAATTACCAGAATTTTTTTTGTGAATTAATCTGTAAATTATGAGTGAATTTCTCAAAAAAATGTCAGAAAATTCTATATAAATTCAAAGTAATTTCTTAGTAAATTATTCAGAAAATTACTTCATAAATTCGTAGTAAATTCTCAATAAATTACTCGTTAAGCTTTCAATAAATTCTCTATAAATTACATTGTAAATTATCTGTAAATTATTTAACAAATAGTAAATAAATTACTCAGAAAATTTTCAATAAATTCTAAGAAAATTCTGTATAAATTCCGAGTACATTACTCGGTAAATTCTCAATAAATTCTCTGTAAATTACTCAGTTAATTATCTATAAGTTCTCAAAAAATTCTGAGTCAATTACTTAGTAAATTACTCTGTAAATTCCAAGAAAATAACGCAGTAAATTATCTGTAAATTCTTAGTAAATTATTTAATAAATTCTAAATAAATTACTGAGTAAATTCTCAATAAATTACTCCCTAAATTACAAGTAAATTAATGAGTGAGTTATTCAGTAATTTATCAGTAAATTACTCGATAAATTCTCTGTAAATTACTCAGTAAATTACTTCGTAAATTCTCACTAAATTACTTAGGAAATTTCTCATTAAATTACACGTAAAATTCTCTATAAAGTATTCAGCAAATTCTTAGTAATTTATCAGAAAATTCTGAGTAAATTCACAAAAAATTACAAGAATTTTTTTTGTGAATTAATCAGTAAATTATGAGTAAATCACCCAAAAAATTGTCAGAAAATTCTATATAAATTCAAAGTAATTTCTTAGTAAATTATTCAGCAAATTACTTCATAAATTCGTAGTAAATTCTCAATAAATTACTCGTTAAGCTTTCAATAAATTCTCTATAAATTACATTGTAAATTATCTGTAAATTATTTAATGAATAGTAAATAAATTACTCAGAAAGTTTTCAATAAATTCTAAGAAAATTTTGTATAAATTCCGCGTAAATTACTCGGTAAATTCTCAATAAATTCTCTGTGAATTACTCAGTTAATTATCCATAAGTTCTCAAAAAATTATGAGTCAATTACTTAGTAAATTACTCTGTAAATTCCAAGAAAATAACGCAGTAAATTATCTGTAAATTCTTAGTAAATTATTTAATAAATTCTAAATAAATTACTGAGTAAATTCTCAATAAATTACTCCCTAAATTACAAGTAAATTAATGAGTGAGTTATTCAGTAATTTATCAGTAAATTACTCGATAAATTCTCTGTAAATTACTCAGTAAATTATTGGTAAATTGTCTGTAAATTACTCAGTAAATTACTTCGTAAATTCTCACTAAATTACTCAGGAAATTTCTCATTAAATTACACGTAAAATTCTCTATAAAGTATTCAGCAAATTCTTAGTAATTTATCAGAAAATTCTGAGTAAATTCACAAAAAATTACAAGAATTTTTTTTGTGAATTAATCAGTAAATTATGAGTAAATCACTCAAAAAATTGTCAGAAAATTCTATATAAATTCAAAGTAATTTCTTAGTAAATTATTCAGCAAATTACTTCATAAATTCGTAGTAAATTCTCAATAAATTACTCGTTATGCTTTCAACAAATTCTCTATAAATTACATTGTAAATTATCTGTAAATTATTTAATGAATAGTAAATAAATTACTCATAAAGTTTTCAATAAATTCTAAGAAAATTCTGTATAAATTCCGCGTAAATTACTCGGTAAATTCTCAATAAATTCTCTGTAAATTACTCAGTTAATTATCCATAAGTTCTCAAAAAATTCTGAGTCAATTACTTAGTAAATTACTCTGTAAATTCCAAGAAAATAACGCAGTAAATTATCTGTAAATTCTTAGTAAATTATTTAATAAATTCTAAATAAATTACTGAGTAAATTCTCAATAAATTACTCCCTAAATTACAAGTAAATTAATGAGTGAGTTATTCAGTAATCTATCAGTAAATTACTCGATAAATTCTCTGTAAATTACTCAGTAAATTATTGGTAAATTCTCACTAAATTACTCAGGAAATTTCTCATTAAATTAGACGTAAAATTCTCTATAAATTATTCAGCAAATTCTTAGTAATTTATCAGAAAATTCTGAGTAAATTCACAAAAAATTACAAGAATTTTTTTTGTGAATTAATCAGTAAATTATGAGTGAATTACTCAAAAAAATGTCAGAAAATTCTATATAAATTCAAAGTAATTTCTTAGTAAATTATTCAGAAAATTACTTCATAAATTCGTAGTAAATTCTCAATAAATTACTCGTTAAGCTTTCAATAAATTCTCTATAAATTACAATGTAAATTATCTGTAAATTATTTAATAAATAGTAAATAAATTACTCTGAAAATTTTCAATAAATTCTAAGAAAATTCTGTATAAATTCCGAGTACATTACTCGGTAAATTCTCAATAAATTCTCTGTAAATTACTCAGTTAATTATCCATAAGTTCTCAAAAAATTCTGAGTCAATTACTTAGTAAATTACTCTGTAAATTCCAAGAAAATAACGCAGTAAATTATCTGTAAATTCTTAGTAAATTATTTAATAAATTCTAAATAAATTACTGAGTAAATTCTCAATAAATTACTCCCTAAATTACAAGTAAATTAATGAGTGAGTTATTCAGTAATTTATCAAAAAATTACTCGATAAATTCTCTGTAAATTACTCAGTAAATTATTGGTAAATTCTCTGTAAATTACTCAGTAAATTACTTCGTAAATTCTCACTAAATTACTCAGGAAATTTCTCATTAAATTACACGTAAAATTCTCTATAAATTATTCAGCAAATTCTTAGTAATTTATCAGAAAATTCTGAGTAAATTCACAAAAAATTACCAGAATTTTTTTTGTGAATTAATCAGTAAATTATGAGTAAATCACTCAAAAAATTGTCAGAAAATTCTATATAAATTCAAAGTAATTTCTTAGTAAATTATTCAGCAAATTACTTCATAAATTCGTAGTAAATTCTCAATAAATTACTCGTTAAGCTTTCAATAAATTCTCTATAAATTACATTGTAAATTATCTGTAAATTATTTAATAAATAGTAAATAAATTACTCAGAAAATTTTCAATAAATTCTAAGAAAATTCTGTATAAATTCTGAGTAAATTACTCGGTAAATTCTCAATAAATTCTCTGTAAATTACTCAGTTAATTATCCATAAGTTCTCAAAAAATTCTTAGTCAATTAATTAGTAAATTACTCTGTAAATTCCAAGAAAATAACGCAGTAAATTATCTGTAAATTCTTAGTAAATTAGTTAATAAATTCTAAATAAATTACTGAGTAAATTCTCAATAATTTACTCCCTAAATTACAAGTAAATTAATGAGTGAGTTATTCAGTAATTTATCAGTAAATTACTCGATAAATTCTCTGTAAATTACTCAGTAAATTATTGGTAAATTACTCAGTAAATTACTTCGTAAATTCTCACTAAATTACTCAGGAAATTTCTCTATAAATTATTCAGCAAATTCTTAGTAATTTATCAAAAAATTCTGAGTAAATTCACAAAAAATTACAAGAATTTTTTTTGTGAATTAATCAGTAAATTATGAGTAAATCACTCAAAAAATTGTCAGAAAATTCTTTATAAATTCAAACTAATTTCTTAGTAAATTATTCAGCAAATTACTTCATAAATTCGTAGTAAATTCGCAATAAATTACTCGTTAAGCTTTCAATAAATTCTCTATAAATTACATTGTAAATTCTCTGTAAATTATTTAATAAATAGTAAATAAATTACTCAGAAATTTTTCAATAAATTCTAAGAAAATTCTGTATAAATTCTGAGTAAATTACTCGGTAAATTCTCAATAAATTCTCTGTAAATTACTCAGTTAATTATCCATAAGTTCTCAAAAAATTCTTAGTCAATTAATTAGTAAATTACTCTGTAAATTCCAAGAAAATAACGCAGTAAATTATTTAGTAAATTCTAAATAAATTACTGAGTAAATTCTCAATAATTTACTCCCTAAATTACAAGTAAATTAATGAGTGAGTTATTCAGTAATTTATCAGTAAATTACTCGATAAATTCTCTGTAAATTACTCAGTAAATTATTGGTAAATTCTCTGTAAATTCTCACTAAATTACTCAGGAAATTTCTCATTAAATTACACGTAAAATTCTCTATAAAGTATTCAGCAAATTCTTAGTAATTTATCAGAAAATTCTGAGTAAATTCACAAAAAATTACAAGAATTTTTTTTGTGAATTAATCAGTAAATTATGAGTAAATCACTCAAAAAATTGTCAGAAAATTCTATATAAATTCAAAGTAATTTCTTAGTAAATTATTCAGCAAATTACTTCATAAATTCGTAGTAAATTCTCAATAAATTACTCGTTAAGCTTTCAATAAATTCTCTATAAATTACATTGTAAATTATCTGTAAATTATTTAAGGAATAGTAAATAAATTACTCAGAAAGTTTTCAATAAATTCTAAGAAAATTCTGTATAAATTCCGCGTAAATTACTCGGTAAATTCTCAATAAATTCTCTGTAAATTACTCAGTTAATTATCCATAAGTTCTCAAAAAATTCTGAGTCAATTACTTAGTAAATTACTCTGTAAATTCCAAGAAAATAACGCAGTAAATTATCTGTAAATTCTTAGTAAATTATTTAATAAATTCTAAATAAATTACTGAGCAAATTCTCAATAAATTACTCCCTAAATTACAAGTAAATTAATGAGTGAGTTATTCAGTAATTTATCAGTAAATTACTCGATAAATTCTCTGTAAATTACTCAGTAAATTATTGGTAAATTCTCTGTAAATTACTCAGTAAATTACTTCGTAAATTCTCACTAAATTACTCAGGAAATTTTTCATTAAATTAGACGTAAAATTCTCTATAAATTATTCAGCAAATTCTTAGTAATTTATCAGAAAATTCTGAGTAAATTCACAAAAAATTACAAGAATTTTTTTTGTGAATTAATCAGTAAATTATGAGTGAATTTCTCAAAAAAATGTCAGAAAATTCTATATAAATTCAAAGTAATTTCTTAGTAAATTATTCAGAAAATTACTTCATAAATTCGTAGTAAATTCTCAATAAATTACTCGTTAAGCTTTCAATAAATTCTCTATAAATTACATTGTAAATTCTCTGTAAATTATTTAATAAATAGTAAATAAATTACTCATAATATTTTCAATAAATTCTATGAAAATTCCGTATAAATTCTGAGTAAATTACTCGGTAAATTCTCAATAAATTCTCTGTAAATTACTCAGTTAATTTTCCATAAGTTCTCAAAAAATTCTGAGTCAATTACTTAGTAAATTACTCTGTAAATTCCAAGAAAATAACGCAGTAAATTATCTGTAAATCCTCAGTAAATTATTTAATAAATTCTAAATAAATTACTGAGTAAATTCTCAATAAATTACTCCCTAAATTACAAGTAAATTAATGAGTGAGTTATTCAGTAATTTATCAGTAAATTACTCGATAAATTCTCTGTAAATTACTCAGTAAATTATTGGTAAATTCTCTGTAAATTACTCAGTAAATTACTTCGTAAATTCTCACTAAATTACTCAGGAAATTTCTCATTAAATTACACGTAAAATTCTATATAAATTATTCAGCAAATTCTTAGTAATTTATCAGAAAATTCTGAGTAAATTCCCAAAAAATTACAAGAATTTTTTTTGTGAATTAATCAGTAAATTATGAGTAGATTACTCAAAAAATTGTCCGAAAATTCTATATAAATTCAAAGTAATTTCTTAGTAAATTATTCAGCAAATTACTTCATAAATTCGTAGTAAATTCTCAATAAATTACTCGTTAAGCTTTCAATTAATTCTCTATGAATTACATTGTAAATTATCTGTAAATTATTTACTAAATAGTAAATAAATTACTCAGAAAATTTTCAATAAATTCTAAGAAAATTCTGTATAAATTCCGAGTAAATTACTCGGTAAATTCTCAATAAATTGTCTGTAAATTACTCAGTTAATTATCCATAATTTCTCAAAAAATTCTGAGTCAATTACTTAGTAAATTACTCTGTAAATTCCAAGAAAATAACGCAGTAAATTATCTGTAAATTCTCAGTAAATTATTTAATAAATTCAAAATGAATTACTGAGTAAATTCTCAATAAATTACTCCCTAAATTACAAGTAAATTAATGAGTGAGTTATTCAGTAATTTATCAGTAAATTACTCGATAAATTCTCTGTAAATTACTGAGTAAATTATTGGTAAATTCTCTGTAAATTACTCAGTAAATTACTTCGTAAATTCTCACTAAATTATTCAGGAAATTTCTCATTAAATTACATGTAAAATTCTCTATAAATTATTCAGCAAATTCTTAGTAATTTATCAGAAAATTCTGAGTAAATTCACAAAAAATTACAAGAATTTTTTTTGTGAATTAATCAGTAAATTATGAGTAAATCACTCAAAAAATTGTCAGAAAATTCTATATAAATTCAAAGTAATTTCTTAGTAAATTATTCAGCAAATTACTTCATAAATTCGTAGTAAATTCTCAATAAATTACTCGTTAAGCTTTCAATAAATTCTCTATAAATTACATTGTAAATTATCTGTAAATTATTTAATAAATAGTAAATAAATTACTCAGAAAATTTTCAATAAATTCTATGAAAATTCTGTATAAATTCCGAGTAAATTACTCGGTAAATTCTCAATAAATTCTCTGTAAATTACCCAGTTAATTATCCATAAGTTCCCAAAAAAATTCTGAGTCAATTACTTAGTAAATTACTCTGTAAATTCCAAGAAAAGAACGCAGTAAATTATCTGTAAATTCTTAGTAAATTATTTAATAAATTCTAAATAAATTACTGAGTAAATTCTCAATAAATTACTCCCTAAATTACAAGTAAATTAATGAGTGAGTTATTCAGTAATTTATCAGTAAATTACTCGATAAATTCTCTGTAAATTACTCAGTAAATTATTGGTAAATTCTCTGTAAATTATTAGTAAATTACTTCGTAAATTCTCACTAAATTACTCAGGAAATTTCTCATTAAATTACACGTAAAATTCTCTATAAATTATTCAGCAAATTCTTAGTAATTTATCAGAAAATTCTGAGTAAATTCCCAAAAAATTACAAGAATTTTTTTTGTGAATTAATCAGTAAATTATGAGTAAATTACTCAAAAAATTGTCAGAAAATTCTATATAAATTCAAAGTAATTTCTTAGTAAATTATTCAGCAAATTACTTCGTAAATTCGTAGTAAATTCTCAATAAATTACTCGTTAAGCTTTCAATAAATTCTCTATAAATTACATTGTAAATTATCTGTAAATTATTTACTAAATAGTAAATAAATTACTCAGAAAATTTTCAATAAATTCTAAGAAAATTCTGTATAAATTCCGAGTAAATTACTCAGTAAATTCTCGATAAATTGTCTGTAAAATACTCAGTTAATTATCCATAATTCTCAAAAAATTCTGAGTCAATTACTTAGTAAATTACTCTGTAAATTCCAAGAAAATAACGCAGTAAATTATCTGTAAATTCTCAGTAAATTATTTAATAAATTCTAAATGAATTACTGAGTAAATTCTCAATAAATTACTCCCTAAATTACAAGTAAATTAATGAGTGAGTTATTCAGTAATTTATCAGAAAATTACTCGATAAATTCTCTGTAAATTACTCAGTAAATTATTGGTAAATTCTCTGTAAATTACTCAGTAAATTACTTCGTAAATTCTCACTAAATTACTCAGGAAATTTCTCATTAAATTACATGTAAAATTCTCTATAAATTATTCAGCAAATTCTTAGTAATTTATCAGAAAATTCTGAGTAAATTCACAAAAAATTACAAGAATTTTTTTTGTGAATTAATCAGTAAATTATGAGTAAATCACTCAAAAAATTGTCCGAAAATTCTATATAAATTCAAAGTAATTTCTTAGTAAATTATTCAGCAAATTACTTCATAAATTCGTAGTAAATTCTCAATAAATTACTCGTTAAGCTTTCAATAAATTCTCTATAAATTACATTGTAAATTATCTGTAAATTGTTTAATAAATAGTAAATAAATTACTCAGAAAATTTTCAATAAATTCTATGAAAATTCTGTATAAATTCCGAGTAAATTACTCGGTAAATTCTCAATAAATTCTCTGTAAATTACTCAGTTAATTATCTATAAGTTCCCAAAAAATTCTGAGTCAATTACTTAGTAAATTACTCTTTAAATTCCAAGAAAATAACGCAGTAAATTATCTGTAAATTCTTAGTAAATTATTTAATAAATTCTAAATAAATTACTGACTAAATTCTCAATAAATTACTCCCTAAATTACAAGTAAATTAATGAGTGAGTTATTCAGTAATTTATCAGTAAATTACTCGATAAATTCTCTGTAAATTACTCAGTAAATTATTGGTAAATTCTCTGTAAATTACTCAGTAAATTACTTCGTAAATTCTCACTAAATTACTCAGGAAATTTCTCATTAAATTACACATAAAATTCTCTATAAATTATTCAGCAAATTCTTAGTAATTTATCAGAAAATTCTGAGTAAATTCACAAAAAATTACAAGAATTTTTTTTGTGAATTAAACAGTAAATTATGAGTAAATCTGTAGGAACCCACACTTTATGTCCTCATCGTGTTCATGAGCATCGGTATGATTATGACTTGTTTAGCTTGCATGTGTATGTTGTGATTTGTTTCGCTTGAGCTAATGCGATCCATGTCTTGATTTGAAGCCTTGTGATTTGTCTAAGTGTAGTATGCTTGTCTTATTCCTTCCTTGATGTGAAACTTGGGTTACGCCTTGCCTGAGTTATGCTAGCCGACGTTATTCCAATGCCGAGGTCATCCTTAGTCTAGTATTAGTATCTTGAAACCCCTTGTCGACCTCAGTCCTTGCCTTGACCACTTTAGCCGAGATGTTACCTTGCACCCAAGTGATCTCGTCCTGGAAGTGGTATGACCTAGGCCGAGGTGTGGCGCATCTAGGCCAAGATGTGGCACAGCTTAGTCAAGTGTTGTCCTTCCTAGCCGAGGTCATTGTCACCTTAGTTGCCGAAGTCTTTGTTAGCCGATGTCACCCCTTGCCGGAGTGCCACTCCGTGTAGCTTGTTAGATATGCCTTGTTGTTAGCCGATGTCATAGTCTGTCAGAAAGCCCATACCGCTTTGCTTGTTGAACACCCTTCCACCATGCTTTGTCTGGCCTGTCAGCCACCTTTTCAGGATGAACCCAACCAGTCGCCGCCACGTGTCTCAGCAGAGGGTTAACCCCAGAACCGGGTATAGAAAACTATCATTTGGTATCATAAACTTGCCTTGTAGAGAGAGAGAAGCTCTAGAAGAGGGAGAAGAGTTCTTGAGAGAGAAGTAGATCTTCAAGCTCGATTCCTAGAGATCGAACCGTTAGATCCGTGTTCTAAGGTTAGATTCTTGATCTGCTCATGATGTTCTTTATGTTTATGTTATTGCATTGCATGATTGAAAATGATTTGTAAGCCATGCATCGTTTTGAAGCTCGATTCTAGAAAGAGAAAATGACATTCATGTGTTCTTCAAGAAAGTCTTGTTTTGATCCGAAAGCTTTTCACCTAGACTCAAGTTTTGTGTTTGTTCTTGCATGATTTTCAACTACGGGTACCCAGGTCCATGTTTTCAAACTCATAGCACGAAAATCCCAGATTTGTGATGGCAGATTATGATTAAACATTCGTATTTTTTTCATGTTTTCACACTCATGTTCTTCATGTTCATCAGCAGAGGGAAACCCAGAGTTTCCCGACCTCTTTTCCTTGCATGTGGCCCTCGGGAACACACCTCGGCAAGGAGGTGTGGAACCTCGGCCTAGACCTGGTTGGTGCCCAGCATGTTTTCCGAAAACATTTGTGTACATGAGAGACTTGTTTGAAAGCGCATTCAATAGGCTTTGCCATGTGTTGTAGGACTTGGGCTTGTCTCGACCCCGACGTGTGAAGAAACTATGTGAGTGGTATTTTTAATAAAGCTATGTTAAACTTGTTTTGATGAATCTCGTTTCGCTTTGTTTGATGAAAAGTATTTGATTTAGCATGATGCCCATCCCTATTTGTATATCAACCACTATCTTGTTTTGATGGCATGTCTTGACAGTCCTTAGTGCTAGAGGACTATAAACTTTCGCAGCACAGCTTGTCTTGACAGTCCTTAGTGCTAGAGGACTATAAACTTTCGCAGCATAGCTTGTCTTGACAGTCCTTAGTGCTAGAGGACTATAAACTTTCGCAGCACAGCTTGTCTTGACAGTCCTTAGTGCTAGAGGACTATAAACTTTCGCAGCATAGCTTGTCTTGACAGTCCTTAGTGCTAGAGGACTATAAACTTTCGCAGCACAGCTTGTCTTGACAGTCCTTAGTGCTAGAGGACTATAAACTTTCGCAGCACAGCTTGTCTTGAAAGTCCTTAGTTGCAGGGGACTATAATGCAACTGCACTCTTGTCTTGATATGTCATCACCCCTTGAAATAAGTAGATGTTATTAACATCCAAAGAACTTGAAAGGCCGGCTATGAACTTGATCTCCCTCTTGATTGTAAAGTATGCTATGTATTGTTTGAAAGAAATCTCGGATATCAATCATGCAAAACCTTTATTTCTAGTATCATTCACTGAGTATCCAAGCTCACCCTCTCTATATATATGTAGGTGACGAACAAGAAGGCATTGAGGCCTAGGCGTGATGCCGACGTGTGTGGGGCGCATAGCCGACATATTTTGGATTTGTGTTTTGCATCGTCTTGAAGATTATGCTTCTCGGCTTATGTTTTCTTTGTTTGTTTGGCATATGTCGGCTTGAGAAGCCTTTTGGTCAAGATGTGTTTTGTATTTCATTTCCTTCTTGTATGTAAATTGTAAGACTTTATAAAGATGTATGTCATTTCGGTGGACTTATACACTGCTCTCATGGACTATTTAGATTCTGTATGTATATATACTGCTTCCGCACTTGTAAGCCCCATGTTTTATACTCTGATTGTGTGTGATTTTTGTAAGACGGCCTTCGGTAACCTCGGGTTACTGGCCATCACGGCACCAAACTACTAGGGGCGGTTTGGGGGCGTGACAGAATGGTATCAGAGCACAAGATCCTTGTAGTACGTTATTCACACACTTTGAGTCCTAAAGAGCATAGGATGTCCCTTAGAAGAATGTTAAGATTGCATCATGTTGCTTGCTACTTGACAAGGTGTGCATTATCTCGGCATGAGCATTTTGTTACATCGGCATGATCATGTTCACTTGCACACACGTTCATCTATTCATTTTATTCTAAGAGTCTCATCTTGCATCCCCTCCCCTAGCATCATGAGGAGAGGTAGACCCCCAGTTGGCCGAGATCGATCGGAAGACAGGTTGGAGAGATTGGAAAGGTTAGTCGAAGGCTTGGTTCGTGAGCAGAGACAACCTAGGCCGCAGGATACTGGTACCACTTCTATGCATGCCGAACAGACGAATGGCCGATATGCAGCTCCACCTCCTCCAGTGCCACAAGTGCCTCCGCAGCAAGCTTTGTATGGGAACGACACGATAACTCTAATCAGAGAGTTCAAGAAGATGAAACCGCCGAGATTTCAGGGAGGCATAGAACCAATGAAAGCCGAGGCATGGGTTTTAGAGATGGAGAAGTTGTTTGAAGTTTTCCCCAGTACAGACGCCCAGAAGGTATCTCTGGCAGCATTCACATTAGACGACGATGCTCGTAGGTGGTGGATGATGGTCCGAGAAAGCAATCCGGGTTTGACTTGGGCAAAATTTTTGGAGTTGTTCTACAACAAGCATTTCCCCCTCAGCGTCCGAGACCGAAAGACCACGGAGTTTCAGAATCTGATCCAAGGGAACAAGACGGTCGCAGAATACGATCGTGCCTTTACTGAACTAGCGAGATATGCGCCTCATATGGTTGACGACGAGTACCGAAAGGCGAGGAAGTTCGAAAGTGGGTTGCGTGGACCGATACAAGATCGGGTCAATATGCTCAATATGCCGACGTACGCCGGAGTACTGGACAAGGCCATCCTGGCTGAAGCTAACTTGAACCGATACCAGAGTTCAGGTGAGGGTCAGAGGAAGAGACAGAGTTATGATAATCGCCGAGTTCCGTTCAATGCCAAGAAGAAGATGAGTACGGACAATTCCAGCAACTCCAATCAAGAGGGTAACGTTAAGCCGATGTGCGCGAGTTGTGGAAAGCTACATTTCGGGGTTTGTCGTTGGGCAACAGGAGCTTGTTATGAGTGCGGCGAGATAGGCCATCGCGTGAAGGACTGCCCGAAAGCAAGGACCGATGATGGGAGGAGGAATGGAAGCGCCTCAGGCTCTGCACAGAAGAATAACGTCGGGGGAATACAGGCGAGGCAAGGCAGAGTTTTTGCATTAGTACCAGGAGACGCCCAGAATGCCGAGGCGGTAGTGTCAGGTACCCTCTCAATTTGTTCTCAAGATGCATACGTATTGATTGATTCGGGTTCTACGCATTCATTTGTGTCCACTATATTCGCCGAGAAGTTGGATAGAGAATTAGAACCCCTTGATTATGTATTATCTGTGTCTACTCCATCTGGGAGAAATATGATTGTTACATCCATTTATAGGGCGTGTATTGCTATGATTGAGAGTGTAGAATTGTTAGTTGATTTGATGCCATTAAACGTGACTCACTTCGATGTTATATTGGGAATGGATTGGTTGGTGGCGAATCATGCATCCATTAATTGTGTTACTAAGAACGTCACATTGAAGACCCCAAGTCAAGCCGAGGTCATTTTCCAGGGTAAAGGAGTAGTACCCCCACCTTACTTAATCTCATCCATGAAGGCCTACAAGTTGATCCAAAAAGGATGTAAGGGTTATTTATGCAGCATACTAAGTGATCTGAATGGAAATGTTGAGTTAGCCGACATACCCGTTGTTGAGGAATTCCCCGACGTCTTTTCGAATGAGTTGCCTGGCCACCTTGTCGATAGAGAAATAGAGTTTACTGTGGACGTCTTGCCAGGAACACAACCTATCTCCAAAACACCCTACAGAATGGCTCCAGCTGAACTTAGAGAACTGAAATCGCAACTACAGGAATTGTTGGATAAGGGATTCGTCAGGCCGAGCACTTCACCGTGGGGAGCACCCGTTCTATTTGTTAAGAAAAAGGACGGCACCCTTCGTCTTTGCATTGACTACAGAGAACTTAATAAGGTGACCATTAAGAACAAATACCCATTGCCAAGAATCGATGATTTGCTTGATCAACTACGAGGAGCACGAGTCTTTTCCAAGATTGACCTTAGGTCAGGCTACCACCAGTTGAAGGTTAAAGCCGAGGACATTGAGAAAACCGCTTTTCGAACAAGATATGGCCACTACGAATTTTTGGTAATGCCCTTCGGAGTAACCAATGCCCCAGCAGCATTCATGGACTTGATGAACAGAGTCTTTAAGCCGCACCTAGATGAGTTTGTCATTATTTTTATCGACGACATATTGATCTATTCCGGGAGTGCGAGCGAGCACGAGAATCATCTGAGACTTGCCCTGCAGACCTTGAGAAATAAGAAGTTGTACGCCAAGTTAAGTAAATGCGAGTTTTGGCTTTCCAGCATTTCATTTCTAGGACATGTGATTAATGAAGACGGTATATCAGTTGACCCCCAGTAAGATTGAAGCCGTTGTGAATTGGCCGACGCCGACTAACGTGTCCGAGGTTCGTAGTTTCCTGGGTTTGGCAGGTTATTACAGAAAGTTTGTGAAGGATTTCTCGAGGATTGCAGTGCCATTGACACAACTAACGAAGAAGGAAGCAGCTTATGAATGGACCGACGGAAGAGAATCAGCTTTCCAGGAGCTGAAGACGAGGTTAGTTACAGCACCAGTTCTGGTACTACCATCAGCTAATGAAGAATTTCAGATTTACAGCGATGCTTCACACAAAGGTTTGGGTTGCGTTTTAATGCAAAAAGGTAAAGTCATAGCGTACGCGTCTCGTCAGTTGAAGCCCAATGAAAAGAATTATCCTACCCATGACCTGGAGTTAGCTGCCGTGGTTTTTGCTCTGAAGATCTGGCGTCATTACCTGTACGGAACATCTTGCCAAGTTTTCACCGACCACAAGAGTCTGAAATACTTGTTCACCCAGAAAGAGTTAAATATGAGGCAGAGAAGATGGCTCGAGCTGTTGAAGGACTACGACATGCAGATTCAGTATCACCCAGGTAAGGCAAACTCCGTAGCCGACGCATTAAGCAGGAAACTAGTCGGAAGTTTGGCGTGTCTGGCAACGGTCTCAGCGGAACCGACCATCGTTGAGGAAGTGAAGAACAGGCAGATGGAAGATAAGTCCCTAAAAAGGGTAATTGATGAATTCGTCTCCAAGCCGAGGCCAGGTTACACAGTGGAAAATCAGGTGCTTAGGTTCGAAGGAAGGTTGTGTGTAGCCGACGTACCAGAGTTAAAAAGGAAGATTTTGCAAGAGGCCCATAGTTCCAAATTTACCATTCATCCAGGGAGCACCAAGATGTATCGGGACGTAAAGCGGACCTTTTGGTGGCCAAATATGAAAAGAGAGATAGCCGAGTTTGTATCTCAGTGTCTGTGTTGTCAGCGAGTGAAGGCAGAACACCAGAGACCAGCAGGACTTCTTCAACCCTTGTCAATTCCTGAGTGGAAATGGGAGCACATCTCCATGGATTTCGTAGTGGGTTTGCCGAGGACGCACAGAGGTATGGATTCCATTTGGGTTATAGTCGACAGGTTTACTAAGTCAGCTCACTTTTTGCCGGTCAAGACTACATTCAATGCCAACCGACTTGCCGAATTGTACATGAATGAGATCGTTAGGCTTCATGGTGTGCCGATGTCCATTGTGTCAGACCGAGACCCAAAGTTCATTTCTAGATTTTGGCAGAGTCTACAAGGAGCCTTGGGAACAGAGTTGAGATTTAGCACAGCCTTCACCCCCAGACCGACGGGCAGACAGAAAGAACGATTCAGACACTCGAAAATTCTATATAAATTCAAAGTAATTTCTTAGTAAATTATTCAGAAAATTACTTCATAAATTCGTAGTAAATTCTCAATAAATTACTCGTTAAGCTTTCAATAAATTCTCTATAAATTACATTGTAAATTATCTTTAAATTATTTAATAAATTGTAAACAAATTACTCAGAAAATTTTCAATAAATTCTAAGAAAATTCTGTATAAATTCTGAGTAAATTACTCGGTAAATTCTCAATAAATTCTCTGTAAATTACTCAGTTAATTATCCATAAGTTCTCAAAAAATTCTGAGTCAATTACTTAGTAAATTACTCAGTAAATTATTAGAAAATTACTCTGTAAATTCCAAGAGAATAACGCAGTAAATTATCTGTAAATTCTTAGTAAATTATTTAATAAATTCTAAATAAATTACTGAGTAAATTCTCATTAAATCACTCCCTAAATTCTCAGTAAATTACAAGTAAATTAATGAGTGAGTTATTCAGTAATTTATCAGTAAATTACTCGATAAATTCTCTGTAAATTACTCAGTAAATTATTGGTAAATTCTCTGTAAATTACTCAGTAAATTACTTCGTAAATTCTCACTAAATTACTCAGGAAATTTCTCATTAAATTACACGTAAAATTCTCTATAAATTATTCAGCAAATTCTTAGTAATTTATCAGAAAATTCTGATTAAATTCACAAAAAATTACAAGAATTTTTTTTGTGAATTAATCAGTAAATTATGAGTAAATTACTCAAAAAATTGTCCGAAAATTCTATATAAATTCAAAGTAATTTCTTAGTAAATTATTCAGCAAATTACTTCATAAATTCGTAGTAAATTCTCAATAAATTACTCGTTAAGCTTTCAATAAATTCTCTATAAATTACATTGTAAATTATCTTTAAATTATTTAATAAATTGTAAACAAATTACTCAGAAAATTTTCAATAAATTCTAAGAAAATTCTGTATAAATTCTGAGTAAATTACTCGGTAAATTCTCAATAAATTCTCTGTAAATTACTCAGTTAATTATCCATAAGTTCTCAAAAAATTCTGAGTCAATTACTTAGTAAATTACTCAGTAAATTATTAGAAAATTACTCTGTAAATTCCAAGAGAATAACGCAGTAAATTATCTGTAAATTCTTAGTAAATTATTTAATAAATTCTAAATAAATTACTGAGTAAATTCTCATTAAATCACTCCCTAAATTCTCAGTAAATTACAAGTAAATTAATGAGTGAGTTATTCAGTAATTTATCAGTAAATTACTCGATAAATTCTCTGTAAATTACTCAGTAAATTATTGGTAAATTCTCTGTAAATTACTCAGTAAATTACTTCGTAAATTCTCACTAAATTACTCAGGAAATTTCTCATTAAATTACACGTAAAATTCTCTATAAATTATTCAGCAAATTCTTAGTAATTTATCAGAAAATTCTGATTAAATTCACAAAAAATTACAAGAATTTTTTTTGTGAATTAATCAGTAAATTATGAGTAAATTACTCAAAAAATTGTCCGAAAATTCTATATAAATTCAAAGTAATTTCTTAGTAAATTATTCAGCAAATTACTTCATAAATTCGTAGTAAATTCTCAATAAATTACTCGTTAAGCTTTCAATAAATTCTCTATAAATTACATTGTAAATTATCTTTAAATTATTTAATAAATTGTAAACAAATTACTCAGAAAATTTTCAATAAATTCTAAGAAAATTCTGTATAAATTCTGAGTAAATTACTCGGTAAATTCTCAATAAATTCTCTGTAAATTACTCAGTTAATTATCCATAAGTTCTCAAAAAATTCTGAGTCAATTACTTAGTAAATTACTCAGTAAATTATTAGAAAATTACTCTGTAAATTCCAAGAGAATAACGCAGTAAATTATCTGTAAATTCTTAGTAAATTATTTAATAAATTCTAAATAAATTACTGAGTAAATTCTCATTAAATCACTCCCTAAATTCTCAGTAAATTACAAGTAAATTAATGAGTGAGTTATTCAGTAATTTATCAGTAAATTACTCGATAAATTCTCTGTAAATTACTCAGTAAATTATTGGTAAATTCTCTGTAAATTACTCAGTAAATTACTTCGTAAATTCTCACTAAATTACTCAGGAAATTTCTCATTAAATTACACGTAAAATTCTCTATAAATTATTCAGCAAATTCTTAGTAATTTATCAGAAAATTCTGATTAAATTCACAAAAAATTACAAGAATTTTTTTTGTGAATTAATCAGTAAATTATGAGTAAATTACTCAAAAAATTGTCCGAAAATTCTATATAAATTCAAAGTAATTTCTTAGTAAATTATTCAGCAAATTACTTCATAAATTCGTAGTAAATTCTCAATAAATTACTCGTTAAGCTTTCAATAAATTCTCTATAAATTACATTGTAAATTATCTTTAAATTATTTAATAAATTGTAAACAAATTACTCAGAAAATTTTCAATAAATTCTAAGAAAATTCTGTATAAATTCTGAGTAAATTACTCGGTAAATTCTCAATAAATTCTCTGTAAATTACTCAGTTAATTATCCATAAGTTCTCAAAAAATTCTGAGTCAATTACTTAGTAAATTACTCAGTAAATTATTAGAAAATTACTCTGTAAATTCCAAGAGAATAACGCAGTAAATTATCTGTAAATTCTTAGTAAATTATTTAATAAATTCTAAATAAATTACTGAGTAAATTCTCATTAAATCACTCCCTAAATTCTCAGTAAATTACAAGTAAATTAATGAGTGAGTTATTCAGTAATTTATCAGTAAATTACTCGATAAATTCTCTGTAAATTACTCAGGAAATTATTGGTAAATTCTCTGTAAATTACTCAGTAAATTACTTCGTAAATTCTCACTAAATTACTCAGGAAATTTCTCATTAAATTACACGTAAAATTCTCTATAAATTATTCAGCAAATTCTTAGTAATTTATCAGAAAATTCTGATTAAATTCACAAAAAATTACAAGAATTTTTTTTGTGAATTAATCAGTAAATTATGAGTAAATTACTCAAAAAATTGTCAGAAAATTCTATATAAATTCAAAGTAATTTCTTAGTAAATTATTCAGCAAATTACTTCATAAATTCGTAGTAAATTCTCAATAAATTACTCGTTAAGCTTTCAATAAATTCTCTATAAATTACATTGTAAATTATATTTAAATTATTTAATAAATTGTAAACAAATTACTCAGAAAATTTTCAATAAATTCTAAGAAAATTCTGTATAAATTCTGAGTAAATTACTCGGTAAATTCTCAATAAATTACTCAGTAAATTACTTCGTAAATTCTCACTAAATTACTCAGGAAATTTCTCATTAAATTACACGTAAAATTCTCTATAAATTATTCAGCAAATTCTTAGTAATTTATCAGAAAATTCTGATTAAATTCACAAAAAATTACAAGAATTTTTTTTGTGAATTAATCAGTAAATTATGAGTAAATTACTCAAAAAATTGTCCGAAAATTCTATATAAATTCAAAGTAATTTCTTAGTAAATTATTCAACAAATTACTTCATAAATTCGTAGTAAATTCTCAATAAATTACTCGTTAAGCTTTCAATAAATTCTCTATAAATTACATTGTAAATTATCTGTAAATTATTTAATAAATTGTAAACAAATTACTCAGAAAATTTTCAATAAATTCTAAGAAAATTCTGTATAAATTGCGAGTAAATTACTCGGTAAATTCTCAATAAATTCTCTGTAAATTACTCAGTTAATTATCCATAAGTTCTCAAAAAATTCTGAGTCAATTACTTAGTAAATTACTCAGTAAATTATTAGAAAACTACTCTGTAAATTCCAGGAAAATAACGCAGTAAATTATCTGTAAATTCTTAGTAAATTATTTAATAAATTCTAAATAAATTACTGAGTAAATTCTCAATAAATTACTCGCTAAATTCTCAGTAAATTACAAGTAAATTAATGAGTTAGTTATTCAGTAATTTATCAGTAAATTACTCGATAAATTCTCAGTAAATTACTCAGTAAATTATTGGTAAATTCTTTGTAAATTACTCAGTAAATTACTTCGTAAATTCTCACTAAATTACTCAGAAAATTTCTCATTAAATTACACGTAAAATTCTCTAAAAATTATTCAGCAAATTCTTAGTAAATTCACAAAAAATTACAAGAATTTTTTTTGTGTGAATTAATCAGTAAATTATGAGTAAATTACTCAAAAAATTGTCAAAAAATTCTATATAAATTCAAAGTAATTTCTTATTAAATTATTCAGCAAATTACTTCATAAATTCGTAGTAAATTCTCAAGAAATTACTCGTTAAGCTTTCAATAAATTCCCTATAAATTACATTGTAAATTATCTGTAAATTATTTAATAAATTGTAAACAAATTACTCAGAAACTTTTCAATAAATTCTAAGAAAATTCTGTATAAATTCTGAGTAAATTACTCGGTAAATTCTCTGCAAATTACTCAGTTAATTATCCATAAGTTGTCAAAAAATTCTGAGTCAATTACTTAGTAAATTACTCAGTAAATTATTAGAAAATTACTCTGTAAATTCCAAGAAAATAACGCAGTAAATTATCTATAAATTCTTAGTAAATTATTTAATAAATTCTAAAAAAATTACTGAGTAAATTCTCAATAAATTACTCCCTAAATTCTCAGTAAATTACAAGTAAATTAATTAGTGAGTTATTCAGTAATTTATCAGTAAATTAGTCGATAAATTCTCTGTAAATTACTCAGTAAATTATTGGTAAATTCTCTGTAAATTACTCAGAAAATTACTTCGTAAATTCTTACTAAATTACTCAGGAAATTTCTCATTAAATTACACGTAAAATTCTCCATAAATTATTCAGCAAATTCTTAGTAATTTATCAGAAAATTCTGAGTAAATTCACAAAAAATTACAAGAATTTTTTTTTGTGAATTAATCGGTAAATTATGAGTAAATTACTCAAAAAATTGTCAGAAAATTCTATATAAATTCAAAGTAATTACTTAGTAAATTATTCAGCAAATTACTTCATAAATTCGTAGTAAATTCTCAATAAATTACTCGTTAAGCTTTCAATAAATTCTCTATAAATTACATTCCAAATTATCTGTAAATTATTTAATAAATTGTAAGCAAATTACTCAGAAAATTTTCAATAAATTCTAAGAAAATTCTGTATAAATTGCGAGTAAATTACTCGGTAAATTCTCTGTAAATTACTCAGTTAATTATCCATAAGTTCTCAAAAAATTCTGAGTCAATTACTTAGTAAATTACTCAGTAAATTATTAGAAAATTATTCTGTAAATTTAGAGAAAGTAATGCCGTAAATTATCTGTAAATTCTTAGTAACTTATTTAATAAATTCTAAATAAATTACTGAGTAAATTCTCAATAAATTACTCCCTAAATTACAAGTAAATTGCAAGTAAATTAATGAGTGAGTTATTCAGTAATTTATCAGTAAATTACTCGATAAATTCTCTGTAAATTACTCAGTAAATTATTGGTAAATTCTCTGTAAATTACTCAGTAAATTACTTCGTAAATTCTCACTAAATTACTCAGGAAATTTCTCATTAAATTACACGTAAAATTCTCCATAAATTATTCAGCAAATTCTTAGTAATTTTTCAGAAAATTCTCAGTAAATTCACAAAAAATTACAAGAATTTTTTTTGTGAATTAATCAGTAAATTATGAGTAAATTACTCAAAAAATTGTCAGAAAACTCTATATAAATTCAAAGTAATTTCTTAATAAATTATTCAGCAAATTACTTCAGAAATTCGTAGTAAATTCTCAATAAATTACTCGTTAGGCTTTCAATAAATTCTCTATAAATTACATTGTAAATTATCTGTAAATTATTTAATAAATTGTAAACAAATCACTCAGAAAATTTTCAATAAATTCTAAGAAAATTCTGTATAAATTCCGAGTAAATTACTCGGTAAATTCTCAATAAATTCTCTGTAAATTACTCAGTTAATTATCCATAAGTTCTCAAAAAATTCTGAGTCAATTACTTAGTAAATTACTCAGTAAATTATTAGAAAATTACTCTGTAAATTCCGTGAAAATAACGCAGTAAATTATCTGTAAATTCTTAGTAAATTATTTAATAAATTCTAAATAAATTACTGAGTAAATTCTCAATAAATTACTCCCTAAATTCTTAGTAAATTACAAGTAAATTAATGAGTGAGTTATTTAGTAATTTATCAGTAAATTACTCGATAAATTCTCAGTAAATTACTCAGTAAATTATTGGTAAATTCTATGTAAATTACTCAGTAAATTACTTCGTAAATTCTCACTAAATTACTCAGGAAATTTCACATTAAATTACACGTAAAATTCTCCATAAATTATTCAGCAAATTCTTAGTAATTTATCAGAAAATTCTGAGTAAATTCACAAAAAATTACAAGAATTTTTTTTGTGAATTAATCAGTAAATTATGAGTAAATTACTCAAAAAATTGTCAGAAAATTCTATATAAATTCAAAATAATTTCTTAGTAAATTATTCAGCAAATTACTTCATAAATTCGTAGTAAATTCTCAATAAATTACTCGTTAAGCTTTCAATAAATTCTCTATAAATTACATTGTAAATTATTTGTAAATTATTTAATAAATTGTAAACAAATTACTCAGAAAATTTTCAATAAATTCTAAGAAAATTCTATATAAATTCTGAGTAAATTACTCGGTAAATTCTCTGTAAATTACTCAGTTAATTATCCATAAGTTGTCAAAAAATTCTGAGTCAATTACTTAGTAAATTACTCAGTAAATTATTAGAAAATTACTCTGTAAATTCCAAGAAAATAACGCAGTAAATTATTTGTAAATTCTTAGTAAATTTTTTAATAAATTCTAAATTAATTACTGAGTAAATTCTCAATAAATTACTCCCTAAATTCTCAATAAATTACAAGTAAATTAATGAGTGAGTTATTTAGTAATTTATCAGTAAATTACTCGATAAATTCTCTGTAAATTACTCAGTAAATTATTGGTAAATTCTCTGTAAATTACTCAGTAAATTACTTCGTAAATTCTCACTAAATTACTCAGGAAATTTCTCATTAAATTACACGTAAAATTCTCCATAAATTATTCAGCAAATTCTTAGTAATTTATCCGAAAATTCTGAGTAAATTATTCGAACATTAAATAGAGAATATCCTATAAATTCTCGGTAAATTACTTTATAAATTCTCTGTAAATTATTCAATAAATTCTAAGTAAATTACTTAGTAAATTCTCAATAAATTAGTCCATAAAGTCTAAGTACATTATCAATAAATTCTTACTAACTTACTAAGTAAATTCTCAATAAATTACTTATTAATTTCCAACTAAATTACCCAGTGAAGAACTTAACAATTTATCAGTAAAGTTCTTAGTCAATTCGCCGTAAATTCTCAATAAATTACTCAGTAAATTCTCATTACATTACTCAGTAAAATTCTCAATAAATTACGGGCAAAATTCTCAGAAAATTATTCAGTGAATTCTTAGTAAATTATTAGAAAATTCTGTGTAAATTCCCAGAAAATCATTAGAAATTTTTTTGTGAATTACTCAGTAAATTATGAGTAAATTACTCTGTAAATTCTCAGAAAATTTTGTATAAATTCTTGGTAAATTACTCAGTAAGTTCACAGAAATTTTTTAAAAAATTACTCAGCAAATTACTCTATAAATTCTCAATAAATTATCCGTTAAATTTTCAATAAATTCTCTATAAATTACTCAGTTAATTATCGGTGAATTACTCAATAAATTCAAAGTAAATTACTCTGAAAATTTTCAATAAATTCTTAGAAAATTCTCAATAAATTATGAGTAAATTACTCATCAAATTCACAGTAAATTCTCAATAAATTACTCAGTAAATTGCTTCATAAATGATTTGTAAGTTTCTAGAAAATTACTCAACAAATTCTCAGTAAATTCTCAATAAACTCTTAGTAATTTACTGAGTAAATTCTAAATAAATTACTAAGTAAATTCATAGTAAATTACTTGGTGAATTACTCACTAAATTTATCTGTAAATTACTAAGTAAATTTGCAGTAAATTACTCGGTAAATTCTCAATAAATTCTCTGTAAATTACTCAGTTAATTATCGATAAGTACTCAAAAAATTCTGAGTCAATTACTTAGTAAATTACTCAGTAAATTATTAGAAAATTACTCTGTAAATTCCAAGAAAATAACGCAGTAAATTATCTGTAAATTCTTAGTAAATTATTTAATAAATTCTAAATAAATTACTGAGTAAATTCTCAATAAATTACTCCTTAAACTCTCAGTAAATTACAAGGAAATTAATGAGTGAATTATTCAGTAATTTATCAGTAAATTACTCGATAAATTCTCTGTAAATTACTCAGTAAATTATTGGTAAATTCTATGTAAATTACTTCGTAAATTATCACTAAATTACTCAGGAAGTTTCTCATTAAATTACACGTAAAATTCTCTATAGATTATTCAGCAAATTCTTAGTAATTTATCAGAAAATTCTGAGTAAATTCACAAAAAATTACAAGAATTTTTTGTGTGAATTAATCAGTAAATTATGAGTAAGAATATACTGAAATTTACATAGTAATTTAATGAGAATTTGCTGGGAGTTTACTGAGTAATTTTTTGAGAATTTACTGGGAATTTACTAAGAAATTTACTGAAAATTTACTGACTAATTTATTGAGAATTTAATAAGAATTTACTGAGAATTTACACAGAATTTACTGAGAATTTACTGAGTAATTTACAAAGAATTTACTGAGTAATTTAATAAAAATTTACTGAGTAATTTAATGAGTAATTTACTGAGAATTTGCTGGGAATGTATTGAGTAATTTACTGAGAACTTACTAAGTAATTTGCTAAGAAATTTATTGAGAATTTACTAGGAATTTACTGAGTAATTTACTGGGCATTTACTGAGAATTTACTCAGTAATTTGCTGAGAATTTACTGGCAATTTACTCAGTAATTTACTGGAAATTTACTGAGTAATTTATTGAGAATTTACTGGTATTTTGCTGAGAATTTACTGAGTAATTTACTAGGAATTTACTAAGTAATTTACTGGAAATTTAGTGAGAATTTGCTTTGTAATTTATTGAGAATTTACTAAAAATTTATTGAGTAATATAATGAGAATTTACTGGGAATTTACAAAGAATTTACTGGGAATTTACTGAGTAATATACTGAGAATTTACTACGAATTTACTGAGTAATTTAATGAGAATTTACTGCGAATTTACGGAGTAATTTAATGAGAATTTACTGTGAATTTACTGAGTAATTTAATAAGAATTTACTGGGGATTTAAAAAGTAATTTAATGAGAATTTACTGGGAATTTACTGAGTAATTTAATGAGAATTTACTGGAAATTTACTGAGAAATTTGTGACACCCCTGTTCCGTAGTATGTTAATTGGTCCTTAACATGATGTGATTATGTATTTTGATATGATTTTGTGTTCCACTATGTGAAAATATGTGGTTTGAAATTTTATCTGTTCATCGTAGGAATATCTGTTTGAGTAGTCTGTTTTGGAAATTTAATTGAGGGCCTTATCGGCCACGGAACCCGAAATTGATTACGCCATTGTGGTTGGCATAATTTTTAGGGCCTACGGTGAAATTTAATTGAAATTTGATTCTGGTCAATTTAAACTGATTAAATTGAGAAATTAAGTACCCCATTATTTTATATTAAAATATTTGTTAGTGGGGCTTGTTGTATATTTGTATTGCACTCTCCTTTAGCTCTCCTAAAACTCAAAATCTGAGTTAGACAATTGAGAGTGAGAGAGAGGCCGGCCATGGAGAGAAAAAGGGAGAGATTTGTGTAATTTGGGCTCAAGACTTGGGAATTTGAAGATCTAGCTCAAGATTTGGCTAGAGCTTGAGTGTTGAAGCTCTTAGGTAAGTGATTTCATGAACTCTTACTTGTAATTTGTAAGTTCAAGGGTTGTTTGTGATCAAGAACATGTAATGAGTTGATTTTTTTTGTTGAGATTGAAGTCTTAGAACTCATGCATGTAAGAAATTACTTTGAATTTGCATGTTTGAGCTTGAGACACATGATTCATGTGGAGTTTTGGGTAAAGCTCATATTGTAGTCACCATTTGTACCATCTAAGTTGAGAATGATGAGCATCTCCCACATGCATGTACAAATCATGGGAGTATAAGTCTTGAATGTTGAATTTGAGCATGTTGATGATGGGTTTGAGACAATTTGGGACATGCATGTAGATAATTCATGTAATTGAGCTTCCTAATGATGTAATCTGCATTAGTAGCATGTTAGCATGTGTAAATGTGTAATTTGAACCATTGCATGCAAGAAATGTAGATGGAAAACTGATTTGGAGCTCAAGAACACGATCTGGGAAACCCAGATTTTTGAGGTCCGCTCGAGCGAGGTAATGGCCGCTCGAGCGGGAAAATCGTGCTCCCAGCATTTTTGCAGAGTTGGATGCCCGCTTGAGCGGGACATTTCACGCTCGAGCGTGGATTTTTGTAGACGGACCTTCAGCTCGAGCGCATCTTTTGTGCAACCAGTACCTTGCAGGCCTTAAGGGTCCGCTCGAGCGGAGAATCTTACGCTCGAGCGGGGACCCTGTTTCCTGGAATTTTGTTCATGCATTCTGTGATTCGTTTTCCGTTCTCCTTCACTTGTAAGCACTCTTAGGCATGTGTTAAGCATTGTAAATGAATTAATGAGATAAGAACAAAGCCTAAAGAGGAATATGTGAATTAAAGAACGGATTGAACTGTTAGTGACCCTTTTGTATTCATGAAATGTGTAGGGTCAAGCTCCAGGGCGCATCCACAAGCCGATCACTGTGAGTAATATCAATATTTGAAAACTTGTCAATGTCCAATTGCTATTCCCCTATAAATATTATGAGTTGTTAATTGGGATTGTGGACAAAAGTTTGACATGAACGAATGGGCCAAAGGCCGTTTGACATGAATGAATGGGCCAAAGGCCGTTTGACATGAACGAATGGGCCAAAGGCCGTTTGACATGAATGAATGGGCCAAAGGCCGTTTGACATGAATGAATGGGCCAAAGGCCGTTTGACATGAACGAATGGGCCAAAGGCCGTTTGACATGAATGAATGGGCCAAAGGCCGTTTGACATGAACGAATGGGCCAAAGGCCGTTTGACATGAACGAATGGGCCAAAGGCCGTTTGACATGAATGAATGGGCCAAAGGCCGTTTGACATGAATGAATGGGCCGAAGGCCGTTTTGCCATGAATGGAAACCCGGATGGGCCAAAGGCCAGAATGTTTGGAACTACAGTTACTTGACTTGCATTTCGTATAGTTATATATATTTTGCTGTTAAACAGAAGTAAGAATTGGGCCCAAGGCCGTTTGGAGCGTGTTGATCTACATATTGTTATGTAACTGTTATATTTGATATTATTCACTGGGCTATCGCTCACGCTCATTCATGTATTTGTAGGTGAGCCAAGGGAAGTCCAAACCCAGCCCCAGTGAAGTCTGCTAGGAACAACAGGAGTTTTGGGAGAGTCAGCCTTGTGCCTCGCGCATGAGACCATCCTTGCCCTTTTACTATGTACCTATGTTTTGTCTTGTTGGCAAGGACCCAGTGCATGTCTGTACATAGTCTGCTATAGGTTGACTCGTTTTGGACGATCCTGTCTGTAATGAATTTTGTGAAGCTGTACTTTTGATGTGAGTTATTAACGTACCTGAGTATGGTTTGTTTGATGTGCATATAAGCACGGCTCTATGGACAAAGTTTTTAATTTTGCTTCCGTTTGGCCCCCATTAACTCTGTTAAAATACGTTTAGAACAGTTTGAGGCCGTAGGTAATCTCATGATTACTGGCCGGTTACGTCCTTAACCCACGGGGGCGGGTTCGGGTCGTGACAGAGTGGTATCAGAGCACGAGTTAATAACTCACACACTTGTCCAAAAAGAGCAATAAGCGTCTAGATGAGATCTAGGTTGCATTCATGTGATAAATACGAGTTTGGAAGCATTGATTATATACTTAAATGTTTTGTTATGAATAACTATATGTGTAAGTTGTGAACTACTTGCATTACGAATTATCTGGAAATATGTGCTCCTTAGTGTATGTGTACTTGTGTACCTTTGGTATGGAATATAATGCAAGTTTAATCAGATGGTGAGAACCAGAGGTGATGAGTTAGAGGAATCCTCTGCTGCCAGACTGGACAGAATGGAAAGACTGATTCAGGAAATGGCAGAAGCTTTGAGACAGCAACAGGAGTGGCAACAACAGTGGCAGCAACCACATCCGCCACCTCCACCTCCGGCACCACCTGCGCCAGATAATCAAAATGATGATCGGATAATCGCTCTCACCAAGGAATTCAAGAGAATGAAACCACCACAGTTCCATGGTGGACTAGATCCCTTAAAAGCCGAAGCTTGGGTACTTGGGATTGAAAAACTGTTTGAGGTGTTTCCGTGCTCGGATACACAGAAAGTGCTTCTAGCCACCTTTATGCTAGAAGATGAAGCGAGAAGATGGTGGATGTTGATGAGGGAAAACCACAGAGATATTGATTGGGCGAAATTTTTGGAAATCTTCTATGACAAGTACTTCCCGCAGTGTGTCCGGGACAGGAAAGTGGCATAGTTCATGGAACTCAAACAAGACAGTATGACTGTAGCTGAGTATGAGGCCAAATTTACTGAGTTGGCCAGGTTTGCACCACACGTAATTGACACTGATTATAAGAAGGCAAGGCATTTTGAAGGTGGGCTCCGAAGTGACATCCTAGAGCGGGTGAATGTCCTGAAATTGGAGACCTACATTGGGGTGCTTGACCGGGCCATCATATCAGAGGCTAATATAGCTAGACAAGCTAAGCCAACAACCGAATGGAGAGGCAACAAAAGACAAGGCTTCTTTTTGAAGAAGAAATTTCTGAAAAAGCAAAACACGGGCTCCTCAACTACCTCAAGTTCTTCCCGAGACACGACTCCCATGTGCAACACTTGTAGCAAAAGGCACCGTGGAGTTTGTTACCGTGCATCGGGAGCCTGTTTTAAGTGTGGAAAACAAGGGCATATAGCCCGAGATTGTAATCAGAATAGTGGGAAGATAGCTGCTAGCTCCACTGCATCGATCCCGAAGCCGGGAAACACTTTGAGATCTGCTACTACTGGGGATACAGTGAGACAAGGGAGAGTCTTTGCACTCGTTCCGGGTGATACACGGAATGCCAATGCCGTTGTCTCAGGTACTATCTCGATATGTAATCAGGATGCTTTTGTGTTAATTGATTCTGGATCAACGCATTCATTTGTGACATATGCATTTGCATCTAGACTGAAAAGACCCCTAGAATTGTTGCCATATTTGTTATGTGTGTCTGCTCCATCGGGGGAATCTGTGTTATGTGACTATATATGTCGGTTTTGTGACATGCATATTGAGGATGCTACCCTGTATGTAGATTTGTTGCCCTTAAACTTTAGACACTTTGATGTAATTTTGGGCATGGATTGGTTGACCAAATACTGTGCCACTATAGATTGTGTGACAAAGAGGGTTGTATTTAAACCACCAGAACAGAAAGAAATTGTGTTTGTGGGAAATGGGGTAGTACCTCCACCATATTTGATATCTGCAATGAAAGCATGTAAATTGATCAGGAAGGGATGCCAGGGTTATTTGTGTTATGTATTGACTGAACAATCCGTGAATGTTGAATTGAATGATATTCCCATCGTTAGAGAATTCCCAGATGTGTTTCCAAATGAATTACCAGGGGAATTGGTAGACAGGGAGATAGAGTTTACTATTGAAACTGTGCCAGGCACCCAACCTACTTCTAAAACTCCCTACAGGATGGCTACGGCCGAAATGAAAGAATTAAAAGAACAGTTGCAAGACCTTCTTGATAAAGGGTTTATCCGGCCCAGTACTTCGCCTTGGGGCGCACCAGTGTTATTTGTAAAGAAAAAGGATGGTACCTTACGCCTATGTATTGATTACCGGGAATTGAACAAGGTAACGATAAAGAATAAATATCCCTTACCCCGTATTGATGACTTATTTGACCAGTTGCAGGGATCACAGGTGTTTTCTAAGATTGATTTGAGATCCGGGTATCATCAGCTGAAGGTTAAGGCAGAAGATGTTGAGAAAACCGCATTCAGAACGAAGTATGGTCATTTTGAGTTTCTTGTTATGCCATTTGGAGTGACTAATGCTCCGGCAGCATTTATGGACTTAATGAATAGAATTTTTAAAACCTACATTGATGAGTTTGTTGTTGTCTTCATCGATGATATTTTAATATACTCTAAAGATAGACTTGAACACGAACATCATTTGAGGACTGTTTTACAAATACTTCGGGAAAGAAAACTATTTGCTAAGTTAAAGAAATGTGAGTTTTGGTTGGATGAGGTTATTTTCTTAGGGCACGTGGTCAACAAGGAAGGAATTTCAGTGGACCCGCAGAAAATAGAAGCAATTGTGAATTGGCCTACACCAACTAATGTGACAGAAGTTCACAGTTTCATGGGCTTAGCTGGGTACTACAGAAGGTTTGTAAAGGACTTTTCGAAATTAGCTGTGCCTCTTACCCAATTGACACGTAAAGGACAACCATTTGAGTGGAATAGTGAAAGAGAATCAGCCTTTCATGAATTGAAGACAAGATTGACCACTGCACCAATTTTGACACTACCTTCAGGTACGGAAAATTTTGTGATTTTCAGTGACGCATCTTATAAGGGTTTGGGTTGTGTGTTAATGCAGAACGGAAAGGTTATTGCTTACGCCTCCCGACAGTTGAGGCCACATGAGAAGAATTATCCAACACATGACCTAGAATTGGCCGCAGTTGTTTTTGCTTTGAAAATCTGGCGGCATTATTTGTATGGGGCAAAGTGTGAAGTCTACACAGATCATAAAAGCCTAAAATACTTCTTCATGCAGAAAGAGTTGAATATGCGTCAGAGAAGATGGCTGGAATTGATAAAAGATTACGACCTAGAAATTCAGTATCACCCCGGAAAAGCTAATACAGTGGCTGATGCCTTGAGCAGGAAATCAACAGGGAGTATGGCTTGCTTGCTTACTGAACAAAGGGAGATTTTGCAAGACTTTGAAAAGTCTGAAATCGAAGTGGTAGTGTGCGAACAGGGCGGATTGATAGCCGCTATTACAGCCGAGCCGGCAATTGTTGATGAAATCAAGCAAAAACAGAAAGAGGATGAGTTCCTCAGAAAGGTAATTGATGAATTTGAAGTCAGCCCAAAAGCAGAGTTCAGTATCGAGAATGGAACGTTGAAATTTCGAAACCGAATATGTGTTCCAGTTATTCCGGAGCTAAAGAAGAGGGTCTTAGATGAAGCCCACAGATCCGTATTTGCTATGCATCCGGGTAACAATAAAATGTATCGGGATTTGAAACAAACCTATTGGTGGCCTAAAATGAAGAAAGAGATTGCAGAACATGTGTCCAAGTGCCTTCAGTGTCAGCAAGTTAAGGCTGAACATCAGAAACCAGGCGGTCTACTTCAACCTCTCCCCATTCCTGAGTGGAAGTGGGAACATGTGACCATGGATTTCGTTGTTGGCCTACCTCGGACTTCCCGCGGTATGGATTCTGTTTGGGTTGTAGTTGATAGACTGACTAAATCTGCACATTTTCTGCCTGTCAAAACTACATTTACTGCTTACAGGTTGGCTACTATTTATGTTGATGAAATTGTCCGCTTACATGGAGTTCCAGTATCCATTGTGTCGGATAGAGATCCGAAGTTTGTATCAAGATTGTGGAAGAGTTTGCAGGAAGCTATGGGAACAGAACTAAGGTTCAGCACTGCATTCCACCCACAGACAGATGGGCAGTCAGAACGAACAATACAGACTTTGGAAGATATGCTTCGCATGTGTGCTTTGGATTTTCAGGGGAGTTGGGAAGATTACCTGCCACTTGCAGAATTTGCCTATAATAATAGCTTCCACTCCAGCATCGGTATGGCACCATACGAGGCTTTGTATGGTAGGAGGTGTAGATCACCTATTTGTTGGACAGAGGTCGGGGACAGAGCTTTGCTCGGGCCTGAAATTGTACAAGACACCTCTGAAAAGATCAAAACTATTCGGCAAAGGCTCAAAACAGCTCAAGACCGACAGAAGAGTTATGCAGATGTCCGGAGAAGACCTCTTGAGTATGAGGTCGGCGACCATGTGTTCATCCGTGTTTCTCCAATGAAAGGCCAAGTCAGGTTTGGGAAAAAGGGCAAGTTGACGCCCCGTTATATTGGGCCGTTTCAAATTTTGGAGAAACTTGGTCCAGTTGCTTATAGAGTTGCTTTGCCACCGGGATTTGAGCAAATCCACAATGTGTTTCATGTGTCAATGTTGAGGGGTTACCTCCGAGACCCGTTGCATGTGATTGATTATCACCGGATTGCTATTGATGAAAATATGGAATATGCTGAATGGCCGGAAAGAATTGTTGACCGACAAGTGAAAGAATTGAGAAACAAATCCATTCCAATGGTGAAAGTGGAATGGAAGGAACACTATGGGACAGATGCTACATGGGAAAAAGAGGAGGAAATGCGTCTACGCTATCCACATTTGTTTCCCGACGAAGGTAAGTTAAGTTTGGAGGACCAAACTTCCTAAAGGGGGGAAGACTGTGACACCCCTGTTCCGTAGTATGTTAATTGGTCCTTAACATGATGTGATTATGTATTTTGATATGATTTTGTGTTCCACTATGTGAAAATATGTGGTTTGAAATTTTATCTGTTCATCGTAGGAATATCTGTTTGAGTAGTCTGTTTTGGAAATTTAATTGAGGGCCTTATCGGCCACGGAACCCGAAATTGATTACGCCATTGTGGTTGGCATAATTTTTAGGGCCTACGGTGAAATTTAATTGAAATTTGATTCTGGTCAATTTAAACTGATTAAATTGAGAAATTAAGTACCCCATTATTTTATATTAAAATATTTGTTAGTGGGGCTTGTTGTATATTTGTATTGCACTCTCCTTTAGCTCTCCTAAAACTCAAAATCTGAGTTAGACAATTGAGAGTGAGAGAGAGGCCGGCCATGGAGAGAAAAAGGGAGAGATTTGTGTAATTTGGGCTCAAGACTTGGGAATTTGAAGATCTAGCTCAAGATTTGGCTAGAGCTTGAGTGTTGAAGCTCTTAGGTAAGTGATTTCATGAACTCTTACTTGTAATTTGTAAGTTCAAGGGTTGTTTGTGATCAAGAACATGTAATGAGTTGATTTTTTTGTTGAGATTGAAGTCTTAGAACTCATGCATGTAAGAAATTACTTTGAATTTGCATGTTTGAGCTTGAGACACATGATTCATGTGGAGTTTTGGGTAAAGCTCATATTGTAGTCACCATTTGTACCATCTAAGTTGAGAATGATGAGCATCTCCCACATGCATGTACAAATCATGGGAGTATAAGTCTTGAATGTTGAATTTGAGCATGTTGATGATGGGTTTGAGACAATTTGGGACATGCATGTAGATAATTCATGTAATTGAGCTTCCTAATGATGTAATCTGCATTAGTAGCATGTTAGCATGTGTAAATGTGTAATTTGAACCATTGCATGCAAGAAATGTAGATGGAAAACTGATTTGGAGCTCAAGAACACGATCTGGGAAACCCAGATTTTTGAGGTCCGCTCGAGCGGGGTAATGGCCGCTCGAGCGGGAAAATCGTGCTCCCAGCATTTTTGCAGAGTTGGATGCCCGCTTGAGCGGGACATTTCACGCTCGAGCGTGGATTTTTGTAGACGGACCTTCAGCTCGAGCGCATCTTTTGTGCAACCAGTACCTTGCAGGCCTTAAGGGTCCGCTCGAGCGGAGAATCTTACGCTCGAGCGGGGACCCTGTTTCCTGGAATTTTGTTCATGCATTCTGTGATTCGTTTTCCGTTCTCCTTCACTTGTAAGCACTCTTAGGCATGTGTTAAGCATTGTAAATGAATTAATGAGATAAGAACAAAGCCTAAAGAGGAATATGTGAATTAAAGAACGGATTGAACTGTTAGTGACCCTTTTGTATTCATGAAATGTGTAGGGTCAAGCTCCAGGGCGCATCCACAAGCCGATCACTGTGAGTAATATCAATATTTGAAAACTTGTCAATGTCCAATTGCTATTCCCCTATAAATATTATGAGTTGTTAATTGGGATTGTGGACAAAAGTTTGACATGAACGAATGGGCCAAAGGCCGTTTGACATGAATGAATGGGCCAAAGGCCGTTTGACATGAACGAATGGGCCAAAGGCCGTTTGACATGAATGAATGGGCCAAAGGCCGTTTGACATGAATGAATGGGCCAAAGGCCGTTTGACATGAACGAATGGGCCAAAGGCCGTTTGACATGAATGAATGGGCCAAAGGCCGTTTGACATGAACGAATGGGCCAAAGGCCGTTTGACATGAACGAATGGGCCAAAGGCCGTTTGACATGAAGGAATGGGCCAAAGGCCGTTTGACATGAATGAATGGGCTGAAGGCCGTTTTGCCATGAATGGAAACCCGGATGGGCCAAAGGCCAGAATGTTTGGAACTACAGTTACTTGACTTGCATTTCGTATAGTTATATATATTTTGCTGTTAAACAGAAGTAAGAATTGGGCCCAAGGCCGTTTGGAGCGTGTTGATCTACATATTGTTATGTAACTGTTATATTTGATATTATTCACTGGGCTATCGCTCACGCTCATTCATGTATTTGTAGGTGAGCCAAGGGAAGTCCAAACCCAGCCCCAGTGAAGTCTGCTAGGAACAACAGGAGTTTTGGGAGAGTCAGCCTTGTGCCTCGCGCATGAGACCATCCTTGCCCTTTTACTATGTACCTATGTTTTGTCTTGTTGGCAAGGACCCAGTGCATGTCTGTACATAGTCTGCTATAGGTTGACTCGTTTTGGACGATCCTGTCTGTAATGAATTTTGTGAAGCTGTACTTTTGATGTGAGTTATTAACGTACCTGAGTATGGTTTGTTTGATGTGCATATAAGCACGGCTCTATGGACAAAGTTTTTAATTTTGCTTCCGTTTGGCCCCCATTAACTCTGTTAAAATACGTTTAGAACAGTTTGAGGCCGTAGGTAATCTCATGATTACTGGCCGGTTACGTCCTTAACCCACGGGGGCGGGTTCGGGTCGTGACAAAATTACTCAGTAATTTACTAAGCATGTATTGGGAATTTACTAAATAATTTACTGAGAATTTACTCGGAATTTACTGAGTAATTTAATAAGAATTTACTGGGAATTTACTCATTAATTTAATGAGATTTTACTGAGAATTTACTCAGTAATTTACTGAGAATTTACAAGGAATTTACTGACAATTTATTGGGAATTTACTGAGTAATTTACTGAGAATTTGCGGGGAATTTACTTAGTAATTTACTGAGAATTTACTCAGTAATTTACCAAGAATTTACTAGGAATTTACTGAGTAATTTACCAGGAATTTTTTGAGAATTTACTGAGTATTTGCTGATTAATTACTGAGAATTTACTGCGTATTTACTCAGTAATTTACTAAGAAGTTACTCGAAAATCACTGAGTGATTTACGAAGAATTTTCTGGGAGTTTATTGAGCAATTTATTGAGAATTTGCTTGGAATTTACTGAGTAATTTAATAAGAATTTACTGGGAATTTATTACTGAGTGATTTTTTGAAATTTTTTTGGGAATTTACACAAAAATTTAACGGGAATTTATTGGGAATTTTCTGAGTAATTTACATAGAATTTAGTGGGAATTTACAGGTAATTTACTTAGTAATTTACTTAGTAATTTACGAAGTAATTTAATGAGAATTTACTGAGTAATTTAATGAGAATTTACAAGGAATTTACTCAGTAATTTAATGAGAATTTACTTAGTAATTTAATGAGAATTTATAAGTAATTTACTGAGAATTTACTGGAAAATTACTGAGTAATTTACTGAAAATTTACAGGGAATTTGATGAGAATTAGCTAGGAATTTACTGTGTAATTTACTGAGAATTTACTGGGAATTTACTCAGTAATTTGCTTAGAATTAACTGAGAATTTATTGAGTAATTTACAGAGAATTTACTGGAAATTTTTTGAGTAATTTACTGAGAATTTGCTGGGAATTTAGTGTGAATTTATTAAGGAATTTACTGAGAATTTACAGGGAATTTACTAAGTAATTTACTGAGAAATTTAATAAGAATTTACTGGGAATTTACTCGGAATTTACTCAGTAATTTACTGGGAATTTGATGTGGAATTTACTGAGAATTTACTGAGTGATTTTCTTGGAATTTACTGAGTATTTTACTGGGAATTTACTTTGAATTTACTGAGAATTTACTGGGAATTTACTGAGGAATTTACTGAGAATTTACTTGGAATTTACTTAGTAATTTAATGAGAATTTACTAGGAATTTAGTGAGAACTTACCGGGAATTTACTGAGTAATTTTTTGAGAATTTACTTGGAATTTGCACTGTAATTTATTGAGGAATTTACTGGTAATTTACACAGTAATTTACTGAGAATTTGCTGTGTATTTACTGAGTAATTTATAGAGTAATTTACAGAGAATTTAATGGAAATTTATCGAGTAATTTACTGAGAGTTTACTAGGAATTTACAGGGAATTTATTGCGTAATTTACTTAGATCTTACAGGGAATTTACGGGTAATTTACTGAGGAATTTACAGAAAATTTACAGAGAAATTTACTTAGAATTTACTGAATAATTTAATGGGAATTTACTGAGTAATTTACTGAGAATTTACTGGTAATTTAATGGGAATTTACTAAGAATTTACTGAGTAATTTACAAAAAATTTACTAGGAGTTTATTGAGAATTTACAGCGAATTTAATGCGTAATTTACTGAGAATTTACTGAGTAGTTTACTGAGAATTTACCTAGAATTTAGTGGAAATTTACTTTTTAATTTAATTAGAATTTACTTGGAATTTACTGAGTAATTTAATGAGAATTTACTGGGAACTTACTGAGAATTTACTGCGAATTTACTAAGTAATTTAATTAGAATTTACTTGGAATTTACTGAGTAATTTAATAAGAATTTACTGGGAATTTACGAAGAATTTATTGGAAATTTACGGAGTAATTTTTTGAGAATTTACTTAGAATTTACTGAGAATTTACATAGTAATTTAATTAGAATTTTCTGAGAATTTACTTTGTAATATACTGAGAATTTACTGGGAATTGACTAAGTAATTTAATGAGAATTTACTGGGAATTTACTGAGTAATTTAATGAGAATTTACTCAGTAATTTACGGAGTAATTTACTGAGAATTTACTAAGTCATTTCATTAGAATTTACTAAGAATTTACGTGGAATTTGCTGAGTAATTTATTGAAAATTTACTGGCAATTTGCTAAGAATTTGCTGGAAATTTACTCGGAATTTACTACGTAATTGACTGAGAATTTACTCAGTAATTTATTGAGAATTTACTTGGAATTTTCTTAGTAATTTACTGAGAATTTACTGCGAATTTACTGAGTAATTTACAAAAAATTTACTTGGAATTTACTAAGCAATTTAATGAGAATTTACTGGGAATTTACATAGTAATTTAATGAGAATTTACTGGGAATTTACTGAAAATTTACTAACTAATTTATTGAGAATTTACTGAGAATTTACTGAGAATTTACTACGTAATTTACTGAGTAATTTAATAAAAATTTACTGAGAATTTACTGAGTAATTTAATCAGAATTTACTGGGAATTTAATGAGTAATTTACTGAGAATTTGCTGGGAATGTACTGAGTAATTTACTGAGAATTTACTGGAAATTTACTAAGAATTTACTAAGTAATTTACTAAGAAATTTACTGAGAATTTACTAGGCATTTACTGAGAATTTACTGGCAATTTACTCAGTAATTTACTGGGAATTTACTAAGTAATTTATTGAGAATTTACTAGTATTTTGCCCATAATTTACTGAGTAATTTACTAGGAATTTACTAGGTAATTTACTGAAAATTTACTTGAAATTTAGTGGGAATTTGCTTTGTAATTTATTGTGAATTTACTGAAAATTTATTGAGTAATATAATGAGAATTTACTGGGAATTTACAAAGAATTTACTGGGAATTTATTAAGTAATTTAATGAGAATTTACTAAGTAATTCAATGAGAATTTACTTGGAATTTACTCAGTAATTTACTAAGAATGTACTAGGAATTTACTGAATAATTTACTAAGAATTTACTGAAAATTTACTAAGTCTTTTACAGAGAATTTACTTGGAATTTACTGAGTAATTTAATAAGAATTTACTGGGAATTTACTCATTAATTTAATGAGATTTTACTGGGAATTTACTCAGTAATTTACTGAGAATTTACTGAGTAATTTTCTGAGAATTTACTGAGAATTTATTGACAATTTACTGGGAATTTACTGAGTATTTACTGAGAATTTACTGAGTAATTTACTAAGAATTTTCTGGAAATTTACTGGGAATTTACTGAGTATTTACTGAGAATTTGCTGATTAATTACTAAGAATTTACTGGGAATTTACTGAGTAATTTAATGGAAATTTACTGATAATTTACTGAGAATTTACTGGGAATTTACTCGAAATTCACTGAGTAATTTACGGAGATTTTTCTTGGAGTTTGTTAAGCAATTTACTAAGAATTTGCTTGGAATTTACTGAGTAATTTAATAAGAATTTACTGGGAATTTACTGAGTAATTTAATGAGTATTTACTAGGAATTTATTGAGAATTTACTGGTAATTTACTGAGTAATTTTTTGAGAATTTTCTGAGAATTTACACATAAATTTAACGAGAATTTATTGGGAATTTTTTGAATAATTTACATAGGATTTAGTGGGAATTTACAGGGAATTTATTTAGCAATTTACTGAGAATTTACTAAGTAATTTAATGAGAATTTAAAGGGAATTTACTCAGTAATTTAATGAGAATTTACTAAGTAATTTAATGAGAATTTACAGAGAATTTACTGATTAATTTACTGAGAATTTACTAAAAAATTACTGAGTAATTTACTATGAATTTACTAAGTAATTTACTGAGAATTTACGGGGAATTTGCTGAGAATTAGCTGGGAATTTATTGTGTAATTTACTGAGAATTTACTGGAAATTTACTTGGAATTTACTCAGTAATTTGCTTAGAATTAACTGAGAATTTACTGGTTCTTTTCTGAGTAATTTACTGAGAATTTGCTGAGAATTTAGTGGGAATTTATTGAGGAATTTACTGAGAATTTATCGAGAATTTATTAAGTAATTTACTGAGAAATTAATGGGAATTTACTTAGAATTTACTCAGTAATTTACTGAGAATTTATGAGTAATTTAATGAGAATTTACTGGGAATTTGATGAGTAATTTACTGAGAATTTACTAAATAATTTTCTTGCAATTTACTGAGTATTTTTCTGGGAATTTACTTTGAATTTACTGAGAATTTACTTGGAATTTACTTAGTAATTTAATTAGAATTTACTGGGAATTAACTAAGTAATTTAATGAAAATTTATTGGGAATTTACTGAGAACCTACCAGGGATTTATTGAGTAATTTTTTGAGAATTTACTTGGAATTTGCACAGTAATTTATTGAGGAATTTACTGAGAATTTACTTGGAATTTAGATAGTAATTTACGGAGAATTTACTATGTATTTACTGAGTAATTTATAGAGTAATTTACTGAGAACTTAATGGGAATTTACTGCGTAATTTACTGAGAGTTTATTGGGAATTTACATGGAATTTATTGCGTAATTTACTTAGATTTTACGGGGAATTTATGGGTAATTTACTAAGGAATTTACAGAAAATTTACTGAGTAATTTACTCGAAATTTACTGAGAATTTACTGGGAATTTACTGTGTAATTTACAGAAAATTTACTGGTAATTTAATGGGAATTTACTGAGTAATTTACAAAGAATTTACTAGGAGTTTACTGAAAATTTACAGCGAATTTAATGCGTAATTTACTGAGAATTTATGGGAATTTACTAAGTAATTTACTGGTAATTTACTAAAAATTTACTGAGTAATTTACTGGGAATTTGCTGAGTAATTTAATGAGAATTTACTTGGAATTTACTGAGTAATATAATGATAATTTACTAGGAATTTACGGAGAATTTATTGGGAATTTACGGAGTAATTTTTTCAGAATTTTCTAAGAATTTACTGTGAAATTTATTAAGAATTTACTGAGAATTTACTCTGTAATTTACTGAGAATTTACTGGGAATTTACTGAGTAATTTAATGATAATTTACTGGGAATTTACTGATAATTTACTGGGAATTTACTGAGTAATTTAATGAGAATTTACTGAATAATTTACGGAGTAATTTACTAAGTAGTTTAATTAGAATTTACTCAGTAATTTACGAAGAATTTACATGGAATTTGCTGAGTAATTTAATAAGAATTTATTGGAAATTTACTAAGAATTTGCTGGAAATTTACTCAGAATTTACTCCTTAATTTACTGAAAATTTACTGAGTAATTTACAGAAAATTTACTAGGAATTTTCTCAGTTATTTACTGAGAATTTACTGGGAATATAATGCGTAATTTACTGAGAATTTACAAGGAACTTACTGAGTATTTTGCTAAGAATTTACTGAGAAATTACTAAGTAAATTACTGAGAATTTACTCAATAATTTACTGAGAATTTACTTGAAATTTTCTTAGTAATTTACTGAGAATTTACTGTGAATTTACTGAGTAATTTACTAAGAATTTACTTGGAATTTACTAAGTAATTTAATGAGAATTTACTGGGAATTTACATAGTAATTTAATGAGAATTTGCTGGGAGTTTATTGAGTAATTTATTGAGAATTTACTGGGAATTTACATAGTAATTTAATTAAAATTTGCTGAGTAACTTACTAAGAATTTACTGAAAATTTACTGGGAATTTATTGACTAATTTATTGAGAATTTAATGGGAATTTACTGAGAATTTACAAAGAATTTACTAGAAATTTACTGGTAATTTACTGCGCAATTTACTGAGAATTTATTGAGTAATTTAATAAAAATTTATTGAGTAATTTAATGAGAATTTACTGAGTAATTTATTGAAAATTTGTTGGGAATGTACTGAGTAAATGTCTAGTAATTTATACTGAGTAATTTGCTGGGAATTTACTGAGAATTTACTAGGAATTTACTGGACATTTACTGAGAATTTACTCAGAATTTACTGAGAATTTACGGGCAATTTACTCAATAATTTACTGAGTAATTTATTGAGAATTTAATGGTAATTTGCTGAGAATTTACTTGCAATTTACTGAGTAAATTACTTGGAATTTACTAAGTAATTTACTGAAAATTTACTTGAAATTTAGTGGGAATTTGCTTTGTAATTTATTGAGAATTTACTGAAAATTTATTGAGTACTATAATGAGAATTTACTAGGAATTTATAAAAAAAATTTACTGGGAATTTACTGAGTATTTTTTCTGAGAATTTACTGGTAATTTACCGATTAATTTAATGAGAATTTACTAAGAATTTACTGAGTAAAGAAATTTACTCAGTAATTTACTTAGAATGTACTGGGAATTTACTGAGTAATTTACTGAGAATTTACTCAGAATTTACTGGGAATTTACAAAGTAATTTAATAAGAATTTACTGGGAATTTACTCATTAATTTAATGAGATTTTATTGGGAATTTACTTAGCAATTTACAGGGAATTTACTGAGTATTTTTTCTGAGAATTTACTGGTAATTTACCGATTAATTTAATGAGAATTTACTGAGAATTTACTGGGAATTTACTGAGAATTTACTCAGAATTTACTGGGAATTTACAAAGTAATTTAATAAGAATTTACTGGGAATTTACTCATTAATTTAATGAGATTTTATTGGGAATTTACTTAGTAATTTACAGGGAATTTACTGAGTATTTTTTCTGAGAATTTACTAGTAATTTACACGAAATTTACTGAGAATTTACTAAGTAATTTTCTGAGAATTTGCGGGGAATTTAATAAGTAATTTACTAAGAATTTACTCGGAATTTACTCAATAATTTACTAAGAATTTACTAGGAATTAACTGTGTAATTTACTGAAATTTTTTTGAGAATTTACTCAGAATTTACTGAGTATTTACTTGTAATTTGCTGATTAATTATTGAGAATTTACTGAAAACTTACTCAGTAATTTAATGAGAATTTACTGGTAATTTACCGAAAATTTACTGGAAATTTACTCAGTAATTTATTAAGAAGTTACTTGAAATTCACTCAGTAATTTACGGAGAATTTTTTGGGAGTTTATTAAGCAATTTACTGAGAATTTGCTCGGAATTTACTGAGTAATTTAATATGAATTTACTTGGAATTTACTAAGTAATTTAATGAGTATTTACTGGGAATTTATTGAGAATTTACTGGTAATTTACTGAGTAATTTTTTGAGAATTTTTTGGGAATTTATTAAGCAATTTACTGAGAATTTGCTCGGAATTTACTGAGTAATTTAATATGAATTTACTTGGAATTTACTAAGTAATTTAATGAGTATTTACTGGGAATTTATTGAGAATTTACTGGTAATTTACTGAGTAATTTTTTGAGAATTTTTTGAGAATTTACACAGAAATTTAACGAGAATTTATTGAGAATTTATTGAGTAATTTATAGAGAAGTCAGTGGGAATTTACTGAGAATTTACTCAGTAATTTACTGGGAATTTGATGAGTAATTTACTGAGAATTTACCGAGTAATTTTCTTGGAATTTACTGAGTATTTTACTGGGAATTTATTTAGTAATTTATTGGGAATTTACTTTGAATTTACAGAGTAATTTACTGAGAATTTACTGGGAATTTACTTAGTAATTTAATTAGAATTTACTGGGAATTAACTAAGTAATTTATTGAAAATTTACTGGGAATTTACTGAGAACTTATCGGGATTTACTGAGTAATTTTTTTGATAATATACTTGAAATTTACATAGTAATTTATTGAGGAATTTACTGGGTATTTACACTGAGTAATTTATAGAGTAATTTACTGAGAACTTAATGGGAATTTACTGAGTAATTTATGGGGAATTTACAGGGAATTTATTGCGTAATTTACTTAGATTTTACGGGGAATTTATGGGTAATTTACTGAGGAATTTACCGAAAATTTACTGAGTAACTTACTCGGAATTTATTGAGTAATTTAATGAGAATTTACTGAGTAATTTACTGGGAATTTACTGAGAATTTACTCGGAATTTACTACGTAATTTACAGAGAATTTATTGGAAACTTAATGGGAATTTACTGAGTAATTTACGGAGAATTTACTAGGAGTTTACTGAGAATTTACAGCAAATTTAATGTGTAATTACTAGGAATTTAGCGAAAATTTACTTTTTAATTTAATGAGAATTTACTTGGAATTTAATGAGAATTTACAGAGAATTTACTGGGAATTTACTGAGTAATTTAATGAGAATTTACTAAGTAATTTAATAAGAATTTACTGAGAATTTACGTAAAATTTATTAGGAATTTACGGAGTAATTTTTTGAGAATTTACTTAGAATTTACACAGCAATTTAATTAGAGTTTACTGAGAATTTGCTGGAAATTTACTTAGAATTTACTCGGTAATTTATTGAGAATTTAATGAGAATTTACTAGGAATTTACTGAGTAATGTAATGAGAATTTACTAAGTAATTTACGGAGTAATTTACTGAGAATTTACTAAGTAATTTAATGAGAATTTACTCGGTAATTTACTAAGAATTTACGTGGAATTTGCTGAGTAATTTAATGAGAATTTACTGGGAATTTACTAAGAATTTGCTGGAAATTTACTCGGAATTTACTCCGTAATTTATTGAGAATTTACTGAGTAATTTAAAAAGAATTTACTAGGAATTTTCTCAGTTATTTACTGAGAATTTACTGGGAATTTAATGCGTAATTTACTGAGAATTTACAAGGAATTTACTGAGTATTTTGCTAAAAATTTACTGAGAATTTACGGAGAATTTACTCAGTAATTTACTGAGAATTTACTTGAAATTTTCTTAGTAATTTACTGAGAATTTACTGGGAATTTACGTAGAATTTATTAGGAATTTACGGAGTAATTTTTTGAGAATTTACTTAGAATTTACATAGTAATTTAATTAGAGTTTACTGAGAATTTGCTGAAAATTTACTTAGAATTTACTCTGTAATTTACTGAGTAATTTAATGAGAATTTACTAGGAATTTACTGAGTAATTTAATGAGAATTTACTAAGTAATTTACGGAGTAATTTATTGAGAATTTACTAAGTAATTTAATGAGAATTTACTCGGTAATTTACTAAGAATTTACGTGGAATTTCCTGAGTAATTTAATGAGAATTTACTAGGAATTTGCTAAGAATTTGCTGAAAATTTACTCGGAATTTACTTCGTAATTTACTAAGAATTTACTGAGTAATTTAAAGAGAATTTACTAGGAATTTTCTCAGTTATTTACTGAGAATTTACTGGGAATTTAATGCGTAATTTACTGAGAATTTCCAAGGAATTTACTGAGTATTTTGCTAAGAATTTACTGAGAATTTACTAAGTAATTTACTGAGAATTTACTTGGAATTTTCTTAGTAATTTACTAAGAATTTACTTGTAATTTACTAAGTAATTTAATTAGAATTTACTAGGAATTTACATAGTAATTTAATGAGAATTTACTGAGAGTTTACTGAGTAATTTTTTGAGAATTTACTGGGAATTTACATAGTAATTTAATGAAAATTTACTGAGTAATTTACTGAGAATTTACTGAGAAATTTACTGAAAATTTATGGGGAATTTACTGACTAATTTATTGAGAATATAATGAGAATTTACTGAGAATTTACAGGGAATTTACTGAGTAATTTACAAAGAATTTACTGGGAATTTACTAGTAATTTATTAAGAATTTACTAAGTAATTTAATAAAAATTTACAGAGAATTTACTGAGTAATTTAATGAGAATTTACTGGGAATTTAATGAGTAATTTACCGAGAATTTGCTGGGAATGTACTGAGTAATTTACTGGGAATTTACTAAGAATTTACTAAATAATTTACTGAGAATTTAGTATGAATTTACTGAGTAATTTACTGAGTATTTATTGAGAATTTACTCAGAATTTACTCAATAATTTACTGAGAATTTACTAGTAATTTGCTGAGAATTTACTGGCAATTTATTGAGTAATTTACTAGAAATTTACTAAGTAATTTACTGAAAATTTACTTGAAATTTAGTGGGAATTTGCTTTGTAATTTATTGAGAATTTACTAAAAATTTATTGAGTAATATAATGAGAATTTACTGGGAATTTATAAAGAATTTACTGGGAATTTATTGAGTAATATACTGAGAATTTACTGGGAATTTACCAAGTAATTTAATAGGAATTTACTGAGTAATTTAATGAGAATTTACTGGGAATTTAAACAGTAATTTAATGAGAAATTGCTGGGACTTTACTGAGTAATTTAAGGAGAATTTTCTTGGAATTTACTTAGTAATTTATTGAGAATTAACTAGGAGTTTACTGGGTAATTTACTGGGAATCTACTGAGTAATTTTCTGAGAATTTACTGAGGAATTTACTATGAATTTATTGCCTAATTTGCTGAGAATTTACTCGGAATTTACTCAATACTTTACTCAGAATTTACTGAGTAATTTAATGGAAATTTACTGAAAATTTACTGGGAATTTGCTGGGAATCTACTCAATAATTGATTGATAATTTACTTGGAATTTACTAAGTAATTTAATGAGAATTTACTAGGAATTTATTTCGTAATTTACTGAGAATTTACAGGGAATTAATTGGGAATTTTCTCAGTAATTTACTTGGAATTTAGTGGGAATTTACTGAGTAATTTACTGATAATTTACTAAAAATTGTCTCAGTAAAGTAGTTAGATTTTTTTGGGAATTTACTGAGTAATTTACTGGAAATTTAGTCGAAATTTACTGAGAATATACTTGGAATTTTTTCAGTAATTTTTTAAGAATTTACTGAGAATTTACTGAGAATTTAATGAGTAATTTACTGAGAATTTACTTATTAATTTATTGAGAATTTACTTGAAAATTACTGAGTAATTTAATGAGAATTTACTGGGAATTTACTAAGAATTTACTGAAAATTTACTAAGAATTTACTGCCTAATTTAGTGAGAATTTACTGGAAATTTACTCATTAATTTACTGATAATTTAATGAGAATTTATTGAGGTATTTACTGTGAATTTACTAAGTATTTTGCTGAGAATTTTCTGGGAATTTACTAAGTAATTTACTGAAAATTTACTGAGAATTTACTAAGTAATTTAATCAGAATTTACTGGGAATTTACTGAGAATTTACTCGAAATTTACTGATTAATTTTTTGAGAATTTACTGGGAATTTACACATAATTTAATTCAAATTTACTGGGAATTTTGTGAGTAATTTACTGAGAATTTATTGAGTAATTTACTTAGAATTTATTGTGAATTTACTGGGAATTTACTGAGAATTTACTCAGTAATTTACTGAGAATTTAATGAGAATTTATGGAGGATTTTACTGAAAATTTATTGGGAATTTACTAAGAATTTAATGTTAATTTATTGAGTAATTTACAGGAAATTTACTGAGAATTTACTGAGAATTTGCTGTATAATCTATTGGTTATTTACTGGTAATTTACTGAGAATTTACAGGGAATTTACTCAGTAATTTACTGAGAATTTACTGGTAATATACTGAGCAATTTATTGAGTAATTTACTGAGAATTTAATAGGAATTTAGTGGGAATTATTTTGTAATTTACTAAGAATTTACTGGGAATTTACTGTGTAATTTAATTAGAATTTACTGGGAATTACTAAGAATTTACTGAGAATTTATTGAGTAATTTAATGAGAATTTATTAAGAATTTGCTGAGAATTTACAGGGAATTTACTTAGTAATTTACGAAGGAATTTACTTGTAATTTACTGAGTAATTTACTGAGAATTTGCTGAGTAATTTACTGACAATTTACTAGAAATTTACATGAAATTTACTGGTAATTTACATGGAATTTACTGATAATTTACTGAGAATTTACTGAGAATTTATTGAGAATTTACTAGGAATTTACCAAGAATTTATTGGGAATTTACTGCGTAATTTACTTAGAATTTACTGGGAATTTACAGAGAATTTACTAAGAATTTACTCAATAATTTTATGAGAATTTACTAGGAATTTACTCAGAAATTTACTGGGAATTTACTGAGTAATTTAATGAGAATTTACTGGCAATTTATCGAGAATTTACTCGGAATTTTCTGAGAATTTACTGGGAATTTAATGAGTAATTTACTGGTAATTTACTGGGAATTTATTGAGTATTTAGTGGGAATTTATTTAGTAATTTATGGGGAATTTACTGAAAATTTACTTGGAATATACTAAGTATTTTAATGAGAATTTACTGGGTAATTTACTTAGAATTTGCTCAGTAATTTACTGAGAATTTACAGTGAATTTACTTAGAATTTACTACTCCTTAAATTCCCAATAAATTTTTCAAAAAATTCACAGTAAATTCCTAATAAATTACTCAGTAAATTTTCAAAAAATTCTCAATAAATTCCGAGTAAATTACTTAGTAAATTCACAGTAAGTTCCCAATAAATTACTCTGTCAATTCCCAGTAAATTCTTAGAAAATTTCCAGTAAATTACTTTGTAAATTCCCAGTAAATTACTCAGTAAATTTCCAATAAATTCACAGTAAATTCGCAGTAAATTACTTAGTAAATTCTCAATAAATTACTCAGTAAATTATCAATAAATTCCTAGTAAATTATTTAGTAAATTACTCAGCAAATTCCTAGTATACTTAGAAAATTTCTAGTAAACTTTAAGTAAATTACTCCGTAATTTCCCAATAAATTCTTACTAAATTACTAAGTAAATTCTAAGAAAATTCTCAGTAAATTACTCAAGAAATTATCCTTGAATTCCTAGTAAATTAGTCTCTAAATTCGCAGTAAATTCGCAGTAAGTTCAAGTAAATTACTGAGTAAATTCTAAGTAAATTCCCATTAAATTACTCAGTAAATTCTCATAAATTGCCTGTAAATTATTCAGTCAATTCCCAGTAAGTTACTTAGTAAATTCCTAGTAAATTCTCGGTAAATTTTCAATAAATTACTCAGTAAATTCTCAGAAAATTACGTAGTAAATTCCCGTTAAATTACCTAGTAAATTCCCAACAAATTCTCTTTAAATTCCCAGTAAATTACTTAGTAAATTCTGAGAAAAATTACTGTAAATTACTTAGTAAACTCTCAGTAACTTACTAGTAAACTCTCAGTAAATTACTCACTAAATTCCCAGTAAATTACTCACTAAATTCCCAATAAATTACTCAAAAAATTCCAAATAAATTATTCAGAAAATTCTCATTAAATTCTCAGTAAATTCCAAGTATTTTCCGAGTAAATTACTCAGTAAATTCTTAGTAAATTCTCACTAAATTCTCAGTAAAATACATCTGTAAATTCCAAGTAAATTACAGAGTAAATTTCCAAAAAATACCCAATAAAATCCTAGTAAATTTCTCAGTAAATTCCCAGTAAAATCCCAATAAATTACTTAGTAAATTTCCTGTAAGTTCCCAGTAAATTACTTAGTAAATTCACAGTAAAATTTTCAATAAATTACTCATTAAATTATAAATAAATTCTTAGAAAATTTCAAGAAAATTACTTAGTAAATTGCAGTAAACTCCTAGTAAATTACTTAGTAAATCCCAGTAAACTCCTAATAAATTACTTAGCAATTTCATAGTAAATTACTCAGTAAATTCCTACTAAATTACTCTATAAATTCTCAGTAAATTCGCACTAAATTACTCAGTAAATTACTACTAAATTACCAGTAAATTCCTAGTAAATTTCAAATAAATTACTCTATAAATTCTCAGTAAATTCTCAATAAATTCTATGTAAATTCTCAGTAAATTACTAAGTAAATTCCTAGTAAATTCTCAGTAAATTTCCTATAAATTACTCAGTAAATTACCAGTAAACTCTCTGTAAATTACTTAGTAAATTCCGAGTATATTACTCAGAAAGTTACCAGTGAATTCTCAGTAAATTCTCAGTAAATTACTCAGTTAATTCCCAGTAAAATACTCAGTAAATTTTTAGTAAATTATGAGAAAATTCCCAGTAAATTTCTAGTAAAATACATCTGTAAATTACCAATAAATTTCAAGTTAATTATAGAGTAAATTCCCAGAAAATTAACCATTATTTTCCCAGTAAATTACTCAGTAAATTCCTAGAAAATTATCCGTAAAGTCCTAATAAATTACTCAATAAATTCCCTGTAAATTTCCAGTAAATTACTCAGTGAATTCCCAATAAATTCTCAGTAAATTTTCAGTAAATTCTCAGAAAATTACTTAGTAAATTCTGAGTAAATTACTCAATAAATTCCCAATAATTAATCAATAAATTCCCATAAAATTTCCAGTAAATTAGTTAGTAAATTCCCAGCAAATTCCAACTAAATTACTTAGTAAATTCGCAGTAAATTACCTGTAAATTCTAAGTAAATTCTCAGTAAGTTCACAGTAAATTTCCAATAAATTGCACAGTAAATTCACAGTAAATTACTAAGTAAATTCTCAATAATTACACATTAAATTCCCAGTAAATTACTCAGTACATTCCCAGGGAATTCTCAGTAAATTACTCAGTAAATTCCAAGTAAATTACTCAGTAAATTCCTAATAAATTACTTAGTAAATTCGTAGTAAATAACTCAAAAAATTTCTGATAAACTCCCAACAAATTACTCAGTAATTTCCCTGTAAATTAGAAAGAAATTACTCATTAAATTCCCTATAAATTTTTAATAAATTGATTAGTAAGTTCTCAGTAAATTCGCAGTAAATTACTCAGCAAATTCCTAGTAAATTCTTAGTAAATTACTCAGTAAATTTCGAGTAAATTACTCAGTAAATACCTAGTAAATTCAAAGTAAATTACTCAATAAATTCTCAATAAATTTTCAGTAAATTCTCAGTAACTTACTTAATAAATTCCCAGTAAATTCTTAGTAAATTCCTAGTAAATTCTCAGTGAATTCCAAGTAAATTTCTAGTAAATTATTCAGTAAATTCCAAGTAAATTACCCAGTAAATTGCCAGTAAATTGTCAACAAATTCTCGATAAATTCCAAGGAAATTTCTCTATAAACTCCCATTAAATTATTAGTAAATTCCCAGTAAATTACTCAGTAAATTCCCATAAAATTACTTAGTTAATTTTCAGTTAGTTCCTAGTAAATTCCGAATAACTTACACAGTAAATTCCCAATAAATTCTTAATAAATTCTTAGTAAATTACTTTGAAATTTCCTGTAAATTCCCAGCAAATTGCTCAGTAAATTCATAGTAAATTCTGACTAAATTACTCAGTAAATTATCAGTAAAGTCCAAGTAAAATACTAAGTAAATTCCAAGTAAATCGCAGAAAATTACTTAATATATTCCCAGTAAAGTCCTAGTAAATTACTCAGTAAATTCCCTCTAAATTACTCTGTAAATTATTAGTAAATTGCCAGTAAATTACTCAATAAATTCCCAATAAAGTCCTAGTAAATTACTCACAAAATTCCCGGTAATTTCCCAATAAATTACATAGTAAATTTCCAGTAAATTACTCAGTAAATTATTACTCAGTAAATTCCTAGAAAATTCCTCGGTAAATTCCCAATAAATTGCTCAATAAATTCCCAGTAAATTACTCAGAAAATTTTCAGCAAAGTACCTGAAAATTACTCAGTAAACTATCAGTAAATTCCTACTAAATTATTCAGTAAATTCCCAGAAAATTCCCAGTAAATTCTCAGAAAATTCCTAGTAAATTACTCATTAAATTCTCAATAAATTCTCAGTAAAGTCCGACTAAATTACTCAGTAAATTCACAGTATATTCTCAGTAAATTCCCAGTTAATTACTCAGTAAATTCTCCGTAAATTCCAAGTAATTTACTCAGTAAATTCTCAGTAAAGTCCTAGTAAATTACTCAGTAAATTCCTAATAAATTCCAAGTAAATTACTTAGTAAATTCACAGTAAATTCTCAGTAAATTACTCAGTTAATTCCAAGTAAACTCTCAGTAAATTCCCAGTAAATTACTCAATATATTCCAAGTAAATTACTTAGTAAATTCCTAGTAAATTAGTCAATAAATTACCAGTAAATTCTTAGTAAATTCCTAGAAAATCCCCAATAAATTACTCTATAAATTCCTACTAAATTCTCAGTAAATTCTCATTAAAGTCTTAGTAACTTTCTCTGTAAATTTCCAATAAATTCTCGGTAAATACCAAGTAAATTACTTAGTAAATTCAAAGTAAATTCTCAGTAAATTATTCAGTAAATTTCTAGTAAATTACTCAGTAAATTCCCAGTAAATTCACAGTAAATTACTTTGTAAATTCCTAGTAAATTACTTTGTAAATTCTTAGTAAATTACTCAGTAAATTCCAAATAATTACTTAGTAAATTCCCAATAAATTACTCAGTAAATTCTCATTTAATTACTCAGTAAATTTCAAGTAAATTCCCAATAAATTACTCAGTAAATTATCTGTAAATTGTCAGTAAATTTCCAGTAAATTCTCAGTAAAGTCTTGGTAAATTACTCAGTAAATTCCCTGTAAATTCCTAGTAAATTACTCAGTAAATTTCCTGTAAATTACTCAGTAAATTCTAAGTAAATTACTGAGTAAATTCTTAGTAAATTCCCGATAAATTACTCAGTAAATTCTTTGTAAATTCTCAATAAATTATTCAAAAATTCCGAGTAAATTCCTAGTAAATTATTTAGTAAATTACTCAGTAAATTCCAAGTAAATTTCTAGTAAATTACTCTGTAAATTTCCGGTAAATAACTTAGTAAATTCCCACTAAATTCTCAATAAATTACTCAGTAAATTCTCAGTAAATTCCCTGTAAATTACTCAGTAAATTCCCAGTAAATTACTCAATAAATTCTTAGTAAATTCCCAATAAATTACTATAAAATTCCTAGTAAATTCCTAGTAGATTACTCAGCAAATTACTCAGTAAATTCATAGTAAATTACTCAGTAAATTCCCAATAAGTTACTCAGTAAATTTCTAGTAAAGTCCCAGTAAATTACTCAGTAATTTCCCAGTAAATTCGCAATAAATTCTTAGTAAATTTCTCTGTAAATTCCGATTAAATTCCTTAGTAAATTCCCAATAAATTATTAGTAAATACCCAGTAAATTACCAGTAAATTACTGTAACGCCCCAACTTCCAGGCCGTTAAATACGTACAGTAATACAACACAGGTAGGATAGATAACCAAAACATCTTAATATACATATATAACCAGAGTTAATATCACAAATAATTCGTTTATGTTCCGTTACAGGATTACCAAAACATTGCCAAACCAATAGTCAAAAGGAAAAAAAACTGCTAGTCTAAGTCTTCATATGAACCACAGCTCCAACACTTTATCTTATTTGCCTTCGAAATAACCTTCACCATTGTAAATTGCTTCATCACTTGGCATGACATGCTATGAGCTTGGAATGCCCAGTCAAAACACACACACCCCCATTTCTTCTATCAACCAACCAACCAACCATACACAGAACAAATTGGGTAACATAGCAAACAATATTATAACAAGGTTCATGAATTAGTAGTTAGACTAGATATCTAGAATCCTCCAAATAGATCCTTCTACCCAATCACAAGGATTGAACACCGGACTATTCAGAACTCCCCCTTTTGCTACTTTGCAGACCTTACCACCTATGCCCACCTCATGGTTATTTACTGGTCAGTGACATTGATGGACCTCAAAAGGGACAGCCAAACAAGTGCTTAAGCCCTGCATATACCATACCAAATCGTGCCTAGGGCTCGCTTACACCCTGCACATACCATACCAAAGGACTCACTTGCACCCTGAAACCACCGCATAGAGTATGAATACATCCGTGTCAACCTAGGGGCTCGCTTAGACCGCTTGCGCAAGAATTTACACATTTGGTTTTAATCCCATCATAATTCATCCCATGGGCATGTATATTACATACATCATTCTGAAACAAAGGGGTGAACGTCACCCAGTACCAACCTCTTTCCATTTCCCATTTATTAGATCTTTTGCTAAGCAAGTTAGTCACATTCGGTAATTTGGTAACATAAAAGAGCATGAGACAAACATAAGAGAGGAAATATGTAACGCCCCAACTTCCGGGCCATTAAATACAACACAAGTAGGATAGATAACCAAAACATCTTAATATACACATATAACCAAAGTTAATATCACAGGTAATTCATTTATGTTCCATTACAGGATTACGAAAATATTGCCAAACCAAAAGTCAAAAGGAAAAAAAACTACTAGTCTAAGTCTTCGTATGAACCACAGCTCCAACACTTCATCTTATTTGCCTTTGAAATAACCTTCACCATTGTAAACTGCTTCATCACCTGACATGACACACCATGAGCTTGAAATGCCCAGTAAAAACACACACACCCCCATTTCTTCTATCAACCAATCAACCATACACAGAACAAATTGGGTAACATAACATACAATATTACAACAAGGTTCTATGAATTAGTAGTTAGATTAGACATCTAGAATCCCCCAAAGAGATCCTTCAACCCAACTGCAAGAATTGAACACCGGACTATTCAGAACTCCCCCTTTTGCTGCTTTGCAGACCTTACCACCTATACCCATCTCCCGGTTATTTACCGGTCAATGACATTGATGGACCTCAAAAGGGACAGCCAAACAAGTGGGCTCGCTTACACCCAAATCATGCCTAGGGCTCGCTTACACCCTGCACATACCATACCAAAGGCTCGCTTACATCCTGAAACCACCGCATAGAGTCTAAATACATCCGTGTCAACCTAGCGGCTTGCTTAGACCGCTTGCGCAAGACATAACTCATTTGGTTTTACTCCCGTCATAATTCATGTCATTCATATGTATAAATTATTCCACAACACTAATGTGAACGTCACCCATTGCCAACCCCTTATCATTTTCTGTTTATTAGATCTTTTGCCAAGCAAATTAGTCACATTCGGTAATTCGGTAATATAAGAGCATGAGACAAACATAAGAGAGGAAATATAGCCCATGATTTTAAGCAAACTCCCCGTAATTTCCTAGTAAATTCTGATTAAATTACTCAGTAAATTCCCAATAAATTCTCAGTAAATTTCTCAATAAATTCTTAGTAAATTCCCAGTAAATTACTCATAAAATTTTAAGCAAACTCCTAGTATTTTCCCAACAAATTCTTAGTAAATTAATTAGTAAATTCCTAGTAAATTCCTCAGCAAATTATACTAAATTTTTAGTAAATTCCCATTAAATTCTCAGTAAATTACATAGTAAATTTCCAATAATTTTTTGGAAATTTCCAGTAAATCCCAGTAAATTACTCAGTACAATCCCAGTAAATTACTAAATAAATTTTCGGTAAATTCTCAGTAAATTAGTTAGTAAATTCGCTGTAAATTCTAAACAAATTATCAATATAGTCCTAGTAAATTACTCAGTAAATTCCCATTAAATTCTTGGTAAATTCCTAGTAAATTACTCAGAAAATTACCAGTAAATTACTTAGTAAATTCTCAGTGAATTCTCAATAAATTTTCAGTAAATTCTAGTAAATTACTCAGTAAATTTACAATAAATTACTAAGTAAATACCCAGAAAATTACATAGTAAATTACTCGGTAAATTCGTATTAAATTCTCAGTAAATTACTTACTAAATTCTCAGTAAATTCTCAGTAAATTGCCAGCAAATTCTCAGTAAATTACTTAGTAAATTCTCAATAAATTACCAGTAAATTACTTAGTAAATTCACAATAAATTACTCTGTAAATTCCCTGTAAATTACTCAGTAAATTTTTAGTAAATTACTTAGTAAATTCCTAGTAAATTAATTAGTAAATTCTCAATAAATTATAAGTAAAGTGCCAGTAAATTACTCAGTAAATTTCACCGTCAATTCTCAGTAAATTCCACAACAAATTCCCAGTAAATTACTCAGTAAATTCCTAGTAAATTCTCAAAAAATTACTCTGTCAATTCCCAGTAAATTCGCAACAAATTCTCATTAAATTCTCATTAAATTAGTCAGTAAATTCCCAGTAAATTATTTAGTAAATTCTTATTAAATTCAAGTAAATTACTCAATAAATTTTCAGTAAATTACTCAATAAATTCCATGAAAATTACTCTGCAAATTTCCCGTAAATTCCAAGTAAAATACTCAGTAAATTCCCAGCAAATCCCCAGAAAATTACTCAGTAAATTCTCAGTAAATTCCCAGTAAATTATATAGTAAATTCCTAGTAAATCCCCAGTTAATTACTCAGTAAATTCTTAGTAAATTACTCAGTAAATTCCCGGTAAATTCCCAATAAATTACTCAATAAATTCCCAGTAAATTCCCACTAAATTACTCATTAAATTCCCACTAAATTCTCAACAAATTACTCAGCAATTCCCAGAAAATTACTTTGTAAATTCCCAGTAAATTACTGAGTAAATTCTCAGTAAATTCTCAGTAAATTCCTGGTAAATTAGTCAGTAAATTTCTAGTAAATTGTCATTAAATTACCAGTAAATTCATAGTAAAATTACTCAGTAAATTCCTAGTAAATTCTTAGTAAGTTTCTTGTAAATTGCACAGTAAATTCCCAAAAAATTCACAGTAAATTACTCAGTAAATTCCCAATAAATTACTTAGTAAATTTTCTGTAAATTCTCAGTAAATTACTCAGTAAATTCCCAGTAAATTGTTTAGTAAATTCTCAATTAATTACTTAGTAAATACCAAGTAAATCCCCGGTACATTACCAATAAATTCATAGTAAATTACATAGTAAATTCCCTGTAAATTCCAAGTAAATTATTGTGTAAATTCTCTGTAAATACTCAATAAATTCCCACTAAATTACTCAACAAATATTTAGTAAATTCTTAGTAAATTACTAGGTAAATTCTCCACAAATTCACAGTAAATTCCTTGTAAATTACTCAGTAAATTTTCAATAAATTGTCAGAAAATCCAAAGTAAATTACTCAGAAAATTGCAAGTAAATTCCTAGTAAATTACTCAGTAAATTATCCAGTAAATTACTCAAAAAATTTCCTGTAAATTCCTCAGTAAATTCTCAATAAATTCGCAGCAAATTACTCTGTAAATTACACAGTAAATTTCCAGCAAATTACTAGTAAATTAGTTAGAAAATTCCCTGTAAACTACTCACTAAATTCTCAGTAAATGACTCAGTAAATTCCTAATAAATTACTCTGTAAATTCGCAGTAAGATCTCTGTAAATTACTAAGAAAATTCACAGTAAATTATTCAGTAAATTACTCAGTAAATTCTAGTAAATTACTCAGTAAATTCTCATTAAATTACTCAGTAATTTCCCAGTAAATTCTAGTAATTTACTCAATAAATTTTCTGTTAATTACTCAGTAAATTTCCATTAAATTACACAATAAATTCTCAATAAATTCCCATTAAATTACACAGCAAATTCACAATAAATTCTCACCAAATTACTTAGTAAATTCCCAGTAAATTACTCAGTAAATTCCCAGTAACTTCTCAGTAAATTACTATGTAAATTCACAGTAAATTCTCGTTAAATTTTCAGTAAATTAATCAGTAAATTACTCTGAAAATTCCTAGAAAATTACGCCATAAATTCCTAGTAAATTACCAAGTAAATTCCTAGTAAATTCACAGTAAATTACTTAGTAGATTCCCAGTAAATTCCCTGTAAATTTCTAAAAAAATTTTAGTAAATTACTCGGTAAATTCCTAGTAAATTACTCAGGAAATTTTCAGTAAATTCTAAGTATAGTCCCAGTTAGTTACTCAGTAAATTCACAGAAAATTCTCAATCAATTGCCAGTAAATTACTTAGTAAATTCCAAGTAAATTACTTAGTAAATTCCCAGGAAATCCCTAGTAAATTACTCAAAAAATTCCCAGTAAATTTCAAGAAATTACTCTGTAAATTCTCAGTAAATTCTCAACAAATTCCTAGTAAATTAGTTAGTAAATTCCCAGTAAATCTCTACTAAATTACTCAGTAAATTCCCAATAAACACCCAGTAAATTCCCAGTAAAATACATCTGTAAATTCTCAGTAAATTACTTAGTAAATTCTCAGTAAAGAACTCTGTAAATTCCAATTAAATTCCCAAAAAACTCCTAAATAAATTTGGAGTAAATTACTCAGTAAATTCCTTGTAAATTGCTCAGTAAATTCACTATAAATTCTCAGTAAATTAATCAGTAAATTAGCCGTAAATTCTAGTAAATTACTCAATAAAATTTTAGTAAATTACTAGCAAATTATTCAGTAAATTCTCGAAAAATTGCCAGTAAATTACTTAGTAAATTCTTAGTAAATTACTCAGTAATTCCCAAGAAATTCTTACTAAATTTCGGGTAAATTCTCTTTAAATTCTCAGTAAAGTCCTAGTAAATTACTCAGAAAATTTTCAGTAAATTAATCAGTAAATTCTCTGTAAATACTCAGTAAATTACTTAATAAATTCTCAGAAAATTCCTAATAAATTACTCAGTAAATTCCCATTAAATTCTGAGTAAATTACTCATCAAATTCTCTGTAAATTCTTAGTAAATTCCAAGTAAATTAATCAGTAAATTCCCAGTAATTCCTTTGTAAATTCTCAGAAAATTACTCAGAAAATTCCTAATAAATTCTCAGTAAATTACCCAGTAAATTGTCAGTAAATTACTTAGTAAATTACCAGGAAATTACTCGGTAAATTTCCAGAAAATTTTCAATAAATTTTGAGTAAATTCTTAGTAAATTACCCTATAAATTCTCAGTAAATTACTCAGAAAATTCTCAGTAAATTACTCAGCAAATTCCCAATAAATTACCTAACAAATTTCTAGTAAACTCGCAATAAATTACTTAGAAATTTCTCGGTAAATTCTAAGTAAATTCCTAGAACATTCTCAATAAATTACTCAGTAAATTCCAAGAAAAAATTTCTCAGTAAATTACTCCGTAAATTACTCGATAAATTTCCAGTAAATTCCTAATTAATTACTATGTAAATTCTCAGTAAATTACTCAGTAAATTCCTAGCAAATTACTCAGTAAATTCGCATTCTCTGTAAATTCTCAATAAATTACTCAGTAAATTCTCAGTAATTTACTCAGTAAATTTCAATTAAATTCTCAGTAAACTACTACGTAATTTTCCATTAAATTCCCATAAAATTCCTCAGTAAATTCCAACTAATTTACTTAGTAAATTCTCAGTAAATTCCTTGTAAATTACTCAGTAAATTCACCATAAATTCTCAGTAATTTCTCAGTAAATTTCCTGTAAATTCTAGTAAATTACTTAGCAAATTTTCAGTAAATTATTCAGTACATTCCAAGCAAATTACTCTATAAATTCCCAGTAAATTCTCAGTAAATTCACAGCAAATTACTCAGCAAAGTCCCAGTAAATTCTCTTTAAATTCTCAATAAAGTCCCAGTAAATTAATCAGTAAATTCACAGTAAATACTCAGTAAATTCTCAGAAAATTCTCAGTAAATTCCCAATAAATTAATCAGTAAAATCATAGTTAATTCTCTGTAAATACTCAGTAAATTCCAAGTAAATTCTCAGTAAATTCCGAGTAAATTACTCATTAAATTCCCAGTAAATTACTCAGTAAATTCTTAGCAAATTCCAAGTAAATTACTAAGTAAATTCCCAGAAAATTCTCAGTAAATTACCCAATAAATTACTCAGTAAATTCTCTATAAATTACTCAGTAAATTACTCGATGAATTCCCAGTAAATTTTCAGTATATTACTCAGTAAATTCTAAGTAAATTCCCAGAAAATTACTCAGTAAATTCCTTATAAATTACTCAGTAAATTTCAAGAAAAGTCTCAGTAAATTAGTCAGTAATTTCGCAGTAAATTTTTAGTAAAATCACTATAAATTCTCAGTAAATTCCTAGTAAATTACTCAGTAAATTTTCAGTAAATTCCTAATAAATTACTTTATAAATTTTCAGTAAATTACTCAGTAAATTCGTAGTAAATCCCCTATAAATTCCTAATAAATTACTTAGTAAATTTCTACTAAATTACTCAGTAAATTCCTGGTAATTTCCCGGTAAATTACTCTGTAAATTACTCAATAAATTCCCTGTAAATTCCCTGTAAATTACGTAATAAATTACTTAGAAAATTCCCACTCCTAGTAAATTATTCCGTAATTTTCCCGTAAATTCTTAGTAAATTCCCAGTAAATTCTCAGTAAATTACTCAGTAAATTCCCAATAAACTCCTAGTAAAATACATGTATAAATTCCCAATAACTTACTTAGTAAATTCTCACTAAATTTTCGGTAAATTTCCAGTAAATTCTCAGAAAATTAATCAGTAAATTGCGAGTAAATCCTCAGTAAATTACCAGTAAATTACTCTGCAAATTTTTAATAAATTTCCAGTCAATTACTCAGTAAATTACATGTAAATTACTCATTAAATTCCCAGTAAATTCCCTATAAATTACTTAGAAAATTCACAGCAAATTCTCAGTAAATTCGTAGAAAATTGCCCAGTAAATTCCTAGGAAATTACTCAATAAATTCCCAGTAAATTCCCTGTAAATTTCTCAGTAAATTCACAGTAAATTACTTTGCAAATTTCCAGTAAATTACTCAGTAAATTCCCAATAAATTCTTAGCAAATTCTCCCAGTAAATAACTCAGTAAATTCCTAGTAAATTACTCAATAAATTATGTAGTAAAATACTAGAAAATTACTCAGTAAACTCTCAGCAAAATCCTCCGTAAATTATTCAATAATTTCCTAGTAAATTTCCTCTAAATTCTTAATAAATTACCAATAAATTCCCAGTAAATAACTAAGTAAATTCCCAATAAATTACTCAGTAAATTTCAAGTAAATTTCCAGTAAATTCCGAGTAAATTTCTAATAAATTCTCAGAAAATTATGCAGTAAATTACTTAATAAATTCCCAATAAATTCTAAGTAAATTACCAGTAAATAACTACAAAATTCACAGTAAATTCCTAGTAAATTACTCAGCAAATTACTTAGTAAATTTCTAGTAAATTATTAAGTATATTCCCAGTAAATTCCAAGAAATTACTCAGAAAATTTCCAATTAATCCCTAGAAAATTACTCAATAAATGACAAGTAAATTTCCTGAAAATTATTCTGTAAATTCCCGGTAAATTCTCAGCATATTCCCAATAAATTCTAATTAATTACTCAGTAAATTTCCAATAAATTACTGAGCAAATTCCCAACAAATTCCCAGTAAATTTCTAGTAAATAACTCAGTAAATTCCCCATAAATCCTCAGTAAATTCCTCTTTAAATTTCCAGTAAATTCCTTAGTAAATTTTGAGTACATTCTCAGTAAATTACTCAGTAAATTCCTAATAAATTCTCATTAAATTACTCAATAAATTCTAAGTAAAATACCCAGCAAATTTCCTGTAAATTTCCTGTAATTATTCAATAAATTTCCAGTAAATTTTGAGTAAGTTACTGAGTAAATTCCTAGTAAATTACTCAGTAAATTCCTAATAAATTACCAGTAAATTACTTAGAAATTTCCTAGTAAATTCTTATTGAATTCCCAGTAAATTTCAAGTAAATTACTCAGTAAATTCCTAATAAATTACTTAGTAAATTACCAGTAAATTACTCAATAAATTGCCAGTAAATTCCCAGTAAATTACTCACTAAATTTCCTGTGAATTACTTAGTAAATTCCTAGTAAATTCTCACTAAATTTCAAGTAAATTCCCATTAAATTACTCAGTTATTCCCAGTAAATTACTCAGTAAATTCCTAGTAAATCCCCAATAAATTACCCAGTGAATTCCAAGTAAATTACTCTGTAAATTCCTAGTAAATTACTCAGTAAATTCCCAATAAATTCTCAGTAAATTACTAAATAAATTCCTAGCAAATTTCAAGTAAATTGTCAGTAAAGTCCCAGCAAATTACTAGTAAATTCTCAGTAAATTATCAGTAAATTACTCAGTGAATTCCCAGTAAATTCTCAGTAAATTACTCACTAAATTCACAGTAAATTACTCAGTAAATTCCGAGTAAATTCCAGTAAATTGCTCAGCAAATTCCTAGTAAATTACTCAGTAAATTCTCAGTAAAGTCCCAGTAAATTCCTCAGTAAATTTCCAATAAAATATTCCGTAAATTCCTAGAAAATTATAAGCAAATTACTCAGTAAATTCTTAGTACATTCTCAATAAATTACTCAATAAATTGTTAGTAAATTACTTAGTAAATTCTTAGTTAATTCTCAACAAGTACTCAGTAAATTCTCAATAAATGGCCAATATATTACTCAGTATATTTCCAATAAATTCTCATTAAATTACTTAGTTAATTGTCTGTAAATTCCTAGTAAATTACTTCGTAATTTCCAAGTAAACTCTTAGTAAATTACTTAGTAAATTCACATTAAATTCTCAGTAAATTGCCCGTAAATTACTCAGCAAATTCCCAGGTAAATTCCCACTAAATTCCAAGTAAATTAACTTAGTAAATTCGCTGTAAATTCTCATTAAATTCGCTGTAAAATCCAAGTAAATTACTCAGTAAATTCCTAGTGAATTACTCAGTAAATTACCTAGTAAATTACACCATAAATTCCCTGTAAATTCCTAGTAATTACTTAGGGAATTCTGGGTAAATTACTTAGTAAATTACCAGCATAGTACTCATTAAATTCCCAGTAAATTACTCAGCAAATTCCCAATAAATTCTCACTAAATTACTCTGTAAATTCCTAGAAAATTCCTGGTAAATTACTCAGTGAATTTCCAGTAAATTACTCAGTAAATTCCCACTAAATTCCCAGTAAAGTCTGAGTAAATTATACATTAAATTCCCAGTAAAGTCTCAGAAATTACTCAGTAAATTCCCAGCAAATTACTAAAAAAATTCTCAATAAATTCTCAAAAAATTACTCAGTAAAGTCCCAGCAAATTACTCATTAAATTCCCAATAAATTCCCAGAAAATTCTCAGTAAATTACACAAAAATTTCTTGTAAATTCCTAGTAAATTACTTAGAAAATTCTCCGTAAATTCTCAGTAAATTATTAATTAAGTTCCCTGTTCATTACTCAGTAAATTCCCCGTAAATTCTCAGCAAATTACTCAATAAATTCTCAATAAAATCTCAATAAATTTTCAGCAAATTACAAAGTAAATTCTCAAAAAATTACTCAGAAAATTTCCAGTAAATTACTTAGTAAATTCTCAGTAAATTACTTTGTAAACTCCCAATAAATTAATCAGTATATTGTCTGTAAATTCTAAGTAAATTCCCAATAAATTCTCAATAAATACTCAGTAAATTCCCAGCAAATTACTCAGTAAATTCCCGGTAAATTCAAACTAAATTCTCAGTAAATTAACAGTTAATTCTCCGTAAATTCTGAGTAAATTCCCTGTAAATTACTCAGTAAATTCCAAGTAAATTACTCCAAAAAAATTCAGTAAATTCACAGTCAATTCCAAGTAAATTACTCAGTAAATTCCCAATAAATTACTCAGTAAATTCCCAGTAAACTCTTAGTAAATTATTCTGTAAATTATTCAGTAAATTTTTAGTAAATTACTTAGTAAATTCCCAGTAAATTACTCTGTAAATTCCCAATAAATTCCCAGCAAATTACTCAGTAAATTCCAAATAAATTCCTAGTAAATTGCTCAGTAAATTCCCTGTAAATTTCTTAGTAAATTCCAAGTAAATTTTCAGTAAATTTAATAAATTACTCAGTAAATTCCAAGAAAATTCTCAATATATTGCTCAGTAAATTCTCCATAAATTACTCAGTAAATTCGCAATAAATTACTCACTAAGTTCCTAGTAAATTCCCAGCAAATTACTCAGTAAATTCTTAGTCAATTACTCAGTAAATTCCCAGTAAATTCTCTGTAAATTTCCAGTAAATTACTCACTAAATTACTCAGTAAATTCCCAGCAAATTACTCAGAAAATTACTTGTAAATTCTTTCTAAATTACTCAGTATATTCCCAGGAAATTCTCAATAAATTACTCATTAAATTCCAAGCAAATTATTCAGTAAATTCTCAGCAAATTACTAAGTAAATTCTCAGCAAATTATTCTGTAAATTGCAAGTAAAAATTACTTAGTAAATTTTAATTGAATTACTCAGTAAATTCAAAATAAATTACTTAATATATTGCTAGTAAATTCCCAGTAAATTCTCAGTAAATTACTCAGTAAATTCATTGTAAATTTCACAGTAAATTCTCAATAAATACCCTGTAAATTCTCAATAAATACACTATAAATTCCCAATAAACTGCTCAGAAAATTCCCAGTTAATTACTCAGTAAATTCCCAATAAATTACCAGTAAATAGCTTAGTAAATTTCCAGTCAATTCACCGTAAATTATTCAGTAAATTCTCAGTCAATTCCTAGTAAATTACTTATCCAATTTCCAGTAAATTCCCAATAAATTACTCAGTAAATTGCCAGTAAATTCCAAGTAAATTCTCAGTAAATTCCTGGTAAATTACACAGTAAATTCTCAGTAAATTAATCTGTAAATTCTGAGTAAATTACTTAGAAAATTACCAGTAAATTCCCAGTAAATTAATTAATAAAATCTCCGTAAATTCCCAGTAAATTAATCAATAAATTTCTCTGTAACTTAACAGTAAATTCCCGATAAATTACTAGGTAAATTCTCAGTAAATTTTAATAAATTCCTAGTAAATTCCTAATAAATTCTCAATAAATTCCAGTAAACTACTCAATAAAGTCCCAATAAATTACTCAGTGAATTCCCAGTAAATTCTCTGTAAGTTTTCAGTAAATTACTTAGAAAATTTTGAGTAAATTCCTAGTAAATTCTCAGTAAATTCCAAGGAAATTCCAAGTAAATTACTCTGTAAATTTCCTTTAAATTCTCCGTAAATTAGTCAGTAAATTCCCAGTAAATTCTTAGTAAATAACTAAGTAAATTCTAAGTAAATTACTTGGTAAATTTTTAGCAAATTACTCTATAAATTCCAAGTAAATTCACAGTAAATTCTCACCAAATTACTCAATAAATTCCTAGTAAATCACTCACTAAATTCCCAGTAAATTTTAAGTAAATTCTCAATAAATTCCAAGTAATTTGCATAGTAAATTCCCAATAAGTTCTTAGTAAATTACTCAGTAAATTCTCAGTAAATTTCAAATAAATTACTTAGTAAATTTCCAGTAAATTACCCAGTAAATTACTATGTAAATTCTCAGTAAATTACTTAATAAATTCCCAGTAAATTCTCAGAAAATTCTCAGCAAATTATTAAGTAAATTCTCATTAAATTACTTAGTAAATTCCCAACAAATTACTCCGTAAATTCACATTAAATTCTTAGAAAATTATTAGTAAATTCACAGTAAATTACTTATTAAATTCTCAGTAAATTCCCAGTAAATTACTCAGTAAATTCCCAGTAAATTACTCAGTAAATTTCAAGTAAATTACGAAGTAAATTCTCTATAAATTACTAAATAAATTACTTTGTAAATTCTCAGTAAATTACTAATTACGTTCTGAGTAAATTACTTAGTAAATTTCCAGTAAATTTTTAGTAAATTCCAAGTAAATTACTTAGAAAATTCCCAGTAAATTCTCAGTAAATTCCAAGTAAATTACTCAGTAGATTCCTTGTAAATTCTTAGTAAATTACTCAGTAAATTACCAATCAATTACTTAGTAAATTGCCAGTAAATTCTGACTAAATTCCAAGTAAATTACTCAGGAAATTCCTAACAAATTCTCAGGAAATTTTCATTAAATTCCCAGTAAATTTCCAATAAATTCTCAGAAAATTCTTTGTAAATTACTAAGTAAATTTATAGTAAATTACTTAGTAAATTCTCAGTAAATTTGTGACACCCCTGTTCCGTAGTATGTTAATTAGTCCTTAACATGATGTGATTATGTATTTTGATATGATTTTGTGTTCCACTATGTGAAAATATGTGGTTTGAAATTTTATCTGTTCATCGTAGGAATATCTGTTTGAGTAGTCTGTTTTGGAAATTTAATTGAGGGCCTTATCGGCCACGGAACCCGAAATTGATTACGCCATTGTGGTTGGCATAATTTTTAGGGCCTACGGTGAAATTTAATTGAAATTTGATTCTGGTCAATTTAAACTGATTAAATTGAGAAATTAAGTACCCCATTATTTTATATTAAAATATTTGTTAGTGGGGCTTGTTGTATATTTGTATTGCACTCTCCTTTAGCTCTCTTAAAACTCAAAATCTGAGTTAGACAATTGAGAGTGAGAGAGAGGCCGGCCATGGAGAGAAAAAGGGAGAGATTTGTGTAATTTGGGCTCAAGACTTGGGAATTTGAAGATCTAGCTCAAGATTTGGCTAGGGCTTGAGTGTTGAAGCTCTTAGGTAAGTGATTTCATGAAATCTTACTTGTAATTTGTAAGTTCAAGGGTTGTTTGTGATCAAGAACATGTAATGAGTTGATTTTTATTGAGATTGAAGTCTTAGAACTCATGCATGTAAGAAATTACTTTGAATTTGCATGTTTGAGCTTGAAACACATGATTCATGTGGAGTTTTGGGTAAAGCTCATATTGTAGTCACCATTTGTACCATCTAAGTTGAGAATGATGAGCATCTCCCACATGCATGTACGAATCATGGGAGTATAAGTCTTGAATGTTGAATTTGAGCATGTTGATGATGGGTTTGAGACAATTTGGGACATGCATGTAGATAATTCATGTAATTGAGCTTCCTAATGTTGTAATCTGCATTAGTAGCATGTTAGCATGTGTAAATGTGTAATTTGAACCATTGCATGCAAGAAATGTAGATGGAAAACTGATTTGGAGCTCAAGAACACGATCTGGGAAACCCAGATTTTTGAGGTCCGCTCGAGCGGGGTAATGGCCGCTCGAGCGGGAAAATCGTGCTCCCAGCATTTTTGCAGAGTTGGATGCCCGCTCGAGCGGGACATTTCACGCTCGAGCGTGGATTTTTGTAGACGGACCTTCAGCTCGAGCGCATCTTTTGTGCAACCAGTACCTTGCAGGCCTTAAGGGTCCGCTCGAGCGGAGAATCTTACGCTCGAGCGGGGACCCTGTTTCCTGGAATTTTGTTCATGCATTTTGTGATTCGTTTTCCGTTCTCTTTCACTTGTAAGCACTCCTAGGCATGTGTTAAGCATTGTAAATGAGTTAATGAGATAAGAACAAAGCCTAAAGAGGAATATGTGAATTAAAGAACGGATTGAACTGTTAGTGACCCTTTTGTATTCATGAAATGTGTAGGGTCAAGCTCCAGGGCGCATCCACAAGCCGATCACTGTGAGTAACATCAATATTTGAAAACTTGTCAATGTCCAATTGTTATTCCCCTATAAATATTATGAGTTGTTAATTGGGATTGTGGACAAAAGTTTGACATGAATGAATGGGCCAAAGGCCGTTTGACATGAATGAATGGGCCAAAGGCCGTTTGACATGAATGAATGGGCCAAAGGCCGTTTGACATGAATGAATGGGCCAAAGGCCGTTTGACATGAATGAATGGGCCAAAGGCCGTTTGACATGAATGAATGGGCCAAAGGCCGTTTGACATGAATGAATGGGCCAAAGGCCGTTTGACATGAATGAATGGGCCAAAGGCCGTTTGACATGAACGAATGGGCCGAAGGCCGTTTTGCCATGAATGGAAACCCGGATGGGCCAAAGGCCAGAATGTTTGGAACTACAGTTACTTGACTTGCATTTCGTATAGTTATATATATATTTTGCTGTTAAACAGAAGTATGAATTGGGCCCAAGGCCGTTTGGAGCATGTTGATCTACATATTGTTATGTAACTGTTATATTTGATATTATTCACTGGGCTATCGCTCACGCTCATTCATGTATTTGTAGGTGAGCCAAGGGAAGTCCAAACCCAGCCCCAGTGAAGTCTGCTAGGAACAACAGGAGTTTTGGGAGAGTCAGCCTTGTGCCTCGCGCATGAGACCATCCTTGCCCTTTTACTATGTACCTATGTTTTGTCTTGTTGGCAAGGACCCAGTGCATGTCTGTACATAGTCTGTTATAGGTTGACTCGTTTTGGACGATCCTGTCTGTAATGAATTTTGTGAAGCTGTACTTTTGATGTGAGTTATTAACGTATCTGAGTATGGTTTGTTTGATGTGCATATAAGCACGGCTCTATGGACAAAGTTTTTAATTTTGCTTCCGTTTGGCCCCCATTAACTCTGTTAAAATACGTTTAGAACAGTTTGAGGCCGTAGGTAATCTCATGATTACTGGCCGGTTACGTCCTTAACCCACGGGGGCGGGTTCGGGTCGTGACAGAGTGGTATCAGAGCACGAGTTAATAACTCACACACTTGTCCAAAAAGAGCAATAAGCGTCTAGATGAGATCTAGGATGCATTCATGTGATAAATACGAGTTTGGAAGCATTGATTATATGCTTAAATGTTTTGTTATGAATAATTATATGTGTAAGTTGTGAACTACTTGCATTACGAATTATCTGGAAATATGTGCTCCTTAGTGTATGTGTACTTGTGTACCTTTGGTATGGAATATAATGCAAGTTTAATTAGATGGTGAGAACCAGAGGTGATGAGTTAGAGGAATCCTCTGCTGCCAGACTGGACAGAATGGAAAGACTGATTCAGGAAATGGCAGAAGCTTTGAGACAGCAACAGGAGTGGCAACAACAGTGGCAGCAACCACATCCGCCACCTCCACCTCCGGCACCACCTGTGCCAGATAATCAAAATGATGATCGGATAATCGCTCTCACCAAGGAATTCAAGAAAATGAAACCACCACAGTTCCATGGTGGACTAGACCCCTTAAAAACCGAAGCTTGGGTACTTGGGATTGAAAAACTGTTTGAGGTGTTTCCGTGCTCGGATACACAGAAAGTGCTTCTAGCCACCTTTATGCTAGAAGATGAAGCGAGAAGATGGTGGATGTTGATGAGGGAAAACCACAGAGATATTGATTGGGCGAAATTTTTGGAAATCTTCTATGACAAGTACTTCCCGCAGTGTGTCCGGGACAGGAAAGTGGCAGAGTTCATGGAACTCAAACAAGACAGTATGACTGTAGCTGAGTATGAGGCCAAATTTACTGAGTTGGCCAGGTTTGCACCACACGTAATTGACACTGATTATAAGAAGGCAAGGCATTTTGAAGGTGGGCTCCGAAGTGACATCCTAGAGCGGGTGAATGTCCTGAAATTGGAGACCTACATTGGGGTGCTTGACCGGGCCATCATATCAGAGGCTAATATAGCTAGACAAGCTAAGCCAACAACCGAATGGAGAGGCAACAAAAGACAAGGCTTCTTTTTGAAGAAGAAATTTCTGAAAAAGCAAAACACGGGCTCCTCAACTACCTCAAGTTCTTCCCGAGACACGACTCCCATGTGCAACACTTGTAGCAAAAGGCACCGTGGAGTTTGTTACCGTGCATCGGGAGCCTGTTTTAAGTGTGGGAAACAAGGGCATATAGCCCGAGATTGTAATCAGAATAGTGGGAAGATAGCTGCTAGCTCCACTGCATCGATCCCGAAGCCGGGAAACACTTTGAGATCTGCTACTACTGGGGATACAGTGAGACAAGGGAGAGTCTTTGCACTCGTTCCGGGTGATACACGGAATGCCAATGCCGTTGTCTCAGGTACTATCTCGATATGTAATCAGGATGCTTTTGTGTTAATTGATTCTGGATCAACGCATTCATTTGTGACATATGCATTTGCATCTAGACTGAAAAGACCCCTAGAATTGTTGCCATATTTGTTATGTGTGTCTGCTCCATCGGGGGAATCTGTGTTATGTGACTATATATATCGGTTTTGTGACATGCATATTGAGGATGCTACCCTGTATGTAGATTTGTTGCCCTTAAACTTTAGACACTTTGATGTAATTTTGGGCATGGATTGGTTGACCAAATACTGTGCCACTATAGATTGTGTGACAAAGAGGGTTGTATTTAAACCACCAGAACAGAAAGAAATTGTGTTTGTGGGAAATGGGGTAGTACCTCCACCATATTTGATATCTGCAATGAAAGCATGTAAATTGATCAGGAAGGGATGCCAGGGTTATTTGTGTTATGTATTGACTGAACAATCCGTGAATGTTGAATTGAATGATATTCCCATCGTTAGAGAATTCCCAGATGTGTTTCCAAATGAATTACCAGGGGAATTGGTAGACAGGGAGATAGAGTTTACTATTGAAACTGTGCCAGGCACCCAACCTATTTCTAAAACTCCCTACAGGATGGCTACAGCCGAAATGAAAGAATTAAAAGAACAGTTGCAAGACCTTCTTGATAAAGGGTTTATCCGGCCCAGTACTTCGCCTTGGGGCGCACCAGTGTTATTTGTAAAGAAAAAGGATGGTACCTTACGCCTATGTATTGATTACCGGGAATTGAACAAGGTAACGATAAAGAATAAATATCCCTTACCCCGTATTGATGACTTATTTGACCAGTTGCAGGGATCACAGGTGTTTTCTAAGATTGATTTGAGATCCGGGTATCATCAGCTGAAGGTTAAGGCAGAAGATGTTGAGAAAACCGCATTCAGAACGAGGTATGGTCATTTTGAGTTTCTTGTTATGCCATTTGGAGTGACTAATGCTCCGGCAGCATTTATGGACTTAATGAATAGAATTTTTAAAACCTACCTTGATGAGTTTGTTGTTGTCTTCATCGATGATATTTTAATATACTCTAAAGATAGACTTGAACACGAACATCATTTGAGGACTGTTTTACAAATACTTCGGGAAAGAAAACTATTTGCTAAGTTAAAGAAATGTGAGTTTTGGTTGGATGAGGTTATTTTCTTAGGGCACGTGGTCAACAAGGAAGGAATTTCAGTGGACCCGCAGAAAATAGAAGCAATTGTGAATTGGCCTACACCAACTAATGTGACAGAAGTTCGCAGTTTCATGGGCTTAGCTGGGTACTACAGAAGGTTTGTAAAGGACTTTTCGAAATTAGCTGTGCCTCTTACCCAATTGACACGTAAAGGACAACCATTTGAGTGGAATAGTGAAAGAGAATCGGCCTTTCATGAATTGAAGACAAGATTGACCACTGCACCAATTTTGACACTACCTTCAGGTACGGAAAATTTTGTGATTTTCAGTGACGCATCTTATAAGGGTTTGGGTTGTGTGTTAATGCAGAACGGAAAGGTTATTGCTTACGCCTCCCGACAGTTGAGGCCACATGAGAAGAATTATCCAACACATGACCTAGAATTGGCCGCAGTTGTTTTTGCTTTGAAAATCTGGCGGCATTATTTGTATGGGGCAAAGTGTGAAGTCTACACAGATCATAAAAGCCTAAAATACTTCTTCACGCAGAAAGAGTTGAATATGCGTCAGAGAAGATGGCTGGAATTGATAAAAGATTACGACCTAGAAATTCGGTATCACCCCGGAAAAGCTAATACAGTGGCTGATGCCTTGAGCAGGAAATCAACAGGGAGTGTGGCTTGCTTGCTTACTGAACAAAGGGAGATTTTGCAAGACTTTGAAAAGTCTGAAATTGAAGTGGTAGTGTGCGAACAGGGCGGATTGATAGCCGCTATTACAGCCGAGCCGGCAATTGTTGATGAAATCAAGCAAAAACAGAAAGAGGATGAGTTCCTCAGAAAGGTAATTGATGAATTTGAAGTCAGCCCAAAAGCAGAGTTCAGTATCGAGAATGGAATGTTGAAATTTCGAAACCGAATATGTGTTCCAGTTATTCCGGAGCTAAAGAAGAGGGTCTTAGATGAAGCCCACAGATCTGTATTTGCCATGCATCCGGGTAACAATAAAATGTATCGGGATTTGAAACAAACCTATTGGTGGCCTAAAATGAAGAAAGAGATTGCAGAACATGTGTCCAAGTGCCTTCAGTGTCAGCAAGTTAAGGCTGAACATCAGAAACCAGGCGGTCTACTTCAACCTCTCCCCATTCCTGAGTGGAAGTGGGAACATGTGACCATGGATTTCGTTGTTGGCCTACCTCGGACTTCCCGCGGTATGGATTCTGTTTGGGTTGTAGTTGATAGACTGACTAAATCTGCACATTTTCTGCCTGTCAAAACTACATTTACTGCTTACAGGTTGGCTACTATTTATGTTGATGAAATTGTCCGCTTACATGGAGTTCCAGTATCCATTGTGTCGGATAGAGATCCGAAGTTTGTATCTAGATTGTGGAAGAGTTTGCAGGAAGCTATGGGAACAGAACTAAGGTTCAGCACTGCATTCCACCCACAGACAGATGGGCAGTCAGAACGAACAATACAGACTTTGGAAGATATGCTTCGCATGTGTGCTTTGGATTTTCAGGGGAGTTGGGAAGATTACCTGCCTCTTGCAGAATTTGCCTATAATAATAGCTTCCACTCCAGCATCGGTATGGCACCCTACGAGGCTTTGTATGGTAGGAGGTGTAGATCACCTATTTGTTGGACAGAGGTCGGGGACAGAGCTTTGCTCGGGCCTGAAATTGTACAAGACACCTCTGAAAAGATCAAAACTATTCGGCAAAGGCTCAAAACAGCTCAAGACCGACAGAAGAGTTATGCAGATGTCCGGAGAAGACCTCTTGAGTATGAGGTCGGCGACCATGTGTTCATCCGTGTTTCTCCAATGAAAGGCCAAGTCAGGTTTGGGAAAAAGGGCAAGTTGACGCCCCGTTATATTGGGCCGTTTCAAATTTTGGAGAAACTTGGTCCAGTTGCTTATAGAGTTGCTTTGCCACCGGGATTTGAGCAAATCCACAATGTGTTTCATGTGTCAATGTTGAGGGGTTACCTCCGAGACCCGTTGCATGTGATTGATTATCACCGGATTGCTATTGATGAAAATATGGAATATGCTGAATGGCCGGAAAGAATTGTTGACCGACAAGTGAAAGAATTGAGAAACAAATCCATTCCAATGGTGAAAGTGGAATGGAAGGAACACTATGGGACAGATGCTACATGGGAAAAAGAGGAGGAAATGCGTCTACGCTATCCACATTTGTTTCCCGACGAAGGTAAGTTAAGTTTGGAGGACCAAACTTCCTAAAGGAGGGAAGACTGTGACACCCCTGTTCCGTAGTATGTTAATTAGTCCTTAACATGATGTGATTATGTATTTTGATATGATTTTGTGTTCCACTATGTGAAAATATGTGGTTTGAAATTTTATCTGTTCATCGTAGGAATATCTGTTTGAGTAGTCTGTTTTGGAAATTTAATTGAGGGCCTTATCGGCCACGGAACCCGAAATTGATTACGCCATTGTGGTTGGCATAATTTTTAGGGCCTACGGTGAAATTTAATTGAAATTTGATTCTGGTCAATTTAAACTGATTAAATTGAGAAATTAAGTACCCCATTATTTTATATTAAAATATTTGTTAGTGGGGCTTGTTGTATATTTGTATTGCACTCTCCTTTAGCTCTCTTAAAACTCAAAATCTGAGTTAGACAATTGAGAGTGAGAGAGAGGCCGGCCATGGAGAGAAAAAGGGAGAGATTTGTGTAATTTGGGCTCAAGACTTGGGAATTTGAAGATCTAGCTCAAGATTTGGCTAGGGCTTGAGTGTTGAAGCTCTTAGGTAAGTGATTTCATGAAATCTTACTTGTAATTTGTAAGTTCAAGGGTTGTTTGTGATCAAGAACATGTAATGAGTTGATTTTTGTTGAGATTGAAGTCTTAGAACTCATGCATGTAAGAAATTACTTTGAATTTGCATGTTTGAGCTTGAAACACATGATTCATGTGGAGTTTTGGGTAAAGCTCATATTGTAGTCACCATTTGTACCATCTAAGTTGAGAATGATGAGCATCTCCCACATGCATGTACGAATCATGGGAGTATAAGTCTTGAATGTTGAATTTGAGCATGTTGATGATGGGTTTGAGACAATTTGGGACATGCATGTAGATAATTCATGTAATTGAGCTTCCTAATGTTGTAATCTGCATTAGTAGCATGTTAGCATGTGTAAATGTGTAATTTGAACCATTGCATGCAAGAAATGTAGATGGAAAACTGATTTGGAGCTCAAGAACACGATCTGGGAAACCCAGATTTTTGAGGTCCGCTCGAGCGGGGTAATGGCCGCTCGAGCGGGAAAATCGTGCTCCCAGCATTTTTGCAGAGTTGGATGCCCGCTCGAGCGGGACATTTCACGCTCGAGCGTGGATTTTTGTAGACGGACCTTCAGCTCGAGCGCATCTTTTGTGCAACCAGTACCTTGCAGGCCTTAAGGGTCCGCTCGAGCGGAGAATCTTACGCTCGAGCGGGGACCCTGTTTCCTGGAATTTTGTTCATGCATTTTGTGATTCGTTTTCCGTTCTCTTTCACTTGTAAGCACTCCTAGGCATGTGTTAAGCATTGTAAATGAGTTAATGAGATAAGAACAAAGCCTAAAGAGGAATATGTGAATTAAAGAACGGATTGAACTGTTAGTGACCCTTTTGTATTCATGAAATGTGTAGGGTCAAGCTCCAGGGCGCATCCACAAGCCGATCACTGTGAGTAACATCAATATTTGAAAACTTGTCAATGTCCAATTGTTATTCCCCTATAAATATTATGAGTTGTTAATTGGGATTGTGGACAAAAGTTTGACATGAATGAATGGGCCAAAGGCCGTTTGACATGAATGAATGGGCCAAAGGCCGTTTGACATGAATGAATGGGCCAAAGGCCGTTTGACATGAATGAATGGGCCAAAGGCCGTTAGACATGAATGAATGGGCCAAAGGCCGTTTGACATGAATGAATGGGCCAAAGGCCATTTGACATGAATGAATGGGCCAAAGGCCGTTTGACATGAATGAATGGGCCAAAGGCCGTTTGACATGAATGAATGGGCCAAAGGCCGTTTGACATGAACGAATGGGCCGAAGGCCGTTTTGCCATGAATGGAAACCCGGATGGGCCAAAGGCCAGAATGTTTGGAACTACAGTTACTTGACTTGCATTTCGTATAGTTATATATATATTTTGCTGTTAAACAGAAGTATGAATTGGGCCCAAGGCCGTTTGGAGCATGGTGATCTACATATTGTTATGTAACTGTTATATTTGATATTATTCACTGGGCTATCGCTCACGCTCATTCATGTATTTGTAGGTGAGCCAAGGGAAGTCCAAACCCAGCCCCAGTGAAGTCTGCTAGGAACAACAGGAGTTTTGGGAGAGTCAGCCTTGTGCCTCGCGCATGAGACCATCCTTGCCCTTTTACTATGTACCTATGTTTTGTCTTGTTGGCAAGGACCCAGTGCATGTCTGTACATAGTCTGTTATAGGTTGACTCGTTTTGGACGATCTTGTCTGTAATGAATTTTGTGAAGCTGTACTTTTGATGTGAGTTATTAACGTATCTGAGTATGGTTTGTTTGATGTGCATATAAGCACGGCTCTATGGACAAAGTTTTTAATTTTGCTTCCGTTTGGCCCCCATTAACTCTGTTAAAATACGTTTAGAACAGTTTGAGGCCGTAGGTAATCTCATGATTACTGGCCGGTTACGTCCTTAACCCACGGGGGCGGGTTCGGGTCGTGACAAAATTACTCAGTAAAATCTCAGTAAATTCTCAACAAATTACTCCGTAAATTACTCAGTAAAATGCCAGTAAATTCTCAGTAAATTTTCAGTAAATTCTCATTAAATTCCCAATAAATTCTCAATAAATTCTCAGTAAATTCCCAGTACATTACTCAGTAAATTCCAAATAAATTTGGTATAAATTACTCAGTAAATTCCGAGTAAATTCTCTGTAAATTCCCAAAAAATTACTCAATAAATTTCCGGTAAATTCTCAGTAAATTCCAAGCAAATTCTCAGTAAATTTTCAGTAAATTATTTAGTCATTTTGTAGTAAATTACATAGTAAATTACTAAGTAAATTTTCGGTAAAATCTCAGTAAATTCTCAGCAAATTAGTCAGTAAATTTCAAGTAAATTACTGAGTAAATTCTCAGCAAATTACTCAGTATATTCCCAGTATATTACTTAGAAAATTGCCCGTAAATTCTTAGAAAAATCTCTGTAAATTGCCAATAAATTCCCAGTAAATTTTAATTAAATTCTCAGTAAATTGCCAGTAAAATCCAAATTCTCAGTAAATTCCCAGTAAATTACTCAGTAAATTTCTTGTAAATTCTAAGTAAATTACACAGTAAATTACCACTAAATTCTCAATAAATTCCCAATAAATTACTAAGTAAATTCGTAGTACATTAGTCAATAAATTCCTAATAAATTCTTAGTAAATTCTCAGTAAATTTTCAGTAAATTACTCAGTCATTTTGTAGTAAATTACACAATAAATTCCCAGTAAATTACTAAGTAAATTTTTTGTAAAATCTCAGTAAATTCTCAACAAATTACTCAGTAAATTTCAAGTAAATTACTGAGTAAATTCTCAGTAAATTACTCAGTATATTCCCAGTATATTACTTAGAAAATTGCCCGTAAATTCTTAGAAAATTCTCAATAAATTTCCAGTAAATTTACAATAATTTCGGATTAAATTACTTAGTAAAGTCTCAGTAAATTTCCTATAAATTCCCAGTAATTTCTCAGTAAATTCTCACTAAATTCCCAGTAAATTACTCAGTAAATTCCTAGTACATTAGTCAATAAATTACTAATAAATTCTTAGTAAATTCTCAGTAAATTCGTTGTGAATTATTCAGTAAATTCCAAGTAAATTCTAAATAAATTCAAAGTCAAGTACTCAGTAAATTATTTAGTAAATTCGAAGTAAATTCTTAGTATATTACTCAATAAATTCTCCGTAAATTTCCAATAAATTCCCAGTAAATTCTTACTAAATTACTGTCACGACCCGAACCTGCCCCCATGGGTTAAGGACGTAACCGGCCAGTAATCCTAAGATTACCTACGGCCTCAAACCAAAACTGACTTAACACATCAGAGTAAAGGGGGCCAAAAGGGAAGCAAAATTTAAAACTTTGTCCATAGAGCTGTGCTTACATGGCACATCAAAACAAACCATACATATGTACGTTAATAACTCACAACAGAAACATAGTGACATAGGTTCTGTACAGACAGGATCATCCAAAACTAAGTCAACCCATAAAAACTATAAGCAGACATATACAAAAAACTTCGCCAACATGACAACATAGAACAAAATGACAAAAAGGCGAAGGCGGGTCTTGTGCGTGAGACACAAGGGCTGACTTTCCCAAAACCTCTGTTGTTCCACAATGACTTCACTGCGGCTGGGTTTGGACTTCTCTGGGCTCACCTACAAATACATGAATGAGCGTGAGCGATAGCCCAGTGAATAATATCAAATAAAGAATATACATTGGAACAATATACATCAAACAGCCTTGGGCCCAATTTACATTTTAACTAGTATATACATACATAGACACATGTAAGTTAAGTAACTGAGGTTCCAAACACATCATACGGCCTCGGGCCCAATTCATTCGTTTCATTGTCAAACTATTACTCGTGTCAAACTGTCGAAACGGCCCTTGGCCCATTCATTCATGTCTTGTCAAAACGACCTTCGATTCATTCATTTATGTCAAAACGGCCTTCGGCCTAATCATTTATGTCAAAACGGCCTTCGGCCCATTCATTTCTATCGAAATGACCTTCGGTCCATTCATTTTTATCAAAACGACCTTCGGTCCGTTTATTTATGTCAAAACAACCTTCGGTCTATTCATTTATGCCAAAACGACCTTTGGCCCAATCATTTATGTCAAAACGGCCTTCGGCCCAATCATTTATGTCAAAACGGCCTTCGGCCCATTCATTTCTATCGAAATGACCTTCGGTCCATTCATTTTTGTCAAAACGACCTTCGGTCCATTCGCTTACGTCAAAACGGCCTTCGGCCCACTCATTCATTTCAAAACGACCTTAGGTCCATTTATTTCTATCAAAACGACCTCGGGTCTATTTATTCATATCGAAACGACCTTCGGTCCATTCACTCGTTCATTTCAGACTTTTGTCCACAATCCCAATTAGCAACTCATAAAGCTTATAAGGGAATAAACAGTTGGACATTTCTAAGCTTTCAAATATCAATATTACTCACCGTGATCGGCTTGTGGATTTGCCTTGGAGCTTGACCCTACACATTCCATGAACACAAAAGGGGTCACTAACAGTTCAATCCGTTCTTTGATTCACATATTCCTCTTTAGGCTTTATTCTTATCTCATTAACTCATTTACAATGCTTAACACATGCCTAAGAGCGCTTACAAGTGAAAGAGAACGGAAAACGAAATACAGAACGAGCATACAAAATTTCAGAGAACAGGGTCCCCACTCGAGCGGACCCTATAGGCCTGCAAAAGTGCTGGTTGCATCAAAAATACGCTCGAGCGTGAAATAGGACGCTCGAGCGGAAGGCCTGTCAAAATAGCTCCCACGCTCGAGCGTTAATTACCCCGCTCGAGCGGACATCAAGTCTGCAAAAAGTACGGGGAGCACGCATTTCCCGCTCGAGCATCAGGTTCCCCGCTCGAGTGGACCTCAAAATTCTGGAAAACCCATAACTGTGTTCTTGAGCTCCAATTCGATTTTCAACCAACAAAACATGCATGTTATGGCTCAAATCTCAAATATAATTATACTAACATGATGTAAACCTTAAATCACAACCCAATAAAGCTCAATTCACAAATAATTCACATGTATACCCCAAAATATGTCAAACTCATCACCAACATGCTCAAATTCAAACATTCAAGACTTACTCTCCCATAATTTGTACATGCATGTGGGAGATGCTCACCATTCTCAACTTAGATAGCACAAATGATGATTATAACATGAGCTTCAATTAAAATTGTACATGGATTATACATTTTCATGCTCAAACATGCAAATTCAAGGTACTTTCTTACATGCATGTACATAATGGCCTCCAATTCAACAAAACCAATTCAATTTTCTTATAATAAGCTAACTCATGTTCTTGGCCATTAATAAATCTTGAATTTATAATTTACAAACTAAAATCCATGAGTTCACTTACCCAAGAGTTCAATCTCCCAAACTATAACAAAATCTTGGGCTTAATCTTGAAGTTCCCCAAATCTTGAGCCAAAATCACCCAAATTCTCTCCCTCTCTCTCTAACAGCCAGCCCTCTCTTTTCTTTTCTTAGAGTTTGATCAGCCTAAATCATCTAAGGGAGAGAAATGAGGTGTAATGGTAAAACACAACAAATCCCACTAAGTCAATATAATAAGAATAAAATAATTGGGTACCAATTCATCACTTGACTCAGCTTAATCTAGTCCGAATCAATTTTTCAATTAAATTTCACCGTAGGCTCTAAAAATTATGCCAGTCATAATGGCGAAATCAATTCCGGGCTCTGTGGCCGGTAAGGCCCTCAATTCAATTTCCAAAAAAGATTATTCAAACAAATATTCCTACGGTGAACAGATAGAACTTCAAAATCACATATATTCACATAATTGGCACACAAAATTATATCAAACACATAATCATATTTAAATTAAGGACCGATTAGCATATTACGGAACAGAGGTATCACAGTCTTCCCCCCTTTAGGAAGTTTGGTCCTCCAAACTTAATTTACCTTTAGCTAAAAACAATTCGGAATACCTTCTTATTCAATGGTTCCAATCCTTTTGATAGTTAGCTGCTTAGTCTCAAAATCGAGCAACACTCTGCTCTCAATCAGTCAAAGACTCAACTTTTCCTCCATACAAGACTTGTATGGTGTCATACCAATCTAGAGTGTAAGCTGCGGTTGTAAGCAAAGTCTGCCAACAATGGATAGATCTTTTGAATTCCTTGAAAAACCTACTACATAAATTTGGAGTATTTCTCCCAAAATCCAAAAAGTCCTTTCTAATTATGCGTCAATTTGCGGACGGAAAGCAACGCCGTATCACAATTCAGTCCTCATTGCCTCTTGAAGACTTGTCAAAATTCAAACACCTCTTAGGATTCCTGTCTAAAACAATAGATATTGGGACCCCATGCAAACAAGCAACCTTATCGATGTAACAGCAGCTAATCTACAAGCATTATACAAAAATTTCACAGGGAGGAAACGAGCAATTTAGTAATCCTTCATACAATAACCCAAATGGGACTTACACCTTGAGTACTTAAGATAGCCCCATAATGAAATTCATAGTCACATATCCCTAATTCCATTCCGAAATAGAGGGAGGTCGAAGTAGCCCCGTCTATACCTGATGTTCAACTTCGACTTATAGATACCGAAATTATTTAGACACAAATTCAACAATTTCCTTCTTCACAATAGGTCGCCAACATTTTTATTTCAAATGCCAACTAACCTTACCATAGGAGTTTGGTCCATTTCATTGTCACAAAAGTTCAATTCATTCTTTAATAATTCTGTAACTCACAGTCTGATTCGGTATTTAGTTCAGTAGTTCATCACAGTTAATCAAGGTCAATCAAACGTCTTCAGGAATTTAAAGTGGATCCAGACACTGATTCCCGAGTCAACAAGATAACAACGAAACAATCGACCATACAATGTACATAGTCCGTATATCCCCATAATACTGATTATAAGATATAATAACATTGAAGTAGTCAATTTCTAACACAATACACGTGTTCTCAATTCATTCAACAGGTTACGGTCAACAATTTAGTTCAATATTCAATTTCCTGCTCCATCGAGTCTTTCCACACTATTTCATAGTCGCCAAAGCAGAAGGCAATTCATATACTAATCCCCATGATGTCAAAGATAATATCAAAACAGTCAGTCACATGTTAGACCCAATTTACACATCCTCAAAGCCCCAATCACAGAATATAATGGCACTGAGTAGTTATTCACAAGACGTACTAAATTCGCACATTTCCGGACAATTAGGGTTTTTCAAAGCTTTTTAGATGTTAAAACATTTACATAATACCAAAGGATGACATTCCAAACAAAACAAAGAAATAATTGTCTCGGAATCGAAGCACACCCGTTCACTACCATCAGTGGCCGATTCCCAATCGATTAGGCAAGCCCACCCGTACGAAACCGTCGGTGGCAAAAAGTATCTCAATCAAAAGTACTACATAGGCTTAACGTCCCCTAACACGAAAAGACACTCTAAGAATGTCATCAAGGCAACACAACACCATTCCCTATAACCTGATTTCCCCAAAATCTGATAACACTGAAGCAACCACTCTCCCTTACAAAACATGTCCTGATCAGTCAAAGACAAATGTTCAGTACTGCTCAAAATCAAATCAATCTACCGTCATCGGTTCCCATAACGTCAAACAAACAAAATGGAACAACACTCCTTACGACACCCAATCACGGGGTTTGTACAATTCGGTTCATTTTTAACACATATGTCCTCAATAGTTGGGGATTGGTTCTCAATGATGTGTTTGGTTAGGTCAATCTGTTGATAGTCCACAAAAGGTCTTTCCAATAAGTCGAGTATTCCAAACGAATTCAAGTTTTGGTTCTATCAGTTTTTCTGCCAAGAATAATCTGGCTATTTATTCACAAGCAATTCTTAATCCCCTTTTTACAAAATCAAATTAGATAGAGGGTCTTATCGGTCGATCCAAGCAAAGGTCTTGTCAGATTAGATCAAACAAAGGTTCCATCAAATTATATCAAATGTGGGTTCCATCGGAACAATATCAGGCAAATGTTCTATCGGATCGAATCAGATAAAAGTTTTCTCAAATGGGGTGCATTCAGTTCTGTGAGGCTCACTTCGTTTGTTTAGGCACACGGTTGATAGTTTCACAACTGTCCTAAGTTTATCAGTTCTCAAAGTCATATCAGAATTATTCATCACAACTGTTCATATCAAAGCATTTCAAGTCATGTATAATATGGCATTGACTACATAAATTCGGGGGTAGTTGCATAAACATGCAGTTATTCAGATCAGGAAGTATGTACCATAATCAATACAGCAATTCCCAAACAAGTCTTATATACAAGCACATGGTGCACAGTAACACATTAAACAGAGTTCCTCAGTTGTACATAAGATACGGTCTGTTACACAAAGGTTCCAAATTAGTCACAAAATGTAGGTTTATGAGTCGAGCCCAGTATAGTCACATAATCCAGCCAATTTTCTACCCATCAAAATGCATGGTCTCACAATTATAAAGTTTATCATTTGGGGTGCTCAACTCAATTATACATTCACAAAGTCACAATTCCAGTGGTTTAGTCATTGAAGACAGTAACATAGCAAATCAACCTGAGCATAGGTTTAGATATACATGTGCATGTGCAGAGTCAATCAATATCCCAAAACGTATTTCACAAATTTCCTAAACGGGGCATATATCTCCAATGAACACGGTCTCAATCATGTAGGTCTAACTGATCCAGATACACATGCAGCAGATATGGAAAAATTTGCCGATCCGAATCAAATAATATCCCAAGCAAAGATGTACACATGTACTAATTCAGAATCAATCAACACATGAGCATTTGTTCATAAACAGTATAAATACCTGGGATAGCGTTCGCAGTATTTTGAGCACTTTCTGGGATGAGTGCAATTACTCCATCCTGAGTAGCAATTCCTACCACTGGTACGAATCTAGCTGAGGCAGAAGATTTATTCACATTTTGTTCAGTTCGGGGACAATTCTTTACCATACGGTCCATTTCATCACACCTATAACAAACCCCAGAAATCCGATAACAAACTCCTCGATGTTTCGTACACTGGTGGTGGCAAATGTTCTCGCCGTAGTGGCAACTGACGTTATTGTCTTAAGATCTTTGCCATTTCTTGTACCATCCTTTCCTGTCTATCAAGTTGGGCTGTGAAAGAGCCTTCCAGCTCGTATGCCCTTAATTTAACCATCCTCTCCACAAACTCTTATTAAATCATGCCAAATACCAGGATTTCCAATACAAAAATAAACACATAGTCACACATACGCACGTCTTTATATTCTCATTTCACATCTCGTACGTAATTAATCACATACGTAACAGATAATTGCATACTTATCAGATATCGCATGCTGAACATTTACTAAGTAATTATATACTCAAATCATGTTCATATTTCACATAGACACCCGTAGGCAGAATTGAATGCACATAGACAACTTTTCATGATTTATATATTCATGTATGTGCATTATATCAAAACAAACTTGTTGTACACATTAGTGTAACAATTCATATCTCATATTCGAATCATGTGTGGTACTTCCTTTAGCGTAACATATCATGTTGGTCAAGCATATCAAGTTCCATAATGGAACCTTCCGTACCGGTAACATGTCTCATACATAGGCCACAGTATTGTTTCCCCCGGGCGAGGGCCTGTGCCACGGTATTATTTCCCCCGGGCTAAGGCCCCATGACCATAAGCCACAGTATTATATCCCCTGGGCGAGGGCCTCCGCTAAGGATACCACAATTACGTTCAAGGTGAATTTTGAACAATTATTCATTCATACAAAACAATAACTTTACAGAGTTATTACTCACCATCTGATTAAGCTTGCATTATACTATACACAAAAGAGTCACAAGTATGCATATACCAAAGAGCATACGTATCCAAATAAGTTGTAATGCAAACGAATCACAAACTTATAATACATAATCGTTCGCATTAAACATTTAAGCGTATTCTTGATGCTTTCAGATTATATTTATCACATGAATGCATCCTAGATCTTATCTAGACGCTTATTGCTCTTTTGGACAAGTGTGTGAGTTATTAATTCGTGCTCTGATACCACTCTGTCACGACTCGAACCCGCCCCCATGGGTTAAGGACGTAACCGGCCAGTAATCCTAAGATTACCTACGGCCTCAAACCAAAACTGACTTAACACATCAGAGTAAAGGAGGCCAAAAGGGAAGCAAAATTTAAAACTTTGTCCATAGAGCTGTGCTTACATGGCACATCAAAACAAACCATACATATGTACGTTAATAACTCACAACAGAAACATAGTGACATAGGTTCTGTACAGACGGGATCATCCAAAACTAAGTCAACCCATAAAAACTATAAGCAGACATATACAAAAAACTTCGCCAACATGACAACAAAGAACAAAATGACAAAAAGGCGAAGGTGGGTCTCGTGCGTGAGACATAAGGGCTGACTTTCCCAAAACCTCTGTTGTTCCACAATGACTTCACTGCGGCTGGGTTTGGACTTCTCTGGGCTCACCTACAAATACATGAATGAGCGTGAGCGATAGCCCAGTGAATAATATCAAATAAAGAATATACATTGGAACAATATACATCAAACGGCCTTGGGCCCAATTTACATTTTAACTAGTATATACATACATAGACACATGTAAGTTAAGTAACTGAGGTTCCAAACACATCATACGGCCTCAGGCCCAATTCATTCGTTTCATTGTCAAACTATTACTCGTGTCAAACTGGCCTTCAGGCCTATTTACACTTTCGTGTCGAAACGGCCCCTGGCCCATTCATTCATGTCTTGTCAAAACGACCTTCGATCCATTCATTTATGTCAAAACGGCCTTCGACCCATTCATTTCTATCGAAATGACCTTCGGTCCATTCATTTTTATCAAAACGACCTTCGGTCCGTTTATTTATGTCAAAACAACCTTCGGTCTATTCATTTATGCCAAAACGACCTTTGGCCCAATCATTTATGTCAAAACGGCCTTCGGCCCAATCATTTATGTCAAAACGGCCTTCGGCCCAATCATTTATGTCAAAACGGCCTTCGGCCCATTCATTTCTATCGAAATGACCTTCGGTCCATTCATTTTTGTCAAAACGACCTTCGGTCTATTCGCTTACATCAAAACGGCCTTCGGCCCATACATTCGTGTCAAAACGGCCTTTGGCCCACTCATTCATTTCAAAACAACCTTAGGTCCATTTATTTCTATCAAAACGACCTCGGGTCTATTTATTCATATCGAAACGACCTTCGGTCCATTCGCTCGTTCATTTCAGACTTTTGTCCACAATCCCAATTAGTAACTCATAAAGCTTATAAGGGAATAAACAGTTGGACATTGCTAAGCTTTCAAATATCAATATTACTCACCGTGATCGGCTTGTGGATTCGCCTTGGAGCTTGACCCTACACATTCCATGAACACAAAAGGGGTCACTAACAGTTCAATCCGTTCTTTGATTCACATATTCCTCTTTAGGCTTTATTCTTATCTCATTAACTCATTTACAATGCTTAACACATGCCTAAGAGCGCTTACAAGTGAAAGAGAACGGAAAACGAAACACAGAACGAGCATACAAAATTTCAGAGAACAGGGTCCCCGCTCGAGCGTGGACTTCCCCGCTCGAGCGGACCCTATAGGCCTGCAAAAGTGCTGGTTGCATCAAAAATACGCTCGAGCGTGAAATAGGACGCTCGAGCGGAAGGCCTGTCAAAATAGCTCCCACGCTCGAGCGTTAATTACCCCGCTCGAGCGGACATCAAGTCTGCAAAAAGTACAGGGAGCACGCATTTCCCGCTCGAGCGTCAGGTTCCCCGCTCGAGTGGACCTCAAAATTCTGGAAAACCCATAACTGTGTTCTTGAGCTCCAATTCGATTTTCAACCAACAAAACATGCATGTTATGGCTCAAATCTCAAATCTAATTATACTAACATGATGTAAACCTTAAATCACAACCCAATAAAGCTCAATTCACAAATAATTCACATGTATACCCCAAAATATGTCAAACTCATCACCAACATGCTCAAATTCAAACATTCAAGACTTACTCTCCCATAATTTGTACATGCATGTGGGAGATGCTCACCATTCTCAACTTAGATAGCACAAATGATGATTATAACATGAGCTTCAATTAAAATTGTACATGGATTATACATTTTCATGCTCAAACATGCAAATTCAAGGTACTTTCTTACATGCATGTACATAATGGCCTCCAATTCAACAAAACCAATTCAATTTTCTTATAATCAGCTAACTCATGTTCTTGGCCATTAATAAATCTTGAATTTATAATTTACAAACTAAAATCCATGAGTTCACTTACCCAAGAGTTCAATCTCCCAAACTATAACAAAATCTTGGGCTTAATCTTGAAGTTCCCCAAATCTTGAGCCAAAATCACCAAAATTCTCTCACTCTCTCTCTAACAGCCAGCCCTCTCTTTTCTTTTCTTAGAGTTTGATCAGCCTAAATCATCTAAGGGAGAGAAATGAGGTGTAATGGTAAAACACAACAAATCCCACTAAGTCAATATAATAAGAATAAAATAATTGGGTACCAATTCATCACTTGACTCAGCTTAATCTGGTCCGAATCAATTTTTCAATTAAATTTCACCGTAGGCTCTAAAAATTATGCCAGTCACAATGGCGAAATCAATTCCGGGTTCTGTGGCCAGTAAGGCCCTCAATTCAATTTCCAAAAAAGATTATTCAAACAAATATTCCTACGGTGAACAGATAGAACTTCAAAATCACATATATTTACATAATTGGCACACAAAATTATATCAAACACATAATCATATTTAAATTAAGGACCGATTAGCATATTACGGAACAGAGGTATCACAATTACTCAGTAAATACCCAGTAAATTCTCAGAACATTCCCAATAAAATACTCAGTAAATTACCAGTAAATTGCTCAGTAATTTCTCAGTAAATTCCCTATAAATTACTCAGTAAATTTTAAGTAAGTTCCCAACAAAATACTCAGTAAATTTTCAGTAAATTCCTAATAACTTCTCAGTAAATTACTCAGTAAATTCCAAAACGAATTACTCAGTAAATTTCTCAGTAAATTATTCAGTAAATTCCAAGTAAATTACTCAGAAAAATTCCAAAAAATTATTCAGTAAATTCCGAATAAATTCCCACTAAATTAAAAGAAAATTACTCAGTAAATTCCCAATAAATTCGCTGTAAATTACTCATTAAATTCTCAATAAATTTTCTGTAAATTCCTAGTAAATTACTCAGTAAATTTCCATTAAATTACCAGTAAATTGCACAGTATATTTCGAGTAAATTACAAATTAAATTCAAACTAAATTCCCAGTTATTGACTAAGTAAATTCTCAGTAAATTCCAAGTAAATTACTTCGTAAATTTGCAGTAAATTCATCGTAAATTACTCAGCAAATTCCTAGTAAATTAGTCAATAAATTCTCAGGAAATTCTCAGTAAATTCCCAGTAAATTCTCAGCAAATTCCCGGTAAATTACTCAGTAAATTAATCAGTAAATTACTCAGTAAATTTCCAGTAAATTCTCAAAAAATTCTAAGTAAATTCCTAGTAAAGTTCTCAGTAATTTCCCAATAAATTTCTAGTAAATTATTCAGTAAATTGTCAGTAAAATCTCAGTAAATTTTCAGTTATTTCCAAGTAAATTCACAGAAAATTCCCAATAAATTCTCAGTAAATTCCCAGTAAATTTCTAGTAAATTACTCAGTAAATTCTTAGTATATTCTCAGTAAATTACTCCATAAATTCCAAGTAAATTGTCAGTAAATTAGTTCGTAAACTCCCAGGAAATTCCAAGCAAATTACTCAACAAATTCCTATTAATTACTTAATAAGTTGTCAGAAAATTGCTTAGTAAATTCCCAGTAAATTACACAGTAAATTCTCATAAAATTATCAGTAAATTCCAAGTAAATTACTCTGAACATTTTCAGTAAATTACTTAGTCAATACCCAATAAATTCCTAGTAAATTACTCTACAAATTCACAATAAATTTCCCAGTAAATTCCCACTAAATTAGCCAATAAATTCACCGTAAATTCTCAATAAATTACTCTGTAAATTTCCATTAAATTCTCAGTAAATTCCAAATAAATTACTCAGTAAATTTCAATTAAATTACTCAACAAATTCTAAGTAAATTACCATTAAATTAATCAGTAAATTCATAGCAAATTCCCAGTAAATTACTCAGTAAATTGCCAATAAATTCCCAATAAATTACTCAGTAAATTCCTAGTAAATTTTCAAAAAATTACTTAGTAAATTCCCAGTAAATTACTCAGTAAATTTTCAGTAAATTCTTAGTAAATTACTCAGAAAATTCCGAGTAAATTCCTAACAAATTACTTAGTAAATTCCTAGTAAATTACTCAGTAAATTCGTTTTAAATTCCCAGTAAATTCTCAATAAATTATGAGTAAATTCTCAGTAAATTACTCAGTAAATTCGTAGTAAATTACTCACTAAATTCTTAGTAAATTCCTTGTAAATTACTTAGTAAATTCCCAATAAATTACTTAGTAAATTCTTAGTTAATTCCAGTAAATTTCTAGTAAATTCTTAGTAAATTCACAATAAATTCTCAGTAACTTACTCAGTAAATTTTCAGTAAATTCTCAGTAAATTGCTCAGTAAATTCATCGTAAATTATCAATAAAGTCCTAGTAAATTACTTAGTAAATTTCTAGCAAATCCCTAGTAAATTTCCAGTAAATTACTCAATAAAATTACTGTGTAAATTCTCAGTATATTCCCAACAAATTACCCAACAAATATTCAGTAAATTCTCAGCAAATTACACTATAAATTCTCAGCAAATTACTCTGTAAATTCTAGAAAATTACGGAGTAAATTCCCAGTAAATTACTCAGTAAATTCTCAGTAAATTTTCATTAAATTACTCAGTAAATTGCCAGTAAGTTATTAGTAAATTACTCACCAAATTCTCAGTAAATTAGCCAGCAAATTACCAGTAAATTACTCTGTAAATTCCCTGTCAATTCCTCAATAAATTCCTAGTGAATTATCAATAAATTCCCAATAAATTACTCAGTAAATTTAACGTAAATTCCTAAAAAATGACTCCGTAAATTCTCAGTAAATTACTCAGTAAATTATTCTGTAAATTCCTAGCAAATTATCAATAAATTACTCAATAAAGGACTCAATAAATTCTCAGAAAATTCAAAGTAAATTACTCAGTAAATTCTAGTAAATTACCTAGTAAAGTTTCTGTAAATTACTCAGTAAATTCCCATTAAATTACTCAGTAAATTTTCGGTAAATTACTCAATAAATTCCCATTAAATTACACAGTAAATTCCCAGCAAATTACTCAGTAAATTCACAGTAAATTCTCAGCAAATTACTCAGTAAATTTCTAGTAAATTCTCAGAAAATTACTAAGTAAATTCACAATAAATTTCCAAAAAATTACTCAGTAAATTCCCGATAAATTCTAGTAAATTACTCAGTAAATTTTCTGTAAATTACTCAGAAAAATCCCATAAAATTGCGTAGTAAATTCCCTGTAAATTACCTAGTAAATTCCTAGTAAATTACTCAGTAAATTCTCGGTAAATCCCCAATAATTTACTTAGTAAATTCCCAATAAATTATTTGTAAATTCTTGGTAAATTCTAAGCAGAGTGCCAGTAAATTACTTTGTAAATTCACAGAAAATTCTCAGTAAATTCTCAGTAAATTACTTAGTAAATTCCCAATAAATTCCAAGTAAATTACTTAGTAAATTCCAAGTAAATCCCTAGTAAATTACTCAGTAAGTTCCCAGTAAATTTTAAGAAATTACTCTTTAAATTCCCAGTAAAAGTAAATTCCAAGTAAATTACTCGGTAAATTTCGTGTAATTTCCACTAAATTACACAGTAAATTCCCGTTAAATTCTTAGTAAACCACTCTACAAATTCCCATTAAATTACCAGAAAATTCCTCAGTAAATTTCGAGTAAATTCCCTGTAAATTACTTAATAAATTCACTATAAATTCTTTGTAAATTTCTCAGTAAATTCCCCGTAAATTCTAGTAAATTACTTAGTAAATTTTCAGTAAATTTCTCAGTAAATTTCCAGCAAATAACTCAGTAAATTCTTAGAAAATTCCCAGTAAGTTACTTAGCAAATTTCCAGTAAATTCTCAGTAAATTGCCAGTAAATTCTCTTTAAATTCTCAGTAAAAGTCCTAATAAATTACTCAGTAAATTCCTAGCAAATTACTCAGTAAATTTCCAGTAAATTCTCAGCAAATTAGTCGACAAATTCCTAGTAAATTCTGAGTAAATTACTCATTAAATTACTCAGTATATTCCGAAGAAATTACTCAGTAAATTCCAAGTAAATTACTTAGTAAATTCCAAGTAAATCCCTAGTAAATTACTTAGTAAATTCCCAATAAATTTTAAGAAATTAGTCTTTAATTTCCCAGTAAATTCTTAGTACATTCCCAGTAAATTACTCAGTAAATTCCAAGTAAATTACTCAATAAATCCTCAGTAAATTTCTAGTAAATTACTCAATAAATTTCCAGTAAATTCTTAGTAAACTACTCCGTAAATTCCCAATCAATTCCCATAAAATTACTCAGTAAATTCTGAGTAAATTACTTAGTAAATTCCCTGTAAATTACTCAATAAATTCACTATAAATTCTCAGTAAATTACTTAGAAAATTCCTCGTAAATTCTAGTAAATTACTCAGTAAATTCCCAGTAAATTACTCAGTAAATTTCCAGTAAATTGTTAGTAAAGTACTTAGTAAATTCCCAGTAAATTCTCAGTAAATTCTTTTTAAATTCTTAGTAAAGTCCTAGTAAATTAGTCAGTAAATTCCCAGTAAATTAGTTAGTAAATTCCCAGTAAATTCTCAACAAATTACTCAGTAAATTCCCAGTTAATTCTCAGCAAATTCGCAGTAAATTACGAGTAAATTACTCATTAAATTACTCAGTAAATTCTTGTAAATTACTTAGTAAATTTTCAGTAAACTCCTAGTAAACTACTCAGTAATTTCCCAGTAAATTCTTAGTAAATTCTCAGTAAATTACTTTGTAAAATTCCAAAAAAAATTCCATAATAAATTCGCAGTAAATTACTCCATAAATTACTCAGTAAATTTTCAGTAAATTCCTAATAAATAACTCTTTAAATTCTCAAAAAATTACTCAGTAAATTACTAAGTAAATAAGCGTTAAATTTCCAATAAATTCTTAATAAATTACTTAGTAAATTCTCAGTTAATTACCCCATAAATTCCTAGTAAATTCCCAGTAAATTCTCAGTAAACTACTCCTTAAATTCCCATAAAATTCCTCGGTAAATTCCAAGTAAATTCTGTCACAACCCCAAATCGCCCCTAGTAGGATGGTGCCGTGATGGCCAGTAATCCGAGATTACCGAAGGCCAACCAACAAAGATTCACACACAAACAGAGTATTCATAGGGGCTTACAAATGCGGAAGCAATAATTTAAAATACAAGTGGTCCATAAGAGTCGTGCCTAGATCAAATGAAATGGCATACATCTTAACATGGGTTACAACTTGGTTACAAATAAGGTAAAGTACATGTTACATCTTGATCAAAAAGATTCTCAAGCCGACGTATCCAAAATACAAGTATTACAAGTCGAGAAGCATAATCTTCAAGATTGCCGACATGAATACAAGTCAAGCCGACATAACAAGAATCCAAAACAAGCTTGCAAAACACATCTAGGCGTCACCGCCTTCTTGCTCATCACCTACATATATATATGGAGAGGGTGAGCTTGGGTACTCAGTGAATGATATAAATAATAAAGGGTTTGCATGAATAATAGCTGAAGTCTTTTCAAAACAATACATGTCAAACTTTACACACAAAGAGATGAACCACGTTCATCTAACAAATCTTCAGAGCTTCAAGGGATGCTTACTAGCATCAACATATTGCAAATGATGACATTCCGGGCAAACAAACCCACGCGGTAAACCGTCAGTGGCAAAACAAGACAAAACAAGGGAGATATCTCAAACGATGGTGCAGCTGCATTATAATCCCCTGGTACTAAGGACTTTCAAAACAAGATGTGCAGTTGCATTATAGTCCCCTGGCACTAAGGACTTTCAAAACAAGATGTGCAGTTGCATTATAGTCCCCTAGCACTAAGGACTTTTCCAAGAATGTCATCAAAGCAAACGTATTTACTCGATACACAAAATAGGGATATTCATTCATGCTTGAACAAATACTTTTAACAAAACAAGGCAAAGCAAAGCTTTATCAAAACTTTATAACATAGCTTTATTAAAAATACCACTCGCATAGTTCTTCAAACGTCGGGGTTAAGGCAAAGGTCCAAGTCCTTAAAACACGGATCTAACGGTTCGATCTCTAGGGATCAAGCTTGGAAATCCACTCTCTCACTCAAAAGCTTCTCCTTCTTCTTCCTAGAGTCTCTCTCTCTAAAAGACAAGATTTGATACAAAATGATATGTTTTTTTCTCGACAGTCACTGACTTAACTGTCTGCTAGGACACGTGGCATCGGCTGATTGGCTCTTCTCAAAAAGGTGAGTGACTGACTAACAAGACAAGACCATGACAAAGTGTGTTCAACAAGCTAGACGGCAAGAGCACTCCGGCAAGTGATGATCTCGGCTAAGGGCAAAGCTTCGGCAAGTAGGGTGACAACGACATCGGCTTGGAAGGACAACGCTTGACTAAGCTGTGCCACACCTTGGCCTAGATGTGCCACACCTCGGTCTAGGTCATACCATTCCAGGAACAAAATCACTAGGTGCAAGAATCAAGGATCTAGGACGCCTAGATGATAACATCTCGGCCTAGATGATGCACATCTCAGCCTAGGTGACGCACACCTCAGCCTAGATGATGACATCTCGGCCAATATGCCTAGGTGAGGGTAGAGGTCAACCAAAGTGGTTCCAAGATAGTTCTAAGTGTAAAAAGGTTCAAAGGTGACTAGGCTTAAGTTGACCTCGGCAACACACCAGGCAAGAACAAAGCATGCAGGCAACACTCAAGCAAAACAAGACAAGATTTGCAAATGTAACATAACAAGACAAGATCATACATAAATGTATGCAAGTATGACTAAGTTGAAGTGAGGGTTGTTACAAATTCCCTGTAAATTACTCTGTAAATTCACTATAAATTCTCAGTAAATTCTCAGTAAATTATTCAGTATATTCCTCGTAAATTCTAGAAAATTACTCAGAAAATTTTTAGTAAACTACTTAGTAAATTCCCAACAAATTACTTAGAAAATTCCTTGTAAATTTCCATTAAATTAGTCAAAAAATTCTCAGTAAATTACTCAGTAAATTTCCCATAAATTCTCTTTAAATTCTCAGGAAAGTCCCAGTAAATTACTTAGTAAATTAATCAGTAAATTCACAGCAACTTCTCTATAAATATGCAGTAAATTACTCAGTAAATTCCCAGAAGATTTCCAGTAAATTCCTCTGTAAATTCCCAGTAAATTACTCAGCAAATTCCAATTAAATTCCTAGTAAATTCCCAGTAAATTACTTTGTAAATTCTTAGTAAATTGTCAGTAAATTCCCAGTAAATTACTCTGAAAATTCTCAGTAATTTCTCTGTAAATTCTAAGTAAATTACTCAGCAAATTCCTAGTAAATTACTTAGTAAATTCTTAGTAAATTACCCAGTAAATTCCTAGTAAATTACTCAGCAAATTCTCAGTAAATTACAAAGTAAATTACGAGCAAATTACTCGGTAAATTCTTAGTAAATTTTCAGTAAATTCAAAATAAATTCCTAGTAAATTACTCAGTAAATTCCTAGTAAATTCATTGTAAATTACTCAGTAAATTCTCAATAAATTATTTAGTAAGTTCCTAGGAAATTCCAGCATATTACTTAGTAAATTTTCAGTAAACTACCAGTAAATTAGTCAGTAATTTCCCAGTAAATTCTTAGTAAATACACAATAAATTTCAAGTAAATTTCCAGTAAATTCTCTATAAAACCCCAGTAAATTACTTCGCAAATTACTCAGTAAATTCCTAATAAAATACTTTGTAAATTCCCAGTAAATTACTCAATAAATTCGCAATAAATTATTCAATAAATTCGTAGTAAAATTCCCCGTAAATTCTAAATAAATTACTCTGTAAATTACTCAATAAATTCCCACTAAATTACTCAGAAAATTACCAGTAACTTCCCAGGAAATTACTCAGTAAATTACACAGTAAATTCTCCATAAATTTTGACTAAAGTACTCAATAAATTCCAAACAAACTCCCAGTAAATTACTCCGTAATTTCCCCGTAAATTCTTAGTAAATTTCTAGCAAATTCTCAGTAAATTACTCAGTAAATTCCCAGTAAAATACATCTGTAAATTACCAGTAAATTACTTAGTAAAGTCCTAGTAAATTCTCAGTAAATTCCCAGTAAATTATTCAGTAAATTCCCAGTAAATTCTCAGCAAATTACTTAGTAAATTTCCAATAAATTGCTTTGTAAATTTCCAATAAATTGCTAGTAAATTCTCAGAAAATTCCTAGTAAATTCCCAGTTAATTACTCAGTAAATTCCCAGTAAATTATATATAAATTACATAATAAATTCCCAGTAAATTCTCAGTAAATTCCCTGTAAATTACTCAGAAAATTCACTATAAATTTCTCAGTAAATTTCGTGTAAATTCACAGTAAATTACTTAGCAAATTCGCAGTAAATTCCCAGTAAATTCCTTTGTAAATTCCCAGTAAATTTACCTAATAAATTACTCAGTAAATTTCGAGTAGATTACTCAGTATATTACTAAGTAAAATCCCAAAAAATTACTCAGTAAATTCCCAGTAAATTTTCAGTAAATTATTCAATTAATTCTCAGTAAATTCAAAGTAAATTACTTAGTAAATTCCCAATAAAATCCTAGCAAATAACTCAGTAAATTCCCAATAAATCTCTAGTAAATTACTCTGGAAATTGCTAGTAAATTACTCAGTACATTCCAAGTAAATTTCCACTAAATTACTATGTAAATTCCAAATAAATAACTTAGTAAATTCCCTGTAAATTCTCAATAAATTACTCAGTATATTACCAGCAAATTACTCAGTAAATTCCCAGTAATTTCTCAATAAATTCCCTGTAAATTACTCAGTAAATTCCCAGTAAATTCTCAGTAAATTTCTTAATAAATTCCCAGTAAATTACTTTGTAAATTCCCAGTAAATTCCTAGTAAATTACTCAGTAAATTCCCATTAAATTACTAAGTATATTCCAAGTAAATTCTCAGTAAATCACTTAGAAAATTTCAAATAAATCCCCAGTAAATTACTCAGTAAATTCCAAGTAAATTTCCAAAAAATTACTCTGTAAATTTCTGATAAATTCTCAGTAAATTTCCAATAAATTACTGAGTAAATTTGTAGCAAATTCCCAGTAAATAACTCAGAAAATTTTTCGTAAATTCTCAGTAAATTCCATACTTAGTAAATTCCCAATAAATTCTCAGCACTTTCTCAATAAATTATCAGTAAATTACTTAGTAAATTCACAGTAAATTACTCGGCAAATTCCCAGTAAATTCCCCGTTAATTATTCACTAAATTCCCAGAAATTCTCAGTAAATTCTTAGTAAATTACTCAATAAATTTTCAGTAAATTCCAAGTAAATTACTTAGCAAATTGCTCAGTAAATTCCCAGTAAATTACTCAGTAAATTCCAACTTAATTACTCAGTAAATTCTTAGTAAATTACTTAGTAAATTCTTTGTAAATTTCCAGTAAATTCTCAGTAAATTAGTCGGTAAATACCTAGTAAATTCTCAGTAAATTACTTCGTACATTCCCAGTAAATTACTCAGTAAATTCTCATTAAATTCCCAGTAAATTACTCAGTAAATTCTAAGTAAATTCTGAGCAAATTACTTAGTAAATTCCTAGTAAATTACTCAGTAAATTCCTAGTAAATTACTCAGTAAATTAGCTGTAACTTTTCAGTAAATTCTCAGTAAATTACTTTGTAAATTCTCAGTAAATTACTCAATAAATTCCTAGTAAAGTACTCAATAAATTTCAAGTTCTCAGTAAATTATCAGTAAATTCCGAATAAGTTTCCACTAAATTACTAGTAAATTACTCAGTAAATTTCCAGTAAATTACTCAGTAAATTCTCAGCAAATTTCCTGTAAATTCCCTGTAAAGTACGCAGCAAATTCCCACTAAATTCTCAGTAAATTACTCAGTAAATTTCCAGTAAATTACTCAGTAAATTCAAATTTAATTCCCAGTTAATAACTAAGTAAATTCTCAGTAAATTACCGGTAAATTCTAAGTAAATTCTCAACAAATTCCCTGTAAATTACTCAGTAAATTCCCAGTATAGTCTCATTAAATTACTCAGCAAATTTCAAATAATTACTTAGTAAATTTCCAAAAAATTCTCAGCAAATTACTCAGTAAATTTTCAGAAAATTACTTAGTAAATTCCCAGTGAATTACTCAGTAAATTCGCATTAAATTCTCAGTAAATTAGTCAGTAAATTTCAAGTAAATTCTCAGAAAATTCTAAGTAATTTCCTAGTAAATTTCTCAGTAATTTCATAGTAAATTCCCAATAAATTACTTAGTAAATTCTCAGTAAATTCCTATTAAATTTGCAATAAATTCCCAGCAAATTACTCAGTAAATTCCCAATAAATAACCACTAAATTACTCTGTAAATTGCCACTAAATTTTCAGTAAATTACTCAATAAATTCTCAGTAAATTCGTAGTAAATTACTCTTGTAAATTCCAAGTAAATTGTCAGTAAATTACTCCGTAAACTCCCAGTAAGTTCCAATCAAATTACTTAGTAAATTCCTACTAATTACTTAGTAAGTTCTCAGTAAATTAATTAGTAAATTCCCAGTCAATTACACAGTAAATTCTAAGAAAATTATCAATAAATTCCAAGTAAATTACTCTGTACATTCTTAGTTAATTACTCAGTAAATTCCCAAAAAATTCCAACTAAATTACATTGTAAATTCGCAGTAAATTACTCAATAAATTTCCATTAAAATCTCAGTAAAGTCTCAGTAAATTCCAAATAAATTGCTCAGTAAATTCCCATTAAATTACTTAACAAATTCTTCGTAAATTCTCATTAAATTCCCAGTAAATTAATCCATAAATTCCTAGCAAATTCCTTGTAAATTCTCTGTAAATTCTCAGTAAATTCCTAATAAATTACTCAGTAAATTGCTAGTAAATTTTCAATAAATTACTCAGTAAATTACTTAGAAAATTCCTAGTAAATTCCCAATAAATTACTTAGTAAATTCCTAGTAAATTCTCAGTAAATTCCCAATAAATTCGTAGTAAATTTTTGTAAATTCTCACTAAATTCCTAGTAAATTACCGAGAAAATTCCCAATAAATTACTCATTAAATTGCCAGTAAATTCTCAATAAATTTCGAGTAAACCACTCAGTAAATTCCCATTAAATTCCGAGTAAATTACGCAGTAAATTCCTAGTAAATTACACTGTAAATTACGTAGTAAATTTTCAGTAAATTATTCAGTAAATTCCCATTAAATTACGCAGTAAATTCTCAATAAATTACATTGTAATTTCTTAGTAAATTTCCAATAAATTACTCAATAAATTTTCATTAAATTCTCAGCAAATTCCCAGTAAATAACTCAGTAAATTACCAATAAATTACTCAGTAAATTCCCAGAAAATTCTCAGTAAATTCCTAGCAAATTCTCAGTAAATTACAAAGTAAATTCCCATTAAATTACTCAGTAAGTTCGCAGTAAATTCTCAGTAAATTACTCAGTTAATTTTCAGTAAATTGCCAGTAAATTCTCTGTAAATTACTAGTAAATTACTCAGTAATTTCCCATTAAATTCTCAATAAACAACTAAGAAAATTCCCAGCAAATTTCCAATAAATTACTCATTAAATTACTAATAAATTGTCAATAAATTACTCTGTAAATACGCTGTAAATTCCCATTGAATTCCAAATAAATTCCTAGTAAATTAGTCAGTGAATTCCAGTAAATTGTTAGTAAATTTTCAATAAATTTCTAGTAAATTCCAAGTAAATTCCAGTAAATTTCTCAGTAAATTCCCCGTAAATTTCTCTGTAAATTCCTAATAAATTTTTTCGAAATTTTCCTGTAAATTCCCAGTAAATTCGCAGTAAATTCTTAGTAAATTACTCTGTAAATTCCCAGTAAATTTCCCGTAAATTCTCTTTAAATTACACAGTAAATTCTAAGTAAATTACTTAGTAAATTCCCAGTAAATTACTCAGTAAATTGCCAATAAATTTCCAGTAAATTACTCACTAAATTCTCAGAAAATTCTTAGTAAATTCCAAGTAAATTACTCAGTAAATTACTCCGTAAATTTATAGTAAATTACTTAGTAAATTTCCATTAAATTCCCCATGAATTACTCAGTAAACTCACAATAAATTACTCAATAATTTTTGAGTAAATTCATAGTAAATTACTCAGCAAATTCTCAGTAAATTACTCAGTAAATTTCCAATAAATTACTCTTTAAATTCTTAGTAAATTCTCAATAAATTACATTGTAAATTTGTTGTAAATTCCCAATAAATTCCAATAACTTCTCAGTAAATTACTCAGTAAATTCTCATTAAATTCCCCGTAAATTTCTCATTAATTTCCCAGTAAATTACCAGGAAATTCTCAGTAAGTTCCTAGTAAGTTGCTGAGTAAATTCTCTGTAAATTTTCAGTAAATTCCCAGTAAATCACTCAAAAAATTACTTAGTAAAATCCCACTAAATTACTAAGTAAATTCCCTGTAAATTCTCAGTAAATTACTGTGATACCCCTGTTTCGTAGTATGCTAATTGGTCCTTAAATTGAGTATGATTATGTGTTTAGCATGATTTTATGTGCCATTATGTGAATATATGTGATTTTTAAGTTTTATCTGTTCATCGTAGGAATATCTGCTTGAATAATCTGCTTTGGAAATTAAATTGAGGGCCTTATCGACCACAGAATCCGAAATTGATTACGCCATTGTGATTAGCGTAATTTTTAGAGCCTACGGTGAAATTTAATTGAAAATTGATTCGGGTCAGATTAAATTGATTTATTTAATGGCATTCTGCTCAAATTGTTTAATATTTTAATTGTGGCTAGTGGGGCTTGTTGTATTTGAGAACTACACTTCCCATTCTCTCTATGACCTCATTTTGGCTGATCAAACCTTGAGAAAGGGAGAGAGAGCCGACTGTTAGAGAGAGGGAGAGGAGAGAATTGTGCATTTGTGGTTCAAGACTTGGACCTTTTGAAGATTAAGCTCAAGTATTGCTAAATTGGGGAGATTAAAGCTCATTGGTGAGCGATTCATGCATTTATAGTCATCATCTTGTGAATTCAAGTTTAATAGATGGTCAAGAGCATGAATTAGTTTGAATGTAATGGAATTGAGTTGTATATGTTGGATTTCAAGTTAATAGAAGCATGCATGTAAAGAATTGCTATAGATTTCCATGTTTGAGCTTAATTTGTGTAATCTATGTTGAAGTTGAATGAAATCCATGTGTATGACCATTTCTTCACCAAATAAGTTGTGAATAATGTGTATTTCTTACATGCAAGAGTAGATCATGAAAGAGTAAGCTTTGCATCTTGGAATTTGATATGTTAGTGATGAATTTGGATTAATTTGAGACATGCATGTAAATGATATAAGAAATTGAGCTTCCTAATGTTGTAATCTTGTATTGGTATCATGTTAATATGTGTACATTTGAGAATTGAGCCATAGCATGCATGACTTGTTGGTCAAAAATTGAATTGGAGCTCAAGAACTTAATCTGGAAAACCCAGATTTTTTATGTCCGCTTGAGCGGGGTGATTGCCACTCGAGCGGGAAAATCGTGCTCCCAGCACTTTTTGCAGAGTTGGATGTCCGCTCGAGCGGGCTATCTCACGCTCGAGCGGGGAGCTTTTGTAGACAGGCCTTCCGCTCGAGCGCTATACTACACGCTCGAGCGTATTTTTCATGCAACCAGCACTTTTGCAGACCTTAAGGGTCCGCTCGAGCGGGTAAGTCCACGCTCGAGCGGGGACCCTGTTTTCTGAAATTCTGAAAATGCATTATGTGTTCTGTTTTTCCGTTCTCTTTCACTTGTAAGCACTCTTAGGCATATGTTAAGCGTTGTAAATGAGTAAATGAGATATGAATAAAGCCTAAAGAGGGATATGTGAATTAAAGAACGGATTGAACTGTTAGCGACCCTTTTGTGTTCATGAAATATGTAGGGTCAAGCTCCAGGGCAAATCCACAAGCCGATCACTGTGAGTAATATTGATATTTGAAAGCTTATCAATGTTCAATTGTGTATTCCCTTATAAGCTTTACGAGTTGCTAATTGGGATTGTGGACAAAAGTCTGACATGAATGAATGATTGGACCGAAGGTTGTTTTGATAATAATAAATGGACCAAAGGTCGTTTTGATAGAAATGAATGGACCGAAGGTCGTTTTGATAGAACTGAATGGACCGAAGGTTGTTTTGATAGGAATGAACGGACCGAAGGTTTTTTTGACATATATGAATGGACCGAAGGTCGTTTTGACATATATGAATGGACCGAAGGTCGTTTTGACATGAACGAGTGGGCCAAAGGCCGTTTTGACATAAATAAATGGGCTGAAGGCCATTTTGACAGAAATGAATGGACAGAAGGCCGTTTCGACATAAGTGAATGGGCCGAAGGCTGTTTTGCCATGAATGGAAACCTGAACGGGTCAAAGACCAGAATGTTTGGAACTACAGTTACTTGATTTGAATTTTGTATAGATATATATATATATATATATATCTGTTAAATAGAAGTATAAATTGGGCCCAAGGCCGTTTGGAGCATGTTGTTCTACATATTGATATGTAACCTCTGTATCTGATATTATTCACTGGGCTATCGCTCACGCTCATTCATGTGTTTGTAGGTGAGCCAAGAGAAGTCCAAACCCAGCCCCAGTGAAGTCTGCCAGGAACAACATGAGTTTTGGAGAGTCAGCCTTGTGTCTCACGCACGAGACCCATCCTTGCCATTTTGTTATGCATTTACATTTTGTCTTGTTGGCAAGGACTTTATGTATATCTGTATATATTTTTGATAGGGGTTGACTCAGTTTGGATGATCTTGTCTGTAAGGAATTTTATGGTATTGTACTTTTGATGTGGGTTATTAACGTATAAGTAAGTGGTTTGTTTTGATGTGCATATAAGCACAGCTCTGTGGACAAAGTTTTAAATTTGTGCTTCCGTTTGGCCCCTTTACTCTATTGAGTTACGTTTGTTTCAGTTGAGGCCGTAGGTAATCTCAGGATTACTAGCCGGTTATGTCCTTAACCCATAGGGGCGGGTTTGGGTCATGACAATTACTTAGTAAATTCTCTGTAAATTCTCAGTTAATTTCGAGTAAATTACTTAGTAAATAGCCAGTAAATTCTCAAAAATTTCTCAGTAAATTTCTATTAAATTACCAGTAAATTCTCAGAAAATTACTCTGTAAATTCCCAGTAAATTTTTAGTAAATTATGCAGTAAATTACTCAGTAAATTCCCAGTAAATTAGTTAGTAAACTCCCAGCAAATTCCTAGTAAATTCTCAATAAATTCCCAAAAAATTCTTGGTAAATTCTCAATAAATTCCTAGAAAATTTCTCAGTAATTCCCCTGTAAATTCCCTGTAAATTCCCAGTGAATTCTCGGTAAATGCTCAGAAAATTCCCAATAAATTACTAGTAAATTCCCAGTCAATTCTCAGTAAATTGGCAGTAAATTTCCATTAAATTGCTCAGTAAATTTCTAATAAATTACTCAGTATATTCCTAGTAAATTCTTAGTAAATTTTTAGTAAATTCCCAGTAAATTACTCAATAAATTTTTAGTAAATTCCCAGTAAATTACTCAGTAAATTCCTAGTAAATTACTCAGTAAATCCGTTGTAAATTTTCAGTAAATTACTCAATAAATTCACGATAAATTACGCAGTAAAATCGCAATAAATTCCCAGTAAATTCCCAATAAATTACTCTGTAAATTCCTAGTAACTTCTCTGTAAATTCTCAGAAAATTCCAAGTAAATTATTTAGTAAATTCTCAGTAAATTACTCAGTAAATTCTCAATTAAGTACTCAGTAGATTCCCATTAAATTACTTAATAAATTCTTAGTAAATTACTCACGAAATTCCCTGTAAATTCTTTAGTAAATTCCTAGTAAATTAATCCGTAAATTCCCTCTAAATTCTCAGTAAATTACTTAGAAAAATCTGAGTAAATTCCTGGTAAATTTCTCAAAAATTTCCTAGTAAATTCCTCGTAAATTGCTCAGTAAATTCCCAGTAAATTACTCAGAACATTCTTAATAAATTCCCAGAAAATTACTCAGTAAATTATCAGTAAATTACTTAGCAAATTCCTAGAAAATTACTTAGTAAATTCTTAGTAAATTGCTCATTAAATTGCCAGTAAATTTCTAGTAAATTACTCAGTAAATTCCCTGTGAATTCTCCGTAAATTACTCAGTAAATTCTGAGTAAATTCCTATTAAATTACTGAGTAAATTCCCATTAAATTACTTAATAAATTCTCAGTAAATTCCAAGTAAATTCCTAATAAATTACTTAGTAAATTTCTAGTAAATTCTTAGTAAATTACTCAATAAATTCCTTGTAAATTCCTAATAAATTACTTAGTAAATTCCTAATAAATTCTCAGTAAATTACTTGGTAAGTTCGCTATAAATTCCCAATAAATTACTCAATAAATTCCCATTAAATTCTCCGTAAATTGCTTAGTAAATTTCCAGTAAATTACTTAGTAAATTCCCATTAAATTCTCTGTAAATTATTCAGTAAATTCCCAGTAAATTACTCAGTAAATTCTGAGTAAATTCCTTGTAAATTACTCATTAAATTTCCATTAAATTACTCAGTAAATTCTCAATAAATTACTCAGTAAATTTTCAGTAAATTACTCATCAAATTCCTTGTAAATTCTAAGTAAATTACTCTGTAAATTCGTTGTAAATTCCTAGTAAATTCCAATAAGTTCTCAGTAAATTACTCAGTAAAATCCTAGTCAATTCTCAGTAAATTCTCATTAAATTATTCGTAAATTTCTCATTAATTTCCAGTAAATTCCCAGTAAATTCTCAGTAAATTTGCAGTAAATTCCTAGTAAATTCCCAGTAAATTACTTAGTAAATTCCCAGTAAATTCTCAATAAATTACTCAATAAAATCCCTGTAAATTTCCAGTAAATTCTCAGTAAATTCCGGGTAAATTACTCAGTAAATTGCTAGTAAATTCTCAGAAAATTACTCAATAAATTTCTATTAAATTCTCAGCAAATTCCTAGCAAATTACTCTGTAAATTCCCAGTAAATTACACTGTAAATTCTCAGTAAATTGCTCATTAAATTCCCAGTAAATTCTCAATAAATTTCCAAGTAAATTCCTAGTAAATTAGTCAGTAAGTTCCTAGTAAATTCTCAGTAAATTACTCAGTAAATTCTCAGCAAATTCCCAGAAAATTTCTTAGTAATTTCCTAGTAAATTCCCCATAAATTTCCAGTAAATTCTCAGAAAATTCCAAGTAAATTACTTAGTAAATTCCCTATAAATACCCAGTAAATTCACTGTAAATTTCCATTAAATTCTTCAGTAAATTCCCAGTAAATTTCTCAGTATATTTCCAGTCAATTCTCAGTAAATTTTTAGTAAATTACTCATTAAATTCACAGAAATTCTCAGTAAATTACCCAGTAAATTCTCAATAAATTACTCAGTAAAATCATAGTAAATTCTCAGTAAATTCCCAGTAAATTGCTCAGAAAATTCCCGTAAATTCCTAATAAATTACTCAGTAAATTTCCTGTAACTTCTCAGTAAATTCTCAGTAAATTCCAAGTAAATTACTCAGTAAATTCCCAGTAAATTCTCTGTAATTCTCAATAGATTCCCAGTAAATTACTCAGTAAATTTCAAGTAAATTCTTATTAAATTACTCAGTAAATTCTCAATTAATTACTAAGTAAATTTCCATTAAATTGCTCAATAAATTACTCACTAAATTCCTAGTAAATTAGTTAGTAAATTCCTTGTAAGTTCTCAGTAAATTCCTAGTAAATTTCTCAGAAATTGCCTAGTAAATTCCCAAAAAATTACTCAAAATATTATCAGTAAATTCTCATTAAATTGCTAGTAAATTCTCTGTAAATTCCCTGTAAGTTTCCAGTAAATTCCAATAAATTCCCAGTAAATTACTTAGTAAATTCTGAATAAATTCTGAGTAAATTCCCAGTAAATTACTCATTAAATTCCCAGTCAATTCTTAGTGAATTACTCAGTTAATTACTCAATAAATTCTCTGAAAATTACTATATAAATTCTTAGTAAATTCTTAATAAATTCTGAGTAAATTCCCAACAAATTACTCACTAAATTCCCAGTAAATTCTCAGCAAATTCTCAGTAAATTCCTAGAAAATTTCTCAGCAATTTCCTAGTAAATTCCCAATAAGTTACTTAGTAAATTTCCAGTAAATACCCAGTAAATTCGTGGTAAATTTCCATTAAATTGCTCAGTAAATTCCCAGTAAATTACTCAGTATATTCCCAGTAAATTCTCAGTAAATTTCCAGTAAATTACTCAGTAAATTATCAGTAAATTCCCAATAAATAACTCAGTATAATCGTAGTAAATTCTCAGTAAATTCCCTGTAAATTGCTCAGAAAATTTCCAGTAAATTGCCAATAAATTACTCAATAAATTCCCAGCCTTTGCTTAGGATCATGTTTTAAGTCGAGGGTACCTTTAATACCTAGAACTCTACTTGCTTGACGATAGACCCTGCTTTGACCGGTAGGATAATCTTCCCAACTGGCCATTCTGGTTGTGAGTTGAAGCCAACCAGTGGTGAGGTTGCTAGGGCTAAGTCTTTGTCTTCTACCTTAAGCTGCTTCAAAGCGTCATAATACATTATTTCGACCGAGCTGCCTTAGTCGATTAAAAAGGGTTTAATATCGAAGGCTTTGACGCGCAGTGTGACAACCAAAACTTCATTGTGTGGGGTTTGGATTTACTTTACTCTAGATCTATACTAGAGAAAGTGAGAACATCTTACACTTCGGCCTTGCCCCTCTTCACGACGGGCTAGAGAGATAGAACTTCCCTTATGTGTTTAGCCTTCTTGATCATCTCTCTAAGCTCTCATACCTGCGTTGGTTCGATGATCCCATGGATTACGTTTATCACACCTTGGGGATGGGCGCCCAAGGTGGCTAAGCCGTTAGGTTCAACTTGGCCTTGAAGCTCAGCCTTAACGCCTCCGTCGATGTACTGGTCCAAATACCCAGCAGCCACCAATTCTTCTAAGTGCTGCTTCAAAGGTACACAATCTTTTGGCGATGTCCTTGCTCGTCATGGTATGTGCAGTGGTATCGAGGGTTAAAGCCCCTTTGGGCATCTCCCAACTTAGTCGGTCACCAGATGTATGCCTCGTCATGGATCTCGCTAAGAATGTGATAGACTGGGATTTTTAAGACCATGGTGATGCCTGTTCGGGTATTCTACTTTCTCTTAGTGTCCTCTGCGGCATCGCGGGGGTCGTTTGCCTGGTCGGAGTTGCAGTTCTTATTATGGCGATTGTTTTCATGGCTCATTTTTTAAGTACAAACACATCCTTACACTCCTACATTCGACTGTGTGTATGTGTGTGTGTGTGTGTGTGTGTGTGTGTGTGTGTGAGAGAGAGAGAGAGAGAGAGAGAGAGAGAGAGAGAGAGAGAGAGAAGAGAGCTTTGGTGGTGAAGGAGAGGAAAAAGGGAAGAAATTGAACAAACACTTCACTAGGCATTCAAGTAAGTAACAACACAACCCTCCCTTTTATTCTCCTCTTTCAAATACATGTTCTTAGAGGTTCTAAACATTATTTTTAGATATGTTTTAATGGTGTTCTTATGTTAAAAATGAAAAGAGTTGAGCCTCATTCCACCTTACTTGTGTTTTCTCTTAATAAGTACAAAACTATCCCTTTTTTTATTTTTTTTATTTGTATACCTATCTCATATAATTTCCAAAGGCACACCTTCAATACAAAATTTTGAATTTAATATATATTATTTATCATGTTTTTATCACAGTAGAAGTGAAAAATTATCCATGATTATCCTCTTTTCTTACTTTTTCTCTTATTTTAAGTTTTGTGCTCAAAGAATCGGCATTTATAGGCCACTTCAAAAAATTCTAGAAAAATCTTTAACTTCATTTTTTTATGTCAAAATTTTCCTTGAAGTGTTAGTTTTAATGAAAAAAAAATTTATTCGAAAAAGAGTGAGCGGTTTGAGAGAAAACCTGATTTTCGTAACAATTGACGAATTTGGACAACGCTGGAATATTTCTTAAATAACTAAAAATCTAGGAAAGTTATGCCACTTCTAAAAAATATTTCGCAAACCAGATAAAATTTTCTACAAACCATAGGAAGGACAAGTTTAGGAAAAATCTAAAAATGCCTCTTTAATTGCAATAATTAAAGTGCATCAAACCTGAAATTTTACTTTTGTTGATAAATTTATGTTATTAAGTTTATGGGTGTGCATACTAGCACTTGTTCATTTCTTGGTATGATATTTGCAATGTTATGGCTATGTTCCTTACCATATCCCTTTGGTATTATTGTCTTGATAAGTTTGTTTTAACTTCAACTTAAAACATCTAACTCAACGGGAAACTTAATTGGGGTGGTAACTGAGTTTTGATCATTTGAATAATGTTATGAGAAAATATTGTATTCGAGTTGAATTGGTTGGCGGGACATATTCTCTATTTGAAGTAAAGTCTTGTGTAAGCGTGTTTTCGAACCCTAATGTGGCACGGGAGGTATTTTGGTTGCTTAATGGAATTGGGAGGTATAAGGGTGGCAATGAGAATCTCACACTGGGAGAGTATTGTAGACGCGCCTGAACGTCCCGGGAAAATCCCGTTTTGTTCATTGGGCTCACTACAGTTCGGACTCAATGTCACGGTTCTTAATCTGATCTCACAAAATGCTATGCGAGATTCATAAATCACCAAAGAGTCCAAATCCGGCAAATCGTTTTGAAAAACTGATTTTTAGAAAGAAGTGCCAAGCATGAACTGCTTTGCCAGATACAGAGTCGCCACCTAAATATTTTATTTTAGGAAAATTTAGGAAATCCTGACTCGCGCCTAAGGCCACATGTCCGTCATCACCAAAGTTGCCTTGGCTCGGGAACTTGGGTACAAGAGGGAAGGTCATGCAATGAGCACCCCCGCTCGCCCGATCAAAGATCGGCCTTTACTAACATAATATCTTGTTTTTGAAAACACATGTGCTCTTATTCCGGTTATTAACCTAGAATTACTATGTGATGTGCACAGCATAACAAGTATAGACTAGACCGCCTAATTTGGAACAAAGCATTGCATATCCGTGTGTTTAAAAAAAATGGTTTGAACTTTGCTACCCGCAAGTAGGCTAAAACACAGATTTCGATTGAATTATTCCAATTCAAGCAATCTAACCTTCACCCACAGGCATTCAGGCAGTTAATCACGTAAGCAAATAGCCTCATGGCAAGCATGCTATCGTGGCAGTCACTCACACATATGGAAGGATGCTAAAGCATAAACACTTACCGAGTACTCCGAGCCAAAACAAAAGCTATGTTAGAAATCAATGATGATCCTGGCTATGTCGAGAATGCCTAATGCAACACATACAAAATACGACTAAGATAGGCTCGGCTATTCTAAAATGTCATATGAGATGCAAATTGATACATGTATTCAAACAGGAATTGAAATACAATGCAGTTAGTATGATGCGCCGAGCCTGGTGCATGCAAGACAGATGAATGAATGCAAACATGCGAACATAAGGATGCTAATTAAAACATGCCCTAAGACTAACCATCATAAGCTGGTAAATAAAAGGGAGAAAGACGTGGGGTTGGAAGACATGCATCACACAAACGCACACTTATTACAACAGCTGGCCCCCTCGACAGAAGGTCGGAATGAATAACACTGAACCAACTAGCTAATCTAACCTAATCTAATTAAACTAGTTATTACACAACAAAAATGAATAACCAGCTACAGCTAATTATTACACAACTCTAATTAATCAACAGATTAACTAAGTAAGCAACCTAAACAAGCATGTAAACTGTATGATGTAGGCTGCCTCAGCTCTGCTTTGGATGACAAAAGATGCATGCATGCTTGAATCGCCTTGCGTGGAAATCCCTCGCGACGCCCCGACTTGCCTCTGTTTGTAATTGACCTCAGAACATTGCACAAAGCTCCAGAAGGCTGAAACTCCACCCTGGGAATCTGTGGGAAGGCTGCTGACCAGCTATTGGCCTTGGAGACCACCTGTCGACCACTTTTGTGGTGAAAAACTAGAAAAAGTGGTCGGCTAGCCACAAAATCTGGTCGGCCGACCAATTTCTGCCCCTGGTTTCTGGTTTTCTGCAACAGAAGGCAAGAGAGAGAGATGGCGAAGTTTTCGCAACACATGTGTGCACAACCACTCTCCCCATCATTGCATAAGCTCAAGGGAGTGTAGTCCTTGACCCTCGGGCCACCAATCACTCATCTCAATGCATGATGGCCGAGGAGTCGAATCGCATGACTCAATGTGACATGAATGCACATACAAGCACCTAAAGCCAACAACTCCGTCATGGGTAGTCAAGAGTGCCGGCGACCGGGAATCGAGGCATGTTTCATCACTTCAAGTATGAAACATCCCTCATTCCCCGTGTTTGGACTAATCCCTATTCCAAACACAATGCAACAAGCAAGGTATGCACCAATGCAACTCTAGCATGCAATCTTGATGCAATGCAACTAAGTCATGCAAACATGCAAGGGACAACATGCAAACATGCAACTAGCATACACAACGCTATGAACTAACAATGGCACACTCAATGCACATGACACTTAGCATACACAATGCACATAGAAACTAACATACACAATGAGATGAACAAGGCATGCAGAATGCAATGATCAATCATGCGACAACATGGCATAATCAATGCTATGAACTACAACAGCATACTCAATGCAAAAATGGACTTAAACCAAAATGGATGGGCCTCAGCCACACCCAAATCAGTGGCCAAAGATGATGAAAACAAGGCTCCAAAACTCATGCAAACATGCCCAATGCAATGGCCCCAAGCCTAAGGCATAAAACGCAACTTTCCAAACGCATTGAAAAAGATGAAATATGGAGTGCAAGGACACATGTTCCAACTCTGAAATGGCATACAAAATGACTCCAAATGATGTAAGCAACTCACACAATGCATGTTGAATGGCTCAAGCACCGAAACTAGTGAAGTGTATTACACTATAGGCATGCAAGGCAATGCTCAAATGGCCAAACCAACTCCAAACAGACCCTATGCAGGCCAGAATAGGGGCAAAAGTGAACTAAGATGATGGCTTGAAAGGCACAAAAAATGAAGCTCATGCAATAGCTCACAAATGGGGTATAATGATGCAACTCTCAAGCACATTGAAAGAGTGGCAAACATGAGAATATGGCCAAGAAATAAGCTCTGAAATAACATTCCTCATAATGCCAAAACATGCAAATACCTCAAGTTAAGCATGCAAGGGACCTCAAAAACTCAAAGCTAGGCAAGGCTATTACACTACAAGCATGCATGGCAAGCATCATTCAACCAAGAGGCCTTACAACAGAGCTAAGGCAGCCCAAAATATGAACAAAATCAGTTTGGATCAAGGCCAAAATATGCTAGAATAGAGGGCCAAAACATCATGCATTTCAAGCTAATAAACATGATTTACACTACAAGCATATGCAGCATATGAGAGGCTACCAAACTAGCCAAAAATAGAATCATGGCATGCCAAAAGATGGCCAAAAAACCACTAAGACATGACCAATAATGAGGTGCTACTTTGATAAGCCATGAAAGGGATTATTCTACACATGCAAGAGGCGAACACACAAGGTGACCAAACCAGCCATAGATAGAGTCTAGGCAGGTCCCAAAAGTCACCAAAAAGGGCATGAACCAAGCCTTGGAAGTATGAAAGTATGTGCTCCTTTGAAAGGCCAAAATGCAAACAAACAAGGCCAAAAGAGAGAGGGTCTCCCCTTTCTGATTTAGGCCCTCAAAACCACATGCCAACCACTGAAAATCCGTTGGATTTCAGTGGCTAAAAGGCCAAGCAAAGATCAACACAAAGGTCTCATGGCATGGCACAAAACAAGGCTAAATAGAGCGTGCAAGAGGGTAGATGACCCTCAACACCAAAAGAGCCTTAAACAAACATGAAAAACACTTAAATATGAAGCTTTTTTCAGTTGACAACAAAGCCTAAATATGCATGCAAGTATGGCTAAGAGAATGATCAAGATAGAGCTTAAAAAGAGGGAAAAGGAGTTACCCTTGAAGCTCAGTAAAACCAGCAAGTTTTGGGACCAAAAACCAACTCTTCAACCTCTGAAAATACCCTCCAAGAACCTCAGATCAATGGTGGAGGTGTATGTCTATGAGGTGTGGTGCAATAGGTCAAGAACAATACACACTTTGAGCCAAAATATAGAGATATAGAGAGAGATATGTATTTTGCCTTCAACAAAATTCTGAACCTGTGCAAAGGAGAGGGAGGGCCTCTCTTACAGGGGTTTGAAGCTAAAGCTTCCTCAAGAAGCTAAAAGCTTCGATGCAAATCCTCCATACACGTGTATGGAGGATACAATCTGTGCCTTCCAGCTGGCACAGCTGGCATCCACACAATCTGACAAAACAGGAGGAAACCAGCCAACCAGAAAAGGTGGTCGGCCGACCACTTTCCCTGGTCGGCCGACCAGGGCAAGTGGTCTCCCAGATAAAAAGTGGTCGGCCAAGGGTATTGGTGGTCTCCACACTGAAAGCAAGCCCAAGGTGTGGTAGGAAACCAGTAAATGTGGCCCAAAGACCAAGAAAACCAGTTTCCCGACCAGAAAATTGACTGGCGGGGAGAAAAGTGGTTTCCAAGGAAAAAGATGGTCTCCCACCCTTGTAACACCTTCCAAACAAGGAAAACAAGGTTCGTGCCAAGAACAAACCAACACGGGTGCAAAACGAGAGTTCGAGAGGCAAAACGCGCAGCCGGGGGCCTCGAAAACTGGCTGTTGAGCACAAAAAGTGACGTACGACCACAAAAGTGGTCTCCCGGACCACAGTGTCCCTCTAGACAGAGGAAACAAGGTGTGTTCCAAAAATCGTGGCAAACGGAGAATGTTAAGCGGTCCCGAGCCGAGGCGTATGGCCGCTGGCTCCGAAAATGAAAAACTAGCCTCCAAATGGGAACAGTGGCCTATGACCATGAAAAGTAGCCTATGACCATTGAGAGACGGTCTACAAGACCCCTCCCTCCCTCCAGGAAGAGAAAACAAGACTTGGTCCGCGGACCGAGTCGAAGTACAAAGGGTCCCGAGGTCCGGAGGCGAAACTCTCAGCCAAGACTCCGAAACTTCAAAACAAGCACAACATGCACCATCACCGAGCGCTCAATCGATGACGTCTGAGTCTTAAGGTCGGTCAAAAATGGGGTGTCTACATGTAACAACCCACATTTATGGCTTAGTCATGTTTATGTGCATTCACATCATGTGGTCTTGTTAAGTTTGCCTTCATGAATCTTGCCTTGTTTTGTGCTTATGTGATTTGTCTAAGTGTTGTATGCATGCTTTGTTCCTTCCTTGGTGTCTCAAGCCTAAGTTGTGTTAAGCCTAGATCATTCCAAGCCGAGGTCATCTTCAGTCTAGAATTATCTTGGAACCACTTTGTTTGACCTCCACCTTCGCCCTGACATATTGGCCGAGATGTCATTATCTAGGCCGAGGTGTTCATCACCAAGGCCGAGATGTGTATTATCTAGGCCGAGATGTTACCTTTGCACCTAAGTGATTTTGTCCTGGAGTGGTATGACCTAGACCAAGGTGTGGCACATCTAGGCCAAGGTATGGCACAGCTTAGTCAAGTGTTGTCCTCCTAGCCGAGGTCATTGTCACCTTAGTTGCCAAAGCTTTGTCCTTAGCCGATGTCATCACTTGCCGGAGTTCCTTGCCGGGTAGCTTGTTAGATACGCTTCATCTTACACATGTCTTGTCAATCTATCACCTTTTTAGGAGAACCAACCAGCCGTTGCCACGTGTCCGAGCTGAGTGTTAAATCAGCTGGCAGAGAGAAAAACCTAACATTTGTTATATCCTTGTTTTTGAAGAGGAGAGAGAAGCTCTAGGAGAGGAAGAGGAGTTCTTGAGGGAGAGTGGATTGCCAAGCTTGATCCCTAGAGATCGAACCGTTAGATCCGTGTCCTAAGGTTAGATTCTTGATCTGCTCATGTTGTTCTTTATGATCATGTTATTGCATTGCATGATTGAATATGATTTGTAAGCCATGCATTGCTTTGAAGTTCAGTTTCAGAAAGAGAAAATAGTATTCATGTGTTCTTCAAGAAAAGTCATGTTTTGATCCGAAAGCTCATGCCAAGGTCCATGTTTTTGTGTTTGTTTCCATATGATCTTCAAGTATGGGTACCCAGGTCCATGTTTTCGAACTCATAGCATGAAATCCCAGATTTTGTAATAAAAAAGTTATGATTTTAGCATTCATGTTCTTCATGATCTTCATGTTCATGTTTTTCATGTTCTTCACGGGTGGAAACTGTAATACCCCTGTCTCGTAATATGTTAATTGGTCCTTAATAAGATGTGATTATGTGTTTGTTATGGTTTTGTATGCCATTATGTGAAAATATGTGGTTTTGAATTTCTATCTGTTCACCGTAGGAATATCTGTTTGATTTTACCACTTCGGAAATTAAATTGGAGGCCTTATCGGCCGCAGAACCCGAAATTGATTACGCCATTGTGGTCGGCATAATTTTTAGAGCCTACGGTGAAATTTAATTAGAAATTGATTCGGGTCAGATTAAGTTGATTAAATTGATAATTTAGTGCCCAATTGTTTATTATTATTATTTTGGAATAGTGGGGTTTGATGCAAAAGGGCACTACACCCTCAATTCCTTCCCTTATGTGGCTTTGGCTGATTAAACTCTCTAGAGAGAGTGAGAGACCCGAAATTGAGAGAGAAAGGGGGAAATCATCTAAGTTTGCTCTTGAAGCTTTGGAGTCTTGAAGGCTAGCTCAAGAATTAACCATAGTTGTGAAGATTGAAGCTCCTAGGTGAGTGATCAACACCTAATTCATGAATTTGTGTATGTAATAATGTGAATTTGCAGAGGATATCTGATCAAGAACATGAATGGTGTTGAGTATGATGAAATTGAAGTTTATATGCACATGCATGCATAGAATTGCCATGAAAATGTATAATCTAGCATGTATTGAGTTAAACATGGAAATAAAGGTGTTAAATCTTGCATGCAAGCATGTTTTTGTTGAGCTCCATGAGAATGAGCACCATTTGCATTATTTGGAATGAAAATGAAGTCAAGATTAGCATGCATGTTGAATAATTAAAGATAGGAGCTTTGGAAGGCATGAATGTGTATGATAGAATTGAGCTTGAATTAAATTAAGCCATGCATGTATTTGATTTATGAAATTGGGCTCCATGAAGATGTATTTTGGTGTTTATACCATGTTAGTACAAGTATATGTGAAATTGGAGCCACCAAAAGCATGGAATGACGGTTTGAATGTTGAAGGGAGCTCAAGAACACAATCTGGAAAACCCAGAATTTTGATGTCCGCTCGAGCGGGGAACCTGACGCTCGAGCGGAGAAATCGAGCTCCCAGCACTTTCTGCAGACATGGTTCCCGCTCGAGCGGGGAAGTTGACGCTCGAGCGGGGAGCTATGTAGACAGGCAGTCCGCTCGAGCGGCCGAGTTCACGCTCGAGCTGGAATTGAAGGCAACCAGTACTTTTGCAGACCTAAGGGTCCGCTCGAGCGGGGGAAGTCCACGCTCGAGCGGGGACCCTATTTTCTGAAATCCTGTTTTTGCATTTTGTGTTCTGTTTTCCGTTCTCTTTCACTTGCAAGCATTCTTAGGCTTATGTTAAGCATTGTAAATGAGCTAATGAGATAAGAATAAAGCCTAAAAGAGGAATATGTGAATTAAGGAACGGATTGAATTGTTAATGACCCCTTTTGTGTTCATGGAATGTGTAGGGTCAAGCTCCAGGGCGAATCCACAAGCCAATCACTGTGAGTAATATCAATATTTGAATGCTTGCGAATGTCCAATTGTTTAATCCCTTTTAAGCTTTATGAATTGCTAATTGGGTTTGTGGACGTAAGTCTGATATGGATGAATGAATGGACCAAAGGTCGTTTTGAAATGAATGATTGGACCAAAGGTCGTTTTGATGTGAATGAATGGACCAAAGGTCGTTTTGATGTGAACGAATGGACCAAAGGTCGTTTTGATGTGAATGAATGGACCAAAGGTCGTTTTGATGTGAATGAATGGACCAAAGGTCGTTTTGAAATGAATGAATGGACCAAAGGTCGTTTTGAAATGAATGAATGGACCAAAGGTCGTTTTGATGTGAATGAATGGACCAAAGGTCGTTTTGATGTGAATGAATGGACCAAAGGTCGTCCTGATATAAATGAATAGACCAAAGGTCGTCCTGATGTAAATGAATGGACCAAAGGTCGTTTTGACACATGTGAGTGGGCCAAAGGCCGTTTTGACATGAATGAGTAGGCCGAAAGCCGTTTTGACATGAATGAATGGGCCGAAGGCCGTTTTGACAGAAATGAATGGGCCGAAGGCCGTTTTGACAGAAATGAATGGGCCGAAGGCCGTTTTGACAGAAATAAATGGGCCGAAGGCCGTTTTGACATGAATGGAAATCTGAGTGGGCCAAAGGCCAGAATGGTTGGAACTACAGTCACTTGATTTGAATTTCGTATACTTATATATCTATTAAGTAGAAATAGGAATTGGGCCTAAGGCCGTTTGGAACCTATTGTTCTACATTGTTTACGTAATTTCTGTATTTGATAGTATTCACTGGGCTATCGCTCACGCTCATTCATGTGTTTGTAGGTGAGCCCGGAGAAGTCCAAACCCAGCCCCAGTGAAGTCTGTGAGGAACAACAGAGGTTTTTGGAGAGTCAGCCCCTGCGTCTCACGCACGAGACCCGTCTTCGCCCTTCCGTTATGTATTTATATCTTGTCATGGTGGCGAAGTTTTTGATTATGTTTGTATATAGTTTCATGGGTTGACTTAGTTGGACGATCCTGTCTGTATAGAATTTTATGCTACTACATTTCTGACGTGAGTTATTAACATGAGTTGGGCATATAAGCACGGCTCTATGGGCAAAGTTTTAAATTTTGCTTCCCTTTTGGCCCCTTTACTCTGATGTGTTAAGTCTGTTTTGGTCTGAGGCCGTAGGTAATCTTAGGATTACTGGCCGGTTACGTCCTTAACCCATGGGGGCGGGTTCGGGTCGTGACAGAAACCCAGATCTCCAGACCTCACTTCCCTAAGTGTAGTCGCCGAGATCACTCTTACCTAGACCTCACACTTAGGCCAAGCATCGTATCTCACTTTGGCCTACCTTGCATGATCACTTACACCTTTAGTTTGTCTTGTGCGCACCTCGGCATGCAGCCGCACGCCGAAGCCTAGGTAACCACACCTCGGCCAGGAGGTGTGGGACCTCGGCAAAGACCTGGTTGGTACCCAGCATGTATTCCTGACATGTAAAATGGTGTTTTGACTTCCAGCATGTTTTCCCGAGATCATTTGCATGCATGTAAGACTTGTTTTGAGAAGTACATTCAGTAGGCCTTGCCATGTGTTTGTAGGACTTAGACCTTTGCCTTGATCCCGACGTCCGAAGAGCAAAGTGAGTGGTATTTTTAATAAAGTTATGTTATAAAGATTTGATAAAGCCTTGTTTCGTTTTGATAAAAGCATTTGATCAAGCATGAATGATTATCCCTATTTTGTATATCAAGTATTATCTTGTTTTGATGACATTCTTGGAAAGTCCCTTGTGCTGGAGGACTCTAAACTTTCGCAGTACTAGTCCCTTGTGCTGGAGGACTCTAAACTTTCGCAGTACTAAGTATGAGAGATCTCTGCCATCGACGGTCTATGAATGGATGGCCCCACCGACGGCCTTGTGCGGGTGGTTTGTCTAATCGATTCCGGGTCGATTATTCCCTTGTTTTGCCACTAACGGTTTACTGCGTGGGTTTTGTAAGTCCGGAATGTCATCCCTTGTATTATGTAGATGTTATTAACATCCAAAGTAAGTAAGCAAGTTTTGTAAGATCAAGATTGATGAACTAGATTCATCCCATGTTTTGTACAAGCTATGATATGTATGTTTTGCAAAGATCTCGGTTATCATTCATTTAAAACCTTTATTACTTGTACCATTCACTGAGTACCCAAGCTCACCCTCTCTATATATATGTAGGTAACAAGCAAGAATGTGTGTTTTGTATGTATGCTATGTCGGCAGTGAGGATGTCAGCAATCTGGAAGATTATGTTTCTTGACTTGTAGTTCTTGTGCTTTGTATGTGTCGGCTTGAAAGGCCTTTGATCAAGATGTAATATGTATTTTGCTTATGTTATATTCAAGATGTAAGACCATGTTAAAGATGTATGTCATTTCATTTGATCTATGCACTGCTCTTATGGACCACTTGTATTGTAAATTATTGCTTCCACACTTGTTAGCCCCATATGTATATTCTGATTGTGTGTGATCCTTGTAAGTTGGCCTTCGGTAATCTTGGATTACTGGCCATCACGGCACCATTCTACTAAGGGCAGAATGGGGTCGTGACACTACAAGTATCCTTGGAACGCCCTTGGGATAAACCGTGATGTCACCACTTGAGTATGTAACCTAGGTGAGTAGGCATCATTGGTAATTGTGTGGTAAACGACGCATTGGTGTTTGTTTAACCAAGGGGGAGTCAGAATTGCTTATGGCTAGTGTTAGTGGGTTGGGTAGGAACAACATTCCACGGAGAGTTGCCTAGAACTAACTTGATTGATCGTTGTTCTTGAGAACTGAAATTTATTATAAGATCGATTTCATTATTACTTTCGATATATATTATGATCATGTCATTACTGTGTATTGGATTGGGAAAAAGTAACAGAGTATGTGTGCATTTATTGGGCATTCAAAGCTTGTGGTGTTTCATGCCAGGCATTGAAGACTATTAGACTAATTGAAGGTGAAGCTAAAGCATTTGGAGACGTATGGTGACCCTAAATTAGAAACTAGTTTTGTAAACGTGTTTTGAGATTGTAAGTCATAAATCCCCTGTTATAGTTAAGACCTGATTTTGTAATTATTAGATATCTATACATATTTTTTGTATTACCTATTTCTTATTTTCTCGTCGACTCATGTAGACGTTATGTTAAATCTTGTTAGGATCTGTCAAAATGGTAACTTTGTTATCTATGATGGTTGGACTTTGAAGGGGAGGCTATACTGACTCCTCTGACTCTCTTGGGATCTTACTTGGTTATTAATCACAGGACTCAAAACTTGAGCCAACTATAAATTGACAAAATTAAAAATACAAAGTTTATTGTGTTAAATGGCTCAAAACTTTTTTTTTTTTTTTTTTAGTAATTGTCCCCCCTCCCCCTCCCCCCCCCCCCCCCCAAAAAAAAAAAAAAAAATTTGATGAGTTAAGGAGTATTAATGGTTTTCATTTGAGAAGAGTTTACCATGATTTTTTTTTCTTTTTTTTTTTTTGTTGCTAAATTCCTTTGTCTCTTTCCTCGTGTGATTCATGTGTGGTTGTCATTTATATAACTCGACATAATCATTGAACTTCAAATTATTTTTTAATTAAATTTCTTTTTTGTTTTTTTTTTATATATACAAAATTGGTCCTATTCACCTAACTTTAATTAGCTTTGCATAATCATTGAAGTTCAAAGTTGAGCTTATAAGATACTACAAATCTAGACAGGAAAGAGATAGATCCTGATATGCAGTTTTTGTTTTGTGTTTTCAATATGGACATATATTTTTTATGCATTATATGCTTATGTTGTATTTTTCTTTGTCTCTTCAAGTAAACAGTCTGCTTTATATTTTATGTTTTATATAAATTTATGCTTTTTAGTTACCAAAATGGCTAAAGGGAAGAAACAATGAATCAAACTAGGTTTTCTAGCGAAACAAAAGCTAACAAAGTACGAAAAGGAAATAAATAAGAGAATCAAGAAGAATAATAAGAAAATGAATGATCTACAAGTGAAGGGTATAGTAGCTTCTTTGATGGGTTCTACTCAACCCAATCCTGTCAATGAGAAGGGAAAGAACATTAGGGTTGAGGTAGATGACAATGACTACATACCGTCAGATCATCATGATACTGATGATGAGTCCTTTGAAAGTGTTGAGGATGAGGTACTATATGTATGATATAGGTTATGTATGATATCTAATTTTTGTTATTATGTCTCGTAACTATATATTCATTATTTTTTGTTATTATGTCTCGCAATTGTTATTTTTTCATATCCAAGATTAGAATTGTTCGTAACCAATGAAGATGTTTAATAAAACGTTATTTTTTCCCATTTTGCTATTGTTTCATTGTATTTCATAAGTACCATGATGTGGAATCTAGGGTTTTATATTTGGGTTTTCAAAATCTATATTATATATGTATAGGATTTTATGAGAATTAAAGCTCCATGCTATTTCCCTATTTCTATTTCACAATCATTGGGGTTTCATGTATTGAAAAGGTTGGAAAAAGTTTGGCGATTAGTGATTATACTTGTCACTGCAAGGGCCTTTAACAATTAAAGAGTTCAACTGGAAAATTTTGGCTAAATTTGCACATTTTGTTGAAAGATAGTAATCAAGTTAAAGTTTTGTGTAAATATGCTTTGTTATGCGCCCATTTAAAATTTTTGTCAATTATGTTTTGCTTCATGGGCATCTGATAATTATCAGTTTTGCCTCAAATTTGTTGGTACAATTGTTTAGCTTTTGGAAAACTTAGTATGCTATTATTTATTGTTCGATTTGGCTTGTGGCAAGTTTAGGGTAGGAAAAGCCTGTAGGTTTAAGGTTCTAGAAGAAGGTATAAGAAAGGTTGAAGGTGTGTGGGGATTGAATAGGACAACATATTGTTTGGCGTTGACTTTCTTAAGATAGTTCTCTAGCAATTATTACATGTTGAGCTGTTTACACTTTTCTATAAACATTCAATTGAGTATATTTTAAGGCATTTAGTGAAGGTCATGATGTGCAAATTTCTTGTTTGAAGCTGAGATGGTTATTTGAAGTTAAGGTTTTGAACCACGTTCATGTTTTTCAAATCTTTGTAATTAATGTATGCATGGTGGTGTCTCCAGGGAAGATCCAAGTATCTACCAGGTACCTAACTTGTTGATAAAAGATGAATAACTTTCCCCAAACGAGGACTCTTTCTGCATTGAACAAAAAAGATGTAGGTTATCTTTTGCCCCTCAAAAGCAAGTTTTATTCTTTTGAATTTTTTTTATTGCAATCCCACTACTTGTCATGAAAATATAGATTGATATTTTTATTACATGTTTAGATTAATTTGTTAATTTTATGTTATTTTTCATATAAAAAAATTTGTTAGGTGGTTCAATTGATATTTTGTTGTAACAAATACATATTTATAATAATTAATTGTTTGGAACAAATGTCATTGAATACTATTTGCGACAGTAACCAAATGGTTGCTAAAACATAGTAAGCATTTTTAAATTAAAAAAAAAAATTGCAATGCGAAAACGACAAGTTCACCGTTGCAAAATGTATTTTCCACTCCCATATTTCCGTCCCCCATTTGCCGTTGCATGGACCGTTGAAAAAAAAAAATTGCGATTGTATTTCTATTTTTTGCAATGTCTTGTAGCGGTCACAAAAAGTACTTTTTTTAGTAGTGAAAAGACGTGTGGTCTGTTTGAAATTGAATTGATAAAAATAATAACTTAATTTTTTTTCAAAGAGTAGTTGATTATCATAGTTAAGATTCTAATATCCTTTTGTATAGTTGGTTATATGCATCCTTGATTTGGATATGGCTTTCTAGAGGTGGATGGTTAAACAGTTTTTGGAGGAAGAGGCTTATCAATGTATATGTAGGCTTTTGTGAAACATTTTTGATGTTGATAGAGGTTGTATCTATAATAGGGATCTTTGCATTTAGCTTGAAGATTTATGAATATTGAACTATAGAGATTTATTCCTCAAAAAACCTATAGAGATTTAAACAATATGGACTTTATTGGTTTTATGTCTTTGTTCAACTTCATTTGCCTCTTGAGAAATTGCATGCTTTCAAATTTTTTTATTATTTTGTTGATATGTGTAGACGTGCCCGAATGTCACGGGCTCCGCGCGCAAAGGCGCGAAATCTCGTTTTGTTCATTGGACTACTACAGTTCGGACTCAATGTCACGGTTCTGAATCTAATCTCGCAAAGTGCAATGCAAGACTGATAAATCACCAAAGAGTCTAAATCCGGCAAATCGTTTTTGGAAAACTAATTTTTATAAAGAAGTGCCAAACATGGACTGCTTTGCTAGATACAGAGTCGCTACCTAAATGTTTTGTTTTGGAAAATTTAGGAAACCCTGACTCGTGCCTAAGGCCACGTGTCCGTCATCACCAAAGTTGCCTCGGCTCGGGAACTTGGGTATGAGAGGGGAAGGTCATGCAATGAGCACCCCCGCTCACTCGATCAAAGATCGGTCTTTACTAACATGATATTTTGTTTTTAAAAACACGTGTTCTTATTCCGGTTTATTAGCCTAGAATTACTATGTGATGCGCACAACACATAAGTATAGACTAGATCGCCTAAGTTGGAACAAAATATCTCATGTTTGTTTGTTTGAAAATGGTTTGAAGGTGCTACTCGCAAGTAGGTTAAGACGTGGATTTGCCACCCTCGAGTGGGCTTTGAAAACATGATTTTGCCACTCTTAAGTGGGCTTAAAAACTCACATTTCGATGAATTGTTCCAATTCAAGCAATCCAACCTTCACCCACAGGCATTCAGGCAGTTAATCATTTAAGCAATTAGCCTCATGGCAAGCATGCTATCATGGCAACACTAACACACATGCAGTATGCTAAAGCGTAAAAACTTACCTAGTACGCCGAGCCAAAACCAGAGCTAGTTAGTAATCAATGCATGATCCTAGCTATGTCAACAATGCCTAATGCAATACATGCAAAATGCAGCTAAGATAGGCTTAGCTATTCTAAGATGGCATATGAAATGCAACTTGATAACATGTATTCAAATCAGAATTGAAATACAATGCAGTTAGTATGATGTGCCGAGCCAGGTGCATGCAAGACAAATGAATGGATGCACGTATGCAAGCATAAGGATGCTAATTGAAACATGCCCTAAAACTAACCACTGAAAAACAGGTAAGTAAAAGGGAGAAAGACGTGGGGTTGGAAGACATTCACACACTCATGCACACTTATTACAAAATTTGCCCTCTCAACGGAGGGTTCGAATAAATAATACAAACCAACTAATTAATTAACTACCCTAGCTAATTAATTATTACAAAACTTCTTAACTAATTAAAAAAATTAATTAAGTTACAAAACCAACCAAGTAAGAACAGAAAGAAGCTAAAACAAGCTGCCATAGCTCTGCCTCAAAATGATGAATGATGCATACTCGATCGGCTTCGCTCGGAAATCCGTTGCCATGCCTCATGTTGCCTCTCTTTGCACTGTTTTGTACCTCTGAAAACTGTGAAAATCTCTGTGATGCTTCTAAACCACCTCATGGATATACTGAGAGGCCATCGGCCAAATGTTATGGCCATCGGCCAAGGGAAATGGGTTATCGACCATTTTTTAGTCCATCGGCCAAAGATTGTTAGCCGATCGGCACTGAAGATAACCGATCGGCCATCTCTTCCTGCAGACTGCTCCTTTTTGCTCCAACAGAGCACAAACAGAGGCATGGCAATGTATTTGCAAGAAAATATGTGTGTAACTACACCCCTTATCATGTTTGAAACTCAAAGGAGTGTAGTGCTCGACTCTCGAGCTATCAATCACGCATTCCAATGCATCATGATGGCCAAAAAGGCCGAGTTGCACAAATGAATGTCACATGAATGCACAAAAATACATAAATGCCTTGACCTCTATCATGCATGATCAAGAGTGTCGGCGACCAGGAATTGAGGCACGTTTCGTCACTTCAAGTACGAAACGTCCCTCGTTCCTCGTGTTTGGTTTGACACGCCAAACCAAACACAATGCAATGTATGCAACATGGAGAAGCTATGCAATGCGACATAAGCATGCCAAATGCAATATGATTCAAGTATGCACACAAGACTAAGGTAACAAGCATGCCAAATGCAATGCAACCTAAACAAGCATGTGACAAAATGCAAATTAGCAAGCATGGAAAATGGAACCTAAACATACAAACATGCATGGCATGCAACAACATGCAAGGCATGCAACAACATGCAAAGATGGACAAGCATGCAACAACATGCCAAGATGGACTTAAACCAAAATGGACAGACCTCAGCCATGCCCAAATCAGTGGCCAAAATGATGACTTGGAAGCATGAAAGCACATACAAACATGTACACACTTAGGTTCATAAACAAGGCAACAAGACACCAACTCTTAAGAGCACTTAAAGAGTGGGAAGTATGAACATGTGACTAGCATTATGAGCTCTGAAATCATGCATGGAATGGTGCCAAACCATCAAAACTACGCAAGTATGGCATGCAAAAGGCTCAAAACTTGAAGCTAGCAATAGTGATTTGCACTAAGGCTATGCAAAACATGAGGCAAATGGCAAGTACAATCCAAAACAATCCTAGATCATGCCAAAATGAGTCTAAAACAAGCATGGAGCAAAGCCAAAATAAGCCAACATGAAGGGCATTAGGCATGATGCATACATTACACTACACCTATTAGGACCAAGCATGGCATGACTTAACCAATGAAAAACAGAGTTATGGCATGTCAAAATAAGCCCAAAAACCCACTGAAATGGCATCCTAAATGCTTAAGTACAATGGCATGCACAAAGACCCACTCTTAAGGCATGGAACACAAACCCTTCAAAGCATTAAAGAAGTGACAAGTGTGAATGCATGACCACACTATATGAACTGAAATCTCATATGAACTGAAATCTCATATGAAATGATGCCAAATCATAAAAATGGTCTAAGCAATGCATGCTAATGACTCGATGTACAAAGCCAACAAGCTAGATTGAACCATGGCTATACAAAACAATGCATGCATGACCAAGACAATGCAAAACAGAGCTTGAGTATGGTAAAACATGACTAAAAGCTCCTTTGAGTTGAGCCAAAACATGCAAGAATGATGGTCCAAATGCAAGATGCATGTTAAGGCAATAGAGAGGATTACACTACAAGTGCATGATGCATGTAAGAGGCTACCAAACCAACTTTAGACAGAGGTATGGCATGACAAAATAACACCAAATACTTGCTGAAATGGGGCCAAAACATGCCAAGCAAACATGCTACTATTATGAGCCACTAATACTAGCATGTGAGACACAAAGAGAGGGGGGTGTCCCTCTCCTATCTAAGACTCCAAAATCACTTCTCCACCACTAAAAATCCTCTAGATTTTAGTGGTAAGAAATTCAAAACAAGATGGTTCCAAAGCTCAAAAAGGAAGGCACAAAATAAGGCCAAACAAGGCCTAAGAGGGGGTAGACTACCCCAAACACAAAAGTGATCTCAAACAAACATCACAAGCATGAAAAATCAGAACTTATTGTAGTTTAGAGTTAAGCTTAAAACAATATGTAAGTATGTCTAAAAGCTTAAGCAAGAATGGAGGATTAAAAGGTAGTTGACTCACCCTTGAAGAACACCTTCAAGAACACAACTCCAGTAGCCTCCTCTGACCAAAACCAGTCCAAGAACACCAAAACCAACTCCCTAGTACCTTAGAAACACAAGGATGGTGCTCTAGTAGGTGTTTGTGTGTAATAGTATGCAGAAAACACACTTTTGGGCACAAACAAAGGCAAAACAAGAGAGAGAAGTAAAATATATAGAGAGAGATATAGAACTTTGTATCTCAATTTTCTGAACCTCTGGAAAGGGAGGAGGACCTCTGTCACGACCCCATTCCGTCCCTAGTAGAATAGTGCCGTGATGGCCAGTAATCCGAGATTACCGAAGGCCAACTTTCAAAATTCACACACAATCAGAGTATTACCTATGGGGCTAACACGTGCGGAAGCAATATATACAAATCTAATTAGTTCATAAGAGCAGTGCATAAGTTAAATGGAATGGCATACATCTTTACATAGTTTTAATACAACAAAATAAATTACAAAAATACATCTTGACCAAAAGGCTTCTCAGCCATCAAATACAAAATACAATGAAATACAACTAAGAAGCATAATCTTCAAGATGCTGCAAAAGTGTAAAATCCAAAACAAGTGGCAAGTACATCTAGGCGTCACCGCCATCCTGCTCGTCACCTACATATATATAGAGAGGGGTGAGCTTGGATACTCAGTGAATGGTACAAATAATAAATGGGTTTACATGAATGATTTCCAAAATCTTTATCAAATCAAGATACATCACATCTTGTACAAAATCCAAGGGCAAATCAAGTTTATCTAACAAATCTTTCAAGGCTTTCAAGTTTCGAGAGATGACATTAACAAAGGTTGTGCTACAAATGCTTATAGTCCCCTAGCACGTATGGACTTTCAAAAATTGTACTACAAATGCTTATAGTCCCCTAGCACGTACAGACTTTCAAAAATTGTGCTACAAATGCTTATAGTCCCCTAGCACGTACGGACTTTCAAAGATTGTGCTACAAATGCTTATAGTCCCCTAGCACGTACGGACTTTCAAAGATTGTGCTACAAATGCTTATAGTCCCCTAGCACGTACGGACTTTCAAAAATTGTCAAGACCAAGGCTAATGCTTGATACACAAAATAGGGATAATCATTCATGCTTAACAAATATTTTTCCAAAACAAGCAAGGCAAAACTTTATCAAAACTTAATAACATAACTTTATTAAAAATACCACTCATATAGTTCTTCGAACGTCGGGGTCAAGGCAATTCCAAGTCCTACAAACACATGGCAAAGTCTATTGAATGTACTTCTCAAAACAAGTCTTGCATGCATGTAAACGACCTCGGCATTCTTCAAAACTAAGTCAAATCAAAACAAAACACAGTTTCTTATCTCGGGAAAACATGCTGGGCAACTACCAGGTCTAGCCCGAGGTCCCACACCTCCTTGCTGAGGTGTGGCCTCGATGGCCACATTCAAGGAAATGAAGTCGGGAAAATCTGGGTTTCCCTCTCTTGAAGAACATGACGAACATGAAGAACATGAACATGAGGAAGATGAATGCAAAGACCATAATTTGCTATTACAAAATCTGAGATTTCATGCTAGGAATTCAAAAACATGGACCTGGGTACCCATATTCAAGGATCTTGTGAGAACAAACACAAAAACATGAATTTTAATGCGAACTTTCGGATCACACAAGACTTTTTCTTCAAGAACACATGAACACTATTTTCTCTTTCTAAAACCAACTTTAAATCAATGCATGACGTGCAGAACAGGTTCGATTGTGCAATGCAGCTAGATAAACAATAAAAACAACAAGAGTAAATCGAGAATCTAACCTCAATACACGAATCTAACGGTTTGATCTCTAGAAATCAAGCTCGAAAGCCCACTCCCTCACTCTAAAACTTCTTCTTCTTCCTAGAGCTTCTCTCTCTCTACAAGGCAAAGATATAATACAAAATGTATATTTTCTGGGTCTGTCGGCTGACTTAACCCTTTGCAGGGGTACGTGGCAACGGCTGGTTGGCTCTACTCAAAAGGTGACTGAGTGAAAAGACAAGACTATGACAAAGTGTACTCAACAAGCTAGGCGGCAAGGGCACTCCGACAAGTAATGACATCGGCTAGCAACAAGACTTCGGTAAGCAAGGGGCAAGGACCTCGGCTAGAAAGGACAACACTTGGCCTAGCTGTGCCACACCTTGGCCTAGATGTGCCACACCTCGGTCTAGGTCATACCAGTCTAGGAGCAAGGTCACTAGGGTTCAAGGGTAACATCTCCACCTAGATAATACACATCTCGGCCTCGGCGATGAACACCTCGGTCTAGATAGTGACATCTCGGCCAACAAGTCGGAGCGAAGGCGGAGTCAACCAAAGTAAATCCCAAGATGGTCTACGATGCAAGAGATTCAAAACTGACCTAGGCTCAAGGTGACCTCGGCTAAACCCACACCGGGCAAGGTACAAAGCATGTTGTAACACTTAAGCGAACAAGGACAAGACTTGAAATGCAAGCTTAACAAGATAGAATCATATGAATGCATATGAGTATGGTTAGGACAGTGTGAGGGTTATTACAACCTCCCTTCTTATAGAATTTCAATTCTCAAGCTTGTTGAACAAGCTTGAGTCTTGAATGCAATCCCTCCATACACGTGTATGGAGGATGAGAAATGTGCTCACCAGCTGTCACAGCTGGCAGAAAATAACTGCAAAAAGCAGATGGAAAGGTCTCGGCTAAAAAATATGGTCGATCAACCAAAAAGAGTGTCGATCGGCCAACACTTTTGGCCGATGGAAAGAAAACAAGGCCAATGGCATCATGCCTTAGCCGATGGGTTGTAAGGATGGCCAATAAGCCACCATCTTCCCTCAGAAGCAAAAACACAACTCCTTGGTCCACAACCAAGCACAAAACCAACAAGTTGAGAGATCCTAAGGTAAGGCGCACAACCGAGACCTTCGGAAACTCAAAACGAACACGAGCATGGGTGATCATCGAGTGTTCAAACGATGATGTCCAAGTCTTGAGGACGGTCAAAAATGGGGTGTCTATAATATGACTTTTTTTTTTTTTTTTGGTTTGGTTTTTGTAAGGTGCTTTAATGGTGGTTCCTCTCACTTGCAATTTTCATGTTTTGAAGGACTCCTATGGAGTTTCTGTTCTTTCCCACTTGTTCTTTCATATTGGCTGACTCTTTTCACATGGTAAGAATATATTTATTCTTGCTTTTAATTTTAAACTTATTTGATTGCTACTTCAATAGTTAATGAAAACTATTTGTTATATTGTTGCTTCATTTTTTAAACTTACTGATTTGGATGCTTGCCATTTTAAGTTCACACTAAAAAATTGTATAGGTTTTTCTTTTCATTATGAATACTTTGGTGTGGTCATTCAGCATGTTATAAGAAGCACTGATTGTGGTATAAGATCCAGTTTCTAACAAGTGCAAAAAAAGACAAAAAAATGTCTGCTTTCTAATGAGAGCATGTATCCACTCAAAATTCTTAGACATTTGGTTTGCGACACTCATGATAACATAATATCCTTACCTTCCTAATGTGGACCTTCATAATGATGCATGTACTTTTGATGATTTATATGTAGATAAGGCCATCCCACACGATCCATACCATTTCATGCTCCTAAAGCGACGAGAAATTTGATAGAAGTGAAGGTTTTGGTGATGATTTAAGCCCAACTAAGGGACAGAGATATGGTTATCCCTTTTACCAAAAGTGACTAATGACTTGTACTTGTGACTTGTGACTTTTTAAGGATGACGTAATTTGGATGTCTTCTTTATGGATGATGTATATGGATGTAAATTGTAAATTTGATTTTGGTAATCTATATATTGTGTAGATTATTGTTGTGTCAATGTTGTAAATTTGATTTAGGGTGCCAATTTGTTGGGCACAAAATGCATTCATGTTGCAAAAGTATAGACCAATTGATTGCATAATTGATTGTCTACCATTATTAGACAAGTTTAAACAAAACAAATTTGCTCCTAATCGATTATGTAATTGATTGTGAAATTGTAACAAGTCTAGTGCCTATTAGATCCAAATCGATTACACGACTGTGAAAGTGCCTAACAAATCCTAATCATTCACTATGAATCGATTGTAAATAATATCCAAGTAAAGGAAGGCAACTGATTGTGCACAAAAAGTCACACAATTTGCACAATCAATTGTGGGGTTTTATCCAATATCATCTATGCAAATTGATACACACAAAATCAAATTTAGCTTATTTAAATAATTGATTGGCAATTCATTAGAGATTTTGAATTATATGAACACAACAGAAGAAAATGTAACATTCAAACACTTTGAAAAAAATTAGCTAACTTTCATTCACTGAGTAAAATACTTGATATATACATACAAATACAAAGTAATTAATGCTCAATTGACCAAAAAATATTGGGCATACAATGAAGCTACTAAATTGCATTTTCTTCTTAAAAAAATAGTTTCTTTCTGAACATTCATATCCTTTGAGAATCAGAAGTAGTTTCAAGTAATGGCCCAAACTCATCATACTATGCCCTAGCAATTTGTATCTAGGACAACTCAAAGCTTATTGTAGAAACTATGAAAGTGAGATCTCCATATCATCCTAATAGCTCACAATCCCATGTTCAAATATTTCAAGATTAAGATACAAATTGATGGTCTTCTCAACATATGCATCTTTCTAGCCCATGCCAATCATCATATACCAATGTGATGGAGTCTACCGAAATGCTAGGGAGCATAGCTCTCCGTGGTTGTTTAAGAGTTGACCTATCTACAACAAAGAAATAGCTCATGTTCTTCTAATTTAAAATAAAATAAAAGACAAATAAACTTCATGTTCTTCCATTTTTTTTTTCCTACCAAGTGAAATCACCCCATATTTTCACTTACCAATTTTTTTTTTCCTTTTATGTTTCATATTTTTAAATCTAGTATTTAAACAAATCTCATGATCTAATACTTACTTGGAGTACTTGAACTCAAATTCCAAAATATTCTAATCTAAATAAAAATTCTAGCATGTTAAAAATGATTATAGCACGTAATCACAATCTCTAAGAGTCTACTTAAATACGGTGTTTCATCAAGAGTGAAGTGGTTGCGACATGTAACAAATCATATTCCAACTCTTAAACATGATTTTGGGTTTTTAAAGTTCAATTTCAGAAATGAGACACATTGTTTCAGCCAAGATACAACAGCAACTCAAAACAACAACAAAACAATTAGGCCAAGATACACCAACAACTCAAAACAGAGTAGCCACTTGATTAAAAAACCAATCAAATAAAGCACCATCAACCAGGTTAAATCAGCAACATCCATGAGGCATAAAATCAAATCACAGACATGTTAGGGAAAATAGATGATTTCCCACAAGTAATTCAATTAATGGAAATAAAAACTAATGCAAAAAAATTAAATCAACGACGACACAAGAATTTTGCGTGGTTCCCTCTATGTGAGATACGTCCACAGGATTGAAATCCGATTCCACTATCCACCAATAGTTTTCAAACGATTACAAACGAGATACGAATAGTCTCACAAAACCACTCTTAGGTGAATTTCAAATAATCACAAATAAATAAGAGAAAAGACCTCACCAAATAGATGACCAAAAGTCTTCGAAACAAATTGTAGAAGACCCAAAATAACAACCCAAATCAGCCATACAGTGACTACCGAAATAAACCTACAGAATTGAATTCCACCAAGCACTATATCAATTTGTTGTTGCCACACAAAATCAAAACCCACCAAAGATGAATCACCAAGCATTGACTTCCAAAAAAAGGATGTATCAGCCGATGTACCTCATACAAAATAAACAATACTTTTTGGGATTTTTTATCAAAGCCCTAGTTGTTACCAAATAGATTATTAAATACTCATTGGGCCTCCAAAAGTTAGATATGATATATAAAATATATTATAACCAACACCAAACCAAATTAAAATTCTTAATAAACCAATTGGGTTCCATACTTCACTAAGGAGGTATACCCAACAATTCTCCCCCTACCAACTTAGGTGGAGACATCAACCATACCTTCCAAAATTCGACATTTCAAATGTTTGTCCCTCGACAAAATCTTTGTCAATATATCCGAAATATTATCATCTGTGTGAACCTTTTCAAGTTGTAACAATTTTGAATCTAACACATCACGAATCCAATGGTTTCTCACATCAATGTGTTTTGATCTCCAATGAAAAGTATACTTTTTACTCAAATGAATAGCACTTTGACCATCACAATAAAGCATATATCTTTCTTGCTTTAAACCCAACTCTTGTAAAAATTTCTTCAACCATAACTCTTTTTTGCAAGCTTTCGTAATGGCAATAAATTTAGCTTCGGTAGTTGAGAGAGCAACACATTTTTGTAATTTAGTTTAACATGCCACAACTCTTCCTGCAAATGTCATCAAATACTCCGAAGTAGATTTCCTAGAATCAACATCACCGGCATGTCGGAATCTATGAGCCCATCAAGCATTGGCTTACCATTCCAAAACACAAACGCACCTTTGAAGTCCTCAAAGATACCTTAGAATCCATTTCACCACTACCTAATGTTCTTTACCCGGATTAGAGAGAAACCGGCACACCATACCAACGGAGTGAGCAATATCCGGCCTTGTACAAACCATTGCATACATCAAAGAACCAACTGCTGAAGCATAAGGAATTTTCAGCATCTTTTCTTTGTCTTTCTCACTTGTAGGACATTGATTTGAACTAAGCTTGAAGGGACCCGCAAGTGGACAACCAACTGGCTTTGCTTTATCCATGTTAAACCTCTCAAGAACTTTCTCAATGTAGCTTTATTGAGACAACCAAATCAGTCCCTTTTTGCGATCACGAACAATTTTCATACAAAGTATTTGCTTTGCTGGCCCCAAATCTTTCATAGAAAAAGACTTTCTCAATACTAACTTCAACTTGTTAATCATGGTAGAATCTTGACCCACAATTAACATGTCATCAACATAAAGCAAAAGAATAATAAATTTGCTATCCAAATTTTTTTTTGACAAACACAAAATGGTCCGAAGTGGTTTTAGAAAAACCATTATTTATCATGAAATAGTCAAATTTTTTGTACCATTGCCGCAGTGCTTGCTTGAGGCCATAAAAACTTTTCTTCAATTTGTAAACAAATTTCTCTTTCTCCTTTTCCACAAAACCTTCCTTGAAGAAATGCAGTCTTCACATCAAGTTGTTCAACTTCAAGGTTCATACTTGTAGCCATACCAAGTATAACCCGAATAGAAGACATCTTCACAATTGGCGAGAAAATCTCATCAAAGTCAACACCTTTCTTTTGCCCAAAGCCTTTAACAACAAGACATGCCTTGTACCTTAGATTCTTTCCATCATTCTTCAATTTGAAGACCCATTTATTTTTCAGAATTTTCCTCCCCTTAGGTAACTTCACCAAATCATAAGTGTGGTTTTCAAGTAAAGAATTCATTTCCTCTTCCATGGACTTTTTCCAATCACCTTTCTTTGCATGATCAATTGCTTCTTGGTAGCTCTTGGGCTCCCCATGATCGGATATCAACACAAACTCATTGGGAGGATACTTTTTAGAAGGTTGTCGATCCCTTGTAGATTTTCTCAACTTAAGTTGTGGTGACAGTTCTTGAGTTGGACACTCTTCCTTAATTTCGGGTTCAACTTCATTTGGAGTATCATCATCATCTACATCTTTAAGAGGTGGCTGCATACCCCCATTTTCATTATCTACCGAAAACGAAGGAGATGGATCAATGTCAATGAGATCACTAGTTTTTGGCTCCAGTTGATCACTTTTGCCAAAGTCTTCAATTGTTTGGTCTTCAAGAAACACAACATCATGGCTTCGAATAACTTTTTTGTCAATCGGATCCCACAATCTATAACCAAATTTATCGCACCCATAGCCAAAAAAAATGCATTGTCTTGACTTGCTATTAAGCTTGGACCTCTCATCCTTTAGAATGTGAACAAAAACTCGGCAACCAAACACTCTCAAGTACTCATAAGACACATCTTTGTTGGTCCAAACTTTTTTCGAAATATCACCATTCAAAGGATAAGAATGAGACAAATTGATCACGTCAATCGCTGTCCTCATTGCCTCACCTCAAAAGGATCTTGGCAATTTAGCATGTGAAAGCAAACACCTTGTTCTTTCCACAATTGTGCGGTTCATCCTCTCGGCAATGCCATTTTGTTGAGGAGTCTTCTTAACTGTCTTTTGATGATGAATATCTTGGTTGTGACAATACTCATCAAATGACCCAACGTATTCACCACCATTGTCTGTTTGGATGCACTTCAATTTCTACCATGTTTCTCTTTCAACCATGGCCTGAAAATGTTTAAACACATCTAGAACTCGATCTTTAGTTTTTAATGCAAAAGTCCAAACTTTTCTTGAATAATCAATTAATGAAAGTAACAAAATAAATTGCACCACTATGTGTTCTAAATTTTAAAGGACCACAAATATCTGAATGAATCAACTCCAAAACATTTTCTTTTCTAGAAGCAACATCTTTATGAAAAGAAACTCTATGTTATTTACCCGCCAAGAAATGAATACATGTTTTAAGATGCGTACCTTTCAAATCGGATAGGAGCTATTTCTTGAACAAAACTTGCAGTCCTTTTTCACTCATGTGCCCAAGTTGCTTGTGCCACAATTCGGTAGAAGTATCATCCTCAAGTGAATTAATAACACCTTTACAAATTTTTCCTTGCATCGAATAAAGTGTGTGAGTCTTCTTGCACTTAGCCACTACCAAAGAACCTTTTGTGAGCTTCCATTTTCCATCACCAAATTTGTTGTTTGTAGCCTTCATCATCTAGCTTCCCAGTAGAGATCAAATTGAGGCAAATGTCTAGAACGTGCCTTATATCTTTATGCAACAACTTACATCCCAAATTTGTTTCCAAGCAAACATCACCTATGCCAATAATCTTGGATAAACCTTCATTACCCATTCGAACACACCCATAATCTCCTTTGGTGTAGGTAGTGAAGAAATCAACTCAAGAAGTCACATAAAAAGAAGCACCAGAATCAATCACCCAATTGCTCTCTTAGCCCACAAAATTGACACAATCATCTTCACAAACGATCATGAGATCACCATCGGTAGTAACCGCCGTTATGTCTTCTTTCTTCTTATTCACACTTTTGTCACGCCTTTTCTCCTTATTCTTAAGCTTTCGGCATTCCTGCTTCATGTGCCCTTTCTCATGGAAATAATGGCACTCAATGTATTTCATTGAAAAACAACCATCTCTTGATTTGTCACAACTTTGATCACGACCATGAAGAGTCTTACTCCTCCCCCTTGTTTTGCTTTGGCCTCTCACAACAAATACATCCGAATGAGAAGAACCCACTGATTTTCTTCTAGTTTCCTCATTCAATAAGCTACTAGTGACTTGCTCATTGTGACAATTCCATCGGGTGCCGAATTACTAACCGTCACAACCAAAGTCTCCCAACTTTTGGACAAAAAACTAAGTAGCATCAAAGCCTGCAACTCATCATCAAAAACAATTTTCATAGATGCAAGTTGGTTAACAATACTTTTTATTTCATTCAAATGTTCCGGAATAGAGCTGCCATCTTTATATTTTAAATTAACCAACTTTTGAAACAAAAAAGCTTTATTTGTGGCTGATTTTCTATCATAAAGACTTTCTAATTTTTTTCATAAATCATGTGCCGAAGTTTCAGTAGCAACATGATGAAACACACTGTCATCAATCCATTGACGGATAACACCAATAGCTTTTCAATTAAGCCTCTTCCATTCATCATCTTTCATACTCTCAGGTTTGCCACTATATGGGTCCATACAAATCTTTACAAAATAATAGGTCCTCCATTTTAGTTTTTCAAGTTATCCAATTATTTCCGTTGAAACTAGACATATGACCCACATTCCCCTCCATTGATTTACACAAATAAATAAACCCAAATAAACCATAAGCTCTAATACCAGTTGTTAGGGAAAATAGATGATTTCCCACAAGTAAATCAATCAATGGAAATAAAAACTAATGCGAAAAAATTAAATCAACAATGACACAAGAATTTTACATGGTTCCCTCAATGTGAGGTACACCTACGGGATCGAAATCTGATTCCATTATCAACCAATAGTTTTCAAATGATTACAAATGAGACACGAATGGTCTCACAAAACCACCCTTAGGTGAATTCTAAATAATCACAAATAAATAAGAGGAAAGACCTCACCAAATAGATGAACAAAAGTCTTTGAAACAGATTGTAGAAGACCCAAAATAACAACTCAAATCAGCCATAAAGTTACTGCCGAAATAAACCCACCAAATTGAATTCCACCAAGCACTATATCAATTTGTTGTTGCCACACAAAATCAAAACCCACCGAAGATGAATCACCAAGCACTAACTCCCAGAAAAAGGATATATCAGTCGCTATACCTCATATAAACTAAAAAATACTTTTTAGGCTTTTTATCAAAGTCGTAGCTGTTACCAAACAGATTATTAAATACCCATTGGGCCTCTAAAAGTCAGATATAATATATAAGATATATTATAACCAACATCAAACCAAATTAAATTCTTAATGAACCAATTAGGTCCCATACTCCACAAAGGAGGTATACCCAACAAGACAAGCTCTAATACTAACAAAAACAAATATAAAATCAGCCATTGAGAATTCTTTGAACTCCTTAGTTTTGCCCAAGATGTTACGTTAGACATAACTCTATCTAGAATGATTTCCCAATCCGAATTCTTGTTAAATACCAAATTATTCCACACTACAGTATTCAAGAAGATTTTTTACGATTCAAAGGAAAGCTCGGCAGAAATTCAATTACATACCACAAAATAAGAAATTCAAGCTAGATATAAAAAAAATTAGCTTTCAAATCACTTTAACAAGTTAAATTCTATTAATATCAATACATAATTTCTTGTGTTACAGCATATGTAAAATTCTCAATTAACCAATAATAAATTTCAGAGCTATCAAAAGCTAATAATTAATTACATATATGTTACAGCAAACAAGAGTCAAAGATGACAGAGAGCAAGAGAGCAATGAACAAGAAATCATAGAGAGAAAAACGACAATGTCAATGTAAGTAATTCTTTCTTTTTTCTCATAATTAATTCTTTCTTTCACTTTCAATCCCCTCAATCCAAACAAAGCATAAAAGTATTATAAGAATTTCATTTTATTCACATCCATTTTAGCTAGTAGTGCCTAAACTTCTTCCACTACCTAAGTCCTGCATAGAATAATTTTTTATCCTAATTGAGTAAGACATACTTTTGAGGCTAAAAAGAAGCCCTATTCTATCTTACCTATGCCTCAAGTAGCTTTTGATTGAAAGCTAGTTGTTTGTAGCAAAGCCAAACAGAAAGTATTAACTAATTAGACTATAAATACTTTTAAATAAGGAAAAGAAAGAATAAAAATCAATAATTAATAAGACAACGACAGGAAGTTTAATGGAGTACAAGAGCAAAGAATCCACTGAATGTGAAAGAAAGATGAACTGGGACACTAGCATGGTTGATTGAACTTTAATAGTCACCCTAATAGAAAGAAGAGAACTTCAAATGGCAGATTGGTAGGCCAGCATTTAGCATATTAGATCATAAACTGAAAAGATGCAGCTCCGTCACTAATAAGAATAAGGAGTGAAGCCAAATCAAGAACAAATCTAATAAAAAGAGACCAATGGAATACCCTAGACAGCAAGCAATTCATGAGAAAACCCCTCACCAGTAACTCCAAGTAAAAATGTAAGACACACCGTGTGTCACGACCCGAACCCACCCCTCTGGGTTAGGGCCATAACCGGCCAGTAATCCTAAGATTACCTACGGCCTCAAAGCAAAACAGACTAAACACATCAGAGTAAAGGGGGCCAAAAGGGAAGCAAAATTTAAGACTTTGTCCATAGAGCTGTGCTTACATGGCACATCAAAATAAACCATACATATGTACGTTAATAACTCACAACAGAAACATAGTGACATAGGTTCTGTACAGACAGGATCATCCAAAACTAAGTCAACCCATAAAAACTATAAGCAGACATATACAAAACTTCGCCAACCTGACAAAATGTAAATACATAACAAAAGGGCGAAGACGGGTCTCGTGCGTGAGACACAAGGGCTGACTCTCTCAAAACCTTAGTTGTTCCATACAGACTTCACCGAGGCTGGGTCTGGACTTCTCTTGGCTCACCTACAAACACATGAATGAGCGTGAGCGATAGCCCAGTGAATAATATCAAATCAAATACAGAAGTTACATAACAATGTAAAACAACATGTTCCAAACGGCCTTAGGCCCAATTCATATTTCCATTTAACAGATATATAACTATACGAAATTCAAATCAAGTGACTGTAGTTCTAAACATTCTGGCCTTTGGCCCATTCAGATTTCCATTCATGCCAAAACGGCCTTTCGGCCCATTCATTTATGTCAAAACGGCCTTTCGGCCCATTCATTTATGTCAAAACGGCCTTCGGCCCATTCGTTTACGTCAAAACGGCCTTCGGCCCATACATTCGTGTCAAAACGGCCTTCGGCCCACTCATTCATGTCAAAACGACCTTAGGTCCATTCATATATGTCAAAACGACCTTCGGTCCACTTATTTCTATCAAAATGACCTTCGGTCCATTCATATATGTCAAAACGACCTCCGGTCCATTCATATAGGTCAAGACGACCTTTGGTCCATTCATTTAGGTCAAAACGACCTTCGGTCCATTCATATAGGTCAAAACGACCTTCGGTCCATTCTTTTGTTATCAAAACGACCTTCGGTCCATTTATGTTTATCAAAACGACCTTTGGTCCATTTATGTTTATCGAAACGACCTTTGGTCCATTTATGTTTATTCCTATCAGACTTTTGTCCACAATCCCAATTTGCAACTCATAAAGCTTATAAGGGAATAATAATTGGACATTCACAATCATTCAAATATCGATATTACTCACAGTGATCGGCTTGTGGATTTGCCCTGGAGCTTGACCCTACATATTTCATGAACACAAAAGGGTCATTAACAATTCAATCCGTTCCTTAATTCACATATTCCTCTTTAGGCTTTATTCTTATCTTATCAACTCATTTACAATGCTTAACATATGCCTAAGAGTGCTTATAAGTGAAAGAGAACGGAAAACGAAACATAGAACGCATGAACAAAATTTCAGAAAACAGGGTCCCCGCTCGAGCGTGGACTTCCCCGCTCGAGCGGACCCTATAGGCCTGCAAAAGTGCTGGTTGCATCAAAAATACGCTCGAGCGTGAAATAGGATGCTCGAGCGGAAGGCCTGTCAAAATAGCTCCCACGCTCGAGCGTTAATCACCCCGCTCGAGCGGACATCAAGTTTGCAAAAAGTACTAGGAGCACGCATTTCCCGCTCGAGCGTCAGGTTCCCCCGCTCGAGCGGACCTCAAAATTCTGGAAAACCCAGAACTGTGTTCTTGAGCTTCATTTCGAATTTTAACCAGCAGAACATGCATGTTATGGCTCAAATCTCAAATATAGTTATGCTAACATGCCATAAACACCAAAACACATTACAATGGAGCCCAATTCACAATTAATTTACATGCATGCCCCAATCTCCCATCAACTCATTCTAATACAAACCAAAATCATACATTCAAAGCCCATCTCTTAATTATCAAACATGCATGCTAATCTTGATTTCATTTCCATCCCAAACAATGCAAATGGTGTTCATTCTCATGGAATACAACAAAAACATGCTTGCATGTGGGATTACACTTTTAATCTTTCATAATTTACAATTCACATGCTAGATTTTGTGATTCCATAGGTGTTCTTTACATGCATGCACATATCAACCCTCAATTTCAACAAAACTAACTCAATCATGCTCTTGATTACAAACAAACCTTGAACACACAAGATTACAAATTCAAACGTTTGAATTCAAGGTCAATTACTTACCTAGAGGCTCAATTCTTCCAATTTATGGCAATTTCTTGAGTGTAGCTTCAAATGACTCAAGCTTTAGGATCAAAACCCCAATTTTCTTCACCCTCTCTCTCTTAGCCGACCCTCTCCTCCCTCTTGAGTTCAAAATCATCCAAAGTGTAAAAAGGAGAGGAATTGAGGTGTAATGGCCCTTACATAAAGCCCCACTAATTCCAATATAATAACAATAAAGTAATTGGGAACTAATTCAATAATTGAATCGATTTAATCTGATCCGAATCAATTTCCAATTAAATTTCACCGTAGGCTCTAAAAATTACGCTAATCACAATGGCGCAATCAATTTCGGGTCCTGTGGCCAATAGGGCCCTCAATTTAATTCCCAAAGTAGTTTACTCAAACAGATATTCCTACAGTGAACAGATAGGGTTGCAAAATCACATAATGGCACATAAAGTCATGCTGAACACATAATCATATTCAAATTAAGGACCAATTTAGCATATTACGGAATAGGGGTATCACACCGTGAGTTCTCTAAAGTTGGGAGAAACACATTCATAGAAGTATCCAAAACGTACACTTGACAATGTGAACGAATCAGATATAATGATAAATAACTTAAGGGAAGAAACCAAATCACCTTCAGAGAAAGTTCATTTCATAATTTCAAACATAAAACACCATAAATATGAGCACAAACAGTGAATTAGAAAAATATATATATTGAGTACAAAGGTTCTCCGATAGTTGGTACAGATTGATTCAATCCTTTAAAATTGTTTGGGGTAACCTGCCAGTTGAATTGTCACAACTAGTAATCATTATTTTCCAAATTCCAGAACTTAACTAAAAGAAACTCCACATTGTTGATTGGAGTTTTTTTGGGTAAGTAATTGCTGATTGGAGTTGACAGTAGTTAAATTTAAATTTCTTTGGAGGGGGCTGTGTTTCAGTGAGACGAACTCAAAATAATGGCTACTTGTACTAGAGCACATATGTTATTTGGATAATAAATTTATCGTGTGAAGTAGAACTCCTAAATGCCATGATAGCTAAATAACAATTTAAATGACACAAAGTGTTATGCAATCCCAACAAATTAAAATTAAAATTAAACACCAACCAATGCTCTGCAATTCTAAAAAATAAAATTAAATTAAAAACTACACACTAAACAATCCATTCCAAAATAATAAAATTAAATATTAAATAAGTAGTACATCAAATTATCAAGAGCACTTCAAAAACCTGTGAGTGTTATGCAGACTTTCAGACATAATTAATTAAGTGAAGAAACAACTAACATGCCTATGCAGTTCAATACAAAGCTAGACATTTGGTCATTGAAGGTCCATTAATGTGTAAATTTTGTTAAATTATCCATCTCTATAAATCCCAATGACGGTTCATTAATGTGTAAATTTCAGTTGTGTGTAGCATTTTCAAAACCACAAAATCACACCTGAAAAAATAAATCAAAATCTTCAATAAAAAATTAAAACCTAAGAGTTGGGGCAAAAATGTCTGCATTTGATAAGCAAAATGGAAGATCCAAAGTCTCCCCCACGAAAAATTGTGCTTTCAAACCTTGAAAAACCCAGATTATAGCAAATATTATTACACCTCTAAAGTCTTTAAACAAACTAAACTACTAAAAGAATTTCCCACTTATGCTTGATTTCATCAAGTGAACAAAATGTGCGTGTTTTGTTAGGATTGTATGCCTAATGGGTGATCATAGTTTGTGTCACCCAGTAAGCTTCGTTAACCAAGGGGAAAAAAACACTCAATATGATTGTGTGCCTAATGAGTATGTAATTATGTTCAGACAAAAGAACACGCAACACAGAGCACTCACTCACAAAAATATATTCAACACAAGAATGTTTACAATAAAATCATAAAATTCAAGCAAATCAAATAATCCAAAGCCTTGACGATGAAATTATTGAACAAACACCTCAAGTAATACCATTTTTAGATTTCTTTTTAACAAAAATAATTTAAAACCAATACAGTTAAAAAGGAAACTCAAAACAAACCTAATATGTGCATGCATTACTTGCATATATCCAATAATTGGTTACAAAAGCATAATGAAAAAGATTTTAAGGTTATTACATTTCACATAAACATTGATCTGTAGAAATGAATGTAGCAAATAAAAATTAATGCGCAGCACAATGCTTTCCCCAACCAATGTGCTAGGTTTTGAATGAGCTAAAATTCAAAAAATTTCAATAAGATATATTTGATCTATTTCAGTAAGTGTAACAACCCATATTCATGTCTTAGTCATGTTTATGTGCATTTACATAACTTTGTCTTGTTAAGTTTGCATTCATGAATCTTGTCTTGTTTTGCTTATGTGTTGCTTGCATGCTTTGTTCCTTCCCTACTATGCCAAGCCTAGGTCATGCCAAACCTAGGTCATGTTAAGCCAAGGTCATGTCAAGCCTAGGTCATGCCAAGCCTAGGTCACACCTTTGAACCTCTTACCCCTAGGACCATCTTGGAACCACTTTGGTTGACATCCACCATCACCTAGGCATATTGGCCGAGATGTCATCATCTAGGCCGAGGTGTTCATCACCTAGGCCGAGATGTGCATCATCTAGGCCGAGATGTTATCATCTAGGCGTCCTAGATCCCTGATCCTTGCACCTAGTGATCTTGTTCCGGGACTGGAATGACCTAGACTGAGGTGTGGCACATCTAGGCCGAGGTGTGGCACAGCTTGGCCAAGTGTTATCCTTCTTAGCCGAGATCATTGAGACCTTATTTGCCGAAGCCTATGTCCTTAGCCGAGATCATTACCTGCCGGAGTGCCCATGTCACCTAGCTTGTTGTATACACTTTGTCTTACACATGTCTTGTCTTTCTATCACCTTTTGAGGAGAACCAACCCGGTAGTGCCACGTGTCCCAGCAGAGAGTTAAATCAGCCGATAGAAAGAGAAAACCTATCATTTCTATATCTTTGTTCTAGGTAGAGAGAGAGGCTCTAGGAAGAGGAAGAGGAGTTCTGGAGAGAGGTAGATTTCCAAGCTTGATCCCTAGAGATTGAACCGTTAGATCCGTGTTTTAAGGTTAGATTCGTGATCTATTCTTGTTATTCTTTATGTTGATCTAATCGCATTGCATGATCTAGCATGTTTCATGAACCATGCATTGCTTTGAAGTTTGGTTTTAGAAAGAGAAAGTGATATTCATGTGTTCTTGAGGAAAAACCATGTTTTGATCCGAAAGTTTGTATCAATATCCATGTTTTCGTGTTTGTTTTCATATGATCTTCAAGTATGGGTACCCAGGTCCACGTTTTCGAACTCATGCCATGAAATCCCAGATTTTGTAATAAAGAAGTTATGATTTTAGCATTCATGTTCTTCATGTTCTTCAAGAGAGGGAAACCCAGATTTCCCGACCTCATTTCCCTAGGTGTGGTCACCGAGACCACTCTTGCCTAGATCACACACCTAGGCCAAGCATCGTATCTCACCTTGGCCTACCTTGCATGATCACTTGCACCTTTAGTTGTCTTGCATGCACCTCGGCAAGGAGCTATACGCCGAAGCCTAGGTAACCACACCTCGGCCAAGAGGTGTGGGACCTCGGCCAAGACCTCCTGAGTTCACTCAGCTAGGTCATTATTGCCTAGATCATTTCTGTGTATACATTCCAAGACTTGGTTGGTACCCAGCATGTTTTCCCTAGATGTTTTCTAGCATGTTTTCCCTAGGTGTTTTCTAGCATGTTTTCCCTAGACGTTTTCCAGCATGTTTTCCCTAGGTGTTTTCCAGTATGTTTTCCCTAGATCATTTGCATTCATGTGAAGCTTGTTTTTAAGAGTGCATTCAATAGGCTTTGCCATGTGTTTGTAGGACTTGGACCTTTGCCTTGATCCCGACGTCCCAAGAACTATGTGAGTGGTATTTTTAATAAAGTTATTTTATCATGTTTTGATAAGCTTTGCTTTACCTTGTTTTGAAAAATATTTGATCAAGCATGAATGATTACCCCTATTTTGTATATCAAGCATTATCTTGTTTTGATGACATTCTTGGAAAGTCCTTAGTGCTAGGGGGACTATAATGCAACTGCACCCTTGCTTGAGAGATCTCTGCCATCGACGGTCTGGGATACGAATGGCCCCACCGACGGTCTGGGATACGGGTGGATTTGTCTAATCGATTCCGGGTCAATTATTCCCTTGTTTTGTCTTGTTTTGCCACCGACGGTCTATGAACGGGTGGGTTTGTTTTGTCAGGAATGTCATCACCCCATGTATTATGTAGATGTTATTAAACATCCCAAGAAGATTTGAAAGGCCAAGATTTGATTGATGAACTTGATTCATCCCATGTTTTGAACAAGCTATGATATATGTATTGTTTTGACAAGGACCTCGGGAATCATTCATTTAACCCCTTTATTACTTATACCATTCACTGAGTATCCAAGCTCATCCTCTCCTTATATATTTGTAGGTAACAAGCATGAAGGCGGTGACACCGAGATGTGTTATTTGCAAGATGATGTTTGATCTATGTTATGTCAGCATCTTGAAGATTATGCTTCTTAGTTGTATTTCATGTATTTTGTATACATCGGCTTTAGAAGCCTTTTAGTCAAGATGTAATATGTATTTTTTTGCTTGTAATCAAGTTGTAAAGCTATGTAAAGATGTATGCCATTTCATTTGACTTATGCACAGCTCTTATGGACTAATTAGATTTGTATATATTGCTTCCGCACATGTTAGCCCCATATGTAATACTCTGATTGTGTGTGAATTTTGAAAGTTGGCCTTCGGTAATCTCAGATTACTGGCCATCACGGCACCATTCTACTAGGGGCGGAATGGGGTCGTGACAGTAAGCTAGATTTTAACCATTTTTAGTAGCCAAAATAATTTGAAAGATCTCATACTTAACACTAAGTTACCAAAAAGATTTATTTATCATTTTTCTAAGAAGCACGGACACGTGACACGACACGGATATGACACGAACTCGCCGAAAAACCAATTTTTAAAAAATACAGGACACAACACGTAGAGGACATAAAATCTATAATTTTATATATTTTTTATATTTTATATATATGAATATATCATTTAAAGATTATAAAAAATTGTAATATGACTCTAATTCCTATAAATTTATATGATTTTTGTTTTATTATTGTATCTTAAGTTGTTTTTGTTCAAACTTATAATTAGTTTCACCTGTGTCTAATCTATAGATACGTGTGTTTAAGCGATAGACACATGTGTCCTTCAAGTGTCCAAAGAGTGTTCGGACCTTTAAAAAAAATTAAAAAATATGACATATTTTGAAGAGTGTCAGACACGTATTGGGGAAGTGTCCAAAGAATGTCAGTGTCCGACGAGGACACGACACGGATACGTCACATTCTTAGAAGTGTCCGTGCTTTTTATTCTTCCTTCTAGTAAGTAAAAAGGACAGCACATTCAAATTTCTCTCCAAATGCTCTTTACTAGAGTTTTTTTTTTTTTTTTGATTAAAAAAAAAACACTAATGCATTTTTACAAACATCTTAAATGCAATCGAAATTCAAAGAATAGTTTGAAAACAATCATTTAAAATCCAATTTGGAATAGTTTCGAACAGTCTCTTATTCTTCAAATTATCTTAGCTGAAATGAAAAAATCATTTAGAATAGTTCAGAACAACTTAAATCCAATCAAATTCAAACATCTTAAACATTAGAGAGAAAAATAGTTTAAAATCGTTAACAAGTTTGGAAAAAAACCCTTAAGTTGTAGTTTCACTAGCCCTAGTTCAAAATTCTGAGACATCTGAGATAATTCGAAGAATGAGAGAAAAAATTAGATAAAAATCAAAGTGAATAGAGTTTTCCAAGTAGTAAAAAATAAAGGGTTAGTAAAAATTATAATAAATAGGTCATATGGGTTTCACCCCACAAACAATAAACTTAAAAGAAGTAAAAAATCAACAAGCAAAGAAGAGTTCACAAAATTGACCATAACACAATAATGAGAGAAAGAGCGAATATATCAGCAGAAGAACACAAGAAGATTCATAGACTTCAACTGCTTCTATATATTAACACAGAACCGGAATAATGCTTACAAAATGGACCCACATATATACTAGATTTTAGGAAAGAGAGAGAGAGAGAGAGAGAGAACTCTGACCTAAGGCTTCAACGACAAAGTACGAAGGATTCTGTAGCAAGAACAAATGCATCAAAATCCTCATGCCACTGAGAGAGAGAGAGAGATGATGGAGTGAGAGCAGAAGAGGGAGAGCCAACGGGGGAAGAGACGAAAGAGTAAAGGGGAGAGGGTTTTGGGCCTTCACGGTGTGTTGATTAACCGGTGTAGCCAGTTGCCTATTTTCCACCCGTAAACAATTGAATGGTTCAGATCAAATTTAAGTAATCCAAGGGTCTAGAATTAAGGTGCAAAGCTCCCATGTATATTTTGCAAGAAATTGAAAAGTAACTTACTATGTTGCTATGGGTTATAAACAAAATTTAACAATCTTATATTTCCAACATTATCATTTATCAAACCAAACAAACAAGGAAAAAAAATTCAAAATTTTCCCTTTCTCACACTTTCCACTATTTCAATCCTAAAGTTTCACACTAATATTTCATGGTTGCTAGGAAAGCCTCCACGTTTAGAGGGAAGACACTTTGAAAAAAATTAGCATCAATACACTCTAAAAAAAGTATGCAGAGGAAAGTCATTTTATTAAACATAAGCTTCATATGAATTGAAAATTAAAATTAAAAGAAATTCATTTTATTAAACATAAGCTTCATGTCAACTACGTTGTAGCTAAAATTAAAATCAAATAATTCAATTCTTTTTAGCTTTTCAAACTTTTTTGTTGGTTGGAGTCTGTTCCCCATTATCTTGTCAACTTCTTATGCTTAAACAAGGATACAAGTGAAGTTCAAGCACTATTTGGTTAGCATTTTTGGAAGTATTTCTATTATATGTGAACTACGTTCACTTTAAAAACCAATCAAACAAATGATTTACTTGAGATGGCTATTTAATTCAACTAAAACCAGAAGTACTAAACATTACCCAAAACACTTGGAATAACTATTTGCCCTAGCTTACAAATTGGGAGGTCCCAACCACAAGTTATAGTTGCTTCATGTGAATATCACTAAATATATTTTGGGATAAATCTTCGGAGAACATGTTAAGTCAATCACAAGTTTTCAACATATAAATGCAATGAAAATATAGTTCCAAAATATATTTGTTTAAAACTAGGCATTTTTACAAACATCTTAAATGCAATCAAAATTCAAATAACACAATTAGACCTATAATTTTAACACTAAAATTTCTCAAGAAATATTTTGCAACAACTCAAGAACAAGTCATGGAAGCAACAATATGGTTACAAAATACTATATTAATTAATGTAAGAATGGATTATTTCATTACGAATGTCAACCGCAATATATAAATAGCAAAATAGAACAAAATCCTTACCAAGTCTTGCTTCAGTACAAATTTAGAATCAGTGTGAGCCAAGAGAGATTGGAATAGAAATTCAAATAGAACACTAGAGACAAAAAATAGGGTAAAAATCAAAGAGTATAGTTTTAGAAGAGGGAGGATCTAAAAAATATCCACAGAGAGTAAAAAATGGGGAAAAAGAGAGTTTTAAAAGAGGGTTTAGGGTTTCAAAAATAATTAGAGGGAGGCATGCCTTGTTGATTGCTCTTCAAAAAAAAAAAAAAATCCGCTGTTTTCTCAAAAACCAAACAGAGGCTTACTGGATTAGATTAGAGTTTTAAACCGAACAACCACTTAGAACCTCCAGTCAGCCGAACCAGAGAAAGAGAGATGAATGAGCGCAGTAGAGAGAGGAGAGAGAGAGAGGAGCAAGGGAAGAGATCACTCGAAGGAGGGAGATGGTCAACCAGTTGCTCCAGTGTCCAATTTTTCAAAATTAAAGAATTCAATGGTTAGGATGTATTTGTGTAATCCAATCAGTGTCCAATTTTTCAAAATTAAAAAATTCAATGCTTAGGATGTATTTGTGTAATCCAATGGCCAATAATGAAGTTGTGTAAACTCTTAAGGAGTTACACACTATAACAGCTCCCTATATTTGGTGATAGACCCTTCAGTGTCTAACTTGTCCTTCAAAAGGACAAGAATTATATAGATCCTTTCAAAATGCCCTAGTATTTTAAAACTTATTTCTTTTACTATAATACCTTCATATATATGTGTGTGTGTGTGTGTGTGTGTGTGTGTGTGTGTATCAACTTGTAATCATCCTCTCTCATCTTTATCTCTCTTCTTTATGTCTCGTACTTATCACTATTCTCTTCATCAGTGCCATCGTTGTTCTCTATCAGTACCACCGCTGCTCACCATGAAACTCTTTCTCTGCTGTCTTCATCACCACCATCATTTGTTGCGTCCACAAGTTCAGATCTGAGATCATTCACAATTGTTGTCACTGGAAAATGACGATTTGCGATGGTTCGCAAACCTCAAATCTGAGATCCTTCACTCTCTCTATGTCTTTGGTTTTGATGGTTTATGCCCTCTCTCTCTCTCTCTCTTTTTCTTCTTCTTCTTCTTCATCTTCTTCTTCTTCTTCTTCTTCTCTTGATCCTCTATTTTCGAACTCTCTCTCTCTATCTCTCTCTTTTCATGATGCTCTGTTCTTTCAACAGTAAAATTTTACTCTGGTTCATGACACAAAACTCTTCTATAAAGCCATCATCACAGCTTGTTTCAAAGTAAAATTTTACTTCGAAATATAATAAACTTTACTCTGATTCAGAGTAAAATTTTACTCTGTAATTAAAAAAAAAAAAAAAAAAGAGAGAGTAAAATTTTACTCTAAATTAGAATAAAATTTATATGATTTAAATTAAGATTTACTATCATTAAGCAAATCAGTAGGTTGTTAACCAAATTAAAATTTTACTATTACGAAAACAGAATACATATTAAATGAACAAACCATAGTCAAAATTTACTTTTAGATCTATGAACAAACAAACAAAAAAACTCTTAATTTTTCATTTCAATATCTCGATTTCTCATTTTTCTGTCAAATCTAAGTTGCTTTTTTATTTTTTTATTTATTTATCTCTGACCTGAAGTTATTGATCTCAAATATGAGTTAGTAGGTGTTGACGTGCCCGAACGTCCCGGGCTCCACACGCGAATTTGGCGTGAAATCCCGATTTGTTCATTGGGCTTACTACAGTTCGGACTCAATGTCACGGTTCTGAATCTAATCTCGCAAAGTGCAATGCAAGACCGATAAATCACCAAAGAATCCAAATCCGGCAAATCGTTTTGGAAAACTGATTTTTATAAAGAAGTGCCAAACATAGACTGCTTTGCCAGATACATAGTCGCCACCTAAATATTTTGTTTTGGGGGATTTTGGAAACCCTGACTCATGCCTAAGGCCACGTGTCCGTTATCACCAAAGTTGTCTCGACTCGGGAACTTGGGAACGAGAGGGGAAGGTCATGCAATGAGCACCCCCGCTCGCCCGATCAAAGATCGGCCTTTACTAACATGATATTTTGTTTTTGAAAACACATGCGTTCTTATTCCGGTTATTAGCCTAGAATTACTATGTGATGCGTACAACACACAAGTATAGACTAGATCGCCTAAGTTAGAACAAAACATTTCATGTTTGTTTGTTTGAAAATGGTTTGAATCTGCTATTCGCAAGTAGGCTAAGATGTGGATTTTGCCACCCTCGAGTGGGCTTAGAAAACATGATTTTGCCACTCTCAAATGGGCTTAAACTCGCATTTCAATGAATTGTTCCAATTCAAGTAATCCAACCTTCACCCACAGGCATTCATGCAGTTTAACACTTAAGCAGTTAGCCTCATGGCAAGCATGCTTTTATGGCAACACTAACACACATGCAAGATGCTAAAGCATAAAAGCTTACCTAGTACTCCGAGCCAAAACAAAAGCTAGTTAGTAATCAATGCATGATCCTAGCTATGTTAAGATGGCTAATGCAACACATGCAAAAATGCAACTAAGATAGGCTCGGCTATTCTAAGATGTCATGTGAAATGCAACTTGATAACATGTATTCAAATCGGAATTGAAATACAACGCAGTTAGTATGATGCGCCGAGCCCGGTGCATGCAAGACAGATGAATGGATGCACGCATGCAAGCATAAGGATGCTAATTGAAACATGCCCTAAAACTAACCACTGAAAGCAGGTAAGTAAAAGGGAGAAAGAAGTGGGGTTTGAAGACATTCACACACTCACGCACACTTATTACAAAATTTACCCTCTCGACGGAGGGTCCGAATGAATAATAGCTAAGCTAATCTAATCAACTAATCTAATAATCTAATTAGACTAATTATTACACAATCAAATTGAATATCTAGCTAACACTAAGCTAATTATTACAAAATTTTAACTAATTAACAAATGAATTAATTAAATTACAAATTCATGCTAAGCATTAAAATATGTAAACTAGGCCGCCTCAGCTCTGCCTTGAAGAAGTTGAAGATGCATGCTCGATTCCCGTCCCGAAAGCTCTCCAAATGCTCTTTAGAGGCTCTGTCTGCAGGGTGTCCTTGAGAACTAGCTGCTGGATCTCACCAAAACAGTGCTGAGGAGTGCACTAGTGGCTTGCCGGTCATGAGAGGTTGCTGCCGACCCCCCTGCCGACCAAGGATGCACACTGCCGGCCACAGATGAAGAGGTGCCGGCCAACAATGAAAGGGTGCTGGCCACTGGTGTGCTGTGACACCAAGCTGCAACAGAGCACAAAATAAAGAAAATGGAGGGTCTCCCAAGGGTATGTACGCACTATGCCACCCTATATCACCTCAAAACATCAAGGGAGGGGCATAATCAGATCCAAGACCATCAATCACGCATCTCGATGCATGATGGCCAAAGATCCAACATGTGTAAATTTCAATAAATGCATGACAAATAAGACACCAAGACCACCTCCTTATCATGAGAAATCAAAGGCAATGGAGACCAAAAGAAGATTGGCTCATTTCATCACTTCAAGTATGAAATGAGCTAATCCACCTTGTGTTCGAACACAACACCGGTTTGAACACAATGCAATGCAACATGATCAACCTATCAATGCTAATGGCATGAAAACAATGCTAATGCAACATAAGCATGCAAACACAATGCAATGCAACATGATCAACTTAGCAATGCTAATGGCATGCAAACACAATTCAATGCAACATGATCAACTTAGCAATGCTAATGGCATGCAAACACAATGCAATGCAACATAAGCATGCAAACAACAATGCAATGTAACAACATGCAAACAACATGCTAATCACAATGCAATGCAAACAACATGCAAACAACATGCTATATGGACTTAAACCGAATATGAACAGACCTCAATCATGCCCAAAACAGTGGCCAAACATGTTAAGATAGAAGCTCAAAGGACTATTAGCCCAAGCTTAAGGCACAAGCTTAAGGCACAAAACACAACTCTTCAAAGGCATTGAAAAAGTGAAGCATGGAGTATAATGACATGTATTCCAGCACTGAAATGGCATGCAAAATGACTTGGAATCATGCAAACAAACCCAGTAATGCATGTTGAAAGGCCTAAACATCAAAGCAAGTGAAGTGTATTACACTAGGGGCATGCAAGACAATACTCAAATGGCCAAACCAACCCTAAACAGTCCCTATACAGGCCAAAACAGTAGCAAAAAATGGACTGAGATGATGACTTGAAAGGCAAGAAAATGAGGCTCATGCAATGGCTCACAAATAGGGCATAAAGGCACAACTCTCAAGGGCGCCTAAAGAGTGGAAAACATGGAGATGCAACAACCCTACATGCTCTGAAATATCATTCTAAGTGATGCCAAAACATGCAAATACATCAAGTTAAGCATGCAACACTCCTCAAAACTCAAGGCTAGTCAAAGCTTTTACACTACAAGCATGCATGACAAGCATCATTCGACCAATAAGCCTCAAAACAGAGCTAGAACAGCCCAAAATAAGAACAAAAGCATGCTGGAGTATAGCCAAAATGAGCTAGAATAGTGGGCCAAAACATCATGTATACAAGGCTAGTAAGCAAGATTTGCACTACAAGTGCAGGAGCCATTCAAGAGACAACCAAACCAGCCCAAAACAGAGTCAAGGCAGATCCTAAAAGTCACAAAAAAGTGCTTGAACTAAGCCTCAAAAGTATAGAGATGCATGCTCCTTTGAAAGGCCAATAACTGAAGCAAACAAAACAAAAAGAGAGGGGGTCACCCCCCTCTGATTTGAGGCATCAAAACCACATGCCTACCACTGAAAATCCATTGGATTTCAGTGGCTAAAAGGCCAAACAAAAACTAACTGAAAGGCCTTAAGGCATGGCACAAAATAAGACCAAACAAGGCACACAAGAGGGTAGAACACCCTTAACACCAAAGAGGCCTTAAACAATCATCAAAAGCACTTAAAAATAGAACTTTTTTCAGTTGAAAGCAAGACCTAAAACAATATGCAAGGATGGCCAAAATGTGATACAAACAAAGGCTTAAAAGGGGAATACACTCACCCTTGAAGCACAACTTCGAAACCAGCAACCTCAGGGGCCAAAAACCAACTTTCAGAGCTCAAACAACACTCCCAAGCACCTCAGCTCAGAGATAGTGGTGCATCACTAGGTGTTCCTTTACAAAAGTGAAGAGAAAACACACTTTGGGACACTATTCAATACAATATAGAGAGAGAGAGTGAGAAATATAAAGAGAGAGAGATATGCCTTCTCTAAAAATGCTGAACCTCTGCTGGAGAAGAGAAGCCTCTCCTTATATAGCGGAATGCAATGCCAAGCTTGTTCAACAAGCTTGGAAAGGGCTTCATCCCTCCATACACGTGTATGGAGGAGGGATGAGTGAAAACCAGCTGGCTCAAAAGATCTAGCGTGAAATCTGCTGAGACAATGTATTCTGCCGGCACCTCATTGATGGCCGGCAGGCTTCATCAATAGTAGGCAGGGATAAAACCATGGCCTATGGGGCCAAAAGATGGTCGGCAGTGCCTCACAAGGAGCATGCAGAAAGGGCCAACACACGGTCCAAAAATGGGGCAGAAAGGATACAGGGTTTGGAAAGCTCAAACCTGTGACGTTCCGCCGCGAACTTGAATACTCAACAAGCAATCGAACTTGTCACCGGATGTACCTGCAAGCATATTCAAGTCTCGAGGACGACAAAAAATGAGGTGTCTACAGTAGGTATCAAATCTGAGATGGTGGTGGTTTAACGGTAAAAATAGCGGTTGCAGGTCAACGGTGAGGATGAACGACGCTGATAGACGATGAAGATGGTGGAAACGATGAACAAACATCGAGTTGGTGAAAAGAGAAAGAGAGAGCTATAAAAGAAATATAAGAGAGGATATAATGGTCAAATAAAATATTCAACTAACAAATTGTACTTTATACGGAATTTTATAATTATAAAGGGGCTTTGAAAGTATTGATTTTTTTTTGTGTCCTTCTAACAAGAAAAGGAAGCTAAGAGGGGTTTATGATCAAATTTCCCATAAATTATATATATATTTTTTTTTCACCTTAAAAACAAATATATATATATATATATATATAATGTCTGTATTTAATTCATTTCCTTTACAGCACATTGGATCCCTCTTCCGCAAGGAGTCGCTTCCCTCTTGAAAATGCAAGACGATGGCAGGACTAAAATCTAATCCTCTAATATAGAAATATATTATGGTGAATTCCAAATTGTGTATCTTTATTGTTTGTTGGTTTTGCTTAATATATTCATATTCCCCTAAAAAGAAATTTAATCAAAAAAAAATTTGATCATAATTATAATAATAACAATAAATCATAACTAATACTATAATACGTTATAATTAAATTATAACAAATATCACAAAAGTCACTACTGTTACACCAAAAGTTTGTATTATAAAATTTCCCTTGTTGGAGCTCGTTTTCATTGTTCATTGCCATTCTACGTTTCTGATTTCATTTTTTCATGATAAAAATAATGAAAAATAAAATAATGGTAAAGTTCAAAAACAAACTCATTTTCATTTTCTTATAAAATTGATTTTTGACAACTCAGAATACTAGCAGTTTTATAAAATTGCCCCTTTTTTTTCTTTTTTTTCTTTTTTTTTTTTTTTGGTTTCATCCTATAACAGCATGGATTTCAATTTGTTTTTATTTAAAAAAAAAAAAAAAGGGGAAAGGGATTTAATCAAATCTCTCTCCTAACAAAGTTTTAAGGCATTAAAGACAAGGATAAAAAATCTTTCGTGAAAAATCCAACACATATCACTATTACTAAAATATTAAATTTTAAAATAATATAATATTTAATTTAGATGTCAATTTTTAATAAAATTAATATTTTTAAAATTCTTTTATCAAAATTTATTAAAAGATCATATCAATAATGTTTGAGAGCTCTAATGCAATTCTAATAATGTGGAGAGTACCCATGTGAAGGTGGAGCCCACACTCCTCTCTCTATCTCTCTCTACTCTCTCTCTCTCTTCCACCTCCTTAGTGCTCCATTTAGAGCTCTTAAATTAGAGGTATGTATCATTACTCTATTGTAAGTCAAAATAACATGTTATTAGGCCTGTTTGGTAGAGCTTATAAGCTGCTTATTTCAACTTTTAGCTTAATTTAAGCTAAAATATTGTGTTTGGTGCAACTTAAGTTAACCAACTTATAGCTTAAATTAAATTATTTCTCAGCTTATCTCAAAAGCTGATCAGGGATGCTTAAATTTTTTACTTAAACACGCAGCTGGTGTAGAGGGGCTAAAATCACTTAAATACCATCATCAATACACAAATATTAATATTAATTAATATTAATATTAATTAAAAAATAAAAAATTGTATATTTTTGAAGAAAAAGAAAAAAATCAATATTAATTGGTATTAATTATTAATAAATTAATATTGTATACTTTTGTAATGAATTAATTATTAATTGACACTAATTAATAACAATTGTTGATTATTAATATTAATTGATACTAATAAAAATTAAATATAAATATTAATTTATACTAATTAATAATTCAGCATTAATTGAGACTAATTAAGCCATTAATTGATACGAATTAATAATTTTGGTATTAATTGATACCAATTAAGCAATTAATTAATACTAATTAATTTATAATGAAAAATAATTGTGACAATAATACTTCCATTCATTTTTAGCAAATGTATCAATTTTTATATTAATTGATACTAATTAATACTAATTATATTAAGTTTTATTAATAAAAATTAAAATTGAAAAAAAATGACAAAATAATCATTATTATATCATATAAGGGTAGAAAGGACAATTATATAATAAAAGCTATCTTACAGTTTATTAACCAAATACTACTCTGCTGCTTAAATCCATAATCCCACGGCTGCACCAAACAGGTTAACAGCTGCTGCTTAAATCCATAATCCCACGGCTGCACCAAACAGGTTAACAACTTATATTCACAGCTATAAGCCATAATCTGTTAAGTTATAATCTATAATCACTTTTTCACAGCTCTACCAAACGGGCCATTGTAAGACAGAGTAACATGTTACTGTTAAATAAAATAGGAGTAATGGCATGTTATTCTGATTCGCAATAACATGTTACTATGACAATATTGTCCAAGAAAAAAAAAAGAAAATACTTTACTTTGTCCTTGTTCAATTATGTATCTCCTCCTTAAGGGGTCTATGAAGCAAAATAAATTAGGTTGCCCTTTTCACCAAACAAAAGTCCAATGAAGAGGTTTTGACTAAATTTTCCTTATAAAAAAAAAATGAGGTTTTACACTCAACAACAGCACAGGGAAAAAAATTCAAATTGCAGAAACAATAATAGTTGTTTCCACCATCTCCTTGTGAAATGATCGAATTGGCATCAGGGAAATTCACGCAACAACGATCACAAAGCACCGGAAAAAGAAAGGGGGGGAAAAGAAAAAAGGTTATATTATCTAGTTATGCAATCCCATTTGTATTTTGAAATTATCCTTGCAAAAATCAATCTAAAACAAAAAGATTTCCATAGGAAACCAGGTTACACAAGATACTGCCCCCGACCTTGCAAAACAATGCACAACCTTAAAAAAGCGGTAGACTCGCTGGGAATCAGACATGCATCCATTGCCGCTCGTATGACACCAAATGACCCCATCCAATCTGATCAAGCAACGACAGCTTCAATTCATATAGCTTCTTCTTCGGAGCCTCACCATCCACTTCAATCATGTCATTTAATGCCTAACAAATTTAGCAATCAATCAGTTATATTCTTTCTTTCTTTTTCTTTCTTTTTTTGGTAAGTTCAGCTGACTCAGAACTTAGGTCTCTTTATTGGAGAAATGCAGCCTAGACCACTGGGATGTTCCTCAGGGGGTCTAAAAGAAATTGAGTGCCTATGTGCCCCTGCCCTAGATAATAACAACCAACAATATATCTTCCGTTTTTTAACAGAAGCAAATCATTTTTACAAAGGGGCCAAAAATAAAAATAAAAATAAAAACACTTTAAACAAACTTGAACGAAAATTTGAGGGAATGATAACATGCTTGGAAAGTTTATGAGCAAAGACAGCTTGTTTGATGTTTGTACTAAACAAAAACACGACTTCTTAAATGAATTTGCCTAACAAATTCTAAGACTAAAACAGGCCATGGACAACATATCCAGACTTATCAGACGTCAAGAATGTCAGAGATAAACCAAATGAATCACAAAATGAAGTCCTCTATATCTTCAAAATGCCTAATTGATCCAAAGAAGTTAGTTCACTGAACCAACCTCATCTTATTCGACACGTAAAACATACAAATAAAAATTGAAAGAAAAAAAGTAGAAAAAAAAGAAAAAGCCTGATATTCCCACACCTCTACCGGCCTATTGAGTACAAGTACAAAGGATGATTAATTGGCAAAAGCATAATTAACGGAATACCTTAAGCGCAGTTCCAAGCCTTCCACAACGTCGCTCACGTATCACTAATAGAGTGGCATACTTCAAAGATTTCACATCCACCCATTTCTTTAGTTCTTTGAAGTTTTCTTCAAACAAATCTGGCAGGGCATTGGACTATGGAACAGATTTATCATTAGTCCTATCCAGCACATTTCACCTTCAGTTGAAGCCAAGGCTGATGCCTCTTCACCCTGCTATGATCATAACATAAATAAATTTATCATCACTGACGACAAGGTAACCACGATAAAATCCATAACTATTTACTGCAGAACTGATTCAGATGATTGGCAAGCAAAAGAGGACAGAATCGCAAGGCAGAAGAGCAAAGCATTTCATCTACACCTCTCGTATGGCAGAAAAGAAGCAATACAAGTACAATAAACATTTTAAGTCGTACTTGTTTGAGTTGTCTGTCAAAAGTGTCCCTGCACCTACATAGCACACTAACATTGGGACAAGGCAAATCATAAAAAAACTAGGACACTGAAGGCACAGCGATACATATCGTGGAGAGTGGATGAAGTGGTCTCTCTGGGAAGATAGCGGGCACTTGGACACAAAAGAAATGCTGTTTAAGTATCCAAACCTATGAAATTTATTTTCAAATTAGGACACATCCAAGAAGTTTTGGGAATGTTTCTACGGGTGTTGACGTGTATCCAACATCGACCAGCTCCTCCTTACAAGAGTCTATTCTACCTAGTCTAGCAAACCGAGGCATTTGGTATCTTTGGATTATATTTAATACCTGAATAAAAACTGCTTTCGATCTATGCATATGCATCACCAATTTCTTTCTGTTTCCTTACAATCCATCTTACAGGACAAACAATTTGCATCAGACACCAGTCATACAGCTTAAACAGACTTGAAACTGAGGGTTAAAATGAACATGAATTTTTTATTTTTATTTTTTTTATATCAGCACAAGGAGCATGAAATTTAAACAAGATAAATGATCTCACAGCATCCAGCCCTGTCACAACCAGCCACTGTCCTAAATAGTAGGGACTCCAGGTCTTGGATTGGTTACCATCTGTCTTTAGGTCCGTGACATCTTTCCATTCATTTAGAGGCCCAATGGCTCCTAAAGACAAGGATAGGGCCATAAAACCACCATTTCTTCTACGCAGAATTTAAAAAGAGAACACTAGACATTACACTACGAAATAAATCTTTACCTTCAAGGATTCAATCTCTGCCATAGCTAATCCTTTTTGGTAAAGAGCTTCCGCTAATTGGTCACGTGCCGTCTCCATCTTCTTCTTAACTTTCTGTTAATAACAGAGAAAAAAGTAATGTAAGCTTCCATTACTTTATAATATGAACCAGTCAGGCAAACAACAAAACAAACTCAGAGGGAGAACATCTGCAAGTGCCTCACTCCACAGCTAGATGTCAGTTCATTACATGTTTTAATTGGCAGCACTCAAAAGTTTGAAACCATAATTATAGAGAACTAAGATCTTGCCTTCCTTGTACCATACCATAGAAAAGAAGATAATGCCTCAGTAGTTCAGTTTCCTGAGGATTTTGAGTGAGAAGAAAGACACTGGAAACATAGATACAAACCTCAGCCCCCTCATCTTCTGGATCACTTTTGAAAGAAAAGTACTTCGCTAATTCATCTGTGTCAACACTATCAATCACCTCATCTGCTGCATCTATAATCTGCAAGTAGCACTTCGTAAGAACAACCAAGTGGCATAGTAAATAATAATATTATTATTATAATACTACTAATAAAAATAGTAAAAAGATAGAACTAAATATTTTAATTTTTTGCAGGGATAATAACGGTACTATCATCAATTATATACATTGCAGATTTAGAATAAGCATGCAAGCAATATAAGCAAATCATTTTTTTTTTTAAACAGTTCAATTTTCTATAAGGATGTGCTTGGATCTTCAATGTGTACGAATTTGTGGGGGGAAAAGAAGAGGGAGGGAAATCCCTACGAAAATCAAAGATTTCAAACACAGGCTAAAGGATAAGTTATAATACAACAGATGCCCCCTAATTATTACTTTTCCTGTACAATCTGTTCATCATACCATTTTAGGTTTGATTCTAAGTAGGGTGGGGATAGGTGACAAGATGATTAAAAGATTTCAAATAACACCTGATGGAAGAAGACCAAGCTTGGGTGATAACTGTACCTAAAGAGTTCTAGGAGAGCGAGCAGCAGTAAGAAAGATAATAGAGTCAGAAAAGATAGCAAGGGCTCCGAAACCTTTCCCTAGGAGAGAGTTATTAAGATTACCATTACATTCATGATGGTGAAGAAGACCTCCTGATGTATAGAAACACAGCACAGAACAGAGCTTGCCAAGTGGCAGCCTCTGCTGATTCTGACAGTGACGGCCATTACAAGACCTAACCAAAGACTGGAGACAAGGGTAATGGAGTACACTAAATGTGCTCCCAGGTACAGAGGATGTACAAAGCATGACTGCATCCCCTGAGGATAGGGAATCCCATGCACCAGTGAGACGCAACTCTCTCTCTCTCTCTCTCTCACACACACACACACACACACACAGATTGGCCACCTCCAGGTCAAGGTGTGAGTCTTGAAAAGGGAATACACCATGGAAAACTCTTGGCTCTAACCACCAAGCCATATAAACCCAAAGAGCCCATGAATAGCTGATGCGTTCCGCATCAATAGGTCATGTCATGATTGAGTAGGTTCGGTCACGACCTATGTAACGTGGGTAAGGATCTCAGGTGTACGATGTGTAGATGGACATTCACCCATAAGCATATTTAATAATCAAACTCATATTATGCATAAAATGCTATACGACATCTTGTAAATACATCTTTACCTTAGAAAATAAAAGCAGCATATTAAAAAATATGCATATTTTGTTGTGTTCCCATGTTCTTGGACATGAGAATTAGATGCATCTGGCACTTGAGACAGACACCTGCACTTGACACCTATACCCGAATCCATGTAGCATAGGACATAACATGACCTATTGTGAAAGTTCAAAGATAACTTTAATAGTAAATAATGAGCAGTTCATCACAACCTCTTCTGGATGGGACGAAAATTGTTAGGTCTATAAAATGCACAAATCGTAATGCTGGGCATCACAACCATACTGAAGAAACATCCAGCAGACTTGTAATCTGACACCTTTCTAACTGAGCAGTAGGTTGAATACCACAGGATCACATGGTTCAAGTTCCCAACAGATGAAAATACTACTAAAAACAATTAATTCAAACCCTTCCTTTGTAGAAGTGAGTACATGAAAAATTATAACATAAGATACAGTATTTGCATTAGAAATTACCTCTTCTAAATAGGGAATCTTATCTTCAACATTATTCTGTGATAGCAAACCTTCCAATATTTTAGCAAGCAAGGGAGTGTATTTTGGGTACTCGGACTGCCAACCAACAGATGATACGTGAAGCATTAGTGATTGAAACAGGCAGATGGAAGGCATACGAACCTGTTTTAGTAAATTACAGCTGACCACACCAGAGTTGAACACAGTTTAGAATTTGGAAAGCCAATCAAATCGTAAAATTATCCCAACATAAAGTTTGCTGAGTCAAATCAAACAAAATAAGCACACTTCTATTTCTTGTTTCTTTTCTTTTCTTTTTTTATTTTTTTATTTGTTCATTTTAGAAGTTGGGTGGGGGAAGGATTATTGGAGTGGGGTAAAATCTGATGAACATTGAGTCCAAAATCTAAGACAGATGGATAAGTTTTACAATATTTGCAAGAGGTTTATGCATTATCTGTACAAAATATCTCATAATATGAATTCATATCATAATTATATCTAAAAAATATAATAATAAGTTTTACCTTAAGAGAGCTGGACAACTTTTTCCATTCTAAGCACTCTTCAGCGGTGCCTTGTTTAAGGCTTGCAAGAACCTTTATCTTGGCATCCCGAACCTGATTCAAAAAATAAGTTCTAGCATTGACTCCGATATACAATAAACTTCAGTATCAAATGTGCTGGGAACAAACAAGAGCATAGATTAACAGACAGAAAGGACTCAACAAAGAAATCAGTTAATGTGTACTAACACTGGTACAGCAAGCAAGCACTGTAACTTGAAGCCATGTCATTCTCTCCAAGGAAATTGCAAGCATTTGCATTTTAAAAGGAAAAAATATCAAGGATTTAAATTTTAAATATGCTATAAATTTGCATTTTTAAATCTACTATGATTTCTTCTAGATCACAATATAACTGTTGAAAGTTCCACTTCAAAGTATGCAGTATTTCATCTGATTTTCTATTTAGGGCTTAACATGTAAGACGATAGAAATATAGGATACTAATAGCAGGGTATTAACAAAAGGTATAGCTGACCAAGGTGGTTCATGTAAAACCTCTAGTGTTGTAATTGTTACATGGTCTTGGGTAAAACTCAATCCCAAAAGCTACCCATTGAGGTGAGGGTGTCCTCACGCTTATATGCTTAACATTAGTTTAGGACTCAGGCGAAGTTGGACTTCACTTCACACCTTCCCTCACTCTCAGCATGCTCACTCAAAAGCACCTAAAGTATGCAGGCCAAGGACACACACTTTACCCATCCTTGAGTACTCCGGCTCTAATATCATGTTACACGGTCTTGGGTAGAACTCAATCCCAAAAACTAGTTATTAAGGTAAGTGTGTCCTCACACTTATATCCTTAACATTACTTTAGTACTCAAGCGATGTGGGAACAAGTGATTGAAGTCCTACTTAAGATTGTGATTGAAATATGCAACACATTTACAGTTTCTGATTTTGACTTCTGACAGTGTTGAACTCGTAGATGGGATAGGTAATATATATGTTCATCTACTATCTCTTTGAAAACTAAACTATGACTAATTCCATGTAAGCAGTCATGATAGCATAAAAAAGTAAGTCCTCCAAATATGTGCTGATGCAACAAACAAAAACCTCAGCTTCAAGTTGAGCTCTGCTGTACAAAATCAGAAACTAAACTAAAACATTGAGAAGAGAGAACAAGATTTGTGATTCCGCTTTCAGCAAATAAGTGAATTGGTTGAACATACATTTTTTTTGGGGGCGGGGTCAATTTTGGGACAACGTTAGGGAAGGAAATGAGGCATGCAAGACACTCTTTTGCCACTGACAAAGGTGATGTTTGTAACGGGGAACATACATGTGATGACCCCATTCTGTGTTATAATGCTAATCTTAACTATACTTGTGATTATGTGCTTAATATGATTTATGGGTGTTAGTTGTGTGATTAAATAAGTTTTTGAATTTATATCTGTTCACCGTAGAGAAATCTGTTCTACTATTGGTTATAATTTGAAATTAAGGGTCGTAAAGGCGACAGAAACCAAAATTGATTATACCATTGTGATTAGCATGATTTTTAAAGCATATGGTGAAGTTTGATTAAAAAAAGGATTCAGATCAAAATAATTAGATTAAATTAAATAATTGAGCCTTGGTTAATTAGACTAATCCTTAGTTAATTAGCTTAAGCTAATCACCACTATATATATAATTAGTGCTTAGGCTCAAGACATTGAGCTCATTTTCATTACTTGGCTGAATTTATACACCATAGAGAGAGAAAAGTGAAAATTAGAGAGAGAGGGAGCTGTTCTTGAAGAATTGAACTCAAGCTTGGGAAATTCAAGAGCTAGATTCAAGAATTAACTAGAATTGAAGGAATTGAAGGCTCTAAGTAAGTGATTGAGCTCTAATTCATAAGTTTAAGTTCATAACAATGTGAATCCAAACATAATATATGACTAAGAACAAGAATTAAGTTGACAATGTTGAATTTGAAGTTAATAGATGCATGCATGTAAGAGTTTGCCATGATTTTTGCATATTTGAGCATAAAGTATGTTAATCATGTTAAATTGAGGGTTGATTGAAACAAATTATCATGTATTGAAGTCTAATTTTAAGTCTTGAAGCTTACATATGCAAGATATAAAAACATGCGTTGCTTACATGTAGTTCAAAGTTTGAATTTGGTTGAATTTACGAAATTTTGAATCATGGGTTAAAATTAGCTCCAAATATATATATAATTGAGAATGTTCTTGCATATTTGCGTGAATCATGCATAAATTTGGACCCTTGAATGTGTGTTTGAAGCTCAAAAAAATTCTGGAAATTCTAAAATTCGACTTCACCACTCGAGCGAAGAAGTTACCGCTCGAGCATATAATGCAAGCAACCAATACTTTTGCAGATATTGAAAGGTTGGCTCGAGCGACAAAAGTACTGCTCGAGTGACCACTAACATTTTTGAGCATTGGCTCGAGCGACCAAAATTGAGCTCGAGCGTAAAAATGAAGCATCCAATACTTTTGCAGACCAAGGGGTCGCTCGAGCAAAGTGTCCTATTTCAGGAAATTTTGAAAAGTTGTTTTATGTTCCAATTGATGTTCTCCTTCATTTCTGAGCATTCTTAGGCATACGTTGAGCATTCCAAATGAATTAAAGAACACGAAAGAAGCCTAAGAAATTAAGCAAACTAAAGAACAAATTGAATTGTATTATGACCTAATGTGTTGTGAATTATGTAAGTTTAATTGCAATGACAAATCAAGCATTTGAACACTGTGAGTAATATCTTAGTAAAAATATTTTTGTTGTAAAATTCAATGTATAAAGAGAGAAATACAGAGAATAATGTATCTATTGATGTATTATTGATTGATGTATATTATGGTGTGTTGAGCTCTCTCCTTTATAGAGGAGAGGGAGAACAATTACAAACCGAAAGTAGAAGCACAAACCAAACAACATTATTAAAGGTACATTATTAAAGCATACTAATTATTATACTAACTTAATTATTAAAGCAACATTTTACATATTATATTCTAACAGCCCCCCTCAAACTCAAGGAGGATAGGAACCAACCAACTTGAGTTTGGAGAGAGTAACAAAACAGGAAAATAATCTGACAAATAAAATAAAAAATGGATAGGCGACACTGTATGGTCGTGTCAGACCGTTGTAGAAGACTGTATGGTTATGGCAGACCGATGTAGAAGACAGTTTATGGGGTCATGTCGGACCGTTGTAGCAGACAATGTTGTGACAGTTGTTGTGACAGTTTACGGAGTCTTGCTGGACCCTTGTAGAAACTAACCGGAATCAATGTCGGGACAGTTTACAGAGTCTTGTCAGACCCATGGAGCTAACCGGAATCAATGTCGGGACAGTTTACAGAGTCTTGTCGGACCCCTTAAAAAGTCGCACCCTCAAAAGGTGCGCCCAATTTTTCAAAAGGCGTGCCATCAAAAGGCGTGCCCAATCCATAAAAAGGCGTGCCATCAAAAGGCGCGCCCATGTTGTCGTCGAGCGCCGAGCGGCGCATGATGCGCGTGTCTGTCTTGGCTATTTAACCAAGGTTGAGGCGGAGGCTGTGCAAACCAGTCTGAAACCGCCGAACATTTGCATTCTGAAATACTCTGTAAACACTCTGTAACCAATCTGAAACACTCAGCAACCCATAACATGGCCTCTTCTTCCCGTTCAGCTACCCAGAACATGGCCTCTTCTTCCCGTGGTCTGCTCACTCTCTTTCCCGACCTCAACGAGTCCACAAGAGAGATAACTGGTGCAGTGGCCCGTGAACCTCAACCAAACACCTCTGGTTTTGCTCCGTTGAACTTTCCGATGCGATCGGTGGAGCAAAAAATGGCAGTGCAAACGGATATTGAGGCCAATCAGTATACACTGAAGTCATGTGTGGAGACGATGACGGCAGTCACAAACTTGTCGCACCGGCTTCAGAGTAGGACAAATGAGATGCAGCAGTTAAACGCCCAACTGGCTCTGCTCCAACGCATGTATAAGGATGCGCGAGCAGAGATATGTGTGCTAAAAGCGGAAAACAAGGAGCTGAAGCGGAAGGCCACCGTGATGTTCCGATTTGGAGATCCGCCATATGCTGCAGTGGAGGAGCAGCGGGGAGTGAACGTGCTCGGTGGCGTGGGAAACACGGAGGCAACACCGTCAAGGGCCGCGCAGGACGGAGGCAAGAAGAAGAGACCGGCGGCAGAGTAGAGAAGGGATAAGGAAAAAATCCCGCCTGTGGGTGGGTGTTTGTGGGTTGGTTTGTTGTTTTTTTTTTTTTTTTGTGTGTTTTTTTTTTTTTCTTTTTTTTTTTTTTTGGTGTAAAATTGTGAACGAGGTTGATCCCCAGCATGAAGAAAGGATAAGTTTGTGGAAAGAAAACCGAGTTGGAATGGATTGGTTTTTTTTTTTTTTTCTGGTGGTGTTTTGTTTAAGAATAAAAATAAAATGAAAGAAAACAAGGGATAAAGAAAATAGATAAAAAATATTTGTAGATGGATTATATGAAAAACATCAGTGTGATTGTTTCAAAATAAAGTTGGGGTTAGTGCCCCTGCAAAAGATATATTATTGGAGAGTGGGTATTTAAAAAACGATTAAAAGTGATTTGGAAAAAATAAATAAAAATAATTGATTTTGAAATCAAACAGAGGAGAGAGAGGGACAAACCCACGTGATAAAGTGGAGAGAGAGAAGGGGAGAGTAGAGAGCATAATAATGAGTCTGGGGTCATGGGATAGCGAATTTTCTAATAGATTTTCAAGTCCCAAACTAGGCTGGCAATTTGGCAAAGCAGAAATCAAACCAAAATATATATGTAACTATATATAAAGGTTATATAGCTTTTACCTTTTCCAACCCACATCATGCACAGCCTATAAAGAGGTGTTGAACAGCTCAATTTGCACAACACTGTTTAGCACCAAGATCACACTCGGGAGAGAGAGGAGAGAGAAGAGAGATGATGAGTGGGTGGTGGAAGATTATTATATGATGAGTGGGTATTTAAAAAAAAAAGTAAAAGCAATGTGTTTATCTGTGTATGATAGGGGAGAGAGAGAGAGAGAGTCCAAGACCAAGGGGGCCACTAGAGTGATAGCCACAGTAGCCTCAACCAACACCATCACCATTGCTTTACTGTTCAGAGGTCCATTGCGAAGATCCAACGGCCTAAGTCTCTGCTTCAACACCAATAACAACAGCAGATTGGTTCCTAAGAGGAGGTCCTTCACTTGCACTGCTCTTTACAAGCTTGAGATTCACATCAAAGAAGAAGGCCAACCTCAAACCCTAGACTTCCGAGTCTTCTTCCTCGACAATTCCGGCAAAAAGGTTTCTCCCTGGCATGATATACCGTTACTCTTGGGTGATGGTGTTTTCAATTTTATTGTTGAAATACCCAAAGAAACAAGTGCAAAGATGGAGGTTGCTACTGATGAGCCATTCACTCCAATAAAGCCGAATACCAAGAAGGAAAACTTCGATTCTATCCATATAATATTAATTGGAATTATGGATTGCTTCCACAAACGTGGGAAGACCCATTATCGGCAAACTCTGATGTTGAGGAGGCACTTGGAGATAATGATCCAGTTGATGTGGTTAAGATTGGTGACAGCCATTCACTTGTTAACGATGTTGATGATGTTGAGAAGCATTTCCCGGGCACTCTTACTACAATCAGGGACTGGTTCAGAGACTACAAGATCCCTGATGGAAAACCTGCTAACAAGTTTGGTCTTGGCAACAAAGCAGAGGATTATTGTACTTGCAGGGAGTCATTTACACAAGTGACAGCTCCCCAGCAGGAATAGATCTCTTGACAAGCCTAGCCCAAGATTCATTAGTTTCTGTGATGACCTTGAGAGCATAAAACACAGGTTGAGCAATTCTGATCCGTTCGATCAAACAATCCTGCGGACGCAAAACCTCCGTTGGATAATTGCGGCGGAACTCCGCTGGAGTGAGATCGGAGGTCCGACCCGGGGTTGTTCAAGATGGATGATGGTGATGATGCTCTGATCTTGAAGGTGAAGTTCTGCCATGGAATTTGTTAGCACCAGCAACAAGAAGATCAAATAATTTGTGGCAGCGGAGTGAATGTATGTGTAGAGGTCCGGCGGGCGGCCAAGGCGAGGCTGCTGCCCGCCGGTGAAGTGGAATTACTAAGTTCTCAACCTCGCTCTGATACCATGTAAAATTCAATGTATAAAGAGAGAAATACAGAGAATAATGTATCTATTGATGTATTATTGATTGATGTGTTGAGCTCTCTCTTTTATAGAGGAGAGGGAGAACAATTACAAACCGAAAGTAGAAGCACAAACCAAACAACATTATTAAAGGTACATTATTAAATCATACTAATTATTATACTAACTTAATTATTAAAGCAACATTTTACATATTATATTCTAACATTTGTATATGTATTATTTTCTAAATATTACCTATGTGGTAAGTTTCTGAACTTATGAATTTATACTATGAATGATTATTCTATCTGTTTGATTCGTAATAGAATCTGTAAAGTAACTGATGTATGAAAACAAAATAGGCCCAAAGCCATTTGGTATGTTTGATCAAAAATATGAAATAGGCCTAAGGCCGTTTGGTATATTTGACAAGGATACGGATTAGGCCTAAGGCCATTTGGAATGTTTAACAAGATAAGACTAAATGTCATCTTATATATGAATTGGATTGAAGGTCATTTTGTATGATTGTTAAATGAACCAAAGGTCGTTTTGAATAAGGAATTGATTGGACCAAAGGTCGTTTTGAATATGACTACGGATATAATCATGATCATGAATATGAATATGCAGATAAATATGAATATAAGAATGTTGGACCCGAGGTCGTTTGGTATTATGATATGAAGGAGCGGTGATCATTTATATATGGATCCATTAGACTTGAGGACGGTGTATGAATAAGTATTGGACCCGAAGTCGTTTTGTATAGACGGACCCGAGGTTGTTTTGCATATAATGGACCTGAGGTCGTTTTGTATATAGATATGATGCACTACACCCGAGGTCATTTGATTTGATATTGATCTACAAGTATAGTTTATGGATTTTGATGTACTATGAATGAGAATAGTAGTTCAAATATTTCAATTATAAGTATAATTTATTTATATACGAATCTCATTTATTAGCCTCTTTACTCTGGTATTATTTATTGAGCTTTAAATCACTCCGTATTTATATGTATGTAAGTGAGCAGAGGAATGTCTAACCCCAACCTTAGTGAGATTGTGAAGGTTACCGAGATTTTGGAGTCAGTCAAGGTTGCCTCACGCACGACGCTTTTGTTTTGATTTTCTTTTGCTTACTTTCGATGGTCATGTAAGACTAGGCCTATATATAAACCTTGGTTTTTGGTTTGCTAGTTTCTAAATGCTACTAGACATGTATAATCTTTTATGTTCTATTGGGTTTGAGTTATTACATAAGTGAAAAGTTTTTGTTATGCCATATATGCACAGCTCATTGGACAAAATCTATTATTCTTCTTCTGCTTCTGGCTCGCTATTATTAAATATGACTTGATTTTAGTCTAAGACTGTAGGCAATCTCATGATTATAGGCTGGTTATGATCCTAACCTATGGGGGCGGGTTCGGGGTCGTGACAATACATTTCTTTTTTCTATTTGGTATTCTAAAAGGTAACTCAAACTATGCATCTCTTATTTAAACAAGTGAATTACTAGATAAATATACTCAGACAGCTAAGAAATGATAAACCCAAAACTTAGCATGAAAGATCCTCCAAGTGCAGCTCTGAGAGGACAACAATCAACAAGAAGTAGACATCACACAATTTTTAGCAGGTGAAAACATAAAAAGCCATGTAGAAAACCAAGTAATCAACCGCCCTATCAACAAGCAAATTACAACAGTTGAAACAGGAACTCTTCCAGTGTCTGCACAACAACACAAGCACACATGTCCAGACACAATTGCATGCACAGAGACATTTGTATTACAATCAGGAAGGTTACTTTAGTTTTCATCAAATACCTCTTCTTCTAAGCGTTCAAACACACTTTTTGTGCAAGCCGTGGAACAACCTTTTCCCTTGTCTTCATCAAACTGTGAAAGAGATGTTGCAGAAATAAATTAAAGGAGTACAAACTCAGAATGTACAGCACAAGAACAGACAACAGTCATAGCAAGATAGGTCCTGAGGAATTAAGATAAACAAAAATTTCATGGACAATGACAACCTAGATACAAGGTAGGTATTTGCATTGTAATCTTTAGCTTGGAATTAATGAATTGAGAGTGTTCTAGGCTATGGCCTTGTGTTAGGGTTGTGTCCCTCTCCTTCCCCTTCTGCTTTCATATCTTTCTATTTCCCTCTCTCTTCTACTACATACTGCATCATTTTGGTACCAAAACTCAACTTTGATCTGTCTTTTTGTTTAATCGGCTAGGTTGCCTTCTTCTTGAAACGTCCTAGTTGATCGAACCCAAAAATAAATGAATAAACAAAAATAAAAATAAAAAATTCTATCACTAATTGTTGCCATTGACAACTACAAGCCACTTTGCCGTCAACAACCACTCGTCGAAGTATCCTCATACCCTCGTCAAAGTTCCCAAAAGTGTTCCCTTATAGCCTTGCATGTTACCAAACCCTAGGGCTCGATCGAGCACATTGAGGAAGATGACCCACATTCCCTCTCTCAATTGTCGACCAATCAAGCTATCTAGTTGAGATTCACTCGTATGTAGACATCGTTGTCGTCTTGATCAACCCTCGCCGTCACTCACCATCTCATCGATCACCAACTTCAATCTTTTGAGAAGACAACCAAAATGGTAATTGTTTAACTTGTTACCCAACCCTTCAACCCACAACCCAAAACCTCAAACCCAAGTCTTAGCAAACCATATATTTGGCCGAAACCCAGCACACTAGAATACCATAGAAGCCAGACCAGTCCAAAGTCACACAATAACCAGGCCAGCCCTCTCAGCCCACAATTCATATTAAGTGAAGCTTGACCCGGAATCCACATTAAAACAGGCCAACAACCTCACTAAATTTCAGCCCTAATCATCCTCACAACCTGCAAAACAACACAGCCACACTCACGTACCCATTAAAATAAAATATAAAAAAATCCTTTTACCCCATTAACCATTTTCACCAACGAAAAGATTTACTCAAAATTTGATGCCTTGCATCAAACTGTACAAGGACTTAAGGCCTCCTTGGCACAGACACGATCAACTTTGGATAAGACAAAATCATCTTTTGGATAAATTTTGTTTTAGAAAATACTTCTAAACCTCCTCAGTGTGCTAGTAAGGACCACGTGGAACCTGTTGACCCAGCAGGGAATTTGGAAATCCAAGAAGTTGTTCCCACACATATAATACCCTATCGAAAGAAGAGCCTCTTGAACCTACAAATGAACTCAACTGGTCAGATCCTACTGATTCTCCACTAACTACTTGATCATCATAAATTGATTTGATTGGTATTGAAGAAATCTTGTGTATTTAGAGTTTAGTTGATCTGGTCAACACATTGGGTGCCAAAAGTAGTTGGCATAGGAAGACAACAAAGCAAGTCCCATATTCAAAGTATTTGATTCTTTGGGGTGGATGAGTTCAATACTTAACGGAGAACTCGAGAATGAGTTCTTTTTCTCAATTAGGGAGAATGACGTAGAACATGCGTGCATGGAAATTTGTCTTTAGTATTTATTATTTTTTTATTTTTTTTATTTTCTTATTTAATTTTAGGATTGGTTTGTGATGTCCTAAAAAAGTGCACTTTTTGACTTATTGGTGGGTTTGGGTTGGATTTGGGTTGGGTTTGATGTGATGTGTTAGAGAGGTGATGTGATTTAAATAAGATGATGTGACTTAAATAAGATAGTGACTTTTTGACTTTTTGATTTATTTAGTACATGCCAAACTAGCCCTTAGTTTTAATTAAGAGTCTTATTTTGGTTAGGAGCTTTGTTAATATTTGCTTCCTTTTATTTTAGGATTTAGTTTCCCAACTTGATTGAGTTTTATTAGGAGTCTAGATTATGATTTAGTTTCCTATTTTGATTAGGTTCTCTAGCCTATAAATATTAGGTATTTGCATAGTAATCTTAGCTTGGAATTAATGAATTGAGGGTGTTCTAGGTTGTGGCCTTGTGTTAAGGCTTGTGGCCCTCTTCTTCCAGTATTTCCCTCTCTTTCTTCTACTGCGTACTGCATCACTCGTGCATCATTATTAAATTAGAGAGAATTTATAAAAGGGTTACAAACTGCATATCAACGAGAATGGGGAAATACAAAGATAGATAGTTTTGTTCAAAAATGGAGCAGATATACAAGAAGCATTTCATGGAGTGCCCACTGATAGTTTTGTTCAAAAATGGTGCAGAATGCAGATATACAAGAAGCATTTCATGGAGCGCCCACTATTCATTCAGTTTCATGAATTAGGGTCAGGCCATTACATGCCTCGATGTATTTATTTATTGATGTAGCATAGGGTGAAGATAATGCTGCCCACAGTTGGGTTGTGGCGGCATTAGGGCTAGTGAAGCTTTTAGGATTGGAGTTCCATAAGATAGAGGATGCTTCCTGGGTTGCTAGATGGGTAACAACTGGGCATGGTTTCCTAATTGTTTGGTTGCCGGATTATAAAAGATTGACTGATTAAAGATTCTGGACAACCACCTTGTAAAATATTGTGGCAGGGAATTGGGGGCCAATGGGTGTAGAAAGGAGATAGACTTAATTTAGATTTCATCTAGTAGGTTTTTGGTGCTGAAATTGAAGCTATTCTAGAGCTGTGAACAATAAAACACAAATGACAATTGTCGAATAAGAAGAAACTGATGTAACACGATTTAGAGTGGTGGATATGTGTTTAGAAGGCTTAGTTTGCCTTTAGGAGTCAGTTTATGACATTTTAAGGTTGTAAATTCAAAGCTTCGTGCTCTAAAATCCCAATTTGGTACTTTCACTCTCTAATGATATCCATTCTCTAATTTTGGTTTCATCAAGAACAATAAGCTAGAAATTCCAACTAGAATTCCTTAAGAATCACCCCCTAACAAAAGTCTGCGTAACACATCACACACATTTAAAAAAAAAAAATCCCACATTCTCAAAATCCAACTCTCTCTTGAACAGAAATGCTATGTTATAATGTTACTATAATTCTAAAACTAATAAAAATCATATATAAGACCCTAAATACAACTTGCACTGCAACACGTCCCATAAACCCATTCTCCAACCAGCAAATCTAAAAATTACCAAAATTCTTCTAAGATCAAAACTTGACCAACACAAACAAGAATATGCTAGCAGCCAACTAAACTACATAAACATAAAATAAGACTCAAATTATACCAAAATTTGATAAACAAGGTTCCAAATAGAAACCATGCAAAATTTCCAATCTGCCCTTGCCCTTATTTGTCATCTATGTTACATGGACTCAGATATGGGTGTCGGGTGTGGGTATGTATCTAGAGGTTAGACTCATCAAACTATGAATTTAAGGGTACCGGATTCAGTAAAAAAAAATGCCATATTTTTATAAATTAATGAATTATGTGAGATAAAATGGTGTTATATGTAGCTTACAGTGTCAAAAAGGCATTTATAACAACTATACAACAATATGTACATATAATAATAGTGTTATATACAATTATATAAGAATTATCTATTGAAAAATATCCAACACATATCACATACCCTTATTCAAATGTCGGGTGTCCAACACAGATATTTAATTTATTTTGAAGAGTCCGTGTAACATAGTTTGTCATTGCATGCTCTGCATCATTTTTTATTTTACCCTTTTACTTTATTGTTATTGTTTGGCTCAATGATAGATACTCATTATTCAAGTTTTCCTTTCCAGTAACTGAATAAGTACAACAGATAAACACAAATACTCAATCTCAATCAAAACCGTACCAAATGAAGGCAAATTGCAGTTCTTTATTCATCAGTGTAAATTACTAAATCATCCTACTGCCCTAACTCATACTAAAGTTAAAACACTTCAGTTGTATAGCATTGTCTCTAGCATATCATACAAACCTATAATTAGTTAGGAGGACAAATTCAGCAAGTTTCCCCCGCTCAGGATCATCCTCAAGAGCAACCCTCCATAGCTCTCCATCATGCCATACAACAGCATCTATAACAGGCCCCTTCATAGCCCTGAAACATAAAAAGCAAGACAAATTATAGACATAAGAGACACATTAGAGATTCATGCAAAACGAATAAAGCAATCCAAGAAAATTGGAACTGACATCAGCTTGCTTTCGCAGAAAATCAACTTTGTTCTGGAGGTCTTCACGAGCCCGTTTCAAATTAGCATCCTCGACTTTTACATGTTTCTAGAAACAAGCAATTCCAAACAAATCATATACAAGAATAGAATACACGCGTAGGAAACACAAGCATGTTTAGACAAGGTCGTGCCAGTTAACAACATCTTCCAAGTCAGAATGTACGGAAACTTTGCTTTGTATTATACAATATCAGCTGGTGCAAAATTTTGAGCAGCAATGCAGCCAGCAGAAACAATAAGTTATGCATTGGGATCGAATTTGTGTTCCTAAGCCTATAAGGGGGTTGGGGTTCAAAGTTTGGTATTGTTTAATTTGACTCTTTTAGGGTTGTGGCGGTTTGTGAAGGAAAGGGGGCAGTTGTGGAGGAAGGTGGTGGTGGCTAAATATGGTTTGGGTTAGGGGGAGTGGAGTATTGGAGAGGTGAGGCAGAGTCATGGGCAGAGTTTGTGGAAGGGGTTTTGGCTAGGTCGAGAGGAGTTTTGGAAAAGGGTTTGTTTCAGTGTGAGGGTGGGGGTGGGGGATCAAGTTAGGTTCTAGAAAGATATGTTGTGTGGTGCGGCGTCTTTGGAGGTGTTATTTCCTTTGATATTTCGAATTGCAATTGATCGGGAGGCGACAGTGGCATCTTATGCGCATGTGCAAGGACAGGTGGTGGTTTGGAATGTTGGTTTGAGCCGTGAGCTGCAAGAATGGGAATTGGGTCAAATGATGGAGTTGTTGGGATTCTTGCATGGATTACGGTTTGGAGGGAATGGGGAGGATTCTTTGGTATGGGATTGCCAAAGTCCAAAGGGGTGTTCTCGGTGGCTTCTTTTTATCATTTGCTTGTCGGTGGGGATGTTGTTCCATTCCCGTGGAAGGGTGTTTAGGTGGTGGGATGTCCGTCCAAAGTTGCTTTCTTTGTGTGAACGGCAATATTAGGGCGGATGTTGACCATTGATAATTTGATTCGTTGGGGTCATATTTTAATTAATTGGTGTTGTCTGTGTTGTGGGAATGCAGAAACGGTGAATCATTTGTTTATTCATTGTCTGGTTGCTTCATGGCTAGGGCTGCAAATGAACAAAACCATTCGGAACAAGCTCGAGTTCGGCTCAGTAAGAGCTCATTCGAACTCGGTTCGTTAAATTTTGTTTGCATTCAAGCTCAAGCTCGAGCTCGTTAAATTTTTAATAAACAAGCCCAAACATTCTAAGGCTCGGCTCGTTAGCTGGCTCATTTAATATTTATTATTTATATATTAAATAATGTAAAAATATGTATAAAAAATAAGATAAATATGGTATTTAATATATTTGAAAAATATAAATATAAATAATAGTTAACTATAAATAGTACATTTATATAATAGTGGCAGTAGATATTATTATTTTGATAAAATATTGACTTTTTTTTTTTTTGTATGTTTATATATATTGTATATATAATTATATAATCAAAATTTCAATTGTAATTTTAGTCTCATACACAAGTTCGTGTTTATTAAAATCTTAATAAACAAGCAAAAACATAGTAAAGCTCGGCTCGGCTCGGCTCATTTGCAGCCCTATTCATGGCTATAGATGTCCATCATTATTATTTTTGGTTTGGGTTGGGAGCAGCCAAGTTCAACGGTGGAGGCATTGCAAAGTTGGGCTAGGGGTAGGGTTGGGTTGAGTTGGGATAGGATGGGAAGAGGCGTCAGAAGGCGTGGATGCTTGTTGGCCATGGTTTGATGTGGCTGATTTGGTTGGAGCAGAATAAACACATATTTTAAGGTGCCATGGTCGGAGAGGTGATTGCTTACTGTGCTTCAGAGTTGGGTTACGGTTTCAGTAGGTCTAGATGTGCTGACTTTTGTAGATTTTGTAGAGGATTTGATTATTTAATCGTTGTGTTGGGTTTGTTTTGTTCATGGTTTTATTTCTTGTTCACTAGCTTAAAGCTAGTTTTTGTATTCTTTATATTATCTTGATAAAGTTTGTTTATTTATCAAAAATAAATAAATAAGTTATGCATCCAAATACAATGAACCCAAACAAACCCAAGTCAAGAACTGTCTACCCTTTTACTAGAAACTCCAAAAAAAAAAAAAAAAAAGGCATAAAGAGCTACAAAGGCAAAATAGAATTGCAGTGAAATAAGATACATCCACCAAAGTGTATGACTTTACAAAACAATTGGATGCAAATAAAGCTCGTGCACGAAAACCTGAAGCCAATTCTTTTACGTGATTTATTGCATGTTAGTAAAATATGACTGAGGTTTTCAGGCATTTCATATAGAAAGACTTGTGCCCAATAAAATAAAAAGAAGCAACCTTGTCAAATTCATCAAGACACTTTACAGCTTCAGCTATGGCTTCCTGATGCTTCTCATCCCACTTTTTCTTTCGTTCTTTCTGTCCAAGAAATATTAAAAACGAAGCATTGTCCACAAAATTTTAGTGCAAATTTAATGCAAAATATCTACTGATCATAAACTAACATAAGGATTACCTTCAAACGAGAAGTCAACGTGTCTGTAAAAAGCTCATACACCAACTTACACCCCACATGCCATTCCCCAGAAGGGTTCTTCCATGACGAATTTACAACCAGAGATGCCCCTACATTCAATGTTTAATGCTTGCATTAAACAGATACCTAAATAGATCCAAAACTACAAACGAGGTACCTGGCCAAATAAAATTGTTCAAAAACTGATAAATAAATGAATAAATAAATTCAGAAGCAGCCAAATTTTAAACTAGAGATAGATATAAGTAATGTGATATTATCTTGAAATCACCCTTTCTCCTAGGATTTTAGAAAAAATAAAAAGAATAGCAGGCATATGACATAAGTCCAAGGAAAAAGGATAGGTTAACAGAAAAGGACAGAATATACAGGGAAAACATAGAATGTTTCTTCCATGTGCTACAAGAAGCATTGTGCTAAAATTGTAAATACAAACATAGCCCCTGTAATGAGGTTGGGCCCATTTAACAAGGCCTTGTCAACATTCTTTAGCAGCAAGAATGAGATTGGGTCATTGGCATTCACCATTCACCCATGAACATTCTAAGTGTATCAGGAAAAAGATTTGACAGTTTGATGAAGCTTGTCCAGCAGAACTTTAGTGCAAAAATTAGACTCACTGGATCACCATGATTTTGATCAGAATGTTTTAAAAAATTTCATTCATTTCCAAGATAAACAAGAAATACAGAAAATAGTCAGGCAAAAAAAAGCAGAGTCAGATTGAATATTGGCCATTTAATTGTCCTCTGCTTATTTTACAAAGGCAGTAGACTGTTCATACCATACCCTTTAGGTGTCTAACACATTCTTTAGCACATACAATACAAAATTTGTACCTCGCTAGGGTTGGTCAGTGGCCAGAACTCATGAACCTCACTAGGAGGTCAAAAGATCAACTCCCTCCTTTCCCCTCCAAATTTACCCCGAAAAAAAATTGCATACGTTCCATGACATCGGCCAAAATCATCCATTATGGTCAACTTGCAGGAATTATATGAATGCATTAGTACATACGATCTACAATGTAGAGATGGCATATGCATGGTGCATGACTCACTTATTTAAGAAAGAAAATTTTATGGATTAAATTACTACGAAACCAATTGTATTAGGGTAAATTTCACTTACCTCCCCTGAGGTTATGACAATTGTAGATACCTCCTCCAAGCTTTTGAAACGACAATGACATCTGCTCTACTTTGGAATAGTGTTTCAGATTCTTCCCTGTAGACACCCTATTTTTGACCGGCCTTAAGACATGGGCGCTCCGTGAAGAGCTCTCGATGATGAAAACAGAGACCGCTCCAAGCAACAAGCCAAGGATGAAGCAAGACAAACCTTTCTATACCCGTCTTGGCCAAAGAGTTTTTCAGATCTTCAAAACATATTTTCAAGATGTTTTTAAGGCATGTGATACCTTTTCATTCATTTTGGCCATTCTTGGCGTTGTGTTTTCCAAAATGATTGATCTATTTTTCAGAAAAGAGAACTTGAAAAGCTATAATGAATGATAAGATAAGGGAAACCTTCTACGAATTTTGGCCGGACAAGACTTGCACAGCCGAACAATTTTTTGATAGCGAGATGGACAACTTTGAGATGGGCGAGCACGTCCGAACAAGTTATGTTCGAGTGAGCACGCCCAAATCGTTTTTGTCCCGCCAAACAAATTTTGGAAGGAAAACGACGGACAACAAATGGACGCTTGAACAAGTCTTCTCCGGCGAAAGCTATTGACATCAACCAAACAGGCTTTCATGAGGTGTCCCTAGCATCTCGGAATATGTCATCCGAATCCTTAGGGATCAAATGGCATATTCCAAGCTCCCCAAGCCTATTTAAACCCCTCATTTTAGAGAATTGAGGGCTGGCTCTAATTTTCTATTTCACAATTCCTAGTTCTAAACTCCTAATTCTATTCTCTAATTAAATTAGTTAATTAGGTAATTAATTAATCAATTAGAGTGAGAGTTGGTGAGATTTGGACATTGATATTCATACACTTGGACTATCTTCATCATCCCTTTGCTTGGAGAGTTGGTGCTAGAGATCTTTGCTGGCCAGAGGGAGCTCGAATTGGAGTTTGTGACCAACTTGAGCTCTATCTTCACTAGCTTAGAGGTAATCCCTACTTCCATCCATGGCTTTCTCGCAATATTCTATCTCCGCTACTTTTTTTTTTATTATTGCTGGAGTTCTCTTGAGATCACTGAGATCATTATTGTCGAGTTGTTGATAACTTAGTTGAATTTTCTCTTCTCTCCCTTTTTTGTAGTTGGTAGAGCCCTGTATATTGACTTCGGCCAAGTCTAAATTGCTTTTTTCTGATTTTATTATGGGTTAGAAGCCCAGACATGGTTTCTTCTATAAGAAGGGACCGGATCTCCCCTTTTGAACCTCTTTTACATGAATTTGAGTAGTTAAACTCATCTTCATGAGTAGGAGGAGAACCTCTTGGTCTGTGTTATGCTAATTAATCTTAACCATGCTTATAATTATGAGCTTGATATGATTTTGAATGTTAATTATATGATTATATGCGTTTGTGAAATTCTATCTGTTCACCGAAGAAAGATCTGTTTGATTTTCTGTTATAAAATTTAAATTAGGGGCCGTAGAGACGTCAAAAACCAAAATTTATTGTACCATCGTAATTAGCAAAATTTTAGAGCCTATGATAAAATTTAATTAGAAATTGATTCGGATCAGAATAATTAGATTAAATTAAATGAGTAATTATCTTATGTATGATTAGGAGACTTAATCCAAGATTTGTGTTATAAGCTAATCACCACTATATATATATGGAGACATGAGATGAAACTCATCTTCCTTGAGCTCAAATCAGCCAAGAAGAATATAGAGGGGGAGAGACAATTAGAGAGAGAGAGAGAACACAAAATTGAAGACTTAGACTCAAAGCTTGGAGAATTGAAGGAGAATTGGAAAATTGAGCTAGAATACACTTAGATTCAAGCTATAGCTATGATTGTTAACCTTGATTCTTGTAATAAGAATATGTAGAAGTTGAATTCACCTAATTCTTGAGTTCATGTGAATGTAATTGTACAAAGAAAGTATGGGTATGTTTGGTTTGCATTTGGGTGATGAGTTTTAGAAAAAAAATTTCTAAAAAATTGTTTGGTTTGAGTTTTTCTCAAAAAAATTTCAAAATCACTTTCTCTCTCTTACACATCAATCAATCACTTTTTCTCTCTCCTCTCTCCTTCTCAATCACTTTTTCTCTCACACACATCTACTCAAATTCTCCCAAAATATCAAATCATCCCAAACTCCCAAAAAAACAACTCTCCCAAAATATACAACCAAACAAACTAAAAAAATTTCTAAACTCTCTCCCCAAAAAAATTTTCAAAAACAACTTTCCCAAAAACAAACCAAACAAGCCCCTATGAATCTCTTTGAAATGGAAAAATTGAGTTGAATTGTGTACATGCATGCATGAATCACCAAGTTGAGCTTGAATTTCATGGAAATATCCTCATGCATGAAGCTATAATTGACATTTTTGGTGATGTTTTATAGTCTTACTACTTTTCATCTCATGCATAAGAGTTTTGGGAAAATTTGAAAAGAAAAGAGTACAATTCATCTCATGCATAGTTTCAACCTTGTGATTTAAGCTTGAATTTGGGACAAAGGTTCATGATTTTGAGTAATTGGTTTTAAATTTCCATATTCTCATGTCCTATAATGGTTTTCCATGTTTTGGCATCAACTTGCAAGCTTTGGACCTTTGAACATCAAGTTAGAACTTCAAACAGAATTCTAGAAAACCCAGAATTCAGCTTGTCCGCTCAAGCAAGGAAAGCCTCGTTCGAGCGTGAAATTGTAGCTCCCAGAAGTTTTGCAGAGATAACACGGTGGCTCGAGCGGACGAATCTGCGCTCGAGCGTACCCTGCCTTGCGTGACTCCTCGCTCGAGTGTCAAAAACCTCGCTCGAGCATAAATTACAAGCAACCAGAAGCTTTGCAGACCAAAAGGGTCCACTTGACCGACCAAAGCTGCGTTCAAGCGGAGGACCCTGTTTCAGAAATTTTGTAAAGGCATTTTATATTTTGTTTTCCGTTCTTTTTCACTTCTAAGCATTCTTAGGCATGCATTGGACATTCCAAATGAATCAAAGAGCATGAAAGAAGCCTAAGAACATTATACGACTTAAAGAACGGAATGAATTGAATTATGACCCAATGTGTTATGAATTATGTAGGGTCGACGCAAGGGCGAATCAAGCACCGAATCACCGTGAGTAATATCCTAGTAAATATATTTTTGTATATGCATTATTTCCTAAGTGTTGTCTACGTGGTAATTTCTAAACTTATGAATGAGTATCCTATCCGCCCGTTTCGTGAAAGAATCTATAAAATGAATGTCATGAAAATGGAAAATGGGCCTAAGGCCGTTTGGTATATTTGACAAGGACATAGATGGGGCCTAAGGCCATTTGGAATGTTTAACAAGATAGACTAAAAGTCATCTTATACATGAATTGGGCCGCAGGCCGTTTTGTATGATTGATGAATAGACCAAAGGTCGTTCTGAATAAAGAATTGATTGGACCGAAGGTCATTTTGAGTATAAATACGGAAGCGACACATAGTTATGAATATGAGAATGTTGGACCCAAGGTCGTTTAGTATTATGAAGGACCGATGGATATTGATACATGGATCCATTATCCATTAGACCTGAAATTGGTCTATGAATGAGTATTGGACCTGAGGCTGTTTTGTATCGATGGACCCAAGGTCGTTTCGTGTGCGATGGACCTGAGGTCGTTTTGTACATGAATACGATGTGCTAGACCCGAGGTCGTTTTGCTCGTTATGGTCTATAAATTTGATATGAATGGGAATAATAGTGCAACTATTTAAATTATAAGTATGACCTATTCATGAACGAATCTCATTCATTAACCTCTTTACTCTGGTATTATTCACTGGGCATTACCTCACTGATATTTTGTTGATGATGATGATATGCTCTCTCTCTCACACAGCTCCCTCTTCTCTCCTCCTCCTCCTTCTTCTTGTTCTTTTTCCTCTTCTTCCTCTTCATCTGCAAAGAGAAAAGGAAAAACAAACAAAAAACACTGCCCAAAACAACATCGTTTTGGACAGTCGAGCCACTCGAGCCAAAATAAATTCGAGCTACAAAACGGAACTGTTATAACTTAGTGCTATTGTTATCATTGCTTAATTTTGTTAGCTTATTCTTGTTTTTTAAATTTCCTTGAATATTCATTCGAATCCTCTGTTATTGTTTATTGTTAATTCTTTGTCAATATGCCTGGTTATTAATTGATTACTCTTTGATGAATATAAAATTGATATTAAGGAATTTAGCACTAAATATTTTATGAATGTACTCTTGCATTATGTTTTATTTTATACATATTACATTACTAAAAATTATTTTACAAACATATCATCGCCGTATTCGTATCCTACTTTTTTTAAGTTTTGCCATATCAACGTATCTGTATCCATATCTCGTATCCGTATCTATGCTTCCTAGCGTGGGACCTTATGCAATTAGTTTTAATGTCAATATGAGACTAAATTTTAAGGGCAAGTTTGGGAAGTTAATAAAATAGCCAAAAGGCCAAAAAAAATGCCAAAAAAGCTAAATAGCCAAAGAACTATACAAAAAAGTCAAAAAGATTCCCTTACCTCTCTATTTTTTGCACTTTTTTTCTTAAAAAGCCAAAAAATATCATAGACATAACAATTTTTTTCACCACATATTTTAGTCAAAAAGCCAAAAAAGTTATTAAAATAGCTTTTTCCCAAACCAACCCTAAGTTTTATACAAGTTAATATGTTGCCAAAAAAATTTATTTATGTTTTATCAGAATTGAGTAATGAAGAGTAACATGGTAATTTTAAGATTTGTTGTAAACTATGAAGCACAAATACTCCAAAATAGGTCATGTAGTACGAGTATCAGATACGGATAGGCGTCCGATACGCGATACGTATTGGATACGGCAAAAAAATATCCCAACTTTTTATTTTTTGTGAATTTCAGATACGCATAGATACGTAGGAGATACATTCCGAATAATTTTGGGATGCATGGGGCAAAAAACGTAATTTTCATAACTTTTTTTTTGGGTCAAACCATAAATAAAGAAGTGAAATTGAAAATAAAACAAATCACATCCTTCAAATACACATACACATGAACCAAAATCAAAAAAACATAGAGAAGAAGAGAAATCCTAACCTCAAATCCACAAATCAAAGAAGCGGTGAAGCAAAAATCTCTGGTTTCTTCCGCTCAATCGACCACAACGACAACAAGAACAGGTTTCTCTCTCTCTCATTTTCTCTCTCTGTCTCTCTCGCTGCTCTCTCTGTCTCTCGTTCTCCTCTCTCTCTCTTGCTCTCGTTTTTTGTCTGTCCCTCTCACTCTCCTCTCTCACGCTTCTTGGTGATATGATGAAAAATTCTCTTAAGGTAGAAGCCATTAAATTTAAATTTAATGTTAGTAATTAATTTAATTTAATTTGCTTTTGGTGTTGACATGTAAGGATGAATGTTTCATTTACTTTTACTTTTAGTTTTGGATGTTTTATAAATGTTTGAAAACTCTTGGCTTAATAGGAATCCCTCTATTTATTTATTTATTAATTTATCTTAGGTTTTATTTTCATGCATATTACATTATTAAAATTTAAAAAAAAAAAAAATTACGAACGTACATCCGTCGTAGCCGTATCCTACTTTTTTAGATTTGACGTATCGCCATATCGTATCATACCCATACTTGTATCCGTGCTTCCTTGGCTACAAATGCACTATAGTTTGGGTCATAAGTCATACTATGGGCCAAGTTTATGTCTTTCGATCTCATGTGTGGTCTATACAAGATTTAGGGTAGTTTGGAGCTCAAAGAAACAAAGTTATCTATTTGGTAGTCTTGGTCGCAGTAGAATTAGAACAAATCCAATAGCTCATAAATATGTATGTAATCAGTCTATTCACAAGAGTTGAAACTATATTTTTTTTTTTTTTTTTTTTCAAGTAGAAACTACATAATTTGGCTCCATGTTAATCCTTTCTCTACGTATTGGCCTGCAATTTAACAGCAAAAATCTTAATTAAGTGGTTCTTTTGGTGCTTCCAGCATTAAAATTTCGGAAAGCCATTATCCAATCACTTCAAAACAAAGTGAATTTCCACCTATCTTTAATCTCTAAAACCTGCAAGCTTCCGTCAACTAATCTAGGTCCTAAACCTGCAAACTTTCAAAATTGAAACCTAATTGTAGACCGCTATATTGCAAGTTTCCAAAAGTCATTCCACATCATTGTGTCATCCAACTTCCTAACACCATGGCTCCACCCACAACCATCAGTATCCCTATTTTTAGTTTCAATTGCCCCAAAAACTTAGCAAGGCGTAAAGCCCAAATAATTTCAGTTTGCATTAGCATTTCTTTTATAGGTCATGCTAGTGACTTTAGACTGTCAAGGGGGAGGAAAATGCCTTGAAAAAGTCAGCATCTCAAGGTATTTTTACACATCCCAAAGCACTTTCACTTATTATATACCCTTTTCATACATTTCAATACATTTTATAATGTTCACCAAGGCTTAACATTTTCCTTCTTTTATTTTCATACTTTAGGTGATTGCTGGATTGACTTCTTGCTTCAATTATTGTCGGTCTTTGAACGATGTGCAAAAATACTGATGATTATTTTGTACCTAAGTTCAGCCCTACATGCACTATACCAAAGGGAAAAGTGTCAGATCTAGGTTGAAATGACACATTTGAAATGACACTTTCTACCATGCCCTAAGGACGTTCAACAATTTGCAAAATTCTCACTATTGCACACCATTTAAATAAAGAGCAATGCTAGAGACCCACAAATTCACCACAATGATGTGGTAAGAGAATTGAGTCTTTTATCATTGGGTATGTAACAAATCAAAAGTTGACATCTATCATACCACATCATTGTAGGTCAAATTGTGGGAGATTTTTGTGGGTCTCAAACATTTTCCTTAAATAAATAATAAGGAAAATCAACATGAAAGCATAAAAGTCCAAAGCAGAGATGATTACAAAAAATTAAGGAGTGTCATTTAGAAGCCAAAAAAAGAACGTGAACGCAACTTAGTTATCCCAATTGATACAAGACAATAAACAAGAAGATTACCAACTAAAAATTTTATTTTGTAAGTTTAATTGATTGATATCCTTACTAATATCAACCCTCCACATTCCTTCGTGAAGGGTCAACTAGTAATTAGGAAAAAATAAACCATGTTGACAAGCTTCAAGCAAACATCCATGCTTTAATATCATTGTGCTACAAAATATTCAAAGTAACTTACCTGAAGCTCCGCATAAACAACCATCTGCATCAGCCTTCACGACATTTGAAGTATCAATATCACCACTCCCAGTGCTTAAAGGAAAAAAAAATTCCTCTAGTTAGAGCTATTTCAAACAAAAATATTGATTAGCATGTTTCTTGAAATTATCCAAAAAAAGGTACCAATCACTGACATCTAGAATTTTTGGCTTCCCATCTGAGGTAACTTGCAATCCAGCAGCTGCGGGGTCCACACCAGAATCTGGAAAAATAGGCGTTTTTACCACATAGATATAATACAAAAAATAGATCAATAAACCAGTTGAGCAGTATAGCCCACTTTGATTCACTTTACAAATTGATTTCAAAGCTTTTAGCATTAGCAATATAATATAGAAGCTCATCCCATTCATATATCTAGTAGCATAAAAACAGATGAGCTCAAATTACAGCAATGATCTTTGACTTCAGCATCCAAAGAAAAAACATAGACATTCACACACGCGCACACACACCAAACATATCAAACATTTTGGGATAATGCTGTACAAATAAAATTTACACAAAAACTACATACAGAATGATGCAGCCTATTTATATTTATTCATTGGAAATCAAAAAGCTCATCACCATGATTCATAATTGCAAAAATGTCATTGCCAGAATGACCAAAAAATATATGTACGTTTATTATTTAGACATATTTTTTGGGGGAATATATCAAATCATAACTTCAACTTTATGATTTGAAGCTAGGACAGCCTGAGCTGAGAGGGAAACCAGAATAACATAAGTGACATGAGTTTTAATCTGTGAACTGAGTCTGAGAGGGAAAGAAAATAATCTTGAATGCATAAAATTGAATAACTTGTTCAAATTTTTTGGTACACAAATCAGAGCAACGAAAATGGACGAAATAAATTCAGTCAAAACACTCGAAGATAAAAAATCGAAACTACTAAACGTTTCTATTTCAGTTTTTTCTCGGGAAACAAACACTGATCAGAGCAGAAAGCTGAGAATTGAAAGGCCGTACCAAAGATAGCAATGACAACACCACGGCCATCGAAGTCCGGGTGAGCTTCGATGAACCGATCGGCCTTAATCTCTTTCTTCGGCGTGAGAGAAGCTAGGAAGGTGGACTCGTTTAGCTTGAAATTACACAAAGCCCCATTGTCTTCAGTAGAATTCACAGATGAAGAACAAGGCATTGCCCTAACCCTGCTACACTTTCTCTCTCCAAAGTTTCTCTCTCTATTGTTGCTGCCGCCGCTGCTGCTTTGCAGTAGCTTTTGGGGATCAAGGATTAGGGCAGGAGAGAGAAACGGCGGAGGAAATGATTGTCTTGCCCAACACGCCCAAAGGACTTGTTGGCATTTCTTAAATTCCGCTTTAGGAGCGTTTCGATAACTTCGGCTACGTGGTGGCGGTGGATTCCGGCGGTGAAGCCGGCCCAGTGGCCAGGATTTAAGGCCTATTTTTAAATCATATATTTTATAGTTAAAAAATTAAAAAAATATTATAAATCATTACATTTTTTTTAAATCTTTTCCTAAAAAATTAAAAAATTATTAAAAAAAATTATTCCCGAATGAGATTAAAGAAAAAAAACATCCCTTATTCAGTTAATGGCATAAATTGTTGTTTGGTACAATTTTTAAGAGATCATTATAATTTATTTTAATTTAGAAACTTATATCAAATTGTTTGATATAACTTTTATTTATAATTTGTTAATTAAAAGTAATTTTAAAAAATTAATTATTCAAAATCTTAAAAAAAATCCACCAAATAAGCCTAAGTAAGTGGGTTTACAATGGGATTTGGGTGGTTGTCTTTAGGATTGGGGTAGCGTTTAATTATTGAATATGTCATTTTTGTTTTTTGAATGCACCGAATATGTCCATGCAATGTAATTTCCACGCTTGTGTAATGAGATTCCTTGGAATTTGGACTATGGACCTACATGGGTGTCGTAGTGGGCTTTAGATTGGACTGGTGCATGACGATCCAAGAAAATTTCTCACGATGACACTGGTTTGGGAATTGTTTATTTTAGGAAAAATTAGTCTAAAATCTATCTCCCACTTTTAATAATGAAAAAGATCCACAATATTATTTTATGATATCTAAGATCCTTCAGCACCAAATCCATATATCACAGACAAATTTTAGAAGAAACGAAAAGGCTTCAAAACTATCTTCAAAAACTAAGTTTAGTCTCTCTGCTTCCTCTCTCTCTCTCTCTCTCTCTCTCTCTCTCTCTCTCTCTCTCTCTCTCCTACATCAATGGCAACTGGGTTGGTATCAAACGGCCAGTCAACCGATCAATCATCTGCTGATCGATCATTGATGAAATTACAACACACTCACTGAATCTCATCGACGATGGACAGCTTGAAACGATGCTTCTTCTCTTTCTCGGGTATCCCAAATTCTGTTTCAAACTATTGAAGCTCTATTTAAACAAGTATTTATCCGATGAAGACAACAACGGTGAGTCTAAATGGGGTTCTTTGTTTAAGAAAAGCACACAAAAGGTAACAATAGAAGATTTGTCCGATGATGTGATCCGAGAGGCTGCCAAAAAGACAGAAGGCTTCTCAGGTCGAGAGATAGCGAAACGAATGGCCAGTGTTCAAGCAGCCGTGTATGGACGCCCGAACTGTGTATTGGATTTCGAGCTATTCAAGGAAATAGTTGACTACAAGGTTGCAGAGCGTTAACAGCTAATAAAATTGGCATCAGAAGGCGGTCAATCAGCATAGCTGGGGAATGAGTTTGTCAGTTTTTTACTTGCAAGATAGAGGTCTTTCTGTTGGGTCCCCAATTTTGTTTTTTGTCACTACATTTTGTGTATTGTAGTTTCATCATGAAAAAACTTGATTCTATTTATATTTGTGATTCCTTTGAAGAGGAACTGAATCATATGCCTTCATCAAACCAGAGAATTTCTCTGGACCAACTTAGAGAAAATTCAATTCAAATCAGAGAATTTCTCTGGACCAACCCAGAGAAAATTCAGTCCAAACCAGAGAATTTCTCTGAACCAACCCAGAGAAAATTCAGACCAACCTAGAGAAAATTTAGTTCAAACCAGAGAATTTCTCTGGACCAACCCAGAGAAAATTTAGACCAATCTAGAGAAAATTCAGTTCAAACCAGAGAATTTATCTAGACCAACCCAGAGAAAATTCAGTTCAAACCAAAGAAAATTCAATCTAAACCAAAGAATTTCTCTGGACCATGTGAACAAACCCATGGTGGTAACATTGCAAATTCAAACAGGTGAATAAATTAATTTGGAAAGCAATGCCCATGGCAATCTTGTGGATTTTATGGAAAACAATGAATGAGCTGGTTTTGTTAAAATAAGCATCTGGTGTGGTGCGAGATGAAGAAATTAGTTAGAAGTTCTTATGTTTGCATTTTGGATAAAATCAAAGGCACTGATTTTAACATTTAAGAATGGGTACTCTGTTATGGATTTCTATGCATTCACTTTGTCATGTCTGATTACAAGATTCATCAACTTCTACATTGTTGATGTGTGTTCATTCAAAGTGCAAATAAAGGCAAATGGTGTGTCATTTTGAGGGTTGCTGATATTGTAGGTTTTTTTTTTTTTTTTATGTTAGTCCATAGATCCAGAGAAATTTGAATGTTCAAAGTCTTGAACCTAGAGAAATTCTTTGGAAGCCCAGAATTTCTCTGAATAGAATTCTTTGGGAAAAAATTATCTGGGCTGGAATTTCTCTGAACTGAAATTTTTCTAGTTTAATGTTGAGGGACCTTAGACATTATGAAAATATTAAATGTCCTTTATATTATAAAATTGTAATATCAGGGACCCTAAAAAAAATCCCTTTATTTTATTTGACTTTTTATGTAAAAATATATAAATAAAAATATATTATAATAAATTTTAAATTATTTTAGTCTATTAGTAGGTGCAGATGATTTTTCTCTAATCTATTTTATTGTAATTAGTTTCTAAAAGTGCTTGTTACTTATAATATAAAGAACAAACTTTAGAATAAAATAAATATACTAAACAATGCATCCCTTTGTAAGTATATTGTATAGATAATTTAGCAAATTTATGAACAAAATATAACATAAATAAACTTTAAAAATACAATAAATAAGCTCTTAAATACATAATGTTATAAAAAAAAAAAGGGAAAAAAAAAAAAGAATTAAAAGTTTTTGGGATTGGTTTCTTGTACAGTGGACATCCTGCATAATGAGAAACATAACATTATTCATAAGGATCATTCATAGTTCATACTGAAAATGTGTGAAATTTATTTTGTAAAAAGGTGAATTTTATCTTAATATTTTGATCTATATATAAATTTATCAGGAAGGGTGTTGCTTTTATATTAAGTTGATAATTTATTTTAATATAGGATTGGATCGTGTATGTATTAATCTTTTAAAATAATTGTTCATTTCACAATTTTTTTCATTTTTTATGAATTGCAAAGCACGGCTGATGTGCTTTATTTATTTGTCATTTTTTTCTATTGTGGAGCACTAATTGACGTGCTTAATTTGTTATTCATCCTTTTTTTGTATTGTAGAATATTGGTTAATGTGCTTAATTTGTTATTTGACATTTTATTTCTATTGCAAAGTATTGGCTGGTGTGCTTAATTTGTTATTTATTTATTTTATTGCAAAGCACTAGCTGGCGTATTTAATCTGATTTTTATTATATGTTTCTGTGTTGTGCGACTTACATTTTATTATTTGTTTAAAATATTAAAATCATTCCATTTACATTTTCTTTCCAATAATATTTTCACCGTGCCTTCAAGCATGGGCATACTCTAGTTAATTTACAAATTAAGAGAAAAACGATTAATTATAAGCAAAACATAAAATAATGCTTATATTAATCACAAATTTTATCAATTAAATATATAAATTTACACTGATACCAAACACAAATAAAAATTAAACAAATTAATAAAACAATTATTTGATATATTGTTAAAAATAAGTATTAATTCATTTTATTTTGCGTTTACGAGTCTAATCAAGTCGAGTTTTTGTCTACTCAAACTCAATTCATTACTAAAATGAGAAGCTTATGTTAAACTCAAATCGTTAAAATAGAATTACACAGCAAATTCTCTTTCTTAGACGCTAACCATGATCAGTTTTAGTTAAATGTGACCATTTAAACTACTGAAACAATTAGTTGCTTATGCCAATTAGTGCCCAGAACAAAAGAGATAATGATGGAGAAAGATGGGAAGAGTTAGAGAGAAACTTTTTCCTTGAGAGCTAGAAGAAAAAGTTAGAGAAAATAAAGAGAAATGGGAAAAAAGCCAAAGAGAATTCAAATTCATCCATTTAAACTTGAGAATTAAACACTTTGGTGATTTAAAAAAAAAAAACCTTAAATGAGATGTTTAAGTTAAAACTAATATCGTTAAGCTACAATTACTCAATAAATTCTCTTTCTTAGAGGCTAAACAAGATTAGTTTGAGTTAAACTTGGCCAATTAAGCTAATGAAACAATTAGTTGCCTAAGCTAATTAGTTCCTAGAACAAAAGAGAGAAGGATGGAGAAGCACAGAGAGAGCTAGAGATAAACTTTCTTCTTGACAGGTAGAAGATAAAGTTATAGAAAAAAAAAAGAAAAGGAAGACAATCAAAGGGAATTCAAATTCACCATTTTAGACTTGAGAATTGAACACTTTGGTGATTCAGAAAACCTTAAATGAGGTGTTTAAGTTAAAATAATATCGTTAAACTACAATTACTCAGTAAATTCTCTTTCTTAGAGGCTAAACAAAACTAGTTTGAGTTAAACTTGGCCACTTAAGCTAATGAAACAATTAGTTGGCTAGGCTAATTAGTTCCTAAAAACAAAATAGAGAAGGATGGAGAAGAATAGAGAGAGTCAGAGAGAAACTTTCTTCTTGAGAGCTAGAAGCGAAAGTTAGAGGAAAGAAAGAGAATAGGAAGAAAATCAAAGAAAATTCAAATTCATCCTTTTAGACTGGAGAATTGAACACTTAAGTGATTTAAAAAACCTTAAATGAGGTGCTGAAGTTAAACTAATATCGTTAAACTACAATTACTCAGTAAATTCTCTTTTTTAAAGGTTAAGCAAGACTAGTTTGAGGCCACTTAAGCTAATAAAACAATTAGTTGCCTAAGCTAATTAGTCCTTAGAACAAAAGGGAGAATGATGGAGAAGGACGGAGAGACTTAGAGACAAACTTTCTTCACGAGAGCTAGAAGAGAAAGTTAGAGAAAATAAAGAGAAAAGGGAAGAAAATCAAAGGGAATTCAAATTCATCCTTTTGGACTTGAGAATTGAACACTTAGGTAATTTAGAAAATCTTAAATGAGGTGCTTAAGTTAAACTAATATCGTTAACTACAATTACTCAGTAAGTTCTCTTTCTTAGAGGCTAAGGAAGATTAGTTTGAGTTAAACTTGGCAACTTAAACTAATGAAACAATTAGTTGCCTAAGCCTATTAGTTCCTAGAACTAAAGAGACAATGATGGAGAAGAACAGAGAGAGATTGGGTGAAAGTTTCTTCTTAGAATAGAAAGTTGGAGAAACGAAAGAGAAATGGGAAGAAAATCAAAGAGAATTCAAATTCATCATTTTGGACTTGAGAATTGAACGCTTTGGTGATTTAGAAAACCTTAAATGAGGTATATAAGTTAAAATAATATCATTAAGCTACAATTACTCGGTAAATTATGTTTTTTAGAGGCTAAGCAAGATTAGTTTAAGATAAACTTTGCCACTTAAGTTAATGAAACAAATAGTTACCTAAGTTAATTAGTTACTAGAACAAAAGGGAGAAGGATGGAGAAGGACAACAAGAGTTAGAGAGAAACTTTCTTCTTCAAAGCTGGAAGAGAAAGTTAGAGAAAAGAAAGAGAAATGGGAAGAAAATTAACGGGAATTCAAATTCATCATTTTGGACTTGAGAATTAAACACTTAGGTGATTTAGAAAAAGCTTAAATGAGGTGCTTAAGTTAAACTAATATCGTCAAGCTACAACTACTCAGTAAATTCTCCTTCCTAGAGGCTAAGCAATATTAGTTTGAGTTAAACTTTGCCACGTAAGCTAATGAAACAATTAGTTGCCACAGCTAATTAGTTACTAGAACAAAACGAAGACGAACGGAGAGAGTTAGAAAGAAATTTTATTTTTAAGAGCTAGAATAGAAAGTTAGAGAAATGGGAAGAAAATCAAGGGGAATTCAAATTCATTCTTTTAAAATCTTAAATGAGTTGCTTAAGCTAAACTAATATCAATAAGCTACAATTTCATAGTAAATTCTCTTTCTTAGAGTCCAAGCACGATTAGTTTAAGTTAAACTTGGCAACTTCAGCTAATGAAACAATTAGTTGCCTAAGCTAATTTGTTCCTAGAACAAAAGTGAGAAGGATAGAGAGAATTAGAGATAAACTTTCTTCTTGAGAGCTAGAAGAGAAAGTTAGAGAAAAGAAAGAGAAATAGGAAGAAAATCAAAGGAATTCAAATGCATCGTTTTGGACTTTAGAATTAAACACTTTGATGATTTAGAAAACCTTAAATGAGATGCTTAAGTTAAACTAATACCGTTATACTGCAAGTACTCAGTAAATTATCTTTCTTGGAGGATAAGCAAGATTAGTTTGAGTTAAACTTGGCCACTTAAGTTAATGAAATAATTAGTTGCCTACGCTGTTTAGTTCCTAGAACAAAAGAAGGAAGGATAGAGAAGGACGGAGACAGTTAGAGAGAAACTTTTTTTTTTCAAAGCTAGAGCAGAAAGTTAGAGAAAATAAAGAGAAATAGGAAGAAAATCAAACAGAATTCAAATTCATTCTTTTGGACTTGAGAATTGACCACTTAGGAGATTTAGAAAATCCTAAATGATGTGCTGAAGTTAAGCTAATATCGTTAAGCTACAATTACTTAGTAAATTTTCTTTCTTGTAGGCTAAGCAAGATTAGTTTTAGTTATACTTTGCGACATAAGCTAATGCAACAATTAGTTGCCTATGCTATTTAGCTCCTAGAAAAAAAAAAAAAAGAAAAAAAACTGAGAAAGATGGAGAAGGACGGAGAGAGTTAGAGAGAAGCTTTTTTTTTTCATTGCTAGAAAAGAAAGTTAGAGAAGAAAATGAGAAATAGGAAGAAAATTAAAGGGAATAATTCAAGCTTTTGGACTTGAGAGTTGAACACTTAGGCGATTTAGAAAACCTTAAATGAGGTGCTTAAGTTAAACTAATTTTGTTAAGCTACAATTACTCAGTAAATTATCTTTCTTAGAGGCTAAGCAAGATTAGTTTGAGTTAATCTTGGTCACTTAAGCTAATGAAACAATTAGTTGCCTATGCTATTTAGTTCCTTGAAGAAAGGAGAGAAGGATAGAGAAAGACGGAGAGAGTTAGAGAGAAACTTTGGTTGTGTTTGGTAGAGTTTTGTAATTATGATTTGAGAGTATGAGTTGTATTTTGAGTTTGTGAGGTTTGGAATTATAATTTGAGTGTAGAAAATTTGTTTGGTAAGAGTTTTGAAAATAGTTTTGAATTGAGTGGGAAATATTTGATGTGACATTTGATATTTGATACAAAAACTTACAATTCATAACCAAACATACAACTCAAAATTATTTTAAAGTACATAAAAATTTTTAAAAATTTCAGAAAAATATTTTTTTCGAATATATAAAACTAACATATCAATTGCAAAAAAAAAAAAAAAATCACTATTCCGGTCAACCGGCCGGACGACCGGTTAGGCCAAATTTTGAAAAACCAGTTTAATTAAATATTTGATTCAGTTTGGTAAAATTAAAATTTGATCAATTGGGTCCAAATTGAAGTTAATTAAGTTATGAGGATTGGGAATTAAGATTATTATGAATTAAATTTATTTGTGAGGTGTTCAATTTGAATATATAAATTATTGATGGAGATTTTGAGTTTGATTTGAAATTGAGGGCCTTAAAGATTTGGGAAACCAAAATTGATGATAGTAATAAGTTTCATTTGAGATTTGGAGCCTTTTTGGGAGTTCGATTAAAAATCTGATTCAGATTGATAAATGTAAATATAATTAATTGGGTTTTAATGGAAGTCAATTCGACTAATTAAATTATGTGGGATTTGTGATTAGTTATGATTAATTTAATTATGTGTTAATCAAAATTTACTAGGACAAGTGTTACTTAATTAAATTAATCCAAAACGTAAATTGAATTATGGAATAATCTAGAACTGAATGTATGTGGTTGTGGGTGTGGGTGTGTTGAGCAATTTTGTGAGTGTGCTGAGAATTATATGTGCATGTATATATGTTAAGAGTTAAAGAGTTAAAGTCGTTGTTGCTTTGGGAAACAACCGAGAGAGAGAGAGAGAAAGAGAGAGAGAGAGAGTTGCTGGAACAAAAAGAGAAGAAGAGAATTGAGCTTAGGGAAGAATCAAAGAAGGAAAGTGTAGAAAGGAAGGAAAATTGAGGAAATCATCAAGGAACTCATCAATTGCTGGAACAAAACCAGAAGAAGAGAATTAAGCTCGAGGAAGAATCAAAGAAGGAAAGTGTAGAAAGGAAGGGAAAATTGAGGAAATCATCAAGGAACTCATCAATTGAATAACTTTAGATAAGATTTCTCCATATTTTTCATGTCTTGACCTTGTTTTGCATGGATTCACATACTAGAGCTTGTGTTTTGGATTTTGTAGAGAAGTTCATGAAACTTTGCAATCTGGGGTTTGAGATTGATGAGTTCATGCATCTATCTTGTGTTTCATCCTTGTATTCATGCATTTTTCATGATTTCATGAGAGAAATCATGTATCAATCTTGTTTGTAAGATCAATTGCATGTGTATTTGAAGATTCAAGAAAGTTTCATCATATTTAAAATAGCGAATAAGAAATTTTGAAAAATTGTTTTTGTTTTTAATCTTGAATAAATCTTTCAATTGATGTTATCTAATATATTTTTAGAACCTTATGACTCATTTTATGAAAGGAATTTGAAGTTTGTTGATGATTTTTAAATATGAGTTTTCATGTTAAATTTACGAATCAAAAAACTTAGAGGTTGTTTTCAATCTTGAATTATTCCCTCAATTGAAGTTATTGAGGTTGGTTAATTTGAGTTTGAGAAGATTATTTTGAAAATGAGTTTTATATTTAAATTTACGAAACAAAAATCATTAAATTAGGCTTTGATTCATGGATTAAGTTTTCAATTGACCATGTTTTTCATGTTTTCTTGCATGTGGTCCCCTCGGGACATCTAGAACTTGCATTTTAGCACTTTAAGAGCATGTTAGCAATGTTTTGAGCTCGGCATAAGGTTGAAGTTAGGTTTAAGCCGTTTGTTGCATCATTTATGTTCTAAGTCTTCAAGTACATGCTATGTGTGATATGTAGGTCTTGCGCCGAGCGTTGAGCCATCTGTTTAGAGGTTTTCTCATCTTTTCTTTTTTTGAGGTAGAGATTTATAGTTCTCTTTCAATACTTTCATGTATGGATAGATTTGTGGTATTTTACCTTATGCAAAATTTTGTATTTTATGCATTTTGTGATAAACCTTGAGATTAGCGGTTTGGGTTTGATGTTCTGGGGTTTTCCTTTTTGGGTTGGGTTATGATTTTGGGTGAATAATGAATAGAAAAGTTGTAATCAAAAGTGTTTTTGTGAAAAGTTTCAATTTCTTCGAAAACCCTAGTTGGCTCATAAAGATGGTTGATGGTTTTTGCTTAAATTGAAAGTGACATCGTGAAGTTGAGGTGTTAAATTGCACATGTCCATGTTTAATTGAATTTTGAAAATGTTTGGAAAAATCTATGTAACAAATTGCGATTGAACTCTCGTTGTTGATATTCTAAGTTGTGCTATGAGATGAGATTGAGTTTGGGGATTTTGAATTTATGAATTGTATTAATGATATGAGATTTGTGATAAAATGATAAAGTGGAGATTTAAGAAATGCGTTGAGTTGTGTTGTGTTGAGTTGTGTTGAGTAGTGTTGGGTTGGGTTGTAATTGGTATCGCGCGCGGGGAGTCAAGGTGCCCAATTGCCCTGTCTGCGCTTATCGCCGGACGAATGTGGAAAAATATTTTTGGGTGTCCATTAGTTCTACCATATAATAGTCGACAAAAGTGAAAAAAATGGATGATTTTGGTGCCCACGTCTTGCCGTATAATAGTTGGTAAATGTGCGGATTGTATTAAATGTTTCTGGGTACCCACGTCTTGTCGTATAGTAGTCGGTAAATGTAGAGATTGTATTAAATGCTTTCTAGCTGCCCACGTCTTGCCGTATAATAGTCGGCAAATGTGGAGATTGTATTAAATGTTTTTGGGTGCCCGCATCTTGTCGTGCAATAGTCAGTAAATGTAGGGATTGTATTAAATATTTTCGGGTGCCCACTATCTCGCCGTATCAAGTCGGCAAAACGTGGAAGGTGTTGTGAGTTGGGTGCCCGCTATTCCGCCATATCAAGCTAGCAAAAGATGGAATGTGTTGAGAAATATGTTGAGTCGGAGATAATGTGTATGACTCGTAATGAACTTATGAAATTTCAATTTGTTGTGTGATTTTGTACAGAGAAGAAATGCATATAGAAATTACTTGAAAGAAATGGTAATTAGGTAAGGGGTTGATGATGATGAACTCACCGGGTTGTTTTGTGACCTGAAGATTATGAGTTTTATTTTGTGAGTAATAGTAATATTAATTTGAGTTAAGGACTATGGATTTATAGTAATTGTGGTATAATTGGGTTGGAAGTTTAAGCAAAAATGAAGAATCTTGTTTGAATTTGTGAAGAATGATCTTATGAGGGGTGAATCCTCTAATCCTATAAATGATGAGTCTTCTTAAAAATCCCAGATTCGAAATTTTGAGGATTTATTTAATAGATTGAAAACAAATGTTTGTTTGAAAGAGGGATTTGAAATCAATTGTAAATATTTGAGAAATTGAATTGAAAGGGGTTATATTCTTGATTCAAGTTGAATTACTAGTGATGATAAATGTTGATATGATATAACGGATAGATAAGTGGGAATAGAGTGTACGACGGTTGTCTTTGAATGTTCGGTGATAAATGTTTATAAAGTTCTCTTGAATGTTCAAATGAATTTTGAGAAAATGATACTCTACTTATGATATTTTGGGCATACAAAACGTTACCTTACTATATAGTATCACCCTACATGCATGATCATTTCTATCTATGTGTTAGTTATTGTTTTAGAACTATGAGATTCCTACTAAGCATTAGTGTTCATCCCACGTTAATGAACCTTATAAGTAATTGAAGATTTAAAATATTAGGACATGGTACAATCTTACAATTTTATTTTGAGGTTGTAAAATATACTCGTAGTTCATAGATCAGTATTTTTTTTCATTGTATGTAATATAGATGTAAGCCTCAGGGCATTTCTTTTATTTGTATATAAATGACATTGTTGTGTAGCGAGAGGGAACATGTATATTTATTTATTCATCAAAAGATGAATTGTCATTTGTAAATGGACTAAATTAATGAATATTGGTAATGTTATCTGACTAATAAAATACAGGGCGTTACAGGACGACCGGTAAGATGAAATTCGAGTCATTCGGGCCAAGCTCAAATTTGAGCTACGTAGCAGAGCTCTTTTTAGATTCACTCAATTTAAATACACTTAAAACGTGTAAAATTTATGATCTTTTTTTAAAAAAAAAAAACGCTAAATATTAACAAATATACAAAAAAGAATTAATATATATTCTTTGTATTTATTAAATTTTTTAAAAATTTCTCCAGTTGTTTTTTTTTTAAACTTTTTAAGTATATGTATCTGAAAAACAAGTGGCCATATATGAAAATTTTTCATTATAAATATAAAAAAAATATATGAATTAAAAATTTTAAATTTTTTTTTGAATAATTTTAAACCAACCAAAATTTTAAAAATTAGTTACTCATTCCACATTGATCATCCAAATTTAAATTTAACACATTTTTTTCACAATTTTTATAAATATTTTTTTATTAATTCGATATACAAATTCATTGTATTTTAAATTTTTATGTGAATTAGTAACAAAAAACTTCTTTAAAAAGTTTCACAAAATTTTTTTAAAAAAAAAATCGATTAATTTGAAAATATGATGTACTGCATACTTCAACTTAGATATTGGTTCAGTTAATGCAGCTTTGGTAATAGAGCTAAAGTTGATTTGAAATAGTTTTGGAAATAGAGATAATTTGAAATTGGTTTGAAATATATTGAATATAATGACTTAAATGTTAATCATTCGTCAATGTTATTTGACATAAATAGACAAATAATTTAAATTTAAAATTAAAGTTTAAATTGACACAATTAAAAACTCATAATTTATTTTATTAGAATGGCTAAACCATATTTTTTATTTTTTATTTTCCATATTTTTAATTAAAAAAAAAGAAAAAAATTCAGTGAAACTAATTGGTCATTTCCATAATGGATAAATTACAAATACATCCCTTACGATTTGCTTAAAATATAAATTGTTCTCTGTACTTTAAAAAATTACAAATGCCCGCTTATCAAAATATTTTATTCGATAGAATTAAATAAAAAAATAAAATTCCTTATTGATTTACCATACAAAAATAAATAGGAAAATTAGCGAAACATATCTCTCCAATTTTCTAATTTTAAAATATAGTGTTGTCTCTTTAATTAAAATAAATGTCTCTTAATTTTGTATTGAAGCTTGTTTCGTAATAATTATTTTTTAGTCAATAATGAATATTTATAATGTATAAAATAAATTGATCATTCTATTTTATTTCATTCCAGCAATATTAGTTAGGAGAAATTATGCAAAAGAAAAAAAAAATTGATCCTTATAACAAAATAAATCTTGAATTTTTAATTTGATCAATTTAAACCTTAATATTTTGATTAGTTTTCAATCTAAATCATTTATCTATTTTTCTTAAGTAAAATTAACAACAGAAAAAAACATTTTAATTACTAAACTTAATGAAAAATGACATTAAATTTAGCAGAATTGGGTAGTTGGGATTAATGGTTCTGGGGGACAATACAAAGGCAAATTATTGGGTTTGAACAGTTTGAAATACAAGGCTTAGTCTAGTTTCATAAAAAAAAAAAATTAAACTATTCTAATATCATATGTATGCATTGTAATGTTTGGACCGGAGAACTCTCAAACAATAAAAGTATGTAAATAAAAATGAAAAATGTCAATAAAAAACACATAATAAGAAGAACATATAACAAAAATCGATGTGGTTGGGATCAGTGACGGTGGGGGACAATACACAGACAAATTATTGGGTTCGATCGATTTGAAATACAAGGCTTAGTTTAGTTTGATAAAAGTAAAATAAAATAAATAATAATAATTAACTATCCTGATATCATATGTATGCATTGTAATGTTTGGATCACAGAACTCTTAAGCAATAAAAATATGTAAATAAAATGAAAAATGTCAATAAAAAACACATAATAAGAATAAAATATAAAAATCGATAATCATCAAAAGATAGAATGAACCTTATGCATTGTAAAGTTTTTGGCAATGGTAAAGTTTATTCGATAAAAATCGGATACCGGTCAATAAGAACTTTTAGAAAGTTGTTGCAGGGACATAGGTGCTATGAAGTATTGACACTTCAAAATAAGTGTTTCAGTCGTGTCGGATAAGAACACAATTGTCGTCAATTTTGTTGGTGAAAAAGCAATAAATTAAATAAGTTATAGTTATCAAATGGACTTAATTTTTTGTGTAGATGAAATACACAAAGTGCTTGATAAAATGAACGATTCAGATTATCGAAATGGGGCATGTGGTAGGTCTCATGGGCCAAAACAATGCTCTCTAATCCAAATTTAAAACTGGACCATATCTTCCTCTTAATTCGATCCTCTATGCCCTATGAAACCTCTTAAATTAGAGAGAGAGAAAAAAAGAAAATGAAAAAGAAACACAATCACTAATGTAGTTATTTTATATGAGGGAATTTTCTCCGGGCCACTCTTAAATTAGAGAGAGAAACAAAAAATCTGATCACTAACGTAGTTATTTTATATGATAAAATTCTTTTTGGTCCATAATTTGAGCTGAAGAGTGCTGTTTAGTCTTGTGATGTTTATCATAGATATCGTTTTGATAATTCGAACTATTAAGTATGTTAGACATTTCATTTTTTATTTCGTGAACATAGAAAAATTATATCGATTCAATAATCATAACCTATTTAATTTGCATTTGTCACAAAAAAAAGAAAAGGACAATTGTAATCTACTCAATTTAAATTAATTTTACAAACCTGTATCCCAACTCTCCGAAAGCGAGCTATGCTCCGTCCTCATGCTTCAATGCATAATATTATAGTACATAATATTTTAATTATTAAAGTATTTGTAATAAGTGAAATATTATTATATATTTTTATGTATGTTGGAACGTTAGATTGGATGACTTTTTAATACAACTTTAATTTCATAAAAATTAGTTCGCTTGCATTTAAAATATATATATATATATATATAATAATTGGAATTCAAAATTATATTATGCTATTAATTTTAGATTTGACTTAAATTGATTACATCAGCTCAACACAAATTGCTTATAAAGTGATAAAATTTTATCCGGTCCGACTCGGCCAATGCCCAACTCCTACCCGACCAGTTGGAGAAGTTATAAATAGGAATGGCAGTGAGACAAGAAGGGTGAGTTTTACACTCTCTGTTCCCAATCTCCAATTATTATTATTTTTTTCCATTTCCATTCCTCATCTCTAACGAAGACCGTTTTTATTCCACCGTCTCGCCTCTAATGGGGTTCGGTTTTTCCTGCCCCACAAATCCCTGACCCATTTTCGTGATCAGGAATGTTACATTCATCTAATTTGGTGCCATATGAATTGTATGAATTTGTTCACACTAGTCATCTAGATGACAGGATGACAACTGCGATAGACGAAGGTGAAACCAATCGTCCAACTGGCACAAATTCAAACGATTCGAGTGACAACAAATTCAATAAATAAATCATTTCATTTATGTGATCTATTCAGAGTTACGTTGCTTCAGTTTATATCCCCATAACGAACAAAAAGATAAAAAGAAAAAAAAAATAATAAGAGCAGAAAGTGAATGGAAGGGACTTCATCAAAGATTAAAAATATACAGTTTTTATTATTTATTTATTTATTTATTTTTGCTTTCAATATTTTCAACTTTCTTTTATTTTAAAATTATTTTAATTGAAAAAATATTATTTTTTTATATATAAATTTAAAAAAATGTTAAAGACCAAAAAAAAGTGTAAGCCCTTAATTATAAATTAGATTACACAAACTTGATTATGAAGTTGAAAGGCTTAAATAAAATAATTTTAAATTTACATTAAAAAGTTTGAACATCGCATTGAAATAAAATGAGAGGGTTTAAATAAAAAAATTAACAGTGTGATGATTAGTTACCAAATTTAATGGACAGAAATGAAGGGTAGACAGATGTGGTGGCTGTTAGTAATGGGCAGTCGAACTTATTTGCCGAATTTAGTAGTTGGACGATGTCGAAGGATATGAGATGACTTGACCTGAAGAATACCAATTGATAATTGAAAATCACAATGGCGATCACTCACTTGCTAGAGAGTTGCCAGAGTTTGGTCGGAACTTGCCATTCATTGATAGTTGCGGTGAGTAGTGGCTAAAAGTGATGAGTGAAATGAGAAAATAAAAAATTATTTAAAAAAAAATGAAAACAACTTATATATATACAAAAGCATAAAGATAAAACTAATATCTATATTATAAGACAGAACAACTTTTGAAAATATGTTAAAATGTATTTATTTGAACAAATTTTGAAAATATGTCACATTTTGTTTGAATGAGTAAAATAATTTCTAATCAATATCTGCGGTTGAGTTTAATTTTTTTTCCGCCCAAACACTCTCAACTCTCTCTCTCCCACGTCTGCCAAACGTCTCTTAACTCCCTCTCTCCACTTGCTCTCTCACACGTTGGTGGATCTCTCTCAATGTGTTGTAGTTGAGAGAGAGATGAGATGGGTGTTGTGTTCACGCACTCTCTCTATCTCTTTCTCTGTCTAGGATTCTCTCTCTCGATCCCTAATGCCGCCGTCGCACCACCGTTGCCAGAACCACCGCCTCCTTCACAACCACATCAACGACGCCCCTCTTCTGCAGCAGCGCCGTAGTCCGCATCTGCCGCTCTCTGAAAATTACTCGGCTGGGACTCACTGCTGAGCTTGGCCTCTCTCTCTCTGAAATTCATCCTTATCCCTACATTCCCTCTCTAATCTCTCTCTCATGGCGTCGACTCTCCACCAACATTCCCTTCTCCATCCCCTCGCTCCGATCCAAACCCCCACAAATTCGCCTTTCAAAACCCTAAAATCTCCTCCCGATTGAGACGATCATCCTACTCTCTCTCATCAAGCCCTCACTCTCTCTCTAGGGTTTCCGATTCTGCACTCTGTCGGTACCACAGGAACAACGATGACTCGGCCTCAGCTTCTCCATCGGATAACTCATCCTCCGTTAACCGTCGGTGGGATTCGGTGATTCAGGATGTGTTGAGGAACGCGGTTAAGAAGTTCAATGATTATATGAACTCGTACCGTAACCAGTCGAAAGGTGTATTGAAGAGTGTTGATGTTTTCGAGAGAGGAAGTGAAGTGGTTGATGATGAAGACTGGGATTGGGCCCGGTGGCGGAAGCATTTCAGCGAGGTCGATGAGCAAGAGCGTATTGTATCGATTTTGAAGGTCATCCAACGGTTGGAGCCTATAATTTCCCAATTTGGATTTTATTCACGTACAAGTTATTCCCTTCAGCTTCATCCAACGGTTGAAGCTTTCAAACATGCGTATGCTGTGAGGATGAATATTGGTGACCATGATTTTGTTAATGTTTCAAGTGCTGTATCCAACATGCTGTCTCCTAAGTTTGAAGCAAGTTTTACGGCAGCAAGTAAGCATTTCAGTAATTGTTTTCACTGTTGTGATAGATTATGGTACCTGTGATATATTTATTTAAATTTGTCCTATCTACTTAGACTCTCTGGAAATGAGTACTTGTTTGTATCAGTATATTATGTCCGTAGAGTTTAGATTTTAGATTAAAAAGTCCTTCGATTAAACTGAAGAGAGTCCACTCCCATTAAGCCATTTGGTTGCTTCCATGTATAAGGCAATGGTGTAATATTACGAAGTACTCAAGTTAAATCAACATAATGGCTATATAAATAAATTTTTGATTGCCGTTATATAAGTAACTTTTCCATATGATTCTGTAGATAGCACAGAAAACAAAAGAATTTAGACAGGAAGGGAAGAAAAGAAGATAAAGAACAATGATATATGTGCGTCGTTAATCATTTTGTTGAAGTGAACACGGCTGGTGAAAATTGTCCGATTAATTAGACTTTTAGATTCATATCCTGATAGAGTACCAAAAAACAATTGAATGGGATTCAGTATAATACAGTGGGCATGTATAGCTTTGTGATTTGCAATTCACTAATCTCACACAGGTACTTGCCTTGTGTTGTGGTTGTTTTGTAAACCTTTAGTTTCAGAGGCTCAAGTCCTCTTATTATCTAGTTGATGCTAAAAAGAAATGCTAAAAAGAAATTACTTAATTAAAAATATTGTAATGAATATCTATTTGTAAATTTACTTCTGTTAGTATTACAGACTAAAAAATATATTGTAATTTAGAAGCTTGATGATCTTTCCATTTGTTTGTATATGTTTATCTTTCTTCGTGCTCTATTCAATGACCATATGTTCTGTTCTTTTGATTATTGTATTCCTATGAAAGCTATATTTGTTGTGCCTAACCGCTAATTGTTGGTTATTGTTCTAATCATACTGTTCTTTTATTAGGTGGAATCAAGTCCATGACCATGGAACTACTCCCCTTTGCATTGTTGATAGTGCACAAAATGCTGTTTCCATGAACACTTCTTTGAATGATTACTACGGTTCAAGATTTCAATCACAAAGTACAGGGATAGTACTTAGCAATGAAATGGGTGATTTCTCCAGTTCTAGAAGTTTGTCTCCACCACCCGCACCTTCCAATTATATCCAACCATTCAAAAGGGCATTGCCATCAATGACACCCACCATTGTCCTAAAGGTCATCATATTGCTTGCACACTTTGCACGCATTTTCTACCATTTTTTTTTTCCTGAGAAAAAAATGAAAGTTGACATGAAAAATTTGTTTGTCAAACTTCTTTTTTGGGGGGGGGGGTGTGGAGGAGAATTCAGTTACACCCCCTTTATAAAAATAAAAAAACTTATTTAAATTTTCTTTTTGAATTTTTAAAAATTGTTTTGCACACAAAAATTAAAACAATGTGAAGAGTAGAGATGCGTTCAATTTATTAATTATTTTTCTGAAACAAGAAAACTAGAACTTTAAAAATGAAAAAGATACCAACCTTGTTCTTTCAAATTTAGCATAGAAATGTCTCATAAAACTGTTATTTTGCACAATATATAAAGAGGAGAAGCATTTTGAAGTATTAATTGTTTGACTTGGCAATCATGATTACTTATTGTGCCTTTGCAGGGTAAAAAACTGAAAGCGGTTTTAGGTGGAGCTGGAGGAATCAACATGACAACATTCCTACTGCAACGACTCAGGTTTTCTTAAATCATTTGGTCATGGGTTTGAATCCACTCTCCTCTATAATGGCTCTGAGATACTTTCATACGGTCAGTTATCAAAACCACTTACTTTCGATACATTTTATAAAACATTACAGTGACTAGCCATTGAACCCCTTCTAATATGGTAGAATACGGTTTGTGCAGTTAATTCCCAATGCGCTGTATTATGGACATCTTCTCTTGGTGACCAGTATGCAGCCATTGTCAATGCTCAAGAAGAAGGGCCATGCCATGCCCTACACTCCGTAGACGGTATGGACATCTTCTATTGTTTTTGTCTCATCTTATTTATTTTTGCTTTTACTTCACGTTCAGAGTTCTACATACATTGCAATTCCTGTTAGTGTAGTCCATGTAATTTGGAGATGTTGATGGAGGTTGAAGGCGAGGCAACCGCCGAGATTTTCAGTTATTTAGAAGTTTAATTTTATAAAAAATAGCCCTTTAACCAAACAAGAAACAAACAAAACTTGAAAAAAAATGACCATGAATTGATTGCAGGTGTTATTAACTTGGTAGTTGCTATTTATTTGGAATGTTGAAGTATTTTTGGTGCGTGATATTTGCCTCTCTCCTAGTTCTTCCCCTCATCATTATGGTTACATATGTGATGATGTAACCATTGTTCTTCTATTCTATAGTTTTACTCAGGAAATTCGTCTATTTTTTCTTTATTTTGGAGAGGTGGTTCTACATGATGCTGATCCTAGTATGAGGACCTTCATTCATTCATGTTTGAGTCAGTAAAGATGATTCTATTTTTATTTGTTTTGTTAAATAGGAAAGCCAATTTGTAGACATAAGTCGTAACTCAAAAATAAAATACTACTCATGCCAATTAGTTTCTCAATTTTCTCTTGACACCAAGCTCTAAGGATTCTTTTAGATCCTCCTTTTTGAAATTAAACATACGTGTTTAGTTGTTCAAATCTCCATTAAGCTCAATTAGTTTCAGTACGAAATTACTATACCATATTTTGTTCCAACAAGGTCGGGAAGGTGCATAATAACTTTAAACATACAAAATAAGATATGGCATCACATAAGGAACAAAATTTATTTATGAAGTAGCATTGACAGGACGAAAATAAAATAAAACTATAGTTATGAATACCAATATACGAAGGGTCTTGTTAACAAGTGCCTCAAGGACACGAAAAGTAGCCAGAAAATAAATTTGAAAACATAAGATTTTTATTAAATTCAATGCAGTTTTTATTGAAATTAATGCACTTCTTTTAACTGTTTGACCTATTTTCAAGACACTTCTTTATTTTAATCCCAATATTCAGCACTTTTAGCATTTGTCATATACAAATATCTTGAGGACACAACAATTACACGAATTATAACTAAGACCATTCCAATAAAATAAATTACATATATCTATTAAGAATAGAACAAAAAGATGACATGGGGAACTTGCTTCTCTACATTTCAGGAGCTTTAGCAATAATGGAGAAAACTACAAATGCAAGACTGATGTTACAGGAGGATAAGTTACCAAAATATTTGATATCCATGTTTCATATTTCTTCTTTTCTACTTCTAAATCTGAAAATTCAGTCAAATAAAGAAACTAAATCCTAAGCAAAGAATCATGCCAATCTCAAATCATACCTGAGGGAGTAATGTAGGGAAATTAGTTAGAAGTTTTCTCTTGTTAAGATTGCGAAATTTCAATGTAGCTTCTACAACAACATGGTCTAAAAATTCACTTAGTAGTTTATTGGTGGTAGTTGCTACATAATTAATGTCTGTTGGGCTATATATAATAAATCCATGTGTTTTTTGGGCGATTAATGTAGACCTTTTTTTGTTCAATGGCAACTGAGCAGCGAGTAGTAACACAAGTGATGAAGACTAAAGAATTCCTCAACTGAGCAGTGAGTCAACAACCAGGTAATCTCAGTTATCACTCAAGAATTCCTTCACTTATGTTGCTGCCATTGCTTGGAAATGGAGACTAATTTGGGCCCTAGTTTTTTTTAGTTTTTATTTTTTTCGTTTATCCTTTTTGATGTTGTGATGCAGAGCGTGATTCTTGGGAAGCTAACATGGGCATGGAGATAGAAGGTGATGGGGGTGCCTGCATATCTTCAACCTGATCTGGAAACAGATCTCGTCTTGCCTCCGGCACCAGCTAGCAGAGTCGACAACCATGTAATTTCTAATCTCAGTTATCACTGAAGAATAAATTCACTTACATTGCTACAATTCCTTGGAAATGGATATTTTATTTCATGAGTAATTGATCAAAATAATTCTATTGACATGGCTTTTACAGGTTCCAACTAGTATGGTGTTAGAATTGTATGATGCACGATTCGATTCATACAATTTAATATGAGTTTCAACCAAAATTATTTGAATTGTGTTGTTTGAAAATTGGGTGTGCTATTGAATTGAGAATTGAGTAGTTCATAGGTTTTTGTTTAATAGGTTTTTGTTTACATAATGTATTGAAATGACGCCTTTTTCAACTACTCTGTGATGAAACAAAAATAGGGCAATTGGTTATACTGATATACGTGGTGTTATATATATATGTAATATATAATTCATTTATATTGATCCTGTGAAGTATTTGATTGCGATTGCTGTAGTGTTCAAACATATGTGTGAGGTTTGGAAATTCCTTTCAATAATTTGGGCTATATTTCATGATAAGCATCCGGAGGATCTTGTATGAGAAGGGAAAAAGAAATGGAAGGAAAAGTGGGAAAAAAAACTTTGTCAATAGTTTCATGTGGAAAAAACACGCAAAGAGTGAACTGCTAATACATGTATTATCTTATGCAATTTTATCTCTTCTTTTGTGGAGATTTTGTTGGAATTTTGTGTTTCATTTGTTGTGGAGCGTTATAGAAACCAAAAACACCCTTTTCGTAGTTTTTAGATAATTAGAGATTGACGATTCTAACTTCCTTTACTCCATTCAAAAAGTTTTTCAAAATAATTGATCAAAATTTCCAATGATCCGGTTTGTGCATGTTATTCAAAAGAATGTTACTTTTAGGAGTTGTTAGTTTTTCGTTTGTATTTTTTTTCCTTTGTTTTTTTGGCGCTAACCCCTTGCAGGCAATGGCACATATAGACATGGTTAATCAATTAAGGTAAACTCCTTAACTTTTTGATTTTATTTTTTACATTCAGGACAATGCATTGTTTAGTTTGGGGGGAGAAAGTACTTATTTTAAGAAGAATTTATATATTTGCTTGCAGCTATGAGTTAGTTATTTTGTTAAAAAAAAATAAAAATTTAGTGCTCATGTTATTCTTTTGTTCTATACATTGAGTGATTGGGCATACTTGTGGTATTTAATTACTTTAACTCGAGAATTGTTTTGAAGTTTGATATGCTAGCTACTTTGTTAAAGTATTCCGTGTGTTCATATTTGGAAATCATTGCACTGCACTTCAGCCACATGAATATGATTTTTAGTTGATAAGTGGGTATGACTTGAAAATCTTGAGGAATGATAGTGGAGACTTTTAACCCTGTGAGTTTTGTGCCAGTCATTTATTGGAGGGTTATTATACATCTACTCTTAATTTTTCTTTGGAAGCGCATTAATTTGTTGTTTAGTCTCATTATTCTTTTTTCATTTTTGGTTGAATGCTGAGAACAAATCAATTTGTTATCACACTTTTTACTCCCTCCAGGATGATGCATCGTTTACGTTGGGGGAATAAAATACTTATTTTGGGAAGAATTTATATGTTTGCTTGCTACAATGAGTTAGTTGTTTTGTTTAAAAAAAGAAAAAAAGGTGTGCATGGTAATGTATCATTCTATGGATTGAATGATTCGGCATACTTGTAGTATTTTATTGCTTTAACTTGAGAAATTGTGTTGAAGTTTGATATGCTAGCTACTTTGTTAAAGTATTTCATGCGTTCGTATTTGGAAATAATTGCACTGCACTTTAGCCACATGAATATGATTTTTAGTTGATAAGTGGATATGACTTGAAAATCTTGAAGAATGATAGTGGAGACTTTTCACCCTGTGAGTTTTGTGCCAATCATTTATTGGAGGGTTACTATACATCTACTCTTAATTTTCTTTGGAAGGACATTAATTTGTTGTTTAGTCTCATTATTTCTTCATTTTGGTTGAATGCTGAGAATAAATCAATTTGTTATGACACTTTTATTCCCTTGAGATCATGAAAGTTTAAGGACCATACTAATTCTTGAGAGATGATTTTAGGCCATCTTTGTTTTTTTGAGCCTTTTATTTATTTTTCTTTCTTTTATTATTACTTCTTGAACCATTAGAAACCAATTTGAGCCTTTATGTTAGCCTTTCTTTGTTTAACCCCACAACCCATACTTTCTTTTTACTTTTGTAGATATGTCGGGATTATTTGAGTTTGACAATGGCAAATTTGTTTGGAAAAAAAAAAAAGGAAAAAAAAAGGAGAAAAGCTGAAAAAAAGAAGAAGAAATAAATTGTGTTCAACGAAGGGAAAAAAAAACAAAAAGAAAAAAAAAAAAAGCAGAAGGAGGAAGTTGAAAAAGACAAAAAGAAAAGTAATAGAAAGAGCAAGGCATTTGGAATAATGCTCTAATTGTGTTTATTTTTATGCCAATTGTCTCTCAGACGTCCTTTTTTTTATTCAACTTTGGCTTTTTATTATTTTTTCGTAGTTCTTCAACCCAAGCATTACAACCAAACGAAAGTCCTATTTGATCTTGAGTGTGGTATAGTTTACAAGTGGACATGATGGATTGGGGTGATGGTGTGGTAATTTTAATTCTCAGTATTTGATATTCCATTCATGAGACTATTTATTTATTCTTTCATTATAGTGTTTTTCCAAAAAATTAGTATGCGGGATATTTTGCCTTTGATTTACATTATTCTACTCGCATATATTGAGAGTAATTTTTACACCATATTCTGAGTGATTTATTTGTTGAGTGCAATAACTGGTGAGATTTGAGTCGAAGCATGTTTCAGAAAGAGATTTGGGTTATATTTCACTTGAAGGCTAAGGTTGTGTATGTGTTGGCTAAACTTTTTCACACACGCCAAATTCCGATTGTCATGAGATCTTTACTTGCTGCTAGTGTCTTGAACTTTGATTGATTATCTTGTTAAGGTTGTGAAATTCATGACTTGTTCTTGAACTTTAGCATGAGAACGAAAGAAATCCTTCGAGTAAAAAATTTTTTGACGTTTGTGGGTAACATTTCTAGAAATTTTATTTCTCAGTATTTGATATTCCATTCATGAGACTATTTATGTACTCTTTCATATTAGCGTTTTTCAAAAAATTAGTATGCGGGATATTTTGCCTTTGATTTACATTGTTCTACTCGCATATATTGAGAGCAATTTTTGCACCAAATTCTGAGTGATTTATTTGTTGAGTGCAGTAACTGGTGAGATTTGAGTCGAAGCATGTTTCAAAAAGAGATTTGGGTTATATTTCACTTTAAGGCTAAGGTTGTGTCTGTGTTGGTTGAACTTTTTTCACACACTCCAAATTTTGAATGTCATGCGATATCTTTACTTGCTGCTAGTCTTTTGAACTTTGATTGATTATCTTGTTAAGGCTGTGAAATTCATGACTGGTTCTTTAACCTTGGCATGAGAATGAAAGAAGTCGTTTTAGTAAAGAAATTTTTTGATGTTTGTGGGTAACATCTTTGGAAACACAAGACTTTAACTCGTCCATGAGGGGTAATCTATTGGATTAAGGGCTTGTTGCATGTGCTAAATTCAATTGTGATTTCTTGCGGAAGTGGTTTAGAGTAGTTGCTTTTATTTTTATTTTTGATTTTATTTTAGTCGCCTTAATTGCTAGGTTCTACAATTAAAGCTGGTTGGGAGGTGTGATGAATGCTTAAAATTACGTAGTTATTCTAGGAATTTTGGATATTATATTCATTCTCTCAATTTATATTTAATTGTGATTTAATGCATTTAATTTAAATTTTTAGAAAAACTACATTTGAGCCATCAACAATATAAATTGCTCAACCAGGGCCATAAGACTCGGTTTGCTTTGAAATCATCTCATAACATCCACAAAACCTCTCTCAAAGGTTAGACAAGATTTCATTGTACGTCCAGTCCTTTTATATTTTGATTTTGCTCTTCAAATATTTATTTGTTTTTCCGTTTAATTACTACCCATCTTTTGTTCCTTATTTGTTCCTTTTATGTAAAATATATTGGGTGACTTAGATAATAGCAAGAACACTAGATCTGACCGCAATGTTGTCAACGGTGCATGGGCTGCTCGAATTCAGCGCAACAAGATGGTAATTTTTATCTTAATTTTCTAACCCTCTACATAATATATATACCTTTTTACTCACAACAGTCTTGTGTTTGTAGATTTTTATCGAATAAAAGATAATATTGCTATTACCTAAAGGCAAGATTTCATATTTATGTAGATAAGGGAGTAGAAAAGGGGTGCTGTTTTGAAAGAAAAAAGGGCCCCTAGTTGATTGACTTGTCCTCCCTGTGTCATTGTATATAATATGTTTTTAATGTTAATATTGTTTGTACTCAAATGAATTGTTGAGCCTTCACAAAATGGTTCTTTTGTATAAAAGTAGACTACATTTGTTTCCCGGTAAATTGAGATCTAGATGGACCGGCCCTTTCATAGTTAAAATTGTTTTTTCTCATGGGGCCGTTGAGATTGAAAATCCGAGGAATGGTAATGTTTTTAAAGTGATTGGCCAACGTTTTAAACCAGTTTTGGAGAATTTCCCACCTAAAGAGGAGAGGAGTCCATTGAATTAAAAGATCCTATTTATCAAGACCCATAAACATAATAATAAAAGCAATGTTACTTTTAGGAGTTGTTAGTTTTTCGTTTGTAATTTTTTTCCCTTGTGTTTTTGGCAATAATCCCTTGCAGGTTCATAGTTCATCTTTACTTTTTTAATAAAATTTTTGTTGACGCTCAAAAAAAAAAAAAAAAATATATATATATATATATATAGACATGGTTCATTATTTAAGGTAATCTCCTAACCTTTGTGATTTTGTTTTTTACATTGAGGACAATGCGTCGTTTAGGTTGGACGGAGAAAATACTTACTTTGAGAAGAATTTATATGTTTGCTTGCTGCAATGAGTTAGTTGTTTTGTTATAAAAAAAAAAGAAAAAAGAAGAGACCTTGTCTGGCTTAAGAAGCTGTCAAAGCTCGAGCCATGATGGTTCTCATTCAAAACAGAACCAAACAAAAATGGAAAAAAATGACCATAAATTTATTGCAGGTGCTATTAACTTGCAGTTACTATTTATTTGGAATGTTGAAGTATTTTTTGTGCTTGATATTTGCCACTCTCCTAGTTCTTCCCCTCATCATTAGGCTTACATATGTGCTAATGTGAGCATTGTTCTTTTATTCTACAGTTTTACTCAGGAAATTCGTCTATTTTTTCTTTATTTTGGAGCATGAGGAAGGGGCATAGCTCGCTTTCGGAGAGCTGAGATACAGGTTTGTAAAATTAATTTAAATTGAATAGATTACAATTGTCCTTTTTTTTTCGTTGTGACAAATGCAATAAATTAAATAGGTTATGATTATTAAATCGATATAATTTTTCTGTGTTCACGAAATATAAAATGAAATGTTCAACATCTTTAATAGTTCGAATTATCAAAACGAGATCTATGACAGACCTCATAAGACTAAATAGCACTCTTCAATTTAAATTATGGACCAGAGAGAATTTCCTCATATAAAATTACTACATTAGTGGTTGTGTTTTTTTTTTCACTCTCTAATTTAAGAGTGGATCGGAGAGAATTCCCTCATATAAAATAACTACGTTTGTGATTCTTTTTTTCTCTCTCTCTAATTTAAGAGGTTTCATAGGGAGTAGGGAATCAAATTAAGAGGAAGATCCCTTTCATTTCAAAATTTGGATTAGAGAGCATCATTTTGGCCCATGAGGCCCTACAACATGCCCCGTTTCCATAATCTGATTCGTTTATTTTATCAAGCACTTTGCGTATTTCATCTACACAAAAAAATTTAAATCCAAACAAAATATATTTAAATTAAGTGCATCTAAAAAATACATTTAAGTGCATTTGAAATGTAAACAAGTCATGATCATGATCTAGCAATTCTCTCACCATCGCTTCACATTCTTCATTATTTTTCGTTGCTTCGGACAACTGAACAACAACATCCAAATCATCTGACATGAGCTCTTCAAAAGTGAATTCAACTTCCTCATCATCTCCTTTCCTTGAATTGTCTCTCTTACTCTTCATCTCTTCAAGAGACATCAATAAATAGGACTGCTATTTTTCCAAATTACTCGCATATTCTTTCAGATCCGACAAGTTAAACTTCGAAACATCCCCAGGATGCCAATTCAATTTGTAGAGTGCCGTCGCCAAATCCTAAGGAGTGCCGACGGGAGAAAAAGCGACGCCGGCGATGTGGAGACGAGAGAGTTCCACAGCTTTCTTAAAAAGGCTTTGACCGCCAGTGACGAAGCCAGAAAATTAAATTAGAGGCACTTATTAATTACAATATCGAAAATTTTTACAAAAATATTTCATGCAAGTTTTTACGATTGATTTCGAGAAACATCAAAAAAATAATGTTATTTATAACAAGTGTATCATGGACAACATAAAAAAAATATAGATATAAGTTGAGGGTAATGACTACCGCAGCAACTACTGCCGCCGCAACCAAACTTACGGAGGGAACATCCCGCCAAGATGATAGCGGCTTCTGGGAAAAGCTTCCCCTCTGCAAGGAGAGGGTAATGCCTAGTGCTGATAGCAGGCCTTAAGACATTACTATAGCAGGCCCCGAGACTTACTGGTTGGAGCTGATAACAGGCCCAGGGTACCAGTTTACCGCGATGATCCCGCGAAGATGGGAGTAGGGTAGCCCTAGCATAAGGGACTTCCTTTTCATTACCCAGGTCATAAACTTGCCTTAGTCGCACCGGCAGGACTAAGGAAGCCCCTTGGGCTTGGTACTAAGGCACAGCACGGCTGATAGCAGGCTTGGCTGTGGCCTTCGCCCTGGAAAGCTGGGGAGTTTGTGGTTAGGTGGCTAAGGATGAAGGCTTCGCTGCTGTGAGCACGAACATTGTCGACAGCAGACTAATGGAGTTCTGAGAATGCATGTAGTGGCCAAGTAGAACTGAGAAGGCAAGTGCAGTAGCAAAGTTTACTGCTGCAACGGCATTTGCTGAGGTTCGAGCTGAGAAGGCAAGTGCAGCGGCAAACGCTCCCGTCGCAACTGCACTTGTTGAGGCTCAAGGGGGTGTTGCAGCGCCAAACACTCCCGTCGCAACTACACTTGCTGAAGCTCAAAAAGGTAGTTGCGGAGGCAAACAGTTAGTACACAGTACATGCAGAAGGACACGTGGCACCTTCAGCATGGTGGCTCAAGGCAGAATATTCCATGTGATCCTCTAGGACACATGTCCTCTCTCTATTTGGCCACTTGGTGTTCTCTTGGTGCCAAAGAAAAGCCTATATAAATAGGACCCATTTCTCATGATTCAATAAGAGGAATTTTGGGGATTTGGGGAATATGCTGCCCATTTTGGCACTGCTATACATTTCTTCTTGAGCTACTTGCTTCACCCTCACCCAGCAGCACACTCCAACTTCCAGACAGTTGTTGCTGCACATTCTCAAGCCACTTCCACCATTCTTGGACCATTAGCATAGTTTTGCCTCTCTAATCACCTTCTCTGACCTCGAACCCCCTTACATTTCTGGTGACTCCGCTGGGAAGGCTGCTTTGTTGATGGTTCATACCCGCAGTGGTTTACACACCTCACTGGAAAAAAATGGTAGAGGATGAAGTTCAGCAAGGCTCTTCAAATGGCGGAGCAGCACATGCAGAGGACCGTGACCACAGTATTGTGATTGAGGTAGTTCAGTCACTCCAGGATACGCAGAGGGCGATCCTGACAGCTTTGCAAACTCTCGCTGAGGCTATTATGGCCATGGCTTCTCAACCAGCTCCAGCGCAAGCACCTCTGCCTGTAGCAGTCCCAAACCCAGTGCCTGACCTGTTCCCTGAGGTCTGAGCACGACGCAGTTCCCCTGAAGATGATTGCCCAGCAGCATTGGAATGGGTAGATGCAGCGTTGGCGAGCGGGTAAACTAGCCTCGCGAGAAAGACTGAAGTTGCCTGCATTGTCATGTCGCTCCGAAAAGAGGTTATCCATCTGGTAGTCTCCAACGTTCAGATCTGGAACAGCAGTGGTATCCATCCCAGTATAAAAATCTTGGGATACCTCAAGGTCAGTTGGCACTTCCGAAAATTGAGTGGGGTACAAGTCTGCCGGCTGGTAGTCTCCGAAAAGAGGTTATCCATCTGGTAGTCTCCAACGTCCAGATCTGGAACAGCTGTGGTATCCATCCCAGTATAAAAATCTTGGGATACCCCAAGGTCAGTTGGCACTTCCGAAAAGTGAGTGGGGTACAAGTCAGCTAGCTGTTCAGATGTTGCCGAAGCAACTGGGTCAGAGGTCCCAGCGACAGCAGTAACAGTGTGGGTTGCTAAAGTGACAGTTACCTCTGCAAGTCGGTCCAAATTAAGTGGGGTCACAGCAAGAACAGTGGAAGCTGCCGTTACACTTGCACTCTCCTCTGCCACTTGGGCGTTCAGAAGTGGGGTCTGCTGAAGCAATGGAGATTCAGTGGACTGGGAGGAACCACCAGATGCAGCTCCAAAGAGAGGTGGTGCAACTTCCAGCGGCTCTCTTATGCCGCTATCTTCCCTTGGGGTCTCAGGGAAAAAATCATCTCCGCCGACTGAGGAACGGTCGGAGTGCACAGAATCAGCGGGGTTTGAAGGCTCTGCACCCTCAGCAACTAGGCCCGCTCGCAACAACTTCCACAGTAGGGCGAACTTCATTTTCTGGAGCCTCCACAACTGGCTCAGCCTCAGTAGTTGGTGTGGCCCCAACACTTGGTTCTTCTTTTAACATCTGGAAGTACTGCCTTGCAGGTCCTGAACCTTGTGACCCTTTTAGCAGTGGGAAGGTCGTCGTCGTCGTCGTCGTCTGAATCTGAGGAAATTTCGATGGCAGTAGAACATATGTTCTTTAGGGACGGGGCCCGTGCCAGGGAATCTCTCATAGAAGAAAGCGGTCTGGAACTAAGTGTGTACAAAGAGCTCTACACATCATAGCGGTCCCATGGATCGCTCCATCTCCGAATGGATGAGGTCAAGGCGGAAGTATAAGTTCCCCAAGAAGAGGGGGGCCAGAGGGATCTGGCTGCCGTTTCAAAGTTTGATAGCCAAAGAGAACACCAGAGGGTTAATACTCTCTGGAGGGTTGCTGGGGGGAAGAAAAAAAAAAATGAAGTAACTGACGAACGCGGCCAAGTACGAGTCGTCATGGTAGCCCGGCCCAACTACGGAGTTGCGACTCTCCTCTGTGGTGTCGCCCACAACTGGTTGTAGGTCCTTGAAGAAATGCTTCAGCCAGAAAGATAAGTGGTTCTGTCCCTCTTGGGCCTCTCCTAGAGTAGTTCCCCAGTCCTAAGATCAGACCAAGAGCAATACTTCCGCTCCTCTCGAAAGGCTCCTTGAAGGGCAGTGACAGAAATTTGTTCTGCGGGAGTCCGGGACGCCGGGTCGAACGGGTGATCTCCAGGAGTGCTCAAGCGCTGAAGGATGGCAACATCTTCGAGGGTTGGAGTTATCTCCTCCCATGCCAAAAATATAGTGTCAGTGTCGCGGCTCCAACAGGAGACAACCATATCAGTGTTGGTCTGTACTTTGCGCACTGATAGCACTCTGGCATATAGAACGTCAAAGAGAGAGCCAACTCAGGCAACCCCATTTTCCCTAGTGTACGGGTCCGAAGCTGTGTTACCAGTTGAGTTGGCAGTACCCTGAGCAAGAATGGCTATGTCAGCACACTTAGTTCCAGACAGCAGAAAAAATGACATAGAGGCGGCTGAAGAAAGAAGAGATGGGGCCTCGCGGGCAATGGAAAAGTATCATCAATCCATAGTTCGTGCCTACAATTAATCTGTTCAGCATAAGAAGTTCAATAAAGGGGGCTTGGTATGGAAGACAGTGGACGTAATCATGCGGGGGCAACCAATTCCCAAGTTCTCACCAAGATGGGTTGGCGCTTGCAAAGTTGCTGAGGCAAGCAGCAGCGGGTACTACAAGTTGACAAGAGTAGATGATGGGTTCAGAACTGGCCCTATCATCGCCACGTTGTCTGCATGCTCGAGGAAACCATCGACTACCTGTGGCCTATCCCTCATCCACGTTAGGTCCAAACCGTTCCTCTCAAAGCCGCTCAGGTTTGCCTTGGCACTTTCCACGAACTTGCTCGTGGTTGTTAGAATCTTCTTAGTAGCAAGGTCACGAATGAAGCTGGCGAGTGACTCCAGCAATGCTGTCTGCACCATAGATCCTGGAACGTTAAAAGCAGTAAAGGTGCAGGGGTGCAGCGTCTGGATGCGGGGCGAGAGTGGGAGCGGCTACAGAGGAGACCCAGTAACATAGAACAGAAACTTTCTCTGAGGGCTGAGGGGATTCCCTCACACTCCCGCCTGCTTCAATCACTGGAGGGAGACTAGTGGAGCGACCAAAGGTCTAAGGACGACGCACTTCCACTGAAGATGATTGCACAGCAGCATTGGATTAGGTAGATGTTACGTTGGCGAGCGGGTTAACTAGCCTCGCGAGAAAGACTAAAGCTGCTTGCATTGTCATTTTGCTCCGAAAAGAGGTCATCCATTTGGTAGTCTCCAATGTTCAGATCTGGAACAGCAGTGGTATCCATCCCAGTATAAAAATCTTGGGATACCTCAAGGTCAGCTGGCATTTCCGGAAAGTGAGTGGGGTACAAGTCTGCCAGCTATTCAGAGGTTGCCAAAGCAACTGGGTCAGAGTTCCCAACGATAGCAGTAACAGTGTGGGTGGCTAATGTGACAGTTACCTTTGCAAGTCGGTTCAAATTTAGAGGGGTCACAGCAGGAACAGTGGAAGCAGCCGCTACACTTGCACTCTCCTTAGCCACTTGGGCGTTCGGAAGTGGGGTCTGCTGAACCAATGGAGACTTAGTGGATTGGGAGGAACGACCAGATGCAGCTCCAAAGGGAAGTGGTGCAACTTCCGGCGGCTCTCTCATGTTGCTATCTTCCCTTTGGGTCTCAGGGAAAAAATCATCTCCGCCGACAGAGGAACGGTCGGAGTGCACAGAATCAGCGGGGTTTGGAGGCTCTGCACCCTTAGCAACTAGGCCACCCGCAATAGCTTCCACAGCAGGGGGAACTTCATTTTCTGCGGCCTTCACAACTGGCTCAGGCTCAATAGTTGGTGCGATCCTAGCACTTGGTTCTTCTTCAACATCTGGAAGTACTGTCCTGCGGGTCCTGAACCTTGTGACCCTTGTAGCAATGGGAAGGTCGTTGTCGTCGTCTGAATCTTAGGAAATTTCGTTGGCAGTAGAAGAACATCCGGGGCCGGTGGTATGGACGGTGGGCCCTAAAAGTAAAAAGGTTATGTGATTACCAAAGTAAATGTAAGAAGTCCGAGGAAGCAATGCAAAATATTTTCTAAGTATGGGTACCTTTCGGAGTCTCTTCCTACTTGGTGAGGCACGTGCCTCGGCAACTGATTCCATTGCCTCTTGGGCTGCCCTTTGTCTGGAGCGGTTCATTCGTACTGTCGTGTCGACTTGAGAGGGAGCAATTTGCCACAGATGGGTGAGGTTTCTCCACGGTAGGCCGGGATAGAAGCTTGAAGCGACAGAATATACTGGTCTATTACCCACGGCCAGAGGGTAGACGAAGAGATAAGTTAGGTTGCGGGATGGGTTCCATCGCAGGGACTACGGGAGCACTGTTGCAAAAGTTGAAGAAAGAATTGAGGTTGCGGTGCCAGAACAGCCTTTTACTGGGAGTAAAGGCGCCCTCTCTTCTAAGTGTGGGAAGCTCCATGAGGCCTAAACCCTCCACAAGTAGAGCGGTATAATCACGAGAAAATCGCCGAAAGCTTTGTTGGTAATCAATCTGAAGCGGAGGGGCATATGGGACACCCTAATCCGTGCCGAACTGCTTAGGGACCTTGTCCTGTCGATAGATGACGCTGGACATGCCCTTCTCGTTCCACACGAGTAGAAATCCGGGGCGTATCATGGCAGCAGTAAGAAGGGAGTTGGCCTGGACACTGTCGAGGGAGAAATCAACACGGTGAGCCTCGAAAAAAGAGAATGGAACCACAAAAATGCCTGGAAGAAGCTGAGTGAAAGGGCGGAATACACTCTCCTCCATGCGGTCTACATAATCTGCAAAGGGTCGTTTGGTGCCAAGACCAGACCACCGAGAGATGCAAGGGAGGCATTGTCGCACTTGCCTCGTGACAGGTCGACCCATCTAGAACAGGACGACCCTCTGCATCAAGGACTTTGTCTGTGAAGAAAGGCTCATGTTCTTTAAGGACGGGGCCCGTGGCAGGAAATCTCTCATAGAAGAAAGCGGTCATGAACTGAGTGTGTACAAAGCTCTACACATCATAGCGGGCCCATGGATCACTCCATCTCCGAGTGGATGAGGTCAAGGCGGAAGTATAAGTTCCCCAAGAAGAGGGGGGCCAGAGGGATCTGGCTGCCGCTGCAAAGTTTGACAGCTAAAGGGAACACCAGAGGGTTAATACTCTCAGCAGGGTTGCTGGGGAGAACAAAAATAAAATAAAATTAAGTAACTGACGAAGGCGGCCATGTACAAGTCGCCGCGGTAGCCGGGCCCAACTACGGAGTTGCGACTCTTCTGTGATGTCGCCCACAACTGGTTGCAGGTCCTTGAAGAAATGGTTCAGGCAGAAAGATAAGTGGTTTTGTCCCTCTTGGGCCTCTCCTGGAGTAGTTCCCCTGTCCTAAGATCAGACCATGAGCAATACTTCCGCTCCTCTCGAAAGGCTCCTTGAAGGGCAGTGACAAAAACTTGTTGTGCAGGAGTCAGGGACGTTGGATCGAAGGGGCGATCTCTACGAGTGCTGAAGCGCAGAAGGACGGCAGCATCTTGGAGGGTTGGAGTTATCTCCACCCGTGCCAAAGAAAAGGTGTGAGTGTCGTGGCTCCAGCGGGAGTCAACTATATCAATGTTGGTCTGTACTTTGCGTACTGATAACTTCCCCGAAATTGAAACGGCATTGTGGAGACGAACATCCTGCAATCGCTGCTCGAAGCCACCATCTGCAATGATGTCATCAACCCGGAGGGACCAGCCTATTGGAGGGCCCGAGTGAGTGCGATAGTAGATGTATGAATGGGGAAAGTCACCACGCTCCACGCGAAACCGCAACAGAGATACTGGGTTCACCATGTTAGCATCATCCAAAGCTGCCTCACCAAAAGGAAGCAGAGGCTCCTCCAAAGGAAGGGCATCAGGAACGAAGGAGTCAACGGCCTTCTAGAAAGGGTCAGCTAGCCCTCCGAAGTGTGACGCTCTCCTCCACTCAGTAAGGGGTGGGTCAGCCCTGTCAGGTAGAAACCTTATGCTGGCCGTAATGAAGTATAAAGAAAAGTAAAAATGACTTTGGAAAGTGGGGACAAGAAAGAGAAGAAGACAAGGAGACAGAAAGTGTGTTTGGGCTGAAGTGGGGGACCAGTGGACCCAAGGGCGCTGTTTATAAAGAAAGTAGCAAAAGGGCTCCGACACGCTTCCCTAGGCCCATTATGACCCGTCAGTCAAGAGGGTGATCCTTTTAAGAGCCGACACAACTTCTGACCGAACCGACGCAACCCTTGGGTTACTTACTGGCGTCATGCACGCGCAGGAAACTAGGAACGTGTCGCCCACTGGGGCAGGGGGCAAATGTAGAGGGTCCGAAATTAAACCCCAAATTAAGTATGGGCCTAAGTACTGAGGTCGCCCCAAAGAGGCGACTGGGAATGAAAAAGGAGCATGGGTTAAAGTCCAAGGGAAGTGGACCAACAGTGGGCCGGAGTAGGTCTGACCCACCAAGGGTCCAAACAGACTCCACGAAGGAAAATGACCGAGTCAAGTTGCAGCGGGAACACGTGCGACGGTCAAGTTGCAGACGGAATGCATGCAGCGGGGAAGTTGCAGAGGTACTTTGCCTCAGCGCCGCCATTCCTAATATCTTTAGCTCCGCCGCCATCCAATGTTGACGAGGAAAAGAGAAAGCCGATGCAAGTAAGTTGCAGAGGCGATAGTTGCGACGACCAAGTTGCGGAAGCACTTTATCTTAGGGCCGCCATTCCAAGTATTCTCGGTTCCGTCGCCACTTGGAGTTGCTGAGGGAAGGAGAGAACCGAAGCAACCAAGTTGCAGAGGTGCCTAAGTTGTATTGGCACTGTTGGCGCCGCCATCTCCAATATTGTCGGTTATGCCATTTGAACTTGCCACGGGAACTGACTACCGTAGCAACTACTACCGCCGCACCCAACTTTCGTTGGGAACATCCCGCCAAGGTGATAGCAGCCTCTGGGAAAAGCTTCCCCTCTGCAAGTAGAGGGTAATGCCTGGCGCTGATAGTAGGCCCCAAGGCATTACTATCCCATTTTGGCACTGCCATATATTTCTTCTTGAGCTACTTGCTTCATCCTCACCCAGCTGCACACTCTCCAAATTCCAGACAGTTGTTGCTGCTCATTCTCAAGCCACTTCCACCATTCTTGGACCATTAGCATAGTTTTGCCTCCTAATCACCTTCTCTAACCTTGAACCCCCTTACATTTCTGGCGACTCTGCTGGGGAGGCTGCTTTGTTGATGGTTCATACCTGCAGTGGTTTACACACCTCACTGGAAAAAATGGCAGTGGATGAAGTTCAGCAAGGCTCTTCAAATGGCGGAGGTGCACATGCGGAGGATCGTGACCACAGTGTTGTGATTGTGGCAGTTTAGTCACTCTAGGATACGCAGAGGGAGATCCTGGCAGCTTTGCAAACTCTCTCTGAGGCTATTATTATGGCCATGGCTTCTCGACCAGCTCTAGCGCAAGCACCTCCGCCCGTAGCAGTCCCAAACCTAGTGCCTAACCTGTTCCCTGAGGTTCGGGCTTCGATCCTGGTGCCTTTGGTGGTAAACTTGGCTCCTAACTCGATCAAGAGTTGGGGTGGAGATGGTGAACAAGTTCCATACGAAGTTCTTCCAAGTTCAAGAGAAAGTTACAACCCTCACCCTTGGGCGAGATGTCCCAAAGGAGGGTGAAGATATAGTGGACTATGTTAAGCGGTTCCAAGATAAGGTTATTGACTGTCATGAACCAGTGGATGAGGCCCATTTAGTTAGCATATGTGTGGAGGGGTGCCATACGCGACTACAAAATTTTCTTGGTGAATCAATATCTGCCTACCATTTCTGCCTTGATTGAGGCAGCTAGGAACCTCAGTGCCACTGGTCCCTTGCACAGATCTCGTGACAGCCTCCGCTACCCTCGCAGTAGCAGATTTGCTGCGGTAACCTCTGCAGGAGGGAGCCGCTCGCAAGGGGAGGCGACGTCCTCTCGGAGGAGAAAGAGTTATGAGGACAGAAATCCATGTTCTTGCAGCCTTGAGAATGTTAAGGCTCTAGTTAAAGAATAGGTAGCTGATGGTGAACTTACCTTGCCTCCAGTTGATGTCCCTCCAACCAAGAAGGACAAAGGAAGCTCGGATTATTGTGTCTATCACAGAAGCACCAGACACCCTACTAGGGACTGTTGGACTTTGAAAAAGTATCTTCAAGAAGAAAGTTGACGCAAATGAGCTGAAGTTCAAAGATGCCGGGAACCGTGATGTGCGGAAGGACCCTTATCCTAACCACAAGGGGAAGGGGAAGAATGTACATATATGATTGGCTATCTCGGGCCTGTGCGTGATCAAGTGCATATGGTGTCTTACTATGATGAGTTAGAAGAAATTGCAACCGGCTAGCTCCCTGAGACGGTACCTGTAGAGGCAAAATTCGTAGTGGATGCTAATGCCCAGGCCTTGCAAAACTCTGTTAAGTTTCGCGCCTTCTTTGACCAGTTGGGGCTGAGCCAAGCCGCCAGGTTGGAAGCAACAAAAGCCCTCATTAATATCTTTGAAGTGCACCATGATGAGGTTGCTGAGGCTAAGGTGTATGCGCCTCGGCGCATCCAGGAAGCTTATGGGGCCATTACTTTTTCAGAGGCAGACAAAGCATACCCATTTCTCCATAATCGTCATCTTTTTGTCACAGCATACATCAATGATGTAGAGTTCAAGCGTGCTTTCCTTGATGGCGGGGGTGTCCATAAACATCATCACTATGTCTGCACACTCAGTGCCAGACAGCAGAAAGAATGACATAGTGGCAGCTGAAGAAAGAAGAGATCGGGCCTTGCGGGCAATGGAAAAGTATCATTAATCCGTAGCTCGTGCCTACAATCAATCTGTTCAGCACAAGAAGTTCAATAAAGCGGACTTGGTATGGAAGACAGTGGACGCAATCATGCGGGGGCAACCAATTCCCAACTTCTCACCAAGATCGGAAGGCCCCTACAAAGTTGCTGAGGCAAGCAGCAGGGGGTGCTAGAAGGTGACAAGAGTAGATGATGGGTTCAAAACTGGTCGTGTCATCGCCACGTTGTCTGCATGCTTGAGGAAACCATCGACTGCCTGAAGCCTATCCCTCATACACAATAGGTCCAAACCGTTCCTCTGAAAGCCGCTCAGGTTTGCCTCAGCACTTTCCACGAACTTGCTAGGCGTTGTTAGAATCTTCTTTGTAACAAGATCTTGGAATGTTAAAAGCAGTAAAGGTGTCGGGGTGCAGCGCCTGGATGCGGGGCGAGAGTGGGAGCAGCTGCGGAGGAGACCCAGTAACTTAGAAAAGAAACTTTCTCTTAAGGGTTGAGGGGACTCACTCACACCCCCACTAGCTTTAATCACTGGATGGAGATTGGTGGAGCGACCAAAGGTCTGAGGACGACGCACTTCCCCTGAAGATGATTGCCCAGCAGCATTGGAATGGGTAGATACAGCGTTGGCGAGCGGGTGAACTAGCCTCGCAAGAAAGACTAAAGCTGCCTGCACCGTCATGTCGCTCTGAAAAGAGGTTATCCATCTGGTAGTCTCCAACGTTCAGATCTGGAACAACAGTGGTATCCATCCCAGTATAAAAATCTTGGGATAGCCCAAGGTAAGCTGGCACTTCCGGAAAGTGAGTGGGGTATAAGTTTGCTAGTTGTTCAGAGGTTGCCGAAGCAACAGGGTCAGAGGTCCCAGAGACAGCAGTAACAGTGTGGGTGGCTAAAGTGACAGTTACCTCTGCAAGTCGGTCCAAATTTAGAAGGGCCACAGCAGGAACAGTGGAAGCAGCCGCTACACTTGCACTTTCCTCAGCCACTTGGGCGTTCAGAAGTGTGGTCTGGTTAACCAATGGAGACTCAGTGGACTGGGAGGAACCACCAGATGCAACTCCAATGGGAGGTGGTGCAACTTCCAGCGGCTCTCTCATGCCGCTATCTTCCCTTGGGGTCGCAGGAAAAAATAATCTCCGCCGACAGAGGAACGGTCGGAGTGCACAGAATCAGCGGGGTTTGATGGCTCTGCACCCTGAGCAATTAGGCCGCCCGCAACAACTTCCACAGCAGGGGGAACTTCATTTTCTGCAGCCTCCACAACTGGCTCAACCTCAGTAGTTGGTGCGGTCTCAGCACTTGGTTCTTCTTCAACATCTGAAAGTACTGCCCTGCGGGTCCTGAACGTTGTGACCCTTGTAGCAATGGGAAGGTCGTCGTCGTTGTCATCGTCTGAATCTGAGGAAATTCCGATGGCAGTAGAAGAACATCCGGGGCCGGTGGTATGGCCGGTGGGCCCTGAAAAGAAAAAAGGTTATGTGATTGCCAAAGTAAATGTAAGAACCCCAAGGAAGCAATGCAAAATATTTTTTATGTATGGATACCTTTCGGAGTCTCTTCCTACTTGGTGAGGCACGTGCATCGGCAACTGATGCCGCTGGCTCTTGGGCTGCCCTTAATCTGGAGCAGGTCGTCCGTAACTGTCGTGCCGACTTGAGGGGGTGCAATTTGCCCTTACGGGTGAGGCTTCTCCGCGGTATGGAGGGATAGAAGCTTGAAGCGATAAAATATACTGGTTTGTTTCCCTCGGCCAGAGTGCAGACGAAGAGATAAGTTAGGTTGCTGGATGGGTTCCTTCGCAGGGACTACAGGAGCACTGTTGCAAAAGTGGAAGAAAGAGTTGAGGTTGCGGTGCCAGAACAGCCTTTTAGTCGCAGTAAAAACGCCCTCTCTTCCAAGTGAGGAAAGCTCCATGAAGCCTAAGCCCTCCCAAGTAGAGCGGTATAATCACGGGCAAACTGCTGAAAGCTCTGGTGGTAATCAGTCTGAAGCGGAGGGGCATGTAGGATGCCTTGTTCTGTGCCGAACTGCTTAGGGACCCTCTCCGGTCGATAGATGACGCTGGACTTGCCCTCCTCGTTCCACTCGGGTAGAAATCCGGGGCGTATCATGGCAACAACAAGAAGGGAGTTGGCCTGGACACTGTCAAGGGAGAAATCAACATGGCGAGCCTCGAAAAAATAGAATTGAACCACAGCTAGACGAAGCTGAGTGAAAGGGCGGAACACACACTCCTTCATGCGGTCTACATAATCTGCAAATGGTCTGTTGGTGCCAAGACCAGACCACCGAGAGAAGCGAGGGAGGGAGGGAGTGGCGCACTTGCCTCGTGACAGGTCGACCCTTTGCATCTAGAACAAGACGACGCTCTGCATCAAGGACTTAGTCTATGAAGTAAGGCCCTTATTCCTTAGGGACGGGGCCCGTTGCAGGAAATCTCTCATAGAAGAAAGCAGTCAGGAGCTGAGTGTGTACAATGAGCTCGACACATCATAGCGGGCCCATGGATCGCTTTATCTCCGAATGGATCAGGTCAAGGCGGAAGTATAAGTTCCCCAAGAAGAGGGGGGCTAGATGGATCTGGCTGCTGCTGCTGCAAAGTTTGACAGCCAAAGGGAACTCCAGAGTGTTAATACTCTCAGCAAGGTTGCTGGGGATAACAAAAAAAAAAAATTGAAGTAATAGACGAAGGCGGCCAAGTACAAGTCGCCGTGGTAGCCCGGCCCAACTATGGAGTTGCGACTCTCCTCTGTGATGTCGCCCACAACTGGTTGCAGGTCCTTGAAGAAATGCTTCAGCTAGAAAGATAAGTGGTTTTGTTCCTCTCGGGCCTTTCCTAGAGTAGTTCCCTAGTCCTAAGATCAGACCAAGAGCAATACTTCCGCGCCTCTCGAAAGGCTCCTTGAAGGGCAGTGACAGAAACTTGTTCTGCAGGTGTCAGGGATGCTGGATCGAAGGGGTTGTCTCCACGAGTGCTGAAGCGCCGAAGGATGGCAACGTCTTCGAGGGTTGGAGTTATCTCCTCCCATGCCAAAAAAAAAGTGTTAGTGTCGCGGCTCCAGCTGGAGACAACCATATTAGTGTTGGTCTGTACTCTGGGCATACAGACCGTCAAAGAGAAAGCCAACTCAGGCAACCCCATTTTCCCTAGTGTACGGGTCCGAAGCTTTGTTACTAGTTGAGTTAGCAGTACCCTCAGCAAGAATGGCTATGTCAGCGCACTTAGTTCCAGACAGCAGAATGAATGACATAGAGGTAGCTGAAGAAAGAAGAGATCGGGCCTCGCGGGCAATGGAAAAGTATCATCAATCCATAGCTCGTGCCTACAATCAATCTGTTCAGCACAAGAAGTTCAATAAAGGGGACTTGGTATGGAAGGCAGTGGACGCAATCATGCGGGGGCAACCAATTCCCAAGTTGTCACCAAGATGGGAAGGCCTCTGCAAAGTTGCTGAGGCAAGTAGCAGCGGGTATTACAAGTTGACGAGTAGATGATGGGTTCAGAACTGGCCCTATCATCGCCACGTTGTCTGCATGCTCGAGGAAACCATCGACTGCCTGTGGCCTATCCTCATCCACGTTAGGTTCAAACCGTTCCTCTCAAAGCCGCTCAGGTTTGCCTTGGCACTTTCCACGAACTTGCTCGGGGTTGTCAGAATCTTCTTAGTAGCAAGGTCACGAATGAAGCTGGCGAGTGACTCCAGCAGTGCTGTCTACACCATAGATTAAGGAACGTTAAAAGCAGTAAAGGTGCAGGGGTAAGGCGCCTGGATGCGGGGCGAGAGTGAGAGCGGTTACAGAGGAGACCCAATAACATAGAAAAGAAACTTTCTATGAGGGCTGAGGGGATTCCCTGACACTCCCGCCTGCTTCAATCACTGGAGGGAGACTGGTGGAGCGACCAAAGGTCTAAGCACGACGCACTTCCACTGAAGATGATTGCCCAGCAGCATTGGATTGGGTAGATGCTGCGTTGGCGAGCGGGTTAACTAGCCTCACGAGAAAGACTAAAGCTGTCTGCACTGTCATTTTGCTCCGAAAAGAGGTCATCCATCTGGTAGTCTCCAGCGTTTAGATCTGGAACAACAGTGGTATCCATCCCAGTATAAAAATCTTGGGATACCCCAAGGTCAGCTGGCATTTTTGGAAAGTGAGTGGGGTTCAAGTCTGCCGGCTGTTCAGAGGTTGCCGAAGCAACTGGGTCAGAGGTCCCAATGACAGCAGTAACAGTGTGGGTGGCTAAAGTGACAGTTACCTCTACAAGTCGGTCCAAATTTAGAGGGGTCACTGTAGGAACAGTGGAAGCAGCCGCTACACCTGCACTCTCCTCGGCCACTTGGGCGTTTGGAAGTGGGGTCTGCTGAACCAATGGAGACTCAGTGGACTGGGTGGAACCACCAGATGCAGCTCCAAAGGGAAGTGGTGCAACTTCCAGCGGCTCTCTCATGTCGTTATCTCTCCTTGGGGTCTCAGGGAAAAAATCATCTCCGCCGATAGAGGAACGGTCGGAGTGCACAGAATCAGCGGGGTTTGATGGCTCTGTACCCTTAGCAACTAGGCCGCCCGCAACAACTTTCACAGCAGGGGGAACTTCATTTTCTGCCGCCTTCACAACTGGCTCAGCCAAAGTAGTTGGTGCAGCCCCAGCACTTGGTTCTTCTTCAACATCTGGAAGTACTGCACCGCGGGTCCTGAACCTTGTGACCCTTGTAGCAATGGGAAGGTCGTCGTCGTTGTCATCTAAATCTGAGGAAATTCTGATGGCAGTAGAAGAACATCCGGTGCCGGTGGTATGGACGGTGGGCCCTGAAAAGAAAAAAGGTTATGTGATTACCAAAGTAAATGTAAGAAGTCCAAGGAAGCAATGCAAAATATTTTCTAAGTATGGGTACCTTTTGGAGTCTCTTCCTACTTGGTGAGGCACGTGCCTCGGCAACTGATGCCGCTGCCTCTTGGGCTGCCCTTAGTCTGGAGCGGGTCGTTCGTAACTGTCGTGCCGACTTGGGGGGGAGCAATTTGCCCCAGACGGGTGAGGCTTCTCCACGGTAGGGAGGGATAGAAGCTTGAAGCGACAGAATATACTGGTTTATTTCCCTCGGCTAGAGGGTAGATGAAGAGATAAGTCAGGCTGCGGGATGGGTTCCATCGTAGGGACTACGGGAGCACTGTTGCAAAAGTAGAAGAAAGAGTTGTGGTTGCGGTGCCAGAACAACCTTTTTGTCAGAGTAAAAACGCCCTCTCTTCCAAGTGAAGAAAGCTCCATGAAGCCTAAGCCCTCCACAAGTAGAGCGGTATAATCACGGGCAAACCGCTGAAAGCTCTGGTGGTAATCAGTTTGAAGCGGGGGGGCATGTGGGACGCCCTAATCTGTGCCGAACTGCTCAGGGACCTTGTTCGGACGATAGATTACGCTAGACATGCCCTCCTCGTTCCCCACGGGTAGAAATCCAGGGCGTATCATGGCAGCAATAAAAAGGGAGTTGGCCTGGACACTGTCGAGGGAGAACTCAACATGGCGAGCCTCGGAAAAATAGAATGCAACCACAGAAATGCCTGGAAGAAGCGGAGTGAAAGGGCGGAACACACATTCCTCCGTGCAGTCTACATAATCTGCAAAGAGTTTGTTGGTGCCACGACCAGACCACCGAGGGATGTGAGGGAGGAAGGGAGTGGCGCACTTGCCTTGTGATAGGTCGACCCTTTGCATCTAGAACAGGACGACGCTCTGCATCAGGGACTTCGTCTGTGAAAAAAGGCTCATGTTCTTTAGGGACGGGGCCCGTGTCTGGGAATCTCTCATAGAAGAAAGCGGTCGAGAACTGAGTGTGTACAAAGTGCTCTACACATCATAGCGGGCCCATGGATCGCTCCCTCTCCGAATGGATGAGGTCAAGGCGGAAGTATAAGTTTCCCAAGAAGAGGGGGACCAGGGGGATCTGGCTGCCGCTGCAAAGTTTAATAGCCAACGGGAACACCAAAGGGTTAATACTCTCAGCAAGTTTTGCTGGGGAGAACAAAAAAAAAAAATAAAGTAACTGACGAAGGCGGCCAAGTACAAGTCGCCGCGGTAGCCCAACCCAACTACGGAGTTGCGACTCTCCTCTGTGATGTCGCCCACAGCTGGTTGCAGGTCCTTGAAGAACTACTTTAGCCAGAAAGATAAGTGCTTTTGTCCCTCTTGGGCCTCTCCTAGAGTAGTTCTCCCGTATTAAGATCAGACCAAGAGCAATACTTCCGCTCCTCTCGAAAGGCTCCTTGAAGGGAAGTGACAGAAACTTGTTGTGCAGGAGTCAGGGTTGCTGGATTGAAGGGGTGATCTCCACGAGTGCTCATGCGCAGAAGGATGGCAACATCTTCGAGGGTTGGAGTTATCTCCTCTCAAGCGCAAAAAGATTAGAAAAATCGTTTCTAAGTGTGTTTCCAGCATTGATGTCTTTTGGATAATTTGTTCAGCTTATTTCCATCTCTCGTTGACTTACCAAGTGAGTTTGTTTTCCAGGATTCCCTAGTAGTTACATTATGCTCCTTTTCGTGTCTTTCTTTTGTGGTTTTCGTCTCTTGCCATATTTCACCAATGAGCAAAACGCCTAGGGATACGAAAAAATTTACCAAAAAATTTACCACTCACATGGGTGTGGGACCAACACCCATGTGAGTGTTTGCTAGAACATTTGGGGTCTTGCATTATTGTTCGCCAATTGAAGTTCTACTTACTCTATTATCAGCTGCACCGTGTTATTTTCCTTCCATTAATTTATTGATCAGTCAAATAGGCCATTTTGAAATGCCTTGATTAAATTTGTTTAGAAATTCAAAATCTACATGCTTGGTGCTAGTTGGAAAACTGGATTTTATTATTTTGAATGAAAGCTAGAAAGAATAATATTTCTTATTCTCATATTTAAACAATGTACACACATCACCTCTATTAATAGGAGATACATGGCATAAAATAAGGGACTGATTAGGTACTGATTTTGAGGACTGATTAGCTACTATTTAGCTACTAATTCTACTTCTACATATGAACTTTCCTATTCTATAGTATTGACTAAATCTAGATATTTACAGCTGTGATATCCTAAAGAGTTTAGCCATATCCTGGCAGAATTATTTTCTATCCATTTCCAACACTCCGCCTCAAGCTAGCTTGACTATGGCTTCCATGGCCAACTTGTAGATTAGGTGGTCGAACTGCCTTTTGTGTAGTCCCTTTGTAAGAACATCCGCAATCTATTCCGCAGTGGGTTTATAAGACATGTAGATTAATCCCTTCTCAATCTTTTCTTTGATAAAGTGCTTGTCGACTTCCACATGCTTAGTTCTGTTGTGAAGAACAAGATTATGTGCAATTGCATTTGCTGCCTTGTTGTTACAGTAAATTTCCATTGGTGATGTTCTTGGAATTTTTAAGTCTTCCAATAATCTCTTGATCCACAAAGCTTTACAAATTCCATGATCCACTGATCTAAATTCAGCTTCAGCACTACTTCTAGCCGCTACGTTCTGTTTTTGTAGAGGGTAAGAAGTTAAACCCCAAATTAAGTATGGGTCTAAGTACTGAGGTTGTCCCAAAGAGGCGACCAGGAATGAAAAATGAGCATGGGCTAAAGTCCAAGGGAAGTGGGCCAACAGTGGGCCGGAGTAGGTCCGACCCGCCAAGGGTCCAAACAGACTCCACGAAGGAAAATGACGAAGCCAAGTTGCAGCGGGAACACATGCGACGGTCAAGTTGCAGAGGGAATACATGCAGCGGGGAAGTTGCCGAGGTACTTTGCCTCAGCGTCGCCATTTCTAATATCTTCGGCTCTGCCACCATCCAAAGTTGATGAAGGAAAGAGAAAGCCGAAGCAACTAAGTTGCAGAGGCGACAGTTGCGACGACCAAGTTGCGGAGGCACTTTGTCTTAGCGTCGCCATTCCAAGTATTCTCGGTTCCGTCGCCACCTGGAGTTGCTGAGGGAGAAGAGAACCGAAGCAACTAAGTTGCAGAGGCGCCCAAGTTGCAAAGGCACTTTGTCGGCGCCGCCATCTCCAATATTGTCGGTCATGCCATTTGAACTTGCCACGGGAAATGACTGCCGCCGCAACCAACATGCGAAGTGAACATCCCGGCAAGGTGATAGCAACCTCTGGGAAAAGCTTCCCCTTTTCAAGGAGAGGGTAATGCCTGGCGCTGATAGCAGGCCTCAAGGCATTACTAGCCCAGGGCTGATAGCAGGCCTTAGGACTTATTGGTTGGAGCTGATAGTAGGCCTAGGGTACCAGTTTACCGCAACGATCCCGCGAAGATGGGAGCAGGGTAGCCCTAGCATAAGGGACTCCCTTTCCTTTACCCAGAGCATAGACCTGCCTTAGTAGCACAGGCAGCACTAAGGAAGCCCCTTGGGCTTGGTACTAAGGCACAGCACGGCTGATAGCAGGCTTGGCTGTGGCCTTCGCCCGGGAAAGCCGAGGAGTTTGTGGTTAGGTGGCTAAGGGTAAAGGCTTTGCTGCGGTGAGCACGAACATTGTCGATAGCAGACTAATGGAGTCTTGAGAATGCATGTAGTGGCCAAGTAGAACTGAGAAGGCAAGTACAGTAGCCAAGTTTACCGTTGCAACTGAACTTGCTGAGGTTCGAGTTGAGAAGGCAAGTGCAGCGGCAAACGCTCCCGTTGCAACTGCACTTGCTGAGGCTCAAAAAGGTAGTTGCGGAGGCAAATAGATAGTACACAGTACATGCAGAAGGACACGTGGCACCTTCAGCCTGATTGCTCAAGGCAGAATATTCCATGTGATCCTCTAGGACACATGTCCTCTGTCTATTTGGCCACTTAGTGCCCTCTTGGTGCAGAGGAAAATCCTATATAAATAGGACCCATTTTCCATGGTTCAGCAAGAGGAATTTTGGGGGTTTGGGTGAGATGCTGCCCATTTTGGCACTGCCATACATTTCTTCTTGAGCTACTTGCTTCACCCTCACCCAGCTGCACACTCTCCAACTTCTAGACAGTTGTTGCTGCTCATTCTCAAGCCACTTCCACCATTCTTGGACCATTAGCATAGTTTTGCCTCTTTAATCACCTTCTCTGAACTCGAACCCCCTTATATTTCTGGCGACTCCGCTGGGAAGACTGCTTTGTTGATGGGTCATACCCGCAGTGGTTTACACACCTCATTGGAAAAAAATAGCAGCGGATGAAGTTCAGCAAGGCTTTTCAAATGGCGGAGCAGCACATACGGTGGACCGTCACTACAGTGTTGTGATTGAGGCAGTTCAGTCAGTCCAGGACACGTAGTGGGAGATCCTGGCAACTTTGCAAACTCTCACTGAGGCTGTTATGGCCATGGCTTGTCGACCAGCTCCAGCGCAAGCACCTCCGCCCGTAGCAGTCCTAAACCCTGTGCCTAACCTGTTCCCTGAGGTTCGGGCTCCGATTCAGGTGCCTCTGGCGGTGCTTCAAGCGAACAGTGCGGCCGCTGGTTCAGCTACCCAGGAGCAGACTAGACCATTCCAGCCCACTCACTTTGTTACTCTAGCCGATGTAAAAGCTATGCTCGAGCAAGATCGTAGCAAGAAGCAACTCCCATCTCTCCTCGACACAGATGTGAACGCCCCATACTCTCAGGAGATATTGGCCATGCCATACCCAACTGGGTATATAGTGCCCAAGTTTATTAAGTTTGACGGGAAACAAGGCAATGCCATAGAACAAGTGGTGAGGTTCATTAAAACTCTTGATTTCCATGGTAGTGACCACTCTTTGCGCCTTCGGGAGTTCTCCAAGTTCAATACCCTCGCAGTAGCAGAGTTGCTGCGGTAACCTCTGCAGGAGGGAGCCCCTCGCAAGGGACTTGGTATGGAAGACAGTGGACGCAATCATGTAGGGGCAACCAGTTCCCAAGTTCTCACCAAGATGGGAAGGCCCCTACAAAGTTGCTGAGGCAAGCCGCAGCGGGTACTACAAGTTGACGAGTAGATGATGAGTTCAGAACTGGCCGTATCATCGCCACGTTGTCTGCATACTCGAGGAAACCAACGACTGCCTGAAGCCTATCCCTTATCCACGATAGGTCCAAACCGTTCCTCTCAAAGTCGCTTTGGTTTGCCTCGGCACTTTCCACGAACTTGCTAGGGGTTGTCAGAATCTTCTTAGTAGCAAGGTCGCGAATGAAGCTGGCAAGTGACTCCAGCAGTGCTGTTTGCACCATAGATCCAGGAACGTTAAGAGCAGTAAAGGTGCCGAGGTGCAGCGCCTTGATGCGGGGCAAGAGTGGAAGAAGTTACGGAGGAGACCCAGTAACCTAGAAAAGAAACTTTCACTGAGGGCTGAGGGGACTCCCTCACACCCCCGTCAGCTTCCATCACTGGACGGAGACTGGTAGAGCTACCAAAGGTCTGAGGATGACGCACTTCCCCTGAAGATGATTGCCCAACAGCATTGGAATGGGTAGATGCAGCATTGGCGACCGGGTGAACTAGCCTCGGGGGAAAGACTGAAGCTGCCTGTACCGTCATGTCGCTCCGAAAAGATGTTATCCATCTGGTGGTCTCCAACGCTCAGATCTGGAATAGCAATGGTATCCATCCCAGTATAAAAATCTTGGGATACCCCAAGGCCTATTGGCACTTTCGGAAAATGAGTGGGGTACAAGTCTGCTAGCTGTTGAGAGGTTGCCGAAGCAATTGGGTCAGAGGTCCCAGCGATCGCAGTAACAGTGCGGGTTGCTAAAGTGACAGTTACCTCTGTAAGTCGGTCCAAATTTAGAGGGGTCACAACAGGAACAGTGGAAGCAGCCGCTACACTTGCACTCTCCTCAGCCACTTGGGCGTTTCGGAAGTGGGGTTTGTTGAACCAATGGAGACTCAGTGGACTGGATGGAACCACCAGATGCAGCTTCAAAGGGAGGTGGTGCAACTTCCAGCGGCTCTCTCATGCTACTATCTTCCCTTGGAATCTCACGGAAAAAATCATCTCCGCCGACAGAGGAACGGTCGGAGTGCACAGAATCAGCGGGGTTTGGAGGCTCTGCACCCTCAGCAACTAGGCCGCCCGCAACAACTTCTACAGCCGGGGGAATTTCATTTCCTGCAGCCTCCACAACTGGCTCAGCCTCAGTAGTTGGTGCTGCCCCAGCACTTGGTTCTTCTTCAACTTCCGGAGGTACTGCCCTGCGGGTCCTGAGCCTTGTGACCCTTGTAGCAATGGGAAGGTCGTTGTCGTCGTCTGAATCTGAGGAAATTCCGATGGCAGTAGAAGAACCTCCGGGGCCGGTGGTACGGTCGGTGGGCCCTGAAAAGAGACAAGGTTATGTGATTAGCAAAGTAAATGTAAGAAGTCCAAGGAAGCAATGCAAAATATTTTCTAAGTATGGGTACCTTTCGGAGTCTCTTCCTACTTGGTGAGGCACGTGCCTCGGCAACAGATGCCGTCGCCTCTTGGGCTGCCCTTAGTCTGGAGCGGGTTGACCGTAACTGTCGTGCCGACTTGAGGGAGAGCAATTTGCCCCAAACGGGTGAGGCTTTTCCATGGTAGGCAGGGATAGAGGCTTGAAGCGACCGAATATACTGATCTGTTTCCCTCGGCCAGAGGGTAGACGAAGAGATAAGTCAGGTTGCGGGATGGGTTCCATCGCAGGGACTACGGGAGCACTGTTGCAAAAGTTGAAGAAAGAATTGAGGTTGCGGTGCCAGAACAACCTTTTACTGGGTCTAAAGGCGCCCTCTCTTCCAAGTGAGGGAAGCTCCATTTAGCCTAAGCCCTCCACAAGTAAAGCGGTATAATCGCGGGCAAACTGCTAAAAGCTCTAGTGGTAATCAGTCTGAAGCGAAGGGGCATGTGGGACGCTACTATCCTTGCCGAACTGCTCAGGGACCCTGTCCGGTCGATAGATGACGCTGGACATGCCCTTTACGTTCTACACGGGTAGAAATCTGGGGCGTGTCAAGGCAGCAATAAGAAAGGAGTTGGCCTGGACACTGTCGAGGGAGCAATCAACATGGCGAGCCTCGGAAAAAGGGAACGGAACCACAGAAATGCCTGGAAGAAGCTGAGTGAAAGGGCGGAGTACACTCTTCCATACGGTCTACATAATCTGCAAAGGGTCTGTTGGTGCGAAGAGCAGACCACTGAGAGATGCGAGGGAGGGAGTGGCGCACTTGTCTCGTGACAGGTCGACCATTTGCATCTGGAACAGGACGACCTTCTGCATTAAGGACTTCGTCTGTGAAGAAAGGCTCATGTTCTTTAGGGACGGGGCCCATGGCAGGGAATCTCTCATAGAAGCAAGCGGTCAGGAACTGAGTGTGTAGAAAGCTCCATACATCATAGCGGGCCCATGGATCGCTCCATCTCCGAATGGATGAGATCAAGGCGGAAGTATAAGTTCCCCAAGAAGAGGGGGGCCAGAGGGATCTGGCTGTCGCTGCAAAGTTTGACAGCCAAAGGGAACACTAAAGGGTTAATACTCTCAGCAAGGTTGCTGGGGAGAACGAAAAAAAAAAATGAAGTAACTGACGATGGCGGCCAAGTACAAGTCACTGCGGTAGCCCGGCCCAACTACGGAGTTGGGACTCTCCTCTGTGATGTCGCCCACAACTGGTTGCAGGTCCTTGGTGAAATGCTTAAGCCAGAAAGATAAGTGCTTTTGTCCCTCTTGGGCCTCTCCTGGAGTAGTTCTCTGGTCCTAAGATCAGATCAAGAGCAATACTTCCGCTCCTCTCGAAAGGTTCCTTGAAGGGCAGTGACAGAAACTTGTTGTGCAGGAGTCAGGGACGCTGGATCGAAGGGGTGATCTCTACGAGTGCTCAAGCACAGAAGGACGGCAACATCTTGGAGGGTTAGAGTTATCTCCACCCATGCCAAAGAAAAAGTGTGAGTGTCGCGGCTCCAGCGGAAGACAACCATATCAGTGTTGGTTTGTACTTTGCGCACTGATAACTCCCTCGAAATCGAAACGACATTGTAGAGACGAACATCCCGCAATCGTTGCTCGAAATCTGCAATGATGTCATCAACCCAGATGGACCGGCCTGTTGGAGGGCCCGAGTGAGTGCGATAGTAGATGTATGAATGGGGAAAGTCACCACGCTCCACGCGAAACTGCAACACAGAGACTGGGTTCACCATGTTAGCATCGTCCAAAGCTGTCTCACCAAAAGGAAGCAGAGCCTCCTCCATAGGAAGGGCATTAGGAACGAAGGGGTCAATGGCCTTCCAGAAAGGGTCAGCTAGCCCTCCGAAGTATGAGGCCCTCCTTCACTCAGTAGGGGGTGGGTCAGCCCTGTCGGGTAGAAACCTTGTGCTGGCCATAAGGAAGTATAAAAAAAGTAAAGAAGACTTTGGAAGGTGGGGACAAGGAAGAGAATAAGACAAGGAGACAGAAAGTGTGTTTGGGCGGAAGTGGGGGAGCAGTGGACCCAAGGGCCATTATGACCCGTCAGTCAAGAGGGTAATCCTTTTAAGAGCTGACACAACTTCTGACCCATCCGACACAACCCTTGGGTTACTTGCTGGCGTCATGCACACACGGGAAACCAGGAATGTCTCCCTCACTGGGGCAGGGGACAAATGTAGAGGGTCAGAAATTAAACCCTAAATTAAGTGTGGGCCTAAGTACTGAGGTCGCCCCAAAGTGGCGACCAGGAATGAAAAAGGAGCATGGTCCAAGTGAAGTGGGCCAACAGTGGGCCGTAGTAGGTCCGACCCGCCAAGGTTCCAAACAGGCTCCACGAAGGCAAACGACCGAGTCAAGTTGTAGCAGGAACACATGCGACGGTCAAGTTTCAGAGGGAATACATGTTGCGGTGAATTTGCCGAGGTACTATGCCTCAGCGTCGCCATTCCTAATATCTTCGGCTCCGCCGCCATCCAAAGTTGACGAGGGAAAGAGAAAGCCGAAGAACTTAAGTTGCAAAGGCAACAGTTACGACGACCAAGTTGCGGAGGCACTTTGTCTTAGCGCCGCCATTCCAAGTATTCTCGGTTCCGTCGCCACCTGGAGTTGCTGAGGGAAGGAGAGAACCGAAGCAACTAAATTGCAGAGGCGTCCAAGTTGCATAGGCACTTTATCAGCGCCGCCATCTCCAATATTGTCGGTTATGCCATTTGAATCTACCACGGGAAATGACTACCGCAGCTACTACTACCGCCGCAACCAAGTTGTGTGCAAGAAGAGGGTAATGCCTGGCGCTGATAGCAGGCCCCAAGGCATTACTAGCCCAAGGCTGATAGCAGGCCCGAAAATTCATTTAACTTGGCCCTGATAGCAGGCTCCAAGACTTACTAGTTGGAGCTGATGGCAGGCCCTGGGTACCAGTTTACCGTGGTGATCCCGCGATGATGGAAGCAGGGTAGCCAGATCATAAGGGACTCCCTTTCCATTACCCAGGTCATAGACCTGCCTTAGTGGCACGGGCAGCACTAAGGAAGCCCCTTGGGCTTGGTACTGAGGCATAGCACGGCTGATAGCAGGCTTGGCTATGGCCTTTGTCCTAGGAAGCTGGAGAGTTTGTGGTTAGGTGATTAAGGGTGAAGGCTTCGCTGCAGTGAGCACGAACATAGTCAATAGCAGACTGATGGAGTCCTGAGAATGCATGCAGTGGCCAAGTAGAATTGAGAAGGCAAGTGCGGCAGCAAGGTTTATCGCTGCAAGTGCACTTTCTGAGGTTCTAGCTGAGAAGGCAAGTGCAGCGGTAAACGCTCCCGTCGCAACTGCACTTGCTGAGGCTCAAGGGGGAGTTTCAGCGCCAAACACTCTCGTCGCAACTACACTTGCAGAGGCTCAAAAATGTAATTGTGGACGCAAACAGATAGTATACAATACATGTAGAAGGACACATGGCACCTTCAGCCTGGTGGCTCATGGCAGAATATTCCATGTGGTCATCTAGGACACATGTCCTCTCTCTATTTGGCCACTTGGTGTCCTCTTGGTGCCAAGGAAAAGCCTATATAAATAGGACTTATTTCCCAAGGTTCAAAAAGAGGAATTTTGGAGATTTGGGGGAGATGTTGCCCATTTTGGCACTGCCATGCATTTTTTCTTGAGCTACTTGTTTAACCCTCACCCAGCTGCACACTCTTCAACTTCTAGACAGTTGCTGCTGCTCATTCTCAAGCCACTTCCACCATTCTTGGACCATTAGCATAGTTTTGCCTCTCTAATCACCTTCTCTGACCTCGAACCCCCTTACATTTCTGGCGACTCTGCTGGGGAGACTGCTTTGTTGATGGTTCATACCCGCAGTGGTTTACACACCTCATTGGAATAAAATGGCAGAGGATGAAGTTTAGCAAGGCTCTTCAAATGGCGGAACAGCACATGCGGAGGACCGTGACCACAGTGTTGTGATTGAGGCAGTTCAGTCACTCCAGGATACGCAGAGGGAGATCCTGGCAGCTTTGCAAACTCTCACTGAGGCTGTTATGGCCATGGCTTCTCGACCAGCTCCAGCGCAAGCACCTTCGCCCGTAGCAGTCCCAAACCCAGTGCCTAACCTGTTCCCTGAGGATCGAGCTCCGATCCAGGTGCCTCCGGGGGTACTTCAGGCGAACGGTGCGGCCGCTGGTTCAGCTACCCAGGAGCAGACTGGACCATTCCAACCCACTCACTTTTTTACTCTAGCCGATGTACAAGCCATGCTCGAGCAAGAGCGTAGCAAGAAGCAACTCCCATCTCTCCACGACTCAGATGTGAGGGCCCCATACTCATGTTTATTAAGTTTGATGGGAAACAAGGCAATGCCATAGAACAGGTGGTGAGGTTCATTGAAACTCTTGTTGTCCATGGCAGTGACCACTCTCTGCGCCTTCGGGAGTTCTCCAAGTCCACTTACTGAAAGGGCTTGCAACTGGTATGTGAACTTGGCTCCCAACTCGATCAAGAGTTGGGAGGAGATGGTGAACAAGTTCCACACGAAGTTCTTCCAAGTCAAAGCGAAAGTTACAACCCTCACCCTTGGGCGAGATGTCCAAAAGGAGGGCGAAGATATACTCTACTATGTTAAGCGGTTCCGAGATAAGGCTATTGACTATCATGATCCAATGGATGAGGCCCATTTAGTCAGCATATATGTGTGAAGGGTGCCATACGCGACTACAAAATTTTCTTGGTGAATCATAATCTGCCTACCAGTTCAGCCTTGATTGAGGCAGCTAGGATCCTCAGTACCACTGGGCCCTTGCACAGATCTCGTGACAGCCACCGCTACCCTCGCCGTAGCAGAGTTGCTGCGGTAACCTCTGTAGGAGGGAGGCGCTCGCAAGGGGAGGCGACGTCCTCTCGGAAAAGAAAGAGTTATGAGGACAGAAATCCATGTCCTTGCAGCCTTGAGAATGTCAAGTCTCTGGTTAAAGAATGGGTAATTGATGGTGAACTTAACTTGCCTCCAGTTGATGTCCCTCCAACCAAGAAGGACAAAGAAAGCCCGGATTATTGTGTCTAGCACAGAACCACGAGACACCCTACTAGGGACTGTTGGACTTTGAAAAGTATCTTCAAGAAGAAAGTTGACGCAAATGAGCTGAAGTTCAAAGATGCCGGCAACCGTGATGTGCGGAAGGACCCTTATCCTAACCACAAGGGGAAGGGGAAAAATGTACATATATGATTGGCTATCTCGGGCCTGTGCGTGATCAAGTGCATATGGCGTCTTACTATGATGAGTTAGAAGAAATTGCAACCGGCCAGCTCCTTGAGACAGTGTACCTGCAGAGGCAAAATTCGCAGAGGATGCTAATGCCCAGGCCTTGCAAAACTCTGTTAAGTTTCGCGCCTTCTTTGACCAATTGGGGCTGAGCCAAACCGCCAGGTTGGAAGCAACAAAAGCCTTCATTAATATCTTTGAAGTGTACCATGGTGAAGTTGCTGAGGCTAAGGAGTATGCGCCTCGGCGCATCCAGGAAGCTTATGGGGCCATTACTTTTTCAGAGGCAGACAGAGGATACCCATTTCTCCATAATCGTCCTCTTTTTGTCACAGCATACATCAATGATGTAGAGTTCAAGCGTGCTTTCCTTGATGGCGGGGGCGTCGATAAACATTATCACTACTGACACCTTTGCAAAGGCTGGTGTCCCAGAGTCCAGGATGGTTCGCCAACCCATCACTGTGACGGGTTTTGGCGGCGAGAAAAAACATACCAAGGGCCATGTGGTCGTGGACTTAGCAGTTGGTGAGATCCGTTCCGCAACCAAGTTTCATGTGATTGAAGCGGACACAAATTGTCACATGATACTTGGCATGGCTTGGACGCACCGATACGGAGTTATCCCGTCGAGTTATCACCAATGCGTGAAGGCAAAGTTGGAAAAGCGCACAGTAACCATATAAATGCATTTGAACAGCCATTTGGGGTTGAGGAGGCACACTATTCGGATGCAGTTTTCTTTATTGAGTTGTCAACGGGTGAAACTCCAAGGACCGGTAAAGTTGTAGGAGTAAAATTGCCAAAATGGGAAGGCATTTGGGGTGCAGGGTTTGCTCCAGAAAGTACCACAAGTCCTCCGCCCAAGATTGTTGAGGTGCGGAAGGGAGGTAAGACAATTTACTACCTATGACAGGTCGTGGAGGCCAGGGTTCATACCTTGGGAGGATGGCCCGAGACAAATAAATGTGACGATGATGAGTCCCAAGAAGAGTTAGTGGAGATGCCTGGGCCCGTCCCTGAATGCGTGCAAGATAGACCCAAACCGCAGCAGGAGGTACTTGCTGAGGTCAACCTCAGCGACTTACCAGGGCAGAGCAAGCCTTGTGTTCATCAGCGACACAATGGCTCCAACAGCTAAGGCAGAATTGATAACACTACTGAAGCGGTACAGTGATGTCTTTGCTTGGACATACGATGAGATGCCTGGTCTTGACCCATCTCTTGTCACCCATCACCTGGATACTTTCCCCAACTCTAAGCCAATAAAGCAGCATGCTCGAAAGTATCACCTTGACCTTGAGGCAAAGATTGAGGAAGAGGTAGAAAAGTTGCCGAGGGCCAAGTTTATTCAGCCTATACAGTACCTAACTTGGCTAGCAAATATTGTGCCTGTGGAGAATAAGAACGTCCAGATTAGGGTCTGTGTGGACTTTCCCGTCCTGAATGAATGAGGCCTGCCCGAAAGATGAGTTTCCATTGCCCCATGTTAACACACTTGTCGATTCTACTGCGGGCCATAAGATGTTCTCCTTTATGGATGGATTCAGTGGTTATAACCAGATCAAAATGGCATCAGAAGATGTAGAAAAAACGGCATTTAGAACACCCTTGGGAAATTTTTTCTATACGGTGATACCCTTCTGTTTGAAAAACGCGGGGGCAGCCTACCAATGGGCTATGGCTGCAATGTTCCATGATATGTTGCATCATGAAGTGGAAGTATATGTGGATGATCTGGTGGTCAAGTCTACCAAGGCAAACCGACACCTCTGTGACTTGGAAAAAGTTTTTCAACGGTGCCGCAAATTTTGCCTAAAGATGAACCCTCTCAAGTGTGCCTTCGGAGTTACTGCCAGCAAGTTCCTTAGCTTTTTTGTACACCGGCGGGGGATTAAAGTAGATGGGGATAAGATTAAATCAATCATGGAGATGTCACCGCCACACTCTCAAAAGGCTTTGAAGAAATTCCTAGGCGAAGTGTCATACCTCAGGAGGTTCATTCCAGCCCTTGCTGTGATAACCTTTTCCTTTGGGACACTGCTGAAATCAATCATGGTGTCAAGTTGCGATATACCCCAATTGAGAGGCATTGTTTAGCCTTAATCTTCACAACGCGGAAGTTGCGCCACTATTTTTTTGGCACACCCTATCCATGTTATGACTCCGGAGTGATCCGGTCGGCTACTTGCTTGGCAAACCCGCTCTGACTGGAAGAATGGGAAGATGGCTTTTGGCTCTAGCAGAATATAACATCACTTGTGTTAATCCCAAGGCTATTAAGAGCCAAGCACTTGCAGACTTACTGGCCCAATTCCCATCTGGTGAACATGGACCTGCAGAGGTATCTCTACCAGGTGAGGTCCATGTCTCAGCGGCTGCAGTTGAGGCTTATTGGGACTTAAAATTTGATGGAGCTTCGGGAGGTGGGAAAGGCAGAGCTGGCACAGTGAAGAAGGAGAGAAGTTTCATCTATCATATAAGCTTGATTTTGAATGTTCAAACAACGAGGCTGAATATGAGGCGTTGATACTGGGTTCAATCGCTGCCCAAAAGAAGGGCTTCTGCAAGTTTAAAATTTAGGGCGTTGATACTGGGTTTAATCGCTGCCCAAAAAAAGGAGCCTCTGTTGGGCCCATATCACACCGTGGTTCAAGGGTTGCTCACTTAATTTGATGATGTCCAAATCCAACATACCCCTCGAACACACAACCGTTTCCCCGATGCCTTGGCAACACTGGGGGCAAAAGGTGGATATACCGGATGATAGTATAGCCATCGTCATGGAGAAAAGAACAACACCAGCAGTGTTAGCCGAAGAACATATAGAGCAAGATGCTGAGGGATGGAAAGCCGATATAATCCAACAGAACAGTTGAAAACAGGCCAGGGAACAATTTGACCAGCAGAACTTGCATAATTTCTGCTCCTCAGAGGAGAGTTGTATTTTCGCGGTGCCAATAACTTGTTGGGAAGGTCCGTCGGTAGACAAGAAGCAACTTACAGACTTAAGCAGATCCATGCTAAGTCTTGTGGAGATGGAGCTATCAATCTATGCCGACGGATACAGAGCCAAGGGAATTACTGGCCAGAGATGGAAAAGGAAAGTACTGAGTTGCTGAGGCAATGTACAAAATGTCAATCCCATCCTAAGGAAGAGGAAGCCCATTTCTTAAGCAGTAAAGAATGGAGGCAGCCATATGTTGACTACCTTGGAAATGGCACACTGCTTGAGAACAAAGCCGATGCAATCAGAGTTAGGAGGCGGGCCCTCCGCTTCTTCCTTGACCAAAGGATGAGGCAAATGAGGTGCTGAGGGAAGCCCACAAGACAGAACATCAAGGAGGGCAGCGATTATATGGACATCTCATTCACCTCGGCTACTACTGGCCGACAATGGAAGAAGATGCTAAAACCTTTGTAAGGAGATGGCAATCCTGTCAGAAGTTTGGGAACTTGATACATGCACCGGCGGTTGAGCTGCACAACATCAAGACCCTTTACTTGTTCCATACTTGGGCATTTGACAGCGTAGCAATCCATAGGCCACAGATGGATACTTGCAGCGACTGAAGTTAGTACCAAGTGGGTGGAGGCTATATCGATGAGGAAGCCAAACGGGGCAGGAGTAGCCAACTTCATCAGAGAAAGCATAATCTGTAGGTTTGGCATACCAAAAGTAATGTTGTCTGACAATGGAACTCCGTTTGTAAATCGTGTGTGAGAAGACTGCTGAACGCCTACCAGATCAAGCAACACAAGTCTAGTCCATACTACCCCCAAGGGAATGGACAAGCTGAGGTGACCAACAGAACCATCATCCAAATATTGAGTAAAATGATGGATGAAGCAGGGGGCACATGGTCTGAACGACTCCCCGTAGCACTCTTCGCTTATAGAGCGTCAAAGAGAAAGCCAACTCAGGCAACCCCATTTTCCCTAGTGTACGGGTCCGAAGCTGTGTTACCAGTTGAGTTGGTAGTACCCTCAGCAAAAATGGCTATGTCAGCACACTTAGTTCCAGACAGCAGAAAGAATGACATAGAGGCAGCTGAAGAAAGAAAAGATCGGACCTCGCGGGCAATGGAAAAGTATCATCAATCTATAGCTCGTGCCTACAATCAATCTGTTCAGCATAAGAAGTTCAATAAAAGGGACTTGGTATGGAAGACAGTGGACGCAATCATGCGGGGGTAACCAATTCCCAAGTTCTCACCAAGATGGGAAGGCCCCTACAAAGTTGCTGAGGCAAGTAGCAGCGGGTACTACAAGTTGACAAGAGTGGATGATGGGTTCAGAACTGGCCTTAGCAACACCAAGTATGTCAAAGAATATTTTCCTTAACTTCTTTTGTCCAGGAAAAAGAGTTGTATGTTTCTTTGCCAATACTTCCAAAGCAAAGTGTGAAGAAAGTGTCACACACTTGGTAAACCTGTTACTCTCATAGACACTAGTGTGAGGAAAGTTTTCCATACTTAGTAAAATTTTATCCTGCAAAATGAAGTTTTGTTCACTGCAAGAGTTTTTTCGTATCTTTAAAAAAACTGTATAAAAGCAATGTAAGGAGGCGAAGAAATTAAATTCAAAGTACTACAAACCATCCACACTTTTCATTAAAGTCGAACTTCCAGAACATGATTACAATGTTTGAAAAGAAGTTGTGACAGAGGAGAAGAAAAGAAAAGGCGCTGCAGGCGCAATGAAACAACAAAATAAAGAAAAGAAGATGGAGGAAGTCATAACGGAGTCACGCTAAATCAAATCAAACCCTTAATGAGGGAGTCCATCAGGGTCATATCCCAAGGCAGCTGGGCAACCAACGCATAGTCTTTCTCCCTGAACCGGGCCAGGTTCTGCCGATGCTGCTCCAAGGCACCCTCACACTCTTTGATAGTCTCCTCCAAGGGCGCAATCATCACCACGTTGTCTGCATGCTCGAGGAAACCATCGACTGCCTGAAGCCTATCCCTCATCCACGATAGGTCCAAATCGTTCCTCTCAAAGCCGTTCAGATTTGCCTCGGCACTTTCCACGACCATGCTAGGGGTTGTTAGAAACTTCTTAGTAGCAAGGTCACGAATTAAGCTAGCGAGTGACTCCAGCAGTGCTGTGTGCGTCATAGATTCGGGAACGTTAAAAGCAGCAGAGGTGCCGAGGTGCAGCGCCTGGAAGCGGGGCGAGAGTGCGAGCAGCTACGGAGGAGACCCAGCAAGTTAGAAAAGAAACTTTCTCTGAGGGCTGAGGGGACTCCCTCACACCCCCGCCAGCTTCAGTCACTGGAGGGAGACTGGTGGAGCGACCAAAGGTCTGAGGACGACGCACTTCCCCTGAAGATGATTGCCCTGTAGCATTGGAATGGGTAGATGCAGTGTTGGCGACCGGGTGAATTAGCCTCGTGAGAAAGACTAAAGCTGCCCGCACCGTCATGTCGCTCCGAAAAGAGGTCATGCATCTGGTAGTGTCCAACGTTCAGATCTGCAACAGCAGTGGTATCCATCCCAGCATAAAAATCTTGGGATACCCCAAGGTAAGCTGGCACTTCCGGAAAGTGAGTGGGGTATAAGTCTGCTAGTTGTTCAGAGGTTGCCGAAGCAACTGGGTCAGAGGTCCCAGAGACAACAGTAACAGTGTGGGTGGCTAAAGTGACAGTTACCTCTGCAAGTCGGTCCAAATTTAGAAGGGCCACAGCAGGAACAGTGGCAGCAGCCGCTAAACTTGCACTCTCCTCAGCCACTTGGGCGTTTCGGAAGTGGGGTCTGCTGAACCAACGGAGACTCAGTGGACTGGGAGGAACCACCAGATGCAGCTCCAAAGGGAGGTGGTGCAACTTCCAGCGGCTCTCTAATGTCGCTATCTTTCCTTGGGGTCACAGGGAAAAAATTATCTCCGCCGATAGAGGAACGGTCAGAGTGCACAGAATCAGCGGGGTTTGGAGGCTCTGCACCCTCAGCAACTAGGCCGCCCGCAACAATTTCCACAGTGGGGGGAACTTCATTTTCTGCAGCCTCCACAACTGGCTCAACCTCAGTAATTGGTGCGGCCCCAGCACTTGGTTCTTCTTCAACATCTGGAAGCACTGCCTTGCGGGTCCTGAACCTTGTGACCCTTGTAGCAATGGGAAGGTCGTCATCGTTGTCGTTGTCGTCGTCTGAATCTGAGGAAATTTCGATGGCAGTAGAAGAACCTCCGGGGCCGGTGGTATGGCCTGGGGGCCCTAAAAAGAAAAATGGTTATGTGATTACCAAAGTAAATGTAAGAAGTCTAAGGAAGTAATGCAAAATATTTTCTAATTATGGCTACCTTTTGGAGTCTGTTCCTACTTGGTGAGGCACGTGCCTCGGCAACTGATGTCGCTGCCTCTTGGGTTGCCCTTAGTCTGGAGCGGGTCATCCGTACTGTCATGCCGACTTGAGGGGGAGTAATTTGCCCCAAACGGGTGAGGCTTCTCCACGGCAGGCAGGGATAGAAGCTTGAAGCGACAGAACATACTGGTTTGTTTCCCTCGGCCAGAGGGCAGACAAAGAGATAAGTCAGGCTGCGGGATGGGTTCCATCGCAGGGACTACGGGTGCACTGTTGCAAAAGTTGAAGAAATGATTGAGGTTGCGGTGCCAGAACGGCCTTTTACTGGGAGTAAAGGCACCCTCTCTTCCAAGTGAGGGAAGCTCCATGAAGCCTAACCTCTCCACAAGTAGAGCGGTATAATCACGGGCAAATCGCTGAAAGCTCTGGTAGTAATCAGTCTGAAGCGGTGGGGCATGTGGACGCCCTTATCCATGCCGAACTGCTCAAGGACCCTGTCCGGTCGATAGATGACGCTGGACATGCCCTCCTCGTTCCACACAGGTAGAAATCCGGGGCGTATCGTGGCAGCAATAAGAAGGGAGTTGGCTTGGACACTATTGAGGGAGAAATCAACATGGCGAGCCTCGGAAAAATATAATATAACCACAGAAATGCCTGGAAGAAGCTGAGTGAAAGGGCGGAACACACACTCCTCCATGCGGTCTACATAATCTGCAAAGGGTCTGTTGGTGCCAAGGCCAGACCACCGAGAGATACGATGGAGGGAGTGGTGCACTTGCCTCGTGACAGGTCGACCCTGTGCATCTAGAACAGGATGACCCTCTGCATCAAGGACTTCGCCTGTGAAGAAAGGCTCATGTTCTTTAGGGATGGGGCCCGTGTCAGGGAATCTCTCATAGAAGAAAGCGGTCAGGAACTGAGTGTGTACAAAGCTCCACACATCATAGCGGGCTCATGGATCGCTCCATGTCCGAATGGATGAGGTCAAGGGGGAAGTATAAGTTCCCCAAGAAGAGGGAGGCCAGAGGGATTTGGCTGCCGCTGCAAAGTTTGATAGCCAAAGGGAACACCAGAGGGTTAATACTCTCAGCAGGGTTGCTTGGGAGAACAAAAAAAAGAAATGAAGTAACTGACGAAGGCGACCAAGTACAAGTCGCCGCGGTAGCCCGGCCCAACTACTAGTTGCGACTCTCCTCTGTGATGTCACTCACAACTGGTTGCAGGTCCTTGAAGAAATGTTTCAGCCAGGAAAGATAAGTGGTTTTGTCCCTCTTGGGCCTCTCCTGGAGTAGTTCCCCAGTCTTAAGATCATACCAAGAGCCATACTTTCGCAGCTCTGGAAAGGCACCTTGGAGGGCAGTGACAGCAACTTGTTTCGCAGGAGTCAGGGATGCTGGATCGAAGGGGTGATCTCCACGAGTGCTCAAGCGCAGAAGGACGGTAACATCTTCGAGGGTTGGAGTTATCTGCCTCCATGCCAAAGAAAAAGTGTGAGTGTCGCGGCTTCAGTGGAAGACAATCATATCAGTGTTGGTCTGTACTTTGCGCGCTGATAACTCCCTCGAAATCAAAACGGCATTGTAGAGACGAACATTCCGCATTCGCTGCTCGAAGTCACCATCTGCAATGATGTCATCAACCCAGAGGGACTAGGCTGTTGGAGGGCCGGTGTGAGTGTGATAGTAGATGTATGAATGGGGAAAGTCACCACGCTCCACGCGAAATCGCAGCACAGAGACTGGGTTCACCATGTCAGCATCCTCCAAAGCAGCCTCAATAAAAGAAAGCAGAGGCTCCTTCAAAGGAAGGGCATCAGGAACGATGGAGTCAATGGCCTTCCAGAAAGTCAAGTTGGTCCGACCCGCCAAGGGTCTAAACGGACTCCACGAAGGAAAATTCCAGAAAGTCAAGTTGCAACGGGAACACATGCGATGGTTAGGTTGCAGAGGGAACACATGCAGCGGGGTAGTTGCTGAGGTACTTTGCCTCAACGCCGCCATTCCTAATATCTTCGGCTCCGCCGCCATCCAAAGTTGATGAGGGAAAGAGAAAGTCAAAGCAACTAAGTTGCAGAAGCGACACTTGCGATGACCAAGTTGTGGAGGCACTTTGTCTCAGCGCCGCCATTCCATGTATTCTCGGTTCCGCCGCCACCTAGATTTGCTAAGGGAAAGAGAGAAGCGAAGCAACTAAGTTGCAGAAACGCCCAAGTTGCAGAGGCACTTTATTGGCGCCGCCATCTCCAATATTGTTGGTTATGCCATTTGAACTTGTCACGGGAAATGACTACCGCAGCAACTACGGCCGCCGCAACTAACTTGCAAAGGAAACATCCCGCCAAGGTGATAGCAGCCTTTGGGAAAAGCTTCCCCTCTGCAAGTAGAGGCTAATGGTTGGCTCTGATAGCAGGCCCCAAGGCATTACTAGCCTAGGGCTGATAGCAGGCCCCAAAATTCATTTAACTTGGCGCTGATAGCTGGCCCTATGGCTAGGTTGGAGCTGCTAGTAGGCCCAGGGTACTAGTTTACCGCGGCGATCCCGCGAAGATGGGAGCAGGGTAGCCCGAGCATAAGGGACTCCCTTTCCATTACCCAGGTCATAGACTTGCCTTAGTCGCACAGGCAGGACTAAGGAAGCCCCTTGGGCTTGGTATTAAGGCACAGCATGACTGATAGCAGGCTTGGTTATGGCCTTCGCTCTGGAAAGCTGGGGAGTTTGTGGTTAGGTGGCTAAGGGTGAAGGCTTCGCTGCGGTGAGCACGAACATAGTTGATAGCAGACTAATGGAGTCCTGAGAATTCGTGTACTGGCCAAGTAGAACTGAGATGGCAAGTGCAGCAGCAAGGTTTACCGTTGCAAGTGCACTTGCTGAGGTTTGAACTGAGAAGGCAAGTGCAGCGACAAACGCTCCCTTCGCAACTGCACTTGCTGAGGCTCAAGAGGGTGTTGCAGCGCCAAACACTCCCGTCGCAACTACACTTGCAGAGGCTCAAAAAGGTAGTTGCGGAGGCAAACAGATAGTACACAGTACATGTAGAAGGACACGTGGCACCTTCAGCGTGGTGGCTCAAGGCAGAATATTCCATGTGATCCTTTGGAACACATGTCCTCTCTCTATTTGGCCACTTGGTGTCCTCTTAGTACCAAAGAAAAGCTTATAAATAGGACCCATTTCCCAAGATTCAACAAGAGGAATTTTGGGGATTTGGGGGAGATGCTGCCCATTTTGGCACTGCCATACATTTCTTCTTGTGCTACTTGCTTCACCCTCACCCAGCTGCACACTCTCCAACTTCCAGACAGTTGCTGCTGCTCATTCTCAAGCCACTTCCACCATTCTTGGACCATTAGCATAGTTTTGCCTCTCTAATCACCTTCCTCCCCCCCTACAGTTTTTTACTTTGCCAAGTAACCAAATTTCCTCCAACAAAGGTACAGTAGCCTGAGGTAGATTTCCGGTTAGTGATGCTTCCAGCCCAATCTGCATCTGTATGTACTTCCACTTGAAGATGTCCTTGTTTTTTAAATATCAAGCCTTTATCAGGAGTTCCCTTTAGATACCTTTGGACCCTGTATCCTTCTACTAAGTGCTCCTTTCCTGGTGAATGCATGAATTGGCTTACTCTTCTTAGTGCGAATGCTATGTCGGGACGTGTGTGAGATTAGTATATCAGTCTTCCAACAAGTCTCTGAAACTGGTCTATATTCACCACATCTTCAATTCTAGCATGCTGTGGCTTCAAGTTGAGCTCGGTTGGTGTTTCAGCAGCTTTACATCCAAGCAAGCCTGTTTCTTTGAGCAAGTAAATTGTGTACTTGCGCTGAGTGACAAAAATGCCCTCCTTAGATCTAGCGAACTCCATTCCAAGAAAGTATCTTAGTGCTCCAGGACCTTTATCTCGAAATCTTTAGCAAGTCCCTTCTTTAACTTTTCCGATTCGGCACTATCATTACCTGTTAGAATTATGTCATCTACATAAACAATCAAGATAGCTACTTTACCTTCTCTTGAGTGTTTATAGAACATAGTATGGTCTGCTTGGTTTTAACTGTATCAAAGGTTTTTTACAACCTTCCCAAAGCGTTCAAACCACGCCCTTGGAGATTGTTTGAGGCCGTATAGAGACTTGTTTAATTTGCAGACTTTTTCTATACCGAACTTCTTTTCAAAACCTGGAGGTAGGTTCATATAGACTTCTAGATTTCCATTTAAGAAGGCATTTTTTACATTTAATTGATGTAGAGGCCAGTTGGAATTAACGGCTAGTGATAGTAAAACCTGAATTGACTTCATCTTGGCAACTTGAGCAAAGGTTTCTTGGTAGTCAATCCTGAGGGTTTGTGTAAACCTTTTTGCCACAAGTCTCACCTTATATCTTTCCACGCTACCATCAGCTTTGCACTTCATTGTAAATACCCATTGGCACCCTACTGTCTTTTTGTCCTTTGGCAGATTCACTAACATCCAAGTACCGTTCTTTTCTAGAGCATTCATCTCTTCCATAACTGTTGATTTCCAATTAGGATCATCCAAGGCTTGCTTAATAATTCTAGGAACAAACAAGTTATATATTTTTGAAGTAGATGCTCTATGACTTTTGGATAGTATATCCTAAGATAAATATTTCGCAATGGAATGTTGGGTACATTTTCGAATTCCTTTCCTAATGGCTAGACGAAGATCACAATCTGTGGGTATAACATTAGGTAAAACCGCTGAAGGAAATGGAGATGAAGTAGAGACAGATGATGGAGGAACCAGATTAGGAATACCTGAACTACTTGAGGGACCTTTTTTAAGAGATTCTGATTGGCTTTGTGGTAGAGTGGTTGGCTAGTCTTTACTTTTTCTTTGAGTATTTTTCCGAGCATAAACCAAAAACTCAGGTTCGGGAATAGTTTTTTCCAATTGTAGTATTTCTCCCCCTGCTTGTGAGCCTTCTATGTCTGGAGAAGTTGGACTGGGATTTCCTTCGTTCTCTATATTGTACTGTTTCTGTTCTTGTTTTTCAGAAAACAAGGGATGGAGATCGAATAGGATCTGGTAAGGGATCCGAAGTTGTTTGCCAAAAATTTTCTTCCTTTCTCTTTTTCTCCCCTTGAAGAGAATTTTTGGTAAAATAGGATTGAGTTTCAAGAAAGGAGACATCCATAATCGCCCGAATGTTTTTTGTTTGAGGATTATAGCACTTTTAGCCTCTTTTGTTTGGAGCATACCCGATGAAAACACATTTTTCTGCTCTATAATCAAGTGTGGATCGAATTTGGCTGGGTATGTGAACGAAAATAGTATAGCAAAATTTTTTTAAAGGCAAATCTGAATTAATTCTGCAATCAGGAAAGGTTTTTTTGAAATATTCTACGGGTGTGACATATTGCAAAACCTGGGTAGGCATTTTTTTAATTAAATAAGAGGCTGTCAAAATGGCATCTCCCCATAGATATTTGGGAACATACATAGAGAACATTATGGCTCGGGCTACTTCCAGTAAATGCTTTTTTTTTTTCTTTCGGCAATACCATTTTGTTGAGGAGTGTCACGACATATAGATTGATGAAAAATACCTTTTTCCCTTAAAAAATTCCCTAGATATTCATTGAAGTACTCTTTTTCAATATCAGCTCAAAAAATACTAATTTTTGAATGAAATTGATTGCCAACCATTTTGTAAAAATCTTGAAACACGCTTTTTACTTTAGATTTGCCTTTCATCAAATAAACCTAGCAAAGCCGAGTGTGATCATCTATAAAAGTTACAAACCACTTTACACCAATCATGGTGGTAACCTTGGAGAAACCCCACATCACTATGAATTAAGTAGAATGGTTTAGGGGCACGGTAGGGTTTTGTAAGATAAGTAGTTCGATGACTTTTAGATAAATAACAACTTTCACATTGAAAAGACGAACAATCCAAATTTTTAAACAAGTTAGAAAACAAATGTTTAAGATATGAAAAACTAGGATGTCCTAGTCTAAAATGCCAAAGCATTCTTTGCTCGCGAGCCGAAAGTGAACTCATACTACAACCATAGCCTTGAGTTGTTTTATTGCTGGATATGTCATCATCAAAGTAGTAAAGACCATTGACCATTCTAGCACTGCCAATCAACCTCCCCAAGTTTCGGTCCTGAAATTCACAATGAGAGTCAAAGAAAACAACACGACAGTGAGAGTTTTTGGATAATTTATTGACAGACAACAACTTGCAGGCCAGTTTAGGAACATGAAGGACAGAGTGAAGAGTAATATTTTCTAAAATTTTTATTTGAACTTTTCCTACAATGGGTGAGAAATTGCCATCAGCAAGCCTAACTCTTCTAATAGTTTTCTCGAGTATGGTGTGGTTTATTGCAATAATCACACCATACTCAAGATTTTTCATTCTTCCATGGTTTAAAAACCTTGTTTGCACTTGCATTTGATGCAATCATGTCTGAGTTTTCCACAGGTGTAGCAGCTCCCTTTTTCCCAAGCATCACATTCCTACGACTTTCTTCTCTCCTAACTTCAATCTAATTTTACTAACATACTAACATTCTATCTTTGACCCAAAAAAAAAACTGAATCTATCCTTGCAACCAAACAAGCCACATTAATATTAGCATAACAAGCAAACACCCCCTTATCTTCGACTGTTTTCTTCCATCTTCCTCCCGTTCCTTCTCCATTGGCAACACCACCACATTTCACAGTGGGAGCAAAACCTGGAGTAGGGAGGAGATGGTGACAACTCTCTCTTATATAGTCTTTTTTGAAAGTCTCTCTTTCCTTCTCTCCAACAACACACACTAAATCTATCACAACCATTGTAAACTTGGGCTACTACAATTGGTTTTCTAGTGCACTTGTGTTGTTGGTCAGTTGCTGGTTGGCTGTTGGTTTTCTGTTGGAATGCTTGTTGCTGATGTTGGTTTAAATGCGAGCAAACTAATTTTTATAAAATATATATAAAAATAAAATTGTACATATTTTAAACGCGAGCAAACTAATTTTTATAAAATAATATTGTATTAAAAAGTCCTCCAATATAACGTTCCAACATACATGAAAATATATAACAATATTTCACTCATTACAAATACTTTAATAATTAAAATATTATGTACTCTAATATTACGCATTGAAGGATGAGGAAGGAGCATAGCTCGCTTTCGGAGAGCTGAGATACAAGTTTGTCTCTCTTACTCTTCATCTTTTCAAGAGACATCAATAAATAGGACTGCTATTTCTCCAAATTACTCGCATATTGTTTAAGATTCGACAAGTTAAACTTCGAAACATCCACAGGATGCCAATTCAATTTGCAAAGCACCGCGGCCAAATCGGAAGGAGTGCTGACGGGAGAGAAAGCGACGCCGGCGATGTGGAGACGAGAGAGTTCCGCAGCTTTCTTAAAAAGGCTTTGACGGCCAGTGTCGGAATTTAGTCGCTAAAAATGCCAGAATTGGCGACAAAAAAAAAACCTAGTCGTTGTATATTGACTTTTGACTACTAAAATATTAGTCGCCGAATGGGAAATAAAAAAATTATTTTTTCTTTGGTGACTAAAGTTTTAGTCGCCAAAAACCTACTTTCAGCGACAAAAAAAAAAAAATTAGTCGCCGTATATTGACTTTTGGCTACTAAAATATTTAGTTGCCGAATGGAAAATAAAAAAATTATTTTTTCCCTTTGGCAACTAAAGTTAAAACTTACTTTCGGTGACAAATTTAAATTTAGTCGCCGTATATTTATTTTTGGCTACTAAAATATTTAGTCGCCGAATGGAAAATACCTCTTTGGCGACTAAAGTTTTAGTTGCCAAAAACTTACTTTCAGCGACAAAAAATTATTTTAGTCGCCAAATAATTTTTATTTTTTATCTTTGGTAACCTATCTTCAGCGACTAAAATTTAGTCGCAGATGTGTTCAAAATTTTATTGGGAAATATTTCATATTGGCGCCTAAATTTTTGCCCAAATCTATTACTTCTTCACACGGTTTTTTCTCTCTCTTGCTCTCCCTTTGTCTCTCTCTGTCACACAGAGAATCAATCATCACCGCCCCTCATCTCAGTGTCGCACACGACCAGTGTCTGTCGATCTTCCACCGTCGAACATCGCCACCACAACTCATCGGCCTCCTCTTCTCCTCCGCCTCCGAGATCTGCGACGCCCGCTGGTTCTGGGCTTGCTCCAAAACCCCTTTCCAATTTCTTCCTCTGTTTCCCCCTCGGCACCCGCCCTTCCGGCCGCGTCTTCTTCTAGTAGCTCTTCTACCTCTCCCGCTTCCTCCACACTTTCCGCAGCTTCTTCTCCATCCTCCGCGGCCGCCACCTCTCTTTCTTCCGCCTCTTCAACCACTCCATTCTCATCTTCATGTCCTTCCTCTGGCTCGAATTCTCTCAATCTTTTCAAGTTCTTGCCATTCTCATTGCCACCTCTGTTTACTCTCTTGTTTATGGCTACAGATTTTGGATTGCCATTGGTTTGCCCGGTGCTTGTTTCCCTTTTGTGGTCACTTGTCAGATTGTTCTTCTCGGTTGTAATGTTTTGTGCCATGCGGGTGTTCTTTTGCTTCATTTTTGGAAAGGTGAGTTTAATGGAATTGGGGCTTGGGGCTTCAATTCGGTTCTCAATGCTGCCATTCTCTCGCTGTTTCTTAATTTCTATGTCAAGATGCATCTTCGGAGGAGAAAGGTTGCTGATTTTGATGCCATTAAAGATGGAGATGTAGACACGGACATGGCCAAAAACAAGGATATTTGAGTGGTGGGTTTTTCTTTTCTCTCTCTCTCTCACCCTGAGACTTTGGATTCAGGGGTAATAATATAGTGACGAATTTTATCAGTATATATATGTTATACAAATGAATTGTTAGGAGATAGACAGATTATATACAATAATTCTTAGTAAATTTTTCTTTTGATTTCTTGTTTCCAGGAAGAAAACTAGTGCTAGTTCATAGTATTCTTTTAAAAATTTGTGCATATTGATTACTGAATTCATAGTCAAATTCTTTGCTAGTTCAAGCTTTGGGGAAATTTTTGTTTTTTATTGTTTGGTTTATTTATTTCAGCTTCAGCAGACTTGATGGTGTTTAGTTTCAACCAAATTTTCAACAAACAAAAAAGGAAAAAAAAAAGAAGGGTACATATAATAAAAAAAAATTCAATTAGTTGTATGTATTTTATTTTAAGAATAATACTAGCAATTTGATATGAGTAAGTATAGTATATTTTTTGAAAGCTAATCAAGTTCATTGGCTGTTGAAAAAGTCATTCAGACATTAAAATTTGAACTTCCTAGATTATTAGTTAGTGTTTCTACAAGTCAGGATAGCAACCATAGAATATTGAGTTAAATCATAACTAAAAGCCCCCTTATTAGTTTATGAGTTGCACTATAGAGTTTTATGTGTACTTGGCATGTTTGCTCGGGGCATGTCCAGTTAGTCATGTCGAACACATGTACCTTATCCAAGTGTTGCATGTCTAACACAGCTACTTCATGCTTTTAGAGAAGTCCATGTAACATATCTAGTAAATGTGACATGTTAGAGGAATTGAAGACTCTCACACATGCATGTGTGCGCATACAATACAACTACACACACCTAACTTCAGCAAAAGATATAGAATGCTTGAATCCTCAAATTTTAGAGGTCTCTAAAATTTCTCGGGCTTTTATAGCAATGGAAACTCTTGTATGCCTTTTTTTTTTTTTTAATTGTTAAATTTGGAATTCTTTTGGTGCAGCAACAATGCCATGAGCTTATGGACAAAAATAAAAGGCAAGGGTTCCGAATTGACAGGTCCCCAACCTATTGGAAAGGTATTGACATTGAGCACTCCATATTCTCTATGTTGTACTTCCTGTCTCTAATAACTTAGTTCATCAATAATGCTATGATTTTTGTATTCAATATTGAATTGATACTATTAAATGATAGTTTGTGCGTTTTTCTTCTTTAAGGCCATTATGAACAATCTACCAAAATCAGAAATTGTAGACAAATGTAGTATAGCTGGACCTAGGTTTGTGAATGTTGTGTTATCAAAGGATTGGATAGCAAAGGTATTAGTTAATTTTTGACAGCAATGGATAGGAATGGTAGGATCATGAGCTATCTTGGTTTCTTCACTCAGTGTGAATGTCTTGTTTACTAAAATATATTGTTGCCACTGCAGAGCATCCAAAAGATGCTAATAAATGGTGTTGAAACATGGTCGCCGAAACTTACAGTCAAAAGGGCAGTGGTTGACTTTTCCTCACCCAACATTGCTAAAGAAATGCGTGTCGGCCACTTGAGTATGATTTTCTGGTCTTACTACATCCATAACTTCCACCTGTTTTATTAATCAACAACATCGTCAAAGGATTTTACCTAAGTGTTAAACATGTGTCGTACTACGAGATGCATGAACTAAATTAACTGTGCCAGTAAAACCAAATGCAGTTAAGATGAATATCAGTTGACTTTTTGCTAATGTTGACCCTTCTTTAGCTGAAGATTCCCTGTGAGAACCTTTGATGTACAAAATAAAACGGGTAAATTACAAGGGGTCACTTGAGGTTTGCCCCATCATTAACTTCTGGGTCCCGGAATTAGTCAAGGTGCGCGCAAGCTTTCCCAGACACCGGGTTATCTAAAAAACAAAATAAAATTATAGGATAGGCATTCAGTTTGTCGTATATGATGTGTAAGAAAATGGCTAACAAGGTTGTTTTTGTACCTCAAATTAATCAGATTAAGTTCTGCATAGAGGTGCAACCCTGGCCTTCTCCAAAAGTGGTTGCTGTAGAAGTTGCCAAAGAATTTAAGGCATCATGGGTGATACTTGACAGGTCAGTTAAGAGTTCCAAGTTGTTCTTAAGACCCTATGAAGTACAGGAAATAAATTGAAACTGTGTATTTGATTTACTTCAGTGCTATATTATTTAATATGACTCCACAATAATTACGGATAAGATCAATATATTCAAAATTTAAAGGGTAAATTACACTGACGTCCCCTGAAATTTTATTAAAATACATTAAACCCCATTTTGGCATAATTATGCCGACCCCCTTTTTAGTAAAACTAAAGGGATCAAAACTAATACAGATAGTGTGAAGGCATAAAGATGAACAAGATAAAAGTATACATTTCAATGTAAAAGAGATGACAATATCATTTTTACATCTATATGACAAATAATTTATTGATGAAAAGGGATTTAAGTGTTATGTGAATTAAAATTTTATAAGAGTCCAATGTAATTATACCAAACTTGTAACGTTTATTGTATTTTCTCTAAACTCTAGGGGAGGTTGGTGTAATTTACTCAAATTTAAACCATTCATAGGGTGAATATTTTGAAAACTTTTCCACACAAAATAGTGTAGATGTACACATTTTATGATAAGATCCATGTAAAAAACTGTTGCCAGTGTGAAAAGTTCAATTGTTGAATGGGAATTCTTACATCAATATTGTCCTCTAATTTTGGCTCTGATATTATCTGCAATTCTTGATGTAGGACAACGAAGAAACTCAAATACAATGAATTCTAATAACTTGGTCACAGTACTTAATGGATAACTGGTATTGGATAAATTGAATTATTGGGCAACTGCTCAACTATACTACAACGGAAAAAAATTGGAATTCCATATCAATTCCGAGCCATCCATAATTAATGAAATCAAACCTACATTGAAACATGTACAAAAGAATTCCGTGTACTTCTGAAGGAGGATAGGAGTGACCATTTCTTTGTCCTTTAGAAGTTTCCTTACAACACAACAGATAGAAGAAAATGTTTTAGTTTGACAATTCAACATATTGGTGATCTTAATATAGTGTAGATTTTGAGTTGAGTTTTTGCATGTAGAATGATGGAGATTCTTTGAGAGTGAAAAATAATTTGATCTTTTATGTGTATTGGGGTAAACTGAAGAAGGAATCTTCTATAAGTATATATCAGTGTGAAATGTGAGGTAACAAAGGTGTCATGTGAATCACAGCTATATAGTGCAACACAAAATGTTGACAAAATTGCCCATTTTTTAGCCCAAGAGATCCAATATTGACTAGTTAAAGACCACATACAATTTAAAACAGAATGACTTGAAATTAAAAAAAAAAATTATAAAATAGAACTCTACTTGAGATTATTCTGTAACACAGTTGACATATAAAAATACAGCAGGATTTAGATAGGAAAAAGAAGGAAATGTGAAGGTATACCTGAGAGTTGATCTTTGAGGGATTTTATACCGTGTCCTTCTTTTGGTGCAGGCAGATGAAGAAAGACAAGAAATACTTCTTGGAGAGGCTCTCATGTGGAATATCAAGGATGAAACGTGATAACACCATTGAACAGCTAAGAGGGCCAAAAGCAATTGAGAACCCCAAATTGGCTGCAGGAAAAAGCACCACTACCTATGTAACATATGCTGAAATGATTCCAGAACTGGGGAAAAATGTTTCTCCCAATAGTAAGTAACCAACAATTAATTTACTTTGGTGACCAAGAAGTTGACAATTGCAAACACTTGACCAAATAGCTAAAGTTTTGCTTCTAAGTACAACATTATTACATTATTGAATATTTTACAACTCTCCTTCACAGATTTGGCATTCAAAATCTTGTAGATCCCACTCATTGTGATATTACTTTTGTTGTCACCAACCATAATACAACTCATCCAAATATGAAAAGCGACAATATATTAAGCAGAATGCTTTTATCTGTCGGTGATTAGTGTATCAAACTCTAGTCAGCACAAAATGCATGTCAGTCAATGTATCCAATAATCCATCTCTGGAGATGTCACAACTTAGGTTGCTTGGAAAGAGCTGAAGAAAGACAATGCATATTAATTGTGATCTACAACATTTCCCTAAGATATCAAGCATGCACAGGCTAAAACACACACAAATACAAATTAGTGGAATTATTGTGCCCATATCTTAGGGAAATTCTGTGCTTCTTTTTAACAGGAATACACTCAACCGTTCCATTAAGTACAAAAGATGATTTTCGATGAAGTCATTTACAACATGAATTTACTTTAAGTTCACATACGAGAAAAAACAAAAGTCAATAAATACCTGTCTTCTTTTGTGGGAATTGTATTCATATATTAGTTGACAATGTTTCAGAATCTCCAAACACTCAAAAGACCCCCTCAGGCACGGAACAAGGTGGCGATGGAAGTGGAGAACCCCCACGCGAAAACCATCAGAAATTGCCATTATCTAAATCCTCATCAAGTGACCACATGTTGACAATTGCAGTTCCAAGTTCAAGCAAAGGAAACACAGTTCAGGAGGAAGAAGACATCACTACAAAAACTGAACAAGAAATGGCTGAAGAACAGTCCTCATTTTCCATTCCTGATGCTAAAGACGGGGGTCAAACAGAGGTAAATAATACAGCTAGTCCAAATGAACTAGAGAAGCACACCAGGGAAGGCGATTTGATGGGAGGGTTTAAATCAGACCAGGCATTTGAAAATTCCATATGCTCAGTCTGCCAAAACAAACGACCCATGTTTAGATGGAAGAAAGAGTTCACTTATGCGGAGCTCCATGCAGCTACAGAGGGGTTTTCCTCAGAGAACTTCCTATCAGAAGGTGGATTTGGTTCTGTGTACAGAGGAGAGCTGAAAAATGGTTTGAAGATTGCCGTTAAGCAACATAATCATGCTAGCTTTCAAGGAGAGAAAGAATTCAAGTCCGAAGTTTTTGTGCTCAGCAAGGCCAGACATAAGAATTTGGTTATGCTGTTGGGCTCATGCTCAGAAGGGAGTCACAGGCTGCTTGTTTATGAGTATGTCTGCAACGGTGAACTGGACAAACATTTATCAAGTAAGAAATAGAAAGAAACAAAACCATTAAACTTATATTTCATTATATTACTCCAAAGAGTGTAGATTTTTTTCATTTGTTATCAATATCATGAAACACTGAAAACTTACTCGAGGAATTTGCGAAAATTGGCAGAAAACACAAAGGAACCTCTCAATTGGGACAACAGGATAAAAATAGCATTGGGAGCTGCCACAGGCTTAAAATATCTTCACGAAACCAACATCATCCACAGAGATGTGAGACCAAACAACATTCTTGTAACACATGATAATGAAGCACTGGTAATACTCCATAAATGTACAGTATCACATCTTTAAAATTCTATCTGCCGATTTAACACCAGTCTAATAGGCTACAACATGACTCATACAAGACAAACTTAGAGTAACTAGTGTTTTAGATGCCAATCTCAAAATTTAACATTTCTAGATTTGATTTCTTATATATCTAGTTTCTTTTCTGAAATCAACAATCAAATTATCACTATCACAGTGTAGTTTTGCCACTCATTTTAGATTAAAATTTTCTTCTGAAGTCAATCCCGCCCCGATTATTTGATCTGGTAATCCACTCTTGTAGCCTCTAGATTGCAGCCAGATACATCCAATTTTATATCACTGCATATCAGAAAAAACCAACCATATATATATGCAACTGACTAATTTTCCCCCACCATGGCTCATCTATCATGTTCAATGTACTAGTTAGGAGATTTTGGTCTTGCAAGAACTCATCATGAAGATGCAGATGACTCACAGACCAAAGTTGTTGGAACTCTTGGATACTTGGCTCCAGAATATGCAGAAAGTGGAAAGGTGTCCAGCAAAACAGATGTTTATTCCTTTGGGGTGGTTCTATTACAGCTGATCACTGGACGGAGTACGACAGAAAAGATCACTGATGGGGAAAGTCTTACTGGATGGGTAACAACCTTACAAACACATCAATTGTACTTGCATGAAAAAATGTCTAGTACTCAATCACAAATCTAAAACAGCAAAACTAAAGTATTACTTATTCTTTTATTGTGTTTTGATATTGGATATTAGGAGTCAAAAGAAAAGGAAAGAGAAAAGATATGAAAAGAAAGAGAAGTAAAATAAGCTGATTTGTATTTCTCTTTTTTATTTGAGTTAGGAAAATGAGAAGAAAATGAATATATATTTTTTATTTTTATAAAATTAAGCATGGACACTCGCCGAGCACTTCCTGACATATGTCGAACACAAGTCCAAATGTGTCCTACTAGGTTTTAAAAACTTCTAGACCCAAATACGCTTCGGACAATTGGGGGACATGTGTTTATTGCCTAGATAAACATGAAATAAAAGTTATAAAACCTATTACAAGTCTGAACAAACAAACAAACAAACAAACAAAAAAATAGGATCCAATGCCAAAAAGAAAAACAATGTAGATTTACAAATATTAATCTTTCCTCCTTTAAGCTTTAAAAAGTAGTGCTACGTTGTTTTTTTTTAATCATTGAATGAAATATTCAAATATATGACATAAAATTATAATAAATATATAAAACTGTTTATTTTGCACGTGTCTCATGTCCGTGTCGTGTTGCATTATTTATAAAAAAAAAATTTTATGAGTAATTAAATAATTTTAATTTCTTTATTTTCCTTTCTTTTGGCAAGTCCAAGATTCAAAATAGGCTTACGGAAGTTTCTTGAAGAAGTTACACTTCCCCCATATTACATGTACAAGCTCCTGAGAAGAGGGATCTTGGTCATAAAGATATGTCAGTGAAGGCTTGTTCAGTGTGCATTAAACTTCTCATTTGTCTTCTTTTCTTTGTTTCTTTCTTTCCTCTTTTGGAAAAAAATAAGTAACTCTTCGTGTATTAAAAAAAGAAGTACTTATACTATGCACATGCACATAAAGAAGAAAAATTGCATACATATGCATTAAATTTGTTTTTTTAATTGTTAGATGGAAACTTCTTTGCACGAGCACTTTAGAAGATCATCCTCAATTTTTAAAACTTCCTTTTATACTTTTTTATTATAGGCACGACCACTTTTGAAAGACAAGAACTACCCAGATTTGATTGATGAAAGGATTGTGGACTCCCATGACATGCACCAACTGTTTTGGATGGTTATAGTAACAGAAAAATGTCTCAGCAAGGATCCTAAGAAGAGATGGAATATGAAAAATGTAAGTTTTTCATTAGCACAATCTTTCCATATCACTATAGTTGTAAATCAAAGTCGATCTATATTAGGGGTGTCCGCAGTTCGGTTTAGAACGGTTTGCGGTTCGGTTTGGACCCACCCGCATCTATGCGGTTTGGGAAAAAGTCAACCCGCAACCACCCGCAATGCGGTTTGCGGTTTGTGCGGATAGGGTTCGCAGGTGTGCGGGCGGTTTGCGGATTGAACTTTTTTTCCAAAAAATTATTTTTAAACCTTTGCAGTGATTGATTAAATAAAACAAATAGATTCTATTGATTGATTAAATAAAACAAACAGATTCAACTAAGACATAGACAGGTTAAATAATCTGAATTCCAAAAATTAAATTAAACAAACAGATTCAAACAAACAGATTCAATTAAATAATCTGAATTCCAAAAATTAAATAAAACAAACAGATTCAAACAGATTCAACAGATTAATAAACTAAGATCAAAACAGATTCAACTAAGACACAACTAAGATCAAAACAGATTCATATTTACATTCCAAATAGAGGCCAAACACAGATTCATATTTGTTTACAGATTAATAACAGATTCATATTTACATTCCAAATAGAGGCCAAAACAAACACAACTAAGATCAACACATTACAGATTCAACACAACTAAGATCAAACAAAACAAACACAGATTCTGAATCAGATCTGTTGGTCCACAACAAAAATCAGATCTGTTGGTCCACAAAAAATAAGATCGAACGTCCACAAAAAATCAGAGATGAAAGATCAGGAAGAGAGAGAGAGAGAGAGGGGCTTACCTGTGTGTGAGTCAATCGGTTGCAGAGATGCAAAACCAGAGAGTGAGTGTGAGACTGATGAGATGAGATGAGAGAGTGAGGGAGACACATCAGATCAGAGAGATATATATCTGATATATTATATATACATATAAATCCAAAAAAAAAATCAACGATCGGGAGAGAGAGCGACAGAGATTGAGAGAGAGTTCACCTGTGAAGTAGATCGGCTGTGCGATGATGATCGGTGCGATGAGATGAGAAAGAGAGTGATCGCCGATCGGTGTGCAGAAACGAGAGTGAGAAAGAGAGACAATGATGTTGAGATGAGACTGAGAGAGTGAGGGAGCCGATTAGATTAGGGTTTTTTTTTTTCTTTTGTTTTGTTTGTTATAGGTGAGTGAGAGGGTGAGTGAGAGATGGACGGTTAGATTTGAAAGAGGGGGGGAAAAAAAATTAATTTAATGCGGGCGGGTGCGGTTCAAACCCGCAACCCGCCTGCAACCCGAATTTATATAAAATTCAAACCGCACCCTACCCTAATGTGTTTGCGAAACCGCCCACATGCGTGCGGTTCGGATCGGGTAGGGCGGTTTGGGCGGGTCGGATGACCCTATGCCCAGCCCTAATCTATATTATATATTGTTAGGAATTTGACAATCCCTAATTAGGATTAGTGAGACACAAAATAACAAATGAGAAAGATAATATGGATCGAATCAATTACACACACACACAAGAACACATTTACGTAGTTCACTTCAAAATAGGGCTTGGTTACAATAGCAAAGAAATGTCTCGGCAAGGATCCTAAGAAGAGATGGACTACGAAAAATGTAAGTTTTTCATTAGCCCAATCTTTCCATATCACTATAGTTGTAAATCAAAGTTGATCTATTTTATATACTATTAGGAATTCGACAATCCCTAATCAGGATCGGTGAGACAAAAAAAAATAATATGAATCAAATCAATCACACGCGCACACACACACACAAGAACATATTTACGTGATTCACCTCACAATAGGGCTAGGTCCACGGTCACTACAGTTTCACTATGATATGAAAACAATTACAACCCTCTTACGCAATAGAGGTGCCCCTCGTGTATGTATCTCAAGGTGCCTCTATTCACACACCAAATTTCATCTCAAGGCACACCACTACTTAAGGCACACCTTTAGTAATTTGATATATAAGAAATTTGCTCAATACACACCATAATTTTCCATCTTTACTCTTACTCACATACTCCACCCACAATCTTACATCATTACCCTTTCTCATTCACACACCACACCCACAATCTTCAATCTTCCATTTCCTTAAAAAAATTTATTACATCTTTATCCTTCTAGTCAATTACATTTTTAACCTTCATACAAATTTCTTAATCCACACAACACAAATTTTATTACGAGTTGCAATGTCAACAGTGAAGGAAAGGGCAACGCGAGGTGCTGCCATGGCAAGAACGCAAATGGACTGGAGATGGAAACAAAAAGGGGATGGGGTCGGTCGGAGGGTAACGGCGGCAGAAAGAGATAGGATGGCTGACAGCAATGACTGATGGCGTCGGCGGCGGCGGCGGCTGCGGGATAGAGTTAGGGTTAGGGTTAGGGTTAAGGTTATGGTTATGGTTAGAGAAGATGAGGATATTTTGGAAATATTTAAAAATTGATAGTGTGTATTGAGTGAAAAATAAAAAATCAAAATTGGGTGTAGTGTGCAATGAGTAATCGGTGTGTATTACGTAAGGTATGTATGATAGCCCTTTATCCTTTGTGGTCATTTTACATTAGGTTAATATTGTAATAAAAAATAAACTAATTAATGATGTGTCTTAAGATGAAATATGGTGTGTAAATAGAGACACCCATATATCTCATCTATATAAGCATAAAAATTAGGGCAACACAAATTACCAAGGTACCCAAAAAATTCTGACACCCAAACTCATTGGATCGAGGACCCAGTGACCGGTCCTTATCAGGTCCACTATACCTGTGCGGGGGCAATTCTGCAATAGAGAGAATGAATGTGTGTTGTGGCCGAACTGCTCTCCTCTGGGAAGTGAAGGTTTGCACAAAAAACAAACTACAAGGAAGCCCGACCGGGGTTCGGTCAGAAACCCCTCCGATGCTTTAGTCAGGACTTTAGGAAGGAAAAGAGAAGAAATGTAGAGAGAGAGATTATAAGTGAAGAGTATGTGAAATCGGATCCTTTCTTAAGAGAAAGAGTGCACCTAAAAGTGGAGATTTTTGGCTACTAAAAAAAGTTAGTAGCTAAAAGGAGGGGTTTTTCCGACTAAAATTCACTTTAGTCGCCAAAAGTATATGTTTTTGGCTACTAAAAAAAAATTACTAGCTAAAAGGAGGGGTTTTGCCGACTAAAACTCACTTTAGTCGCCAATAGTGGATGTTTTTGGCTACTAAAAAAAGTTAGTAGCTAAAATGAGGGGTTTTGCCGACTAAAACTCACTTTAGTCGCCAAAAGTAGATGTTTTTGGCTACTAAAAAAAAATTAGTAGCTAAAAGGAGGGGTTTTGCCGACTAAAACTCACTTTAGTCGCCAAAAGTGGCCTAAATTTTTTTTTAGTAAATAATTTATTTTTTACATAAATTATATTGAATTAAAATAATTATATTTATATATATTATTTTGTATTAAGACCGGTTAATATACTATATAAATAATATATATTGCATATATATTCATGTGAAGTTGTAGTGGCATAGTGGAGGGAGTGTGTTGCAAAAAGGCTTGGAATGTGGGACAGTTGGAGTTCGAAACTCAGGAAAAGCAAAAAAAGTGGGTTTTTTTTTTTTTCGCCAGAAACACCTTTGGCGACTAAAAATTTAGTCGCCAAAACTCTTTATTTTGGCGACTAAACCGTTTAGTCGGCAATTGAGTGACTATTGGCGACTAAATTATTAGTCGCTAAAGACCTGATTTCCAAAAGTGTAAAACACTATTGGCGACTAAATTATTGGTCGCTAAAGACCTGTATTTTGGCAACTAAACAAGTTTTAGTCGCCAATACCTCCGCCGACCAGAAATACGCGACAAATGTGGCGACTAAAAAATTTTGTCGGGGAAGGTAAAATTTGGACTTTCGGCGACTAAAAATTTAGTCGCCAAAAGTGATTTTTCTTGTAGTGTCAATAGAATCATATACGAATCAAACTAAATAATTCTTATAACCCCAAATTAAATTAAAACAATGGGCAATTAAAATTCAAATCTTCTTAATTAATTAAGTGCTAATAATTATGCGCAGTGGGGTCGTCACCGGGACCTTCTCTATTTTGAGTTCAAAGTTGGATCAAAATAAGCCTATAAAAAACCAATTTTCCAACACTTAGGTTTGTGAGCCTTGATATATATATATATATATATGAGATGTGTATTTACATGCACCATGAGTTTTGAAAGGATTTGAACATTATACAGATTTTGAAGAAAAGTTTGGAAACCATGAGTTCATGAAATATGGGTTTGATTTTGATTGTTAATCCATGCATGTAATGTAATTTAGGAGTTTTATTTAAATTAAACAAATTTAGGAATATATTAAATTAGTTAGTTTTATTTGAATTACATATATTCAATGTTCCTAAGAAATTGACAAGAAAATGAAGAATTGAAGCTAAAATCAAGTTTATGAAGTTTAATTAGAAATTAATTATTTTGGGTTTAATTTGAGAAGTTATTGTTAAATTAAGCTCCATAAATTACATGCAACAAAGATTTATTGAAGATTGATCATGGCTCATAATTATTTTCATGTTTTGATGAAATTTTGCATGAGTTTTGAACATGAAATTGGGTTTTAAAAATTTAATTTATGTTTTAGAATTTATGAATTTGAAATTGGGTTTGATATAAAGAAAATAAATTAAATCTAAAATTGGACAAATTAAGAAATAAATTATAATTTGAATTTGACAATCAAGAATTAGTTTGATCTTAATTTGAATTTCATATATGTAGATATTTTTCTTAGAGCCTTATAGCTTTAATTTCATATTTTGTAAGAAAAAGGAAGAAAAGTTTTGAATCATTATATTCTTGAAGTTATAGCTTTAATCTTGACAAATAAAGGAGGTTTTTGCATTAAGATTTGGAAATTAAAGAACGAGTAGAAATAACCGAACGAACAAATACCGAATGAACTGAATAGGTTTAAGAACTGACTGAATGAATTGAACATATTTTGAGATATTGTGCTTGAATGTGTTTGTGTAGGTTAGACGCCACACTGTGATCACGTGTTTCAAGGAGCCAACTGTGAGTAACACTGCTGTAAAGATATATTCAATCGTATTTATTTTCTGATTGATAAATCTTATTGTTTTGTGAAATGATACTTTTTATCGATTGAATGATGATCCTATTTTGAACTGTATTTGTGGCATCCATAGTATATTGCTATTGTTATTGATATTGTTATCGTTATTGTTATAGAGATCTCTGTTAGTTCCAATTCTTTGAACTATTGTCTATTGTTTGATGGTCATCAATTGATTGTTCGGTCTTTAAGACCTATTGTATTGTTGCCATTGAATGTACCACGTGTGACCTATACAATTATGGTTGATTGAATTGAACGATTGAACGATTGATTGACAAAAAGATATAGATTGAAAATGTTCTATTGATAATTGATTATTTCAAATGCTGTAAGGACATCATTCATAACCCCTTTACATAGTTGTTATTCGTTGGGCTCTAACTCATTATTTTATATTTATATGTATGTGATCAAGTGCAAGAGCGAACTTAGTGGCGTCAACCTAGACTCTGTTTGTCAAGCCAACTTCTGTGTCTCACTTTGAGGTTCCTACCGAGACAAGCTTCAAAGTTTCATGGGTGGTTTAGAGTTCACCCTTTTGTTTTGAACGTTACTGAGACTAGTTCTAAATGTTTTCATATATGAAGTTAAGACTGGTTTTGTTAATGGGATTTAATCCCTAATTATGTTGTATTTTTGTACATAAGCTTGATGGTTGGATTGATGTGTATATACATATATTAAAGTTGTTTTGTTACATATTTGTCCTTACAGCTCATTGGATGTTATATTTTATTATTTACAAGCTTCCTCCAGCCCCGATTATTGTATTACTGATAATAGGCCTTTGGTAATCTCGAATTACTGGCCGGTCATAACACTAAACCTATAGGAGCGAGTTTGGGTCATGACATCTATGTTCTGACTCATTTCTCTTATCTTTGGGTTTTGAGGGTTTAGGTGTTAGCGGGCTGCCAAAAAGTCCTCGGTATTCATATATTTTTGGGTTTTGGTAAGGAGGGTGGCCATGGTCGCTGGGGGGTTTTTGGAGAGAGAGAAGAGGAAATTCGACGGGCGTAGATCGGCCATGAAGGCTGTTAAGATGACCTTATCACCATTCTCCTCAACCTGGAGGGCTTTTGAATTAAAATAGGTGACAAAGCTACGCAGCTATTCCCCGTCGATTTGGCGAATATTCAATAGCTAAGTCGCCAGATGTCGTTGACGCTGAGCGCCGATGAAATGACTCAAGAAAGAATCACTTAGCTGTTGAAAAGTGGTGACGGAGTCCGGTGGTAGTTGACTGAACCACAATCGCGCCGACCCCTTGAATGTCACAGGAAAAGCACGATACATGATTTCATCAGGGAAAACATGGAGGATCATGAGGGTCCTATAAGCTTCCAGATGGTTGACCGAATCAGTTATGCTGTCGAAGGTGTCGATTGACGGCATCTTGAACTTAGAGGGTAGGGGTTATCCCTGATGGGCGTGGCAAATGTGGAGTTGGCTATTGTGGAAGGTTTGTTCTGTATGTTCTGCATGACCCCCTGAAGTTGGAGCTTCATGGCTCGTAGTTCAGCGTCCCAAATAGGAACGTTATCTCCTGTAGAAGGAAGTGGGTGTTGAACACTATTACCCTCACCTTCAGGGATAAGAGCGTGGTGTGGTAGATACGAGCCCTGATGTGGGGGGTGCAGTCCTGAGGTAGGGGCCCTAAACCCTCCAAATTTGACAGGTGAGCTTGTGGGATGAAATGTGGAGGAAGAGGTCCTCGAGAACCATGTGGTTGGAATGGGTGGCTGGGAGTTTGTTCTCGGTTTGGAGGATATCTTATGGTAGTAGAGGAGGGATAAGGAGATCCTGCTGGAGCAAGGCATTGATCAAAGCCTGGTTTTGCTTGGTCAAGCGGTTGATGCTGTTAGTGAGTTCTGCGAAATATGGAGGTGGGTTATTTGGGTTGGAAGACTCGACATCAAGGTTACCAGTATTGTGTTATGAAGCCATAGACCTGGTTGTGACCAGTCACTCTGACGTAGGAAATGGATGTTAATGGGGTTCTCTCCGGTAACAATGAACACAACTGTCGACCAGAGATGGATTCCCATAGATGGTGGCAGCTAATAGTGCAATAACTTCAATAGAGGATGGGGCGGATTGGTCCACGCTTCCGATGGGTCTGCTGGCCTTGATATCCACAAAGAGTGCCTGTAAAAAGGTCCAAAGGGGGGGATAGTCCCTCGACGAACGTTCTAATGATCAAGTTAGGTTAGGGTCGATAGAGTTTAGAGCGAGAGAGAAGTTAGAATGAGGGGTCAGGAAAAACTTAACCTTTAACGTGTCTCGAAGGCTTCCTTATATCCTTTGCTCATCATTTCCTTGTCTATTCTAAGCTATCCCATTAGTCGAAAGCCTGCTATCTGCTTGGTGGTTTACCCATGCATCAAAGCAAGAGGTCTTGTAGTATTTAATGCTTTGACAGACTCATTTAATGCTTGGCGCGTAGGCTCAATAACTCCCAAAATCTTTGCTTGTCACGTAGCCAGCTCTCTTTCTGACGGGTGGTTGGCTGGTGCCAGGGCCAAAATATTATGAATGAGTTCTGTATTGGCTTAGTGTTAGGCCTATCTTGTTGGGCTTAGGAAAATGGCTGTTTGGGTAACCCAAGGTAGCCCCCCTCTGGGCCGTGCCCATCAAATATCATGCAAATTTAATTGAAAACTTTGAACTTGAGAAATTACCGTTTGGGAGTCTACCATAACAAAGTTTAGAAATTTACCGACAACAAATTTCTTTGTGCCGGCATCCTCTATTTTGTATTTTTTCTCCAAAGAATCTTACAATTCTTTTTTTGTTTTTAAAGGCCTGTAAACATTATACAGCATATTGTCTAGGCCATTGAGGATGTAGTTTTTGCACAGAAAATCAGAATGTTTCTAGGCGTCTACAGCGGCAACAACTTGCCGATCACTTTCATCCTCATTAAGCACTAGAGCTTCTTCACAAGGAAACCGGGAAAGATTAAGAGTTGTAAGATAGAACAATATTTTCTGTTGCCATCTCTTAAACTCAGTGCCATTAAATTTTTCCGATTCTTTCTCCATGATTTATTGGAACTTGAACATGGTTTTGGGTAAGAACCGGAGTCGTTGTAACAATCGGATTTGGAGTACTACTTGCAGAAGCCATAATAACTTATTACAAACATCAAAACCAAGATACAAATTAATTTTCTAGTTACTATAACCAAAAAATAAGTTATAACACAAAATAATTTTATTTTTCTAGTTACTAAAACTAGAAAAATAAAACACAATAATTTTCTTGTTATACAAACAAAAAAAATATTTTCTTAATACACTAAAGACTTATCAAAAAATAAAAGTCTGTCTTAAGATTGTTGGACAATTTTCAATGTATTCAAAGAAAAATTAAAGAAAGGAGGGAGACTATTTAATTACAAAAATCAAAATAGTACATAAAAAATAAAATAAAAAATAGATTCTTATTTTGTTACAAAAACAAAATCTGAATCTGAAAAAGGAAAAATTAATAAAGCAAAAAAGTAAACTAATTACTTACCTTATTATTTTCTTGAACAAAATTTTAATCAAGGCCAGTGTTTAACACTATCCTTAAGACAGATTCGTCTTCTCCACAGTGTTTTCAGATTGCGGACGTTTATCTCCTAAGATAAAATGATCAGTAACGAACAGTAGCAGCACTACTGATTAAGGCCGAATTGTACAACATTGAGTCCGTTAATTAGGATCTCTTAACTTTACTTGCTTGTCAAACTGTATACTTTATGTGTGTTTAATGTCAATCAGGTTGTACATAGTCGGAGCATAAAAATGGACAAAAAGAAAGAATTTGGAGGAAAAATTGACTTTGTCCGCACGTGCGTTGACTTTTTTTTGGGAAAACATGCCCGATATTTTCAACCTGTTTGAATGACAGCAGAAGTATAAATAGGAAAGAAAGAGGCTAGATTAGGGTTTGGAAGTTGTTTTTGGCAAGGAAAGAGAGGCTAGGGTTTCAAGAGGTGATTTTCTCCCAAAAGCTTGAAGGACACTTCCATGGGGTCTTCTTCCTCTTCCCACTCCTCCATGAGTGGCTAGTCCTCTTTTCTAGGGTTTTGATGAAACCCTAGCCATGTAATTAGGTTTTTCTTTTTGATTTTTAATTATGTAAAGGTTTGAACAATTGTATGGTGTTTTAGAAGTTTTATATATTTATTTTTCATTATTTCTTCAAATATTCGGCTTTCTGTGATTGTTGAATGTTTTCCATAAAGAGTTTGCGCATAACGAACACACTTTGTGTTTACACTATTTTTCATAGGAAAAATAATACAACAAAATGCAGAGATTGAAAGCAGCAGGTAGAGATTGAGTGCAAAATTCAAATAAGGAGCTGCCTATTTATAAATGAAATAGTGGCTTTTCAAAACAGGTAGAAAACCTGTTCGGACAGGATTGAACATGTACAAGACTTGTTTTGAGATCCTTGAGAGGATTGGCGAGGCTGCTTATCGTTTAGCTTTACCGCCGCAGCTGTCCGGAGTACATGACGTGTTTCATGTGAGTATGCTTCGGAAGTATGAGCCGGATCCATCACATGTGTTGGATTGGACCGATTTAGTGGTTGATGAGGATGTCTCGTATGAGGAGAGACCGGTTCGGGTCTTGGATAGGCGGGATCAAGTTTTGCGAGGCAAAACCATCCCTTTTGTCAAAGTTTTGTGGAAACATCACGGAGTAGAGGAAGCCACTTGGGAACGTGAGTTGGAAGTTCGCGAAAAATACCCGGACATGTTTATCGATTTGTAATCTTGTATTTAGATTTTGTAATATTGTTGAACTTAAGAGCCTTACATTTGTCTTAAGTTGTAAAACATTGAGTATGTTTTGGTAAATGGGTGTATCTTGAAACTTGCTTCATTATAGAAGTTTAGTGTAACATTGGATATATGGATTACATTGTTGAATGAGTTGTATATATCATGCAATTGAATATGATATGGGAATTGCTAACATTGAAAGGAATAATGCATAATAGTGATGCAGGCTGAAATATATGTTGTTTTATATACACATTATGAGATGCTTCTTGATAAGAGATGAAATGACCAGTTTTGGTCAAGTTGTTTACTATTGAATTGTCTTATTAAAAAAAAAAAAAAACCTGTTTTCAAAAACTTATGCTTAATTTCGGGGACGAAATTCTTTTAAGGGGGGGACGTTATAGTGACCCCGGTCTTTTCCCATTTGATTATTGTATCCGGACTTGGGTTCCGTTTATTCTGTCATTGTATATTTGTTGTTGTCGTCCTTTATTTTCTCATTTGGAGTTATATGATGTGTTGGGCAGGTTTGTTTCAGGTTGGTTGGGTTCGTAAACCAAGTGTTGCTGTCCAGTTTTTGGGTTGGTCGCTCGAGCCAGGATTTGGTCGCTTGAGCGAGGTTTGTTTTTGTGTCTTCTGGCTCGATCCAGATTTGCTTCGCTCGAGCGAGCGACTGCGTCTGGTATAGACCTGAGGGCAGTGCTTATTCGCTCGAGCGAGATTTTCTTCGCTCGAGCGAGCGAGGTGTATGTTTTCGAGTTCCTTGCTCGAGCGAGCATTCTGTCGCTCGAGCGTGCTCCAGGGTTGCAGACCTGAAGCATTGCATTCTTGGCTCTTGTTGCTGATGTTGGTTTAAATGCGAGCAAACTAATTTTTATAAAATATATATATAAATAAAATTGTACATATTTTAAACGCGAGCAAACTAATTTTTATAAAATAATATTGTATTAAAAAGTCCTCCAATATAACGTTCCAACATACATGAAAATATATAGCAATATTTCACTCATTACAAATACTTTAATAATTAAAATATTATGTACTCTAATATTACGCATTGAAGGATGAGGAAGGAGCATAGCTCGCTTTCGGAGAGCTGAGATACAAGTTTGTCTCTCTTACTCTTCATCTTTTCAAGAGACATCAATAAATAGGATTGCTATTTCTCCAAATTACTCACATATTGTTTAAGATTCGACAAGTTAAACTTCGAAACATCCACAGGATGCCAATTCAATTTGCAAAGCACCGCGGCCAAATCGGAAGGAGTGCTGACAGGAGAGAAAGAGACGCCGGCGATGTGGAGACGAGAGAGTTCCGCAGCTTTCTTCAAAAGGCTTTGACGGCCAGTGTCGGAATTTAGTCGCTAAAAATGCCAGAATTGGCGACAAAAAAAAAACTTAGTCGTTGTATATTGACTTTTGACTACTAAAATATTAGTCGCCGAATGGGAAATAAAAAAATTATTTTTTCTCTTTGGTGACTAAAGTTTTAGTCGCCAAAAACCTACTTTCAGCGACAAAAAAAAAAATTAGTCGCCGTATATTGACTTTTGGCTACTAAAATATTTAGTTGCCGAATGGAAAATAAAAAAATTATTTTTTCCCTTTGGCAACTAAAGTTAAAACTTACTTTCGGTGACAAATTTAAATTTAGTCGCCGTATATTTATTTTTGGCTACTAAAATATTTAGTCGCCGAATGGAAAATACCTCTTTGGCGACTAAAGTTTTAGTCGCCAAAAACTTACTTTCAGCGACAAAAAATTATTTTAGTCGCCAAATATTTTTTATTTTTTATTTTTTATTTTTTATCTTTGGTAACCTATCTTCAGCGACTAAAATTTAGTCGCAGATGTGTTCAAAATTTTATTGGGAAATATTTCATATTGGCGCCTAAATTTTTGCCCAAATCTATTACTTCTTCACACGGTTTTTTCTCTCTCTTGCTCTCCCTTTGTCTCTCTCTGTCACACAGAGAATCAATCATCACCGCCCCTCATCTCAGTGTCGCACACGACCAGTGTCTGTCGATCTTCCACCGTCGAACATCGCCACCACAGCTCACCGGCCTCCTCTTCTCCTCCGCCTCCGAGATCTGCGACGCCCGCTGGTTCTGGGCTTGCTCCAAAACCTCTTTCCAATTTCTTCCTCTGTTTCCCCCTCGGCACCCGCCCTTCCGGCCGCGTCTTCTTCTAGTAGCTCTTCTACCTCTCCCGCTTCCTCCACACTTTCCGCAGCTTCTTCTCCATCCTCCGCAGCCGTCACCTCTCTTTCTTCCGCCTCTTCAACCACTCCATTCTCATCTTCATGTCCTTCCTCTGGCTCGAATTCTCTCAATCTTTTCAAGTTCTTGCCATTCTCATTGCCACCTCTGTTTACTCTCTTGTTTATGGCTACAGATTTTGGATTGCCATTGGTTTGCCAGGTGCTTGTTTCCCTTTTGTGGTCACTTGTCAGATTGTTCTTCTCGGTTGTAATGTTTTGTGCCATGCGGGTGTGCTTTTGCTTCATTTTTGGAAAGGTGAGTTTAATGGAATTGGGGCTTGGGGCTTCAATTCGGTTCTCAATGCTGCCATTCTCTCGCTGTTTCTTAATTTCTATGTCAAGATGCATCTTCGGAGGAGAAAGGTTGCTGATTTTGATGCCATTAAAGATGGAGATGTAGACACGGACATGGCCAAAAACAAGGATATTTGAGTGGTGGGTTTTTCTTTTCTCTCTCTCTCTCACCCTGAGACTTTGGATTCAGGGGTAATAATATAGTGACGAATTTTATCAGTATATATATGTTATACAAATGAATTGTTAGGAGATAGACAGATTATATACAATAATTCTTAGTAATTTTTCTTTTGATTTCTTGTTTCCAGGAAGAAAACTAGTGCTAGTTCATAGTATTCTTTTAAAAATTTGTGCATATTGATTACTGAATTCATAGTCAAATTCTTTGCTAGTTCAAGCTTTGGGGAAATTTTTGTTTTTTATTGTTTGGTTTATTTATTTCAGCTTCAGCAGACTTGATGGTGTTTAGTTTCAACCAAATTTTCAACAAACAAAAAAGGAAAAAAAAAAGAAGGGTACATATAATAAAAAAAAATTCAATTAGTTGTATGTATTTTATTTTAAGAATAATACTAGCAATTTGATATGAGTAAGTATAGTATATTTTTTGAAAGCTAATCAAGTTCATTGGCTGTTGAAAAAGTCATTCAGACATTAAAATTTGAACTTCCTAGATTATTAGTTAGTGTTTCTACAAGTCAGGATAGCAACCATAGAATATTGAGTTAAATCATAACTAAAAGCCCCCTTATTAGTTTATGAGTTGCACTATAGAGTTTTATGTGTACTTGGCATGTTTGCTCGGGGCATGTCCAGTTAGTCATGTCGAACACATGTACCTTATCCAAGTGTTGCATGTCTAACACAGCTACTTCATGCTTTTAGAGAAGTCCATGTAACATATCTAGTAAATGTGACATGTTAGAGGAATTGAAGACTCTCACACATGCATGTGTGCGCATACAATACAACTACACACACCTAACTTCAGCAAAAGATATAGAATGCTTGAATCCTCAAATTTTAGAGGTCTCTAAAATTTCTCGGGCTTTTATAGCAATGGAAACTCTTGTATGCCTTTTTTTTTTTTTTAATTGTTAAATTTGGAATTCTTTTGGTGCAGCAACAATGCCATGAGCTTATGGACAAAAATAAAAGGCAAGGGTTCCGAATTGACAGGTCCCCAACCTATTGGAAAGGTATTGACATTGATCACTCCATATTCTCTATGTTGTACTTCCTGTCTCTAATAACTTAGTTCATCAATAATGCTATGATTTTTGTATTCAATATTGAATTGATACTATTAAATGATAGTTTGTGCGTTTTTCTTCTTTAAGGCCATTATGAACAATCTACCAAAATCAGAAATGGTAGACAAATGTAGTATAGCTGGACCTAGGTTTGTGAATGTTGTGTTATCAAAGGATTGGATAGCAAAGGTATTAGTTAATTTTTGACAGCAATGGATAGGAATGGCAGGATCATGAGCTATCTTGGTTTCTTCACTCAGTGTGAATGTCTTGTTTACTAAAATATATTGTTGCCACTGCAGAGCATCCAAAAGATGCTAATAAATGGTGTTGAAACATGGTCGCCGAAACTTACAGTCAAAAGGGCAGTGGTTGACTTTTCCTCACCCAACATTGCTAAAGAAATGCGTGTCGGCCACTTGAGATCTACAATTATTAGAGACACTCTAGCCCGTATGCTAGAGTTTTCAAATGTTGAGGTTCTTTGGAGAAACCATGTTGGTGACTGGGGTACACAGGTAAGTGTGTGTGTGTGTGTGAGCACATGCATTCTGTATGTGTGTTTGTTTTCTCTCTTTTATCTTGAAATTTTATATAAGTTCTGTTAAAATTATTTATTTTTTGATGAGGGTTTCAGTCATGGGTTGTCCTATTTTATGAGTCAACTTTTTCATTTGGATCAAAATAATTTCTTGGGTGAAACAGTAGTTTGAAGTTCTTCGGTGCCTTTTCCTTCCCTAATATGTGGTGGAAGAAGGAGCTCCAACAGACCCTTCTTGTATAATTGTATTAAGTGGAAAAATTATGCTCTTTCAAATTTTTTGTTGATTATTGCTGCTCTAGAAGGTGATAATATTATGGCCTCTTTGCTGTCTGAATTATGAAAGTCTATTTCGATAATTTTTTTGTTACTTTCCTATTATGTCTTAAAGATATTATTTATGTTTTGCAGTTTGGTATGCTAATCGAATTTCTTTTCGAAAAATTTCCGAACGTGGAGGTTGTCAATGATCAAGCTATCGGAGATCTCGAGGTGAGATAAAAATTTTGGAAATTAGGTCCATTTCCTGAATTGGTACAGACATACTACTTCTTCATGTCACTTGAATATTTTTTATGCTACATCCAAGCAACAAAGTCCCTTGCTTAGATTAGCAAATAATTCAAGTAACTAGTTGCTTGTGCTGCTTTGAGCAACTTATGCCCTTGATTCAATTTTTTTTCATTGAAATGAATCATGAAATTCAGTGAAAGTGGGTATTATTGGTTTAACTTGAATGCTGTTATTAGGCATTCTATAAGGCATCAAAGCAAAGACTTGACGGTGATCCTGGATTCAAGGAGAGGGCACAACAAGCGGTGGTCAGTTTCCAGGTGAATCACTTACCTTTATGCCTTAAAGACTTGTGAGGTTGATTATAGTAATAATTAAATTTCTCATTTGTAAAAGAACTTAAAAGCTGTAAATTTCAATTTTCTATTTTGGAGGAAATCTGATTTATAAACTATAAATTTTGTTTCTTCGTTTAGGAAGAAAATTTGGTTAATGATTTTATCTCGAGGTTTCATTATGTTTCATCATTTATCTTATTTGGTTTCATTTCCTATGGCATAACTTGTATCACAGGGTGGGGAAGAGAAGTATCGAAAGGCATGGGCACAAATCTGTGAAATCAGTCGAAGGGGATATCCAAGAGTTTATCAACGCCTAGGAATTAAGATAGAGGAGAAGGTACTTAACTGATATTTTTCTTTCTAACTAATGACAATGTCAAACATTGATTGTATTTTCCACACCTGTTTTATGCGCCATGGAGCCACGTAAAAAAGACCCCAACTTTTGATTTCAATCTATAGCGTGCATGCTGAAAATAGAACATTCTTGGTTTTTTATGGTTCACAGCCCCCTGCCCCACCAATTGTATATTTCATCCGATTCAAATGTATCTGCTTTAAGTCATTGTCACTTTAAATTTTGACTGATGTTGTCAGGTTGGCCATTTTGTATGACTACTTGAACTGATGGTAGCTTGATATCTAAGATCACAATTCTACAAAGGCAAAACATTGTTATTTCGTCATCTTAGTTACTTCTTGTATAGCTGTAATAACTAAAAGATTACTTTAAATTAGTGGGCACAAGAACTGTGGCAAGACTAGACTATGAATCTTAGTTGAATTACATTATTGCATATGCAATGAGGACATTAGTATGGTACAGGCTTAGAGTATGGGAGGCCAGAGGCCCATAAATGTAATTTATCATTGTTTATTCTTTTTTATTTTGGACTCAAGCAAATTACTCAATTCAATAGAACTAGTATTTTATATGCTAGTTTCAATCAGGAAAATTAAAAGTAAAGATATAGATAGGTGATGGTTTTGAGGTGGCATTTGGTGTTATAGACGATGATTCTTTTACAACGGATTTTAAACAATTGTAAAATTGAAAGTTTATGGAAAATGTTATACATATATATATATATATATATATATATTTATAATTATTGGATTCTCATTCTTGAATGGTAGATGTGTAACGAGTGAGGAATGCATCAGAACATGTTCAGGCTTGAGTGACTAAGTTGGTTAATGCTGATTTGTGGTTATGTTAACCATAAAATGTCTCATCAGTATGAAGTCAAAGTTGTGTGTTTGCCCAGTGATATTGTCTTTGACATTGAGAAATTCTTCTGCTTCACATCTGATATAGGTCAAGTGTTCAGCAAAACAATGCACTATAATGGCATATATCTATATATTTAATGTTTTCTGATAGAGAAATGCTATTTATCACCAAATTCTTTTTTCACCATTTTATTTCACTTCTCATCGAGGTTTTAAAAAGCGGCCGCAACCGTTACGTAACGCCGTTACGTAACGGTTTTGGCGGTTACCGCCACCCGTTACGGCCGCTTTTGCAATGTGATTGAGATTCATAGGTGTGTCGGCCGTAGCGGCTGCCGTAGCGGTCGTCACGATGTCGTAACAGCCGTAACGGCCAATTACGCACCGTTACGTAACGGTTCCAAACTGTTTCTTTCGAAAAAACACACAAAAAAAAGCTGAAAATGGGGGAAGAGGGATAGAGAGAAGAGGGAAGATAAAGAGAAAATGGAGGAGCAAGAGATAGAAAGAGAAGAGGGAAGATGAAGAACATGTTATTGATTTGTTTAAGCTGTAAGACCTATGTTATTCTATTCAACTGCTATCACTCAACCATTTTGTTTGTGTATGTCTGTCTATATATTGTTTGAAAATAATAATAATACTAATAATAATAATAATAAATGTGGTCATTAGCTATTTAGCTTGGTTAAAATATGTATATATATATATATATATATTTAGGCTCTTATTTATTCTCTTACTTTTGTCATTGTTTATCTTATATATAATAGTTAGTGATTGATTTTTTGTATAATATAAAGTCATTAATTATTAAAATAAAATGTAAAAAATTCAGTTTATAGTGATTTAAAAATATGAAATATATTGGATCATACTTAAAAATTTACAAAAATTGATCAATATTTATTTTTAACCCAATAAATATGATCATGGAAAAAAATATGCGTATCGGTAAGTTTTTTTCTAATTGTGCGAAAAATAAAAAAATTCACGGTTCCGGTTACCGCAACCGTTACACTACGGCATTTACACCCCGCAACCTCAACCGCGCCACCGCCACTGTTACGGCGACCGCAACCGCTTTTCAGAACCTTGCTTCCCATGTTTTCCATGCAATAAAAGCAATGTGTATGTGTAGTATATGTGTAGGATCCACCATATTAAAACATAGTGGGACTTACCATGACACATGGGAAACAGAGAGGGGGTGAAGACTTTTTGTAATATATAGCAACTCTCTCTCTCATAAGTCTTACATTATGCTTATTCCTAAATTTGATTATTGTTACACATGCTATTTAAAACCCTATTTGGAAGTGAAGTTGTAGGGAGTGTCAGATGGTGGCATGATTTGCCCGCCCTTGAATTTCATATGAGTAATGAACATATCGTACTCATGAAATCAACTCTTCCTATGATTGAGTGGCAAAATCACTTGTAATTATTTTGTTTTTTGCCTTCCCGTCAGGGAGATAGCTTTTACAATCCATATATACCTGGAGTTTTAGAGGAATTGGATAAGCAAGGATTAATTGAAGAAAGTGAAGGTGCTTGTGTGATCTTTATTGAGGGGAAAAATATACCTTTAATTGTTGTGAAGAAGGATGGTGGTTTCAACTATGCTTCCACTGATCTTGCGGCTTCGGTTAGTGTTTTAAAATTTGGAGTTGATTAAAGTGTAAATTATATGACCCTTCAATATGTCTTTCATTCTTGCATCTATACTTATATATGTTTAATCTAGCATCTGATCTGCATGATTTATATAATGCATCTCTCCATGTTTCTTGCTTTAAAGATATAAATTATATGATAGAATCATCTTGTGGTTCATGTGATTGAAAAGAGATCTGCTAGATGGAATTTTATGACCCATTTTTAAAGTTTACCTGGGTAATATGTGACTGCTATTTGAACTTAAATGTCATGGTTGGACATGCATTGCTTGTGCACCTTTTGTTGGAGTGGTAGCGGAATGAGTGCATTTCAGTTAAACCAGCTGCTTTCAATAATTAGGTATCGTCTTAATGAAGAAAAAGCCGAATGGATAATCCATGTAATTATGTTGGCCAGCGAGAGCACTTTGAAATGTTTTTCACTACAAGTATCAAATGTCATGTCCTGTGCTTCATGACTTTTCATGCTTTGTAGAGAGATGGGTAACATACCACTGTGAGTTTGACGGCCTTCCTTTCTATCTCTCCTTCTATTAGGCTGCGAAACGTGTTGGTTGGCTTCCAGCTGGTGAGAATATGTATCCTAAAACTAACCATGTGGGTTTTGGTCTCTTTCTTGGAGAGGATGGGAAACGATTTCAAACTCGCAGTACTGAAGTGGTTCGATTAATTGATTTGTTGGATGAAGCAAAGAGTCGCTGTAAAGCAGCTCTTGTAGAACGAGGTATAATAATGAATGATCTGCACTCTAGTTGTTTTCCTATAGCAAGGTAGCGCTTTTTATGTTCCTCATATCTATGAACTCATGCTTGACATAGCATCTCATCTTTTTGATACATTAGTTAAAACTGAAGTTTTGATATAATCTCTTCAAATCTTGATCAGGTAAAGCTGATAAATGGACAGAGGAGGAGCTTGATCAAACAGCTGAGGCAGTTGGTTATGGGGCTGTTAAGTAAGATCCTCTATCCTCGTTAATTTTTTTACTTGGCAATGTTGACTGTGTGTTGCTTGTCCTCCTTTTGTACTTCTCCTTTCTATCTTAATAAAATCTTTCTTTTGTTGCTGTTAAAAAAAATGTTGATTGTGTTGCTGTTGTTGAATTTTGTCTTTGTAAACTGACAGTTGCAATGTTTGGGGTAAAACAATGTTAATATATTACATGTGGATGTGGTGTATCCTAAAAAATGTTCTGTGACAATTTGCCCTTGCCTCCCAAATTCTTCTTCAAATATTTAATCTAACTCTTCATACAAGTCTTTTATTCAAAAACACTTTAAATATACGCATTAATATGTTAATGCATATTAAATTATGATTAGGATAGGAAAAAACACATGAAAATAGTAGTTTTATATTCATCTCAAGTATATTGATGAAATATTTTCCTCTAAAGTTATAAAAATACTTAATTGTGTAAATTACATTGATATTTTTTATATTTCGGTCCTTATGTCATTTTGATGTTTAAAATTTCGGTCCTTATGTCAATTGACTCAGGATTCAAGATTTTGTCTCATTGATTAAGTTGTTAGTGGTTTTCGAGTGATTAAAATGTAATCGGTGTTATCAATTTGATCAAAATTGACACAAAGTTGCCTTATTCAAATATAAAGGTGGGAAAATCTTTTCCTTATTTTTGTGTAGATAATTATACATCTTTTTGGTAATTTTTTGTTATTAATCATAGCAATGTAAGTATTAGGAGGTCGAGCATCCTTATGGTTTAGAAATGAGTTTTTGTTGTGGAACTGGAAATTAACATTACTGGCACAGAAAGAACCTTACACTTTGGTCACTTAATGTAAGTTTCAACTGCATCATCTTAAACATTCTGAAGGAGAAATGAAAATGAAGATAGTTGTTATTGGCTATTTAGTTTATGTGATACTTCGTCACATGTTTGGTCTTTGTGATTAATCTTTCATAAACCATATGCAATTTTGAAGCCTTTTAAGATAGTTTATGTACTTTGTCACGTGTTTGGTCCATGTAGTTAATCTGTGCACGCGTGCATGTGTTCATTTTTACTCAAACTTATCTATTTACTTTGACAACTTTCTTTACCGTTTTTGGGTCAATTTTGGTTATTTTTATAATTCCTTTAAGATTCTTATTTGAACTAAAATCACTTTTTACTTTATGTTAGCCAACTTTTTTATAAGAAATCATTTAGCTGTCTGTTTATGTGGTGCTCTTCCTCCATAGCTTTCACTACCAACTAGGAGCTCCCTTAACTTGGAGAATGAAAATTTTGTTTCAGAAATTCTGAATCAGATTTCACATACATTAACTTCTCATTTGGCACTCAATCAGCCCACTAGGAATGTTTATGGCTTTACCATAGTTATAGCTGATACGGCCTAAACTTAGTCGAAATAGGGCTTTCGGGAGAGAAAATTCAAAACAGCTCCCGAACCACCGTGTGGCTCTCACAGACAGCTTCCCCATGACAAATACGACTTGTGACAACTGACGGAATGTAATTCAGGCCTGTAGGTTGGGAGATAGAGTCGAATAAGCCCTAAACTTAGTCGAAAAATGGCGTTTTGGGGGCGAAAATTCAAAACAGCACTTGAACTACCGTGTGGCTCACACGGATAGCTTCACCGTGACAACTAGGACTTGTGATAACTGACGAAACGTAATTCGGACCCGTAGGTTGGGAGTTAGAGCCGAATACGCCCTAAACTTAGTCGATAAATGGCATTTCGAGGGCGAAAATTCAAAACAGCCCCGAACGAGCTTGTGACTCGCACGGATAGCTTCGCCATGACAAATAGGACTTGTGAGAACTGACGGAACGTAATTTGGACCCGTAGGTTGGGAGTTAGAGTCGAGTACGCCCTAAACTTAGTCGAAAAAGGCCATTTCGGAGGCGAAAATTCAAAACAGCCCCCGAACCACCGTGTGATGCACACGGACAGTTCCCCCACGACAAATAGGACTTGTGACAATTGATGGAACGTAAACCGTACCCGTAGGTTGGGAGTTAGAGCCGAATACGGCCTAAACTTAGTCGAAAAAGGACTTTTCGGGGGCGAAAATTCATAACAGCCCCCAAACCACCGTGTGGCTCACACGGACAGTTCCTCCATGACAAATAGGATTTGTAAGAACTGATAGAACGTAATTCGGACCCGTAGGTTGGGAGTTAGAGCCGAATACGCCCTAAACTTAGTTGAAAAAGGGCATTTCGGGGGGCGAAAATTCAAAACAGCCCTCGAACAACCGTGTGGCTCGCACGGATATCTTCGCCATGACAAATAGGACTTGTGACAACTGACGGAACGTAAACCGGACCCGTAGGTTCGGAGTTAGAGCCGAATACACCCTAAACTTTGTCTAAAAAGAACCTTCCGTGGGCCAAAATTCATAACCCCCGAACCACCGTGTGGCTCACATGGACAGTTCCCCCATGACAAATAGGACTTGTGACAACTGACGGAACGTAATCAGGACTTGGTGGTTGGGAGTTAGAGCCGAATACATAGTCGAAAAAGGACTTTCCGGGGGCGAAAATTCATAACAGCCCCCGAACCACCGTGTGGCTCACACAGACGGTTCCCCCATAACAAATAGGACTTGTGAGAACTGACGGAACGTAATTTAGACCCGTAGGTTGGGAGTTAGAGTCGAATATGCCCTAAACTTAGTCGAAAAAGGGTCATGTGGGCGAAAATTCAAAACAGCCCCCGAACGACCATGTGGCTCGCACGGATAGATTCACCATGATAAATAGGACTTGTAAGAATTGACGGAACGTGATTCAGATTCGTAGATTGGGAGTTAAAGCCGAGTACGCCCTAAACTTAGTCGAAAAAGGGTGTTTCGGGGCCGAAAATTCAAAACAGCCCCTGAACCACCATGCGGCTGGCACATACAGTTCCCTCATGACAAATAGGACTTGTGACAACTGACGGAACGTAAATCAGACCCGTAGGTTGGGAGTTAGAGCCGAATACGCCCTAAACTTAATCGAAAAAGGACTTTCCGGGGGCGAAATTTCATAACAGCCCCCGAACCACCGTTTGGCTCACACGGACAGTTCCCCCATGACAAATAGGACTTGTGAGAATTGACGAAACGTAATCCGGATCCGTAGGTTGGAAGTTAGAGCCGAATACGCCCTAAACTTAGTCGAAAAAAGGCTTTCCGGGGGCGAAAATTCAAAACAACTCCCGAACGACCGTGTGGCTCTCACGGATAGCTTCGCCATGATAAGCTGAAAACGCCCTAAACTTAGTCGAAAAATGGCGTTTCGGGGGCGAAAATTCATAATAGCCACCGAACCACCGTATGGCTCACACGGATAGTTCCCTCATGACAAATAGGATTTGTGAGAACTGACGGAACGTAATTCGGAATCGTAGGTCGGGAGTTAGAGCCAAATACGTCCTAAACTTAGTCGAAAAATGGCGTTTCGAAGGCGAAACTTCAAAACAGCCTCGAATACGCCTTACACTTAGTCGAAAAACTTGCAACACTAAGTTAAAAAAGCAGCAACTTTATTAAAATAACATCTACACATTCTAATAATTGTCTTTATATATTTATAGGACGAAGAAATTGCATATTACATTGTTTGTGCAGTTGGTTGGAATAAATATTGGATGATACGTATATATATATACTTTTCTTTTATTTCCAAGAAGACATTTTTTGATTGTTCTACCTTAAATGCATGTTAGAACATGTTTCATATGGTTGACTGAATTGATATTTTGTAACCAATTTTAATGTTTCGTTTTTTGTTTTTATTTGTAGATGGCTTTGTTGCGTGGACTTGTGGATAATCCATATTGGTGTATGGAGAAGAATTTTCACTTTTGTGTAGAACTAATATAATACTTTTGTCGTCCTCAGCTTTTGTGTAGTTCATTATTACTGATATAGAAAACTTTTGACAATCAACAGATAATGACTGTCGTGGTACATATATACCGTTTGTCGACGTACATATAGGATGTTTTGTCATGGTCCATAGAAAACTTTTGTCGTGGTACATATATCACCTTTTGTTGTGGTACATATTACGATGGTAATTTGTACCATGCCAAATGGTAATTTCGCTTGGTAGTAAATGTATTTTTCTGTATACGGAGGACTTTGATTTTTGTATGATATATTTTGTATAGAATTATTATTTTAGTTTGGACAATAGTTGATTTGTATGGACTTTTATATTTATTGTTATTTATTTTTGGTATATGGATGTAGATTGTGGAATGATTGATAGTATGTATCATTTTATTTTTTACGTATTATAGGTTGCATTGTATATAGACAGGTTGTGGAGAAATTATAATTTCGCAATAAAACATAATATCATGTTTTTGGCAACTAAACAATTAGTAGCTAAAAAGAAATTGGGAAAAGACATTTGACGACTAACATTTTTGTAGCAAAAAAAAAAGACATTTAGCGATTAGAAGTTTAGTAGCCAAAAAAAAAAGACATTTGGCGATTAAAACTTTAGTAGCCAAAAAAAAATCAAATATTTGGCAATTAAAATATTTCGTAGTTAAAAACAAAAAATTAAATTATAAACACACTTTTGACGATCAAAATTTTAGTAGCCAAAAATGTAGAAGTTTAGGCGATCAAATATTTAGTAGCCAAAAGAGGAATTCTTTGCGGACTAAACATTTAGTAGCCAAAGATGGGGGACTTTCGGGGACTAATTTTTTAGTAGCCAAAAAAGAACTCTTTGCCGACTATAATTTTACTAGCTAAAAAGGTGGGACTTTAGGAGACTAAAAGTTTGGTCGTCGAAAAGGATCTAATTTAATTTAATGTTCAACCTTTTGGTAACTAAATATTTAGTCGGCAAATGAATACATTTGGCGACTAAAATAATTTTAGTCGCCAATTACTTTTCCGACTACTCTTTGGCTATTAATTTTGCGACCAAAAAATTTAGTCGCTAAAGCCTTTCGGCGACTAAAAATTGATTTTTGGCGACTAAAAATTTAGTCGCCAAAAATGAAAATTGTTGTCGTAATAAACAACTTAAATACTTGGCTGCAAACTTGTGACGATGGATTTAAGTAGGTAAATCATAAAAGCATACCTACCCTAGAAACTTGTAAACAATTTCTTGCAATTCTGTTGAGTTCAAGCTTTAGTAATTGAATACTTACACATACATACAGTACGCACACAGCAATTATACATACATACTTGTACGTCTAGTTTTTCAAAGAATTCAACCTTGGCTGCTGTTCCAATAGATCCATCATTTAGTTTGAAGGTCCATCAAAAAAGATAATATGGCAGTCATCTGCCTGATTTTCAACTATTAACAGAAAAGAAAAAACAAAATGTATCGTGTGTCTCATACAAGCTATGGGAAGCAATGTGCTTCTTAAGCAAACCAAGTACAAAAGCAAAAAGAAAGAAATTCAACATAAAGAAACAATACAGAATGTAAACTAATGCTATTGAATATTCAAACATTTCAACCAAAAAGGGAGAGCAAGATAAAAGGACGAAGCAGGGCCTTTTGGGTTCACTTGAAATGCCACCTTACCAAAAAAACTAAAAACAAATAAGCATATATAAGAAAGCAATTTTTCAAGGGAATCAAACAGATCCATAGTAAAATAAAAATAAAATAAAATAACAATGAATAATCGAGCTCAGCGGAACAAGTATGGCCAATATCTAATTAGTGATTATGTTGTTAACGCCATAAAAACCAATTATGCTTTGGAATGTGAGAAAATTGGAGGGGTGGTATAGATTGTCGGTTTTTATTTTATACAATTCTTCCAACAATTAACTTCAATGGTTCTTCTTAAAGTTTAAATCTTGGATTCACATGCTAGGCTGCAAAAGCATACCAAAATTTGTTGTTATTGACCCACAGTAGGGTTTGAAAATTGTCAAAATTAACCTTAACAATTGCAGAAATTATTACAGATATTTGACTAAAGTGATGAACTGAGCAAACTCATTATTAGCCAATCCAGTTCTTGAAAGAAGGTGGTTTGGAACGATTTCGCTAAGTTAGCCCAGCAGGGATAACATCTGATTCTATACTATAGACCTTTCTACACAGACAAATATCTCAAATATGCATAGGCACATTCATAAGAATTATAATTATTAACAGTTGATATAACTAGATGATTGCTTATTAACTAACTCTGTGAACACAATAAAACCAAATAATTAAAAAGCAATTAGTCAAGGAACAACAAGAAGAAAACGAGAAAAAGAGAGAGAGAGAGAGAGAGAGAGAGATAGTGTGCATCACAAGCTCTGAAAGCAATACGTTGATTCTACTTGAAGAATAAAATTTTAGAGAAGCCTATAACTGAGGTTATTTGTTCCTTCTCTCAAACAAGGAGAGAAGGAGAGAGGGAGAGAGGTTTGGGGGATTCATAAAGAAAGGACAGGGAGACGGTTAAAAATCTGAAGTGACCATGAATTGGTGGTCTACTGCTGCAATTGGAAGACTATGTTACTCTTGTAACAGCTCTGGTAGATTGCTAATCAAGCAAACCACATACCATGAAAGCTTGTTAACATAAAAAAATAAAATAAAATCATGATTGGCCTCCAAGTTTACATGTATTTGATTATAGACCATAGTAGTTAATTACGTTCAAACCATGGCCAAGTTAACACAAAACAATTTATCAAACTAAAATTCATGCCTATATATACACATGCATAACACATCTCCAATTACCATCTCTGCCAACCTGACAGCCTTTCTTTTATGGTCATGTTTGAATTTGAGTTGTGACAATTGCTTTCTTTTAATGATTTTTTTTATTAAAAAAAATAGATTCTATCAAACTAAAAAACTCAAAACTAAAAGCATAAAATCAGTAATGATTCTACCAAATTGATTGGAATTGAGGGCTTTAAATTGAGAACAAAAGCATAAGTCCATAAAGGATTCACAGGTTTTCCAAGAAACTATAAGTAGAAGTACTCACCCATAATACCAATAGAGAAAGTAAAAAAAAAAAAGAAAAAAAGTCCTTTGATCATGTCCCCTACTAGGGCAGGGGGCAAATGTAGAGGGTCAGAAATTAAACCCCAAATTAAGTATGGGCCTACGTACTAAGGTCGCCCCAAAGAGGCGACCAGGAATAAAAAAGGAGCATGGGCTAAAGTCCAAGGGAAGTGGGCCAACAGTGGGCCGGAGTAGGCCCGACCCGCCAAGGGTTCAAACAGACTCCACGAAGGAAAATGACAGAGTCAAGTTGCAGCGGGAACACATGCGACGGTCAAGTTGTAAAGGGAATACATGCAGCGGGGAAGTTGTCGAGGTACTTTGCCTTAGCGCCGCCATTCCTATTATTTTCAGCTCCGCCGCCATCCAAAGTTGATAAGGGAAAGAGAAAGCCGAACCAACTAAGTTGTAGAGGCGACAGTTGCGATGACCAAGTTGCGGAGGCACTTTGTCTTAGCGCTGCCATTCCAAGTAATCTCTGTTCCGTCGCCACCTGGAGTTGCTGAGGGAAGGAGAGAATCGATGTAATTAAGTTGCAGAGGCACCCAAGTTGCATAGGCACTTTGTCGGCGCTGCCATCTCCAATATTGTCGGTTATGCCATTTGAACTTGCCACGGGAAATGACTACCACAGTAACTACTGCCGCCACAACCAACTTGCGGAGGGAACATCCCGCCAAGGTGATAGCAGCCTCTGGGAAAATCTTCCCCTCTGCAAGCAGAGGGTAATGCCTAGCGCAGATAGCAGGCCCCAAGGCATTACTACCCCAGGGCTGATAGCAGGCCCCAAAATTCATTTAACTTGGCACTGATAGCAGGCCCCAAGACTTATTGGTTGGAGCTGATCGCAGACCTAGCTTACCAGTTTACCACGGCGATCCCGCGAAGATGGGAGCAAGGTAGCCCGATCATAAGGGACTCCCTTTTCATTACCCAGGTCATAGACCTTGCTTAGTCGCACGGGCTGGACTAAGGAAGCCTCTTGGGCTTGGTACTAAGGCACCGTGACCACAGTGTTCTGATTGAGGCAGTTCAGTCACTCCAGGATACGCAGAGGGAGATCCTGGCAGCTTTCCAAACTCTCTCTGAGGCTATTATGGCCATGGCTTCTCGACCAGCTCCAGCGCAAGCACCTCCGCCCGTAGCAGTCCCAAACCCAGTGCCTAACCTGTTTCCTGAGGTTCGGGCTCCGATCCAGGTGCCTCTAGTGGTACTTCAGGCGAACGGTGCGGCCGCTGGTTCAGCTACCCAAGAGCAGACTAGACCATTCCAGCCCACTCACTTTTTCAATCTAGCCGATGTACAAGCTATGCTCGAGCAAGAGCGTAGCAAGAAGCAATTCCCATCTCTCCCCGACTCAGATATGAGGGCCTCATACTCTCACGAGATATTGACCATGCCATACCTAACTGGGTATACAGTGCCCAAGTTTATTAAGTTTGATGGGAAACAAGGCAATGCCAGAGAACAGGTGGTGAGGTTCATTGAAACTCTTAGTGTCCATGGCAGTGACCACTCTCTGCGCCTTCGGGAGTTCTCTAAGTCCACATACTGAAAGGGCTTGCAACTGGTATGTGAACTTGGTTGGAAGGAGATGGTGAACAAGTTCCACAAGAAGTTCTTCCAAGTCCAAGAGAAAGTTACAACCCTCACCCTTGGGCGAGATGTCCAAAAGGAAGGCGAAGATATACTAGACTCTGTTAAGCGGTTCCAAGATAAGGTTATTGACTGTCATGAACCAGTGGATGAGGCTCATTTAGTTAACATATGTGTGGAGGGTGCCATACGCGACTACAAAATTTTCTTGGTGAATCATAATCTGCCTACCATTTCAACCTTGATTGAGGCAGCTAGGAACCTCAGTACCACTAGTCCCTTGCACAGATCTCGTGACAGCCACCGCTACTCTCGCAGTAACAGAGTTGCTGCAGTAACCTCTGCAGGAGGGAGGCGCTCGCAAGGGGAGGCGACTTCCTCTCGGAAAAGAAAGAGTTATGAGGACAGAAATCCATGTCCTTGCAGCCTTGAGAATGTTAAGTCTCTGGTTAAAGAATGGGTAGCTGATGGTGAACTTAACTTGCCTCCAATTGATGTCCCTCCAACCAAGAAGGACAAAGAAAACCCGGATTATTGTGTCTATCACAAAACCACTAGACACCCTACTAGGGACTGTTGGACTTTGAAAAGTATCTTCAAGAATAAAGTTGACGCAAATGAGCTGAAGTTCAAAGATGTCGGTAACCGTGATATACGGAAGGACCCTTATCCTAACCACAAGGGGAAGGGTATACATATATGATTGGCAATCTCGGGCATGTGTGTGATCAAGTGCATATGGCGTCTTACTGTGATGAGTTAGAAGAAATTGCAACCGGCCGGCTCTCTGAGACAGTGTACCTGCAGAGGCAAAATTCGCAGAGGATGCTAATGCCCAGGCCTTGCAAAACTCTGTTAAGTTTCGCACCTTCTTTGACCAGTTGAGGCTGAGCCAAGCCGCCTGGTTGGAAGCAACAAAAGCCCTCATTAATATCTTTTAAGTGCACCGTGATGAAGTTGCTGAGGCTAAGGAGTATGCACCTCGGCGCATCCAGGAAGCTTATGGGGCCATTACTTTTTCAGAGGCAGACAGAGCATATCCATTTCCCCATAATTGTCCTCTTTTTGTCACAGCATACATCAATGATGTAGAGTTCAAGGGTGCTTTGCTTGATGGCGAGGGCTTCCATAAACATCATCACTACTGACACCTTTCCAAAGGCTGGTGTCCCAGAGTCCAGGATGGTTCGCCAACCTATCACTATGACTGGTTTTGGCGGCAAGAAAAAACACACCAAGGGCCATGTGGTCATGGACTTAGCAGTTGTTGAGATCCGTTCCGCAACCAAGTTTCTTGTGATTGAAGTGGACATAAATTTCCACATGATACTTGGCAGAGCCTGGATGTACCGATATGGAGCTATCCCGTCGAGTTATCACCAATGCGTGAAGACAAAGTTAGGAAAGCGCACAGTAACCATATAAATGCGTCTGAACAGCCATTTGGGGTTGAGGAGGAACACTATTCGGATGCAGTTTTCTTTACTGAGTTGTCAACGGGTGAAACTCCAAGGACCGGTAAAGTTGCAGGAGTAAAATTGCCAAAATGGGAAAGCATTCGGGAGGTAGGGGCTGCTCCAGAAAGTAGTGGGCAGAAGAGATCAGCAACTCCACAAGTCCTCCGCTCAAGATTGTTAAGGTGCGGGAAGGCGGTAAGACAGTTTACTACCCATGACAGGTCTTGGAGGTCAGGCTTCATACCTTAGGAGGATGGCCCGAGACAGATAAATGTGACGATGACGAGTCCCAAGAAGAGTTGGTGGAGATGCCTGAGCCCGCCTCTGAATGCGTGCAAGATAGACCCGAATCGTAGCAGGGGGTGCTCGCTGAGGTCAACCTCAGCGACTTACCAGGGCAGAGCAAGCCCCGTGTTCATCAGCGACACAATGGCTTCAACAGCTAAGGCAGAATTGATAACACTACTGAAGCGGTATAGTGACGTCTTTGCTAGACATACGATGAGATGCTTGGTTTTGACCCATCTCTTGTCACCTATCACCTTGATACTTTTCCCAACTCTAAGCCAATAAAGCAGCATGCTCGAAAGTATCACCCTGACCTTGAGGCAGTGATTAAGGAAGAGGTAGAAAAGTTGTCGATGGCCAAGTTCATTGAGCCTATACAGCAACGAACTTGGCTAGCAAATATTATGCCTGTGGAGAAGAAGAACGGCCAGATCAGGGTCTGCGTAGACTTTCCCGACCTGAATGAATGAGGCCTGCCCGATAGATGAGTTTCCATTGCCCCATGTTGGCACACTTGTCGATTCTACTGTGGGCCATAAGATGTTCTCTTTTATGGATGGGTTCAGTGGTTATAACTAGATCAAAATGGCATCAGAAGATGCAGAAAAAACGGCATTTAGAACACCCTGGGAAAATTGTTTCGATATGGTTATGCCCTTCGGTTTGAAAAACGCGGGGGCAACCTACCAACGGGCTATGACTGCAGTGTTCCATGACATGTTGCATCATGAAATGGAAGTATATGTGGATGATCTGGTGGTCAAGTCTACCAAGGCAAACCGACACCTCTGCGACTTGGAAAAAGTTTTTCTGCGGTGCTGCAAGTATACTTTTTGATTTGTTTACTATACTTTTGTTTTTTTGTTTCTAAGCGTAATGTATATATTATTTTCAGGCATGGTTGTTAATTCTCTACACAGGTTTGGCTTTGCGAGAGAACATACTTAGAGTGAATGGAAGTGATATTTGCCCATGGTAATTTGATATGATCTTATATGCATTTGGTTGAATTTTGTGCTAAGATTGCCTTGTCTTTATTCTTCATCATTTAAACTATTCGTGTATTTGTGATTGAGATTTTTTTAAAACATATTTTCATAGTCAGACATTAGTAATTTCATCTCCCATGCCTTTCAGGAGGGAAAGTGAATATGCAATTTTACTGGCAATGAATTTATGCTATAAAATAGAGTTGCCAGAAGAATCTTTTGACTTCAATGCTTAAAATTATAGCATGATATTCAGTAAATGAATTTATACAGTGTGTTTTCAAACTGCATATTGCAATGAATTAGAAAATGAACTGAGGGTAGAGTATATGAGAAAAATAATGGTTGTCAATAATGAAAGGAGGATATTACTCTAGATGGAGCTGCATGTTGCAAAAGAATTCATTGAGTTGACTCCAAATAGACATGTGTAATTTTGTTAAATCGAGTTTTTCTAGCAGTATCTTGTTCTCTTATATGCAGCAGCAGCAGCTACATTCTAATTCCAGCGAATTTCTGCCACGTTCAATATTACTGGACTCATATCATGCTTTTTATTCAACTGGCAGGCTCATTCTCTTTATTTGCCGAATTGTGTCAGAACTTGGATGAAAATGTGAAAATGCATTGGATTTTTTTTTGTGATTCTTATCTGCCTCTTAGATTAATATGCATACAACCACAGAATATGTTAATGCTTGCACTTGTGCTGATGTAGGTGGATAAAACATCACTACTTCGCTATGGCCATGGCACTTATCAGTCTCACTTGGGAGACCCAGAAGTAGGTTATTATCCTTCTTGAGTGCATATTGAAATTTTGCTTTTGTTTGTTTGTTTTTTTTTTTTTTTTAATGAGTGAGATTGTGCGTGTACTTTGCGGAGAGGGGTGCAACTGTTCCTTCAATGGGCTATCATGCAAGGGGTTGCAATGTTTCTACAAAATAGATATCAACGACAAAGGCTTTGTACACATATGTACACATATTGCACTCGGCAAGGTGTAATTGAAAAGAAAAAAAAAACTCCTTTCACCAAAGAATTTCTGTGTATGCTTCATTTTTGCCTTTATTATCTTAAGTTCTTTCTGCAGTCTACTTTGCATGTGTGTCTGCACTTGATTGTGTGCTCTTTGTGAAACCTTGTCGTCCTGCATGGTTTGCAGAACTTCAATGAGTTCTTTTGCTTCTGCTAGTTGCAATAACCATGTTTTTGTCTTCTAGCCGATCTGTGCTAGTTTTTTATGGCCCACTGAAATACAAATAGAACTTTTTTTTGATGGGCATATAATGTTTATTGCAATTGTTCTCCTCTGCAAATCTGGGATGACTCTTACCATTTGATCCCGTTGTTAATTGTAGGCTGGGAGAATGGACGTTGTTTGGGGAGAAACTGCTGGAGTCGACAGTCAACTATGGTTGTTGGCACCCATTCTATTCATATTACAGGTGATTTAAGCTGTACAAATGCCTGTTTTGGGGACTATGCCCGCAAAAGATCATATTAATGTATGCTTTGCCATCCAAGTCACGTTGAATCAAACAAACACTAAAGCGATTTAAATTAAGGTTGTTAAATATTCATTTTTTTTTCTTACATGACTTGCCAAAAGTTATGTACATGTATAAATAATTAAATATGTATAACAGCTAGGGAAGGGAAGTTTTTGTTACTATCAAACATCAACACATTCCTTGAGTGTTTTCTTTCATTACTTGCTGAAGTTGAAGTCATATTATCATTCTTTTCTAGTTTGCCATCCAGCAATCCTAGTTTTATGCATGTAATGCAACTTTCTCTTTCATCACAGCTCTCTTTCTGTTTTGAACTTCTTTGGCTCACATGTCATGATGTCAGCATGAAGTTATTTGATTTTTTTTTTCATTTTTTTCTTTGAAGATATTAGGAAGAGACATGCTCACGTCCTGTCGTATAATAGTCGGTAAATGTGCGGATTGTATTAAATGTAACGGGGTGCCCACATCCGGTTGTATAATAGTCGGTAAATGTAGGGATTGTATTAAATGCTTTTTAAGTGCTCACGTCCTGCCGTATAATAGTCGGTAAATGTGGGGATTGTATTAAACGTTTTTGGGTGCCCGCATCTTGTCGTGTAATAGTCAGTAAATGTGGGGATTGTATAAAATATTTTCGGGTGCCCATTATCCCACCGTATCAAGTTAGAAAAACGTGGAAGGTGTTGTGAGTTGGGTGCTTGCTATTCTGCCATATCAAGCTGGCAAAAGATGAAATGTGTTGAGAAATGTATTGAGTCGGAGATAATGTGTATGACTCGTAATGAACTTATGAAATTTCAATATGTTGTGTGATTTTGTACAGAGGAAAATGCATATAGAAATTACTTGAAAGAAATGGTAATTGGGTAAGGGGTTGATGATGATGAACTCACCGGGTTGTTTTGTGACCTGAAGATTATGAGTTTTATTTTGTGAGTAATAGTAATATCAATTTGAGTTAAGGACTATGGATTTATGGTAATTGTGGTATAATTGGGTTGGAAGTTTAAGTAAAAATGAAGAATCTTGTGTGAATTTGTGAAGAATGATCTTATGATGGGTGAATCCTCTAATCTTATAAATGATAAGTCGTCTTAAAAATCCTAGATTCGAAATTTTGGTCTAAGTGGGTTTTTAATTAGGTTGAGGATTTATTTAATAGATTGAAAACAAATGTTTGTTTGAAAGAGGGATTTGAAATCAATTGTAAATATTTGAGAAATTGAATTGAAAGGGGTTTATATTCTTGATTCAAGTCGAATTACTAGTGATGATAAATGTTGATATGATGTAACAGATAGATAAGTGGCAATAGAGTGTACGACAGTTGTCTTTGAATGTTCGGTGATAAATGTTTATAAAGTTCTCTTGAATGTTCAAATGAATTTTGAGAAAATGATACTCTACTTATGATATTTTGGGCATGCAAAACGTCACCTTACTATATAGTATCACCCTGCATAGATGATCATTTCTATCTATGTGTTAGTTATTGTTTTAGAACTATGAGATTCCTACTGAGCATTAGTGCTCATCCCACGTTAATGAACTTCACAGGTAATTGAAGATTTCAAATATTAGGACATGGAACAATCTTATGATTTTATTTTGAGGTTGTAAGATATACTCGTAGTTTAGAGATCAGTATTTTTTTTCATTGCATGTAATATGGATGTAAGCCTTAGGGCATTTCTTTTATTTGTATATAAATGACATTGTTGTGTAGCAAGAGGGAACATGTATATTTATTTATTCATCAAAAAATGAATTGTCATTTGTAAATGGACTAAATTAATGAATATTGGTAATGTTATCCGACTAATAAAATACAGGGCGTTACACAGACGACCGATAAGATGAAATTCGAGCCATTCGGGCCAAGCTCAAATTTGAGCTACGTATCAGAGCTCTTTTTAGATTCACTCAATTTAAATACACTTAAAACATATAAAATTTATGATCTTTTTTTTATTAAAAAAAAAAACGCAAAATATTAACAAATATACAAAAAATAAATTAATATATATTTTTTGTATTTATTAAATTTTTTAAAGATTTCTCAAGTTGTTTTTTTAAACTTTTTAAGTATATGTATCTGAAAAACAAGTGGCCAATTTCATTATAAATATAAAAAAATATATATGAGTTAAAAATTTAAAAATTATTTTTGAATAATTTTAAACCAACCAAAATTTTAAAAATTAGTTACTTATTCTACATTGATCATCCAAATTTAAATTTAACACATTTTTTTTCATAATTTTCATAAATATTTTTTTTATTAATTCGATATACAAATTCTTAAATTTTTATATGAATTAGTAACAAATAACTTCTTTAAAAAGTTTCATAAATTTTTTTTTTAAAAAAAATTTGATTAATTTGAAAATATGATGTACTGCATACTTCAACTTAGATATTGGTTCAGTTAATGCAGCTTTAGTAATAGAGCTAAAGTTGATTTGAAATAGTTTTGAAAATAGAAATAATTTGGAATTGGTTTGAAATATATTTAATATAATGACTTAAATGTTAATCCTTCATCAATTTTATTTGACATAAATAGACAAATAATTTAAATTAAAGGTTATATTGACACAATTAAAAGCTTATAATTTATTTTATTAGAATGGTTAAACCATATATTTTTAAAAAAAAAATTTTCTGTATTTTTAATTAAAAAAAAAGAAAAAAATTTAGTGAAACTAATTGGTCATTTCCATAATGGATAAATTACAGATACATCCCTAACGATTTGCTTAAAATATAGATTGTTCTCTGTACTTTAAAAAATTACAAATGCCCACTTATCAAAATATTTTATTCGATAGAATTAAATCAAAAAAATAAAATTCCTTATTGATTTACCATACAATAATAAAAAGGAAAATTAGTGAAACATATCTCTCCAATTTTCTAATTTTAAAATATAGTGTTGTCTCTTTAATAATAGATGTCTCTTAATTTTGTATTGAATCTTGTTTCGTAATAATTATTTTTTAGTCAATAATGAATATTTATAATGTATAAAATAAATTGATCATTCTATTTTATTTCATTCCAACAATATTAGTTAGGAGAAATTATCCAAAAGACCAAAAAAAAAAAAATGATCCTTCTAACAAAATAAATCTTGAATTTTTAATTTGATCAATTTAAACCTTAATATTTTGATTAGTTTTCAATCTAAATCATTTATCTATTTTTCTTAAGTAAAATTAACAACAAAAAAATGCATTTTAATTACTAACCTTAATGAAAAATGACATTAAATTTAGCAGAATTGGGTAGTTGGGATCAGTGGTTCTGGAGGACAATACAAAGGCAAATTATTGGGTTTGAACAATTTGAAATACAAAGCTTAGTCTAGTTTGATAAAAAAAAAAAAAATTAAACTATTCTAATATCATATGTATGCATTGTAATGTTTGGACCGGAGAACTCTCAAACAATGAAAGTATGTAAATAAAAATGAAAAATGTCAATAAAAAACACATAATAAGAAGAACATATAACAAAAATCGATGTGGTTGGGATCAATGGCCGTGGGGGACAATAGACAGACAAATTATTGGGTTGGATTGGTTTGAAATACAAGGCTTAGTTTAGTTTGATAAAAATAAAATAAAATAAATAATAATAATTAACTATCCTAATATCATATGTATGCATTGTAATGTTTGGACCACGTAACTCTTAAGCAATAAAAATATGTAAATAAAATGAAAAATGTCAATAAAAAACACATAATAAGAATAAAATATAAATATCGATTATCATCAAAAGATAGAATGAACCTTATGCATTGTAAAGTTTTGGGCAATGGTAAAGTTTATTTGATCAAAACCGGATACCGGTCAATAAGGACTTTTAGAAAGTTGTTGCAGAGACCTAGGTGCTATGAAGTATTGACACTTCAAAATAAGTGTTGCAGTCATGTCGGATAATAACACAATTGTCGTCAATTTTGTTGGTGAAAAAGTAATAAATTAAATAAGTTATAATTATCAAATGGATTTAATTTTTTGTGTGGATGAAATACACAAAGTGCTTGATAAAATGAATGATTCAAATTATCGAAACGGGGCATGTGGTAGGCCTCATGGGCCAAAACAATGGTCTCTAATCCAATTTTTTAACTGGAACGGATCTTCCTCTTAATTCGATTCCCTATGCCCTATGAAACCTCTTAAATTAGAGAGAGAAGAAAAAAGAAGAAAGAAACACAATCGCTAATGTAGTTATTTTATATGAGGGAATTCTCTCCGGGCCACTCTTAAATTAGAGAGAGAAACAAAAAACCCGATCACTAACGTAGTTATTTTATATGAGGAAATTCTTTACGGTCCATAATTTGAGCTGAAGAGCGCTGTTTAGTCTTGTGATGTCTATCAGAGATATCGCTTTGATAATTCGAACTATTAAGTATGTTGGACATTTCATTTTTTTTATTTTGTGAACATAGAAAAGTTATATCGATTCAATAATCATAACCTATTTAATTTGCATTTGTCACAAAAAAAAAGGACAATTGTAATCTATTCAATTTAAATTAATTTTACAAACCTGTATCTCAACTCTCCGAAAGCGAGCTATGCTCCGTCCTCATGCTTCAATGCATAATATTATAGTACATAATATTTTAATTATTAAAGTATTTGTAATAAGTGAAATATTATTATATATTTTTATGTATGTTGGAACGTTAGATTGGATGACTTTTTAATACAATTTTAATTTCATAAAAATTAGTTCGCTTGCATTTAAAATATATATATATATATATAATAATTGGAATTCAAAATTATATTATACTATTAATTTTAGATTTGACTTAAATTGATTACATCAGCTCAACACAAATTGCTTATAAAGTGATAAAATTTTATCTGGTCCGACTCGGCCAATGCCCAACTCCTACCCGACTAGTTGGAGAAGTTATAAATAGGAATGGCAGTGAGACAAGAAGGGTGAGTTTTACACTCTCTGTTCCCAATCTCCAATTATTATTATTTTTTTCCATTTCCATTCCTTATCTCTAACGAAGACCATTTTTATTCCACCGTCTCGCCTCTAATGGGATTCGGTTTTTCCTGCCCCACAAATCCCTGACCCATTTTCGTGATCAGGAATGTTACATTCATCTAATTTGGTCCCGTATGAATTGCATGAATTTGTTCACACTAGTCATCTAGACGACAGGATGACAACTGCGATAGACGAAGGTGAAACCAATCGTCCAGCTGGCACAAATTCAAACGATTCGAGTGACAACAAATTCGATAAATAAATCATTTCACTTATGTGATCTATTCAAAGTTACGTTGTTTCAGTTTATATCCCCATAACGAACAAAAAGATAAAAAGAAAAAAAAAATTAATAAGAGCAGAAAGTGAATGAAAGGGACTTCATCAAAAATTAAAAATATACAGTTTTTATTATTTATTTATTTATTTATTTTTGCTTTCAATATTTTCAGCTTTCTTTTATTTTAAAATTATTTTAATTGAAAAAATATTATTTTTTTTATATAAATTTAAAAAAAATGTTAAAGACAAAAAAAAGTGTAAGGCCTTAATTATAAATTAGATTACATAAACTTGATTATGAAGTTGAAAGGCTTAAATAAAATAATTTTAAATTTATATTAAAAAGTTTGAACATCGCATTGAAATAGAATGAGAGGGTTTAAATAAAAAAATTAACAGTGTGATGATTAGTTACCAAATTTAATGGACAGAAATGAAGGGTAGACAGATGTGGTGGCTGTTAGTAATGGGCAGTCGAACTTATTTGCCGAATTTAGTAGTTGGACGATGTCGAAGGATATGAGATGACCTGACCTGAAGAATACCAATTGATAATTGAAAATCACAACGGCGATCACTCATTTGCTAGAGAGTTGCCAGAGTTTGGTCGGAACTCGCCATTCATTGATAGTTGCGGTGAGTAGTGACTAAAAGTGATGAGTGAAATGAAAAAATAAAAAATTATTTAAAAAAAAATGAAAACAACTTATATATATACAAAAGCATAAAGATAAAACTAATATCTATATTATAAGATACAACTTTTGAAAATATGTTAAAATGTATTTATTTGAACAAATTTTGAAAATATGTTACATTTTGTTTGAATGAGTAAAATAATTTCTAATCAATATCTGTGGTTGAGTTTAATTTTTTTTCCGCCCAAACACTCTCTACTCTCTCCCACGTCTGCCAAACGGCTCTTAACTCCCTCTCTCCACTTGCTCTCTCACACGTTGGTGGATCTCTCTCAATGTGTTGTAGTTGAGAGAGAGATGAGATGGGTGTTGTGTTCACGCACACTCTCTCTCTTTCTCTGTCTAGGATTCTCTCTCTCGATCCCTAATGCCGCCGTCGCACCACCGTTGCCAGAACCACCGCCTCCTTCACAACCACATCAACGACGCCCCTCTTCTGCAGCAGCGCCGTAGTCCGCATCTGCCGCTCTCTGAAAATTACTCGGCTGGGACTCACTGCCGAGCTTGGCCTCTCTCTGAAATTCATCCTTATCCCTACATTCCCTCTCTAATCTCTCTCTCATGCCGTCGACTCTCCGCCAACATTCCCTTCTCCATCCCCTCGCTCCGATCCAAACCCCCACAAATTCGCCTTTCAAAACCCTAAAATCTCCTCCCGATTGAGACGATCATCCTTCTCTCTCATCAAGCCCTCACTCTCTCTCTAGGGTTTCCGATTCTGCACTCTGTCGGTGCCACAGGAACAACGATGACTCGGCCTCAGCTTCTCCATCGGATAACTCATCCTCCGTTAACCGTCGGTGGGATTCGGTGATTCAGGAGGTGTTGAGGAACGCGGTTAAGAAGTTCAATGATTATTGAAGAGTGTTGATGTTTTCGAGAGAGGAAGTGAAGTGGTTGATGATGAAGACTGGGATTGGGACCGGTGGCGGAAGCATTTCAGCGAGGTCGATGAGCAAGAGCGTATTGTATCGATTTTGAAGTTCATCCAACGGTTGGAGCGTATAATTTCCCAATTTGGATTTTATTCACGTACAAGTTATTCCCTTCAAGTTCATCCAACGGTTGAAGCTTTCAAACATGCGTATGCTGTGAGGATGAATATTGGTGACCATGATTTTGTTAATGTTTAAAGTGCTGTATCCAACATGCTGTCTCCTAAGTTTGCAGCAAGTTTTACGGCAGCAAGTAAGCATTTCAGTAATTGTTTTCACTGTTGTGATAGATTATGGTACGTGTGATATATTTATTTAAATTTGTCCTATCTACTCAGACTCTCTGGAAATGAGTACTTGTTTGTATCAGTATATTATGTCCGTGGAGTTTAGATTTTAGATTTTAAAAAGTCCTTCGATTAAACTGAAGAGAGTCCACTCCCATTAAGCCATTTGGTTGCTTCCATGTATAAGGCAATGGTGTAATATTACGAAGTACTCAAGTTAAATCAACATAATGGCTATATAAATAAAATTTTGATTGCCGTTATATAAGTAACTTTTCCATATGATTCTGTAGATAGCACAGAAAACAAAAGAATTTAGACAGGAAGGGAAGAAAAGAAGATAAAGAACAATGATATATGTGCGTCGTTAATCATTTTTTCGAAGTGAACACGGCTGGTGAAAATTGTCCGATTAATTAGACTTTTAGATTCATATCCTGATAGAGTACCAAAAAACAATTGAATGGGATTCAGTATAATACAGTGGGCATGTATAGCTTTGTGATTTGCAATTCACTAATCTCACACAGGTACTTGCCTTGTGTTGTGGTTGTTTTGTAAACCTTTAGTTTCAGAGGCTCAAGTCCTCTTATTATCTAGTTGATGCTAAAAAGAAATGCTAAAAAGAAATTAGTTAATTAAAAATATTGTAATGAATATCTATTTGTAAATTTACTTCTGTTAGTATTACAGACTAAAAAATATATTGTAATTTAGAAGCTTGATGATCTTTCCATTTGTTTGTATATGTTTATCTTTCTTCGTGCTCTATTCAATGACCATATGTTCTGTTCTTTTGATTATTGTATTCCTATGAAAGCTATATTTGTTGTGCCTAACCGCTAATTGTTGGTTATTGTTCTAATCATACTGTTCTTTTATTAGGTGGAATCAAGTCCATGACCATGGAACTACTCCCCTTTGCATTGTTGATAGTGCACAAAATGCTGTTTCCATGAACACTTCTCTGAATGATTACTACGGTTCAAGATTTCAATCACAAAGTACAGGGATAGTACTTAGCAATGAAATGGGTGATTTCTTCAGTTCTAGAAGTTTGTCTCCACCACCCGCACCTTCCAATTATATCCAACCATTCAAAAGGGCATTGCCATCAATGACACCCACCATTGTCCTAAAGGTCATCATATTGCTTGCACACTTTGCACGCATTTTCTACCATTTTTTTGTTTCCTGAGAAAAAAATGAAAGTTGACATGAAAAATTTGTTTGTCAAACTGCTTTTTGGGGGGGGGGGAGGAGAATTCAGTTACACCCCCTTTATAAAAATAAAAAAACTTATTTAAATTTTCTTTTTGAATTTTTAAAAATTGTTTTGCACACAAAAATTAAAACAATGTGAAGAGTAGAGATGCGTTCAATTTATTTATTTATTTTTCTGAAACAAGAAAACTAGAACTTTAAAAATGAAAAAGATACCAGCCTTGTTCTTTCAAATTTAGCATATAAATGTCTCATAAAACTGTTATTTTGCACAATATATAAAGAGGAGAAGCATTTTGAAGTATTAATTGTCTGACTTGGCAATCATGATTACTTATTGTGCCTTTGCAGGGTAAAAAACTGAAAGCAGTTTTAGGTTGAGCTGGAGGAATCAACATGACAACATTCCTACTGCAACGACTCAGGTTTTCTTAAATCATTTGGTCATGGGTTTGAATCCACTCTCCTCTATAATGGCTCTGAGATACTTTCATACGGTTAGTTATCAAAACCACTTACTTTCGATACATTTTATAAAATGTTACAGTGACTAGCCATTGAACCCCTTCTAATATGGTAGAATACGGTTTGTGCAGTTAATTCCCAATGCGCTGTATTATGGACATCTTCTCTTGGTGACCAGTATGCAGCCATTGTCAATGCTCAAGAAGAAGGGCCATGCCATGCCCTACACTCCGTAGACAGTAGGACTATTTGCCAGCTCGTTGCTCAAAAGTTGGAGGGTCCAAACTTGGGGATGCTCGCGGCGGCTAACGACCCAAGAAAGGGTGGGTTTCCAGCTGGTTACTGAGTTTGTGGAAAATTAACTTTCTTGGAATTCAATTGACTCATATCCTCTCATTTAGCAGACTTCATAATTTCTCATTTAGGAGACTTCATAATTTCACTGTGTTGCACTTGTTTCATTGTGTGGAAATATTAAACCAATATGCACCATGGTTGTTACAAACTAAGATAATTAAATTCACGAAATGTACTGAATTACTATGCACCCTGTTTATTTTCAGACATGAAGGATGATCTTTTGTGTTCACCGCTCGATGGTGCTGTTGTTTCAGTGCTGAACTGACAATCTTCTGCAGTCTCTTCGCTACGCTGCTCAATTCGGCTCCCTTCGCTACCGACGGTGCTCTCGCAAGGTAAGATTGAGTCTTTTCACTCGATTTCTGCCTCTCCCCTTCTCTCTCTGTTTTTGTTTTTGACTGATTTGGCTTGCTAGAGTTCAAACCCCACTGTCGTCTTCAAGAACAGAGGTATTTTACCCCCAATTTCGGGCTTCCTGCAGCTCTTTATTGTACATTCGCTTCAAGGTTATGTACATTTTGTTGATTGGTGTGATGTGGGTTTGATATTTTTTCCCTTCTCTCCCTGTTCGTCTCCTTTATTTCATGAATACATACATTTTTAGAGTTGTTTATTTGCTATTTTTTTCTCCTTCTCTCTCTGTTCTTCTTCTTCATTTCATTAATACATATGTAATTTGGGGGTTTGATTTCCTGTTTTTATTAGAATTCGGTGGCCAATACAGACTTACAGGTTAACTCAGAGGATATCGTAATTTAGTTTGTTATTTGCATGATTGTTGTGTTGTTTACTTTCTTATTTTACCATTGGTAGCTTTATGTTAACATTTACACTTTACAGTTGATATTACTGAAGATACTAAACATATTGAAGGATAATTATTTTGTGAAGCTTCCAATCTTACCTTATATTGCATTTATCCTTAACTAAAGAACCAAGTAATCATAAATTAGCATTCACAAATGCAATGCAACCAAATTATTATTAAAGATAATCCAGTTCCCTAATCCTGGCATTCTTTTTGGATTGGTCAACAGAGCGGAGTTCACCATGCCCTTAACCCAGATCCATACAGTGGAGTCTTTGGTTCAGACAGGGAGAAGTATGCAAGAGATGTCGAAGATCTCATTACCTTTGGAACTTCAGGGCATGTAGCTGGTTTTATTTCTGAAGCCATACAGGTAAGCATCGTCTTATGTAAATTTGTTTTTATTGTTTTCTTTTGTGGCTATATTGATTAGGGTAATGATGTACACACAGGATTTAACACAAAAAAATTTATGCAAAATGATGTGTCACATTTATATCCCTGCATTGATAGTCAAATGCCCATCACTATGGTTCATAATTGCAAGAGTGTCATTGCCACATTATTTTTGTCTTAAATTCTGTACGAAAATTGTGTGAGAATATCATTTTCCTATTAATACAACCTCTTCCGAGTTACTGTCTAATTTGAACCACTCTCTAAAATGGCAAGGAGTGGGTGGAATTATTGAATTGGCCCCAGATTACTTCCCTGCCGTATACATCAGTATTGAGAAAGCAGGAGGGCTTTGTATTGCCGATGAGGTTCAATCTGGGTTTGCTCACACTGGGAGCCATTGTTGGGGATTTGAGACCCAAGGCATTGTGCCTGACATACTGACAATGGCAAAGGTAAATTTATATAATATGGCAGGATGATTTTTAAAAATGTCCAAAATGATTTTTAATGGTCTAAATTAATTCTAAGTGTGTATCAATGGTTAAGATCAATCCTTTCAAATGTACCAAACACTTGATTCCCGCCCAAATACTCTTCTGTCTCATGTCTCAAACACTTTATATGGCAGGATTATTGTTTTGGCCTTTACAAATTTGGCCTCTTCTTCTTGGGGTAGCAAAGTCTGTTTTGAGGGGAGAGAGACAGAGAGTGAGTGTGTGTTTTTAAATTTGAAATTTGAAAAAGTGAGATGAGCGAGAAAGGATGGGTGGGTGGGGGTGAAGGGTTTTTTTTGTTTTTTATTTTTTTGGGTTGTTGTGGCTCTTGGACACAAAGTGTGTTTTGTTGTCCGTCGCGGCCACGGCCATCGTCGCCTCACTCTCTTGGGAACAAATTATGTTTTTGTTTTTGTTAGTATTTATTTTATACAAAATATAAAAAAATAATTAAAATGTATTATTTACTATAATTTGAGTTCAAATACTTAAAGTACATAAAAATTCATAAATCATGCAAAATTATAAAATTTTATTTCAAATTTGTGAAAATTATTTTAAAAATTTTTAAGAGTAAATTTTATAACATTACTCTAAATTTTATAATTTTTAAGTGTATTCAGATTGAATGGATCTGAAAAAGTAAAAAATGTTGATTAAAATATTTAAAAAGTTTACTAAAAGTAATAAAATACAGATTGAAAATTTTAAAAATTATTTCTGAAAGCTGTAAACCAAATAAGTTTTGAATTTCAAATTTGTAAAATTATTTTCAAAATATACAACCAAACTCTAATTATAAAATTATTTGAAAATCCAAACCAAACGGACCATCTATTTATATTTTGACCTCAAAATTTTTTTTTGCGCAACAAATTAGATTAATTATATTTTAATCAATAAGGTGAATATTTCTTTATATTTTTTTTAGTATTTTTATCAAAAAAAGTTACAGATTTTACAAATTTTTGCATTATACGTATAAATTATAACTGCATTTTGATCTCAACAATATTTATACCGTGCCTTTAGGCACGGGCATACACTAGTATATAAATATATATAAATTATTAATTTCAGTTCCATATCAACATTTTAAGGTAGCTTGGTTGGTTGAAGCTTGCTTCCGCTTACCCCCAAGGTAACGTGTTAAAAATTAGGGTTTCACAACTTTCACTCTCTTTTCCTTCCTTTGTTTCTAGACCCCTCTCTCACTAATCTTCCACCGCTTCAAAATTAGTGTTTTATAACGGTCTCCTCTCTCTTTTCACTCCTTTGTTTATTGACGCCTCTCTCTCTCCCTCTCTATTATCTTCCATCGCTGCTCTCTCCATAAACCTAAACCCTTTCGATCTCTCTAGCTTCTATCCATTTGAGAAACCCAAAACCTTTGAAATTGACTCATTCAAATCGTGTTTCTGATGGAGAACATGAAGACGAAGCACAAAAAAACCTTAGACGAAGCAGCAGAAACCCCCTAAACCACACTCAAACCCTAAGACGAAGTAGACGAAGAAGAAGTGTGAGATCGTCTGAAATTGTCTTTCTGATGATGGAGAATTGCTTAAATTTTGCTTCAAATTGCTTGAGATTAATTGAAATCTGTATAAAATTGCTTGATTATTCTTGTGATTATTTTTGTTTATGTGATTTCAATATGATCAGGCGAACAAGCTTCATGAAGTGTGCTGAAGATTTCATAGCTAGGGTTTATCTGCAACTTAACAAGATTTTTCAATGCTCAGTGGTTTCGATTTCTCAATCTCAAACCTCTAGTGGTCTTTTTTTACTGGTATTGATTTCTCTATCCATTGATTGCTTTATGACCACACACCCTCATCAAACTCTTAATCACCACTGTCACTATCTCTCCTCTCTCTCTTGATGTGTATTTTGCTATAGCATTGCATGATGTCAATATTTTCACTTTGACTCTATTCTTGATGCATGTCACAATGTTTTCACTCTGTATAGTAATTTTGAAATTCATGTTCTATTTTAGCTTTATTATGTGTTTCAGCTTTAATATATGCATTGGTTCCCCTACTTACAGTGAAAACTTCTACTCTATTTATAGACCAAATTTTCTCTTATGAGGTAAAAAAGTTATTTTAGTAGAATTGAGACAAGTTTTGTTTTGGTATTACTTAGAGGCTTTTATTGGAAAAGCTTGAAAATCAAAGCATTCAATGTATATTGTGTCATGGCAGGGTGCAACTTGCCTACATCTTTGCTTGTGGATGTACAAATAATTTTCCATCACTACCGCCATAGATTTTAGTTATAAAAATGCAATTCCCATTAAATAATGTTGTTGCTTCTTTTTTTTTTGGGTGACTCCTATATGCATGTCCCCACTTTTCCTTTGTTAAAAAATGTGTATTGTTTTTGTCTCATCTTATTTAATTTTGCTTTTACTTCATGTTCAGAGTTCTACATACATGCAATTCCTGTTAGTGTAGTCCATGTAATTTGGAGATGTTGATGGAGATTGAGGGCGAGGCAACCGCCGAGATTTTCAGTTATTTAGAAGTTTATTTTATAAAGAATAGCCCTTCAACCAAACAAGAACCAAACAAAACTTGAAAAAAAATGACTATGAATTGATTGCAGGTGTTATTAACTTGTAGTTACTATTTATTTGGAATGTTGAAGTATTTTTGGTGCGTGATATTTGCCTCTCTCCTAGTTCTTCCCCTCATCATTATGGTTACATATGTGATGATGTAACCATTGTTCTTCTATTCTATAGTTTTACTCAGGAAATTCGTCTATTTTTTTTTTTATTTTGGAGAGGTGGTTCTACATGATGCTGATCCTAGTATGAGGACCTTCATTCATTCATGTTTGAGTTGGTAAAGATGATTCTATTTTTATTTGTTTTGTTAAGTAGGAAAGCCAATTTGTAGACATAAGTCGTAACTCAAAAATAAAATACTACTCATGCCAATTAGTTTCTCAAATTTCTCGACACCAGGCTCTAAGGATTCTTTTAGATCCTCCTTTTTGAAATTAAACATATGTGTTTAGTTGTTCAAATCTCCATTAAGCTCAATTAGTTTCAGTACGAAATTACTATACCATATTTTGTTCCAACAAGGTTGGGAAGGTGCATAATAACTTTAAACATACAAAATAAGATGTGGCATCACATAAGGAACAAAATTTATTTATGAAGTAGCATTGACAGGACGAAAATAAAATAAAACTATAATTATGAATACCAATATATGAAGGGTCTTGTTAACAAGTGCCTCAAGGACACGAAAAGTAGACCAGAAATAAATTTGAAAACACAAGACTTGTTATTAAATTCAATGCAGTTTTTATTGAAATTAATGCACTTCTTTTAACTGTTTGACCTATTTTCAAGACACTTCTTTATTTCAATCCCAATATCCGACACTTTTAGCATTTGTCATATACAAATATCTTGAGGACACAACAATTACACGAATTATAACTAAGACCATTCCAATAAAATAAATTACATATATCTATTAAGAATAGAACAAAAAGATGACATGAGGAACTTGCTTCTCTACATTTCAGGAGCTTTAGCAATAATGGAGAAAACTACAAATGCAAGACTGATGTTACAGGAGGATAAGTTACCAAAATATTTGATATCCATGTTTCATATTTCTTATTTTCTACTTCTAAATCTGAAAATTCAGTCAAATAAAGAAACTAAATCCTAAGCAAAGAATCATGCCAATCTCAAATCATACCTGAGGGAGTAATGTAGGGAAATTAGTTAGAAGTTCTCTCTTGTTAAGATTTCGAAATTTTAGTCTAGCTTCTACAACAACATGGTCTAAAAATTCACTTAGTAGTTTATTGGTGGTAGTTGCTACATAATTAATGTCTGTTGGGCTATATATAATAAATCCATGTGTTTTTTGGGCGATTAATGTAGACCTTTTTTTATTCAATGGCAACTGAGCAGCGAGTAGTAACACAAGTGATGAAGACTAAAGAATTCCTCAACTGAGCAGTGAGTCAACAACCAGGTAATCTCAGTTATCACTCAAGGATTCCTTCACTTGTGTTGCTGCCATTGCTTGGAAATGGAGACTAAATTGGGCCCTAGTTTTTTTTAGTTTTTATTTTTTTCGTTTATCCTTTTTGATGTTGTGATGCAGAGCGTGATTCTTGGGAAGCTAACATGGGCATGGAGACAGAAGGTGATGGGGGTGCCTGCATATCTTCAACCTGATCTGGAAGCAGATCTCGTCTTGCCTCCGGCACCAGCTAGCAGAGTCGACAACCGTGTAATTTCTAATCTCAGTTATCACTGAAGAATAAATTCACTTACATTGCTACAATTCCTTGGAAATGGATATTTTATTTCATGAGTAATTGATCAAAATAATTCTATTGACATGGCTTTTACAGGTTCCAACTAGTATGGTGTTAGAATTGTATGATGCACGATTCGATTCATACAATTTAATATGAGTTTCCACCAAAATTATTTGAATTGTGTTGTTTGAAAATTGGGTGTGCTGTTGAATTGAGAATTGAGTAGTTCATAGGTTTTTGTTTACATAATGTATTGAAATGATGCCTTTTTCAACTACTCTGTGATGAAACAAAAATAGGGCAATTGGTTATACTGATATACGTGGTGTTATATATATATGTAATATATAATTCATTTATATTGATCCTGTGAAGTATTTGATTGTGATTGCTATAGTGTTCCAACATATGTGTGAGGTTTGGAAATTCCTTTCCAATAATTTGGGCTATATTTCATGATAAGCATCCGGAGGATCTTGTATGAGAAGGGAAAAAGAAATGAAAGGAAAAGTGGGAAAAAAAAACTTTGTTAATAGTTTCATGTGGAAAAAACATGCAAAGAGTGAACTGCTAATACATGTATTATCTTATGCAATTTTATCTCTTCTTTTGTGGAGATTTTGTTGGAATTTTGTGTTTCATTTGTTGTGGCGCGTTATAGAAACCAAAAATACCCTTTTCGTAGTTTTTAGATAATTTTTAGATAATTAGAGATTGACGATTCCAACTTCCTTTACTCCATTCAAAAAGTTGTTCAAAATAATTGATCAAAATTTCCAATGATCCGGTTTGTGCATGTTATTCAAAATAATGTTACTTTTAGGAGTTGTTAGTTTTTCGTTTGTATTTTTTTTCCTTCGTGTTTTTGGCGCTAACCCCTTGCAGGCAATGGGACATATAGACATGGTTAATCATTTAAGGTAATCTCTTTAACTTTTTGATTTTATTTTTTACATTCAGGACAATGCATTGTTTTGTTTGGGGGGAGAAAATACTTATTTTAAGAAGAATTTATATATTTGCTTGCAGCTATGAGTTATTTCTTTAAAAAAAAACAAAAATTTAGTGCTCATGTTATTTTTTTGTTCTATACATTGAGTGATTGGGCATACTTGTGGTATTTAATTACTTTAACTCGAGAATTGTTTTGAAGTTTGATATGCTAGCTACTTTGTTAAAGTATTCCGTGTGTTCATATTTGGAAATCATTGCACTGCACTTCAGCCACATGAATATGATTTTTAGTTGATAAGTGGGTATGACTTGAAAATCTTGAGGAATGATAGTGGAGACTTTTAACCCTGTGAGTTTTGTGCCAATCATTTATTGGAGGGTTATTATACATCTACTCTTAATTTTTCTTTGGAAGCGCATTAATTTGTTGTTTAGTCTCATTATTTTTTTTCATTTTTGGTTGAATGCTGAGAACAAATCAATTTGTTATCACACTTTTTACTCCCTCGAGGATGATGCATCGTTTAGGTTGGGTTGATAAAATACTTATTTTGGGAAGAATTTATATGTTTGCTTGCTGCAATGAGTTAGTTGTTTAGTTTAAAAAAAGAAAAAAAGGTGTGCATGGTAATGTATTGTTCTATGCATTGAGTGATTCGGCATACTTGTAGTATTTTATTGCTTTAACTTGAGAAATTGTGTTGAAGTTTGATATGCTAGCTACTTTGTTAAAGTATTTCATGCGTTCGTATTTGGAAATAATTGCACTGCACTTTAGCCACATGAATATGATTTTTAGTTGATAAGTGGATATGACTTGAAAATCTTGAAGAATGATAGTGGAGACTTTTCACCTTGTGAGTTTTGTGCCAATCATTTATTGGAGGGTTACTATACATCTACTCTTAATTTTCTTTGGAAGGACATTAATTTGTTGTTTAGTCTCATTATTTCTTCATTTTGGTTGAATGCTGACAATAAATCAATTTGTTATGACACTTTTATTCCCTTGAGATCATGAAAGTTGAAGGACCATACTAATTCTTGAGAGATGATTTTAGGCCATCTTTGTTTTTTTGAGCCTTTTATTTATTTTTCTTTCTTTTATTATTACTTCTTGAACCATTAGAAACCAATTTGAGCCTTTATGTTAGCCTTTCTTTGTTTAACCCCACAACCCATACTTTCTTTTTACTTTTGTAGATATGTCGGGATTATTTGAGTTTGACAATGGCAAATTTGTTTGGAAAAAAAAAAAAGAAAAAAAAGGGAGAAAAGCTGAAAAAAAGAAGAAGAAATAAATTGTGTTCAACGAAGGGAAAAAAAAACAAAAAGAAAAAAAAAAAAAGCAGGAGGAAGTTGAAAAAGACAAAAAGAAAAGTAATAGAAAGAGCAAGGCATTTGGAATAATGCTCTAATTGTGTTTATTTTTATGCCAATTGTCTCTCAGACGTCCTTTTTTTTATTCAACTTTGGCTTTTTATTATTTTTTCGTAATTCTTCAACCCAAGCATTACAACCAAACAAAAGTCCTATTTGATCTTGAGTGTGGTATAGTTTACAAGTGGACATGATGGATTGGGGTGATGGTGTGGTAATTTTAATTCTCAGTATTTGATACTCCATTCATGAGACTATTTATTTATTCTTTCATTATAGCGTTTTTCCAAAAAATTATTATGTGGGATATTTTGCCTTTGATTTACATTATTCTACTCGCATATATTGAGAGTAATTTTTACACTATATTCTGAGTGATTTATTTGTTGAGTGCAATAACTGGTGAGATTTGAGTCGAAGCATGTTTCAGAAAGAGATTTGGGTTATATTTCACTTTAAGGCTAAGGTTGTGTATGTGTTGGCTAAACTTTTTCACACACGCCAAATTCCGAATGTCATGAGATCTTTACTTGCTGCTAGTGTCTTGAACTTTGATTGATTTTCTTGTTAAGGTTGTGAAATTCATGACTTGTTCTTGAACTTTAGCATGAGAACGAAAGAAATCCTTCGAGTAAAGAAAATTTTTGACGTTTGTGGGTAACATTTCTAGAAATTTTATTTCTCAGTATTTGATATTCCATTCATGAGACTATTTATTTACTCTTTCATATTAGCGTTTTTCAAAAAATTAGTATGCGGGATATTTTGCCTTTGATTTACATTGTTCTACTCGCATATATTGAGAGCAATTTTTGCACCATATTCTGAGTGATTTATTTGTTGAGTGCAATAACTGGTGAGATTTGAGTCGAAGCATGTTTCAAAAAGAGATTTGGGTTATATTTCACTTTAAGGCTAAGGTTGTGTCTGTGTTGGTTGAACTTTTTTCACACACTCCAAATTTTGAATGTCATGCGATATCTTTACTTGCTGCTAGTCTTTTGAACTTTGATTGATTATCTTGTTAAGGTTGTGAAATTCATGACTGGTTCTTTAACCTTGGCATGAGAATGAAAGAAGTCGTTTTAGTAAAGAAATTTTTGGATGTTTGTGGGTAACATCTTTGCAAACAAGAGACTTTAACTCGTCCATGAGGGGTAATCTATTGGATTAAGGGCTTGTTGCATGTGCTAAATTCAATTGTGATTTCTTGCGGAAGTGGTTTAGAGTAGTTGCTTTTATTTTTCTTTTTGATTTTATTTTAGTCGCCTTAATAGCTAGGTTCTAAAATTAAAGCTGGTTGGGAGGTGTGATGAATGCTTGAAATTACGTAGTTATTCTAGGAATTTTGGATATTATATTCATTCTCTCAATTTACATTTAATTGTGATTTAATGCATTTAATTTAAATTTTTAGAAAAACTACATTTGAGCCATCAACAATATAAATTGCTCAACCAGGCCCATGAGACTCGGTTTGCTTTGAAATCATCTCATAACATCCACAAAACCTCTCTCAAAGGTTAGACAAGATTTCATTGTACCTCCAGTCCTTTTATATTTTGATTTTGCTCTTCAAATATTTATTTGTTTTTCAGTTTAATTACTACCCATCTTTTGTTCCTTATTTGTTCCTTTTATGTAATATATATTGGGTGACTTAGATAATAGCAAGAACACTAGATCTGACTGCAATGTTGTCAAGGGTGCTTGGGCTGCTCGAATTCAGCGCAACAAGATGGTAATTTTTATCTTAATTTTCTAACCCTCTACATAATATATATACCTTTTTACTCACAACGGTCTTGTGTTTGTAGCTTTTCATCGAATAAAAGATAATATTGCTATTGCCTAAAGGCAAGATTTCATATTTTTGTAGATAAGGGAGCAGAAAAGGGGTTCTGTTTTGAAAGAAAAAAGGGCCCCTAGTTGATTGACTTGTCCTCCCCGTGTCATTGTATATGATATGTTTTTAATGTTAATATTGTTTGTACTCAAATGAATTGTTGAGCTTTCACAAAAAGGTTCTTTTGTATAGAAGTAGACTACATTTGTTTCCCGGTAAATTGAGATCTAGATGGACCGGCCCTTTCATAGTTAAAACTGTTTTTTCTCATGGGGCCGTTGAGATTGAAAATCCCAGGAATGGTAATGTTTTTCAAGTGATTGGCCAACGTTTTAAACCAGTTTTGGAGAATTTCCCACCTGAAGAGGAGAGGAGTCCATTGAATTAAAAGACCCTATTTATCAAGACCCATAAACATAATAATAAAAGCAATGTTACTTTTAGGAGTTGTTAGTTTTTCGTTTGTAATTTTTTTCCCTTGTGTTTTTGGCAATAATCCCTTGCAGGTTCATAGTTCATCTTTACTTTTTTAATAAAATTTTTGTTGACGCTTAAAAAAAAAAATAATAAAAAAAAAATAAAAAAATATATATATATATAGACATGGTTCATTATTTAAGGTAATCTCCTAATCTTTGTGATTTTGTTTTTTACATTGAGGACAATGCATCGTTTAGGTTGGGGGGAGAAAATACTTACTTTGAGAAGAATTTATATATTTGCTTGCTGCAATGAGTTAGTTATTTTGTTATAAAAAAAAAAGAAAGAAGAGACCTTGTCTAGCTTAAGAAGCTGTCAAAGCTCGAGCCATAATGGTTCTCATTCAAAACAGAACCAAACAAAACATGGAAAAAAATGACCATAAATTTATTGCAGGTGTTATTAACTTGCGGTTACTATTTATTTGGAATGTTGAAGTATTTTTGGTGCTTGATATTTGCCTCTTTCCTAGTTCTTCCCCTCGTCATTATGCTTACATATGTGCTAATGTAAGCATTGTTCTTTTATTCTACAGTTTTACTCAGGAAATTCGTCTATTTTTTCTTTATTTTGGAGCATGAGGAAGGAGCATAGCTCGCTTTCGGAGAGTTGAGATACAGGTTTGTAAAATTAATTTAAATTGAATAGATTACAATTGTCCTTTTTTTTTTTCGTTGTGACAAATGTAATAAATTAAATAGGTTATGATTATTAAATCGATATAATTTTTCTGTGTTCAAGAAATAAAAAATGAAATGTCTAACATCTTTAATAGTTCGAATTATCAAAACGAGATCTATGACAGACCTCATAAGACTAAATAGCGCTCTTCAATTTAAATTATGGACCAGAGAGAATTTCCTCATATAAAATAACTACATTAGTGGTTGTGTTTTTTTTTCACTCTCTAATTTAAGAGTGGATCGGAGAGAATTCCCTCATATAAAATAACTGCATTTGTGATTCTTTTTTTTTTCTCTCTCTAATTTAAGAGGTTTCATAGGGAGTAGGGAATCAAATTAAAAGGAAAATCCCTTTCATTTCAAAATTTGGATTAGAGAGCATTATTTTGGCCTATGAGGCCTACAACATGCCGCGTTTCGATAATCTGAATCGTTTATTTTATCAAGCACTTTGCGTATTTCATCTACACAAAAAATTTAAATCCAAACAAAATATATTTAAATTAAGTGCATCTAAAAAATACATTTAAGTGCATTTGAAATGTAAACAAGTCATGATCATGAACTAGCAATTCTCTCACCATCGCTTCACATTCTTCATTATTTTTCGTTGCTTCAGACAACTGAACAACACCCAAATCATCTGACATGAGCTCTTCAAAAGTGAATTCAACTTCCTCATCATCTCCTTTCCATGAATTGTCTCTCTTACACTTCATCTCTTCAAGAGACATCAATAAATAGGACTGTTATTTTTCCAAATTACTCGCATATTCTTTCAGATCCGACAAGTTAAACTTCGAAACATCCCCAGGATGCCAATTCAATTTGCAGAGTGCCGTCGCCAAATCGGAAGGAGTGCCGACGGGAGAAAAAGCGACACCGGCGATGTGGAGATGAGAGAGTTCCACAGCTTTCTTAAAAAGGCTTTGACGGCCAGTGACGAAGCCAGAAAATTAAATTAGAGGCACTTTATTAATTACAATATCGAATATTTTTACAAAAATATTTAATGCAAGTTTTTACGATTGATTTCGAGAAACATAAAAAAAATAATGTTATTTATAACAAGTGTATCATGGACAATATAAAAAAAATATAGATATAAGTTGAGGGTAATGACTACTGCAGCAACTACTGCCGCCGCAACCAATTTACGGAGGGAACATCCCGCCAAGGTGATAGCGGCTTCTGGGAAAAGCTTCCCTTCTGCAAGGAGAGTGTAATGCCTGGTGCTGATAGCAGGCCTCAAGGCATTACTAGCCCAGGGCTGATAGCAGGCCCCAAGACTTATTGGTTGGAGCTGATAGCAGGCCCAGGGTACCAATTTACCGCGATGATCCCGTGAAGATGGGAGCAGGGTAGCCCTAGCATAAGGGACTTCCTTTCCATTACCCAAGTCATAAACCTGCCTTAGTCGCACCGGCAGGACTAAGGAAGCCCCTTGGGCTTGGTACTAAGGCACAGCACGGCTGATAGCAGGCTTGGCTGTGGCCTTCGCTCGGGAAAGCTGGGGAGTTTGTGGTTAGGTGGCTAAGGATGAAGGCTTTGCTGCGGTGAGCACGAACATTGTCGACAGCAGACTAATGGAGTCCTGAGAATGCATGTAGTGGCCAAGTAGAACTGAGAAGGCAAGTGCAGCGGCAAACGCTCCTGTCGCAACTGCACTTAATGAGGCTCATGGGGGAGTTGCAGCGCCAAACACTCCCGTCGCAATTGCACTTGTTGAGGCTTAAAAAGGTAGTTGCGGAGGCAAACAGATAGTACACAGTACATGCAGAAGGACACGTGGCACCTTCAGCATGGTGGCTCAAGGCAAAATATTCCATGTGATCCTCTAGGACACATGTCCTCTCTCTATTTGGCCACTTGGTGTTCTCTTGGTGCCAAAGAAAAGCCTATATAAATAGGATCCATTTCTCATGATTCAATAAGAGGAATTTTGGAGATTTGGGGAATATGCTGCCCATTTTGGCACTGTTATACATTTCTTCTTGAGCTACTTGCTTCACCCTCACCCAGCAGCACACTCCAACTTCCAGACAGTTGTTGCTGCACATTCTCAAGCCACTTCCACCATTCTTGGACCATTAGCATAGTTTTGCCTCTCTAATCACCTTCTTTGACCTCGAACCCCCTTACATTTCTGGCGACTCCGCTGGGAAGGCTGCTTTGTTGATGGTTCATACCCGCAGTGGTTTACACACCTCACTGGAAAAAAATGGCAGAGGATGAAGTTCTGTAAGGCTCTTCAAATGGCGGAGCAGCACATGTAGAGGACCGTGACCACAGTGTTGTGATTGAGGCAGTTCAGTCACTCCAGGATACGCAGAGGGAGATCCTGACAGCTTTGCAAACTCTCGCTGAGCCTATTATGCCCATGGCTTCTCAACCAGCTCCAGCGCAAGCAACTCTGCCCGTAGCAGTCCCAAACCCAGTGCCTGACCTGTTCCCTGAGGTCTGAGGACGACGCACTTCCCTTGAAGATGATTGCCCAGCAGCATTGGAATGGGTAGATGCAGCGTTGGCGAGCGGGTGAACTAGCCTCGCGAGAAAGACTGAAGTTGCCTGCATCGTCATGTCGCTCCGAAAAGAGGTTATCCATCTGGTAGTCTCCAACTTTCAGATCTGGAACAGCAGAGGTATCCATCCCAGTATAAAAATCTTGGGATACCCCAAGGTCAGTTGGCACTTTCGAAAAGTGAGTGGGGTACAAGTCTGCCAGCTGGTAGTCTCCGAAAAGAGGTTATCCATCTGGTAGTCTCCAACGTTCAGATCTGGAACAACAGTGGTATCCATCCCAGTATAAAAATCTTGGGATACCCCAAGGTCAGTTGGCACATTCGAAAAGTGAGTGGGGTACAAGTCTGCCAGCTGTTTAAAGGTTGCCGAAGCAACTGGGTCAGAGGTCCCAGCGACAGCAGTAACAGTGTGGGTTGCTAAAGTGACAGTTACCTCTGCAAGTCGGTCCAAATTTAGTGGGGTCACAGCAAGAACAGTGGAAGCAGCCGCTACACTTGCACTCTCCTCAGCCACTTGGGCGTTTAGAAGTAGGGTCTGCTGAAGCAATGGAGACTCAGTGGACTGGGAGGAACCACCAGATGCAGCTCCAAAGAGAGGTGGTGCAACTTCCAGCGGCTCTCTCGTGCCGCTATCTTCTCTTGGAGTCTCAGGGAAAAAATCATCTCCGCCGACTGAGGAACGGTCGGAGTGCACAGAATCAGCGGGGTTTGAAGGCTTTGCACCCTCAGCAACTAGGCCCGCCCGCAACAACTTCCACAGCAGGGGGAACTTCATTTTCTGGAGCCTCGACAACTGGTTTAGCCTCAGTAGTTGGTGTGGCCCCAACACTTGGTTCTTCTTCAACATCTGGAAGTACTGCCTTGCAGGTCCTGAACCTTGTGACCCTTGTAGCAATGGGAAGGTCGTTGTCGTCGTCTGAATCTGAGGAAATTCCGATGGCAGTAGAAGAACATCCGGGGCCGGTGGTATGGCCGGTGGGCCCTGAAAAGAAAAAAGGTTATGTGATTACTAAAGTAAATATAAGAAGTCCAAGGAAGCAATGCAAAATATTTTCTAAGTATGGCTACCTTTCGGAGTCTATTCTTACTTGATGAGGCACGTGCCTCGGCAACTGATGCCGCTGCCTCTTGGGCTGCCCTTAGTCTGGAGCGGGTTGTCCGTAATTGTTGTGCCGACTTGAGGGGGAACAATTTGCCCCAAACGGGTAAGGCTTCTCCACGGTAGGGAGGGATAGAAGCTTGAAGCGACAGAATATACTGGTCTGTTTCCCTCGACCAGAGGGCAAACGAGGAGATAAGTCAGGCTGCGGGATAGGTTCCATCGCAGGGACTACGGGAGCACTGTTGCAAAAGTGGAAGAAAGAGTTGAGGTTGCGGTGCCAGAACAACCTTTTAGTCGGAGTAAAAACGCCCTCTCTTCCAAGTGAGGAAAGCTCCATGAAGCCTAAGCCCTCCACAAGTAGAGCGGTATAATCACGGGCAAATCGCTGAAAGCTCTGGTGGTAATCTGTCTGAAGCGAAGGGGCATGTGGGACGCCCTGAGCCATGTCAAACTGCTCAGGGACCCTGTCCGGTCGATAGATGACGCTGGACATGCCCTTCTCGTTCTACTCGGGTAGAAATCCGGGGCGTATCATGGCAGCAATAAGAAGGGAGTTGGCCTGGACACTGTCGAGGGAGAAATCAACATGGCGAGCCTCGGAAAAATAGAATGGAACCACAGAAATGCCTGGAAGAAGCTGAGTGAAAGGGCGGAACACACACTCCTCCATGCGGTCTACATAATCTGCAAAGGGTCTGTTGGTGCCAAGACCAGACCACCGAGAGATGCGGGGGAGGGAGGGAGTGGCGCACTTGCCTCGTGATAGGCCGACCCTTTGCATCTACAACAGGACGACGCTCTGCATCAAGGACTTCGTCTGTGAAGAAAGGCTTATGTTCTTTAGGGACGGGGCCCGTGGCAGGGAATCTCTTATAGAAGAAAGCGGTCAAGAACTAACTGTGTACAAAGAGCTCTACACATCATAGCGGTCCCATGGATCGCTCCATCTTCGAATGGATGAGGTCAAGGCGGAAGTATAAGTTCCCCAATAAGAGGGGGGCCAGAGGGATCTGGCTGCCTCTTCAAAGTTTGATAGCCAAAGAGAACACCAGAGGGTTAATACTCTCAGCAGGGTTGCTGGGGAGAAGAAAAAAAAAAAAAATGAAGTAACTGACGAACGCGGCCAAGTACAAGTCGTCGTGGTAGCCCGGCCCAACTATGGAGTTGCAACTCTCCTCTGTGATGTCGCCCACAACTGGTTGTAGGTCCTTGAAGAAATGCTTCAGCCAGAAAGATAAGTGGTTCTGTCCTTCTTGGGCCTCTCCTAGAGTAGTTCCCCAGTCCTGAGATCAGACCAAGAGCAATACTTCCGTTCCTCTCGAAAGGCTCCTTGAAGGGCAGTGACAGAAACTTGTTCTGCGGGAGTCAGGGACGCCGGGTCGAAGGGGTGATCTCCACGAGTGCTCAAGCGCAGAAGGATGGCAACATCTTCGAGGGTTGGAGTTATCTCCTCCCATGCCAAAAATATAGTGTCAGTGTCGCGGCTCCAACGGGAGACAACCATATCAGTGTTGGTCTGTACTTTGCGCACTGATAGCACTCTGGCGTATAGAACGTCAAAGAGAGCCAACTCAGGCAACCCCATTTTCCCTTGTGTACGGGTCCGAAGCTGTGTTACCAGTTGAGTTGGCAGTACCTTTAGCAAGAATGGCTATGTCAGCACACTTAGTTCCAGACAGCAGAAAAAATGACATAGAGGCAGCTGAAGAAAGAAGAGATCGGGCCTTGCGGGCAATAGAAAAGTATCATCAATCCATAGCTCGTGCCTACAATTAATCTGTTCAGCACAAGAAGTTCAATAAAAGGGGCTTGGTATGGAAGACAGTGGACGCAATCATGCGGGGGCAACCAATTCCCAAGTTCTCACCAATATGGGAAGTCGCTTGCAAAGTTGCTGAGGCAAGCAGCAGCGGGTACTACAAGTTGACAAGAGTAGATGATGGGTTCAGAACTGGCCCTATCATCGCCACGTTGTCTGCATGCTCGAGGAAACCATCGACTACCTGTGGCCTATCCCTCATCTACGTTTGGTCCAAACCGTTCCTCTCAAAGCTGTTTAGGTTTTGCCTTGGCACTTTCCACGAACTTGCTCGTGGTTGTCAGAATCTTCTTAGTAGCAAGGTCACGAATGAAGCTGGCGAGTGACTCCAACAGTGCTGTCTGCACCATAGATCCTAGAACGTTAAAAGCAGTAAAGGTGCAGGGGTGCAGCGCCTGGATGCGGGGTGAGAGAGCGGCTACAGAGGAGACCCAGTAGCATAGAACAGAAACTTTCTCTGAGGGCTGAAGGGATTCCCTCACACTCCCGCCTGTTTCAATCACTGGAGGGAGACTAGTGGAGCGACCAAAGGTCTAAGGACGACGCACTTCCACTGAAGATGATTGCCCAGCAGCATTGGATTGGGTAGATGTTGCGTTGGCGAGCGGGTTAACTAGCCTCGCGAGAAAGACTAAAGCTGCCTGCACTGTCATTTTGCTTCGAAAAGAGGTCATCCATTTGGTAGTCTCCAACGTTCAGATCTGGAACAGCAGTGGTATCCATCCCAGTATAAAAATCTTGGGATACCTCAGGGTCAGCTGGCACTTCCGGAAAGTGAGTGGGGTACAAGTCTGCCAGCAGTTCTGAGGTTACCGAAGCAACTGGGTCAGAGTTTCCAATGACAGCAGTAATAGTGTGGGTGGCTAATGTGACAGTTACCTCTGCAAGTCTGTTCAAATTTAGAGAGGTCACATCAGGAACAGTGGAAGCAGCCGCTACACTTGCACTCTCCTTAGCCACCTGGGCGTTCAGAAGTGGGGTCTGCTGAACCAATGGAGACTCAGTGGACTGGGAGGAACCACCAGATGCAGCTCCAAAGGGAAGTGGTGCAGCTTCCAGCGGCTCTCTCATGTTGCTATCTTCTCTTTGGGCCTCAGGGAAAAAATTATCTCTGCCGACAGAGGAACGGTCGGAGTGCACAGAATCAGCGGGGTTTGGAGGCTCTGCACCCTTAGCAACTAGGCCGCCCGCAATAGCTTCCACAGCAGGGGGAACTTCATTTTCTGCGGCCTCCACAACTGGCTCAGCCTCAGTAGTTGGTGCGACTTGGTTCTTCTTCAACATCTGGAAGTACTGTCCTGCGGGTCCTGAACCTTGTGACCCTTGTAGCAATGGGAAGGTCGTTGTCGTCGTTGTCGTCGTCTGAATCTTAGGAAATTCCGTTGGCAGTAGAAGAACATCTGGGGCCGGTGGTATGGACGGTGGGCCCTATAAGTAAAAAGGTTATGTGATTACCAAAGTAAATGTAAGAAGTCCGAGGAAGCAATGCAAAATATTTTCTAAGTATGGGTACCTTTCGGAGTCTCTTCCTACTTGGTGAGGCACGTGCCTCGGCAACTGATTCCGCTGCCTCTTGGGCTGCCCTTTGTCTGGAGCGGTTCATTCGTACTGTCGTGTCGACTTGAGGGGGAGCAATTTGCCACAGATGGGTGAGGCTTCTCCACGGTAGGCAGGGATAGAAGCTTGAAGCGACAGAATATACTGGTCTATTTCCCTCGGCCAGAGGGCAGACGAAGAGATTAGTTAGGCTGCGGGATGGGTTCCATCGCAGGGACTACGGGAGCATTGTTGCAAAAGTTGAAGACAGAATTGAGGTTGTGGTGCCAGAACAGCCTTTTACTAGGAGTAAAGGCGCCCCTCTCTTCCAAGTGAGGAAAGCTCCATGAGGCCTAAACCCTCCACAAGTAGTGCGGTATAATCACGAGAAAATTGCTGAAAGCTTTGGTGGTAATCAATCTGAAGCGGAGGGGCATATGGGACGCCCTAATCCATGCCGAACTGCTCTGGGAGCTTTTCCGGTCGATAGATGACGCTGGACATGCCCTCCTCGTTCCACACGGGTAGAAATCCGGGGCGTATCATGGCAGCAGTAAGAAGGGAGTTGGCCTGGACATTGTCGAGGGAGAAATCAACACGGCGAGCCTCGAAAAAAGAGAATGGAACCACAAAAATGCCTGGAAGAAGCTGAATGAAAGGGCGGAACACACACTCCTCCATGCGGTCTACATAATCTGCAAAGGGTCTGTTGGTGCCAAGACCAGACCACCGAGAGATGCAACGGAGGGAGTGGCGCACTTGTCTCGTGACAGGTCGACCCTTTGCATCTAGAACAGGACGACCCTCTGTATCAAGGACTTCGTTTGTGAAGAAAGGCTCATGTTCTTTAGGGACGGGGCCCGTGGCAGGGAATCTCTCATAGAAGAAAGCGGTCAGGAACTGAGTGTGTACAAAGCTGCACACATCATAGCGGGCCCATGGATCGGTCAATGGCCGAATGGATGAGGTCAAGGCGGAAGTATAAGTTCCCCAAGAAGAGGGGGGCCAGATGGATCTGGCTGTCGTTGCAAAGTTTGACAGCCAAAGGGAACACCAGAGGGTTAATACTCTCAGCAGGGTTGCTGGGGAGAACAAAAATAAAATAAAATGAAGTAACTGACGAAGGCGGCCATGTACAAGTCGCCGCGGTAGCCGGGCCCAACTGCGGAGTTGCGACTCTCTTCTATGATGTCGCCCACAACTGCTTGCAGGTCCTTGAAGAAATGGTTCAGCCAGAAAGATAAGTGGTTTTGTCCCTCTTGGGCCTCTCCTGGAGTAGTTCCCCAGTCCTAAGATCAAACCAAGAGCAATACTTCCGCTCCTCTCGAAAGGCTCCTTGAAGGGCAGTGACAGAAACTTGTTGTGCAAGAGTCAGGGATGCTGGATCGAAGGGGCAATCTCTACGAGTGCTCAAGCGCAGAAGGACGGCAACATCTTGGAGGGTTGGAGTTATCTCCACCCGTGCCAAAGAAAAAGTGTGAGTGTCGCGGCTCTAGCGGGAGACAACTATATCAATGTTGGTCTGTACTTTGCGCACTGATAACTCCCTCGAAATCGAAACGGCATTGTAGAGACGAACATCCCACAATCGCTGCTCGAAGCCACCATCTGCAATGATGTCATCAATCTAGAGGGACCAGCCTGTTGGAGGGCCCGAGTGAGTGCGATAGTAGATGTATGAATGGGGAAAGTCACCACGCTCCACGCGAAACCGCAGCATAGAGACTGGGTTCACCATGTTAGCATCATCCAGAAAGGGTCAGCTAGCCCTCTGAAGTGTGACGCCCTCCTCCACTCAGTAGGGGGTGGGTCAGCCCTGTCAGGTTTCTACCTTATGCTGGCCGTAAGGAAGTATAAAGAAAAGTAAAAATGACTTTGGAAAGTGGGGACAAGAAAGAGAAGAAGACAAGGAGACAGAAAGTGTGTTTGGGCTGAAGTGGGGGACCAGTGGACCCAAGGGCGCTGTTTATAAAGAAAGTAGCAAAAGGGCGCCGACACGCTTCCCTAGGCCCATTATGACCCATCAGTCAAGAGGGTGATCCTTTTAAGAGCCGACACAACTTCTGACCGAACCGACGCAACCCTTGGGTTACTTGCTGGCGTCATTCACGCGCGGGAAACCAGGAACTTGTCGCTCACTGGGGCAGGGGGCAAATGTAGAGGGTCAGAAATTAAACCCCAAATTAAGTATGGGCCTAAGTACTGAGGTCGCCCCAAAGAGGCGACTAGGAATGAAAAAGGAGCATGGGCTAAAGTCCAAGGGAAGTGGGCCAACAGTGGGCTCCGTAGGTCCGACCCGCCAAGGGTCCAAACAGACTCCACGAAGAAAAATGACCGAGTCAAGTAGCAGCGGGAACACATGCAACGGTCAAGTTGCAGACAGAATACATGCAGCGGGGAAGTTGCTGAGGTACTTTGCCTCAGTGCCGCCATTCCTAATATCTTCGGCGCCACTGCCATCCAATGTTGACGAGGGAAAGAGAAAGCCGAAGCAACTACGTTGTAGAGGCGACAGTTGCGACGACCAAGTTTCGGAAGCACTTTATCTTAGGGCCGCCATTCCAAGTATTCTCGGTTCCGTCGCCACCTGGAGTTGCTGAGGGAAGGAGAGAACCGAAGCAACCAAGTTGCAGAGGCGCCTAAGTTGCATTGGCACTGTTGGCGTCGCCATCTCCAATATTGTCGGTTATGCCATTTGAACTTGCCACGGGAACTGACTACCGTAGCAACTACTGCCGCCGCAACCAACTTTCGTTGGGAACATCCCGCCAAGGTGATAGCAGCCTCTGGGAAAAGCTTCCCCTCTGCAAGTAGAGGGTAATGCGTGGCGCTGATAGTAGGCCCCAAGGCATTACTATCCCAGGGTTGATGGCATGGCCCAAAATTCATTTAACTTGGCATTGATAGCAGGCCCCAAGACTTACTGGTTGGAGTTGATGGCAGGCCCAGGGAACCAGTTTACCGCGGCGATCCCGCGAAGATGGGAGCAGGGTAGCCCGATCATAAGGCACTCCCTTTCCATTACCCAGGTCATAGACCTGCCTTAGTCGCACGGGCAGGACTAAGGAAGCCCCTTGGGCTTGGTACTAAGGCATAACACGGCTGATAGCAGGCTTGGCTGTGGCCTTCACCCTGGGAAGCTGGGGAGTTTGTGGTTAGGTGGCTAAGGGTGAAGGCTTCGCTGCAGTGAGCACGAACATAGTCGATAGCAGACTAATGGAGTCCTAAGAATGCTTGTAGTGGCCAAGTAGAACTGAGAAGGCAAGTGCAGCAGCAAGGTTTATCGCTGTAAGTGTACTTTCTGAGGTTCGAGCTGAGAAGGAAAGTGCAGCGGCAAACGCTCCCGTCGCAACTACACTTGCTGAGGCTCAGGAGGGAGTTGCAGCGCCAAACGCTTCCGTTGCAACTACACTTGTTGAGGCTCAAAAAGGTTGTTGCGGAGGCAAATAGATAGTGCACAGTACAGACAGAAGGACACGTGGCACCTTCAGCCTGGTGGCTCAAGGCAGAATATTCCATGTGATCATCTAGGACACATGTTCTCTCTCTATTTAGCCACTTGGTGTCCTCTTGGTGCCAAGGGAAAGCCTAAATAAACAGGACCCATTTCCCAAGGTTCAACAAGAGGAATTTTGGGGATTTGGGGGAGATACTACCCATTTTGGCACTGCCATACATTTCTTCTTGAGCTACTTGCTTCATCCTCACCCAGCTGCACACTCTCCAACTTCAAGACAGTTGTTGCTGCTCATTCTCAAGCCACTTCCACCATTCTTGGACCATTAGCATAGTTTTGCCTCTCTAATCACCTTCTCTGACCTCGAACCCCCTTACATTTCTGGCGACTCTGCTGGGAAGGCTGCTTTGTTGATGGTTCATACCCGCAGTGGTTTACACACCTCACTGGAAAAAATGGCAGAGGATGAAGTTCAGCAAGGCTCTTCAAATGGCGGAGCAGCACATGCGGAGGACCGTGACTACAGTGTTGTGATTGAGGCAGTTCAGTCAGTCCAGGATACGCAGTGGGAGATCCTGGCAGCTTTGCAAACTCTCTCTGAGGCTATTATGGCCATGGCTTCTCGACCAGCTCCAGCGCAAGCACCTCCGCCCGTAGTAGTCCCAAACCCAGTGCCTAACCTGTGCCTTGAGGTTCGGGCTCCGATCCAGGTGCCTCCGGTGGTACTTCAGGCGAACTGTGTGGCCGCTTGTTCGGCTACCCCGGAGCAGACTGGACCATTCCAGCCCACTCACTTTGTTACTCTAGCCGATGTACAAGATATGCTCAATCAAGAGCGTAGCAAGAAGCAATTCCCATCTCTCCTCGACTCAGATGTGAGGGCCCTATACTCTCAGGAGATATTAACCATGCCATACCCAACTGGGTATAAAGTGCCCAAGTTTATTAAGTTTGATGGGAAACATGGCAATGCCAGAGAACAGGTGGTGAGGTTCATTGAAACTCTTGGTGTCCATGGCAGTTACCACTCTCTGCGCCTTCGGGAGTTCTCCAAGTCCACTTATTGAAAGGGCTTGCAGTTGGTATGTAAACTTGGCTCCTAACTCGATCAAGAGTTGGGAGGAGATGGTGAACAAGTTCCATACGAAGTTCTTCCAAGTTCAAGAGAAAGTTACAACCCTCACCCTTGGGCGAGATGTCCAAAAGGAGGGTGAAGATATAGTGGACTATGTTAAGCGGTTCCAAGATAAGGCTATTGACTGTCATGAACTAGTGGATGAGGCCCATTTAGTTAGCATATGTGTGGAGGGGTGCCATACGCGACTACAAAATTTTCTTGGTGAATCATAATCTGCCTACCATTTTAGCCTTGATTGAGGCAACTAGGAACCTCAGTACCACTGGTCCCTTGCATAGATCTCGTGACAGCCACCGCTACCCTCGCAGTAGCAGATTTGCTGTGGTAAACTCTGCAGGAGGGAGTCGCTCGCAAGGGGAGGCGACGTCCTCTCGGAGGAGAAAGAGTTATGAGGACAGAAATCCATGTTCTTGTAGCCTTGAGAATGTTAAGGCTCTAGTTAAAGAATAGGTAGCTGATAGTGAACTTACCTTGCCTCCAGTTGATGTCCCTCCAACCAAGAAGGACAAAGGAAGCTCGGATTATTGTGTCTGTCACAGAAGCACCAGACACCCTACTAGGGACTGTTGGACTTTGAAAAAGTATCTTCAAGATGAAAGTTGACGCAAATGAGCTGAAGTTCAAAGATGCCGGTAACCGTGATGTGCGGAAGGACCCTTATCCTAACCACAAGGGGAAGGGGAAGAATGTACATATATGATTGGCTATTTCGGGCTTGTGCGTGATCAAGTGCATATGGTGTCTTACTATGATGAGTTAGAAGAAATTGCAACCGGCCAACTCCCTGAGACAGTACCTGTATAGGCAAAATTCGGAGAGGATGCTAATGCACAGGCCTTGCAAAACTCTGTTAAGTTTCGCGCCTTCTTTGACCAGTTGGGGCTGAGCCAAGCCGCCAGGTTGGAAGCAACAAAAGTCCTCATTAATATCTTTGAAGTGCACCATGATGAAGTTGCCGAGGCTAAGGTGTATACTCCTCGGCGCATCCAGGAAGCTTATGGGGCCATTACTTTTTCAGAGGCAGACAAAGCATACCTATTTCTCCATAATCGTCATCTTTTTGTCACAGCATACATCAATGATGTAGAGTTCAAGCGTGCTTTCCTTGATGGCGGGGGTGTCCGTAAACATCATCACTACTGACAACTTTGCAAAGGCTGGTGTCCCAGAGTCCAGGATGGTTCGCCAACCCATCACTGTGACGGGTTTTGGCGGCGAGAAAAAAGATACCAAGGGCCATGTGGTCGTGGACTTAGCAGTTGGTGAGATCCGTTCCGCAACCATGTTTCATATGATTGAAGCGGACACAAATTGCCACATGATACTTGGCAGAGCTTGGACGCACTGATATGGAGCTATCCCGTCGAGTTATCACCAATGCGTGAAGGCCAAGTTTGGAAAGCGCACAGTAACCATATAAATGCGTCTGAACAACCATTTGGGGTTGAGGAGACACACTGGCTCTGTTTCGTAGGGTTTATTTTCAGTTTATTTCTGCTTTTAGCTTAATTTAAGCTATTTTCATGTGTTTGGTTCAGCTTAATGACACAGCTTATAACTTTTTGTAAGTCAAAAATCAACTTATTCTTTGAGTGGGGGAGGAGAAGCTTAATTTATAAGTAAAAAATCAGCTTATGTTCACAGTTATAAGTTATAAGCCGTTAGGTTATAAGTTATAATCACTTTCCCACAGCTCTACCAAACAGGGCCACTATTCGGATGCAGTTTTCTTTACCGAGTTGTCAATGGGTGAAACTCCAAGGAACGGTAAAGTTACAGGAGTAAAATTGCAAGATAGACCCAAATCGCAGCAGGAGGTACTTGCTGAGGTCAACCTCAGCGACTTACCAGGGCAGAGCAAGCCCCGTGTTCATCAGCGACACAATGGCTCCAACAGCTAAGGCAGAATTGATAACACTATTGAAGCGGTACAGTGACGTCTTTGCTTGGACATACGATGAGATGCCTGGTCTTGACCCATCTCTTGTCACCCATCACCTGGATACTTTTCCCAACTCTAAGCCAATAAAGCAGCATGCTCGAAAGTATCACCTTGACCTTGAGGCAAAGATTAAGGAAGAGGTAGAAAAGTTGTCGAGGGCCAAGTTTATTGAGCCTATACAGTATTTAACTTGGCTAGCAAATATTGTGCCTGTGGAGAAGAAGAACGGCCAGATTAGGGTCTGTGTGGACTTTCCTGAACTGAATGAATGAGGCCTGCCCGAAAGATGAGTTTCCATTGCCCCATGTTGACACACTTGTCGATTCTACTGCGGGCCATAAGATGTTCTCCTTTATGGATGGATTCAGTGGTTATAACCATATCAAAATGGCATCAGAAGATGTAGAAAAAATGACATTTAGAACACCCTTGGGAAATTTTTTCTATACGGTGACGCCCTTCGGCTTGAAAAACGCGGGGGCAGCCTACCAACGGGATATGACTGTAGTGTTCCATGACATGTTGAATCATGAAGTGGAAGTATATGTGGATGATCTGGTGGCCAAGTCTACTGAGGCAAACTGACACCTCTGCGACTTGGAAAAAGTTTTTCAGCGGTGCTGCAAATTCTGCCTAAAGATGAACCCTCTCAAGTGTGCCTTCGGAGTTACCACCGGCAAGTTCCTTGGCTTTTTTGTACACCGGCGGGGGATTGAAGTAGATGGGGATAAGATTAAATCAATCATGGAGATGCCACCACCACGCTCTCAAAAGGCTTTGAAGAAATTCCTAGGCAAAGTGTCATACCTGAGGGGGTTCATTCCAGCCCTTGCTGAGATAACCTTTTCCTTTGGGACACTTATGAAAGGGAATCGCAAGTTTGAATGGTTGCAAGAACACCAACAGGCATTTGATATGGTGAAGAAAGCACTTACAATGATTGCCATACAACCCAACAAGCCTCTGCTACTGTACCTGATGTCTACACCTCGGTCTATTGGGGCTCTACTTGTCCAAGACATAGATGGCATTGAGAAGCCAGTCAATTACATCAGTCGCAAAGTCAATGGTGTCAAATTGCAATATACCCCAATTGAGAGGCATTGTTTAGCCTTAATCTTCACAGCACGGAAGTTGCGCCACTATTTTTTGGCACAACTGATCCATGTTGTGACCCCGTAGTGATCCAGTCCGTTACTTGCTAAGCAAACCCGCTATGACTGGAAGAATGGGAAGATGGCTTTTGGCTCTAGCAGAATATGACATCACTTGTGTTAATCCCAAGGCTATTAAGAGCCAAGCACTTGCAGACTTACTGGCCTAATTCCCATCTGGTGAACATGAACTTGCAGAGGTATCTCTACCAAGTGAGGTCCATGTGTCAGCAGCTGCAGTTGAGGCTTATTGGGACTTAAAATTTGATGGAGCTTCGGGATCTGGGAAAAGGTGGAGCTGGCATATGAGGCGTTGATACTAGGTCTAATCGCTGTCCAAAAGAAGGGCCTCCGCAAGTTGAAAATTTGGGGCGACTTCGAGTTCGTTGTCAGGCAAACAATGGGTGATTTCGCCTTAAAGGAGCCTCTGTTGGGCTCGTATCGCACTGTGGTTCAAGGGTTGCTCACTTAATTTGATGATGTCCAAATCCAGCATACCCTTCGAACACACAACCGTTTCCCGATGCCTTGGCTACGCTGGGGGCAAAGGTGGATATACTAGATGATAGTATAGCGATCGTCATCGAGAAAAGAACAGCACCAGCAGTGTTAGCCGAAGAACATACAGTGCAAGATGCGAAGGGATGGAAAGCCGATATAATCCAACAGAACAGTTGAAAATGGGCCAGGGAACAATCAGACCAGCAGAACTTGCATAATTTATGCTCTTCAGAGGAGAGTTGTATTTTCACGGTGCCAACAACTTGCTGGCAAGGTGCGTCGGTAGACAAGAAGCAACTTATAGAGTTAAGTAGATCCATGCTAAGCCTTGTGGAGATGGAGATATCAGTCTATACCGACGAATACAGAGGTAAGGGTATTTCTGGCCAGAGATGGAAAAGGAAAGTATTGAGTTGCAGAGGCAATGTGCAAAATGCCAATCCCATCCTAAGGAAGAGGAAGCCCATTTCTTCAGCTGTGAAGAATGGAGGCAGCCATATGTCGACTACCTTGGAAATGGCACACGGCCTGAGAACAAAGCCGATGCAATCAGAGTTAAGAGGCGGGCCCTCCGCTTCTTTCTTGACCAAAGGACGAGGCAAATGAGGTGCTGAGGGAAGCCCATAAGACAGAACATCAAAGAGGGCAGCGATTATATGGACATCTCATTCACCTCGGCTACTACTGGCCGACAATGGAACAAGATGCTAAAAACTTTGTAAGGAGTTGGCAATCCTGCCCGAAGTTTGGGAACTTGATACATGCACTGGCGGTTGAGCTGCACAACATCGAGACCCTTTACGTGTTCCATACTTGGGCATTTGACTGGGTAGCAATCGAAAGGCCACAGATTACAGCGACTGAAGTTAGTACCAAGTGGGGGTGGGGGCTATACCAATGAGGAAGGTAGACGGGACAAGAGTAGCCAACTTCATCAGAGAAAGCATAATCTGTAGGTTTGGCATACCAAAAGTAATGCTGTGCGACAACGGAACTCTTTTTGTAAATCGTCATGTGGGAAGACTGCTGAACGCCTACCAGATCAAGCAGCACAAGTCTAGTCCATACTACCCCCATGGGAATGGACAAGCTAAGGCGACCAACAAAACCATCATCCGAATATTGAGTAAAATGATGGATGAAGCAGGGGGCACATGGTCTGAACGACTCCTCGTAGCACTCTGCCTGAAGCCTATCCCTCATACACAATAGGTCCAAACCGTTCCTCTGAAAGCCGCTCAGGTTTGCCTCAGCACTTTCCACGAACTTGCTAGGGGTTGTCAGAATCTTCTTTGTAACAAGGCCGTGAGTGAAGCTGGCGAGTGACTCTAGCAGTGCTATCTGCACCATAGATCTGGGAATGCTAAAAGCAGTAAAGGTGCCGGGGTGCAGCGCCTGGATGCGGGGCGAGAGTGGGAGCAGCTACGGAGGAGACCCAGTAACTTAGAAAAGAAACTTTCTCTGAGGGTTGAGGGGACTCACTCACACCCCCACCAGCTTTAATCACTGGAGGGAGATTGGTGGAGCGACCAAAGGTCTGAGGACGACGCACTTCCCCTGAAGATGATTGCCCTGCAGCATTGGAATGGGTAGATACAGCGTTGGCGAGCGGGCGAACTAGCCTCGCGAGAAAGACTAAAGCTGCCTGCACCGTCATGTCGCTCTGAAAAGAGGTTATCCATCTGGTAGTCTCCAACGTTCAGATCTGGAACAGCAGTGGTATCCATCCCAGTATAAAAATCTTGGGATACCCCAAGGTCAGTTGGCACTTCCGAAAAGTGCGTGGGGTACAAGTCTGCCAGCTGTTCAGAGGTTGCCGAAGCAACTGGTTCAGAGGTCCCAGCGACAGCAGTAACAGTGTAGGTGGCTAAAGTGACAGTTACCTCTGCAAGTCGGTCCAAATTTAGAGGGGTCACCGTAGGAACAGTGGAAGCAGCCGCTACACTTGCACTCTCCTCAGCCACTTGGGCGTTCAGAAGTGTGGTCTGGTTAACCAATGGAGACTCAGTGGACTGGGAGGAACCACCAGATGCAGCTCCAAAGGGAGGTGGTGCAATTTCCAGCGGCTCTCTCATGTCGTTATCTTCCCTTGGGGTCGCAGGAAAAAATAATCTCCGCCGACAGAGGAACGGTCGGAGTGCACAGAGTCAGCGGGGTTTGATGGCTCTGCACCCTCAGCAATTAGGTCGCCCACAACAACTTCCACAGCAGGGGGAACTTCATTTTCTGCAGGCTCCACAACTGGCTCAGCCTCAGTAGTTGGTGCGGCCTCAGCACTTGGTTCTTCTTCAACATCTGAAAGTACTGTCCTGCGGGTCCTGAACGTTGTGACCCTTGTAGCAATGGGAAGGTCGTCGTCGTTGTCATCGTTTAAATCTGAGGAAATTTCGATGGCAGTAGAAGAACATCCGGGGCCGGTGGTATGGCCGGTGGGCCCTGAAAAGAAAAAAGGTTATGTGATTACCCAAGTAAATGTAAGAAGTCCAAGGAAGCAATGCAAAATATTTTCTAAGTATGGGTACCTTTCGGAGTCTCTTCCTACTTGGTGAGGCACGTGCATCGGCAACTGATGCCGCTGGCTCTTGTGCTGCCCTTAATCTGGAGCAGGTCATCCGTAACTGTCGTGCCGACTTGAGGGGGGGCAATTTGCCCTTACGGGTGAGGCTTCTCCACGGTATGGAGGGATAGAAGCTTGAAGCGATAAAATATATTGGTTTGTTTCCCTCGGCCAGAGGGCAGACGAAGAGATAAGTCAGGCTGCGGGATGGGTTCCATCGCAGGGACTACGGGAGCACTGTTGCAAAAGTAGAAGAAAGAGTTGAGGTTGCGGTGCCAGAACAGCCTTTTAGTCGCAGTAAAAACGCCCTCTCTTCCAAGTGAGGAAAGCTCTATGAAGCCTAAGCCCTCCCAAGTAGAGCGGTATAATCACGGGCAAACTGCTGAAAGCTCTGGTGGTAATCAGTTTGAAGCGGAGGGGCATGTGGGACGCCTTGTTCCATGCCGAACTGCTCAGGGACCCTCTCCGGTCGATAGATGACGCTGGACATGCCCTCCTCATTCCACTCGGGTAGAAATTCGGGGCGTATCATGGCAGCAATAAGAAGGGAGTTGGCCTGGACACTGTCAATGGAGAAATCAACATGGCGAGCCTCGAAAAAATAGAATGGAACCACAGAAATGCCTGGAAGAAGCTGAGTGAAAGGGCGGAACGCATACTCCTCCATGCGGTCTACATAATCTGCAAAGGGTCTGTTGGTGCCAAGACCAGACCACCGAGGGAGGGAGGGAGTGGCGCACTTGCCTCGTGACAGGTCGACCCTTTGCATCTAGAACAGGACGGCGCTCTGCATCAAAGACTTAAGTCTATGAAGTAAGGCCCATGTTCTTTAGGGACGGGGCCCGTGGCAGGGAATCTCTCATAGAAGAAAGTAGTCAGGAACTGAGTGTGTACAAAGAGCTCGACACATCATAGCGGGCCCATGGATCGCTTCATCTCCGAATGGATGAGGTCAAGGCGGAAGTATAATTTCCCCAAGAAGAGGGGGGCCAGATGGATCCGGTTGCCGCTGCAAAGTTTGACAGCCAAAGGGAACAGCAAAGGGTTAATACTCTTAGCAAGGTTGTTGGGGAGAACAAAAAAAAAAAATTGAAGTAACTGACGAAGGCGGCCAAGTACAAGTCGCCGTGGTAGCCCGGCCCAACTATGGAGTTGCGACTCTCCTCTGTGATGTCGCCCACAACTGGTTGCAGGTCCTTGAAGAAATGCTTTAGCCAGAAACATAAGTGGTTTTGTTCCTCTTGGGCCTTTCCTAGAGTAGTTCCCCAGCCCTAAGATCAGACCAAGAGCAATACTTCCGCGCCTCTCGAAAGGCTCCTTGAAGGGCAGTGACAGAAACTTGTTCTGCAGGAGTCAGGGACGCTGGATCGAAGGGGTCGTCTTCACGAGTGCTGAAGCGCAGAAGGATGGCAACATCTTCGAGGGTTGGAGTTATCTCCTCCCATGCCAAGAAAAAAGTGTTAGTGTCGCGGCTCCAGCAGGAGACAACCATATTAGTGTTGGTCTGTACTCAGGGCATATAGAACGTCAAAGAGAAAGCCAACTCAGGCAACCCCATTTTCCCTAGTGTACGGGTCCGAAGCTTTGTTACCAGTTGAGTTGGCAATACCCTTAGCAAGAATGGCTATGCCAGCGCACTTAGTTCCAGACAGCAGAATGAATGACATAGAGGTAGCTGAAGAAAGAAGAGATCGGGCCTCGCGGGCAATGGAAAAGTATCATCAATCCATAGCTCGTGCCTACAATCAATCTGTTCAGCATAAGAAGTTCAATAAAGGGGGCTTGGTATGGAAGACAGTGGACGTAATCATGCGGGGGCAACCAATTCCCAAGTTCTCACCAAGATGGGTTGGCGCTTGCAAAGTTGCTGAGGCAAGCAGCAGCGGGTACTACAAGTTGACAAGAGTAGATGATGGGTTCAGAACTGGCCCTATCATCGCCACGTTGTCTGCATGCTCGAGGAAACCATCGACTACCTGTGGCCTATCCCTCATCCACGTTAGGTCCAAACCGTTCCTCTCAAAGCCGCTCAGGTTTGCCTTGGCACTTTCCACGAACTTGCTCGGGGTTGCCAGAATCTTCTTAGTAACAAGGTCACGAATGAAGCTGGCGAGTGACTCCAGCAGTGCTGTCTACACCATAGATCAAGGAACGTTAAAAGCAGTAAAGGTGTAGGGGTGCGGCGCTTGGATGCGGGGCGAGAGTGGGAGCGGCTACAGAGGAGACCGAGTAACATAGAAAAGAAACTTTCTATGAGGGCTGAGGGGATTCCCTCACACTCCTACCTGCTTCAATCACTGGAGGGAGACTGGTGGAGCGACCAAAGGTCTAAGCACGACGCACTTCCATTGAAGATGATTGCCCACCAGCATTGGATTGGGTAGATGCTACGTTGGTGAGCAGGTTAACTAGCCTCACGAGAAAGACTAAAGCTGCCTGCACTGTCATTTTGCTCCGAAAAGAGGTCATCCATTTGGTAGTCTCCAGCGTTTAGATCTAGAACAGCAGTGGTATCCATCCTAGTATAAAAATCTTGGGATACCCCAAGGTCAGCTGGCATTTTCGGAAAGTGAGTGGGGTAGAAGTCTGCCAGCTGTTTAGAGGTTGCCGAAGCAACTGGGTCAGAGGTCCCAATGACAGCAGTAACAGTGTGGGTGGCTAAAGTGACAGTTACCTCTACAAGTCGGTCCAAATTTAGAGGGGTCACTGTAGGAACAGTGGAAGCAGCCGCTACACCTGCACTCTGCTCGGCCACTTGGGCGTTCGGAAGTGGGGCCTGCTGAACCAATGGAGACTTAGTGGACTGGGTGGAACCACTAGATGCAGCTCCAAAGGGAAGTGGTGCAACTTCCAGCGGCTCTCTCATGTCGTTATCTCTCCTTGGGGTCTCAGGAAAAAAATCATCTCCGCCGATAGAGGAACGGTCGGAGTGCACAGAATTAGCGGGGTTTGATGGCTCTGCACCCTTAGCAACTAGGCCGCCCGCAACAACTCTGACAGCAGGGGGAACTTCATTTTCTGCAGCCTTCACAACTGGCTCAGCCAAAATAGTTGGTGCGGCCCCAGCACTTGGTTCTTCTTCAACATTTGGAAGTACTGCACTGCGGGTCCTAAACCTTGTGACCCTTGTAGCAATGGGAAGGGCGTCGTCGTTGTCATCATCTAAATCTGAGAAAATTTCGATGGCAGTAGAAGAACATCCGGGGCCGGTGGTATGGCCGGTGGGCCTTGAAAAGAAAAAAGGTTATGTGATTACCAAAGTAAATGTAAGAAGTCCAAGGAAGCAATGCTAAATATTTTCTAAGAATGGGTACCTTTCGGAGTCTCTTCCTACTTGGTGAGGCACGTGCCTCGGCAACTGATGCCGCTACCTTTTGGGCTGCCCTTAGTCTGGAGCGGGTCGTCCGTAACTGTTGTGCCGACTTGAGTGGGAGCAATTTGCCCCAGACGGGTGAGGCTTCTCCACGGTAGGGAGGGATAGAAGCTTGAAGCGACAAAATATACTGGTCTGTTTCCCTCGGCTAGAGGGCAGACGAAGAGATAAGTCAGGCTGCGGGATGGGTTCCATCGCAGGGACTACGGGAGCACTGTTGCAAAAGTAGAAGAAAGAGTTGAGGTTGCGGTGCCAGAACAACCTTTTAGTCGGAGTAAAAACGGCCTCTCTTCCAAGTGAGGAAAGCTGCATGAAGCCTAAGCCCTCCACAAGTAGAGCGGTATAATCACGGGCAAACCGCTGAAAGCTCTGGTGGCAATCAGTCTGAAGTGGAGGGGCATGTGGGACGCCCTAATCTGTGCCGAACTGCTCAGGGACCCTGTCCGGACGATAGATTACGCTAGACATGCCCTCTTCGTTCCCCACGGGTGGAAATCCAGGGCGTATCATCGCAGTAATAAGAAGGAAGTTGGCCTGGACACTGTCGAGGGAGAACTCAACATGGCGAGCCTCGGAAAAATAGAATGCAACCACAGAAATGCCTGGAAGAAGCGGAGTGAAAGGGCGGAACACACATTCCTCCATGCGGTCTACATAATCTGCAAGGAGTCTGTTGGTGCCACGATCAGACCACCGAGAGATGCGAGGGAGGGAGGGAGTGGCGCACTTTCCTCTTGATAGGTCGACCTTTTGCATCTAGAACAGGACGACGCTCTGCATCAGGGACTTCGTCTGTGAAAAAAGGCTCATGTTCTTTAGGGACGGGGCCCGTGTCTGGGAATCTCTCATAGAAGAAAGCAGTCGAGAACTGAGTGTGTACAAAGTGCTCTGCACATCATAGCGGGCCCATGGATCGCTCCCTCTTCGAATGGATGAGGTCAAGGCGGAAGTATAAGTTCCCCAAGAAGAGGGGGGCCAGAGGGATCTGGCTGCCGCTGCAAAGTTTAACAGCCAACGGGAACACCAAAGGGTTAATACTCTCAGTAAGGTTGCTGGGGAGAACCAAAAAAAAAAAAAATGAAGTAACTGACGAAGGCGGCCAAGTACAAGTCGCCGCGGTAGCCCGGCCCAACTACGGAGTTGCGACTCTAATTCTAAATATAAACTTTCCTATTTTATAGTATTGACTAAATCTAGATATTTACAGCTGTGATATCCTAAAGAGTTCAGCCATATCCTGGTAGAATTATTTTCTTCCCATTTCCAACACTCCCCCTCAAGCTGGCTTGACTGTCTTCCATGGCCAACTTGTAGATTAGGTGGTCGAACTGCCTTTTGTATAGTCCCTTTGTAAGAACATCCGCAATCTATTCCGCAGTGGGTTTATAAGACATGTAGATCAATCCCTTCCCAATCTTTTCTTTGATAAAGTGCTTGTTGACTTCCACATGCTTAGTTATGTCGTGAAGAACAAGATTATGTGCAATTGCATTTGCTGCCTTCTTGTTACAGTAAATTTCCATTGGTGATGTTCTTGGAATTTTTAAGTCTTCCAATAATCTCTTGATCCACAAAGCTTTACAAATTCCGTGAGCCACTGATCTAAATTCAACTTCAGCACTACTTCTAGCCGCTACGTTCTGTTTTTGTAGAGGGTCAGAAGTTAAACCCCAAATTAAGTATGGGTCTAAGTACTGAGGTTGTCCCAAAGAGGCGACCAGGAATGAAAAATGAGCATGGGCTAAAGTCCAAGGGAAGTGGGCCAACAGTGGGTCGGAGTAGGTCCGACCCGCCAAGGGTCCAAACAGACTCCATGAAGGAAAATGACGAAGTCAAGTTGCAGCGGGAACACATGCGACGGTCAAGTTGCAGAGGGAATACATGCAGCGGGGAAGTTGCTGAGGTACTTTGCCTCAGCGTCGCCATTTCTAATATCTTTGGCTCTGTCGCCATCCAAAGTTGATGAAGGAAAGAGAAAGCCGAAGCAACTAAGTTGCAGAGGCGACAGTTGCGACGACCAAGTTGCGGAGGCACTTTGTCTTAGCGCCGCCATTCCAAGTATTCTCGGTTCTGTCTCCACCTGGAATTGCTGAGGGAAGAAGAGAACTGAAGCAACTAAGTTGCAGAGGCGCCCAAGTTGCAAAGGCATTTTGTCGGCACCGCCATCTCCAATATTGTCGGTCATGCCATTTGAACTTGCCACGGGAAATGACTGCCGCCGCAACCAACTTGCGAAGGGAACATCCCGACAAGGTGATAGCAACCTCTGGGAAAAGCTTCCCTTTTGCAAGGAGAGGGTAATGCCTGGCGCTGATAGCAGGCCTCAAGGCATTACTAGCCCAGGGCTGATAGCAGGCTCTAGGACTTATTGGTTGGAGCTAATAGCAGGCCCAGGGTACCAGTTTACCGCGACGATCCCGCGAAGATGGGAGCAGGGTAGCCCTAGCATAAGGGACTCTCTTTCCTTTACCCAGAGCATAGACCTGCCTTAGTAGCACAGGCAGCACTAAGGAAGCCCCTTGGGCTTGGTACTGAGGCACAGCACGGCTGATAGCAGGCTTGGCTGTGGCCTTTGCCCGGGAAAGCCGGGGAGTTTGTGGTTAGGTGGCTAAGGGTAAAGGCTTCGCTGCGGTGAGCACGAACATTGTCGATAGCTGACTAATGGAGTCTTGAGAATGCATGTAGTGGCCAAGTAGAACTGAGAAGGCAAGTACAGTAGCCAAGTTTACCGCTGCAACTGCACTTGCTGAGGTTTGAGTTGAGAAGGCAAGTGCAGCGGCAAACGCTCCCGTCGCAACTATACTTGCTGAGGCTCAAGGGGGAGTTGCAGCACCAAACACTCCCGTCGCAACTACACTTGATGAGGCTCAAAAAGGTAGTTGCGGAGGCAAATAGATAGTACACAGTATATGCAGAAGGACACGTGGCACCTTCAGCCTGATTGCTCAAGACAAAATATTCCATGTGATCCTCTAGGACACATGTCCTCTCTCTATTTGGCCACTTGGTGTCCTCTTGTCCTCTTGGTGCAGAGGAAAATCCTATATAAATAGGACCCATTTCCCATGGTTCAGCAAGAGGAATTTTGGGGATTTGGGTGAGATGCTGCCCATTTTGGCACTGCCATACATTTCTTCTTGAGCTACTTGCTTCACCCTCACCTAGTTGCACACTCTCCTACTTCCAGACAGTTGTTGCTGCTCATTTTCAAGCCACTTCCACCATTCTTGGACCATTAGCATAGTTTTGCCTCTCTAATCACCTTCTCTGACCTCGAACCCCCTTATATTTCTGGCGACTCCACTGGGAAGGCTGCTTTGTTGATGGGTCATACCCGCAGTGGTTTACACACCTCACTGGGAAAAAATGGCAGAGATGAAGTTCAGCAAGGCTCTTCAAATGGCGGAGCAGCACATGCGGAGGACCGTGACTACAGTGTTGTGATATAGGCAGTTCAGTCAGTCTAGGATTACGCAGTGGGAGATCCTGGTAGCTTTGCAAACTCTCACTGAGGCTGTTATGGCCATGGCTTGTCGACCAGCTCCAGCGCAAGCACCTCCGCCCGTAGCAGTCCCAAACCCAGTGCCTAACCTGTTCCCTGAGGTTCGGGCTCCGATCCAGGTGCCTCTGGCGGTATTTCAGGCGAACAGTGCGGCCGCTAGTTCAGCTACCCCGGAGCAGACTAGACCATTCCAGCCCACTCACTTTGTTACTCTAGCCGATGTACAAGCTATGCTCGAGCAAGAGCGTAGCAAGAAGCAACTCCCATCTCTCCCCGACACAGATGTGAAGGCCCCATGCTCTTAGGAGATATTGGCCATGCCATACCCAACTGGGTATATAGTGTCCAAGTTTATTAAGTTTGATGGGAAACAAGGCAATGCCATAGAACAAGTGGTGAGGTTCATTGAAACTCTTGATTTCCATAGTAGTGACCACTCTTTGCGCCTTAGGGAGTTCTCCAAGTCCACTACCCTCGCAGTAGCAGAGTTGCTGTGGTAACCTCTGCAGGAGGGAGCCCCTCGCAAGGGACTTGGTATGGAAGACAGTGGACGCAATCATGCGGGGGCAACCAATTCCCAAGTTCTCACCAAGATGGGAAGGCCCCTACAAAGTTGCTGAGGCAAGCCGCAGCGGGTACTACAAGTTGACGAGTAGATGATGAGTTCAGAACTGGCCCTATCATCGCCACGTTGTGTGCATACTCGAGGAAACCAATGACTGCCTGAAGCCTATCCCTTATCCATGATAGGTCCAAACCGTTCCTCTCAAAGCCGCTCTGGTTTGCCTTGGCACTTTCCACGAACTTGCTAGGGGTTGTCAGAATCTTCTTAGTAGCAAGGTCGCGAATGAAGCTGGCAAGTGACTCCAGCAGTGCTGTTTGCACCATAGATCCAGGAACGTTAAAAGCAGTAAAGGTGCCGTGGTGCAGCGCCTTGATGCGGGGCGAGAGTGGGAGCAGTTACGGAGGAGACCCAGTAACTTAGAAAAGAAACTTTCACTGAGGGCTGAGGGGACTCCCTCACACCCCCGCCAGCTTCAATCACTGGACGGAGACTGGTAGAGCTACCAAAGGTCTGAGGATGACGCACTTCCCCTGAAGATGATTGCCCAACAACATTGGAATGGGTAGATGCAGCATTGGCGACCGGGTGAACTAGCCTCGCGGGAAAGACTGAAGCTGCCTGTACCGTCATGTTGCTCCGAAAAGAGGTTATCCATTTGGTGGTCTCCAACGTTCAGATCTGGAATAGCAGTGGTATCCATCCCAGTATAAAAATCTTGGGATACCCCAAGGTCTATTGGCACTTTCGGAAAATGAGTGGGGTACAAGTCTGCCATCTGTTGAGAGGTTGCTGAAGCAACTGGGTCAGAGGTCCCAGTGACCGCAGTAACAGTGCGGGTGGCTAAAGTGACAGTTACCTCTGTAAGTCGGTCCAAATTTAGAGGGGTCACAGCAGGAACAGTGGAAGCAGCCGCTGCACTTGCACTCTCCTCTGCCACTTGGGCGTTCAGAAGTGGGGTCTGCTGAACCAATGGAGACTCAGTGGACTGAGAGGAACCACCAGATGCAGCTCCAAAGGGAGGTGGTGCAACTTCCAGCGGCTCTCTCATGCCGCTATCTTTCCTTGGGATCTTACGGAAAAAATCATCTCCGCCGACAGAGGAACGGTCGGAGTGCACAGAATCAGCGAGGTTTGGAGGCTTTGCACCCTCAGCAACTAGGCCGCCCGCAACAACTTCTACAGCAGGGGGAACTTCATTTTCTGCAGCCTCCACAACTGGCTCAGCCTCAGTAGTTGGTGCAGCCCCAGCACTTGGTTCTTCTTCAACATCTGGAAGTACTGCCCTACGGGTCCAATGCCTTGTGACCCTTGTAGCAATGGGAAGGTCGTTGTCGTCGTCTGAATCTGAGGAAATTTCGATGGCAGTTGAAGAACCTCCGAGGCCGGTGGTACGGTCGGTGGGCCCTGAAAAGAGACAAGGTTATGTGATTACCAAAGTAAATGTAAGAAGTCTAAGGAAGCAATGCAAAATATTTTCTAAGTATGGGTACCTTTCGGAGTCTCTACCTACTTGGTGTGGCACGTGCCTTGGCAACAGATGGCGCTGGCTCTTGGGCTGCCCTTAGTCTGGAGCGGGTCGACCGTAACTGTCGTGCCGACTTGAGGGGGAGCAATTTGCCCCAGACGGGTGAGGCTTTTCCATGGTAGGCAGGGATAGAGGCTTGAAGCGACAGAATATACTGATCTGTTTCCCTCTGCCAGAGGGTAGACGAAGAGATAAGTCAGGTTGCGGGATGGGTTCCATCGCAGGGACTACGGGAGTACTGTTGCAAAAGTTGAAGAAAGAATTGACGTTGCGGTGCCAGAACAGCCTTTTACTGGGTGTAAAGGCGCCCTCTCTTTCAAGTGAGGGAAGCTCCATGCAACCTAAGCCCTCCACAAGTAAAGCGGTATAATCGCGGGCAAACCGCTGAAAGCTCTGGTGGTAATCAGTCTGAAGCGAAGGGGCATGTGGGATGCCATGATCCATGCCGAACTGCTCAGGGACCCTGTCCGTCGATAGATGACGCTGGACATGCCCTCTTCGTTCTACACGGGTAGAAATATGGGACGTGTCATGGCAGCAATAAGAAGGGAGTTGGCCTGGACACTGTCGAGGGAGAAATCAACATGGCGAGCCTCGGAAAAAGGGAATGGAACCACAGAAATGCCTGGAAGAAGCTGAGTGAAAGGGTGGAGTACACTTTTCCATACGGTCTACATAATCTGCAAAGGGTCTATTGGTGCGAAGAGCAGACCACCGAGAGATACGAGGGAGGGAGTGGCGCACTTGCCTCGTGACAGGTCGACCATTTGCATCTAGAACAGGACGACCCTCTGCATTAAGGACTTCATCTGTGAAGAAAGGCTCATGTTCTTTAGGGACGGGGCCCGTGGCAGGGAATCTCTCATAGAAGCAAGCGGTCAGGAACTGAGTGTGTAGAAAGCTCCACACATCATAGCGGGCCCATAGATCGCTCCATCTCTGAATGGATGAGATCAAGGCGGAAGTATAAGTTCCCCATGAAGAGGGGGGCCAGAGGGATCTGGCTGCCGCTGCAAAGTTTGATAGCCAAAGGGAACACCAAAGAGTTAATACTCTCAGCAAGGTTGCTGGGGAGAACAAAAAAAAAAATGAAGTAACTGACGAAGGCGGCCAAGTACAAGTCGCCGCGGTAGCCCGGCCCAACTACGGAGTTGCGACTCTCCTCTGTGATGTCGCCCACAACTGGTTGCAGGTCCTTGAAGAAATGCTTAAGCCAGAAAGATAAATGCTTTTGTCCCTCTTGGGCCTCTCCTGGAGTAGTTCTCCGGTCCTAAGATTAGATCAAGAGCAATACTTCCGCTCCTCTCGAAAGGCTTCTTGAAGGGCAGTGATAGAAACTTGTTGTGCAGGAGTCAGGGACGCTGGATCGAAGGGGTGATCTCTATGAGTGCTCAAGCGCAGAAGGACGGCAACATCTTCGAGGGTTAGAGTTATCTCCACCCGTGCCAAAGAAAAAGTGTGAGTGTCGCGGCTCCAGCGGAAGACAACCATATCAGTGTTGGTTTGTACTTTGCGCACTGATAACTCCCTCGAAATCGAAACGACATTGTAGAGACAAACATCCCGCAATCGCTGCTCGAAACCACCATCTGCAATGATGTCATCAACCCAAATGGACCAGCCTGTTGGAGGGCCCGAGTGAGTGCGATAGTAGATGTATGAATGGGGAAAGTCAGCATGCTCCACGCGAAACCGCAGCACAGAGACTGGGTTCACCATGTTAGTATCATCCAAAGCTGTCTCACCAAAAGGAAGCAGAGACTCCTCCATAGGAAGGGCATCAGGAACGAAGAGGTCAATGGCCTTCCAGAAATGGTCAGCAAGCCCTCCGAAGTATGAGGCCCTCCTCCACTCGGTAGGGGGTGGGTCTACCCTGTCGGGTAGAAACCTTGTGCTGGCCATAAGGAAGTATAAAGAAAAGTAAAGAAGACTTTGGAAAGTGGGGACAAAGAAGAGAAGAAGACAAGGAGACAGAAAGTGTGTTTGGGCGGAAGTGGGGGACCAGTGGACCCAAGGGCCATTATGACCTGTCAGTCAAGAGGGTAATCCTTTTAAGAGCTGACACAACTTCTGACCCATCTGACACAACCCTTGGGTTACTTGCTGGCGTCATGCACGCACGGGAAACCAGGAATGTGTTCCCCACTGGGGCAGGGGACAAATGTAGAGGGTTAGAAATTAAACCCCAAATTAAGTGTGGGCCTAAGTACTGAGGTCGCCCCAAAGTGGCGACCAGGAATGAAAAAGGAGCATGGGCTAAAGTCCAAGGGAAGTGGGCCAACAGTGGGCCGTAGTAGGTCCGACCCGCCAAGGTTCCAAACAGGCTCCATGAAGGAAAACGACCGAGTCAAGTTGTAGCAGGAACACATGCGACGGTCAAGTTGTAGAGGGAATACATGCAGCGGGGAATTTGCCGAGGTACTTTGCCTCAGTGTCGCCATTCCTAATATCTTCGGCTCCGCCGCCATCCAAAGTTGACGAGGGAAAGAGAAAGCCGAAGAACCTAAGTTGCAGAGGCGACAGTTACGACGACCAAGTTGCGGAGGCACTTTGTCTTAGCGCCGCCATTCCAAGTATTCTCGGTTCCGTCGCCACCTGGAGTTGCTGAGGGAAGGAGAGAACCGAAGCAACTAAATTGCAGAGGCGTCCGAGTTGCATTGGCACTTTGTCAGTGCCGCCATCTCTAATATTGTCGGTTATACCATTTGAACCTGCCACGGGAAATGACTACCGCAGCTACTACTGCCGCTACAACCAAGTTGTGGAGGGAACATCCTGCCAAGGTGATAGCAACCTTTGGGAAAAGCTTTCCCTCTGCAAGAAGAGGGTAATGCCTGGCGCTGATAGCAGGCCCCAAGGCATTACTAGCCTAAGGCTGATAGCAGGCCCCAAAATTCATTTAACTTGGCCCTGATAGCAGGCCCCAAGACTTACTAGTTGGAGCTGATGGCAGGCCCAGGGTACCAGTTTACCGCGGTGATCCCGCGATGATGGAAGCAGGGTAGCCAGATCATAAGGGACTTCCTTTCCATTACCCAGGTCATAGACCTGCCTTAGTGGCATGGGCAGGACTAAGGAAGCCCCTTGGGCTTGGTACTAAGGCATAGCACGACTGATAGCAGGCTTGGCTATGGCCTTTGCCCTAGGAAGCTGGAGAGTTTGTGGTTAGGTGGTTAAGGGTGAAGGCTTCGCTGCAGTGAGCACTAACATAGTCGATAGCAGACTGATGGAGTCCTGAGAATGCATGCAGTGGCCAAGTAGAATTGAGAAGGCAAGTGCAACAGCAAGGTTTATCGCTGCAAGTGCACTTTCTGAGGTTCTAGTTGAGAAGGCAAGTGCAGCGGTAAACGATCTCGTCGCAACTGCACTTGCTGAGGCTCAAGGGGGAGTTTCAGCGCCAAACACTCTCGTCGCAACTACACTTGCTGAGGCTCAAAAATGTAATTGTGGAGGCAAACAGATAGTATACAGTACATGTAGAATGACACGTGGCACCTTCAGCCTGGTGGCTCAAGGCAGAATATTCCATGTGATCATTTAGGACACATGTCCTCTCTCTATTTGGCCACTTAGTGTCCTCTTGGTGCCAAGGAAAAGCCTATATAAATAGGACCTATTTCCCAAGGTTCAAGAAGAGGAATTTTGGAGATGCTGCCCATTTTGGCACTGCCATGCATTTTTTCTTGAGCTACTTGTTTAACCCTCACCCAGCTGCACACTCTTCAACTTCTAGACAGTTGCTACTGCTCATTATCAAGCCACTTCCACCATTCTTGGACCATTAGCATAGTTTTGCCTCTCTAATCACCTTCTCTGACCTCGAACCCCCTTACATTTCTGGCGACTCCGTTGGGGAGGCTGCTTTGTTGATGGTTCATACCCGCAGTGGTTTACACACCTCACTGGAAAAAAATGGCTGAGGATGAAGTTCAGCAAGGCTCTTCAAATGGCGGAGCAGCACATGCGGAGGACCGTGACCGCAGTGTTGTGATTGAGGCAGTTCAGTCACTCCAGGATACGCAGAGGGAGATCCTGGTAGCTTTGCAAACTCTCACTGAGGCTGTTATGGCCATGGCTTCTCGACCAGCTCCAGCGCAAGCACCTTCGCCCGTAGCAGTCCTAAACCCAGTGCCTAACCTGTTCCCTGAGGTTCGAGCTCCGATCCAGGTGCCTCCGGGGGTGCTTCAGGCGAACGGTGCGGCCGCTGGTTCAGCTACCCAGGAGCAGACTGGACCATTCCAGCCCACTCACTTTTTTACTCTAGCCGATGTACAAGCTATGCTCGAGCAAGAGCGTAGCAAGAAGCAACTCCCATCTCTCCACGACTCAGATGTGAGGGCCCCATACTCATGTTTATTAAGTTTAATGGGAAACAGGGCAATGTTATAGAACAGGTGGTGAGGTTCATTGAAACTCTTGGTGTCCGTGGCAGTAGGAATGGCAACGGGCCGGGCCGGGGCCGGGGATCGCACTCCCCGTCCCCGATCCCCGAAGGTGAAAAACTCCCCGTACCCGCCCCCGATCCCCGACGGGGAACCCATCATTCCCCCCGCTCCCGCCCCCTAACGGGGATCGGGTTTCCCCGACCCCGAAATATCCCCGGCCAATTTTTTTTTTTTTTTTGTTCAACACACAACACAAGAACAAGAAAAATAAAAAATAATCTGTTTTCAACAACAATCATCATATGTAAAAAAAATCAGAAATTGAAGAGGAGAGGGCTGAAACGCAGATCTGAAGAAAAAAAAAAAAAAAAAAAAAAGTCGAAACACAAGAACAGAAAAATAAAATTACTATGTGGCAATCCGTTTCATCATCAACAACAACAACAACAATAACAGATCTAAATTTACATAATAAAAAAATTAAAAAAATACGATTCGAGAGAGAAAGTGATAGGATTTGCACCAACAGTAACAGATCTGTTCAATGGTGGATGTAAATCTAGAGAACAAAGAGTCAAATCTGAATATGATAGGATCTGAATAGAGAGAGAGAGGTCTTCACGATCTTTCCATTGATCAAGACATCGATCGAACGGACCACGAATGGCTTCACGGACGGACCACGGTTCACGATCTGTTTAGATCAGTGGTGGTGGTCGATGTAGATAATATTGCTGATGATGATAAGAAGTGAGAAAAATCTGAGTGAGATCTCAATGAGGGATACAGAGATGAGAAACGCAGTGAGAAGAGAGAGATGAGTCAGTGAGTGAGAGACGAGAGAGAGAGACTGTGATGAGTTGGTGAGAATAAGAGAGAGAGAGAGAAAAGTAAAGTTATATTATATTATATTATATAAAGCATACTATATTATATATTATATTATATTATATAAAGCATACTATATTATATATATATATAGCACGTCGGGGACAGCCGAGTCGGGGCCGGGCCGGGGTCGGGGATTTGGCACTTATTACCGTCCCCGGCCCGAAATTAATCGGGGAATAATTTTTGAACACCGTCCCCGTCCCGTCGGGGGAATTTTTCGGGGAAAAATCGTATAAATCGGGGTCGGGGGATCGGGTCTCCGTCGGGCCGGTTTCAAATTGCCATCCCTACGTGGCAGTGACCACTCTCTGCGCCTTCGGGAGTTCTCCAAGTCCACTTACTGAAAGGGCTTGCAGCTGGTATGTGAACTTGGCTCCCAACTCAATCAAGAGTTGGGAGGAGATGGTGAACAAGTTCCACACGAAGTTCTTCCAAGTCAAAGCGAAGTTACAACCCTCACCTTTGGGCGAGATGTCCAAAAGGAGGGCGAAGATATACTGGACTATGTTAAGCGGTTCCGAGATAAGGCTATTGACTGTCATGAACCAGTGGATGAGGCCCATTTAGTCAGCATATGTGTGGAGGGTGCCATACGCGACTACAAAATTTTCTTGGTGAATCATAATCTGCCTACCATTTCAGCCTTGATTGAGGCATCTAGGAACCTCAGTACCACTGGTCCCTTGCACAGATCTCGTGACAGCCACCGCTACCCTCGCAGGAGGGAGGCGCTCGCAAGGGGAGGCGACGTTCTCTCGCAAAAGAAAGAGTTATGAGGACAGAAATCTATGTCCTTGCAGCCTTGAGAATGTTAAGTCTCTGGTTAAAGAATGGGTAGCTGATGGTGAACTTAACTTGCCTCCAGTTGATGTCCTTCCAACCAAGAAGAACAAAGAAAGCCCGGATTATTGTGTCTAGCACAGAACCACTAGACACCCTACTAGGGACTGTTGGACTTTGAAAAGTATCTTCAAGAAGAAAGTTGACGCAAATGAGCTGAAGTTCAAAGATGCCGGCAACCGTGATATGCGGAAGGACCCTTATCCTAACCACAAGGGGAAGGGGAATAATGTACATATATGATTGGCTATCTCGGCCCTGTGCATGATCAAGTGCATATGGCGTCTTACTATGATGGGTTAGAAGAAATTGCAACCGGCCAGCTCCCTGAGACAGTGTACCTGCAGAGGCAAAATTCGCAGAGGATGCTAATGCCCAGGCCTTGCAAAACTCTGTTAAGTTTCGCGCCTTCTTTGACCAATTGGGGCTGAGCCAAACCGCCAGGTTAGAAGCAACAAAAGCCCTCATTAATTTCTTTGAAGTGTACCATGGTGAAGTTGCTGAGGCTAAGGAGTATGCGCCTCGGCGCATCCAGGAAGCTTATGGGGCCATTACTTTTTCAGAGGCAGACAGAGCATAATCGTCCTCTTTTTGTCACAGCATACATCAATGATGTAGAGTTCAAGCGTGCTTTCCTTGATGGCGGGGGCGTCCATAAACATCATCACTACTGACACCTTTGCAAAGGCTGGTGTCCCAGAGTCCAGGATGGTTCGCCAACCCATCACTGTGACGGGTTTTGGCGGCGAGAAAAAACATACCAAGGGCCATGTGGTCGTGGACTTAGCAGTTGGTGAGATCGGTTCCGCAACCAAGTTTCATGTGATTGAAGTGGACACAAATTGCCACATGATACTTGGCATAGCTTGGACGCACCGATATGGAGTTATCCCGTCGAGTTATCACTAATGCGTGAAGGCAAAGTTGGAAAAGCGCATAGTAACCATATAAATGCATTTGAACAGCCATTTGGGGTTGAGGAGGCACACTATTCGGATGCAGTTTTCTTTACTGAGTTGTCAACGGGTGAAACTCCAAGGACCGGTAAAGTTGTAGGAGTAAAATTGCCAAAATGGGAAGGCATTCGGGATGCAGGGGTTGCTCCAGAAAGTAGTGGGCAGAAGAGGAGCAGCAAGTCCACAAGTCCTCCGCCCAAGATTGTTGAGGTGCGGAAGAGAGGTAAGACAATTTACTACCTATGACAGGTCGTGGAGGCCAGGCTTCATACCTTGGGAGGATGGCCCGAGACAAATAAATGTGACGATGACGAGTCCCAAGAAGAGTTGGTGGAGATGCCTGAGCCCGCCCCTGAATGCGTGTAAGATAGACCCAAACTGCAGAAGGAGGTACTTGCTGAGGTCAACCTCAGCGACTTACCAGGGCAGAGCAAGCCCCGTGTTCATCAGCGACACAATTGCTCCAACAGCTAAGGCAGAATTGATAACACTACTGAAGCGGTACAGTGACGTCTTTGCTTGGACATACGATGAGATGCCTGGTCTTGACCCATCTCTTGTCACCCATCACCTGGATACTTTTCCCAACTCTAAGCCAATAAAGCAGCATGCTCGAAAGTATCACCTTGACCTTGAGGCAAAGATTAAGGAAGAGGTAGAAAAGTTGCCGAGGGCCAAGTTTATTGAGCCTATACAGTACCTAACTTGGCTAGCAAATATTGTGCCTGTGGAGAAGAAGAACGGCCAGATTAGGGTCTGTGTGGACTTTCCCGACCTGAATGATTGAGGCCTGCCTGAAAGATGAGTTTCCATTGCCCCATGTTGACACACTTGTCGATTCTACTGCGGGCCATAAGATGTTCTCCTTTATGGATGGATTCAGTGGTTATAACCAGATCAAAGTGGCATCAGAAGATGTAGAAAAAACGGCATTTAGAACACCCTTGGGAAATTTTTTCTATACGGTGATACCCTTCGGTTTGAAAAACGCGGGGGCAGCCTACCAACGGGCTATGGCTGCAGTGTTCCATGATATGTTGCATCATGAAGTGGAAGTATATGTGGATGATCTGGTGGTCAAGTCTACCGAGGCAAACCGACACCTCTGTGACTTGGAAAAAGTTTTTCAACGGTGCCGCAAATTCTACCTAAAGATGAACCCTCTCAAGTGTGCCTTCGGAGTTACTGCCAGCAAGTTCCTTGGCTTTTTTGTACACCGGCGGGGGATTAAAGTAGATGGGGATAAGATTAAATCAATCATGGAGATGTCACCACCACTCTCAAAAGGCTTTGAAGAAATTCCTAGGCGAAGTGTCATACCTCAAGAGGTTCATTCCAGCCCTTGCTGAGATAACCTTTTCCTTTGGGACACTGCTGAAAGGGAATCACAAGTTTGAATGGTTGCAAGAACACTAGCAGACATTTGATATGGTGAAGAAAACACTTACAATGATTGCCCTACAACCCAACAAGCCTCTACTACTGTACCTAACGTCTACACCTCGGTCTATTGGGGCTTTAGTTGTCCAAGACATAGATGGCATTGAGAAGCCAGTCTATTACATCAGTTGCAAAGTCAATGGTGTCAAGTCGCGATATACCCCAATTGAGAGGCATTGTTTAGCCTTAATCTTCACAGCACGGAAGTTGCGCCACTATTTTTTTGGCACACCCTATCCATGTTGTGACTCCGGAGTGATCCGGTCTGCTACTTGCTTGGCAAACCCGCTCTGACTGGAAGAATGGGAAGATGGCTTTTGGCTCTAGCAGAACATGACATCACTTGTGTTAATCCCAAGGCTATTAAGAGCCAAGCACTTGCAGACTTACTGGCCCAATTCCCATCTGGTGAACATGAACCTGCAGAGGTATCTCTACCAGGTGAGGTCCATGTCTCAGCGGCTGCAGTTGAGGCTTATTGGGACTTAAAATTTGATGGAGCTTCGGGAGGTGGGAAAGGCGGAGCTGGCACAGTGAAGAAGGAGAGAAGTTTCATCTATCATATAAGCTTGATTTTGAATGTTCAAACAACGTGGCTGAATATGAGGCGTTGATACTGGGTTTAATCGCTGCCCAAAAGAAGGGCTTTCGCAAGTTGAAAATTTAGGGCGTTTCCGAGTTAGTTGTCAGGCAAACAATGGGTGATTTCGTCTTAAAGGAGCCTCTGTTGGGCCCATATCACACCGTGGTTCAAGGGTTGCTCACTTAATTTGATGATGTCCAAATCCAACATACCCCTCGAACACACAACCGTTTCCTCGATGCCTTGGCTACACTGGGGGCAAAAGGTGGATATACCGGATGATAGTATAGCCATCGTCATGGAGAAAAGAACAACACCAGCAGTGTTAGCCGAAGAACATATAGAGCAAGATGCTGAGGGATGGAAAGCCGATATAATCCAACAGAACAGTTGACAACAGGCCAGGGAACAATCAGACCAGCAGAACTTGCATAATTTCTGCTCCTCAGAGGAGAGTTGTATTTTCGCGGTGCCAATAACTTGTTGGGAAGGTCCGTCGGTAGACAAGAAGCAACGTACAGACTTAAGCAGATCCATGCTAAGTCTTGTGGAGATGGAGATATCAATCTATACCGACGGATACAGAGGCAAGGGTATTACTGGCCAGAGATGGAAAAGGAAAGTACTGAGTTGCAGAGGCAATGTACAAAATGTCAATCCCATCCTAAGGAAGAGGAAGCCCATTTCTTAAGCAGTGAAGAATGGAGGCAGCCATATGTCGACTACCTTGGAAATGGCACACTGCTTGAGAACAAAGCCGATGCAATCAGAGTTAAGAGGCGGGCCCTCCGTTTCTTCCTTGACCAAAGGATGAGGCAAATGAGGTGCTGAGGGAAGCCCACAAGACAGAACATCAAGGAGGGCAGCGATTATATGGACATCTCATTCACCTCGGCTATTACTGGCCGACAATGGAAGAAGATGCTAAAAACTTTGTAAGGAGATGGCAATCCTGTCAGAAGTTTGGGAACTTGATACATGCACCGGCGGTTGAGCTGCACAACATCAAGACCCCTTACTTGTTCCATACTTGGGCATTTGACAGCGTAGCAATCCATAGGCCACAGATGGATACTTGCAGCGACTGAAGTTAGTACTAAGTGGGTGGAGGCTATATCGATGAGGAAGCCAGACGGGGCAGGAGTAGCCAACTTCATCAGAGAAAGCATAATCTGTAGGTTTGGCATACCAAAAGTAATGCTGTCCGACAATGGAACTCCGTTTGTAAATCGTCTGTGGGAAGACTGCTGAACGCCTACCAGATCAAGCAACACAAGTCTAGTCCATGCTACCCCCAAGGGAATGGACAAGCTGAGGCGACCAACAAAACCATCATCCGAATATTGAGTAAAATGATGGATGAAGCAGGGGGCACATGGTCTGAACGACTCCCCGTAGCACTCTTCGCTTATAGAGCGTCAAAGAGAAAGCCAACTCAGGCAACCCCATTTTCCCTAGTGTACGGGTCCGAAGCTGTGTTACCAGTTGAGTTGGCAGTACCCTCAGCAAGAATGGCTATGTCAGCACACTTAGTTCCAGACAGCAGAAAGAATGACATAGAGGCAGCTGAAGAAAGAAGAGATCGGGCCTCGCGGGCAATGGAAAAGTATCATCAATCCATAGCTCGTGTCTACAATCAATTTGCTCAGCACAAGAAGTTCAATAAAAGGGACTTGGTATGGAAGACAGTGGACGCAATCATGCGGGGGTAACCAATTCCCAAGTTCTCACCAAGATGGGAAGGCCCCTACAAAGTTGTTGAGGCAAGTAGCAGCGGGTACTACAAGTTGACGAGAGTAGATGATGGGTTTAGAATTGGCCTTATCAACGCCAAGTATGTCAAAGAATATTTTCCTTAACTTCTTTTGTCCAGGAAAAAGAGTTGTATGTTTCTTTGTCAATACTTCCAAAGCAAAGTGTGAAGAAAGTGTCACACTTGGTAAACCTGTTACTCTCATTGACACTAGTGTGAGGAAAGTTTTCCATACTTAGTAAAATTTTATCCTTGCAAATTGAAGTTTTGTTCACTACAAGAGTTTTTGCTTATCTTTAAAAAAACTGTATAAAAGCAATGTAAGGAGGGCGAAGAAATGAAATTCAATGTACTACAAACCATCCACACTTTTCATTAAAGTCGAACTTCCAGAACATGATTACAATGTTTGAAAAGAAGTTGTGACAGAGGAGAAGAAAAGAAAAGGCGCCGCAGGCGCAATGAAACAACAAAATAAAGAAAAGAAGATGGAGGAAGTCATAACAAAGTCACGCTAAATCAAATCAAACCCTTGATGAGGGAGTCCATCAGGGTCACATCCCAAGGCAGCTGGGCAACCAATGCAGAGTCTTTCTCCCTGAACTGGGCTAGGTTCTGCCGATGCTGCTCCAAGGCACCCTCACACTCTTTGATAGTCTCCTCCAAGGGCACAATCATCACCACGTTGTCTGCATGCTCGAGGAAACCATCGACTGCCTGAAGCCTATCCCTCATCCACGATAGGTCCAAACCGTTCCTCTCAATGCTGTGTGCGTCATAGATCCGGGAACGTTAAAAGCAGCAGAGGTGCCGAGGTGCAGCGCTTGGAAGCGGGGGGAGAGTGGGAGCAGCTACGGAGGAGACCCAACAAGTTAGAAAAGAAACTTTCTCTGAGGGCTGAGGGGACTACCTCACACCCCCGCCAGCTTCAATCACTGGAGGGAGACTGGTGGTGCGACCAAAGGTTTGAGGACAACGCACTTTCCCTGAAGATGATTGCCCTGTAGCATTGGAATGGGTAGATGCAGTGTTGGCGACCGGGTGAACTAGCCTCGTGAGAAAGACTAAAGCTGCTCGCACCATCATGTCGCTCCGAAAAGAGGTCATGCATCTGGTAGTGTCCAACATTCAGATCTGCAACAGCAGTGGTATCCATCCCAGTATAAAAATCTTGGGATACCCCAATGTAAGCTGGCACTTCCGGAAAGTGAGTGGGGTACAAGTCTGCTAGTTGTTCAGAGGTTGCCGAAGCAACTGGGTCAGAGGTCCCAGAGATAGCAGTAACAGTGTGGGTGGCTAAAGTGACAGTTACCTCTACAAGTCGGTCCAAATTTAGAGGGGCCACAGCAGGAACAGTGGAAGCAGCCGCTACACTTGCACTCTCCTCAGCCACTTGCGCGTTTCGGAAGTGGGGTCTGCTGAACCAATGGAGACTCAGTGGACTGGGAGGAACCACCAGATGCAGCTCCAAAGGGAGGTGGTGCAACTTCCAGCGGCTCTCTCATGTCGCTATCTTTCCTTGGGGTCACAGGGAAAAAATCATCTCCGCCGACAGAGGAACGGTCGGAGTGCACAGAATCAGCGGGGTTTGGAGGCTCTGCACCCTCGGCAACTAGGCCGCCCGCAACAACTTCCACTGCGGGGGGAACTTCATTTTCTGCAGCCTCCACAACTGGCTCAACCTCAGTAGTTGGTGCGGCCCCAGCACTTGGTTCTTCTTTAACATCTGGAAGTACTGCCTTGCGGGTCCTGAACCTTGTGACCCTTGTAGCAATGGGAAGGTCGTCGTCGTTGTCGTTGTCGTTGTCGTCGTCTGAATCTGAGGAAATTCCGATGGCAGTAGAAGAACCTCCGGGGCCGGTGGTATGGCCTGGGGGCCCTAAAAAGAAAAAAGGTTATGTGATTACCAAAGTAAATGTAAGAAGTCTAAGGAAGCAATGCAAAATATTTTCTAATTATGGCTACCTTTCGGAGTCTGTTCCTACTTGGTGAGGCACGTGCCTCGGCAACTGATGTCGCTGCCTCCGGGTTGCCCTTAGTCTGGAGCGGGTCATCCGTACTGTCATGCCGACTTGAGGGAGAGCAATTTGCCCCAGACGGGTGAGGCTTCTCCACGGCAGGCAGGGATAGAAGCTGGAAGCGACAGAATATGCTGGTTTGTTTCCCTCGGCCAGAGGGCAGACGAAGAGATAAGTCAGGCTGCGGGATGGGTTCCATCGTAGGGACTACGGGAGCACTGTTGCAAAAGTTGAAGAAAGGATTAAGGTTGCGGTGCCAGAACGGCCTTTTACTGGGAGTAAAGGCACCCTCTCTTCCAAGTGAGGGAAGCTCCATGAAGCCTAACCCCTCCACAAGTAGAGCGCTATAATCACGGGCAAACCGCTGAAAGCTCTGGTGGTAATCAGTCTGAAGCGGCGGGGCATGTGGATGCCCTGATCCATGCCGAACTGCTGAAGGACCCTATCCGGTCGATAGATGACGCTGGGCATGCCCTCCTCGTTCCACACAGGTAGAAATCCGGGGCGTATCGTGGCAGCAATAAGAAGGGAGTTGGCCTGGACACTGTTGAGGGAGAAATCAACATGGCGAGCCTCGGAAAAATATAATATAACCACAGAAATGCCTGGAAGAAGCTGAGTGAAAGGGCGGAACACACACTCTTCCATGCGGTCTACATAATCTGCAAAAGGTCTGTTGGTGTCAAGACCAGACTACCGAGAGATACGAGGGAGGGAGTGGCGCACTTGCCTCGTGACAGGTTGACCCTGTGCATCTAGAACAGGACGACCCTCTGCATCAAGGACTTCGTCTGTGAAGAAAGGCTCATGTTCTTTAGGGATGGGGCCCGTGTTAGGGAATCTCTCATAGAAGAAAGCGGTCAGGAACTGAGTGTGTACTAAGCTCCACACATCATAGCAGGCTCATGGATCGCTCCATGTCCGAATGGATGAGGTCAAGGCGGAAGTATAAGTTCCCCAAGAAGAGGGGGGCCAGAGGGATCTGGCTGCCGCTGCAAAGTTTGTTAGCCAAAGGGAACACCAGAGGGTTAATACTCTCAGCAGGGTTGCTTGGGAGAACAAAAAAAAGAAATGAAGTAACTGACGAAGGCGGCCAAGTACAAGTCGCCGCAGTAGCCCGGCCCAACTACTAGTTGCGACTCTCCTCTGTGATGTCGCTCACAATTGGTTGCAGGTCCTTGAAGAAATGCTTCAGCCAGGAAAGATAAGTGGTTTTGTCCCTCTTGGGCCTCTCCTGAAGTAGTTCCCCAGTCTTAAGATCATACCAAGAGCCATACTTTCGCGCCTCTTGAAAGGCACCTTAGAGGGCAGTGACAGCAACTTGTTCCGTAGGAGTCAAGGATGCTGGATCGAAGGGGTGATCTCCGCGAGTGCTCAAGCGCAGAAGGACGGTAACATCTTCGAGGGTTGGAGTTATCTCCCTCCATGCCAAAGAAAAAGTGTGAGTGTCGCGGCTTCAGTGGGAGACAATCATATCAGTGTTGGTCTGTACTTTGCGCGCTGATAACTCCCTCGAAATCGAAACGGCATTGTAGAGACGAACATCCCGCATTCGCTGCTCGAAGTCACCATCTGCAATGATGTCATCAACCCAGAGGGACCAGGCTGTTGGAGGGCCGGTGTGAGTGTGATAGTAGATGTATGAATGGGGAAAGTCAGCACGCTCCACGTGAAACCGCAGCATAGAGACTGGGTTCACCATGTCAACATCATCCAAAGCAGCCTCAATAAAAGAAAGCAGAGGCTCCTTCAAAGGAAGGGCATCAGGAACGATGGAGTCAACGGCCTTTCAGAAAGTCAAGTTGGTCCGACCCGCCAAGGGTCTAAACGGACTCCGCGAAGGAAAATTCCAGAAAGTCAAGTTACAACGGGAACACATGCGACGGTTAAGTTGCAGAGGGAACACATGCAGCGGGGAAGTTGCTGAGATACTTTGCCTCAGCGCCGCCATTCCTAATATCTTCGGCTCCGCCGCCATCCAAAGTTGATGAGGGAAAGAGAAAGCCGAAGCAACTAAGTTGCAGAAGCGACACTTGCGACGACCAAGTTGTGGAGGCACTTTGTCTCAGCGCCGCCATTCCATGTATTCTCGGTTCTGCCGCCACCTGGATTTGCTGAGGGAAAGAGAGAAGCGAAGCAACTAAGTTGCAGAGACATTACTTGCAGCGCCCAAGTTGTAGAGGCACTTTATTGGCGCTGCCATCTCCGATATTGTTGGTTATGCCATTTGAACTTGCCACGGGAAATGACTACCGCAGCAACTACGGCCGCCGCAACTAACTTGCGAAGGGAACATCCCGCCAAGGTGATTGCAGCCTTTGGGAAAAGCTTCCCCTCTGCAAGTAGAGGCTAATGCTTGGCTCTGATAGCAGGCCCCAAAATTCATTTAACTTGGCGCTGATAGCAGGCCCTATGGCTAGGTTGGAGCTGCTAGTAGGCCCAGGGTACTAGTTTACCGCGGCGATCCCGCGAAGATGGGAACAGGGTAGCCCGAGCATAAGGGACTCCCTTTCCATTACACAGGTCATAGACTTGCCTTAGTCGCACAGGCAGGACTAAGGAAGCCCCTTGGGCTTGGTATTAAGGCACAGCACGGCTGATAGCAGGCTTGGTTATGGCCTTCGCTCTGGGAATCTGGGGAGTTTGTGGTTAGGTGGCTTAGGGTGAAGGCTTCGCTGCGGTGAGCACGAACATAGTTGATAGCAAACTAATGGAGTCCTGAGAATGCGTGTACTGGCCAAGTAGAACTGAGATGGCAAGTGCAGCAGCAAGGTTTACCGTTGCAAGTGCACTTGCTGAGGTTCGAGCTGAGAAGGCAAGTGCAGCGGCAAACGCTCCCTTCGCAACTGCACTTGCTGAGGCTCAAGAGGGTGTTGCAGCGCCAAACACTCCCGTCGCAACTACACTTGCAGAGGCTCGAAAAGGTAGTTGCGGAGGCAAACAGATAGTACACAGTACTTGTAGAAGGACACGTGGCACCTTCAGCGTGGTGGCTCAAGGCAGAATATTCCATGTGATCCTTTGGGACACATGTCCTCTCTCTATTTGGCCACTTGGTGTCCTCTTGGTACCAAAGAAAAGCTTATAAATAGGACTCATTTCCCAAGATTGAACAAGAGGAATTTTGGGGATTTGGGGGAGATGTTGCCCATTTTGGCACTGCCATACATTTCTTCTTGTGCTACTTGCTTCACCCTCACCCAGCTGCACACTCTCCAACTTCCAGACAGTTGTTGCTGCTCATTCTCAAGCCACTTCCACCATTCTTGGACCATTAGCATAGTTTTGCCTCTCTAATCACCTTCTCCCCCCTTACAGTTTTTTACTTTGCCAAGTAACCAAATTTCCTCCAACAAAGGTACAGTAGCCTGAGGTAGATTTCCGGTTAGTGATGCTTCCAGCCCAATCTGCATCTGTATGTACTTCCACTTGAAGATGTCCTTGTTTTTTAAATATCAAGCCTTTATCAGGAGTTCCCTTTAGATACCTTTGGATCCTGTATCCTTCTTTTAAGTGCTCCTTTCCTGGTGAATGCATGAATTGGCTTACTCTGCTTACTGCGAATGCTATGTCGGGATGTGTGTGAGATTAGTATATCAGTCTTCCAACAAGTCTCTGAAACTGGTCTATATTCACCACATCTTCAATTCTAGCATGCTGTGGCTTCAAGTTGAGCTCGGTTGGTGTTTCAGCAGCTTTACATCCGAGCAAGCCTGTTTCTATGAGCAAGTAAATTGTGTACTTGCGCTGAGTGACAAAAATGCCCTCCTTAGATCTAGCGAACTCCATTCCAAGAAAGTATCTTAGTGCTCCAGGACCTTTATCTCGAAATCTTTAGCAAGTCCCTTCTTTAACTTTTCCGATTCGGCACTATCATTACCTGTTAGAATTATGTCATCTGCATAAACAATCAAGATAGCTACTTTACCTTCTCTTGAGTGTTTATAGAACATAGTATGGTCTGCTTGGTTTTAACTGTATCAAAGGTTTTTTACAACCTTCCCAAAGCGTTCAAACCACGCCCTTGGGGATTGTTTGAGGCCGTATAGAGACTTGTTTAATTTGCAGACTTTATCTATACCAAACTTCTTTTCAAAACCTGGAGGTAGGTTCATATAGACTTCTAGATTTGTATTTAAGAAGGCATTTTTTACATTTAATTGATGTAGAGGCCAGTTGGAATTAACGGCTAGTGACAGTAAAACCCGAATTGACTTCATCTTGGCAACTTGAGCAAAGGTTTCTTGGTAGTCAATCCTGAGGGTTTGTGTAAACCTTTTTGCCACGAGTCTCACCTTATATCTTTCCACGCTACCATCAGCTTTGCACTTCACTGTAAATACCCATTGGCACCCTACTGTCTTTTTGTCCTTAGGCAGATTCACTAACATCCAAGTACCGTTCTTTTCTAGAGGATTCATCTCTTCCATAACTGTTGATTTCCAATTAGGATCATCCAAGGCTTGCTTAATAATTCTAGGAATAAACAAGTTAGATATTTTTGAAGTAAATGCTCTATGACTTTTGGATAGTTTATCATAAGATAAATATTTCGCAATGGAATATTGGGTACATTTTCGAATTCCTTTCCTAATGGCTAGAGGAAGATCACAATCTGTGGGTATAACATTAGGTAAAACCGCTGAAGGAAATGGAGATGAAGTAGAGACAGATGATGGAGGAACCAAATTAGGAATACCTGAACTACTTGAGGGACCTTTTTTAAGAGATTCTGATTGGCTTTGTGGTAGAGTGGTTGGCTAGTCTTTACTTTTTCTTTGAGTATTTTTCCGAGCATAAACCAAAAACTCAGGTTCGGGAATAGTTTTTTCCAATTGTAGTATTTCTCCCCCTGCTTGTGAGCCTTCTATGTCTGGAGAAGTTGGACTGGGATTTCCTTCGTTCTCTATATCTTGAATACCCTGTTTCTGTTCTTGTTTTTCAGAAAACAAGGGATGGAGATCGAATAGGATCTGGTAAGGGATCCGAACTTGTTTGTCAAAAATTTTCTTCCTCTCTCTTTTTCTCCCCTTGAAGAGAATTTTTGGTAAAATAGGATTGAGTTTCAAGAAAGGAGACATCCATAATCGCCCGAATGTTTTTTGTTTGAGGATTATAGCACTTGTAGCCTCTTTTGTTTGGAGCATACCCGATGAAAACACATTTTTCTGCTCTATGATCAAGTGTGGATCGAATTTGGCTGGGTATGTGAACGAAAATAGTATAGCAAAAATTTTTTAAAGGCAAATCTGAATTAATTCTGCAATCAGGAAAGGTTTTTTTGAAATATTCTAGGGGTGTGACATATTGCAAAACCTAGGTAGGCATTTTTTTAATTATATAAGAGGCTGTCAAAATGGCATCTCCCCATAGATATTTGGGAACATACATAGAGAACATTATGGCTCGGGCTACTTCCAGTAAATGCTTTTTTTTTTTCTTTCGGCAATACCATTTTGTTGAGGAGTGTCACGACATATAGATTGATGAAAAATACCTTTTTCCCTTAAAAAATTCCCTAGATATTCATTGAAGTACTCTTTTTCATTATCAGCTCAAAAAATACTAATTTTTGAATGAAATCGATTGTCAACCATTTTGTAAAAATCTTGAAACACGCTTTTTACTTTAGATTTGTCTTTCATCAAATGAACCTAGCAAAGCCGAGTGTGATCATCTATAAAAGTTACAAACCATTTTACACTAGTCATGGTGGTAACCTTGGAGAAACCCCACATCACTATGAATTAAGTAGAATGGTTTAGAGGCACGGTAGGGTTTTGTAAGATAAGTAGTTCGATGACTTTTAGATAAATAACAACTTTCACATTGAAAAGACGAACAATCCAAATTTTTAAACAAGTTAGGAAACAAATGTTTAAGATATGAAAAACTAGGATGTCCTAGTCTAAAATGCCAAAGCATTCTTTGCTCGCGAGCCGAAAGTGAACTCATACTACAACCATAGCCTTGAGTTGTTTTATTGCTGGATATGTCATCATCAAAGTAGTAAAGACCATTGACCATTCTAGCACTGCCAATCAACCTCCCCAAGTTTCGGTCCTGAAATTCACAATGAGAGTCAAAGAAAACAACACGACAGTGACAGTTTTTGGATAATTTACTGACAGACAACAACTTGCAGGCCAGTTTAGGAACATGAAGGACGGAGTGAAGAGTAGTATTTTCTAAAATTTTTATTTGAACTTTTCCTACAATGGGTGAGAAATTGCCATCAGCAATCCTAACTCTTTCACTTTCAGAACAAAATAAATAAGTATTGAACAAAGAAGAGAAAGGAGTCATGTGATCAGATGCCCCCGAATCAATGATCCAAGGGATAGAATTTTGACTACAAGATAGAGCCATAAGGGTTGCTACCTGTCTGTGCAAGAGAACCACTAGGAGTGCTGGATAAAGAATTGGATTTTAGCAGTTTAAGAAGATAATCCATCTACTCCTTACTGAACAGACTTACTTCAACCTCATTGGGATAGGAGGATGCATGAATTGGTTTGTCACTTGATTTGCAGCTCTTCCAAGTTGCAGGTTTCCCATGGATCTTCTAACAGTTTTCTCGAGTATGGTGTGGTTTATTGTAATAATCACACCATACTCAAGATTTTTCATTCTTCTATGGTTTAAAAACCTTGTTTGCACTTGCATTTGATGCAATCATGGCTGAGTTTTCCACAGGTGTAGCAGCTCCCTTTTTCCCAAGCATCACATTCCTACGACTTTCTTCTCTCCTAACTTCAATCTAATTTTACTAACATACTAACATTCTATCTTTGACCCAAAAAAAAACTGAATCTATCCTTGCAACCAACCAAGCCACATTAATATTAGCATAACAAGCAAACACCCCCTTATCTTCGACTGTTTTCTTCCATCTTCCTCCCGTTCCTTCTCCATTGGCAACACCACCACATTTCACAGTGGGAGCAAAACCTGGAGTAGGGAGGAGATGGTGACAACTCTCTCTTATATAGTCTCTTTTGAAAATCTCTCTTTCCTTCTCTCCAACAACACACACTAAATCTATCGCAACCATTGTAAACTTGGGCTACTACAATTGGTTTTCTAGTGCACTTGTGTTGTTGGTCAGTTGCTGGCTGGCTGTTGGTTTTCTGTTGGAATGCTTGTTGCTGATGTTGGTTTAAATGCGAGCAAACTAATTTTTATAAAATATATATAAAAATAAAATTGTACATATTTTAAACGCGAGCAAACTAATTTTTATAAAATAATATTGTATTAAAAAGTCCAATATAACGTTCCAACATACATGAAAATATATAACAATATTTCACTCATTACAAATACTTTAATAATTAAAATATTATGTACTCTAATATTACGCATTGAAGCATGAGGAAGGAGCATAGCTCGCTGAAAGCGAGCTGAGATACAAGTTTGTAAAATTAATTTAAATTGAATAGATTACAATTGTCCTCTTTTTTTTTCGTTGTGACAAATGCAATAAATTAAATAGGTTATGATTATTAAATCAATATAATTTTTCTGTGTTCACAAAATAAAAAATGAAATGTCCAACATTTTTAATAGTTCAAATTATCAAAATGAGATCTATGACAGACCTCATAAGACTAAATAGCGCTCTTCAGTTCAAATTATGGACCGGAGAGAATTTCCTCATATAAAATAACTACATTAGTAGTTGTGTTTTTTTTTCTCTCTCTAATTTAAGAGTGGATCGGAGAGAATTCCTTCATATAAAATAACTACATTAGTAATTCTTTTTTTTTTCTCTCTCTAATTTAAGAGGTTTCATAGGGAGTAGGGAATCGAATTAAGAGGAAGATCCCTTCCATTTCAAAATTTGGATTGGAGAGCATTATTTTGGCCCATGAGGCCTACAACATGCCGCTTTCGATAATTTGAATCGTTCATTTTATCAAGCACTTTGCGTATTTCATCTACACAAAAAAATTTAAATCCAAACAAAATACATTTAAATTAAGTGCATCTAAAAAATACATTTAAGTGCATCTGAAATGTAAACAAATCATGATCATGAACTAGCAATTCTCTCACCATCGCTTCACATTCTTCATTATTTTTCGTTGCTTCAGACGACTGAACAACCACATCCAAATCATCTGACATGAGCTCCTCAAAAGTGAATACAACTTCCTCATCATCTCCTTTCCATGAATTGTCTCTCTTACTCTTCATCTTTTCAAGAGACATCAATAAATAGGACTGCTATTTCTCCAAATTACTCGCATATTGTTTAAGATCCGACTAGTTAAACTTCGAAACATCCACAGGATGCCAATTCAATTTGCAAAGCACCGCGGCCAAAACGGAAGGAGTGCTGACGGGAGAGAAAGCGACGCCGGCGATGTGGAGACGAGAGAGTTCCACAGCTTTCTTAAAAAGGCTTTGACGGCCAGTGGCGGAATTTAGTCGCTAAAAATGCCAGAATTGGCGACAAAAAAAAAACTTAGTCGTTGTATATTGACTTTTGACTACTAAAATATTTAGTCGCCGAATGGGAAATAAAAAAATTATTTTTTCTCTTAGGCGACTAAAGTTTTAGTAGCCAAAAACTTACTTTCAGCGACAAAAAAAAAAAATTAGTCGCCGTATATTGATTTTTGGCTACTAAAATATTTAGTTGCCAAATGGAAAATAAAAAAATTATTTTTTCTCTTTGGCGACTAAAGTTAAACTTCCTTTCGGTGACATTTAAATTTAGTCGCCGTATATTTATTTTTGGCTACTAAAATATTTAGTCGCCGAATGGAAAATACCTCTTTGGCGACTAAAGTTTTAGTCGCCAATAACTTACTTTCAGCGACAAAAAATTACTTTAGTCGCCAAATAATTTTTATTTTTTATTTTTTATCTTTGGTCGCAGATGTGTTCAAAATTTTACTGGGAAATATTTCATATTGGCGCCTAAATTTTTGCTCATATTTATTACTTCTTCACACGGTTCTCTCTCTCTTGCTCTCCCTTTGTCTCTCTCTGTCACACAGAGAATCAATCATCACCGCCCCTCATCTCAGTATCGCACACGACCAGTGTCTGTCAATCTTCCACTGTCGAACATCGCCACCACAGCTCACCGGCCTCCTTTTCTCCTCCGCCTCCGAGATCTGCGACGCCCGCTGGTTCTGGGCTAGCTCCAAAATCCCTTTCCAATGGCTTCCTCTGTTTCCCCCTCGGCACCCGCCCTTCCGGCTGCGTCTTCTTCTAGTAGCTCTTCTACCTCTCCCGCTTCCTCCACACTTTCCGCAGCTTCTTCTCCATCCTCCGCGGCCGCCACCTCTCTTTCTTCCGCCTCTTCAACCACAACATTCTCATCTTCATGTCCTTCCTCTGGCTCGAATTCTCTCAATCTTTTCAAGTTCTTGCCATTCTCATTGCCACCTCTGTTTGCTCTCTTGTTTATGGCTACAGATTTTGGATTGCCATTGGTTTGCCCGGTGCTTGTTTCCCCTTTGTGGTCACTTGTCAAATTGTTCTTCTCGGTTGTAATGTTTTGTGCCATGCGGGTGTGCTTTTGCTTCATTTTTGGAAAGGTGAGTTTAATGGAATTGGGGCTTGGGGCTTCAATTCGGTTCTCAATGCTGCCATTCTCTCGCTGTTTCTTAATTTCTATGTCAAGATGCATCTTCGGAGGAGAAAGGTTGCTGATTTTGATGCCATTAAAGATGGAGATGTAGACACAGACATGGCCAAAAACAAGGATATTTGAGTGGTGGGTTCTCTCTCTCTCTCTCTCACTCTGTGACTTTGGATTCAGGGGTAATAATATAGTGACGAATTTTATCAGTATATATATGTTATACAAATGAATTGTTAGGAGATAGACAGATTATATACAATAATTCTTAGTAATTTTTCTTTTGATTTCTTGTTTCCAGGAAGAAAACTAGTGCTAGTTCATAGTATTCTTTTAAAAATTTGTGCATATTGATTACTGAATTCATAGTCAAATTCTTTGCTAGTTCAATCTTTGGGGAAATTTTTGTTTTTTATTGTTTGGCTTATTTATTTCAGCTTCAGCAGACTTGATGGTGTTTAGTTTCAACCAAATTTTTAACAAACAAAAAAGGAAAAAAAAAGAAGGGTACATATAATAAAAAAAAATTCAATTAGTTGTATGTATTTTATTTTAAGAATAATACTAGCAATTTGATATGAGTAAGTATAGTATATTTTTTGAAAGCTAATCAAGTTCATTGGCTGTTGAAAAAGTCATTCAGACATTAAAATTTGAACTTCCTAGATTATTAGTTAGTGTTTCTACAAGTCAGGATAGCAACCATAGAATATTGAGTTAAATCATAACTAAAGGCCCCCTTATTAGTTTATGAGTTGCACTATAGAGTTTTATGTGTACTTGGCATGTTTGCTCGGGGCATGTCCAGTTAGTCATGTCGAACACATGTACTTTTTCCAAGTGTTGCATGTCTAACACAGCTACTTCATGCTTTTAGAGAAGTCCATGTAACATATCTAGTAAATGTGACATGTTAGAGGAATTGAAGACTCTCACACATGCATGTGTGCGCATACAATACAACTACACACACCTAACTTCAGCAAAAGATATAGAATGCTTGAATCCTCAAATTTTAGAGGTCTCTAAAATTTCTCGGGCTTTTATAGCAATGGAAACTCTTGTATGCCTTTTTTTTTTTTTTTAATTGTTAAATTTGGAATTCTTTTGGTGCAGCAACAATGCCATGAGCTTATGGACAAAAATAAAAGGCAAGGGTTCCGAATTGACAGGTCCCCAACCTATTGGAAAGGTATTGACATTTTTTCACTCCATATTCTCTATGTTGTACTTCCTGTCTCTAATAACTTAGTTCATTAGTAATGCTATGATTTTTGTATTCAATATTGAATTGATACTATTAAATGATAGTTTGTGCGTTTTTCTTCTTTAAGGCCATTATGAACAATCTACCAAAATAAAAAATGGTAGACAAATGTAGTATAGCTGGACCTAGGTTTGTGAATGTTGTGTTATCAAAGGATTGGATAGCAAAGGTATTAGTTAATTTTTGACAGCAATGGATAGGAATGATAGGATCATGAGCTATCTTGGTTTCTTCACTCAGTGTGAATGTCTTGTTTACTAAAATATATTGTTGCCACTGCAGAGCATCCAAAAGATGCTAATAAATGGTGTTGAAACATGGTCGCCGAAACTTACAGTCAAAAGGGCAGTGGTTGACTTTTCCTCACCCAACATTGCTAAAGAAATGCATGTCGGCCACTTGAGATCTACAATTATTAGAGACACTCTAGCCCGTATGCTAGAGTTTTCAAATGTTGACGTTCTTTGGAGAAACCATGTTGGTGACTGGGGTACACAGGTAAGTGTGTGTGTGTGTGTGTGTGTGAGCACATGCATTCTGTATGTGTGTTTGTTTTCTCTCTTTTATCTTGAAATTTTATATAAGTTCTGTTAAAATTATTTATTTTTTGATGAGGGTTTCAGTCATGGGTTGTCCTATTTTATGAGTTAACTTTTTCATTTGGATCAAAATAATTTCTTGGGTGAAACAGTAGTTTGAAGTTCTTCGGTGCCTTTTCCTTCCCTAATATGTGGTGGAAGAAGGAACTCCAACAGACCCTTCTTGTATAATTGTATTAAGTGGAAAAATTATGCTCTTTCAAATTTTTTGTTGATTATTGCTACTCTAGAAGGTGATAATATTATGGCCTCTTTGCTGTCTGAATTATGAAAGTCTATTTCGATAATTTTTTTGTTACTTTCCTATTATGTCTTAAAGATATTATTTATGTTTTGCAGTTTGGTATGCTAATTGAATTTCTTTTCAAAAAATTTCCAAACGTGGAGGTTGTCAATGATCAAGCTATCGGAGATCTTGAGGTGAGATAAAAATTTTGGAAATTAGGTCCATTTCCTGAATTGGTACAGACATAATACTTCTTCATGTCACTTGAATATTTTTTATGCTACATCCAAGCAACAAAGTCCCTTGCTTAGATTAGCAAACAATTCAAGTAACTAGTTGCTTGTGCTGCTTTGAGCAACTTATGCCTTTGATTCAATTTTTTTTCATTGAAATGAATAATGAAATTCAATGAAAGTGGGTATTATTGGTTTAACTTGAATGTTGTTATTAGGCATTCTATAAGGCATCAAAGCAAAGACTTGACGGTGATCCTGGATTCAAGGAGAGGGCACAACAAGCGGTGGCCAGTTTCCAGGTAAATCACTTACCTTTATGCCTTAAAGACTTGTGAGGTTGATTATAGTAATAATTAAATTTCTCATTTGTAAAAGAACTTAAAAGCTATAAATTTCAATTTTCTATTTTGGAGGAAATCTGATTTATAAACTATAAATTTTGTTTCTTCGTTTAGGAAGAAAATTTGGTTAATGATTTTATCTCGAGGTTTCATTATGTTTCATCATTTATCTTATTTGGTTTCATTTCCTGTGGCATAACTTGTATCACAGGGTGGGGAAGAGAAGTATCGAAAGGCATGGGCACAAATCTGTGAAATCAGTCGAAGGGGATATCCAAGAGTTTATCAACGCCTAGGAATTAAGATAGAGGAGAAGGTACTTAACTGATATTTTTCTTTCTAACTAATGACAATGTCAAACATTGATTGTATTTTCCACACCTGTTTTATGTGCCATGGAGCCACGTAAAAAAAGACCCCAACTTTTGATTTCAATCTATAGCGTGCATGCTGAAAATAGAACATTCTTGGTTTATGGTTCACAGCCCCCTGCCCCACCAATTGTATATTTCATCCGATTCAAATGTATCTGCTTTAAGTCATTGTCACTTTTTATTTTGACCGATGTTTTGTTAGGTTGGCCATTTTGTATGACTACTTGAATTGATGGTAGCTTGATATCTAAGATCACAATTCTACAAAGGCAAAACATTGTTATTTCGTCATCTTAGTTACTTCTTGTATAGCTGTAATAACTAAAAGATTGCTTTAAATTAGTGGGCACAAGAACTGTGGCAAGACTAGACTATGAATCTTAGTTGAATTACATTATTGCATATGCAATGAGGACATTAGTATGGTACAGGTTTAGAGTATGGGAGGCCAGAGGCCCATAAATGTAATTTATCATTGTTTATTCTTTTTTATTTTGGACTCAAGCAAATTACTCAATTCAATAGAACTAGTATTTTATATGCTAGTTTCAATCAGGAAAATTAAAAGTAAAGATATAGATAGGTGATGGTTTTGAGGTGGCATTTGGTGTTGTAGACGATGATTCTTTTACAATGGATTTTGAACAATTGTAAAATTGAAAGTTTATGGAAAATGTTATACATATATATATATATATATATATTTATAATTATTGGATTCTCATTCTTGAATGGTAGATGTGTAACGAGTGAGGAATGCATCAGAACATGTTTAGGCTAGAGTGACTAAGTTGGTTAATGCTGATTTGTGGTTATGTTAACCATAAAATGTCTCATCAGTATGAAGTCAAAGTTGTGTGTTTGCCCAGTGACGTTGAGGAATTCTTCTGCTTCACATCTGATACAGGTCAAGTGTTCGGCAGAACAATGCACTATAATGGCATATATCTATATATTTAATGTTTTCTGATAGAGAAATGCTATTTATCACCAAATTCTTTTTTCACCATTTTATTTCACTTCCCATCAAGGTTTTAAAAAGCGGCCGCAACCGTTACGTAACGGTTTTGGCGGTTACCGCCACCCGTTACGGCCGCTTTTGCAGTGTGATTGAGATTCACAGGTGTGTCGGCCGTAGCGGCTGCCGTAGCGGTCGTAACGGTGTCGTAACAACCGTAACGGCCTGTTACGCACCGTTACGTAACGGTTCCAAACTGTTTCTTTCGAAAAAACACAAAAAAAAGCTGAAAATGGGGGAAGAGGGATAGAGAGAAGAGGGAAGATAAAGAGAAAATGGAGGAGCAAGAGATAGAGAGAGAAGAGGGAAGATGAAGAACATGTTATTGATTTGTTGAACCTGTAAGACCTATGTTATTCTATTCAACTGCTATCACTCAGCCATTTTGTTTGTGTATGTCTATCTATATATTGTTTGAAAATAATAATAATAATACTAATAATAATAATAATAAATGTGGTCATTAGCTATTTAGCTTGGTTAAAATATGTATATATATATATATATATTTAGGCTCTTATTTATTCTCTTACTTTTGTCATTGTTTATCTTATATACAATAGTTAGTGATTGATTTTTTGTATAATATAAAGTCATTAATTATTAAAATAAAATGTAAAATTCAGTTTATAGTGATTTAAAAATATGAAATATATTGGATCATACTTAAAAATTTACAAAAATTGATCAATATTTATTTTTAACCCAATAAATATGATCATAGAAAAAAATATACGTATCGGTAAGTTTTTTTCAAATTGTGCGAAAAATAAAAAAATTCACGGTTCCGGTTACCGCAACCGTTACACTACGGCATTTACACCCCGCAACCGCAACAGCGCCACCGCCACCGCCACCGCCACTGCCACCGTTACGGCGACCGCAACCGCTTTTCAGAACCTTGCTTCCCATGATTTCCATGCAATAAAAGCAATGTGTATGTGTAGTATATGTGCAGGATCCACCATATTAAAACATAGTGGGACTTACCATGACACATGGGAAACACAGAGGGGGTGAAGACTTTTTGTGATATATAGCAACTCTCTCTCTCTCATAAGTCTTACATTATGCTTATTCCTGAATTTGATTATTGTTACACATGCTATTTAAAACCCTATTTGGAAGTGAAGTTGTAGGGAGTGTCAGATGGTGGCATGATTTGCCCGCCCTTGAATTTCATGAGTAATGAACATATCGTACTCATGAAATCAACTGTTCCTATGATTGAGTGGCAAAATCACTTGTAATTATTTTGTTTTTTGCCTTCCCGTCAGGGAGAGAGCTTTTACAATCCATATATACCTGGAGTTTTAGAGGAATTGGATAAGCAAGGATTAATTGAAGAAAGTGAAGGTGCGTGATCTTTATTGAGGGGAAAAATATACCTTTAATTGTTGTGAAGAAGGATGGTGGTTTCAACTATGCTTCCACTGATCTTGCGGCTCTTTGGTTAGTGTTTTAAAATTTGGAGTTGATTAAAGTGTAAATTATATGACCCTTCAATATGTCAATTCATTCTTGCATCTATACTTATATATGTTTAATCTAGCATCTGATCTGCATGATTTATATAATGCATCTCTCCATGTTTCTTCCTTTAAAGATATAAATTATATGATAGAATCATCTTGTGGTTCATGTGATTGAAAAGAGATCTGCTAGATGGAATTTTATGACCCATTTTTAAAGTTTACCTGGGTAATATGTGACTGCTATTTGAACTTAAATGTCATGGTTGGACATGCATTGCTTGTGCACCTTTTGTTGGAGTGGTAGCGGAATGAGTGCATTTCAGTTAAACCAGCTGCTTTCAATAATTAGGTATCGTCTTAATGAAGAAAAAGCCAAATGGATAATCCATGTAATTGATGTTGGCCAGCGAGAGCACTTTGAAATGTTTTTCACTATGAGTATCAAATGTCATGTCCTGTGCTTCATGACTTTTCATGCTTTGTAGAGAGATGGGTAACATACCACTATCTTCTGGTTCATCTATCTCTCCTTCTATTAGGCTGCGAAATGTGTTGGTTGGCTTCCAGCTAGTGAGAATATGTATCCTAAAACTAACCATGTGGGTTTTGGTCTTGTTCTTGGAGAGGATGGGAAACGATTTCAAACTCGCAGTACTGAAGTGGTTCGATTAATTGATTTGTTGGATGAAGCAAAGAGTCGCTGTAAAGCAGCTCTTGTAGAACGAGGTATAATAATGAATGATCTGCACTCTAGTTGTTTTCCTAAAGCAAGGTAGCGCTTTTTATGTTCCTCATATCTATGAACTCATGCATGACATAGCATCTCATCTTTTTGATACATTAGTTAAAACTGAAGTTTTGATATAATCTCTTCAAATCTTGATCAGGTAAAGCTGATAAATGGACAGAGGAGGAGCTTGATCAAACAGCTGAGGCAGTTGGTTATGGGGCTGTTAAGTAAGATTCTTTATCCTTGTTAATTTGTTTACTTGGCAATGTTGACTGTGTGTTGCTTGTCCTCCTTTTGTACTTCTCTTTTCTATCTTAATAAAATCTTTCTTTTGTTGCTGTTAAAAAAAATGTTGATTGTGTTGCTGTTGTTGGATTTTGTCTTTGTAAATTGACAGTTGCAATGTTTGGGGTAAAACAATGTTAATCTATTACATGTGGATGTGGTTTATCCTAAAAAATGTTCTGTGACAATTTGTCCTTTCCTCCCAAATTCTTCTTCAAATCTTTAATCTAACTCTTCCTACAAGTCTTTTATTCAAAAACACTTTAAATATACGCATTAATATGTTAATGCATATTAAATTATGATTAGGATAGGAAAAAACACATGAAAATAGTAGTTTTATATTCATCTCAAGTATATTGATGAAATATTTTCCTCTAAAGTTATAAAAATACTTAATTGTGTAATTACGTTGATATTTTTTATATTTCAGTCCTTATGTCATTTTGATGTTTAAAATTTCAGTCTGTATAATTTCGGTCCTTATGTCAACTGACTCAGGATTCATGATTTTGTCTCATTGATTAAGTTGTTAGTGGTTTTCGATTGATTAAAATGTAATCGGTGTTATCAATTTGATCAAAATTGACACAAAGTTGCCTTATTCAAATATAAAGGTGGGAAAATCTTTTCCTTATTTTTGTGCAGATAATTATACATCTTTTTGGTAATTTTTTGTTATTAATCATAGCAATGTAAGTATTAGGAGGTCGAGCATCCTTATGGTTTAGAGATGAGTTTTTGTTGTGGAACTGGAAATTAACATTACTGGCACAGAAAGAACCTTATATTTTGGTCACTTAATGTAAGTTTCAACTGCATCATCTTAAACATTCTGAAGGAGAAATGAAAATGAAGATAGTTGTTATTGACTATTTAGTTTATGTGATACTTCGTCACATGTTTGGTTTTTGTGATTAATCTTTCATAAACCATATGCAATTTTGAAGCCTTTTAAGATAGTTTATGTACTTTGTCACGTGTTTGGTCCATGTAGTTAATCTGTGTGCGCGTGCATGTGTTCATTTTTACTCAAACTTATCTATTTACTTTGACAACTTTCTTTAGCCTTTTTGGGTCAGTTTTGGTTATTTTTATAATTCCTTTAAGATTCTTATTTGAACAAAAATCACTTTTTACTTTATGTTAGCCAACCTTTTTATAAGAAATCATTTAGCTGTCTGTTTATGTGGTGCTCTTCCTCTATAGCTTTCACTACCAACTAGGAGCTCCCTTAACTTGGAGAATGAAAATTTTGTTTCAGAAATTCTGAATCAGATTTCACATACATTAACTTCTCATTTGGCACTCAATCAGCCCACTAGGAATGTTTACGGCTTTACCATAGTTATAGCTGATACGGCCTAAACTTAGTCGAAATAGGGCTTTCGAGAGAGAAAATTCAAAACATCTCCCGAACCACCATGTGGCTCTCACAGACAGCTTCCCCATGACAAATACGACTTGTGACAACTGACGGAATATAATTCGGGCTTGTAGGTTGGGAGATTGAGTCGAATAAGCCCTAAACTTAGTCGAAAAAGGGCGTTTTAGGGGCGAAAATTCAAAACAGCACCTGAACTACCGTGTGGCTCACACGGATAGCTTCACCGTGACAACTAGGACTTGTGATAACTGACGAAACGTAATTCGGACTCGTAGGTTGGGAGTTAATACGCCCTAAACTTAGTCGATAAATGGCGTTTCGAGGGCGAAAATTCAAAACAGCCCCGAACGACCTTGTGACTCGCACGGATAGCTTCGCCATGACAAATAGGACTTGTGAGAACTGGCGGAACGTAATTTGGACTTGTAGGTTGGGAGTTAGAGTCGAGTACGCCCTAAACTTAGTCGAAAAAGGCCATTTCGGAGGCGAAAATTCAAAACAGCCCCCGAACCACCGTGTGATGCACACGGACAGTCCCCCCATGACAAATAGGACTTGTGACAATTGACGGAACGTAAACCGGACCCGTAGGTTGGGAGTTAGAGCCGAATACGCCCTAAACTTAGTTGAAAAATGACTTTTCGGGGGCGAAAATTCATAACAGCCCCCGAACCACCGTGTGGCTCACACGGACAGTTCCTCCATGACAAATAGGACTTGTGAAAACTGATAGAACGTAATTCGAACCCGTAGGTTGGGAGGTAGAGCCGAATACGCCCTAAACTTAGTTGAAAAAGGGCGTTTCGGGGGGCGAAAATTCAAAACAGCCCTCGAACGATCGTGTGGCTCGCACGGATAGCTTCGCTATGGCAAATAAGACTTGTGACAACTGACGGAACGTAAACCGGACCCGTAGGTTCGGAGTTAGAGCCGAATACACCCTAAACTTTGTCGAAAAAGGACCTTCCGTGGGTGAAAATTCATAACAACCCCTGAACCACCGTTTGGCTCACACGGACAGTTTCCTCATGACAAATAGGACTTGTGACAACTGACGGAACGTAAATCAGACCCGTAGGTTGGGAGTTAGAGCCGAATACGCCATAAACTTAGTCGAAAAATAATTTTCCGGGGGCGAAAATTCATAACAGCCCCCGAACCACCGTGTGGCTCACACGGACAGTTCCCCCATGACAAATAGGACTTGTGAGAACTGACGGAACGTAATTCGGATCCGTAGGTTGGGAATTAGAACCGAATACTCCCTAAACTTAGTCGAAAAAGGGCTTTCCGGGGGTGAAAATTCAAAACAACTCCCGAACGACCGTGTGGCTCTCATGGATAGCTTCGCCATGATAAGCTGAAAACGCTCTAAACTTAGTCGAAAAATGGCGTTTCGGAGGCGAAAATTCATAATAGCCACCGAACCACCGTATGGCTCACACAGATAGTTCCCTCATGACAAATAGGATTTGTGAGAACTGATGGAACGTAATTCGGAATCGTAGGTCGGGAGTTAGAGCCAAATACGTCTTAAACTTAGTCGAAAATGGGCGTTTCGAAGGCGAAAATTCAAAACAGCCTCGAATACGCCTTACACTTAGTCGAAAAACTTGCAACACTTAGTTAAAAAAGCAGCAACTTTTTTAAAATAACATCTACACATTCTAATAATTGCCTTTATATATTTATAGGACGAAGAAATTGCATATTACATTGTTTGTACAGTTGGTTGGAATAAATATTGCATGATACATATATATATATATATATACTTTTCTTTTATTTCCAAGAAGACATTTCTCGATTGTTCTACCTTAAATGCATGTTAGAACATGTTTCATATGGTTGACTGAATTGATATTTTGTAACTAATTTTAATGTTTCGTTTTTTGTTTTTATTTGTAGATGGCTTTGTTGCGTGGACTTATGGATAATCCATATTGGTGTATGGAGAAGAATTTTCACTTTTGTGTAGAACTAATATAATATTTTTGTCGTCCTCAGCTTTTGTGTAGTTCATTATTACTGATACAGAAAACTTTTGACAATCAACAGATAATGACTGTCGTGGTACATAAATCACCTTCTGTCGTGGTACATATATACCGTTTGTCGACGTACATGTAGGATGTTTTGTTATGGTCCATAGAAAACTTTTGTCGTGGTACATATATCACCTTTTGTTGTGGTACATATTACGATGGTAATTTGTACCATGCCAAATGGTAATTTCGCTTGGTAGTAAATGTATTTTTCTGTATATGGAGGACTTTAATTTTTGTATGATATATTTTGTATAGAATTATTATTTTAGTTTGGACAATAGTTGATTTGTATGGACTTTCATATTTATTGTTATTTATTTTTAGTATATGGATGCAGATTGTGGAATGATTGATAGTATGTATCATTTTATTTTTTACGTATTATAGGTTGCATTGTATATAGACAGGTTGTGGAGAAATTATAATTTCGTGATAAAACATAATATCATGTTTTTGGCAACTAAACAATTAGTAGCTAAAAAGAAATTGGGAAAAGACATTTGGCGACTAACAGTTTTGTAGCAAAAAAAAAAAGACATTTGGCGACTAAAAATTTTGTAAAAAAAAAAAAAAAAAAAGACATTTAGTGATTAGAAGTTTAGTAGCCAAAAAAAAAAAAAAAGGACATTTGGCAATTAAAACTTTTGTAGCCAAAAGAAAATCAAACATTTAGCGATTAAAATATCTTGTAGTTAAAAACAAAAAATTAAATTATAAACACACTTTTGCCGACTAAAATTTTAGTAGCTAAAAATGTAAAACTTTAGGTGACCAAATATTTAGTAGCCAAAAGAGGAATTCTTTGCCGACTAAACATTTAGTAGCCAAAGATGGGGGACTTTCAGTGACTAATTTTTTAGTAGCCAAAAAAGAACTCTTTGTCGACTATAATTTTAGTAGCTAAAAAGGTGGGACTTTAGGCGATTAAAAGTTTGGTCGTCGAAAAGGGTCTAATTTAATTTAATGTTCAACCTTTTGGCAACTAAATATTTAGTCGGCAAATGAATACATTTGGCAACTAAAATTAACTAAAATAATTTTAGTCGCCAATTACTTTTTCGACTACTCTTTGGTTATTAATTTTGCGACCAAAAAATTTAGTCGCTAAAGCCTTTCGGCGACTAAAAATTGACTTTTGGCGACTAAAAATTTAGTTGCCAAAAGTGAATTCTTGTAGTGGTAATAAACAACTTAAATACTTGGTTGCAAACTTGTGACGATGGATTTAAATAGGTAAATCATAAAAGCATACCTACCCTAGAAACTTGTAAACAATTCCTTGCAATTCTGTTGAGTTCAAGCTTTAGTAATTGAATACTTACACATACATACAGTACGCACACAGCAATTATACATACATACTTGTACATCTAGTTTTTCAAAAAATTTTCAAAACATGTCCAACCTTGGCTGCTATTCCAATAGATCCATCATTTAGTTTGAAGGTCCATCAAAAAAGATAATATGGCAATCATCTGCTTGATTTTCAACTATTAACAGAAAAGAAAAAACAAAATGCATCTTGTGTCTCATACAAGCTATGGGAAGCAATGTGTTTCTTAAGCAAACCAAGTACAAAAGCAAAAAGAAAGAAATTCAACATAAAAAAACAATACAGAATGTAGACTAATGCTATTGAATATTCAAACATTTCAACCAAAAAGGGAGAGCAAGATAAAAGGACGAAGCAGGGCCTTTTGGGTTCACTTGAAATGCCACCTTACCAAAAAAATAAAAACAAATAAGCATATATAAGCTTTGCTCCATCAACATCAGGTGAACAATAATGCCCATACAAAATAAACCAATCTTTACTAGAAAGCAATTTTTCAAGGGAATCAAATAGATCCATAGTAAAATAAAAATAAAATAAAATAACAATGAATAATCGAGCTTAGCGGAACAAGTATGGTCAATATCTAATTAGTGATTATGTTGTTAACGCCATAAAAACCAATTATGCTTTGGAATGTGAGAAAATTGGAGGGGTGGTATACATTGTCGGTTTTCATTTTATACAATTCTTCCAACAATTAACTTCAATGGTTCTTCTTAAAGTTTAAATCTTGGATTCACATGCTAGGCTGCAAAAGCATACCAAAATTTGTTGTTATTGACCCACAAAAGGGTTTGAAAATTGTCAAAATTAACCCTAATAATTGCAGAAATTATTACAGATATTTGACTAAAGTGATGAACTGAGCAAACTCATTATTAGCCAATCCAGTTCTTGAAAGAATGTGGTTTGGAACGATTTCGCTAAGTTGGCCCAGCAAGGATAACACCTGATTCTATACTATAGACCTTTCTACACAGACAAATATCTCAAATATACATAGGCACATTCATAAGAATTATAATTATTAACAGTTGATATAACTAGATGATTGCTTATTAACTAACTCTGTGAACACAATAAAACCAAATAATTAAAAAGCAATTAGTCAGGGAACAACAAGAAGAAAACAAGAGAGAGAGAGAGAGAGAGAGAGAGAGAGAGAGAGCATCACAAGCTCTGAAAGCGATACGTTGATTCTACTTGAAGAATAAAATCTTAGAGAAGCCTATAACTGAGGTTGTTTGTTCCTTCTCTCAAACAAGGAGAGAAGGAGAGAGGGAGAGAGGTTTGGGGGATTCATAAAGAAAGGACAGGGAGACGGTTAAAAATCTGAAGTGACCATGAATTGGTGGTCTACTGCTGCAATTAGAAGACTATGTTACTCTTGTAACAGCTCTGGTAGATTGCTAATCAAGCAAACCACAGACCATGAAAGCTTGTTAATATAAAAAAATAAAATAAAATCATGATTGGCCTCCAAGTTTACATGTATTTGATTATAGACCATAGTAGTTAATTAAGTTCAAACCATGGCCAAGTCAACACAAAACAATTTATCAAACTAAAATTCATGCCTATATATACACATGCACAACACATCTCCAATTACCATCTCTGCCAACCTGACAGCCTTTCTTTTATAGTCATGTTTGAATTTGAGTTGTGACAATTGCTTTCTTTTAATGATTTTTTTTATTAAAAAAAAATAGATTCTATCAAACTAAAAAACTCAAAACTAAAAGCATAAAATCAGTAATGATTCTACCAAAATGATTGGAATTGAGGGCTTTAAATTGAGAACAAAAGCATAAATCCATAAAGGATTCACAGGTCTTACAAGAAACTATAAGTAGAAGTACTCACCCATAATACCAATAGAGAAAGTAAAAAAAAAAAAGAAAAAAAGAAAAAAAGTCCTTTGATTGATCAACCTTAAATATATCATCCTCCAAATGCATAGACCAATTTGATAGCATTTTGCTAACAAACAAAGTAAAAGAAAATCTGAATGCAAAGTATAGCAAGGAAATTTTAAATGATAACCTTCTTGACATCAGGATCTAGAACCTCCTTTGGGATATCATCATAACCCTGTGAAAACAAGAAAATGTTACAGTCCAACTGCAAAACCAATATTGTAAGTAGTCAAATGAATTCAAGAAAAAGCAAAGATGGTTTTTTTTTTTTTTTCGGCGGGGGGGGGGGGGGGGGTGAATAAGAAATAAATAAAACAAAAGATTTACAAGATTACAAGGGGTATACCTCAGGCCCTACCAACAAAACAAAAGCACAAGCCTCGGCCAAAATAGGCCGAAACCCAGCCCACAAAAAAAAAAAAAAAAAAAAAAAAAAAAAAAAACCAGAACAGCACGCAGCTGCAGAAAAAACAAAATAGACAAATCAGCCCATGAACTTCATCTCTGATTGCAAGCTAAAGTGAACCAAGTTAGAACTGTACAAAATACCCAAGTCCAGCAAAGATAGGGGTCTTGTACATCATGAGCACACAGCATCTAAGAACCACACGGCAACATAGATTCTACAAAAGCCATGTCCTGCAAGTTGCACACAGCAACACTGTGTAGCTATCGAGATAGTAGCATGACTGATGCAGTAGTTCTCTTTTATCCAAAATCAAGTCCAGCCACACCATTAAAACAAAAGGAAAATAAAACCAAACCAGGAACCTCCTACACAACCCGTAGGAGTAGGCATATTTACCATTAACTAGAAAGGTTAATCTAATTTGTATATACAAATAGAAATTAAGACGACTGATACACACACGCATATAACTTGACAAGGCCCTAGAAGCAGCCATCCCCAAGATATATATCCAAACATTTTGATGCCTTATGGAAGGGCGCAAGATGTAGCCACCACCATTCCACCATACCATGATTAGATATACCTGCCCAATATAGAGTTGGTAAGTATCGGAACTGTATAACCAATCATAGACAAGCAGAAAAAGTATACACTCAAATTTAGACCTCCCATCACTCAACCCACATATTAAGAAAACTCTCCACTCATTGTAGTGTCTCACTTCACTCGGCCCTCTACTTACAACCTCACACAGAATTCTCATAGAGAATGAGTGGTAGCTTCCTTAACCTGCATAAAAAATGTATAATATATAATGATGACAAGAACTTCATGTATGTGCAATCTCACATCCCTCAACCCACATATGGTATGCAAAATATCTGGGCTCACATCACTCAAACCACCACAAGACCTGTCCAAATTTGCTAATTGATAGAAAACCATCATTGAATTGAGACAATTAGTGCAGATGCCAACCTGCAAAAGAACACACTAATTAAGTAAACATTCACTTTCTGCTAATTATCACTCAACCCTCAATATGGGTGATCTCACATCCCTCAGATTTCTTCTAGCAATATGTGGTTAAAACATCTTCATGATCTTAGAAGGTAGATTCCATTGCCTCAGAAACCAGCTATCACCTGCAGATTTAGTCATATCTTCCATAGAAAGAAGTCTACCTCTAACCATTTGGATAATAGAGTTAGTAACAATCTCTTCGGGCTTTGACACCTTACTAAAGATCCTACTATTTCTCTCCATCCAAATATGGTACACAGTGTAGAGGAAGGACAATTTCATGATTATAGATTGCAATGTTTTGCCTTTGGTGGACTTAGTAGCATACTCAATAGTCTCCAACCAAGACATATTAGGCTAACTAGTATTACACTTAGTCTGGACAGCAGCCCAGATCCTAGTAGAATAAGAACACCTAAAAAAGAGATGGGTGTGGTTCTCCTCAGGAGCTAGACAGAAATAGCAACTAGAATTAGGAACAAGGCCAAACATTTGCAATCTATCCCCAGTATTGAGTCTCTCTTGAATGGCCATCTAAACAACAAAACTAACTCTAGGAATTAATGGAGATCCCCAGATCATCTTGGACCAAGAGACTTTGGGACCCTTATCCCTCCAGTAGTCCCAAGTAGACTGAATAGAGAACACACCATCAACATTTAAGCTCCAGAGAGGAGTATCCAAAGAGTTGGAAGGATAGAGGGCAGGAGGTGTAGATGAAATCCACTCCCTTATCTCCCAAGAACTAGGGATAGGCCACTTCCAAGATCCATCAAATATAATGGAACTAACTTTAGAATTATCAGGAAGGTTAGTGTCATACAAAATTCTTTGCCCATACCTCTGCCAAAGCGAGCCAAGAGGGTGCCAGTTATCAAACCAAAGAAACACATTCTCCCCATTACCAATTTTGAATTTAATAAGAGGGAAAATAAGATTCCTAAGAGATAGTAGTTTCCTCCAGACCCAGGAAGGATCAGAAGGCATTTTAGCACCCCATAAACTCTTACCTTTGAGCAAATAAGACTTAACCCATTGGCACCACATAGAACACTCCCCCCCAGAAAACAAAAACCAGATATGTTTGGCTATAGCAGCCTTATTCCAGATCTCCATATCCTTAAAACCAAGACCCCCTTCATTCTTCTATTTATGTATATTCTTCCAAGCAATCTTCGCACTATGTTTCTTTAACTCAGTCCCAGACCATAAAAAGGATCTAAGAAGACTTTCAATGTCACGAATAACCCTCTTAGGAAGAATAAAAAGTGAGGACCAATAAACTTGCATAGAAAAGAGAATAGTCTGGATGAGTTGAGCTCTACCAGCATAAGATAGGAGTTTATTAGTCCAACTTTTAATCCTACTAGTTATCCTGTCAATAAGAATTTGGCAATCAGAGGCCTTAAGCTTAGTTGTGATCAAAGGCACACCAAGGTACTTCATAGGGAGAGATCTCTCAGTAAAATTGGCAATATGAAGAATGGCCTCTTTAAGCTCCAAATTACACCCTGAGAAGTAAATGTTACTCTTACTAGGGCTAGGAGTGAGGCCTGACAAACTCCTAAACTCCTCCAAACCTTGCATAATAAGGTTAACAGTATGAGGATCCCCTTTACTAAAGATCATCAGATCGTCAGCAAAGCACAGGTTAACGATTTTAGTTTTCTCACATCTCCAATGAAACTTGAACAAAGGGCTACTAGCCTTTTCAACCAGAATTCTGGCTAAGATCTCCATAGCCATCACAAAAAGGTAAAGGGACATAGGATCCCCTTGTCTAAGCCCTCTAGTCCCTTTAAAGTACCCATGGAGGCTACCATTAATACAGATAGAGAAAGAGGGACTAGTCATGCAAGCCTTTATCCAAGAAATCATGCAAGGAGGGAAGGCCATAGCAGTGAGAATATCAAGAATAAACTCCCACCTCACATTGTCATAAGCTTTCATAATGTCAACTTTCATAGCACACTTAGGAGTTTTAGAATTCCTATGATAGCCTCTCATAATCTCTTGGGATAAGAAAATATTGTCAGAGATTCTCCTACCTTGGACAAAGGCAGATCGCACAGGGTCTATAAGATCAGGGAGCACCATCTTCACACGGTTAGCTATGATCTTAGCAATGCATTTATAAATGGTGTTACAACAGGAGATGGGTCTGTAATCACCAACTTTCATGGGATTTGGAATTTTAGGAATAAGGGCTATAATGGTATTATTGATTTTTGTAAGGAGCTTACCAGAGTCAAAAAACGATTTTATAGCTAGGGTAACCTCCTTATCAACAATATCCCACGAACTTTTAAAGAACCCCACAGAATAACCATCAGGACCAGGAGCTTTATTAGCCTTAAGAGACCAAAAAACCTCCTTGATTTCAGCATCAGATACAGGTCTAGCAAGATTGGCCGATTGGGATGTAGAAACTTTAGTTTTCACTAAAGATTGTATCCTCTCCAAACCATTATACTGGTCCTTGAACGAGGAGCCAAACAAGTTAGTATAGAATTGAACAAAAGTGTCATGAATGACAACACTTTCGGCGGATCCCCAAGACCTAACCATTGAACTCTAGATTTTTGAAGAGCAAGACACTTTTCCACTTTGCTAAGGTCAAGGTATTTTTTAAATTCCTTTCTCTCTTGAATTTGAAGCTCCAAATTCCCCAGATCCCTATCCAACTTGAATTGGACGAGATCCAAACTAGCCTTGAAAGCTTGGACACGAATAGAGATATCACTAAAATCCTTTTTGTTCAAGATTTTGAGACTAGCCTTGAGCTGCCTCAGCTTCTGACACACCTTAAACATAGGGACACCTTGTATATATTGATCCCAAGTGTTAGACACAGTTTTGAGGAATTCAGGATGTTGGGACCAGAAATCAAAGTATTTGAAAGGCTTTTTAAAAGAACTCTGAGTAACACTGATATTGACCACAACAAGGGAATGGTCAGATATACCAGATGGTAGAAAGGATGTAGTTGACTCAAGAAATTTATCAATCTAGGACTCATTTTTTTTTGGGTGAATAAAAATATTTTTGGGTGAATAATCTAGGACTCATTAACAAGGACTCTATCAATTTTAGTGGCTATATAGGCCCCATCACCCCTTTTATTGGCCCACGTGAATTGACAGCCCCCATAAGATAAATCGGCCAACTCAGAAGCATTAACATAGGTGTTAAATTCCTCTTGGTCACTAGTCCAACCCAAAGATCCCCCAACTTTTTCTTGCGGATATCTAATGGCATTAAAGTCACCTAAAAAGATGCAAGGAAATTTGGATTTAGTGTGGGAGATATGATACATGGTTTCAAAAATATTCTTCCTCAAAATGTGCTTATTTTCAGCATAAACAAAAGTAGCATAAAACTCCTCATTAGCAACCAAATCAAAGATTTTACAAAAAATAGGCTGATTGGACATAAAAATCAATTGGACATTACAAAATTCATTGTTCCAGCACACCCAAACCCTACCAGTTTCAGTTGGTTGTGAATTCGACAAAATAGACCAATTGCCAAAACACTGAGCAAAAATTTTACTCTCATTAATCAGTTTTATTTTGGTCTCCAAAACACCAATGACATGAATATTTTCTTTTAAAACCAAGTTTTTAATTTCCTTATGTTTAGAAGGATCATTCAATCCTCTAACATTCCAAGCAGCAAGTTTAACAGTCATTGGGAAACAAAAGAGAAATAGACCACAACCAACTAAAACTAGCAGTTACCTTTTCTTTTTCCTCTGGCTACTGCTTCCTTTGCCAGAGGATTGCTCTTTGTTGACGGGGTAGCCTGATGAGGAGACACTTCATGTTTGGATTTCTCTTTTTTGGTGGAAATGTCACTAGTCACTACCTCTAGAAGCTCTGCAGCCTGAGGAATTACCAGTTTAGTAATCTCCAGAACACTTTCATGGAACCTATTCACTCCACTGCTATCAGAACTCTGCTCTTCCGCAGATGAACTAGTATCAATCAATGACGCTTGAATCTCCACAGGTTGGGCTGTTGTTGGTATTAGAAGTGGTTCTGTTACTTCCACAACTCTAGGAAGGGCCGAATTTGGTAATGCCTCTGGAACTTCCATATCTTCTGGAATAACCTCTAGTTCAGGTTCCCCCACCTTTCTTTTTCCCTTTGCTTGGATGGTTGTCCATCCCTCTTCATGATCGGGTACATTTTCCTCTGTTGTTTTTTGAAGAGAGACTAGCTGAGCAACTTGCTTTGATACACACTTATCAGTGGTATGCCCAAAAATCTGACAATGTTGGCAAGCAGATGGCAGACCCTGATATTCTACTCTAATTAACACAGCTTCATCCTCACATCTTATCTGGAAATAGGTTGGCAGCTTAGAAGTTACCTTAATTTCAACACAAACCCTTGCAAAGGCACCCTACTGCCTCTAGCCGTGAGCTGGTCTGTGAAAAGGGGGGTCCCTATTGCACTCGCAATGCGACTTAGGCCATCTGGATCCCAATACTCCAGCGGGATATTAAAGAATTTCACCCAGACTGGGATTTTTGTAGATTTTTCCTTGGCTAACTTCATCATTCTTTTCCATTGTTTCAGAATGAGAAGATACCCTCCAATGTACCACGGGCCTCCTTCGAGGACTTCTCTGCAGCTATCAGGAGAATCAAAAATGAAGAACATGAAGCCATCTCCATTTGTAAGAACTTCCTTCAGACCTGTATTTTTCCACATCCCAAAAGCACTATTCCGTAGGTAATTATAACCTACACCCTTATCAACGAAATAACCCACAAGACATGAATCCCACTTCTCCAAGGGATCCAATCTTGTCGGCATCTCTACCACAATACTGTCATCCACAGTAGTTGGAGGGACATACCTAAGCTTGATGTTGGATCGAGCCGTAACATTTGCCCACGATCTCTGTTGATTTAGCCGTATTCCTGTGTTGTCACTAGGTCTACTCCCTCTAGCACCTCCACGACCTCCTCTCTCCCCACGATAACTACCTCCACCCCCACCTCGTCCTCCATGAGGGAAGGGGTTAGGACCAACGAACGATTCCTGAACTATAGTGTTGGTACCAAGATCTGGATCACTTTGATCAGATCGATTCTTGTTTTCTCCTCTGTTTCGCGCGACATCAAGGCTATCTGGGAGATTCAGAAATCTGGGCCTTGTTTGGTTTGTGTTTCTTAAAAAATTTTGGGAAAAATTCTCTACAAATAAGTTTTCAAAAGTAGTCAAACCAAACAAATTTTTCCAAATTTTTTTTCCAAAACTTGTTTGGTTTACAAGTTTTCCAAACAAATCCCTCTCTCATACACATCAAATCAATCACTTTTTCCAAAACTCTCTCTCAAAATAATTTTTCAAAACATCTTTTGAAAAAAAACCAAACCAAACAAATTTTCGTACTTTTTATCTCAAAACATGTTTCTCAAATACAAACCAAACAAGCCCCTGTTGTTCTCATCCTCAATGACATCGGACCATCTAGGGTTAATAGTCTGTCCAACCGGGGTCGATGGCTCTTGACTACTATCAGCAACAACAATTGGACCCAAGTTCTTGGTATAATCATCCTTAGGAGCAAGAGATAATATATTTCCCCCAAAATCAGAAATTGGAACACTCTCACCCATAGATCGGTTCTCTTGAACCCTAACTGAAATTTCCCGTTCACGATCTCCTAACCTTAGAGGTTGATTTATCCGTGATTCCAAAGGTCGATCTACATCTTGGACTACATCTTCACTCTGAATGGCTAGATTGATTTCAGACGGCTCCATCAGACTTTCACTCAAGACTACAAAGCTATTCTTGACAAACCCTAACTTATCACTTGTCGATAGTAAACCTAACTTACCCTCGTCATCACCTGAGACCAACTCATTAACTCCAGGCATCGTATTCAATGAGAATTCGAAACCCTAGAACCAAAAGATTCTAGAGAGATGCGGGAGCTTCTCACACTAACCCATTCAGTAAACCTCCTAAGCAAAGATGGTTTGGTAATGCAATATTCATTACCTCTAGCTTCTCACCCCAATCTTTTGGCTGTTATCAATAAACAGTGGAGTCATTAAAAAAAAACCTTAAATATATCATCCTCCAATTGCATAGACCAGTTTTATGTTAGAATAAAATCTTTGTGATTGTGATTCTACTTAGCTGTCATTAGTTATAGTTTCCTTTTGTGCCTTGAGCCTTGAGCCTTTTATAAGGGAGTGATAGTCTCATCATTCCCTAAGTATGATTTCTCCTAAAATAAACATGGTAACAGAGCTACGTTCATCATCCACCTATACCCAACCACCATAGTACCACCACGTTACATCGTTGAACCACGACACACCACTGAGCCACCTAGATCCAGTCAACAGCCACCAGGACCAGCTGACACCACCAGAGCCTATTTCGACTCTTCTACAACCTTGCCTAGGCCTCACGACTTGAACAGGACAATTTTGGCACCTCCCTTGATGCTAGATTAGGGTTTCGACAGCCTCTCTTCATTCTAGTCTATGTTTTGATTGACCCATCTTGTTTTTTGTTTCTCCCTTGCTACAACCCTTCACTTTATTACTGAGAGTATTTCAATCTCTATTCTGATTGACAGTACCTTCTCTCTATTTTTTTGTTTAATTTTTGAGTCAATATATTGTAATACCCCTGTTCCGTAATATGTTAATTGGTCCTTAACATGATGTGATTATGTATTTTGATATGATCTTGTGTTCCACTATGTGAAAATATGTGGTTTGAAGTTCTATCTGTTCACCGTAGGAATATCTGTTTGAATAATCAGCTTTGGAAATTTAATTGAGGGCCTTATCGGCTACAGAACCCGAAATTGATTACGCCATTGTGATTGGCATAATTTTTAGAGCCTACGGTGAAATTTAATTGAAAATTGATTCTGGTCAATTTAAACTGATTAAATTGATAAATTAAGTACCCCATTATTTTATATTAAAATAATTGTTAGTGGGGCTTGTTGTATATTTGCATTGCACTCTTCTTTAGCTCTCTTAAAACTCAAAATCTGAGTTAGACAATTGAGAGTGAGAGAGAGGCCGGCTATAGAGAGAGAAAGGAAGAGACTTGAGCAATTTTTGGCTCTAGCTTGGGAATTTGAAGATTTAACTCAAGAATTGACTAGAATTTGGAAGATTAAAGCTCCTAGGTGAGTAACCAACCCCTAACTCATGAATTTGAGTTGTGATTTCGTGAATTGAAGATTAATTTGTGATCTAGAACATGAAAGGAGTTGGTTTTGAGGAATTGGAAGACTATATATGCATGCATGTATGTATTGTTTTGAATTTGCATATTTGAGCTTGAATTACATGACTCATGTTGCAATTTTGGTTGAAATCCATGTATTTGACCATCTTTTCATCATAGGAGATGAGAATGAAGGTTATATGTCACATGCATGTACAATCCATGGAAGTAGAAGCTTTGAATGCATGAAATGGTTACATTGGTAATGAGTTGGTGGAAAATGAGCCATGCATGTAGATAAATTATGAAATCGAGCTTCAATATGTTGTAATTCTATGTTTGTACCATGTTAGTACATGATTATGTGAAGTTTGGACCGAAATTATGCATTTGGGGCCTTTGAATTCGATGTTGGAGCTCAAGAACACATTCTGGATTTTCCAGAATTTTGATGTCCGCTAGAGCGGTGAAACTGCCGCTCGAGCGTGAATTTCGTGCTCCCAGTATTTTTGTGCAGGCTGGATGTCCGCTCGATCGGGGAAGTCCATGCTCGAGCGGGGGAGCTACTTTGGCAGGCCTTCCTCTCGAGCGTCCTATTTCACGCTCGAGCGTATTTTTGATGCAACCAGCACTTTTGCAGGCCTATAGGGTCCGCTCGAGCGGGGAAGTCCACGCTCGAGCGGGGACCCTGTTTTCTGAAATTTTGTTCATGCGTTCTGTGTTTCGTTTTCCGTTCTCTTTCACTTGTAAGCACTCTTAGGCATATGTTAAGCATTGCAAATGAGTTAATGAGATAATAATAAAGCCTAAAGAGGAATATGTGAATTAGAGAACGGATTGAACTGTTAGTGACCCTTTTGTGTTCATGAAATGTGTAGGGTCGAGCTCCAGGGCAAATCCACAAGCCGATCACTGTGAGTAATATCAATATCTGAATGCTTGTGAATGTCCAATTGTTTACTCCCTTTTAAGCTTTATGAATTGCTGATTGGGATTGTGGGATTGTGGACGCAAGTCTGATATGAATGCATGAATGGACCCAAGGTCGTTTTGATAAGCATAAATGGACCCAAGGTCGTTTCGATAAGCATAAATGGACCCCAGGTCGTTTTGATGAACATGAATGGACCAAAGGTCGTTTTGATAAACTTGAATGGACCAAAGGTCGTTTTGAAATGAACGAGTGGGCCGAAGGCCGTTTTGAAATGAATGAGTGGGCCGAAAGGCCGTTTTGACATGAATGAGTAGGCCGAAGGTCGTTTGACATGAACGAGTAGGCCAAAGGAACCGAAGGTCGTTTGACATGAACGAATAGGCTAAAGGCCGTTTGACATGAACGAGTAGGCCAAATGAGCCGAAGGTCGTTTGACATGAACGAGTAGGCCAAAGGAGCCGAAGGTCGTTTGACATGAACGAGTAGGCTAAAGGCCGTTTGACATGAATGAGTAGGCCGAAGGTCGTTTGACATGAACGAGTAGGCCAAAGGCTGTTTTGACATGAATGAATGGGCCGAAGGCCATTTTGACAGAAATGAATGGGCCGAAGGCCGTCTCGACATAAGTGAATGGCCGAAGGCCAGAATGTTTAAAACTACAGTTACTTGATTTGAATTTGTATAGTTATATATATTTGTTAAATAGAAGTATGAATTGGGCCCAAGGCCGTTTGGAGCATGTTGTTCTACATATTGTTATGTAACTGTCACATCCGATATTATTTACTGGGCTATCGCTCACGCTCATTCATGTGTTTGTAGGTGAGCCAAGAGAAGTCCAGACCCAGTCTCGGTGAAGTCTGTATGGAACAACTAAGGTTTTGAGAGAGTCAGCCCTTGTGTCTCACGCACGAGACCCGTCTTCGCCCTTTCGTTATATATTTACATTTTGTCAGGTTGGCGAAGTTTTGTATACGTCTGTTTATAGTTTTTATGGGTTGACTTAGTTTTGGATGATCCTGTCTGTACAAAACCTATGTCGCTATGTTTCTGTTGTGAGTTATTAACGTACATATGTATGGTTTGTTTTGATGTGCCATGTAAGCACAGCTCTATGGACAAAGTTTTAAATTTTGCTTCCCTTTTGGCCCCTTTACTCTGATGTGTTAAGTCTGTTTTGGTTTGAGGCCGTAGGTAATCTTAGGATTACTGGCCGGTTATGTCCTTAACCATGGGGGCGGGTTCGGGTCGTGACATATATGGCCCTAATACTCAGCCTTGACTGATTGTATATCTCCATGGTCGTAGTGTTTGACACTCTTCTTGAAAAGCTGAGGAAAGATGGATTGTGTTGATGGGTGAATCCAAGCACCTAGTACCACTGATCCAAGTTATGATGGGAGATTACAATTTCTCTGATTATGGGGTGGTTCATCCACTCAATGGTTCTTGATATTGGTAAGGGCAACTCATCTATGGCTACAACTCAGGAAATTTAGGATGCTGTGGCTGCTACCTTTTCCCAGAAAGGCATTTTTTCGCAAACCTTTGAGTTGCGCCGCTCAATTAAGCGCTAAGTATAGAGTGAGATGACCATCCTTCAGTACTTTACCTCCCTCAATAATGGCTGGAAACACCTAGATCACCTTTAAGACTATAAACCAGTCTGCTCGATCAATTCTGTGGGGTATCACAAATTTATTGAGTGGAGAGGGTCTTCAAATTTTTGGAGGGTCTCAATGTGGAGTTTGATCCTGTTCGAAGTTATGTCCTTGGGATGGATGTTCTCCATTCCCTTTAGGAAGCGTTTGCTTATGTTACAAATGAGGAGAGTCGTTGCTCAGCTATACTTCCTCCTGATAACTGAGAATAAAAAAATACCTGGTTGTTGACTCTACCAGTTGGACAGCTGGTGCTGCATGCCCTATTGTTGCCAGAGGCAAGGCGAGCTCTGTTTCCAGATTAAGGTTTGTTGACTCCGCCAGCCGGACTGCTAGTGCTGCATACCCTATCGGTGTTGGAGTCAAGACGAGCTCTACTTCCAGATCAGGTTGAGGATATGCAGGCACCCCCATCACCTTTTGTCTCCATGCTTATGTGCTCCAAAGCATCAAGCTTTGCATCACAACATCAAAAAGGATAAATGGAGAAAAAAAAACTAGCGCCCAATTTAATCTCCATTGAATTGGGGAGTCTGGAAGAGATAGGTTGGGTACAGACCTAATCTACGGCAAAATATATTGAAAATTATCTTTTGCACCAGACCTAATCTAATAATATATTTTCATTTCTAGTAACTGTTAAGTGTTAGTGTCTATGTCATCAGTGACACACCATGACATCAGCTCTATCCTAATGTTATCCGTGACATCAACCCTATTTTATGATGTAATCCATGACATAAGCCCTGATCTACTGCTACTTCATCTCATTGTAAAACATAATTCTGTATATCAATAAAATCTTCTCTCTCTCTCTCTCTCTCTCTCTCTCTCTCTCTCTCTCTCTCTCTCTCTCTCTTCTTCTTCTTCATCTATATATTTGACATGGTATCGAAACATGGTACACTTTCATTCTAAAATATTAAATTTAGTGATCTGAAACGATCCTAAAAGTTTTTTCCTATCAATTTCTTTAAATGTTACCTTCGGAGAAAATACAATCAAATATATGAACTAAAATCTAAGGTGAGTTAAGTTTTGACAAGACAAAAAAAATAAAAAAATTAGTCATAATTTTCATAGAAATGGGTTTGCTACATGAAAAAAAATAAAAATAAAAATAAAAATTTGGATACCTAATAGTTAAAAGAAAATTACTCTAGAAGTATCTTAAATTCTTAAATGTAATACATATAAGTCTACTCCTATCGCACCATATTTTAGAACATATGGCATACCACGTTCCCGTTCCGTTCCATGTATTGGAACGATCCACGTTCTAGGTAACATAGGTACATCTCTCTATTCAAGATCGATCTGCTTTGGTTGTGGCTCCTACCACTCATGATCCTAAGCCTAGCTCAGTTCAATTTGGTAGTAAGGGTGCCATAGGTGATCAGGATCAAGTGTGATTATTATGGAAAAGACCGACATGATTGTGAGCATTGTTAAAAATTGAATGGTCGCCCTACTCGGGGTCGTGGCCGTGGCCGTGGTAGTACAGCTCATCCACAAGCATGTGTGTCGAGATTGCAACTAGTACTTCATGTGTGCCCAGTACTCTTTCCCAGGATGAGTTACACTCTCAGGCGTTTGATGGCTCAGCTTGATTCTCCATCTGCCACAGTTCCTTCGACTCCTGCTTCTTCTAATTTTGCCCACACAGGTACTCCTGCTAGTGCTCTTAGTACATCCTTGTCGCCTTCTTGGATTATTGATTATGGTGCTACCGACCACATGATAGGTGCCACTAGTCTTTTCTCTACTTATTCTCCTTGTTCTGGACGGGATAAGGTTAGAGTGGCTAATGGTACTTTATCTTCTGTATTCGGCAAGGGTTCTGTTCATTGCTCATCTTTACTTTCTCTTTCATTTGTGCTTCATGTTCCTAATTTTTTTTTTGGTGAATAAGAAATAAATAAAACAGAAAGATTTACAAAATTACAAGGGGCATACCCCAAGCCCTAACAACAAAACAAAAGCACAAACCTCGACACAAAGTCACCGAAGCCCAGCACAAACATAAAACAGATAAAACACTATATAAAATCGAGGAAGCTACATCTGAAGCTCAAGAAAGTAGAGGATGATTACTAGCCAATCGGTTTGTACAAAAGCCATATCCTGTAATGGATAGGGACTTTGTACAAATAGCAAAGCCAGCAGCCAACATCGCACCACCGCAGCAACGATTCCTTACACAACCCGTAGGGGTAGGCACCTATAACAATATTAATAACATACAAAAATAACATCCCAAAGAGGGCCATATGGAGGAACCAAGATAGACCCATCCTATCATGATTGCTCAAAAACCTATTACACAATACACCAAGATGCACAAAAGTCCTCCTACATAGCCCGTAGGGATAGGCGAAATACGCAATAAAACTATGTAAAAAATAACAAGAAAAACAACTGATTATCTCTCTCATGTAGCACAGCAAGGCGCTTGAAGCAGCCATCACCACGGTACATATACACCCTTCCAGCTGCCTCCTGAGCTGTACAACAAGCAGCCACCACCCCTCCACACCATAAGATAAACACACTGGCAGCAGCCTCCTGTAACTGCACTGATAAGAGTGGGAAAGCACTGATAGAAACCTGCAAAAGAACACCCAATTAGTAAACCCCACAAGATATGCTCACCATCACTCGACCCTCATTGTAGGTAAACTCACACCATTCATTCTTCTGCCATCTGCAATAGCATGGTGCTGCTGCATGATCTTGTAAGGTAAGTTCCATTTCTCCAAAAACCAATTATCACCTGCAGAAGTTTTAGCATTTTCCATTAAAAGAAGCCTACCCCTAACCATTTGGATAATAGAGTTAGTAACAACCTCTTCAGGTTTAAGGACCTTACTAAAGATTCTACTATTCCTCTCCATCCAAATGTGGTAGACAGTGCAAAGAAAAGACAATTTCAGAATCACCACTTTCAAGGAATTACCACTGGTGGATCTAATAGCAAAATCAACAATTTCCAACCAAGGCAAAGAAGGCCAATTAGAATTGCACTTGGCTAGAATACCTCCCCAAATCCTAGAAGAAAACACACACCTAAAAAAAAGATGGGAATGATTCTCCTTAGGATCTTGACAGAAAAAGGGCAACAAGGATTGGGAACAAGACCAAATGTTTGAAGTCTATCACCAGTATTAAGTCTCTCATTAATGGCCAACCAAGCGATAAAGCTAACCCTAGGGATTAAAGGGGGACCCCAGATAAGTTTGGACCAAGAGACTTTGGGGCCCTTATCCCTCCAACAATCCCAAGCCGACTGGATAGAAAAGGTACCATCAGCAATCAAGCTTCACACCGGAGTATCAGAAGAGCCAGGGGAAGGAAGAAGAGATGAAGGCGTGGAAGAGATCCACTCCTTTATCTCCCAAGAGTTAGAAATAGGCCACTTCCAAGAACTATTAGAGACTATAGAGCTAACCTTGGTACTTTTTTTTTTTTGGGTGAGCTAACCTTGGTACTGTCAGGAAGATTAGTGTCATATAGAATCCTAGGCCCAAACCTATGCCAGAGCGAACCAAGAGGGTGCCAATTGTCATACCAAAGAAACACATTTTCCCCATTACCAATTTTGAATTTGATGAGAGGATAGATTAAATGCCTGAGTGACAGGATTTTCCTCCAAACCCATGAAGGATCACTAGGAATCTTAACGGACCAAAAACTCCTACCTTTGAGCAAGTAAGACCTAACCCATTGGCACCACATAGAACAATCCCCACCAGAAAACAAGTACCAAACATGCTTGGCTATAGCAGCCTTGTTCCAGATTTCCAAGTCCTTAAAACCAAGGCCACCCTTATTTTTATGTCTACAGATATACTTCCAAGCAATCTTAGCACTATGTTTTTTCAACTCAACCCCAGACCAAAGAAAAGATCTAAGAATACTCTCAATGTCACCAATGATTTTCTTAGGGAGGATAAAAAGCCCAATACACTTGCATTGGGATAGACTGGATGAGTTGGGCTCTACCAGCATAAGAAAGCAGTTTATTGATCCAACTTTTAATCCTCATGGTAATTCTCTCAACTAGAACATGGCAATCAGACACTTTAAGCTTAGTAGTGATTAAAGGCACACCAAGGTATTTCACCGGGAGGGAGCCCTCAGCAAAATTGGCAATCTGAAGAATATCCTCTCTAAGCTCTCTACTGCACCCCGAGAAAAAAATATTACTCTTACTAGGATTAGGGGTAAGGCTCGACAGATTCCTAAATTCCTCCAATCCCTGCATGATATGAGTAACAGTACCAGGGTCCCCTTTGCTAAAGATCATCAAATCATCAGCAAAACAGAGGTTGACAATTTTAGTTTTCTCACATCTCCAGTGGAATTTGAACAAAGGGCTCCTAGATTTCTCAGCCAATATCCTAGCAAGAATCTCCATAGCCAACACAAAGAGATACGGGGACATAGGGTCCCCTTGTCTTGACCCCCTAGCCCCTTTAAAATACCCCTGAAGGCTCCCATTAATACAAATCGAGAAAGAAGGGCTCGTGATACAAGCCTTTATCCAGGTGATCATACAAGGAGGGAAAGCCATAGCTTTAAGAATGTCAATGATAAAGTCCCACCTCACAGTATCAATCAGATTAGGAAGAGCCAATTTAAGTCTATTAGCTATGATCTTACCAACTTACTTTTTGTTAGTAGCCTTACTATTTCCCTAAACTGCTCAATGACATTTTTTTCCTACTTAATTGTGTCTTTCAGGAATTGGCTACGGGAAAAACGATTGGCAGTGGTAAAGCACATGGTGGATTATACTTTCTAGATGTTGTTCCTCCTCCATTACCATTGTCCAACACTTATGCTATTCAGTGCACTACTGGTTCTCCTCTTTCCCTCCTTCATCAATGGCATTGTTGTTTAGGTCATCCATCCTTTAGTATTTTAGAAAGACTTTTTCCTTCCTCAGTTCGAGATTGTTCTAGGAAAGTTTGTGATGCTTGTGAACTTGCTAAGCATAAACGTACTTGTTATCCTTCAGTTAATAAAAGTAGTACCTTTCCTTTTATGCTTGTTCATACTGATGTGTCGGGGCCTTCTCCCGTAGTGTCTATATCTCGATATCGTTGGTTTGTCACTTTTATTGATTGTTATTCCCGTGTGACTTGGGTCTATCTTCTTCGAACTAAAAGTGAGGTTTTTTTTTCTTCTAGTTTTAGCCTTTTTCATAAATGGTACGCAATCTCTTTAATGCTACCATTAAAATTCTTAAGAGTGATAATGAGACTGAGTATGTTAATGGAGCTTTCCGAGCATGCTATGAGAAGCATGGTATTCTTTATCAGACTAGTTGTGTTGGCACTCCTGAGCAGAATGAAGTTGTTGAACGCAAGAATGGGCATCTTCTTGAAGTTACTCGCTCCCTTTTGTTTACCATGAAAGTTCCTAAGCGTTTTTGTGATGATGTTGTTCTTACTGATGCTTGTCTCATCAATCGTATGCCTTCCAGTGTCCTCCAATTCCAAATTCCTATTGCACTTCTTCATGTGGCTTATCTCACGTCTTTCCTTCCCCCTCGGGTTTTTGGGTGTGCCTGTTTTGTTCATTTGCAACCTCGTACTCGTGGAAAGCTTGATCCTAAAGCTGTGCTCATGGCTATTCTGCTACTCAGAAGGATTACTCAAAAAGTGTATGTCAATATGGATGTCACCTTCTGTGAATTTGAGTCATTTTTTACTTATTCTCTGCCATCTCCTCCGGGGGAGAGTGTTATAGATGAGATTACGAATGAGATGATGTCATATCAGCATAAGTTATCTTTTTTCACTCCTAGTCAGCAAGCTGTTATTTGTGGTAAGGGGAAGCCTAAGAGTGGTTTTGGTGTTGAGCTTGACATTGGGGGCCATTTGGACAAGGTTGATTTTAAGACTTATTCACGACGCCAGAAAGAGCAACCATCCCTTGTGCCACCAATTCAATCACCATCACTGATTCTACAGGTAATTTACCTCATTCTATTTCTTCATCAGTAGTTGACAATCCTGTTATTGATGATTTAAGTCTTCCTATTGCTATTAGAAATGGGGTTAAAGCTTGTACTCAACACGCTATTTCTAAATTTGTTTCCTATGATTCATTGTCTCCTGTGTATATCGTGCTTTTGTTTTGTCTCTATTTTTTGTGCGTATCCCACGGGGTTGGAAGGATGCTGTAAATGATCCTAAGTGGAAAGGAGCTATGGTAGAAGAGATGCAAGCCCTAATCAAGAATAATACCTGGGAGTTAGTCTCTCTTCCAATTGGAAAAAAATCAGTGGGATGTAAGTGGGTGTTCACCATTAAGCAGAAGGCAAAACAAGACTAGGGGCCAAATGAAATGGATTATCAAGAAACCTTTGCTCCTGTAGCAAAGATGAATTTCATTTGAGCAATCCTTTCATGTGCAGCTAACCTAGAGTGGCCTTTGCAATAACTAGATGTGCAGAATGCCTTTCTTAGAGGAGGAGGTTTATATGGATGTGCCACCAAGATTCTCCTCTCAATCTACAGTTGGGAAAGTCTGCAAGTTGAAGAAAGTGTTATATGGTTTGAAACTGTCTCTTTGGGCTTGGTTTGACAGATTTGTGAAAGCAATGTTGAGGTTTGGGTATAAGTAAAGCAATGCAAATCATACCATGTTTGTCAAACGCAATGCAAATAAGGTAACTATGCTTATTGTCTATGTGGATGATAAAGTTGTGATACTGTCCGTTTATTCACCCAAAAAAAAAGTTGTGATACTGAATAATGAAGATGATATGACACATCTGAAGATGCAGTTGGCCAAGGACTTTTAGATCAAAGATCTCGGCCCGTTGAGGTATATTCTTGGACTTAAAGTTGCCGTATCTGACAAAGGCATCTTTATTTCTCAAATGAAGTACATTCTAGATCTTCTTGAAGAAATAGGCATGTTAGGCTACAAACCAGTTGATTTACCTATTAAGGTTAACCTGTGAGAATATTAGGTATGTGTATATATAGTAGTATATATATTCTGTATATATTAGGGATTGAGCATATAATTTTATTTCCTTTCTTAGTTCTATGGTTTGGATTGTTATATATACTGATGTATTCTTGTATAAAAAACACAACGGAATATACGAATTCTCTCAAAAAACGTACATGGTATCAGAGCTTGGTTCAAAGCCCTAGGTTCGACATCAACCCATCTGGTTCAAAGTTGATCTGTTGACCTGTCTGGTTCGAACAATTCCTCTGTCTCTCGAACTCAACTGGTTCTCTTGTTTGATTCGATCAAATCTTTCTCTCTCATCTGGTTCGTTTATTCACGATCGATATTTCGCCCCTTATTTGGTTCGATTTCCGGTTCGCAAGGACTTTGTGTGGCTCTGGTTCATTCTTGCTAACTCTTATTTGTGATCTCTCGGTTTCTCTCTCTGGTTATTTGGTCTGAAGTAGCGAAGGTCCTCTAATTGGTGGTATAAAGTTGTGACATTCTAGTCTTAGTTTGATCGCGATTGCGAAGAGTCTCTCGTCTCCATCCATCGATCTCTTTCTCTAGTTTGATTCTTTCTCGCTCATGAGGTTCTCTGATCTCTTTCGTCTGAGCCTCATATCGCTGGTTATTTGTTACGTGGTTGGTTCTGTGATTCTAGTTCTTGGGTATTTACACTTAAAAACCCTTTCAGGTTCATTACACTAGATTCCCCTCAGTTTCCTGTTTAGTATACTCTGATACTTGGGTTGGTTATTGTGGTCTATTTTGGGTTTATTATAGTTTGAACCCCTCAGTTTTCTAGTTATTAGCCTTTGATATCTGGTTTGGCTATTTTGCTTTAGTACACTTAGGCCTTAACTTTCTGGTTATTACGATGTCTCTGGCTTTTGATGAGTGTGCATTTTGCCATCAACGGGGCCATTGGAATTACCACTGTCCTAAGAAGGGATGTCTGTCTGCCTCATCTTTTCAACAGTCTCAGAACCAATTCCGAGCTCCTCCCGCTGCTGATGTTGCATATGCTCTGGCTTCTGATCCTGACTTGGCTTCATTGAATGCTCATATTAGTCAGCTTCAGCATATATTGTCTATCTCACAACCATCTCTATCTGCCTCTATTGTTTTCTCTTTTCATTCAGGTTTGCTTGGGTCTTCTTCAAGTATCTCTTCGTCTATCAGGATTTTTGACTCTAGTGCTTCTCATTATATGACTCCCCATCTCTCCTTACTTTAAAATTATACTCCCCTTCCCTTTCTTATTATTGTTTTTTTTTTTTTTGGGTAAGTAAGTCATAAAATAAAGACAGTAAAATGTACAAGTTTACAAGGGGCATACCCCAGGTACGCCCTACAACAAATAATAGACAAACATAAAACACCACAAAACTATCACTGGACATCATACAACATAAAACCATACTCGCAAAAGCGAAAGAACAACAGAAGATAAAACATAGAACCCCACTTTGCCTATATATCCTTTTTGTCCCCAAGTAACCCCTACCGTCAGAGATAATAGATGGGAACTTGGGGTGGATATATGGGCAAGTAAACAAAGACACACCACAGACTCAAGAACATAATTTACAAACACACAAACAAATGTAACTAACTAAACACGCAACAAGACCAATCGAAAATGATAACTGCCCCCGCTTGCTCCCAATCTCTACCACAGATGAAAGCATGGAATCCAATAAGCATCTCGCTTCTCAGAGCCGTGACATCCTAGCCACTCAACCAAAGCTATGACGAAGGAAAATATCTATCCCATGAAAGATCCTGGCTGAGTCACATGAAGCCTGCATAGTCAATCACCATAATCAACAGTCTTGAGCAGTTTAGTGAAAAAACAATAGCCCGCTGCAACAAACCAAAACATAGCCAAACAAAACATGAGAGCAATCATCACATCCCCCAGTCCCTACCATGGTAGATCACAAGCCTCAAACCCCACGGCAGTGTCCCCTTCACTCCGTGTCAGGCGTGGCAATATAATCAATTAGGATGGGTCACATGAAGACAAGAAGCGACCAGAAAACCGGTAGCTATCCTTCCGCTCATCTCCCAGTCTCTAACTAGGCTAGTTATCGAACCACTATTCCCCAAAGCAGTGACTCCCCAATCACTCTTGGTGGAGATGGCTCAAAACCACCCTCATATCGAGTCACATGAGGATCACACGATCAATCATCATGAAATAACCAACTACAAAAGGTCCGCTGCATTGTGGCTAATCAAAAATTAAAGGCCTGGGTTATGTTTCAAGTAGGAAATTTTAGAGGAAAAAAATGGGTTAGTGAGAGAAGCTCTGACATCTCTCTAGAAAACTCTGGTTTTCTAGGGTTCAATATCTCATTGATTGCCGATGTCTGGAGTAAATGCTACCATTAATGAGAGAAAGGTGGGGGAAAATGCTAAGGGTGAGTCTGTAAAGATTTCTGGTCTAGTCGATCGGAATCTAGGGTTTACTAAGAATCGCTTTACGACTTTGTGTGACGACTTCATGGCTTCTGAATCAGATCTCTCTACACCCCGTGGCGAGGGTGTTTCAACCGTAGACCGCTGCGTTGGTACTCCGATGAAGGATCTGGCTAGTGTGGAGGCTCATAACCACGAAGTGTAGTAAATGTTGAGGCAAATCGTTCTGAAGAAATGGGTGTTTCGGCTCCATTCTCCGAATTAGTGGGTTCAGATCTATCTAAATCCCTAATCGATGACGGATCTAAGGATACTGTGCAAAGTTTGGATAAAATGAAGGCTCCGTTGCTCCCAGGTCTTGGTCAGGAACCATCTACGCCGATTGGTAATGAGATTGGTACGAGTTGGTCTGAAATCGTCGAGGAAGAGCAAAATCGTTTCCTGAATCTCCCCAATAGCCTGGAGATTGCGCGTAATAGGGGGGGAACCAAGAACACTTTGAGTGATCCTAATATGGCTCCTATCTCAGACATCCAGATTCCTCTTAGTGAGTCCACTCACGGGGGAGGTGGTAGGGGGGGAAGCAGTTATCGGGGTGGGAGAGGAGGTCGCGGGGGCTCTAGTGGTAACAGATCAATAGAGCAAATGGACCAACGATCATGGGCCAATGTTACTGGTTCTTTTGTATCCTTAGCGTGTTGATCTAGGTTGGTTATGTTCATTTGTTTTCTTTGTTTCTTTGGTTAGGGCCTGGGGCATGCCCCTTGTATATTTGTAATTTTCTGTGTTTTTAATTTATGACTTATTCACCCAAAAAAAATGTCCCTCCAACTGCTGTAGAAGATAGCATCGTGGTAGAAATGCTAGCTAGACCTGATCCTTTGGAGAAATGGGATTCCTGTCTTGTTGGCTATTTTATTGATAAAGGAGTTGGGTATAATTATCTTCGGAATAGTGCGTTTGGGTTGTGGAAGGCTAAGGGCCTTAAGGAAGTTCTTACAAATGGGGATGGCTTCATGTTCTTCATATTTGATACCCCTGAATGCTGTAGAGACGATCTAAAGGGAGGCCCATGGTATATTGGGGGTTACCTCCTCATCTTGAAACAGTGGAAGAGAATGATGAAGCTTGCCAAGGAGAAATCCACTAAAATCCCAATTCGGGTGAAATTCTTTAATGTCCCCTTGGAATATTGGGATCCTGATGGTTTAAGCAGGATTGCTAGTGCAATTGGCAACCCCCTCTTTATGGATCAGCTTACGGCCCGAGGTAGTAGAGTGGCCTTTGCTAGAATCTGTGTGGAGATAGAAGCTACATCAAAGCTGCTCTCTTACTTCCAAATCAGGTGTGGTGATGATGCTGTCTTGATTAAAGCGGAATATCAGGGACTGCCTTCTGTTTGTCAACACTGTCAGATCTTTGGACATAGTACTGAGAAGTGTGTTTCCAAACAAGTGGCCCAGTTGATTTCCTTGCAGAAGGTAACCGAAGAGAATGTTAACCCTCAGGATGAAGGTTGGACCACTGTTCAAGCGAAGGGTAAAAGGAAAGTGGGGGATCCTGAGTTAGAGACTATACCTGAAGTGGTGGAGTCCCCTGAAACAGATACGGAGCCAATACCTACTTCAGTTGTAGAGCCTCTGGCAGATTCAGTTCGTACTCAAGTGATACAGGAGGATCCGGCTGAGAAGAGCTCCTCTGTGGAAGAAGTAAGTTCTGATAGCAGTGATGTGGATATATTTCAAAAGAAGCTTTTCGAGCTTACAGAGCTGGTTATACCTAATGCTGCTGAAATGATAGAGTCAGCTCTGAAGGAGGTAAAGAAGTCACCTACTGTAGCTCAGGTAAACCAGCATATAAAGAACAAGTCCTCTGGCAAAGGTAGCAGCAGCCAAAGGAAGAAGAAGAAGTAACCAGTTTCAGTTGGTTGTGGTTTTTTTGTCACCTCTCCTTTTTGTATCCCAATGACTGTTAAAATTGCTTCATGGAATGTTAGAGGTTTGAATGATCCCTCTAAACAAAAAGAAGTTAAGAATTTTGTGTCTAAAGAAAATGTTCATGTCATAGGAGTTTTGGAAACTAAAATAAAGCAAACCAATGAGAGGAAAATTTGTGGAAAATGTTTTGGTAACTGGTCTATGCTCTCCAATTCACAACCAACTGAAACTGGGAGAGTCTGGGTGTGCTGGAACAATGATTTTTGTGATCTTCAACAGATTTCCATGTCAAATCAGCATATTTTGTGTAAAATTCTTGACTTGGCTACAAATGAATATTTTTTTGCTGTTTTTGTCTATGCTGCAAATAAGCACACTTTGAGGAAAGTATTTTTTGATACAATGTTTAACATCTCTCGTGCTAAGTCCAAAATTCCTTGTATTTTCTTGGGTGATTTTAATGCTATAAGATACCAACAGGAAAAAATTGGGGGTTCTCCTTCCTGGACTTCTGAAAATGAGGAGTTTAATACCTATATTAACGCATTTGAATTGGCTGATCTATCTTATGGTGGATGCCAATTCACATGGGCTAATAAAAGGAGTGAGGGAGCTTTCATAGCGACCAAGATTGACAAAGTTCTGGTTAATGAGGCCTGGCTGGATAAGTTTCCTGAGTCTATGGCTACTTTTCTCCCGGCTGGTATTTCTGATCACTCATCTGTTGTGGTCAACATCAGTGTTAACAGTAGCTCCTTTAAGAAACCTTTCAAATATTTTGACTTCTGGTCTCAACACCCAGATTTTCTTAGCACTGTTTCTAATACCTGGTTTCAATATATTCGTGGTGTCCCTATGTTCAGGATTTGTCAGAAGCTAAGACAACTCAAAGCCAGCCTTAAGCTTCTTCATAAAAAAGACTTCAGTGATCTGTCCACTCGTGTCATTATCTCTAAGGCTAGTTTGGATCTTGCTCAAATTAAGCTTGACAAGGATCCTTTGAATTGTGAGCTTCAATCTAAGGAAAGAGAGGAGTTGAAAAGATACATTGATCTCAGCAATTTGGAAGAGTGTCTTGCTCTTCAAAAATCCAGAGTCCAATGGCTTGGTCTAGGGGATAGGAATAGCAGCTTCTTTTTTAGGTCTGTTAAGAGTAATATTAATAGAGGTAAAATCATGAGTGTGGTTATGGAAGATGGTACTAGGTCCACTAAGATAACTGATATTCATGATACTTTTGTCCAGTTCTATACCAAGCTGTTTGGTACCCCTATCTTGGGGGAGTACAATGGTCTTGAGCGCATTAAATCGTTGGTGAACAAAAAGGTTTCCAATTCTCAATCGGCTCTTTTGGCTAAACCTATTTCGGATGCTGAAATCAAGGAGGTTTTTTGGTCTCTCAAAGCCAATAAAGCTCCTAGCCCTGATGGGTATTCAGCTGGTTTCTTCAAAAGCTCGTGGGATATTGTTGGGAAGGAGGTTACCCTTGCCATTAAGTCATTTTTTGACTCTGGTAAACTCCTCTCGGAGATCAATAGCACCATCATTGCTCTTATTCCCAAAATTCCTAATCCTATGAATGTTGGTGACTATAGGCCTATTTCTTGTTGCAACACCATCTACAAATGCATTGCCAAGATAATAGCTAACAGAGTCAAATTGGTGCTTCCTGATCTTATTGATCCTGTGCAATCTGCTTTTGTCCAGGGTAGAAGAATCTCGGACAACATCTTTCTGTCCCAAGAGATTATGAGGGGTTACCACCGGAGCTCCAAAACTCCGAAGTGCGCTATGAAAGTGGACATCATGAAAGCCTATGATACTGTGAGATGGGAGTTTATTATTGATATCCTCACTGCTATGGACTTTCCTCCTTGCATGATTAATTGGATCAATGCTTGTATGACTAGTCCTTCTTTCTCTATTTGCATCAATGGTAGTCTTCATGGGTACTTTAAAGGGGCTAGGGGCCTTAGGCAAGGAGACCCTATGTCCTCTTATCTTTTTGTGTTGGCTATGGAGGTTTTGGCTAGAATTCTTGCTGAAAAATCTAGAAACCCCCTTTTTAAGTTCCATTGGAGATGTGAGAAGACTAAAATTGTTAATTTGTGTTTTGCTGATGACCTTATGATCTTCTGTAGAGGGGATCCGGGGACTGTCCATCTCATCATGCAAGGTTTGGAGGAATTTAGGAACTTGTCCGGTCTTACTCCTAATCCTAATAAGAGTAATATTTATTTCTCCGGATGTAGTAGTGAGATTAAAGCTAACATTTTGCACATTGCCAAATTCACTGAGGGCTCCCTCCCTGTGAAATATTTGGGTGTGCCTTTGATCACCACTAAGCTTCGAGCGTCTGATTGCCAAACCTTGGTTGATAGGATGACTAAAAGGATCAAAAGCTGGACCAATAAATTGCTATCTTATGCTGGTAGAGCCCAACTCATCCAGTCTATTCTTTTCTCAATGCAAGTTTATTGGTCTTCTATTTTTATTCTCCCTAAGAGGGTTATCCGCGACATTGAAAATCTGCTCAGATCTTTCCTTTGGTCTGGGACGGAGCTGAAAAAGCATAGTGCTAAAATTGCTTGGAAGCATGTTTGCAAAAAAAAAAAAATGAGGGTGGGCTTGGTTTTAAGGATATGGAGGTTTGGAATAAAGCGGCTATAGCCAAACATGTTTGGTATTTGTTTTCGGGTGGGGAATGTTCAATGTGGTGTCAATGGGTTAAGTCCTACTTACTTAAGGGTAAGAGTTTTTGGGGTATTAAGATGCCCAGTGATCCATCCTGGGTTTGGAGGAAACTTTTATCGCTTAGGGATTTAATCTTCCCTATTATCAAATTCAAACTTGGTAATGGTGAAAATGTTTTCCTCTGGCATGATAACTGGCACCCCTTTGGTTCGCTCTTGCTTCGGTATGGTTCTAGGATTCTGTATGATACCAACCTTCCTGGCAATTCTAAGGTTAGTTCTATTATCTCAAATGATTCTTGGAACTGGCCTTTTCCTAACTCTTGGGAGATACAGGAATGGATTGCTGCCACTCCTCCTTCTCTTAAACCTTCCCTTGATTCCCCTGATATTCCTGTGTGGAGTTTGACTGCTGATGGTTCCTTTTCTATTCACTCTGCTTGGGAATGCTGGAGGGACAAGGGCCCAAAGGTTACTTGGTCTAATCTCGTTTGGGGTCCTCCTGTTATCCCCAGGGTTAGCTTCATTGTGTGGCTGGCTATCCATGAGAGACTTAACACTGGGGATAGACTCCAAATCTTTGGTCTTCTTATGAGCCCTAGCTGCCCTTTATGTTGTGCCCTTGAGGAAAACCATTCCCATCTGTTCTTTAGGTGTCACTACTCCTCTAGGATTTGAGCTGTTATCCAAGCTAAGTGTAATTCCCACTGGCCTTCTTTGCCTTGGTTGGAACTTGTTGAGTTTGCTACTACATCAATCAATGGTAAATCTCTGAAATGTATGATTATGAAACTCTCTTTTCACTGCACTATCTACCACATCTGGATGGAGAGAAATAGTAGAATCTTTAGTAAGGTTTTCAAACCTGAAGAGATTGTCACTAACTCTATCATCCAAATGGTTAGGGGTAGACTCCTTTCTATGGAAAATGTGAAAGCTTATGCAGGTGACAACTGGTATTTGGAACAATGGAACCTACCTTCTAAAATCCTGTTGCAGTCCCAAACTGCTGCAGCCCAAAGGAACTCGAGTGGTGTGAGTTTCCCTACATTGAGGGTTGAGTGATGGTGAGCAGATAAGGAGTGTTTTGTCTAACAACTTGTGCTGTCTTGCAGATGATGTTACTCTCAGATTCTATCAGCTATTATGGATCCCAAATATTCACAAAATCTAGAGCCTATGAAGGGAGGGTTGAGTGATGTGAGCCAGTACAGTTCCTCTTGTAAATGTGGGTTGAGTGGGGGGAGGAAGTATATATTTTTTAAACTAACATGTACTATATATTATATATATTTTTGTGCAGGTCTAAGGAATCTCAAGTACATTGTCCAGCTGGTTGGAATGAGAGAGCACTGTATATGTGGGCCGAGTGATGGGAGCCCTTACTTTGAGTGGAGAGCTCTCTTTTATTGTGGGTCGAGTGAGGGGAGGTCCTATACTGAGTGCTTGTTGTTTCTTCTTCTGTATGACTCAATATATTGTTATGGAAATTCCTCTCTATTATATGTTGAACAGGTTAAGCAGCAACTTGTAAGGTGGGATTGCTCCTGGCAGTTTATCTCGGATGGTTATTGGATTGGGGCTTTGGCTGCAAGAAGTTTGCTGTTGGTGACTATCTTTGGGCATTGGCAGCAATCTGTGTCGGGGTTTGCCGGGTGGTGTGAAGGTGGCTGCAATCAGCGCCCCTCTTTGGCGTTGTTCGCTGTGTGGATTTACTCTTCGGTGATGGCTGCAAGTTGCGCCTTGCCTAGGCACTTCAGTGGGTTCATAAGCTATCTTCATTTCTTTTATTTCTCTCTTGTTGTGGAGGAGTGGTGGCTGACTGCTGTTCAGATTTGGGTGGCTGTCGGCAGGGTGTGTATGTACCATAGTGATGGCTGCTTTAAGCGCCTTGCTATGCTACTAATGGGAGCTAATCAGTGGTCTTTCTTTTTATTTTTATTTGTTCACAGTTGTAGTTTGCAGTTTGCCTATTCCTACGGGTTGTGTAGGAGGTTTCATGTGTACTTTGGTATCTCGTGTAACAGGTTTTTTGAGCAATTCGGTAGGATGGGCCCCTCTTGGTTCATCACTTCGGTTTGCTTGGGTTACTATTTTTGTATTATATTTATTTTGTTACAGGTGCCTATCCCTACGGGTTGTGTAGGGAGACTTTGTGGGTGTGATGATGCCCATCCCTACGGGTTGTGTAGGGAGTTTTTAGACTGTTGTTATGGTGCTTGTTGGTTGCTGGTCTGTCCTTTGTACAAGGTCCCTATTCATCACAGGATATGGCCTTTGTATAGTTCGATTGGCTAAGTTTTTCTTTTGGCTCTCCTTATTTTCGGATGTAGCTCTTAGGTTTGGTCTTTTTATTGTTTGTGTTTCTTTGGGCTTCGGTGCCTGTGGGCTGAGGCTCGTGTTGTTTTCTGTTGTTAGGGCCTGGGGTATGCCCCTTGTAGTTTTGTAAATCTTTCTGTTTTATATTATTTCTTATTCACCCAAAAAAAAAAAAAAAAATTAAAGGCCTTTTTTTTTGGGTAAGTAAAAAAAAATAAAATAAAAAAATAAAAAAAATAAAAAATAAATTAAAGGCCCACCTATTTCCAAAACAAAACCACTCACCCACTTGGATTTATCAGCACCATAGAAGCATTGCCCATGCAAAATGTTGTTCACACAAAAGAGCCAATCAAAATCCAATTAACTCACCACACATCTCCCAGTTCCAGCAATGGCAAATTGCACACCTCAATTCCCCATGACAATGTCCCCCTCACTCCACACCAGAAGAGGTCAGAGAACTGCTCTAAGCCAAAACACATGAACATGTACGGATCATTAACCAAATAACGAAAAAATCAAATGTAGTAGATAGCAGAATCCATGGACTAAACAAATTTAGCAATCCCACATTTAGATGTCCAAAAATAATAAATCACCAACCCACTAAAAAAATAGTGGGCTCATTTGATAATATCCCCATTAAATTCAATTCAACAAGGCCATTTAATAATCAAATCTTCACCACAGAGGCCCCCAAGAAAAACCTGCCCAAAATAAATCCGGGCCCACATAAAAACCTTTACAAACCAATTTCAGCAGAAGCTCCAAAGAGCCCACTGATACCCAAAGACCCACTAACTCACAATAAAATAATATCACGGGCCCACCAACCAAACCCACAAAGAAAGTCCATCGTGGGCCCACCCACTTCCTCAAAATCAATTAAAATAACCACCGTGGGTCTACACACACCAACTCAAAATCACGGCCATAAAGAACTCGGCACTAAAATATGTATAATAATATATATATTGAAACCAATAAACAAAGCAATCACGTGGGCACTGACCCTTTCCAAATTGAAATTACCACCAACTTGTACACGGCCTCCCACGTGAGGATTGAACCATTCATGCCAACCCACTTTTTGTCTTCCCCATAAACAGAAGCTCACTGATTGTAGCTAGCACGGTCTAGACAAACCCGTGCAACACGCATCACACACATCACGATACACATCACAACGTCCCACCAAACTGTGTAAGCATGAGTTTGAACACGCCATTCCAGCTTAGCAGCGCGTGACTAGCAGACATCACCTCCAAATGCCATTAACAATGGCACCGGAGTAATTTCAGCAAAGTTTACATGTAACAACTGTAGCGCACCGAGGCACCATCAACAGCGTCGAAACTTTGGACGAACTAGCACCCAGAACCCATGTAACTCAAAAAACCCTATGCACTAGCAACCACCACCCCATATCTCTGGCGGCAACACCTACAGGATAGGATCTTCAGCACACGACACGACTGCAGAAACTGAACATGGAAGGGTGACCTTCTTTAAGCCAATCACACGGATAACCCATCGCCATGAAACGACAAGCCCACCTCCACGAAACAGAAAAGAAGATAAATTGCCCAACAACACTATGACTGATAATGACCAGAACTGGCCACTCCTACACCAGGAGCTACCGGACTTGGAACCCTTTTTTTTGGGTGAATAACCGGACTTGGAACCCAAGCTCACTAACACACAAATATTAGTATAGGAGCTAAAACAACTGGCCAAACAAACACCAGAACTTCATCTTCACAACGTCAACGATCCAAAATAGCTTCAAAACCTCCTGAATCTGGAAAAAATAAGACCAGATTCAGTAACAAACACAGTAACACCCAAATCAGACAAAGAATCTGATAAGGAACCCTCAAAAGTCCAGGGGTAACAACGGAGGGAGCTTTCTCTCTCTATATTCTAGAGAGAGAAGCTCTCAACCTAATCCCCTCTTAATAGGTCTGGTATGTTTGCTATATCTGTTGGATTTGTCTTGCTGTCTGCTATGTCTGATGTTTCTATTCCATCTGTCCTTTATGTTCCTTAATTATCTATCAATTTATTACCTATCAGTCAGCTTGATGCCTCTGATTTCGTCTTTATCTTATCTTCTTCTATCTATTCTATGCAGGATTGGATGTCCAAGAAGTGGATTGGGACTGGTTATGGAGTTAGAGACCTGTATGTGGTGGAGAGAGCCTACATCTGCCTATGGCTACCTCTCAGACTGCTTTTTCTCTTTTCAGTTAGATTCTTCGTCAAGTCCTTTTTATTTGTGGCATTCTAGATTGGGGCATTTGTCTGCTGACCGGTTACAGTCTTTAGCTTAGTCAGGTGTATTGGGTAAACTTTCTTCTAGTCAACTTACCGAGTGTCGAAGGCGTAAACTTGCCAAAATGACATCCTTACCTTTCCATAAAAGTACCTTTATATCTGATACATCATTTTCTTTAGTTCATACTGATGTTTGGGATCCTTCTCCTATTCTCACTGAACGGGGTTTTGCATACTATATGTTTCATTTGTTGATGACTGCACCCGTTACACTCGAGTTCTGTAAATATTTAGCCAATTTTGGTACCATTCACCAAACTTCTACACTTATCTAAAATGGTCAAGCTGAATGTAAACACCGTAGTTAGAATGTAAAATGAGGAAATTTATTAGGATTAGGAAGAAGAAGAGAAAAGAGAAGAGGAAGGAATTTTTATATATCTTACATTAATACATTAGCAAAATATATATACAAACCCTAATATTGCAATATGATCGTCGTACCCTCAACTTAAGTAAATATTAGCAACAGAACATAAATAACTATTCTAACACTTCCCCTCAAGCTGGAGCATAGAGATCAAACATGCCCAACTTAACAAATAAGCGATGAAATAAAGACTGAGCCAAAGGTTTGGTGAGAATATCAGCCAATTGATGTTGAGAACGAATATAAGGAGTCACAACTTGCTTACGCATGGTAATCTTTTGTCTATGCATTGAGTGATTGGGCATACTTGTAGTATTTTATTACTTTAAACTAATATCGTTAAGTTGTAATTACTCAGTAAATTCTCTTTCTTAGATGCTAAGCAAGATTTGTTTGAGTTAAACTTGGCCACTTAAACTAATGGAACTATTAGGGTCCCAAGCGAATTAGTTTCCTAGAACAAAAGATAGAAGGATGGAGAAGCACAGAAAAAGTTGGAGAGAAACTATCTTCCTGAGAGCTAGACGAGAAAGTTAAAAGAAAATAAAGAGAAATAGGAAGAAAATTAAAGGGAACTCAAATTCATCGTTTTAGACTTGAGAATTGAACGCTTAAGTGATTTTAGAAAACTTAAATGAGGTGTTTAATGTTAAACTATGATTATTATGCTACAATGACTCAGTAAATTCTCTTTCTGAGAGGTTAAGCAAGATTAGTTTAAGTTAAACTTGGCCACTTTAGCAAATGAAACAATTAGGGGCGCAAACTAGTTTGTTCCCGAAACAAAAGAGAGAAGGATGGAGAGGCACAGAGAAAGATAGAAACTTTTTGCTTTGAAAGCCAGAAGAGAAAGTAAGAGAAAAGAAAGAGAAATTGGAAGAAAGTCAAAGGGAATTCAAATTCATCCTTCTGGGCTTGAGAATTTAACACTTAAATGATTTAAGAGACCATAAATGTGGTGCTTAAGTTAAACTGGTATCGTTAAGCTACAAATATTTAGTAAATTCTATTGCTTAGTGGCTATGCAAGATTAGGTTGAGTTAAACTTGGCCAGTTAAGCGAATGACACATTTACAGGACCTAATCTAATTAGTTACTAGAACAGAATGGAGAAGCATGGAGAAACACAGATAAAGTTAGAGAGAAACTTTCTTCTTGAGAGCTAAAAGACAAAGTTAGAGAAAATGAAAGAGAAATACGAAGAAAATTATAGGGAATTCAAATTAATCCATTTGGACTTGAGAATTGAACACTTAGGTGATTTTGAAAACCTCAGATGAGATATTTAAATTGAACTAATATCTTTAAGCTACAGTTACTCCGTAAATTCGTTTTCTTAGAGGCTAAGCAAGATTAATTTGATTTAAACCTGGCCACTCAAGCTAATGAAACAATTAGGGGGAAATTGGTGGGCCTTTAATTTTGATTAGCCACAATGTAGCGGACCTTTTGTAGTCGGATATTTCATGTTGATTGATCGTGTGATTCTCATGTGACTTGATACTAGGGTGGTTTTGAGCCATCTCCACCAAGAGTGATTGGGAAGTCACTGCTTTGGGGAATAGTGGTTCAATAACTAGCTGAGTTAGTTAATATTCACCCAAAAAAAAAACTAGCCGAGTTAGAGACTGGGAGATGAGTGGAAGGATAGCTACTGGTTTTCTGGCCGCTTCTTGTCTTCATGTGACCCATCCTAATTGATTGTATTGCCACGCCTGACATGGAGTGAAGGGGACACTGCCGTGGGGTTTGAGGCTTGTGATCTACCATGGAAAGGACTGGGGGATGTGATGGTTGATCTCATGTTTGGTTGGCTATGTATTGGTTTGTTGCAGAGGGGTTATTGTGTTGTCACTAAACTTCTCAAGACCGTTGATTATGGTGATTGACTATGTAGGCTTCATGTGACTCAGCCAGGATCTTTCATGGGATAGATATTTTCCTTCGTCATAGCTTTGTGAGTGGCTAGGATGTCACGGCTCTGAGAAGTGAGATGCTTATTGGATTCCATGCTATTATCCGAGGTAGAGACTGGGAGCAAGCGGGAACAGTTATCACTCTTGATTGGCCTTGTTGGATGTTTAGTTAGTTACATTTGTATTTGTATTTGTTTTGTGTGTTTATCTGTTGATTCTTGAGTCTGTGGTGTGTTTTTGTTTACTTGCCCATACATCCATCCCAAGTTCTCATCTATTATCTCTGATGGTAGGGGTTACTTGGGGACAAAAAGGATATACGGGCAAAGTGGGGTTCTGTTTTCTTTTGTTGTTCTTTCGCTTTTGCGAGTGTGGTTTTATGTTGTAGGATGTCCGGGGCAAGTTTTGGTGGTGTTTTTTTTTCTGTTTGTCTTTTATTTGTTGTAGGGCGTGCCTGGGGTATGCCCCTTGTAAACTAGTATATTTTACTGTTTTATTTTATGACTTACTTACCCAAAAAAAAAATTAGTTCCTAGAACGAAAGAGAGAAGGATGGAGAAGCACAGAGAAAGTTAGAGAGAAATTATCTTCTTGAGATAAGAAGTTAGAGAAAAGAAAGGGAAATAGGAAGAAAATCAAACAAAATTCAAATTCAACCTTTTGGACATGAGAATTGAACACGTAGGAGATTTCAAAAACCTTAAATGACGTGTTTAAGTTAATCTAATGTTGTTAAGTTATAATTACTCAGTAAGTTCTCTTTGTTAAAGGCTTTTTTTTTTTTGGGTAAGTAAGTCATCCTAATTGATTGTATTGCCACGCCTGACATGGAGTGAAGGGGACACTGCCGTGGGGTTTGAGGCTTGTGATCTACCAAGGAAGGGACTGGGGGATGTGATGATTGCTCTCATGTTTTGTTGGCTATGTATTGGTTTGTTGCAGCGGGACTATTGCTTTTTCACTAAACTTCTCAAGTCCGTTGATTATGGTGATTGATTTTGCAGGCTTTTTTTTTTTTTTTGGGTGAATAAATTTTGCAGGCTTCAAGTGACTCAGCCAGGATCTTTCATGGGATAGATTTTTTCCTTTGTCATAGCTTTGGTTGAGTGGCTAGGATGTCACGGCTGTGAGAAGCGTGATGCTTATTGGATTCCATGTTTTCATCCGAGGTAGAGACTGGGAGCAAGCAGGGGCAATTATTATTTTTGATTGGTCTTGTTGGGTGTTTAGTTAGTTACATTTGTGTTGTGTATTTGTCTGTTATGTTTTATGAGTCTGTGATGTGTTTTGTTTATTTGCCTATATATCCACCCCAAGTTTCCTTCTATTATCTCTGATGGTAGGGGTTACTTGGGGACAAAAAGGATATATGGGCACAGTGGGGTTCTGGTTTTTCTGTTGTTCTTTCGCTTTTGCGAGTGTGGTTTTATGTTTTAGGATGTCTAGTGGTAGTTTGTGGTGTTTTTTGTTTTTCTATTATTTGTTGTAGGGCGTACCTGGGGTATGCCCCTTGTAAACTTTGTTAAAGGCTAAGCAAGATTAGTTTGATTTAAACTACGCCACTTGAACAAATGAAACAATTAGGGGGCCCAAGCTAATTAGTTTCTAGAACGAAAGAAAGAAGGATGGAGAAGCATAGAGAAAGTTAGAGAGAAACTATCTTCTTGAGAGCTTTTTTTGGTTAAGTCATAAAATACAGACAATGAAATTTACAAGTTTACAAGGGGCATACCCCAGGCACACCCAACAACAAATAATTAAACGAATACATAACCAACAAAAACTACCCCTGCACCCCCTTAAGATAGGGGGGTAGAAACACAAGAACAACAGAAAACAGAAAAACCCTACTTTGCTCATATATCCTTTTGTCCCCAAGTAACCCCTACCATCAGAACTAATAGATGGAAACTTGGGATGGATATATGGGCAAAGATACAAACAAACACCATAAAACTTAAAAACCATAACAAGCAAACTCACAAAGCAACAACCGTAAAGACAAATCAAAAATGATAACCAACCCCATTCGCCCCAAGTCTCTACTGTAGATCAACACATGGAATCCAGTAAGCAGCCCACTCCTCACAGCCGTGACATCCTAGCCACTCAACAAAAGCCATGACAGAGGAAAAAATCTATCCCATGAGAAATCCTGATGTAGTCACATGAAGCTAGCACGATCAGTAACCATAAGTAACAGTCTTGTGAGTCGAAGCGACAACGGTAGCCCTTTTTTTTTGGGTGAATAAGACATAAATAAAAGACAAAGAATATACAAGATTACAAGGGGAATACCCCAGGCCCTAAATCAGCTATACAGCAAAACAGACATCAAAAGCAAACAAAAACAATGTTCAGTATCCATATCTAAGAAAATAGGGAAAATGAACATTGCGAAAACAAAAGGGTATGACATACCCTCAAAACCACAAACCAGCAGCAACTAAGCCGACTGAATACAACCTGAGACAACGAGGCACATAAAAGTCTATCATGTGTAATCCAGAAACTAAAGTAATGGCATGAGGCCGAGACATATCAACAAAAGACCTAGTACATCCCACTAGGGTAGGCTTAACAAAATATTGTGCAATGTAAGTTAAAAACACCATAAAGAAAGATAGTAATATAAAAGAAGACAGCTTGTAGACAACGAGGCGCATCCAGCAGCCATCAGCACTTGACAGCCATTTGTAACTCAAAAACAGCAGACCAAATTCCCAATTATCAACCCAGCAGGTAGCAGCACCTATCGGGTAAGCAGTAGCATACACTAGAGCATCGGACAGCATCTCCATAAGCATCAACACCACAGCAAAGCAGTCCAAAGTTTGGTGAAGATGGCAGACATTCTCTAGACATAGTAGAATTTCCTGCCAGTAACAAGAAACCACAACCCAAATCACAAAAGCCCAATAAAATCCAATAAGAAGGATAATACACACATATTGTAAACTCTCATCACTCGGCCCACAGTATAGGACCTCACAACACTTGAAAACTGCTTCCTTATCCTGCAAATAAAGAGATAATATATATATACTGGTTAGCAAATAAAACATATATAGGCTATTTTCACTCAACCCTCAGATATTCCATTGATGTTACCAAAATGTCTAACAGATTTGAAGTTTATGACTCACATCACTCAACCCTCAATCCATAGAGCTGCACAGGACACAAACAGTTAGAAACCCCACATTATGTAGCTCACCAACTCTCAACTCTCATGTGAGAAACTCCCATCACTCAGCAGCCCTCCCAATACGAACCAAAACATAGCCAAAAAATAACTTGAGATCAATCATCACATCCCCCAGTCCCTTCCTTGATAGATCACAAGCCTCAAACCCCATGGCAGTGTGCCCTTCACTCCATGTCAAGTGTGGCAATACGATCAATTAGGATGGGTCACATGAAGACAAGAAGCAACCGGAACCGGTAGCTATCCTCCCGCTCATCTCCCAGTCTCTAACTCAGCTAGTCATCGAACCACTGTTCCCCATAGCAGTGACCCCTTAATCACTCTTGGCAGAGATGGCTCAAAACTCACCTCATATCGAGTCACATGAGGATCACACGATTAATCATCAAAAGAAAATTGACTACACAAGATCCACTGCATAGTGGCTAAACATAAGCTTATGGACTCACCAATCATATAAATATATGCAATATGTCCCCAAAAAAATCAATGACTCCAAAAGTCCAAACCAAATGAGCCCAACGGCTAAATTTCCAAACCAGAAATTTCATACCAATTCTTGCACCATGGGCCCCACAAAAAGATAACTTTACGGTCCAATAACAATAATAAAACCATGGGCTTTAATAAAACCCCGTGGGTATATAAAAAACCCCACGTCGGCCATTCAAAAGGCCCACAGGAACCTTTCCACAATTAAACTTGCATGGAATCACATGGGCCCTAGTTTGCAAAACCCACCAAACAGTCTTCAACAAATTACACAGGACCCAAATCTATCAATATATGTTTATATAAAATATAAATATATAAAAATAAACTCTGGATAGCCCAATGAAATAACAAAATTATACCTCAACTTGCCACCTCAAAAGCTTCATTTCCAGCTAACACCCACTTAAAAAATTCACAAAACCCATCATCACCCCACGTGATGGAAGACAAATTTGCAGCCATAACTCTGCCCAACATAGGACAAGTCCCCACGTGGCACTCCCCACCAATACAAAGGGTATATATAATATAATTATATATACCACTAACACTCTGCCCACCTATTGAAACAGCTAGCCTACAAAGAAGCACTTTCCAACGTACCCAATACACGGCAACATCGGAAATAGTCACACAGTGATCCAGTGCACTGCTCAACCACCCATCAAAGAAGCACTGTTATAGCAACACTTCCAATGCATAAACCATCCACACACGCTGGCATGGAGGTGAATCCCACACGCCATTACACTGGTCTATCACAACCACCATAGACGCATAGACGAACGACCAACAAAGAACATGATTCCGATGACGAAGAAGCTGAACACAGATACCAGCACCTTCAAGCAATGCCAGAAAAACCACTAAAAAATAGTATCGTAGAACGTCGCCGACAAAGCGCCTAAAAAGACACCACACCACCAGCGCCGGAAATATTCCCCACACCGGAACAACATATGCATGGTGTCACAAGGAAAAAAAAAACCCCAGCGATATTCCCAGCACACCACCAGTAAACACCAAACTACGTGAAGCCATACTTACAAAACAAACCCCACACCACCACAGTGCCGAAACGTTGCCATGGATGGACTCCAGCCAGGACACACACACTAGCTTCATAGAAGACCGATTGCAACAACTTCACATCATGATCAAAACTTCCCATCTTGAAGAACCCAAGCTGGACAGAGCAGACATGAATAGAATAACACTCCAGCCAATATTTGAACAACATATGGCTGTAGCAATGATGCACTGGAACATCATAACCCAAACTCACGAACTCACTCTATTGATAACAAAACCAGCCGAAAAGATTTCTCTGGACTGGTAGATCACACAGTACACTCTCCCTCAAGGGTGAGAAAGATAACCGGACAGTGCACCATTTTCACTCCGGGGGTAGCTTTCTCTCTAGATCCTAGATAGAGAGGCTCTACTTTCTTCCCCTTACTTTATTTGGTTGATGTTATCTTCTTGAGAGCTAGACAAGAAAGTTAGAGAAAAGAAAGAGAAATAGGAAGAAAATTAAACGGAATTCAAATTCAACCTTTTGGACATCAGAATTGAACACTTAGGAGATTTCGAAAACCTTAAATGAGGTGTTTAAGTTAAAATAATGTTGTTGAGTTACAATTACTCAGTAAATTCTCTTTGTTAGAGGCTAAGCAAGATTAGTTTGATTTAAACTTCGCCACTTGAACAAATGAAACAATTAGGGGGGCCAAGGCTAATTAGTTTCTAGAACAAAAAAGAGAGAAGGATGGACAAGCGCCGAGAAGTTAGAGAGAAACCTTTTTCTTGAGAGCTAGAAGAGACAGTTAAAGAAAAGAAACAAAAAGAGGAAGAAAATCAATGGAAATTCAAATTCATCCTTTTGGATTTGAGAATCGAACACTTAGGTGATTTAGAAAACCTTAAATGAGGTGCTTAAGTCAAACTAATATCGATAATTACTTAGTAAATTCTCTATCTTTGAGGCTAAGCCAGATTAGTTTGACTTAAACTTGGCCACTTAAGCTAATGGAACAATTAGGGTCCCAAGCTAATTAGTTCCTTGAACGAAAGAGAGAAGGATGGAGAAGCACAGAGAAAGTTTGAGAGAAACTTTTATCTTGAGAGCTAGAAGAAGAGAAAGTTAGAGAAAAGAAAGACAAGTAGGAAGAAAATCAAAGTGAATTCACATTCATCCTTTTGGAGTTGAGAATTGAACACTTAGGTGATTTCGAAAATCATAAATGAGGTGTTTAAGTTAAGCTAATATCGTTCAGCTACAGTTACTCAGTAAATTCTCTTTCTCAGAGGCTAAGCAAGATTAGTTTGAGTTAAACTTGGCCACTTAAACTAATGGAACAATTAGGGGCCCAAGCTAATTAGTTCCTAGAACAAAAGAGAGAAGGATGGAGAAGCGCAGAGAAAGTTAGAGAGAAACTTTTTTCTTTAGAGATAGAAGGGATAGTTAGAGAAAAGAAAGAGAAACAGGAAAAAAAAAATCATTTTCGATTTGAGAATTGAACACTTAGGTGATTTCGAAAATCATAAATGAGGTGTTTAAGTTAAACTAATATCATTCAGCTACAATTACTCAATAACTTCTCTTTCTTAGAGGCTAAGCAAGATTTGTTTGAGTTAAACTTGGTTACTTAAACTAATGGAACAATTAGGGGCCTAAGCTAATTAGTTCCTAGAACAAAAGAGAGAAGGACGAAGAAGCACAGAGAAAGTTAGAGAGAAACTTTTTCTTGAGAGATAAAAGAGATAGTTAGAAAAGAAAGAGAAATAGGAAAAAAATCATAGGGAATTCACATTCGTCCTTTTGGACTTGAGAATTGAACACTTGGGCAATTTGGAAAACCTTAAATGCGGTGCTTATGCTAAACTAATATCGTTAAGTTGCAATTACTCAATAAATTCTCTTTCTTAGATGCTAAGCAATATTTGTTTGAGTTAAACTTGGCCACTTAAGCTAATGGAACAATTAGGGTCCCAAGCAAATTAGTTTCCTAGAACAAAAGATAGAACGATGGAGAAGCACAGAGAAAGTTGTAGAGAAACTATCTTGTTTTTTGTGTGTAGGTAAGTCATAAATTAAAGACAAAGTTTACACATTTACAAGGGGCATACCCCAGGTAATACAAGCTCACTTTTCCCCCAAAGAAAAGAGGACGACTAATACAAATAAAACAAAAAGAACTAAGTAAACAATTCTCGCAATTGCAGGGTACCCAACAAAAGAACACAAAAATAAAACTCAAAATTGCCCATATGTCCTTTTTTGTCCCCAAGTATCCCTTACCATCAAAGATAGTAGATGAAAACTTGGGAAAGATATATGGGCAAGTATACAAAGTGAGTCTATATAAATAGTGTGAAGCTGCCGAAACACGCAACAGAAACAAAACACCAACAGCCACTAGTAGCACCCACAATCAAGGCCTATCACCATCATGAAAGCAATCACCACATCCCCCAGTCCCATCCTTAGCTGATCACAAAGTCTCAAACCCCATGGCAGTGTCCTTAACCCTCCATGTCAGGAGCAGCTTAAAGACCAGTCAGGATAGATCATATGAAAACAGGGGCAACAGGAATAAACCGATAACCACCCATCTCCCAGTCCCTAAATCAGCCAATCATCGAACCACAACTCCCCAACGCAGTGACTCCTCAATCACCCTTGGTGGAAATGGCACAAGACCAGCGTCATATAGAGTCATGTGAGGATCACACAATCAACAATCATGAATAAATAGACAATAACCAATGTATATCGCTAAGTGGCTCAACAAGCAAAAATCTCAAAAGAACCTCATTAGTGTGCCCACTTAAAAATATATTTGAAGTCCAAAAAATAGGCCACTAATGTAAGTACCACACAAACAGCACAAGTGAGACAAGCAAGCCCACCGAAATCAAATAGCCCACGGTTTGGCAACAAAAAATACAACACCGTGGGCCACAATTCAGTCCACAGAAGCTCACTTGGAGCACCCATTAGCCAAAATCACTTAGCCCATAAATTAAACCTGTAGGGCAGCATTCCTCTTGCACCATGAGCCCCATAGAATAAAGTACGTGGGCCCAAGTCTGCTGAAATAAAATCCCACCAATCAGCTTTTGTCCAGGGTAGACGGATCTCGGATAACATCTTCTTGTCTCAGGAGATAATGAGGGGTTATCATAGAAATTCTAAAATTCCCAAGTGTGCTATGAAAGTGGACATTATGAAAGCCTATGATAATGTTAGGTGGGAGTTCATTCTTGACATCTTGTCAGCTATGAACTTTCCCCCTTGTATGATTATGTGGATCAAGGCTTGTATGACGAGTCCTTCTTTCTCGATTTGCATTAATGGGAGTCTCCATGGGTATTTCAAAGGGGCTAGGGGCTTAGACAAGGTGATCCAATGTCACCCTACTTGTTTGTTTTGGCTATGGAAATCTTAGCTAGAATTTTGGCTGAGAAAGCTTGTGATCCCCTCTTCAAGTTCCATTGGAGGTGTGATAAGACCAAAATCGTCAATCTTTGCTTTGCTGATGATCTTATGATCTTCAGTAAAGGTGATACTGCCACTGTCAACCTTATCATGCAAGGCCTTGAGGAGTTTAGACAATTGTCTGGTCTCACCCCTAGTCCTAGTAAGAGTAATATATTCTTCTCGGGGTGTAATAGGGAGCTTAAAAATGACATTCTTCGCATCTCTAAGTTTACTGAAGGCACTCTTCCGGTGAAATACTTGGGTGTGCCCTTGATCACTACGAAGCTTAAGGCTACTGATTGTAAGATCCTGGTTGAGAGAATCATCAAGAGGATTAAGAGCTGGACCAATAGACTTCTTTCCTATGCGGGTAGAGCTCAACTTATCCAGACTATCCTTTTCTCCATGCAAGTCTATTGGTCTTCTCTTTTTATCCTCCCTAAGAAGGTGATTAGAGAGATTGATAGCATTTTGAGAGCTTTTCTTTGGTCGGGTGTTGATTTGAAGATGCATAGTGCTAAAATTGCTTGGAATAATGTCTGTAAGCCTAAAGGTGAAGGGGCTTAGGGTTTAAGGAGATGGGGGTCTGGAATAGGGCGGCTATCACCAAGCATGTTTGGTTCTTGTTTTCTGGAGGGGAAGGATCTATGTGGTGCCAATGGGTTAAGTCTTACTTACTTAAGGGTAAGAGCTTTTGGCATGTTAAGATGCCTAGTGACCCCTCATGGGTCTGGAGGAAAATTCTGTCTATTAGGAAAAATATCTTCCCTCTTATCAAGTTTAAAATTGGTAATGGGGAGAAGGTGTTTCTGTGGTTTGACAACTGGCATCCTTTGGGTTCTTTATGGGACAGATTTGGGCATAGGATTATGTACGACACGGGTCTTTCTTTCGAGTCTAAAGTTAGTGCTGTCATATCTAATAATGATTGGAGATGGCCTATTGACAACTCTTGGGAGATCAAGGAGTGGATCTCTTCCACTCCTCTTGAGCTTAAACCTAATAATGATATCCAGGATTGTCCTATCTGGAACCTGACTGTGGATGGGGATTTTACCATACAATCCGCGTGGAATTGTTGGAGGGATAAGGGTACTAAAGTGCCTTGGACTAATCTTGTTTGGGGGCATCCGTCCATTCCTAGGGTCAGCTTTGTAGTCTGGATGGCTATTCACGAGAGATTAAACACGGGGGATAGGTTACTTCTATTCGGCCTTGTCCCTAATTCTATCTGCCCCCTCTGTCAAGGTCTTGAGGAGAATCACTCCCATCTGTTCTTCAGGTGTGTGTATTCTTCTAGGATCTGGGGTGCCATTCAGGTTAAGTGTAACATTAGCTGGCCCCAATTAACTTGGCTGGAGTACGTGGTCTATGCTACGAAGTCCACCAGAGGCAAAGCCCTGAAGTCTTCTCTTACTAAACTATCCTTCCTTTGCACTGTCTATCAGATCTGGATTGAAAGGAATAGAAGGATCTTTAGCAAGGAGTTTAAACCTGAAAAAACTGTGACTAACCTTATTGTCCAGATGGTTAGAGGTAGGATGCTTTCTATGTATAATCTGGCTAACTCTGCAGGTGATGATTGGTATCTATCTCAATGGAATCTACCTGCAACAATTATGAAGCAGCCCCAGGACAACAATGCTGGGAGTGTACTGAGCGGGGACAATTTACCTATATTGAGGGTTGAGTGAGGGGAGCATATATTGAGGGATTTCTAATTGGTTACTCTTTTGCAGATTTATGTCATGGATGCTTGTTCCAATTTGATGATGTCTTCATACTCTCTAACATGTTCGGCTAAAGTCATATGTGGGCCGAGTGGAGTGAGCCAGAATAATGTCACTTTATCTTGTGGGTTGAGAGATGTGAGGCTACTCACCATCATATTTCTAACTGTTATTCTGTATACTAACTTTTATGTGCAGGTTGAGGAAGCGCCCTTATACAGCAAATCAGTTGAGATAATTAGTGAGTTTGAGAGATGTGGGCCTAGTGAAGAGAGGACATATACTGTGTGGAGTGTTGTTATTAGATGTGGGCCGAGTGATGGGAGGTCTCATATTCCCAGATTTATTTTCCTCCTTCTCTATGATGTCTCTTGTATTATTGGCACTTACTATCTAGTTCTCTTTGGGCAGGTGAAACATAAAACTGTCTGGTGGGTTTATTACTGGCAGTCTCCTTTGTACTGTTATTGGGACTGTTATTGGACTCCGGCTGCAAGTTGGATGATGTTGGGGAAGGCTCTTGGATGTTGGCAACAAGATGTGCCTGCTATCGAATTTAATGTTGACTGGTGGTGTGGAGGTGGCTGCAACCTGCGCCCCTCGGGGAACTTTTATGCTGTGTGGAGATGCTTTTCGGTGATGGCAGCACGGTGCGCCTTACCTTGGCACTTCAGTGGGTTCATAAGCTGTTTTAAATTCTGCTTGTATATATATCTGAATGGTGGGACTTTTATTATTGTGTATTGTAACGTTGTCCTGTTTTTTTGGGTTCTTAGTTTATTAGATCTGGATGTGTTTAAGCCTAAGATAAGGGCTGTTTTTTGGTATTCACGGTGATCTTTGTATTATCTCAGTTCGGATGCTTCTTGTAACAGTGTAGATCTTGTGCAAGCTCCCTATCTGTTTGTGGGATATGGTTCTTGAACAAGTCTTTTGTGCTTAGTTGCTCTGGCTGTTTTGAGTTTTTTGTTTTTTTTTGTGTGGCTGGCTTGCCTCTCTGGTGCCAGTTGTTTGTTTGGTCGTCGTCGTTGTAGTTTCGGGTAGGGCCTGGGGTATGCCCCTTGTATTCGTGTAAATTTTCTTGTTTTATTTATTTCTTACTTACCCAAAAAAAAATATATTTATGTAAAATATAAATATAAAAATCCATTGGGTAGCCCCACCACGTACAAACAAATCATACCTCAACTTGTCTGTCTCAAAAAGTTGCAATCAAATCCAACTCTCCACGTGATGCACTTGTAGCAGAAGTTCCACACGTGACCTCCAAACAGAAACCAATCCACATATGGTTTTGGAAAACCATGGGCCACAAAACCGGCGGTAATTTTAAACAAATTGAGACCAACTTTCATAACACGTGGTCAGTTGCACCACGACTATGACACGAGCTCTGCACCCAAAATATTGAACTCATGCATACAACAAGTTGTGGGTTACACGCTTTGCTATAGAACCTCCACAAAAGCAACAACGTCGGTCAACACAAGACCAGCGACGGTAAAGAAAAACCAGCGAGTATCTCACTCTTTTTCTGTAGCCAAACACGCTGGATCCACATTGCGCGCCTAAGCGTGTTACTCAACTTGAACACCAACCATGAAGCTAGACGTGGGCTGTAATGTCTTCGTCTCCAAAAACCCATAATATTAGCGCCAATGATTCGCTAAAACCAGCACTGGAGAAAAATGCCAGCTCTGGCAGTATCGCCTACTGTAAATACAGACTATGACACACATCATCGTCGAGGTACCTAATCTATCGGAACCACCACCGGTGGAAAACAACACCTCCGGCTCAAAACGTAACTTAACAACGCCGAAAAAACAAGCAAGGCAACTAGAAATCTGCATCAGTCAGCCATCGGCGAAGCCAAAACCACCTACACTGTAACTCAGTTCCAGCTACATAGATAAACACGTAACGCACCACCTCCGCTGACTCCAACGACTGAGACACCACCGGATGGCTAACACAAACGTCAACCACCAGATTGGTAAGCGTAAGTCCACTGGACTGGTTCATCGCTAAAACATGGGACCACCACTAACGGCTATCATGGCTTCGCAACCACCTTGAAAACAGCACCCAAACAGACCCACTGAAAAGGGACAAAATCAGACCAGGAATAACCAATCATAAACCATGGCAACCCACGCTCACCAACCGGAGAAAACTCTCGCCAGAGAAACAAAGGAGAACCACCTAAATCTAAGAAAACCCACTAAATCCTCATCAAGTAGATACTCTACCCACGAAGATGTGATGGGTAAACCCAGATACAAACCCCCACAAAACCCACAAGAGTTCCACGACTACCAACGGGAGTGAGCTTAGAGAGAGAAGCTCTCCCTAATTGCTTCTAAGCTTAGAGAGAAACTATCTTCTTGAGAGCTAGACCAGAAAGTTAAAAGAAAAGAAAGAGAAATAGGAAGAAAAATAAAGGGAAATCAAATTCATCATTTTAGACTTGAAAATTGAACGCTTAAGTGATTTCAAAAAACTTAAATGAGATGTTTAATGTTAAACTAAGATCGTTATGCTACAATGGCAAAGTCAATTCTCTTTCTGAGAGGCTAAGCAAGATTAGTTTAAGTTAAACTTGGCCACTTTAGTAAATGAAACAATTAGGGACGCAAGCTAATTTGTTCTCGGAACAAAAGAGAGAAGGGTGGAGAGGCACAGAGAAAGATAGAAACTTTCTGCTTTGAGAGCCAGAAGAGAAAGTAAGAGAAAAGAAAGAGGAATTGGAAGAAAGTCAAAGGAAATTCAAATTCTTCTTTCTGGGCTTGAGAATTTAACACTTAAATAATTTAAGAAGCCATAAATGTGGTGTTTATGTTAAACTAATATCGTTAAGCTACAAATATTCAGTAAATTCTATTGCTTAGTAGCTATGCAAGATTAGGTTGAGTTAAACTTGGCTAGTCAAGTGAATGACACATTTACAGGACCCAAGCTAATTTTTTTTTTTTTTTGGGTGAATAAGACATAAATAAAAAACAGAGATTACACAGCAACAAGGGGCATACCCCAGGACCTAACGAAAACTATACAAGAATAAATGAAAAGACCAAAACACACAACCAGCAAACAAACCAAACAAAAAAATTAGTTACTAGAATAGAATGGAGAAGCATGGAGAAGCACAGATAAAGTTAGAGAGAAATCTTCTTGAGAGTTAGAAGACAAAGTTAGAGAAAATGAAAGAGAAATACGAAGAAAATTACAGGGAATTCAAATTAATCCTTTTGAACTTGAGAATTGAACACTTAGGTGATTTTGAAAACCTCAGATGAGATGTTTAAATTGAACTAATATCTTTAAGCTACAGTTACTCCGTAAATTCGTTTTGTTAGAGGCTAAGCCAGATTAATTTGATTTAAACCTGGCCACTTAAGCTAATGAAACAATTAGGGGCCCAAGCTAATTAGTTCCTAGAACGAAAGAGAGAAGGACGAAGAAGCACAGAGAAAGTTAGAGAGAAACTATCTTCTTGGGAGTTAGACAAGAAGTTAGAGAAAAGAAAGAGAAATAGGAAGAAAATCAAACGGAATTCAAATTCAACCTTTTGGACTTGAGAATTGAACACTTAGGAGATTTCGAAAACCTTAAATGAGGTGTTTAAGTTAAACTAATGTAGTTAAGTTACAATTACTCAGTAAACTCTTTGTTAGAGGCTACGCAAGATTAGTTTGATTTAAACTTCGCCACTTGTACAAATGAAACAATTAGGGCCCAAGCTAATCAAAGGGAACTCACATTCATCCTTTTGGAGTTGAGAATTGAACACTTAGGTGATTTCAAAAATCATAAATGAGGTGTTTAAGTTAAACTAATATCGTTCAGCTACAGTTACCCAGTAAAGTCTCTTTGTTAGAGGCTAAGTAAGATTAGTTTGAGTTAAAATTGGCCTCTTAAACTAATGGAACTTTTTTTTTTTTTTTTTGGGGTGAATAAGAAATAAATAAAACAGAAAGATTTACAAAATTACAAGGGGCATACCCCAGGCCCTAACAACAAAACAAAAGCACAAACCTCGGCACAAAGTCACCGAAGCCCAGCACAAACATAAAACAGATAAAACACTATACAAAACCGAGGAAGCTACATTTGAAGCTCAAGAAAGTAGAGGATGATTACTAGCCAATCGGTCTATACAAAAGCCATATCCTGTAATGGATAGGGACTTTGTACAAATAGCAAAGCCAACAGCCAACATCGCACCACCGCAGCAACGATTCCTCCCTACACAACCCGTAGGGGTAGGCACCTATAACAATATTAATAACATACAAAAATAACATCCCAAAGAGGGCCATATGGAGGAACCAAGATAGACCCATTCTATCATGATTGCTCAAAAACCTATTACACAATACACTAAGATGCACAAAAGTCCTCCTACACAACCCGTAGGGATAGGCGAAATATGCAATAAAACTATGTAAAAAATAATAAGAAAAACAACTGATTATCTCTCTCATGTAGTACAGCAAGGCGCTTGAAGCAGCCATCACCACGGTACATACACACCCTTCCAGCTGCCTCCTGAACCTGTACAGCATGCAGCCACCACCCCTCCACACCATAAGATAAACACACTGGCAGCAGCCTCCTGTAACTACGCTGTAAACAAAAAACACTACACCTCCGCACCATCAAGTAAGCCTGTTGAATATGCCATAAATTGGATGTGCCAACACTGTAAAGAAAATCGTAAAGGAGAAGAAATAACAAACACACTGTATAGGACCTCTCCACACTCGGCCCACAGTACAGCATGTCCCTCCACTCCATATAGAACCTCACATCACTTGGCCCACAACTCACATGATTCAAGCTAATTAGTTCCTAGAACAAAAGAGAGAAGGATGGAGAAGCACAGAGAAAGTTAGAGAGAAACTTTTTTCTTTTTTTTGGGTGGATAAGTCATAAATAAAACAAAGAAATTTATACAAATACAAGGGGCATGCCCCAAGCCCTAACAACAGCTATGCAAACAAGCAGCCTATGAAAAGGCCATCCAAAGATGAAACTAAGCTAAATACATTACACCTACCAAACCAAAATCAGCAAAGAACTTGAAATAACCAAAACAATTAACTGGATGGATATAAATATTCCAAACAATTAAATACTTTAGAATTCTTACAAAGAACAACTCCAAGACGTACTCCAGCACAGATTTTGAAAGCTTAAACATGTTCAGGATCCCCGTCCAAAAAGAATGTGGACCATGAACACATTCCATGTGCTCAAAAATCTGGTACGAAATGGTAAACAAAAAGCTGTCCCTTACACAACCCGTAAAGGTAGGCCACAAAATGAGATTAGAAAAAACCAACCTAACTACATGACAGCAGCAAAACAAGTTCAAATCGTATATACACATTAAAGAAAAACTTTCTTTACACTTGAGGCACATAAAGCAGCCATCCCTGCTACCTGCCAACTTCCAGAAATCATTTGAACCTGCCTAAGAATGACAGCTACATGAGTTCCAAAAACAACACTTATACAGCAAAAAAAAATGCACAAACGTTACAGGACAGTGGCACAAACACAAAATATATTGTCTCACTACACTCGGCCCACAATTTATGATCTCACGACGCTTGAAAGTAGTGATTTCCCTACAACCAGCAAAGTAACTTGTGTACACAATATTTGGGCTTTTTTTTTTTTTTGGGTAAGTAAGTCAAAAATAAAGACAATGAAATTTACAAGTTTACAAGGGGCATACCCCAAGAACGCCCAACAAATAAATAAAAAATGATTGCATACCCAAATGTAAACTACCACTACTGTCACGGCCCCAAACCGCCCCTAGTAGTTTAGTGTCGTGATGGCCAGTAATCCGAGATTACCGAAGGCCAACTTTCAAGATTCACACACAAACAGAGTATAATTATATATGGGGCTCACAAGTGCGGAAGCAATAATCTTAAAATTACAAGTGGTCCATAAGAGCAGTGCGTAAATTACATACAACTTTGCAAAATATTACAACTTGGATTCAAATACAATAAAGTACAAAATACATTCTACGTCTTGATCAAAAGGCTTCTCCAGCCGATATGTGTACATTACAAGCATTATAAGCCGAGAAACATAGTTTTCAAGACTGCCGACATGTAAACAAGTTAAGCTGACGTAAACAAAAAAAACCCAAAACGAGCTTGCGAGTCACACCTAGGCGTCACCGCCTTCCTGCTCATCACCTACATATATATATAGAGAGGGTGAGCTTGGATACTCAGTGAATGGTATAAGAAATAAAGGGGTTTGCATGACTGGTATTCAAGATCTTTGTTAAGCAATACAAAACATAATTAGTGCAAGTCAAAGGATGAATCAGGTCCATCTAGCAAATCTGTCAAGTTTCAAAGGATGCTTACTAATATCATTATAATACAAGTGATGACATCTCGGCAAACAAAACCCACGCGATAAACCGTCAGTGGCAAACAAGACAAGACAAGGCAAGACAAGGGAGATATCTCAATTCAATGGTGTCGTTGCATTATAGTCTCCGGACACTAAGGACTTGTGCTACTAATGCTTAGAGTCCCCTAGCACGTACGGACTTCCAAACTTTGTGCTACAAGTGCTTATAGTCCCTTAGCACGTACGGACTTCCAAACTTTGTGCTACAAGTGCTTATAGTCCCTTAGCACGTACGGACTTCCCAAGAATGTCATCAAAACAAGATATGCATATATATATTTTCCAATTAGGAATAACCATTCATGCTTACAAATACTTTCCAAAACGAAGCAGAGCAAGACTTTATCAAAGCATTATAACATAGCTTTATTAAAAATACCACTCACTTAGTTCTTCAAACGTCGGGGTCGAGGCAAGTCCAAACCCTACAAACACATGGCAAAGTCTATTGAATGTACTTTCAAGCAAGTTTCACATGCATGCAGATGATCTCGGCATTCCCCAAGACTAGGTCAAATCAAAACAAACACAATTCTTTATCTCGGAAAAACATGCTGGGCGACTATCAGGTCTAGGCCGAGGTTCTATATCCCCTGTGGCCGAGGTGTGGCCTCGATGGTCACACTCAAAGGGATGAAGTCGGGAAAATCTGGGTTTCCCTTCCTTGAAGAATAAGAGGAACATGAATATGAGGAAGATGAATGCAAGGATCATGATTTGTTATTACAAAATCTGAGATTTCATGCTATGAGTTCAAAAACATGGACCTAGGTACCCATTTTTTTTTTTTGGGTAAGTAAGTCATAAAATAAAGACAGTAAAATGTACAAGTTTACAAGGGGCATACCCCAGGTACGCCCTACAACCAATAATGAAGAAACAAAAAACACTACAAACTACCACAAGACATACGACAACAAATTACCACACTCGCAAAAGCGACAGAACAACAGAAAAAAAAGAAGAACAGATCCCCACTTTGCCCATATATCCTTTTTGTCCCCAAGTAACCCCTACCATCAAAGATAATAGATGGGAACTTGGGATGGATATATGGGCAAATAAACAAAACACACCACAGACTCGAGAACAAAACAGATAAAACACACAATACAATGTAACTAACTAAACACCCAACAAGACCAAACAGATAAGCATAGCCCATGCAAAACAGTTGTCCACACAAAAAGCCAATCAACATCCAATTAACTCACCACCCATCTCCCAGTTCCAGCCATGGCAAATTCCACACCTCAATTCCCCATGGCAGTGTCCCCCTCACTCCACACCAGAAGAGGTCAGAGAACTGCACTAAGCCGAATCACATGGATATGTATAGATCATCAACCAAATAGAGGAAAAGCCAAGTATAGTAGACAGCAATATGCATAAAGGCCCCCCAATTTCCAAACAGAAACCAAGTATAGTAGACTGCAGAATACATAAAGGCCCACCAATTTCCAAACAAAAACCACTCAACCACTTGGATTTATCAACTACAAAGAAACATAGCCCATGCAAAAATGTTGTCCACACAAAAGAGCCAATCAAAATCCAATTAACTCACCACACATCTCCCAGTTCCAGCAATGGCAAGTTCCACACCTCAATTCCCCATGGCAGTGTCCCCCTCACTACACACCAGAAGAGGTCAGAGAACTGCACTAAGCCGAATCACATGAACATGTACAGGTCATTAACCAAATAACGAAGAAGCCAAATATAGTAGACAGCAGAATTGAAGGACTAAAAACAATAGCCCCGCTGCAACAAACCAATACACAGCCAACAAAATCATGAGATCAACCATCACATCCCCCAGTCCCTTCCTTGGTAGATCACAAGCCTCAAACCCCACGGCAGTGTGCCCTTCACTCCATGTCAGGCGTGGCAATATAATCAATTAGGATGGGTCACATGAAGACAAGAAGCAACCATAAACCGGTAACTATCCTCCCGCTCATCTCCCAGTCTCTAACTCAGCAAGTCATCGAACCACTATTCCCCATAGCAGTGACCCCTCAATCACTCTTGGCGGAGATGGCCCAAAACTCACCTCGTATCGAGTCACATGAGGATCACACGATCAATCAAAATGAAAAAATCAACTATAAATAGTCTGCTGCAGTGTGGCTAAAACAGAGATAAATGAGCTAACCAAAATATAAATATATGCAACTATGTCCAAAAATGAGCCCAGATAAACCAAACAGTACAAAAGGAGCCCAAAACACATAGCAAAACCTGCGCCCAAAGCTGCGGCAGCCACCAAAATCACTATGTCCAAAGGTGTAAACCCGTGGGTCAAACAAGGCGCCCAAAAATAGCGGGCCCACGCAAAATATACATATGTGAATTTCAAGAATCCACCGTGGACCCAAAAAATAATGCCCGTGGGTCAGGCCCACTAACTTACGCCCAAATTTGAATTCCACCCCTTACCTCTCCACGTGATGCACTTGTAGCTGGATAGCCCATGTGGAACAAATTTAATGAATTTAAAATTTCATCCAACCCACTTCCCACGTGATAACACGGCAGCAGCAGTAGACAAAATGGAAAAACATCAATCACATCTAGAATTGCACTGCCCAACAAGGGTAGGAATACCCAGGCCCTTCACGCGCCAATAGTGCGTGAAACATACATCATCTTCACAAACACAAGCCCACAGTCAAACGGCACCGGACCAATCTAGACCACGAAGCTTAACTTACCAACACCGGAGAAACGCATCCCGTGGATAAAGATACGTGCTCCACCAGTCTATTTAATCAACATGCAAGACAGTGCATGTGGCCCACGCACCTCCCACAAACCAGTCACGACTACCATGAATGCTGGGGAAGGAGAGCTTGAAAACACCCACCTCCACAGTAAACTAGATGGCGGCAGCAATCCACAAGACTAGGCAGAAACGACACCCGTGGATGACATAGCTACGATCACGATGCTAGTCCCAAAACCTCAGCGATGAACTACATCCACCTTAACACAGACGCAACAACGCCGGAAAGCACCCCAGATCCGGGTAACACAAAACCAGTTATCACCGGTGATATAAATACCACCTCCGACAAGCTAGTAAACCACCAAGTCATCTGAACAACAGACAACCGGAAAACAGGGGCAGTGACCACTACCCTTCAAACCGTCCTGGAACAGCAACCACAAAGGTGATGCCAGACCAACTCCTGCGCAGCACCCAAACAAACCGTCGTCACGTAGACTCTCCGACAGCATCGGAAATAGAGCACACCATGAACTGTGCGCACGAGACCAAATCCGGAGTAGACTAAACCAACAAACGCGCCGGAAGCGTGTATGCACCAGAAGCCTACGGCGACCCAACCACCTTATCAACACTGAAACTCCACATCCTTGGACCCAAGTTAGAACTCCAACCGAGAAAGTGGAGCTTTTGATTACAATCTGAACAATAGTCTCAAGTCAACAACGCAGGATCCCAACAGACTCGGTTTCCCCCATACATCACTCACTAAGCACTCACACACTCATACTCAAAGATGAGCTAACATTCACCATTGTTACACCCGGGGGGAGCTTTCTCTCTCTAGATTCTAGAGAGAGGAGCTCTACTTTCTTCCCCTTTCCAGAGAGCAAAACCTGGGTACCCATATTCAAGGATCTAGTGAGAACAAACACAAAAACACGATACTTAATGCAAACTTTCAGATCGAACAAGACTTTTCTTTTATGAATACATGAACACCATTTTCTCTTTCTAAAACCAACTTTAAATCGATGCATGACATGCAAAACGGGTTCGATCATGCAATGCAGCTAGATGATCAATAAGAATGGCAAGAGTAGACCAAGCATCTGACCTCAATACACGAATCTAATGGTTTGATCTCTCGGAATGAAGCTCGAAACTCACTCTCTCACTCTAAACTTCTCCTTCTTCTTCTAGAGCTTCTCTCTCCTCACAAACACAGGCATATAGCAAATGATACATTTCTAAGTCTGCTAGCTGACTTAACCCTCTACAGAGGAATGTGGCAGCGGCTGGTTGGTGCTACACAGAAAGGTGGCTGAGTGACAAGACAAAACCATGACAAAGTGTGTTCAACATGCAAGACGGTATGGGCACTCTGGTGAGTAATGATCTCGGCTAAGAGTAAGACATCAGCAAGCAGGGAACAATGACCTCGGCTAGGAAGGACAACACTTGACTAAGCTGTGCCACACCTTGGCTAGGAAGGACAACACTTGACTAAGCTGTGCCACACCTTGGCCTAGATGTGCCACATCTCGGTCTAGGTCATACCTCTCCGGGACAAGATCACTTTGGTGCAAGGGTAACATCTCGGCCTAGATGATACACATCTCGGCCAATATGCCAGGACGAAGGTAGAGGTCAACCAAAGTGGTTCCAAGGTGGTTCTAGGCTTAGGATGACCTCGGCTCGAAATAACCTAGGCTTGATCATGACTTAGGCTTGAGACGACAAGGAAGGAACTAAGCATGCACATAACACTTAAGCGAAACAAGATAAGATTCATGAATGTAAACTTAATAAGACAAGGTTATGCAAGTGAACATGAACATGACTACGACATGTATGTGGGTTATTACAGTCTACCCTCCTTAAAGAAGTTTGGTCCCCAAACTCAAGTTACCTTGCCCTACGAATAACTCCGGGTAACGGATTTTCATCTCCTCTTCCTTTTCCCACGTGGCCTCCTTGCCATAATGCTCCTTCCATTCGATTTTTACCATCGGTATCGACTTGTTCCTCAACTGCCTCATTTGTCTGTCAATAATCCTCATCGGCTTCTCCTCGTAGTCTAGGCCTTCATTAACTACAACCCCGGAATAATCTATTACATGCAGTGGGTCTCGGATATATTTCCTCAACATCGAAACATGGAACACGCTGTGGACTTGGCTCAAATCTGGCGGCAGAGCAAGTCTGTATGCAACGGTGTTAACTTTCTCAAGAATTTCAAATGGCCCAATATATCGGGGTGCTAGTTTACCCTTCTTCCCAAATCTCGAAACTCCTGTCATCGGCGAGACCTTCAAAAATACATGATCCCCAATTTCAAATTCTAACTCCCTCCTTCTCTGGTCGGCATAACTCTTCTGTCGACTCTGTGCAGTTTTAATCCTCTGCTGAATGAGTTTAATCTTTTCAGTTGTCATTTGAACCAACTCGGGGCCAATTAGAGCTTTGTCTCCTACCTCGGTCCAACATATCGGCGATCTGCACTCCCTTCCATACAAAGCTTCGTACGGCGCCATGCCAATGCTGGGTTGGTAACTGTTGTTGTATGCGAACTCCACTAATGGCAAATGGGATTCCCAACTTCCCTGGAAGTCCAATACACACAACCTGAGCATATCTTCGAGTGTCTGAATCGTTCTTTCCGTTTGCCCGTCGGTCTGGGGGTGAAAGGCTGTGCTAAATCTCAACTCGGTTCCCAAGGCTCCTTGTAGACTCTGCCAAAATCTAGAAACGAACTTCGGATCTCGGTCTGACACAATGGACATCGGCACGCCATGAAGCCTAACGATCTCATTCATATACTATTCAGCAAGTCGGTCGGCGTTGAATGTAGTCTTGACAGGCAAAAAGTGTGCTGACTTAGTAAATCTATCAACTACAACCCAGATTGAGTTCATACCTTTTTGCGTCCTCGGCAAACCTACCACGAAATCCATGGAGATGTGTTCCCATTTCCACTCAGGGATTGACAATGGTTGAAGAAGTCCTGCCAGTCTCTGGTGTTTTGCCTTCACTTGCTGACAACACAATACAAACTCGGCTATTTCTCTTTTCATGTTCGGCCACCAAAAAGTCCGCTTTACATCTTGATACATCTTGGTGCTCCCTGGATGAATGGCAAACTTGGAGCTATGGCCCTCCTGTAAAATCTTTCTTTTCAACTTTGGGACGTCAGCCGCGCACAATCTTCCTTCAAACTTAAGCACTTGATTTTCAATGGTGTATCCTGGCCTCGGCTTGGTGGCGAATTCATCAATTACCCTCTTGAGGAATTTATCCTCCACTTGTCTGGTCTTCACTTCCTCAATAATGGTCGGTTCCACTGAAATCGTTGTCAGGCACGCCAAACTTCCAACTAACTTCCTGCTCAACGCGTTGGCTACGGAGTTTGCCTTACCTGGATGATACTGAATCTGCATGTCATAGTCCTTCAATAGCTCAAGCCATCTTCTCTGCCTCATATTTAACTCTTTTTGAGTGAACAAGTACTTCAGGCTCTTGTGGTTTGTGAAAACTTGGCAAGAAGTTCCATACAAGTAATGACGCCATATCTTCAAAGCAAAAACCACGCCAGCCAGCTCCAAATCATGGGTAGGATAGTTCTTTTCATTGGGCTTCAACTGACGAGATGCGTATGCTATGACCTTACCTTCTTGCATTAACACGCAACCCAAACCCTTATGTGAAGCATCACTGTAAATATGAAATTCCAAGCTCTGACATCTCTCTAGAAAACTCTGGTTTTCTAGGGTTCAATATCTCATTGATTGCCGATGTCTGGAGTAAATGCTACCATTAATGAGAGAAAGGTGGGGGAAATTGCTAAGGGTGAGTCTGTAAAGATATCTGGTCTAGTCGATCGGAATCTAGGGCTTACTAAGAATCGTTTTTCGACATTGTGTGACGACTTGATGGCTTCTGAATTATATCTCTCTACACCCCGTGGCGAGGGTGTTTCAACCGTGGACCGCTGCGTTGGTACTCCGATGGAGGATCTGGCCAGTGTGGAGGCTCATAACCAGGAAGTGGTAGCAAATGTTGAGGCAAATCGTTCTGAAGAAATGGGTGTTTCGGCTCCGTTCTCGGAATTAGTGGGTTCAGATCTATCTAAATCCCCAATCGTTGACGGATCTAAGGTTGCTGTGCAGAGTTTGGATAAAATGAAGGCTCCGTTGCTCCCAGGTCTTGGTCAGGAACCATCTACGCCGATTGGTAATGAGATTGGTACGAGTTGGTCTGAAATCGTCGAGGACGAGCAAAATCGCTTCCTGAATCTCCCCGATAGCCTGGAGATCGCGCGTAATAGGGGGGGAACCAAGAACAGCTTTGTTCTGAGTGATCCTAATATGGCTCCTATCTCAGACACCCAGATTCCTCTTGGTGAGTCCACTCACGGGGGAGGTGGTAGGGGGGGAAGCAGTTATCGGGGTGGGAGAGGAGGTCGCGGGGGCTCTAGTGGTAGCAGATCAGTAGAGCAAATGGACCAACGATCATGGGCCAATGTTACTGCTGCATCTACTCGATCGAACATCAAGCTCAGGTATGTCCCTCCAACTGCTGTAGAAGATAGCATTGTGGTAGAAATGCCAGCTAGACCTGATCCTTTAGAGAAATGGGATTCCTGTCTCGTTGGCTATTTTATTGATAAAGGAGTTGGGTATAATTATCTTCGGAATAGTGCGTTTGGGTTGTGGAAGTCTAAGGGCCTTAAGGAAGTTCTCACAAATGGGGATGGCTTCATGTTCTTCATTTTTGATACCCCTGAGTGCTGTAGAGATGTTCTAGAGGGAGGCTCATGGTATATTGGGGGTTACCTCCTCATCTTGAAACAGTGGAAGAGAATGATGAAGCTTGCCAAAGAGAAATCCACAAAAATCCCAATTTGGGTGAAATTCTTTAATGTTCCCCTGGAACACTGGGATCCTGATGGTTTAAGCAGGATTGCTAGTGCAATTGGCAACCCCCTCTTTATGGATCAGCTTACGGCTCGAGGTAGTAGAGTGGCCTTTGCTAGAATCTGTGTGGAGATAGAAGCTACATCAAAGTTGCTCTCTTACTTCCAAATCAGGTGTGGTGATGATGCTGTCTTGATTAAAGCTGAATATCAGGGACTGCCTTCTGTTTGTCAACACTGTCAGATCTTTGGACATAGTACTGAGAAGTGTGTTTCCAAACAAGTGGCCCAGTTGATTTCCTTGCAGAAGGTTACCGAAGAGAATGTTAATCCTCAGGAAGAAGGTTGGACCACTGTTCAAGCGAAGGGTAAAAGGAAAGTGGGGGATCCTAAGTTAGAGACTATACCTGAAGTGGTGGAGTCCCCTGAAACAGATACGGAGCCAATACCTACTTCAGTTGTAGAGCCTCTGGCTGCTTCAGCTCGTACTCAAGTGATACAGGAGGATCCGGCCGAGAAGAGCTCCTCTGTGGAAGAAGTAAGTTCTGACAGCAGTGATGTGGATATATTTCAAAAGAAGATTTTCGAGCTTACAGAGCTGGTTATACCTAATGCTGCTAAAATGATAGAGTCAGCTCTGAAGGAGGTAAGGAAGTCACCTACTGTAGCTCAGGTAAACCAGCATTTAAAGAACAAGTCCTCTGGCAAAGGCAGCAGCAGCCAGAGGAAGAAGAAGAAGTAACCAGTTTCAGTTGGTTGTGGTTTTTGTCACCTCTCCTTTTTGTATCCCAATGACTGTTAAAATTGCTTCATGGAATGTTAGAGGTTTGAATGATCCCTCTAAACAAAAAGAAGTTAAGAATTTTGTGTCTAAAGAAAATGTTCATGTCATGGGAGTTTTGGAAACTAAAATAAAGCAACCCAATGAGAGGAAAATCTGTGGAAAATGTTTTGGTAACTGGTCTATGCTCTCCAATTCACAACCAACTGAAACTGGGAGAGTCTGGGTGTGCTGGTACAATGATTTTTGTGATCTTCAACTGATTTCCATGTCAAATCAGCATATTTTGTGTAAAATCCTTGATTTGGCTACAAATGAATATTTTTTTGCTGTTTTTGTCTATGCTGTATATAAGCACACTTTGAGGAAAGTATTTTTCGATACAATGTTTAACATCTCCCGTGCTAATTCCAAAATTCCTTGTATTTTCTTGGGTGATTTTAATGCTATAAGATACCAACAGGAAAAAATTGGGGGCTCTCCTTCCTGGACTTCTGAAAATGAGGAGTTTAACACTTATATTAACGCATCTGAACTGGCTGATCTATCTTATGGTGGATGCCAATTCACATGGGCTAATAAAAGGAGTGAGGGAGCTTTCATAGCAACCAAGATTGACAGAGTTCTGGTTAATGAGGCCTGGCTGGATAAGTTTCCTGAGTCTACGGCTACTTTTCTCCCGGCTGGTATTTCTGATCACTCATCTGTTGTGGTCAACATCGGTGTTAACAGTAGCTCCTTTAAGAAACCTTTCAAATACTTTGACTTCTGGTCTCAACACCCAGATTTTCTTAGCACTGTTTCTAATACCTGGTTTCAATATATTCGTGGTGTCCCTATGTTCAGAATTTGTCAGAAGCTGAGACAACTCAAAGTCAGCCTTAAGCTTCTTAACAAAAAAGACTTTAGTGATCTGTCCACTCGTGTCCTTATCTCTAAGTCTAGTTTGGATCTTGCTCAAATTAAGCTTGATAAGGATCCTTTGAACTGTGAGCTTCAATCTGAGGAAAGAGAGGAGCTGAAAAGATACATTGATCTTAGCAAGTTGGAAGAGTGTCTTGCTCTTCAAAAATCCAGAGTCCAATGGCTTGGTCTAGGGGATAGGAATAGCAGCTTCTTTTTTAGGTCTGTTAAGAGTAATATTAATAGAGGTAAAATCATGAGTGTGGTTATGGAAGATGGTACTAGGTCCACTAAGATAACTGATATTCATGATACTTTTGTCCAGTTCTATACCAAGCTGTTTGGTACCCCTATCTTGGGGGAGTACAATGGCCTTGAGCGCATTAAATCGTTGGTGAATAAAAAGGTTTCCAATTCTCAATCGGCTCTTTTGGCTAAACCTATTTCGGATGCTGAAATCGAGGAGGTTTTTTGGTCTCTCAAAGCCAATAAAGCTCCTGGCCCTAATGGGTATTCAGCTGGCTTCTTCAAAAGCTCGTGGGATATTGTTGGGAAGGAGGTTACTCTTGCCATTAAGTCATTTTTTGACTCTGGTAAACTCCTCTCGGAGATCAATAGCACCATCATTGCTCTTATTCCCAAAATTCCTAATCCTATGAATGTTGGTGACTATAGGCCTATTTCTTGCTGCAACACCATCTACAAATGCATTGCCAAGATAATAGCTAACAGAGTCAAATTGGTTCTTCCTGATCTTATTGATCCTGTGCAATCTGCTTTTGTCCAGGGTAGAAGAATCTCGGACAACATCTTTCTGTCACAAGAGATTATAAGGGGTTACCACCGGAGTTCTAAAACTCCGAAGTGCGCTATGAAAGTGGACATCATGAAAGCCTATGATACTGTGAGATGGGAGTTTATTATTGATATCCTCACTGCTATGAACTTTCCTCCTTGCATGATAAATTGGATCAATGCTTGTATGACTAGTCCTTCTTTCCCTATTTGCATTAATGGTAGTCTTCATGGGTACTTCAAAGGGGCTAGGGGCCTTAGGCAAGGAGACCCCATGTCCCCTTATTTTTTTGTGTTGGCTATGGAGGTTTTGGCTAGAATTCTTGCTGAAAAATCTAGAAACCCCCTTTTTAAGTTCCATTGGAGATGTGAGAAGACTAAAATTGTTAACTTGTGTTTTGCTGATGACCTTATGATCTTCTGTAGAGGGGATCCGGGGACTGTTCATCTTATCATGCAAGGTTTGGAGGAATTTAGGAACTTGTCCGGTCTCACTCCTAATCCTAATAAGAGTAATATCTATTTCTCCGGATGTTGTAGTGAGCTTAAAGCTAACATTTTGCAAATTGCCAATTTCACTGAGGGCTCCCTCCCTGTGAAATATTTGGGTGTGCCTTTGATCACCACTAAGCTTAGAGCTTCTGACTGCCAAACTTTGGTTGATAGGATGACTAAAAGGATCAAAAGCTGGACCAATAAATTGCTATCTTATGCTGGTAGAGCCCAACTCATCCAGTCTATTCTTTTCTCGATGCAAGTTTATTGGTCTTCTATTTTTATTCTCCCTAAGAGGGTTATCCGCGACATTGAAAATCTGCTCAGATCTTTCCTTTGGTCTGGGACGGAGCTGAAGAAGCATAGTGCTAAAATTGCTTGGAAGAATATTTGCAAAAAAAAAAATGAGGGTGGGCTAGGTTTTAAGGATATAGAGGTTTGGTATAAAGCGGCTATAGCCAAACATGTTTGGTATTTGTTTTCGGGTGGGGAATGTTCATTGTGGTGTCAATGGGTTAAGTTCTACTTACTTAAGGGTAAGAGTTTTTGGGGTATTAAGATGCCTAGTGATCCATCCTGGGTTTGGAGGAAACTTTTATCGCTTAGGGATTTAATCTTCCCTATTATCAAATTCAAACTTGGTAATGGTGAAAATGTGTTCCTCTGGCATGATAACTGGCACCCCTTTGGTTCGCTCTTGCTTCGGTATGGTCCTAGGATTTTGTATGATACCAACCTTCCTGACAACTCTAAGGTTAGTTCAATTATCTCAAATGATTCTTGGAACTGGCCTTTTCCTAATTCTTGGGAGATACAGGAATGGATTGCTGCCACTCCTCCTTCTCTTAAACCTTTCCTTGATTCCCCTGATGTTCCTGTGTGGAGTTTGACTGCTGATGGCTCCTTTTCTATACACTCTGCTTGGGAATGTTGGAGGGACAAGGGCCCCAAGGTTACTTGGTCTAATCTCATTTGGGGTCCTCCTGTTATCCCTAGGGTTAGTTTCATTGTGTGGCTGGCTATCCATGAGAGACTTAACACTGGGGATAGACTCCAAATCTTTGGTCTTCTTACGAGCCCTAGCTGCCCTTTATGTTGTGCTCCTGAGGAAAACCATTCCCATCTGTTCTTTAGGTGTCACTACTCCTCTAGGATTTGGGCTGTTATCCAAGCTAAGTGTAATTCCCATTGGCCTTCTTTGCCCTGGTTGGAACTTGTTGAGTTTGCTACTAAATCCATCAATGGTAAATCTCTGAAATCTGTGATTATGAAACTCTCTTTTCTCTGCACTATCTACCACATTTGGATGGAGAGAAATAGTAGAATCTTTAGTAAGGTTTTCAAACCTGAAGAGGTTGTCACTAACTCTATCATCCAAATGGTTAGGGGTAGACTCCTTTCTATGGAAAATGTGAAAGCTTATGCAGGTGACAACTGGTATTTGGAACAATGGAACCTACATTCTAAAATCCTGTTGCAGTCCCAAACTGCTGCAGCCGAAAGGAATTCGAGTGGTGTGAGTTTCCCTACATTGAGGGTTGAGTGATGGTGAGCAGATAAGGAGTGTTTTGTCTAAAAAATTGTGCTGTCTTGCAGATGGTGTTATTCTCAGATTTTATCAGCTATTATGGATCCCAAATATTCACAAAATCTGGAGCCTATGAAGGGAGGGTTGAGTGATGTGAGCCAGTATAGTTCCTCTTGTAAATGTGGGTTGAGTGGGGGGAGGAAGTATATATATTTTAGACTAACATGTACTATATATTATATATATTTTTGTGCAGGTTTATGGATTTTCAAGTACATTGTTCAGCTGGCTGGAATGAGAGAGCACGGAATATGTGGGCCGAGTGATGGGAGATCTTACATTGAGTGGAGAGCTCTCTTTTATTGTGGGTCGAGTGAGGGGAGGTCCTATACTGAATGCTTGTTGTTTCTTCTTCTGTATGACTCAATATATTGTTATGGAAATTCCTCTCTATTATATGTTGAACAGGTTCAGCAGCAACTTGTTAGGTGGGATTGCTCCTGGCAGTTTCTCTCGGATGGTTATTGGATCTGGGCTCTGGCTGCAAGAAGGTTGCTGTTGGTGGCTATCTCTGGGCATTGGCAGCAATCTGTGCCGGGGTCTGCCTGGTGGTATGTAGGTGGCTGCAATCAGCGCCCCTCTTTAGCGTTGTACGCTGTGTGGATCTACTCTTCGGTGATGGCTGCAAGTTGCGCCTTGCCTAGGCATTTCAGTGGGTTCACAAGCTATCTTCAGTTCTTTTATTTCTCTCTTGCTGTGGAGGAGTGGTGGCTGTATGCTGTTCAGTTTTGGGTGGCAGTTGGCAGGGTGTGTAGGTACCATGGTGATGGCTGCTTCAAGCGCCTTGCTATGCTTCTAGTGGGAGCTAATCAGTGGTCTTTCTTTTTATTTTTATTTGTTCATAGTTGTATTTTGCAGTTTGCCTACTCCTACGGGTTGTGTAGGAGGTTTCATGTGTACTTTGGTGTCTCGTGTAACAGGTTTTTTGAGCAATTCGGTAGGATGGGCCCCTCTTGGTTCATCACTTCGGTTTGCTTGGGTTACTATTTTTGTATTATATTTATTTTGTTACAGATGCCTACCCCTACAGGTTGTGTAGGGAGGTTTTGTGGGTGTGATGGTGCCCACCCCTACGGGTTGTGTAGGGAGTTTTGGACTGTTGTTGTGGTGCTTGTTGGTTGCTGGTTTTGTCTTCTGTACAAGGTCCCTATTCATCATAGGATATGGCCTTTGTACAGCTCGCATGGCTAAGTTTTCCTTTGGCTCTCCTTATTTTCGGATGTAGCTCCTAGGTTTGGTCTAGTGTTTTAGTTTGTGTTTCTTTGGGCTTCGGGTCTGTGGGCTGAGGCTCGTGTTGTTTTCTATTGTTAGGGCCTGGGGCATGCCCCTTGTATTTTTGTAAATCTTTCTGTTTTATATTATTTCTTATTCACCCAAAAAAAAAAATATGAAATTCCTCATTACCTGATGGAAGTACAAGAACTGGTGCTGTAACTAACCTCGTCTTCAATTCCTGGAAGGCCGATTCTCTATCATCGGTCCATTCATATGCTGTTCCCTTCTTAGTTAGTTGTGTCAATGGTACTGCTATCCTTGAGAAGTCCTTCACAAACTTTCTGTAATAACCTGCCAAGCCCAGAAAACTACGAACCTCGGACACGTTGGTCGGCGTCGGCCAATTCACAATCGCCTCAATCTTGCTCGGATCAACCGATATACCCTCTTCATTAATCACATGCCCCAAGAATGAGATGCTGGAAAGCCAAAACTCGCACTTACTCAACTTTACGTACAGCTTCTTGTCTCTCAAAACTTGAAGGGCAAGTCTCAGATGGTTCTCGTGCTCAATTGTACTCTTGGAATAGATCAATATGTCGTCAATAAAAACAACTACGAACTCATCTAGGTACGGCTCAAAGACTCTGTTCATCAAGTCCATGAACGCTGCAGGAGCATTGGTTACTCCGAAAGGCATTACCAAAAATTCGTAGTGGCCATACCTTGTCCGAAAAGCTGTCTTCTCAATGTCCTCGGCTTTAACCTTCAGCTGGTGGTAGCCTGACCTAAGGTCAATCTTGGAAAAGACTCGTGCCCCTTGTAATTGATCAAGCAAATCGTCAATCCTAGGCAATTGGTACTTGTTCTTGACGGTTACCTTATTAAGTTCTCTGTAATCAATGTAGAGGCGAAGTGTACCATCCTTTTTCTTAACAAATAAAACGGGTGCTCCCCACGGTGAAGTGCTCGGCCTAATGAATCCCTTATCCAACAATTCTTGTAACTACAATTTCAGTTCTCTAAGTTCAGCAGGGGCCATCCTATAGGGTGTTTTGGAGATAGGTTGCGTTCCCGACACGAGGTCCACAGTGAACTCTATTTCTCTATCAACTAGGTGGCCAGGCAGCTCATTTGGAAAGACATCGGGAAATTCCTTAGCAACTGGTATGTCGGCTAACTCAACACTTCCATTCAAACCACCCAGTATACTGGCCCTGTTTGGTAGAGCTGTGGGAAAGTGCTTATAGCTTATGCCTCAACAGCTTATAGTTTATAACTTTCAGCTTAAGCTGATTTCCAGCTTATTCTTAAAGCATCTCCTGCCCTACTCAAAGAATAAGCTGATTTCTGACTTCTAAAAAGCTTAAGCTATAAACTATAAGCTAAACTAAACACATCAAAATAGCTTAAATTAAGCTAAAAGCTGAAATAAGCTGTAATTAAGTTCTGCCAAACAAGCACACTGCACAGATAACCCTGACACCCTTTTTGGATCAACTTAAAGGCTTTCATGGATGAGATTAAGTAAGGTGGGGGTACTACTCCCTTACCCTAGAAAAAGACCTCGGTTTTGTTTGGGGTCTTCAATGTAACGCTCTTAGTAACATAGTTAATGGATGCATGATGCGCTACTAACCAATCCATTCCCAATATGACATCGAAGTGGGTCATGCTTAACGGCATCAAATCAGCTAATAATTCTACGTCCTCAATCACCACAACAGATACAAAAGAATGTGTAGAATGTGTAGAGCCCGAATCAATCAAGACGTATGCAACTTGAGAGCAAATTGAGAGTGTACCTGACACTACCGTTTCAGCATTCTGGGTGTCTCCTAGCACTAGAGCAAAAACTCTGCCCTGTCTCATCTGTGTCCTTTCGACATTGCTTCCTTGTGCAGAGCCCGAGGTGCTCTCATTTTTCTTACCATCACCAGCTCTTGCCTTTGGACAGTCCTTCACGCGGTGGCCTATCTCGCCACATTCGAAGCAGGCTCCCGTCGCCCAACGACAAACCCCGAGATGCGGCTTCCCACAACTCGCACACGTCGGCTTAGCATTTCCATCCCGATCTAAGTTGCTGGAACTGCCCACATTCGCTTTCTTCTTGGCATTAAACGGCATCCGACGACCTTCATAGTTCTGTCTCTTCTTCTGACTCTCTCCTGAACTTTGATATCGGTTTAAGTTAGCTTCTGCCAAGATGGCCTTGTCTAACACCTCGGCGTAAGTCGGCATATTGAGCATGTTGACCCGATCTTGAATTGGTCCACGTAGTCCACTTTCAAACTTCCTGGCTTTCCTATACTCATCACTGACCATATGAGGCGCATATCTCGCCAATTCGGTGAAGGCACGGTCGTACTCTGCCACTGTTCTGTTGCCTTGTGTCAGAGTCTGGAACTCAGTGGTCTTGCGATCTCGAACGCTAAGCGGGAAATGCTTGTTGTAAAACAGTTCTAGAAATCTGGCCCAAGTTAAACCAGGATTAGCCTCCCGGATCATCATCCACCACCTTCGAGCGTCGTCGTCCAATGTGAATGCTGCTAATGTCACCCTCTGAGTGTCGGTGCTAGGAAAGATCTCGAACAGCTTTTCCATCTCCAAAACCCACGCCTCGGCTTTCATCGGCTCTATGCCCCCTGCAAATCTTGGTGGGTTCATCTTCTTGAACTCTTTAATCAAAGTCATTGTCCTTTCGCCATACAAGGGCTGGCTGTGGAGGCACTTGGGGCACTGGAAGAGGTGGAGCTGCATGTCGGCCATCCGTCTGTTCCGCGGTAGATGTAGCGCTTGCATTCTGTTGCCTCATCTGCCTCAATTCATGGGTTAAACCTTCAACCAGTCTTTCCAGTCTGTCCAATCTATCCTTTGATTGATTTCGGCCAACTGATGGTCTACCTCTCCTCATGATGCTATGAGTAGGCAAAATACAACCTTAAAACATACTGAGCTAAGAACCATGTATGCAAATAACAAATGGTTATGCCGAGATGATGCACACCTGGTCAAGTAACAAGCAACATGATGCAATCCTAAAATCATTCTAAGGGACATCCTATGCTCTTTAGGACTCAAGTGTATGAATAACGCACTATAAGAAACGCGTGCTCTGATACCAATCTGTCACGGCCCCAAACCGCCCCTAGTAGTTTAGTGTCGTGATGGCCAGTAATCCGAGATTACCGATGGCCAACTTTCAAGATTCACACACAAACAGAGTATAATTATATATGGGGCTCACAAGTGCGGAAGCAATAATCTTAAAATTACAAGTGGTCCATAAGAGCAGTGCGTAAATTACATGGAATGGCATACAACTTTGCAAAATATTACAACTTGGATTCAAATACAATAAAGTACAAAATACATTCTACGTCTTGATCAAAAGGCTTCTCCAGCCGATATGTGTACATTACAAGCATTATAAGCCGAGAAGCATAGTTTTCAAGACTGCCGACATGTAAACAAGTTAAGCCGACGTAAACAAAAAAAACCCAAAACGAGCTTGCGAGTCACACCTAGGCGTCACCGCCTTCCGGCACATCACCTACATATATATAGAGAGGGTGAGCTTGGATACTCAGTGAATGGTATAAGAAATAAAGGGGTTTGCATGACTGGTATTCAAGATCTTTGTTAAGCAATACAAAACATAATTAGTGCAAGTCAAAGGATGAATCAGGTCCATCTAGCAAATCTGTCAAGTTTCAAAGGATGCTTACTAATATCATTATAATACAAGTGATGACATCTCGGCAAACAAAACCCACGCGGTAAACCGTCAGTGGCAAACAAGACAAGACAAGGCAAGACAAGGGGGATATCTCAATTCAATGGTGTCGTTGCATTATAGTCCCCGGACACTAAGGACTTACTTAGAGTCCCCTAGCATGTACGGACTTCCAAACTTTGTGCTACCAATGCTTATAGTCCCTTAGCACGTACGGACTTCCAAACTTTGTGCTACAAGTGCTTATAGTCCCTTAGCACGTACGGACTTCCAAACTTTGTGCTACAAGTGCTTATAGTCCCTTAGCACGTACAAACTTCCCAAGAATGTCATCAAAACAAGATATGCATATATATATTTTCCAATTAGGAATAACCATTCATGCTTACAAATACTTTCCAAAACGAAGCAAAGCAAGACCTTATCAAAGCATTATAACATAGCTTTATTAAAAATACCACTCACTTAGTTCTTCAAATGTCGGGGTCGAGGCAAGTCCAAACCCTACAAACACATGGCAAACTCTATTGAATGCACTTTCAAGCAAGTTTCACATGCATGCAGATGATCTCGGCATTCCCCAAGACTAGGTCAAATCAAAACAAACACAATTCTTTATCTCGGAAAAACATGCTGGGCGACTACCAGGTCTAGGCCGAGGTTCTATATCCCCTGTGGCCGAGGTGTGGCCTCGATGGTCACACTCAAAGGGATGAAGTCGGGAAAATCTGAGTTTCCCTTCCTTGAAGAATAAGAGGAACATGAATATGAGGAAGATGAATGCAAGGATCATGATTTGTTATTACAAAATCTGAGATTTCATGCTATGAGTTCAAAAACATGGACCTGGGTACCCATATTCAAGGATCTAGTGAGAACAAACACAAAAACACGATACTTAATGCAAACTTTTAGATCGAACAAGACTTTTCTTTTATGAATACATGAACACCATTTTCTCTTTCTAAAACCAACTTTAAATCGATGCATGACATGCAAAACGGGTTCGATCATGCAATGCAGCTAGATGATCAATAAGAATGGCAAGAGTAGACCAAGAATCTGACCTCAATTCGCGAATCTAATGGTTTGATCTCTCGGAATCAAGCTCGAAACTCACTCTCTCACTCTAAACTTCTCCTTCTTCTTCTAGAGCTTCTCTCTCCTCACAAACACAGGCATATAGCAAATGATACATTTCTAAGTCTGCTGGCTGACTTAACCCTCTACAGAGGCACGTGGCAGCAGCTGGTTGGTGCTACACAGAAAGGTGGCTGAGTGACAAGACAAAACCATGACAAAGTGTGTTCAACAAGCAAGACGGTATGGGCACTCTGGTGAGTAATGATCTCGACTAAGAGTAAGACATCAGCAAGTAGGGAACAATGACCTCGGCTAGGAAGGACAACACTTGACTAAGCTGTGCCACACCTTGGCCTAGATGTGCCACACCTCGGTCTAGGTCATACCTCTCCGGGACAAGATCACTTTGATGCAAGGGTAACATCTCGGCCTAGATGATACACATCTCGGCCAATATGCCAGGACGAAGGTAGAGGTCAACCAAAGTGGTTCCAAGGTGGTTCTAGGCTTAGGATGACCTCGGCTCGAAATAACCTAGGCTTGATCATGACTTAAGCTTGAGACGGAAAGGAAGGAACAAAGCATGCACATAACACTTAGGCGAAACAAGATAAGATTCATGAATGTAAACTTAATAAGACAAGGAAAAAAAGGGGATAAACAAAAACAACAGAAAACAAAATAACCCTACTCTGCCCATATATCATTTTTGTCCCCAGGTAAACCCCTACCATCAGAGATAATAGATGGGAACTTGAGGTAGATATATGAGCAAAGACACAAATAAACACCACAATGCTTATAAACACAACAAACACACTCACAAAGCAACAACCCTCAAGCCGAATCAAAGATGATAACCAATCTCACATGCCCCCAGTCTCTACTATACACATGGAATCCAATAAGCGTTCCACTCCTCACAGTCGTGACATCCAAGCCACTTAACCAAAGCCGTCAGAGGAAAAAAATCTATCCCACGAGAAATCCCAACAAAGTCACATGAAGCTAACACGATCAGTAACCATAAGCCACGGTCTTGGGAGTTATTGTGAAAAACAATAGCCCCACAGCAACAAATCAATACATAGCCAACAAAATCATGAGAGCAATCATCACATCCCCCAGTCCCTTCCTTGGTAGATCACAAGCCTCAAACCCCACGACAGTGTCCCCTTCACTCCATGTCAGGCGTGGCAATACGATCAATTAGGATGGATCACATGAAGACAAGAAAGCAACCAGAAAATCGGTAGCTATCTTCCCGCTCATCTCCCAGTCTCTAACTCGGCTAGTCATCGAACCACTATTCCCCATAGCAGTGACTCCCCAATCACTCTTGACGGAGATGGCTCAAAACCACCCTCATATCGAGTCACATGAGGATCACACGATCAATCATCACGAAAAAATTGATTATAAATGATTCGCTGCAAAGTGACTAAACAAAAGCCAAACAAACCCTTAAAAAATAGACCAATAATTCCAAAAGTCAACCTACAAATTGAAGTCCACGGATGTCCCACAGACGCAACCCACAAAATAGGAATTCACAGCACTTAGTCCTATCCATGCAACCTGTAGATAAAACAGATAAGATTAACAAGAATAAAAAGTTAGTAACACTCATTAAGGCCATTGATATAGGTTGGGTTTTTTGCTCTCATTTCACTAAACTCTCAATTTATCTATCACTCAACTCACAGAAACTAGCAGCAGTTCCATGAACCTGTAAAAAAACAAGCATATGAGATAAAACCACACTGTGTGCTCACATTCACTCAACCCACATGTACTGAACTCCCATCACTCAATTGGGACTGTGAAGTCTTCAGAATAGAATGGGGGATCCTCCAAGTTTGCAAGAACTAGCTGTCGTTGGAGTGCCTGGCAATGTTGGTAATGGACATCATACGAAATCTTATCATATCAACAATACCTTTTATTATAACCTCCTCAGGAATCATCTATTTTCTAAATATTCTATTATTTCTAGCAATCCACAATTGATACACAGTACAAGTGAAAGGGAGTTTAGAAATGATAGCACCAATAGATTTCCCTTTAGCAGACTGTATCACTTGTAGACTTATATCAGACCACTGTGAGCTGGTCTAAGACACATTAAGTTTGGTCTGAATGGTGTGCCAAATTGTAGAGGAGAATTGGCATTCAAAGAACAAGTGATTATGATCTTCACAAGGATGCTGACAGAAGGCACAGTCAGCAGATTGTGATATACCAAACAATCTCAATCTGTCACCAGTGTTTAATCTACCAAGGATGGCCATCCAGGTAATAAAACTAGCCTTGGGGATATTATGAGGGCCCCGAAGAATGCCAGCCCACAGCACTCTATTCCCAGACTTTCTCAAGCAATTCCAAGTGGAAATGATAAAGAAATTGCCATCAAGAGATGGCAGCAGCCAAACCACTTTATCGAATTTCTTTCTCCAATGATTCCAAGCTGATTGAATGGAAAACTTACCATCAGTAGTAAGATTCCAAAAAGCTTGATCAGTGCTGGAAGGATTGGGATTAAAACACACAGGAGTAGAAGAGATTAACTCCTGAATTTCCCAAGAGTTAATGTCTTCTTGGAAGTGACCTACTCCCAACTCTTGGGAAATTCAGGAGTTAATCTCTTCTACTCCTGTGCGTTTTAATCCCAATCCTTCCAGCACTGATCAAGCTTTTTGGAATCTTACTACTGATGGTAAGTTTTCCATTCAATCAGCTTGGAATCATTGGAGAAAGAAATTCGATAAAGTGGCTTGGCATAAGCTTGTGTGGGGCCCTCACAGAATCCCTAAAGTCAGCTTCATTGTTTGGATGGCTCTTCACAATAGACTTTATACTGGTGATAGACTCCGTATGTTTGGTTTGTCCACCAGCTCTCAATGTCCCTTTTGCCTCAACCTGGAGGAAAGCCATTCTCATCTATTCTTTGAGTGCATCTTCTCTAGTAGAGTCTGGAGTGCCATTGAAGCTGCTTGTAACATTAAGTGGCCTGTTCTTGGTTGGCCTGAAAGTGTTACTTTGGCTTCTAAGGAGACTAAAGGTAACTCTTTGAGGGTCGACATCATTAGTAATGCATTCTTATGCTCTGTTTACTTGATCTGGATTGAAAGAAATAACAGAATTTTTAACAAAGAACTAAAACCTGAAGAGGTGGTCATTAAATCTGTTATCCAAATGGTTAGAAATAGAATGTTGTCAATTAAGAATATTCCTAGATCCACTGGTGACAGATGGTTTCTCGATCAATGGAATTTGCCGGAGACAATTTTGAAGCCCTATAGCATTAGAAATGGGAGGGTTGCTGAGTGATGTGAGTTCACTAAATGTGGGTCGAGAGATGGTGAGCTTAAATGAGGGCATTATGTATTTAAGTCTTTTCTTTTGCAGGTGTATTCGGGTGGTTCAAGTGGAGCTATCTATCCTTGAGGGTCGAGTGATGAGAGTTACTTTACATGTTCTCCAATTACATGTGGGTCGAGTGATGTTAGCCATAAAATTTTTTCTAATGCCTATATATACTGTAAATTTTTATGTGCAGGTTAAGGATGCTAATTTTGAGTGGTGTGAGCCCCTAAACTGTGGGCTGAGTGATGAGAGTTCCTACATTGAGTGTACTGCTGCTATATTCTGTCCTTGTTATCACTGGACGTACTCATTTTTGATTGTTTCTACAGAGTTTATTACAATGTTTAAGCACCACGGTGGCTGTCTGGATAGGGATATATGCTACTCGTCTGATGGCTGTGGCTGTGATGATACTCCTATGCTGGGCAGATTGGGTTGGATGTATACTGGGGTTACTACAATGTTTGAGCTCTATTGGGGCTGTATGGATTGTTGTGGGTTTGATGGCACTAAGATGTTGGACAGTTTGGGTGTTCGAGTTTTTTGGCACTTGGTGATGGCTGCTTGTAGCGCCTTTGTGGATACTTGTCTTTCTTTTATTTTTATTTTAATGTACTGTGTTTGGACTATGAATGTTTTGTTGGGTTGTCATTCCTTTTGGCCTAGCTGTGTGGGATGTACATGGTTTCTAGTTTTGTGTTTTCTGCTGGTTTTAGCTGTTTTGTGGGCTGGTTTGTTACAAATATGGGTCGTTGTTTGGATGTGTTCATGGTCCTCATTCGAATTTATGCGGCTCATGAACACATTTTTGGGGGTTTGTAATCTTCCAATGTTATGCTTTCCTTTCTCCATTTTTGAGTCTTGATAGTTATTCTTGTCCTGTTTTTATTTTGGTTTTGTTTGCTGGTTGAGTGTTTTGGTTTCTTTCATTTGTTCTTGTATAGTTTTTGTTAGGTCTTGGGATATGCCCCTTGTAGCTGTGTAATCTCTGTTTTTTATTTATGTCTTATTCACCCAAAAAAAAGAGATGGCAGCCACCTAACAGAATCATTCCTAGACTTAGGGGTAAAACTGGAAGGGGTACTATCAATTAATTACTTAATCTCCCAAGAAGACACACTAGGCCACTTCCAGTTACCATTATCAACAATCTCCTTGACCTTAGAATCCAACCCAAGAGCAGAATCATACACAATTCTATCCCCAAACCTGGTCCACAAGGACCCAAGGGGATGCCAATTATCAAACCACAAAAAAATATTAACCCCATCCCCCACTTCATGCTTAAACAAAGGATAAATAATGGGCCTAAGGGACAAAATTTTCTTCAAAACCCAGGAGGGGTCACTAGGCATTTTAACCCTCCAAAAAATTTTGCCTTTGAGCAAACATGATTTTGACCCATTGGCACCACATTGACTCCTCACCCCTAGAAAATAGGAACTAGATGTGCTTAGCTATAGCTGCTTTGTTCCAAACATCTAAAGATTTAAAACCTAAACCCCCTTCATTTTTAGGATAACAAATTTTCTCCCAAGAAACTTTGGTACCATGAGTTTTAAGATCATTATCAGACCAGAAAAAGAATCTGAAAAGGTTTTCGATGGCTTTGATGATCTTTTTAGGCAAGATAAATAAGGAGGACCAGTAAACCTGCATGGAAAAAAGAATAGATTGAATCAATTGGGCTCCACCAGCAAATGTGAGGCATTTATTGGTCCAACTTTTATCCTCTCAGTGATTCTCTCAATCAATTGGTTACAATCAGTAGCTTTCAATTTGGTAGAAATCAAGGGAACACCTAAATATCTAATAGGAAGAGATCCCTCCTTGAATTGAACAATTTGAATGATCTCTTCTCTAAGTTTCTTTTCACAGCCAGAGAAGAAAATGTGGCTTTTACCAGGACTAGGGGAGAGACCAGTCAGGTTTTGGAACTCATCAAGGCCCTCTTTGATAGCTCTAACAGCAAAAGGATCACCCTTACAGAAGATCATGAGATCATCAGCAAAGCACAGGTTCACCATTTTAGTTTTCTCACATCTCCAGTGGAATTTAAACTTAGGATGAGAAGATTTTTCAACCAAGATCCTGGCCAAGATTTCCATAACAAGAACAAAAAGGTAAGGAGACATGGGATCACCTTGCCTAAGACCCCTAGCCCCTTTGAAATACCTATGAAGACTCCCATTGATACAGATGGAAAAAGAAGGGCTTGTCATGCAAGCCTTAATCCACTTAATGAAATTAGGAAATTAGGAGGAAAGCCATAGCTCTAAGAATATCCAAAACACAATCCCATCTCACATTATCATAGGCTTTCATGATATCCACCTTCATAGCACACCTAGGAGTGGATGACTTCTTTTTTTTTTTTTTTTGGTGGGTTAGTGGATGACTTCTTATGATAACCTCTTATAATCTCTTGAGACAAAAAGATGTTATCAGAAATTCTCCTACCTTGGACAAAGGCAGACTGCACAGGGCTAACAAGATCAGGGATGACAACCTTGATTCTGTCAGCAAGGATCTTAGAAATGCACTTATACAGAGTGTTACAACAAGAAATAGGTCTGTATTCACTAACTCTCTCAGGATTAGGGACTTTAGGTATGAGAGCAATAGTGGTACTGTTAATTTCTTGGAGGAGCTCACCAGACTTGAAGAAAGATTTCACAGCATTAACGATCTCTTTACCCACAACCTCCCAAGATTTTTTGAAAAAACCAGCTGAAAAACCATCAGGACCAGGAGCTTTATTAGATTTTAAAGACCAAAAGGCATCACAAATCTCCTTATCAGTAACCTCTCTAGCTAGGACACTATATTGATCAGATGTGACTCTATTAGCAACAAGATTATTGATTCTTTCATAGCCATTATAATTATCAAAAAAGGGTATCCCAAAAAGGTTAGCAAAAGAATCTACGAAGGTATTGTAGATATCCTCACTCTTAGTAACTCTATGCCCATTACTGAGCAACACACTGCTAATTCTCCCCTTATTTATGTTACCCTTGATGGTTCTAAAGAAGAATTTAGAATTTCTGTCACCCAATCCCAGCCATTGAACTCTAGATTTTTGATAAGCAAGACTTTCCTCCACTTTACTAAGTTCCACATACTTAGCATAGGCAGTTCTCTCCTCACCCAAAAAAAAGCATAGGCAGTTCTCTCCTCACCCTGAAGATCAGGATTCAAAGGATTTCTATCAAGTTTGGTTTGGGTGGACTCTAAATGAGATTTAGCGTGAGCAACTCTGGTAGAGATGTCACTAAAATCTGTCTTATTAAGACCTTTGAGGATATGTTTCAGCATTTTCAACTTCTGACAAATTCTAAACATGGGAGAGCCCTTTATAGATTGTCTCCAAACCTCATCAACCTTAGGAATAAAATCCCCATGGTCAGCCTAGAAATCAAAAAATTTTAAAGGTTTTTTGGAGCTTGGGAGATTAGGACTCAAAGTCACGATAGCAGGAGAATGGTCAGACACACCAGAAGGCAGGAAATTAGCAAAAGAATTAGGATAAAACTCAAGCCAAGATTCATTGACCAAAACCCTATCCAATTTAGAGGAGATGTAATCTCCTTCCCCTCTTTTGTTGGACCAAGGAAATTGACAGCCTTATATAACAAATCGTCCAACTCAGCATCCGGAATCTTCACATTGAAGATTTCCTTAGAATTATTCCAGACAGAGCTACCCCTTATTTTTTGGTGGGAGAGCCCGATAGCATTAAAATCCCCTAAAGAGATAACAGGGGATCTGTGGTGAAGTTTAGCAATGGTACTCATCTCATCAAAAAAGGGACTCTTAACTCATTTTTATTTTCAGCATAGGCAAAGATGGCAAAAAACACAGTATCCTCAAACACAGTAAACTAATATTGTTAAACTAATATCGTTAAGTTGCAATTACTCAGTAAATTCTCTTTCTTAGATGCTAAGAAAGATTTGTTTGAGTTAAACTTGGCCACTTAAGCTAATGGAACAATTAGTGTCCCAAGCGGATGGAAGATGGGAGTTCACCTTGCAGGGGACAAACACTCTGTATTGCGTGTGGTTTCAATTTTGGGTAGCTTGACATTGGCTAGAGTGCGGCGTGGGTCTCTTCCCGCCTTTGCTAGCTGTATGATGGTTTTTTTGCAAGACAACTTGATTGAAAGCAGAGCTGGTTTTTTGGGCTGCAAGATGTTGATGTTGGTAGTTGAAAAGTGTATACACGTGGATGGTTTGGGCCCACGGGTTTGTTATAAAACCAGCAATGGTATATGTGTTGGAGGGCAATTTGAGATGGTGCCAGCCACTATTCAAATGGTGGAAGAATTTTATTTTTTTGCTAACGTGGTTAATATTTTGTTTATTTGCCTATATATCTTCCCAAAGTTTCCATCTATTATTTTATGGTAGTTACTTGGGGATGAAAAGATGATATATGGGAAAATCTACATTTTATTTTGCTATCTTGCTAGGTACCTTGTAGGAGGGTTGTTATAATTGGTTATTTTTATTTGTTTTAGTACCCCCCTCCCCCCACCTTTGGGGGGTGCGAGATTTTTTTGTATTACCTATGGTATGCCCCTTGTAAATGTGTAATTTTTGTCTTTAATTTATGACTTACCCACCCAAAAAAAAAAGGGTCCCAAGAGAATTAGTTCCCTAGAACAAAAGATAGAAGGATGGAGAAGCACAGAGTAGCTTCGTGTGACTCTGTCGGGATGTGTCGTGGGGTAGATTTTTTCCTCTATTATGGCTTTGTTAAGTGGCTAGGATGTCACGGCTGTGAGGAGTTGACACGACCCGAACCCGCCCCTATGGGCTAAGGCCATAACCGGCCAGTAATCACGAGGTTACCTACGACCTTAAACCAAATAAGCCAAAACTCATCAGAGTAAAAGGGGCCAAACGGAAGCAATTTAAAACTTTGTCCATAGAACTGTGCTTATATGCACACCATAACATTTTAAACATTTATATGTTAATAACTCACATCAGAATGTGTACTAATATAAAATGCTGTACATACAGGATCATCCAGATTTAAGTCAGTCAACCCAAGACTTAAATACAACAATGGTCCGATGATTTCGCCAACAAAACAAAACTATAAACAGAGGACAAAAGGGCGAAGATAGTCTCATGCGTGAGACTTTTGGGCTGAGTCTTCAGAACTCTGACTGTTTCTCATAATTCACCGGGGCTGGTTTTGGACGTCCCTTGGCTCACCTACATGTACATGAATGAGTGTGAGCGAATGCCCAGTGAATAATATCAATAAAAAGATACATAAGCAATTATTGAAACAGTTATAGCAAATGGCCTTTGGCCCAATCATTTATGTCAATCGGCCTTCAGCCCAATCATTTATGTCAATCAGCCTTCGGCCCAATCATTCATGTCAATCGGCCTTCGGCCCAATCATTCATGTCAATCGGCCTTCGGCCTAATCATTTATGTCAATCGTTGTTCGCCATTCAAACTAATGAACTTACATAACTTACATATAAGTAGACAATTGGACAACAGTATATTTCAAATATCTTAATAAGATATTACTCACAGTGATCGGTTGATTGGTTTGCCCTGGAACTCGACCCTACACATGCCATGAACATAAAAGGGTCACTAACAATTCAATCCGTTCAAAATTCACATTTTCCTCTTTAGGTTTCATTCTTATCTCTTTAATTCAATTACAATGCTCAATGTATGCCTAAGAGTGTTTAGAAGTGAAAGGGAACGGAAAACAGAACACATAATGCATTTTCAAAATTTCAGAAAACAGGGTCCCCGCTCGAGCGTGGACTTCCCCACTCGAGCGGACCCTTAAGGCCTGCAAAAGTACTGGATGCCTCAAAATTCCGCTCGATCGCGAACTCTAGCATTCGAGCGGAAGGCCTCTCTACATGGCTCCATGCTCGAGCGTGAACTCCCCCATCGAGCGGACACCATGTCTGCAAAAAGTGCTGGGAGCATGAAATTCACGCTCGAGCGGCGGTTTTCTCGCTCGAGCGGTAATCAAACTTTTTGGAAATTCCAGAACTGTTCTTGGAGTTCAAATTCGATGTTCAAAGGTCTCAATTCATGATTTTGGTCCCAAAAGCATATTAGCACATTATATTGCATGAGAGTGTAAGGTTATTACATCAATTTATTCAAAATCAACATCTAATTCTCAATCAACTCTCATTTCTTTATCATAAGCAAAAACCCATATGTTTCAAACTTCACATAGGCTTCATTTCTTCAAAAATCAAACATGCATGCAGATTTTTGACTTCAATCCCATTTCAAAACATGCAAGTGACACCTATTATTGTGGAATCCATGAAAATTATACATGTATGTAAAGATTAACGCCCAAACCTCCATATTCAACATTATACATGCTAGCTCATACAAATTTCAAACTTAAACATGCAATCCATGGCAATCTCCTACATGCATGTATACATTGGCTCCCAATTCTTCAAGACCAACTCATTTCATATTCCTTAGCATCATTCAACCTTGAATTTACAAATTACAAACAAAAATCCATGAACCATTAGCTGGTTACTCACCTAGGAGCCTTAATCTTCCAACTCTAGTCAATTCTTGGACTTAATCTTCAAGATTCCCAAGTCTCGAGCCAAAACCACACAATTCTCTTCCTTCTCTCTTTAAGGCCGACCCTCCCTCTCTCTATTTGAGTTCAATATCAGCCAAAGTGTTAAAAAGGGAAGGAATTGAAGTGTAATGACCCTTATGTATGAGCCCACTAGTCAAGTTTAATAATAATAAATAATATGGCGCTAATTCATTAACTAATCAATTTAATCTGGCCCGAATCAATTTTTCAATTAAATTTCACCGTAGGCTCTAACAATTATGCCAATCACAATGGCGCAATCAATTTCGGGTTCTGTGGCCGATAAGGCCTTCAATTTAATTTCCAAAGCAGATAATCAAACAGATAGCCCAAGTAATTCCTATGCTCCTCCCTCTCTTGCTCCTGAAGGTTAAGGTTTAAAGGATCTTTGTCAAGCTTAATCTGGACAGATTCCAAATTCGCCTTAGAAACTTTAACTCTAACAGAGATATCACTAAAATCTCTCTTGTTCAACAATTTGAGGGCTGGTTTAAGCTGTTTCAACTTCTGACAAACCCTAAACATAGGGACACCTCTAATAAATTGGTCCCAAGTGGCAGACACACAATTTAAGAACTCTGGATGCTTAGACCAAAAGTCAAAATACTTAAAAGGTTTTTTGAATGATTTTATAGAATCACTGATATTGACCACAGCCGGAGAATGATCAGAAATTCCAGATGGAAGAAACGAGGCACTAGATCCTGGAAAATTATCAAGCCAAACCTCATTAACAAGAACCCTATCAATTTTAGTAGCTATGTAGTCCCCAGCACCTCTCTTATTAGCCCAAGTGAATTGACAGCCTCCATAAGAGAGATCGGTCAGCTCAGAAGAGATAATATAGGAGTTGAATTCCTCATTCTCATTGGACCAAACAGAAGATCCCCCCACTTTTTCCTAACGGTGTCTAATGGCATTAAAGTCCCCCAGGAATAAACAAGGGGAATTGGACTTACTACGGGAGATTTGGTGCATATTTTCAAAAAAAATTTTCCTCACAAGATGTTTATTATCAGCATACACAAAAGTAGCAAAGAAGCTTGTTTTAGTAGCCAAAACCAAAATTTCACAAAAGATGTGCTGACTAGACTTTGAATACATTTTAACATCACAGATCTCATTATTCCAGCACACCCAAACCCTACCAGTTTCAGTTGGTTGGGAGTTAGACAAAAAAGACCAATTGCCAAAACATTTTTCAAAAATACTATTTTCATTAGTTTGTCTAATTTTGGTCTCCAAAACACCAATGACATGGATTTCTTCATTAAACACCAGCTTTTTAAGGTCCTTATGTTTAGAAGGGTCATTCAACCCTCTAACATTCCAAGAAGCAATTTTTACAGTCATTGGAAACAAAAACAAAACAACATCCCTCAACCAACTGAAATAGCAATTACTTTTTCTTCTTCCTCTGGCTGCTATTACCTTTGCCAGAGTTTTTACCTCCTTGAGCTTGTGTTGACTTATGGACAGAAGCCGCACCTGGGGTACTCATTTTTGCTGGAACAGTATCAGCAATCAAAGTGTCTATTAGATCTGCAGCTTGCGGTAGAACCAACTTGGTAATCTCCAGAAGACTCTCAGGAAACATTGGCACTTCATTTCCCCCTAACCCTATTTCTTCTTCTGATGAACTAGTTCCCACAGCTGGAATAGAACTCTCCACTGGGGGAGCTGTTGGTGAGGGAATAGCAGGAGCTGGGGGTGGAAGTGAGGCTTCCACATTTTCTGCTGGGTTCGGGTCCCCCACCTTCCTCTTACCTTTTGAGTTAACTGTAGTCCAACCCTCCTCTTGCCCCTCAAGTGTTTCCTTAGTGTTTTTTTTGAAGAGAAATTAAGTGAGCTACCTGTTTAGACACACATTTCTGAGTATCATGGCCAAAGATCTGACAGTGTTGGCAAAATGGATGGCAGCCCTTGATATTCAGCACGGATTAACACTGCTTCATCATCACATCGAATCTGAAAATAAGTAGGCAATTTAGAGGTTGCCTCTATCTCAATACAAATCCTCGCAAAAGCCACCCTCGTCCCTCTTGCCGTAAGCTGATCCATGCAGAGGGGATTGCCAATGGCGCTTGCAACCCTACTGAGACCATCAGGATCCCAGTATTCCAAAGGGATATTAAAGAGCTTAACCCAGACCGGGATCTTAGTGGCTTTTTCTTTGGCTAGCTTCATCATCCTTTTCCATTGTTTAAGGATTAGAAGATAGCCTCCAATGTACCACGGCCCCTCCTCAAGCACCTCCCTACAGCATTCAGGGGATTCAAAGATAAAGAACATAAATCCATCCCCATTAGTTAACACTTCCTTCAGACCCTTATTTTTCCACAATCCAAATGCACTATTACGAAGGTAGTTATATCCAACACCCTTGTCGATGAAATATCCTACTGGGCAGGAGTCCCATTTTTCTAAGGGATCAGATCTCTTAGGCATATTGACCACAACACTATCTTCAACAACGGTTGGGGGAATATACCTGAGCTTGATGCTGGAACGAGTCAATGCAGAAGCTACATTAGCCCACGTCCTCGGAATGGGCTGATTAGGGCCGCCTACTTCCACTGGTCTCCTTCCTCCATTTCCCCCTCTGCCCCCTCGAGCCCCACGGTAGTTTCCACCACCCCTTCCACGGCCATCAAACTGATTAGGATTAACAGCACTACCCCCCTCAGCTTCACCAAGAGTGGTATGATTCCTCGCTTCTCCTCTGTTTCTAGCAACATCGAGACTATCAGGAAGGAATTGAAAGCGATTACCTTCAATATCCTCACTTTCGGACCATCTAGGGTTTGAGATCTGCCCGATCGGAGTCGAAGGGTCAACATCTCTACCAGCAGATATGTCTGCAAGGATCATTGGGGCTTTAAGCTTTACCAATCGATCCGTATCACTATGAGTGTTAGCAACAGCTCCGATCTGAACTTCCAAAGCTCGATCTACCCTTTCAAATCGTCCTCGAGACAACTCTACCACAACGATCTGCTCAATCTCCCCAATGTTCGTGGGATTGGGTATCTCCATAACCAAATCACGCTCCACTGTTTCTCCTAACTCGACTCCGGATTCGAGGGTCACACTATGTGGATGCGAACTCGCTTTTGCCAACGATGCCTCCATGGTGTTAACTTCTGTTTTGTCTTTTCGTTTCTCTAACTCAGAACCATCCAAAAGAGGAGATCTCTCGTTCATAGTAAGTGAATCTAAGGAACTAATAGAAACATTAACACTCTCAATGGTTTTACGAGGGAAAGCATTAACTCCGAGCATCGGCAATCAATGAGGTATTGAACCCTAGAAAACAAAGGTTTTCTAGAGAGATGTCAGAGCTTCTCTCACTAACCCATCGCTGAAACTTAATTCTAGTTGGCCCCAATTATCTTGGCAGGAGATATCCAGGCACTATACAAGGCCATTTATTTTGTTTAGCTGTTAGGATGTTGGCTTGTTTTTAAGTGTCCATCTAAGGTTGATGTATGTAATTTTCATGTTTTGTGTATGCCCAATTACAGGGCTAGGGCTGTATATGTGTATGTATATAACCAATGCTCCGGGTTATAATTTGGGACTTTACCTATCCACTATGATGCATGTGATGTATGAGATCCTGGCATACAGAAGTAGCTCAATGGAGTTTATTTGTATCATTATTTTTTTTTTTATATTTCGTTCTTCCGATAAGGCCCCGTATGTTATGTCACCAGGTTACATGTCTGTTTCTGATTAGGTCATGCCCAAACTTTTAGGGGCAGGTTTGGGGCGTGACAAGTGGTATCAGAGCACGAGTTGCCATCTCACACACGAATCCATTGAGCTTTAGGATGTCTAGAAAAGACTTAGGCATCATGCATGACATTCTTAATGCATATGAAAGAAAATGATGGCAATGTTAAATGTAATCTGTTAACGCTAACGATTCTGATCTACGTCGATTGGACATTCCTTGTGTATATTGTGATTGTTGTGCAGAACATGGCGAGAATAAGGATAGAGGACCCGAAGGATCCTACCTCCGTCAGGTTAAATAGAATGAAAAGGGACAACGATTGGTAAGGCAATTTATATGCTTATGTTATCAGTTGTTATTTTGGATTGATAGTTACCTATCATCTGTTGAGACGAATTGCTTAACCACTACATATTAATAATATTTAGACTTATGATTTTGAAAAGTTGTTGTGTTAGGTATTCTGATACGTTGTGTTTGTATGATCGTTGAATTATGTCCGCAGTGATTCTCCTTAGAATTATGTGAGAGGTTAATTGAATGTAAGTTTGTTCTTGCTGATGGCTAAAATAGATAAGGAAAGTGACTATTAAGCTTGCACCGAGTTGGTCACGCATTATGAACTATGATTTTGAAACAAGTTATAACTAAGATGATTTTGTAAGCCGAGAAATTACGAACAACTTCTGATGGGAAAGTGAGGGAAGTATGGATGGTAAGTTAACGATATGTACTGGACATTTACCTCTTTTGATTTGCTTATTCAGAGTTGTATAATATGCGCAACATGATTTCGAATCGATTTACTGTCCTATTGAACTTATCTAGATAAGAATTCTAACTCTGATATTAGATGGCCAAATTAATTTGTGCTGTAACAAGAAGAAATGCTTATTAAGAGAGGATGTTACACCTTATGGTACGATTAAGTAGTTAAGCATGATTTTGAATTCGAGTTTTGATTTTGGTTTTAAGTGGTTCCCTTGTTCAGATTTGGACTTATGATGACATAACTATGTCTGTATGCATTTACAAAGCTGTATGTTATTTGCCTTGGTAACACCGTAATTATTTAATTTGGAATATGGTTCCCTTTGTGCTAATATGTTTAAGAGTGAAACTATGAAGAATTAACGATATTGACTGGGATCCTTTTTCCCATTTTTCTGACCTTGTCAAAGTACTCAATATAGTTTTGAAGCAAGGTAACGATATAACTTTGATATGCTTTCAGACATAGAGAATACTAAGAACAATTGTAAAGCTGGTGGCTACATGCCTACGCGACTTAGTATGTTTGTCGGAGTAATGTACAGTTTGGGGTTATCAGCTTATCTCTAAGTGACTCCTATTGAGAATTACTAAGTAATGAGATTTGTATATAAACTATTAATGTCGGGTCAATCTGGGTACGAACATAGTAAAGAACATACTGTGATTGAAATTAACGTATGCTGTGAAATGTATGAACTCTGTACCTAGAGAAATGGAATCTACTATATTTTTGTACTTCCGATTGTATGTTTTGTGTTTGGGAATATTCCGCAATGAATTCATGTAGTTTCGTCTCATTCGACATAGGATCGTATGAAATAAAGATAGGGAACGGATGTTTTATTTTTTACACAACAACCAATTGATTAAAACGATAAAATGTTTATTATGACAAGGACTTTTGACTAACTGTGATAAATATTGAATTCCCCTGTGTATGGTTCGCAAGGAGAAATGAATTGTACATCTATAGCAGAATGGAATAAGCGGGTAAGACTGAGGTTTTTTTTTTTTACATTAATAGTGAGGAACCTCTAGTTAACCTGTGAATTGTTTGGACTGAAGAATTACATGAGCTTCTATAACAGATCTGCATAGTACAACAAGTTTGGAGGACCAAACTTATTTAAGGGGGGGAGAGTGTAATAACCCGACCCTCGCGCATGTTTTCTGATATATTTTCAGTCCTCGTTTTGTGCTTTTAAATGTTTACTGTAAAATCTCATGAGAAATTAAGGTTAAGTAAGTGAAATCCATGTTTAAGGATGTCTATCTGTTTAACAAGAAAAGAATCTGTTATATCTAGAATGGTTGAATCAGAAATTGGAAGCCTTAACGGCTTAATTATCTAAAATTGATTATATATCTGTGATCAGCATATTTTTTAGGTAATATTAAGTATGTTTACGAAATTTCAATTTCGGAATGATTAAACGATTGACTTTTGTCCTATATGCTTTTATTTATGAATATATACACCTAAGTCCTCTTGAGCCTTGATCAAAAAGTGTGAAACACCTCTTGGAGAGAAATAAGGGTTTGCTTAGGGGAGCAAGTGAGGAAGGGAAAGGGAGGTAGATCATCAAAGAAGGTGTGGAATTTGAGAGATCTAGGCACAAGGTATGTAAATTTCACTTTAATTAACTCCTCTTCTTGTATTGGGGTATGAATTTCTTGGGTGTTCAAGTAAGGTAAGAGTTGTGTTGTGGTGTGTGTGTGTGTTTGACACTTATGGAATTGAAGAAGTATGATCATCATGTTGTAGTTGTGTTAATTTGAACCATAGGAGGGAAATTACATACTCTTTATGATTTTACATGCTTGCATCCAATTATCTGAGAGATGAATTGTGTATGTATTTGTGAGAGAAATGGGTTGTGATGGTGAGAGAGTGAAGAAGATCAAATCCATGTGCAAATGGTTGTGTGTTTGTACCCCTATTTACATGATTTTTGAGCTATCTTTTAGTAGTTAAAGAATCTATTTTGGACCTTGTTGATGATCACCAAACATGGGGTTTTGTATGAAATTCGGACTGCCAAACAGGGCCCAGGCCGCGCACGTGCGGAGGCCATGGCCGCATGTGCGGAGAAGATGGAAAAAATGGGTTTTCATTCTGTTTTTGGGCGCTCGAGCGGCCGGGTTCTTCCGCTCGAGCGGAATTGGGCCGTACGAGCGGCCAAAGTGGGCGTACGAGCGGCCACCCCTGTTTCAGCTTATGCTGAGTAACTTTGAATAGGCATATCTTTTGCATTCGGACTCCGTTTTGAGTGATTCTTGAGCCTAAAATCAAGCCCTGGAAGTCTAGTTTCCAATGGTGGTGGTCTCACTCCAAAATTCTAAGTACAAAAATAGTTATGCCCAAATTAGTGACGACTGTTCACTTTCTGTTTACTGAATTTGTACCGTTTCTTCGCCTGAACCTTTCTCCTACCGTTTCTTCACCTATGGAGGAATAATGAGTCTAGAACCATCATAGCTATTGGGTGAGGAATAAAAAGAGATTGGTTTTATTCTCATAATCTGCTATGTGCATTATGTTTGTAGGTCAAGACGAGGACATCATTCCACCGCTATCAGAGACCTACCACTGTGAGTAGTAGTACGGTAGTCGTACGTTCAATTATCGTTAATGATTCTTATAAGCATGTTAACAGTATGTTGATTGGAAAATCTAAGGGCATTATTGCGCAGTACATTTTATTATTGTTGATAAAGAATACTAACGTTGTTTGCAAAATAGCTATAGTGATTCACGACGAACCAAGGGAACATATAAGCACTATGGAACCATGGTATTCACGTATCTCTGATATCATTCAATCTGTATAATGTGCTTACCTTTTGTTAATAATTATCAGGAATGTCCTGTTAGACTTAAGTTAACTATGTTAACTCATGTGAATGATGTAACAGACGGTTTAATTACAAGTCAACTATGTTGAACAATCAAACAAAGGTGTATGCTTCTATATGCTACTGATTAATAGACCAAATGAACTACGCCGTTTCTTAAGGAATAAAGAGAAATTTTGTTCATCCTTGAAGAACGGATTTTAAATAAATATGAGACAGTTATAGGCTATCTAGTGTAGACACCTTCGAAGAATCAGAATAATTGGAAAGCTATGAGTATTTGTGTGAATTGAAAGTTATTCAGAAACCACGACATAAGGGCAAAAGTTTAACATTTTTATGTGACCCTCATGAGAATGTGAATTATTCTATCTTCGTTAAGCGTACGATAATAACATGATATGACAAGAAATGCCCTAATCTCTAACATGTTATGTTTTGAATCACTGAATGATTGTCCATTTATGTAAAGGTATTCAAGGCATCCTTATAAAGGTATTTAAGGCATCCTTAGCACAAGGCCCTTACCCGGGGGGGTAATAATACCGTAGTTCACGCATGTTACAAGTTCACGCATGTTACAAGTTCACGTATATTACAAGTTCAAGTATGTTACAAGTTTAAGTATGTTACAAGGTCAAGTATGTTACACGATCAAATATGTTATATTAATTGTTAGTGCTCTTGGATGTACCATGTATAAGCAAGCATGAACTCTAATTTCTGTTCGTGAATTAAGCATAATTAAGAATATATATGACTTGGGTTCTATTTATCCGTTCTGTTTATGCTATGTTATGACATGATATGGATTGATTGGTATACAAATTTTTCAAGGGCTTCATGCCAATCTTTCAAGGGCTTAGTGCCAAACTTTTCAAGGGCTTCATGCCAATCTTTCAAGGGCTTCATGCCACCATGTTTCAAGGGCTTATAGCCACCATGTTTCAAGGGCCTCGTGCCATATGTTTCAAGGGCCTCGTGCCACCACGCTTCATGGGCTTATAGCCATTATGTTTATATTGCAGGATTGAGCCTAAGGTCGTCATGTACTTAGCACAGAATCAGACTGACTATGTGAACTCTGCATTTTTATATGCATTGATATGTATTATGTTTTAAGTTAAGCATCGTTTTATTTATGTATTATTATTCACTGAGCCCGGCTCACTTTCTGTTACGTCTGTTTCTGTAGGTCCCCAATCAGGTGGTCAGTCCTAGCCATGATGCCCGCTTTCTTTTGTCAACCTTCGTGTATCCAAGCACTATACAAGGCCATTTATTTTGTTTAGCTGTTAGGATGTTGGCTTGTTTTTAAGTGTCCATCTAAGGTTGATGTATGTAATTTTCATGTTTTGTGTATGCCCAATTACAGGGCTGGGGCTGTATATGTGTATGTATATAACCAATGCTCCGGGTTATAATTTGGGACTTTACCTATCCACTATGATGCATGTGATGTATGAGATCCTGGCATGTAGAAGTAGCTCAATGGAGTTTATTTGTATCATTATTTTTTTTTTATATTTCGTGCTTCCGATAAGGCCTCGTATGTTATGTTACCAGGTTACATGTCCATTTCTGATTAGGTCATGCCCAAACTTTTAGGGGCAGGTTTGGGGCGTGACAAGAAAAAAAAAAGAGAAGTAAGAAGAAAATCAAAGGGAATTCACATTCATCCTTTTAGAGTTGGGAATTGAACGCTTAGGGGATTTCGAAAATCATAAATGAGGTGTTTAAGTTAGACTAATATCGTTTAGCTGCAGTTACTCAGTAAATTCTTTTTCTCAGTGGCTAACCAAATTAGTTTGAGTTATACTTGGCCACTTAAACTAATGGAACAATTAGGGGCCCAAGCTAATTAGTTCCTAGAACAAAAGAGAGAAGGATGGAGAAGCACGGACAAAGTTAGAGAGAAACTTTTTTCTTTAGAGTCACAAGAGATAGTTAGAGAAAATAAAGAGAAATAGGAAGAAAAAAAAAACCATTTTCGATTTGGCAATTGAACACTTAGGTGATTTCGAAAATCATAAATGACGTGTTTAAGTTAAACTAATATTGTTCAGCTACAATTACTCAATAATTTCTCTTTCTTAGAGGCTAAGCAAGATTTGTTTGAGTTAAACTTGGCCATTTAAAATAATGGAACAGTTAGGGGCCCAGACTAATTAGTTCCTAGAACGAAAGAGAGAAGCACAGATAGAAGGGTTGTTATAATTGGTTATTTTTATTTGTTTTAGTATCCCCCCCACCTTTGAAGGGTGCGAGATTTTTTTGTGTTACCTGGGGTATGCCCCTTGTAAATGTGTAATTTTTGTCTTTAATTTATGACTTACCCACCAAAAAAAAAAAAGGGTCCCAAGTGAATTAGTTTCCTAGAACAAAAGATAGAAGGATGGAGAAGCACAGAGAAAGTTGGAGAGGCAAAAACATGAAGAGGCCCAAGGAATAATAATTATGCGGCCCAAAGACGGGGCCCAACATGTTTTTCCAATTCTAGATGGGGCCTTTAATTATAATTCTCTTGGGCCTCTGTGGCCTTTGGGTTTCGTCGCTTATATTTTCTGCAACCCATTGCTGTATGGCCGTTGGAACGATCCATACTGTATCTGTAAATTGATGAACATACGGCAATGGTGGGGTAAATGAAATCCTGTCGTAATTGGATGACAACTTGTCATAATTTAACCAGAAACATTTTGGATCGCCATTTCTTACCCCAGTGCCACCAGTGCTTCTTGTTTACTTCCGGCTGCAAGAGCTTCGTGATATACATTTTCTTTGTTTTCCCTGTTAACGCAGCGACCCCTCTCACAGAATTCACCCCATTCCGTGTAGTCTCCATATTTGGAGATGTATTCCAGCACAACCTGATGGTTATTGGCCCCTTGTATATTTGGATGGAAATGGCGATTAGTGTGATCGTCAGTAACGTCGAAGAACCGTTCATCCTGTGTCTGAAAACGGTATGGAAATTGGACAAGAGCATGTAGATGTGGTTCACCATCTTCGTGTAATTCATGTGCAACCCTCACATAATTTGGTGGCCTGTTAGTGAACAACTCTCTAATTTTCTCTAACAATCTCTCTTTAGGTACAGAACATCTGGGATATGTGAGGAAGATGTTCTTGTTTTGAACTCTAAAACGACGTTGCATTGAGGCCATAAGTCACTCACTCGCAATGACGTCACTTAGTCTCTCGGATGACGCAAGTCACTCTCTAAAAACTTTACTGGTACAAGAGAGTAAGTGAGTGAGTTATATATGCTCCTAGGAGAGTCCCTATAATATTACTGGGATGCTCCCCCCCGCGTCACGTGTCGTCCCCTGATTGGTGCTCCCTTCCGCATTTGGTGCCGTATTGTCGGCTACAGGGCTCCGTACCATTCCCAGATCTGCGACCAGGATTAAAAGATTTAAAAAGGGAAGTGCAAGTAGGAAACTATTTAGTCCAAAATAATTGGAGATTTTGAATTATTTTGCAACGGATCTCGGAGATCTAGGTCAATTTAGGCGGTTGATTTTAAAATACGAGCCGAATCTTTTGTTGTTTCACTGGTCCTTATTTGTTGTCGACGAAGACAACGCCGAAAATTTAATCCGACTCATCAACGCCTTACAGCGGCAAGAAGATGCTCTATTCGCCGATCTGAAAGCGGTTTCCGAATTAGAAACCCAGGCAATGGCTCCATCCATGCAGACAATGGAGCGATGTGCAGACACACATTATGCCGCTGATATCCGTTGCGTAACTGTGAATGAAGAAGATCCTGCTGTGCGTTCTGGTTTTGGTTTTTTGGATAAAAAAAAATTGTGTAAAATAATTATTTTGTATCATAATTTGTCTTGATTTGCAATACGCATTAAAATTATTTTATTTACTTTAAATTTGTATTGGGCCGTCGTGAATATGATCCATTCTAGTGTCCACTTCTTTCATAGTGTTGATGGGCCTATGTCTAAAGGGCCTATGAAGTATTCACCCAAAAAAAAAAGGGCCTATGAAAAAGCATTGGCTAACTACGGGCCTTTTCATGTTATATGGGCCTCTTCATTTGGGAGACTGTAATTGGGCCCATTTATATTACCAATTTGAAGTCTCACCATACTGACAGATGGTATCTAAGCTCATGGAGATTACCCCATACTATGTTGAAGCTTGCTGCAGCTGATGTGAGGAATGGGAGTTCACAAACTGAGGGTTGAGTGGTGGTTAGCATATATACTGTGGGGTTTCCTAATGTTTGTTATTGATATAGGTACTTGGATCATTGGGAAGCAAATTTCTGAGTGTGTGCCTTATACTCTGAGGGTTTAGTATACTGTGAGGAATAAACAATCACTTAACCCACAATCACTAGCCAAACTGAGAGGATCTAACATATTTTTATATATTCTCTGTATTTTCTTTTGTAGGTATATAGAGCTTTGTTTCCGAGTGATGTGAGCATATATAATTGTGGGTTGAGTGTAGTGAGCATCTATATGTGTGGTGTAAAATGTAACCTGTCATTTATTCTTGATTGCTACTTGATTGTGGAGCATTTAATCTTGTTTGGTATCTGCTGGATGACAGGATTTATTATAATGTCTAAAATCTGTTCGGGATGCATGGGATGGCAGCAAAGTATCTCCTTGGATGGTGCTGCCTGGTTTGGTCTACAGTTCGGGTTCATTCGAAGCTTGAAGCTGGCTGTGTTCGTGTTGATGACTGCTAGAGGCGCCTCTTGTGTGAAGAATGACTTTCTTTTATGCTTGTTTTATTTAGGGTGTTTTGGTAGATTGGCCTAACCATGTGGGATCTGCACGGGAGTTCATGGTTTTGTGTTTATTTCTGCTTTTTGCTCCTTAGCTATTGGGTGTGTTCGTGCTCCTCATCAAAACTGCATGCGGCCCATGAACACATTTTGGTTACTTGCTATTATTCTGTGGTTGTTTAGATTAATATTTTGTTCTCTTTGTTGATATGTTTTGTTAATCAGAGATTATACTGGATTGACTAGGTTTTATGGTTTTATTTTTGTTTCTTGTATAATGCTTGGTTTAGGGCCTGGGGTATGCCCCTTCTAGTGGTGTAAGTTTTTTGTCTTTTATTTTATGACTTATCCACCCAAAAAAATCTTGCTTAGCCTCTAAGAAAGAGAAGTTATTGAGTAATTGTAGCTGAACGATATTAGTTTAACTTAAACACCTCATTTATGATTTTCAAAATCACCTAAGTGTTCAATTCTCAAATCGAAAATGATTTTTTTTTTCCTATTTCTCTTTCTTTTCTCTAACTATCTCTTATGACTCTAAAGAAAAAAGTTTCTCTCTAACTTTGTTTGTGTTTCTCCATCCTTCTCTCTTTTGTTCTAGGAACTAATTAGCTTGGGCCCCTAATTGTTCCATTAGTTTAAGTGGCCAAGTTTAACTCAAACTAATCTTGCTTAGCCTCTGAGAAAAAGAATTTACTGAGTAACTGTAGCTGAACGATATTAGTTTAACTTAAACACCTCATTTATGATTTTCGAAATCACCTAAGTGTTCAATTCTCAACTCCAAAAGGATGAATGTGAATTCCCTTTGATTTTCTTCCTATTTCTCTTTCTTTTCTCTAACTTTCTAGCTCTCAAGATAAAAGTTTTTCTCTAACTTTCTCTGTGCTTCTCCATTCTTCTCTCTTTCGTTCAAGGAACTAATTAACTTGGGACCCTAATTGTATCATTAGCCTAAGTGGCCAAGTTTAAGTCAAACTAATCTTGCTTACCCTCAAAGATAGAGAATTTACTGAGTAATTATTGATATTAGTTTGACTTGTCATTTAAGGTTTTCTAAATCACCTAAGTGTTCGATTCTTAAATCCAAAAGGATGAATTTGAATTCCCATTGATTTTCTTCCTGTTTCTGTTTCTTTTCTTTAAGTGTCTCTTCCAACTCTCAAGAAAAAGGTTTCTCTCTAAATTCTTGGCACTTCTCCATCCTTCTCTCTTTTTCATTCTAGAAACTAATTAGCCTTAGCCCCCTAATTGTTTTCATTTGTTCAAGTGGCGAAGTTTAAATCAAACTAATCTTCTTAGCCTCTAACAAAGAGAATTTACTGAGTAATTGCAACTTAGCAACATTAGTTTAACTTTAACACCTCATTTAAGGTTTTCGAAATCTCCTAAGTGTTCATTTCTCTAGTCCAAAAGGTTGAATTTGAATTCCGTTTGATTTTCTTCCTATTTCTCTTTCCTTTCTCTAACTTCTTGTCTAGCTCTCAAGAAGATAGTTTCTCTCTAACTTTCTCTGTGCTTCTCCATCCTTCTCTCTTTCGTTCTAGGAACTAATTAGCTTGGGCCCCTAATTGTTTCATTAGCTTAAGTGGCCAGGTTTAAATCAAGCTAATCTTGTTTAGGCTCTAACAAAATGAATTTACGGAGTAACTGTAGCTTAAAGATATTAGTTCAATTTAAACATCTCATCTGAGATTTTCAAAATCACCTAAGTCCTTAATTCTCAAGTCCAAAGCGATGAATTTGAATTTCCCGTAATTTTCTTCGTATTTCTCTTTATATGTGCTTCTCCATTCTGTTCTAGTAACTAATTAGCCTGGGTCCCGTAAATGTGTCATTCGCATAACTGGCCAAGTTTAACTCAACCTAATCTAGCATAGCCACTGAGCAATAGAATTTACTGAATATTCGTAGCTTAACGATATCAGTTTAACATAAGCACCACATTTATGGTTTCTTAAATCATTTAAGTATTAAATTCTCAAGCCCAGAAGGATGAATTTGAATTCCCTTTGACTTTTTTCCAATTCCTCTTCTTTTCTCTTACTTTCTCTTCTGGCTCTCAAAGTAGAAAGTTTCTATCTTTCTCTATGCCTCTCCATCCTTCTCTCTTTTGTTCTGGGAACAAATTAGCTTGCGCCCCTAATTGTTTCATTTGCTAAAGTGGCCAAGTTTAACTCAAACTAATCTTGCTTAGCCTCTCAGAAAGAGAATTTACTGAGTTATTGTAGCATAACGATCTTAGTTTAACAATAAACACCTCATTTAAGTTTTCTAAATCACATAAGCATTAAATACTCAAGTCTAAAACGATGAATTTGAATTCCCTTTAATTTTCTTCCTATTTCTCTTTCTTTTCTTTAACTTTCTTGTCTAGCTCTCAAGATGATAGTTTCTCTCCAACTTTCTCTATGCTTCTCCATCCTTCTATCTTTTGTTCTAGGAAACTAATTCTCTTGGGACCCTTTTTTTTTTTTTTGGGTGGGTAAGTCATAAATTAAAGACAAAAATTACACATTTACAAGGGGCATACCCCAGGTAATACAAAAAAATCTCGCACCCCCCCAAAGGTGGGAGGGGGGGTATACTAAAACAAATAAAAATAACCCATTGTAACAACCCTCCTACAAGGTACCCAGCAAGATAGCAAAATAAAATACAAATTTGCCCATATATCATTTTCTTAGTCCCCCAGTAACCCCTACTATAAAATAATAGATGTAAACTTGGGGAAGATACATAGGCAAATAAAGAAAATATTAACCACGTTAGCAAAAAAATAAAGCTCTACCACCATTTGAATGGTGGCTGGCGCCATCTCAAATCACTCCTCGACACATATACCATTGCTGGTTTTATAACAAACCCGTGGGCCAAAACCATCCACGTGTATACACTTTTCAACTACCAACATCAACATCTTGCAGCTCAAAAAACCAGCTCTGCTTTCAATCAAGTTGTCTTGGAAAAAAAAACCATCATACAGCTAGCAAAGGCGGGAACAGACCCACGCCGCACTCCAGCCAATGTCAAGCTACCCAAAATTGAAACCACACGCAATACAGAGTGTGTGTCCCACTGCATGCTGCCCTTCTTTCATTCGCTTGGGACACTAATTGTTCCATTAGCTTAAGTGGCCAATTTTAACTCAAACAAATCTTGCTTAGCATCTAAGAAAGAGAATTTACTGAGTAATTGCAACTTAACGATATTAGTTTAACATAAGCACCGCATTTAAGGTTTTCCAAATTGCTCAAGTGTTCAATTCTCAAGTCCAAAAGGACGAATGTGAATTCTCTATGATTTTTTTTTCCTATTTCTCATTCTTTTCTCTAACTATCTCTTCTATCTCTCAAGAAAAAAGCTCTAACTTTCTCTGTGCTTGTCTGTCCTTCTCTCTTTTGTTCTAGGAACTAATTAGCTTGGGCCCCTAATTGTTCCATTAGTTTAAGTAGCCAAGTTTAACTCAAACTAATCTTGCTTTGCCTCTGAGAAAAAGAATTTACTGAGTAACTGTAGCTGAACGATATTAGTTTAACTTAAACACCTCATTTATGATTTTCGAAATCACCTAAGTGTTCAATTATCAACTCCAAAAAGATGAATGTGAATTCCCTTTGATTTTCTTCCTACTTCTCTTTCTTTTCTCTAACTTTCTCTGTGCTTCTCCATTTTTCTCTCTTTCGTTCAAGGAACTAATTAGCTTAGGACCCTAATTGTTCCATTAGCCTTATTGGTTAAGTTTAAGTCAAACTAATCTTGCTTAGCCTCAAAGACAGAGAATTTACTGAGTAATTATCGATATTAGTTTGACTTGTCATTTAAGGTTTTCTAAATCACCTAAGTGTTCTATTCTCAAATCCAAAAGGATGAATTTGAACTCCCATTGATTTTCTTCGTCTTTCTGTTTCTTTTCTTTAACTGTCTCTTCTAGCTCTCAAGAAAAAGGTTTCTCTCTAACTTCTCGGCTCTTCTCCATCCTTCTCTCTTTTTCATTCTAGAAACTAATTAGCCTTGGCCCCCTAATTGTTTCATTTGTTCAAGTGGCGAAGTCTAAATCAAACTAATTTTGCTTAGCCTCAAACAAAGAGAATTTACCTCATAATTGTAACTTAACAACATTAGTTTAACTTGAACACCTCATTTAAGGTTTTCGAAATATCTTAAGTGTTCAATTCTCAAGTCCAAATGGTTGAATTTGAATTCCGTTTGATTTTCTTCCTATTTCACTTTCTTTTCTCTAACTTCTTGTCTAGCTCTCAAGAAGATAGTTTCTCTCTAACTTTCTCTGTGCTTCTCTATCCTTCTCTCTTTCGTTCTAGGAACTAATTAGCTTGGGCCCCTAATTATTTCATTAGCTTAAGTGGCCAGGTTTAAAGCAAACTAATCTTGCTTAGCCTCTAAGAAAACGAATTTACGAAGTAACTGTAGCTTAATGATATTAGTTCAATTTAAACATCTCATCTAAGGATTTCAAAATCACATAAGTGTTTAATTCTAAGTCCAAAAGGATGAATTTGCATTCCCTGCAATTTTCTTCGTATTTCTCTTTCATTTTCTCTAATTTGTCTTCTAGCTCTCAAGAAGAAAGCTTCTCTCTAACTTTTTATGTGCTTCTCCATTTTGTTCTAGTAACTAATTAGCCTGGGTCCCGTAAATGTGTCATTCGCTTAACTGGCCAAGTTTAACTCAACCTAATCTAGCATAGCCACTGAGCAATAGAATTTACTGAATATTCGTAGCTTAATGATATCAGTTTATCATAAGCACCACATTTATGGTTTCTTAAATCATTTAAGTATTAAATTCTCAAGCCCAGAAGGATGAATTTGAATTCCCTTTGACTTTTTTTTCAATTCCTCTTCTTTTCTCTTACTTTCTCTTCTGGCTCTCAAAGTAGAAAGTTTCTATCTTTCTCTATGCCTCTCCATCCTTCTCTCTTTTGTTCTGGGAACAAATTAGCTTGCGCCCCTAATTGTTTCATTTGCTAAAGTGGCCAAGTTTAACTCAAACTAATCTTGCTTAGCCTCTCAGAAAGAGAATTTACTGAGTTATTGTAGCATAACGATCTTAGTTTAACAATAAACACCTCATTTAAGTTTTCTAAATCACATAAGCATTAAATACTCAAGTCTAAAACGATGAATTTGAATTCCCTTTAATTTTCTTCCTATTTCTCTTTCTTTTCTTTAACTTTCTTGTCTAGCTCTCAAGATGATAGTTTCTCTCCAACTTTCTCTATGCTTCTCCATCCTTCTATCTTTTGTTCTAGGAAACTAATTCTCTTGGGACCCTTTTTTTTTTTTTTGGGTGGGTAAGTCATAAATTAAAGACAAAAATTACACATTTACAAGGGGCATACCCCAGGTAATACAAAAAAATCTCGCACCCCCCCCAAAGGTGGGAGGGGGGGTATACTAAAACAAATAAAAATAACCCATTGTAACAACCCTCCTACAAGGTACCCAGCAAGATAGCAAAATAAAATACAAATTTGCCCATATATCATTTTTTTAGTCCCCCAGTAACCCCTACTATAAAATAATAGATGTAAACTTGGGGAAGATACATAGGCAAATAAAGAAAATATTAACCACGTTAGCAAAAAAATAAAGCTCTACCACCATTTGAATGGTGGCTGGCGCCATCTCAAATCACTCCTCGACACATATACCATTGCTGGTTTTATAACAAACCCGTGGGCCAAAACCATCCACGTGTATACACTTTTCAACTACCAACATCAACATCTTGCAGCTCAAAAAACCAGCTCTGCTTTCAATCAAGTTGTCTTGGAAAAAAAAACCATCATACAGCTAGCAAAGGCGGGAACAGACCCACGCCGCACTCCAGCCAATGTCAGGCTACCCAAAATTGAAACCACACGCAATACAGAGTGTGCGTCCCACTGCATGCTGCCCTTCTTTCATTCGCTTGGGACACTAATTGTTCCATTAGCTTAAGTGGCCAATTTTAACTCAAACAAATCTTGCTTAGCATCTAAGAAAGAGAATTTACTAAGTAATTGCAACTTAACGATATTAGTTTAACATAAGCACCGCATTTAAGGTTTTCCAAATTGCCCAAGTGTTCAATTCTCAAGTCCAAAAGGATGAATGTGAATTCTCTATGATTTTTTTTTTCCTATTTCTCATTCTTTTCTCTAACTATCTCTTCTATCTCTCAAGAAAAAAGCTCTAACTTTCTCTGTGCTTGTCTGTCCTTCTCTCTTTTGTTCTAGGAACTAATTAGCTTGGGCCCCTAATTGTTCCATTAGTTTAAGTAGCCAAGTTTAACTCAAACTAATCTTGCTTTGCCTCTGAGAAAAAGAATTTACTGAGTAACTGTAGCTGAACGACATTAGTTTAACTTAAACACCTCATTTATGATTTTCGAAATCACCTAAGTGTTCAATTCTCAACTCCAAAAAGATGAATGTGAATTCCCTTTGATTTTCTTCCTACTTCTCTTTTTTTTCTCTAACTTTCTCTGTGCTTCTCCATTTTTCTCTCTTTCGTTCAAGGAACTAATTAGCTTAGGACCCTAATTGTTCCATTAGCCTTATTGGTCAAGTTTAAGTCAAACTAATCTTGCTTAGCCTCACAGACAGAGAATTTACTGAGTAATTATCGATATTAGTTTGACTTGTCATTTAAGGTTTTCTAAATCACCTAAGTGTTCTATTCTCAAATCCAAAAGGATGAATTTGAACTCCCATTGATTTTCTTTTTTTTTTTGGGTGAATAACTCCCATTGATTTTCTTCCTCTTTCTGTTACTTTTCTTTAACTGTCTCTTCTAGCTCTCAAGAAAAAAGGTTTCTCTCTAACTTCTCGGCGCTTCTCCATCCTTCTCTCTTTTTCGTTCTAGAAACTAATTAGCCTTGGCCCCCTAATTGTTTCATTTGTTCAAGTGGCGAAGTCTAAATCAAACTAATTTTGCTTAGCCTCAAACAAAGAGAATTTACCTCATAATTGTAACTTAACAACATTAGTTTAACTTGAACACCTCATTTAAGGTTTTCGAAATATCCTAAGTGTTCAATTCTCAAGTCCAAATGGTTGAATTTGAATTCCGTTTGATTTTCTTCCTATTTCGCTTTCTTTTCTCTAACTTCTTGTCTAGCTCTCAAGAAGATAGTTTCTCTCTAACTTTCTCTGTGCTTCTCTATCCTTCTCTCTTTCGTTCTAGGAACTAATTAGCTTGGGCCCCTAATTATATCATTAGCTTAAGTGGCCAGGTTTAAAGCAAACTAATCTTGCTTAGCCTCTAAGAAAACGAATTTACGAAGTAACTGTAGCTTAATGATATTAGTTCAATTTAAACATCTCATCTAAGGATTTCAAAATCACATAAGTGTTTAATTCTCAAGTCCAAAAGGATGAATTTGTATTCCCTGTAATTTTCTTCGTATTTCTCTTTCATTTTCTCTAATTTGTCTTCTAGCTCTCAAGAAGAAAGTTTCTCTCTAACTTTTTATGTGCTTCTCCATTTTGTTCTAGTAACTAATTAGCCTGGGTCCTGTAAATGTGTCATTCGCTTAACTGGCCAAGTTTAACTCAACCTAATCTAGCATAGCCACTGAGCAATAGAATTTACTTAATATTTGTAGCTTAACGATATTAGTTTAACATAAGCACCACATTTATGGTTTCTTAAATCATTTAAGCGTTAAATTCTCAAGCCTAGAAGGATGAATTTGAATTCCCTTTGACTTTCTTCCAATTCCTCTTTCTTTTCTCTTACTTTCTCTTCCGGCTCTCAAAGTAGAAAGTTTATATCTTTCTCTGTGCCTCTCCATCCTTCTCTCTTTTGTTCCGGGAACAAATTAGCTTGTGCACCTAATTGTTTCATTTGCTAAAGTGGCCAAGTTTTTTTTTTTTCTTTGGGTAAGTAAGTCATAAAATAAAGATAATGAAATTTTACAAGTTTACAAAGGGCATACCCCAGGCACGCCCAACAACAAATAAAAAACAAACATAACAACATAAACAAACCACAGCACCCCTAAGAAAGGGGAATAAAAAAGAACAACTGAAGACACAATAACCTAACTCTACCCATAAATCCTTTTTGTCCCCAAGTAACCCCTACCATCAGAGATAATAGATGGGACCTTGAGGTAGATATATTGGCGAAGAAACAAAAACACCACAAAGCTTAAAAAAACGTAATAGACACTCACAAAACAACCCTCAAGCCGAAACAAAGAAGATAACCAACCCCACATGCCCCTAGTCTCTACTGCAGATAAACACATGGAATCCAATAAGCGTCCCACTCCTTATAGCCGTGACATCCAAGCAATGGTCTTGGGAGTTGTAGTGAAAAAACAATAGCCCCACAACAACAAGCCAATACATAGCCAACAAAATCATGAGAGCAATTATCACATCCCCCAGTCCCCTCCTTGGTAGATCACACGCCTCAAACCCCACGACAGTGTGCCCTTCACTCCATGTCAGGCGTGGCAATACGATCAATTAGGATGGGTCACATGAAGACAAGAAGCGACCAGAAAAATCGGTAGCTATCCTCCCGCTCTTCTCCCAGTCTCTAACTCGGCTAGTCATCGAACCACTACTCCCCATAGCAGTGACTCCCCAATCACTCTTGGCGGAGATGGCTCAAAACCACCCTCATATCGAGTCACATGAGGATCACACGATCAATCAACTTGAGAAAATCGACTATAAAAGGTCCGCTGCTATGTGGCTAAACAGAAATTTATGGGCTCACCAATCATATAAATATATGCAATTTGTCCACAAAAATCAATGAGCCCAAATAATTTAAAATAGTCCAAGATGAACCTAATTACTGCCCAATATCAAAAAGTGGGCCAAACTATTGACACCAAATTTAATAGCCCCTGGAACGCCATAGACATCATCATAAAGAACAATTAGCCGTGGGCCTAAGAAGCCAACCCACGGCCGAATACACTTTCACCAGCCCATTAAGTAAATAAAAACGTGGGCCCAAGCATCATCCAGAATTTTGATGACCAACTCTTGTATCAGCCTTTGCACAAAAAGCCTCTCAGATACAAAACCAACCCACGTGAGTAATTATAGTGGCTGGCTATACTTCAAAATTTCTACAAAGCCCACAGGTGGATTCCACTAAACAAAATGTATATATAAAATATTATATATAGCACTCACAAACAACTTGCCCCACGGTTGAACCAAAAAGGCAACTCTACTAACTAAGACGTATATATAATGTATTATATATACCACTCATGTATATATAATATATTATCTATAATATATTATGGAGAGAAAACGATATGGGTTAGAGTGAGAAGCTCTGTCATCTCTCTAGGAAACTCATGTTTTCTAGGGTTTCAATATCTCATTGATTACACGATGCCAGAAGTTATCGCAAATAACCAATCTATTAAGGGCAAAGTAGTGGTGCGATCTTGTATGAAAAATAGTGAGGTAGTCAAAAATCCCCAAACCGTCGAATCCAGCTAGGGTTAGACTGTGGAGTTTGTGAAACATAGAGTGAGTCAACGATGAGTAATATGTCTACAATACTGTTGCAGAGCACGACTGTTGAGATGGGGAGTAAGATAAGTGATGATGTAGGAGTTTCGAAGCCACAGATCTCGCGATCACCAGGTGGTGGGGATCGTGGGCTAGAAGGTTCAAGGGAGGTAAATCGAAGTGGATCTGAGCAAGAGGGAGGTGTAGTTCCAGTATTTGGAAAAAATCATTCTACATCACTTCTACAAGGTGTGGGTACTATCATTGAGTCAACTCCGATGGAATCTATCAAGGATTCTACGATCCTTGCTTCTGATTCAGAGTTTGCTGAGGGTAATGCCTTTTTGACTCCGTTGGGTCAAGGTACAAACCCTAGATGGTCTGATGTTGCGGAAGATGACTACAACAGGTTTCGAGATCTCCCAAATAGCCTCGATGTAGCGAGAAATTGAGGGAAAGGCAAACATTTGGTGGATCAAGATGTTGTAAATCTGAACACGGATTTAGAAGTCCCGCTGGTGGAGCATCGCTACAACCCTAATCCTCAAGGAGGGCGAGGGAGGGGTGGAGGTAGCTTTCGTGGAGTGAGAGAAGGGCGAGGGTAGTAGCAGATCCATGGATGAAGGGAGACTTATTCAACAACGGACCTGGGCTAATGTCGCTGCATCCTCAAGGTCTAATATCAGGCTCAGGTATATTCCCCCTACGTCTATTGATGATGCTATAGTAGTTCAAATGCCTCCTAAGTCAGAGCCATTGGACAAATGGGACTCTTGTCTCATTGGCTATTTTGTTGATAAGGGAGTTGGGTATAACTATTTACGTAATAGTGCCTTCGGCTTATGGAAATCAAAAGACCTAAAGGAAGTCCATACGTGTCACGCCCCACTTTTTATTACTCGAAGTATTACCAAAATCATTTACTTAATTCCATTTCAGAGATAACATGCGGAAATAAACTCGTAGAAGTGAATAATATTACTCTCATTCGTATGCAAGTAAATACAACATGGGTATAATAAATAAATTGCCCTCAGGCTTACAACATTAAATGATCAAATGAAGGGTGCAACCCTTTTACATATACATGGCGTTCTGCCTACAACAAAGAGGCCCCGTGGCCAACAAATAAGAAGACCCAAATCTTGTAGTTCATCCTGCTAAACACCTGAAAAAGATTCAACAACGTGGGATGAACATATAGTCTAGTAGGAACCTCAACATGGCCCTCAACAATAACAACTTACAGATAGCTATGATCATGAATGCTCAATCTCATACTAGAATAGTAATGTGACAGTTTATACAAAATATACATAATTTTGTACTTTTCTCGAAAACAACAATTTCAATCAACGCCATAGGCGATTCATCTTTCCTTTTCTTTTAATTAATCCCCGTTCCCAATCTTTCATAACATTAACAATACCTTAGGAAATAATTTCACTAAGCCCACTACTCTCTTCCATTCTCCGAACATACACAGATATGCCTTTTCAAAATATATGTTTTCTTTTAAAAAAATCCATTCTCCTTCACACGTTCCAAAAGACAAAGATGACATTTTGGCTTCTTCCCGATACAATCAAATCTATACATGCACCGTTATAAAAAGGGAGATAACAACTCACCAACATGCATAAGATAAAACCATGAGGCAACTCGGCCCTTCAAAACTGTAACTGACACAATCCATGATATTCCCAGACACACTGAAATATCAACAACAAAACTTTGCTCTACTAGCTATGTGCGTAGTAAGCCAAAGATACACCTCTCACAACAACAACAACAACATGCCAGTTTACCAGGCGCTAGCTGGAAGGGTATGGTGCCTTATATTCTCAGCGCAGTCAGTTCTCCAGGCGCTAGCTGGAAGGTCACAGTACCTCTGATTCTTAGCGCAGTCAGTTCTCCAGGCGCTAGCTGGAAGGTCACGGTACCTCTGATTCTTAGCGCACGGTATAACACCACCAACCTAACACAACAGGGTATAATCAACATGTATAACACATATACACAAACCATCAAGATACAAGCAATGTGTTAAAGTATATGAACACATAACTACCTCCTCCCGAGCAAGCATACAATATAATGCATCTCAACACTTCATCACATACGATGTTCAATCAATAATGGTATAATGCATACACGACAATTCAACACAACCGCATCATCCTCCACCGATGACCAAGGACAAAACCTCTAGATGCAAATATTTAGTATATCTATTAAAGACTCAATTACTATGAGACCACAAACCCAACAATAACATTAACACGGTAGTTAAAGATACAATCCCACACAAGTGAGTGTTCAACACTCAAGAAACAACAATCCAATTTTCATACGTATTTCAAAATACTTTTCCCATTTCACAAAACAAGTTTCACTTCCCTTTTGTTTTCACAAAACCAACTCCGTCCCTTTTCTTGTCACAAAACCAAATCCATTCCTTTTGTTTTACAAAACCAATTCCATTGATAATAAAGCCATGACTCACATTAGTCCACTACATTCATTTCAAACCACTCCAAAGCCAAAGTTAACCCCTTAGGCATTAACACCTTCACCCAACCCTCATCAACAATAGAGATTTTCAAAAAGGGTCGACTATCCTCCATTTTAATTTATCAATCAAAATATGATTTAGGGCTTTTTCTTTTATCAACTACAACCTGCTAAATTACACCCCAATTAGCCCAAAACAACCATCAATGATAACATAACCATTTTTCAAACACCCAACCCTAGGTTCCTTCTCATGATTTCAAACAAATCCAGCATGGATATGATTTTCATGCAATACAAAATTACCACATGTCTATCTATAGACGAAGTATTGAAAAAGAACAAGGAAATCCCTACCTCAAGTTTGGAGCTCAAATGGAGAAGACAGAGAATCTCGAAGTTGCTCCAAATCTCAAAATTTCTGGATCAAAACGAAGCCCTCGACGATCAACACACTTTTTTACAAAGGCTCAAGGTGAGAAAAACACTACTACTAGATCAAACCCTGGAGAGAAGTTAGGTTTTAGAGTGAGGAGCTCTCAAAAATCGATTTTGGGAAAGTAAGAGAGAGAAAGGAAATGTAAAAAGTGATTTAAAATAGCTTTGCTGCCAACTGATATACGACTCTCCCACTCGAGCGGAGAACACAACGCTCGAGCGTCAAGAATAAAAATCTAGGTACGCTCAACCCGTGAGACACAAGAATAAAGTACATCCGCTCGAGCGCGAAAACCAGTCCGCTCGAGCGTAGATTTCTCCCTCCCAGAACTTACACCAAAAAGTACTACCCGCTCGAGCGCCAGAGTAACCGCTCGAGCTCTACTGCTCGAGCGTAAAGAAATCTGCTCGAGTGTAGAAAACACATCTGCAGAAGTTTTGCAGTGGCACAAAATATTGAAACTGTGAAAACCCCGCCCGAGCGCAATAAGACCCGCTCGAGCGGACCATTCAAAAACTGGGCAACAACAATGGGAGCTAAAGCACTACCAACCTGTAACAACCAAGCCCAACACATCTAAAACTCAAACAAAAGAGTTTAAAGGTTGACAAAACGATAGGTACAACTACCAACTCCACGGAACCGCGTCCGGAAAACAACAGAACAGTAAAAGGATAACCGGGATCGCTATAATACGAATGGGGATGGTTTTATGTTCTTTATCTTGGATTCCCTAGAAAGCTGCAGAGAAGTGCTAGAAGGGGTCCATGGTACATTGGAGGCTACCTCCTCATCCTTAAGCAGTGGAAAAGAATGATGAAGTTGGTTAAAGAGAAATTTACTTAGATTCCAGTTTGGGTTAAATTCTTCAACATTCCAATGGAGTACTGGGACCCAGATGGTTTAAGCAAAATAGCTAGTGCTATTGGTAATCCTCTTTTCATGGATCAGCTAACGGCTAGGGGTAGTAGATTGGCCTTTGCAAGGGTCTGTATTGAAATAAAGGCAACATCCAAACTGCCTACATACTTCTAGATCAGATGTGAAGATGAATTAGCTCTAATCCGAGTAGAATATCAAGGTATTCCTGCAATTTGCCAACACTGTCAGATTTTTGGGCATGAGACAGACAAGCGTGTGTCAACCCAAGTGGCTCATCTGATTTCTCTACAAAAGAACATTGAGGAGCAAGTTACGGAGAAGGAAGAAGAGTGGACAACTATTAAAGCTAAAGGCAAAAGGAAGGTAGGAGATCCAAAACCAGTGCTAAGCCCAGTTATGGAGGAGGGATCTGAACCAAATACAGTGGTGGAGGAGTTGGTACCAAATAAAATGATAGAGGAGGCTTCACAGCCAAACCCTGTAGTGGTGGATATTTTGCAAGGTACGAAGAAGAGCACTGCAGTGGAGTCACAGTTCAGTGAAATGGACAAGTTTACAGAAAATGTCCTGGAAATCACAAAACTGATAATTCCTAAGGCTGCTGAGCACATGGAGACTGTGGTAGCTAGAATCACATCGGCTAAGGAGAAACCAAAAGCTGCTACCCACTGTTCATCAAATGAGTAGCAAATCCTTTGGCAAAGGTAACAGTAGCCAGAGGAAGAAGAAAAGGTAACCTCTGGTTGTAGTTGGTTGTGGTTTTGTTTTGTGTCTCTTTTTGTATCTCAATGACTGTTAAAATTGCATCTTGAAATGTTAGAGGATTGAATGACCCCTCTAAACATAAGCAAATTAAAAAGTTGGTTCTTAATGAAAATATCAATGTCATGGGTGTTTTGGAGACTAAGATCAAACAATCTAATGAAATCGAAATTTGTGCTAAATGTTTTGGTGATTGGTCTTTCTTGTCAAACTCTCAACCAACTGTAACTGGTAGGGTGTGGGTGTGTTGGAATAATGTTATTTGTAATGTCCAATTGATTTCAATGTCTAACCAACACATTTTTTGTAAGATTACCGAGTTGACTACTAATGATGAATTTTTTTGCAACTTTTGTTTATGCTGAAAATAAACACAATTTAGGGTTACCCCTTTTTGAAAATATGGCTCAGTTTTCCCGGTTTAAATCCAATTCCCCTAGTATTTTCCTGGGTGATTTTAATGCTGTTAGATTTCGTCAGAAAAAGTTGGGGGGGTCTTCTAATTCATCTGCTGATCATCAGGTTTTTAATACCTACATTAATGCGTCTGAGCTGGCTGACTGATCCTATGGGGGATGTCAATTCACCTGGGCTAACAAAAGGGGTGAAAGAGCTTACATAGCCACGAAAATTGATAGGGTGTTAGTTAATGAGGCCTGGTTTGACAAGTTCCCTAAGTCTACTACCTTTTTTCTCCCTTTTAGGATCTCTGACCACTCTCTTGTTGTGGTCAATACCACTGTTGCTAAGACCTCATTTAAAAAGCCTTTTAAATATTTTGATTGTTGGTCTAAACACCCGGAGTTTCTCTCTACTGTGTCGTCTACTTGGAATCAATATATTAGAGGTGTCCCTATGTTTAGGGTGTGTAAAAAGCTGAGGCAACTTAAGGCTAGTCTTAAACTCTTGAATAAGAAAGATTTCAGCGATATATCGATTCGTGTTCAAGCCTCAAAGACTAGTTTAGATCTTCTCCAATTGAAATTGGATAAGGATCCTTTGAATACTGTGCTGCAAGGTCAGGAGAGGGAGGAACATAGAAAGTACTTAGATCTTAGCTAGGTGGAAGAGAGTCTTGCACTTCAAAAATCTAGAGTGCAATGGCTTGGGCTAGGGGATAGAAACAGTAGCTTCTTCTTTAGGACTGTTAAAGGTAATATCAATAGGGGGAAAATCCTAAGTGTTGATATGGGAGATGGTACTAGATCCACTGAGAGTGTTGATATCCATAATACTTTTGTTCAGTTTTACACTAATCTGTTTGGTTCCCCCTTTGGGGATGAGTACAATGGCCTTGAGAGAATTAGGTCCCTAGTTCAATCCAAGGTCTCTAATGAGCAATCTGTTATGCTGAGTAGGCCTGTTACTGATGTTGAGATTAAGGAGGTCTTTTGGTCTCTCAAGGCCAACAAGTCCCTTGGCCCTGATGGCTATTCAGCTGGCTTCTTTAAGAGTTCGTGGGATATTGTGGGCAAGGAGGTGACCACTGCCATTCCTTCTTTGAGTTTAGGAAGCTCCTTTCTGAGGTCAATAGCACCATTATTGCCCTAATTCCCAAAATTCCTAATCCCAGGAAGGTTGGTGATTACAGACCCATTTCCTGCTGTAACACTATTTACAAATGTATTGCTAAGATCATTGCTAATAGAGTCAAGATTGTGCTACCGAACTTAATTGATCTTGTACAATCTGTTTTTGTTCAAGGTAGAAGGATCTCTGACAATATATTTCTGTCCCAAGAAATTATGAGAGGCTACCATAGAGACTCTAAGGTTCCTAGGTGTGCGATGAAAGTGGACATCATGAAAGCTTATGATAATGTGAGATGGGAGTTTACTCTTGATATCCTTAAAGCTATGGATTTCCCTCAATGTATGATAAATTGGATCAAGGCTTGCATGACCAGTCCTTCTTTCTCTATTTGCATTAATGGAAGCCTTCATGGGTATTTTAAAGGGGTTAGAGGGCTTAGGCAGGGGGATCTAATGTCCCCTTACTTGTTTGTGCTGGCTATGGAAATCCTAGCTAGAATTCTTGCTGAAAAAGCCAGAAGTCCTCTGTTTAAGTTTCATTAGAGGTGTGAAAAAACCAAAATTTTTAACCTTTGCTTTGCGGATGACTTGCTGATTTTTAGTAAAGGTGACCCTGTGACTGTGAACCTTATTATGCAAGGTTTGGATGAGTTTAGAAGGCTTTCAAGCCTTACTCCTAGTCCTAGTAAGAGTAATATTTTCTTCTCTGGATGTAGCAGGCATCTCAAAGAGGAGATTCTTCACTTTGCTAAGTTCACTGAGGGGACTCTCCCGGTTAAATACTTGGGTGTTCCATTGATTACCTTTTTTTTTGGGTAAGTATTCCATTGATTACCACTAAGCTTAAGGCCAATGATTGCCAAACTCTGATTGATAGGATAACGAAGAGAATTAGGAGTTGGACTAATAAGCTTCTCTCTTATGCTGGTAGAGCTCAACTCATTCAGACTATCCTCTTTTCGATGCAAGTGTATTGGTCCTCTCTATTTATCCTTCCGAGGAAGGTTATTAGAGAGAGTCTGCTTAGATCTTTTCTTTGGTCTGGTACTGATTTGAAGAAGCACAGTGCTAAAATTGCTTGGAACACTATATGCAAACCCAAGAATGAGGGGGGTTTGGGGTTCAAGGATATGGGGGTTTGGAACAAGGCTGCTATAGCCAAACATGTTTGGTTCCTCTTCTCTGGTGGGGAAGGATCTATGTGGTGCCAATGGGTTAAGTCTTACTTACTCAGAGGCAGGAGTTTCTGGTATGTTAAAATTCCTAGTGACCCCTCTTGACTTTGGAGGAAAATTTTGATGCTTAGGAATATTATTTTCCCTCTTTTTTTTTTGGGTGAATAAGACATAATTATTTTCCCTCTTATCAAGTTAAGATTGGTAATGGAGAGAAAGTATTTTTGTGGTTTGACAATTGGCACCCTCTTGGTTCCTTGTGGAGTAGGTTTGGGCCTAGGATTGTCTATGATTCTGGTCTTGACCACAATTCTAAAGTTAGCTCTATCATCTCTCGTGGTGCTTGGAAATGGCCCCTAATTCCTAGGAGATTAAGGAGTGGATTGCATCTACTCCCCTCACCTTTAAACCCACTGAGAGTTCTCATGATAGTCCTTTGTGGAGCCTTACGGGTGATGGTCTTTTTTCTATTCAGTCTACTTGGGACTGCTGGAGGGATAAGGGTCTAAAAGTCCCTTGGAGTAAATTAATTGCTTTGGGGGCCTCCATTTATTCCTAGGGTTAGCTTCATTGTTTGGTTGGCTATTCATGAGAGATTGAACACTAGGGATAGACTGCAGGTTTTTGGTCGTGTTACTCATCCTAGTTGTCCCATCTTGAGGAAAGCCATTCTCATCTATTTTTTAGATGTGCTTACTCATCAAAGATCTGGGCTGCTATTCAGGAAAAGTGTAATGTTAGTTGGCCTAACCTAACCTAGTTAGAGTATGTTGATCTGGCTGTTAAGTCTATTAAAGGTAGATCTTTGAAGTCTGTTGTTACGAAACTGTCCTTTATGTGCACGGTGTATCATATTTGGATAGAGAGGAATGGTAGAGTCTTTAATAAGACCAATATTCCTGCTGAGATTGCCACCAAGCATATTATCCAAATGGTGAGAGGTAGGATCATTTCTATGAGTAATGTGATGACATCTGCAGGTGATAGCTAGTACTTGTCACAATGGAACCTGCCATCAATTATTCACCCCCCCCCCCAAAAAAAAAAAAACATGCCATCAACAATCATGAAATTGCCCCAATATTCAACTGTTGGAAGAGGCATGAGGGATATGAGTGCACCTATATATAAGGGTTGAGTGAAGGTAGCATATACTGAGTGTTTCCTAATTGATTGTTCTTTTGCAGGTTTCTGAAGCTTGTCATATTCTTGATGTTGATAAATCTAAGGACTGGAGAGGGAAAGATTCATTGTGGGTTGAGTGATGTGAGCCAGTACATGATTCACTATATATGTGGGAAGAGAGATGTGAGTTTTACCAAAAATGGTTTTCTAATGTTTCTTTATATATGTTATCTCTTTTCTCTTTTGCAGGACAGGGATGCTCTTAAAATTCTGCCACTATTCCTGATTGAGTCTAAATTTGTGAGTTGTGGGTTAAGTGATGTGAGACACTATATGGAGAGGATAGACACATTTAATTGTGGGCCGAGTGTTTTTTTTTTTTTTGGGTAAGTCATAAAATAAAGACAATGAAATTTACAAGTTTACAAGCCCAGGCACACCCAACAACAAATAATTAAACGAATACATAACCAACATAACCTACCATTGCGCCCCCTAAGATTGGGGGAGAAACACAAGAACAACATAAAAAACAAAATAACCCAACTTTGCCCATATATCCTTTTGTCCCCAAGTAACCCCTACCATCAGAGATAATAGACGGAAACTTGGGATGGATATATCGGCAAAGATACAAACAAACACCAAAAAATTAAAAACCACAACAAGCATACTCACAAAGCAACAACCCTCAAGACAAATCAAAAATGATAACCAACCCCATTCGCCCCCAGTCTCTACCGTAGATTAACACATGGAATCCAGTAAGCATCCCACTCCTCACAGCCGTGACATCCTAGCCACTCAACAAAAGCCATGACAGAGGAAAAAATCTACCCCATGAGAAATCCCGACAGAGTCACATGAAGCTAGCACGATCAGTAACCATAAGCAACAGTCTTGTGAGTCGAAGTGACAACGGTAGCCCCACAGCAACAAACCGATACATAGCCAAAAAATAACCTGAGATCAATCATCACATCCCCCAGTCCCTTCCTTGGTAGATTACAAGCCTCAAACCCCATGGCAGTGTGCCCTTCACTCCATGTCAGGCGTGGCAATACGACCAATTAGGATGGGTCACATGAAGACAAGAAGCAACCGGAACCGGTAGCTATCCTCCCACTCATCTCCCAGTCTCTAACTCGGCTAGTCATCGAACCACTATTCCCCATAGCAGTGACCCCTCAATCACTCTTGGCGGAGATGGCTCAAAACTAACCTCATATCGAGTCACATGAGGATCACATGATCAATCATCATGATAAAATCGACTATACATGATCCGCTGCAAAGTGGTTAAAAAGAAAATCAAAAACCAGCTGCCCAAAATTTTTCTCGTGAAAGCACCCCACTTGACAGTGTAACTTCCTATCAGACAATTTGAAGTCCTCCTCAAAACAGTACCCTCATACTATGGCATTCCAGTATACACCACTAAATACTATTTATATATATAAATAATTATATATATAAAAAAACAATGGGCCAAAATTGACCCAACCAACCCAGATAGAAATCCACTCCGTAAGCTGCAACCCACTAAAACAACGTGGGCCCACCCACTCCCAAAAACAACCCACGGCCAAACACATTTTACAATTAAAAAATTAGCTTCACTTTACACCCACGTGAGCCCCCTCAAAAAAATCAAATCAAATGGGACCCACAATTCACTCTTCACAATACCACCAATAAAATCAGTAGTATCTTCAACAAAATCAAACTTGTGGGCCCCAAAACCAACTACTAGCCGAATGTATATATATAAAGCATATATATATAATATCCAAAAGCAGATAGCATAATCACCTTCAACTGCACTCTGCACCATACATGTTGCCATTTTGCACCGTAAAATACCTCCAAATAATTTACCAACTTCAACCCACGTGAGATCACTAACCAAACCGTGGGCCAAAAGGTATGGAACCTCTCACCCAATCAACATCAATTCAGATAGCCACCTTCCTATCAAACATTGGCGGGAAAGTTGAAATCAACAAACAATTAGATACAGCGCGGTTCACGACACTACAATGCAGCGTGTGGACCACACTCATCACCTCCAAATTTCAATTTACAGAGCTAATGACACCGGAGCAAATACCAGTACGTAGATCAGCCCATAAATGTAACGACGGACAATAACCCATCTGCCAGCATCACTACCCTGCAGCAACCACGACACTGGCAAAATAGCATCGGAGTAACACAAAGATCTAACCCCCATCAGCGGCTGAAAACAGACTCACGCCGAAACAAAAAGACGCCCGGAGTACCTTGCTGCCATTAACGGAAAAGATGCACCGCCCATGACACAGCACCACCTGTAGTTCTAAACAAACCGAGGCACAGAGTAGACTGAACACAGAGTATACTTAACCCAACATATCTCTATCTCTCCCACCATTTCACGGTTCCCATTGCAGAATTACTGCCATAATAACCCAAACAGCACACCATGAGTTGGAGCCATAATCCAGAGCACCACCACCCGGACCACCACTGCTAGTCAGCAAGACCGAAAAAATAACCCCATCGCCGGCGAGACTCAGAAAGTCATACACTGAAGCTTGTAGACCCACCGGTGATATAACCAGAAAAAAAAACATCAACGCCGCTGATCTTACCGTTGATTCTAACCAAAAAACGGCCAGAACAGCCACGGCCAGCATTGGCGCCCATCAACGGCGTATAGACCTTCGGCAAGCCCAAACTAGCAACGGTGAACAGAGCAGCGCCAGGAAATGATCCCATGCCGGAACAAAAAATGCATTCCGAATCACTGGACCCCAACCAAGATCACACACCGACTTCGTAGAAGACCGGTTGCAACAACTTCAACATGATCTGAACATCCCATCTTGAACCCAAGCTGGACGGATCAGAACATGAAGAGAATAACCATCCAGCCAATATCTGAGATATGGCCGTAACAAAAGGCACTAAAACAGCACCATAACCTAAACTCAAACAACTCACTCTATGGTTAACAAAACCAGCCGGAAAGATTTCACCGGACTGGTAACTCACACAATAAACATTCTCCCTCAGGAGGTGAGAAAGACAAACGGACAATGCACCATTTACACTCCGGGGGGAGCTTTCTCTCTCTAGAGAGAGAGACTCTGCTTTCTTCCCCTTCCTTCTTCTAGAACTTGCAACTAATAATGTATGCTCTTTTTCTGCTCCTATATACAGTCTAAGTTTCTATATGTGGCTGGATATGGTTCAGGTTCACTGTACCAAGTATAGGTGGAGAGGTTGTGGCTGCAATCTGCGCACTTCCGAGAGACGAAGCAATGTTAATATGATTTTTGACTGGTGGTGTGGAGGTGGCTGCAATCTGCGCGCTTCTTGGCTGCTACATGCTGTTTGGAGATGCTCCCCAGTGATGGCAGCAAGTTGCGCCTTGTCTAGACATTTCAGTGGGTTCTTAAGTTGTCTTACATTCTAGTTGTATATATTCTTTTTTGGTTTGTTGGTAATTTTTGTATATTGTAAATCTTTCCCCTCTTTGGGTTGTTTTAGTTTCTTTCTAGATGTGCTTGAGACCAAGAGCTGGGCTGGATTATTGGCCTTTCACGTTGGATTTTGTGCTATTACTGTTCAGTGCTACCTTTGGGCTGATATAGTTCTTGTACATGTTTTGGGACATGGTTCTTGAACAAGTAATATGTTCTGCTCGGCTGTTATGGATGCTCAGGCACTTTGATTATTGGTAATGGCAGGTTTTTAGTCTGGTGGCATCTATCTTGTTAGTCTTGTTAGTTTTGTGCTGTTGTTTCTTTTGGCGTTGTCGTGGTAGTTTGTGTTAGGGCCTGGGGTATGCCCCTTGTATTCGTGTAAATTCTTCTGTTCTATTTTATTTCTTATTCACCCCAATATATATATATATATATATATACCACTCACATACCTGCCCCATGTCTTAAACAACAGGCCTCCCCAAAACCGTGAGCCAAGCAAACCCACATGCAACACTTTCCATGTACAACTGACAATAGCAACACTACTTCCCACAGCCTGTTCAAACCTCAGTAGCCTAGGTGTGAAGCTCACCTTATTGAGCTCATGCATATGCCAAACCGTGAGATACACGCCCAACGACACCAGACCATACCAGCGCCGGATTAGCCCTTGCCGGAGTACCAACCCTACTACGAAAGACCAAAGTTCTTGGTAATGCTTGGAGAAGGTGTAACCAATACCAAAGGCGACATAACCACCGGCGGTAACATAACCCATCAAAAAAACTCGGTGAGCTACAACAACGGCGATGGCACCACCTAAAAACCGAAGCACCCACCAAACAGATTTCGAGAGACAACAGGACCCAAGCTCACAACAGCCCTCAGCTATAGCTGGCGTCATTCCCACCGCTCAGAAACAGCGCCGGCAGAGCCAACGAAGCGTGAAAACAAATCCATGATTCCCAGGACCACTCTGGCAAGATATCCCTCTGTGAAGACACAAGAAGGCACTACCGATGAGGTCCATTAAACCAGAGCACACCACCGGCACAGAAGAACATTTGCCGGCGAACTTAATAAACATCAAACACCATCCATATGACCATTACCGACGACGAGACCAACACTCACAGTCGGAGCTCAACAAGGGTGATGGGTTAACAACAACAATGACCAACCAAAGACCCACATAGTCACCAGAGAATACACCCAGATAAACAATGAGAATAACCAGACTGAACAACTTAAACATGCTAAGCTCCATGAAAACGCAACGATGGAGATCAAAACACTCCTTTTCACACTAGGAGCTAATAGATGTGTAACCCATGCTCCGTATCACTCAAATGATGAGTATAGGAGCTAAACCAACTGGCCAGAACAGCATCAGATCTTCACTATCTCTGGGGGGAGCTTTCTCTCTCTAGGTTCTAGAGAGAGAGGTTCTACTTTCTTCCCCTTGCTCTTCTTAAAGTGGCAAAGTTTAACTTAAACTAATCTTGCTTGGTTTAACAAATCTTGCTTAGTAAATTCTCTTACTGAGTCATTGTAGCATAACTTTTTGGGTGAATAATCATTGTAGCATAACGATCTTAGTTTAACAATAAACACCTCATTTAAGTTTTCTGAAATCACTTAAGCGTTCAATACTCAAGTCTAAAACGATGAATTTGAATTCTCTTTAATTTTCTTCCTATTTCTCTTTCTTTTCTTTAACTTTCTTGTCTAGCTCTCAAGAAGATAGTTTCTCTCCAACTTTCTCTGTGCTTCTCCATCCTTCTATCTTTTGTTCTAGGAAACTAATTCGCTTGGTGAGTGAATTATTGTGGGTTGAGTGAATTTAGACCTCAAATTGTTTGTACTAATGTTTACATATATAGTAATTTTTTATATGCAGGCTAAGGATGCTGTCATTGAGTGGTGTGAGTTCCTATATTGTGGGCTTTATTTGGTTGAAGTATGGTTCTCTTCCTTCATTTGGTTGTAATTTCTTCAAGTTACACAATGCAGGGTTTACTACAGAGTGTAAGCAAGGTATGGGTTGCATGGGAGGTCAGCTGCGTCTCCATGGTAATTGTTGGTTTGCTGGCACAAATGTTTCGGGTACAAGAGTTTGCTGGTGCGTGGTTGTGGCTGCTTGTAGCGCCTCTGGTGGGAAGATTGTTTTTCTTTTCCGTTATTTTAATTTATTATGGTTGGACATTGTAGATGGTTTGCTGTGTTTCATTCCTTTTGGCCTATCCATGCGGGATGTGCATGGCATTTCTGTTTTTTTTGTTCTTGGGTTTCGAACTGTGGAGTATGGTACACATGTGAGTTGTGCATGGTCTTCATTCGACATGTTCCTCTTTTGCAAAGGAACAATATCTGTGGATAGCATCCTAGGTCATCTGCTATATGGGACTGCAGCGGGATGGACTTCAGCTATTTTGTTGACTATGGCTGCTGGGAATGCCCATGATGTGATGGACGTATTGTTTTTTATTTGTTTTATTATTTGGTTTTTAAAGCCTGATGAATGCTTGTTTTATTTTTTGGTCTCATGCTTTACCTGCGGCATGTGCATGGTTAAGTTGGTCTGTATGGTCCCGAACCCGTTCGATTGTGTTCATCTGTCCCATATGTTTATTATTGGATACATGAACATTTTTGTATGCTCGGGTCTGTGTCGGTTTGTGTGGACAGTTCATTAGGCTTTGTATGTTTTTTTGGAATTCTGGCTCGTTGTCAGTTTCTTAGCTTGGTTGATCTAGACTGTTTTTTGTTCTTATTGGTTAGGGCCTGGGGCATGCCCCTTGTATATGTGTAATTTTCTGTGTTTTTAATTTATGTCTTATTCACCCAAAAAAAACTAATTCGCTTGGGACCCCTTTTTTTTTGGGTGGGTAAGTCATAAATTAAAGACAAAAATTACACATTTACAAGGGGCATACCCCAGGTAATACAAAAAAATCTCGCACCCCCCAAAGGTAGGAGGGGGGGGGGGATACTAAAACAAATAAAAATAAACCAATTATAATAACCCTCCTACAAGGTACCCAGCAAGATAGCAAAACAAAACACAAATTTGCCCATATATCATTTTTTAGTCCCCAAGTAACTCCTACCATAAAATAATAGATGGAAACTTGGGGAAGATATATAGGCAAATAAACAAAATATTAACCACGTTAGCAAAAAAATAAAATTCTGCCACCATTTGAATCGTGGCTGGCACCATCTCAAATCACTCCCCAACACATATACCATTGCTGGTTTTATAACAAACCCGTGGGCCAAAACCATCCACGTATATACACTTTTCAACTACCAACATCAACATCTTGCAGCTCAAAAAACCAGCTCTGCTTTTCAATCAAGCTGTGTTGCAAAAAAACCATCATACAGCTAGCAAAGGCGGGAACAGACCACCACGCTGCACTCCAGCCAATGTTAGGCTACCCAAAATTGAAACCACACGCAATACAGAGTGTGTGTCCCACTGCATGCTGAACTACCATCTTCCATTCGCTTGGGACCCTAATTGTTCCATTAGCTTAAATAACCAAGTTTAACTCAACCAAATCTTGCTTAGCATCTAAGAAAGACAATTTACTGAGTAATTGCAACTTAACGATATTAGTTTAACATAAGCACCGCATTTAAGGTTTTCCAAATTGCCCGAGTGTTCAATTCTCAAGTCCAAAAGCACGAATGTGAATTCCCTATGATTTCTTTCTCTATTTCTCTTTCTTTTCTCTAACTATCTCTTCTATCTCTCAAGAAAAAAGTTTCTCTCGAACTTTCTCTGTGCTTCTCCGTCCTTCTCTCTTTTGTTCTAGAAACTAATTAGCCTGGTCCCCTAATTGTTCAATGAGTTTAAGTGGCCAAGTTTAACTCAAACAAATCTTGCTCAGCCTCTAAGAAAGAGAAGTTATTGAGTAATTGTAGCTGAACGATATTAGTTTAACTTAAACACCTAATTTATGATTTCGAAATCACCTAAGTGTTCTATTCTCAAATCGAAAATGATTTTTTTTCCCTCCTATTTCTCTTTCTTTTCTCTAACTATCTCTTATGACTCTAAAGAAAAAAGTTTCTCTCTAACTTTGTCTGTGCTTCTCCATCTTTCTTTGCACTAACTTTTTTTTTCCTGCTCCGAAGAAGGAAGTTTCTCTGTAACTTTCTCCGTCCTTCTCCTTCCTCCTCTCATTTGTTCTACGTACTCATTAGCTTAGGTAACAAATTCTTTCATAAGATTAAGTGGCCAAGTTTAACTCAAGCTAATCTTGCTTAGCCACTAAGATAGCGAACTTTCTGAGTAATTGTAACATAACGATATTAGTTTAACATAAGCACCTCATTTAAGATTTTCTATATCACCAAGGTATTCAATTCTCAATTTCACAAAAATTGAATTTGAATTCTCTTTGAATTTCCTCCTATTTCTCTTTTTTTTCTCTAACTTCTTCTCTAGCTCTCAAGAATGTAATTCTCTCCGTCCTTCTGCTTCCTTCTCTCTTTTGTTCTAGAAACTAAGTAGCTTAGGTGAGTAATTGTTTCATAACCCTAAGTGGCGAAGTTTAACTCAAACTATCCTTGCTTGGCTTCTAAGAAAGAGAATTTTCTGAGTAATTGTAGCTCAATGATATTAGTTTAATATAAGAACTTCATTTAAGGCTTTTGACTTTAGGCCTATTTCTTGTTGCAACACAATCTATAAGTGCATAGCCAAGATTATTGCTAACAGAATTAAGGCTGTCCTCCCTGATTTGATTGACCCTGTTCAATCTGCTTTTGTGCAAGGTAGGAGGATCTCTGATAATATTTTCTTGTCCCAAGAGCTTATGAGAGGTTATCATCGTCAGTCCGTTACTCCTAAATGTGCTATGAAAGTTGACATTATGAAAGCCTACGATACTGTTAGATGGGAGTTTATTATTGATGTCCTAAAGGCCATGGCCTTTCCACTCTCTATGATTTCCTGGATTAAGGCTTGTATCACTAGTCCGTCGTTTTCCATTTGCATCAATGGGAGCCTTCATGGCTATTTCAAGGGCGCAAGAGGCCTTAGGCAAGGAGACCCTATGTCTCCTTATTTGTTTGCCTTGGCTATGGAAATCCTGGCTAGAATCCTTGCTGAGAAATCCAACCATCATCTTTTTAAATTCCATTGGAGATGTGAGAAGACTAAGATTGTTAATTTGTGCTTTGCTGATGATTTAATGATATTCAGCAAAGGGGATGCATCTACTGTTCAAATGATTATGCATGGGCTTGAGGAGTTCAAGAATCTTTCGGGTCTTACTCCTAGTGCTGCCAAGAGTAACGTATTTTTCTGCGGGTGTGACTCTAGTCTTAGGGAGGAAATTCTTAAGATTGCCAATTTCAAGGAAGGTACCCTCCCTGTCAAGTACTTGGGTGTTCCCTTAATCACCACTAAGTTGAGAGCATTAGATTGCCAGCAGCTTATTGATAGGATCACTAACCGTATTAAGAGTTGGACCAATAAGGCCCTCTCTTATGCTGGTAGAGCTCAGCTTATTCAAACCATCCTGTTCTCTATGCAAGTCTACTGGTCCTCGTTATTCATCCTCCCTAAGAAGGTTGTTAGAGAAATTGAAAATTTACTTAGAGCCTTTCTTTGGTCCGGGGTTGATCTGAAGAAGCATAGTGCGAAAATTGCTTGGGATAAAGTTTGTGCTCCCAAGTCTGAAGGTGGTCTGGGTTTTAAATCTCTGGAGGTTTGGAATAAAGCTGCTATTGCCAAACATATTTGGTTCCTTTTCTCGGGGGGTGAGAAGTCGATGTGGTGCCAATGGGTTAAAATCTTACTTACTCAAAGGCAAAAGTTTTTGGAAAGTCCCTGTTCCTAGTGACCCTTCTTGGGTCTGGAGGAAGATTCTCTCTCTTAGGAAGTCAATATTTCCTCTCATTGTCCACAAAATTGGGAATGGTAATGCTACCTTTTTGTGGTATGATAATTGGCATCCGGTGGGCTCTATTTGGGACAAATTTGGGAATAGGATTATCTATGATTCTGGTCTCGCTGGGGAGGCTAAAGTGAGCAATATTGTTCATGGGGATTCCTGGCACTGGCCTTTTCCCAACTCTTGGGAGATGAGAGACCTTATATCGTTGACCCCCCCTTCTTTTAAACCCAGATCTTCGAGTAATGATACTCTTATTTGGACTCTTACTCAAGATGGTATATTCTCCATCCAATCTGCTTGGAACCACTGGAGAGATAAACATGATAAGGTGGCTTGGTATAAACTGCTGTGGGGTCCGTTCAATATCCCTAGAGTTAGTTTCATTGTCTGGATTGCCTTACATGGGAGGCTTAACACTGGGGACAGGTTAGAATCTTTTGGTCTGAGTGACAATTTCAAATGCTCCTTCTGCAATCATCACACTGAAAACCACTCTCATCTTTTCTTTAATTGCATTTTCTCTCTAAAGGTTTGGAATGCTATTAAAGTTAAGTGTAATGTAAAGTGGCCTGACATTTTTTGGCCTGATATTGTTCATGTTGCTATGAGGGAGAGTCTGGGTAAATCTCTGAGAGCCATTACTACTAGACTGGCTCTGCTATGTACTGTTTATCAAGTTTGGATTGAAAGAAATAACAGAATTTTTAATAAGGAAATGAAACCTGAAGAAGTTGTTATCAAGTCAATTGTTCAAATGATTAGAGGCAGGCTAATGTCATTAAACAATTTGCCTAGATATGCAGGTGATGAATGGTTCCTAAAGCAATGGAATTTGACTGATTCCATTCTGAAGCCCCATACTGTTCGTATTGGGAGGGCTGCTGAGTGATGGGAGTTTCTCACATGAGAGTTGAGAGTTGGTGAGCTACATAATGTGGGGTTTCTAACTGTTTGTGTCCTGTGCAGCTCTATGGATTGAGGGTTGAGTGATGTGAGTCATAAACTTCAAATCTGTTAGACATTTTGGTAACATCAATGGAATATCTGAGGGTTGAGTGAAAATAGCCTATATATGTTTTATTTGCTAACCAGTATATATATATTATCTCTTTATTTGCAGGATAAGGAAGCAGTTTTCGAGTGTTGTGAGGTCCTATACTGTGGGCCGAGTGATGAGAGTTTACAATATGTGTGTATTATCATTCTTATTGGATTTTATTGGGCTTTTGTGATTTGGGTTGTGGTTTCTTGTTACTGGCAGGAAATTCTACTATGTTTAGAGATTGGCTGCCATCTTCACCAAACTTTGGACTGCTTTGTTGTGGTGTTGATGCTTATGGAGATGCTGTCCGATGCTCTAGTGTATGCTGCTGCTTACCCGATAGGTGCTGCTACCTGCTAGGTTGATAATTGGGAATTTGGTTTGCTGTATTTGAGTTACAAGTGGCTGTCAAGTGCCGATGGCTGCTGGATGCGCCTCGTTGTCTACAAGCTGTCTTCTTTTATATTACTATCTTTCTTCATGGTGTTTTTAACTTACATTGCACAATATTTTGTTAAGCCTACCCTAGTGGGATGTACTAGGTCTTTTGTTGATATGTCTCGGCTTTATGCCATTACTTTAGTTTCTGGATTGCACATGATAGACTTTTATGTGGGCTTAGTTGCTGCTGGTTTGTGGTTTTGAGGGTTTGTCATTCCCTTTTGTTTTCGCAATGTTCATTTTCCCTATTTTCTTAGATATGGATACTGAACATTGTTTTTGTTTGCTTATGGTGTCTGTTTTGCTGTATAGCTGAGTTAGGGCCTGGGGTATTCCCCTTGTAATCTTGTATATTCTTTGTCTTTTATTTTATGTCTTATTCACCCAAAAAAAAAAGAAATCGCCTAAGTGTTCAATTCTCGAGTCCAGAAGGTTGAATTCGAATTCCCTTGAGAATTTTCTGAGTAATTGTAGCTCAACGATATTAGTTTAATATAAGAACTTCATTTAAGGTTTATGACTTACCCACCTAAATTAAATAAAATAAACATATTTCTCTTTCTTTTCTATAACGTTCTCTGTTAGCCCACAAGAAGAAATTTCTCTGCAACTTTCTCCGTCCTTCTCCTACCTTCTTTCTTTTGTTCTACGAACTAATTAGGTTTGGAAACTAATTGTTTCATAAGCTTAAGTGGCCAAGTTTAACTCAAACTAATCTTGCTTAGCCTCTAAGAAAGTTTTTCTGTAACTTTCTACGTCCTTCTCATTCCTTCTCTCTTTTATTCTAGAAACTAATTAGCTTAGTCATAAACTTGGGTCGCCAAGTCTGACTCGAACTAATCTTGCATAGCCTCTAAGAAATAGAATTTTCTGAGTAATTGTAGCTTAATGATATAGGTTTAACTTAAGCACCTCATTTAAGGTTTTCTAAATCACCTAAGTGCAAGCCCAAAAGGTTGAATTTGAATTCCCTTTTATTATCTCCCTGTTTCTCTTTCTTTTCTCTGACTTTCTCTTCTAGCTCTCGGGAAGAAAGTTTCTCTGTTACTTTCTCTGCCCTTCTCCTTCGTTCTCTCTTTTGTTCTAGAAACTAATTAGCTCAAACAACCAATTGTTTTCATAACCTTAAGTGGGGAAGTAGAACTCAAACTAACCTTGCTTTGCCTCTAAGAAAGAGAATTTTCTGAGTAATTCTAGCTTAACAGTATTAGTCTAACTTAAGCACCTCATTGAAGGTTTCTGACTCACCTAACTGTTCAATTCTCAAGACCGAAAGTGTGAATTTGAACTCCCTTTGATTTTCTTCCTATTTCTCTTTCTTTTCTCTGACTTTCTCTTCTATCTCTCAAGTAGATAGTTTATCTGGAAGTTTCTCTATCCTTCACCTTCCTTCTTTCTTTTGTTCCGGGAACTAATTTGCTTAGGCAACTAATTGTTTCATAAGCTTAAGTGGCCAAGTTTAACTCAAACTAATCTTGTTTGGCCTCTAATAAAGAGATTTTTGTGAGTAATTCTAGTTTAACGATATTAGTTTAATCTAAGCACCTCCTTTAAGGTTTTCTAAATCATCTAAGTCTTCCAAAAGGATGAATTCGAATTTCTTTTGATTTTCTACCTCTTTCTCTTCCATTTCCCTGTCTTTCTCTTCTAGCTCTCAAGAAGAAAATTTCTCTACAACTTTCTCCGTCCTTCTCTCTTTTGTTCTGGAAACTAATAAACTTAGCTAACTAATTGTTCCATAAGCTTAAGTGGCTAGGTTTAACTCAGACTAACCTTGCTTAGCCTCTAAGAAAGAGAATTTTATGTGTAATTGTAGCTTAACGATATTTAGGATTTTCTAAATCACCTAAGTGTTCAATTCTCAAGTCAAAAAGGATGAAGTTGAATTTCCTTTGTTTTTCTTCCTATTTCTCTTTCCTTTCTCTAACACTCTCTTTTAGCTCTCAAGAACAAAGTTTCGCTGTAACTTTCTCTGTCCTTCTTTCTTTTGTTCTAGAAACTAATTAGCTTAGGTAACTAATTGTTTCGTAAGCTTAATAATTGGCCAAGTTTAACTCAAACAATCTTGCCTACCCTGTAAGAAAGGGAATTTTCTGTGTAACTATACCTTAATCATGTCAGTTTAACTTAAGCAACCCATTAAATATTTTCTAAATCACTTTAGTGTTTAATTCTCACGTCCAAAATGATGAATTTGAATTCCTTTTGATTCTTTTTTGTTTTTTTGTTTTTTCCTTTCTATTTCTCATTCTTTTCTCTAACTTTCTCTTCTAGCTCTCAAGAAGATAGTTCATCTATATCTTTCTCTGTCCATCTTCTTCCTTCTCCCTTTTGTTCTAGAAACTAATTAGCTTAGGTAACTAACTGTTTCATCAGCTTAAGTGGCCAAGTTTAAATCAAACTAATTTTCCTTAGCCTCTAACGAAGAGAATTGACTGAGCAATTGTAGTTCAAAGATATTAATTTATAAGTTAAACACCTCATTTAAGGTTTTCTAAATCACCTAAGTGTTCAATTGTCAAGTCCGAAAGGATGAATTTAAATTCCGGTTGATTTTCTTCCAATTTCTCTTTCTTTTCTATGACTTTCTCTTCTTGCTCTCAAGAAGAAAGTTTCTCTGTAACTTCCTCCGTCCCTCTCCTTCCTTCTCCCTTTTGTTCTAAGAACTGATTAGGCTTGGTAAATAATTGTTTCATAAGCTTAAGTGACCGAGTTTAACTGAAACTAATCTTGCTCAGAAATGAACTGAGTGTTCAATTCTCAAGTCAGAAATGATGAATTTGAATTCCTTTCGATTTTCTTTATATTTCCCTTTCTTTGCACTAACTTTTTTTTTTCCAGCTCCGAAGAAGGAAGTTTCTCTGTAACTTTCTCCGTCCCTCTCCTTCCTCCTCTCTTTTGTTCTACGTACTCATTAGCTTAGGTAACAAATTCTTTCATAAGATTAAGTGGCCAAGTTTAACTCAAGCTAATCTTGCTTAGCCACTAAGATAGCGAACTTTCTGAGTAATTGTAGCTTAACAATATTAGTTTAACATAGCACCTCATTTAAGATTTTCTAAATCACCAAGGTATTCAATTCTCAATTTCACAAAAATTGAATTTGAATTCTCTTTGAATTTCCTCCTATTTCTCTTTCTTTTCTCTAACTTCTCTTCTAGCTCTCAAGAAGGAAAGTTTCTCTGTAACTCTCGCCGTCCTTCTGCTTCCTTCTCTCTTTTGTTCTAGAAACTAATTAGCTTAGGTGAGTAATTGTTTCATAACCCTAAGTGGCGAAGTTTAACTCAAACTATCCTTGCTCGGCCTCTAAGAAAGAGAATTTTCCGAGTAATCGTAGCTCAACGATATTAGTTTAATATAAGAACTTCATTTAAGGTTTTTGAAATCGCCTAAGTGTTCAATGCTCCAAAAGGTTGAATTTGAATTCCCTTGAGAAATTTCTGAGTAATTGCAGCTCAACGATATTAGTTTAATATAAGAAGTTCATTTATGGTTTTTGAAATCGCCTAAGTGTTCAATTCTCGAGTCCCAAAGGTTGAATTTGAATTCCCTTTGATTTTCTTCATATTTCTCTTTCTTTCAAGAAGAAAGTTTCTCTGTAACTCTCTCCTTCCTTCTCCTTCTTTCCCCTTTGGTTCCAGAAACAAATTAGTTGTGGTAACTGATTGTTTCATAAGCTTAAGTGGCCAAGTTTAACACAAACTAATCATGCTTACCCTCTAAGAAAGAGAATTTTCTTAGTAATTTTAGCTTGACGATATTAGTTTTACTTCAGCAGCTCATTTAACGATTTCTAAATCACCTAAGTGTTCAATTCTCAAATCCAAAAGGATGAATTTGAATTTCCATTTTGTTCCAATTTCTCTTTCTTTGCTCTTACTTTTTTTTTGGGTGAATATCTTTGCTCTTACTTTCTCAGCTAGCTCTCAAGATTTTATGTCTTATTCACCCAAAAAAAAAAAGCTAGCTCTCAAGAAAATAGTTTCTCCGTAACTTTCTTCGTCCTTCTCCTTCCTTCTCACTTTTGTTCTAGAAACTAATTAGCTTAGGTAACTAATTGTTTCATAGGATTAAGTGGCCAATTTTAACTCAAACTAAGGCCTCTAAGAAATGGAATTTTTTGAGTAATTGTAGCTTAACGATACTAGTTTTACTTAAGCACCACATAAGAGGTTTTCTAAATCACCTACGTGTTCAAATCTCAAGCCAGAAATGGATGAATTTGAATTTCTTTTGATTTTCTTCATTTTCACTTAAGCACCACATATAAGGTTTTCTAAATCACCTACGTGTTCAAATCTCAAGCCAGAAAATAATGAATTTGAATTCCTTTTGATTTTCTTCATATTTCTCTTTCTTTTCTATAACTTTCTCTACTAGCCCACAAGAGGAAATTTCTCTGCAACTTTCTCCGTCCTTCTCCTACCTTCTTTCTTTTGTTCTACAAGCTGATTAGGTTTGGTAACTAATTGTTTCATAAGCTTAAGTGGCCAAGTTTAACTCAAACTAATCTTGCTTAGGCTCTAAGAAAGTTTCTCTGTAACTTTCTACGTCCTTCTCACTCATTCTCTCTTTCATTCTAGAAACTAATTAGCTTAGTCATAAACTTAGGTCGCCAAGTCTGACTCGAACTAATCTTGCATAATCTCTAAGAAATAGAATTTTCCGAGTAATTGTAGCTTAACGATATTGGTTTAACTTAAGCACCTCATTTAAGGTTTTCTAAATCACATAAGTGCAAGCCCAAAAGGTTGAATTTGAATTCCCTTTTATTATCTTCCCATTTCTCTTTCTTTTCCTTGACTTTCTCTTCTAGCTCTCAAGAAGAAAGTTTCTCAGTTATTTTCTCTTCCCTTCTCCTTCGTTCTCTCTTTTGTTCTACAAACTAATTAGCTCAGACAACCAATTGTTTTCATAACCTTAAGTGGGGAAGTAGAACTCAAACTAACCTTGCTTTGCCTCTAAAAAAGAGAATTTTCTTAGTAATTCTAGCTTAACAGTATTAGTTTAACTTAAGCACCTCATTTAAGGTTTCTGACTCACCTAACTGTTCAATTCTCAAGACCGAAATTGTGAATTTGAACTCCCTTTGATTTTCTTCCTTTTTTTTTTTTTGTTTTTGGGGTAAGTAAGTCATAAAATAAAGACAATGAAATTTATTCGTTTACAAGGGGCATACCCCAGGCACGCCCAACAACAAATAAAAAAAACAAATATAACCAACATAAACTATCACTACAACCCCTAAAAATAGGGGGGACAGGCAAGAACAATAGAAATACAGAAAAACCCCAACTCTGCCCATATATCCTCTTTGTCCTCAAGTAACCCCTACCATCAGAGATAATAGATGGGAACTTGAGGTGGATATATGGGCAGAGATATACACAAAATAACACCACTAAGCTAATAAACAAAAACAGACACTGACCAAACCACAACCCTCAAGCCGAGTCAAAGATAATAATCAACCCCACAAGCCTCCAGTCTCTACTGCAGATAAAACATGGAATCCAATAAGCAACCCACTCCTCACAGCCGTGACATCCAAGCCACTTAACCCAAGCCATGACGGAGGATAAGATCTACCCCATGAGAAATCCCAGCAGAGTCACATGAAGATAGCACGATCAAAAAACCATAAGCCACGGACCAGGGAGTTGAAGTGAAAAGACAGTAGCCCCTCAGCAACAAACCAATACACAGCCAACAAAATCATGAGATCAATCATCACATCCCCCAGTCCCATCCTTGGTAGATCACAAGCCTCAAACCCCACGGCAGTGGGCCCTACACTCCATGTCAGGCGTGGCAATACGATCAATTAGGACGGGTCACATGAAAACAAGAAGCAACCAGAAAATCGGTAGCTATCCTCCCGCTCATTTCTCAGTCTCTAACTCGGTTGGTTATCAAACCATTGTTCCCCATAGCAGTGACTCCCCAATCACTTTTGGCGGAGATGGCTCAAAACCACCCACATATCGAGTCACATGAGGATCACACAATCAATCATCATAAAATCATTAACTATAAATGATTCGCTGCCAAGAGTCTAAACAAAAGAATAACCACAATGAACCCAATAATAGAGCCCATCTGTCCCAAATATAGTAGCCCAAAAAAATGGCCACTAATATCACCCAAGAATAGGCCCAAAAATAGCATATCCACGTGCACCAAGAAAGGCAGCCCACGGACTGCCCATAGTGGGAAACAAGGGGCCACCGCCCATTACCAAAATAATACCCAGCCCAAGCAAAATAGTCAACGAAAAGCCCACTGAAAAGTTGGCCACCCCAAATGCTTCTCACCGAATGACATCATCAAAACCCACTTAATCAGAATGCCCAGCCAATATATAAATATATATTAAGATATTTATATATATAGAAGGCTACAAAAAAAAAAAAAAAAAAACAACGGTTAACAAAGACAGCCCACGGTCCCACATGCCTATGTGCTGTCGAACATAGGTGATAGAAAAGAGAACCACGCGGGGCCTACCAAATTAGCGGCAAAGCACAATTCAAACCAAAATATATATATAAAATATATAATGCTGATCAAGCTTTTACCTTGCCAACACACTATCATGCACTATCACCTTTCACTAGGTCTGTGCAACCCATGCTGATGAACACAACTTTGCAGGGTCCAAAAATTGCACCAACGCGTCTTCCATACTGTGAGGTAAACGCGCCAACTGTAGAACCAAAGAACTCACGCTCACAGAAAACAAATCACCTCCTTACACACAGTAGCAACGACGCCGGGACATGAAAACCAGCATCGGAATAAACCATCTCACACCGGAGTAAACCATCATCGGTGGAGCAAAAAAGAACCAGCTCACGCCGGAATAAGCCATCGCCGACGAGAGCACACGATACACCCAGCTACAAACAAACGTAGCATATACACAGGTCGAGCAGAAGCCAACATTAACTAGGCTAGCTTCGCCACCGTCGTTGGACTCCCAGAACCAACAGTTGGAGTACCAAGCACAAACAACACACCATTTTAACCAAACGGACTTGCCTGTAAATGGTAGACCCAGCTCCGGAAAATGAAACCAGCACCATCTACACAAGCAATCCAGAAGGCATCCACTCTGAAAACTTACAACCCATGTAACTACACGTTTGAAAAAGCCAAAGATGACCACGACCCCGGCACTGCAAAACCAGAGGACTTCACCGGAAATCAGGCTAGAATCCAGAATACAATCACCGGAGACACAAACGAAATAGTGCACGTATTGACAACAAAAGATACACTTCACCACAGCTAGATAGAACCCAACTATGGCAAAAGAAACTCATCCATGGAGGCCGAAGTTAACTGGGACAAGAATACCTCCAGAAAAAACCGAAGAACTCCAAACAAAATTAAAACCATCAAGACCCAAAACCAGGGCTTAATAGATCAGAATCAAACTCACTCACCCGCAGAATCTGGGTAGAGGAGCTAAACAAGCTGGCCAGAACAGCACCAGTCATTCACCATCGTGATACACCACCGGGGGGAGCTTTCTCTCTCTAGAATCAAGAGAGAGAAGCTCTGCTTTCTTCCCCCACGCCACTTAGGGTTGATTTTCTTCCTATTTCTCTTTCTTTTCTCTGACTTTCTCTTCTATCTCTGAAGAAGACAGTTTGTCTAGAAGTTTCTCTGTCCTTCACCTTCCTTCTTTCTTTTGTTCCAGGAACTAATTTGCTTTGGCAACTAATTGTTTCATAAGCTTAAGTGGCCAAGTTTAACTCAAAATAATCTTGCTTGGCCTCTAATAAAAAGATTTTTCTGAGTAATTCTAGTTTAACGATATTAGTTTAATCTAAGCACCTCATTTAAGATTTTCTAAATCATCTAAGTCTTCAATTCTCAAGTCCAAAAGGATGAATTTGAATTTCTTTTGATTTTCTTCCTCTTTCTCTTCCATTTCCCTGACTTTCTCTTCTAGCTCTCAAAGAAGAAAGTTTCTCTACAACTTTCTCCGTCCTTCTCTCTTTTGTTCTAGAAACTAATCAGCTTAGCTAACTAATTGTTTTATAAGCTTAAGTAGCCAAGTTTAACTCAGACTAACCTTGCTTAGCCTTTAAGAAAGAGAATTTTATGTGTAATTGTAGCTTAACGATATTTAAGGTTTTCTAAATCACCTAAGTGTTCAATTCACAAGTCAAAAATGATGAAGTTGAATTTCCTTTGTTTCTTTTCCTATTTCTCTTTCCTTTCTCTGACTCTATCTTCTAGCTCTCAAGAACAAAGTTTCACTGTAACTTTCTCTGTCCTTCTTTCTTTTTTTCTAGATACTAATTAGCTTAGGTAACTAATTGTTTCATAAGCTTAATAATTAGCCAAGTTTAACTCAAACCAATCTTGCCTAGCCTATAAGAAAGGGAATTTTCTGTGTAACTATAGCTTAACCATGTTAGTTTAACTTAAGCAACCCATTAAATATTTTCTAATTCACCTTAGTGTTAAACTTTCACGTCTAAAATGATGAATTTGAATTCCCTTTGATTCTTTTTTGTTTTTTTTTTTCCTTTCTATTTCCCATTCTTTCCTCTGACTTTCTCTTCTAGCTCTCAAGAAGATAGTCTATTTGTATCTTTTTCTGTCCATCTTCTTCCTTCTCCCTTTTGTTCTAGAAACTAATTAGCTTAGGTAACTAACTCTTTCATTAGCTTAAGTGCCCAAGTTTAAATCAAACTAATTTTCCTTAGCCTCTAACGAAGAGAATTGTCTGAGTAATTGTAGTTCAACGATATTAATTTATAACTTCCAATCCAAGGCTGGTACTGGTTTACGTAATGGTGTGGAGGTGTGGAGATTTCTTACTTTGCAGTTACAAGAGGCTGCTACCAGTGTATTTATATCATGCAGTGAAGGGGTGGTGGCTAATTGCTGCACAGGTTCAGGTGGCAGTTGGCAGGGTGTGTATGTACCGTGGCGATGGCTGCTTCAAGCGCCTTGCTATGCTACATGAGAGAGATAATCAGTTGTTTTCCTTGTTATTTTTACATAGTCTTAATGTGCATTTTGCTTACCCCTACGGGCTGTGTAGGAGGTTTTTGTGCATTTTGGTGTATCGTGTAATAGGTTTTTTGAGCAACTTCGGTAGGATGGGTCTATCTTGGCTCCTCCCTAGGGTCCTTTTTGGGCTGTTACAGGTGCCTATCGTTACGGGTTGTGTAGGGAGGTTTTGTTGTTGTGGTGGTGCTATATTGGCTGCTGGCTATGTCATTTGTACAAAGCCCCTATCCATCATAGGATATGGCTTTTGTACAGACCGATTGGCTAGTAATCAATTTGCTCCCTTGATCTGCAGATGTAGCTTCCTAGGCTTGGTATAGTGTTTATTTGTCTTGTGTTTTTTTTTTTTCTTTTTAGGCTTCGGTGGCTTTGTGCCGAGGTTCGTGCTGTTGTTTTGTTGTTAGGGCCTGGGGTATGCCCCTTGTATTCTTGTAAATCTTTCTGTTTTATTTATTTCTTATTCACCCAAAAAAAAGTCAAGCCCGAAAGGATGAATTTGAATTCCGGTTGATTTTCTTCCAATTTCTCTTTCTTCTCTATGACTTTCTCTTCTTGCTCTCAAGAAGAAAGTTTCTCTATAACTTCCTCCGTCCCTCTCCTTCCTTCTCTCTTTTGTTCTAAGAACTAATTAGGCTTGGTAAATAATTGTTTCATAAGCTTAAGTGACCGAGTTTAACTGAAACTAATCTTGCTTAGCTTCTAAGATACAAAATTTTCCAAGCAATTGTAACTTAACGATACTCGTTTTAAGTTAAGTACCTCATTTATGGTTTTCTAAATCAACTGAGTGTTCAATTCTCAAGTCAGAAAGGATGAATTTGAATTCTTTTCGATTTTCTTCATATTTCCCCTTCTTTGCACTAACCTTTTTTTTTTTTCTGCTCCGAAGAACGAAGTTTCTCTGTAACTTTCTTCGTCCCTCTCCTTCCTCCTCTCTCTTTTGTTCTACGTACTCATTAGCTTAGGTAACAAATTGTTTCATAAGTTTAAGTGGCCAAGTTTAACTCAAGCTAATCTTGCTTAGCCACTAAGATAGCGAACTTTCTGAGTTATTGTAGCTTAACGATATTAGTTTAACATAAGCACCTCATTTAAGATTTTCTAAATCACCAAGGTATTCAATTCTCAATTTCACAAAAATTGAATTTGAATTCTCTTTGAATTTCCTCCTATTTCTCTTTCTTTTCTCTAACTTCTCTTCTAGCTCTCAAGAAGGAAAGTTTCTCTGTGACTCTCTCCGTCCTTCTGCTTCCTTCTCTCTTTTGTTCAAGAAACTAATTAGCTTAGGTGAGTAATTGTTTCATAACCCTAAGTGGCGAAGTTTAACTCAAACTATCCTTGCTTGGCCTCTATGAAAGAGAATTTTCTGAGTAATTGTAGCTCAACGATATTAGTTTAATATAAGAACTTCATTTAACGTTTTTGAAATCGCCTAAGTGTTCAATTCTCGAGTCCAAAAGGTTGAATTTGAATTCCCTTTGATTTTCTTCCTATTTCTCTTTGTTTGCTCCAATTTTCTCTTCGAGCTCTCAAGAAGAAAGTTTCTCTGTAACTCTCTCCTTCCTTCTCCTTCTTTCTCCTTTGGTTCCAGAAACAAATTAGTTGTGGTAACTAATTGTTTCATAAGCTTAAGTGGCCAAGTTTAACACAAACTAATCTTGCTTACCCTCTAAGAAAGAGAATTTTCTTAGTAATTTTAGCTTGACGATATTAGTTTTACTTCAGCAACTCATTTAACGATTTCGAAATCACCTAAGTGTTCAATTCTCAAGTCCAAAAGGATGAATTTGAATTTCTATTTTGTTCCAATTTCTCTTTCTTTGCTCTTACTTTCTCTTTTAGCTCTCAAGAAAATAGTTTCTCCGTAATTTTCTCCGTCCTTCTCCTTCCTTCTCTCTTTTGTTCTAGAAACTAATTAGCTTAGGTAACTAATTGTTTCATAGGATTAAGTGGCCAATTTTAACTCAAACTAAGCCCTCTAAGAAATGGAATTTTTTGAGTAATTGTAGCTTAACGATACTAGTTTCACATAAGCACCACATATAAGGTTTTCTAAATCACCTACGTGTTCAAATCTCAAGCCAGAAAATAATGAATTTGAATTCCTTTTGATTTTCTTCATATTTCTCTTTCTTTTCTATAACTTTCTCTGCTAGCCCACAAGAGGAAATTTCTCTGCAACTTTCTCCGTCCTTCTCCTACCTTCTTTCTTTTGTTCTACGAACTAATTAGGTTTGGTAACTAATTGTTTCATAAGCTTAAGTGGCCAAGTTTAACTCAAACTAATCTTGCTTAGCCTCTAAGAAAGTTTCTTTGTAACTTTCTACGTCCTTCTCACTCCTTCTCTCTTTCATTCTAGAAACTAATTAGCTTAGTTTTATACTTAGGTCGCCAAGTCTGACTCGAACTAATCTTGCATAATCTCTAAGAAATAGAATTTTCCGAGTAATTGTAGCTTAACGATATTGGTTTAACTTAAGCACCTCATTTAAGGTTTTCTAAATCACATAAGTGCAAGCCCAAAAGGTTGAATTTGAATTCTCTTTTATTATCTTCTCGTTTCTCTTTCTTTTCCTTGACTTTCTCTTCTAGCTCTCAAGAAGAAAGTTTCTCGGTTACTTTCTCTGCCCTTCTCCTTCGTTTTCTCTTTTGTTCTAGGAACTAATTAGCTCAGACAACCAATTGTTTTCATAACCTTAAGTGGGGAAGTAGAACTCAAACTAACCTTGCTTTGCCTCTAAGAAAGAGAATTTTCTTAGTAATTCTAGCTTAACAGTATTAGTTTAACTTAAGCACCTCATTTAAGGTTTCTGACTCACCTAACTGTTCAATTCTCAAGATCGAAATTGTGAATTTGAACTCCCTTTGATTTTCTTCCTATTTCTCTTTCTTTTCTCTGACTTTCTCTTCTATCTCTGAAGAAGATAGTCTGTCTAAAAGTTTCTTTGTCCTTCACCTTCCTTCTTTCTTTTGTTCCAGGAATTAATTTGCTTTGGCTACTAATTGTTTCTTTTTTTTTTTTGGGTAAGTAAGTCATAAAATAAAGACAATAAAATTTACAAGTTTACAAGGGGCATACCCCAGGCATTCCCAACAACAAATAAATAAACGAATACATAACCAACATAACCTACCACTGCACCCCCTAAGATTGGGGGAGAACCACAAGAACAACAGAAAAAACAAAGTAACCCAACTTTGCCCATATATCCTTTTGTCCCGAAGTAACCCCTACCATCAGAGATAATAGACGAAAACTTGGGATGGATATATGGGCAAAAAGATACAAACAAACACCAAAAAACTTAAAAGCCATAACAAGCAAACTCACAAAGCAACAACCCTCAAGACAAATAAAAAATGATAACCAACCACATTCACCCCCAGTCTCTACCGTAGATCAACACATGGAATCCAGTAAGCATCCCACTCCTCACAGCCGTGACATCCTAGCCACTCAACAAAAGCCATGACAGAGGAAAAAATCTACCCCATGAGAAATCCCGACAGAGTCACATGAAGCTAGCACGATCAGTAACCATAAGCAACAGTCCTGGGAGTCGAAGTGACAACGGTAGCCCCACAGCAACAAACCGATACATAGCCAAAAAATAACCTGAGATCAATCATCACATCCCCCAGTCCCTTCCTTGGTAGATCACAAGCCTCAAACCCCACGGCAGTGTGCCCTTCACTCCATGTCAGGCGTGGCAATACGACCAATTAGGATGGGTCACATGAAGACAAGAAGCAATCGGAACCGGTAGCTATCCTCCCGCTCATCTCCCAGTCTCTAACTCGGCTAGTCATCGAACCACTATTCCCCATAGCAGTGACCCCTCAATCACTCTTGGCGGAGATGGCTCAAAACTAACCTCATATCGAGTCACATGAGGATCACACGATCAATCATCAAGATAAAATCGACTATACATAATCCGCTGCAAAGTGACTAAAAAGAAAATAAAAAACCAGCTGCCCCAAATTTTCCTCGTGAAAGCACCCCACTTGACAGTGTAAAAATCTTGGGCCACAAAAGTATTAAGCCCACACGTGGTCATCAAAGACCCATAATCAAAAGCCCACTAAACAAAGCGGCAAGAATAAGCCCACTGTCTTCACCAAAAAAAAAACCAACCCACGGATAGTCCACACTGATAGATAAAAATTGCACCGTGGGCCCAAAGAAGTACCCACGTGGAAAAGAACCGCGGACCCAACCAAACGGCCACAACAAAGCACATGGGCCAACGTGATTTGCTCCACACGTGGCCCACCTACAACAAACCAAAACCCAAACTAGGCAGCCAAAGCAAGGTCAACCAAAATATATATATATAAATATATATATAAAGTTGATATAGCTTTTACCTCACCCAAAAACATCACCATGTAAAATCTGATATACACAGTACCCAATCATGAACTGACCAGCCACCTTTTGGTCTGCCCCAAGACCCACGTGCTATCCTAGAGCAGAACAACAACAAAGCTTCTTCAGCAAGCTTGGACGAAAAACACGGCACCAATGTCCACGCGACGGACCACTCGTAACCGTCACGCTCCAAACTCAAAACTTGAACTAGTAACAACACCGACCGGCAAAACCGCCATGGCCGGAGCAACAAAACAGCAACACCGACCACCCAACCCCCGGAAAACCAGACAACACTGATAACCGACTCCGAAAACCACAGACAGTGACGGTGAATGGTAGCGCACCGAAGAAAACCTGCATCCTCCATCTCAAATTCTGCATACAAACGTAAATCACAAAAAACCCACCAGAAACACAATAAAAAACGACAAGGCCGACCAGCTTGGAACAGCCACGGCCTGCAATAACCACCGACGTACCAACCCAAACAGAACCACACAACGCCGTAACAAATCCGGCGAGGTACCCAGCATGTGGATGGCAACGTCACTGTACCACCGACACAGTGTATAAACACCAGCACCAGTGGAACCAGAACAAGAGCGCGCCAAATATGAGAGCGCTTCTCAAGCCGACGGATTTACCCTTTGGCGTTGTACGCTGTGTGGATTTACCCTTCGGTGATGGCTGCTAGTAGCGCCTTGCCTAGGCATTTCAGTGGGTTTATTAGCTATCTTCATTTCTCTCATTTCTTTTATTTCTCTCCTGCTGTGAAGGAGTGGTGGCTGATTGCTATTCAGATTTGGATGGCTGTTGGCAGGGTGTGTATGTACCATAGTGATGGCTGCTTCAAGCGCCTTGCTATGCTACAAATGAGAGCAAATCAGTGGTCTTTACTTTTATTTTTATTTGTTCACAGTTGTAGTTTGCAGCTTGCCTATTCCTACGGGTTGTGTAGGAGGTTTCATGTGTATTTGGGTATCTCGTGTAACAGGTTTTTTGAGCAATTCGGTAGGATGGGCCCCTCTTGGTTCATCAATTCGGCTTGCTTGAGTTACAGTTTTTGTATTACATTTATTTTGTTACAGGTGCCTATCCCTACGGGTTGTGTAGGGAGTTTTTGGACTGTTGTAATGGTGCTTGTTGGTTGCTGGTTTGTCCTTTGTACAAGGTCCCTATTCATCATAGGATATGGCCTTTGTACAATCTGCTTGGCAACGTTTTTCTTTTGGCTCTCCTAATTTTCGGATGTAGCTCTTAGGTTTGGTTTAGGTTTTTTGTTAGTGTTTCTTTGGGCTTCGGTGCCTGTGGGCTGAGGCTTGTGTTGTTTTCTGTTGTTAGGGCCTGGGGTATGCCCCTTGTATTTTTGTAAATCTTTCTGTTTTATATTATTTCTTATTCACCCAAAAAAAAAAAAAAGTTCACGAAGTCCATCGGCCAAAACACGTACCGTTTCACACCAATCACCACCTGCAACTCGTCACCGTAGCAACATCACAAAGCGAACCCAGAACCTGGACCAGGCGTCGGCAATTGGAATATTGCTGGAGCGGCAAAAGCCACAAGAAAGTACCATAAACGTAACCAGCCGGAACTGAAACCGGACTGGACAAAAAGAACTTTCCCCGTTAGAAGCCAGTCCAGTATAGCCAGAACAGACACAGCTTTCCATGGTCGGAGTAGACGCGACTTTCACGGGTATACAAAGAACACAACAGCCAGAGATCGCAACCAATGGCCGAAACAAAATGGTGCACTTGCAAAGCACCCGAAACCAACAAATTCACTCTGTAAATAATCAACACCAACCGGAATAAAGGTAGCCGGACTGGTTAACAAGATGTGACCTTAATAAACTCACGAGTTATACACCATTTCACTCCGGGGGGAGCTTTCTCTCTCTAGATTCTAGAGAGAGAGGCTCTACTTTCTTCCCCTAGTAGGTGGCCGACTTTTTACTAATTGTTTCATAAGCTTAAGTGGCCAAGTTTAACTCAAACTAATCTTGGTTGGCCTCTAATAAAGAGATTTTTGTGAGTAATTCTAGTTTAACGGTATTAGTTTAATCTAAGCACCTCATTTAAGGTTTTCTAAATCATCTAAGTCTTCAATTCTCAAGTCCAAAGGGATGAATTTGAATTTCTTTGGATTTTCTTCCTCTTTCTCTTCCATTTCCCTGACTTTCTTTTCTAGCTCTCAAGAAGAAAGTTTCTCTACAACTTTCTCCGTCCTTCTCTCTTTTGTTCTAGAAACTAATCAGCTTAGCTAACTAATTGTTTTATAAGCTTAAGTAGCCAAACATAATCTTAACAATGAAAATCATTAACGTTGAGGGGATTAGGTTGAGAGCTTCTCTCTCTAAAATCTAGAGAGAGAAAGCTCCCCTCCGTTGTTACCCATTGGAGTATGGTTCCGATTATCTCCCTCACCCTTGAGGGAGAATGTGTTCTGGGCAACCCAGTTGTTTATGGTTCTTTGTAGATTCAATGCCCAAGTGCTAGATTTACGGTTCAGTGTCGAAAAGCTAGGTTCATGGTTCTTTGCTTCTCTAAGTACAAACTTTGTTTTGTAGGAGAGAGAGAATCGCATGTAATGGTGGTCACTGTTGGGTGTTGTAAACTGGCGGTGATGGTCCGACTGTTTTATGTCCTGGGCTATTTTCCAGCAATGGTGTGTTCTCTGCTTTGAGCTCTATCTTGTTGTTAACTTCTCTTTCCAAGTCATTACTGTCTTAGTGAGAGAGAGGTATGTGCTTTGAGTGTGTATTTTGAGTCTTGATGAGCTACGGTTGAGGGTGGCGCCATGACTGGTTTTGCTCTGTGTACTCAGCATGGTTGTGTCCTCGGTGGTGTTTTGTCGCCGGTGGTGATGGTGTTTGTTTGTGATGGTTTTTGTTGTGATTTGAGCTCGTGACAGTGCTGGTCAGTCGGCTTGTTGATTGGGTTTCGGTCTCAGTAGCTTGGGCTTGGGTTTTCGTTCTTGGCTGCCGATCTGCTGTGTTTCATGGTGGTCATGTGGTTCGAGGGTTGACGCGTGGGATTCACGGTTTGTTTGGAGATGGGTGTTGCTTCAAGCATCCTTTCTAACATCCATGGTGATCATCGGCGTGTTGGATATCATCGGCGAAGATCCAAGCTCGTCGGAGGTGGTTGAGGTTTTTTTTGTTTTGGTTCACACTGGTTTTCACACCGGTGGCCACGGTGTTTTCACCGTCGCCGTGTATACGACGTGAATTGCTTACGCACTGGTCTGCAAGTGGTTTTTTTGGTGCGTGCTAAGCTGCCCAACACGCTAGGCGTAGTGCGTATACTAGGCGTGTTGTAGCTATCTGTTAGCAGATACATGGGGAACACAAAGAGTGGTTGACAGGTATGGGACAAGCCGCACGTGGGATGATAATTTCCCGCCCACCCATGTGTATAGCTGGATGCACATGGGTGCCCTGTGGGCTCGTGTGTTGTTGTTTGAATTTTTCACTCCAATTTTGGGAGGAAAGTTAATATTTCCTGAAGAGGTTGATTGGTAAAGTTGTGGGTTGCACGTGTTTATTGTGGGGTTCATTTGGACTTCATGGTTATTCTTTAAATGGGCCTACTATATTGTGCTGTGCCGTGTTTTGTTGTCTATTGAATTTCTTTTGTATAAATTGTCCATATATCTTCCCCAAGTATTTAACTATTATCTATTTGATGATAGTAAGTACTTAGGATAATAGTAAGTACTTAGGGACAAATTGATAAATGGACAATTTTAAATTTACATTGGTTTTATTTTAATCAGTTATTTGTATTAACTCAGACTAACCTTGCTTAGCCTCTAAGAAAAAGAATTTTATGTGTAATTGTAGCTTAACGATATTTAAGGTTTTCTAAATCATCTAAGTGTTCAATTCTCAAGTCAAAAATGATGAAGTTGAATTTCCTTTGTTTCTTTTCCTATTTCTCTTTCCTTTCTCTGACTCTCTCTTCTAGCTCTCAAGAACAAAGTTTCGCTGTAACTTTCTCTGTCCTTCTTTCTTTTTTTTTTAGATACAAATTAGCTTAAGCAACTAATTGTTTCGTAAGCTTAATAATTGGCCAAGTTTAACTCAAACTAATCATGCCTAGCCTATAAGAAAGGGAAGTTTCTGTGTAACTATAGCTTAATCATGTTAGTTTAACTTAAGCAACCCATTAAATATTTTCTAATTCACCTTAGTGTTCAACTCTCACGTCCAAAATGATTTGATTCTTTTTTGTTTTTTTTTTTCCTTTCTATTTCTCATTCTTTTCTCTAACTTTCTCTTCTAGCTCTCAAGAAGATAGTCTATCTGTATCTTTCTCTGTCCATCTTCTTCCTTCTCCCTTTTGTTCTAGAAACTAATTAGCTTAGGTAACTAACTCGTTCATCAGCTTAAGTGCCCAAGTTTAAATCAAACTAATTTTCCTTAGCCTCTAACGAAGAGAATTGTCTGAGTAATTGTAGTTCAATGATATTAATTTATAACTTAAACACCTCATTTATGGTTTTCTAAATCACCTAAGTGTTCAATTGTCATGTCCGAAAGGATGAATTTGAATTTCGGTTGATTTTCTTCCAATTTCTCTTTCTTCTCTATGACTTTCTCTTCTTGCTCTCAAGAAGAAAGTTTCTCTGTAACTTCCTACGTCCCTCTCCTTCCTTCTCTCTTTTGTTCTAAGAACTAATTAGGCTTGGTAAATAATTGTTTCATAAGCTTAAGTGACCGAGTTTAACTGAAACTAATCTTGCTTAGCTCCTAAGATACAGAATTTTCTAAGCAATTATAACTTAACGATACTCGTTTAAGTTAAGTACCTCATTTATGGTTTTCTAAATCAACTGAGTGTTCAATTCTCAAGTCAGAAAGAATGAATTTGAATTCTTTTCGATTTTCTTCATATTTCCCCTTCTTTGCACTAACCTTTTTTTTTTTTTTTTTCCAGCTCCGAAGAAGGAAGTTTCTCTGTAATTTTCTCCTTCCCTCTCCTTCCTCCTCTCTCTTTTGTTCTACGTACTCATTAGCTTAGGTAACAAATTGTTTCATAGCTTAAGTGGCCAAGTTTAACTCAAGCTAATCTTGCTTAGCCACTAAGATAGCGAATTTTCTGAGTTATTGTAGCTTAACGATATTAGTTTAATATAAGCACCTCATTTAAGATTTTCTAAATCACCAAGGTATTAAATTCTCAATTTCACAAAAATTGAATTTGAATTCTCTTTGAATTTCCTCCTATTTCTCCTTCTTTTCTCTAACTTCTTTTCTAGCTCTCAAGAAGGAAAGTTTTCTCTGTAACTCTCTCCGTCCTTCTGCTTCCTTTTCTCTTTTGTTCTAGAAACTAATTAGCTTAGGTGAGTAATTGTTTCATAGCCCTAAGTGGCGAAGTTTAACTCAAACTATCCTTGCTTGGCCTCTAAGAAAGAGAATTTTCTGAGTAATTGTAGCTCAACGATATTAGTTTAATATAAGAACTTCATTTAAGGTTTTTGAAATCGCCTAAGTGTTCAATTCTCAAGTCCAAAAGGTTGAATTTGAATTCCCTTTGATTTTCTTCCTATTTCTCTTTCTTTGCTCCAACTTTCTCTTCGAGCTCTCAAGAAGAAAGTTTCTCTGTAACTCTCTCCTTCCTTTTCCTTCTTTCTCCTTTGGTTCCAGAAACAAATTAGTTATGGTAACAAATTGTTTCATAAGCTTAAGTGGCCAAGTTTAACACAAACTAATTTTGCTTACCCTCTAAGAAAGAGAATTTTCTTAGTAATTTTAGCTTGACAATATTAGTTTTACTTCAGCAACTCATTTAACGATTTCGAAATCACATAAGTGTTCAATTCTCAAGTCCAAAAGGATGAATTTGAATTTCCATTTTGTTCCAATTTCTCTTTCTTTGCTCTTACTTTCTCTTCTAGCTCTCAAGAAAATAGTTTCTCCGTAACTTTCTCCGTCCTTCTCCTTCCTTCTCTCTTTTGTTCTAGAAACTAATTAGCTTAGGTAACTAATTGTTTCATAGGATTAAGTGGCCAATTTTATTTGGGTGTGCCTTTGATCACCACTAAGCTTAGAGCGTCTGACTGCCAAATCTTGGTTGATAGGATGACTAAAAGGATTAAAAGCTGGACCAATAAATTGCTATCTTATGCTGGTAGAGCCCAACTCATCCAGTCTATTCTCTTCTCGATGCAAGTTTATTGGTCTTCTATTTTTATTCTCCCTAAGAGGGTTATCCGCGACATTGAAACTCTGCTCAGATCTTTCCTTTGGTCTGGGACGGAGCTGAAAAAGCATAGTGCTAAAATTGCTTGGAAGCATGTTTGCAAAAAAAAAAATGAGGGTGGGCTTGGTTTTAAGGATATGGAGGTTTGGAATAGAGCGGCTATAGCCAAACATGTTTGGTATCTGTTTTCGGGTGGGGAATGTTCAATGTGGTTTCAATGGGTTAAGTCCTACTTACATAAGGGTAAGAGTTTTTGGGGTATTAAGATGCCCAGTGATCCTTCCTGGGTTTGGAGGAAACTTTTATCGCTTAGGGATTTAATCTTCCCTATTATCAAATTCAAACTTGGTAATGGTGAAAATGTGTTCCTCTGGCATGATAACTGGCACCCCTTTGGTTCGCTTTTGCTTCGGTATGGTCCTAGAATTTTGTATGATACCAACCTTCCTAACAATTCTAAGGTTAGTTCAATTATCTCAAATGATTCTTGGAACTGGCCTTTTCCTAACTCTTGGGAGATACAGGAATGGATTGCTGCCACTCCTCCTTCTCTTAAACCTTCCCTTGATTCCCCTGATATTCCTGTGTGGAGTTTGACTACTGATGGTTCCTTTTCTATTCACTCTGCTTGGGATTGTTGGAGGGACAAGGGCCCAAAGGTTACTTGGTCTAATCTCGTTTGGGGTCCTCCTGTTATCCCTAGGGTTAGTTTCATTGTGTGGCTGGCTATCCATGAGAGACTTAACACTGGGGATAGACTCCAAATCTTTGGTCTTCTTACCAGCCCTAGCTGCCCTTTATGTTGTGCCCCTGAGGAAAACCATTCCCATCTGTTCTTTAGGTGTCACTACTCCTCTAGGATTTGGGCTGTTATCCAAGCTAAGTGTAATTCCCACTGGCCTTCTTTGCCCTGGTTGGAACTTGTTGAGTTTGCTACTAAATCTATCCATGGTAAATCTCTGAAATCTATGATTATGAAACTCTCTTTTCTCTGCACTGTCTACCATATTTGGATGGAGAGAAATAGTAGAATCTTTAGTAAGGTCTTCAAACCTGAAGAGGTTGTTACTAACTCTATCATCCAAATGGTTAGGGGTAGACTCCTTTCTATGGAAAATGTGAAAGCTTATGCAGGTGACAACTGGTATCTGGAACAATGGAACCTTCCTTCTAAAATTCTGTTGCAGTCCCAAACTGCTGCAGCCGAAAGGAACTCGAGTGGTGTGAGTCTCCCTACATTGAGGGTTGAGTGATGGCGAGTAGATAATGAGTGTTTTGTCTAACAACTTGTGCTGTCTTGCAGATGGTGTTATTCTCAGATTCTATCAGCTATTATGGATCCCAAATATTCACAAAATCTGGAGCCTATGAAGGGAGGGTTGAGTGATGTGAGCCAGTACAGTTCCTCTTGTAAATGTGGGTTGAGTGGGGGGAGGAAGTACATATTTTTTAGACTAACATGTACTATATATTATATATATTTTTGTGCAGGTTTATGGAATCTCAAGTTCATTGTCCAGCTGGCTGGAATGAGAGAGCACGGAATATGTGGGCCGAGTGATGGGAGCCCTTACATTGAGTGGAGAGCTCTCTTTTATTGTGGGTTGAGTGAGGGGAGGTCCTATATTGTATGCTTGTTGTTTCTTCTCCTGTATGACTCAATATATTGTTATGGAAATTCCTCTCTATTATATATTGAACAGGTTAAGCAGCAACTTGTAAGGTGGGTTTGCTCCTGGCAGTTTATCTCGGATGGTTATTGGATTTGGACTTTGGTTACTAGAAATTTGCCGTTGGTTACTATCTTTGGGCACTGGCAGCTATCTGTGTCGGGGTTTGCCTGGTGGTGTGAAGATGGCTGCAATCAGCGCACCTCTTTGGCGTTGTACGCTGTGTGGATCTACTCTTCGGTGATGGCTGCAAGTAGTGCCTTGCCTAGGCATTTCAGTGGGTTTATAAGCTATCTTCATTTCTTTTATTTCTCTCTTGCTGTGGAGGAGTGGTGGCTGATTGCTATTCAGAATTGGGTAGCTGTTGGCAGGGTGTGTATGTACCATAGTGATGGCTGCTTCAAGCGCCTTGCTATGCTACAAATGAGAGCATATCAGTGGTCTTTACTTTTATTTTTATTTGTTCACAGTTGTAGTTTGCAGCTTGCCTATTCCTACGGGTTGTGTAGGAGGATTCATGTGTATTTGGGTATCTCGTGTAACAGGTTTTTTGAGCAATTCGGTAGGATGGGCCCCTCTTGGTTCATCACTTCGGCTTGCTTGGGTTACAATTTTTGCATTATATTTATTTTGTTACAGGTGCCTATCCCTACGGGTTGTGTAGGGAGGTTTGTGGGTGTGATGGTGCCCATCCCTACGGGTTGTGTAGGGAGTTTTTGGACTGTTGTAGTGGTGCTTATTGGTTGCTGGTTTGTCCTTTGTACAAGGTCCTTATTCATCATGGATATGGCCTTTGTACAGTCCGATTGGAAAAGTTTTCTTTTGGCTCTCCTAATTTTCGGATGTAGCTCTTAGGTTTGGTTTAGTTTTTTTGTTGGTGTTTCTTTGGGCTTCGGTGCCTGTGGGCTGAGGCTCGTGTTGTTTTCTGCTGTTAGGGCCTGGGGTATGCCCCTTGTATTTTTGTAAATCTTTCTGTTTTATATTATTTCTTATTCACCCAAAAAAGAAATGGATTATGAATTGGTTTATGGAAATTGAACACTTATCAATTGCTAATGTCTTAGTCATTGCTCATACTGTGTTTAGCATATCTCTACTGGGCTGTGGCTCACCCTATATGGGAATATCATTTTCAGGTACATGTAGCATGCCACCTCCAAGGACATAGCTTGGGAGGCTAGAGGCGGACACACTTTTGTTGTCTTATTTCTTTTGGATGTATTACATGTAAATTCAAGCTAAGGGCTTAATGTGTAAATGAGTTAGTACTCTTTTATTGTAACCAAGTGTTAACTTGGAAAGCTGTAAGCCCTTAGGGCATTTGCTTTTGTCGTTAACATGTAATACTTTTTGTAATGGAATTCTGATGAATAGAAGAATGTGGAGTTTTTATATATCAATGCATGTCTATATTGATGGGTTTAATGTTATTATTTTTGAGGGCGTTACACTTAAGTAGCCAAGTTTAACTCAGACTAACCTTGCTTAGCCTCTGAGAAAGAGAATTTTATGTGTAATTGTAGCTTAACGATATTTAAGGTTTTCTAAATCACCTAAGTGTTCAATTCACAAGTCAAAAATGATGAAGTTGAATTTCCTTTGTTTCTTTTCCTATTTCTCTTTCCTTTCTCTGACTCTCTCTTCTAGCTCTTAAGAACAAAGTTTCGCTGTAACTTTCTCTGTCCTTCTTTCTTTTTTTCTAGATACTAATTAGCTTAGGTAACTAATTGTTTCGTAAGTTTAATAATTGGCCAAGTTTAACTCAAACCAATCTTGCCTAGCCTATAAGAAAGGGAATTTTTTGTGTAACTATAGCTTAACCATGTTAGTTTAACTTAAGCAACCCATTAAATATTTTCTAATTCACCTTAGTGTTAAACTCTCATGTCCAAAATGATGAATTTGAATTCCCTTTGATTCTTTTTTGTTTTTTTTTCCATTCTATTTCCCATTCTTTTCTCTAATTTTCTCTTCTAGCTCTCAAGAAGATAGTCTATTTGTATCTTTCTCTGTCCATCTTCTTCCTTCTCCCTTTTGTTCTAGAAACTAATTAGCTTAGGTAACTAACTCTTTCATTAGCTTAAGTGCCCAAGTTTAAATCAAACTAATTTTCTTTAGCCTCTAACGAAGAGAATTGTCTGAGTAATTGTAGTTCAACGATATTAATTTATAACTTCCAATCCAAGGCTGGTACTGGTTTACGTAATGGTGCGGAGGTGTGGTGATTTATTACTTCGCAGTTACAAGAGGCTGCTGCCAGTGTATTTATATCATGCAGTGGAGGGGTGGTGGCTAATTGCTGCACAGGTTCAGGTGGCAGGGTGTGTATGTACCGTGGCGATGGCTGCTTCAAGTGCCTTGCTATGCTACATGAGAGAGATAATCAGTTGTTTTCCTTGTTATTTTTACATAGTCTTAATGTGCATTTTGCTTACCCCTACGGGCTGTGTAGGAGGTTTTTGTGCATTTTGGTGTATCGTGTAATAGGTTTTTTGAGCAACTTCGGTAGGATGGGTCTATCTTGGCTCCTCCCTACGGTCCTTTTTGGGCTGTTATTTTAGTATGATATTAATTTGTTACAGGTGCCTATCGTTACGGGTTGTGTAGGGAGGTTTTGTTGTTGTGGTGGTGCTATATTGGCTGCTGGCTATGTCATTTGTACAAAGCCCCTATCCATCATAGGATATGGCTTTTGTACAGACCGATTGGCTAGTAATCAATTTGCTCCCTTGATCTTCAGATGTAACTTCCTAGGCTTGGTATAGTGTTTATTTGTCTTGTGTTTTTTTTTTTTTCTTTTTGGGCTTCGGTGGCTTTGTGCCGAGGTTCATGCTACTGTTTTGTTGTTAGGGCCTGGGGTATGCCCCTTGTATTCTTGTAAATCTTTCTGTTTTATTTATTTCTTATTCACCCAAAAAAAAGTCAAGTCCGAAAGGATGAATTTGAATTCCGGTTGATTTTCTTCCAATTTCTCTTTCTTCTCTATGACTTTCTCTTCTTGCTCTCAAGAAGAAAGTTTCTCTATAACTTCCTCCGTCCCTCTCTTTTGTTCTAAGAACTAATTAGGCTTGGTAAATAATTGTTTCATAAGCTTAAGTGACCGAGTTTAACTGAAACTAATCTTGCTTAGCTTCTAAGATACAGAATTTTCCAAGCAATTGTAACTTAACGATACTTGTTTAAGTTAAGTACCTCATTTATGGTTTTCTAAATCAACTGAGTGTTCAATTCTCAAGTCAGAAAGGATGAATTTGAATTCTTTTCGATTTTCTTCATATTTCCCCTTCTTTGCACTAACCTTTTTTTTTTTTTTTCAGCTCCGAAGAACGAAGTTTCTCTGTAACTTTCTTCGTCCCTCTCCTTCCTCCTCTCTCTTTTGTTCTACGTACTCATTAGCTTAGGTAACAAATTGTTTCATAAGCTTAAGTGGCCAAGTTTAACTCAAGCTAATCTTGCTTAGCCACTAAGATAGCGAACTTTCTGAGTTATTGTAGCTTAACGATATTAGTTTAACATAAGCACCTCATTTAAGATTTTCTAAATCACCAAGGTATTCAATTATCAATTTCACAAAAATTGAATTTGAATTCTCTTTGAATTTCCTTCTATTTCTCTTTCTTTTCTCTAACTTCTCTTCTAGCTCTCAAGAAGGAAAGTTTCTCTGTAATTCTCTCCGTCCTTCTGCTTCCTTCTCTCTTTTGTTCTAGAAACTAATTAGCTTAGGTGAGTAATTGTTTCATAACCCTAAGTGGCGAAGTTTAACTCAAACTATCCTTGCTTGGCCTCTATGAAAGAGAATTTTCTGAGTAATTGTAGCTAAACGATATTAGTTTAATATAAGAACTTCATTTAAGGTTTTTGAAATCGCCTAAGTATTCAATTCTCGAGTCCAAAAGGTTGAATTTGAATTCCCTTTGATTTTCTTCCTATTTCTCTTTCTTTGCTCCAATTTTCTCTTCGAGCTCTCAAGAAGAAAGTTTCTCTATAACTCTCTCCTTCTTTCTCCTTTGGTTCCAGAAACAAATTAGTTGTGGTAACTAATTGTTCCATAAGCTTAACTGGCCAAGTTTAACACAAACTAATCTTGCTTACCCTCTAAGAAAGAGAATTTTCTTAGTAATTTTAGCTTGACGATATTAGTTTTACTTCAGCAACTCATTTAACGATTTCGAAATCACCTAAGTGTTCAATTCTCAAGTCCAAAAGGATGAATTTGAATTTCTATTTTGTTCCAATTTCTCTTTCTTTGCTCTTACTTTCTCTTTTAGCTCTCAAGAAAATAGTTTCTCTGTAATTTTCTCCGTCCTTCTCCTTCCTTCTCCCTTTTGTTCTAGAAACTAATTAGCTTAGGTAACTAATTGTTTCATAGGATTAAGTGGCCAATTTTAACTCAAACTAAGCCCTCTAAGAAATGGAATTTTTTGAGTAATTGTAGCTTAACGATACTAGTTTCACTTAAGCACCACATATAAGGTTTTCTAAATCACCTACGTGTTCAAATCTCAAGCCAGAAAATAATGAATTTGAATTCCTTTTGATTTTCTTCATATTTCTCTTTCTTTTCTATAACTTTCTCTGCTAGCCCACAAGAGGAAATTTCTCTGCAACTTTCTCCGTCCTTCTCCTACCTTCTTTCTTTTGTTCTACGAACTAATTAGGTTTGGTAAATAATTGTTTCATAAGCTTAAGTGGCCAAGTTTAACTCAAACTAATCTTGCTTAGCCTCTAAGAAAGTTTCTTTGTAACTTTCTACGTCCTTCTCACTCCTTCTCTCTTTCATTCTAGAAACTAATTAGCTTAGTTTTATACTTAGGTCACCAAGTCTGACTCGAACTAATCTTGCATAATCTCTAAGAAATAGAATTTTCCGAGTAATTGTAGCTTAACGATATTGGTTTAGCTTAAGCACCTCATTTAAGGTTTTCTAAATCACATAAGTGCAGGCCCAAAAGGTTGAATTTGAATTCCCTTTTATTATCTTCCCGTTTCTCTTTCTTTTCCTTGACTTTCTCTTCTAGCTCTCAAGAAGAAAGTTTCTCAGTTACTTTCTCTGCCCTTCTCCTTCGTTTTCTCTTTTGTTCTAGGAACTAATTAGCTCAGACAACCAATTGTTTTCATAACCTTAAGTGGGGAAGTAGAACTCAAACTAACCTTGCTTTGCCTCTAAGAAAGAGAATTTTCTTAGTAATTCTAGCTTAACAGTATTAGTTTAACTTAAGCACCTTATTTAAGGTTTCTGACTCACCTAACTGTTCAATTCTCAAGACCGAAATTGTGAATTTGAACTCTCTTTGATTTTCTTCGTATTTCTCTTTCTTTTCTCTGACTTTCTCTTCTATCTCTGAAGAAGATAGTTTGTCTAAAAGTTTCTTTGTCCTTCACCTTCCTTCTTTCTTTTGTTCTAGGAACTAATTTTCTTTGGCTACTAATTGTTTCATAAGCTTAAGTGGCCAAGTTTAACTCAATCAGATCTACCAGCAAGAATTTGGGTGTGCTGGGACCCAAACTTTTGTGATATTTTGATGCTTCAACAATCAAACCAGTATGTTTTTGTCAAAATCCACGTTTTTGATACAGATTCCAGTTTCTTTGCCTTTTTTGTTTACGCTGAGAATAAACATGAGTTGAGAGTTCCTCTATTTTTTGATTTAAAGAAAATTGCTCTCAACCATGCTAGTCACCCATCCATTTTCCTTGGTGACTTTAATGCTATTAGATTCTCTCATGAGAAAATGGGGGGTATTCATAGTGTTGTGCTCCCGAATGGGGAGAGGGTGACTAATAGTGCTGAGATCCATAACTCTTTTGTGGACTACTTCACAAATTTGTTCGGTAAGCCGTTTGTGGACAATTATAATGGGTCTGAGAGCATTAATGGTCTTATCACCAAGAGAGTTTCTGACACTCAGTATCATAGTGTTGCTAGGGATGTTACTGAAAAAGAAATCATTGATGCTTTCAGGTCTCTAAAACCCAACAAAGCCCCCGGCCCTGATGGCTATTTTGCGGGTTTTTTTTCTGAAAGCCTGGGACATTGTGGGGAGAGAGGTTGTCCAAGCCATCAAATCTTTTTTCTCATCGGGAGAGCTTCTTCGGGAAATAAATAGCACCTCCATTGCTCTTATCCCGAAGATCCCAAATGCTGAAAAAGTGGGGGATTTTAGACCCATTTCTTGCTGTAATACTTTGTACAAGTGTATTTCTAAGATCATTGCTGATAGGATCAAATCTGTTCTGAATGATCTTATTGACCCTGTGCAATCAGCTTTTGTCCCCGGTAGGAGAATTGCTGACAATATCTTCCTTTCACAGGAACTTATGAGGGGGTATCATAAATTTTCTCAGTCTCCCAGGTGTGCTATGAAAGTGGACATCATGAAAGCATATGATAATGTAAGATGGGAGTTTGTTCTTGATATCCTAAATGCTATGGGTTTCCCCCCTAACATGGTTCTTTGGGTCAAAGCTTGCATGACTAGTCCCACCTATTCCATTTGCATTAATGGGAGTTTGCATGGTTATTTTAGGGGGGAGAGAGGTTTGAGACAAGGTGACCCTATGTCCCCTTACCTCTTTGTTTTAGTTATGGAAATTCTCTCTAGAATTTTGGCTGAGAAGGCTTCGCATCCTGCATTTAAATTCCATTGGAGATGTGATCAACCTAAGATAGTTAACTTGTGCTTCGCTGATGATTTAATGATCTTCTGTAAGGGGGATGTGTTCACTGTTCGGTCCATTAAGCTGGGGTTAGAAGAATTTAAGAGCCTGTCTGGGTTGTCACCTAGCCCTGCTAAGAGTCATATATTCTTTTCTGGTTGTGATAATGAGTTGAGGGATGAGATTCTTGGGGTTTGTCAATTCAGTGAAGGCAAGTTGCCTGTGAGATACCTGGGGGTCCCTTTAGTTTCCACGAAACTTAAAGCCTCTTTTTTTTTTTGGGTAAGTAACTTAAAGCCTCTGATTGTGATCAACTTGTGGATCGGATAACGAAAAGGACTAAGAGCTAGACAAATAAGTGTCTTACTTATGCTGGCCGTGCTCAACTGATCCAATCTGTTTTGTTTTCGATGCAAGTGTACTGGACCTCTCTGTTCATTCTCCCAAAGAAAGTCACTCGGTCTATCGAGCGTCTTTTTAGGGCTTTTTTTTGGTCGGGTTGTGAGATGAAAACTCATGGGGCTAAGGTTTCTTGGGATAGAATTTGCTCTCCCAGGAAGGAAGGGGGTCTGGGGTTTAAGTCCATTTCTGTGTGGAATAAAGCTGCTATTGCGAAACATGTTTGGTTCCTCCTCTCTGGGGGTGAGCAATCTATGTGGTGTAGCTGGGTTAAGTCTTATCTCCTCAAAGGTAGGAGTTTTTGGAGGGTTAGGGTGCCAAATGACCCCTCTTGGGTCTGGCGGAAAGTTCTTTCCCTAAGACCTATAATTTACCCCTTAATCAAGTATAAGGTGGGAGATGGATCTGGAGTTTTCTTATGGTTTGACAATTGGCATCCAATAGGTTCTATTTGGGATAAGTTTGGGAGGCGTATTGTGTACGACACCGCCTTAAGCATAGATGCTAAGGTGAGTCAGATTGTGGAGGGAAAATCTTGGAGATGGCCATTTCCTTCTTCTTGGGAGATTATGGATCTCATTAACAAAACCCCTTCAAATCTCCTCCCTACTGGTGGCCATGATAGTGTTAGTTGGTGCCCTGCTCATGATGGGAACTTCACCATCCAATCCACTTGGAATGCATTAAGAACTCACTATGACCATGTGAATTGGTCACATTTAATTTGGGGCCCTCACAATATCCCTAAAGTGAGTTTTGTGGTTTGGATGGCGATCCTTGGCCGTCTTAACACTGGGGACAGGTTGCATCTGTTTGGTGTGACGCAATCTGCTGTGTGTGCATTTTGTCAGTACCATCATGAAGACCACAATCACCTTTTTTTTGAATGTCCATTTTCGGAAAGAGTGTGGTCTTGTATTAAAGGTAAAATAAATGTTGATTGGCCATCCCTCCTGTGGGATGATTTGGTCCAGATTATTGCTAAATCTGTGAAAGGGAAATCCCTGGGGGCTATTATTACCAAGCTTGCCTTTACTTGTACTGTGTACCAGTTATGGGTTGCTAGGAATAATAGAGTGTTTAGTAAAGATATGGTCCCTGAAGAGGTGGTTATTAAGTGTATTGTAGATATGGTTAGGTTCAAGGTAATGCATATAACTAATTTGAAGACTAACCATAATGACAGCTGGTATCTTAGTTCATGGAAACTGCCTCGTACTATGCTGAAGCATGCTGTTGCTGATGTGAGGATTGAGAGTTCACTAAATGTGGGTTGAGTGAAGGTTAGCAAATAAATTGTGGGGTTTCCTAATGTTTGCTATTCATATAGGTGCTTGGATTCCTGGAAAACTGATGGATGAGTGTACACTAACCAGTCTGAGGGTTGAGTTTCGTGTGAGGAATAAACACTCCATAACCCCCAACTTACTAGCCACATTGAGAGGAACTAACATGCTTATATATATCACTGTATCTTTCTCTTTTGCAGGTATATGGAGCTGTTTCCCGAGTGATGTGAGCATAGATATTTGTGGGTTGAGTGTAGTGAGCAATTATATGTGTGATGTTAACTGCTTCAGATTTCTGAGTTTTGCAAAGTCCTCTACTGTTGGTTACTTAATTCTGTTTGGTCCTTGCTGCATTACAGGGTCTACTATAATGTGTAGAATCTGTCCGGGTCACATGTGCTGTCTTGTTCTTCCTGTGTTGCTGGCTGGATTTGCATGTGTTGATGGCTGTCTGCTTGTGTCGATGGCTGGATCTGCCTGTGTTGATGGCTGGGTCTGCCTATCTTGTTCTTTTCAGTTCGGTGTGTCTCGTGGCTTGAAGTTGGACCTGCCTGTGTTGATGGCTGCTATATGCGCCTCGTGTGTGAAGTTTGATTTTCTATTATGTTTGTTTATAGTAGAATCTGTTGGTGTTTTGCCTACCCATGTGGGATGTACACGGGTGTACATGACATATGGTTTTCATCTGACTTTTTGCTGCCTGTGATCGAGTGTGTTCATGCTCCTCATTTTTCATGCGGCACATGAACACATTTTGGCTATTTCTATTATGTATGGTTTATTTAGGTTAGGACGTATTTCATTTTTTTTTTTTGGGTGAATAAGACATAAAATAAAAAAGACAGAGAACTACACAACTACAAGGGGCATACCCCAGGACCTAACAAACTATACAGCTGATGAGAGAACAAACAAAAAACAAAAAAAAACCAGTCCACTAACAAGGATCAAAACCTGCTGCCAAAATTAAGGATAATAAAAGCAATACATAGAAATAAACCCCCCCGGGATATGTGCATAAGCCGCATACTGACGAATGAGGTCTATGAACACATCCAACCGATCGAACCCAAGGCTGGAGATAAAAACCAGACCACTGACAACACAAACAAACAGCCAATGAACTAAAACCCGGCACAACCCGCACGGGTAAGCCAAAAATATCATCACATCAATACTATCTAGAATCCAAAACCAGAAGTTCAATACAGAAATAAAAAATAAGAAAAGACAAGTGACCACCAAGGCGCTACAAGCAGCCATCAAACCAGAACAGTAACCTTTGGCGTGCAATCTGCCAAACAACTGAGAATCAATAAACCAGCATTGAATAGGAGAAGTAGAATTCATCCTCTCCATGCAACTCCAACAGGACTTAGTCATTTGAATGAAACCAGAAATGCCAAGAGCTTCCGAAACAACAGGAATGCAGTCCCCGAAACCTGGCCATCTCTTGCGACCCATACAACCCAAGGCCTGCTCATACATTATAATAGACCCTGTAAGAACAGCCATAAGTAAGTACCTCCAGCAGATAAGATACAATCTACTAGAAATTGAAACAACAACAGTGCCCTCATTATAGAATCTCACATCACTCGGCCCACAATTTAGGGGCTCACACCACTCGACTTGTGCTTCCTTACCCTGCAAATAAAGATATATAATATATATTAACATTAGAAAATATGGTGGCTGATTACACTCAACCCTCATGTGAAGTGAACTTTTGATTTCTCTCATCACTCAACCCTCAAGTACACAGATGCATCCACAGAGAATTCTGACCAGGTCCTGCACAAAACAAACCGTTATGCAAACACACAATGTTGCTCACCAACACTCAACCCACATATATGGAACTCACATCACTCAGCAGCCCTCCCATATCTGATAATATGGGGCTTCAATATTGTTATTGGCAGGTTCCATTGGGCAAGAAACCAGCTGTCAGTAGCAGAACTGGGCAAGTTCTTAATGGATAACATTCTACTTCTCACCATCTGGATTATAGATTTGATAATCACCTCTTCAGGTTTAAATTCTTTGTTAAAAACACGATTATTTCTCTCAATCCAGATGTGGTAAATAGAACACAGGAAAGCATTGCTAAGAATATTAGCTCTAAGAGAGTTACCCTTGGTCTCCTTCGTAGCATATGTAACAATATCCGGCCAATCCAAATCAGGCCAATTAATGTTGCATTTGCCTTCAATAGCACCCCAGACTCTATTGGCAAATTTGCACTTAAAAAAGAGATGAGAATGACTCTCTCCAGGGTCAAGGCAGTAAGGGCACTGTGAATGAGGAGCTAAACCAAACAACATTAGTCTATCACCAGTGTACAACCTGTTATGGATAGCAACCCAGACAATGAAACTGACTTTCGGGATCCTATGAGGGCCCCAAAGGAGTTTATGCCAAACCACTCTACCAAAACTACGTCTCCAGTGATTCCAAGCTGAGTGGATGGAGAACTGACCATCAGAAGTAAGACTCCAGATAACCTGGTCACACTTGGAAGGGTTAGGTTTGCAGCATTCAGGAGTGGATGAAATCAACTCCTGAATTTCCCAAGAATTAGGAAAAGGCCACTTCCAGGAGTGACCATTAATGATTTGACTGACTTTGGTCTCACTGTTGAGGCACGAATCATACATAATCCTGTCACCAAACTTATTCCAAAGAGGACCAAGAGGGTGCCAATTGTCGTACCAAAGGAATATAGAATCTCCACAACCTACTTGGTGATTGATTAGAGGAGATATCCAGTCCCTAAGAGACAATATTTTCCTCCAAACCCAGGAAGGGTCAGGGGGGATTTTGACCTTCCAGAAGCTTCTACCCTTGAGTAAATAAGATTTAACCCACTGGCACCACATAGACTTCTCCCCACCAGAAAAAAGGAACCAAACATGTTTAGCTATAGCAGCTCGATTCCAGATATCAAGAGATTTAAACCCAAGACCCCCCTCACTTTTAGGAGCACACACAGAATCCCAAGCAATATTGGCACTGTGAGTTTTGAGCTCACTGCCAGACCAGAGGAAAGCTCTAAGAATGCTTTCAATCTCCTTAATGACCTTCTTAGGGAGAATAAACAGGGAAGACCAGTAAACTTGCATAGAAAAAAGGATGGACTGGATAAGCTGGCTCCTCCCCGCGTAAGACAAAACTCTATTAGTCCAATTCTTAACTCTCTTGGTGATCCTATCAATGAGAGGAGCACAGTCCGTAGCCCTCAATTTGGTTGTGATAAGAGGGACACCAAGATATTTAACCGGAAGTGTGCCCTCTTTGAATTTAGCAATACCAAGAATAGAGGTACGCAACCCCATCTCACAACCAGAAAAGTAGATATTACTCTTACTGGGATTAGGGATAAGGCCCGAGAGGTTAGAAAATTCCTCAAGGCCTTCCATAATAAGCTCAATAGTATGCTCATCACCTTTGCTAAAAATCATGAGATCATCAGCAAAACAGAGATTTATAATCTTAGTCTTCTCACACCTCCAATGGAACTTGAACAAAGGATGCATAGACTTCTCAGCCAAGATTTTAGCAAGAATTTCCATAGCAAGAACAAATAAGTAAGGGGATAGAGGGTCACCTTGACGCAGACCTCTAGCCCCTTTGAAGTAGCCATGAAGACTACCATTAATGCAAATAGAAAAGGATGGACTAGAGATGCAGGCCTGGATCCAAGAGACCATGACAGGTGGAAAGGCCATAGCCTTAAGAATATCGATAATAAATTCCCATCTCACACTGTCATAAGCTTTCATGATATCCACTTTCATGGCACACTTCGGGGTAGGGGACTTCCTATGGTACCCTCTCATAAGCTCCTGAGATAGGAAAATATTGTCAGATATTCTCCTACCTTGAACAAATGCTGACTGAACGGGATCAACAAGATCAGGGAGAACAATTTTAATCCTGTTTGCAATGATCTTGGCAATGCATTTGTAGATAGTGTTGCAGCAAGAGATAGGTCTGAAGTCACCCACTTTAACAGGGTTTGGGACCTTAGGAATGAGAGCAATAATGGTACTATTAACTTCGGATAGAAGTCTCCCGGACTCAAAAAAAGGTTCTAACTGCTTGGCTGACCTCTCTCCCCACAATATTCCAAGCACTTTTGAAAAAACCAGCAGAGAAGCCATCAGGGCCAGGGGCCTTATTAGCTTTAAGAGACCAAAAAGTGTCCTTGATCTCTTTGTTAGTCACAGGGCTAGCAAGCAAAAGCGATTGATCAGAAGAAATTTTAGACTTAACAAGCGACTGGACTCTATCAAACCCATTGTAATGGTCATCAATAGGGGTACCAAATAAGCCAGAGAAGAAATCTATGAAAGCATTATGAATGTCCTTAGGATCTGAAGATTTTTTGCCATCCATCATCTCCAAACTTAAGATCTTACCCCTATTGATGTTACCCTTAATGGTTTTGAAAAAGAACCTGCTATTGTTATCACCCTGACTAAGCCACTGGACTCTAGATTTTTGGTGAGCCAGACTCTCCTCAACAACCAGAGGATCAACATATTTTTTGTAAAAGGTTCTCTCAAGTTGTTGCAAGGAAGTATTGCTAGGATCCTTATCCAGCTTACACTGAGCAGAGAGGAGCTCAGACCTAGAAGTGTGGACTCTAGTAGTAACGTCACTAAAGTCTTTCTTATTCAGAGCCTTAAGAGCTGGTTTCAGATTTTTCAGCTTCTGACACACTCTAAACATAGGGACACCTTGAATGTATTGGTTCCAAATTGTAGAAACCACAGAGGAAAAGTCCTCATGGTCAGCCCAGAAGTCAAAATATTTGAAAGGTTTCTTGAAAGAAGTCACCTTATCAAATATATGAACCACAGCTGGCGAATGATCAGATATGCCAGAGGGCAAAAAGGTAGCAAACGAGGCAGGGAATGCATCGAGCCAAGCCTCATTTACTAGCACTCTGTCAATCTTAGATGCAATGTAATCCCCACTAGTTCTCTTATTGGCCCAAGTGAATTGGCAGCCTCCATAGGAGAGGTCAACCAGCTCGGCTTGTAAGATACGAGAGTTGAACTCCTCTTTATCCTTAGACCAGCCAGTAGAGCCTCCAGATTTTTCATAAGGAAATCTAATAGCATTAAAATCTCCTAAAATTACAAGAGGAATATTGGACTGAGCTTGGGAAATATTGACCATGGCCTCAAAAAAATCTTTCCTAACTTCATGTTTATTCTCAGCATAAACAAAACAGACTCTGAACGTATAATCCGTGGTTAAATCATGCACTTCACAAAAAATATACTGATCAGATTCATGTAGCTTTTGAATTTTACAAAAAGCTGAGTCCCAGCAGACACAAATCCGCCCAGTTTTAGAAGGTTGTGAGTTTGTCAAAAAGGGCCAATTGTTGACACCAGAAGAGAAAATCTGTTGTTCATTCAAAGCTTTTATTTTAGTTTCCAAAATGCCCAAAATTTTAATGTCTTCATTCAGCAGGAATTTTCTAACTTCTTTATGTCTGTGAGGATTATTAAATCCTCTAACATTCCAAGATGCAATTTTTAAAGACATTGGAAATAACAAAAAATTCACAAACCCACAAACCAGTAGAACTGGAGTTACCTGCGTTTCTTCCTCTGGCTTTTATTACCCTTGCCAGAGGATTTACCTTTTGCACTTGAGCCTGCTTGGGCTTGCTTGCCAGTATGAAATTTGCCAGGAGTGGTTTCCACTAGATTCTCCACTTTAGCCAACAATTCTGTATCGTGAGGGAGGACTAGGCTTTGTGATTTTTACCAGTTCCTTCTGAAGGGCCACCAGATCCTCCATATTCTCATCCCCTGACTCCACCTCTGTTGGATTTAGCACCTCTCTGTGAGTTTGATCAGATAGTTCCACTACAGTCTCCACCTGACCTTGCATTTCTGGGTGGTTCTGTTCTTCCCCAGTTTGTGGCAAGCTTTCCTCAATAGGCTCCTCATTGTTTACTGTCTCGGTAGTCGTTTCTGGAGCACCAACTTTCCTCTTACCCTTGGCCGTAACAGTTTCCCAGCCAGGATCAGGGTGATTTTGTACTTCCTTTTGGGTGTTGATTAGGGCCGCAACCTGAGTTTTCACACATCTGGCTGTATCGTGCCCAAAGGCTATGCAGTGATCACATTTTGGAGGTAAACCTTGGTATTCAACTTTGACTGTGGCTTCTATACCTTCACAGTCCACTTTAAACATAGCCGGTAAGGTAGATGTTGCTTCTACTTCAACACACACCCTAGCAAAGGACACCCTACTACCCTGTTCCGTGAGTTGGTCCATAAAAAGAGGGACACCTACAGCACTAGCTATTCGACTTAGTCCATCACTAGCCCAGTATTCAAATGGGACATTGAAGAACTTAGCCCACACAGGGACCTTGGTAGCTTTTTCCTTAGATAGTTTCATCATACGGGTCCATTTTTTCAAAAACAAGTTAAAACCACCTATATACCAAGGCCCTCCCTCGAGAACTGAGGTACAACATTCTGGGTTATCAAAAATGAAAAAACTAAACCCTTCCCCATTAGCTAAAACCTCTTTCAATCCTTTATTTTTCCATAGACCAAAAGCGCTATTTTTCAAATAATTGTAGGAGACCCCTTTATCCAGAAAATATCCAACCAAACACGAATCCCATTTTTCTAAAGGGTTAGGACGGGTGGGTAGGTTCACACTGACATAGCCCTCACTGCGATTAGGAGGCACATACCTGAGGGGAACGCTGGATCGCGTAGATGAGGCGGCCACATCTGCCCAGGTTCGAGTATAAGCTTGACCTCTACCACCCCCTTGACCTCTACCACCTCTGCCTCCTCTGAAGTTAGGGTTCCCCCCCCTTTGCGGACGCATCTCCTCACGGTCTCCTTCCACACTGAAACTTGGGTTCGGTGGGTCTTCAGTATCTTGTGCAGTTTCCTGTCCTTTGGGTAGATCTGACTTGGGTTCGCCATAGCCCTTCGTTTCGTATCTATTACGAGCAACCAATATACTGTCTTGGAGATTTTGGAACATCGGGTTTTCGTCTTCCCTGCGATCCGACCATCGAGAGGTTGATAGAGAACCATCTAGGTTACTAGGGGTCAAGATTGATGAAGAAGGATCCTTCAACCTTGCCAATCGGTCAGCAACTCTCTGAAAATCTGAATCCGTCAACTGAGTTCTTCGATCTGTTAGGTTTAGGGTTTTCCTTCCACCCTCAGCGTCATCGATCTTTTCTGACAGCAAAATTGCATCTACACTTGTCTCAACATTTGGATCCATGACTCTATCGCTTAAGATTTCGAATTTGTTACTCCAGATAGTTCTGTTTGTTTCGTCAGTTTTTCTGGGTAATTCTGGAATGGCTTAGTTTTTGTTTTTTCTTTCTCTGGTTTCCTGTATAGTGCTTTGGTTAGGGCCTGGGGTATGCCCCTTGTCGTGGTGTAAGTTTTTTGTCTTTTATTTTATGACTTATCCACCCAAAAAAAAAACTCAAACTAATCTTGCTTGGCCTCTAATAAAGAGATTTTTCTGAGTAATTTTAGTTTAACGGTATTAGTTTAATCTAAGCACCTCATTTAAGGTTTTCTAAATCATCTAAGTCTTCAATTCTCAAGTCCAAAAGGATGAATTTGAATTTCTTTTGATTTTCTTCCTCTTTCTCTTCCATTTCCCTGACTTTCTCTTCTAGCTCTCAAAAAGAAAGTTTCTTTACAACTTTCTCCGTCCTTCTCTCTTTTGTTCTAGAAACTAATCAGCTTAGCTAACTAATTGTTTTATAAGCTTAAGTAGCCAAACATAATCTTAACAATGAAAATCATTAACGTTGAGGGGATTAGGTTGAGAGCTTCTCTCTCTAAAATCTAGAGAGAGAAAGCTCCCCTCCGTTGTTACCCATGGAGTATGGTTCCGATTATCTCCCTCACCCTTGAGGGAGAATGTGTTCTGGGCAACCAGTTGTTTATGGTTCTTTGTAGATTCAATGCCCAAGTGCTGGATTTACGGTTCAGTGTCGAAAAGCTAGGTTCATGGTTCTTTGCTTCTCTAAGTACAAACTTTGTTTTGTAGGAGAGAGAGAATCGCATGTAATGGTGGTCACTGTTGGGTGTTGTAAACTGGCGGTGATGGTCCGGCTGTTTTGTGTCCTGGGCTATTTTCCAGCAATGGTGTGTTCTCTGCTTTGAGCTCTATCTTGTTGTTAACTTCTCTTTCCAAGTCATTACTGTCTTAGTGAGAGAGAGGTATGTGCTTTGAGTGTGTATTTTGGGTCTTGATGAGCTACGGTTGAGGGTGGCGCCATGACTGGTTTTGCTCCGTGTACTCAGCATGGTTGTGTCCTCGGTGGTGTTTTGTCGCCGGTGGTGATGGTGTTTGTTTGTGATGGTTTTTGTTGTGATTTGAGCTCGTGACAGTGCTGGTCAGTCGGCTTGTTGATTGGGTTTTGGTCTCAGTAGCCTGGGCATGGGTTTTCGTTCTTGGCTGCCGATCTGCTGTGTTTCATGGTGGTCGTGTGGTTCGAGGGTTGACACGTGGGATTCACGGTTTGTTTGGAGGTGGGTGTTGCTTCAAGCATCCTTTCTAACATCCATGGTGATCATCGGCGTGTTGGATATCATCGGCGAAGATCCAAGCTCGTCGGAGGTGGTTGAGGTTTTTTTGTTTTGGTTCAGACTGGTTTTCACACCGGTGGCCACGGTGTTTTCACCGTCGCCGTGTATACGACGTGAATTGCTTACGCACTGGTCTACGCATGGTTTTTTTGGTGCGTGCTGAGCTGCCCAACACGCTAGGCGTAGTGCGTATACTAGGCGTGTTGTAGCTATCTGTTAGCAGATACATGGGGAAGACAGAGAGTGGTTGACGGGTATGATAATTTCCCGCCCACCCATGTGTATAGCTGGATGCACATGGGTGCCCTGTGGGCCCGTGTGTTGTTGTTTGAATTTTTGACTCCAATTTTGGGAGGAAAGTTAATATTTCCTGAAGAGGTTGATTGGTAAAGTTGTGAGTTGCACGTGTTTGTTGTGGGGTTCATTTGGACTTCATGGTTATTCTTTAAATGGGCCTACTATATTGTGCTGTGCCGTGTTTTGTTGTCTATTGAATTTCTTTTGTATAAATTGTCCATATATCTTCCCCAAGTATTTAACTATTATCTATTTGATGATAGTAAGTACTTGGGGACAAATTGATAAATGGACAATTTTAAATTTACATTGGTTTTATTTTAATCAGTTATTTGTATTAATCTCCCCTCTTTTTTGGAGGGATGCGAATTTGTTGTATTACCTGGGGTATGCCCCTTGTAAACGTGTAAATTTTGTCTTTAATTTATGACTTACCCACCCAAAAAAAAAAAAAAAAAAAAAGCTTAAGTAGCCAAGTTTAACTCAGACTAACCTTGCTTAGCCTCTAAGAAAGAGAATTTTATGTGTAATTGTAGCTTAACGATATTTAAGGTTTTCTAAATCACCTAATTGTTCAATTCTCAAGTCAAAAAAAATGAAGTTGAATTTCCTTTGTTTCTTTTCCTATTTCTCTTTCCTTTCTCTGACTCTCTTTTCTAGCTCTCAAGAACAAAGTTTCGCTGTAACTTTCTCTGTCCTTCTTTCTTTTTTTTAGATACAAATTAGCTTAGGCAACTAATTGTTTCGTAAGCTTAATAATTGGCCAAGTTTAACTCAAACTAATCTTGCCTAGCCTATAAGAAAGGGAAGTTTCTGTTTAATCAAGTTAGTTTAACTTAAGCAACCCATTAAATATTTTCTAATTCACCTTAGTGTTCAACTCTCACGTCCAAAATGATGAATTTGAATTCCCTTTGATTCTTTTTTTGTTTTTTTTTTCCTTTCTATTTCTCATTCTTTTCTCTAGATTTCTGTTCTAGCTCTCAAGAAGATAGTCTATCTGTATCTTTCTCTGTCCATCATCTTCCTTCTCCCTTTTGTTCTAGAAACTAATTAGCTTAGGTAACTAACTCGTTTATCAGCTTAAGTGCCCAAGTTTAAATCAAACTAATTTTCCTTAGCCTCTAACGAAGAGAATTGTCTGAGTAATTGTAGTTCAACGATATTAATTTATAACTTAAACACCTCATTTATGGTTTTCTAAATCACCTAAGTGTTCAATTGTCATGTCCGAAAGGATGAATTTGAATTTCGGTTGATTTTCTTCCAATTTCTCTTTCTTCTCTATGACTTTCTCTTCTTGCTCTCAAGAAGAAAGTTTCTCTGTAACTTCCTCCGTCCCTCTCCTTCCTTCTCTCTTTTGTTATAAGAACTAATTAGGCTTGGTAAATAATTGATTCATCAGCTTAAGTGACCGAGTTTAACTGAAACTAATCTTGCTTAGCTTCTAAGATACAGAATTTTCTAAGCAATTATAACTTAACAATACTCGTTTAAGTTAAGTACCTCATTTATGGTTTTCTAAATCAACTGAGTGTTCAATTCTCAAGTCAGAAATGATGAATTTGAATTCTTTTCGATTTTCTTAATATTTGCCCTTCTTTGCACTAACCTTTTTTTTTTTTTCCAGCTCCGAAGAAGGAAGTTTCTCTGTAACTTTCTCTGTCCCTCTCCTTCCTCCTCTCTCTTTTGTTCTACGTACTGATTAGCTTAGGTAACAAATTGTTTCATAGCTTAAGTGGCCAAGTTTAACTCAAGCTAATCTTGCTTAGCCACTAAGATAGCAAATTTTCTGAGTTATTGTAGCTTAACGATATGAGTTTAACATAAGCACCTCATTTAAGATTTTCTAAATCACCAAGGTATTCAATTCTCAATTTCACAAAAATTGAATTTGAATTCTCTTTGAATTTCCTCCTATGTCTCTTTCTTTTCTCTAACTTCTCGAACTTCTCTTCTAGCTCTCAAGAAGGAAAGTTTCTCTGTGACTCTCTCCTTTGGTTCCAGAAACAAATTAGTTGTGGTAACTAATTGTTTCATAAGCTTAAGTGGCCAAGTTTAACAAAAACTAATCTTGCTTACCCTCTAAGAAAGAGAATTTTCTTAGTAATTTTAGCTTGACGATATTAGTTTTACTTTAGCAACTCATTTAACGATTTCGAAATCACCTAAGTGTTCAATTCTCAAGTCCAAAAGGATGAATTTGAATTTCCATTTTGTTCCAATTTCTCTTTCTTTGCTCTTACTTTCTCTTCTAGCTCTCAAGAAAATAGTTTCCCCGTAACTTTCTCCGTCCTTCTCCTTCCTTCTCTCTTTTGTTCTAGAAACTAATTAGCTTAGGTAACTAATTGTTTCATAGGATTAAGTGGCCAATTTTAACTCAAACTAAGCCCTCTAAGAAATGGAATTTTTTGAGTAATTGTAGCTTAACGATACTAGTTTCACTTAAGCACCACATATAAGGTTTTCTAAATCACCTACGTGTTCAAATCTCAAGCCAGAAAATAATGAATTTGAATTCCTTTTGATTTTCTTCATATTCCTGTTTCTTTTCTATAACTTTCTCTGCTAGCCCACAAGAGGAAATTTCTCTGCAACTTTCTCCGTCCTTCTCCTACCTTCTTTCTTTTGTTCTACGAACTAATTAGGTTTGGTAACTAATTGTTTCATAAGCTTAAGTGGCCAAGTTTAACTCAAACTAATCTTGCTTAGCCTCTAAGAAAGTTTCTTTGTAACTTTCTACGTCCTTCACACTCCTCTCTTTCATTCTAGAAACTAATTAGCTTAGTCATAAACTTAGGTCGCCAAGTCTGACTCGAACTAATCTTGCATAATCTCTAAGAAATAGAATTTTTCGAGTAATTGTAGCTTAACGATATTGGTTTAACTTAAGCACCTCATTTAAGGTTTTCTAAATCACATAAGTGCAAGCCCAAAAGGTTGAATTTGAATTCCCTTTTTATTATTTTCCCGTTTCTCTTTCTTTTCCTTGACTTTCTCTTCTAGCTCTTAAGAAGAAAGTTTCTCGGTTACTTTCTCTGCCCTTCTCCTTCGTTCTCTCTTTCGTTCTAGAAACTAATTAGCTCAGACAACCAATTGTTTTCATAACCTTAAGTGGGGAAGTAGAACTCAAACTAACCTTGCTTTGCCTCTAAGAAAGAGAATTTTCTGAGTAATTCTAGCTTAACTATATTAGTTTAACTTAAGCACCTCATTTAAGGTTTCTGACTCGCCTAACTGTTCAATTCTCAAGACTAAAATTGTGAATTTGAACTCCCTTTGATTTTCTTCCTATTTCTCTTTCTTTTCTCTGACTTTCTCTTCTATCTCTGAAGAAGATAGTTTGTCTAGAAGTTTCTCTGTCCTTCACCTTCCTTCTTTCTTTTGTTCCAGGCACTAATTTGCTTTGGCAACTAATTGTTTAATAAGCTTAAGTGGCCAAGTTTAACTCAACTAATCATGCTTGGCCTCTAATAAAGAGATTTTTCTGAGTAATTCTAGTTTAACGATATTAGTTTAATCTAAGCACCTCATTTAAGGTTTTCTAAATCATCTAAGTCTTCAATTCTCAAGTCCAAAAGAATGAATTTGAATTTCTTTTGATTTCTTCCTCTTTCTCTTCCATTTCCCTAACTTTCTCTTCTAGCTCTCAAGAAGAAAGTTTCTCTACAACTTTCTCCGTCCTTCTTTCTTTTGTTCTAGAAACTAATCAGCTTAGCTAACCAATTGTTTTATAAGCTTAAGTAGCCAAGTTTAACTCAGACTAACCTTGCTTAGCCTCTAAGAAAGAGAATTTTATGTGTAATTCGCTTAACGATATTTATGGTTTTCTAAATCACTTAAGTGTTCAATTCCCAAGTCAAAAATGATGAAGTTGAATTTCCTTTGTTTCTTTTTCTATTTCTCTTTCCTTTCTCTAACTCTCTATTCTTGCTCTCAAGAACAAAGTTTCGCTGTAACTTTCTCTGTCCTTCTTTCTTTTTTTTTAGATACTAATTAGCTTAGGTAACTAAGTGTTTCGTAAGCTTAATAAGTGACCAAGTTTAACTCAAACTAATCTTACCTAGCCTATAAAGAAAGGGAATTTTTTGTGTAACTATAGCTTAATCATGTTAGTTTAACTTAAGCAACCCATTAAATATTTTCTAATTCACCTTAGTGTTCAACTCTCACGTCCAAAATGATGAATTGGAATTGCCTTTGAATCTTTTTTGTTTTTTTTTCCTTTCTATTTCTCATTCTTTTCTCTAACTTTCTCTTCTAGCTCTCAAGAAGATAGTTTATCTGTATCTTTCTCTGTCCATCTTCTTCCTTCTCGCTTTTGTTCTAGAAACTAATTAGCTTAGATAACTAACTGTTTCATCAGCTTAAGTGCCCAAGTTTAAATCAAACTAATTTTCCTTAGCCTCTAACGAAGAGAATTGTCTGAGAAATTGTAGTTCAACGATATTAATTTATAACTTAAACACCTCATTTATGGTTTTCTAAATCACCTAAGTGTTCAATTGTCAAGTCCGAAAGGATGAATTTGAATTCTGGTAGATTTTCTTCCAATTTCTCTTTCTTTTTCTATGACTTTCTCTTCTTGCTCCCAAGAAGAAAGTTTCTCTGTAACTTCCTCTGTCCCTCTCCTTCCTTCTCTCTTTTGTTCTAAGAACTAATTAGGCTTGGTAAATAATTGTTTCATAAGCTTAAGTGACCAAGTTTAACTGAAACTAATCTTGCTTAGCTTCTAAGATACAAAATTTTCCAAGCAATTGTAACTTAACGATACTCGTTTAAGTTAAGTACCTCATTTATGGTTTTCTAAATCAACTGAGTGTTCAATTCTCAAGTCAGAAAGGATGAATTTGAATTCTTTTCGATTTTCTTCATATTTCCCCTTCTTTGCACTAACCTTTTTTTTTTTTTTTTGGGGCTCCGAATAAGGAAGTTTCTCTATAACTTTCTCCGTCCCTCTCCTTCCTCCTCTCTCTTTTGTTCTACGTACTCATTAGCTTAGGTAACAAGTTGTTTCGTAAGCTTAAGTGGCCAAGTTTAACTCAAGCTAATCTTGCTTAGCCACTAAGATAGCGAACTTTCTGAGTAATTGTAACTTAACGATATTAGTTTAAAATAAGCAGCTCATTTAAGATTTTCTAAATCACCAAGGTATTCAATTCTCAATTTCACAAAAATTGAATTTGAATTCTCTTTGAATTTCCTCCTATTTCTCCTTCTTTTCTCTAACTTTTCTTCTAGCTCTCAAGAAGGAAAGTTTTCTCTGTAACTCTCTTCGTCCTTCTGCTTCCTTCTCTCTTTTGTTCTAGAAACTAATTAGCTTAGGTGAGTAATTGTTTCATAACCCTAAGTGTCGAAGTCTAACTCAAACTATCCTTGCTTGGCCTCTAAGAAAGAGAATTTTCTGAGTAATTGTAGCTAAACAATATTAGTTTAATATAAGAACTTCATTTAAGGTTTTTGAAATCACCTAAGTGTTCAATTCTCAAGTCCAAAAGGTTGAATTTGAATTCCCTTTGATTTTCTTCCTATTTCTCTTTCTTTGCCCTAACTTTCTCTTCGAGCTCTCCAGAAGAAAGTTTCTCTGTAACTCTCTCCTTCCTTCTTCTTCTTTCTCCTTTGGTTCCAGAAACAAATTAGTTGTGGTAACTAATTGTTTCATAAGCTTAAGTGGCCAAGTTTAACACAAACTAATCTTGCTTACCCTCTAAGAAAGAGAATTTTCTTAGTAATTTTAGCTTGACAATATTAGTTTTACTTCAGCAACTCATTTAACGATTTCGAAATCACCTAAGTGTTCAATTCTCAAGTCCAAAAGGATGAATTTGAATTTCCATTTTGTTCCAATTTCTCTTTCTTTGCTCTTACTTTCTCTTCTAGCTCTCAAGAAAATAGTTTCTCCGTAACTTTCTCCGTCCTTCTCCTTCCTTCTCTCTTTTGTTCTAGAAACTAATTAGCTTAGGTAACTAATTGTTTCATAGGATTAAGTGGCCAATTTTAACTCAAACTAAGCCCTCTAAGAAATGGAATTTTTTGAGTAATTGTAGCTTAACGATACTAGTTTCACTTAAGCACCACATATAAGGTTTTCTAAATCACCTACGTGTTCAAATCTCAAGCCAGAAAATAATGAATTTGAATTCCTTTTGATTTTCTTCATATTTCTCTTTCTTTCCTATAACTTTCTCTGCTAGCCCACAAGAAGAAATTTCTCCGCAACTTTCTCCGTCCTTCTCCTACCTTTTTTTTTTTTTTTGGGTGAATAAGTCATAAATTAAAAACACAGAAAATTACACATACACAAGGGGCATGCCCCAGGCCCTAACCAAAGAAACAAAAAAACAAAGGAACAAAAACAGCCTAGATCAACAAGCTAAGAAATTGAAAACGAGTCAAAATACCAAAAAACAAACAAAGCCTAATGAACAGTCCACACACACCGACACAGACCCGAACATACAAAAATGTTCATGTGTCCCATAATAAACATATGGGAAAGATGAACACAATCAGACAGGTTCGGGACCATACAGACCAGCTTAAACATGCACATCCCGCAGTTAAAGCATAAGACCAAAAAAATGCAACATGCATTCATCAGGCTTTGACAACCAAATAATAAAATAAATAAAAAACAAAAGGTTCATCACATCCTGGGCATTTCCAGCAGCCATAGTTAACAAAAAAACTGAAGTCCATCCCGTGGCTGTCCCATTTAGCAGAGAACCTAGGATGCTATCCACAGATATTGCTCCTATGCAAAAGAGGAACATGTCGAAAGAAGACCAAGCACAGCTCACAGGCGTACCATAATCCACAGTACGAAACCCAAAAAACAACAAAACAGAAATGCCGTGCACATCCCGCACGGATAGGCCAAAAGGAATTAAACACAGCAAACCGTCTATAATGTCCAACCGTAAGAAGTTAAAATAACAGAAAAGAAAGACAATCTTCCCACCAGAGGCGCTACAAGCAGCCATAACCACACACCAGGAAACTCTTATACCCGAGACATTTGTACCAGCAAACCATCAATGCCCATGGAGACGCAGCTGACCTCCCATGCCACCCATGCCTTGCTTACACTCTGTAGTAAACCCGCATTGTGTAACTTGAAGACATTACAACCAAATGAAGGAAGAAAACCATGCTTCAGGAACATAATAATAGAGCTCACAATATAGGACCTCACAACACTCAACCCACAGTATAAGAACTCACACCACTCAATAACAGCATCCTTAGCCTGCATATAAAAATTTACTATATATGTAAACATTAGTACAAAACAATTTGAGGACTGAATTCACTCAACCCACAATAAGCTACAGAAAGTGTTTGCTTCTCACAACACTCAACTCTCAAGAGAAATCCATAAGCACAGCAACTGCAAAGATGAGCAAACAATTAGGAAACAAATTTTGCTCTCCTTCACTCAACCCTCATGTAGAGAAACTCACATCACTCAGCAGCCCTCCCATTCCTGACAGAGGAAAGGGGCTTCAAAACATTTTCAGGCAAATTCCAATGAGATAGAAACCAGTTATCCCCTGGAGATCTGGGAAAGGTATTAACAGAAAGTAATCTCCCCCTAACCATGTGAATAATAGATTTGATAACATTACTGAACTTCCTGTTATTCCTCTCAAGCCAAAGATTGTAAACAGTGCACATCAAAGCCAACTTAAGGACATTAGCTTTGAGAGATTTACCCTTAGTTTCTCCTGTAGCATGAGTAATGATCCCAGGCCAATGAAGATCTGGCCAGTTAACATTGCATTTACCTTGAATAGCATGCCAAACATTAGAAGAGAATAGGCAATCAAAAAAGAGATGAGAGTGACTTTCATTGGGATCCTGGCAAAAGGAGCAGGTTGTGATCACACCAAAAGCAGACACTCTATCACCAGTATTAAGCCTCTCCTGAATAGCAAGCCAGACAATAAAGCTAACCTTAGGTATTTTATGGGAACCCCAGACAAAATCATGCCAAGCTATTTTGGCAAACTTACTTCTCCAGTGGTGCCAAGTAGACTTGATGGTGAATTCCCCATCAGAAGTGAGGGTCCAACTAATAAGGTCATTTCTAGAGGAATCAGGTCTACAACTCTCAGGAGTAGACGAGATCCACTCTTGAATTTCCCATGAATTAGGGAAAGGCCAATGCCAAGAGTTACCACGAACAATTTGACTAACTTTGGTCTCACTATTAAAGCCAGAATCATACTGAATTCTATCCCCATATCTATCCCAGAGGGGCCCAAGAGGATACCAATTATCATACCAAAGGAATGTGGAGTCACCCTTACCTATCTTGTGGAGAATAAGAGGGGAGACAATATTCCTAAGAGACAAAAGCTTCCTCCAAACCCAAGAAGGGTCACTAGGAGTTTTGACATGCCAGAAACTTCTACCCTTGAGTAAGTACGATTTTACCCATTGGCACCACATAGATTGTTCCCCCCCGGAAAATAGAAACCAAATGTGTTTGGCAATAGCAGCCCTATTCCAAATCTCAATGGATTTAAAACCCAAACCGCCCTCATTTTTAGGAGCACACACCTTGTCCCACGCAACTTTAGCACTATGCTTTTTGAGCTCAGTACCAGACCAAAGAAACGCCTCAATCTCCTTAACCTCCTTCTTAGGAAGGATGAAAAGAGAAGACCAATACACTTGCATAGAAAAGAGAATGGTCTGAATGAGCTGGCCTCTTCCAGCATATGAAAGAATTCTGTTAGTCCAGCTCTTAACCCTCTTAGTGATTCTATCAGTGAGTTGGTTACAGTCAACCGCTCTTAACTTAGTAGTAATGAGAGGAACCCCAAGATATTTAACAGGGAGGGTCCCTTCACTAAACTTAGCAACTCTAAGGATCGACTCTCTCAACTCATAGTTGCAACCAGAGAAGTAGATATTGCTCTTGTTAGAGCTAGGAGTGAGGCCAGAAAGACTACTAAACTCATCAAGGCCAGCCATGATTAGTTCAATCGTGGGGACATCACCTCTACAAAAGATCATAAGATCATCAGCAAAACAGAGGTTAACAATTTTAGTTTTGTCACACCGCCAATGAAACTTGAAAGCCGGGAGATGAGACTTTTCAGCAAAAATCCTAGCAAGAATTTCCATGGCTAGGACAAAAAGGTAGGGGGACATGGGATCACCTTGTCTAAGACCCCTGGCACCTCTGAAATAGCCATGCAGGCTACCATTGATACTGATAGAGAAAGAAGGGCTAGTAATGCACGCTTGTATCCAAGACACCATAGTAGGAGGAAAGCCCATAGCACGAAGAATATCAATGATAAACTCCCATCTAACGCTATCATAAGCTTTCATAATGTCCACTTTCATGGCACACTTAGGAGTAGGGGAACCTCTATGGTACCCTCTCAGAAGCTCTTGGGAAAGGAAAATATCTGATATTTTCCTACCAGAAACAAATGCGGACTGAACAGGATCAATCAGATCAGGGAGAACTGTTTTAATCCTATTAGCAATAATTTTCGCAATGCACTTGTAAATGGTATTACAGCAGGATATAGGCCTATAGTCCCCAACTTTTACAGGGTTAGGAACTTTAGGAATAAGAGCGATAATGGTACTATTGACTTCAGAGAGTAACTTACCAGATTCAAAGAAAGTTCTGATGGCTTGGGTGACCTCTCTACCAACAACATCCCAGGAGCTCTTAAAGAAGCCAACAGAAAACCCATCAGGGCCAGGGGCCTTATTGGGTTTTAACGACCAGAAGACATCTTTAATCTCCTTATCAGACACAGGACTAGCAAGCAACAAAGATTGGTCTTGAGAAAGCTTAGTTTTCACCAGAGAATTAATCCTAGCAAAACCATTATAGTGATCATCAATAGGCTTTTTTTTTTTTGGGGTAAGTAAGAAATAAATAAAACAAGAAAAGAAGCTAATGTTGAATATCCTGAATATCTCTTGAAAGCATCTTGAATATCCTCCGGCTTAGTAGTTCTAAGCCCATCATGTCTCTTAATACAGAGAATTTTACCCCGATTAATGTTGCCTTTAATAGACCTAAAGAAGAACTTGCTATTACTATCCCCCAAACCAAGCCACTGGATCCTAGACTTTTGGCGAGCCAAGCTTTCTTCAGCAGCACTAAGATCCACATACTGTTTATAGAGACTCTTTTCAAGTGTTTGTAGAACAGGATTGCCAGGGTCCTTATCCAACTTCCACTGAACAGAATTTAACTCCGAACTCGTAGCCAGGACTCTAGTGGAGATATCACTAAAATCCTTTTTGTTCAAAGCTTTAAGACCAGGCTTCAAGTCGCGGAGTTTTTGACAAATACGAAACATAGGAACCCCCGGGATATACTGATTCCACACCTCAGACACAGTAGGAATAAAATTTTCATGGTGAGCCCAAAAATCAAAAAACTTAAATGGTTTCTTAAAAGAGGCCCCATCAGTAGAGACAGTAACCACTGCCGGGGAGTGATCAGAGACAGATGAGGGATGAAAATAAGCAGAGGAAGCTGAGAAAGAATCAAGCCACGATTCATTCACCAGAACTCTATCAATTTTAGTTGCAATATAGGCCCCACTGTCTCTTTTATTAGCCCAAGTGAATTGGCAACCACCATAAGACAGATCCACCAATTCAGACTGAAGAATATGAGAATTTAAAGCTTCTTTTTCACTAGACCACACAGATGAGCCACCAAACTTCTCAGACCCATACCGAATAGCATTAAAATCACCTAACATAACCAGAGGGACTTTGGACAGCAGACAAGAGGTCCTGACCATGTATTCAAAAAACTCCTTCCTAACAATATGCCTATTATCAGTATAAACAAAGCAGGCTTTAAAAACAGCATCTTTCGCAAAATCAGTGATTTCACACAGCAAAAATTGATCAGATGACTCAATTAACTTAACTGAACAAAAAGTAGCATCCCAGCATACACAAATTCTCCCAGTTTGAGTAGGAAGTGAGTTAGTCAAAAAGGACCAATTATTTAAACAAGATGATAAAATATGATTTTCATTTGTAGCTTTTATTTTGGTCTACAAAATGCCCAAGACCTTAATATCTTCACGGTTCAAAAATTTTTTAACTTCTTTATGCCTAGAAGGGTTATTAAACCCTCTAACATTCCATGATGCAATTTTAAAAGTCATTGGAAACAACAAAAATTTACTAACCCACTATCAAACTAAACTGGGACTTACCTTTGTTTCTTCCTCTGGCTCTTGTTGCCCTTGCCAGAGGAGCTACTTTTTGCAGATTGAGTTTGTTTTGCCTGCTCTTCTATTGGAACAACTTTTTTTGGTGTAGTACCCTTCAAATTTTCCACTTTCTTGATGAGATCTGTATCATGTGGTAGGACCAGCTTGGTAAGCGCCATTAACTCCTTCTGAAGCTCATCCAGCCCTTCGAGGTTGGGAACAGAATGCTCCCCAGTACTAACCCCCTGATCAATTTCCTTAAGCCCATCACTTAAGTCCTCCACTGCCACTTCCAGGGATGCTTTAGGTGGAAGGCTCTGACCAGTTTCGTGAATTTCTTGAGTAGCCCCTTCTTGCACTTCTAGTTGCTCAGTGTCCAAGATAGGGTCCCCCACTTTCCTTTTACCCTTGGCTTTCACAGTACTCCATCCTGGATCAGGATGATCTTCAGTCTCCTTTTGAAGGGAAATCAAATGGGCTACTTGGGTCTTCACACACTTAGTAGTATCATGGCCAAAAGCTTTGCAGTGGTCACATTTGGGAGGAAGCCCTTGATATTCCACATGGATAACCACCTCTTCACCCCCACAGTTTGCTTTGAACATAGACGGCAGTGTGGAATTAGCATCAGCTTCTACACAAACTCTAGCAAATGAAACCCGGTTTCCCTTCTCTGTAAGATTATCCATAAACAACGGAACTCCCACTGCACTCGCAATACAACTAAGCCCATCACTGTCCCAGTATTCGAAGGGGACATTAAAAAATTTAGCCCACACAGGGACTTTAGTTGCTTTTTCCTTAGTCAATTTCATCATCCTGGTCCACTTCTTGAGAAATAAATTGAAGCCCCCTATGTACCATGGTCCCCCTTCAAGGACAGAGCTACAACAGTCTGGATTATCGAAGATAAAGAAACTAAATCCCTCAGTATTAACCAGAACTTCTTTCAACCCCTTACTTTTCCACAAACTGAAAGCACTATTGCGTAAATAGTTGAAAGAAACTCCCTTATCCAGAAAGTAACCCACCAAACAAGAGTCCCATTTTTCTAAAGGATTAGGTCTAGGGGGCAAATCCACACTAACAGCACCCTCATTACGAATTGGTGGAACATACCTCCGCGGAACATTGGACCGAAATGATGGCGCCGCTATCTCTGCCCAGGATTTAGTGTTTGGTTGCCCGTGACCTCCCCCGCGTCCTCTCCCTCCTCTACCTCCTCTGACTGCAAAACTACCTCCCCGAGGAGGATCAACTTCATCACGAACCTGTATAGGCTCATCAGAGGGGTTCCGATCATGTACCTCTTCAATCTGATGTACACCGATGGACGGTGATTGGTTGTCTTCCATCGTGGCAAGAGACGGATCTGACTGTAACGTCTCTGTTTCCCCCTGAGCTCGAGAATCACTACGATTTTTTGCCACCACAATGCTATCCGGAAGATTTTGAAACACAGAATGGACGCTATCCATACGATCTGACCAACGGGGTGGATCCATACCTTGGATGGTTGGTGTAGACTCCCCTTTCAAACGCCTCAAACGATCTGCAACCCTTTGAAAATCCTCCTTCGAAACGAGATCTAGCCCTCGATTCAGATGATGTAGGGTTTCAACCCTTGGTTCAGGAACAACAGTGAGATCCACTTTGGATTCGCGATCTAGATGAGAAGTCGCCGTAGGATCCATCTCACACTCACTCAATATTTCAAACTGATTTTTCGTAAACCCTAAAACGTCAGTCGGATTTTTTAACACTTCTCCCCCCAAAAGCGGAAGATTCATATCCACCAGAGATGGGCCCCCAGAACTAGCCATTGCATTTACTTCTACCATCGCATTCAATGAGGAATTGAAACCCTAGAAACACAGAGTTTCTAGAGAGAGGTAGGAGCTTCTTACTCTAACCCATTGAACTTTTTCTAACTTCTCCTACCTTCTCTCTTTTGTTCTACGAACTAATTAGGTTTGGTAACTAATTGTTTCATAAGCTTAAGTTTCCAGGTTTAACTCAAACTAATCTTGCTTAGCCTCTAAGAAAGTTTCTCTGTAACTTTCTACATCCTTCTCACTCCTTCTCTCTTTCATCTAGAAACTAATTAGCTTAGTCATAAACTTAGGTCGCCAAGTATGACTCGAACTAATCTTGCATAATCTCTAAGAAATAGAATTTTCCGAGTAATTGTAGCTTAACGATATTGGTTTAACTTAAGCACATCATTTAAGGTTTTCTAAATCACATAAGTGCAAGCCCAAAAGGTTGAATTTGAATTCCCTTTTATTATCTTCCTGTTTCTCTTTCTTTTCCTTGACTTTCTCTTCTAGCTCTCAAGAAGAAAGTTTTTCGGTTACTTTCTCTGCCCTTCTCCTTCGTTCTCTCTTTTGTTCTAGAAACTAATTAGCTCAGACAACCAATCGTTTTCATAACCTTAAGTGGGGAAGTACAGAGAAACTTTGTGGCTAAGCAGAGAAGTTAGAAACTTCTCTTGAGAGCTAGAAGGGAAGTTAGAGAAAAGAAAGAGAAATAGGAGGAAATTCAAAGAGAATTCAAATTCAATTTTTGTGAAATTGAGAATTGAATAGCTTGGTGATTTAGAAAATCTTAAATGAGGTGCTATGTTAAACTAATGTCGTTAAGCTACAATTACTCAGAAAGTTCGCTATCTTGGTGGCTAAGCAAGATTAGCTTGAGTTAAACTTGGCCACTTTGAAGAGAAGTTGTAGAATGGGTTAGAGTGAGAAGCTCCCGCATCTCTCTAGAAACTTGTGTTTCCAGGGTTTTAATCCCTCATTGAATACGATGCTAGGAGTTAATGTTGTGTCTAGTTTTGAGAATCAGTCTACTAAACGGGTGAGTGTTATGAATGTGTTCGATTCAGTGGAGGGAAACTTAAATGGTACCCTAGGGTTTGTGAGTAACAAGTTCGATATCTTGAGTGAAGCAAATATGGATCAAAGTGAGGATAGCACCACAAATATTGTCATGGGTTCAGAAGAGTCAATCGACGGTGAGGGTTTGGTGGAAACCCTAAATCAAAACGATCGAAGTGGAACTATGGTGGATCCCTCTGATTTTCAAAGAGTTGCCGATCGACTGGCACGATTGAAGGACCCATCTCCTTCGGTAATGACCCCATCTACCCTAGTAGGTCCTCAATCAGCCTCCCGATGGTCCGATCAACCGGAAGATAAGACTCCCATGTTTCAAAACCTAAAAGATAGCATCTTGGTTGCTCGTAATAGAATCGATGTAAAGGGTCATGGAGAACAACAGATCGATCTAATCGACATGGATCAGGAAGATGTTCGTGTCCCTATCGTAGGTGAGCAAATAGTCGCAAAGATCCTTTTCCAACCTTCTGATGTTGGCGATGGAGGTGGTCGAGAGGAGATGCTCCCTAGGAGGGGGGGATCTTCGAACTACTGAGGTGGTAGAGGAGGTAGAGGGCACGGCGGTGGTAGAGGTCAATGGGGTGAGCCTTCTACAAAAACTTGGGCTGATGTGGCTGCATCATCAACGCGATCCTACGTCCCATTAAGGTATGTTCCTCCTGTCCGGAGTGAGGGTTATGTTAGTGTTAACTTACCTCCACGGCCTAACCCTTTAGAAAAATGGGATTCATGTCTGGTGGGATATTTCCTTGATAAGGGTGTATCCTATAATTACTTGAGGAACAGTGCCTTTGGTTTATGGAAAAACAAGGGTTTGAAAGAAGTTCTAGCTAATGGTGAGGGGTTTAGCTTTTTCATCTTTGAAAGCCCCGAGTGTTGCAGTACTGTTCTTGAAGGAGGGCCCTGGTACATAGGTGGATTTAACTTGTTTCTGAAGAAGTGGACCCGTATGATGAAGTTGACTAAGGACAAGGCTACTAAAGTTCCGGTGTGGGCTAAGTTCTACAATGTCCCATTCGAGTGCGGGATAGTGATGGATTAAGCCGAATTGCGAGTGCTGTCGGTGTCCCTTTGTTTATGGACCAGATAACCGATAGAGGGAGTAGAGTGTCTTTTGCAAGGGTCTGTGTCGAGGTAGAAGTAACCTCAAATCTACCTGCGATGTTTAAGGTGAACTGTGAAGGAGTAGATGCAGTGGTTCAAGTTGAATACCAAGGGCTACCTCCTAAATGTGATAACTGTTTAGTGTTTGGGCATGATACCACTAAGTGTGTGAAAACCCAGGTTGCTGCTTTAATCAACATCCAAAAAGAGACAGAGAATAATCCGAATCCAGGCTGGGAAATAGTGATGGCTAAGGGCAAGAGGAAGGTGGGTGTCCCAGATATGCCTTCGGTGTCAGAAACCCATGAAAATCCCCAAGATGATGGGGTGCAGAATCTAGAAAACAATGAGGAGCCAAATGAGGAGGGTTTGCAGCAGCCTGAGGAGGGTCAGAGTCAACAAGAAGTACAAGTCCGGGAGGATTCCAATGAAGGAATATCTGATCAAATTCATAGAGATGAGCTAAGCCCCAGAGATGGAGATCCAAAGGATGACAACATGGATGGTTTGAGGGCCCTTCAGAAGGAATTGGTTGAAATTACAAGCCTAGTCCTACCTCATGATACAGACCTGGTGGCTAAAGTGGACCAGCTTAATAAAGCTCTAACTAACAAAAAAGCCCAAACTGGTTCAAGTGCAAAAGGTAACACCTCTGGCAAGGGCAACAAAAGCCAGAGAAAGAAACGCAGGTAATCCCAGTCTTAGTTGGTTTGTGGGTTTCTGAATTTTTCTTTCATCTTGGAATGTCAGAGGATTTAATAATCCCCATAGACATAAAGAAGTTAGGAAATTTTTGCTGCATGAAGACATTAAAATATTGGGCATTTTGGAAACTAAAATAAAAGCTTTGAATGAACATCGGATTTTTTTCTGTTGGTGTTAACAATTGGCCCTTTTTGACAAACTCACAACCCTCTAAAACTGGGCGTATTTGTGTCTGCTGGGATTCAGCTTTTTGCAAGGTTAAAATGTTACATGCCTCTGATCAGTATATTTTTTGTGAAGTGCATGATGTATCTACGGATTATATGTTCAGAGTATGTTTTGTATATGCTGAAAATAAACATGATTTAGAAAAGATTTTTTGAGTACATGGTTACCATTTCCCAAGCTCAGTCCAATACCCCTTTTGTTATCTTGGGGAACTTTAATGCTATCAGGTTTCCTTATGAAAAATCTGGGGGTTCTGTTAATTGGCCTAAGGACAAAGAGGAGTTTAATTCCCATGTTCTGCAAGCTGAGCTGGTTGATCTCTCCTATGGAGGTTGCCAATTCACTTGGGCTAACAAGAGAACTAGTGGGGATTATATTGCTTCCAAGATTGATAGAATATTAGTAAATGAGGCTTGGCTTGATGCATTCGCTGCCTCATTTGCTACATTCTTACCTTCTGGCATATCTGACCACTCCCCTGCTGTGGTTAATATCTTTGATAAAGTGAGTTCTTTTAAGAAACTTTTAAATATTTTGACTTCTGGGCTAACCATGACGACTTTTCCTCTGTGGTTTCTACAGTTTGGAACCAGTACATTCAAGGTGTCCCTATGTTTAGAGTGTGTTAGAAGTTAAAAAACCTAAAACCTGCACTTAAGGCATTAAATAAGAAAGATTCAGTGGCATTACTACCCGAGTCCACACTTCCAGGGTTGAGCTTCTTTCTGCTCAATGGAAGTTGGATAAGGATCCTAGTAATGTTTCTCTGCAAAAACTTGAGAGAACCATCTTTAAACAGCATGTTGACCTTTTGGCTGTTGAGGAGAGCTTGGCTCATCAGAATCTAGAGTTCAGTGGCTTAGTCAGGGCGATAGAAATAGCAACTTTTTCTTCAAAACCATTAAGGGTAACATTAATAGAGGTAAAATTTTAAGCTTGGAGATGATGGATGGCCAAAAATCTTCAAAACCTGAGGACATCCAAAATGCTTTTATTGATTTTTTCTCTGGCTTATTTGGTACCCCTATTGATGGCCATTATAATGGTTATGATAGAATCCAGTCACTGGTTAAATCTAAAATATCTGTTGACCAATCGTTATTGCTTGCTAGTCCTGTGTCTGATAAAGAGATTAAGGATACCTTTTGGTCTCTCAAAGCCAATAAGGCCCCTGGTCCTGATGGCTTCTATGCTGGGTTCTTCAAAAGATCTTGGGACATTGTGGGGAGAGAGGTTACTCAAGCTATAAGAACCTTTTTCGAGTTTGGTAAGCTTCTCTCTGAAGTCAATAGTACCATCATTGCTCTCATCCCTAAGGTCCCCAACCCTGTCAAGATGGGGGACTTTAGACCCATCTCTTGTTGTAACACCATCTACAAATGCATTGCTAAGATCATTGCTAACAGGATTAAAACTGTTCTCCCTGATCTCATTGATCCTGTTCAATCAGCTTTTGTTCAAGGTAGGAGAATATTTGACAATATTTTCCTATCTCAAGAGCTTCTGAGAGGGTACCATATGAAGTCCCCTACCCCTAAGTGTGCCATGAAAGTGGATATCATGAAAGCCTATGATAGTGTGAGATGGGGATTCATTATTGACATTCTTAAGGCCATGGCCTCTCCCCCTGTCATGGTTTCTTGGATCCAGGCTTGCATCACTAGTCCCACCTTTTCCATTTGTATCAATGGGAGTCCCCACGGCTATTTCAAAGGGGCGAGAGGCTTACGTCAAGGTGATCCTTTGTCCCCACGTTTATTTGTTTTAGCCATGGAGATTCTTGCCAAAATCTTGGCTGAAAAATCTGCGCATCCGTTGTTTAAGTTCCATTGGAAGTGTGAGAAGACTAAGATTATAAACCTCTGTTTTGCTGATGATCTCATGATCTTTAGCAGAGGTGATGTGCCTACTGTTAAGATTATTATGGAAGGCCTTGAGGAATTCTCTATCCTTTCTGGCCTTACCCCTAATCCCAGTAAGAGGGTACTCTTCCTGTTAAATTTATGAAGATTCTTGGTACTGCTAAATTTAAAGAGGGTACTCTTCCTGTTAAATATCTTGGTGTCCCCCTTATAGTAACCAAGTTGAAGGCCACTGATTGTGTCCCTCTTATTGATAGGATTACCAAAAGAGTGAAGAATTGGACTAACAGATCTTTATCTTATGCTGGAAGAAGCCAGCTTATCCAATCCATTCTTTTTTCCATGCAAGTTTACTGGTCCTCCTTGTTTATCGTTCCTAAGAAGGTTATCAGGGAGATTGAGAGTATTCTTAGGGCATTCCTTTGGTCTGGCAGTGATCTCAAAACTCATAGTGCCAAGATTACTTGGGATTCTGTGTGTGCTCCTAAAAATGAAGGGGGTCTTGGTTTTAAGTCTCTTGATATCTGGAATAAAGCTGCAATAGCTAAGCATATTTGGTATCTCTTCTCGGGGTGTCACGACCCGAACCCGCCCCCATGGGTTAAGGACGTAACCGGCCAGTAATCCTAAGATTACCTACGGCCTCAAACCAAAACAGACTTAAGACATCAGAGTAAAGGGGGCCAAAAGGGAAGCAAAATTTAAAAACTTTGTTCATAGAGCCGTGCTTATATGCACATCAACAGACCATTTTTTTTTTTTTTGGGTAAGTAAGTCATAAAATAAAGACAATGAAATTTACAAGTTTACAAGGGGCATACCCCAGGCATACCCTACAACAAATAAATAAACGAATACATAACCAAAATAACCTACCACTGCACCCCTAAGATTGGGGGAGATCCACAAGAACAACAGAAAAAACAAAGTAACCCAACTTTGCCCATATATCCTTTTGTCCCCAAGTAACCCCTACCATCAGAGATAATAGACGGAAACTTGGGATGGATATATGGGCAAAGATACAAACAAACACCAAAAAACTTAAAAGCCACAACAAGCAAACTCACAAAGCAACAACCCTCAAGACAAATCAAAAATGATAACCAACCACATTCGCCCCCAGTCTCTACCGTAGATCAACACATGGAATCCAGTAAGCATCCCACTCCTCACAGCCGTGACATCCTAGCCACTCAACAAAAGCCATGACAGAGGAAAAAATCTACCCCATGAGAAATCCCGACAGAGTCACATGAAGCTAGCACGATCAGTAACCATAAGCAACGGTCTAGTGAGTCGAAGTGACAACGGTAGCCCCATAGCAACAAACCGATACATAGCCAAAAAATAACCTGAGATCAATCATCACATCCCCCAGTCCCTTCCTTGGTAGATCACAAGCCTCAAACCCCACGGCAGTGTGCCCTTCACTCCATGTTAGGCGTGGCAATACGACCAATTAGGATGGGTCACATGAAGACAAGAAGCAACCGGAACCGGTAGCTATCCTCCCGCTCATCTCCCAGTCTGAGATCAACAGACCATATTCAGTTACGTTAATAACCCACATCAAAAGTACAGTTTCACAAAATTCATTACAAACAGGATCATTCAAAACGAGTCAACCTATGACAGACTAATTACAGATATACATAAAGTCCTTGCCGGCAAGACAAAATATAATTACATAGCAAAAAGGCAATGGTAGGTCTCAAGAGTGAGACACAAAGCTGACTTCCTCAAAACTCGGATTTTTCCTAGCAGACTTCACTGGGGCTGGGTTTGGGCTTCCCTTGGCTCACCTACAAACACATGAATGAGCGTGAGCGATAGCCCAGTGAATAATATCAAATGCAGAAATTACGTAACAATGTAGAACAACATGTTCCAAACGGCCTTTGGCCCAATTCACATTTCTACTTAACATATATATATATATATACTTATACAAAATTTAAATGAAGTGACTGTAGTTCCAACATACTGGCCTTTGGCCCATTCAAGTTTCCATTCTTGTCAAAACGGCCTTCGGCCCATTCATTTATGTCAAAACGGCCTTCGGCCCCTCCATTTATGTCAAAATGGCCTTTAGCCCATTCATTTACGTCAAAACGGCCTTCGGCCCACTCATTCATGTCAGAACGACCTTCGGTCCATTCATATAGGTCAAAAACGACCTTCGGTCCGCTCATTTTCATCAAAACGACCTTTGGTCCATTCATTTACATCAAAACGACCTTCGGTCCATTCATTTACATCAAAACGACCTTTGGTCCATTCATTTACATCAAAACGAACTTCGGTCCATTCGTTTACATCAAAACGACCTTCGGTTCATTCATTTACATCAAAACGACCTTTGGTCCATTCATTGATTCCTGTCAGACTTTTGTCCACAATCCCAATTAACAACTCATAAAGTTTATAAGGGAATAACAATTGAACATTGACAAGCTTTCAAATATTGATATTACTCACAGTGATCGGCTTGTGGATTTTCCCTGGAGCTTGACCCTACACATTTCATGAATACAAAAGGGTCACTAACAGTTCAATCCGTTCTTTAATTCACATATTCCTCTTTAGGCTTTATTCCTATCTCATTAACCTCATTTACGATGTTTAACACATGCCTAAGAGTGCTTACAAGTGAAAGAGAACGGAAAACAGAACACAAAATGCAAAAACAGGATTTCAAAAAATAGGGTCCCCGCTCGAGCGAACCCTTACGTCTGCGAAAGTACTGGTTGCCTTCAATTCCAGCTCGAGCGTGAACTCGGCCGTTCAAGCGGACTGTCTGTCTACATAGCTCCCCGCTCGAGCGTCAACTTCCCCGCTCGAGCGGGAACCATGTCTGCAGAAAATGCTGGGAGCTCGATTTCTCCGCTCGAGCGGCACTTCACCCGCTCGAGCGGACATCGAAAATCTGGGTTTTCCAGATTGAGTTCTTGAGCTTCATCTCGACATTCAAAGGCTCTAATGTATGATTTCGGTCCAAACCTCACATAATCATGTATTAACATGGTACAAACATAGAATTACAACATATTGAAGCTCAATTTCATAATTTATCTACATGCATGGCTCATTTTCCACCAACTCATTACCAATGTAACCATTTCATGCATTCAAAGCTTCTACTTCCATGGATTGTACATGCATGTGACATATAACCTTCATTCTCATCTCATATGATGAAAAGATGGTCAAATACATGGATTTCAACCAAAATTGCAACATGAGTCATGTAACTCAAGCTCAAATATGCAAATTCAAAACAATACATACATGCATGCATATATAGTCTTCAAATTCGTCAAAACCAACTCCTTTCATGTTCTAGATCACAAATTAATCTTCAATTCACGAAATCACAACTCAAATTCATGGGTTAGGGGTTGGTTACTCACCTAGGAGCTTTAATCTTCCAAACTCTAGTCAATTCTTGAGTTAAATCTTCAAATTCCCAAGCTAGAGCCAAAAATTGCTCAAGTCTCTTCCTTTCTCTCTCTATAGCCGGCCTCTCTCTCACTCTCACTTGTCTAACTCAGATTTTGAGTTTTAAGAGAGCTAAAGGAGAGTGCAATGCAAATATACAACAAGCCCCACTAACAAATATTTTAATATAAAATAATGGGGTACTTAATTTATCAATTTAATCAGTTTAAATTGACCAGAATCAATTTTCAATTAAATTTCACCGTAGGCTCTAAAAATTATGCCAATCACAATGGCGTAATCAATTTCGGGTTCTGTGGCCGATAAGGCCCTCAATTTAATTTCCAAAGCTGATTATTCAAACAGATATTCCTACGGCGAACAGATAAAACTTCAAAATCACATATATTCACATAATGGCACATAAAATCATGGCAAACGCATAACCATACTCAATTTAAAGACCAATTTGCATACTACGGAACAGGGGTATCACACGGGGGGTGAGGTTTCTATGTGGTGTCAATGGGTTAAGTCCTATTTACTCAAGGGTAATAGTTTTTGGAAAGTTAGAATTCCTGCTGATCCTTCTTGGGTTTGGAGGAAATTATTGTCTCTTAGGAATTGGATATCTCTCCTTATTTTTTTTTTTGGGTAAGTAAGTCATAAAATAAAGACAATGAAATTTACAAGTTTACAAGGGGCATACCCCAGGCACACCCAACAACAAATAATTAAACGAATATATAAAACAAAATCTACCCCTGCACCCCCACAAGATAGGGGGAGAAACACGTGAACAATAGAAAACAAAATAACCTTACTTCGCCCATATATCCATTTGCCCCCAAGTAACCCCTATCATTAGAAATAATAGATGGAAACTTGGGATGGATATATGGGCAAAGACACAAACACCATAAACTAAAGAACCATAACAAACAAACTCGCAAAGCAACAACCCTCACGACAAATAAAAAATGATTACCAACCCCATTCGCCCCCAGTCTCTACCATAGATCAATACATGGAATCCAGTAGGCATCCCACTCCTCACAGCCGTGACATCCTAGCCACTCAGCAAAAGCCATGACAGAGGAAAAAAAATCTATCCCATGAGAAATCCCGATAGAGTCACATGAAGCTAGCACGATCAGTAACCATAAGTAACAGTCTTGTGAGTCGAAGTGACAACGGTAGCCCCATAGCAACAAACCAAAGCATAGCCAAAAATATCCTGAGATCAATCATCCAATCCCCCAGTCCCTTCCTTGATAGATCACAAGCCTCAAACCCCATGGCAGTGTGCCCTTCACTCCATGTCAGGCGTGGCAATACAATCAATTAGGATGAGTCACATGAAGACAAGAAGCAACCGGAACCGGTAGCTATCCTCCCGCTCATCTCCCAGTCTCTAACTCGGCTAGTCATCGAACCACTGTTCCCCATAGCAGTGACCCCTCAATCACTCTTGGCGGAGATGGCTCAAAACTCACCTCATATTGAGTCACATGAGGATCACACGATCAATCATCAAGAGAAAATCGACTACACAAGATTCGTTGCATAGTGGCTAATGAAAAGCTTATGGACTCACCAAGTTGGTTGCGGGGAGTCTACTTTTCTTTGGTATGACAATTGGCACCCGCTTGGGCCTCTATGGAACAAGTTTGGGAATAGAATTATGTATGATTCCTGTCTCAACAGTGAGACCAAAGTTAATCAAATCATTGAGGGTCATTCTTGGAAGTGGCCTGTTCCTAATTCTTGGGAGATTCAGGAGTTGATCTCATCTACTCTTGACTGCTGTAAGCCCAACCCTTTAATGAGTGACCATGTTATCTGGAAACTTACTACTGATGGTTAGTTTTCCATTAAATCAGCTTGGAATCACTGGAGAAATAGCTTTGGTAAAGTGGATTGGTATAAACTCCTGTGGGGCCCTCATAGGATCCCTAAAGTCAGTTTTATAGTCTGGGTACCTCTTCATAACAGACTATATACTGGTGATAGGTTACTTATGTTTGGTTTAGCCCCTCATTCCCAATGCCCTTTCTGCCTTACCTCTGGGGAAAGCCATTCCCATCTTTTCTTCAAGTGCACCTTTTCCCATAGAGTCTGGAGTGCTATTGAAGTCAAATGCAACATAAGGTGGCCTGATTTAGGCTGGCCTGATATTGGTACACATGCTACGAATGAGGCCAAGGGTAAATCTTTGAGGGCCAATATCCTTAGCAATGCTTTCTTGTGTTCTATTTACCATATCTGGATTGAGAGAAATAACCGTGTTTTTAACAAAGAATTGAAGCCTGAAGAGGTGGTTATTAAATCTGTAATCCAAGTGGTGAGAAATAGAATGCTATCTATTAAGAATTTGCCGAGATCCGCTGGGGATAGCTGGTTTCTTGACCAATGGAATCTGCCAGCAACAATTATGAAGCCCCATATTCCCAGCTGTGGGAGGGCTGCTGAGTGATGCGAGTTCATTATATGTGGGTTGAGTGGTGGTGAGCAATATGGAGTGTTTAGTTTAACGGTTTGGTTTTGTGCAGGTTATAGTCAGATTTCACTGTGGTATCATTATGAGGGTTGAGTGTTGAGAGGAATTATAAAATATTCACTTTTTTTTTTTTTGGGTGGATAAAAAAATCACTTCACATAAGGGTTGAGTGCTTCAAGATCCATATTTTGCTAATGATAATATATATTATATATTTTTATCTGTAGGTTAAGGAAGCGCAATTTGAGTAGTGTGAGCCTCTAAATTCTGGGTCGAGTGGAGTGAGATACTATATTGTGGGAAGTGTTTCTGTGTTAAATACAAGTAGTTTGTATATTATTTGCTGGAGGTACTTATTCATGGCTGTTCTTACAGGGTTTACTATAATGTATGAGCATGTCCTGGGTTGCATGGGTCAGCACTGGTGTCACCTATTTTGTGGTGACTGTTTCTTTGGCGCGATGGTTCATGGCACCTCAGGTTTTATTGCATTTCCTTTGATGGCAGTTGCTGTGCCGGTACTCATTTGTTGCACAGATCGTGTTTAGGAGTTTACGGGTTCGGTGTGACGGTTGCTTGGAGCGCCTTTGTGGAAGCTTGTTCTTACTTTAATTTACATTTTGTTTAGATACTTATGTTTGGAGTTTAGATGGTTTGCTTTGTTTTCATTCCGTTTGGCCTAACCGTGCGGGATGTGCATGGCTTTCTGTTTGCTTGTGCGTGGTTGTTTGTTTTGTGGTTGCTTTTGGTTTATTTCCGGTTTGGTGGGTTGTTTTGTTTTGGATCAGTTATGGGCTGTTGTTGGATGTGTTCATGGTCCTCATTCGAAAAGCATATGGCTCATGAACATATTTTTGGGCTTGACAATTTCCTATGTTATGGTTTTGTCACAGTTTTAGGCCTCGTTTGGGAACATGCTAATTTAGTAACTTTTTGGCTATTTGGCTAAAAAGGTAGGTAAAAAAAACTTGTATGTTTGGGATGACTTTTTGGCTAATTACGAAAAGATGTGCAAAAAGTAGAGAGAAAAGAGAATCTTTGACTTTTTGGTATGGGTTGTTGGCTTTTTGGCTAATTTAGTAACTTTTTGGCTAATTGGCTAAAATAGTCTCTTGCCAAACGAGGCCTTAGTCTTCTTATTTGTTCCATTCTTGTATAGTTCCTTTTAGGTCCTGGGACCCTTGTATTTGTGCAATCTCTGTTTTTTTTTTTTTTTTTTTTTATCTTATGTCTTATTCACCCAAAAAAAAAAAAAACTTGGCCACTTAAGCTTATGAAAGAATTTGTAATGAGTACGTAGAACAAAAGAGAGGGAAGGAGAAAGTTACAGAGAAACTTCCTTCTTCGGAGCTGGAAAAAAAAAATTGGTGCAAAGAAAGGGAAATATGAAGAAAATCGAAAGGAATTCAAATTCATCCTTTCTGACTTCAGAATTGAACACTCGGTTGATTTAGAAAACCATAAATGAGGCACTTAACTTAAACGAGTATCGTTAAGTTACAATTGCTTAGAAAATTCTGTATCTTAGAAGCTGAGTAAGATTAGTTTCAGTTAAACTCGGTCACTTAAGCTTATGAAACAATTATTTACCAAGCCTAATTAGTTCTTAGAACAAAAGAGAGAAGGAAGGAGAGGGACGAAGGAAGTTACAGAGAAACTTTCTTCTTGAGAGCAAGAAGAGAAAGTCATAGAAAAGAAAGAGAAATTGGAAGAAAATCAACCAGAATTCAATTTCATCCTTTCGGACTTGACAATTGAACAAGTGATTTAGAAAACCTTAAATAAGGTGTTTAAGTTATAAATTAATATCGTTGAACTACAATTACTCAGTCAATTCTCTTCATTAGAGGCTAAGGAAAATTAGTTTGATTTTTTTTTTTTTTTTGGGTAAGTAAGAAATAAATAAAACAAGAAAATTTACACGATTACAAGGGGCATACCCCAGGCCCTACCCCAAACTACAACGACAACGACCAAACAAACAACTGGCACCAGAAAGGCAAGCCAGCCACACAAAAAAAAAACAAAAAACTCAAAACAGCCAGAGCAACTAAGCACAAAAGACTTGTTCAAGAACCATATCCCACAAACAGATAGGGAGCTTGCACAAGATCTGCACTGTTACAAAGAAGCATCCGAACTGAGATAATACAAAGATCACCGTGAATACCAAAAAACAGCCCTTATCTTAGGCTTAAACACATCCAGATCTAGTAAACTAAGAACCCAAAAAAAAAACAGGACAACGTTACAATACACAATAATAAAAGTCCCACCATTCAGATATATATACAAGCAGAATTTAAAACAGCTTATGAACCCACTGAAGTGCCAAGGTAAGGCGCACCGTGCTGCCATCACCGAAAAGCATCTCCACACAGCATAAAAGTTCCCCGAGGGGCGCAGGTTGCAGCCACCTCCACACCACCAGTCAACATTAAATTCGATAGCAGGCACATCTTGTTGCCAACATCCAAGAGCCTTCCCCAACATCATCCAACTTGCAGCCGGAGTCCAATAACAGTCCCAATAACAGTACAAAGGAGACTGCCAGTAATAAACCCACCAGACAGTTTTATGTTTCACCTGCCCAAAGAGAACTAGATAGTAAGTGCCAATAATACAAGAGACATCATAGAGAAGGAGGAAAATAAATCTGGGAATATGAGACCTCCCATCACTCGGCCCACATCTAATAACAACACTCCACACAGTATATGTCCTCTCTTCACTAGGCCCACATCTCTCAAACTCACTAATTATCTCAACTGATTTGCTGTATAAGGGCGCTTCCTCAACCTGCACATAAAAGTTAGTATACAGAATAACAGTTAGAAATATGATGGTGAGTAGCCTCACATCTCTCAACCCACAAGATAAAGTGACATTATTCTGGCTCACTCCACTCGGCCCACATATGACTTTAGCCGAACATGTTAGAGAGTATGAAGACATCATCAAATTGGAACAAGCATCCATGACATAAATCTGCAAAAGAGTAACCAATTAGAAATCCCTCAATATATGCTCCCCTCACTCAACCCTCAATATAGGTAAATTGTCCCCGCTCAGTACACTCCCAGCATTGTTGTCCTGGGGCTGCTTCATAATTGTTGCAGGTAGATTCCATTGAGATAGATACCAATCATCACCTGCAGAGTTAGCCAGATTATACATAGAAAGCATCCTACCTCTAACCATCTGGACAATAAGGTTAGTCACAATTTTTTCAGGTTTAAACTCCTTGCTAAAAATCCTTCTATTCCTTTCAATCCAGATCTGATAGACAGTGCAAAGGAAGGATAGTTTAGTAAGAGAAGACTTCAGGGCTTTGCCTCTGGTGGACTTCGTAGCATAGACCACGTACTCCAGCCAGGTTAATTGGGGCCAGCTAATGTTACACTTAACCTGAATTGCACCCCAGATCCTAGAAGAATACACACACCTGAAGAACAGATGGGAGTGATTCTCCTCAAGACCTTGACAGAGGGGGCAGATAGAATTAGGGACAAGGCCGAATAGAAGTAACCTATCCCCCGTGTTTAATCTCTCGTGAATAGCCATCCAGACTACAAAGCTGACCCTAGGAATGGACGGATGCCCCCAAACAAGATTAGTCCAAGGCACTTTAGTACCCTTTTCCCTCCAACAATTCCACGCGGATTGTATGGTAAAATCCCCATCCACAGTCAGGTTCCAGATAGGACAATCCTGGATATCATTATTAGGTTTAAGCTCAAGAGGAGTGGAAGAGATCCACTCCTTGATCTCCCAAGAGTTGTCAATAGGCCATCTCCAATCATTATTAGATATGACAGCACTAACTTTAGACTCGAAAGAAAGACCCGTGTCGTACATAATCCTATGCCCAAATCTGTCCCATAAAGAACCCAAAGGATGCCAATTGTCAAACCACAGAAACACCTTCTCCCCATTACCAATTTTAAACTTGATAAGAGGGAAGATATTTTTCCTAATAGACAGAATTTTCCTCCAGACCCATGAGGGGTCACTAGGCATCTTAACATGCCAAAAGCTCTTACCCTTAAGTAAGTAAGACTTAACCCATTGGCACCACATAGATCCTTCCCCTCCAGAAAACAAGAACCAAACATGCTTGGTGATAGCCGCCCTATTCCAGACCCCCATCTCCTTAAACCCTAAGCCCCCTTCACCTTTAGGCTTACAGACATTATTCCAAGCAATTTTAGCACTATGCATCTTCAAATCAACACCCGACCAAAGAAAAGCTCTCAAAATGCTATCAATCTCTCTAATCACCTTCTTAGGGAGGATAAAAAGAGAAGACCAATAGACTTGCATGGAGAAAAGGATAGTCTGGATAAGTTGAGCTCTACCCGCATAGGAAAGAAGTCTATTGGTCCAGCTCTTAATCCTCTTGATGATTCTCTCAACCAGGATCTTACAATCAGTAGCCTTAAGCTTCGTAGTGATCAAGGGCACACCCAAGTATTTCACCGGAAGAGTGCCTTCAGTAAACTTAGAGATGCGAAGAATGTCATTTTTAAGCTCCCTATTACACCCCGAGAAGAATATATTACTCTTACTAGGACTAGGGGTGAGACCAGACAATTGTCTAAACTCCTCAAGGCCTTGCATGATAAGGTTGACAGTGGCAGTATCACCTTTACTGAAGATCATAAGATCATCAGCAAAGCAAAGATTGACGATTTTGGTCTTATCACACCTCCAATGGAACTTGAAGAGGGGATCACAAGCTTTTTCAGCCAAAATTCTAGCTAAGATTTCCATAGCCAAAACAAACAAGTAGGGTGACATTGGATCACCTTGTCTAAGCCCCCTAGCCCCTTTGAAATACCCATGGAGACTCCCATTAATGCAGATCGAGAAAGAAGGACTCGTCATACAAGCCTTGATCCACATAATCATACAAGGGGGAAAGTTCATAGCTGACAAGATGTCAAGAATGAACTCCCACCTAACATTATCATAGGCTTTCATAATGTCCACTTTCATAGCACACTTGGGAATTTTAGAATTTCTATGATAACCCCTCATTATCTCCTGAGACAAGAAGATGTTATCCGAGATCCGTCTACCCTGGACAAAAGCTGATTGCACAGGATCTACTAGATCCGGAAGAACAATCTTAACTCTATTGGCAATGATCTTGGCTATGCACTTATAGATTGTGTTGCAACAGGAGATAGGCCTATAGTCCCCAACCTTCGCGGGGTTAGGGACTTTAGGAATGAGCGCTATAATCGTACTGTTAACCTCCGAGAGAAGTTTACCAGTTTCAAAAAAGGATCTTATAGCAAGGGTGACCTCCTTGCCCACAATATCCCAAGAGCTCTTGAAAAAACCCGCCGAATACCCATCAGGTCCCGGGGCCTTGTTAGGCTTAAGGGACCAAAAAACATCCTTAATCTCAGCATCAGAGATAGGCATAGCAAGCATATCATACTGAGACACAGAAACCCTAGTTTTCACCAAAGAATTGATCCTATCAATGCCATTATACTGGTCCTCAAAGGGAGAGCCAAAGAGGTTGGTATAAAACTGAACAAAAGCAGTGTGAATGCCACTGATCTCCGTAATACTATCACCATTCCCCAACTCAACACTCAAGATTTTACCCCTATTAGTATTACTCCTCACCGACCTAAAGAAGAAGCTGCTATTCCTGTCCCCCAAATTAAGCCATTGAATCCTGGATTTTTGAAGAGCAAGACTCTCCTCCACTTTGCTAAGGCCCAGATACTTCTTATACTCCTCCCTCTCCTGAATCTGGAGGCCACAATTCAAAGGATCTTTATCAAGCTTGATCTGGATTGATTCCAGAATAGCTTTCGAAACTTGAACTCTAACAGAAATGTCACTGTAATCCTTTTTATTCAACAGCTTGAGGGCTGTTTTAAGCTGTTTTAGCTTTTGACAGACCCTAAACATCGGAACACCTCTAATAAATTGATCCCAGGTAGTAGACACACAATTCAGAAAATCAGGATGCTTAGACCAAAAATCAAAAAATTTGAAAGGTTTTTTAAAGGATGTTTTGGTCTCATTTATATTAACAACAGCAGGTGAGTGGTCAGAAATACCAGATGGAAGAAAAGAAGCACTGGATTCGGGGTATTTGACCAGCCAGTCCTCATTAACTAACACCCTATCAATTTTAGTAGCAATATAGTCACCATCAGCTCTTTTATTAGCCCAAGTAAATTGACAACCACCATACGAGAGATCAGTCAAATCTGCTGAGTTAATACATGTGTTAAATTCTTCATTGTCATTAGACCAAACCGAAGAGCCCCCTATTTTTTCCTGGCGATATCTTATGGCATTGAAATCACCCAGGAAAACACAAGGGGAATTGGACTTTACATGGGAGATGTGAACCATTCTTTCAAAAAATGTTTTCCTCACAGTATGTTTATTATCAGCGTAAACAAATGTTGCAAAAATACTGGCTTTAGTGGCACGAAGCAGAACTTCACAAAAGATGTGTTGGTTAGACATCGAGCACAGTTTGACATCACAAGTTTCACTGTTCCAACACCCCCACACCCTACCAGATTCAGTTGGTTGGGAGTTAGACAAAAAGGACCAATTTTCAAAACAGTTATTAAAAATCTTATTTTCATTATGTTTGCCAACACTGCCAAATTTTTGGTCACGACACTCAGAAGTGTGTATCTAAACAGGTGGCGCACCTAATTGCTCTCCAAAAGAACTCTGAGGAAGCTGTTGAGGTGCCGGAAGAAGAATGGACTACTGTCCAAGCCAAAGGGAAGAGGAAAGTGGGGGATCCGAATCCTGAAAGTGTGGATGCTCCCAGTCTGGTGCCTGATGTTCCAACTACAACCATTCCAGTAGTGGAAAATCCTATCCCAACAGTGGCAGTGAGCTCATCAGAGGAGGAATTAGAGACGCCAGTGAAGGAAGCTAAAATGTTTCATAATAGTGTTATGGAATTGACTAAGACGGTGCTCCCACAGGCTGCAGAACTCTTGGAGGCAGTGATTGCTGATACCATGCCAGCTACGGTGCGTTCATCAGGGGCTACTCAAGTCCCAAAAACTCAGCATGTTCAAGGTAGCAAATCCTCTGGCAAAAGTCAGAGGAAAAAGAAGAAGTAACTGCTGTTTCAGTTGGTTGTGGGATGTACTTTTTGTTTTTGTTTCCAATGACTTTTAAAATTGCTTCTTGGAATGTTAGAGGGTTGAATGATCCCTCTAAACATAAAGATCTTAAAAAATTAGTTTGATTTAAACTTGGCCACTTAAGCTAATGAAACAGTTAGTTACCTAAGCTAATTAGTTTCTAGAACAAAAGGGAGAAGGAAGAAGATGGACAGAGAAAGATATAGATGAACTATCTTCTTGAGAGCTAGAAGAGAAAGTTAGAGAAAAGAATGAGAAATAGGAAGGAAAAAACAAAAAAAAACAAAAAAGAATCAAAGGGAATTCAAATTCATCATTTTGGACGTGAGAATTGAACACAAAGATGATTTAGAAAATATTTAATGGGTTGCTTAAGTTAAACTAACATGATTAAGCTATAGTTACACAGAAAATTCCCTTTCTTACAGGCTAGGCAAGATTAGTTTGAGTTAATCTTGGCCAATTATTAAGCTTACGAAACAATTAGTTACCTAAGCTAATTAGTTTCTAGAACAAAAGAAAGAAGGACAGAGAAAGTTACAGCGAAACTTTGTTCTTGAGAGCTAAAAGAGAGAGTTAGAGAAAGGAAAGAGAAATAGGAAGAAAGAAGAAGGAAATTCAACTTCATCATTTTTTGACTTGAGAATTAAACACTTAGGTGATTTAGAAAACCCTAAATATCGTTCAGCTACAATTACACATAAAATTCTCTTTCTTAGAGGCTAAGCAAGGTTAGTCTGAGTTAAACTTGGCCACTTAAGCTTATGAAACAATTAGTTAGCTAAGCTTATTAGTTTCTAGAACAAAAGATAGAAAGACGGAGAAAGTTATAGAGAAACTTTCTTCTTGAGAGCTAGAAGAGAAAGTCAGGGAAATGGAAGAGAAAGAGGAAGAAAATCAAAAGAAATTCGAATTCATCCTTTTGGACTTGAGAATTGAAGACTTAGATGATTTAGAATGAGGTGCTTAGATTAAACTAATATCGTTAAACCAGAAATACTGTATAGTCGGTACGTGGAGTGTTTTTTGGGGCAGAGGGACGCACGCACAGTTTTCCTGCCCATCTTTTGCGTTGGTATGTTGAACAGCTGTTTCACCTTATATATATATATATATATATATATGGGTGAATATTTGTTTTTTGTACTTAGTGGGTGCAAAGTTGAAGTAAACCGTATGGAAAAGGAGGTTGGGTACGTTGGAAAGTGCATTGGTGTAGGCCCGCAGATTCTATGAATGGGCAAGAGTCTAAGTGGTATATAATAATATATTATATATACTTTTTGTTTTAGTGGAGTACCACGTGGGGCCAGCAAAATTATGGTTTTTGAATTTCAAATACCAGGTTCCATGGCCCATGATTTTCATTTGAGCTGGTTGTGGAATGGCCACCACGTGCAATGTTAGGAACATTGGGTCCCACCTACGGTTGTTTTTATATTATAAACAAATTGGTTGGTGGCTCATAGTGGGTTGAATTATTTATTTGGTTTATTGGGTTTGACTGGTGGTTTTGTTAAGGCCCAAACCGTGGGTATAGTTTGACCCACAGGTTTACAAATTTGGGCAAGTGTGTTTTTGTGCTGGTGGTTGCCGCAGCTTTGGGCGCACTGTTTCAGCCTATATATTTTGTTTAGTCACATTGCAGCGGTCCTTTTGTAGTCGATTATTTCATGTTGATTGATTGTGTGATCCTCATGTGACTCGATATGAGGGTGGTTTCGAGCCATCTCCACCAAGAGTGATTGGGGAGTCACTGCTATGGGGAATAGTGGTTCGATAACTAGCCGAGTTAGAGACTGGGAGATGAGCGGGAGGATAGCTACCGGTTTTCTGGTCGCTTCTTGTCTTCATGTGACCCATCCTAATTGATTGCATTGCCACGCCTGACATGGAGTGAAGGGGACACTGCCGTGGGGTTTGAGGCTTGTGATCTACTAAGGAAGGGACTGGGGGATGTGATGATTGCTCTTATGTTTTGATTGGCTATGTATTGGTTTGTTGTAGTGGGGCTATTGTTTTTTCACTAAACTTCTCAAGACCGTGGATTATGGTGTTTGACTATGCAAGCTTCATGTGACTCAGCCAGGATCTCTCATGGGATAGATATTTTCCTTCGTCATGGCTTTAGTTGAGTGACTAGGATGTCACGGCTATGAGAAGCGAGATGCTTATTGGATTCCATGCTTTCATCGGAGGTAGAGACTGGGAGCAAGCGGGGGCAGTTATCATTTTTCGATTGGTCTTGTTAGATGTTTAGTTAGTTACATTTGTATTGTGTGTTTTCTATTATGTTGTATCTATTTGTGGTGTTTTTTGTTTATTTGCCCATATATCCACCCCAAGTTTCCATCTATTATCTTTGATGATAGGGGTTACTTGGGGACAAAAAGGATATATGGGCAAAGTGGGGTTTTGTTTTCTGTTGTTCTTTCGCTTCTGCGAGTGTGGTTTTTATGTTGTTGGATGTCCAGTGGTAGTTTTGTGGTGTTTTGTTCATTTATTATTTGTTGTTGGGCGTACCTGGGGTATGCCCCTTGTAAACTTGTACATTTTACTGTCTTTATTTTATGACTTACTTACCCAAAAAAAAAAAAAAAAACTAGAATTACTCAGAAAAATCTCTTTATTAGAGGCCAAGCAAGATTTTTTTTTTTTTTGGTAAGTCATAAAATAAAGACAATGAAATTATACAAGTTTACAAGGGGCATACCCCAGGCACGCCCAACAACAAAGAAAAAACGAAATAACCAACTTAAACTACCACTACACACCCCTAAGAAAGGATACATCAGAACAATAGAAAATACAAAAGAAAACCCAACTCTGCCCATATATCCTATTTGCTCCCAAGTAACCCCTACCATCAGAGATAATAGATGGAAACGAGAGGAGAATATATGGGCAAAGATACAAAGACACCACAAACTTATAAACACAACAGACACAAACACAAAGTAACCAAATAGGATATATGGGCAGTGACATCCAATAAGCGTCCCACTCCTCACAGCAGTGACATCCAAGCCACTTAACCAAAGCCGTAGGCCAAGCAAGATTAGTTTGAGTTAAACTTGGCCACTTAAGCTTATGAAACAATTAGTTGCCTAAGCAAATTAGTTCCCGGAACAAAAGAAAGAAGGAAGGTGAAGGACAGAGAAACTTCCAGATAAACTATCTACTTGAGAGATAGAAGAGAAAGTCAGAGAAAAGAAAGAGAAATAGGAAGAAAATCAAAGGGAGTTCAAATTCACACTTTCGGTCTTGAGAATTGAACAGTTAGGTGAGTCAAAAACCTTCAATGAGGTGCTTAAGTTAGACTAAAATACTGTTAAGCTAGAATTACTCAGAAAATTCTCTTTCTTAGAGGCAAAGCAAGGTTAGTTTGAGCTCTACTTCCCCACTTAAGGTTATGAAAACAATTGGTTGTCTGAGCTAATTAGTTTCTAGAACAAAAGAGAGAACGAAGGAGAAGGGCAGAGAAAGTAACAGAGACACTTTATTCTTGAGAGCTAGAAGAGAAAGTCAGAGAAAAGAAAGAGAAACAGGGAGATAATAAAAGGGAATTCAAATTCAACCTTTTGGGCTTGCACTTAGGTGATTTAGAAAACCTTAAATGAGGTGCTTAAGTTAAACCATTATCGTTAAGCTGCAATTACTCAGAAGATTCTATTTCTTAGAGGCTATGCAAGATTAGTTCGAGTCAGACTTGGCGACCCAAGTTTATGACTAAGCTAATTAGTTTCTAGAATAAAAGAGAGAAGGAATGAGAAGGACGTAGAAAGTTACAGAGAAACTTTCTTAGAGGCTAAGCAAGATTAGTTTGAGTTAAACTTGGCCACTTAAGCTTATGAAACAATTAGTTACCAAACCTAATTAGTTCGTAGAACAAAAGAAAGAAGATAGGAGAAGGGCGGAGAAAGTTGCAGAGAAATTTCTTCTTGTGGGCTAGCAGAGAAAGTTATAGAAAAGAAAGAGAAATATGAAGAAAATCAAAAGGAATTCAGATTCATCCATTTCTGGCTTGAGATTTGAACACGTAGGTGATTTACAAAACCTCTTATGTGGTGCTTAAGTGAAACTAGTATCGTTAAGCTACAATTACTCAAAAAATTCCATTTCTTAGAGGCCTTAGTTTGAGTTAAAATTGGCCACTTAATCCTATGAAACAATTAGTTACCTAAGCTAATTAGTTTCTAGAACAAAAGAGAGAAGGAAGGAGAAGGACGAAGAAAGTTATGGAGTAACTATTTTCTTGGCAGAGACATGGGTTAGAGAGAGAAGCTCCCACATCTCTCTAGAAACTCCTTGTTTCTAGGGTTTTCAATATCTCATTGAGTGATGATCGGAGTTAATGCTCTAACCAAATCTGAGTGCTCCCTTAGTGCACGTGTACGCAATACTGGGATGGAAGTTTTAGGGTTGGTCAAACCTATTGAGGCTTTAGGTTTTGGGCAAAACTCATTTGAAGTGTTGTCTTCGGAAAACATGGATCCATTGGAGGGGAGTCCTAAGGATCGCGATCTTGAACCTGATCAAACTCTTGAGGCCTCGCGTAAAGGGGGAACCATGAGGCAAACGGATCTGAAGTTGGGATCTATGGTTACATCGGAAAATTTCCAAGAAGTTACAGATCGTCTAGCGAGGGTAAAGGCTCCTACAACTTCCAATGAGGGAAGGATTGCTTCCACTCCTGACCCCTCCAATCTTAGGTGGTCAGATTCTGTAGAGGAGGGAAACCTAGTGCTCCAAAATCTTCCTGATAATCTCGTTGTTACACGTAACAGAGTTGATGCTAGGATTCGTGGTGCTAGTGACAATCTAGCATCGGATTCTGCGATTGGGATAGAAAGGGGTACAATAGCCCATGAGTCCAACCAAGAAGTGCATCCGATTGGGAACTCGGGAGATCCAGAGGTTGATAGTGACTATGAGGAATTTCTAACTCAACGAGGGGGGTTTCCACAAGGTCGAGGAGGGAGAGGGGGACGTGGTCATGGGGGGGCAGAGGACAAAAATCTTGGGCCGAGGTCGCTGCACCGTTTGCTCGATCTTCCATCCCTCTCAGGTATGTACCTCCCACTCGTAATGAGGGGTATGTCAGTGTTGAATTACCACCTAGACATTACTCTCTAGGAAAATGGGATTCATGCCTAGTGGGTTATTTTCTGGATAAGAGTGTCTCCTACAATTACATGAGGAATTTTTTTTTGGGTAAGTAAGTCATAAAATAAAGACAATGAAATTTACAAGTTTACAAGGGGCATACCCCAGGCATACCCAACAACAAATAAATAAACGAATACATAACCAACATAACCTACCACGACACCCCCTAAGATTGGGGGAGAACCACAAGAACAACAAAAAAAAACAAAGTAACCCAACTTTGCCCATATATCCTTTTGTCCCCAAGTAACCCCTACCATCAGAGATAATAGACGGAAACTTGGGATGGATATATGGGCAAAGATACAAACAAACACCAAATAACTTAAAAGCCACAACAAGTAAACTCACAAAGCAACAACCCTCAAGACAAATCAAAAATGATAACCAACCACATTCGCCCCCAGTCTCTACCGTAGATCAACACATGGAATCTTAGAGGGTAAGCATGATTAGTTTGTGTTAAACTTGGCCACTTAAGCTTATGAAACAATTAGTTACCATAACTAATTTGTCTCTGGAACCGAAGGGGAAAGAAGAAGAAGGAAGGAGAGAGTTACAGGGAAACTTTCTTCCTGAGAGCTCGAAGAGAAAGAGCAAAGAAAGAGAAATAGGAAGAAAATCAAAGGGAATTCAAATTCAACCTTTTGGACTCGAGAATTGAACACTTAGGCGATTTCAAAAACCTTAAATGAAGTTCTTATATTAAACTAACATCGTTGAGCTACAATTACTCAAAAAATTCTCAAGGGAATTCAAATTCAACCTTTTGGACTCGAGAATTGAACACTTAGGCGATTTCAAAAACCTTAAATGAAGTTCTTATATTTAAACTAATATCGTTGAGCTACAATTACTCAGAAAATTCTCTTTCTTAGAGGCCAAGCAAGGATAGTTTGAGTTAAACTTCGCTACTTAGGGTTATGAAACAATTACTCACCTAAGCTAATTAGTTTCTAGAACAAAAGAGAGAAGGAAGCAGAAGGACGGCGAGAGTTACATTCTTGAGAGCTAGAAGAGAAGTTAGAGAAAAGAAAGAGAAATAGGAGGAAATTCAAAGAGAATTCAAATTCAATTTTTGTGAAATTGAGAATTGAATACCTTGGTGATTTAGAAAATCTTAAATGAGGTGCTATGTTAAACTAATATCGTTAAGCTACAATTACTCAGAAAGTTCGCTATCTTAGTGGCTAAGCAAGATTAGCTTGAGTTAAACTTGGCCACTTAAGTTTATGAAAGAATTTGTTACCTAAGCTAATGAGTACGTAGAACAAAAGAGAGGAGGAAGGAGAAAGTTACAGAGAAACTTCCTTCTTCGGAGTTGGAAAAAAAAAAAAAAAAAATTGGTGCAAAGAAAGGGAAATATGAAGAAAATCGAAAGGAATTCAAATTCATCCTTTCTGACTTGAGAATTGAACACTCGGTTGATTTAGAAAACCATAAATGAGGTACTTAACTTAAACGAGTATCGTTAAATTACAATTGCTTAGAAAATTCTGTATCTTAGAAGCTGAGTAAGATTAGTTTCAGTTAAACTCGGTCACTTAAGCTTATGAAACAATTATTTACCAGCCCTAATTAGTTCTTAGAACAAAAGAGGGAAGGAAGGAGAGGGACGGAGGAAGTTACAGAGAAACTTTCTTCTTGAGAGCAAGAAGAGAAAGTCATAGAAAAGAAAGAGAAATTGGAAGAAAATCAACCGGAATTCAAATTCATCCTTTCGGACTTGACAATTGAACACTTAGGTGATTTAGAAAACCTTAAATGAGGTGTTTAAGTTATAAATTAATATCGTTGAACTACAATTACTCAGTCAATTCTCTTCGTTAGAGGCTAAGGAAAATTAGTTTGATTTAAACTTGGCCACTTAAGCTGATGAAACAGTTAGTTACCTAAGCTAATTAGTTTCTAGAACAAAAGGGAGAAGGAAGAAGATGGACAGAGAAAGATATAGATGAACTATCTTCTTGAGAGCTAGAAGAGAAAGTTAGAAAAAAGAATGAGAAATAGGAAGGAAAAAAAAAAACAAAAAAGAATCAAAGGGAATTCAAATTCATCATTTTGGACGTGAGAATTGAACACTAAGGTGATTTAGAAAATATTTAATGGGTTGCTTAAGTTAAACTAACATGATTAAGCTATAGTTACACAGAAAATTTCCTTTCTTACAGGCTAGACAAGATTAGTTTGAGTTAAACTTGGCCAATTATTAAGCTTACGAAACAGTTAGTTACCTAAGCTAATTAGTTTCTAGAACAAACGAAAGAAGGACAGAGAAAGTTACAGCGAAACTTTGTTCTTGAGAGCTAAAAGAGAGAGTTAGAGAAAGGAAAGAGAAATAGGAAGAAAAAAGAAGGAAATTCAACTTCATCCTTTTTTGACTTGAGAATTGAACACTTAGGTGATTTAGAAAACCCTAAATATCGTTAAGCTACAAATACACATAAAATTCTCTTTCTTAGAGGCTAAGCAAGGTTATGCTTATGAAACAATTAGTCAGCTAAGCTTATTAGTTTCTAGAACAAAAGAGAGAAGGACGTAGAAAGTTATAGAGAAACTTTCTTCTTGAGAGCTAGAATAGAAAGTTAGGGAAATGGAAGAGAAAGTGGAAGAAATTCAAAAGAAATTCAACTTCATCCTTTTGGACTTGAGAATTGAAGACTTAGATGATTTAGAAAACCTTAAATGAGGTGCTTAGATTAAACTAATATCGTTAAACTAGAATCACTCAGAAAAATCTCTTTATTAGAGGCCAAGCAAGATTAGTTTGAGTTAAACTTGGCCACTTAAGCTTATGAAACACTTAGTTGCCTAAGCAAATTAGTTCCCGGAACAAAAGAAAGAAGGAAGGCGAAGTTCCTGGAACAAAAGAAAGAAGGAAGGTGAAGGATAGAGAAACTTCCAGATAAACTATCTACTTGAGAGATAGAAGAGAAAGTCAGAGAAAAGAAAGAGAAATAGGAAGAAAATCAAAGGGAGTTCAAATTCACACTTTCGGTCTTGAGAATTGAACAGTTAGGTGAGTCAGAAACCTTCAATGAGGTGCTTAAGTTAGACTAATAGTGTTAAGCTAGAATTACTCAGAAAATTCTCTTTCTTAGAGGCAAAGCAAGGTTAGTTTGAGCTCTACTTCCCCACTTAAGGTTATGAAAACAATTGGTTGTCTGAGCTAATTAGTTTCTAGAACAAAAGAGAGAACGAAGGAGAAGGGCAGAGAAAGTAACAGAGAAACTTTATTCTTGAGAGCTAGAAGAGAAAGTCAGAGAAAAGAAAGAGAAACAGGGAGATAATAAAAGGGAATTCAAATTCAACCATTTGGGCTTGCACTTAGGTGATTTAGAAAACCTTAAATGAGGTGCTTAAGTTAAACCAATATCGTTAAGTTACAATTAATCAGAAAATTCTATTTCTTAGAGGCTATGCAAGATTAGTTTCTAGAATAAAAGAGAGAAGGAATGAGAATGACGTAGAAAGTTATAGAGAAACTTTCTTAGAGGCTAAGCAAGATTAGTTTGAGTTAAACTCGGCCACTTAAGCTTATGAAACAATTAGTTACCAAACCTAATTAGTTCGTAGAACAAAAGAAAGAAGGTAGGAGAAGGGCGGAGAAAGTTGCAGAGAAATTTCTTCTTGTGGGCTAGCAGAGAAAGTTATAGAAAAGAAAGAGAAATATGAAGAAAATCAAAAGGAATTCAAATTCATCCATTTCTGGCTTGAGATTTGAACACGTAGGTAATCAGAAAACCTCTTATGTGATGCTAAGTGAAACTAGTATCGTTAAGGTATAATTACTCAAAAAATTCCATTTCTTAGAGGCCTTAGTTTGAGTTAAAATTGGCCACTTAATCCTATGAAACAATTTTTTTTTTTTTTTTTTTTTTTTTTGGGTGGGTAAGTCATAAATTAAAGACAAATTTTACACATTTACAAGGGGCATACCCCAGGTAATACAAAGAATCACACGCTGCCCCCCAAGGAAGGGGAAAACTATTACAGATAAAATAAATACCAAAAAAAAAAACTACTTAACACAACCCAAAACAGCAGGGTACTCAAACAAATAAGGCAAATTGCCCATATATTTTCCAAATAACCCCTACCATCCAGAATAATAGATGGAAATTTGAAAAACATATATGGGCAAATACAAAGAAACCAAAAAAAACTGTGGGTCAACAAAATAAATACCAAGAAGTAAAATTTTGTCAGGCCTCACTTCAAACCAATACTTTCCAACCAATAACCCACTGAGTTGTGTATATATATATATATAATATATATACAAACAAACTCCTGTTGAAGACCAAAAAAAACTATCCTTCCAAGCACCCACGTGCTAGCAGAAAACAAAAGCTGCCAAAGAGATACAGAGCCCCTTGGGACCCACAGCCCACTACCAACTCACAAATCAAACAAATCAACCAAAATTGATCCCACACCAAATATATATATATATATATATATAAAAAGGTAACAACCGTCAGCTTAAGTCCCTCTGTAACTTTCTCCGTCCCTCTCCTTCCTCCTCTCTCTTTTGTTCTACGTACTCATTAGCTTAGGTAACAAATTGTTTCATAAGCTTAAGTGGCCAAGTTTAACTCAAGCTAATCTTGCTTAGCCACTAAGATAGCAAACTTTCTGAGTTATTGTAGCTTAACGATATTAGTTTAACATAAGCACCTCATTTAAGATTTTCTAAATCACCAAGATATTCAATTCTCAATTTCACAAAAATTGAATTTGAATTCTCTTTGAATTTCCTCCTATTTCTCTTTCTTTTCTCTAAATTCTCTTCTAGCTCTCAAGAAGGAAAGTTTCTCTGTAACTCTCTCCGTCCTTCTGCTTCCTTCTTTCTTTTGTTCTAGAAACTAATTAGCTTAGGTGAGTAATTGTTTCATAACCCTAAGTGGCGAAGTTTAACTCAAACTATCCTCGCTTGGCCTCTATGAAAGAGAATTTTCTGAGTAATTGTAGCTCAACGATATTAGTTTAATATAAGAACTTCATTTAAGGTTTTTGAAATAGCCTAAGTGTTCAATTCTCGAGTGCAAAAGGTTGAATTTGAATTCACTTTGATTTTCTTCCTATTTCTCTTTCTTTGCTCTAACTTTCTCTTCGAGCTCTCAAGAAGAAAGTTTCTCTGTAACTCTCTCCTTCCTTCTCCTTCTTTCTCCTTTGGTTCCAGAAACAAATTAGTTGTGGTAACTAATTGTTTCATAAGCTTAAGTGGCCAAGTTTAACACAAACTAATCTTGCTTACCCTCTAAGAAAGAGAATTTTCTTAGTAATTTTAGCTTGACGATATTAGTTTTACTTCAGCAACTCATTTAACGATTTCGAAATCACCTACGTGTTCAATTCTCAAGTCCAAAATGATGAATTTGAATTTCCATTTTGTTCCAATTTCTCTTTCATTGCTCTTACTTTCTCTTCTAGCTCTCAAGAAGATAGTTTCTCCGTAACTTTCTCCGTCCTTCTCCTTCCTTCTCTCTTTTGTTCTAGAAACTAATTAGCTTAGGTAACTAATTGTTTCATAGGATTAAGTGGCCAATTTTAACTCAAACTAAGCCCTTTAAGAAATGGAATTTTTTGAGTAATTGTAGCTTAACGATACTAGTTTCCTCTTTCTTTTCTATAACTTTCTCTGCTAGCCCACAAGAAGAAATTTCTTTTTTTTTTTGGGTAAGTAAGTCATAAAATAAAGACAATGAAATATACAAGTTTACAAGGGGCATACCCCAGGTACACCCAAAAAATAAATAAACGATTACATAACCAACATAAACTGCTAAAGCACCCCCATAAGATAGGGGGGGAAACACAAGAACAACAGAGAAAGAACATAACCCAACTTTGCCCATATATCCTTTTGTCCCCAAGTAACCCCTACCATCAGAGATAATAGATGGAAACTTGGGGTGGATATATGGGCAAAGGTACAAACAAACACCACAAAGCTATTTAAACATAACAAACAACACACAAAGCTGCAACCCACAAGCCCGATCCAAAAGGATAGCCACCCCCACAAGCCGCCAGTCTCTACCGAAGATGAGCACATGGAATCCAGTAAGCCTTCCACTCCTCACAGCCGTGACATCCTAGCCACTTAACCAAAGCCATGACAGAGGAAAAAATATATCCCATGACATATCCCGACAGAGTCACATGAAGCTAGCACGAGCAGTAACCATCATCAACGGTCTACGGAGTTGTAGCAAAAAACAATAGCCCCACAGCAATAGCCCAATACATAGTCAAAAATCGCATAAGATCAAACATCACATCCCCCAGTTCCTATCTTGGTAGATCACAAGCCTCAAACCCCACGGCAGTGTGCCCTTCACTCCATGTCAGGCGTGGCAATATAATCAATTAGAAAGGGTCACATGAAGACAAGAAGCAACCATAAACTGGTAGCTATCCTCCCGCTCATCTCCCAGTCTCTAACTCAGCAAGTCATCGAACCACTATTCCCCAAAGCAGTGACCCCTCAATCACTCTTGGCGGAGATGGCTCAAAACTCACCTCATATCGAGTCACATGAGGATCACACGATTAATCAAAATAAAAAATCAACTATAATTGGTAAACCACTGCAGTGAGGCTAAACAGAAATAAATGATCTCAAAATACCCACTTAATCAAACCCAAAACGCATAGCCCAATCCGTTGGAAAAAAAAAAAAAAAAAAAAAAATGACCAATATAAGGCCCAGGTCTTCACCAAGTATGGAGGTCCAAGGACAGGAAGTGAAAATCTTGTCGGGTCCCACTTGCCCACCAAAAGGAGTCCAAAAACACCCCATATAAACTACACGTAGGCCCACCATAAAATATGTATCATTCATTAAAGTAAACTGTGGCCCACCCACGTGACCCAAATCCACCGTGAGCACAAAATATGGTACCCACCAACTCAGCACATTCTGGGAACAACAAACCACCAATATATAGAATATATAAATATAATATATATAAAGATGATTAGACTATTACCCATCCCAACAAGCAACACAGTGCTCCAGAGAGCAGATAGGTCTGCACGCCGACCTCTGTCACACGGCACCACAACCGTGGTCACTCGCACCAACGAGCGTGAGGTTCCAACCATTTGCACCAGGCTACCTCCTCCATGCGACGCCAGCAACATGGACAGACTAGCGCCGGAGAAAACACGCACCATGATCGACGGTGCAAGCTTTGGAATGACAACGTTCCTAACTGTTGCTGCCATGAAACCAGAGATAACTAAACCCCAAAACAACAAAAAACAGACGTTGCCTCAGAATCCAGCGAAGCACCCAGAAACGAGCAGCTCACGCCAACTCCTACAACACGCTGCCTGTATCTCAAACAGTAACAGCGGCGCCGGTAGCCCAAACTAACCAGCGCCGGAGAACCATGCAAATAGCTCCATTTCAACACGGGCCCGTAACAACCAAAAGCTTGCCATTTACGGAGCTTGGAGCAGTCAACAGACCCAGCACATCCGGCGACACACCACCGCTGGCAGCCCAAAACACCTACCGAATCTGTAAAACAGACACTGGCTCTTTAGCAATACAGTCAGCACCAACTAGCAAAACTACCAGCAGAAACACAGAACCCACGAACACATGAACCACTACCCAGCACATGGATATTGGTCACCGAGCTTAACACATGAACCTAGGAGATGAACCCAGGAGTGAGACAACCAAGACCCAAGACCAGCCATGTTGAAAATGGCCGGACTAAAACAACAAGAACCACATAAATCTTCCATAAAACCTCTATTTGACACAAAGATAGAGAGCAAAACCACTCCACCTCTCTGCCGGAGCATTACAGAACTGAAAACATACTCACTCAGACTCAACTTAATGGCTTGAGGAGCTAAACAAATGGCCTGAACTGCACCAAAGCAACACCACCACGAAATACCACCGGGGGGAGCTTTCTCTCTCTAGAGAGAGAGGCTCTACTTTCTTCCCCTATGGGATTTCAAATACAAGAAGAAATTTCTCTGCAACTTTCTCCGTCCTTCTCCTACCTTCTTTCTTTTGTTCTACGAACTAATTAGGTTTGGTAACTAATTGTTTCATAAGCTTAAGTGGCCAAGTTTAACTCAAACTAATATTGCTTAGCCTCTAAGAGAGTTTTTTTGTAACTTTGTACGTCCTTCTCATTCCTTCTCTCTTTTATTCTAGAAACTAATTAGCTTAGTCATAAACTTGGGTCGCCAAGTCTGACTCGAACTAATCTTGCATAGCCTCTAAGAAATAGAATTTTCTGAGTAATTGTAGCTTAACGATATAGGTTTAACTTAAGCACCTCATTTAAGGTTTTCTAAATCACCTAAGTGCAAGCCCAAAAGGTTGAATTTGAATTCCCTTTTATTATCTCCCTATTTCTCTTTCTTTTCTCTAACTTTCTCTTCTAGCTCTCGGGAAGAAAGTTTCTCTGTTACTTTCTCTGCCCTTCTCCTTTGTTCTCTCTTTTGTTCTAGAAACTAATTAGCTCAGACAACCAATTGTTTTCATAACCTTAAGTGGGGAAGTAGAACTCAAATTAACCTTGCTTTGCCTCTAAGAAAGAGAATTTTCTGAGTAATTCTAGCTTAACAGTATTAGTCTAACTTAAGCACCTCATTGAAGGTTTCTGACTCACCTAACTGTTCAATTCTGACTTTCTCTTCTATCTCTCAAGTAGATAGTTTATCTGGAAGTTTCTCTGTCCTTCACCTTCCTTCTTTCTTTTGTTCCGGGAACTAATTTGCTTAGGCAACTAATTGTTTCATAAGCTTAAGTGGCCAAGTTTAACTCAAACTAATCTTGTTTGGCCTCTAATAAAGAGATTTTTGTGAGTAATTCTAGTTTAACGATATTAGTTTAATCTAAGCACCTCCTTTAAGGTTTTCTAAATCATCTAAGTCTTCCAAAAGGATGAATTCGAATTTCTCTAATGGGTTAGAGTGAGAAGCTCCCGCATCTCTCTAGAAACCTGCGTTTCTAGGGTTTCAATTCCTTATTGATTAAGATGACAGGAGTTAATGCGGTACTAAATACTGAGAGTCCTTTGGATCTACGGGTAAAGGATAAGGTGAGCATAGTTCATACGGAGGGTATAGTGAGTGATACACGAGGGTTTGTTAACAACAGATTTGGGGTTTTGAGTGCAGCGTCCATGGATCTGCCTTTAGATCGTATAGATGTGGATGGATTGAAGATTGGGCAGTCCAACGAAACCGAGGTTGTGGAGAAATCTTCTAATCAGGGAGAACTAAGGGCGATGAAACCCTCAAGCTTTCAACAATTGGCCGATCGTATAGCGAGAATGAAAGACCCATCATCATCGATTATGACCTCGCCACCTATAGCGGGTTCATTATTTTCACCGCGATGGTCAGATCGTACGGATTTTGAAACCCCTTTGTTTCAAAATCTACCAGATAGTGTCCTGGTTGCTCGAAATAGGCTCGATGGTAAGAATCATGATGAGAATCTTCTAGATCGACCCACAGATCTAGGGCTGGAAGTGAATACTGTCTCAGTCGAGGAGGTCCAAACTACTGAAGAGATTCCAGTGCAGTCGCCGATCCTCGGAGATGTTGGTCGCGAAGAGACGGTTTCCCGAAGGGGTGGGCTTTCAAATGTCAGAGGAGGTAGAGGAGGTAGAGGGCAAGGAGGAGGCAGAGGTCAAGGCCCTTCGAAATCCTGGGCTGAAGTGGCTGCATCATCATCGCGATCCAATATCCCGTTGAGGTATGTTCCCCCTATTCGGAATGATGGCTTTGTTAGTGTGAGTCTCCCCCCAAGACCCAACCCCTTAGAGAAATGGGATTCATGTCTGGTAGGGTACTTCCTGGACAAAGGGGTGGCTTATAATTACTTGAAAAATAGTGCGTTTGCTTTGTGGAAAAACAAGGGTTTGAAGGAAGTTCTAGCAAATGGAGAAGGCTTCAGTTTCTTCATTTTTGAAAGCCCTGAATGTTGTAGTGCGGTCCTTGAAGGAGGGCCATGGTACATAGGTGGATCCAACCTTTTTCTGAAAAAATGGACTCGGATGATGAAGCTTTCGAAGGAAAAAGCTACTACTGTTCCAGTCTGGGCTAAGTTCTTCAATGTGCCGTTTGAATATTGGGATAGTGATGGGCTGAGCCGGATTGCAAGTGTCGTAGGTACTCCTCTGTTTATGGATCAACTTACTGAACAGGGGAGTAGAGTGTCCTTTGCCAGAGTCTGCGTGGAGGTTGAAGCAACATCCAATCTTCCATCGATGTTTAAAGTAAATTGTGAAGATGCAGAAGCTGTAGTAAAAGTCGAATATCAGAGTTTACCCCCTAAGTGTGACCACTGTGTTGTTTTTGGGCATGACACTACCAAATGTGTTAAGACCCAAGTGGCTGCCCTGTTAAACCTTCAGAAACAAACAGAAGACAACCCAGACCCGGGATGGGAAACTGTCAAAGCCAAGGGTAAGAGAAAGGTTGATGTACCTGAGACAGATACTCCTGCAACTTCAAAGGAGGATGGCCTACCGAAAACTGATGTAAGACAGAGTATACAGCTAGAGCACATTCAGGAGGAGTTAGTGGAGATCGAAGGGGAAATCGTGGCTCAGGAAACTATCCCAGTACCATCGGCAGTGTCTACTCCAACTGAAGGGGAAATTGAGGTCCAAGAGATAGATGGCTTGAAGGCTTTGAAGAACAGTCTGATGGAGATTACCAGTTTGGTTCTTCCCAATGATGTAGAATTGCGGGCTAAAGTGGAAAATCTAGTGGAAACCACCCCTGGTAGTTCGGCCACTAAGAAGGCTCAAGGTGGCACTAAGGCAAAAGGGAGCTCCTCTGGCAAAGGCAACAAGAGCCAGAGGAAGAAACGCAGGTAAATCCCAGTTTATCTGGTTGTGGGTTCATAATTTTTGTGATTTCCTATGTCTTTAAAAATTGCATCTTGGAATGTTAGAGGATTTAATAATCCTCATCGACTGAAGGAGGTTAAAAATTTTTTGTTAAATGAAGACATTAAAATCTTGGGCATTTTGGAAACGAAAATAAAAGCCTTAAATGAACAGCAGATTTTTTCTGGTGTAAACAATTGGCCCTTTTTGACAAACTCACAACCTACTAAAACTGGGAGGATTTGCGTCTGCTGGGACCCAGATTTTTGTAAAGTTACACTGTTATCAGCTTTTGACCAATATATTTTTTGCGAAGTTCATGAATTTTCGTCTGATAACGTGTTTAAAATCTGTTTTGTTTATGCTGACAATAAGCCTGACATTCGAAAAGAGTTTTTTGAGTTTATGGCTACGACTTCCCATTTGCTGTCCAATACTCCTATCATGTTTCTGGGGGACTTCAATGCTATAAGGTACCCATATGAGAAATCTGGGGGCTCTATTAGCTGGTCTAGGGTCAAAGAGGAGTTTAATACATACATTCTGAAATCTGAATTGATTGATCTTTCTTACGGGGGTTGCCAATTTACATGGGCCAATAAGAGAACTAGTGGGGATTACATCGCAACCAAAATTGATAGAGTGCTGGTTAATGAGGCTTGGTTGGATACCTTTCCTGCCTCTTTTGCCACATTTTTACCCTCTGGCATATCTGACCACTCCCCTGCTGTGGTTAATGTCTCTGACAAGAAATCTTCTTTTAAGAAACCTTTTAAATATTTTGACTTTTGGGCCAACCATGAGGACTTCAATACTGTGGTCTCTAGAGTTTGGAATCAGTATATTTATGGTGTTCCTATGTATAGGGTGTGCCAAAAATTGAGATATTTGAAGCCTGAACTTAAGGCTCTGAACAAGAGAGACTTTAGTGACATATCTACTAGAGTCCAAACCTCTAAGGGTGAGCTCTTCTCTGCTCAACGTAAGCTGGATAAGGATCCGAGTAATTGTGAGTTGCAGAAAATTGAGCGCACCATCTTTAAGCAGCATGTTGACCTCCTGGCTGTTGAAGAGAGTTTGGCTCTCCAGAAATCTCGTGTCCAGTGGCTTAGCCAAGGGGACAGAAATAGTAGCTTCTTCTTTAAAACCATAAAGGGGAATATCAATAGGGGTAAGATTTTGAATCTGGAGTTGATGGATGGCCAAAAATCTTCTAAAATAGAGGACATCCAGAATGCTTTTACAAATTTTTTTGCTGGCTTGTTTGGTACCCCGTTTGATGACCAGTATAATGGTTCTGCTAGAATTCAGTCCCTGGTTACGACCTGTGTTTCTCCTGATCAATCTATTATGCTTGCGAGCCCGGTTACTGACCAAGAGATCAAGGATACTTTTTGGTCTCTTAAGACCAATAAGGCTCCCGGTCCTGATGGTTTCTCTGCAGGCTTCTTTAAGACATCCTGGGCTATTGTTGGGAAAGATGTTACCCAAGCCATTAGAACGTTCTTTGAGTCTGGCAAACTTCTGAATGAAGTTAATAGCACTATCATAGCTCTCATTCCCAAAGTCCCCAACCCAGCGAAAGTGGGTGACTTCAGGCCTATTTCTTGTTGCAACACCATCTATAAGTGCATTGCCAAGATCATAGCCAATAGGATTAAGTCCGTTCTCCCTGATCTTATTGACCCTGTTCAATCAGCTTTTGTTCAGGGTCGGAGAATTTCTGATAATATTTTCCTGTCTCAAGAGCTTATGAGGGGGTATCACAGGCACTCCCCTACTCCGAAGTGTGCTATAAAGGTGGATATTATGAAAGCTTATGATAGTGTGAGATGGGAGTTTATACTTGATATTCTTAAGGCTATGGCCTTTCCTCCTGTCATGATTTCTTGGATCAAGGCCTGCATTACTAGCCCTTCCTTTTCAATCTGCATCAATGGTAGCCTTCATGGCTACTTTAAAGGTGCTAGAGGCCTCAGACAAGGTGACCCCATGTCCCCTTACTTATTTGTTTTGGCCATGGAAATCCTTGCCAAAATCTTGACGGAGAAAGCTAAGCACCCTCTTTTTAAGTTTCATTGGAAGTGCGACAAGACTAAAATCATTAATCTTTGCTTCGCTGATGATCTTATGATCTTTAGTAGGGGTGATGCCTCTACTGTTAAGCTCATTATGGAAGGCCTTGAGGAGTTTTCATCCTTATCTGGCCTAATTCCTAATCCCAGCAAAAGTAACATCTACTTTTCTGGTTGTGATTTGGAGTTGAGAGGTTCTATTCTTGAGATTGCTAAGTTTAATGTTGGGACTCTTCCTGTTAGGTACCTTGGAGTCCCCTTAATTACCACTAAGTTGAGGGCTGCTGATTGTGGTTCTCTCATTGATAGGATCACCAAAAGAGTGAAGAGTTGGACCAATAAAGCTTTGTCTTACGCTGGTAGAAGCCAGCTCATTCAATCCATTCTCTTCTCTATGCAAGTGTACTGGTCCTCCCTTTTCATCCTTCCCAAGAAGGTCATCCGGGAGATTGAGAGTATTCTTAGAGCTTTCCTTTGGTCTGGTACTGATCTTAAAACTCATAGTGCCAAAATTGCCTGGGATTCTGTGTGTGCTCCGAAAAATGAGGGAGGTTTGGGCTTTAAATCATTAGAAATTTGGAATAGAGCGGCCATAGCTAAACACATTTGGTTTTTGTTTTCTGGTGGTGAGGGATCGATGTGGTGTCAGTGGGTCAAATCCTATTTATTAAAGGGAAAGAGTTTCTGGATAGTTAAGATTCCAAATGATCCCTCTTGGGTGTGGCGGAAATTATTGTCTCTTAGGAAGTGGGTTTCCCCACTGATTAAGCATAAGATTGGGTGTGGGGACACCACCTTCCTTTGGTTTGATAATTGGCACCCCATTGGTCCTCTGTGGAACAAATTCGGGGACAGAATTATTTACGATTCTGCCCTTAACAGTGATACAAAAGTCAGTAAAATCATTGAGGGGTCTTCTTGGAAATGGCCTTTTCCCAACTCATGGGAAATTCAGGAGCTAATCTCCTCTACTCCTGAGTGCTTTCATCCTAATCCTTCCAACACTGATCAAGCTATTTGGAATCTTACCACTGATGGTAAGTTTTCCATTCAATCAGCTTGGAACCATTGGAGAAAGAAATTCGATAAAGTGGTTTGGCATAAGCTTGTGTGGGGCCCTCACAGAATCCCTAAAGTCAGCTTCATTGTTTGGGTGGCTCTCCACAATAGACTTTACACTGGTGATAGACTCCGTATGTTTGGCCTGTCTACTTGTTCTAAATGCCCCTTTTGCCTCCACCTGGAGGAAAGCCACTCCCATCTATTCTTTGATTGCATATTCTCTAGTAGAGTTTGGTGTGCCATTGAAGCTGCTTGTAACATTAAGTGGCCTGTCCTTGGCTGGCCTGAAAGTGTTATCTTTGCTTCTAAGGAGACTAGAGGTTACTCTTTGAGGGCGAATATCATTAGTAATGCATTCTTGTGTACTGTTTACATGATCTGGATTGAGAGAAATAACAGAATCTTTAACAAAGAGCTAAAACCTGAAGTGGTGGTCATTAAATCTGTTATCCAAATGGTTAGAAATAGAATGCTGTCACTTAAGAATATTCCTAGATCCAATGGTGACAAATGGTTTCTAGACAAATGGAGTCTGCCGGAGACAATTCTGAAGCCCCATAGCATCAGAAATGGGAGGGCTGCTGAGTGATGTGAGTTCACTAAATGTGGGTCGAGAGATGGTGAGCTTATATGAGAGTTTATGTACTTAAATTTTTTTTCTTTTGCAGGTATTCTCGGGAGTCCCAAGTGGATCTATCTATCTTTGAGGGTCGAGTGATGAAAGTTACTTTATATGTTCTCCAATTACTTGTGGGTCGAGTGATGTTAGCCATAAACAAATTTTTACTAATGACTATATATACTGTAAATTTTTATGTGCAGGATAAGGAAGCTAATTTCGAGTGGTGTGAGCCCCTAAACTGTGGGCCGAGTGTTGAGAGATCCTACATTGAGTGTGCTGTTACTATGATTGGTCCTTGGTATCACTGGATATACTCACTTCTGACTTCTTCTACAGGGTCTATTACAATGTTTGAGCAATATGGTGGCTGCCTGGATAGGGATACGTGCTACGCGTCTGAAGGATGTAGCTGTTACGCAACTCCTATGCTGGGCAGATCAGGCTGCTGTGAGTACACTAAAATGTTTGAGTTCTGTTGGGGCTGTATGAACTGTTTTGGGTTCGATGGCACTATGGGTGGTCGTGTTTTCTGGCAAATGTTGATGGCTGCTTATAGCGCCTTTGTGGGTACTTGTCTTTCGTTTACTTTTATTTTATTTGAATGTGTATGGACTATGAGTGTTTTGCTTGGTTGTCACTCCTTTTGGCCTAACCGTGTGGGCTGTACATGGTTTAGCATGAGTGTCTTTCTTTCCTGTTATTTTAACTCATTACGGTTGGACATTATAAATGGTCTGCTGTGTTTAATTCCTTTTGGCCTATCCGTGCGGGATGTGCACGGCATTTCTGGTTTGTTGTTTTGTGGGTTTTGTACTGTGGACTTTGGTATGCCTGGTTGCTGTGCTTGGTATTCTCTCGACAGGTTCCTCTTTTGCATAGGACCAACATCTGTGGATAGCATCCTAGGTTCTCTGATAAATGGGACAGCCGCGGGTTGGACTTCTCTTTCTTTGCTTACTGTGACCGCTGGAAATGTCCAGAATGGGAGGAACCTTTTGCTTCTTATTTATTTGACTATTTGGTTGTCAAAGCCTGATGTATGCTTGTTTATTCTTAGGTCTTATGCTTTAACTGCGGGATGTGCATGTTTAAGCTGGTCTGTTTGGTCCCGAACCTGTCTGATTGTGTTCATCTTTCCCATATGTTTATTATGGGACACATGAACATTTTTGTATGTTCGGGTCTGTGTCTTGATAGTTATTCTTGTCATGTTTTTATTTTGGTTTTGTTTGCTGGTTGAGTGTTTTGGTTTCTTTCATTTGTTCTTGTATAGTTTTCGTTAGGTCCTGGGGTATGCCCCTTGTAGCTGTGTAATTTCTGTTTTTTTATTTATGTCTTATTCACCCAAAAAAAAGAATTCGAATTTCTTTTGATTTTCTTCCTCCTTCTCTTCCATTTCCCTGACTTTCTCTTCTAGCTCTCAAGAAGAAAATTTCTCTACAACTTTCTCCGTCCTTCTCTCTTTTGTTCTGGAAACTAATAAGCTTAGCTAACTAATTGTTCCATAAGCTTAAGTGGCTAGGTTTAACTCAGACTAACCTTGCTTAGCCTCTAAGAAAGAGAATTTTATGTGTAATTGTAGCTTAACGATATTTAGGATTTTCTAAATCACCTAAGTGTTCAATTCTCAAGTCAAAAAGGATGAAGTTGAATTTCCTTTGTTTTTCTTCCTATTTCTCTTTCCTTTCTCTAACACTCTCTTTTAGCTCTCAAGAACAAAGTTTCGCTGTAACTTTCTCTGTCCTTCTTTCTTTTGTTCTAGAAACTAATTAGCTTAGGTAACTAATTGTTTCGTAAGCTTAATAATTGGCCAAGTTTAACTCAAACTAATCTTTCCTACCCTGTAAGAAAGGGAATTTTCTGTGTAACTATACCTTAATCATGTTAGTTTAACTTAAGCAACCCATTAAATATTTTCTAAATCACCTTAGTGTTCAATTCTCACGTCCAAAATGATGAATTTGAATTCCTTTTGATTCTTTTTTGTTTTTTTGTTTTTTCCTTTCTATTTCTCATTCTTTTCTCTAACTTTCTCTTCTAGCTCTCAAGAAGATAGTTCATCCATATCTTTCTCTGTCCATCTTCTTCCTTCTCCCTTTTGTTCTAGAAACTAATTAGCTTAGGTAACTAACTGTTTCATCAGCTTAAGTGGCCAAGTTTAAATCAACTAATTTTCCTTAGCCTCTAACGAAGAGAATTGACTGAGCAATTGTAGTTCAAAGATATTAATTTATAAGTTAAACACCTCATTTAAGGTTTTCTAAATCACCTAAGTGTTCAATTGTCTAGTCCGAAAGGATGAATTTGAATTCTGGTTGATTTTCTTCCAATTTCTCTTTCTTTTCTATGACTTTCTCTTCTTGCTCTCAAGAAGAAAGTTTCTCTGTAACTTCCTCCGTCCCTCTCCTTCCTTCTCCCTTTTGTTCTAAGAACTAAATAGGCTTGGTAAATAATTGTTTCATAAGCTTAAGTGACCGAGTTTAACTGAAACTAATCTTGCTCAGCTTCTAAGATACAGGATTTTCTAAGCAATTGTAACTTAACGATGCTCGTTTAAGTTAAGTACCTCATTTATGGTTTTCTAAATAAACTGAGTGTTCAATTCTCAAGTCAGAAATGATGAATTTGAATTCCTTTCGATTTTCTTCATATTTCCCTTTCTTTGCACTAACTTTTTTTTTTTCCAGCTCCGAAGAAGGAAGTTTCTCTGTAACTTTCTCCGTCCCTCTCCTTCCTCCTCTCTTTTGTTCTACGTACTCATTAGCTTAGGTAACAAATTCTTTCATAAGCTTAAGTGGCCAAGTTTAACTCAAGCTAATCTTGCTTAGCCACTAAGATAGCGAACTTTCTGAGTAATTATAGCTTAACGATATTAGTTTAACATAGCACCTCATTTAAGATTTTCTAAATCACCAAGGTATTCAATTCTCAATTTCACAAAAATTGAATTTGAATTCTCTTTGAATTTCCTCCTATTTCTCTTTCTTTTCTCTAACTTCTCTTCTAGCTCTCAAGAATGTAACTCTCGCCGTCCTTCTGCTTCCTTCTCTCTTTTGTTCTAGAAACTAATTAGCTTAGGTGAGTAATTGTTTCATAACCCTAAGTGGCGAAGTTTAACTCAAACTATCCTTGCTCGGCCTCTAAGAAAGAGAATTTTCCGAGTAATCGTAGCTCAACGATATTAGTTTAATATAAGAACTTCATTTAAGGTTTTTGAAATCGCCTAAGTGTTCAATTCTCGAGTCCAAAAGGTTGAATTTTAATTCCCTTGAGAAATTTCTGAGTAATTGCAGCTCAACGATATTAGTTTAATATAAGAAGTTCATTTATGGTTTTTGAAATCGCCTAAGTGTTCAATTCTCGAGTCCCAAAGGTTGAATTTGAATTCCCTTTGATTTTCTTCATATTTCTCTTTCTTTGCTCTAACTTTCTCTTCGAGCTCTCAAGAAGAAAGTTTCTCTGTAACTCTCTCCTTCCTTCTCCTTCTTTCCCCTTTTGTTCCAGAAACAAATTAGTTGTGGTAACTGATTGTTTCATTTAGATGTCTGGAATAGAGCTACTATAGCCATGCATATTTTGGTTTTTGTTTTCGGGGGGGGGGGGGGAGCGGTCTATGTGGCGTCAATGGGTTAAGTCTTATTTACTTAAGGGTAAGAGCTTTTGGAAAGTAAAAGTCCCAAATGATCCATCCTGGGTGTGGAGGAAGATATTGTCTCTTAGGAATTGGATGTCTCCTCTGATTATTCACCAAGTTGGATGTGGGGAGTCCGTTTTCCTGTGGTATGATAATTGGCATCCCCTTGGTCCTCTTTGGAACAAGTATGGGGACAGAATTATGTATGACTCATGCCTTAACAGTGAGACTAAAGTGTGTCAAATCATTGATGGTTATTCTTGGAAGTGGCCTACTCCCAACTCTTGGGAAATTCAGGAGTGAATCTCCTCTACTCCTGTGTGTTGTAGGCCTAACTCTTCTAGGTGTAACCAAACTATTTGGAAACTTACTACTGATGGTCAGTTTTCCATTCACTCTGCTTGGAACCATTGGCGGAATAGATTGCTAGAGTGGACTGGCATAAGCTGATTTGGGGCCCTCATAAGATTCCTAAAGTCATCTTTATAGTCTGGGTGGCCATCCAGAATAGACTTTATACTGGTGATAGGTTAAATATGTTTGGTTTGGCGTCTCACTCCAAGTGCCCTTTTTGCCTTGATCCTGGGGAAAGTCACTCCCATCTTTTCTTTAAGTGTATCTTTTCTAACAAAATTTGGTGTGCTATTGACGTTATGTGTAATATAAATTGGCCTAATTTAGATTGGCCTGACATTGTTACAGATGCTACTAAAGAGGCTAAAGGTAATTCTTTGAGGGCTAATATCCTTAGTAATGCTTTCTTGTGCTCTGTTTACTACATCTGGATTGAGAGAAATAACCGTATTTTTAACAAAGAATTTAAACCTGAAGAAGTGGTTATTCAATCTATTATCTAGATGGTTAGAAACATAATGATGTCCATTAAGTATTTGCCTAGTTCCACAGGTGACAGTTGGTTTCTTTTTTTGGGTGGATAAGTCATAAAATAAAAGACAAAAAACTTACACCACGACAAGGGGCATACCCCAGGCCCTAACCAAAACACTATACAGGAAACCAGAGTAAGAAAAAACAAAAACTAAGCCATTCCAGAATTACCCAGAAAAACTGACGAAACAAAACAGAACTATCTGGACAAAATAAATGAAATACGTCCTAACCTAAATAAACCATACATAATAGAAATAGCCAAAATGTGTTCATGTGTCGCATGAAAAATGAGGAGCATGAACACACTCGATAACAGGCAGCAAAAAGTCAGATGAAATTCATATGTCATGTACACCCGTGGAATCTGCCAGAGACAATTCTGAAGCCCCATATTATTAGATATGGGAGGGCTGCTGAGTGATGTGAGTTTCTCTATATGAGGGTTGAGTGTTGGTGAGCAATATAGAGTGTTTTTTAATGGTTTGTTCTTGTGCAGGTCTGCTTGGAGTTTCCTGTGACTCATTGTTTCTTAATTGAGGGTTGAGTGCTGTGAGGAATATTTAAACTGTCCATTTTTTTTGGGTGGATATTAAACTGTTCATTCATAATTGGGTTGAGTGACCTTAGCCAGATAAATTTGCTAATGTTTATATATATTGTATATCTTTATGTGCAGGTTAAGGAAGAAAAAATTGAGTGGTGTGAGTTCCTAAATTGTGGGCCGAGTGAATTCCGTGCCTATAATGAGTGTTTTATCTGTGTTTTAAGGCCTAGAGGTTCTTATATGTGCTGGAAATGCTCACATATGATTGTCTTTACAGGGTTTACTACAATGTTTGAGTTCAACTGGGGCTGCTTGGGTAGGCGGATCTGGTCCTCCCTGGGTGGTTGCTGCTTTGGTGTAAACATGGTCTCATGCCTTTGGGATGTTCGTGTTCAATGTTTCTCGGTGATGGCTGCTAGAAGCACCTATTGGATGAAGATTGTCTTTTATTTTAATTTATTTAAACTCTGTTTTCTTGGTTTTATTAGTCAGTTTACAGTGGTTTCTTCTTAGTTGGCCTATCTATGCGAGATGTGCATGGTTTTGTAGTATGGTATTTTGCACAAGTTTTTTTTTTTTTTGGGTGAATAAGAATAAATTAAAACAAAACAAAAATTACACGATTACAAGGGGCATACCCCAGGCCCTACCACTACTACAACAAAAACACCAAAAGGAGCAGCAACCATGCTACAAAGCTACAAGCTACAACCAAGCTACAACACAAGAACCCAACCGAACAGACTTACAAACAAAAACAGACCGCATAAAACCTGTTCAGGTGCCATGTCCATGATAAACAGGGGGCCTGCACAAAGGCCACCATGAAAGGCAAACGAAGCATGTCCAAAACAACATAAAAAAACATAAAAAAATAAAATAAACAGCCCAAAATGGGCCCACACACTAGCTAAATGGACTACAAACACCCAGGAAGTGTACAAATTACAACCAAGAACAAAACACCAAGAGGACACAAAATAACTTACACAGCCATAAGTAGACCTATTCTTTGACTTATTGAGGATTCTAGACAAGGCGCCTTTAGCTGCCATCGCCGAAACGGAATTCCAATCATCACGAAGCCACCAAGAAGGGCGCAAAATGCTACCACCTCTCCACCACCAGTAAAACATTTTGGAAACAAAACTGCATCTTCCAGATTTGCACAGCTTGATGTCACATAAACTCCCCCTGTACATGGAACTGTAATCATGAACAAAAGACAGCCACATATAGAAGTTGAAACTGTTTTTGTGATCAAATAGGAGCAGAAAAAGAACATAAATTATATAAATTCTCACTACACTCGGCCCACAATAAAATATGTCTCTCCTCTCCATATAGTGTCTCACTTCACTCAACCCACAACTCACAGATTTTTGCACAAGTTTCTTTTTAAGGGCTGTTGTTGGTATGTTCATGGTCTTCATTCGAAAGTAATTAGGCTTGGTAAATAATTGTTTCATAAGCTTAAGTGACCGAGTTTAACTGAAACTAATCTTGCTTAGCTTCTAAGATACAGAATTTTCTAAGCAATTGTAACTTAACGATACTCGTTTAAGTTAAGTACCTCATTTATGGTTTTCTAAATCAACTGAGTGTTCAATTCTCAAGTCAGAAAGGACGAATTTGAATTCCTTTCAATTTTCTTCATATTTCCCCTTCTTTGCACTATCCTTTTTTTTTTTTTTTCCCAGCTCCGAAGAAGGAAGTTTCTCTGTAACTTTCTCCATCCCCTTCATTCCTCCTCTCTTTTGTTCTACGTACTCATTAGCTTACTTAGGTAACAAATTGTTTCATAAGCTTAAGGGGCCAAGTTTCACTCAAGCTAATCTTGCTTAGCCACTAAGATAGCGAACTTTCTGAGTAATTGTAGCTTAACGATATTAGTTTAACATAAGCACCTCATTTAAGATTTTCTAAATCACCAAGGTATTCAATTCTCAATTTCACAAAAATTGAATTTGAATTCGCTTTGAATTTCCTCCTATTTCTTTTTCATTTCTCTAACTTCTCTTCTAGCTCTCAAGAAGGAAAGTTTCTCTGTAACTCTCTCCGTCCTTCTGCTTCCTTCTCTCTTTTGTCCTAGAAACTAATTAGCTTAGGTGAGTAATTGTTTCTTTTTTGGGTGAGTAATTGTTTCATAACCCTAAGTGCCGAAGTTTAACTCAAACTATCTTTGCTTGGCCTCTAAGAAAGAGAATTTGCTGAGTAATTGTAGCTCAACGATATTAGTTTAATATAAGAACTTCATTTAAGGTTTTTCAAATCGCCTAAGTGTTCAATTCTCGAGTCCAAAAGGTTGAATTTGAATTCCCTTTGATTTTGTTCCTATTTCTCTTTCTTTGCTCTAACTTTCTCTTCGAGCTCTCAAGAAGAAAGTTACTCTGTAACTCTCTCCTTTCTTCTCCTTCTTTCTCCTTTGGTTCCAGAAACAAATTAGTTGTGGCAACTAATTGTTTCATAAGCTTAAGTGGCCAAGTTTAAACACAGACTAATCTTGCTTACTCTCTAAGAAAGAGAATTTTCTTAGTAATTTTAGCTTGACGATATTAGTTTTACTTCAGAAACTCATTTAACGATTTCTAAATCACCTAAGTGTTCTCAAGTCCAAAAGGATGAATTTGAATTTCCATTTTCTTCCAAATTCTCTTTCTTTGCTCTTACTTTCTCTTCTAGCTCTCAAGAAAATAGTTTCTCCGTAATTTTCTCCGTCCTTCTCCTTCCTTTTCTCTTTTGTTCTAGAAACTAATTAGCTTAGGTAACTAATTGTTTCATAGGATTAAGTGGCCAATTTTAACTCAAACTAAGGCCTCTAAGAAATGGAATTTTTTGGGTAATTGTAGCTTAACGATACTAGTTTCACTTAAACACCACATATAAGGTTTTCTAAATCACCTACGTGTTCAAATCTCAAGCCAGAAAATGATGAATTTGAATTCCTTTTGATTTTCTTCATATTTCTCGTTCTTTTCGATAACTTTCTTTTTTTTTTTGGGTGAATAAGACATAAATAAAACAGCAAAATATACAAAGATACAAGGGGCATGCCCCAGGACCTACAGAGCTATACAAATAGGCAAAAACCACGAAGAACAAGACAAAAGGAACCATACACACAATGTTCAAAACCTATCTCGAAGAGAAATAGAAGACGAACAAAAGTGAAGGAGCTAAAAGACAAAACAACCTGGAACAGCCATACATCAACAAAGGCTGCCAAAATCAAAATAGTCAACAAAGACATCAAATCCGCAGAGCAGACCGAAAGGGTAACAGCCAAATGCCTAAGATGTGCAGAGAAGTTATCTGCTGTATGTACCCAACATCTAAAACTATAGTAAGTCCAACTATATTCTCTAGTACATCCCACTAGAGTAGGCCAGAATGATTTAAATAGCTACAAACAGTAAATTAAAAACAGCTTCTGAAATTCAGCAATTTTGGAAGGCGCTTATAGCAGCCATACCCATTGATTTGGAGTTTCACACGACAGCTTTTAGATGACTAATCCCGAGAGTTTCCACTGCAGCTTTAAATGACAAATCCCTAAATTGCAGAGATTGAGTATTCGAGTTAACCAAGGTAGAACGACCCATAGATTTGGAGGTTCTCACGACAGCTTTAGATAACAGGCCCCGAGATTTTCCACTGCAATTGAGTGTGCAGTCTAAACATAATAGAATGACCTGCCAATGAGTAACAGAAAATAGAAACCATGAGAATTAAGTAACCAAGTCAGAAGTAGATTCTCTCAATTTTGATCTCACTACACTCGACCCACAATATTGAGTCTCACCACACTTGTAAAACACATAGATTCTAACGTCACTCAACCCACAGTGAATTAAGTAACCAAGTCAGAAGTAAATTCTCTCAATTTTGATCTCACTTCACTCGACCCACAGTATTGAAACTCACCACACTCGGATAAAGCTTCCTTAATCTGCAGTAAAGATACAATATATATAGTGGTTAGCTTGTAAAACATATAGATTCTAAATTCACTCAACCCACAGATTTCGAGGAACTAGTGACTATATGTCTCACCACACTCGACCCACAAATAGTATTCATCTTCAAGTGATCTCACCTACACATTTAACAGCTAGTTAGATAAACACTCCATGTTAGACTCACATCCACTCAACCCACAATATACTGAACTCACATCACTCCGTGGTCCTCCCACCATTGTAAAGATGGGGCTTCAGAATGGATCTAGGGAGGTTCCATTGATCAAGAAACCAATCATCACCTGTTGCAATAGGAATGTTGCTGACAGATAACATTCTATTTCTTACCATAAGTACAATAGATTTGATGATAACCTCTACAGGTTTATATTCTTTGTTAAAAACTCTATTGTTTCTTTCAAGCCAAATATGATATACAGTTGTGAGAAAAGAAAGTCTAGTGATGATGGATTTCATGGACTTACCTTTGCTCTCTCTGTCGACAATAATAACAGTCTCAGGCCAAGAGACCTGCTGCCATTGCACATTACACTTACCTTGCATGACATGCCAGATTCTGGATGTGAAACTACACTCGAAGAAGAGGTGTGGATGGCTTTCAGTTAAATCAAGACAAAATGGGCATGTAGGACTAGAAGGGATTCCAAATAATTGGAGTCTATCACTAGTATTCAGCCTGCCATAGATAGCCAGCCAAACAATGAAGCTAACTTTGGGGATAGTAGCATGGCCCCAGACAAGGTTATACCAAGGCACCGAATCTTGCTTGTATCTCCACAGATCCCAAGCAGACTTAATTGTGAAGGCACCATCAGGGTTGAGAGCCCAGATAGTAGTATCCCTCTCCAAGGGGTTAGGAGGGCAATTGTTGGGGATTTGGGAAGTTAATTCCCTGAGATCCCAGGAGTTGGGAAAAGGCCAATGCCAAGAGTTCCCAACTATAATTTTACTGACTTTGGACTCCCCATTTAAGCCAGAGTCATACATGATTCTGTCACCATATCTTTCCCAGATAGGGCCAAGGTGGTGCCAATTGTCATACCACAAGAAGGTGTTCTGGCCATCACCAATCCTATGTTTAATAAGAGGGTGAATTGCTGGCCTGAGAGAAAGGATTTTCCTCCAAACCCAAGAAGGGTCATTAGGAGTTTTAATTTTCCAGAAGCATTTACCCTTTATGAGATAGATTTTGACCCACTGGCACCACATAGACTTTTCCCCTCCAGAGAACAAAAACCATACATGTTTAGCAATGGCAGCCTTGTTCCAAACCTCCATAGATTTGAACCCAAGGCCACCCTCTTTCTTAGGGACACAGACTTTATCCCAAGCAATCTTCGCACTATGCTTGCGCAGATCAGTACCAGACCATAGGAAAGCTCTAAGGAGGCTCTCAATCTCCTTAATAACTTTCTTAGGTAAGATGAATAGAGATGACCAATAAACTTGCATAGAGAATAAGATGGTTTGGATGAGCTGGGCCCTACCCGCATAAGATAAAAGTTTATTGGTCCAGCTACTAATCCTCTTAGTGATCCTCTCAACCAGAAGTTTACAGTCAGTGGCTTTCAACTTAGTGGTAATGAGAGGCACTCCAAGGTATTTGACGGGGAGCATACCCTCAGAGAAAGTAGCAATGTGAAGGATACTGGCCCTTAACTCCTCAGAGCAGCCAGAGAAATAGATATTACTCTTGCTAGGATTCGGGGTGAGGCCAGAAAGAGCACTAAACTCATTCAATCCTTCCATAATCAAACGAACAGTGTTAGTATCACCCTTACTAAAAATCATAAGGTCATCAGCAAAGCAAAGGTTAACAATTTTGGTTTTCTCACATCTCCAATGAAATTTGAATAGAGGATTCTTAGACTTTTCCTCCATAATTCTAGCCAAAATCTCCATAGCTAAGACGAACAGATAAGGAGACAGAGGATCTCCTTGCCTTAGTCCTCTAGCCCCTTTGAAATAGCCATGAAGGCTACCATTAATACATATGGAAAAGGATGGACTAGTTATGCAAGCTTTGATCCAGGTGATCACAGTTTGAGGAAAGCCCATAGCAGTAAGAATGTCAATGATAAACTCCCATTTGACAGTGTCATAGGCTTTCATTATATCAACTTTCATGGTACATTTAGGAACAGGGGAGTTCCTATGATAGCCTCTCATGATTTCCTGAGATAAGAAAATATTATCCGAGATTCTCCTACCTTGCACAAAGGCAGATTGAACAGGATCAATGAGGTTAGGAAGAACCCCTTTAATTCTGTTGGCTATTATTTTAGCAATACATTTGTAAATTGTATTACAGCAGGAGATTGGCCTATAGTCACCAACTTTTACCGGATTAGGAACTTTCGGAATGAGCACAATTGTAGTGTTGTTGATTTCAGACAGAAGTTTCCCAGATTCAAAGAAGGCTCTTATGGCCTGGGTTATGTCTTTACCAACAATACTCCACGTGCTTTTAAAGAAACCAGCTGAATAACCATCAGGGCCAGGGGCCTTATTGGTTTTCAGGGACCAAAAAACATCCTTGATTTCCTTATCAGAAACAGGACTGGCCATCTTAATAGCTTGGTCGTGAGTGACCCTAGCTTTAATCAGATCATGAACTCTCATGGTGCCTCTATGATTGTTCTGTGATGGAGTACCAAAAAGTTTAGAAAAGTAATCAATAAAAGCCCCTTGGGTTTCCTCAGAATTAGTTGAAACCCTCCCATCCTCCATCTCAACATTGAGAATTTTCCCTCTATTGATGTTACTCTTCACAGACCTAAAAAAGAACCTGCTATTCTTATCACCCAGACCAAGCCATTGGACTCTAGATTTTTGATGAGCCAATTTCTCCTCCACAGCACTAAGATCCACATATTTTTTAAACAAGTTCCTCTCAAGGAGCTGAAAAGAACTATTGCAAGGATCTTTGTCAAGTTTCCATTGGATGGAATCAAGCTCAGCTTTAGAGGCCAAAACTCGAGTTGAAATGTCACTAAACTCTTTCTTATTTAAGGATTTAAGGATAGGTTTAAGGCTGCGGAGTTTCTGACAGATTCTAAACATAGGGACGCCTCTAATATACTGATTCCAGTCCTGAGCCACTTTGGGAAGAAAATCCTTATGCTCAGCCCAGAAATCAAAATATTTAAAGGGTTTTTTGAAGTTTTCGATAACTTTCTCTGCTAGCCCACAAGAAGAAATTTCTCTGCAACTTTCTTCGTCCTTCTCCTATCTTCGTTCTTTTGTTCTACGAACTAATTAGGTTTGGTATTTGGTTTTTGTTTTCGCGGGGGGGGGGGGGGGGGGGGAGCGGTCTATGTGGTATCAATGGGTTAAGTCTTATTTACTTAAGGGTAAGAGCTTTTGGAAAGTAAAAGTCCCAAATGATCCATCCTAGGTGTAGAGGAAGATATTGTTAATTAGCATAATTGCCCAAGTTTAACTATAACCAAATGGGTTAGTGTGAGAGGCTCCTTCTTCTCTCTAGAAACCTCGTTTCTAGGGTTTGCATTCAATACTTCACTGAACTGCGGATTCTTGTTTTGAAATGGAAACAAAAGATTTGACTAAAAAGGGGAACATTAATGCTATACTAAATGAAGAGAGAGGTAGCGAGTTGAGTGGTCTTAGTGGGTCGTATGGTGAGTTTAGCCCTAAAAGTCTAAATCTCTCAGAAATAGAGTTAGAAACCCTAGTTGTGCTTGCACAAAATAGTGAGAAGAAACTGAGAGGGTTACGGCGGCTTCCATCCAGGAGATCTCAGATCGTCTTGCGACTATAAAGGCTAGATCGGCGATGGAAGAGGATTCTCATCCTTGTGTCAGATCCACTCTTGCAGATCTATCGACTCCGATTGTTCAATCGACGAAGTGGTCGGATAGGGTTGAAGGGGAGCTTCTATCTAAGCTTATGGATCTTCCAGATAGTGTCGAGGTCACAAAGAATCGGGGTATCACTCAAGAACATGGTGCGATTGCTGAAATGGTGGATATTCCGATGGGTTCACAGGAGAAAAGGGATATTGACATGGGGGACAAAGACTTGGATGCTGATGAGTCTGGTGCAGATGGAAGCCCTAGAGGGATCGCTAGCCAAACTGATCGTGTTTCTGATGAATCGGATCCCAACCCTAGAGGATCTGTGGGTAACACGCGAGGTGGGTTTCATAACCAAGGTCGTGGTACCAACCCTAATAATAGGGGTGGTCGTGGAGGCAGAGGGCCGTTTCGTGCCACTGGGGGTCGATCGTGGGCTAATGTGGCCTCATCTTCAGTCCGGTCAGAGGTAAAACTTAAATACTATCCCCCTAAACTTGATCAGGATAAGATAGTTGTTGAGTTGCCTCCCCCCTCGCCTATGGTTAAATGGGAAGCTTGTCTGGTGGGGTACTTCATTGATAAAAATCTACCGTATACCCTTATCAAAAACAATGCTAATAATATGTGGAAGAATAAGGGGCTGGTTGATATTCTGAAAAATGATGATGGGTTTTTCTTCTTTATGTTTGAAAATCGGGATTGCTGTATTGATGTCTTGGAGGGAGGACCATGGTATGTGGGAGGCTTCCTTCTTATATTGAAACAGTGGCATCGAATGATGAAATTGTCTAAGGAAGACAAGAAAACCATCCCTATTTGGGGTGAAATTCCATAATATTCCTCTTGAATATTGGGATGGAGATGGTTTAGGAAGAATAGCTAGTGCAGTGGGTGTTCCATTGTTTATGGATCAGCTTACCTCCTCGGGAAGTAGGATCTCCTTCGCTAGAGTTTGTGTGGATATTTCAGCTGTATCTGAGTTCCCTGATAGTTTCATAATTACAAGTGGTGATGTATCCATGAATATCCATGTGGAGTATCAGGGTGTTCCATCGAGGTGTATGCACTGTCATGTTTTTGGCAATGAGACTAAGACCTGTCTCTCTGCACAAGTTACACATCTTATTGAGTTACAGAAGAACTCCAAGGACAGGGTTGAAATTGATGAGGGATGGACTACTGTGAAGGATAAGGGTAAAAGGAAAGTGGGGGACCAAATCTGCCCTCTTCAAGAAGTCCCTACTGAAGTTGATAGCTCATCTGCAACTAAGGGGGGTGACCTAGTCCCTGAGTCTGAGGAGGCTGTTCCCCAACCAGAGATTGAAGAAAATGCTGCCAATGTTATGGGCCAGATTGATGCCTTTCGCTCTGAGGCTATGGAAACTGTTGAGACCACAACCCAAGCAGCTGAGGAAAACATCAGAAATACTGAGGATATGGGGGAAGAGGAAATGAGAGCAAAACCTCCTGAACTGCAGGGGGGAAAGGAAGATGGTGGGCCAAAGGTGGGCAGCTCAACCAAGCAGAAGTCTTCTGGCAGATCAAGTAGCCAGAAGAAGAAAAGGAGGTAAAAATCTGTTGTTTTTTTTGTGGTGATCTGGTTGTGATCTTATTTTTTTTTGTTGTTGTTTATCATGTCTATTAAAACCTCTTTTTGGAATGTCAGAGGGTTTAACAATCCCTCAAAACATAAAGAAGTTATTGATTTTGTTAAAAAAGAAGATATTAAAATTATGAGCATTTTGGAGACAAAAGTTAAAATGGAAAATGAAGCTAAAATTTTTGATAATAGCTTTGAAAATTGGAAATTTTTGTCGAACTCACAACCAGATCTGCCAGCGAGAATTTGGGTTTGCTGGGATCCAAATTTCTGCGATGTTTTGATGGTCCAAAAATCAAACCAGTTTATTTTTGTAAAAGTGACAGTTTTTGAGGGTGATCTCAACTTCTTTTCTACTTTTGTTTATGCTGAAAATAAGCATGAGTTGAGGCTTCCCTTGTTTTTTGATCTAAAGAATATTGCTCTCAATTATGCTAGTCACCCTTCTGTTTTTCTTGGTGACTTTAATGCTGTTCATATTTCTTTTGAGAAAATGGGGGGGAGAGGGAACTGGAGTCGTGCCAATGAGGTGTTTAATAGTATGGTTTTGGAATCTGAATTGGAAGACTTGTGTTACAAGGGGTGTCAATTTACTTGGTCTAATAAGCAAGGGGGTGGTAACTTCATTACCTCGAAAATTGATAGAGTCCTTGTCAATGAGAGGTGGTTAACTGTTAACCCTAACTCGTATGCTCTTTTCTTGCCCTCGGGAGTTTCTGATCACTCCCCTGTGATTGTGCAACTTGGAGGTGAGGAAGCGAAGCTTAAGAAGCCCTTCAAGTTTTTTGACTTCTGGGCTACCCACTGTGACTTCCTCCCCAGTGTGTATGGTGTTTGGAGGAAATACATTAGGGGTTCTCCCATGTTCAAGGTTTGTCAAAAGCTTAAAACTCTTAAGCCCATTCTTAAAGAGTTGAACAAAAAGGAATATAGTGAGATTTCCACTCGGGTTGGTGTTGCCAAGGATCATCTCCTTAATTCTCAAATTAAGCTTGATAAAGATCCTTTAAATTTAACTCTTCAAGAGACTGAGAGGGCTGCTTATGTGAAATATATTGACCTTAGCAAAGCTGAGGAGAGTCTTGCCCACCAGAAATCTCGTATCCAATGGTTAGGTTTAGGGGATAGGAATTCCAAGTTCTTCTTTAGAAATGTGAAAGGAAATGTGAACAAGGGGCGGATTCACAGTGTTGTGCTCCCTAATGGGGATAGAGTGACTAAAAGTGCTGAGGTTCACCACTCCTTTGTGGACTATTTCACAAACTTGTTTGGGAAACCTTTTGGTGATCAATATAATGGGTATGATAGGATTAGTAGACTTATCACCAAAAGAATGTCTGAGAGTCAATATCAAAACCTTGCAAGGGATGTGACTGAGAAAGAGATCATTGATGCATTCAAGTCCCTTAAAGCTAATAAAGCCCCTGGCCCCGATGGGTATTCTGCGGGTTTTTTTTTCTGAAATCCTGGGATATTGTGGGGAGAGAAGTTGTTGAAGCAATCAAATCGTTCTTTACATCGGGGGAGCTTCTTCAGGAATTAAATAGCACCACCATTGCTTTGATTCCGAAGATCCCCAATGCTGAAAAAGTGGGGGATTTTAGACCTATTTCGTGCTGCAACACTTTGTATAAATGTATTTCTAAGATTATTGCGGATAGGATTAAAGTTGTCCTTCATGATCTTATTGATCCTGTCCAATCAGCTTTTGTCCCTGGTAGGAGGATTGCCGATAATATCTTCCTTTCTCAGGAGCTTATGAGGGGCTACCATAAAGCCTCCCCCTCTCCTAGGTGCACCATGAAGGTGGACATTATGAAAGCCTACGATAATGTTAGATGGGAGTTTGTTCTTGATGTCCTTACCGCGATGGGTTTCCCCCCTAATATTATCCTCTGGATAAAAGCTTGCATGACTAGTCCCACTTACTCCATTTGCATTAATGGGAGCCTGCATGGTTATTTTAGGGGGGAGAGAGGTTTGAGGCAAGGTGACCCTATGTCCCCTTATCTCTTTGTTATTGTCATGGAAATTCTCTCTAGAATTTTGGCTGAGAAGGCTTCTCACCCTGATTTCAAATTCCATTGGAGATGTGAAAAAACTAAGATTGTTAATTTATGCTTTGCTGATGATCTGATGATTTTTTGTAAAGGGGATGTGTCTACTGTTCAGTCCATTAAAATGGGATTAGAAGAGTTTAAGAGTTTGTCTGGGCTGTCTCCTAGCCCTAATAAGAGTCACATCTTCTTTTCTGGCTGTGATGTGCAGTTAAGAAATGAGATCCTTGGGGTTTGCAATTTTAGTGAGGGCAAGTTACCTGTGAGATACTTGGGGGTTCCTCTAGTTTCCACTAAACTTAAGGCCATTGACTGTGACCAACAGGTAGAGAGAATTACAAAAAGGGTTAAGAGCTGGACTAATAAGTGCCTCACTTATGCTGGTAGAGCTCAGTTGATCCAATCTGTTCTATTCTCTATGCAAGGTTACTGGACCTCTTTATTCATCCTTCCAAAGAAGGTCATTAGATCTATAGGGAGTTTATTTAGAGCTTTCTTTTGGTCTGGGTGTGAGCTAAAAAAACATGGGGCTAAGGTTTCTTGGGATAGAATTTGCTCTCCTAAGAAGGAAGGGGGGCTGGGTTTTAAGTCCCTCACTGTGTGGAATAAGGCTGCCATTGCTAAACATGTCTGGTTCCTCTTCTCTGGGGGAGAGCAGTCAATGTGGTGTATTTGTATCCACCCAAAAAAAATGTGGTGTATTTGGAGAGTTAGGGTTAAGTTTTTGGAGAGTTAGGGTGCCAAATGACCCTTCTTGGGTTTGGAGGAAGATCCTCTCTCTTAGACCTATCATTTACCCTCTACTCAAACATAGGGTGGGAAATGGATCTACGGTTTTTTTGTGGTTTGATAATTGGCACCCTATGGGTTCTTTGTGGGACAAATTTGGTGGTAGAATTGGTATGATTCTGCTCTTGGTATAGATGCTAAGGTTAGTGAGATTGTGGAGGGTAATTCTTGGAGATGGCCTTTTCCCTCTTCATGGGAGCTTAGGGATCTTATTGATAGTACTCCCCCTACTTTCCTCCCCACTGGAGGATCTGATGATGTTAGTTGGTGTCCTGCTTCCAATAGCCAATTCACTATCCAATCTACTTGGCACTACTTGAGGAAACATTTTGATCCAATCTACATGGCACTACTTGGTCTACTCTCCTTTGGGGCCCTTATAATATCCCGAAGGTGAGCTTTGTGGTGTGGATGGCTATTCTTGGCAGATTAAATACTGGGGATAGGTTGCAAACTTTTGGTGTAACCCTATCTGTGAATTGTGTTTTCTGCCAGCATCATTGTGAGGACCACAATCACCTTTTCTTTGAGTGTCCATTCTCGGAAAGGGTGTGGTCTTGCATTAAAGGTCGAATAAATGTGCACTGGCCCTCTATACCTTGGGATGATTTGGTCCAGCTCATTGCTCAATCTGTGAAAGGCAAATCTCTTGGGGCTATTATCACTAAGCTTGCTTTTACCTGTACTGTCTACCAGTTGTGGATTGCAAGGAATAACAGAGTGTTTAGCAAGGATATGGTCTCGGAAGAGGTGGTTATAAAGGGTATTGTGGATATGGTAAGGTTCAGGGTAATGCATATTACCAATCTGAAATCCCACCAAACTGACAGTTGGTTTCTCCAATCATGGAGACTTCCCCATACTATGGTGAAGCCTTCGGTAGCTGCTGTAAGGAATGAGAGATCCTAAATTGTGGGTTGAGTGATGGTTAGCAAATACATTGTGGGGTTTCCTAATGTTTGTTATTGTTATAGGTACCTGGATGGCTGGCAAGTTGTTTGTTGAGTGTTTGCCCCATAATCTGAGGGCCGAGTATAGTGTGAGGAGTAGATCACCCACCCCAATATCACTAGCCACATTGAGAGAAACTAACATGTTTTTATGTAGCACCTGTGACTTTTCTCTTTTTTGCAAGTACAAGGAGCATTATTTTCTGAGTGATGTGAGTTTATATAATTGTGGGTTGAGTGTAGTGAGCATATATATGTGTGGTATCTCGAGTAATCTGTCATTGATTCTTATATGTTCTCCTGTTGATGAGGTCTTAATTCTTTTGAGTATCTGTTGGTTGATAGGGTCTACTACAATGTCTAGATACTGTTCGGGTTGCATGGGATGGCAGCAAACTGTTTATTAGGATGTTGCGGTCTGGAGATTGGCTGATTTGGTAAAGAGTTCTGATTCATTGTCTGGAGCAGGCTGGTTTTGTGCAGATGCAAGCAAGAGGCGTCTTTGGTCTACTATGATTGTGTTGATGGCTGCTATATGCGCCTCGTGTGTGAAGAGTGACTTCCGTTTATGTTTGTTTTCTTTAGTGTGTGTTGATATTTTTGCCTACCCATGTGGGATGTACATGGGTTTTATGTTTTTCATCCAACTTTTGCTACTTAGATATCGGGTGTGTTCATGTTCCTTATCACATTTTCATGCGGCAAATGAACACACTTTGGTTTGTTTCTTATTATGTATGGTTGCTTTAGTTTAGTTTTTGGTTTTTTTTCTTTATTTTGTCGAGCTAGATTATGGTTTGGTTGTTAGTTTTTCTGGGTAATCCTGGATTGGCTTAGTCTTTTTGTTTTCTTTTGGTTATTGTATAGTGTTTTGGTTAGGGCCTGGGGTATGCCCCTTGTCGTGGTGTAAGTTTTTTGTCTTTTATTTTATGACTTATCCACCCAAAAAAAAGGAAGATATTGTCTCTTAGGAATTGGATGTCCCCTCTGATTATTCACCAAGTTAGATGTGGGGAGTCCGTTTTCCTGTGGTATGATAATTGGCATCCCCTTGGTCCTCTTTGGAACCAGTATGGGGACAGAATTATGTATGACTCATGCCTTAACAGTGAGACTAAAGTGAGTCAAATCATTGATGGTTATTCTTGGAAGTGGCATACTCCTAACTCTTGGGAAATTCAGGAGTGAATCTCCTCTACTCCTGTGTGTTGTAGGCCTAACTCTTCTAGGTGTGACCAAACTATTTGAAAACTTACTACTGATGGTCAGTTTTCTATTCACTCTGCTTGGAACCATTGGCGGAATAGATTGCTAGAGTGGATTGGCATAAGCTGATTTGGGGCCCTCATAGGATTCCTAAAGTCAGCTTTATAGTCTGGGTGGCCATCCACAATAGACTTTATACTGGTGATAGGTTAAATATGTTTGGTTTGGCGTCTCACTCCAACTGCCTTTTCTGCCTTGATCCTGGGGAAAGTCACTCCCATCTTTTCTTTAAGTGTATCTTTTCTAACAAAATTTGGTGTGCTATTGAGGTTATGTGCAATATAAATTGGCCTAATTTAGATTGGCCTAACATTGTTACAGATGCTACTAAAGAGGCTAAAGGTAATTCTTTGAGGGCTAATATCCTTAGTAATGCTTTCTTGTGCTCTGTTTACTACATCTGGATTGAGAGAAATAACCGTATTTTTAACAAAGAATTTAAACCTGAAGAAGTGGTTATTCAATCTATTATCTAGATGGTTAGAAACAGAATGATGTCCATTAAGAATTTGCCTAGTTCCACAGGTGACAGTTGGTTTCTTGCTAAATGGAATCTGCCAGAGACAATTCTGAAGCCCCATATTATTAGATATGGGAGGGCTGCTGAGTGATGTGAGTTTCTCTATATGAGTGTTGGTGAGCAATATAGAGTGTTTTTTAATGGTTTGTTCTTGTGCAGGTCTGCTTGGAGTTTCCTGTGACTCATTGTTTCTTTTTTTTGGGTGAGTAAGTCATAAATTAAAGGCAAAAATTTACACATTTACAAGGGGCATACCCCAGGTAATACAAGATGTCTAACTTGATCCCCCAAAAAGGGGGAAAGAAGACAAATAAAATATACTATAATCAACAAAAACCAGAAAACCAATTTTGCCCATATTTCGTTTTTTCCCCAAGTGACCCCTACTATCTGAGATAATAGAAAGAGACTTGGGAAAGAAATACGGGCAATTACAACAGGTGAAAAGCGCACAGGCAACCACGGCCCACAAACAAAACACACTAGGCCATTATAGCCCAATGCATAAGAACCCAAAAAAACCCACTGTAAATCACCAAAGCCACGTGGCCCACCTCAAGGTCTACCACGTGAACACCCATGGTTTTGCTAAAATGCTTGGATTCAAAAATTCAGCCTCCAAACACTCTGATAAACCAAATAAAATATCAGCGCACTAACCCAAAATTTGGGTTTTCCCTCCAATAAGCCAACCCATATGTGCACATCAGTCAAAGTAGAAAGCTTACAGCAGACATGAGTGTTATACACTCAACCCAACGTGGAAGATCCATCAGTGATATACAACACTCAGACCACCCACGCAATGATCAATGCGTTCTTAGCCACCCGATGAAATATGCGTACAGCCACGCTCCATCTCCAAAATTTTTCGACCAGAACCCAAAAAGCAGACCCATTGCGGGAGCTACATCCACAACACTGTAACGATGCCCCCTGTAAATCTGACACCGGAGGACCGTGCATGAACACCAGTGCAAACCCAGAACCAGACCCCCTACCGTCGGTGCCGGATTATGGACAAAATGCACTGGAACAATCGAACAGTCGAAACTCACTAAACAGCCACAGCAAAAAACTGTGGTGTAAAGTCACCATGTCGGAGTGGTTAAAGTTCCCAAACCGTAAACAAATCCAAGCTAGATATACACCCACAGAATAGCGCTAGAGCACTTACTCACGTGAGACTACCGGAGTAGACCAAGGCAGCAACACACCGCACAATCACGCCGGCAAAACCAACACCGGAAGAGCACATAACCAGAACGGAAGAGTAAAACGGGGGCACCCTTGTCACTCCAAGCAATTCATATAAACGCACCAATCATGTCCGGCGTACCCCTTACAGCGGCACACACAAGAACGACCGGAAAAACAAGGCAACTCAGGCGAGATGCCACGCCCAAGAAGACTATCCTTAGTTCACAACCAGTTCACCCTAGATCAAACCACGGGTTGTACAAAGAACGCAACAGCCGTAGATAACCTATGGACGAAACTGATTGTAAACGCAACAACACCAAAACTCAACAAACCCACTCGAAAGATAAACAAAACCAGCCGGAATCTCAACAACATGGTGCAATTGCTGAAAAGGTGGATATTCCGATGGGTTCACAAGAGAAAGGGGATATCGACATGGGGGACAAAGACTTGGATGCTGATGAGTCTGGTGCAGATGGAAGCCCTAGAGGGATCGCTAGTCAAACTGATCGTGTTTCTGATGAATCGGATCCCAACCCTAGAGGATCTGTGGGTAACACGCGAGGTGGGTTTCATAACCAAGGTCGTGGTACCAACCCTAATAACAGGGGTGGTCGTGGAGGCAGAGGGCCGTTTCGTGCCACTGAGGGTCGATCGTGGGCTAATGTGGCCTCATCTTCAGTTCGGTCAGACGTAAAACTTAAATACTATCCCCCTAAACTTGATCAGGATAAGATAGTTGTTGAGTTGCCTCCCCCCTCGCCTATGGTTAAATGGGAAGCTTGTCTGGTGGGGTACTTCATTGATAAAAATCTACCATATACCCTTATCAAAAACAATGCTAATAATATGTGGAAGAATAAGGGGCTGGTTGATATTCTGAAAAATGATGATGGGTTTTTCATCTTTATGTTGGAAAATCGGGATTGCTGTATTGACGTCTTGGAGGGAGGACCATGGTATGTGGGAGGCTTCCTTCTTATACTGAAACAGTGGCATCGAATGATGAAATTGTCCAAGGAAGACAAGAAAACCATCCCTATTTGGGTGAAATTCCATAATATTCCTCTTGAATATTGGGATGGAGATGGTTTAGGAAGAATAGCTAGTGCAGTGGGTGTTCCATTGTTTATGGATCAACTTACCTCCTTGGGAAGTAGGATCTCCTTCGCTAGAGTTTGTGTGGATATTTCAGCTGCATCTGAGTTCCCTGATAGTTTCATAATTACAAGTGGTGATGTATCCATGAATATCCATGCGGAGTATCAGGGTGTTCCATCGAGGTGTATGCACTGTCATGTTTTTGGCCATGAGACTAAGACCTGTCTCTCAACACAAGTTACACATCTTATTGAGTTACAGAAGAACTCCGAGGACAGGGTTGAAGTTGATGAGGGATGGACTACTGTGAAGGATAAGGGTAAAAGGAAAGTGGGGGACCAAATCTGCCCTCTTCAAGAAGTCCCTACTGAAGTTGATAGCTCGTCTGCAACTAAGGGGGGTGACCTAGTCCTTGAGTCTGAGGAGGCTACTCCTCAACCAGAGATTGAAGAAAATGCTGCCAATGTTATGGGCCAGATTGATGCCTCTCACTTTGAGGCTATGGAAACTGTTGAGACCACAACCCAAGCAGCTGAGGAAAACATCAGAAATACTGAGGATGTGGGGGAAGAGGAAATGAGAGCTAAACCTCCTGAACTGCAGGGGGGAAAGAAAGATGGTGGGCTAAAGGTGGGCAGCTCAACCAAGCAGAAGTCTTCTGGCAGGTCAGGTAGCCAGAAGAAGAAAAGGAGGTAAAAATCTGTCCTTTTTTTGTGGTGATCTGGTTGTGATCTTTTTTTTTGTTGTTTATCATGTTCATTAAAACCTCTTTTTGGAATGTCAGAGGGTTTAACAATCCCTCAAAACATAAAGAAGTTATTGATTTTGTTAAAAAAGAAGATATTAAAATTATGAGCATTTTGGAGACAAAAGTTAAAATGGAAAATGAAGCTAAAATTTTTGAAAATAGCTTTAAAAATTGGAAATTTTTGTCGAACTCACAACCAGACCTGCCAGCGAGAATTTGGGTTTGCTGGGATCCAAACCAGTTTATTTTTGTAAAAGTGACAATTTTTTAGGGTGATTTCAGCTTCTTTTCTACTTTTGTATATGCTGAAAATAAGCATGAGTTGAGGCTTCCCTTGTTTTTTGATCTAAAGAAAATTGCTCTCAATTATGCTAGTCACCCTTCTGTTTTTCTTGGTGACTTTAATGCTGTTCGTTTTTCATTTGAGAAAATGGGGGGGAGGGGGAACTGGAGTCGTGCCAATGAGGTGTTTAATAGTATGATTTTGGAATCTGAATTGGAAGACTTGTGTTACAAGGGGTGTCAATTTACTTGGTCTAATAAGCAGGGGGGTGGTAATTTTATTACCTCAAAAATTGATAGAGTCCTTGTCAATGAGAGGTGGTTAACTGTTAAACCCAACTCGTATGCTCTCTTCTTGCCCTCGGGAGTTTCTGATCACTCCCCTGTGATTGTGCAAATTGGAGGTGAGGAAGCGAAGCATAAGAAGCCTTTCAAGTTTTTTGACTTCTGGGCTAACCACTGTGACTTCCTCCCCAGTGTGTATGGTGTTTGGAGGAAATACATTAGGGGTTCTCCCATATTCAGGGTTTGCCAAAAGCTTAAAACTCTTAAGCCCATTCTTAAAGAGTTGAACAAAAAGGAATACAGTGAGATTTCCACTCGGGTTGGTGTTGCCAAGGATCATCTCCTTAATTCTAAAATTAAGCTCGATAAAGATCCTTTAAATTTAACTCTTCAAGAGACTGAGAGGGCTGCTTATGTGAAATATATTGACCTTAGCAAAGCTGAGGAGAGTCTTGCCCACTAGAAATCTCGTATCCAATGGTTAGGTTTAGGTGATAGGAATTCTAAGTTCTTTTTTAGAAATGTGAAGAGAAATGTGAACAAGGGGCGGATTCATAGTGTTGTGCTCCCTAATGGGGATAGAGTGACTAAAAGTGCTGAGGTTCACCACTCCTTTGTGGACTATTTCACAAACTTGCTTGGGAAACCTTTTGGTGATCAATATAATGGGTATGATAGGATTAGTAGCCTTATCACCAAAAGAGTGTCTGAGAGTCAATATCAAAACCTTGCAAGGGATGTGACTGAGAAAGAGATCATTGATGCTTTCAAGTCCTTTAAAGCTAATAAAGCCCCTGGCCCCGATGGGTATTCTGCGGGTTTTTTTTCTGAAATCCTGGGATATTGTGGGGAGAGAAGTTGTTGAAGCAATCAAATCGTTCTTTACATCAGGGGAGCTTCTTCAGGAATTAAATAGCACCACCATTGCTTTGATTCCAAAGATCCCCAATGCTGAAAAAGTGGGGGATTTTAGACCTATTTCGTGCTGCAACACTTTGAATAAATGTATTTCTAAGATTATTGCGGATAGGATTAAAATTGTCCTTCATGATCTTATTGATCCTGTCCAATCAGCTTTTGTCTCTGGTAGGAGGACTGCCGATAATATCTTCCTTTCTCAGGAACTTATGAGGGGCTACCATAAAGCCTCCCCCTCTCCTAGGTGCACCATGAAGGTGGACATTATGAAAGCCTATGATAATGTTAGATGGGAGTTTGTTCTTGATGTCCTTACCGCGATGGGTTTCCCCCCTAATATTATCCTTTGGATAAAAGCTTGCATGACTAGTCCCACTTACTCCATTTGCATTAATGGGAGCCTGCATGGTTATTTTAGGGGGGAGAGAGGTTTGAGGCAAGGTGACCCTATGTCCCCTTATCTCTTTGTTATTGTCATGGAAATTCTCTCTAGAATTTTGGCTGAGAAGGCTTCTCACCCTGATTTCAAATTCCATTGGAGATGTGAAAAAACTAAGATTGTTAATTTATGTTTTGTTGATGATTTGATGATATTTTGCAAAGGGGATGTCTCTACTGTTCAGTCCATTAAATTGGGATTAGAAGAGTTTAAGAGTTTGTCTGGGCTGTCTCCTAGCCCTAATAAGAGTCACATCTTCTTTTCTGGCTGTGATGTGCAGTTAAGAAATGAGATCCTTGGGGTTTGCAATTTTAGTGAGGGCAAGTTACCTGTGAGATACTTGGGGGTTCCTCTAGTTTCCACTAAACTTAAGGCCATTGACTGTGACCAACTGGTGGAGAGAATTACAAAAAGGGTTAAGAGCTGGACTAATAAGTGCCTCACTTATGCTGGTAGAGCTCAGTTGATCCAATCTGTTCTATTCTCTGTGCAAATTTACTGGACCTCTTTATTCATCCTTCCAAAGAAGGTCATTAGATCTATAGAGAGTTTATTTAGAGCCTTCTTTTGGTCTGGGTGTGAGCTAAAAAAACATGGGGCTAAGGTTTCTTGGGATAGAATCTGCTCCCCTAAGAAGGAAGGGGGGCTGGGTTTTAAGTCCCTCACTGTGTGGAATAAGGCTGCCATTGCTAAACATGTCTGGTTCCTCTTCTCTGGGGGAGAGCAGTCAATGTGGTGTATTTGGGTTAAGTCTTATATTCTGAAAGGTAGGAGTTTTTGGAGAGTTAGGGTGCCAAATGACCCTTCTTGGGTTTGGAGGAAGATCCTCTCTCTTAGACCTATCATCTACCCTCTACTCAAACATAGGGTGGGAAATGGATCTACGGTTTTTTTGTGGTTTGATAATTGGCACCCTATGGGTTCTTTGTGGGACAAATTTGGTGATAGAATTGTATATGATTCTGCTCTTGGTATAGATGCTAAGGTTAGTGAGATTGTGGAGGGTAACTCTTGGAGATGGCCTTTTCCGTCTTCATGGGAGCTTAGGGATCTTATTGATAGTACTCCCCCTACTTTCCTCCCCACTGGAGGATCTGATGATGTTAGTTGGTGTCCTGCTTCCAATAGCCAATTCACTATCCAATCTACTTGGCACTATTTGAGGAAACATTTTGATCCTGTGAATTGGTCTACTCTCCTTTGGGGCCCTTATAATATCCCGAAGGTGAGCTTTGTGGTGTGGATGGCTATTCTTGGCAGATTAAATACTGGGGATAGGTTGCAAACTTTTGGTGTAACCCTATCTGTGAATTGTGTTTTCTGCCAGCATCTTTGTGAGGACCACAATCACCTTTTCTTTGAGTGTCCATTCTCGGAAAGGGTGTGGTCTTACATTAAAGGTCGAATAAATGTGTACTGGCCCTCTATACCTTGGGATGATTTGGTCCAGCTCATTGCACAATCTGTGAAAGGCAAATCTCTTGGGGCTATCATCACTAAGCTTGCTTTTACCTGTACTGTCTACCAGTTGTGGATTGCAAGGAATAACAGAGTGTTTAGCAAGGATATGGTCCCGGAAGAGGTAGTTATAAAGGGCATTGTGGATATGGTTAGGTTCAGGGTAATGCACATTACCAATCTGAAATCTCACCAAACTGACAGCTGGTTTCTCCAATCATGGAGACTTCCCCATACTATGGTGAAGCCTTCGGTAACTACTGTAAGGAATGAGACCTTCTAAATTGTGGGTTGAGTGATGGTTAGCAAATACATTTGTGGGGTTTCCTAATGTTTGTTATTGTTATAGGTACCTGGATGGCTGGCAAGTTGTTTGTTGAGTGTTTGCCCCATAATCTGAGGGCCGAGTATAGTGTGAGGAGTAGATCACCCACCCCAATATCACTAGCCACATTGAGAGAAACTAACATGTTTTTATGTAGCACCTGTGACTTCTCTCTTTTTTGCAGGTACAAGGAGCATTATTTTCCGAGTGATGTGAGTTTATATAATTGTGGGTTGAGTGTAGTGAGCATATATATGTGTGGTATCCCGAGTAATCTGTCATTGATTCTTGTATGTTCTCCTGTTGATGAGCTTTTAATTCTTTTGAGTATTTGCTGGTTGACAGGGTCTACTACAATGTCTAGATACTGTTCGGGTTGCATGGGACGGCAGCAAACTGTTTATGAGGATGTTGCGGTCTGGAGGTTGGTTGATTTGGTTAACAGTTCTGATTCATTGTCTGGAGCAGGCTGGTTTTGTGCAGATGCAAGCAAGAGGCGTCTTTGGTCTACTATGATTGTGTAGATGGCTGCTATATTCGCCTCTGGTGTGTAAAGAGTGACTTCCGTTTATGTTTTGTTTCTTTAGTGTGTTGATGTATTGCCTACCCATGTGGGATGTACATGGGTTTTATGTTTTTTCATCCAACTTTTGCTACTTGTTATCGGGTGTGTTCATGTTCCTCATCACATTTTCATGCGGCACATGAACACACTTTGGTTTGTTTCTTATTATTATGTATGGTTACTTTAGTTTAGCTTTTGGTTTCTTTTTTTTTCTTTAAAATTGTCTAGCTAGATTATGGTTTGGCTGTTAGTTTTTCTGGGCAATCCTGGATTGGCTTAGTCTTTTTGTTTTCTTTTGGATATTGTATAGTGTTTTAGTTAGGGCCTGAGGTATGCCCTTGTCATGGTGTAAGTTTTTTGTCTTTTATTTTATGACTTATCCACCCCAAAAAAAAAAAACCAGCCGGACTGATAGTCAAGATATAAGCTCTTTAAAACTCACACAGAACCCTTTCTCCCTCATGGGAGAGGAAGATAACCGGAACAATAGCCAGATAAATTGAGGGTTGAGTGTTGAGTGTTGAGAGGAATATTTAAACTGTCCATTCATAATTGGGTTGAGTGACCTTAGCCAGATAAATTTGCTAATGTTTATATATATTGTATATCTTTATGTGCAGGTTAAGGAAGCAAAAATTGAGTGGTGTGAGTTCCTAAATTGGGGGCCGAGTGAATTCCGTGCCTATAATGAGTGTTTTATCTTTGTTTTAAGGCCTAGAGGTTCTTATATGTGCTGGAAATACTCACATATGATTGTCTTTACAGGGTTTACTACAATGTTTGAGTTCAACTGGGGCTGCTTGGGTAGGCGGATCTGGTCCTCCCTGGGTGGTTGCTGCTTTGGTGTAAACATGGTCTCATGCCTTTGGGATGTTCGTGTTCAATGTTTCTCGGTGATGGTTGCTAGAAGCACCTATTGGATGAAGATTGTCTTTTATTTTAATTTATTTAAACTCTGTTTTCTTGGTTTTATTAGTCGGTTTACAGTGGTTTCTTCTTAGTTGGCCTATCTATGCGAGATGTGCATGGTTTTGTAGTATGGTATTTTGCAAGGGCTGTTGTTGGTATGTTCATGGTCTTCATTCGAAAGTATGTGGCCTATGAACATATTTGGCTCTATCTGTTAGTCATGTTTATATTCTAGCTCGATTTTGTGCTTTGCTTTAGCTATGGTTTTGCTCTTGTTTTGTTTGTTTCGGCTTAGCTTTGCTGGGTTTGGTTGCCTTCATGGCTTCGTTCTTTGATCTTGTATAGTGTTTGTTAGGTCCTGGGGTATGCCCCTTGTAGCTGTGTTTTTTCTGTTTTTCTTTTATCTATGTCTTATTCACCCAAAAAAAAGGTAACTAATTGTTTCGTAAGCTTAATAATTGGCCAAGTTTAACTCAAACTAATCTTGCCTAGCCTGTAAGAAAGGGAATCTTCTGTGTAACTATAGCTTAATCATGTTAGTTTAAGTTAAGCAACCCATTAAATATTTTCTAAATCACCTTAGTGTTCAATTCTCACGTCCAAAATGATGAATTTGAATTCCCTTTGATTCTTTTTTGTTTTCTTTTCCTTTCTATTTCTCATTCTTTTCTCTAACTTTCTCTTTTAGCTCTCAAGAAGACAGTTTATCTGTATCTTTCTCTGTCCATCTTCTTCCTTCTCCCTTTTGTTCTAGAAACTAATTAGCTTAGGTAACTAACTGTTTCATCAGCATAAGTGGCCAAGTTTAAATCAAACTAATTTTCCTTAGCCTCTAACGAAGAGAATTGTCTGAGCAATTGTAGTTCAACGATATTAATTTATAACATAAACACCTCATTTAAGGCTTTCTAAATCACCTAAGTGGTCAATTGTCATGTCCGAAAGGATGAATTTGAATTCCGGTTGATTTTCTTCCAATTTCTCTTTCTTTTCTATGACTTTCTCTTTTGCTCTCAAGAAGAAAGTTTCTCTGTAACTTCCTCCGCCCCACTCTTTCCTTCTCTCTTTTGTTCTAAGAACTAATTAGGCTTGGTAAAAATTGTTTCATAAGCTTAAGTGACCGAGTTTAACTAAAACTAATCTTGCTTTAAGTACCTCATTTATGGTTTTCTAAATCAACTGAGTGTTCAATTCTCAAGTCAGAAAGGACGAATTTGAATTCCTTTCGATTTTCTTCACATTTCCCCTTCTTTGCACTAATAGCCCTTTTTTTTTTTTTTTCCAGCTCCAAAGAAGGAAGTTTCTCTGTAACTTTCTCCATCCCCCTTCTTCCTCCTCTCTTTTGTTCTACGTACTCATTAGCTTACTTAGGTAACATATTGTTTCATAAGCTTAAGGGGCCAAGTTTAACTCAGGCTAATCTTGCTTAGCCACTAAGATAGCGAACTTTCTGAGTAATTGTAGCTTAATGATATTAGTTTAACATAAGCACCTCATTTAAGATTTTCTAAATCACCAAGGTATTCAATTCTCAATTTCACAAAAATTGAATTTGAATTTTCTTTGAATTTCCTCCTATTTCTCTTTCTTTTCTCTAACTTCTCTTCTAGCTCTCAAGAAGGAAAGTTTCTCTGTAACTCTCTTCGTCCTTCTGCTTCCTTCTCTCTTTTGTCCTAGAAACTAATTAGCTTAGGTGAGTAATTGTTTCTTTTTTTCTTTTTTTTTTGGGTGAGTAATTGTTTCATAACCCTAAGTGGCGAAGTTTAACTCAAACTATCCTTGCTTGGCCTCTAAGAAAGAGAATTTGCTGAGTAATTGTAGCTCAACGATATTAGTTTAATATAAGAACTTCATTTAAGGTTTTTCGAATCGCCTAAGTGTTCAATTCTCAAGTCCAAAAGGTTGAATTTGAATTCCCTTTGATTTTCTTCCAATTTCTCTTTCTTTGCTCTAACTTTCTCTTCGAGCTCTCAAGAAGAAAGTTTCTCTGTAACTCTCTCCTTCCTTCTCCTTCTTTCTCCTTTGGTTCCAGAAACAAATTAGTTGTGGTAACTAATTGTTTCATAAGCTTAAGTGGCCAAGTTTAACACAAACTAATCTTGCTTACCCTCTAAGAAAGAGAATTTTCTTAGTAATTTTAGCTTGACGATATTAGTTTTACTTCAGAAACTCATTTAACGATTTCTAAATCACCTAAGTGTTCGATTCTCAAGTCCAAAAAGGATGAATTTGAATTTCCATTTTCTTCCAAATTCTCTTTCTTTGCTCTTACTTTCTCTTCTAGCTCTCAAGAAAATAGTTTCTCCGCAATTTTCTCCGTCCTTCTCCTTCCTTTTCTCTTTTGTTCTAGAAACTAATTAGCTTAGGTAACTAATTGTTTCATAGGATTAAGTGGCCAATTTTAACTTAAACTAAGGCCTCTAAGAAATGGAATTTTTTGGGTAATTGTAGCTTAACGATACTAGTTTCACTTAAGCACCACATATAAGGTTTTCTAAATCACCTACGTGTTCAAATCTCAAGCCAGAAAATGATGAATTTGAGTTCCTTTTGATTTTCTTCATATTTCTCTTTGTTTTCTATAACTTTCTCTGCTAGCCCACAAGAAGAAATTTCTCTGCAACTTTCTCCGTCCTTCTCCTATCTTCGTTCTTTGTTCTACGAACTAATTAGGTTTGGTAACTAATTGTTTCATAAGCTTAAGTGGCCAAGTTTAACTCAAACTAATCTTGCTTAGCCTCTAAGAAAGCTTCTCTGTAACTTTCTACGTCCTTTCTCATTCCTTCTCTCTTTTATTCTAGAAACTAATTAGTTTAGTCATAAACTTAGGTCGCCAAGTCTGACTCGAACTAATCTTGCATAGCCTCTAAGAAATAGAATTTTCTGAGTAATTGTAGTTTAACGATATTGGTTTAACTTAAGCACCTCATTTAAGGTTTTCCAAATCACCTAAGTGCAAGCCCAAAAGGTTGAATTTGAATTCCCTTTTATTATCTTCTCTGTTACTTTCTCTGCCCTTCTCCTTCGTTCTCTCCTTTATTCTAGAAACTAATTAGCTCAGACAACCAATTGTTTTTATAACCTTAAGTAGGAAAGTTGAACTCAAACTAACCTTGCTTTGCCTCTAAGAAAGAGAATTTTCTGAGCTATCCTCCCGCTCATCTCCCAGAAAACGTGAAGATTGCGACCAGAAAACCGGTAGCTATCCTCCCGCTCATCTCCCAGTCTCTAACGCGGCTAGTAATCGAACCACTATTCCCCATAGCAGTGACTCCCCAATCACTCTTGGTGGAGATGGCTCAAAACCACCCTCGTATCGAGTCACATGAGGATCACACGATCAATCATCATGAAATAACCGACTACAAAAGGTTCGCTGCATTGTGGCTAATCAAAAATTTATGGGCTCCCCAATAAAATTGAGACCCAGCACAACATAAAACCAAAATACTATGAGCCCAAGAATAAGCCCATAACCCGTGGATAGTAGACCCATATAATAATATAACCATGAAGTCCAAAAGGGCCCCACCAATATCTTCAAAAAAAACACCCAATTTGCCGTGGGCCAAAATTTGCCCACTACCATAATCATTTCATGCCCCAAACTTTGGAATAAGATTACCAAGTGGGCCCCAGCTGCCCAGGCCATTAAGCTCAAAAAAACGTGGGCCCTAAAAAAAACCCACGTGACCTTTTCACCATTACAGCAGCCTGTAAACCACGGTCCAAAAGAAAATGAATGAAAATATCAATCGGCTTACCCTTGAAAAGCCTAAAAAAAAAAAAAACTCCTGGAGGCACAAGCAACTGTAGGCCCATGTATTTGACAACACATATATTATATATAAATAGTTCATATATAAAATATAAAACAAACCAGCCCATGTGCTTGAACTTCAAACCACGTTGTCATCCATATCAACACTTAACCCAAATTTTGAGTTTCCTTCCATGCTTCCCCACGTAAGCAACACCTAGCGTATCAGGCCTGTACCCCACGTGGGTGATATATACACCAACACATCTTTTCAGCTATGTTGTACCCCATACACTTCTTGATCAGACAGAACAGGTTGGTTAGCGGGCTAACGCAGCCAGCCTTTTACTCACACGCGCAACTGAGCGTGAGATGTACACCATCGCCCCAACACCCGTAACAGTACCATCGGTGCCAGAGCAAGAACAAAAAAAAAATTCAGACCCATCACGCGCTGATCAATGCGTGAGCCATGCACGCCAATACCACACCGTCGACAATACCACACAAGACCGCAACGCCGGAAAGCCAAGCACGCCAGTAGTAAACCAGAAAACTAGCATTGTTGCTGGTTATGCCAAAAAATTCAAAAACCTGTCTGAACTCACACATTCACGGGGACCGTGAGGCACACGCAGCTAGTAACCAAACTGCGCACACCATGAAACTGGTGCAGTACCCAAAAACCAGAACCAATGAACTCAACGCTGGCAAGAACCACCAATTGCACGCCGGAGACGACTAATGAACTCTGAAGTCAGAACCCAACAGCTGCTCTGAAACCAGAATAACCGTCGCCGGAGAAGAAAACAAACTTGCCATGGCAGAAAGCCATGACAAGGGCTAGAAACCAACTAACAACCACCCCGCAGAATTACCTGGGGGCACAAACACGACTGCTATGAATGACAGAGCTACAACACCGGTACCGTAGCAAACTGAAACAAGCACATGAAAACAAATCTCAGTTTGACCCGTCACTCACCGGAATGACAGCACAACCCAGCAACGGACTGAACCAGAAACTAGCACATGAATAGAGGTCATCCGAGTATACTAAGAACAGGTCAACACCCAGACATTGTAGACCACACCACTTCCAGTGACCCAAAGCACAAAAACATAGCTCACTGCACACACAAAACTCTGAAGAGCCATGAAATACAACGCCCAGAACTCCGCCGGAAGATCTGGGATATCCATGGTCTCTGATGACAACATACAGCATAAAAACAATGGTGATGAACCCAGCATCATCCTCCATGTTAGACACCATCATCCTCCATGGGTAACAACGGAGGGAGCTGAGAAGCTCTCAACCTAATCCCCTTAAGTCAGCCCTTCTTTGCCCTTCTCCTTCGTTCTCTCTTTTGTTCTAGAAACTAATTAGCTCAGACAACCAATTGTTTTCATAACCTTAAGTGGGAAAGTAGAACTCAAACTAACCTTGCTTTGCCTCTAAGAAAGAGAATTTTCTGAGTAATTCTAACTTAACAGTATTAGTTTAACTTAAGCACCTCATTTAAGGTTTCTGACTCACCTAATTGTTCAATTCTCAAGACCGAAAGTGTGAATTTGAACTCCCTTTCATTTTGTTCCTATTTCTCTTTCTTTTCTCTGACTTTCTCTTCTATCTCTCAAGAAGATAGTTTCTCTGGAAGTTTCTCTGTCCTTCACCTTCCTTCTTTCTTTTGTTCCAGGAACTTCGCCTTCCTTCTTTCTTTTGTTCGAGGAACTAATTTGCTTAGGCAACTGATTGTTTCATAAGCTTAAGTGGCCAAGTTTAACTCAAACTAATCTTGCTTGGCCTCTAATAAAGAGATTTTTCTGAGTAATTCTAGTTTAACGATATTAGTTTAATCTAAGCACCTCATTTAAGGTTTTCTAAATCATCTAAGTCTTCAATTCTCAAGTCCAAAAGGATGAATTTGAATTTGTTTTGATTTTCTTCCTCTTTCTCTTCCATTTCCCTGACTTTCTCTTCTAGCTCTCAAGAAGAAAGTTCTCTACAACTTTTTTTTTTTGGGTGGATAAGTCATAAAATAAAAGACAAAGAACTTACACCAAAGACAAGGGGCATACCCCAGGCCCTAACCCAAACACTATACAATAAACCAAAAGAAAACAAAAGCTAGCTATATACAAAGAAAAGACAGAAACTAAACTAATGTAACCATACATAATAAGAGACAGGCAAAAAGAGTGTTCATATGCCGCATGAAAATGTGATGAGGAATATGAACACACCCGATAGCAAGTAGCAAAAGTTGGAAACATAAACCCATGTACATCCCACATGGGAAGGCAAAATATCAACACAGTAAAGAAACAAAACATAAATGGAAGTCACTCTTCACACACGAGAGGCGCATATAGCAGCCGTCTACACCATCATAGAAGCCCAAAGACGCCTCTTTCTTGCATCTACGCAAAATCCAGCCTGCTCCAGACAATGAATCAGAACTAATAACCAAATCGACCAAACCTCCATACCGCAGCATCCACTTAAATAGATTGCTGCCGAACCATGTAACCCGAACCGTATCTAGACATTGTAGTAGACCCTGTCAACCAGCAAATACTCAACAGAATTAAAAACTCATCAACGGGAGAATATACAAGAATCAATGACAGATTACTCAGGACACCACACATATATATGCTCACTACACTCAACCCACAATTTATAAACTCACATCACTCGGAAAATAATGCTCCTTGTACCTGCAAAAAAAGAAAGAAGTCACAGGTGTTGCATAAAAATATGTTAGTTTCTCTCAATGTGGCTAGTGATATTGGGGTGGGTGATCTATTCCTCACACTATACTCGGCCCTCAGATAATGGGGCAAACACTCACCAAACAACTTGCCAGCCATCCAGGTACCTAAAACAATAGCAAACAATTAGGAAACCCCACAATATATTTGCTAACCATCACTCAACCCACAATTTAGGAACTCTCATTCCTTGCAGCAGTAACCGAAGGCTTCACCATAGTATGGGGAAGTCTCCATGATTGGAGAAACCAACTGTCAGTTTGGTGAGATTTCAGATTGGTAATGTGCATTACCCTGAACCTAACCATATCCACAATGCCCTTTATAACAACCTCTTCCGGGACCATCTCCTTATTAAACACTCTGTTATTCCTTGCAATCCACAACTGGTAGACAGTACATGTAAAAGCAAGCTTAGTGATGATAGCCCCAAGAGATTTGCCTTTCACAGATTGAGCAATGAGCTGGACCAAATCATCCCAAGGTATAGAAGGCCAGCTCACATTTATATGACCTTTGATATAAGACCACACCCTTTCCGAGAATGGACACTCAAAGAAGAGGTGATTGTGGTCCTCACAAAGATGCTGGCAGAAAACACAATTCACAGATAGGGTTACACCAAAATTTTGCAACCTATCCCCAGTATTTAACCTACCAAGAATAGCCATCCACACCACAAAGCTCACCTTCGGGATATTATAAGGGCCCCAAAGGAGAGTAGACCAGTTCACAGGATCAAAATGTTTCCTCAAATAGTGCCAACTTTCTCCGTCCTTCTCTCTTTTGCTCTAGAAACTAATCAGCTTAGCTAACTAATTGTTTTATAAATAGCCTCTAAGAAAGAGAATTTTATGTGTAATTGTAGCTTAACGATATTTAAGAGTGTTCAATGCTCAAGTCAAAAATGATGAAGTTGAATTTCCTTTGTTGTTTTCCTATTTGTCTTTCCTTTCTCTCTTTTTTGGGTGAATAAGACATAAATAAAACAGGAAAATATACAAAGATTACAAGGGGCATGCCCCAGGCCCTACAGAACTATACAAAGGAAACTAAGAGAAACAAAACAGAAAGAGAACAAAACGCAAAATGTTCAAAACCTATTTCAAAGGAAATAGTAATTGAACAAAGGCGAATGATCTAACTGCAACCAAAATAAAAAATAAAAAATAATAAAGGTCCAGCCGACCAAAAGACACAAAAAAGAGCAACCAAGATGTCCTGCTAGAAATCAACGACCCCAAACCCACATAGTTTTGAAGAGTCCACATGAATTGTAACAGGAAGCCCAAAGTGTGCTGAAAATCATCAATATGTACCCAGCAGCTAGTAGCAAGAAACAAAATATAGTCTCTAGTACATCCCACTAGAGTAGGCCAAAAAAGATATATCGTAATACTAGATATAAGACCAAAAATTAAAACCAGCTTTTGATCAATCAGAGTTTTCCGGACGACGCATGATGCAGCCAGACCCATTGATCCATTCGTCACACACCCTAACCTCGGATTTTCCAGCGACAGCTTGAAGTAACATTCCCTGTTTGTGCCATGACGAACTGGATGTCCTAAACAATATAGAAGGACCTGCCAGGTGAACAATGATAGATAGAAAACATTAATAATGAGGCCCACTGTAGAAATACATGGAATACACACATTATTTGGGCTCACCCCACTCAACCCACAATATAAGACCTCACCACACTCGGAATAAGCTTCCTTAACCTGCACATAAAAATATACAATATATATAATGGTAAACTTGTAAAACATATAGCTCCTAACTTCACTCAACCCACATATGTTCAAGGAAATTGTGACTATTTGTCTCACCACACTCAACCCACAAATATAATCAATCTTCATAAAATCACCCCTACGCAGGCAGCAGCTAGTTAAATAAACTCTCAATATCATACTCACAGCCACTCAACTCACAATATACTGAACTCACATCACTCAGTAGCCCTCCCATCACTGCAAGGATGGGGCTTCAAGATAGAGTTAGGAAGGTTCCATTGAGAGAGGAACCAATGATCACCTGTTGCACAAGGAATATTGCTAACAGATAGCATTCTACTTCTAACTATTAGTTCAATAGATTTAATGATAACCTCAACAGGTTTACATTCTTTGTTAAAAATACGATTATTCCTTTCAAGCCACACATGATACACAGTACAGAGAAAGGAGAGTCTAGTAATGATAGATTTCACAGACTTCCCTTTACTCTCTCTGTTGACAATAGTAACAATCTCAGGCCAGGGGACCTGTTGCCATTGAACATTACATTTACCCTACATTGTATGCCAAATTCTGTATGTAAAATTGTAGTCAAAGAAGAGATGAGGATGACTTTCATCATAGTCAAGGCAGAAAAGGGCAAGTTGAGCTAGTAGAAATACCAAACAACTGGAGTCTATCACAAGTATTCAACCTGCCATAGATAGCCATCCAAACAACAAAACTGACTTTGGGAATAGTGGAATGGCCCCAGACCAAATTGTACCAAGGAACAGTATCCTGTTTGTTTCTCCACAACTCCCAGGCAGATTTAATAGTGAACACACCATCAGTGTTTAAAGACCAAACAGTTTTGTCCACCTCCAAAGGATTAGGAAGACAATTGTTAGGGGTTTGGGAAGTTAATTCCCTAAGATCCCAAGAGCTAGGATAAGGCCACTTCCAAAAACCCCCAACAATTATTTGACTCACTTTGGAATCCCCATTTAAACCAGAGTCATACATGATTATGTCACCATATCTATCCCAAAGAGGGCTAAGAGAGAGAATAAGAGAGAGAATTTTCCTCCAGACCCAAGAAGGGTCAGTAGGGGTTTTAACCCATTGGCACCACATAGATTCCCCCCCCACCCCCCCCACCCCCCCCCCACCCCCGAAAAAAGGAACCAAACATGTGTCGCTATGGCAGCCTTATTCCAAACCTCCATGGATTTAAAACCCAGGCCTCCCTCTTTTTTAGGTGTGCAAACTGTAGACCAAACCAGGCAGCACCATCCAAGGGGAGAAATTGCTGCCATCCCATGTAACCCGAACAAATTCTAGACATTGTAATAGGCCATGTCATCCAGCAAATACCAAACAAGATTAAATGCTTATCAACAAAGTAACATGCAGGAATCAATGACAGATTACAGTTTACACCACACATATAGATGCTCACTACACTCAACCCACAATTATATATGCTCACATCACTCGGAAAACAAAGCTCCATACAGCTGCAAAAGAAAAGGATACAGAGAATATATACAAGCATGTTAGTTCCTCTCAATGTGGCCAGTGATTTGGGGGTAATGGAGTGTTTATTCCTCACACTATACTCAACCCTCAGAATGTACGACACACTCTCAACATTCGGCTTTCCAGAAATCCAAGCACCTATATGATTAACAAACATTAGGAAACCCCACAATTTATAAGCTAACCTTCACTCAACCCACAGTTTATGAACTCTCATTTCTCACATCAGCAACAACAAGCTTCAACATAGTATGAGGTAATCTCCATGTACTAAGATACCATCTGTCAGTTTGGTGAGGCTTCAAATTAGTAATATGCATTACCCTGAATCTAACCATATCCACAATACATTTTATAACAACCTCTTCAAGGACGATATCCTTGCTAGACACTCTATTATTCCTAGCAATCCACAACTGGTACACAGTACAAGTAAATGCAAGCTTGGTAATAATAGACCCTAAGGATTTCCCTTTCACAGATTTAGCAATGAGCTGGACCAAATCATCCCAATGGATAGATGGCCAATCAACATTTATTTTACCTTTAATGCAGGACATTCAAAGAAAATGTGGTTATGGTCGTCACAAAGGTGCTGACAGAAGACACACTCAGCAGATTGAGACACACCAAAGAGTTGCAATCTGTCGCCGTGTTCAATCTGCCAAGAATAGCCATCCACACCACAAAACTCACTTTAGGGATATTATGAGGACCCCAAATTAAATTAGACCAATTCACAGGATCATAGTGTTGTCTCAATGAATTCCAAGTGGATTGGATAGTGAATTTGCCATTAGTAGCAGGACACCAACTAACGTCATCAGAGTAGGGAGAAAAGTGGAAGGAGTGCTATCAATGAGGTCCATAAGCTCCCAAGAAGATGGAAAAGGCCATTTCCAATTATTACCCTCCACAATCTCACTAACCTTAGCATCTATACCTAGGGCATAGTCATACACAATCCGAACCCCAAACTTATCCCAAACAGAACCCATGGGGTGCCAATCATCAAACCATAAGAAAACTCTAGAGCCATCTCCCACCCTATATTTGATTAAAGGGTAAATGATAGGCCTAAGGGAGAGAATTTTCCTCCAGACCCAAGAAGGGTCATTTGGCACCCTAACTCTCCAAAAACTCCTACCTTTGAGGAGATAAGACTTCACCCAAATACACCACATAGACTGCTCACCCCAGAAAAAAGGAACCAAACATGCTTTGCAATGGCAGCTTTATTCCACACAGAGAGAGACTTAAACCCCAAACCCCCTTCCTTCTTAGGAGAACAAATTCTATCCCAAGACACCTTGGCCCCATAAGTTTTTAACTCACAACCAGACCAAAAGAAGGCTCTAAATAAACTCTCTATGGATCGAATGACCTTCTTTGGGAGGATGAACAAAGAAGTCCAATAAACTTGCATAGAGAATAAAACAGATTGGATCAACTGAGCTCTGCCAGCATAATAAGTGAGACACTTATTTGTCCAGCTTTTAATCCTTTTGGTTATTCTCTCCAAAAAAAAAAAAAAAAATCACAATCATTGGCCTTAAGTTTAGTGGAGACTAATGGAACACCCAAGTATCTCATCGGCAAATTGCCTTCACTAAAATTACAGACCCCAAGAATCTCATCTCTCAACTTCTTATCACAACCAGAAAAGAAAATATGACTCTTATTTGGGCTAGGTGACAGCCCAGACAAGTTCTTAAATTCTTCTAAACCAATTTTAATGGACTGGACAGTGAACACATCCCCCTTACAGAAGATCATTAAATCATCTGAAAAGCATAAGTTAATAATCTTAGTTTTATCACATCTCCAGTGGAATTTGAAAGCAGGATGAGAAGCCTTCTCAGCCAAAATTCTAGAGAGAATTTCCATGACAATAACAAAGAGATAAGGGGACATAGGGTCACCTTGCCTCAACCCTCTCTCCCCCCTAAAATAACCATGCAGACTCCCATTGATGCAAATGGAATAAGTGGGACTAGTCATGCATGCTTTGACCTAGAGAATAATATTAGGGGGGAAACCCATAGCAGTGAGGATATCAAGGACAAAATCCCATCTAACATTATCATATGCTTTCATAATGTCCACTTTCATGGCACGCCTGGGAGAGGGAGAAGATTTATGATAACCCCTCATAAGTTCCTGTGAGAGGAAAATATTATCGGCAATCCTCCTACCAGGAACAAAAGCTGATTGAATAGGATCAATAAGATCGCTCAGAACAGTTTTAATCCTGTCAGCAATGATCTTAGAGATACATTTATACAAAGTGTTACAGCAAGAAATAGGTCTAAAATCCCCCACTTTTTTAGCATTGGGGATCTTCGGAATAAGAGCAATGGAGGTGCTATTTAATTCCTGAAGAAGCTCCCCCGATGTGAAAAAAGATTTGATGGCTTCAACAACCTCTCTCCCCACAACATCCCAGGCTTTCAAAAAGAAGCCCGCAGAATAACCATCAGGGCCAGGGGCTTTGTAGCTTTAAGAGACATGAAAGCATCAATGATCTCTTCTTCAGTAACCTCTCTAGCAAGATTCAGACACTCTTTTGGTGATAAGTCTATTAATCCTATCATACCCATTGTAATTGTCAACAAACGGCTTCCCGAACAAATTAGTGAAGTACTCCACAAAAGAATTATGGACCTCAGCACTTTTAGTCACTCTATCCCCATTAGGGAGCACAACACTATGAATACGCCCCTCATTCACATTACCCTTAACGGTTCTAAAGAAGAACTTGGAATTCCTATCCCCTAAACCTAGCCATTGAACACGAGATTTCTGATGGGCAAAACTTTCTTCAGCTTTACTAAGGTCAGCATATTTCACATAGGCAGCCCTTTTCGTCTCCTGAAGAGTTAAGTTCATCGGATCTTTATCAAGCTTAATCTGAGAATTAAGAAGATGATCCTTAGCAACACCAACACGGGTGGAAATCTCACTATACTCCTTTTTGTTCAAATCTTTTAGAATGGGCTTAAGGGTTTTAAGCTTCTGACAGACCCTAAACATAGGAGATCCCCTAATGTACTTAACCCAAACACCATACACTCTGGGGAGGAAACTTAAGTGATTAGCCCAAAAATCAAAAAACTTAAAAGGCTTTTTGAACTTAGCCTCCTTACCTCCAAGTTGTACAATCACTGGAGAGTGATTAGACACTCCAGGAGGCAAGAAAAGAGCATGAGAGTTAGGATTAGCAGTTAGCCACCTCTCATTAACAAGGACTCTATCAATTTTTGAAGTAATAAAATTACCACCCCTACGCTTATTGGACCAAGTAAATTGACACCCTTTGTAACACAAAGATTGTCCAATTCAGAGTCCGAAACCATACTATTAAAAATGTTATTTGCACGACTCCAAACCTCATTCCCCCCCCCCCCCAATTTTCTCATAAGAAAACCGAACAGCATTAAAGTCACCAAGGAAAACAGAGGGGTGACTAGCATAATTGAGAGCAATTTTCTTTAAATCAAAAAATAGGGGAACTCTCAAATCATGCTTATTTTCAGCGTATACAAAAGTAGCAAAAAAACTGGAATCTGTATAAAAAACGTTTACTTTAACAAAAATAAACTGGTTTGATTTTTGAAGCATCAAGATATCACAGAAATTTGGATCCCAGCAAACCCAAATTCTAGCTGGCAGATCTGGTTGTGAATTCGACAAAAATTGCGAATTTTTAAAGCTTTTTTCAAAAAGTTTAGCTTCATTCTCCATTTTAACTTTGTCTCCAAAATGCTCATAATTTTAATATCTTCTTTTTTAACAAAATCAGTAACTTCTTTATGTTTTGAGGGGTTGTTAAACCCCCTAGCATTCCAAAAAGAAAGTTTAATAGACATGATATAAATAACAAAAGCACAACCAGATCACCAAAAAAAAACAACATTTATTTACCTCATTTTCTTCTTCTGGCTGCCAGATTTGCCAGAAAACTTCTTCTTGGTTGAGCTGCACACATTGAGCTCCCCATCCCCCTTTCCTCCCTGATAACTTCCTGATAACTTCCTCAACTGCTGGATTAGCAGTTTCTACAACCTCAGGAAAGGGAGGATCAATTTGGTCAGTAGCAAATTCAGCAATTTCTTCAACCACAGGATGGAGAGCATCCCCCTCAGATTGAACCTTAGGAATTAGGTCATCCCTCTTAGTAGCAGATGAACTGTTAGCTTCAGTAGGGACAATGTTGATAGGGGAAGATGGATCTCCTACTTTCCTTTTGCCCTTATCCTCAACTGTGGTCCACCCCCCATCATCTTCAACCCTTTCTTCAGAATTCTTTTGTAACTCAATTAGGTGTGTTACTTGAGCAGATAGGCATGTCTTAGTCTCATGGCCAAAACCATGGCAGTGCGTACATCTCGAGGGTACCCCTTGGTACTCCACATGGATATTCATAGAGATATCACCATCAGTAAGGAGAAAACTATCTGGAAAAGCCGATTCAGTTGAGATATCCACACACAATCTAGCAAAAGAGATTCTACTTCCCGAAGAGGTAAGTTGATCCATAAACAGTGGAACACCCACAGCACTAGCTATTCTACCTAAACCATCCCCATCCCAATATTCCAAAGGAATATTATAAAATTTCACCCAGATAGGGATGGTTTTCTTATCTTCCTTTGACAGTTTCATCATTCGATGCCACTGTTTCAGTATAAGGAGAAAAAGACTTTCCTAATTTCATGTTTATTATCAACATAAACAAAACACGCTCTAAACATATTATCATTAGATAAATCATGCACTTCACACAAAATATGTTGTTCAGAAGCCTGTAGCAATATCACCTTACAAAAAGTTGGGTCCCAGCAAACACAGATCCGCCCAGACTTAGAAGGTTGTGAGTTTGTCAAAAAAGGGCCAATTGTTTATACCAGATGAAAAAAATCTGATTTTCATTAACAGCTTTTATTTTTGTTTCCAAAATGCCCAAATTTTTTATGTCTTCATGCAATAAGAATTTCCTGACTTCTTTGTGTCTATGAGGGTTATTAAATCCCCTGACATTCCAAGATGCAATTTTCAAAAAATTAGTGACCCACAACCAGCTTAAAACTGGGGATTACTTACGTTTCTTCCTCTGGCTTTTGTTGCCCTTGCCAGAGGAGTTACCTTTTGCATTGGTGCCAGTTTGGGCTTGTTTGTTTGCCGGATTAAATTTGCTTGGAGTAGACTCCACTAGATGTTCCACTTTAGCCAGCAGTTCAGCATCATTTGGAAGAGCTAACCTGGTTATCTGCACCAATTCCTTCTGCAAAGCCTCGAAGCCATCCATATTCAGTGTTGCCAACTCTTCAACAGTTAGACTGGACCCATCTATGTGAGCTTGACTGGTTGTCTGCACCAAGTCCTTTTGCACTGACTCCAAACCCTCCATGTTCAGAGTTGTTAACTCCCCCCCAGCTGGGCCAGACCCATCTTGATGAGCTTGACTGGACAGACTTTCCTCAAAATCCAACTGAGCTGGACCTTGTTGTTGACTTGGCCCCGCTTTTAAGTTTTGCACACCATCAACCTTAGGAACTTCATGGTTTTCTGAAACCATAGGCATATCTGGAATACCTACCTTCCTCTTACCCTTAGCCTTAACTGTTTCCCAACCAGGATCCGAGTTGTTTTTTGTTTCTTTTTGGAGATTAACCAAGGCAGCCACTTGAGTTTTCGCACACTTTAAAGTGTCATGCCCAAAAGCAATACAGTGCTCACATTTAGGGGGAAGGCCTTGATATTCAACCTTAACAATCGCATCCTCCCCTTCACAATTCACCTTAAACATCGGCGGCAGAGTTGTGGTTGCTTCTATCTCAACACAAACCCTTGCAAAAGACACTCTACTCATCTTTCCTGTAAGTTGGTCCATGAACAACGGGACTCCTACAGCACTAGCAATACAACTTAAGCCATCACTGTCCCAATACTCGAAAGGAACATCATAAAACGTAGCCCATACTGGAACTGTGGTAGCTTTATCCTTAGTCAACTTCATCATGCGAGTCCACTTCTTCAGAAATAAATTAGATCCACCTATATACCAGGGCCCACCTTCAAGGACTACACTACAGCACTCAAGGCTTTCAAAGATGAAAAAGCTAAAACCCTCCCCATTGGCTAACACTTCCTTCAAACCCTTGTTTTTCCATAGGCCGAAGGCACTATTCCTCAGGTAATTGTATGAAACACCCTTATCAAGAAAATACCCAACCAAGCAAGAATCCCATTTTTCTAACGGGTTAGGTCGTGGGGGTAAATTTACACTTACGTAGCCCTTACTACGAACAGGGGGGACATACCTCAATGGGATGCTAGATCAAGTTGATGACGCAGCTACATCAGCCAAGGTTTTTGTGGCATTACCCAGACCTCAACCACCCCCTTGACCTCTTCCTCCTCTACCTCCTTTGAAGTTTGAAGATCCCCCCCTCCGAGAGACCATCTCATCTCGACCACCTTCATCACTGAAATCTGAGATATGGAGAGGGATCTCTTCATTTATCTGCACAACTTTGGCAGGGACACGATCCTCTTCATTCTCCGTTGCTGTAATTAGATCGACTGGTATTCACCACGGCCCTTCCCATCGTTTCTATTACGAGCGACCAAGATGCTATCTGGTAAATTGTGAAACATAGAGGTTTCATTATCCGTTCGATCGGACCATCGAGACGCCGATTGAGAACCATCTATGGTAGGCGAAGCCATAATCGATGGACAGGAAGCCTTCAGTCTTGCCAATCGATCGACAACTCTTTGAAAATCTGATGGATCCGCCAGATCAACCTTACGATCTTTTTGGTTCAGGGTTAGACCTGAATCCTCAGCGACGTTTGGCTGCTCTGAACCCAAAACAATATCTACGATGTTTCTCTCTGTTTGATCCATATTGGACTCACTCAAAACGTCAAACTTGTTGCTAACCCTAGGGTACCACTCAAATTTCCCACCCCTGGATCTAACACATTTATATCACTCACCCGTTTACCCGATTGACTTGCAGAACTAGACAAAACATTAACTCCGAGCATCGTATTCAATGAGGAATTGAAACCCTAGAAACGCTTGTTTCTAGAGAGATGCGGGAGCTTCTCACTCTTCCCCATTAGTGGCTAGCAAATTACAATTAGTTACCTAAGATAATTAGTTTCTAGAAAAAAAAGAAAGAAGGACAGAGAAAATTACAGCGAAACTTTGTTCTTGAGAGCTAGAAGAGAGAGTTAGAGAAAAGAAAGAGAAATAGGAAAAAAGCAAAGGACATTCAACTTAATCATTTTTTACTTCAGAATTGAACACTTAGGTGATTTAGAAAACCTTAAATATCGTTAAGCTACAATTACACATAAAATTCTCTTTCTTACAGGCTAAGCAAGGTTAGTCTGAGTTAAAATTGGCCACTTAAGCTCATAAAACAATTAGTTAGCCAAGCTGATTAGTTTCTAGAACAAAAGAGAGAAGGACGGAGAAAGTTATAGAGAAACTTTCTTCTTGAGAGCTAGAAGAGAAAGTCAGGGAAATGGAAGAGAAAGAGGAAGAAAATCATATGAAATTCAAATTCATCCTTTTGAACTTGAGAATTGAAGACTTAGATGATTTAGAAAACCTTAAATGAGGTGCTTAGATTAAACTAATATCGTTAAACTAGAATTACTCAGGAAAATCTCTTTATTAGAGGCCAAGCAAAATTAGTTCGAGTTAAACTTGGCCACTTAAGCTTATGAAACAATCAGTTGCCTAAGCATATTAGTTCCTGGAACAAAAGAAAGAATGAGGGAGAAGGAGAGAGAAACTTCCAGATAAACTATCTTCTTGAGAGATAGAAGAGAAAGTCAGAGAAAAAAAAGAGAAATAGGAAGAAAATCAAAGAGAGTTCAAATTCACACTTTCGGTCTTGAGAATTGAATAATTAGGTGAGTCAAAAACCTTAAATGAGGTGCTTAAATTAAACTAATACTGTTAAGCTAGAATTACTCAGAAAATTCTCTTTCTTAGAGGCAAAGGAAGGTTAGTTTGAGTTCTACTTTCCGACTTAAGGTTATGAAAACAATTGGTTGTCTGAGCTAATTAGTTTCTAGAACAAAAGAGAGAACGAAGGAGAAGGGCAAAGAAAGTAACAGAGAAACTTTCTTCTTGAGAGCTAGAAGAGGAAGTCAAAGAAAAGAAAGAGAGACGGGAAGATAATAAAAGGGAATTCAAATTCAACCTTTTGGGTTTGCACTTAGGTGATTTAGAAAACCTCAAATGAGGTGTTTAAGTTAAACCAATATCGTTAAGCTACAATTACTCAGAAAATTCTATTTCTTAGAGGCTATGCAAGATTAGTTTGAGTCAAACTTGGCAACCTAAGTTTATGACTACACTAATTAGTTTCTAGAATAAAAGAGAGAAGGAATGAGAAAGGACGTAGAAAGTTAGAGAGAAACTTTCTTAGAGGCTAAGCAAGATTAGTTTGAGTTAAACTTGGCCACTCAAGCTTATGAAACAATTAGTTACCAAACCTAATATGTTCGTTGAACAAAAGAAAGAAGGTAGGAGAAGGACGGAGAAAGTTGCAGAGAAATTTCTTCTTGTGGGCGCAAGAGAAAGTTATAGAAAAGAAAGAGAAATATGAAGAAAATCAAAAGGAATTCAAATTCATCATTTTCTAGCTTGAGATTTGAACATGTAGGTGATTTAGAAAACCTTATATGTGGTGCTTAAGTGAAACTAGTATCGTTAAGCTACAGTTACTCAAAAAATTCCATTTCTTAGAGGCCTTAGTTTGAGTTAAACTTGGCCACTTAATCCTATGAAACAATTAGTTACCTAAGCTAATTAGTTTCTAGAACAAAAGAGAGAAGGAAGGAGAAGGATGGAGAAAGTTACGGAGAAACTATTTTTTTGAGAGCTAGAAGAGAAAGTAAGATCAAAGAAAGAGAAATTGGAACAAAATGGAAATTCAAATTCATCCTTTTGGACTTGAGAATTGAACACTTAGGTGATTTAGAAATCGGTAAATGAGTTTCTAAAGTAAAACTAATATCGTCAAGCTAAAATTACTAAGAAAATTCTCTTTGAAACAATTAGTTACCACAACTAATTTGTTTCTGGAACCAAAGGAGAAAGAAGGAGAAGGAAGGAGAGAGTTATAGAGAAACTTTCTTCTTGAGAGCTCGAAGAGAAAGTTAGAGCAAAGAAAGAGAAATAGGAAGAAAATCAAAGGGAATTCAAATTCAAACTTTTGGACTCGAGAATTGAACACTTAGGCGATTTCAAAAACCTTAAATGAAGTTCTTATATTAAACTAATATCGTTAAGCTACAATTACTCAGAAAATTCTCTTTCTTAGAGGCCAAGCAAGGATAGATTGAGTTAAACCTCGCCACTTATGGTTATGAAACAATTACTCACCTAAGCTAATTAGTTTCTAGGACAAAAGAGAGAAGGAAGCAGAAGGACGGAGAGAGTTACAGAGAAACTTTCCTTCTTGAGACCTAGAAGAAAAGTTAGAGAAAAGAAAGAGAAATAGGAGGAAATTCGAAGAGAATTCAAATTCAATTTTTGTGAAATTGAGAATTGAATACCTTGGTGATTTGGAAAATCTTAAATGAGGTGCTTATGTTAAACTAATATCGTTAAGCTACAATCACCCAAAAAAAGAAAGCTCGCTATCTTGGTGGCTAAGCAAGATTAGCTTCTTTTTTTTTTTTTGGGTGAATAAGAATGAATAAAACAAAACAAAAATTACACGATTACAAGGGGCATACCCCAGGCCCTACCACTACTACAACAAAACACCAAAAGGAGCAGCAACCAAGCTACAAAGCTACAGGCTACAACCTAGCTACAACACAAGAACCCAACCGAACAGACTTACAAACAAGACAGACCGCATAAGACCTGTTCAGCGCCATGTCCATGATAAACAGGGGGCCTGCACAAGGCCACCATGAAATGCAAGCGAAAACATGTCCAAAACAACATAAAAGACATAAAAAAAAATAATAACAAACAGCCCAAAATGGGCCCCACACACTAGCTAAATGGACTACAAACATCCAGGAGGTGAACAAATTACAACCAAGAATAAAACACCAAGAGGACACAAAATAACTAATACAGCCATAGGTAGACCTATCCTTTGACTTATTGAGGATTTTAGACAAGGCGCCTTTAGCTGCCTTTGCCGAAACGGGTTTCCAATCGTCACGAAGCCACCAAGAAGGGCGCAAAATGCTGCCACCTCTCCACCACCAGTAAAACATCTTGGGAACAACACTGCATCTTCCAGATTTGCACAGCTTGATGTCACATAAACTCCCCCTGTACATGGAACTGTAAACATGGACAAAAAACAGCCACATATAGAAGTTGAAACTGTTTTTGTGATCAAATAGGAGCAGAAAAAGAACATAAATTATATAAATTCTCACTACACTCGGCCCACAATAAGATATGTCTCTCCTCTCCATATAGTGTCTCACTTCACTCAACCCACAACTCACAGATATAGACTCCGTCTGGAATAGTAGCTGAGTTGAAAGAGCATTCCTGTCCTGCAAATTAGAAAATATACAGCATATATACAAACTCATTAGAATGCCAGCTTTGGTACTACTCACATCTCTCAACCCACATTTAGAGTGTATAATGTACTGGCTCACTTCACTCAACCCACATTGAGTCTTGACCTGTCCATTCCTTAGATTAAACAGCATAAAGAAACTGATTGTCAAGTGTACCTGCAAGATAATAACCATTTAAGAAACACTCAGTATATGCTACTTTCACTCAACCCTCAAAATATAGGTGAACTCACATCCCTCATGCCTCTTCCAGCAATAGGCAAACTCATGATTGTTGTTGGCAGATTCCATTGTGACAAATACCAGCTATCACCTGTAGACAACATCACATTACTCAAAGAAATAAACAAGATTAGCTTGAGTTAAACTTGGCCACTTTTAAGCTTATGAAACAATTTGTTACCTAAGCTAATGAGTACGTAGAACAAAAGAGAGGAGGAAGGAGAGGGACGGAGAAAGTTACAGAGAAACTTCCTTCTTCGGAGCTGAAAAAAAAAAAGAAAAAAAAAGGGTTAGTGCAAAGAAGGGGAAATATGAAGAAAATCGAAAGGAATTCAAATTCGTCCTTTCTGACTTGAGAATTGAACACTCAGTTGATTTAGAAAACCATAAATGAGGTACTTAACTTGAACGAGTATCGTTAAGTTACAATTGCTTAGAAAATTCTGCATCTTAGAAGCTAAGTAAGATTAGTTTCAGTTAAAGTCGGTCACTTAAGCTTATGAAACAATTATTTACCAAGCCTAATTAGTTCTTAGAACAAAAGAGAGAAGGAAGGAGTGGGACGGAGGAAGTTACAGAGAAACTTTCTTCTCGAGAGCAAGAAGAGAAAGTCATAGAAAAGAAAGAGAAATTGGAAGAAAATCAACCGGAATTCAAATTCATCCTTTCGGACTTGACAATTGAACACTTAGGTGATTTAGAAAGCCTTAAATAAGGTGTTCAAGTTATAAATTAATATCGTTGAACTATAATTACTCAGACAATTCTCTTCGTTAGAGGCTAAGGAAAATTAGTTTGATTTAAACTTGGCCACTTAAGCTGATGAAACAGTTAGTTACCTGAGCTAATTAGTTTCTAGAACAAAAGGGAGAAGGAAGAAGATGGAGAGTTAGGGTGCCAAATGACCCTTCCTGGGTTTGGAGAAAAATCCTCTCTCTTAGACATATTTACCCTCTAATCAAACATAGGGTGGGAGATGGTTCTACTGTTTTTTTGTGGTTTGATAATTGGCACCCTTTGGGGTCTTTGTGGGACAAATTTGGAGTTAGGATTGTGTGTGATTCTGCTCTTGGTATAGATGCTAAGGTTAGTGAGATTGTAGAGGGTACTTCTTGGAGATGGCTTTTTCCTTATTGATAGCACTCCCCCCATTTTCCTCCCTACTGGTGGGTCTGATGATGTTAGTTGGTGTCCTGCTACTAATGGCCAATTCACTATTCAATCTATTTGGCCTTTCTTGAGAAAACACTTTGATCCTGTGAATTGGTCAACTCTTCTTTGGGGCCCTTATAATATCCCTAAAGTGAGTTTTGTGGTGTGGATGGCTATATTCTTGGCAGATTAAATACCGGGGATAGGTTGCAAATTTTTGGTGTAACCCAATCTGCGGAGTGTGTTTTCTGCCAGCATCCTTGTGAGGACCACAATCACCTTTTCTTTGAGTGTCCATTCTCGGAAAGGGTGTGGTCTTGCATTAAAGGTAAAATAAATGTAAATTGGCCCCCTGTACATTGGGATGATTTGGTCCAGCTCATTGCTAAATCTGTGAAAGGAAATCTCTAGGGGCTGTTATCACCAAGCTTGCTTTTAATTGTACTGTTTATCAGCTGTGGATTGCTAGGAATAATAGAGTGTTTAGCAAGGATATGGTCCCTGAAGAGGTGGTTATAAAGTGTATTGTGGATATGGTAAGGTTCAGGGTAATGCATATTACCAATCTGAAGTCTCACCAAACTGACAGATGGTATCTCCAATCATGGAGACTTCCCCATACTATGTTGAAGTTACGGCAGCTGATGTGAGAAATGAGGTTAGCAAATACATTGTGGGGTTTCCTAATGTTTGCTATTGATATAGGTACCTGGACTTCTGGTAAGCTGATTGTTGAGTGTATGCCTTATAATCTGAGGGCCGAGTATAGTGTGAGGAAAAAACAATCACTCACCCCAATATCACTAGCCACATTGAGAGGAACTAACATGTTTTTATATATCTTCTGTGACTCTTTCTTTTGCAGGTATAGGGAGCATTGTTTTCCGAGTGATGTGAGCTTATATAATTGTGGGTTGAGTGTAGTGAGCATATATATGTGTGGTGTAACAAGTAATCTTTCATTAATTCTTGTATGTTATACTGTTGATGAGCTTTTAATACTTTTGGGTATTTGCTAGTTGACAGGGTCTACTATCGTGTTTAGAAACTGCTCGAGTTGCATGGGTTGGCAGCAAATTCTTTATCTGGATGATGCTGTCTGGGTTTATTATAATGTTTGAGATACATGGGATAGGTAGCAATCCTGGGTGGCTGTTGGTTGATTTGGTAAACAGTTCTAGATCCTTGCTCTGGAGTAGGCTGTTTCGTGCAGATGGCTGCTAGAGGCGCCTTTGTGTGAAGAAATTTTCTTTTATTTGCTTTTTTACATCTCTGGGTTTGGTATTTTACTTTGGTACTTATTAGATACTTTGATAGTGTTTTGGCCCACCGATGCGGGATGTGCATGGGGATATTGTTTAGTTGTTTTTGGTTGCGTCATGTGCCTCTGCAGATTTTAGCTGGCTGGGTGTGTTCATGCTCCTCATTCCAACTGTATGCGGCCCATGAACATATCTTTTTGGTTTGAAATGGCAAATCTTTTGGGTCGTTGGTTTTTTATTAGGTTGTATATATTTTTTTTTCTTTGTGGTTTCTTTAGCTTTGTTTCGTCTTTACAATGGCATTTCTGTTAGGTTTTTTTCTTTCTTGTTTCGGTGCTTGTATAGCTTTTTGCTAGGGCCTGGGGTATGCCCCTTGTAGTGGTGCAAGTTTTTTGTCTTTTATTTTAAGACTTATCCACCCAAAAAAGAAGAAGATGGACAGAGAAAGATACAGATAAACTGTCTTCTAGAGAGCTAGAAGAGAAATTTAGAGAAAAGAATGAGAAATAGAAAGGAAATGAAAACAAAAAAGAATCAAAGGGAATTCAAATTCATCATTTTGGACGTGAGAATTGAACACTAAGGTGATTTAGAAAATATTTAATGGGTTGCTTAAGTTAAACTAACATGATTAAGCTATAGTTACACAGAAGATTCCCTTTCTTATAGGCTAGGCAAGATTAGTTTGAGTTAAACTTCGCCAATTATTAAGCTTACAAAACAATTAGTTACCTAAGCTAATTAGTTTCTAGAAAAAAAGAAAGATGGACAGTGAAAGTTACAGCGAAACTTTGTTCTTGAGAGCTAGAAGAGAGAGTTGAAAGGAAAGAGAAATAGGAAAAAAAAAGGAAATTCAACTTCATCATTTTTGACTTGAGAATTGAATACTTAGGTGATTTAGAAAACCTTAAATATCGTTAAGCTACAATTCCACATAAAATTCTCTTTCCTAGAGGCTAAGCAAGGTTAGTCTGCGTTAAACTTGGCCACTTAAGCTTATAAAACAATTAGTTAGCCAAGCTGATTAGTTTGTAGAACAAAAGAGAGAAGTACGGAGAAAGTTATAGAGAAACTTTCTTCTTGAGAGCTAGAAGAGAAAGTCAGGGAAATGGAAGAGAAATAGGGAGAAAATCAAAAGAAATTCAAATTCATCCTTTTGGACTTGAGAATTGAAGACTTAGATGATTTAGAAAACTTTAAATGAGGTGCTTAGATTAAACTAATATCGTTAAACTAGAATTACTCAGAAAAATCTCTTTATCAGAGGCCAAGCAAGATTAGTTTGAGTTAAACTTGGCCACTTAAGCTTATGATACAATCAGTTGCCTAAGCAAATTAGTTCCTGGAACAAAAGAAAGAAGGAAGGTGAAAGACAGAGAAACTTCCAGATAAACTATCTTCTTGAGAGATAGAAGAGAAAGTCAAAGAAAAGAAAGAGAAATAGGAAGAAAATCAAAGGGAGTTCAAATTCACACTTTCGGTCTTGAGAATTGAACAGTTAGGTGAGTCAGAAACCTTAAATGAGGTGCTTAAGTTAAACTAATACTGTTAAGCTAGAATTACTCAGAAAATTCTCTTTCTTAGAGGCAAAGCAATGTTAGTTTGAGTTCTACTTTCCCACTTAAGGTTATGAAAACAATTGGTTGTTAAGCTAGAAAAATAATCAATTGGTTATGAAACAATTACTCACCTAAGATAATTAGTTTCTAGGACAAAAGAGAGAAGAAAGCAGAAGGACAGAGAGAGTTACAGAGAAACTTTCCTTCTTGAGAGCTAGAAGAGAAGTTAGAGAAAAGAAAGAGAAATAGGAGGAAATTCAAAGAGAATTCAAATTCAATTTTGGTAAAATTGAGAATTGAATACCTTGGTGATTTAGAAAATCTTAAATGAGGTGCTTATGTTAAACTAATATCGTTAAACTACAATTACTCAGAAAATTCTCTTTCATAGAGGCAAAGCAAGGTTAGTTTGAGTTCTACTTTCCCACTTAAGGTTATGAAAACAATTGGTTGTCTGAGCTAATTAGTTTCTAGAACAAAAGAGAGAACGAAGGAGAAGGGCAAAGAAAGTAACAAAGAAACTTTCTTCTTGAGAGTTAGAAGAGAAAGTCAGAGAAGCCAGCTGAATAACCATCAGGGCCAGGGGCCTTATTAGCTTTCAAGGACCAAAAAACATCCTTAATCTCCTTGTCAGAAACAGGGCTAGCCAACTTAATAGCTTGATCAGAAGTGACCCTAGCTTTAATCAAATCATAAACTCTATTAGTGCCTCTATGATGGTTCTGTGAAGGAGTGCCAAAGAGTTTAGAAAAATAATCAATTGGTTATGAAACAATTACTCACCTAAGCTAATTAGTTTCTAGGACAAAAGAGAGAAGGAAGCAGAAGGACGGAAAGAGTAAGGGGATTAGGTTGAGAGCTTCTCTCTCTAGATTCTAGAGAGTAGAGAGAGACAGTTCTCTCCGTTGTTACCCATAGAGTTTTTTGAGGGTTCCTTTATCAGATTCTTTGTCTGGTTTGGGGTGATTCTGTGTGTCGATGCTGAATCTGGTTTGTCCTGATTTAGGATGGTTTTGTGGGTCGTTGACTCAGAAGTCATATGTGTTATTGTGCTGGTTGAAGTTGATTTCCCTACTGTCGCTAGTGGAGAATGTTCGGCTATATCAGAGTTGTTGTGTTGCAGTTACCACGCTCCTGCTACTTCGGTAATGGAGTTTTCTTACTCCGACGCAAGTTTGGTGGGTGTTCTTTTCGGTTGACTGCCATGGGTTTTTTTCTTTTTGTGCGAGTTTCCAGCTTTCGGTGGTTGTTGGTGCGAGCTTCCCGCATCAATGGTGTTAGGTGGTTGACGGATGGTCTGTTGCAGATGACCTCTCGGTGACTGCTCAGTCCTCTAGGTGTAACTGGGTGTGAAATCTGGGAGGAGAACTTCAGCTATGGATAGCGCTATGGCCGCCGTTTTCGGTTGTTATTCTCTCTAGGTGTTAGCTTCATTGCTCCTGTTCTCCGTGGCTGGTGATAGTCGTTGGTAGGTGGCTTGTCGATGGAGATATTTTTTTCTCTACGACGTGCTAGTTCCTTACTTTGTCATGGTCTTTTGCCCATGGCTATTTTGTTCCTCTCTCTCCGGTGATGATTGGTCCGGTTTCAGAGCAGAAGGTGGTAGATTCTATTCTCGGAGCTCACTGGTCGTCCCCGCGCGTGAGAGTTTTGGTGGTTTCTGCCGTCGCTGTGTGTTCTAACTCAGGCACCGGTGGTGGTTCTGGTTCCTCGGTCTCACACCATGGTGCTGGATTTTGTTCTGTCTGCCTCGTCATTCATGGTCGATGGTGGGCTGTGTTATAAGGTGCCGGTGGTTTGTTAGCCGGCATTTTTGTCTACAGGTGTGGTTCGCTCAGTCCGTGAGCTCGTCGGTGGTGTTCATTCTACAGTGCAAATGTTTGGTGAGGATGAAGTGTGTCCACACGCAGCAAGAGCGCGTGTTTCGGGCCTTGGGTGCTTCACCCACGTCGGGTAGAGTGATCAGACGTAAAGTTGATGTGTATTCTGTATTGCTTCAGTACTATCATCATGTGGGTTTGTTTTGGGGGGAAAAGTCAATTTCTTTGGTGAAAAGGCCTTAAGGAAAATATCCCAGTGGATTTTGTGGGTTGGAGTGTGGCCACGGTTCTCTCCACACATGGGAATTTTTATGGGCGGTGGGCCCCGTTTTTTTTGGTTGCCAATCCATGGGCTATTTTGGCCGGATGTATTTGTTGCACGTGGGGCCCGGCATTATTACTTTTTGTGGGTATTTTGTTGGGCCACCATTGGCTATTGGTTGTAGTTTGGTTTGTTTTGGATGTGCTGCATATTTTGGGCGCTTTTGGTATGTCCGTGGGCCACAAATCTTGGTGAAGTTTTTCTGTGGAGAAATTTGTGGTCCACGGCTAATTAAGGTAAAATAGAAATTTGTTTAGCTCGTGAACTCTGTTGTCTACTACATTTGGTTTTTGTTTATTTGGTTGATGATCCGTACATATTCATGTGATTCGGCTTAGCGCAGTTCTCTGACCTCTTCTGGTGTGGAGTGAGGGGGACACTGCCATGGGGAATTGAGGTGTGGAATTTGCCATTGTTGGAACTGGGAGATGTGCGGTGAGTTAATTAGATTTTGATTGGCTCTTTTGTGTGGACTACAGTTTTGCATGGGCTACGTCTCTCTGTTGTTGATAAATCCAAGTGGGTGAGTGGTTTTGTTGCATATAATTATATGATTGATGATTCCATAAGTTTATGTTTAGCCACTATGCAGCGGATCTTGTGTAATCGATTTTCTCTTGATGATTGATCGTGTGATCCTCATGTGACTCGATATGAGGTGAGTTTTTGAGCCATCTCCGCCAAGAGTGATTGAGGGGTCACTGCTATGGGGAACAGTGGTTCGATGACTAACCGAGTTAGAGACTGGGAGATGAGTGGGAGGATAGCTACCGGTTCCGGTTGCTTCTTGTCTTCATGTGACCCATCCTAATTGATCGTATTGCCACGCCTGACATGGAGTGAAGGGCACATTGCCATGGGGTTTGAGGCTTGTGATCTATCAAGGAAGGGACTGGAGGATGTGATGATTGATCTCAGGTTATTTTTGGCTATGTTTTGGTTTGTTGCTGTGGGGCTACTGTTGTCGCTTCGACTCATATGACTGTTGCTTATGGTTATTGATCGTGCTAGCATCATGTGACTCTATCGGGATTTCTCATGGGATAGATTTTTTCCTCTGTCATGGCTTTTGTTGAGTGGCTAGGATGTCACGGCTGTGAGGAGTGGGATGCTTACTGGATTCCATGTGTTGATCTACGGTAGAGATTGGGGGCGAATGGGATTGGTTATCATTTTTGATTTGTCTTGAGGGTTGTTGCTTTGTGAGTATGCTTGTTGTGGTTTTTTTTAGTTTTATGGTGTTTGTTTTGTATCTTTGCCCATATATCCATCCCAAGTTTCCATCTATTATTTCTAATGGTAGGGGTTACTTGGGGACAAAAGGATATATGGGCAAAGTAGGGTTATTTTGTTGATATATGGGCAAAGTAGGGTTATTTTGTTTTCTGTTGTTCATGTGTTTCTCTCTCTATCTTATGGGGGTGCAGGGGTAGTTTATGTTGGTTATGTATTCGTTTAATTATTTGTTGTTGGGTGTGCCTGGGGTATGCCCCTTGTAAACTTGTAAATTTTATTGTCTTTATTTTATGACTTACTTACCCAAAAAAAAAGGACGGAGAGAGTTACAGAGAAACTTTCCTTCTTGAGAGCTAGAAGAGACTTAGAGAAAAGAAAGAGAAATAGGAGGAAATTCAAAGAGAATTCACATTCAATTTTTGTGAAATTGAGAATTGAATACCTTGGTGATTTAGAAAATCTTAAATGAGGTGCTTATGTTAAACTAATATCGTTAAGCTATAATTACTCAGAAAATTCTCTTTCATAGAGGCAAAGCAAGGTTAGTTTGAGTTCTACTTTCCCACTTAAGGTTATGAAAACAATTGGTTGTCTGAGCTAATTAGTTTCTAGAACAAAAGAGAGAACGAAGGAGAAGGGCAGAGAAAGTAACAAAGTATAGCGACCCCGGTCTCTTCCCATTTGATTATTGTATCCAAACTTAGGTTCTGTTTATTCTGTCATTGTATAATTGTTGTTGTCGTCCTTTATTTTTCTCATTTGGAGTTATAGGATGTGTTGGGCAGGTTTGTTTCAGGTTGGTTGGGTTCGTAAACCAAGTGTTGCTGTCCAGTTTTTGGGTTGGTCGCTCGAGCCAGGGCTTGGTCGCTCGAGCGAGGGTTGTATTTTGTGTCTTCTGGCTCGATCCAGCTTTGCTTCGCTCGAGCGAGCGATTGCGTCTAGTATAGACCTGAGGGCAGTGCTTATTCGCTCGAGCGAGATTTTCTTCGCTCGAGCGAGCGAGGTGTATGTTTTCGAGTTCCTTGCTCGAGCGAGCATTCTGTCGCTCGAGCGTGCTGCTGGGTTGCAGACCTGAAGCATTGCATTTTTGGCTCGAGCGAGGTTTTCTTTGCCCGAGCGAGGTTTTCGTGTGTCTGGTCGCTCGAGCAACCAAGTCTTCGCTCGAGCGAGCCTGTCAGGTTTAAATAGGGATTTCGCTCAACCAAGTTTTCTCCATTCGGGTTATTTTCTTCGAGGTAGGGATTTCCTACTCCAATGTATACGTTTTGTTCTAAGTTCTGGCATTTTAATAGGTTGGGGGTATTTTGGTAATTTTGGGAAAAACCCTAGTTGTTTAAATAAATTGAATTGTATATTTAATTTAAGGAACATTGGGAAAACTAGTTAAATTCATGAGGTTGAGCAATTTATTGATTAAATGGGGTAGTTGGTTAATTTAAATCACTCGTCCATTTAATTGTTGAGTTATTCATTTCCAAGTCTAGAAATAACTGTTTTGGGCTATCGGTGGAGGATAGTCGTGATTGTTGTAGACACTGCATGTGGATTAGGGATAACTGAAACTAATCATTGATTAAGTCATCAATTTTGACTGTTGAATTAATACAAACATTATGTGTATTGATTGTGTGTTGTATATGTTATGTGTTTACATACATTGTTTTGTGTGGGAGGAGATAGGGGATGTACTCCACGGTTTAGGGGAAGATAGGGGATGGACCTCTAAACCGGATTTTGTTTGGGAGGAGATAGGGGATGGACTCCATTAGCATCACTTTTATGTGTGCTTATTTATATTGAAGTGTTTTTATTAATACAGCACTAAAATGTGTATCAAACTGGAAGTATGAAGTGTTTTGATTTGAGCCTGAGTCTCATTTGTTTGTTGACATTGGAAGAATGTGAATATGATATATATATAGTTCACTGTTGTAAGTTTGGCCAGGTTCTGAGCCATATTGATAATGTTGGAAAGTAAAACGTGTCTTAGACATTAGTGTCATGAGACAGTTTGATGATATAATTGATTATCTAGGTTAATCATCTATTGAATGCTATCGCTTTGTTCATTGCTTATATTTGGTTTAGTATATTTCTACTGGGCTGTGGCTCACCCTATATGGAAACATCATTTTCAGGTTCAGGTGATAAGCTACCTCCAAGAACTTAGCTTGGAAGGACTTGGATTTTGAAGACTATTTTCAGTTATTTGTTTTTATTTGTTAGTACATGTAAACACTCAAGCCTAGGGCTTTATTTGTATTTGAGTTAGAACTCATACTTTTTGTGTCCAAGTGTTGGCTTGGAAAGATGTAAGCCTGTAGGGCATTTAATTTGATGTTACATGTAATGCTTTTATTTAGTAAGACTCTGATGAATGTTATAATGAATCGTTTCCTTTTTAACATTGCATGTTGATATTATATATATTAAATGGGTTTATTTTACGAGGGCGTTACAACTTGGTATCAGAGCGTACCGGGTTTGAATACTTTGGGTACGTGGGAAGTGATTAGTATCACAATGGGTTCGTCTCGTTTGATAGAGATTTAGTGTAATGTTATTTGCTTATGTGATAACATGTTTATGTGATTATGTGGGTATGGAATGTAATTTCTAGGATGTTGATTGGACCCTTGAGTTTCTAGTAGTCTTGTTGGAAAGGCACTTGATCACTGCTGCTTCCAACCGGAACTATAGTAACGCATTGGGACTATCATTAGCCAGGAATGAAATTCGTAGGTGCTTATGTGATTATGTGCTTACGTGGAATGAATTATTGTTGTCCAATGCATTAGGACGCGAGTGGTTAGCTTCGGCACATTTATTAATGTGCTAACGTCTTTGTTTCCTTTATTAGGATGTTAGGATGAGGACGAGGACGCGGTAGGCGTGGTAGGCCGGGTAGGCAGGAGGTGCTTGTACCAGAGGAGATTCCGGCAATTTAGGAGGAAATTGGCCAGGCCAATGTGGGCGAGCCAGTAGGCCAGCAGGCTATGGGCGCTCTAGCCCGAGAGATAGCAGGGGCATTCAGGGACTCAGTAGGCATTCTCAGAGCTGAGAATCAAGCTCGGGTTGTTGTTGCGGATGCAGGACCTTCCTTTCTGAAGAGGGAGTTCTTCCGGTCTAACCCGGATGAATTTGTGGGTGATCCTAAAGAGCCGCTTAAGGCAGATGAATGGCTCGAACAGACAACGAAGACGTTTGAGATGCTTGGCATCGAAGACGAGGGGTTGAAAGTGACCTTGGCATCTTTCGAGCTGAAGGGGGATGCGGGTCAGTGGTGGAAGTTCGCTAAGGCTCGTGTTGGAGGTACGTGGGAGGCATTTGTGAATGCTTTCCAGGAGAAGTTCTTATCTCCAGCAGTCAGGGAGAAGCTGAGAGACCAGTTTTGTCAGCTTAAGCAGTCGAGTTCTTCAGTGGCCGAGTTTGAGGCTGCATTTACTAGCTTGTCCAGGTTTGCACCTGAGTTGGTGGCGTCTGAGGAACGCCGTTGTATCGAGTTTGAGAAGAAGTTGAGGCGTGGCCTCAAGCTGAGAGTTGGGGGAATTATGATTCGGGATTATGGGCATATGGTTGATGCTGCAGCCCACATGGAAATCATGATGCAGGAGGAGGAGGAAGGACAGAAGGGCTCGAAGAGGAGTCAGGATGGTCAGAGTGATGGTAGGAGACAGAAGGGTTTTAATCCTCAGCAGTCTCAGGGTAGCTTTTCTAGATCGACTTTTCCTGTGCCGAGTGCTAGTTCGGGGAAAGGCAGTCAGGGAGACATTACCTGTTTCAAGTGTGGCCAGCTGGGCCACAAGTCTCCAGTTTGTCCTCAGAGGGGAGGAGTGCAGAGAGCAGCATCATCTTCGGCTCGATCTCAGAGCCAGAGTCAGGGTAGAGGCCAGCCACTCTCGTGTTATCAGTGTGGTCAGCCAGGGCATATGAAGAGGTATTGCCCGCAGTTGGGTGGCACACCTGGTGCATCTGGTTTGAGGCAGATTCAGGGTCAGTAGCCAGCTCAGTCGGGTTAGGCCTCGAGGGCCAATCAGGGGGCTTCATCGTCCCAGTCGGTGCAGCAATCTTATGCTCCTAGGGGTGAGCAGGTTGATTAGAGGTCGTTTGGGCGTGTGTACGTTGTTACCGCGCAGGATCTTGTGCACCATCAGTTGTGAGAGGTACCTTCTTGTTTTGCAACTCGGTTGCTAGTGTTTTGATTGATACGGGTGCATCTCATTCCTTTGTGTCTGCTGCATTTGCATCTGCTTTGGAGTTGGAGTTAGCACAGTTAGCATCTCCTATTTGTGTAGTGTCACCTCTTGGGGGTGAATTGATCTTGAAACAAGGTGTTAGGGGTTGTGATATAGAGGTCGACTATCATAGACTTCCGTTTCCTTTTGTAGTTATGCCCATGAAGGGCTTCGATGTTATTTTGGGTATGGACTGGTTATCGTCATACCGGGCAGTTATTGATTGCTACCGCCAGAGGGTCACTTGTTGTACCGTGAGCGGGGAGTGTTTTCATTTTCTGGGGGACCGGGTTGGTAGTGTTTTGCCACCGGGGTATGATTCGCGAGGGCGGAGTGAGCTTAGTGGTCTACTTGCTAGCTTTTTGAGCAGTGAGTGTGATGAGACCCAGATTGTGTTGCCACGGGTGGTTTGTGAGTACTCGGACGTCTTTCCCGAGGATCTTGTTGGTTTGCCACCGCATCGGGAGATTGAGTTCTCTATTGACCTAGTGCCCGGCACGGCGCCGATTTCTATGGCACCTTATCGTTTTGCCCCAGCTGAGTTAGTTGAGTTGAAGATCCAACTCCAGGAGTTACTAGATAAGGGCTATATACGTCCTAGTGTTTCGCCATGGGGAGCACCGGCCCTCTTTGTTAAAAAGAAAGGTGGTGCTTTGAGACTTTGTATAGATTACCGGAAATTGAATCGGGCTACGGTTAAGAATAAGTACCCTATGCCTCGTATAGATGATCTGTTCGATCAGTTGAAGGGTTCCCGTTGTTTCTCGAAGATAGACTTGAGATCGGGTTATCATCAGTTAAGAGTCAGGAAGGAGGATATTCCGAAGACGGCATTCCGTACGCGGTATGGCCACTATGAGTTTTTGGTGATGCCATTTGGGCTCACCAATGCACCGGCAGTTTTTATGGATTTGATGAACCGGATATTCCGGGAATTTTTAGATCGTTTTGTAGTCGTCTTCGTGGACGACATCCTTATCTATTCACCTTCTGAGGAGAAGCACAAGGAACACTTGAGAGTGGTGCTTGAGTTACTTAGAGCCCATAAGCTTTATGCTAAGTTTGGGAAGTGTGAGTTCTGGCTAGAAGAGGTCAAGTTTTTAGGCCATGTAGTTTCTGGGGAAGGAGTGTCTGTTGATACATCCAAGACTGACGCAGTGCAAGATTGGGCACAGCCTAAGAGTGTGTTTGAGATCCGCAGTTTTCTGGGGTTAGCTGGGTATTATCATCGGTTTGTGAAAGATTTCTCCAGATTAGCTTCGCCTTTGACTAGATTGACTCGGAAGGGAGTCAAATTTGTATGGAGTGAGACTTGTGAAAAGTCGTTCCAGGAGTTGAAAGTTAGACTGACCACCGCTCCAGTCTTGATTATTCCAGAGAGAGGGTTGGGTTATGCAGTCTATTGTGACGCCTCACGAGAGGGTCTGGGTTGTGTGTTGATGCAGGAGGGGAAAGTGATTGCCTATGGCTCACGTCAGTTGAAAACTCACGAGCAGAATTACCCTACGCATGATCTAGAGTTAGCAGCTGTGATATTTGCCTTGAAGATTTGGAGGCATTATCTTTTTGGTGAGAGATTTGAGGTATTCTCGGATCATAAGAGTCTGAAATATTTGTTTACACAGAAAGACTTGAACTTGAGGCAGAGGAGGTGGATGGAGTTCATAGAGGATTATGACTTTGAGTTGCATTATCATCCGGGAAAGGCCAATGTGGTGGCCGATGCCCTTAGCAGGAAACCTGTTGGTGACATAGCTAGTATAGCCATTCGAGAATGGGAGACGTTGGGTGCACTTGGGGAGTTTGATTTATTTCTGGGCGAATCCGTTGAGGCTGCGGCCTTGTTTTCTGTTGTTGCACAGCCTACACTTGTGACTCGAGTGTTAGAGGCTCAGAGAGGTGACCTTGAGGTAGAATCTCTCCGTGAGAAGATTTCCGGTGGGAAGGTTGAGAAGGGTTTGTCGGTGTATTCCGACCTGAGTGTGAGATACCGAGACCGTCTGTTTGTGCCGGAGTCTTGTCGAGAGGAGGTACTCCGAGAGTTTCATCATTCACGCCTTGCGGTGCATCCGGGAAGCACTAAGATGTATCGGGATTTGGGTCGCCAGTTCTGGTGGCGGGGTATGAAGATGTGGCAGCTTTCGTATCTAAGTGCCTTATTTGTCAGCAAGTGAAGGCCGAACATCAGAGGCCAGCGGGTTTGTTGCAACCCTTGCCTATTGCCGAGTGGAAGTGGGAACACGTCACTATGGACTTCGTTGTGGGTCTTCCGAGGACTCAGCGGGGTAGTGATGCTATTTGGGTGGTTGTAGACCGGTTGACTAAGTCGGCGCACTTTATTCCTATGCGTGTTAGAGATTCAGTCGATCATCTAGCCGATTTATATATTCGGGACATAGTGAGGTTACACGGGGTTCCAGTGATGATCGTCTCAGATAGAGATCCTCGTTTTACTGCCAGGTTGTGGCAGAGTTTGCAGAGTGCCTTAGGCACTAAGTTGACCTTTAGCACGGCTTATCATCCTCAGACTGACGGGCAGTCCGAGCGTACTATTCAGATCCTTGAGGATATGCTTCGGGGTTGTGTTCTAGACTTTAGTGGGTCGTGGGAGAGGCACTTGCCGTTGGTGGAGTTTGCCTACAACAACAGTTTCCAGTCTAGTATCGGTATGGCACCATTTGAGGCCTTGTATGGCCGACCGTGTAGATCTCCTGTTTGTTGGGCCGAGGTGGGTGATGCACCTCTGTTGGGCCCGGAGTTGGTGAGGGAAACGACGGAGAAAGTTGAGCTAATCCGTAAGACGCTTGTTACAGCACAGAGTCGTCAGAAATCTTACGCCGACCGTAGGAGGAGACCTTTGGTGTTTGACATGGGAGATCATGTCTTTCTAAAGATATCACCTAGACGGGGATTGATGAGGTTTGGGAAGAGCGGGAAGTTGTCCCCTTGGTTCATTGGTCCTTTTGAGATCCTTGAGAGGATTGGCGAGGCTGCCTATCGTTTAGCTTTGCCACCGCAGTTGTCCGGAGTACATGACGTGTTTCATGTGAGTATGCTTCGGAAGTATGACCCGGATCCATCACATGTGTTGGATTGGACCGATTTAATGGTTGATGAGGATGTCTCGTATGAGGAGAGACCGATTCAAGTCTTGGATAGGCGGGATCAAGTTTTGCGAGGCAAAACCATCCCTTTGGTCAAAGTTTTGTGGAAACATCACGGAGTGGAGGAAGCCACTTGGGAACGTGAGTTGGAAGTCCGCGAAAAATACCCGGACATGTTTGTCGATTTGTAATCTTGTATTTAGATTTTGTAATATTGTTGAACTTAAGAGCTTTACATATGTCTTAAGTTGTAAAACATTGAGTATGTTTTGGTAAATGGGTGTATCTTGAAACTTGCTTCATTATAGAAGTTTAGTGTAACATTGCATATGTTGATTACATTGTTGAATGTGTTGTATATATCATGCAATTGAATATGATATGGGAATTGCTAACATTGAAAGGAATAATGCATAATAGTGATGCAGGTTGAAATATATGTTGTTTTATATATATATTGTGAGATGCCTCTTGATAAAGAGATGAAATGACCAGTATTGGGTCAAGTTGTGTACTATTGAATTGTCATATTATAAAAAAAAAATTATGCTTAATTTCGAGGACGAAATTCTTTTAAGGGGGGGAGGTTATAGCGACCCCGGTCTCTTCCCATTTGATTATTGTATCCGGACTTAGGTTCTGTTTATTCTGTCATTGTATAATTGTTGTTGTCGTCCTTTATTTTTCTCATTTGGAGTTATAGGATGTGTTGGGCAGGTTTGTTTCAAGTTGGTTGGGTTCGTAAACCAAGTGTTGCTGTCCAGTTTTTGGGTTGGTCGCTCGAGCCAGGGCTTGGTCGCTCGAGCGAGTTACAGGGCCTATTATAATGTATGAGCAGGCCTTGGGTTGTATGGGTCGAAAGAGGTGGCCAGGTTTCGGGGACTGCATACCTGCAGTTTCGGAAGCTCTTGGCATTTCTGGTTTCATGAAAATGACTAAGTCCTGTTGGAGTTGCATGGAGAGGATGACTTCTACTTCTCCTATTGAATGCTGGTTTATTGATTCTCAGTTGTTTGGCAGATTGCACGCCAAAGGTTACTGTTCTGGGATGATGGCTGCTTGTAGCGCCTTGGTGGTCACTTGTCTTTTCTTAATTTTTATTTCTGTATTGAACTTCTGTTTTTGGATGCTAGACGGTATTGATGTGATGATATTTTTAGCTTACCCGTGCGGGTTGTGCCGGGTTTTAGTTCAGTGGTTGTTTTGTTTGTGTTGTCAATGGACTGGTTCTTTATTTTCAGCTTTGGGTTATCGATTGGATGTGTTCATGGACCTCATTCGTCAGTATGCGGCTTATGCACATATCCCTGGGGGGTTTTTTTCTATGTATTGCTTTTCTTATCCTTAATTTTGGCAGCCGGTTTTGATCCTTGCTAGTTGACTGGTTTTTTTGTTTTTTTGTTTGTTCTCTCATCAGTTGTATAGTTTGTTAGGCCCTGGGGTATGCCCCTTGTAGTTGTGTAGTTCTCTGTCTTTTTTATTTTATGTCTTATTCACCCAAAAAAAAAAAAAAAAAAAAAAAAAAAAAAAAAAAAAAAATCAAAAATGATAACCAACCCCATTCGCCCCCAGTCTCTACCGTAGATCAACACATGGAATCCAGTAAGCATCCCACTCCTCACAGCCGTGACATCCTAGCCACTCAACAAAAGCTATGACAGAGGAAAAAATCTACCCCATGAGAAATCCCGACAGAGTCACATGAAGCTAGCACGATCAGTAACCATAAGCAACAGTCTTGTGAGTCGAAGTGACAACGGTAGCCCCACAGCAACAAACCGATACATAGCCAAAAAATAACCTGAGATCAATCATCACATCCCCCAGTCCCTTCCTTAGTAGATCACAAGCCTCAAACCCCACGGCAGTGTGCCCTTCACTCCATGTCAGGCGTGGCAATACGACCAATTAGGATGGGTCACATGAAGACAAGAAGCAGCCGGAACCGGTAGCTATCCTCCCGCTCATCTCCCAGTCTCTAACTCGGCTAGTCATCGAACCACTATTCCCCATAGCAGTGACCCCTCAATCACTCTTGGCGGAGATGGCTCAAAACTAACCTCATATCGAGTCACATGAGGATCACACGATCAATCATCAAGATAGAAACGACTATACATAATCTGCTGCAAAGTGACTAAAAAGAAAATAAAAACCAACTGCCCAAAATTTTTCTCGTGAAAGCACCCCAAAAAATGGGCCCCAGACCGCACACTTCACTTCATATTACCACCAAATTCAACGGCTACTCCAACAAAACAAACTTGTGGGCCCATGAAAGAGAACACACAGCAAGCTCAAAAAATTGGACTCCCACGTTAACCACTAAGCAAATATATACAACAAGTATATATATATAATATTATATTATATATATATATAAACATCACCTTCAGCCCAGACAAATCCCCCATTACACGGGAACCTCTGCAAAACCGCTGATTCAGCCCACTGTTTTCCACAATACCATCGTCATTTTTAATGCAGGAAACACAACCCACGCGTCACCAACAAAACAAGGCCACTCGCCAATGGCGTGAAACCCACCCCGGCGATGAGCCTCAACATCCTCAACACAGCCGACGCTGGACCCATGCATATTCACATCGGACATAAATAAGAAGCCACGGCAGCGACGCAAAGTATCAACACCGGCGGCCAATAAACCAGTACACCCATCTTCAACAATCTCACATATAGATAATCAGTAGCTCCGGCGAATGAAAACTGCACAGCGACGAAGCCCGACCCAACCAGCACCGGAGTAGACAAGCTCACGTCCAAGGAGAACCAGAATAATGCTGGTGGGCCCTCCCACTTGCAAAAACAATTTATAATATAATAATCAACAACTCACTCCTCAGATGACAAACTCACGTGACAATATATCACGATAAGAGACAAAACTGAAAACCAGTCCACCAATTTAAAAAACCAGTCCACTGTTTCCAAACTTTTGCCCATAACCCAAGCCTAATTAGGCGGGAAAAGCACTCCACGTGCAGACAAACGTACCACACACGCAGAGGAGCTTACCCTATGCAACCAGCTATACCAGCAGATGTGCTAGCTTGGCTAGAGCACCTTTGCAACACGCAACATGCGCGTGGATCACCACCATCATTTTGCTCCAGATCAACGACCGAACTTGCAGCAAGCTGACGAACACAAAGCCATGGACCACTAAACATCCTCACTAAAGTAAAATTACACCACATCCGCCATCGATGTAGCAGCGACGCTAACAATCTGGAACCAGAACACCAGCGCTGATAGCTGGAGCCTCAATGCAGATTGCACACCCAGAAAATCTAGCTCATCATCATGTAGCGTCGGAGAAGAACGCACACCCCCGCGACTACGGCGAAGAACGCACACCAACTTCGTAGAAGACCCGTTACAACAACTTCACAACATGACCAGAACTACCCATCTTGACCCAAGCTGGACAGAACAGACATGAGTAGAATATCACTCCAGCCAAAAAAAGAATTTTGGCCGTAACAAATGAGGCACTGAAACAGCACCATAACCCAAACTCACAAAACTCACTCTATGGAAAACAACCAGCCGAAAATATTTCACCGAACTGGTAACTCACACAGTATACATTCTCCCTCAAGGGATGAGAAAGATAATCGGACAGTTCACCCTCATAAACTCCATGGGTAACAACGGAGGGAGCATTCTCTCTCTAGAATCTAGAGAGAGAAGCTCTCAACCTAATCCCCCTTTATCATTAAGTCGGAGTTGAGAATTTCATCGTCCATCTTCATCTGGTCCATCTTCAGCTTCTCCTTCTCCAGCTTTTCCGACCATCCTTGTTGCCCGTAAAAAAAGCTAGGTCATCTTTTCCGAGAAAGAACTCCCTATACAAAACAAAAATATGAAGAAAAAACATGAGAACATATATATAAAACAACAAAGTATGTAAAAGAAATTATTAACAATGAACACCAACGTTTGATGACTCTGAGAGCAGCCATGAGAGAAGCCTTTCTTGCCGCCATCGACGAAACGAAGAGTGAGAGTGAGTGACAAGACAGAATGTGTGATAGGAGCAGGGGCTAGGGCTATTGGCGTAAGTTGTGAAACAAGAATGGAAGGAATTGATGGTAGGAAATTGAGTTACCATGTTAGACTCCATGGTCAAGCTCAATCAAAGGCTAAATTAGTTTACAGTCATATAATTGTAATCAAAGCCTAAATTAGTTTACTGCCATATAATTGTATTCTTTGTAGTAAGGAGAAATAGATTTTTCATAGAATTGACAGTTTGGGTTTTTGGTTTGGTTAGGTGTACCATTTGCAAGACAATATTTTAACTATTAATATATATAATATTTATCTTTATATCCTCATAGTGTCAAAAAAGATGCATGTATAAAAAAAATTATAATTATAATTATTAATATATAGTAATATTTACCATTAATTTATATACATATATATATATATAAATTTTTTAAACCCTACTTATGTGATATTTTCCCTTCTTTTAATTCATTTCAACTGATGGATCTACTTTTTTAGCTTTCTAACCTTTAAAGTGAGGTCTCATAAAATAAAATTAAAAAATAAAAAATAAAAAACAAACCCTTAAAAGTGAGATACGTTATATATAATGCAGTATAACACCCTCAGCTCAACCCTCTCTGGGTAGGACTGACAGTTGCTGCTGTGCCTTATGGCACAGCAGTTTGGCACAGTAGTCCTATTGTGAAGTCTCGTAGAGGTATTTTTTGACTATATTTTAATGATCTGAACCGTTCATATTTTAACAAATTAACTGTCACCATGTAGGCACCGGATTGGCACGATCGTATGTACAGATTAATAGTGGGGAACAAACAATATATATATATATATATATTAAATATAGACTCACTGAAATATCTAGAAGTGTATAATAATGATATTAGAAAATATCCAACCTTTCTAGAACCTTTCTAGAAGAGGTTAAGATGATAATGTTCTCTATATAAAGCTATGAGCTAATTGTAAATGTGTATGCAAGAATCTTGACTTGTACTTAACATAATAAGAAGAGTTTTCTTATATTTGCATCTCTACCTTATCTTCTTCTATAATTCCCTCCCTAGCTTGCCCAAGTTCTTATCAAATACACCTCCAATAGAGAGAAGCCTTTCTTGCCGCCATTGACGAAACGAAGAGTGAGAGTGAGAGTGAGTGAGAGTGAGACAGAGAGAGAGAGAAAGACAAATCAAATGAAAAAATAGCTTACGCATCTTTGGGTTTTCATCGTCCATCTTCATCTGGTCCATCTTCAGCTTCTCCTTCTCCAGCTTTTCCGACCATCCTTGTTGCCCGTAGAAAAGCTGGGTCATCTTCTCCGAGAAAGAACTCCCTATACAAAACAAAAATATGAAGAAAAAACATGAGAATATATATATAAAATAACAAAGTGTGTAAAAGAAATTATTGACAATGAACACCAACGTTTGATGACTCTAAGAGCAGCCATAGGAGAAGCCTTTCTTGCCGCCATTGACGAAACGAAGAGTGAGAGTGAGTGACAAGACAGAATGTGTGATGATTATATATATATATATATATATATATAATATAGGAGCAGGGGCTAGGGCTATTGGCGTAAGTTGTAAAACAAGAATAGAAGGAATTGATGGTAGGAAATTGAGTTACCATGTTAGACTCCATGGTCAAGGTCAATCAAAGGATAAATTAGTTTACCGTCATATAATTGTAATCAAAGCCTAAATTAGTTTACTGCCATATAAGTGTATTCTTTGTAGTAAGGAGAAATAGATCATTCATAGAATTGACAGTTTGGGTTTTTGGTTTGGTTAGGTGTACCATTTGCAAGATAATATTTTAACTATTAATATATAACATTTATCTTTATATCCTCATAGTGTTACAAAAAATGCAGGTATAAAAAAAATTATAATTATAACTATTAATATATAGTAATATTTATCATTAATTTATATATATATATATATATATATAAATAAATTTTTTAAACCCTACTTATGTGATATTTTCCTTTCTTTTAATTCATATCAATTGATGGATCTATTTTTTTAGCTTTCTAACATTTAAAGTGAGGTCACATAAAATAAAATTAAAAAATAAAAAATAAAAAACAAACCCTTTAAAGTGAGATATATTATATATAATGCAGCATAATACCCTCAGCTCAACCCTCTCCGGGTAGGACTGAGAGTTGTTGCTGTGCCATAAGACTTATGGCACAGTAGTCCTATTGTGAAGTCTCGCAGAGGTATTTTTTGACTATATTTTAATGATCTGAACCGTTCATATTTTAACTAATTAACTGTCACCATGTAGGCACCGGATTGGCACGATGGTATGTACAGATTAATAGTGGGGAACAAGCAATATATATATATATATATATATACATTAAATATAGGCTCATTGAAATATCTAGAAATGTATAATAATGATGTTAGAAAATATCAAACCTTTCTAGAACCTTTCTAGACGAGGTTAAGATGATAATGTTCTCAATATAAAGCCATGAGCTAATTGTAAATGTGTAAGCAAGAATCTTGACTTGTACTTAACATAATAAGAAGAAGTTTTCTTATATTTGCATCTCTACCTTATTTTCTTCTATAATTCCCTTCCTAGCTTGCCCAAGTTCTTATCAAATACACCTTGTCACCTCCAACAGAGAGAAGACTTTCTTGCCGCCATTGACGAAACGAAGAGTGAGAGTGAGAGTGAGTGACAGTGAAAGAGAGAGAGAGAGAGAGAGAGAGAGAGAGAGAATGAATAATCAAATGAAAAGATAACTTACGCATCTTAGGGTTTTTATCGTCCATCTTCATTTGGTCGATCTTCAGCTTCTCCTTCTCCAGCTTTTCCGACCATCCTTGTTGCTTGTAAAAAAGCTGGGTCATCTTCTCCGAGAAAGAACTCCCTATACAAAACAAAAATATGAAGAAAAAACATGAGAATATATATATAAAATAACAAAGTATGTAAAAGAAATTATTAACAATGAACACCAACGTTTGATGACTCTGAGAGCAGCCATGAGAGAAGCCTTTCTTGCCGCCATTGACAAAACGAAGAGTGAGAGTGAGCGACAAGACAGAAGTTGTAAAACAAGAATGGAAGGAATTGATGGTAGGAAATTGAGTTACCATGTTAGACTCCATGGTCAAGCTCAATCAAAGGCTAAATTAGTTTATAGTCATATAATTGTAACCAAAGCCTAAATTAGTTTACTGCCATATAATTGTATTCTTTGTAGTAAGGAGAAATAGATCATTCATAGAATTGACGGTTTGGGCTTTTGGTTTGGTTAGGTGTACCATTTGCAAGATAATATTTTAACTATTAATGTATATAATATTTATCTTTATATCCTCATAGTGTCAGAAAAAATGCATGTATAAAAAAAATTATAATTATAACTATTAATATATAGTAATATTTATCATTAATTTATATATATATATATAAATTTTTTAAACCCTACTTATGTAGTATTTTCCCTTCTTTTAATTCATTTCAGTTGATGGATCTATTTTTTTTGCTTTCTAACCTTTAAAGTGAGGTCTCATAAAATAAAATTAAAAAATAGAAAATAAAAAAGAAACCCTTAAAAGTGAGATATATTATATATAATGCAGCATAACACCCTCAGCTCAACCCTCTCCGGGTAGGACTGGGAGTTGCTGCTGTGTCTTATGGCACAACAGTCCTATTGTGAAGTCTCGTAGAGGTATTTTTTGACTATATTTTAATGATCGGAACCGTTCATATTATAACAAATTAACTCTCACCATGTAGGCACTGGATTGGCACGATCGTATGTACAGATTAATAGTGGGGAACAAACAATATATATATATATATATATTAAATATAGGCTCACAGAAATATCTAGAAATGTGTAATAATGATGTTAGAAAATATCAAACCTTTCTAGAACCTTTGTAGAAGAGGTTAAGATGATAATGTTCTCTACATAAAGCCATGAGCTAATTGTAAATGTGTATGCAAGAATCTTGACTTGTACTTAACATAATAAGAAGAAGTTTTCTTATATTTGCATCTCTACCTTATCTTCTTCTACAATTCCCTTCCTAGCTTGCCCAAGTTCTTATCAAATATACCTTGTCACCTCCAACAGAGAGAAGCCTTTCTTGTCGCCATTGACGAAACGAAGAGTGAGAGTGAGAGTGAGTGAGAGTGAAAGAGAGAGAGAGAGAGAGAGAGAGAGAGAGAGAAAGACAAATCAAACGAAAAGATAACTTACGCATCTTAGGGTTTTCATCGTCTATCTTCATCTGGTCCATCTTCAGCTTCTCCTTCTCCAGCTTTTCCGACCATCCTTGTTGCCCGTAAAAAAGCTGGGTCATCTTCTCCGAGAAAGAACTCCCTATACAAAACAAAAATATGAAGAAAAAACATGAGAATATATATATATAACAACAAAGTATGTAAAAGAAATTATTAACAATGAACTCCAACATTTGATGACTCTGAGAGCAGCCATGAGAGAAGCCTTTCTTGCCGCCATTGGCGAAACGAAGAGTGAGAGTGAGTGACAAGACAGAATGTGCGATGATTATATATATATATATAGGAGCAGGGGCTAGGGCTATTGGCGTAAGTTGTAAAACAAGAATGGAAGGAATTGATGGTAGGAAATTGAGTTACCATGTTAGACTCCATGGTCAAGCTCAATCAAAGGTTAAATTAGTTTACAGTCATATAATTGTAATCAAAGCCTAAATTAGTTTACTGCCAGATAATTATATTCTTTGTAGTAAGGAGAAATAGATCATTCATAGAATTGACAGTTTGGGTTTTTGGTTTGGTTAGGTGTACCATTTGCAAGACAATATTTCAACTATTAATATATATAATATTTATCTTTATATCCTCATAGTGTCAGAAAAAATGTATGTATAAAAAAAATTATAATTATAACTATTAATATATAGTAATATTTATCATTTATTTATATATATATATATATATAAATTTTTTAAACCCTACTTATATGAGATATATACAATTGATGGATCTATTTTTTTAGCTTTCTAACCTTTAAAGTGAGGTCTCATAAAATAAAATTAAAAAATAAAAAATAAAAAACAAATCCTTAAAAGTGAGATACATTATATATAATGCAGCCTAACACCCTCAGCTCAACCCTCTCCGGGTAGGACTGAGAGTTGCTGCTGTGCCTTATGGCACAATAGTCCTACTGTGAAGTCTCGTGGAGGTATTTTTTGACTATATTTTAATGATCTGAACCGTTGATATTTTAACAAATTAACTGTCACCATGAAGGCACCGGATTGGCACGATCGTATGTACAGATTAATAGTGGGGAACAAACAATATATATATATATATATACTTATTAAATATAGACTCACTGAAATATCTAGAAATGTATAATAATGATGTTAGAAAATATCAAACCTTTCTAGAACCTTTCTAGAAGAGGTTAAGATGATAATGTTCTCTATATAAAGCCATGAGCTAATTGTAAATGTGTATGCAAGAATCTTGACTTGTACTTAACATAATAAGAAGAAGTTTTCTTATATTTGCATCTCTACCTTATCTTGTCCTATAATTCCCTTCCTTGCTTGCCCAAGTTCTTATCAAATATACCTTGTCACCTGCAACAGAGAGAAGCCTTTCTTGCCGCCATTGACGAAACGAAGAGTGAGAGTGAAAGAGAGAGAGAGAGAGAGAGAGAGAGAGAGAGAGAGAGAGAGAGAGAGAGAGAGAGAAAGACAAATCAAATGAAAAGATAACTTACGCATCTTCGGATTTTTATCGTCCATCTTCATCTGGTCCATCTTCAGCTTCTCCTTTTCCAGCTTTTTTGACCATCCTTGTTGCCCGTAAAAAAGCTGGGTCATCTTCTCTGAGAAAGAACTCCATATACAAAACAAAAATATGAAGAAAAAACATGGGAATATATATATAAAATTACAAAGTATGTAAAAGAAATTACTAACAATGAACACCAACATTTGATGACTCTGAGAGCAGCTGTGTGAGAAGCCTTTTTGCCGCCATTGACGAAACGAAGAGTGAGAGTGCGTGGCAAGACAGAATGTGTGATGATTATATATATAGGAGCAGGGGCTAGGGCTATTGGCGTAAGTTGTAAAACAAGAATGGAAGGAATTGATGGTAGGAAATTGAGTTACCATGTTAGACTCCATGGTCAAGCTCAATCAAAGGCTAAATTAGTTTACAGTCATATAATTGTAATCAAAGCCTAAATTAGTTTACTGCCATATAATTGTATTCCTTGTAGTAAGGAGAAATAGATCATTCATAGAATTGACAGTTTGGGTTTTTGGTTTGGTTAGGTGTACCATTTGCAAGATAATATTTTAACTATTGATTTATATAATATTTATCTTTATATCCACATAGTGACAGAAAAAATGCATGTATAAAAAAAATTATAATTGTAACTATTAATATATAGTAATATTTATCATTTTTTTTTTGGGTGAATAAGACAATAAAAAAAACACAAAATATACAAGATTACAAGGGGCAAACCCCAGGCCCTACCAAGAAGCTATACAGGATGAGAGAGAAAAAAAAAAAAACAACCACGAAGGGCTACACCAGGCCCTACAACAACCCTTACGGACTAAACAAAAATAAACAAAAGCAAATGTTCATAACCTATTTAAAGGAAATAGCAAATGAACAGATGCAATACCAGCAATAAAACCGAAAGATGCACCAACTTTAGATGCCAAAACAGCCAAGCTCTTGGCAGGAAACCCAAAACCCACAAACCAAATCCCAAGGCTTCCAAGTGTAAGACCGAGCAAGCACACAGGTTTAAAGATAAGAGTACAACCCAAATCCCTAGTACATCCCACTAGGGTAGGCACAGCAACAGTATTTGAAAAGTAATTACAGAAAAGAAAAAATATATAGAAAGACAACTGATGAACATTCTGAGCAACCCTGAAGGCGCATAAAGCAGCCATTCCACGAAGCCAGATAACCACCCACGTCAGCACCATATCCACCAACGCAACTTGAGTTTCGAAGATGCAATCCCAAGAAGAGAACTTGTGATATGCATGATCTAGACATTGTAATAAGTCTTGCCAAACACACACAGAAATAACAGCACCCAAAATCAGATGAAATAAAGGGTGAAACACACATATTTGTTGCTCACAACACTCAACCCACAAATATAGGACCTCACAAAACTCGGGAATTGCTTCCTTAACCTGCACATAAAAATTGACAATATATATACTGATTAGAATCAAAATCATATTGGTGCTAATTTCACTCAACCCACATAACAAACACTTAGCAGAGTTGTTTATAATTTCGAGAATCACTACACTCAACCCACATTGTAGAGAGAAGCTTCCTAGGACATACCTACACAAACAGCAGCTAATTAGGAAAACACACAGTTTCTACTCACAATCACTCAACTCAATCATTTAGGAACTCACATCACTCAGCAGCCCTCCCATTACTGTGAGTATGGGGCTTCAATATGGATCTAGGAAGGTTCCATTGAGAAAGGTACCAGCTATCACCTGCAGTGTTAGGAATGTTGCTAGCAGACAGCAATCTGCCCCTTACCATGAGTACAATAGATTTGATAATCACCCTTACAGGTTTACATTCCTTGTTGAAAATTCTGTTGTTTCTTTCAATCCACACATGATACACAGTACAAAGAAAGGAAAGTCTAGTGATGATAGCTTTGAGAGATTTACCTTTACCCTCTTGGTTGGCATGAGCAACAATTTCAGGCCAAGGTATATCAGTCCAATGAATATTACATTTACCTTTCATGGTAAGCCAAATACTATAGGTAAAAGTACAGCCAAAGAAAAGGTGAGCATGACTCTCATTAGTATCTAGGCAAAAAGGACAAGTAGTACTAGGAGAGATACCAAACAAATGGAGTCTATCACTAGTATTCAACCTACCATGAATAGCCAACAAACAATAAAACTGACTTTGGGAATGGTGTACGCCCCCCAAACCAGATTGTCCCACGGAACAATGCTTTCCTTATTCCTCCACAAATCCCACACAGATTTTATAGTGAAATCCCCATCAGGATTGAGACACCAAACCACCTTATCCATGGTCAAAGAGTTAGGATTCCAATTATTAGGATGGGAAATAAGATCCCTGAGGTCCCATGAGGTGGGAAAAGGCCAGTTCCAGGAGTTTCCTTCAATAATCTGACTGACTTTAGCATCACTATTTAAACCCAAGTCATACAAGATTCTATCACCATATTTGCCCCACAAAGAACCCAAAGGATGCCAGTTATCATACCAAAGGAAAGTACCATGACCATTACCAATTTTGTGATGGATGAGAGGATAAATGACAGGCCTCAGAGAGAGGATTTTCCACCAAACCCAAGAAGGGTCACTAGGAGTCTTAACTTTCCAAAAACTCTTCCCCTTAAGGAGATAGGATTTCACCCATTGACACCACATAGACTTAGTCCCACCAGCGAAGAGGAACCAGACATGTTTAGCTATGGCAGCCTTATTCCAAACCTCAAGGGATTTGAAACCAAGCCCCCCCTCTTTTTTAGGGGTGCAAACTTTGTCCCAAGAAATTTTAGCATAGTGCTTCCTGAGGTCAGTACCAGACCAAAGAAAGGCTCTAAGCAGACTCTCAATCTCCTTAATAACCTTCTTAGGCAAGATAAACAAAGAAGACCAGTAAACTTGCATGGAAAACAGGATTGTTTGGATTAGTTGGGATCTACCGGCATAAGAAAGAAGTTTATTGGTCCAAGAACTAATCCACTTAGTGATTCTATCAACGAGTTGCTTACAATCAGAAGCTTTCAGCTTAGTTGTGATAAGAGGGACACCAAGGTATTTAACCGGCAAAGTTCCCTCAGAGAAAGATGCAATTTGAAGAATGTCATCCCTTAACTTCTTATTACATCCAGAAAAGAACACATTGCTTTTACTAGGGTTAGGGGTAAGGCCAGATAGTGAGCTAAATTCCTTCAAACCCTCCATGATCACGCGCACAGTGTTAACATCCCCTTTGCTAAAAATCATGAGATCATCAGCAAAACAAAGATTAACAATCTTAGTTTTTTCGCATCTCCAGTGAAATTTAAAAAGAGGATGCTTGGACATCTCATCAAGAATCCTAGCAAGGCCTTCCATGGCCAAAATAAATCTTCAGTAATATTTATCATATATATAACTTTTTTAAACCCTACTTATGTGATATTTTCCCTTCTTTTAATTCATTTCAATTGATGGATCTATTTTTTTAGCTTTCTAACCTTTAAAGTGACTCATAAAATAAAATTAAAAAATAAAAAATAAAAAACAAACCCTTAAAAGTGAGATACATTATATATAATGCAGCATAACACCCTCAGCTCAACCCTCTCTGGGTAGGACTGAGAGTTGCTGCTGTGCCTTATGGCACAGCAGTCCTATTGTGAAGTCTCGTAGAGGTATTTTTTGACTATATTTTAATGATCTGAACCGTTCATATTTTAACAAATTAACTGTCACCATGTAGGGAGCGGATTGGCACGATCGTATGTACAGATTAATAGTGGGGAACAAACAATATATATATATATACTTATTAAATATAGACTCACTGAAATATCTAGAAATGTATAATAATGATGTTAGAAAATATCAAACCTTTCTAGAACCTTTCTAGAAGAGGTTAAGATGATAATGTTCTCTATATAAAGCCATGAGCTAATTGTAAATGTGTATGCAAGAATCTTGACTTGTACTTAACATAATAAGAAGAAGTTTTCTTATATTTGCATCTCTACCTTATCTTCTTCTATAATTCCCTCCCTAGCTTGCCCAAGTTCTTATCAAATATACCTTGTCACCTCCAATAGAGAGAAGCCTTTCTTGCCGCCATTGACGAAACGAAGAGTGAGAGTGAGAGTGAAAGAGAGAGTGAGAGAGAGAGAGAGAGAGAGAGAGACAGACAGACAAATCAAATGAAAAGATAACTTACGCATCTTAGGGTTTTCATCGTCCATCTTCATCTGGTCCATCTTCAACTTCTCCTTTTCCAGCTTTTCCGACCATCCTTGTTGCCCGTAAAAAAGCTGGGTCATCTTCTCCAAGTAAGAACTCCCTATACAAAACAAAAATACGAAGAAAAAACATGAGAATATATATATATATATATAATAACAAAATGTGTAAAAGAAATTATTAACAATGAACACCAACGTTTGATGACAAGCCTTTCTTGCCGACATTAACGAAACGAAGAGTGAGAGTGAGTGACAAGACAGAATGTGTGATGATTATATATAATATAGGAGCAGGGGCTAGGGCTATTGGCGTAAGTTGTAAAACAAGAATGGAAGGAATTGATGGTAGGAAATTGAGTTACCATGTTAGACTCCATGGTCAAGCTCAATCAAAGGCTAAATTAGTTTACAGTCATATAATTGTAATCAAAGCCTAAATTAGTTTACTGCCATATAATTGTATTTTTTGTAGTAAGGAGAAAAAGATCATTCATAGAATTGACAGTTTGGGTTTTTGGTTTGGTTAGGTGTACCATTTGCAAGATAATATTTTAACTATTAATATATAATATTTATCTTTATATCCTCGTATAGTGTTAGAAAAAATGCATGTATAAAAAAAATTATAATTATAACTATTAATATATAGTAATATTTATCATTAATTTATATATATATATAAATTTTTTAAACCCTCCACTGTGGACAGTCTTTTTATTGGGATTTTTCCAAGATGGTGCACTGCAGTGAGTGTGGTATATATAATATTTATATATACTTTTGTTCAGTGGAATCCACGTGTGAAATTTGTGTAATTTGGGAAGGTTGGTTGAGGTGGGGCCCGAGGTTTTTTTGGGACCCAAGGGTTTCTTTTGGTTGCCAATCTGTGGGCTATTTTGGCTGGATGTATTGGTTGCAAGTGGGGCCCGGCTTTATTACTCTTGGTGGGTATTTTGTTGGGCCACCGTTCAGTGGGGCTCATGGTGCAAGAATTGGTATGAATTTTGGTTTGGAAATTTAGCCGTTGGGCTCATTTGGTTTGGACTTTCGGGCTCATTGATTTTGTTGGGGTTATATTGCATATATTTATATGATTGGTGAGTCCGTAAGCTTCTGTTTAGCCACTATGCAGCGGATCTTGTGTAGTCGATTGTCTCTTGATGATTGATCGTGTGATCCTCATGTGACTCGATACGAGGTGAGTTTTGAGCCATCTCCACCAAGAGTGATTGAGGGGTCACTGCTATGGGGAACAGTGGTTCGATAACTAGCCAAGTTAGAGACTGGGAGATGAGCGGGAGGATAGCTACCGGTTCCGGTTGCTTCTTGTCTTCATGTGACCCATCCTAATTGATCGTATTGCCACGCCTGACATGGAGTGAAGGTCACACTGCCATGGGGTTTGAGGCTTGTGATCTATCAAGGAAGGGACTGGGGGATGTGATGATTGATCTCAGGCTACTTTTGGCTATGTTTTGGTTTGTTGCTGTGGGGCTACCGTTGTCACTTCGACTTACAAGACTGTTGCTTATGGTTACTGATCGTGCTAGCTTCATGTGACTCTGTCGAGATTTCTCATGGGATAGATTTTTTTCCTCTGTCATGGCTTTTGTTGAGTGGCTAGGATTTCACGGCTGTGAGGAGTGGGATGCTTACTGGATTTCATGTGTTGATCTACGGTAGAGACTGGGGGCGAATGGGGTTGGTTATCATTTTTGATTTGTCTTGAGGGTTGTTGCTTTGTGAGTATGCTTGTGGTTTTTTTAGTTTTATGGTGTTTGTTTGCATCTTTGCCCATATATCCATCCCAAGTTTCCATCTATTATTGCTGATGGTAGAGGTTACTTGGGGACAAAAGGATATATGGGCAAAGTAGGGTTATTTTGTTTTTTTGTTGTTCTTGTGTTTTTCCCCCTATCTTATGGGGTGCAGGGGTAGTTTATGTTGGTTATGTGGTCGCTTTTTTATTTATTTGTTGTTGGGTGTGCCTGGGGTATGCCCCTTGTAAACTTGTAAATTTCATTGTCTTTATTTTATGACTTACTTACCCAAAATTTTTTTTTAAACCCTACTTATGTGATATTTTCCATCTTTTAATTCATTTCAATTTCTGGATCTATTTTTTTAGCTTTCTAACCTTTAAAGTGAGGTCTCATAAAATAAAATTAAAAAATAAAAAACAAACCCTTTAAAGTGAGTTATATTATATATAATGCAGCATAACACCCTCAGCTCAACCCTCTCCGGGTAGGACTGAGAGTTGCTGCAGTCATATTGTGAAGTCTCGTAGAGATATTTTTTGACTATATTTTAATGATCTGAACCGTTCATATTTTAACAAATTAACTGTCACCATGTAGGCACCGAATTGGCACGATCGTATGTACAGATAAATAGTGGGGAACAAACAATATATATATAGATATATTAAATATAGGCTCATTGAAATATCTAGAAATGTATAATAATGATGTTAGAAAATATCAAACCTTTCTAGAACCTTTCTAGAAGAGGTTAAGATGATAATGTTCTCTATATAAAGCGATGAGCTAATTGTAAATGTGTATGCAAGAATCTTGACTTGTACTTAACATATTAAGAAGAAGTTTTCTTATATTTGCATCTCGACCATATCTTCTTCTATAATTCCCTTTCTAGCTTGCCCGAGTTCTTATCAAATATACCTTGTCACCTCCAACAGAGAGAAGCCTTTCTTGTCGCCATTGACGAAACGAAGAGTGAGAGTGAGTGACAATGAAAGAGAGAGAGAGAGAGAGAGAGAGAGAGAGAATGAATAATCAAATGAAAAGATAACTTACGCATCTTAGGGTTTTTATCATCCATCTTCATCTGGTCCATCTTCAGCTTCTCCTTCTCCAGCTTTTTCGACCATCCTTGTTGCCCGTAAAAAAGCTGGGTCATCTTCTCCGAGAAAGAACTCCCTATACAAAACAAAAATATGAAGAAAAAACATGAGAATATATATAAAAAATAGCAAAGTATGTAAAAGAAATTATTAACAATGAACACCAACGTTTGATGACTCTGAGAGCAGCCATGAGAGAAGCCTTTCTTGCCACCATTGACGAAACGAAGAGTGAGAGTGAGTGGCAAGACAGAAGTTGTAAAACAAGAATTGAAGGAATTGATGGTAGAAAATTGAGTTACCATGTTAGACTCCATGGTCAAGCTCAATCAAAGGCTAAATTAGTTTACAGTCATATAATTGTAACCAAAGCCAAAATTAGTTTACTGCCATATAATTGTATTCTTTGTAGTAAGGAGATCATTCATAGAATTGACAGTTTGGGCTTTTGGTTTGGTTAGGTGTACCATTTGCAAGATAATATTTCAACTATTAATATATATAATATTTATCTTTATATCCTCATAGTGTCAGAAAAAATGCATGTATAAAAAAAATTATAATTATAACTATTAATATAGAGTAATATTTATCATTAATTTATATATATATAGATATATAAATTTTTTAAACCCTACTTATGTGGTATTTTCCCTTCTTTTAATTCATTTCAATTGATGGATCTATTTTTTTTTTTGCTTTCTAACCTTTAAAGTGAGGTCTCATAAAATAAAATTAAAAAATAAAAAATAAAAAACAAACCCTTAAAAGTGTGATACATTATATATAATGCAGCATAACACCCTCAGCTCAACCCTCTCCGGGTAGGACTGAGAGTTGCTGCTGTGCCTTATGGCATAGCAGTCCTATTGTGAAGCCTCGTAGAACTATTTTTTGACTATATTTTAATGATCTGAACCGTTCATATTTTAACAAATTAACGGTCACCATGTAGGCACCGGATTGGCACGATCGTATGTACAGATTAATAGTGGGGAACAAACAATATATATATATATATATTAAATATAGACTCACTGAAATATCTAGAAATGTATAATAATGATGTTAGAAAATATCAAACCTTTCTAGAACCTTTCTAGACGAGGTTAAGATGATAATGTTCTCAATATAAAGCCATGAGCTAATTGTAAATGTGTAAGCAAGAATCTTGACTTGTACTTAACATAATAAGAACAAGTTTTCTTATATTTGCATCTCTACCTTATCTTCTTCTATAATTCCCTTCCTAGCTTGCCCAAGTTCTTATCAAATATACCTTGTCACCTCCAACAGAGAGAAGCCCTTCTTGCCGCCATTGACGAAACGAAGAGTGAGAGAGAGAGAGAGAGAGAGAGAGAGAGAGAGAGAAAGACAAATCAAATGAAAAGATAACTTACGCATCTTAGGGTTCTCATCGTCCACCTTCATCTGGTCCATCTTCAACTTCTCCTTCTCCAGCTTTTCCGACCATCCTTGTTGCCCGTAAAAAAGCTGGGTCATCTTCTCCGAGAAAGAACTGCCTATACAAAACAAAAATATGAAGAAAAAACATGAGAATATATATATAAAATAACAAAGTATGTAAAAGAAATTATTAACAATGAGCACCAACGTTTGATGACTCTGAGAGCAGCCATGAGAGAAGTCTTTCTTGCCGCCATTGACGAAACGAAGAGTGAGAGTGAGTGACAAGACAGAATGTGTGATGATTATATATATATATATATATAAGAGCAAGGGTTAGGGCTATTGGCGTAAGTTGTAAAACAAGAATGGAAGGAATTGATGGTAGGAAATTGAGTTACCATGTTAGACTCCATGGTCAAGCTCAATCAAAGGCTAAATTAGTTTATTGTCATGTAATTGTAATCAAAGCCTAAATTAGTTTACTGCCATATAATTGTATTCTTTGTAGTAAGGAGATCATTCATAGAATTGACAGTTTGGGCTTTTGGTTTGGTTAGGTGTACCATTTGCAAGATAATATTTCAACTATTAATATATATAATATTTATCTTTATATCCTCATAGTGTTAGAAAAAATGCATGTATAAAAAAAAAAATTATAATTATAACTATTAATATATAGTAATATTTATCATTAATTTATATATATATATATATAAATTTTATAAACCCTACTTATGTGATATTTTCCCTTCTTTTAATTCATTTCAATTTATGGATCTATTTTTTTAGCTTTCTAACCTTTAAAGTGAGGTCTCATAAAATAAAATTAAAAAATAAAAAATAAAAAACAAACCCTTAGAAGTGAGATATATTATATATAAGCATAACACCCTCAGCTCAACCCTCTCCGGGTAGGACTGAGAGTTGCTGCTGTGCCTTATGGCACAGCAGTCCAATTGTGAAGTCTCGTAGAGGTATTTTTTTGACTATATTTTAATGATCAGAACCGTTCATATTTTAACAAATTAGCGCGTTGATCGTGTGATCCTCATGTGACTCGATATGAGGGTGGTTTTGAGCCATCTCCGCCAAGAGTGATTGGGGAGTCACTGCTATGGGGAATAGTGATTCAATAACCAGCCGAGTTAGAGACTGGGAGATGAGCGGGAGGATAGCTACCAGTTTTCTGGTCGCTTCTTGTCTTCATGTGACCCGTCCTAATTGATCGTACTGCCACGCCTGACATGGAGTGCTGGTCACACTACCGTGGGGTTTGAGGCTTGTGATCTACCAAGGAGGGGACTGGGGGATGTGATGATTGATTTCATGATTTTGTTGGCTGTGTATTGGTTTGTTGCTGAGGGGTTATTGTCTTTTACTTCAACTCCCTAGTCCGTGGCATATGGTTTTTGATCGTGCTAGCTTCATGTGACTTTGCTGGGATTTCTCTTGGGGTATATCTTTTCCTCCGTCCCGGCTTTAGTTAAGTGGCTTGGATGTCACGGCTGTGAGGAGTGGGACGCTTATTGGATTCCATGTTTTTATCTGCAGTAGAGACTGGGGACTTGTGGGTTGATCATCATCTTTGTTTCGGCTTGAGGGTTGTTGCTTTGTCAGTGTATGTGTTTTATTTCTTAACTTTATGTTGTTTTTTGTTTTTCTTTGCCCATATATCCACCTCAAGTTCCCTTCTATTCTCTCTGATGATAGGGGTTACTTGAGGACAAAAGGGATATATGGGCAAAGTTGGGTTATTGTGTTTTCAGTTTCTTGTTTAACCCCTTTCTTAGGGTCCCTGTAAGTTTCATTCTATTTATCTCCCTTTTCCCCAACTATCTCTTCTAGTTCTCAGGAAGAAAGTTTCTCTCTAACTCTCTCCGCCCCTCTCTCTTTTTTTTCTAGGAACTAATTAGCTTAGGCAACGAACAGTTTCATTAGCTTAAGTGGCCAAGTTTAACTCGAACTAATCTTGCTAAGCCTCCAGAAAATAGATTTTACTTAGTGATTGTGCAAAACCGTATTAGTCGAACTTAAGCATCTCATTTAAAGTTTTCTAAATCACTAAAGTGTTCAATTCTCAAGTCCAAGAGGAAGAACTTGAATTCCCTTTAATTTGCATCCTAATTCCCTTTCTTTTCTCTAACTTTCTCTCCTACCACTCAAGAAGAAAGTTTTCCTCTAACTCTCTCCGTGCTTCTCCAACCCTCTCTCTTTTGTTCTAAGAACAAACTAGCTTAGGCAACTATTAGTTTCATTAGCCTAAGCGGCCAAGTTTAACTCAAACTAATCTTTCTTAGACTCCAAGAAAGAGAATATACGGTGCAATTGTAGCTTAACGACATTTCTTTTGCCTAAGCAACTCATTTAATGTTTTCTAAATCACCTAAGTGCTCAATTCTCAGGTCCCTGTAAATTCTCAGTAAATTACTCGATAAGTTCTCACTAAATTTTTTGTAAATTACTCAGAAAATTACTCAGTAAATTGTTAGTAAATTCTCAGTAAATTACATAGTAAATTTTCAGTAATTTACTCGGTAAATTTTCAGTAAATTCTCTATAAATTCTCAGAAAATTACCTAATAAATTCCCAATAAATTCCAAAAAAAAATCTAACTAAATTACTCAGTGAATTCTCAGTAAATTGCACAATAAATTCCCAGTAAATTCTCAATAAATTAGTCAGTAAATTCTCAGTCAATTACACTATAATTCTCGGTAAATTACTCAGTAAAATCTAAATAAATTCTCAATAAATTACTCAGTAAATTCCCATTAAATTACTCAGTACATTTATTCAGTAAATTGTGAGTAAATTACCAAGTAAATTTCCAGTAAATTCTCAGTAAATTCCTAGAAATTGCTCAGTAAATCTCTAATAAATTCTCACAAAATTATTCAGTAAATTCTCAATAAATACTCAGTAAATCACTAAGAAAATTACTGAGTAAATTCTCAGCAAATTTTAAAAAATTCTCAGTAATTTAATCCTTAAATTCCCAGTAAATTTCTTAGTAAATTTTCAGTAAATTCTCAGTAAATTGCTCAGTAAATTACTAGTAAATTCCCAGTAAATTATTCAGTAAATTCTCAATAAATTCTCAGGCAATTCCTTGCAAATTTTTCGTAAATTCTTAGTAAATTACTCAGCAAATTCCCAGTGTATTCTCAGTAAATTAATAAGTAAATTTCCAGTAAATTACTCATAAAATTCCTAGTAAAATTACTTAGTAAATTTCCAGTAAATTCTCTGTAAATTACTCCTTAAATTGTCTGTAAATTCCTAGAAAATTTCTCAACAAATTAAACAATAAATTCTCGATAAATTACCCAGTAAATTCTCTGTCAATTCCCTATAAAATCCCAGCAAATTACTCTGTAAGTTCTCAGTAAATTCTCATAAAATTACTCAGTAAATTGCCAACAAATGCTCAGTAGATTACTCAGAAAATTCTCAGTAAATTCTCTAAAAATTACTCATTAAATTTTCAGTAAATTACTCAGTTAATTCCCAATCAATTCTCAATAAATTCCCAGGAAACACTCAAAAAGTTGCGCCGTAAATTCCCAATAATTTTCACAGTAAATTCAATGTAAATTACTCAGTAAATTACTCTCTAAATTTTCAGTAAATTCCAAATAAATTCTCAACAAATTCCCAGTAAATTACACAGTAAATTCGTAATAAATTTTCTATAAATTACTTAGAAAATTTCTCAGTGAATTCCCTAAAAATTACTCAATTAATTACTGAGTAAATTACTTAGTAAATTACTCAGTAAATTCTCATAAAATACTCAGTGAATTCTAAGTAAATTCCTTATAAATTCTCAGTAAATTACTCAGAAAATTGCCAGTAATTTCTAAGTAAATTCCCTGTAAATTCTCAATAAATTACTCTAGAAATTCCCACTATGCTCTCAATAAATTACACAGCAAATTCCCAGTAAATTCGCAGTAAATTACTCAGTGCATTACTCTGTAAATTGCTAATGAATTACTCAGTAAATTCTCAGAAATTACTCAGAAAATTTCCAGTAAATTAACAGTAAGTTCTCAGTAAATTCCCAATAAATTCTAACTACATTATTTAGTAAATTCCTAGTAAATTCCCAACAAATTACTTAGTAAATTCTTAGTAAATTTCGAGTGAATTCTCAGTAAATTACTCATTAAATTCTTTGTAAATTACTCAATAAATTCTCTGTAAATTAATCAGTAAATTCCTAGCAAATTCTCAATAAATACACAGTAAATTACTTAGTAAATTCATAGTAAATTCTCCGTAAATTCCCACAAAATTCCATGTAAATTCTTAGTAAATTACTCAGAAAATTCCCGGTAAATTCTCAGTAAATTAATTAGTAAATTCCCAGCAAAATTTTAGTAAATTACTTGGTAAATTCTTCATAAACTTGGCCACTTGAGAGCTAGAAGAGAAAGTAAGAGCAAAGAAAGAGAAATTGGAACAAAATGGAAATTCAAATTCATCCTTTTGGACTAGAGAATTGAACACTTAGGTGATTTCGAAATCGTTAAACGAGTTGCTGAAGTAAAACTAATATCGTCAAGCTAAAATTACTAAGAAAATTCTCTTTCTTAGAGGGTAAGCAAGATTAGTTTGTGTTAAACTTGGCAGAAATAATTAGTTACCACAACTAATTTGTTTCTGGAACCAAAGGAGAAAGAAGGAGAAGGAAGGAGAGAGTTACAGAGAAACTTTCTTCTTGAGAGCTCGAAGAGAAAGTTAGAGCAAAGAAAGAGAAATAGGAAGAAAAACAAAGGGAATTCAAATTCAACCTTTTGGACTCGAGAATTGAACACTTAGGCGATTTCAAAAACCTTAAATGAAGTTCTTATATTAAACTAATATCGTTGAGCTACAGAAAATTCTCTTTCTTAGAGGCCAAGCAAGGATAGTTTGAGTTAAACTCCACCACTTAGGGTTATGAAACAATTACTCACCTAAGCTAATTAGTTTATAGAACAAAAGAGAGAAGGAAGCAGAAGGACGGAGAGAGTTGCAGAGAAACTTTCCTTCTTGAGAGCTAGAAGAGAAGTTAGAGAAAAGAAAGAGAAATAGGAGGCAATTCAAAGAGAATTCAAATTCAATTTTTGTGAAATTGAGAATTGAATACCTTGGTGATTTAGAAAATCTTAAATGAGGTGCTTATGTTAAACTAGTATCGTTAAGCTACAATAACTCAGAAAGTTCGCTATCTTAGAGGCTAAGCAAGATTAGCTTGAGTTAAACTTGGCCACTTAAGCTTATGAAACAATTTGAGTTTGAATTCGCCTTAATTTTCTTCGTATTTCCATTTCTTTTTTCTAACTTTCTCCCCTACCACTCAGGAACAAAGATTCTCTCTAACTCTCTCCGTCCATCTAGAACATTCTCTCTTTTATTGTAGGAACAAGTTAGCTTAGTCATTATCTTAAGAGGCCAAGTTTCACGCAAACTAATCTTGATTAGCCTCCAAGAAAAGAGAGTTTACGGAGTAACCGTAGCTTAACGATATTAGTTTAACTTAAGCAACTCATTTCATGTTTTCTAAATCACCTAAGTGTTCAGTTCTCAAGGCCAAACGGACGAATTTGAATTCCCGTTAAATTTCATCCCAATTCCCTTTCATTTCCCTAGCCTTCTCCTTTTCCTCTTCCTCTCTCCGTCCTTCTCTAACCTTCTCCCTTTTGCTCTAGGAACTAATTAGCTTAGGCAACTGTTAGTATCATTTGCTTAGGTGGCCAAGTTTAGCTCAAACTAATCTTCCTTAGCCTCTAAGAAAGAGAATATACGGAGTAATTGTAGCTTAACGATATTACTTTTACCTAAGCAACTCATTTAATGTTTTCTAAATCACCTAAGTGCTCAATTCCCAAGTCCAAAAGGATGAATCTGAATTCGCCTTACTTTTCATCGTATTTCCATTTCCTTTCTCTAACTTTCTCCTCGACCACTCTGGAAGAAAGATTCTCTCTAACTCTCTCCGTCCGTCCTTCTAGAACGTTCTCTCTTTTATTGTAGGAACAAATTAGCTTAGTCATTATCTTAAGAGGCCAAGCTTCACGCAAACTAATCTTGATTAGCCTACAAGACTGAGAATTTAAGGGGTAATTGTAGTTTAACGATATTAGTTTAACTTAAGCAACTCATTTCATGTTTTCTAAATCACCTAAGTGTTCGGTTCTCAAGTCCAAACGGATGAATTTGAATTTCCTTTAATTTTCTTCCTAATTCCCTATCGTCTCTCTAGCTCCCTATTTTTTCCCTAACTCTCTCTGTCCTTCTTCAACCTTCTGTCTTTTCTTCTACAAACCAATTAGCATAGGCAACTATTAGTATCATTCGCTTAGGTGGCTAAGTTTACCTCCAACTAATCTTTCTTAGCCTCCAAGAAAGAGAATATACGGAGTAATGGTAGCTTAACGATATTACCTTTACCAAAAGCAACTCATTTAATGTTTTCTAAATCACCTAAGTGTTCAATTCTCAATTCCAAAAAGTTGAATTTCAATTCCCATCAAATTTCCCTTTATTTGCCCAAGCTTTCTCTTCCACCACCGTGGAAGAAAGATTTTCTCTAACTCCCTCCGTCCTTCTAGAACCTTCGCTCTTTTATTGGAGAAACTAATTAGCTTAGGCAGCTATCAGTTTCATTGGCTTAAGAGACCAAGTTTCACTCAAACTTATCTTGCTTAGCCTCCACGAAAGGTAATTTACGGAATAATCGTAGCTTATCGTTAATAGTTTAACTTAAGCAACTCGTTTCATGTTATCTAAATCACCTAAGTGTTCAATTCTCATATCCAAATCTATGAATTTCAATTCCCTGTAAGTTTCATTCTATTTATCTCCCTTTTCCCCAACTATCTCTTCTAGTTCTCAGGAAGAAAGTTTCTCTCTAACTCTCTCCGCCCCTCTCTCTTTTTTTCTAGGAACTAATTAGCTTATGCAACGAACAGTTTCATTAGCTTAAGTGGCCAAGTTTAACTCGAACTAATCTTGCTAAGCCTCCAGAAAATAGATTTTACTTAGTGATTGTGCAAAACCGTATTAGTCGAACTTAAGCATCTCATTTAAAGTTTTCTAAATCACTAAAGTGTTCAATTCTCAAGTCCAAGAGGAAGAACTTGAATTCCCTTTAATTTGCATCCTAATTCCCTTTCTTTTCTCTAACTTTCTCTCCTACCACTCAAGAAGAAAGTTTTCCTCTAACTCTCTCCGTGCTTCTCCAACCCTCTCTCTTTTGTTCTAAGAACAAACTAGCTTAGGCAACTATTAGTTTCATTAGCCTAAGCGGCCAAGTTTAACTCAAACTAATCTTTCTTAGACTCCAAGAAAGAGAATATACGGTGCAATTGTAGCTTAACGACATTTCTTTTGCCTAAGCAACTCATTTAATGTTTTCTAAATCACCTAAGTGCTCAATTCTCAGGTCCCTGTAAATTCTCAGTAAATTACTCGATAAGTTCTCACTAAATTTTTTGTAAATTACTCAGAAAATTACTCAGTAAATTGTTAGTAAATTCTCAGTAAATTACATAGTAAATTTTCAGTAATTTACTCGGTAAATTTTCAGTGAATTCTCTATAAATTCTCAGAAAATTACCTAATAAATTCCCAATAAATTCCAAAAAAAAATCTAACTAAATTACTCAGTGAATTCTCAGTAAATTGCACAATAAATTCCCAGTAAATTCTCAATAAATTAGTCAGTAAATTCTCAGTCAATTACACTATAATTCTCGGTAAATTACTCAGTAAAATTTAAATAAATTCTCAATAAATTACTCAGTAAATTCCCATTAAATTACTCAGTACATTTATTCAGTAAATTGTGAGTAAATTACCAAGTAAATTTCCAGTAAATTCTCAGTAAATTCCTAGAAATTGCTCAGTAAATCTCTAATAAATTCTCACAAAATTATTCAGTAAATTCTCAATAAATACTCAGTAAATCACTAAGAAAATTACTGAGTAAATTCTCAGCAAATTTTAAAAAATTCTCAGTAATTTAATCCTTAAATTCCCAGTAAATTTCTTAGTAAATTTTCAGTAAATTCTCAGTAAATTGCTCAGTAAATTACTAGTAAATTCCCAGTAAATTATTCAGTAAATTCTCAATAAATTCTCAGGCAATTCCTTGCAAATTTTTCGTAAATTCTTAGTAAATTACTCAGCAAATTCCCAGTGTATTCTCAGTAAATTAATAAGTAAATTTCCAGTAAATTACTCATAAAATTCCTAGTAAAATTACTTAGTAAATTTCCAGTAAATTCTCTGTAAATTACTCCTTAAATTGTCTGTAAATTCCTAGAAAATTTCTCAACAAATTAAACAATAAATTCTCGATAAATTACCCAGTAAATTCTCTGTCAATTCCCTATAAAATCCCAGCAAATTACTCTGTAAGTTCTCAGTAAATTCTCATAAAATTACTCAGTAAATTGCCAACAAATGCTCAGTAGATTACTCAGAAAATTCTCAGTAAATTCTCTAAAAATTACTCATTAAATTTTCAGTAAATTACTCAGTTAATTCCCAATCAATTCTCAATAAATTCCCAGGAAACACTCAAAAAGTTGCGCCGTAAATTCCCAATAATTTTCACAGTAAATTCAATGTAAATTACTCAGTAAATTACTCTCTAAATTTTCAGTAAATTCCAAATAAATTCTCAACAAATTCCCAGTAAATTACACAGTAAATTCGTAATAAATTTTCTATAAATTACTTAGAAAATTTCTCAGTGAATTCCCTAAAAATTACTCAATTAATTACTGAGTAAATTACTTAGTAAATTACTCAGTAAATTCTCATAAAATACTCAGTGAATTCTAAGTAAATTCCTTATAAATTCTCAGTAAATTACTCAGAAAATTGCCAGTAATTTCTAAGTAAATTCCCTGTAAATTCTCAATAAATTACTCTAGAAATTCCCACTATGCTCTCAATAAATTACACAGCAAATTCCCAGTAAATTCGCAGTAAATTACTCAGTGCATTACTCTGTAAATTGCTAATGAATTACTCAGTAAATTCTCAGAAATTACTCAGAAAATTTCCAGTAAATTAACAGTAAGTTCTCAGTAAATTCCCAATAAATTCTAACTACATTATTTAGTAAATTCCTAGTAAATTCCCAACAAATTACTTAGTAAATTCTTAGTAAATTTCGAGTGAATTCTCAGTAAATTACTCATTAAATTCTTTGTAAATTACTCAATAAATTCTCTGTAAATTAATCAGTAAATTCCTAGCAAATTCTCAATAAATACACAGTAAATTACTTAGTAAATTCATAGTAAATTCTCCGTAAATTCCCACAAAATTCCATGTAAATTCTTAGTAAATTACTCAGAAAATTCCCGGTAAATTCTCAGTAAATTAATTAGTAAATTCCCAGCAAAATTTTAGTAAATTACTTGGTAAATTCTTCATAAACTTGGCCACTTGAGAGCTAGAAGAGAAAGTAAGAGCAAAGAAAGAGAAATTGGAACAAAATGGAAATTCAAATTCATCCTTTTGGACTAGAGAATTGAACACTTAGGTGATTTCGAAATCGTTAAACGAGTTGCTGAAGTAAAACTAATATCGTCAAGCTAAAATTACTAAGAAAATTCTCTTTCTTAGAGGGTAAGCAAGATTAGTTTGTGTTAAACTTGGCAGAAATAATTAGTTACCACAACTAATTTGTTTCTGGAACCAAAGGAGAAAGAAGGAGAAGGAAGGAGAGAGTTACAGAGAAACTTTCTTCTTGAGAGCTCGAAGAGAAAGTTAGAGCAAAGAAAGAGAAATAGGAAGAAAAACAAAGGGAATTCAAATTCAACCTTTTGGACTCGAAAATTGAACACTTAGGCGATTTCAAAAACCTTAAATGAAGTTCTTATATTAAACTAATATCGTTGAGCTACAGAAAATTCTCTTTCTTAGAGGCCAAGCAAGGATAGTTTGAGTTAAACTCCACCACTTAGGGTTATGAAACAATTACTCACCTAAGCTAATTAGTTTATAGAACAAAAGAGAGAAGGAAGCAGAAGGACGGAGAGAGTTGCAGAGAAACTTTCCTTCTTGAGAGCTAGAAGAGAAGTTAGAGAAAAGAAAGAGAAATAGGAGGCAATTCAAAGAGAATTCAAATTCAATTTTTGTGAAATTGAGAATTGAATACCTTGGTGATTTAGAAAATCTTAAATGAGGTGCTTATGTTAAACTAGTATCGTTAAGCTACAATAACTCAGAAAGTTCGCTATCTTAGAGGCTAAGCAAGATTAGCTTGAGTTAAACTTGGCCACTTAAGCTTATGAAACAATTTGAGTTTGAATTCGCCTTAATTTTCTTCGTATTTCCATTTCTTTTTTCTAACTTTCTCCCCTACCACTCAGGAACAAAGATTCTCTCTAACTCTCTCCGTCCATCTAGAACATTCTCTCTTTTATTGTAGGAACAAGTTAGCTTAGTCATTATCTTAAGAGGCCAAGTTTCACGCAAACTAATCTTGATTAGCCTCCAAGAAAAGAGAGTTTACGGAGTAACCGTAGCTTAACGATATTAGTTTAACTTAAACAACTCATTTCATGTTTTCTAAATCACCTAAGTGTTCAGTTCTCAAGGCCAAACGGACGAATTTGAATTCCCGTTAAATTTCATCCCAATTCCCTTTCATTTCCCTAGCCTTCTCCTTTTCCTCTTCCTCTCTCCGTCCTTCTCTAACCTTCTCCCTTTTGCTCTAGGAACTAATTAGCTTAGGCAACTGTTAGTATCATTTGCTTAGGTGGCCAAGTTTAGCTCAAACTAATCTTCCTTAGCCTCTAAGAAAGAGAATATACGGAGTAATTGTAGCTTAACGATATTACTTTTACCTAAGCAACTCATTTAATGTTTTCTAAATCACCTAAGTGCTCAATTCCCAAGTCCAAAAGGATGAATCTGAATTCGCCTTACTTTTCATCGTATTTCCATTTCCTTTCTCTAACTTTCTCCTCGACCACTCTGGAAGAAAGATTCTCTCTAACTCTCTCCGTCCGTCCTTCTAGAACGTTCTCTCTTTTATTGTAGGAACAAATTAGCTTAGTCATTATCTTAAGAGGCCAAGCTTCACGCAAACTAATCTTGATTAGCCTACAAGACTGAGAATTTAAGGGGTAATTGTAGTTTAACGATATTAGTTTAACTTAAGCAACTCATTTCATGTTTTCTAAATCACCTAAGTGTTCGGTTCTCAAGTCCAAACGGATGAATTTGAATTTCCTTTAATTTTCTTCCTAATTCCCTATCGTCTCTCTAGCTCCCTATTTTTTCCCTAACTCTCTCTGTCCTTCTTCAACCTTCTATCTTTTCTTCTACAAACCAATTAGCATAGGCAACTATTAGTATCATTCGCTTAGGTGGCTAAGTTTACCTCCAACTAATCTTTCTTAGCCTCCAAGAAAGAGAATATACGGAGTAATGGTAGCTTAACGATATTACCTTTACCAAAAGCAACTCATTTAATGTTTTCTAAATCACCTAAGTGTTCAATTCTCAATTCCAAAAAGTTGAATTTCAATTCCCATCAAATTTCCCTTTATTTGCCCAAGCTTTCTCTTCCACCACCGTGGAAGAAAGATTTTCTCTAACTCCCTCCGTCCTTCTAGAACCTTCGCTCTTTTATTGGAGAAACTAATTAGCTTAGGCAGCTATCAGTTTCATTGGCTTAAGAGACCAAGTTTCACTCAAACTTATCTTGCTTAGCCTCCACGAAAGGTAATTTACGGAATAATCGTAGCTTATCGTTAATAGTTTAACTTAAGCAACTCGTTTCATGTTATCTAAATCACCTAAGTGTTCAATTCTCATATCCAAATCTATGAATTTCAATTCCCTGTAAGTTTCATTCTATTTATCTCCCTTTTCCCCAACTATCTCTTCTAGTTCTCAGGAAGAAAGTTTCTCTCTAACTCTCTCCGCCCCTCTCTCTTTTTTTCTAGGAACTAATTAGCTTAGGCAACGAACAGTTTCATTAGCTTAAGTGGCCAAGTTTAACTCGAACTAATCTTGCTAAGCCTCCAGAAAATAGATTTTACTTAGTGATTGTGCAAAACCGTATTAGTCGAACTTAAGCATCTCATTTAAAGTTTTCTAAATCACTAAAGTGTTCAATTCTCAAGTCCAAGAGGAAGAACTTGAATTCCCTTTAATTTGCATCCTAATTCCCTTTCTTTTCTCTAACTTTCTCTCCTACCACTCAAGAAGAAAGTTTTCCTCTAACTCTCTCCGTGCTTCTCCAACCCTCTCTCTTTTGTTCTAAGAACAAACTAGCTTAGGCAACTATTAGTTTCATTAGCCTAAGCGGCCAAGTTTAACTCAAACTAATCTTTCTTAGACTCCAAGAAAGAGAATATACGGTGCAATTGTAGCTTAACGACATTTCTTTTGCCTAAGCAACTCATTTAATGTTTTCTAAATCACCTAAGTGCTCAATTCTCAGGTCCCTGTAAATTCTCAGTAAATTACTCGATAAGTTCTCACTAAATTTTTTGTAAATTACTCAGAAAATTACTCAGTAAATTGTTAGTAAATTCGCAGTAAATTACATAGTAAATTTTCAGTAATTTACTCGGTAAATTTTCAGTAAATTCTCTATAAATTCTCAGAAAATTACCTAATAAATTCCCAATAAATTCCAAAAAAAAATCTAACTAAATTACTCAGTGAATTCTCAGTAAATTACACAATAAATTCCCAGTAAATTCTCAATAAATTAGTCAGTAAATTCTCAGTCAATTACACTATAATTCTCGGTAAATTACTCAGTAAAATCTAAATAAATTCTCAATAAATTACTCAGTAAATTCCCATTAAATTACTCAGTACATTTATTCAGTAAATTGTGAGTAAATTACCAAGTAAATTTCCAGTAAATTCTCAGTAAATTCCTAGAAATTGCTCAGTAAATCTCTAATAAATTCTCACAAAATTATTCAGTAAATTCTCAATAAATACTCAGTAAATCACTAAGAAAATTACTGAGTAAATTCTCAGCAAATTTTAAAAAAATTCTCAGTAATTTAATCCTTAAATTCCCAGTAAATTTCTTAGTAAATTTTCAGTAAATTCTCAGTAAATTGCTCAGTAAATTACTAGTAAATTCCCAGTAAATTATTCAGTAAATTCTCAATAAATTCTCAGGCAATTCCTTGCAAATTTTTCGTAAATTCTTAGTAAATTACTCAGCAAATTCCCAGTGTATTCTCAGTAAATTAATAAGTAAATTTCCAGTAAATTACTCATAAAATTCCTAGTAAAATTACTTAGTAAATTTCCAGTAAATTCTTTGTAAATTACTCCTTAAATTATCTGTAAATTCCTAGAAAATTTCTCAACAAATTAAATAATAAATTCTCGATAAATTATCCAGTAAATTCTCTGTCAATTCTCTATAAAATCCCAGCAAATTACTCTGTAAGTTCTCAGTAAATTCTCATAAAATTACTCAGTAAATTGCCAACAAATGCTCAGTAGATTACTCAGAAAATTCTCAGTAAATTCTCTAAAAATTACTCATTAAATTTTCAGTAAATTACTCAGTTAATTCCCAATCAATTCTCAATAAATTCTCAGGAAACACTCAAAAAGTTGCGCCGTAAATTCCCAATAATTTACACAGTAAATTCAATGTAAATTACTCAGTAAATTACTCTCTAAATTTTCAGTAAATTCCAAATAAATTCTCAACAAATTCCCAGTAAATTACACAGTAAATTCGTAATAAATTTTCTATAAATTACTTAGAAAATTTCTCAGTGAATTCCCTAAAAATTACTCAATTAATTACTGAGTAAATTACTTAGTAAATTACTCAGTAAATTCTCAGAAAATACTCAGTGAATTCTAAGTAAATTCCTTATAAATTCTCAGTAAATTACTCAGAAAATTGCCAGTAATTTCTAAGTAAATTCCCTGTAAATTCTCAATAAATTGCTCTAGAAATTCCCACTATGTTCTCAATAAATTACACAGCAAATTCCCAGTAAATTCGCAGTAAATTACTCAGTGCATTACTCTGTAAATTGCTAATGAATTACTCAATAAATTCTCAGAAATTACTCAGAAAATTTCCAGTAAATTAACAGTAAGTTCTCAGTAAATTCCCAATAAATTCTAACTACATTATTTAGTAAATTCCCAATAAATTCCCAACAAATTACTTAGTAAATTCTTAGTAAATTTCGAGTGAATTCTCAGTAAATTACTCATTAAATTCTTTGTAAATTACTCAATAAATTCTCTGTAAATTAATCAGTAAATTCCTAGCAAATTCTCAATAAATACACAGTAAATTACTTAGTAAATTCATAGTAAATTCTCCGTAAATTCCCACAAAATTCCATGTAAATTCTTAGTTAATTACTCAGAAAATTCCCGGTAAATTCTCAGTAAATTAATTAGTAAATTCCCAGCAAAATTTTAGTAAATTACTTGGTAAATTCTTCATAAACTTGGCCACTTGAGAGCTAGAAGAGAAAGTAAGAGCAAAGAAAGAGAAATTGGAACAAAATGGAAATTCAAATTCATCCTTTTGGACTAGAGAATTGAACACTTAGGTGATTTAGAAATCGTTAAATGACTTGCTGAAGTAAAACTAATATCGTCAAGCTGAAATTACTAAGAAAATTCTCTTTCTTAGAGGGTAAGCGAGATGAGTTTGGGTTAAACTTGGCCACTTAAGCTTATGAAACAATTTGTTACCACAACTAATTTGTTTCTAGAACCAAAGGAGAAGGAAGGAGAGAGTTACAGAGAAAATTTCTTCTTGAGAGCTCGAAGAGAAAGTTAGAGCAAGGGAATTCAAATTCAACCATTTGGACTCGAGAATTGAACACTTAGGCGATTTCAAAAACCTTAAATGAAGTTCTTATATTAAACTAATATCATTGAGCTACAATTACTCAGAAAATTCTCTTTCTTAGAGGCCAAACAAGGATAGTTTGAGTTAAACTTTGCCACTTAGGGTTATGAAACAATTACTCACCTAAGCTAATTAGTTTCTAGAACAAAAGAGAGAAGGAAGCAAAAGGACGGAGAGAGTTACAGAGAAACTTTCCTTCTTGAGAGCTAGAAGAGAAGTTAGAGAAAAGAAAGAGAAATAGGAGGAAATTCAAAGAGAATTCAAATTCAATTTTTGTGAAATTGAGAATTGAATACCTTGGCGATTTAGAAGATCTTAAATGAGGTGCTTATGTTAAACTGATATCGTTAAGCTACAATTACTCACAAAGTTCGCTATCTTAGTGGCTAAGCAAGATTAGATTGAGTTAAACTTGGCCACTTAAGCTTATGAAACAATTTGTTACCTAAGCTAATGAGTACGGAGAACAAAAGAGAGAGGAGGAAGGAGAGGGACGGAGAAAGTTACGGAGAAACTTCCTTCTTCGGTGCTGGAAAAAAAAAAAAAAAAGGTTAATGCAAAGAAGGGGAAATATGAAAAAAATCGAAAGGAATTCAAATTCATCCTTTCTGACTTGAGAATTGAACACTCAGTTGATTTAGAAAATCATAAATGAGGTACTTAACTTAAACGAGTATCATTTCAGTTTGGTTTCTGTATCTTAGAAGCTAAGCAAGATTAGTTTCAGTTAAACTCGGTCACTTAAGCTTATGAAACAATTATTTACCAAGCCTAATTAGTTCTTAGAACAAAAGAGAGAAGGAAGGAGAGGGACGGAGGAAGTTACAGAGAAACTTTCTTCTTGAGAGCAAGAAGAGAAAGTCATAGAAAAGAAAGAGAAATTGGAAGAAAATCAACCGGAATTCAAATTCATCCTTTCGGACTTGACAGTTGAACACTTAGGTGATTTAGAAAACCATAAATGAGGTGTTTAAGTTATAAATTAATATCGTTGCACTACAATTACTCAGACAATTCTCTTCGTTAGAGGCTAAGGAAAATTAGTTTGATTTAAACTTGGGCACTTAAGCTGATGAAACAGTTAGTTACCTAAGCTAATTAGTTTCTAGAACAAAAGGGAGAATGAAGAAGATGGACAGAGAAAGATACAGATGAACTATCTTCTTGAGAGCTAGAAGAGAAAGTTAGAGAAAAGAATGAGAAATAGAAAGGAAAAAAGAAAAAAAAAACAAAACAAAAAAGAATCAAAGGGAATTCAAATTCATAATTTTGGACGTGAGAATACACTAAGGTGATTTAGAAAATATTTAACGGGTTGCTTAAGTTAAACTAACATGATTTTTTTTTGGGTGAATAAGACATAAATAAAAGACAAAGAATATACAAGATTACAAGGGGAATACCCCAGGCCCTAATCAGCTATACAACAACAACAGACAACTAAACAACATAAAAGACAATGTTCAGGATCCATATCCAGAGAATAGGGAAATTGAACATTGCGAGACCAAACAAAAGGTGAAGCTAGAGTCACAATAGAACCAAAGCAACACAAAACCAGCAGCACCTAAGCCGAATGCACTAAATCCAAAACGAAACAGCAAAAACCTGTGCAGTAGTAGTTCAGGTGCAAACCTCAAAGCTAGAAACAAACCAGAATCAACTGTAAAGACATGAGGCCTAGACATATCTACAAAAGACCTAGTACATCCCACTAGGGTAGGTATAACAAAATATTGTGCAATGTAAATCAAAAACAACATAAAGGAAAAACACATATATTGGGGCAAACATATGGGGGCAAACATATATGTAAATCAAACATATGGGCCCACAGTTGCTTGTGCCTCCAGGAGTTTATTTGCTGTGGGATTGTTTTAACAGTGAGCCGTTGGGTACATTTTTTGGGGCCCACGGTTTGACCAACGTGATTTAGCCGTGGGCTATCCGTGGGTTGGAAATTTTGGTGAAAATAGTGGGCTTTTATTGGGCTCACTATGTTTTGTGGGCTGTGTTCTTGGGTTTAACTTTTTGGCTACTATATTGGGGCAGATGGGCTCTATTATTGGTTTCATTTTGGTTATTCTTTTGTTTAGACTCTTGGCAGCGAATCATTTATAGTTAATGATTTTATGATGATTGATTGTGTGATCCTCATGTGACTCGATATAAGGGTGGTTTTGCGCCATCTCCGCCAAGAGTGATTGGGGAGTCACTGCTATGGGGAATAGTGGTTTGATAACCAACCGAGTTAGAGACTGGGAAATGAGCGGGAGGATAGCTACCGGTTTTCTGGTTGCTTCTTGTTTTCATGTGACCCGTCCTAATTGATCGTATTGCCGCGCCTGACATGGAGTGTAGGGCCCACTGCCGTGGGGTTTGAGGCTTGTGATCTACCAAGGATGGGACTGGGGGATGTGATGATTGATCTCATGATTTTGTTGGCTGTGTATTGGCTTGTTGCTGAGGGGCTACTGTCTTTTCACTTCAACTCCCTGGTCCGTGGCTTATGGTTTTTTTTATCGTGCTAGCTTCATGTGACTTTGCTGGGATTTCTCATGGGGTAGATCTTATCCTCCGTCATGGCTTGGATTAAGTGGCTTGGATGTCACAGCTGTGAGGAGTGGGTTGCTTATTGGATTCCATGTGTTTATCTGCAGTAGAGACTGGGGGCTTGTGAGGTTGATTATTATCTTTGACTCGGCTTGAGGGTTGTTGTTTGGTCTGTGTCTGTTTTGTTTATTAGCTTAGTGGTGTTATTTTGTGTGTATCTCTGCCCATATATCCACCTCAAGTTCCCATCTATTATCTCTGATGGTAGGGGTTACTTGAGGACAAAGAGGATATATGGGCAGAATTGGGATTTTTCTGTATTTCTGTTGTTCTTGCTTGTCCCCCCTATTTTTAGGGGTTGCAGTGGTAGTTTATGTTGGTTATATTTGTTTTTTATTTGTTGTTGGGCATGCCTGGGATATGCCCCTTGTAAACGTGTAAATTTCATTGTCTTTATTTTATGACTTACTTACCCAAAAAAAAGGAAAACAACTTGTAATCAACGAGGCGCATCCAGCAGCCATCTATTCTTGACAACCACTTGTAACTCAATTGCAGCAAACCAAATTCCATATCATCAACCTAGCAGGTAGCAATAGTTGAGCAGCAGCGAGCACTAGAACAAAGGACAGCAATGACTCTTTCTTAGTTTTGGAATCTTAGGGGAAGAAAGCAGAGCTTCTCTCTCTAGAATCTCTCCCCCCGGTGTGAAAAGGGTGTTTTTTCCGGTTATCTTCCTCACCCATGAGGCAGGAAGTGTACTGTGTTAGTTACCAGTCCGGGTTTTCTTGGCTGGTCTGTTATCAATAGAGTGAGTTTTGTGAGCTTGTGTTACGGTGCTGTTCCAGTGCATCTTTTGATACAGCCATATATTTTCATATATTGGTTGGAGTGTTTCCTATTCATGTTTGTTCTGTCCAGCTTGGGTTATTCAAGATGGGAAGTTCTGATCATGGTGGGGAGTTGTTATAACCGGTCTTTTCGAAGCCGGAGTTTGTTCTGGTTGGAATCCATTTTTTCTTCAAGATGGAAAGTACTGATCATGTTGTGAAACTGTTGCAACCGGTCTTCTGTGGCTGGTGTGGGTTCTGGGTATAGTCTATCCATTGCAGCGTTTCGGCACTGTGGTGGTCTGGGTGAAACCATACATTTGTAGCTCCAGTGTGGAGTTGTAACTGATGTGTATGCGGGAGCCAACAGGTGGTACCAGATGGTTTTCCCGACGATGTGGGGAGCTCCGTCGTCTGGTTTTTGTGAGCTTCACGAGCTTCGCCGGTAGGTGGTCTTGCCTTCTTCCGTGTTGTTGGGTTGACAGAGGTGATGGCGGTCTGCTGCAATTCACAATCGCCGATTCGGCTGCCATCTGGTTGGAATATTTCGACGTTCCGACTTGCAGTATAGGCTGTTGCCGTCGTCTTTTTTCTTGGATGGTGGTTGCTTTTCCGAAGCTGGTGTGGGTTTTGGTACACACGGCTTAGTCTTTGGTCGTGTGTGCTGTCTCGTCAAGTTGCAGGTGGTTGTTTGCAGTCGCCGGCAAGTTGTTTAGTTTCCGGCGCTGGTTCTCTGGCATCGTCGTTGCTATAGCTTGATATTCTACAGTGTAATGTTTGGGAAGGATGGTGTTTACACGCAGCAAGAGCGCGTGTTCCAGACCTTGGGTGGTTCACCAACGTTGGGTAGAGTGAGCTGATGTAAAGTTGATGTGTTTTCTGTATTGCTACAGGACCATCATCATGTGAATTGTTTTGGGGGGAAAGTCAAATATTTGTGATAAAGGTTTCAAGTGATGGGGCCCGCATAACGAGGTAATCGTGGCTTTATATGGGCTAACATTGTGCATATTATTATATATGTTTTGAGCTGCAAAGTGGGGAGAATGGGCCCACAGAACTTTGTTAAACCATGTTCTCATGGTTATTATACATATAATTGGGCTCCGTTTTACATGGGCTCACTGTGTCTATTTTGTGTTGTTAAAGAATTTTGGGCTATTTTTGTGGAGCACGGAGCCGAAATCTGGAGTGCATGGCGTGGGTTACTGGGGCCCACTTGGATTTATTTTGGAAAATTCCTTTTGTTTAGTCTCTTTGCAGCGGATCTTTTTTTAGTTGATTACTTTATGATGATTGATCGTGTGATCCTCATGTGACTCGATATGAGGGTGGTTTTGAGCCATCTCCGCCAAGAGTGATTGGGGAGTCACTGCTTTGGGGAATAGTGGTTCGATAACTATCCGAGTTAGAGACTGGGAGATGAGCGGGAGGATAGCTACCGATTTTCTGGTCCCTTCTTGTCTTCATGTGACCCATCCTAATTGATCGTATTGCCACGCTTGACATGGAGTGAAGGGCACACTGCCGTGGGGTTTGAGGCTTATGATCTACTAAGGAAGGGACTGGGGGATGTGATGATTGCTCTCATGATTTTGTTGGCTATGTATTGATCTGTTGCTGTGGGGCTATTGTTTGTCACTACAACTCCCAAGACCGTTGATTATGGTTGCTGATCGTGCTAGCTTCATGTGACTTTGTTGTGATTTCTCGTGGGGTAGATTTTTTCCTCTATCACGACTTTGGTTAAGTGGCTAGGATGTCACGGTTGTGAGGAGTGGGTTGCTTATTGGATTCCATGCGTTTATCTACAACAGAGACTGGGAGTTTGTGGAGTTGGCTATCATCTTGATTCGGCTTAAGGGTTGTTGCTTTGTGAGTGTGTCAGTTGTATTTTAAGCTTTGTTTTTGTGTTTTGTTTATTGCCCATATATCCACCCCAAGTTTCCATCTATTACCTCTGATAGTAGGGGTTACTTGGGGACAAATAGGATATATGGGCAAAGTGGGGTCTCTTGTTTTTCTGGTGTTGTCTCGCCTCTGCGGGGTTGTTTTATGTTTTAGGGAGTTCAGTGGTTGTTTCTATTGTTTTGTAGTTGTTTTTTTATTGGTTGTAGGGCGTACCTGGGGTATGCCCCTTGTAAACTTGTACATTTTACTGTCTTTATTTTATTACTTACTTACCCAAAAAAAAAAAAAAAAAAAAAAAAAAAGGGACAGCAATGGGATCACCATCGGCACAAACACCACAGCAAGGCAGTCCGGGGTAGAGTAATGATGACAAACATTCTCTAAACACAATAGAATTTCCTGCCAGTTACATGAAACAACAACTCGAATCAATAAAGCCCAATAAAACCCAATAAGAAGGATGATACACACATAATTTAAGCTCTCATCACTCGGCCCACAGTATAGGACCTCACTACACTCGGAACTTGTTTCCTTATCCTGCAAATAAAGAGATAATATATATATAACGGTTAGCACAGAAAACATATATAGGCTATTTTCACTCAACCCTCAAAGCATTCCAAAGGTGCTGCCGAAATGTCTAAACAGAGTTAAAAGTTTTATGTCTCACATCACTCAACCCACTTTTCTGACTTTTCCGAAGAACAGACACCACCAGCTGCACAGGTCACAAACAATTAGGAAACCCACATTATATGGCTCACCAACACTCAACTCTCATGTGAGAAACTCCCATCACTCAGCGGCCCTCCCAATACTAACAGTACAGGGCTTCAGCATGGAATCAGTCAAACTAAACTAACATGATTAAGCTATAGTTACACAGAAAATTCCCTCTCTTACAAGCTAGGCAAGATTAGTTTGAGTTAAACTTGGCAAATTATTAAGCTTACGAGACAATTAGTAACCTAAGCTAATTAGTTTCTAGAAAAAAAGAAAGAAGGACAGAGAAAGTTACAACGAAACTTTGTTCTTGAGAGCTAGAAGAGAGAGTTAGAGAAAGGAAAGAGAAATAGGAAAAAAAACCAAGGAAATTCAACTTCAACATTTTTTACTTGAAAATTGAACACTTAGGTGATTTAGAAAACCTTAAATAGAAGAGAAGAGCTTGGGCAAGCTAGGAAGGGAATTATAGAAGAAGATAAGGTAGAGATGCAAATATAAGAAAACTTCTTCTTATTATGTTGAGTACAAGTCAAGATTCTTGCATACACATTTAAAATTAGCTCATGGCTTTATATAGAGAACATTATCATCTTAACCTCTTCTAGAAAGGTTCTAGAAAGGTTTGATATTTTCTAACATCATTATTATATATTTCTAGATATTTCAGTGAGCCTATATTTATAATATATATATATTGTTTGTTCCCCATTATTAATCCGTACATACGCTCGTGCCAATCTGGTGCCTACATGGTGACAGTTAATTTGTTACAATATGAACGTTTCAGATCATTAAAATATAGTAAAAAAATACCTTTACGAGACTTCACAATAGGACGGTTGTGCCATAAGGCACAACAGCAACTCTCAGTCCTACCCGGAGAGGGTTGAGCTGAGCGTGTTAGTTCAACGATATTAATTTATAACTTAAACGCCTCATTTAAGGTTTTCTAAATCACCTAAGCGTTCAATTGTCAAGTCCGAAAGGATGAATTTGAATTCCGGTTGATTTTTGTCCAATTTCTCTTTCTTTTCTATGACCTTCTCTTCTTTTTTTTTTTTTTTTTGGGTAAGTAAGTCATAAAATTAAAGACAATGAAATTTACAAGTTTACAAGGGACCTTCTCTTCTTGCTCTCAAGGAGAAAGTTTCTTTGTAACTTCCTCCGTCCCTCTCATTCCTTCTCTCTTTTGTTCTAAGAACTAATTAGGCTTGGTAAATAATTCTTTCATAAGCTTAAGTGACTGAGTTTAACTGAAACTAATCCTGCTTAGCTTCCAAGATACAGAATTTTCTAAGCAATTGTAACTTAACAATACTCGTTTAAGTTAAGTACCTCATTTATGGTTTTCTAAATCAACTGTGTGTTCAATTCTCAAGTCATAAAGGATGAATTTGAATTCCTTTCGATTTTCTTCATATTTCCCTTTCTTTGCCCTAGCTTCTTTTTTTCTTTTTTTTTTTTCCCAACTCCAAAGAAGGAAGCTTCTCTGTAACTTTCTCCGTCCCTCTCCTTCCTCCTCTCTTTTGTTCTACATACTCATTAGCTTAGGTAACAAATTGTTTCATAAGCTTAAGTGGTCAAGTTTAACTCAAGCTAATCTTGCTTAGCCACTGAGATAGCGAACTTTCTGAGTAATTGTAGATTAACGATATTAGTTTAACATAAGCACCTCATTTAAGATTTTCTAAATCACCAAGGTACTCAATTCTCAATTTCACAAAAATTGAATTTGAATTCTCTTTGAATCTCCTCCTATTTCTGTTTCTTTCACAATCCATCACTACAATTAGTGTGCAATGCCAACACGTCTTCCATTATTTCCGTAACACATTAGCTCAACACATATCCACAATATATTAAAATTCCATTTACATAATGAGTACGAACATGTTCCATGACCTTCTTCATTATCCGTTAAATCATTCATTGTTTTGTCACACAAAAATATAACAACACATCCATAGAGGCAAAGATTCATCTTTAAAGTGTTCACAATTATTGGGTTCAAACTATTTCTTTACTTTTCCATATTATTATCAAGTCTTCATATTCAATTTTTACAACACATTGGTTATCAATTACTACCCACGGTTATAAATTTAATCTCCAACATTTAATTTCTTTAATACAAATCCTTCATATAACACCGTCATATTTCACAATCTCCCATTTATCATTATTCACACTCATCTTAACCCAACATAGACTTAATTACTATGAATTTACTAAGTAATTTACTGTGGGCATTTCCATCCGAATTTACTAAGTAATTACTATGATAGTCGCCATTTCCATCCGAATGTACAGGGGGCATACAACCATCAGAATGTGCTGGAATACATCTCCAAACACGGGGATTACACGGAATGGGGTGAATTCCGTGAGAGGAGCCGCTGCGCTAACCAGAATAACAAAGACAATATATACCGGGATGCACTTGCAGCCGGCACCAAGGACGAAGCACTAGCAGTGGTACGAAATGGCGACCCAAAATGTTTCTGGTTAAATTATGACAAATTGTCATCAAATTATGACCGGATTTCATTTAATCCCCCATTGCCGTATGTTCATCCATTTACAGACACAGTATGGGTCGTTCCAGCAGCAATACAGCAATGGGTTGCAGACAATATAAGAGATGAAGCCCAAAGACCGCATAGGCCCAAGAGCATTATAATTGAAGGCCCATCTAGAATTGGGAAAACATGTTGGGCCCGGTCTTTGGGACCACATAATTATTATTCAGGCCACATCGACTTGAGGGACCACAAGAACGACGCTTTCTACAACATAATTGATGATGTGGCCCCACAATATTTAAAACACTGGCGCGAGTTTATTGGAGCGCAACGGGACTTTTTTTCAAATTGTAAATATGCCCGCCCAAAGAAAATAACGGGCGGGATCCCAAGTATTATATTATGCAACCCTGGAGCGGATTCCAGTTACAAAGAGTTTTTGGAAAAACATGAACACGCCGGGCTCAAAGCGTGGACGATCCGAAACGCAGAATTCTACACAATCGACGAGCCCCTGTTCGCCAGAGCCAATCAAGAAAAGGCATCATAATGCGAAGAAGAAGGCCCAACGCAGGAAGATATTCCACTTCCAATGCGGGTGTTCGTTATTCCACGTCAACGGATGTATCGAACCACATCCATTGGAGAGAGAAGACGCTATCAGGGGTCTTCTACGACACTTTGACGAACCCGATATGGTTCAGAGCAGTGGACTTCTCCATGCCGGGCAACGAGGGAGTGTACAAAATAGAGTGCCTGTTCAACTACAACCTCCGGAAAGCATTGGGAATCCGGACGTTTACAGCGACAATGTATACGTGGCTGACAGCCCCTGGTCGCAGAAGCCTCTCGGAGACTGTATTTACCCAGCTTATTGCACGCAGGATGAGGATCAAATTATCCAGCTTTGGGATTATTAGCCCTGTAAACTATTGTCTCGCACTGACCATTGTACTCGACGAGCTTTCATATTATGTAAAATATTGGCGATGGGACAATATTTATGTAAATTTTTATGATTAAATAAAAATGCAGTTTTATTGAATTTATGCGTCTTAATAAATTCCATTTCTGAGCAGGTTTAAGCTGGGTAAATGGGCTGTAATTGGTAAACAAACTAACGGCCCAATTACAACAATGAGGCCCATTTAATGTTTATTAGTTATTTTAAAATAGGCCCAGACATATGGTACATCAGCCCACTAGAGATAGGCCCATCAGTAAGCAACGCGGCCCAATAAACATAGGCCCATCCAAACTATGAAAGAAGTGGACACTAGAGAGAAGGCCCAAATTTTATTGCGATTAAGACAATTACAGAATAATAATTTACAATTATTTTTTATTATCTACACATCTAGAACCAGAACGCACGGGCTGATTTTCTGAAGGCGCGGTGATGTAGCAGACATCAGCGACGGAATATATGTCCGACGTCGCTTGGGTTTCTAGTTCGGAAACCGCTATCATACCGGCGAATAGAGCATCTTCTTGCCGCTGTAAGGCGTTGATGAGCCGGATTAAATGTTCGGCGTTGTTTTCGCCGACGACCAACAAGGACCAATGCAGCAGTAATAGATCCGGCTCGTATTTTAAAATCAACCGCCGAAATTGGCCTAGATCTCCGCGATCCATTTGCAAAATAATTCAAACCCCCAATTATTTTGGCTTATATACAAAATTCCCGCCTGCGCTTGCCTTTTTCGAGTTTTAATCCTGGCCGCATATCTAGGAGCGGCGCTTGCCTTTTTAGATTTTTAATCCTGGCCGCAGATCTGGGCGCGGAGCGGAGACACTAGCCGACAACACGCCTCAAAATGCGGAAGGGAGCACCAATCGGGGGACGACACGTGGCGCGGGGGGAGCGTCCCAGGTAATATTAGTGGGACGCTCCTGGGCACCTATATAACTCACTCCCTAACTCTCTTCCACCAGTATAGTTTTTCAGAGAGTGACTTGCGTCATCCGAGAGAGTAAGTGACGTCATCGAGAGTGAGTTATGGCATCAATGCGACGTCGTTTTAGAATCCAAAACAAGAACATTTTTCTCACGTATGCCCAATGTTCTATTCCTAAAGAGAGATTATTAGAGAAAATTAGAGCGTTGTTCACCACCAGGGGTCCAAATTATGTGAGGGTTGCACATGAATTACATGAGGATGGGCAACCACATCTCCATGCTCTTGTCCAGTTCCCATATCGTTTTCAGACGCAGGATCAACGGTTCTTCGACGTTACACACGATCGAAATAGTCGCCATTTCCATCCGAATGTACAGGGGGCATACAACCATCAGAATGTGCTGGAATACATCTCCAAACACGGGGATTACACGGAATGGGGTGAATTCCGTGAGAGGAGCCGCTGCGCTAACCAGAATAACAAAGACAATATATACCGGGATGCACTTGCAGCCGGCACCAAGGACGAAGCACTAGCAGTGGTACGAAATGGCGACCCAAAATGTTTCTGGTTAAATTATGACAAATTGTCATCAAATTATGACCGGATTTCATTTAATCCCCCATTGCCGTATGTTCATCCATTTACAGACACAGTATGGGTCGTTCCAGCAGCAATACAGCAATGGGTTGCAGACAATATAAGAGATGAAGCCCAAAGACCGCATAGGCCCAAGAGCATTATAATTGAAGGCCCATCTAGAATTGGGAAAACATGTTGGGCCCGGTCTTTGGGACCACATAATTATTATTCAGGCCACATCGACTTAAGGGACCACAAGAACGACGCTTTCTACAACATAATTGATGATGTGGCCCCACAATATTTAAAACACTGGCGCGAGTTTATTGGAGCGCAACGGGACTTTTTTTCAAATTGTAAATATGCCCGCCCAAAGAAAATAACGGGCGGGATCCCAAGTATTATATTATGCAACCCTGGAGCGGATTCCAGTTACAAAGAGTTTTTGGAAAAACATGAACACGCCGGGCTCAAAGCGTGGACGATCCGAAACGCAGAATTCTACACAATCGACGAGCCCCTGTTCGCCAGAGCCAATCAAGAAGAGGCATCATAAAATCTCTAATAAATTCTCACAAAATTATTCAGTAAATTCTCAATAAATACTCAGTAAATCACTAAGAAAATTACTGAGTAAATTCTCAGCAAATTTTAAAAAATTCTCAGTAATTTAATCCTTAAATTCCCAGTAAATTTCTTAGTAAATTTTCAGTAAATTCTCAGTAAATTGCTCAGTAAATTACTAGTAAATTCCCAGTAAATTATTCAGTAAATTCTCAATAAATTCTCAGGCAATTCCTTGCAAATTTTTCGTAAATTCTTAGTAAATTACTCAGCAAATTCCCAGTGTATTCTCAGTAAATTAATAAGTAAATTTCCAGTAAATTACTCATAAAATTCCTAGTAAAATTACTTAGTAAATTTCCAGTAAATTCTCTGTAAATTACTCCTTAAATTGTCTGTAAATTCCTAGAAAATTTCTCAACAAATTAAACAATAAATTCTCGATAAATTACCCAGTAAATTCTCTGTCAATTCCCTATAAAATCCCAGCAAATTACTTTGTAAGTTCTCAGTAAATTCTCATAAAATTACTCAGTAAATTGCCAACAAATGCTCAGTAGATTACTCAGAAAATTCTCAGTAAATTCTCTAAAAATTACTCATTAAATTTTCAGTAAATTACTCAGTTAATTCCCAATCAATTCTCAATAAATTCCCAGGAAACACTCAAAAAGTTGCGCCGTAAATTCCCAATAATTTTCACAGTAAATTCAATGTAAATTACTCAGTAAATTACTCTCTAAATTTTCAGTAAATTCCAAATAAATTCTCAACAAATTCCCAGTAAATTACACAGTAAATTCGTAATAAATTTTCTATAAATTACTTAGAAAATTTCTCAGTGAATTCCCTAAAAATTACTCAATTAATTACTGAGTAAATTACTTAGTAAATTACTTAGTAAATTCTCAGAAAATACTCAGTGAATTCTAAGTAAATTCCTTATAAATTCTCAGTAAATTACTCAGAAAATTGCCAGTAATTTCTAAGTAAATTCCCTGTAAATTCTCAATAAATTACTCTAGAAATTCCCACTATGCTCTCAATAAATTACACAGCAAATTCCCAGTAAATTCGCAGTAAATTACTCAGTGCATTACTCTGTAAATTGCTAATGAATTACTCAGTAAATTCTCAGAAATTACTCAGAAAATTTCCAGTAAATTAACAGTAAGTTCTCAGTAAATTCCCAATAAATTCTAACTACATTATTTAGTAAATTCCTAGTAAATTCCCAACAAATTACTTAGTAAATTCTTAGTAAATTTCGAGTGAATTCTCAGTAAATTACTCATTAAATTCTTTGTAAATTACTCAATAAATTCTCTGTAAATTAATCAGTAAATTCCTAGCAAATTCTCAATAAATACACAGTAAATTACTTAGTAAATTCATAGTAAATTCTCCGTAAATTCCCACAAAATTCCATGTAAATTCTTAGTAAATTACTCAGAAAATTCCCGGTAAATTCTCAGTAAATTAATTAGTAAATTCCCAGCAAAATTTTAGTAAATTACTTGGTAAATTCTTCATAAACTTGGCCACTTGAGAGCTAGAAGAGAAAGTAAGAGCAAAGAAAGAGAAATTGGAACAAAATGGAAATTCAAATTCATCCTTTTGGACTAGAGAATTGAACACTTAGGTGATTTCGAAATCGTTAAACGAGTTGCTGAAGTAAAACTAATATCGTCAAGCTAAAATTACTAAGAAAATTCTCTTTCTTAGAGGGTAAGCAAGATTAGTTTGTGTTAAACTTGGCAGAAATAATTAGTTACCACAACTAATTTGTTTCTGGAACCAAAGGAGAAAGAAGGAGAAGGAAGGAGAGAGTTACAGAGAAACTTTCTTCTTGAGAGCTCGAAGAGAAAGTTAGAGCAAAGAAAGAGAAATAGGAAGAAAATCAAAGGGAATTCAAATTCAACCTTTTGGACTCGAGAATTGAACACTTAGGCGATTTCAAAAACCTTAAATGAAGTTCTTATATTAAACTAGTATCGTTGAGCTACAGAAAATTCTCTTTCTTAGAGGCCAAGCAAGGATAGTTTGAGTTAAACTCCACCACTTAGGGTTATGAAACAATTACTCACCTAAGCTAATTAGTTTATAGAACAAAAGAGAGAAGGAAGCAGAAGGACGGAGAGAGTTGCAGAGAAACTTTCCTTCTTGAGAGCTAGAAGAGAAGTTAGAGAAAAGAAAGAGAAATAGGAGGCAATTCAAAGAGAATTCAAATTCAATTTTTGTGAAATTGAGAATTGAATACCTTGGTGATTTAGAAAATCTTAAATGAGGTGCTTATGTTAAACTAGTATCGTTAAGCTACAATAACTCAGAAAGTTCGCTATCTTAGAGGCTAAGCAAGATTAGCTTGAGTTAAACTTGGCCACTTAAGCTTATGAAACAATTTGAGTTTGAATTCGCCTTAATTTTCTTCGTATTTCCATTTCTTTTTTCTAACTTTCTCCCCTACCACTCAGGAACAAAGATTCTCTCTAACTCTCTCCGTCCATCTAGAACATTCTCTCTTTTATTGTAGGAACAAGTTAGCTTAGTCATTATCTTAAGAGGCCAAGTTTCACGCAAACTAATCTTGATTAGCCTCCAAGAAAAGAGAGTTTACGGAGTAACCGTAGCTTAACGATATTAGTTTAACTTAAGCAACTCATTTCATGTTTTCTAAATCACCTAAGTGTTCAGTTCTCAAGGCCAAACGGACGAATTTGAATTCCCGTTAAATTTCATCCCAATTCCCTTTCATTTCCCTAGCCTTCTCCTTTTCCTCTTCCTCTCTCCGTCCTTCTCTAACCTTCTCCCTTTTGCTCTAGGAACTAATTAGCTTAGGCAACTGTTAGTATCATTTGCTTAGGTGGCCAAGTTTAGCTCAAACTAATCTTCCTTAGCCTCTAAGAAAGAGAATATACGGAGTAATTGTAGCTTAACGATATTACTTTTACCTAAGCAACTCATTTAATGTTTTCTAAATCACCTAAGTGCTCAATTCCCAAGTCCAAAAGGATGAATCTGAATTCGCCTTACTTTTCATCGTATTTCCATTTCCTTTCTCTAACTTTCTCCTCGACCACTCTGGAAGAAAGATTCTCTCTAACTCTCTCCGTCCGTCCTTCTAGAACGTTCTCTCTTTTATTGTAGGAACAAATTAGCTTAGTCATTATCTTAAGAGGCCAAGCTTCACGCAAACTAATCTTGATTAGCCTACAAGACTGAGAATTTAAGGGGTAATTGTAGTTTAACGATATTAGTTTAACTTAAGCAACTCATTTCATGTTTTCTAAATCACCTAAGTGTTCGGTTCTCAAGTCCAAACGGATGAATTTGAATTTCCTTTAATTTTCTTCCTAATTCCCTATCGTCTCTCTAGCTCCCTATTTTTTCCCTAACTCTCTCTGTCCTTCTTCAACCTTCTATCTTTTCTTCTACAAACCAATTAGCATAGGCAACTATTAGTATCATTCGCTTAGGTGGCTAAGTTTACCTCCAACTAATCTTTCTTAGCCTCCAAGAAAGAGAATATACGGAGTAATGGTAGCTTAACGATATTACCTTTACCAAAAGCAACTCATTTAATGTTTTCTAAATCACCTAAGTGTTCAATTCTCAATTCCAAAAAGTTGAATTTCAATTCCCATCAAATTTCCCTTTATTTGCCCAAGCTTTCTCTTCCACCACCGTGGAAGAAAGATTTTCTCTAACTCCCTCCGTCCTTCTAGAACCTTCGCTCTTTTATTGGAGAAACTAATTAGCTTAGGCAGCTATCAGTTTCATTGGCTTAAGAGACCAAGTTTCACTCAAACTTATCTTGCTTAGCCTCCACGAAAGGTAATTTACGGAATAATCGTAGCTTATCGTTAATAGTTTAACTTAAGCAACTCGTTTCATGTTATCTAAATCACCTAAGTGTTCAATTCTCATATCCAAATCTATGAATTTCAATTCCCTGTAAGTTTCATTCTATTTATCTCCCTTTTCCCCAACTATCTCTTCTAGTTCTCAGGAAGAAAGTTTCTCTCTAACTCTCTCCGCCCCTCTCTCTTTTTTTCTAGGAACTAATTAGCTTAGGCAACGAACAGTTTCATTAGCTTAAGTGGCCAAGTTTAACTCGAACTAATCTTGCTAAGCCTCCAGAAAATAGATTTTACTTAGTGATTGTGCAAAACCGTATTAGTCGAACTTAAGCATCTCATTTAAAGTTTTCTAAATCACTAAAGTGTTCAATTCTCAAGTCCAAGAGGAAGAACTTGAATTCCCTTTAATTTGCATCCTAATTCCCTTTCTTTTCTCTAACTTTCTCTCCTACCACTCAAGAAGAAAGTTTTCCTCTAACTCTCTCCGTGCTTCTCCAACCCTCTCTCTTTTGTTCTAAGAACAAACTAGCTTAGGCAACTATTAGTTTCATTAGCCTAAGCGGCCAAGTTTAACTCAAACTAATCTTTCTTAGACTCCAAGAAAGAGAATATACGGTGCAATTGTAGCTTAACGACATTTCTTTTGCCTAAGCAACTCATTTAATGTTTTCTAAATCACCTAAGTGCTCAATTCTCAGGTCCCTGTAAATTCTCAGTAAATTACTCGATAAGTTCTCACTAAATTTTTTGTAAATTACTCAGAAAATTACTCAGTAAATTGTTAGTAAATTCTCAGTAAATTACATAGTAAATTTTCAGTAATTTACTCGGTAAATTTTCAGTAAATTCTCTATAAATTCTCAGAAAATTACCTAATAAATTCCCAATAAATTCCAAAAAAAAATCTAACTAAATTACTCAGTGAATTCTCAGTAAATTGCACAATAAATTCCCAGTAAATTCTCAATAAATTAGTCAGTAAATTCTCAGTCAATTACACTATAATTCTCGGTAAATTACTCAGTAAAATTTAAATAAATTCTCAATAAATTACTCAGTAAATTCCCATTAAATTACTCAGTACATTTATTCAGTAAATTGTGAGTAAATTACCAAGTAAATTTCCAGTAAATTCTCAGTAAATTCCTAGAAATTGCTCAGTAAATCTCTAATAAATTCTCACAAAATTATTCAGTAAATTCTCAATAAATACTCAGTAAATCACTAAGAAAATTACTGAGTAAATTCTCAGCAAATTTTAAAAAATTCTCAGTAATTTAATCCTTAAATTCCCAGTAAATTTCTTAGTAAATTTTCAGTAAATTCTCAGTAAATTGCTCAGTAAATTACTAGTAAATTCCCAGTAAATTATTCAGTAAATTCTCAATAAATTCTCAGGCAATTCCTTGCAAATTTTTCGTAAATTCTTAGTAAATTACTCAGCAAATTCCCAGTGTATTCTCAGTAAATTAATAAGTAAATTTCCAGTAAATTACTCATAAAATTCCTAGTAAAATTACTTAGTAAATTTCCAGTAAATTCTCTGTAAATTACTCCTTAAATTGTCTGTAAATTCCTAGAAAATTTCTCAACAAATTAAACAATAAATTCTCGATAAATTACCCAGTAAATTCTCTGTCAATTCCCTATAAAATCCCAGCAAATTACTCTGTAAGCTCTCAGTAAATTCTCATAAAATTACTCAGTAAATTGCCAACAAATGCTCAGTAGATTACTCAGAAAATTCTCAGTAAATTCTCTAAAAATTACTCATTAAATTTTCAGTAAATTACTCAGTTAATTCCCAATCAATTCTCAATAAATTCCCAGGAAACACTCAAAAAGTTGCGCCGTAAATTCCCAATAATTTTCACAGTAAATTCAATGTAAATTACTCAGTAAATTACTCTCTAAATTTTCAGTAAATTCCAAATAAATTCTCAACAAATTCCCAGTAAATTACACAGTAAATTCGTAATAAATTTTCTATAAATTACTTAGAAAATTTCTCAGTGAATTCCCTAAAAATTACTCAATTAATTACTGAGTAAATTACTTAGTAAATTACTCAGTAAATTCTCAGAAAATACTCAGTGAATTCTAAGTAAATTCCTTATAAATTCTCAGTAAATTACTCAGAAAATTGCCAGTAATTTCTAAGTAAATTCCCTGTAAATTCTCAATAAATTACTCTAGAAATTCCCACTATGCTCTCAATAAATTACACAGCAAATTCCCAGTAAATTCGCAGTAAATTACTCAGTGCATTACTCTGTAAATTGCTAATGAATTACTCAGTAAATTCTCAGAAATTACTCAGAAAATTTCCAGTAAATTAACAGTAAGTTCTCAGTAAATTCCCAATAAATTCTAACTACATTATTTAGTAAATTCCTAGTAAATTCCCAACAAATTACTTAGTAAATTCTTAGTAAATTTCGAGTGAATTCTCAGTAAATTACTCATTAAATTCTTTGTAAATTACTCAATAAATTCTCTGTAAATTAATCAGTAAATTCCTAGCAAATTCTCAATAAATACACAGTAAATTACTTAGTAAATTCATAGTAAATTCTCCGTAAATTCCCACAAAATTCCATGTAAATTCTTAGTAAATTACTCAGAAAATTCCCGGTAAATTCTCAGTAAATTAATTAGTAAATTCCCAGCAAAATTTTAGTAAATTACTTGGTAAATTCTTCATAAACTTGGCCACTTGAGAGCTAGAAGAGAAAGTAAGAGCAAAGAAAGAGAAATTGGAACAAAATGGAAATTCAAATTCATCCTTTTGGACTAGAGAATTGAACACTTAGGTGATTTCGAAATCGTTAAACGAGTTGCTGAAGTAAAACTAATATCGTCAAGCTAAAATTACTAAGAAAATTCTCTTTCTTAGAGGGTAAGCAAGATTAGTTTGTGTTAAACTTGGCAGAAATAATTAGTTACCACAACTAATTTGTTTCTGGAACCAAAGGAGAAAGAAGGAGAAGGAAGGAGAGAGTTACAGAGAAACTTTCTTCTTGAGAGCTCGAAGAGAAAGTTAGAGCAAAGAAAGAGAAATAGGAAGAAAAACAAAGGGAATTCAAATTCAACCTTTTGGACTCGAGAATTGAACACTTAGGCGATTTCAAAAACCTTAAATGAAGTTCTTATATTAAACTAATATCGTTGAGCTACAGAAAATTCTCTTTCTTAGAGGCCAAGCAAGGATAGTTTGAGTTAAACTCCACCACTTAGGGTTATGAAACAATTACTCACCTAAGCTAATTAGTTTATAGAACAAAAGAGAGAAGGAAGCAGAAGGACGGAGAGAGTTGCAGAGAAACTTTCCTTCTTGAGAGCTAGAAGAGAAGTTAGAGAAAAGAAAGAGAAATAGGAGGCAATTCAAAGAGAATTCAAATTCAATTTTTGTGAAATTGAGAATTGAATACCTTGGTGATTTAGAAAATCTTAAATGAGGTGCTTATGTTAAACTAGTATCGTTAAGCTACAATAACTCAGAAAGTTCGCTATCTTAGAGGCTAAGCAAGATTAGCTTGAGTTAAACTTGGCCACTTAAGCTTATGAAACAATTTGAGTTTGAATTCGCCTTAATTTTCTTCGTATTTCCATTTCTTTTTTCTAACTTTCTCCCCTACCACTCAGGAACAAAGATTCTCTCTAACTCTCTCCGTCCATCTAGAACATTCTCTCTTTTATTGTAGGAACAAGTTAGCTTAGTCATTATCTTAAGAGGCCAAGTTTCACGCAAACTAATCTTGATTAGCCTCCAAGAAAAGAGAGTTTACGGAGTAACCGTAGCTTAACGATATTAGTTTAACTTAAGCAACTCATTTCATGTTTTCTAAATCACCTAAGTGTTCAGTTCTCAAGGCCAAACGGACGAATTTGAATTCCCGTTAAATTTCATCCCAATTCCCTTTCATTTCCCTAGCCTTCTCCTTTTCCTCTTCCTCTCTCCGTCCTTCTCTAACCTTCTCCCTTTTGCTCTAGGAACTAATTAGCTTAGGCAACTGTTAGTATCATTTGCTTAGGTGGCCAAGTTTAGCTCAAACTAATCTTCCTTAGCCTCTAAGAAAGAGAATATACGGAGTAATTGTAGCTTAACGATATTACTTTTACCTAAGCAACTCATTTAATGTTTTCTAAATCACCTAAGTGCTCAATTCCCAAGTCCAAAAGGATGAATCTGAATTCGCCTTACTTTTCATCGTATTTCCATTTCCTTTCTCTAACTTTCTCCTCGACCACTCTGGAAGAAAGATTCTCTCTAACTCTCTCCGTCCGTCCTTCTAGAACGTTCTCTCTTTTATTGTAGGAACAAATTAGCTTAGTCATTATCTTAAGAGGCCAAGCTTCACGCAAACTAATCTTGATTAGCCTACAAGACTGAGAATTTAAGGGGTAATTGTAGTTTAACGATATTAGTTTAACTTAAGCAACTCATTTCATGTTTTCTAAATCACCTAAGTGTTCGGTTCTCAAGTCCAAACGGATGAATTTGAATTTCCTTTAATTTTCTTCCTAATTCCCTATCGTCTCTCTAGCTCCCTATTTTTTCCCTAACTCTCTCTGTCCTTCTTCAACCTTCTATCTTTTCTTCTACAAACCAATTAGCATAGGCAACTATTAGTATCATTCGCTTAGGTGGCTAAGTTTACCTCCAACTAATCTTTCTTAGCCTCCAAGAAAGAGAATATACGGAGTAATGGTAGCTTAACGATATTACCTTTACCAAAAGCAACTCATTTAATGTTTTCTAAATCACCTAAGTGTTCAATTCTCAATTCCAAAAAGTTGAATTTCAATTCCCATCAAATTTCCCTTTATTTGCCCAAGCTTTCTCTTCCACCACCGTGGAAGAAAGATTTTCTCTAACTCCCTCCGTCCTTCTAGAACCTTCGCTCTTTTATTGGAGAAACTAATTAGCTTAGGCAGCTATCAGTTTCATTGGCTTAAGAGACCAAGTTTCACTCAAACTTATCTTGCTTAGCCTCCACGAAAGGTAATTTACGGAATAATCGTAGCTTATCGTTAATAGTTTAACTTAAGCAACTCGTTTCATGTTATCTAAATCACCTAAGTGTTCAATTCTCATATCCAAATCTATGAATTTCAATTCCCTGTAAGTTTCATTCTATTTATCTCCCTTTTCCCCAACTATCTCTTCTAGTTCTCAGGAAGAAAGTTTCTCTCTAACTCTCTCCGCCCCTCTCTCTTTTTTTCTAGGAACTAATTAGCTTAGGCAACGAACAGTTTCATTAGCTTAAGTGGCCAAGTTTAACTCGAACTAATCTTGCTAAGCCTCCAGAAAATAGATTTTACTTAGTGATTGTGCAAAACCGTATTAGTCGAACTTAAGCATCTCATTTAAAGTTTTCTAAATCACTAAAGTGTTCAATTCTCAAGTCCAAGAGGAAGAACTTGAATTCCCTTTAATTTGCATCCTAATTCCCTTTCTTTTCTCTAACTTTCTCTCCTACCACTCAAGAAGAAAGTTTTCCTCTAACTCTCTCCGTGCTTCTCCAACCCTCTCTCTTTTGTTCTAAGAACAAACTAGCTTAGGCAACTATTAGTTTCATTAGCCTAAGCGGCCAAGTTTAACTCAAACTAATCTTTCTTAGACTCCAAGAAAGAGAATATACGGTGCAATTGTAGCTTAACGACATTTCTTTTGCCTAAGCAACTCATTTAATGTTTTCTAAATCACCTAAGTGCTCAATTCTCAGGTCCCTGTAAATTCTCAGTAAATTACTCGATAAGTTCTCACTAAATTTTTTGTAAATTACTCAGAAAATTACTCAGTAAATTGTTAGTAAATTCGCAGTAAATTACATAGTAAATTTTCAGTAATTTACTCGGTAAATTTTCAGTAAATTCTCTATAAATTCTCAGAAAATTACCTAATAAATTCCCAATAAATTCCAAAAAAAAATCTAACTAAATTACTCAGTGAATTCTCAGTAAATTACACAATAAATTCCCAGTAAATTCTCAATAAATTAGTCAGTAAATTCTCAGTCAATTACACTATAATTCTCGGTAAATTACTCAGTAAAATCTAAATAAATTCTCAATAAATTACTCAGTAAATTCCCATTAAATTACTCAGTACATTTATTCAGTAAATTGTGAGTAAATTACCAAGTAAATTTCCAGTAAATTCTCAGTAAATTCCTAGAAATTGCTCAGTAAATCTCTAATAAATTCTCACAAAATTATTCAGTAAATTCTCAATAAATACTCAGTAAATCACTAAGAAAATTACTGAGTAAATTCTCAGCAAATTTTAAAAAATTCTCAGTAATTTAATCCTTAAATTCCCAGTAAATTTCTTAGTAAATTTTCAGTAAATTCTCAGTAAATTGCTCAGTAAATTACTAGTAAATTCCCAGTAAATTATTCAGTAAATTCTCAATAAATTCTCAGGCAATTCCTTGCAAATTTTTCGTAAATTCTTAGTAAATTACTCAGCAAATTCCCAGTGTATTCTCAGTAAATTAATAAGTAAATTTCCAGTAAATTACTCATAAAATTCCTAGTAAAATTACTTAGTAAATTTCCAGTAAATTCTCTGTAAATTACTCCTTAAATTGTCTGTAAATTCCTAGAAAATTTCTCAACAAATTAAACAATAAATTCTCGATAAATTACCCAGTAAATTCTCTGTCAATTCCCTATAAAATCCCAGCAAATTACTCTGTAAGCTCTCAGTAAATTCTCATAAAATTACTCAGTAAATTGCCAACAAATGCTCAGTAGATTACTCAGAAAATTCTCAGTAAATTCTCTAAAAATTACTCATTAAATTTTCAGTAAATTACTCAGTTAATTCCCAATCAATTCTCAATAAATTCTCAGGAAACACTCAAAAAGTTGCGCCGTAAATTCCCAATAATTTACACAGTAAATTCAATGTAAATTACTCAGTAAATTACTCTCTAAATTTTCAGTAAATTCCAAATAAATTCTCAACAAATTCCCAGTAAATTACACAGTAAATTCGTAATAAATTTTCTATAAATTACTTAGAAAATTTCTCAGTGAATTCCCTAAAAATTACTCAATTAATTACTGAGTAAATTACTTAGTAAATTACTCAGTAAATTCTCAGAAAATACTCAGTGAATTCTAAGTAAATTCCTTATAAATTCTCAGTAAATTACTCAGAAAATTGCCAGTAATTTCTAAGTAAATTCCCTGTAAATTCTCAATAAATTGCTCTAGAAATTCCCACTATGTTCTCAATAAATTACACAGCAAATTCCCAGTAAATTCGCAGTAAATTACTCAGTGCATTACTCTGTAAATTGCTAATGAATTACTCAATAAATTCTCAGAAATTACTCAGAAAATTTCCAGTAAATTAACAGTAAGTTCTTAGTAAATTCCCAATAAATTCTAACTACATTATTTAGTAAATTCCCAATAAATTCCCAACAAATTACTTAGTAAATTCTTAGTAAATTTCGAGTGAATTCTCAGTAAATTACTCATTAAATTCTTTGTAAATTACTCAATAAATTCTCTGTAAATTAATCAGTAAATTCCTAGCAAATTCTCAATAAATACACAGTAAATTACTTAGTAAATTCATAGTAAATTCTCCGTAAATTCCCACAAAATTCCATGTAAATTCTTAGTTAATTACTCAGAAAATTCCCGGTAAATTCTCAGTAAATTAATTAGTAAATTCCCAGCAAAATTTTAGTAAATTACTTGGTAAATTCTTCATAAACTTGGCCACTTGAGAGCTAGAAGAGAAAGTAAGAGCAAAGAAAGAGAAATTGGAACAAAATGGAAATTCAAATTCATCCTTTTGGACTAGAGAATTGAACACTTAGGTGATTTAGAAATCGTTAAATGACTTGCTGAAGTAAAACTAATATCGTCAAGCTGAAATTACTAAGAAAATTCTCTTTCTTAGAGGGTAAGCGAGATGAGTTTGGGTTAAACTTGGCCACTTAAGCTTATGAAACAATTTGTTACCACAACTAATTTGTTTCTAGAACCAAAGGAGAAGGAAGGAGAGAGTTACAGAGAAAATTTCTTCTTGAGAGCTCGAAGAGAAAGTTAGAGCAAGGGAATTCAAATTCAACCATTTGGACTCGAGAATTGAACACTTAGGCGATTTCAAAAACCTTAAATGAAGTTCTTATATTAAACTAATATCATTGAGCTACAATTACTCAGAAAATTCTCTTTCTTAGAGGCCAAACAAGGATAGTTTGAGTTAAACTTTGCCACTTAGGGTTATGAAACAATTACTCACCTAAGCTAATTAGTTTCTAGAACAAAAGAGAGAAGGAAGCAAAAGGACGGAGAGAGTTACAGAGAAACTTTCCTTCTTGAGAGCTAGAAGAGAAGTTAGAGAAAAGAAAGAGAAATAGGAGGAAATTCAAAGAGAATTCAAATTCAATTTTTGTGAAATTGAGAATTGAATACCTTGGCGATTTAGAAGATCTTAAATGAGGTGCTTATGTTAAACTGATATCGTTAAGCTACAATTACTCACAAAGTTCGCTATCTTAGTGGCTAAGCAAGATTAGATTGAGTTAAACTTGGCCACTTAAGCTTATGAAACAATTTGTTACCTAAGCTAATGAGTACGGAGAACAAAAGAGAGAGGAGGAAGGAGAGGGACGGAGAAAGTTACGGAGAAACTTCCTTCTTCGGTGCTGGAAAAAAAAAAAAAAAAGGTTAATGCAAAGAAGGGGAAATATGAAAAAAATCGAAAGGAATTCAAATTCATCCTTTCTGACTTGAGAATTGAACACTCAGTTGATTTAGAAAATCATAAATGAGGTACTTAACTTAAACGAGTATCATTTCAGTTTGGTTTCTGTATCTTAGAAGCTAAGCAAGATTAGTTTCAGTTAAACTCGGTCACTTAAGCTTATGAAACAATTATTTACCAAGCCTAATTAGTTCTTAGAACAAAAGAGAGAAGGAAGGAGAGGGACGGAGGAAGTTACAGAGAAACTTTCTTCTTGAGAGCAAGAAGAGAAAGTCATAGAAAAGAAAGAGAAATTGGAAGAAAATCAACCGGAATTCAAATTCATCCTTTCGGACTTGACAGTTGAACACTTAGGTGATTTAGAAAACCATAAATGAGGTGTTTAAGTTATAAATTAATATCGTTGCACTACAATTACTCAGACAATTCTCTTCGTTAGAGGCTAAGGAAAATTAGTTTGATTTAAACTTGGGCACTTAAGCTGATGAAACAGTTAGTTACCTAAGCTAATTAGTTTCTAGAACAAAAGGGAGAATGAAGAAGATGGACAGAGAAAGATACAGATGAACTATCTTCTTGAGAGCTAGAAGAGAAAGTTAGAGAAAAGAATGAGAAATAGAAAGGAAAAAAGAAAAAAAAAACAAAACAAAAAAGAATCAAAGGGAATTCAAATTCATAATTTTGGACGTGAGAATACACTAAGGTGATTTAGAAAATATTTAACGGGTTGCTTAAGTTAAACTAACATGATTTTTTTTTGGGTGAATAAGACATAAATAAAAGACAAAGAATATACAAGATTACAAGGGGAATACCCCAGGCCCTAATCAGCTATACAACAACAACAGACAACTAAACAACATAAAAGACAATGTTCAGGATCCATATCCAGAGAATAGGGAAATTGAACATTGCGAGACCAAACAAAAGGTGAAGCTAGAGTCACAATAGAACCAAAGCAACACAAAACCAGCAGCACCTAAGCCGAATGCACTAAATCCAAAACGAAACAGCAAAAACCTGTGCAGTAGTAGTTCAGGTGCAAACCTCAAAGCTAGAAACAAACCAGAATCAACTGTAAAGACATGAGGCCTAGACATATCTACAAAAGACCTAGTACATCCCACTAGGGTAGGTATAACAAAATATTGTGCAATGTAAATCAAAAACAACATAAAGGAAAAACACATATATTGGGGCAAACATATGGGGGCAAACATATATGTAAATCAAACATATGGGCCCACAGTTGCTTGTGCCTCCAGGAGTTTATTTGCTGTGGGATTGTTTTAACAGTGAGCCGTTGGGTACATTTTTTGGGGCCCACGGTTTGACCAACGTGATTTAGCCGTGGGCTATCCGTGGGTTGGAAATTTTGGTGAAAATAGTGGGCTTTTATTGGGCTCACTATGTTTTGTGGGCTGTGTTCTTGGGTTTAACTTTTTGGCTACTATATTGGGGCAGATGGGCTCTATTATTGGTTTCATTTTGGTTATTCTTTTGTTTAGACTCTTGGCAGCGAATCATTTATAGTTAATGATTTTATGATGATTGATTGTGTGATCCTCATGTGACTCGATATAAGGGTGGTTTTGCGCCATCTCCGCCAAGAGTGATTGGGGAGTCACTGCTATGGGGAATAGTGGTTTGATAACCAACCGAGTTAGAGACTGGGAAATGAGCGGGAGGATAGCTACCGGTTTTCTGGTTGCTTCTTGTTTTCATGTGACCCGTCCTAATTGATCGTATTGCCGCGCCTGACATGGAGTGTAGGGCCCACTGCCGTGGGGTTTGAGGCTTGTGATCTACCAAGGATGGGACTGGGGGATGTGATGATTGATCTCATGATTTTGTTGGCTGTGTATTGGCTTGTTGCTGAGGGGCTACTGTCTTTTCACTTCAACTCCCTGGTCCGTGGCTTATGGTTTTTTTTATCGTGCTAGCTTCATGTGACTTTGCTGGGATTTCTCATGGGGTAGATCTTATCCTCCGTCATGGCTTGGATTAAGTGGCTTGGATGTCACAGCTGTGAGGAGTGGGTTGCTTATTGGATTCCATGTGTTTATCTGCAGTAGAGACTGGGGGCTTGTGAGGTTGATTATTATCTTTGACTCGGCTTGAGGGTTGTTGTTTGGTCTGTGTCTGTTTTGTTTATTAGCTTAGTGGTGTTATTTTGTGTGTATCTCTGCCCATATATCCACCTCAAGTTCCCATCTATTATCTCTGATGGTAGGGGTTACTTGAGGACAAAGAGGATATATGGGCAGAATTGGGATTTTTCTGTATTTCTGTTGTTCTTGCTTGTCCCCCCTATTTTTAGGGGTTGCAGTGGTAGTTTATGTTGGTTATATTTGTTTTTTATTTGTTGTTGGGCATGCCTGGGATATGCCCCTTGTAAACGTGTAAATTTCATTGTCTTTATTTTATGACTTACTTACCCAAAAAAAAGGAAAACAACTTGTAATCAACGAGGCGCATCCAGCAGCCATCTATTCTTGACAACCACTTGTAACTCAATTGCAGCAAACCAAATTCCATATCATCAACCTAGCAGGTAGCAATAGTTGAGCAGCAGCGAGCACTAGAACAAAGGACAGCAATGACTCTTTCTTAGTTTTGGAATCTTAGGGGAAGAAAGCAGAGCTTCTCTCTCTAGAATCTCTCCCCCCGGTGTGAAAAGGGTGTTTTTTCCGGTTATCTTCCTCACCCATGAGGCAGGAAGTGTACTGTGTTAGTTACCAGTCCGGGTTTTCTTGGCTGGTCTGTTATCAATAGAGTGAGTTTTGTGAGCTTGTGTTACGGTGCTGTTCCAGTGCATCTTTTGATACAGCCATATATTTTCATATATTGGTTGGAGTGTTTCCTATTCATGTTTGTTCTGTCCAGCTTGGGTTATTCAAGATGGGAAGTTCTGATCATGGTGGGGAGTTGTTATAACCGGTCTTTTCGAAGCCGGAGTTTGTTCTGGTTGGAATCCATTTTTTCTTCAAGATGGAAAGTACTGATCATGTTGTGAAACTGTTGCAACCGGTCTTCTGTGGCTGGTGTGGGTTCTGGGTATAGTCTATCCATTGCAGCGTTTCGGCACTGTGGTGGTCTGGGTGAAGCCATACATTTGTAGCTCCAGTGTGGAGTTGTAACTGATGTGTATGCGGGAGCCAACAGGTGGTACCAGATGGTTTTCCCGACGATGTGGGGAGCTCCGTCGTCTGGTTTTTGTGAGCTTCACGAGCTTCGCCGGTAGGTGGTCTTGCCTTCTTCCGTGTTGTTGGGTTGACAGAGGTGATGGCGGTCTGCTGCAATTCACAATCGCCGATTCGGCTGCCATCTGGTTGGAATATTTCGACGTTCCGACTTGCAGTATAGGCTGTTGCCGTCGTCTTTTTTCTTGGATGGTGGTTGCTTTTCCGAAGCTGGTGTGGGTTTTGGTACACACGGCTTAGTCTTTGGTCGTGTGTGCTGTCTCGTCAAGTTGCAGGTGGTTGTTTGCAGTCGCCGGCAAGTTGTTTAGTTTCCGGCGCTGGTTCTCTGGCATCGTCGTTGCTATAGCTTGATATTCTACAGTGTAATGTTTGGGAAGGATGGTGTTTACACGCAGCAAGAGCGCGTGTTCCAGACCTTGGGTGGTTCACCAACGTTGGGTAGAGTGAGCTGATGTAAAGTTGATGTGTTTTCTGTATTGCTACAGGACCATCATCATGTGAATTGTTTTGGGGGGAAAGTCAAATATTTGTGATAAAGGTTTCAAGTGATGGGGCCCGCATAACGAGGTAATCGTGGCTTTATATGGGCTAACATTGTGCATATTATTATATATGTTTTGAGCTGCAAAGTGGGGAGAATGGGCCCACAGAACTTTGTTAAACCATGTTCTCATGGTTATTATACATATAATTGGGCTCCGTTTTACATGGGCTCACTGTGTCTATTTTGTGTTGTTAAAGAATTTTGGGCTATTTTTGTGGAGCACGGAGCCGAAATCTGGAGTGCATGGCGTGGGTTACTGGGGCCCACTTGGATTTATTTTGGAAAATTCCTTTTGTTTAGTCTCTTTGCAGCGGATCTTTTTTTAGTTGATTACTTTATGATGATTGATCGTGTGATCCTCATGTGACTCGATATGAGGGTGGTTTTGAGCCATCTCCGCCAAGAGTGATTGGGGAGTCACTGCTTTGGGGAATAGTGGTTCGATAACTATCCGAGTTAGAGACTGGGAGATGAGCGGGAGGATAGCTACCGATTTTCTGGTCCCTTCTTGTCTTCATGTGACCCATCCTAATTGATCGTATTGCCACGCTTGACATGGAGTGAAGGGCACACTGCCGTGGGGTTTGAGGCTTATGATCTACTAAGGAAGGGACTGGGGGATGTGATGATTGCTCTCATGATTTTGTTGGCTATGTATTGATCTGTTGCTGTGGGGCTATTGTTTGTCACTACAACTCCCAAGACCGTTGATTATGGTTGCTGATCGTGCTAGCTTCATGTGACTTTGTTGTGATTTCTCGTGGGGTAGATTTTTTCCTCTATCACGACTTTGGTTAAGTGGCTAGGATGTCACGGTTGTGAGGAGTGGGTTGCTTATTGGATTCCATGCGTTTATCTACAACAGAGACTGGGAGTTTGTGGAGTTGGCTATCATCTTGATTCGGCTTAAGGGTTGTTGCTTTGTGAGTGTGTCAGTTGTATTTTAAGCTTTGTTTTTGTGTTTTGTTTATTGCCCATATATCCACCCCAAGTTTCCATCTATTACCTCTGATAGTAGGGGTTACTTGGGGACAAATAGGATATATGGGCAAAGTGGGGTCTCTTGTTTTTCTGGTGTTGTCTCGCCTCTGCGGGGTTGTTTTATGTTTTAGGGAGTTCAGTGGTTGTTTCTATTGTTTTGTAGTTGTTTTTTTATTGGTTGTAGGGCGTACCTGGGGTATGCCCCTTGTAAACTTGTACATTTTACTGTCTTTATTTTATTACTTACTTACCCAAAAAAAAAAAAAAAAAAAAAAAAAAAAGGGACAGCAATGGGATCACCATCGGCACAAACACCACAGCAAGGCAGTCCGGGGTAGAGTAATGATGACAAACATTCTCTAAACACAATAGAATTTCCTGCCAGTTACATGAAACAACAACTCGAATCAATAAAGCCCAATAAAACCCAATAAGAAGGATGATACACACATAATTTAAGCTCTCATCACTCGGCCCACAGTATAGGACCTCACTACACTCGGAACTTGTTTCCTTATCCTGCAAATAAAGAGATAATATATATATAACGGTTAGCACAGAAAACATATATAGGCTATTTTCACTCAACCCTCAAAGCATTCCAAAGGTGCTGCCGAAATGTCTAAACAGAGTTAAAAGTTTTATGTCTCACATCACTCAACCCACTTTTCTGACTTTTCCGAAGAACAGACACCACCAGCTGCACAGGTCACAAACAATTAGGAAACCCACATTATATGGCTCACCAACACTCAACTCTCATGTGAGAAACTCCCATCACTCAGCGGCCCTCCCAATACTAACAGTACAGGGCTTCAGCATGGAATCAGTCAAACTAAACTAACATGATTAAGCTATAGTTACACAGAAAATTCCCTCTCTTACAAGCTAGGCAAGATTAGTTTGAGTTAAACTTGGCAAATTATTAAGCTTACGAGACAATTAGTAACCTAAGCTAATTAGTTTCTAGAAAAAAAGAAAGAAGGACAGAGAAAGTTACAACGAAACTTTGTTCTTGAGAGCTAGAAGAGAGAGTTAGAGAAAGGAAAGAGAAATAGGAAAAAAAACCAAGGAAATTCAACTTCAACATTTTTTACTTGAAAATTGAACACTTAGGTGATTTAGAAAACCTTAAATAGAAGAGAAGAGCTTGGGCAAGCTAGGAAGGGAATTATAGAAGAAGATAAGGTAGAGATGCAAATATAAGAAAACTTCTTCTTATTATGTTGAGTACAAGTCAAGATTCTTGCATACACATTTAAAATTAGCTCATGGCTTTATATAGAGAACATTATCATCTTAACCTCTTCTAGAAAGGTTCTAGAAAGGTTTGATATTTTCTAACATCATTATTATATATTTCTAGATATTTCAGTGAGCCTATATTTATAATATATATATATTGTTTGTTCCCCATTATTAATCCGTACATACGCTCGTGCCAATCTGGTGCCTACATGGTGACAGTTAATTTGTTACAATATGAACGTTTCAGATCATTAAAATATAGTAAAAAAATACCTTTACGAGACTTCACAATAGGACGGTTGTGCCATAAGGCACAACAGCAACTCTCAGTCCTACCCGGAGAGGGTTGAGCTGAGCGTGTTATGCTGCATTATATATAATATATCTCACTTTTAAGGGTTTTTTTTTATTTTTTAATTTTATTTTATGAAACCTCACTTTAAAGGTTAGACAGCTAAAAAAACAGATCCATCAATTGTAATGAATTAAAAGAAGGGAAAATATCACATAAGTAGGGTTTAAAAAATTTATATATATATAAATATTACTATATATTAATAGTTAGAATTATAATTTTTTTTATATATGCATTTTTTCTTACACTATGAGGATATAAAGATAAATATTACATATATTAATAGTTAAAATATTATCTTGCAAATGGTACACCTAACCAAACCAAAAACCCAAACTGTCAATTCTTTGAATGATATATTACTCCTTACTACAAAGAATACAATTATATGGTAGTAAATTAATTTAGGCTTTGATTACAATTATATGAGAGGAAACTAATTTAGCCTTCGATTGAGCTTGACCATGGAGTCTAACATGGTAACTCAATTTCCAACCATCAATTCCTTCCATTCTTGTTTTACAACTTACGCCAACAGCCCTAGCCCTGCTCCTATATTATATATATATATAATCATCACACATTCTATCTTGTCGCTCACTCTCACTCTTCGTTTCGTCAATGGCGGCAAAAAAGGCTTCTCTCATGGCCGCTCTCAGAGTCATCAAACATTGATGTTCATTGTTAATAATTTCTTTTACATACTTTGTTATTTTATATATATTTTCTCATGTTTTTTCTTCATATTTTTATTTTGTATAGGGAGTTCTTTCTCGGAGAAGATGACCCAGCTTTTTTACGGGCAACAAGGATGGTTGGAAAAGCAGGAGAAGGAGAAGCTGAAGAAGGACGATGAAAACCCTAAGATGCGTAAGTTATCCTTTCATTTGATTTGTCTTTCCCACTCTCTCTCTCTCGCTCTCTCTGTCACTCTCACTCTCACTCTCACTCTTCGTTTCATCAATGGCGGCAAGAAAGGCTTCTCTCTGTTGGGGGTGACAAGGTATATTTGATAAGAACTTGGGCAAGCTAGAAAGGGAATTATAGAAGACGATAAGGTAGAGATGCAAATATAAGAAAACTTATTCTTATTATAGAGAACATTAGCTCATGGCTTTATATAGAGAACATTATCATCTTAACCTCTTCTAGAAAGGTTCTAGGAAGGTTTGATATTTTCTAACATCATTATTATACATTTCTAGATATTTTAGTGAGCCTATATTTATAATATATATATATTGTTTGTTCCCGACTATTAAATTGTACATACGCTCGTGCCAATCTAGTGCCTACATGGTGACCGTTAATTTGTCAAAATATGAACAGTTCAGATCATTAAAATAGAGTCAAAAAATACCTCTACGAGACTTCACAATAGGACTGCTATGCCATAAGGCACAGCAGCAACTCTCAGTCCTACCCGGAGAGGGTTGAGCTGAGCGTGTTATGCTGCATTATATATAATATATCTCACTTTTAAGGGATTTTTTTTATTTCTTTTTATTTTTCAATTTTATTTTATGAGACTTCACTTCAAAGGTTAGGTAGCCAAAAAAACAGATCCTGTAACGCCCTAAAAAATAATAATATTAAACCCATCAATATAGACATGCATTGATATATAAAAACTCCACATTCTTCTATTCATCAGAATTCCATTACAAAAAGTATTACATGTTAACGACAAAAGTAAATGCCCTAAGGGCTTACAGCTTTCCAAGTTAACACTTGGTTACAATAAAAGAGTACTAACTCATTTACACATTTAGCCCTTGGCTTGAATTTACATGTAATACATCCAAAAGAAATAAGACAACAAAAGTGTATCCGTCTCTAGCCTCCCAAGCTATGTCCTTGGAGGTGGCATGCTACCTGTACCTGAAAATGATATTCCCATATAGGGTGAGCCACAGCCCAGTAGAGATATGCTAAACACAGTATGAGCAATGACTAAGACATTAGCAATTGATAAGTGTTCAATTTCCATAAACCAATTCATAATCCATTTCCATTTCTTATCAATTTCACAATTTCCATCAATGGCTCAGAACCTGGCCAACCACTTATATGAGACCAAGACTCATATTAAACGTTTTCCATTTTTTTACAATAGATAAACACACAGGTTATATCAATATCTCAACAGATAAGCATACAAGCTATATCCACATTTCAACAGATATGCATATTAGCTATATCAACACTTCCCATGACAAGCATATGAGTTGTATCAACACTTCCAATGACAAGCATATGAGTTATATCAACACATTATCTGACAAGCATATGAGCTGTATCAGTGGAGTCCATCCCCTATCTCCTCCCCACACAACATCCGGTTTAGAGGTCCATCCCCTATCTTCCCCTAAACCGTGGAGTACATCCTCTATCTCCTCCTCCCACACACAATGCATATATACACAAAGGTCATATACACAATCAATCAATACATAACATTAATGTATTCTATCAACCGTCATACTCTATGACATATCCAATTGATTAGTTTTAGTTTGCCTAATCATCATGCATTGTCTACAACAATCAAAACTACCCTCCACCGGTAGCCCAAGCAGTTATTTCTAAACAGATAATAAAAGCTCCAACAGATAAAATATCAATGTTTTCAAAAGTGGGCGATTAACAAATCCAACTCCACTATTCTACCAAATAATGAGTCAACTTCATTATTTCCAACTCAATTCCAAATATCAACATTTTTTCCAAATTAATTATACTAATTAATTTACACAACGAATTAGGGCTTTCTCCCCTATTTTCCAATATCGATCCAATGGCCCATATATCAACAATCAACATCAATACCACTATTTTGAAACTCAAAATACTCATTTTAGAATCAAAATAATAAAACCCTCTTTGACATTTTGAAACCCTAAGTCCCAAAATTTCCCAACTTCAACACTTAATCAAAATCACCAAAAATCTATGTTAAAGACCATAAAAGTGAGTAGGAATCCCTACCTCAATTTCGGAGCCCAAGAGGAGAAGATGTAGAAAACTAAAATGCTCCAAACTCCAAGATTCACGGATCAAAACGAAGGCCTCGACGATCAACACAACTTTTACAAAGGGCAAAGGGAAGGAAAGCACTCTAACTAGATCAAACCCTAGAGAGAAGGGAATTTCTAGAGAGAGAGGCTCTCAAAATAACTCTTTAGAAAGTAGGAGAGAGAGAGAAAGTGTAGAAAGTGATTCAAAAATGCCTAGCTGCCCTCTGTTATACGACGTTCCCGCTCGAGCGGAAAACACAACGCTCGAGCGTCAAGAACAAAAATCTGGACACGCTCGAGCGCAATAAGGCCCGCTCGAGCGCCAAGACACAAGAGTAAAGCACATCCGCTCAAGCGCGAAACCAGTCCGCTCGAGCGTAGATTTCCCCCTCCCAGAACTTATACCCAGGAAGTACCACCCGCTCGAGCGTAAAGAAACCCGCTCGAGCGTAGAAATCACATCTGCAGAAGTTTTGCAGGAACCCGAAATACTGGAGGTGTGCAATCCCCGCTCGAGCGCAAGAAGACCTGCTCGAGCGGAACGCCTAAAAACTGAACAACAAGGAATTGAAACCAAGGCCTAACCAACCTGTAACAACCCTCCTCAAAACATCCTAAAACTCAATCAAGTGGAATTAAAGGACGACAACAAGATAGACACCACTACCAACTTCACGGAACCGAGTCCGGAATACAACAGAACAGTAAAGGGATAACCGGGATCGCTATAACCTCCCCTCTCTTAAAGAATTTCGTCCCCGAAATTAAATACAAGTTTTTCAAAAACAGGTTTTCTCCATTCTCAACAATATTACAACATAATATTAAACAACCCAACCAATTACCGGTCAGCTCCATCTCTTTTCAAGAGGCATTTCACAACATATATTACAAGTGCATTATCAACATGCAATTTTCTTCCATTTCCAACCATTTCCAACATACATGGTTCACAGTTCATATCATAATCAATATACATGATACAACTCCAATCCGACAATATGGTCAACATATGCAATATCATAATCAACTTCCATATCAAGGTAAGTTCTACAACGTACTTTCCTTAAACCAAAACATTACCAATGTTTTACAACTTAAGACATATATAAAGCTCTTAAGTCCAACCACATTACAAAATCTAAATACAAGATTATTCATCAATAAACAAGTCCGGATATTTCTCGCGGACTTCCAACTCACGTTCCCAAGTGGCTTCCTCCACTCCGTGATGTTTCCACAAAACCTTTACCAAAGGGATGGTCTTGCCACGCAGGACTTGATCCCGCCTATCCAAGACCCGAACCGGTCTCTCCTCATACGAGGCATCCTCATCTACCTCTAAGTCAGTCCAATCTAACACGTGCGATGGATCCGGCTTGTACTTCCGAAGCATACTCACATGAAACACGTCATGAACTCCGGACAACTGTGGCGGCAACGCTAAACGATAAGCAACCTCGCCAATCCTCTCAAGGATCTCAAAAGGCCCAATAAACCGAGGGGATAACTTCCCGCTCTTCTCGAACCTCATTAAACCTCGCCTAGGTGATATTTTCAAGAAAACATGATCACCTACCTCAAACGCCAAACTCTTTTGGCGACTCTGGGCTATAACAAGCCTCCTACGGATAAGCTCAACTTTCTCCGTCGTCTCCCTAACCAATTCCGGACCCAACAAAGGTGCATCACCCACCTCGGCCCAACAAACTGGAGACCTACACGGTCGGCCATATAAGGCCTCAAACGGTGCCATACCGATGCTAGACTGGAAACTGTTGTTGTAGGCAAACTCCACCAATGGCAAGTGCCTCTCCCACGTCCCACTAAAGTCAAGGACACAACCCCGAAGCATATCCTCAAGGATCTGAATAGTACGCTCGGACTGCCCGTCAGTCTGAGGATGATAAGCTGTACTAAAGGTCAACTTAGTGCCCAAGGCACTCTGCAAACTCTGCCACAACCTAGCAGTAAAACGAGGATCTCTATCTGAGACGATCGTCACTGGGATCCCGTGCAATCTCACTATGTCCCGAATATACAAGTCGGCAAGATGATCTACTGAATCTCTCACGCGCATAGGAATGAAGTGCGCCGACTTAGTCAACCGGTCTACAACCACCCAAACGGCATCACTACCCCGCTGAGTCCTCGGAAGACCTACAACGAAGTCCATAGTGACATGCTCCCACTTCCACTCGGCAATAGGCAAGGGTTGCAACAAACCTGCTGGCCTCTGATGCTCGGCCTTCACTTGCTGGCAAGTAAGGCACTTCGATACGAAAACCGCCACATCTCTCTTCATACCCCGCCACCAAAACTGGCGACCCAAATCACGATACATCTTAGTGCCTCCTGGATGCACCGCAAGGCGCGAATGATGGAACTCTCGGAGTACTTCCTCTCGGCAAGACTCCGTCACAAACAAACGGTCTCGGTATCTCACACTCTGGTCGGGATACACCCTCAAACCTTTCTCCACCTTCCCACTTGAGATCTTCTCTCGGAGGGATTCTACCTCAAGGTCACCTCTCTGTGCCTCTAACACTCTAGTCACAAGTGTAGGCTGCGCAACAACAGAAAATAAGGCCGCAGCCTCAACAGATTTGCCCAGATGCAAATCAAACTCGCCAAGTGTACCCAACATCTCCCATTCCCGGATGGCTATACAAGCTACATCACTAATGGATTTCCTACTAAGGGCATCGGCCACAATATTGGCCTTTCCCGGGTGATAGTGCAACTCAAAATCATAGTCTTCCAGGAACTCCATCCATCTCCTTTGCCTCAAATTCAAGTCCCTCTGTGTAAACAGGTACTTCAAACTCTTGTGGTCCGAGAACACCTCAAACCTCTCACCATACAGGTAGTGCCTCCAAATTTTAAAGGCAAAGATCACGGCTGCTAACTTTAGGTCGTGTGTAGGGTAATTCTTCTCGTGAATTTTCAACTGACGTGAGCCATAAGCTACCACTTTCCCTTCTTGCATTAACAGACAACCCAAACCCTCTCGTGAGGCATCACAATAAACCCCATAACCCAACCCTCTCTTTGGAATAATCAAAACCGGAGCAGTGGTCAATCTAACCTTCAACTCTTGGAACGACTTTTCGCAAGTCTCACTCCACACAAACTTAACCCCTTTCCTCGTCAATCTAGTCAACGGTGAAGCTAGCCTGGAGAAATCTTTCACAAACCGACGGTAATACCCAGCTAATCCCAGAGAACTGCGGATCTCAAACACACTCTTAGGTTGTGCCCAGTCTTGCACTGCCTCAACCTTGGATGTATCAACGGACACCCCTTCCCCGGATACCACATGGCCTAAGAATTTCACCTCTCCTAGCCAGAACTCACACTTCCCAAACTTGGCATACAGCCTATGGGCTCTAAGTAACTCAAGCACCACTTTCAAGTGTGCCTCGTGCTCCTCCTCTGAAGGCGAATAGATCAGGATGTCGTCCACGAAAACGACTACAAAACGATCCAAGAATTCCCGGAAGATCCGGTTCATCAAGTCCATAAAGACTGCCGGTGCATTGGTGAGCCCAAACGGCATCACCAGAAATTCGTAATGGCCATACCGCGTACGGAATGCCGTTTTAGGAATATCCTCCTCCCTGACCCTCAACTGGTGGTAACTCGATCCCAAGTCTATCTTAGAGAAACAACGGGAACCCTTCAACTGGTCAAACAGATCATCTATACGGGGCATAGGGTACTTATTCTTGACCGTAGCCCGATTCAACTTCCGGTAGTCTATACACAATCTCAAGGCACCATCTTTCTTTTTAGCAAAGAGGGCCGGTGCTCCCCACGGTGAAACGCTAGGGCGAACAAAACCCTTATCTAGCAATTCCTGGAGCTGAATCTTCAACTCACTCAACTCGGCTGGGGCAAAATGATAGGGTGCCATAGAAATCGGCACGGTGCCTGGCACTAAATCAATAGAGAACTCTATCTGTCGGTGAGGTGGCAAACTAACAAGGCCTTCGGGAAAGACATCCGAATACTCACAAACCACCCTCGGCAACACAAGTTGGGTCTCATCACCCTCACCACTCTCAAAGCTAGCAAGTAGACCACTAAGCTCACTCCGCCCTCGCGAATCATACCCCGGTGGCAAAACACTACCAACCCGGTCTCCCCAAGAAATGGAACCACTCCCCGCTCAAGGTACATAACGTGACCCTCTGGCGGTAGCAATCGATAACAGCCCGGTATGACGATAGCCAGTCCATACCCAAAATAACATCAAAGCCCTTCATGGGCATGACCACAAATGGAAAAGGAAGCCTATGGTCGGCGACCTCTATATCACAACCTCTAACACCCTGTTTCAAGATCAACTCACCACCAATAGGCAATACTACACAAATAGGAGATGCTAACTGTGCCAACTCCAACTCCAAAACAGATGCAAATGTAGCAGATACAAAAGAATGAGATGCTCCCGTGTCAATCAACACACTAGCAACCGAGTTGCAAAACAGAAAAGTACCTCTCACTACTGATGGAGCCGGTACTAGGTCCTGCGCGGTAACAGCATGCACGCGCCCCCGTAGGCCCCTGATCCAGCTGCTCAACTCTAGGAGCAAAAGACTGCTGCACAGACTGGGATGACGAAGCTCCCGGATTGGCCCTCGAGGCCTGCACAGACTGAGCTAGCTGATAACTCTGCGTCTGCCTAGAACTAGACGCTCCCGAAGTAGCACTCAATTGTGGGCAATACCTCTTCAGGTGCCCAGGCTGACCACACTGATAGCAAGACAAAGGCTGGCCCCTGCCCTGACTCTGGCCCTGAGGTCTAGCTGAAGAAGAAGCAGCTTGCTGACCCCCTCCTTTCTGTGGGCAAGCTGAAGACTTGTGACCTAGCTGGCCACACGCAAAACAAGTCAAGCCTCCCTGATTACCTCTCCCTGAGCCCGCACTTAGTACTGGAAAGGTCGATCTAGCCACACCACCCTGAGACTGCTGAGGGTTAGGACCCCTCTGTCTCCTACCATCACCCTGACCATCTTGGCTCCTCTTGGAGCCTCTCTGCCCCTCATCCTCCTCCTGCATCATGAGCTCCATATGAGCTGCCGCATCTACCAAACGTCTATACTCCCGGATGAAAGATCCACCAACCCTTAACTTGAGGCCCCGCCTCAACTTCCGCTTAAACTCAAAGCAACGACGTTCCTCAGACGCCACCAATTCAGGTGCAAACCTGGACAGACTAGTAAAGGTAGCCTCAAACTCGGCCACAGACAAGCCTTGCTGTCTAAGCTGGCAAAACTGCTCTCTCAGCTTCTCCCTAGCAGCTGAAGACAAAAACTTCTCTTGGAAAGCATTCACATACGCCTCCCATGCGCCACCAACACTGCCCTTCTCGTACTTCACCATTGACCCGCATCTCCCTTTAGTTGGAAAGATGCCAAGGTCACCTTTAAAGCCCCGTCCTCGATGCCAAGCATCTCGAACGTCTTCTCCATTTGTTCCAACCACTCGTCAGCCTTAAGTGGCTCCTTTGGATCCCCAACAAACTCGTTCGGGTTAGACCGGAAGAATTCCCTCTTCAAGAAAGAAGGCCCTGCCTCAGCAACCTGATTCTCAGCTCTGAGAATACCCAAAGCTCCTGCTATCTCTCGGGCCAAGGCGCCCATAGCCTGTTGACCCGCTGGCTCGGCCACATTGGCCTGACCAACTCCCTCCTGCACCGCCGGAACGTCATCCGGTGCAGGTACCTCCTGCCTACCATGCCTGCCACGCCTACCACGCCCTTGTCCTGACATCCTAATAAAGGTAACCAAGACTATTAGCACATTCACAAATGTGTCGAAGCTTTCTCGTCCTAATGCATGGACAACTGTAATTCACTCCATGTAAGCACATAAACACATAAGCATTTACGAATTTCATTTCCGGATAATGATAGTCCCGAGGCGTTACTAGAGTTCCGGTTAGAAACAACATTGATCAAGTGCCTTTCCAACAAGACTCCCAACAACCCAAGGATCCAATCAACATCCAAGAAACTACATTCCATACCCACATAGTCACATAAGCATGTTATCAATTAAGCACATAGCATATGACACTACATCTAAGTCTCTATCAAGCGAGACAAATCCATGGTGATCCTAATCACTTCCCACGTACCCAAAGTATTTGAACCCGGTACGCTCTGATACCAAGTTGTAACGCCCTCAAAAATAATAACATTAAACCCATCAATATAGACATGCATTGATATATAAAAGCTTTACATTCTTCTATTCATCAGAATTCCATTACAAAGAGTATTACATGTTAACGACAAAAGCAAATGCCCTAAGGGCTTACAGCTTTCCAAGTTAACACTTGGTTACAATAAAAGAGTACTAACTCATTTACACATTAAGCTCTTGGCTTGAATTTACATGTAATACATCCAAAAGAAATAAGACAACAAAAGTGTGTCCGCCTCTAGCCTCCCAAGCTATGTCCTTGGAGGTGGCATGCTACCTGTACCTGAAAATGATATTCCCATATAAGGTGAGCCACAGCCCAGTAGAGATATGCTAAACACAGTATGAGCAATGACTAAGACATTAGCAATTGATAAGTGTTCAATTTCCATAAACCAATTCATAATCTATTTCCATTTCTTATCAATTTCACAATTTCCATCAATGGCTCAGAACCTGGCCAACCACTTATATGAGACCAAGACTCATATTAAACGTTTTCCATTTTTTTACAATAGATAAACACACAGGTTATATCAATATCTCAACAGATAAGCATACAAGCTATATCCACATTTCAACAGATATGCATATTAGCTATATCAACACTTCCAATGACAAGCATATGAGCTATATCAACACTTCCAATGACAAGCATATGAGCTGTATCAACACATTATCTGACAAGCATATGAGCTGTATCAGTGGAGTCCATCCCCTATCTCCTCCCCACACAACATCCGGTTTAGAGGTCCATCCCCTATCTTCCCCTAAACCGTGGAGTACATCCCCTATCTCCTCCCACACACACAATGCATATATACAAAAAGGTCATATACACAATCAATCAATACATAACATTAACGTATTCTATCAACCGTCATACTCTATGACATATCCAATTGATTAGTTTTAGTTTGCCTAATCATCATGCATTGTCTACAACAATCAAAACTACCCTCCACCGGTAGCCCAAGCAGTTATTTCTAAACAGATAATAAAAGCTCCAACAGATAAAATATCAATGTTTTCAAAAGTGGGCGATTAACAAATTCAACTCCACTATTCTACCAAATAATGAGTCAACTTCATTATTTCCAACTCAATTCCAAATATCAACATTTTTCCTAAATTAATTATACTAATTAATTTACACAACGAATTAGGGCTTTCTCCCCCATTTTCCAATATCGATCCAATGGCCCATATATCAACAATCAACATCAATACCACTATTTTGAAACTCAAAATACTCATTTTAGAATCAAAATAATAAAACCCTCTTTGACATTTTGAAACCTTAAGTCCCAAAATTTCCCAACTTCAACACTTAATCAAAATCACCAAAAATCTATGTTAAAGACCATAAAAGTGAGTAGGAATCCCTACCTCAATTTCGGAGCCCAAGAGGAGAAGATGTAGAAAACTAAAATGCTCCAAACTCCAAGATTCACGGATCAAAACGAAGGCCTCGACGATCAACACAACTTTTACAAAGGGCAAAGGGAAGGAAAGCACTCTAACTAGATCAAACCCTAGAGAGAAGGGAATTTCTAGAGAGAGAGGCTCTCAAAATAACTTTTTAGAAAGTAGGAGAGAGAGAGAAAGTGTAGAAAGTGATTCAAAAATGCCTAGCTGCCCTCTGTTATACGACATTCCCGCTCGAACGGAAAATACAACGCTCGAGCGTCAAGAACAAAAATCTGGACACGCTCGAGTGCAATAAGGCACGCTCGAGTGCCAAGACACAAGAGTAAAGCACATCCGCTCGAGTGTAGATTTCCCCCTCCCAGAACTTATACCCAGGAAGTACCACCCGCTCGAACGCCACCAAACCCGCTCGAGTGCCACCGCTCGAGCGTAAAGAAACCCGCTCGAGTGTAGAAATCACATCTGTAGAAGTTTTGCAGGAACCCGAAATACTGGAGGTGTGCAATCCCCGCTCGAGCGCAAGAAGACCCGCTCGAGCGGAACGCCTAAAAACTGAACAACAAGGAATTGAAACCAAGGCCTAACCAACCTGTAACAACCCTCCTCAAAACATCCTAAAACTCAATCAAGTGGAATTAAAGGACGACAACAAGATAGATACCACTACCAACTTTACGGAACCGAGTCCGGAATACAACAGAACAGTAAAGGGATAACCGGGATCGCTATAGATCCATCAATTGTAATGAATTCAAAGAAGGAAAAAATATCACATAAGTAGGGTTTAAAACTTTTTTATATATTTATATAAATTAATGATAAATATTAGTATATATTAATAGTTATAATTCTAATTTTTTTATATATGCATTTTTTTTGACACTATGAGGATATAAAAACAAATATTATATATATTAATAGTTAAAATATTATCTTGCAAATGGTACACCTAACCAAACTAAAAACCCAAACTATCAATTCTTTCAATGATCTATTTCTCCTTACTACAAAGAAAACAATCATATGGTGGTAAACTAAATTAGGCTTTGATTACAATTATATGACAGTAAACTAATTTAGCTTTTGATTGAGCTTAACCATGGTGTCTAACATGGTAACACAATTTCCTACCATCAATTAATTCCATTCTTGTTTTATAACTTAAACCAAGAGCCCTAGCCCCTGCTCCTATATTATATATATATATATATATATAATCATCACACATTCTGTCTTGTCACTCACTCTCACTCTTCGTTTGTCAATGGCAACAAGAAAGGCTTCTCTCATGACTGCTCTCAAAGTCATCAAACGTCGGTGTTCAATGTTAATAATTTCTTTTACATACTTTGCTATTATATATATATTTTCTCCTGTTTTTTCTTCATATTTTTGTTTTGTATAGGGAGTTCTTTCTCGGAGAAGATGACCCAGCTTTTCAACGGGCAACAAGGATGGTTGGAAAAGCAGAAGAAGGAGAAGCTGAAGATGGACCAGATGAAGATGGACGATAAAAACCCTAAGATGCATATGTTATCTTTTCATCTGATTTGTCGTTCTGTCTCTCTCTCTCTCCCTCTCTCTCTCTCTCTCTCTCACTCTCACTCTTAGTTTCGTCAATGGTGGCAAGAAAGGCTTCTCTCTGTTGGGGGTGACAAGGTATATTTGATAAGAACTTGGGCAAGCTAGGAAGGGAATTATAGAAGAAGATACGGTAGAGATGCAAATATAAGAAAACTTCTTCCTATTGTGTTAAGTACAAGTCAAGATTCTTGCATACACATTTACAATTAGCTCATGGCTTTATATAGAGAACATTATCATCTTAACCTCTTCTAGAAAGGTTCTAGAAAGGGTTGATATTTTCTAACATCATTATTATACATTTCTAGATATTTCAGTGAGCCTATATTTAATATAAATATATAAATATATTGTTTGTTCCCCACTATTAATCTGTACATACGATTGCGCCAATCCGGTGCCTACATGGTGACAGTTAATTTGTTAAAATATGAACGGTTTAGATCATTAAAATATAGTCAAAAAATACCTCTACGAAACTTCACAATTGGACTGCTGTGCCATAAGGCACAGTAGCAACTCTCAGTCCTACCCGGAGAGGGTTGAGCTGAGGGTGTTATGCTGCATTATATATAATATCTCTCACTTTTAAGGGTTTGTTTTTTATTTTTTATTTTATGAGACCTCACTTTAAAGGTTAGAAAGCTAAAAAAATAGATCCATAAATTGAAATGAATTAAAAGAAAGGAAAATATCACATAAGTAGGGTTTATAAAATTTATATATATATATATATAAATTAATGATAAATATTACTATATATTAATAGTTATAATTATAATTTTTTTTTATACATGCATTTTTTCTAACACTACGAGGATATAAAGATAAATATTATATATATTAAAAGTTAAAATATTATCTTGCAAATGGTACACCTAACCAAACCAAAAACCCAAACTGTCAATTCTATGAATGATCTATTTCTCCTTACTACAAAGAATACAATTATATATGGCA